>NC_134037.1:99624712-102073462 GCF_965140245.1 Athene noctua | reverse complement strand
TTCTTTTCCTTTAGTAACCATTCTTTAACTGTGCAGTCATAATTAGAAGATGAATCCCTAGTGGCTGGTGTTCGAACAGCTAAGGCATAACAAACGTTAGATGGGTTTGCATATTTGTTTTTATATATATTCTTCTGAATGAAAAAGTACTTTTTCATTCATCTTTTCTGAGCAGTAGGAGTTGAAATTTATTCATAGCTTGCAAAAGTTTGTATGAATTCAGAATATCATTTGCAAGAGCTGCCATACAAGGAGAAAATGTAATCATATTATTCATACATGGGACTGTTTACTTCCAGAAACCAAAGTAATAGGCTATCACTTTCAAAGCTCTCTGAAAGTCCATTTAATCAATCACCAGAAATAATGCCACCAAACAAATAATAAACAACAGATTCCCAAAACAAAAACTAAAGAGAAGTTTAAAGTAAGGAAAAATAAGTAGGAAACATTTGATCTTAATACAGTTTGTAAATTACTAAAAATATCTACCAGATACTAATATGCCAATGTCTTGTGAGTAATGTGGAAACAAAGAAGACATTATATTTGTGGAATAAATCAGTAGTCATCAATATCATGACAAGGTAACATTTATGAGGAACAATGAAAGAGAGCTGGGGAACAGAGCAAGACTCCATTAATTTATATCATTCATCATATTAAAAAATTAGTATTAAAAGCAAGTCATCTGTGCCACATGATGGAACTTAGATCTAAGTTTTCAGTTAATTCTCAGTGTTATTATTCTGAACCAGAGTTCAAAAGGCATAAGTCAGTCAGGAAAAACCATGAGGTTATTTTTAAAAATGATAACATTTTTACACTCTCTTCGTTTACTTGATCGTGTTTGAGCAAATAAGGTAGGGGGATATATTTTCAATATTTTCTCTGCAATCAGTCATCAAGGCCAGGTACAGTTTTTAAAAAATCAGAGTTTAGGTTAATCTACAAATCCAAGATAAGATTTTCTTTTAAATTCTTTTTTTTTGGTGAAATTCATGATGTAACTGGTAGAAGAAGGAATTCTAGTTTTCTCCTGAAGATGTAAGAGCCAGCTTCAGTCCCACGTACATAAGGAAATACGTTAGTAACAGAAGATGCTGACACATTTGCCAACTGTGTTTTGATATGATTTTTGCAAAATCTTAATTACTTTTTCTCAATGAATGATTACTGAGAAGTCACAGCTTTACCCAGTTATGTGTCTGGCAACCTCCTTTGTGTAACTGAATGAGAAAGTGTGTCCTCATTTCATATTTAGCAGAAAGTCAGTCATGCACATAATAAAGGTATGAGTTTTAGCACAGAATAAAGGGTGCCAGGAATATAAATGTTTGTTATGTATAATCACAGTACATCTGTTGCTCTCTCCCCTTGGGTGGTCCAGCTCCAAAACATCCCTAGCTTTTGCACCTTTTGCTATGCAACCTATATAAAGTAATACCATACAGTATCTTGATCAGTACTGCTTGCCATTTTCCATAGCTAATACTGTTTTTCTGGGTGAACCTACCGTACAGGTCTAATAATAAAAACAATTGCCTGAAGTCAAAAAGAGAAATTGCAGTAGTATATATGGATAAAAAGAAACAACTTATCCTCCACAGTTAATTTTGATTAATTTATTTTTATAGTTACAAATATGCCCTCTGGTTTTTTCTGTCACTCTTTTCCCTGTCAATAAAGCAATCCTTTTCTTCCTACTTTGAACTGTAGAGGTGGTGGTTCCTTGGATCACAGAGTTAAACTGTTTGACTCCACAAAAGTAAGTGTGATATGATCTTTCAAACGGTCAGTTATGGCGCTTTAGCCTTAATTCTGCATTTCCTCTGCCTCTGCCTTTCTCTTTCCCATGTCTCCCCCCGCCCCTCTCTTCCACATTCCCAGAGTAGAAGGTGACTCTTCTCACACGGCAGAGCACCAAAGCTTTCTCCAGATGCTTCAGTCACACCATTCCTTGTGGGTATCTCTGCAGAAATGCAATGGAAGGACATTTCTTTGTAAAGAATGATCTCATTATTAAGCCTTTATTAATGTGAAGTGGTTCCTTTCAAGTGACTATGGCAGCCTCAGTATTAAGAATGATAACAGAACCTGAACTAATAAGTTATGAAAACACTTGTTTGCAGACTATAAACTGGGACACTATTATGTTATGGGGATGGGAAACAAGAGACTCCTGCCAGATCTCTTGAAATCTAAAGTGCCTGGATACAGATGTGCAGAGCGACTGACTATATGTATTTTCAGCAAAGATCTACAAACCTTCAAGCATTCCTCAAATGTGTCTTTGCCCATGTGGTCAGCTTTGCTTTCTTCCTACCCTCAAAGGTCAGCCAGTCCCTTCCACCTGTCTGCCCCCATCTTCATCATTTTTCCCCCAAAGAACAGACACAGTAACACCAATAGGCACCTCGAGTAACTTCAGCATTAAAGCAGATTTTCTTCCAGTGTCACTTCAGACAGAGAGAAGTAGGGAGACTGGAAACACATTAAGGAGCTTGGGTTTTCCAGATTTTGGTACACCCAAAAGAAATGTAAAGGGCAGCTTTGATTTCCTCTGCCCCCTGCCCACTCCCTGCTCATTTCATTTCCATGGGGTGGGAGGTATGGCTTGGGTGGGGGGCAGCATCCTACCCACTCCTTGGCCAGCCCGTGACTATCACACTCACTGCCCAGCCCACCCCCTCACTCAACACTCTGCTCAGGGCTGCTCACCAAAATGGCCAGCCAGCCCTACACTGCACAGAGGTCAACACCACGTCCCTGTGGCTGTTTGGTGCCCCACTAGGTCACAGCTTGGCTCACAAGGTACTGCTGAACAGTCACACAACTGTTGACCTTAGGAAGTGTTTTTATGACGGGACTGTTGCCTTGGGATTGTTGCCTTGGGACTGTCACCTTGGGACCAAGAACATCTCCAAGGCCACCAGTTTTCAAAACAAGCTCCTACTCTCCCATGAGGCACAGATCCACATACTAAACAACAGTCAGGTTTTAAATGAGAATCCTAGGAAATCCATAATTTTTCCAGTCATTTATGCGAAAAAATATCAGGCTTTCTTTTTTAATGAAGTATTATGACTAAGTTAATTTAAAAAAAAATAGAATAAAAAGAACAATGTTCTTTCTGGAAAGCCCTAATTAAGTCCAGGTATGTGATCTAGGAAATACAGAGCTGTGTAACCTGATGGAAACAATCATTTTCAATTGTCAGGACACTTCTGCTTCTTTTCACCCCAGTTTCAAGTACATCTGTTTTCCACCTGCTGTACATAAAATTGGTTCCTCCCTTTTTTAAATATGAGCATCATGCTTTCTGGTTTTGTCCGTGACTCTCCAGTGGCATTTAACACAAAAAGTCAGCTCCACCTGGAATACGGATGCAGCAAAATGGGAAGGAGATGGGTTACAGAAAATTTATTCTAGTCATGAAGGAACAGCACAAACTTCAAAAGGGGAAGTTTAGTTGGCACATGAATACACCAAACCTCTCTGATTCAAAACTCAATCTGTCTTAAACAGTTTTAAGAACTGGATTTATATTTGATTAATGCCCTCCAAAAATCTGATTTGGCTGATGGCCTTAAACTTTCAGATCTTCCGCACAAGTTTTGCACTCTGTCCTGACAGTATACATCACATGTGACCTGCAATCTTCCAGGGACAAAACATACCTTCTGTCTCCGTGACTATCTCCTAGGGGCTCTTCCATTTGCCACCAGGAGTGGCATTTATTGAGGATGACTATGAGTTTTTGAGACCTGTTAAAAATATGAAGTGCATTTCAATTAGCCCTCAAAATGGTCTAAAATGACATCAGTCTTAAATTCAATATCCAGAACTGAAGCTGGAATATGAGAATTTCTCCTTAGGTGTAATGAAAAGATTATTTACCATGAGGATCATCAGACACTGGGAGAGGAGTTCAGAGAGTCTGTGAAGCCTCTGTCTTTATGGCTACATGAAACTCAACTGGAGATAAAATCCTGAGCACCCGAAACTTTATGTAGGAGTGGACTACAGATCTCCAGAGGTCTCTTCCCACATACACTGTTCTGTGATCTGATTTCCAGAGTGGTTTTTGTTCTATTAAACAAATCTGTAACTACCAGGCAGACTGTGTTATGAAGATATAAAGGTCAAGAATTTTTGGTCGGTCCTTTGCTTCGCTTGTGGCAGAAAGGTCTCCCTCCCCACAGCAGTCTGCAAAAGCCAGGCAGATAGGCACAGCATTTTCAAAAAACAAACTGCAGATTCATCAATGTACTTCAGCATCATGACACTCAGCACTGTAAGGCTCAAGAAACAAGGCAGTCACCCATCAGATGTCATATGCAGGACACGTATTTTGCCCTGTTCAAGAATGGAAGTTTTATATATCTGGTTCCTTCAGGGAAAAATAGGAGGGATTAGCAATGCTAAAGGAGAAGAAGCTACCCTCTAAGTATCATCTGGTAACGTGGAAGCCCCCGGAAAAAAATCTTTTTCTGCTTAATACTGATATGATTGGGCTGATTAGGGAAATCCATGTTTTCCCAAGGCAGCTGTGATGATGCAACCACTGAAGTGGGCAAAGTTCTGCTGCTTTCAAAATATAGCTTATTCCATTATTCCCTGAAGTACAAGATAGTCCTAGAATAATTGTCCATATCACAGTTGCATGTGATGCAGCTTTACAGTGTTACAAATACAGGTAAAGTGCTACTACATCTTCGTGCAGATTGCTCTATAGGTGTTTTTGCAAATCTTGGCTATGTTGATCACGCATAGAGGATTTTTTTAAAAAGACATTTCCTCATTTTATTTTCACTGTTCAGAGCATAATCTGTGCACACTAACCAGAGTCTGGCTTGAATAAAAAGCATTTTCAAGGCTGCCCATGCAGGCCCAGCACCAAGCAAACTGAAATGGGTTTAGTTTCACAAAACCTGATGAAGCTGTGAGGACAGCAGCAGCTGCAGCTTGTGTGCAGCACTGGCTGAGGAAGGGGCTGATACCATGAGGACACCCATCATCTGTCCAGCGGTGAGCACAGGCTCCCTCTCAGCCCTCACATTAGCCACACAATAGAACTGGCAGAGGTGCCAAGAACCAGCTGCAACCGACTTGTCCAAGGCCAGGTAGGATGCCTGAAGAAAGAAACAGAACCCAAATCTTTCAATTTTTAATCCAGTACTTGGATGTATCTTTCTATTTCCTCAGACTCCCCGCTTGCTCTTTAGCCACTGTGCACATTTACAGCAAATGAGGCAGTTCTGCCATGGAGTGAATGAGACAGTCTGGAAGAGAAAAATACCTTGTACTCCCGTAAGTAAAAACCATATTGCAAAGGTGATGCATAAAAGGGTACAGTTAGCTTGCAGGCTGAACAAAGCCAATTTCCAGCATAGGAGTGATACTCCTGCCAAATTTCAAGTTTCCATTACCTTTTGCAGAGGTGCTAGAGCCATTAAAAAAAATCTTAAAATCTCTTACATCATAAAAAAAATTTTATCACTTTTTCCTAACCTATAAGCTATGCAACCTTCCCTAACTTAAATACAGGGAGAAAGTTACACTTCATCTAGTAGAAAGCATAGAGCTGTACAGGTAAAGCTTGGAGAAAAATTTAAACAATTTAAAGTAATTGGATGATAGCAACACTTTGCATATTAAGCAAATGACCCAGATAGAACCCCTCAGAGTGTTATAAATGTTGTTTTCAAAGACCCACACCACGGGCATCAGCTGGTACCTCTACGTTAGTATTTTAATTCTGATCAGGGCTATTTTTGAAGAGGAGTTGCCCCCAGTTACCATGCTTTTGTTCACATCCTAGAGTAGCCTTGGCACGCATAAACTGGGTTTCTTGAGTTTCTCTTCAAAAATGTGCTGTAGGAGTGCACCTAATTTGCTCCAGCCAAGGCTGGTCTTTTAGTCAATGGGATCAGGCTGAAGTTAATGTGAAGTACCTTGCAACATGTATAGCTTGGATGTCAAGTCCTTGGTATCTGTTGTTTTGCTCTACACATCTGCTCCTATTGGTCCTTACTACTTGCTAACATAGAAATAGCAAATACTGCTAATAAGTAATACATGCATGATTATTGCTGATAATGTTGCATACAACATGAAGGTGTTATTTAAAATGACATGTTTGGTATTATTTAAAAAAGATAAATTACAACCACCTGAGTTCCCTTTGTAGCAGTGCTCAATGTGAATGTACAGGAATGATGAGTTTTTCCACATGAATGAAGGAGTCAGGAAGATTTGTCTGATTTGGTCATCCTCAGATGACCTAGTGTGAGGAGCCAGATTCTGAAGTCATTGCTTACAGAAACCAATTTACTATCTAATTAGGCTGTTTCAAAGCACAGGAAATCTCTCAAGAAGAGTAAGAACTGCAAACTGACTTTGCATACTAGTAACTCAAAAGCAAGAGCAGATGGAAAGTGTTGTATAGGGACTTCGAACACAGCCTTTTGGATGCTTCCACCAGCATCCTCTGGCTGCGGTTCCACAACTGCTGATGCTGGATGTTGGACACTGTTCGATCGCTGCACGACAGATCTGACTCACGTCAGAAACAGGCAAACAATCACATTTCTCTTGAAGTAACAAAAGCTGAAATTAATGCCAACTTTATGCTTTTATTTGGGCTGCACAAGGACATGGAATATCCGATCTGTGTAGTCTGCTATTGTGAAGTTAATCCATCAAAAGTTAGTGAACAAATTTGAAACAGCAAAGTGAGTTTACATGGGATCAGCCATTTGCACTGTATGGCTGTGGTATCTTTGTTCCAGTGTTAGAAGTAAGGGACTTACGATACCATGACTCTCTGGAGAATTTAGACTATTCAGAAAAATGTGCCCTCTACTGAACCAACAGAAACCTCTGATTCACATCTGTTGTAGCAAATAGTTATGTGTTTTATGACGTTATCACTCTTCCTTCTGTCACCCATGTTCCTCAGAGGTCTGCTCCATTTTCTGCCAAGTGCAGACACCAGTGGCAGAGACAGCAGAAGAGGAGGTCCTGCATCTCAGGAGCCACTATCCCCCTGTTATGCTTGGTGTGGTGGCAAAGTCCACCATGGGGCAGCTGAGGGATGGCTGGGTGCAGCCAGGCACACACAAGGACAAATTGCCAACATACCACACTGCAGCAGCCGTAGGAGGACGACAGACAGACCACAGACAGAGGACTGATAACATCCCCCACTCCTTTGCCTCGCATGAAGGACTGTGATTTGGTGGCCAGTCTACTTTATGAAGAACTTCATGCTAGTGCCACGCAAATGCCTACAACATGTCCCACAAGCATTCACATAAATAAAAAAGGAAATTATATTTGCTGTCACTAAACACTCGTTTACCACAAATATTCCAGGTAACTAGATTACTGGCCAAAGTAATTTGGAGAATATTTTTTGAAAAACAAATATATTCTAGAAAACCACAGGCTTTCTGTGGACAGTTCCCCCATGGACATGGGATGAAGATTGCCAAGTAAATCACTGCAAATTATTTGTTCATTCAGCTTTCTGCCATTTATGAAGCAGGAGACAGGAGGGAGTACGGGATATTTTTGCTTTCTCTTTACATCAGGTTTCAGGGTAGAGGAAAAGAAACTTGTTGACATGATTTTATGTTTATTTGATGAGAACCAAATTGAAAGCACACTTAAAAAAAACAACAAAACCAGCAACAACAAAAATAAGGCAAAATCAATCCAGCAATTGCAACAGAATTATTTAGTCTGGAAAAATAAGTCATAATATGCTCCAGGACCTTTGTTGTTTCCACAGCTTGTCTGTAGATACACAAGCAGTCACACACAGAGGAAAGATCTAACACCCTAAATAATGGGCCACTGCTTAATTTTTCATTCACATGTATGAGAATAATTGTTCCTTCATAAGACAGGAGATTTGTTCAGAATTAGCTGAGTCCTGTAAATCAGCATCACCTGGAATGATGCCATTCCTCTACCTGGTCTGGTCAAGGGCTGTCTCTGCACAGGATGGCTGTGTGAGCATCTCTTCAGTCCTGAGATGGATGTGTGATGTTTTTATACTCAATGCTGTCTTCGTATTTGTCATGATGACTGTTCTGGGTCAGTTAATGACCGCTGTTATAAAAAGAACAGGTTTATTTCCATTATTATGACAATCCCACGGCAATAATTAATTGTAGGAGGAAATATATGTAAATAGCTCCATAAAAGCCATTCTATAGCATGCCAGCAACCAAGGCATATTCTGGATAAGAGGCAAATTTTATGAAAGAGGCTGCCAAAACAGTGTGGAGTACATGAAAAGAAGTACTTAAATTTACTGGGGAATGCAAGTGCCATTTTAAATGCAGAGAAATGCTTAACTGAGTGTTTATTATTAATTAGAACTGACCTAATGATTAACTTTTATAAATAGAGCAAATCGTCCTCAGAGGCAAGCAGTATTACTTAAAAATTCTCAAATGCACTTTCCTCTTACCCTCCTTGCTGTGACTGAAACTAAATATTTACATCACATTTGGGGCCTCTTCTTGGCCTGGTCTGTTATTTCTGTCATTGTTATGTTCTGCTCTTGGGGTGGGTCAGCTGGTGCTACAGAAGATAGCTGGTAAATCCAAAATCCAGGTGGTGCAGGCGAATATCATACACAAATAATTGAAGCTAACCCAGGCAATGAATTTAACTCAAATACAGTTAGTTCATGATGGTCAAATTGGTATTCATACCATCAGCTCTTTGGTTGGCATCCTTGGGTCCAAGAGAAAGTTAAAAGAGGAATGACAGAAGGTATAACACTGTGTAATAAAAATTGTGATAAAAGCATTTCTCTCCACAGGAAGCCCTAAATTTCTGTGTCAACAGAAGTAAGCAAATAGATATTGTGCAATTATTTGGCACTTCTGTTTGATGATTTAAAAGATCTCATAAGATCAGGTGAATAATTACCCTTCCCAAATAGAGAGGTTGTAGATAATAATTTCAATGCTTCAGAAAATCTTAGAAGTGACAGACAGTGCTTAAAAACACAAACTCAGTTTTATAGCAAAATCTCTCTGAACATTAAGGGAATGAAGTTCTAGTAGAGCCTTGAAACAGGAGTTTCAAGCCGGGGGGGGAATGAGCTGGAAAGAGAGAGGAAAATGACCCAGCTACACTGAAAATGCAGATGATGATAAAAATACATATAAGGTATGATAGAAAGGCAAATACAGTTCCTAAGTACCAAAAATGAGGAACTTCTGAAAACTTTACACTCATTGTCTTCTTAGGGTCAGACATGCAAGTAGTAGCCACAACAGAAAAAAAAACGTTGATGGCAAAGTATAGGCTTAAAATGCTTATTCATTGTACACGTCTTACTACTGGAAACCAAGGCATTTGAAGTGCTTGTTTTGAGCACATGTATCACTACTTCGATCAGTGCCTGGTTTAGGCAAAAAAATAAATCATAAGTGTTGTGAAGATCTATAATTAAATGTGTAATTCTGTTGGCTCTCAGGTTCATTGACAGTAACATGCTTTGAGACACTCAAGCATCCTTTTATCTTTAGGCATTGTGAAGAACCAGAGCATCTGACATTGGAAACTCAAACTTGGCTGCATGTTTCATCTACAAATGACCTTTTCTTGCAAAATAGTTTTTTAAGAGCTACTAAAGT
This sequence comes from Athene noctua, assembly GCF_965140245.1. Taxonomy (NCBI): domain Eukaryota; kingdom Metazoa; phylum Chordata; class Aves; order Strigiformes; family Strigidae; genus Athene; species Athene noctua. Next base: position 102,063,797 of record NC_134037.1, on the reverse strand, counting down.
CACTGGCATGGGGAAGACCCAATCTACTCTGGAGGTTACGGAGCCTTCATGCCTTTAAGACTAGGCTGGAGAAACATCCCCTGAGAATGATGTTGGTGTAACTGATATGACCTCTGGGAAGCAGAATAACTAAGATGTACCAGGTTCCCTCCAACCACATCTTCTTTGATGCTACTTAGCATTTTTAACTTGAAGTCACTCAAGGTAAAAACCAAAACATCTAATGCAGTGTTTCATGACCTCTGTTGCTTGATGAATGAAACTTTCATAGTTTTTACCTGAAAGCTGTTACTTTTTTGTTGCTTCAATGTGCTGAAAACCTGCTTCATATTGCAACAAAACTCATTAATCACGTGTTTTCAATTCAGGCAAAAGTCATTATCACTCAGATAGCAGTGCACATCTTTCTCCTTTTATTGCAGTTTTAGTATATTTTTGTTTTGTTTTGTTTTTAAAAGCAGCAGCACAGATAACCCAGCCCTGGCCTGTCTCAGGGGGGAAGCAAGGGCTGTTGGCCGCCCCCCGTGTTTTGCCGCGGGGTGTAACGGGGGGGGGCGGAGGGGCCAGGCAAGGGGACCCAGCCCCCCGGCAGAGGGCTGAGAACCGCCCGGGGCTCGCCAGCTGCCCGCTCCCAAACCAGAAAGAGGATCCGGGCCCGGGGCTCGGGAGGCATTTGGGAACAGGAAAGGAAATCGGGCTTCCCATCCGCCTGCCGACCCCGGCGGGTTTAGCCGGGGAGCTGTTGCCATCTAATGGCGGAGACCGGGCAGCAGCGCGACACCTTCAAGGGTTTGAAGCCAAACGGGTCCCCGGGAGGGCTGAACCCCTGAGGGACCCACGGAGACTCCTCGTTCCTTCTTTAAGACAGAAGTCTGAGCTGGCAGCCACCGAAGGACCTGGGAGCCCTTCCTTAAGTTCGAATAATTATGTTTTAACAGAGCAAAACTCCTCTGAAGTGGGTTGTACCAGTCAGATCAGACAACCTTATAGCCCAGCACATACACGGTGGGCAGGAACAGTCTTAGGGAAAGACTGCAAGAATACAGTAGTTTAGGGACTTTCAAGCTTAGAGGCAGCATCCAGGAAACTCTTATCAGGCCTTCAGTGAGGACAAAGATTTTCTAAAGTTACACTAATGAGTGTGAAGCTCCACATGGTTTTTAGCGGGGAGTTTTCATTTCTAGATAAACTCCTCTTGCAAAAACCCCCGGAAGAACAGTAACAAAAGACACTCTACAAATTAAAAAGTCTGGCTCTTTTGGTCACCCTCTCGAAGTGATAAACACAAAGATCACATTACATAATATTGTTATTTAAAGCTCCGAAAAATCAATCAATCAATCAGAAGTTGAAGAACTTAAAACTCTGATAACAATATTAAATGAGACCAGTTCTCAAGACCAATGTGTCAAACAGAAGACAAAAGGATCCTTTCATTGATAGTTGCCATATGTGCTAGAAACCAGAATCCACTTCTGGTATTGCTGGGCAAAACACAGAACTGTGTCGAAACTGTAAAGGGAGAGATTAGAAAAACAACATAAACACTCCGACCTGCCAGCATATTCAGTCCAGATTTGTATTTAGATCTATGGATTTATATCTATTTATAGACTTGTATCTAGTATCTTTTTTTTTTTTTTTTTTCTTATTGCAGCAGTTATACTGGGAGTCAGCCTGACACCAGTCTCCAAGCATGGAGGAGCTGGGAAGGGACCCAGGAACCCCCACCCTGCCACTATAAAACCTCTCCATGTGTGCACACGGTGAGAACAACCTCTCTGCATGGCAGGTACAGAACTTCTGCTACAGAAGGTCGTGGTGGCAGGTGTGGTTGCCATCTGAAAAAAAGAGATTCAGTAGCTGATATCTCTTGTCCTCTGGGTCACTGCCAGCAACCCTGGCCAGATGACTGCCTGGACACGCGTGCCTTGGTGCTTGCATGCCGGCCGGATTACGTGGACACACATTACTTGGAACTTGCAAGTATGTGGGTGACAGAGTGTGAGTGAGTGAAAACAGTTTTGGTTTAGGTCAGATTCCTCTTTCCCACTTGCAAAGTCTCATGGTTCACCCTTCCATATTGCTACTATAATCCTGTAATACTAATTGCTACACAGGTAGCGTATTTGAGCTCATATCCTGAACGGCAAAGACATAATCTAACATGCCATGAGATTCCTGAATAGAAAGAAAGGGGGGCGAAAAAAGGGTATGACTTTGTTCTGTTCTTTTGCCAGCATGAAACAAAGGAGGGAAGTTTCTTTGATACTTTACCTTTAGATGCTACTTGTGGGTGAGATACCAGCTCACTATGAAAATAATAAAATAAAAAGTATTGTCTAACAATTAGCCAAGAATGAGCCTTGAGCCCAGCCATTAATCCAGAGAGGGTGAAGCACCTGAAATGGGTAACAGTTCAATTGTTCTCTATGCAAACAGCTTGCTGGCCCTCAGGATATCAATAAAACTACTTCTGTCTAAACATACGCAAACACACCAGAAAAGAATCTGTAATTTAATTGTTGTTCCCAGGAACTCAGTTACACATTGATTTAAATTTAAAATTCTAGGTTGCAGGTAACCCAAAATTACATGTAAGAACTGCCAGATGGTTTACAGAAAACTCAGCTGAATATAAAAGAAAACGGTAAATTTTCAAGAAAATTCTTAAATGTCCTGTAGCTTTCCACAGCAATGCTGGAATTTGTTAGGATTACACAAGAGATTGGCAGACTTCAGCACACAGCATTTTGGTTGAGTAACTCTAAATTTGGGGTGCCAAGCGTTCCACATATCCTGAGTGATCAGTGCCAGGTCACGCTAGCAAGTGGCTCCAGCAAGCCCCCACCAGGACAACGGCACCACACACATCTTGTGGGATCTTTAAAAGGGCAAATGCAGGGGAAAACTCTAGGTCTCTGATTATATCACGGTTATCAATAAATCCATATTCAAAGAAAAATCCTGCATTTTGAATTTCAGGTTTGAGGCCCTCTCTCTCTGAGGTTGATAGCCCCAGGAAAAGCTGCAGCTGGTGGGGGAGGCATCCCCCATCAGCCTGTAGCCACTGGGACCTGACTTTGGGAGTGCAGTAGTATGGGGTGATGGCAGAGCAGAAATAGTAGGGAAGAGCAGAACGACGTGCTTGTGCAGCGACCATCCTTGGTCTGTGTGCACCACAGGCAGGGATGCAAGGAGAGAGGCTGCCTGCCCCAAAATGGTGGGTGACTGACCACTCTGCGTCCAGCAAAACCCCAAGGCTCCCTTAGAAAACCTGCCGCTGGTAACTCAGCCCACTGACTTGTGGTTTAAAAAGTTAATGATACAAAGAATATTATCCTCTCCTATTTTTGTTGTAACCTGTACTAGGACCCTTCCACTGTTCATTTCAAAAGCCAGTATGTCGGGACAGGTAACAATTTGAACTTTCGCCTGTATTTCCTGATCTATAAGTCTTTAAGGGAAGGCTATATCTGCAAAACCACATCGCAGGCAGTGCTATACATACCAATACATGAAGTGTAAACTGTCTGCACTCTTTGTTTAGGGCTTTTTGCAAATCGTGAATCCTGTGAAACCACCTCAGCTTGCTGGAGAACATAGACTTGCTGCGATGAATACCACATCCTCTGAGTGACCTGGGATGTTTGTTTTTGTTGGCTGGATGACAATACATGGGAGATAATGAATACTGACCACACTGTATAATGATTTGGTCCAACTACAAGGTTCTCTTTTTTTCTCTTCAGGAGAAGCAGGAAAAAGTTTTTAGACCTTTCACTTTATTGCAAAGTCTGTCTGAGTTCAAACTGAGGAGTCATCATAAATTCAGTGAGATGACTCTCTTTTCTTCATCCCATTGGTATACTTGAAATATGGTAGAGGGGAGAAAATATGTAAAGAACACACAATCTTTTGAAGACAATTATCTTTTAGACTGTTTAAAAAATGTTTTTCATTAAAAATCATTGGGGTGTTTTTGTGATTCCTCCCCATTTTGAATTACATCTTTGATACTAACCCCTGCTGGGGTATAGCTCTTTTTCATGCAATAACCTAAGATGGAATTTATTCTAAAATGACATCCATGAATGTTATATCCTGTTTGCTATTATTTCATAGTTTACTCTTATCTAATCTGAAAGGTATCAAAAAATGAAACTTGCTGAAGTCCATTCAATTATGCTTAATAGATACTCTTTTGTACTTTAAATAGCATTCCACTTGCATAAAAAGCAGTGTGTCTATCATCTTTATCTGTTTGTCTAGTTCACTTCAATATGCTGAGACATTTACTAAATCTTTCTTGTGAAAATTTCTTGCTCTCTGGATAATGTGATCTGCCTGTGGGTCCTGTTATATATTATTTTTTTATTACAACAATAGTCAAAATTGTTGTAATAAAATTGTACTAGGTATTTTTCCGAATGTGTCACAGCAATGATTTCTGCCCCCAAAACCTGCAAGTTTGGGAAAGTTAATTTGATATCCACAATGCAAGGCATGCTTGGCAAATAGGACATACCAATCGCATAAGGGGGTACCCTTGCATTTACAACTTCAGGACCCTGTTACCCACTTCTGTCAGCAAATTAATCTGCTGGATATTGATAAGAGGCTACCTCAAACCAGCACAAAGTCCACCTTCAAATTCACATTCTTCTGAAATATGAACTAGTCATCTCAGTTTTAATAACTCCTCACCAATCTGTAGTGTCCTGCACAGAGAAGCAAAGTTAAGTACACAGCACAGGCAAAGGTGGTGACATCAGTGTATCTGTTTTAGAAGATCTCACAGGAGCAATAGATGTTGGTTTAAGAGAATTTTCTTGGACCATAAGTCTGGAAAAGAATGGGACACATCAGTTGGTGACACATTTATAGTTGGGTGCAAGTGGACAAGGCAAAACAGTGATAGAAGCAAAGTCACAGCACTAGGAGAAAAGCCATGGGCAGGAAGGATACCCTACAATGCAAAGCTGATCCCTATTGCTAGTGTGTAACTGAAATAAGAAAGGAAAAAGCTACTATCAATTGTAATATTCCTGCTTTGAAATATGTATTACCAAAGTAAATACACACTGAAAGCACAATGGAGGAGTGAGGAGCCAAAGGATGGAGGAAAATTTTAAGGATTCTTCAAGGAGACAGGGAACACGGTGCAGGAGACATAATTAATTGTGCTCCTGGAAAAGTTCCTCCTAAGATGGAGGCTGAATGAGAGACAAGGTGAACTGTCAGAAGACCAGCAGAAAGGATACACTTCCCCATCACTGAAGATGATGAAGTAAATTTCTTGACAATGTAGAGCAGAGATTAAATAAAAGACATTTTTTACTACCTGCAAGAAGTAACACCCTAGGAGAGATAGCTTATGCCCAGTATTTTTCCCATGTCTGGCAGATGCCATGGGAAAATGGAGCACTGACATAGATTCAAGACCTATCTCTGAAGAGGCCCCACTTTCTCAATCTGTTGCTCGGCTGTGTTTTGCACTCAATGTGTTTCACCAGAAACTAACATTTACTCCTAGTGGTACAGAGAGTAGAAAGGAGTACACAGTGGCTGCCTTGATTCTCAGCAGCCAGCACAAAGTACAACCAGCTATAAACAATTTATAGCTATGATCAAAAGGAGTTGGGTATGTACCTTTCAGACAGTGCAGTTTTAGCTACAAATCCTTAATTTGCAAGTTAAATATAAAGGTATGGACATGCAGGTCAGGCAACTAGGTTCTTACCTTCCATTTGTGCTCCTCTTTTCCCCATTCATCCCTACCTAACCGTCAAGGGAGTCAAGGCAATATACCTGGACAAACTTATGTGTACTTGCCCATGAAGATATATGGGAAAACAAAACAAATTCCATCCCATCCCTTACACATTATTAAGGAGATTTATATCAGCTAGAAAACTCCAGTTATGCTTGCCCTAAATCTACACTGCCTTGCACAAGAAAAAGTCTATGTTTTCCCTAAATTGCTTTACTTGCCTGTGCACTTGGAAAATGGACTGGTAGGGGAAGTCCCAATTTATCACCACTTTGTAGTTCACAAAGATGGTGTTGACAGGTTTTTCCCCTGCTGGAATGAGCTGAGCAGTCTGCGCACCCTGCCCAGCGAGGCTTTGTGCATTTTCAACCATGCCTCTGCTGTGGAGCACTCACAAAAAAATAGATCTCATTCTTTGACTGAAAGGAGTATAACTGACTGGCATCCAATGTGCTGCTCCGTGTCTGCATAAAAATAAAATTGTAAGAAAGAAAGTTGATGCATGTGGTCAGAAGAAGCAAATGTCCAGGCCTCCACTACCTTTTCTTCATACCCCTCATTCACGTATGTGCACATTCAAACATGAGACATATCTCTATCTATCTATCTATCTATCTATCTATCTATCATCTATCTATCTATCTGTTGATCTCTCTGTTTACACATACCTAATTAAACACATCAACTTAACATGGTCTGTTGATCTGAGGCACACTAGGAATTCTTGTGGACATTAAAGGGCTACCAACAGATAGGATCCATCCTTTAAAGTTTAGACTTTGAAAAAAAAAAAAAAAAGTTATTCTTTGATAGATTTCTGACTTTTAATTCTCTGAGACCTATGTCTGAGGAATTACTGTCTCCAGAAATCACTGGAGAAAGGTCTTTGTGCTATTACTTGGCCAGAGACTTTGTCCAGGAAAAGATAGTGCACCATCATAAAAAAATCATAACAGAATAATAAAATATTCTAGACATGTATAAATACATCAGAAAATCTCATTACATTGTCTAGTACACCGGAGATACTTAATATAATCTAATTTCAGTACCTATTGCATTAAAATAGTAACTGTTCTTGAGTAACAAAAAGCTAATCACTGTAAAAAACCCCAAATCCTCATCCAATCTATTTTAAGCATGAAGTGGAGCATGGAGGGAGAAGACAGAGAAGTTCAGACAGAAGTTTTGTAGGATCAAACAAACCATTTGCTGATCCAGTAGCCCTGTGGCTACATCACACCATGTTCTCCACATGACAATACTGTAGCAGCTTTCCTTAAAAACACAGCTTAAAAAGGCTTCTTTTGTTATGAATGATGTGAGAAGGCAAAAGGGGAGAGGGGGTATAATACAGCCTGAGGCAGAACAACTTTTTCTGACCAGAGTACAATGAGTGCTCCATGCTTTCAGGTTGGTGAAAAGGGGATAAAAAATGATAAATCAGTACCGTTGTCCTTACAGGGGTTTTTTTTTTTTTTCACTTTGAAAGAAAGATGGGAAGTTGCATTATAAATAAGTTTAAAAATATTGCTTGCATTCCCCTACCCTCCCAGAGAATGACTGGAATAACATATCACACTGGTGATTTACAGGATAATAACTGTAATAATTTTTAATCTATGTTAATAAATAGGCTGCCTGTATTCAAGTTAACAAAGTATGAGCAGTAACAGCTTTGATTTAACAACATTATTCTTAGGACCATGCACCCTGAGTATAGAGCTTTTTTAATATTGCCTTGAATATGATGCACCCACCTAAGGAAAGAAATAATTTGATTTTTAGCTGGTTAGGAGGACATTACAGAATAACTATGTCCTTAGAAAAGCTTTTGATGCTATATTAAATAAATTAAAAAATATTATAGTGGAATTGTCGTATTGGCAGTGTGAGTGATGAGTGAAATATTACTTTAAAATAGTAATTAGCCATTGTCCACTCTTAAAAATACGGAATTGTTCAAGCATTATCTACTCAGGCCCAGTTTTCTTCAAAAGTTAATGTTTGGATATTGGACTTGAGTACTATATTCTGAAAGGTACAACAAAACCTTTTGAAGGACTAAATTGGAATTCAAAGGATCTTGACAAGTTGGAGAAATGGTCTAAAATCTGAAGGAAACAATTAGTACAGGTAGATGCACATGAGGTTCATGGTGGATTATGGATTAAATGTGAGTCAGCAATGTGAGGCTATAGCAAACAGAAAAGTTATATGCAAGCTATGGGACATGATTATTATACTCTCCTCACTGTTGGTCAGATCTGAGCTGGGGCTTTTGGCACTTCATTTGAAAGAGATGGAGATAACTGGGGAAGGACCTCAAGGAGAGCAGCACATATAGAGAGCATTTAATGTGCATATTAATGAGATGGAAAAGCTGAAGGTCCTCTACCATGTCTATTCTAAAAGAGGAGATTGAAAGGAGGTAAACTGACAGCTTTCCAGTGAGGGATGGCACATGCTCAGTTGTTCCTCCTGAACACAATAGAAAGAAAAAGAGGTCTGCTGAATATGCATCAAAAGCCATTCAAATTAGACAGTAGGAAGAGTTTGTCTGCCTGCAAAAATACTGAAAAATATGGGACGTCATGGAATTTCCCTTTTAAAAATGTTTTCAGTAGATATTAAAGCATCACTGACAGATGTCTGTCCTTGTCAGTTTGAATTTATCCTTCTGCAGAAGTATAGACCAGATGACCTCTAGAGGTCTCTTCCAGTTCTTAATTTCTGTGAAGCTATAGGGAGCTCTCAACTAGCAGGCAAAGGAAACAGCAAGAGCTACTGAGTAACAGCTCACTTCGTTGAGATATTTTTTCATCCCTGCCACTGGCATACATCCATGTTCTGAATTTACACGCTGCTGAATTGCATCCAAATAAGTGTCTACACATAGTTACAAATATGTCTTGTAAGCCAAAATAATTGTTTCTTTTAATATGAATCATCTTGAAAAGCATTTTATTATTATAAATGAGAAAGTTTCTAAAAATATATTATGCCCTATTTGGCATGGTATTATAAAAATACGATGGTACTGGATTTGAAAATGACCCCTCCATGCCAAGTCTTACCCAAGTTGATTGGTGTATCTGAGGGCAGAATTTGGCCTACTGTAATTAAATCCAAACGTTGCATCAGAGTTTGACTAGTGCAAGACCTTGATTTTTGGTGTAAAGACAGTGGAAATTTCTGTAGTCTTTATTTCAGTGTTTCTGGGCTGCAGCAGACCTTCCATAGGTTTTAATCCTATGATGGACACAATTCAAAGCATGAAAGAATAATCATGGGTCAGTAGGATTAGAAAGACAGAATTTCCAGCTAGAACTGACCTTTACCTCCGTACTTCCTGCTCTCCATGTTTAGAAAGAACAGACCATGATGGTAGCTGATACACCTGTAATGTGTTGATAATGCCTAATATGAATTCTGAATCACCACATGTGGGTTCATCCACAAGTGCTTATACATTTCTTGGCTGTTACTCTAAAGGTAATTGCAGACCTTACAGCAGCTTGCTGTCAGGGGAACACACAGGGCTGGATTCTCCATCTGCTAAATTCATTTTGTGAGCCTTACAGATTGCATAATAGAATTTTCTTTGGGAACTTCATCCCATGCTTTTGGAAATTTTTTGGTGTAACACTGGTAGAAGGCTGGTGTGGGATAATTACTCAATGTTAGTTAGAAAGAGATTTTTTTGATTAGCATTACAAGAAGATAAATAGGTGGAGTAAGAAAAGAAGGGCAGGGAAGAGATAAAGATATGTGAAGGTAACAATGAAAAGAAAATTTGAAAGAGTGAAGCTCCACTCTATTACAGTCCCCACTCTGAGCTAGTTTGAAGTCCCAAAAATCTCTGCCATTTAAACTTGAAGCATAATACAGTAAATTAGAATAAGGGATGTCTTTCCCTTTGAGTGTCTTCATGCTTGAAAAGAAGTCTCCTTTTCAGGATTTAACAGGGCAAACTTACACTGAGTACAAAGAGAAGGGCAGACCCCTTCCATTGTATTATATTTATTTGTTCCATCAGGGGAGTTGAATCTGCTGAGTGAATGAGGAAATGATCCCTGGGGACCATAGGACTTCTCATCAGAAGTTATATCCTAACATCTGCTTGGCACGGTTTTCCCATGGGCTGTGTCATTGCCCTTATTGGGGAGTTTTCCACAACCCTGTGGAGAATAAGAATAGGCTTGGTGATGTTTGGTTGAAAGTATACTCCCAGCCCTGCCATGGCTTGGGCTTGGCTCAAAAGAGTAAGTTTCCATGGGACTGACTTTTGAGAACTGCATCTTTATGTTTGGAAAAGTATATCTGGAGGCATTATCCAAGTACTTTTTTTCATGGAGGATAGCTGTTGGCAGCAAGTTGGCCCACGACATGGCTCTGTTTTGTTGACTTACAAAGCCACTTTCCTCAGTACCCAGTATGGGTAGCAAATCAGGTAGAAGACTGTGGGATAAAGGCTGTAAAAGTGATAACATTTGGTCCACTGTGAGACAGAATTTCATAAAGGAATATTATAGGAATTGTTCTTCAAGCTGAAAACCAGATTCTGCTTTCAAAATAGGTGTCAGTTTGACATTCAAGTGAGCAGCAAACATCACTGTAAATACACAGCAACTGTGAAGACAATCAAAGTCATGAGCTACATGATAAACAGAGACTATTCACAAAAATTTCTATGGTACATGCCAATTTTCAAACCAGTTCTAGAACTTTACTATAATTCGTTTTCATAGTCTAAAAAAAAAAAAAAAGTTTAGCAAGCCAATTAGTGTATCATTCACCTTGTATACAGCAAAAAATGGTAACTCGGTCACATTGGAATGGAATGGAATGGAATGGAATAGAATAGAATAGAATAGAATAGAATAGAATAGAATAGAATAGAATAGAATAATTTCAGTTGGAAGGGACCTACAATGATCATCTAGTAAACTGCAAAATCTGACTAAATTCAAAGGCAGCTATTCAAAGTATTTGCCTTTCCCTGGATCACCTCTATGTTTCAGAAACAATCCAGATCATAAAACTTAATTCAAATTTTGCCTGTTTTGTCACTGTTGTATGAAAAATATCTAGACATAGCAGAACTAAGGTTGTTGGCCTGCGATATTATTAGATGTACTCATTCATAACAAAGAGAAGTAAAAAAGTTAAATGATATTGTATGTTCCTGTTTCTATTCTGTATTGTTTATGAGGAGGCCAAGTCCTCATTCAAAAAATTTATCTCAAAAGAGCTGATAGAAAAAAGTCAACAGGTAAAAAAAGGCTGTGTGGGAAACAAATGAGGCACTCACACTAACAGACTATTAAATCCTTAAAGATAAACAGAGACTGATATCAGAAACTGTTAAAAGAATCTGGCTAGTAGTACAAATACAGCACCACTTGCAGAATTCAAAAGAATTCCTGAATCCCCTGGATATATGTAAAAGGATATGCCAGGCAATGTAGGGTGTCCATATCCTATACATAGAACTATGAGTGCTAGAAAATCGAAGGAGAGGGGAAGTGGAGGAGGATGAGAAGATTCAGCAGTAGATTACATTAAGACTTGGAAAGATGCTTCTTCTAAGCCATATTAAATACAGAAAAGGTCAAAATTTTTGGCATTCAGGCCAAACATAAATGAGAAGTGTTCAGTACTGTGCAACCCCTGTAATATTCTGTCAGCTCTTTAGCAGCTAGCGAAGATGTTATCAGTAGAGGCAAGAATGTAGAAGAATGTTCTTGGAGGCTTAGGGCAGATATAAGCAAGGAATAAGATGTCACTTTTTTTTTTTTTTTCTCCTGAGGTCAAAAAAATCTAGCAAATACACAAATTTTATAAAATATGTGCCAGAACAGAATATTTTATTCTGAAAAAGAAAACCAAAAGATATAATTTGAAATAGCTAGTCAGTCCATCAAAACTATTTCTCTCTTGATCTTTCAGTCAGGATGCCAGTGACGTGCAGCATTAATTGGTATAAACACACAACTGGCCATGTGATATTCAGATACGATAGTAAAGTCATAGTAAATTGAGGGGTGTAAAGAAGACACAGAAGAACATAAGACAGAATTAACCAAGCCCTGAAGATTTATCCTTCTGTGTAGACTTAAATGAAAATCATATATTTAAATGGCACCCTTGTGCCGGCCTGGAGATATAAGGCAAAGGTAACACTGTCAGACTAAATCCTTTAGCAGAGCATGTGGAAGTGTCTTGGTTCACAGTAACTAACCAAGGCTCACTGAAAGAAGCAGCAATTAACAGCTGCTTTACTAGGTTAATAATCATCCTAATTACAGGGGAAAAAAAAAAAAAAGTATTTTTATACTGTCTAGTTAGCACAAAAGTGGCCCAGAGTCTGGAACTATACTTCAGCCACTGCCCTTAAATGGACTGCATAGTAGGTTACAACAGCTAAACCTTTGCTTCTATTTTATTGCCTCAGTCACAAGGTTTTAAGCTCTATTTATACAAGTGGTTTCAGTTATAAAACACACATTATTACTTATAAGTAATTGAAAATAGCCTCCCAGACAAACAGAGATCTGGCCACCTGAACTGTAAGTTTGCCTAGCAAAACTATAATTTGATAGGTGTGCGACAAATGGTAGATATCCGGCACTAATTCTTCTGCATGTCATTTGATACAAAGATGTAAGGAAAACAGTAGCAGAGTATACACAGTTATTTCGAGTTTAAGTCACTAGGAAAATTATTGGGAAATTGCAAATGTCTCCCATTAACTTTTTAACTTTATTAGTATGTTTTCAATTTAGCTGACAAGCTCCTCCTTTGCAGGTCCTCCAGGAATGTGTAGAAAAATAAGGTACTTGATAAAACGTTTCCATGCAGAATTTGGTTTCAGCTATGCAGTAAAATGTACACACTCGAGGGCAGACTTTAGGCTTTTTTCCCTTTAGGCTGATGAAAGCTGGAAAAGTTAGAGAAAAAATGCTTTGTTCTCCTAAAGATAGGCTTTTTAAATAATGTCCCTTACATACCTAAAGAGAAGCATGGAAGCTAAAATTTTAAAGAAAGAAAAATATTCACATTAAAAGGGATAAAGAAATTTCTGAGTCTTCTACAGACAAATGACACAGGACTTAATCCTGCTGCCGATGAAGTAAAGCAAATTGTTTAAATCAAATTGGACGTCCTTCTAATGCAGGAATAAGGGCAAGTACATCTGGAGTAACTCAAATAAAACGTATCCCAAAAGTGTAGAATTTTCTGTGGCTACAGAGGATTGCGGCCAACTTTAAGTCATCTTCTGTTTCTGGTAAGCCTGGATAAAATTTTCAAAGTCAACTGAGTGTCCTTGAAGTCTCACTCCTTGAAGAGACTTAGGCACTTCAGAAAATTTTACTCCATACCTCTTTCCAAACCACTTTTGTATGTTTGCCTCCAACATATGCCCTTTAAATTGATGCCATGAGTGCACTTTGCACTGGAATGCAGCCGGCAGCCGGCAGTATAAATAGCTGCTCTGCTTAATTACAAAAGGATCATTGCTTTCTTTTAGACTCCTAGCATCAATATAAAAACCCCATTTCAGAAAATTTCAAATCTGAGCTTTAGGTGTTCATACCTTTCAGATGGGTATTCTAGGAGATGACGTATGAATTTAAGTTAAATGTCAAAAAAACCAGTATTTCTGTTTTCTGTAGGGAGTGGTTTTCAGTAAAAACTAGGATGTTAGGTCTGAATTTCCATAATCAGCATGATTGCATGTCATGCTAGCAATTGTTTTAAGTGGAACTTCCCTTCAACTCCAAAGGAAAAGCCTGCTTTCAAGTTTTTATCATGATATTGCTCTACTCCAGTTAATACTGCCCACCACAAGTATTGCAAGCTGTGCTATAGAAGGCAACCAGCTAAGCCTTAGAACAGCCTGGAAGGGAAATGCTGCTGTTATGACTTTACAGATGGCTGAACGGAGTCAGAGAACAAGCTATATCCCTTTATGCTCTCCATCACATCATACTGAACACCACAGAGGTGACTGTTTTGCTCTGGGTAACAGAATTTTGTGCATATGTGCACACAGCCCATGACCCCTTAAAACCTAATTAAGATGCTTCACTCACTGAAAATAAAGATTTTAGGCTTTGACCATCCTAAGCATTTCTCAGGCTATGGAACAAGTAAGAATTGAGCAGGGTTTGGCCAAGCAAGAAGAGTTGGCACTAACATCAACTTTATTCTACTCTGTGGCAACAGATTAACATGGTATCCACATACCACTAACATCAAGCAGATCTGGGGGCGACAGCCTGTTGTGCGGAGCATTTCTTGGGCTGAAGCATACATCCTGTTTGGAAGTGTTCAGGGCCAAATCTTGCAGCCCTTGATGAGGCACTGCTCCAGCTGGCTTCATCGGTGGCGTTGCCTGAGTCAGGGCTGCTGGGGCGTACTTGTTCATGGGAGCATTACTGCTAGCCCTCGCCCACCGGAGCCCCCAGTAGGGAAATGTCTGTGGTCTTCGGGACCATCTAGGGGGCTCGGTGACAATGGCACTGTTGCAACATGTGTTACATGCTGCTTTTAATTAGTTGCAGGCAGACTTCTTCAAACAGAATGGGGCGAAATTGTCCCTCTTGGAAAAAACGCTCTAAAGTTTAACATTTCAAAAACTCTTTGGAACCTCGCTGAACGTCGGCAGAGCCCAAGTTTGAAAGGTGTGGTTTTCCTTCAGCAGTGCAAACATCTGAGACAAGGAGGCACTGAAGCTTGATTTCTAGACCAGTTATTTCCCAATAAGCATCTGAATGTGTTAGTTGAACAAACTTGTTTAGCCTTTTAAGGTTTGCCCACCCATCCCTCAACTGATCTGCTCTTTAAAGTTCCATGGTTATTTAATACAGTAGCATTCTGAAATCAGGCCAGTGAAGCAGGGCAGGATGGCTTAGTCACCACTTGGTGACCAAAACTGTACTGCGCATGAAGGAACACACACCAGAACCACATTTTCTCCTTAGGGTGTTCTGCTTCAGAAATCAAACTGTGTCTTTGAGCTCAGTCTCCTATCATCAGTACCTCATCTTAAGAAGACTACTAAATGGTCTGAACAGCTCTGAAGATCAGAGATGGGGTTATACCATGCTATGCAGCCAGCACCTGGGGACATGTGCAGCCAGGGCAAGTGGCAACACAGATCTGGAGTTGAAGTCCTTCACCAAGTTCTAGAACTTTTTCACTGGTGAGAGAGAGCATAATTTGGATCCTCTGGAGATCAGTTGTTCAGGACATGTTTTTTCTAGCCCAATCACAGACCATTTTGCAGATGTTGTATCTTAGCTAACAATCTGCATTCTCTTTGTAGTTAATAAAGAGGAACTTTAGCATGATTTGTCTATGATTTACTTTACATGACTACTTCATGGGGGCGTTGTCCATGCCCTCAGACTATCTCTTCTTCTGTACTGACTATAAAGTCCATGACTAGGTCGTATGTTGACAACTAGGAAGCAGTTTTGTGAATTTATCAGTGAAGAATACATCCTCTCTGAGTAATTGTTTGAGAATGCCCCATTAAGGAGGCTGACTAGCTTAGAGATTGACACCTACAGTGAAGACATCTATGTTTAGCCAGATTAATCTGTTCCATGTTTGGCCACATTCACCGCTTTTCCTTATCGTTCACACCCTTGCAGCTTCTCCCAGATTTTTTCCCCATGTCAAAACTCCACCTCCAGCTTAGGAAGCACAGACTGCATATGCACATGATATATTCCTTGCTGTTGTTGTCAAAACCTCTTCCTTTCCTCCTCTGTCAGATATATACCTCAGCTGATCTCTGAATTTAACAAAAGCTCGCCAAGACTTCATCTTTTGTCAGTCTCAATCCCCATGGAGTACCATTCCTTCTAACACTTCAGACTACTTTGGACTGTCATTAGCAAGCATTTTCTAGCTATTCAAAATCTTATTCACACACTCACTGGGACAAGTCATTTCTGACAGGAGAATAAAGTACCTTGTTTTTATGTTATCAGCTCTCAGAGTATACAACCACAGTTTATGCAAACTGATGCTTATGCATGGCTGCCACAAAGAATCACACTACGTAAGTTTTGATGCCTGCTGAAGGCTATTCAGACCAAAAAAAATCTCATTTTCTAGTCTTTTGACTAGAAGCAGTTTTGTCGCTACCTGTGGTACTTGGAGCTAGAAGAGATATGTTTGATCCTTTGAGCCCTACGAGGACAGACCTTCTTTGAGTAAATATTCAATAGGACACTGAGGACAGAAAAAAGAGCTCTGACAGAAAACAAAAAAAAAGAAGTAGTCTCACTCTTTCTACTAACAGACAAGCACTAATTTTTCACTTATGGTTCCTCTCAGTTCAGGGAATGGACACAGCCTGGCAGGAACGGGGAACAGAAAGGCCACTTTGGGTACCACTGTCAGTCTCAGGATGAGTCACAGAGATGGAAAGAAACATCATCAGAGTGTGGTGGGGCAACCTGGGCCCCAGATCCTACCACAGCAGTTAGAGGATCTGCTTTTTTACTTTAAAGAAAGGTACTGCTTTTAGTGGGGTGAGGAGGACAAACCCCACTCCCCCTCCAAGAAATAGAATGTCAATGGCCAGAACTAATACAGCTTTTCTGGCTGTAAGGTAACTCTACAAATGGAGAAAGAAGGAATGATGCTGCTTATATTCATGCCATTATGTCAAATGACTTTATCATACTCCCTTTATACAATGCATTACAAAAGGCTGCTGAGTAGCTTTTCGCAAATGTTATGCTGTAGAGGAAGTTGCAATGACTACAATAAAATCAGGAAAGATTTCTGTGGAGAAAGGTGAGGTATTTGTAAATAATAAGAGAAAATTAAATCATGCTTACAATGAGAATTGGAACTTGTAAATAAGAAGTGTAGACACCTTCATCTAAAATATCAAGTCAAAGTATTTCTGACATTTTAGAAAGCCTAGATAATGTAATTACACTTATTATTGCCTATCCTGACATTTTAAAATTCTGGTGTGTTCAGGAAGTGAGAAAATACCACAAAAGAGCTTATATCCTATTTTTTCTGGCTGATTGTGATCCGGGAAATACCAAAAATATCATGGGTCATTTTCTTACATTTGCAAACTAAAAATGTTAAAAAAAGCAGCCTAACTTCTGCAGCTAGTCCTGAGTTAATACTGTGATCTGAGGTTTCTTAGAGTTAAGCAGACAATTTCCTGTTATTATTAATATAGAAAATGCAGATGAGAAATGGAAGATCTAACAGTAAAACGCCAGGGACTGTAAAACAGAAAGTCTGGGTTACTCTTCTTTTCCATCATTGTCTTGCTCTGTGACCTTGTAAAAGGGCACTTTCTCTCTTCAGTTAGCTGTCCCCTTGTGAAACAGGGACAATAACACTTTCCCACTCAACACAATGAATGTTGTTGCATGTAATGTACATCTTTTCATCAAATATGAGGATACTTGCAAATATTTTGCTGAGTAAAAGATAATTAATCTTCTTGACCCAACTCTTGGATCATTTTGTTATTTGATTTGATGGCATTTTTTATGTAAGAAGCATTTGTTTTCAAATTGGACAGATTCAGTCATCCTATATGTTTATTGCTTCTGTAGTCACTTATCCCTGACTTTAATTACTGATATTGTCTCAAATATAAAATTTTAATAATAAATGCATGAGAAAAGAACTGATTTTAACCTAAAGTCAGCACAATAGGTATTTTTAATACAAGAATCTCTTTGCTAAAATCTCTCAGTGTATGATATTTGTATTCAGAGAACCTAGAGTCCCAGAGCCAAAATAACCTACCATTTGAGATGCAGCAGTCCAGGATCATTACTCAGAGAAACAACCACAAGGTGGAGATGTTAGAAGCTTTTACTGGCAAATATAAAGCATAGCACCTAATACTAATTTTTCCAGTTTTTATCTAGGAAAATAGGATCGTATTTTAAATTAAAATTGTCTGGTTAGCAATTATAGTGCAATAAAATTAAAGGAAGTCTGTGATAGCAAAATAATTAAAAGGAAGGCCATATCTATCTCGACCTTTAAATTAGTTCCTTATATTTTATAAAATTTAATGATACTAACTTGATTATTTCTTTCTATGAAGGAACATGATTTATGATAGTGAAGTAAATTGTGTATTTGCTGATTATATAGATAGACTGCAAGTCAGATATGCACAGTCATCCAAATATCCCTTAAGATCTTCACAGAGCCATGCAGAAACTATCTCAACTTCAACTGTAGGAGGGAGAGTAGCAGAGAGAGTGAGAGCGGAAGCTGGAGTGTGCTGTATTTCAGCTCCTATGTATACATCTGTACGAGTGAATGCCACCACCTCTTGCCATATCCGCACCATAGGAAGTGTGGCTAAGAATCACATCAAGCTCAGGAAACATTCAAAAGAAGTAAAAGGCAAGATTCACAATCCATCACATTTGCAAGGGTAAGGAAGAGAAAGAAATAATCCTGGCATGTTTATATTCTCTACCCAGTAGCCAGAGCACTATGTAGGCAAGGAAAATGTGCATTCAGCTCCTTTCCTGAAAACTTTAAACTAGAAATTTGAGTATGACATCCTGACCATCTGACCAGTTAGGAAATATTCTTACAAACTGAAGATACAGATCCCAAACTCTTCTTCGAATAAATGAGGAAGGTTGTCTAATTATTCTACTGGAATAGTTATAAAGGAGCAACCACCACCTTCTCCTGACCCACATGATTTTTAACTGCTCTTGTGAAGTTAGATCCCAAATTTTAAATGAATCATTCTTATAATTTTCAGAAAAAATGATCTTTCATTGCTCACATTTTTGGTAGTACAAATATAAGAAAAGGTTTCTAAGATCGCTCTAGAGCACTGGAGTTTCTAGGAATTACAGGGTTTTGATACTCATAGAGTAGTCTACCAATTTCTTTCCTCTTTTCCTCAATTTTCTAAATCCCTGCTTTTTGTATAGGCTATGGGGACAACCACCATCTCCTGGCAAGTCCAGCAAGACTTTCCAAATTGCAACATACTCCTGTTGCCAGCAATCTCAAGGTTTACAAATGCAATAAATGCTTTCTATAGGAGTGGAACTTAATCTGACTTGGAAAAGTATGACCTATCATCCTGGTTTTTACACCACTATCTTGAGACAATTAAGTTGTATGAGGTATTTTGAGACATGAAAAAAATCTTTGGGGAGTAGTACTGGTGTTATCTACATCTGTTAAATTTTAAACTTCAAAGTCATTTAAACTTAGGCATAAGTCATCTGTTCTTTTCCCAGAGATACAATCTGATACAGAAGGAACTAAAAAGTTCAAGAATCATCATAGTTCTAAATCTCCATAAAACATGTTACAATGCTATATAACTGTTGGCTAAAAGTTGTGTATATGTTACATATTCATTGGTAAGAGTTGTAAATTTATGTACAGCTATAACTTCTGGAGCCAACTTCTATCAAGCTCATCCTTCAAACTAGCAAAAAATATCCTTGTAGAGTTCTCATATTACAGAAATATTATAGCTATGTGTTATGGGAAGTAAAGAAATGGAAATTAAAAGAAATTCGCTCCTGTGTTTCACATATACTATTTGTGCCCCTCCATGTTCTTCCTCTGTAGTAATTAAGTGATTCTGAATTAGGATAATGTAGCTGTGTGTTTTATATTATATGTATATATTTATCTATATAAAAAGTTATTTCCCTGATTCATTTTTCAAAACAACTTTGTCATTCTTAGGATGCAAGCATCTTTATGTTGTAAAGCTTACGGTTCCCCTAACAGTAGTAGTATGTTACCACTGATAGTGTTAAAGCTGAGAAATCCACCAGACTCACTGACTTCTGATTTAAAATGCTAGATTCTTACTCCTCCTTTATGGTCCTACTGTATACATTGGTTTGAATTTACAAACTGGATAATAAAGATAGAAGAATTGCACAATACCAAAACCAGGCTGTAAAATATTTACTTTAGGTGAAACACCCTTCCAGAAGCCAGAAGACAACTCATATATTGCTTAAGTGTATGGGCTGCAGCTGGCACTGCACACAAACTCTCTATCAAGCCCCAGAATTAAGTACTTAGGGCTGATCCAGACAAGTAAGGGATGGAAATAAGAAGAGGGTTACTGCAGGAGGAAGAAGCATATTTGCGTTTTCTTCTTTATGTTTTCTGCCGGTCCCCATATCCACAGCATTTGCAAACACAATGGGCCTAGTGGTGTCAATTTTTTCTTATTATCAGTACATAAACCCACAATTACGCATTCATTATGAGTCACTACGCACTTTTGCATGAATAACTGTAGATAGACGTTGTTCTCTGAAAAGTGAAAAATGTACCCACAGCTATTTCTGGCCCAGTTAAGGAGGCCCACTGAATATACGTCTATGTGAGTTTAGATCAGCAAAGACCCTTACAAGGCAGCAAATCCTTAAAATCAACAAAAGTGTGAGCTGGTAGCTACTGTAATTGCTAGCAGTGAGTCATGTTAACAGAGAAATGGTGAAATATGGCCTGTTTTATTATTATTATGAGGGGCTATAGTTAAATTCAACTGAAGAATATAGGGCTCATGGGAAGCCTCATAAACACTGACATAATCAAGTATTGGTTTTAATACAAATTCATAAATTTTTATAGGTGTCGAGTTGTCGGGCAGATAATATATGACCAAACTCTGGATAAAGTGTATGGAAAAAAAGCATTCCAGAAGGACTGCAAATATAACATGATACAGTGCAATGCCACTGAGGACTGCAGCTTTGTTGGGACCACAGCTGTGAGTGAAGGGGTACATAAAGCCTTCTAGCCGGTGCCTTTGGAGGGCTGGCCTGCCTCCTGAAAGCCTTCTGTACTCAGGGAAAGCTTCCCTGAAACTGTTAACATAAGCTAGCAGAGAAACATAAGCAGTAAACGTACTGAGTGTATTATTCACAGAATTTCTTCTTTTACTAAAGGCAACATTTCCCTTATAAAGAAATAAGAATAGGGATGGATGGGTTGGAAGAGTTGCTGAAAGGAGAGATGGGGCCTTTCTCCATTAAGTCAGAAAGCTGGACTTGGTCCAGGGAAGTAGTGTTTTGTGTGGAGCTACTAGCTGTTTTTCCCCAGTCACCAGTGATGTATCACACACCATGCGTGAAACACGCCTTGTAAAAGATGTCAGCAGAAGGAGCACAGATCCCCTACCTCTCAGCTTTAGGAGCAGGCTCTCTAGCTCCACAGTCAACACATGCAATGAGTGAGTTGGAGGAAGATTCAAACTGCTGCAGCTCACACTGGGTAATGACTGGAGAAAAAAAAAGAGCCTGAATGGCCATTGTGGCAGCCAGTTTTACCATTGCAGAGTACATAAAGTGCGTAAGAGCACAGATGGCTGCAGCTTCTCCCTGACTCTCACATAGAAGAATGCAAGACAGGGGCCCCTTTCCTCCTCTGCTCCATCGCTGCTCCGCTTCCCTTGTAACCCCTCCCCGATACTGCAGTTTGCTGGCCATTAGCCACTCGTTGCTTCCCTATGGGCAACTACAACTGTAGTTGCAGGATGGGGGGTGTCTTGCCAATTGTGAAATATTATATTCTGACATAATATAATCTCTCCATGTAAAATAAAAATGCATGCAATCAGCAAGCAGAATGGCTAGTAAAATGAAAAGATGCAGGGGAAGGAGTCTAAGGAGAGAGAAATTCTAGCCTTGTTCTGATCAATGGCAGAATTCCCACTCTTTTCAGTGAGCCAAAATATCACCCTAGATATTCATAACCCTTTTTAGCTACATTTTAGATAGCTAGTTTGGCAAATTACACAGTGCTTCACGCTGTGTGTATAACTTCAGGATATTCAAGATTAGGTTTGGAGCACTTTTACTTTGGTCACATATCAATTTAGCCTAAAATTATTAGTGCCTGTGACAAATTAGAGTTTTTCCTAAGAAATACCATCTTCTTGGTGCTTAGAAGAGGTAACATAGGTTTTGGGATGGCTACAAACAGTTTAAGATGTTGGTACTCCAGGCTCATCATGAACTTCACGCAACCAAGGGCTTCTGTCTTGTTGATTGCCCTGTGCCTGTCCCAGAGCAACCCAGTGTAGTGGGTCCCTGACATGCTGAGACCCTGGATGCTACAAAGCAGCATTCACTCCAGTCTTCAGCCTTTGCTGCCTTTTCTTCTGAATGCATTGTAAAGAACCATTTAAACACAGAAGTGATGCTGTAACTTCCCTCTGACAACTATTTTACATTTTGACCAATGTCAAAATTCATCTGCCAGAGTGACCGGCCCATACACAAACCTCATGATGCACTGTGACAGTTCAGTGCATCCACCACGTTGAGCTCTGCTGGTGCTCAAGGACATTAATAGATACATTTCAGGACAGCACACGGGGGGGGGGGGGGGGGGGGGGGGCGGGGCGGGGGCAGGGATCTCTCGAAGTTATTTGGTTCTATGCAAATCCCACACTGTATTAAGTTAAAAGGAACTCAACTTTTAGAGAAAATGGTGCTTTCCACTCTTAGGAAGTTTGGTTGGAAAAAAACTGAGTCAAGTTACCGGATCCATTCTGCAATACATCACATGCCATGGTGCTGTCTTCGGTACAAAATTACCCTTCATCTCAGACTGGGAATGGTTAGCAGCAGCCTTTGGAAAAACTGAGGAGCAAATAATTCATATATAAGTTTGTGTTCTTTTAATAACTGAGTTTGATGAATTTTTCTACTTTGGACAGTGCTTTAATCATTTTTTGTTTCAGACTCTCTCTGAAACAACTTTATATTTTATACTCTTAAGGAGAGACAACCTTATAATTTATATCAGTTAAAAATATATTACAGTACCTTATAGCTAACATAAGTCCTTTGTTTTCTCTCAGAACATTATAGCAATCCATATTATGAATCAATAAAATCTGTTGCCTTTTCCCCTTGTTCAACTGTATTCACTTGGGGCCTGGGGCAGTGCCAAAAAAAATCAATACATACCAATGGAGGTCATAAAGAAAAAAATCTTGACATCTTCTCCTGCCACTCATTTTACCATAGTCTGGCTGGATGTATAATTTACTTTTCAGATAATGTGCTAGTTGATTACTATTGCTTACCTCTCAGCAGATATTTGGGTCAAATTTCCCAGCTCTCTCAGCCAATACTTCTATTGTGTGAATATTTGTGCTATAAAATCTTTCTTATAAAAAGGGCATTTTTTCCATTCTTAATTTTACCAGGAGTGAGAATTATGTACTCTGAACCCATTCTGCAGGGAAAACAGGAAAAAAAAAAGGCAAAAGAAAAAGCCATCAATCAAAAGTTTTAACCCTTCAGGGATTTCTTATTGAAAGGTCACAAGAAATAGCATCGTTTAGTTTAGGACTAAAGGAAAAATCACTCACACAAAACATATGTTCCATGCCTAAACTGCAGCATTTATTAAATGTTGCCAACCATAGTTCATAGTGTATGTGCTTATTTTTATGGAGCACCACTTCTTCACACAAGGCTGTATTTTTGTAAGCAGACTGTCAACACTAGAAGAATATTCACTTCTGAGTTTCATTTTCTAGACTGTTTATACTATGACTCCTCAGAAATTAACCAACTCTGTTCATGTTGGAGACGGTAACAAACATTGTATTTTCAACAGAAGCTGTTTGAAGGCTTAGCCAAGGTGAAAAACTGTCAAGAAAGCTGGATCTGATCTGAGACTGATTCCTGCATTTCAACACTTCACAAGAAAACACTGAAGTTTCAATGATTGGCCAAAGTGACTGATTTAACATCCCCTGAAGTCAGAGTCTTACTCTTGATTCAATAGCATTGGACTCAGCCCATATGCCCTAATTCATAACTGCATCTCTAATTAGAAAAATACCATTGAAAAGTAAGTTTAAATAGTACTCTGGAAAGGCAGGCACTAATGTACATCTCTAAATGCTCCTTTGTATCACAGCTATGATAAGCAACCATACGAAGCAATATAGGAAACATGATTATAATTCTAATGTAATTCAAAATTTTACAGTTTGGGGTATTTCTTTTGGGAAAATAAAGCATTATAAATTATCAAATCCAGAAACTTCAAAAAAATCTTCTTCCAACAACAGCCTAACAGGGTACTGTAGTTATAATGTCTGATTTATAGATCTGATTCTGCAACAGAGCTACTACACAGCTGCTCACATCATAGAGAAGTTATAGATGACCTTACTAAGCATAGTTCCTCTGTCACCTTGCCAGCACTTGCTGTATTTTTCTGTGGGTTCAGACCAGTCCTGTCATTGTGATACTCCTCCCATTGACTTTAACAACATTGGAACTGCTCCATGCTAACAGAAAAAGTACAACCAGAAGCGGGCCTTATGTTTGTAATACATTTCATCAATATTTCCTTTAAAAAACAAACCCTCATGAAAATGCAGAAAAAGTTATTTTGATATGGTATGAAATATCAATAGAATAACTTCATTGCTTCCATTTGTAAATGTTGTTTGGTGGGTTTTTTTAGACTGTAGTTGCACAAACAGTCCAGGTAGAGGTGGGTGAACAATTTGTTATAATTTCATTCCCTCCCACTTCCCTTTTGTTAATTTTTCCAGTTGTTCCCATTCCACTGAAGTAGCTACAAATGGATGCACCCTTCTTCTTTTGGGACTGGACTCAGGCCCTTGAAGCGGGAACCAATAAGGACACAGAAAGCCCTGAGCATACAAATAAACTGTTTTCTGACTAAATGACAGTGAGCTGCTCACCTTGACAATTCAAAAGGTTGTTTAGAACATGTTGCGTTTTTCCTCTTTGCATTTTGTAATGCTGGTACACAAGAATATATGAGAAGCCACAGATGTGGTGCAGCCCTTCTCCAGCCAAGCAGCAGGGGTCCATCTGGGTGGAGGGCTCCTTCTGAAGAGCTGCCTTCACGGCAGCAGGCATGGGGAGTGACATCCCTGAGTCGATGAAGGCATGAAGGCAGGTCCTTTGTCACTTCTGCAGCCTCCATGAGACCGACAACCTCTTCCAGGAAAGCTCTTCATGTTTAAAACCTGCAAAAGCAATACCATTGAGAGAAGGAGTAAATACACTTTTTTTTTTTTTTTTTTTTTTTTTTTTTTTTTTCCAGAAGAGCCAAATGTAGGATTTTAGCAGCTAGAGCGACGGCTGTTGGTCTATACAACTGTGCGAAGCGTGCCTTGCTGATCGTTTTGCAAGACGATATTTAGTTAACATACTCCTCAGAATATCGATCATGGCACCATTACTTTAGGAGCTGGCATCACACTACTCATTTCACACATGCTTATCCTGGTGCACTCATTGGTCCTCAGACCATGCAGCTCCCTCAAGGATATCACTGTTTTGATAAAAGGCATCTGGTAACAGGGCAATGGCAGGGACTAACCAGGCCAGGATTCTTCTGCACTGAGAACACCAGCAGATGCCAAAAGCATCTTGGGTTTTTTAATAAACCAGGACTCAAATGATCGCAAGAGATAATTTTCTAATTACACCTAATTCTTACTGCTGATAGAAACAATTCCCACTGAAGAAAGCACAATGTACAAGTGGATATCGAGAAGTAATTTATCTCCCAATCTTGCCTCTTCTCATTAAATAAATCATTTTTTCATTAATTAGTTAATGTAGGCTTTTGAATAACAAGTCTCTACATGTATTTGCCATTCTAAATTTGCTGCACCTCATTAAAAAGGTTGAAGAAGCATAGTCCTTTTCTTCCTCTCCGATTTTCTCTTCAATAGCTGTCAATCTGCAGAGCTTCTTGGCAGCTGGCTCTTAGCCACATAAGTACCAGCTGCAGTTAAACTAAATGAAATGTTGCCTTCAAATGAGGGAAGAGAAACTGTAGAAAAACCTATTTTGACTTTTGAAAGCTGTGTTTCAAAGAGCTTTGTCTTTGTTTTAAAGAGACAAAAAATTCTTGGTTTATTTCAAAAAGTAACAAATTCTGAATTTGTTTTTCTCCCATAATCAAGCATTTGGCCAAACAAATGTCATTAGTCCCACCAGGTTCCCCATGGTAGTCCCATGAAATGAGATATGTTTGGTATAATCCTTCAAGAGCAGGATCTCATTACAACATTTATTTTTTTCCCAGATCTTCTTCAGCTACATCTTTATTGCCATAGGTAGCAATGAGAAAAGTTAATCTGATCCAAGGACGGGTTTTGAGCAATGTCCTTCTGCAAGCTGCCATTGCTGAAGGAAGCTGGGGACAGTCCTGGTAAAGGGAAGCTCACTCTGGGTGGCACAACAGCTCAAGTCAGCACGCCCAGATCCCCGGCTGCCCACTGTCTCCTTTTTTCCTCCCTGTCTCCAAGTGCCCAGGAGAGCTGCTTCCCCTCCTTGTTCTCAGCCTGATGTGCTACTTCTTGCTCCATTTCTGCAACTGATGCATTTTGGGGTGCTGCAAAAGTCCAGGGAGACTTAAAACTCATAGCAGTAAAAGTGGGCTGCTGCCTGTATGCAGGGCAGTATGCCACATATGTTCAAAACATTTACATTTGTCAGATTTCCAAATGTCATCAGTTCTAGGAAAGCACTGGCGTGTCTGCCCTCAGGTGGGCACATGAAATGTGTCTAATCAATGTTACCCCGCTGCCTTGCTGGTCTAGCACAGCCAGCCCACAATAACTGAGAATCTGCAGAAGCTACCCACCATCTGGTCCTGTGCACCTTGAAGCAAATTTGAGTATTGCCTTTTGCTATGTGGAAGAATTGGAACATTCAACCTTATTAATCATTCTTTAAAATAAATTTCTAGTGCCAGAAGGTCTTATGGTGGATAACAAAGAATTCATATTGAATAAAATGTATGTTTCCAAGAAGAATGAAAACATGTGTTCAGACAGGATAAGAAGTGTTCAGACAGGAGGAGAAATAGCATATTTTATTACTCACCCTCGCAAATAATTCAGTGCAAACCACTGAGAGCACTCTTGAAATGTATGTGCAACTTTTACCCCGCTGTAACTAAATGGCACTTCAGGACACAGTGCTTCTTGGTGCAGGATATCATCGTGATAGAAAATAGTCTGGTTTTCACTACTGATGAATGTAGGATATATTGGACCACATTGCAATTCTTCATTTTCTCTGAACAGTACTATTTAGGTTAATATTTTTTGCCAATTTCTCTGTCTTCCCTGAAGTCTCCTGTATTGTAAAATAAGAGTTATCCATCTAATTATAAATTGGTTGTTTAGAGGACTGGATTAATTGTGGAAAAGCAAGTTCTTTGCTTAATCTGCCAGTATAGGAAGAAAGCCCTGAAGATAAATGAGTTCTTGCAATTCCCCTGGGGCAAGATGGGACCCTTCCTTTCTCAGTTCTTTTCTTGCTGTTTTTGGAAAGAGTGCAATTTGGGCATTGATTTGCACCACCTTATTGCAGCAGGCCTTTGGGGAAGAGGACTGGCAGGGGTGTGGCTGCAAGGATGTGCTTGCCAGATCCTGATGCATGGAGGTACAGACGTCTGCAGGTTGGATAATGCCTTAGTGTCCAGGAAGCAGCTCTGCTGTTACCCTGTAACCGCAAAAGGAGATATCTTGCCTCGCTCTCCTCTGTCAGAGCTAGTTCATACACAGAGATGGGAATCTGACTGCAACATTTCAGAAATCCTTAGAAGTGAATGATCTTTCATTTTCTCATCTAGTGCAACAATTGTTCTTAAACATATGTGCCAGTCCTATTGTAAACGTTAACTCTTAAAAATCGATCAATTAACTTCAGCAAATTCTTTGTATAGACAGCTTATTGCAGTAATACTTGTGCTATTCTTCTAACACGACTATGGCCACACACCCTGCACAAAACATTGTGGTACTATTTTTATAAGCTCTTTCTTTTTCGCAGCCAAAGACATTGGCCCTGGTTTGCACAGATAGTTGCGAAGGGCAGAGTCAAAGAAAAATCCTGCCAAGAATCTGCCTGTTTTAGCTCCAAATTTATTTTCATGCCTTGTAAAGCTAAGGATCATTTGAAGACTATCTCCAAACTCTCAGGAGAAAAGAAAGTGCCTGGTGGCTTGTAAATATAGCCTAGTAAAATAGATGGGATTTTTTTTTACACTGTGCAAACACGTGTACATTGTGCTCAGTTTGCAAACATGCAGCTGCACACTCTCTTTTTTTTCTTTAAATACTGGTGTTGGTTTAGACTGGAATAAGGCTGAGCAGTCAGATCTTCTATGTGGGCTGAAGTTTCTCCCAGAATCTGCTTTAAACCACACGACACAATTCCAGTGTGTCTGACAGAACGGTACGGGTCATGTTGGCAGCAACACTGTGAGAATAGGAAAAAATGAATTCAAGACAATCCTGATGATAACGAGGATAAAGCTTTATAACAACAACCATAAGAGCCACTGGATAAAGTGTAACTGGCTGTAACCTCAGGCCCATGTCACGTTACTACAGCCAGAAAAAAAAAGATCATTTTGTTCCCAGTACTTCTGTGTGTCATAACATTATTAAAGACAGATTGCCTTATTTAAAAAGCACAGGATCCCTAAAAATTGAGCAAAAGGCAAGTCTTTTACCAGTGGGGTACCTACCATTGCATCAGAGCTGTTTCTGCCTTTCAGTGAAAAGCTCTGGGACATAAATGTCCTTGCTGGGCAATCACAAAACAATCGCTTCAGAGACCAAATACATTTATTTAAAAATTTCTTGCCCTACAGCAGTCTTTTTACTCTCAAGACCCACATACTACCAACAAACCTGAGACTAACATAAAAGCCACCTCTATGCCTCAGGCTCGCTTTTTGGACAAAGCGCTGCACATGTCCTATGCCAGTTTGGTCAACTGAAGAATGGACAAGCCTCACACCTTGCAATTCTCGGTGCTAAAGAAGTCTTTCTGGACAAACTGTGACTTTTCAATTAGATTTGCACCATCCTGCCCTTCGACTGCCACAGCAGCTCCCAGTTCAGAGGCAACTATGACAAGCCCTCCTGAATACCACCTGGAGCGATTTATTTCCTCTCTGCAGGGTAATACCACATTAACTTCATCAGAAAACTCAGCATTTTTAAAAAAGTCACCGACCACATACACAGTGGCCTTCCAAAGCTGCTTTGTGTTACTTCTATAGAAACATAATAAGTCTCCACACTCTGCAGCTATTCGCCGCTTTGCTATATGTAGGACCCACTAATACCCTCGGTTAAGACAACTTCATCTAAGCTTAATGGGACAGTTACCCCAGTTTTGTGAGTGCTAGCATCCTTACTTCATTCATGCCCTCTTATCAGTTCATGTCATTGTGCTTTGCTTAGTATTTGAGAAGCCTAGAAGGGCTGCTTTAGAGTTGGTTCTTGTTGATCTACTCTTGTACACCTTTTTCTTCTCTCTGGACTGCCAAAATGGAGATCTGGAAAGAAAATTGTTATTTTTATGCATTTGAAAATGAAGCACACATAGGAAATAATTTCTGGGGAAACAGTAATAGGCAAAAACTATCTGAAAGAATGCACCAGACCTCCTCCTGTTTTAAGTTTTTCCAGATGTTGGCCAGGTGTCCTTATCCATACATCACCAAGTGGATTAAAGCTCAATTCTGCATGCTAGATATCAAATCACTTGCAGATATCCTCTATATCGTGCAGCGCTTCAATATCCACCTCGAAATTCCTTCCAGGAATGGATCTGAGTGCTGCTCACTTCAAGGGCACAGCAGGTTCTCACCCTTTTATCTTTCATTACTTTGTCCTTTCTTTAAGAATACCTTCATGAAAATTGTGAAGAATTTTCCAAATGTGCATTTTCATTTGTCTTTCCCCTTCTCCAGAAGTGACTCCTTTTGTGTTCAGAGAAGATTCATATTGGAAGGAACGAGAGGAAAAAATTTCTGCCCACATGTTCAGAAGGGGAATTGGAGTCTCTAGTATTGGAAGTGGCATGAGGATAAAGCAGAGCAGAGCAATGCTGTACAGAAATCAGAGCTTTGTTGCTCTTTTGCCATTTTCCAATCATTGTCACCACCTACAATGGGAGCACCGAAGCTCCAGAAGGAGAACCAGAGCATTTGCAGGGAGTGTTCCAACATCTCATCGTGGTTTCTGCTTTTCAAGTTTGTTTCCTTACTTATTCTGATCTCTACACTAGCACATTATTGTAAATAGGCATCATACTAACTTCACCAAAGTTCACCCATCACCACCAGGTCATTGTTTATCTTTCTCCCTTGCCTTGAACTTGGCTTCTTGCTGCAGTCGCTATGCCAGCTGGTTGAGTCAGAATGTTGCTGAAACCTTAATGTCTGTTTTGACTTCCGATCTGTTACACACCACAGAGAACTACCCAAATATCATGTTTACAAAAACTGTTACCTTGCTTATTGTATCTCTAGGTTTGAATTAGCTGATGCACCATTTGCTGTTCAGTAACTTCTACAAGTGTCATCCAGCAGAAAGCATGTAGCTTGAACAAAATTGGGGGGCAAAAAGAACAAAAATCTCATGGCTGCAATTTCACCTTTTGCCAGAAGAGTGGCCAGCTGTGAAACGGAGCTCTTCTTCCTTAGGAGAAAGTGTAGATTCAGATAGCCTAGAACGGAACTGCCTTCAATCAATTCAGGTTAAGTGGGGAAAAGTGAAACATAATTGCTGATGAACAGCTAAGGACAAATCCAGAGAAAAACTGATTTAAAGGGCATTTTTAATGACTTGATCATAATGACAGAAGTGTCACAGAAAACTTGGAACTTTCCATGTTTTTCACAGACAGACTGTGAAACCCATCCGTTTCTGTTTTGGCCATCATTATGATGAACCTCTCAGACTTTTCTGATGGGTTATTTCACCTGTACAATAGTTTCCAGGTCATTACAGGGTAAGTTTTGGGTGCTCTACAATGTGTTCTTAGAATTACATGGTTGCTTTTGCTTCATTTGCAAGAGAAAAAAGGGTGAAAAAAATCTCTTTTCACTAAGTTAAAATCCAGAACGTTACCAATTTCTTCTTACACAAAGAGCTGCCATGTACTTGCAGCTCCAAATGACTTATTTTAGATAAAACGGAAGCATGTGAGAAAGGACAAATGTCAAAGGCCCCAAGAGGGAGTTCATTTCACACATTTCTTCTGGGACAGACTGTCTCAGCTCTGTTGTGCAGCATATCAAACAAGATATTTCATTAAAGGGCTCACTGTAGACAAAACAAAAGATGACCAATGATGAACAAAGCCTCACTGTGTAAGCTATATCTTACACATTGAAAGAGATAAGAGACCTTGCCCCAAAGAGCTCACATTCACAAAATATGTGTGGTCACAGAAGTCTCCTTGTAGCACAAAACATTGCATGCTTTTCCAACAGAAAGAAGCAATTTTTCTCAAAAAAAATCCTGTCTATAACAAAGTTTTCTACCCAGACGTGTTAAAAAAAAAAAAAAAAGAATGTAATCCAGACGTTGTGGAAGAAAATTCCATAAGGTGTTCAGCAGGCAAAAAAATTTCCAGTAACAGCAGTCTTCTGGTATCTGTAAATCATCTCTGACATGTTATCCTCCTAGCTCTTCGTGTTGTTAATTCAGCAGTAATGCCCTTATTCTGTCATTTTGTGAGATATGTTATCCCTTTCACACCTTTGAGCAATCTGTTCTCATATGAAATGTCCTTGTAGCTGTAGTAAACCACAGGCCAAGAAATATCTTAGTCTCTTTTCAGATCAAATGTTTGGATACTCGATTTATCAATCATAACAGGCAAGTAGGTAGGTAGATAGATAGATAGATAGATAGATAGATAGATAGATAGATAGACAGATGTATAAACATGATTTTTACAGATAACACTAACAAAGCAATGCTAAAACATTACTCTCAAAGTCAATAAATGAAAATCTAAGGCTTGGAGAGCAACATCTTTTAATCTGTATTTTTCATTACTATCTTATTTTATTCTCTCATGCTGTGGGACTGTAGGGACATGTTTCAAGGTACTTCTCAGAGAAGCAGTAATTCAAAATGTCACCCTGTCCCATAAGAGGATTCTGCAAGAGCCACAGACATTTTATTCTCTGGATTAAAATTTGAAGTTAGTATGTCGTAGACTGCACAGGTGTTGGCTAAGGTTTGAAGTCTCTCGAGTAAAACAGCTTGCTTAAAAAAAGCATTTGGCACTGATTTGGAATTTATAAAAATATCCATCAAGTATTTTATGCAAGAATTCCACATGAATTTGGCTTCAGATAATGGAAAATTTTCTAAAAAGTCCAAAGTATCTGAAAATGGGTTAAAGGTACAACATGTCCTCAGCAGTTCTTAAGTGGCCTATATTTCTATAGGATTTTACAATCTGAAAGAGTCCAAGGTAATTTTAGAAACAATGAGAAGTTGTTGACTGTTTGGCCATTGGACCCTTCTGCCAATGTTATTTAGCATTTAGTCTAGCCACATGCCTAAAGGAACCCCAGGTGAAACCTGACCATTTGTGAGGTGACACACATAGGAAAACTCAAGCTAATACAGGAATATCATGTCCTGTTGAATAACTAGGAAGAATACAATACTTAGAATACAATATCCCACATGGAAATTTGGGTAACACAATAAAATAATGATCACAATAAAATTTCTTCTTTAAATTGAAATTAAATTGATCTAAATGGATAGAATCTGGAGGTGCTGGCACTCCCTTTGCTGAATGTGCAGACAGGAAGACTGATTTGATACTGTAGAGGTGGCCATTAGGTCACTCTCCAACATTTCAGAGTCCTGGTAGACTCGTTTATTCATGTCAGCTAAAAAATGATACCCAAAGAAACTGCAAATCAGTTCAAACACTTCAGGTCACATTACACCAACTGCAAATGCTGAGTGCAGATTCTGTGTGGGATCATTAACCAAGAAGTTTACAAAATTTTCATTAGGCCAGAAAAAACTAAAGATTGACCTTGAGCTTCTGACAATGTTTCCTGGAGAAGTTGTTTTGAGTGTAGCTTTGTGACAACCAGACTGTGAAAATAACTTTGGATAACAGCAGTACTGCATCTACCAGTATTATGGTGGAAAAGCAGTCAACAATTGCAGTTGGTCATGAGACAGTTCACTCTGCAAATCAAATCAAAGCACAGCCTGAACTTGATTAAATTTTAAAACGTAGAACATCAATTTGAAATTTTGCATGAAAGCAGATGTGATCACCCTTATATCACTTTTGCCATCAGAATCTGATGGAAAGTCTGTTTTCCTGTGCTCTCAAATAGGTATACTTAAAAAGAAAAAAAAAAAAGGTCAAAACATATTTTCAGTTGGGGGTTTGGTTTTCCAGTTTAAGAATTTTCCCAAGGCTAGCACCAACCATCCTGCATGACAGTCACAGCCTAAGACTCTGTGTTAGCTCCAGCTACATAATGTCTTGGGAACTGCTTCCCTTTAACACTGACTAGACACAGAGCCATGGGAGACCCAACCTCCTTCCTCCCATAACTCCCTTTTCTGTCTCTTTCTGGCTCTGTTCACTAGAGAATATACATGTATGAATGAATGAATGAATGAATGATGAATGATAGTTTTTATCCCACTATCAGATCCAGAGGTTATTAGGATCCTGCCTGCAACTAATGACTAAAAGGGTATTCTCTGAAAATGAAGAGTGCCTCATGTGGCAGAGTCACAGTCTGGAGTCACAGCAGCAGGTACTGGAGCACAAGGGCTATCTTTTGCTGCTATGAAAAGCTCTGGCCCATGCATACATACACTGCTACTATATACATTATTTTGTTGCTTTTCCTTTGCTTGTGAAACTCCACTCACTTTACAGCCATGCAAGCTGCAACAAAGTTCTGCTCATACAATAATCCAGCTGCATCCCACTATGACAGTAATCCAAAAATCTAAGACCTCAAAACTTCAGCAGCCTTTGCCAGGTTTTCCCTCGCCCTTCCTGGGTTAGTACTGCAGCCAGTTAAAACCACATTGAAATTACCTTTTAAACATGCCTTTAGGCACAGAGCTAAAGCAAAGGTTTGGCAAAGCTCATCCCGTTTTTAATGCTCTAATGCCATATTATTACTACTCACTGAAAAGCTTAATGCATTTAAACTCAACCATCATGCCAAAATACACTGACGTTATTTAAGAGTTTGCCATATAATTTGAACTGATTGCATATTTATTGTTGAAACAGTCTCAAACCGTAAAGCCTTCTGGTTTCCTCAGAAGCACTTATCCCTATCATGCTTTGATAGTCTCTTCCTACACAATTGTTATTCACAGCAGGCTTCAGGGAATTCTTTATTTAATAAAGAATATTTACATTTCTTCTGCCTTCCATCAGTAAAGTTTTAAATCTGGGGTTCAGAGATTTTTCTGCTAAAAAAGTAAGAACAGTCTGCTGCACCAAAAGATCTCAGATTCTTCTGCTTCAACACACTTCACCCCTGGCATGCCCCGAGGAGCAAAGGTGCCTGTACAACTGCATTTTGTGATGTGTCTGTACAGGCACTGCTAAGGGATTATCCCCTTTCTTTGTGAAAGTTGTTAAAAACAGTGTGAGCTGCAAGAAATATATTCTAGGGATATTTCTTTAATTCCTGATGCCATTTTTAATTTGAAAGATAGATACTGAGACATGGAATAACTGTCAAAGGCTAGCCATTCTTTTAAAAAAGCCCACAACCCAGACATCTGAAATAGAAAGGTGCATGTTCACACAAGATGAGAATGTACAACAGAAGTCTCAGTATCAGTGTGAATAATATTTTTTTACAATTTCAGTTAAACTCCTCCTTGTCCTCATTTCGGTACACATTTTACACTTCTGTGACAAATTCACAGTTGCTAGCAGAGTGCAATCAAAGAAAGATATTCTTCTTGCAGCAATTTTCCCCATCTACTTTCAGGGAAGGCTTCTTTTCACTAAATTATTCTACTAGCTAATTTACTTGAAACACCCCAAAGTAAGCTAACTTGAAATAACATTGAAACACAGCCGTGCCTTGTATCACGGACATGAAAATAACTCTAGTATGGCAAAAACAGACAGGTTCAATAATATCTCTTCGCTCACTCAGAAAGGCCTCCGTTTGGTTGTGTGTTTAAGGGGAGAGATAAGGTCTGCAGCCAGCGAGACCAAGACCAGGTCTCAAGTGCCCACTGTCAGTTCACGAAGAGGTAAATGGCAGAAGGGAAAAGTGTGCTTTGTTACGCTAAAGCTCTCCAGCTGGCCTCCATGAAGGAAGAGCAAGAGAAGCATTTGACCCTTTGTGTATTTTACAGCATCTGTGCCAGGAAAAAAAAAAAAAGGAGCCCACACACAGACCACAAATTTATCAAGTAAGTTATCTTTCGAGAAGTTAGAAACAGTGAGTCTGTCTTGGGTGACAACTGTATCTGCATTGCAGATCATCTCCACAACAACATATGACAAAGAATTTGCATTTGTTTTCATTTTTCATTTCCTTCCAGGCTTGTAGTTCTGTTTGTGCCCTGCAAATGGCCAGCTCACAAGCAGCTACTAAGGCACCAAATCAGGCTTTGCT
The DNA here is from genome assembly GCF_965140245.1 of Athene noctua. NCBI lineage: Eukaryota > Metazoa > Chordata > Aves > Strigiformes > Strigidae > Athene > Athene noctua. Next base: position 102,028,516 of record NC_134037.1, on the reverse strand, counting down.
AACTGAGTTTATTTTTCTTTAAAACTATTGAACAAGCAGACTACTAGCATGCGAAGCTCTTTATGATGTGCCTTGTGCAAAAGTGAGACTATGAGAGTTAAACATCAAGGCCTTTAATTTTTCTGGATATTCCACTAATGGTGAAGTAAAATACATCTGCAGGCTGGGAGGTACTTTTAGATTGGAAGAGGATAGCGCTACTGAGGATAAGGGAGGCATGAAAAGAAATGAGACAGAAACCAAAACGTACTGAATCATGCTGGTCTATTAAAGAGTACAACACTGCCACCCAAATGGATGGGAGCAGGAATCCACAAAACTCTCAGCTTCCACCACATCCAAACAGGCATATTTCACAATGAAAGCTTCTGTAGGGATCTGCAGTGAATCTGGAGCCACCCACGTATTGGGTATTTTGTTTGTTTTAAACTGACATGCTCCTTTCCTGGGCTGATAAATGAATGGGAGATGGAAGTGACAGGGAATAAATAAATCTCACATGTAGAAATAAATACATTTTCTCTCTTCATAGCATCAGGAAGAGAGTCCTTGCCAAACTCTGAAAAGTAGGATGGCAACTGTGTGTCATTTTATCATCTCTAAAGCTGATGGAGATGACGTGAATTGGGAAAATAAATCAACTTTGTCACAAAGCCTCTTTCAGCTTGATTTCTTGGCACTATATTATCAATACAAATGAACTTATGGTATCAATGCTCAAAAGTCAGAAGCCAAAAGCTACAGCAATGGTCAAGAGATAGTATTTCTTTAATATCTGGAAGTAAGGAACTACGCTTTTTCTTGAATGGCTTTTGTCAGACAGAACTGTTACTTGTGTCCCTCTTCCCACCCAAATGCCCCGCTCTGCTGAATGCCTCTAGTATTATTTAACTTTCTCTTAACTAATCTCCTTCTCCTTCACATTCACGAAGGGCTCACATCTTCCTGCTCTCAACAAGGCAAGAGGTAGCCATCTACCCCTTAAAAGCACCAGAGAACAGACGTGGTTAAAACCAAATATTGGCAGGCAGCTCTTGGGGCAGGTAGCTGGGAGTCTCAGCATCAACCATGCCTGGAAGGAGATTTTTACTGACTCAATAAGGCAACTTTGTGCCTAGTGAAGAGATGTCATCCAAACAGCAACAGCGCATTGTGGCATTGTGGATGAGTCCTCACATGTGGGAACTGAACCCATCTCCTTGGATCTTACAGCAGGAGCTAACAGCTCTGGTAAACCTGCTGCCATGAGCTCAACAAATTCTGTATTTTCCTTAACAGAGAGAGAAAATTACATTGGACAAGCATGTTAGTACATTTGATTTTAAATGGTTATTCTGTGCAAGGACTGAAGAAAAGACTATGGATTTGGCCCATTTTCAGGATATTGTGATGATGACCTTATCATCATACTGTTTACTAAGCCATTTTCTGCACTCAGTGTGATTAATAAATTCCTCCCTCAGTGACTACCAATTCACATCCTATTTTTTAAGTTTCTTTTCCTTTGACAGATTTTCACAAAAAGCAAGTCATACCAACATTTCCCTGAGGTGATTTTTATTCCTGTTTCTTTACCTTCAGAACACTCTACACAGTGTTTTGAGTTTCAGCAAATCATAAGAAAAGGAAGGATGGGATCTGCCATCTGGAAATGATTATGAAAACTTATTGTACTGCATAAATATGCTGCTTTTTTTCCCTGCTAATTCTAACACAAAGCAGTGATACTGAAACAGATGCCAGACTAAACAGTGGAGAAAACAATGCAAACATGAACTTTGTCACCATCAGCCTAAGTACTCAGCTTGATCACAAAGAAAAGCACAAGCTGGAGTGCATGAATATTCTGAGGTGGGTGAAATCGTCTGCTAGGGAAAGCAAAGTGAAGTTTAGGTAGGAATTTTTTTGTTAACATAAGCAAAATTTGATATCACTGAAAACTAGCTGTTCTTAAGCTGCTGAAGTGTGAAATCACAGCAGAAAGATTTAGTTTCTAAAAAGGCTCTAGGAAAACATGCATCTCTAGCACAGAGGAAGTCAGAAGGAAATCAGCTACAAAGAATGTCTGCTCTATTTCCTCTGAGACAAAGGTATTTCTATCTCCAGAAAAAGGGAAACAATCGCAGCTTGCCTTGGGCCCCAGCTCCCTCAGCCAGTTCTTTTTTGGGTTTTGTAATTTTCCTTTTTGTTGTTGGGTTTTGAGAGATCTGGCATCACTATCAGTCTCTTTCTTAAAATATTTTTTTTGTTCAAGGAATCACTGATGCTACATTTAGCTGATAATATGGCATTGGATTGCTTGACATTATTGAAAGGTTCTCCTGTGTCCTGCAAATACAAGTAATGTTTTGTGTATATTTATCTTATTTCTTCTTGATTCAATCAAAAACAAGTTACCAAGAATATCAACACCCTTCTAATGCTAACCACACAGCAGCCTGAGGCACAGACCAGGATCCACAGCATTCGGTGCAAACAGGTGCTCACCCCAAAGACTTTGTAATCATTGCATGTAGATGGGAGTGCACTCAGAGGGTGGGGAGAGAACAGCTGGGCTAAACATCTACCCAGGATACAATCAGTTCACCAGGTATGCGCTTAAAAGCAAAGGGCTTTTAAACACTCCTTCCATTTGACACCTGATTTTTGTTCACACAAAGTAAATGAATGTACCTTCATCTTACTGTCCCCTCTTCCCAGTACAGAGATGTAGGCACGGCTGGCATGCAAAAGGCTGCAACTGTGCTTCTGATTTTCCCTTCAGCCTCTTTCTCCTCAGCCTCCATCTCCAGACACCTGCCCCTGCCCTGCACACTGCCCTGCACACCGCTCAGCCCTGTAACCCCAGGGGTCTTGCTGCTGCCTCAAAACTTTGGAGACCCCTAGTAAAATAAGTTTACCACTATTAATTAACTGAGGCTGTGCTTCTAGCTGTGGCATATCTCATTTGTAACGCTGGCATACTTCTCCCATCACGGTAATCATCTCCATAGTGGCACACCGGGTCTAAAGGGGGAAGACCAAGCAACAGGCTCCTGTCCTGTTCATTATCTGGTCCCCAGCATCAGGACGCAGCTGCTGTGTACCCAGCAAACACAAGACCCCCTCCTACCCATCTTTGTGTGACAGCTACACAGCAGCCCTCTATAATCTCTTTTTCCTGTGTCCCATGGGACAGCCCACATACACAAGATCTCTAGGCTCTGTCCATGCCTTTCACATAATCAGAAGCCGCATCTGCAATTCTACCCATTATATTCAGTTTTATGCACAGACTGAGGAGTTATTAACAACTCACAGGTGTAGAGTACTCTAAGTCAGCTGACATAACAGCAGTCTATAGATCATATGTATTAGGATACAGGATATCTTGTTTTTTAAGGTATGGATGTTAATCACGTGCATGTTACACCTATCAGGTGGCTACTGACCTTATAAATCGTAAAAAATATGCCTCAGCTGTTTATGCCCTGAAATCCCTAGGATGTGATGTTATTCAATTTGATTTTATATGTTTCACTGAAATGCCAGCATGAGAGAATTATCTGAAAAGGTATAGAAAGTAGCAGATTATGAAAGCGTAAGAAGGCTCTGAACATAAAAATTTTCATTCTTGCTCCACTGCCTTTTTCCAATGTAGAAGGTAGTATCTAAACTTTGGAAATTGTTGTGGAAAGAGATGACACTGGTAAATAGACATGAAACAGCTCAGGAAATTGCTTGGCTAGGAGATGGATATACACTGACGTCACACAAGCTATACCCCAGGCTGTCTTTGTTAGCCATGGCCAAGCATGGCCTCAAGTCATTGGCCCAACCTGCCTTGAGTTCCTACTGCTTGGTTGGGGCATGGTTCAAGGTCAGGCTACTCCCCATGCGGGGCTTGATTTTTCCTGCCTGAGAAAACACAGTTGCTTTGCCTGCAGCCAAGCCGAAACATGAGCCAATAACAGGAAGCAAGGATGGTGGGAGAGCTGGACTCAAGCCACCAGCCAACATGTAATTAGGCACAAATAGCGCCACGTCAGAAAGCACTGCTGAAACCAACATGTCAGCTCTGGCTGAAACCAACAGCCAGTTAGGTGTTATCAGGCAGTTATCTAGGCAGGTATTTTAACTGGAATCACATTATCATTTGACTTTTAATGCTGCATAAGGGAGGGGGTTGATTCCTTTTCTTTACAAATCTTTGGATATGTCTCAATAAGACCCAGGAATGAGCAGGTTCTCAGATGTTTCATCCTTAATATACTGACCCAAACCAGCAGGAACAGCTTGGAGGCAAATTGCTTAATCTGGTCAGTCAAATATCCCCAAGTGCTCTATTGCTTTCATTGATCTGATCATAGAGAGGAGTTCAAGTGGGAATTTTCAACAATTAAGTGCTCCAAAAAATATGTTTTGAAATTGCTATTCAGCTTCTCTAGATTTCCAGCAAAGTGCTGCAACTTATCAACCGCCAAAACTTCTGCGTACATGCTTTTCTATTCCTGATGACTTGTGGATACCAATTCTGCTATTGCCATCCAGGTGCCTGAATGGGCCACTGTCCTGTTAATGTCTCAGAACTAGAGAGTATCTGGAGCTTCTGCCTTAAAGGGATGAATGAACTTTCAAACAAGAGCAAGCTAAGTACATGACTCTGAACAAGAAGGACAGATAGCCTTGGACAGACACCTCAGGCTGAGCCCAGTAAGTGCCATAGCTGAATGGGAAACAGAGAAAGAAAAAGAAAGACATACAGTGAGCAACATGTGAAAGAGAAGGAACACCTATGGGTGATTAAGGAGGACAAAAAGCAGAAAGCACAACGCAGAGAAGGAAATTAAATTGGGGCGAGAGGTCACCAATGTGTTTCCAAGAACACAACTGCCAAAGACAAAACCTAAGCCCAGAAAGGGCAGAGCAAATCTGAAGGAAAAGGTGGATCAGCAGAAGTGAGGGAAAGCAAGCAAACTGAACCTTTAAAGCTTATACAGCAAATTGTGGTCTTGTAGTCCAGTGAACTGTAAGACAAACCTTGTCCCTGAACACTGCTGTCACTTGAAACAAGTTTTAAATGACACCCCACAAAACCAAACAGAGCAGCTCCCCTAAATCAGACAGCAGTGAAGAACTCCTCCTGACTCCAAGCCCACAGTCTGCTGGTTCTGTTCAGTCTTAAAAAACCTTTGCCGAGCATATCGAACATCTGCTTTGAGCTATTCCAGGCAAAAGTAGCAGGTCTGAAGTGTAGTCCAAAGTCTGTGGTCCCTTAGGAACAGGTGTTTCTCTGCAAGCCTCTCAATCAGTCCCCTTCAGGGCTCTCCAACGTAGGCAGTCCAAGCCTGGGCAGAAAGCTTTTCTGCTACATCCTGACTTTTAAATATGCAGCTTTATAATTCAAGCCCAGAAAACTGCTGCCAGCCTAGTCATAGTTGATGCTACTATGAAGTGCAGCATCTGGTAAACAAATTCCAGCTCCTTAAGGGTATCTTGATAAGATTAGTGGCACCACACATGCCTGTCCTCCGGGGTCTGTACATTCACTGCTTAGCAGAGGCAATTTCAAAAGCATGTTGATAAATTAGAGAGGCTGCAAATGTGATCCAAGTGCTGAGGAAAACACTACAGTGAGAGTCGGTGAGTTCAATCTATACAGGTTATCAAACAAAAATGTGAAACACAAGCTGTTTGCCACATAAAAACTTTCAGAAAAGACAACACCAGGCATTCAAGGGCTCTTCACTTTAAACATCAGAATGACTGAAACCTTCATGCAGCCACTGGAGTCAGACAAAAATCAAATTAGATCGCTGGAGCACATTTTAATTGTGATGATGATTAACTACTGTGGCAAAACTTCAAAGGAAGGGTGAATTCCCCGCTATTTGTCATATCAAGGGTAGATGCTTTTCTGGGGAAGATGATTTCAATAAACAAATTAAAAATTCAGTGCAGGTTTGGGTGAAACTCTGCAGCCTGTGCTACACGGAAGATCAGGCTAGATGATCTAATGGTCCCCTTCGGCCTCGAAATTATCTGTCTGTGGACATATGTCCCTCAGCTCCAGTCGCTCTGTGCACGAAGAGAAGAGAAATCCCACTGCCTGCTGCAAATATCGGTTTTTGCACAGCGGCCCGGCCCCCGCTGCAGTCCAGCGGGCTCCTGGCACCCAGGGCAGCCGTTAACAACGTGAACGCTGCCTACAGCCCCCCTTCCCCGGGGCGCCGGTAGGTGGGCGCGCTGCACGGCACCCGGCCCACAGGCAACTCCGGGGCCTGCGGGGGCCTACACCCAACGGGGCGTCACTCTGCAGGCCCGCCGGCCGCGCTGCGCGCCGAGAGAGAGCACCGGCGGAGCGAGAGCAGGGGAAATGCACGTATAAAGCCTCCACATCGTCTCACGCCAGTGCCCCAGCACACGGACGGGGTAAAAACTGGACAGAGGTGGCTCCCAGCTCTGATCATTAGCTGGTAGCAATCTCTACTGATTTGTAAAAACAGGCTCTTTACACCCGAAAGCCACGAAGAGAGAACCGGTAGGATCGCCCCTTCCGGAAAAATATCCAGCCCGCTCCCGGCGGGAGCTCGGCCCACCTGAGGAGACGGGCGGCGGCAGGCAGCCGGCGCGGCCGCGCAGCGCGGCCCGGTCCTGACGCCCCACACCGCCCGTCCGCCGCGGGGCTGCTGCGAGGCTCCGGCCGCCGGCGGAGAGCGGGGGCCGCGGCGCCGCCAGGGGGCAGCGCCGCGCCGCGCCGCGCGGGCCGGGGCCGGGGCCGGGGCCGGGGCCGGGGCCGGGGCCGGGGCCGGGGCCGGGGCCGGGGCCGGGGCCGGGGCCGGGGCCGGGGCCGGGGCCGGGGCGAGGTGCTGGCAGGCCGGCGTCCGCCCGCAGCGCCGCCTGGGCCTCCCGCGCTGCGGGGAGGGCGCTGGAGGCGGTGGCTGGCGGGCGGGAGCGCGGCTGAGCGCTTTCTTCCTCGAGCAAAGTTCCTCAATGGCTGTGGGCAGAGTGCACACCTGTTTCTTCCCGCCATCGAGGCCTTAATTCGGAAACAAATAAGAAAACAGTGATAGGAGGGAGGCAGTGAAGTTGTGTGCTCAGGAGGCATTTAAAACCTCAACCTCAAATTCAACCGAAGAGCTAAAACCTATCGTTTTTCCCCTGAAACGAGATGCAGTGTAAGGCATGGGGTAGCAGAAGTCAACAAGGTGTCTCCGATTAACTCACCCTTGTAGCATTTTAAAGTGATACAAGACATGAATGTGTTCGCTGTTGCTTTGTATTTGCACATAGACGTACGTGAGGAAAGGTTCCTGTGAGGAACAACCGTGACGCACACCGAGATTTATGTTCGTGGAGAAGAATATCCATGGGGAAGCAAAAGTTGTAAATGTCTAATTCTTCAGTTTAGTAACTAGTATGTTTTAGGAATTTACTATCCTTGTAAACTCGGAGGATTTGGAGCTTTTGTAAAACAACTGTTTGGTGAGCCAGACCTGCTGTCTGTGTCACACTGAATTTACGTGCTAAACGCCGTTTCTGATCCCATAAATGCCAGTTCCAGAGTGCTTGCAAAACTCTGTAACAGGACAGTGGTTTTGCTCTGTTCCCTCTGAACACAGAAAACGTGCTATTTTAGTATAACATTAAATTTGGCCCTTATTTTTAGCGCATGCTGATAACTGGGCAGACATAGTGTAGCAATGGAAGTTTGTAGCAGAAACAGCCATTGCCTTCCAAAGTGCTCAGCCGACTTCCAGAATTTGTACTTGTTATATGGCAACGCTTCAAGACACAAGTGACATGACACAGTTGTGATGGAAACATCCTAATTGCTCAGAAGATGAAGTCTGGCCTCTCTCTCTTTTTTTCCATGCTGTGAGTTTTGTATTTATTAAGAGCAAGCTATCAGGAAATTAAATTTAAAATTACTGTGCACTCAATAGCTATTACTGCAAAAACCAGTCATTGGACTTCTTACTGTTCCCCAGCTAGGCAAAGTGAACTCCCTTTGACATTGCCATTTTTCTTGTGCAGTCAAATCCACACCTTCCTCCCTAAATCCTGCCTGGCTGTTTCTCCTACATTGGTAAAAAGCAGCAGGAGAATTGACTCAATTCTTTTACCTTAAGGTCCCTTTTTTTCTTCAAATATGATTATTCTTCATCCAAAAAGATACCACAAGAGTTGGACTACAATCTTCATGAGATAAGAATTGAGAAGATGTCTTGCTTCTAACGGCGTTTTCTTGTATTATGTCACTAAAGGTTAGTATTTTTTATGGAAGTTTACAGCCAACAAAATAATTCCTTTTAATGAATAGTTTCTGATCGATGACAAGTTACATTCCCTTGTGCTTGAAAGGGAAATGACACCAAATAATTATTTTTAGAAGATAAAGTTAATTCATTAGGAAAGAGCTATACTTCATGTGTCTTTTTTTTTTTTTTTTTTTTTTGAGATGTGTTGGTTATTTATTCCTTCTGGCTGCAGCTGATGTGGAATAAAGGACTGCATACAATATTTTCTAAATGAGTGGCTTCTTTAGTTTTTCTGGTATCTATTGGAGATCCAACATCATGAATGAACAAAACAAAAACATCCATTTATTTTAAACAGTGTGAAGGGCCCTTCAGACACTTACCTATTGCTGTTACCTACTCACTGTCCCTTTGATACTGAAACAGTTAAAAATGTCTGAAATAGATTGACTGGGCCAAATTTCTCTCTGGTGCGATTCCATAGAGTATATCAGGAATGAATTTAGCACTATTTCATCTGCATTATAAAAGCTACATTCAGTCATTAGCCAGTTGATAAATTATTCAGATTTTCTTCCATGCAGTCCATTAGGGACAAAGAAAATCCTTTTTCAATCAGTCATTGTCTCCACTTTATTTTTGGTACTAATTTAAGAAAACACACCGTGTGAGCAAGTGATTAATAACATAGGCAGGCAGTCACCAACTCTCTCGTCTGTGTGCACGTGTAGGTGCAGCTAGAGCCTGTCCCATGTCCCACACCAAACACAAACAGCTCGGGGCTGAAAGTCAGACAGCCTAGAATGTGCCCTCATTTACCAGCTCTGCCTGCCAGGAAAGTTCTGCCCCATGTAATCTGTGGAGTAGCCCCACGGTGCCCAGCTGCTGTGCCTCTGACTGCTCTCTCAGCTCTGGCAGCCTCTTTGGGGCTGCCAAGTGCTAATTAATGCCACTCGTGATGGGGAGCTCTGGTGAGCCCAGATGTCTGCAGCAGCAAATCTGCACATGCCAAAACCGATAACTTTCCGTTACTACTGACAGAGGCCAGGGCTAAAGATGTGCAATAAAAACAAAAATGATGGTTGCATCATTGTGCATCCATCCACCCGGCCTCACCCCAGCCTGTCATTATACTGTTTATCAGTGCTCATGATGAACTTTTTTTATTACTGACACTGTGAAGTGATCGGGCACTGGACACTGAGCATGGCACACCTGGTTTTGTTGACAGTGAGGAGTGTGTGTCATTGCCACAGAATAACTTCACTAGTCACTATGGGCCATGCCTGTTAAAAGCACTCAGATGTGCAGCTTTGACTTCAGGTGCCAAAATCCCACATTGCTGATTCTCCTGCTTCCCAAACTCTACAAACACCCATATTCTCTTAGCACCAGTTTCTGGCTGCAATGTCCCACAGAAGTACCCAAGGCCTGAATCCTTAGCTTGTTGAAGCCCTGTTACACATCCAAATGCCTTGGGGATTTCCCACTAGGACATTATGTCCGTTTCCTTGTTATGCATGTTCTGAGAATAGCCAGTGAAGCAGTATACATCCGGGAGAGAAGGAGAGGGTGTTTTCCCCATTCTTCTCTCTTCAGACATCAGCTCTTGAATGACTACAGCAATCGGCTAAACTGTCAGAGATGCCAGCTAAAATTCCTCTTCCACCAGCTGTTTCAGAAGAGGACATCAAAATTCCATCTCCTATGGAAAACAGAAATGCCTCTCCCTTTTGTTTGCACAAAGTCTGTGGTGAACTAAACTCTTTGCTGAATATTTTTTGGTTTGCAGACATTTTTAAGATATAAATCAGAGGATGGGCAGGGATTGAGGTCTCACAGCTGAATGTCGTGGACACGGGGCTGTGGCCTTATTGTCCTTCAATGTAAATAGTTACCTGTACTGAGGATCTACTCTCAGACCCTACCATGAGCATCTGAGATGCATCCTAAGCAGACAAGAGGGAAAGAAGTATTCATCATAGCCCAAGAACAATGGGATGAAGGTGGTTAAAGGTATTTTTCCATTTAACATAAAGAAAAAAACTCTGTAATCACAGAATTTTATCTGGATCATTTAAAATCAGGTCTGCCATATAAATTAATGTTGAACTGGTAAAATAGAATCATACAATTTATCTTTTCCTTAGTTCTATTGTTTCATGGTGTCTCTAAAAAGGAATGGAAAGTTTCTATCTGCCTAGCAGGAATGTTGGGAAACTGATCTGCAGAAAATGGAAAAAAATCAAAACTATTCCTGAGTTCAGAAGTGCAGCAACTTCTAGGTCAAACATCCACATCCACCTGACATTTTAGGAGAACTCTTACAAAATGTGGGGAAGAATTACAGACGTTTGTAACAGACATAGGGGGAAGTATGAACTGTACTAAAATTGTCTTTATAAAATGTCATTAGTTTTATCCCTACTTGAATTGTGTAATTCTTTTCATATAATCTCACCACGAGATGAATACCTGACCCATTGTCTATTACAGGGAAAGAATAAGTAAAAGTTAGGATATGTCTGTCATAGCAGTTTGGGCTCATTGCATCAGGGCCCAAAAGATAATGCTTAGCTCTGCAGCAAAATACTTGCTGCTCTGTCACGCGGGTGAAACTAATTCACATTAGGAGATAGAGTTACACACTCATAAAGCCAGTAACCATGCCAAAGCTTTGATGCGTTATATAAAAACTCAGTATCAGTTTTCACTCCCCTTCAGTTCTGCCTCACTTAAAAAATTCCCCACTCAGGTCTGTTTTTTCCAATCCAACACAAATTCTTTGCAATATAAGGGAACACAGAGCACAGTCCTCTCCAAAACTGATGATATTTAAATTAGCTTCATGTATTTGCTTATTTAAAGCAGCATGACAGCAGGGATAGCTGAGCTCCACCTTGATAGTATAATAAACTTGAACTTAGTGATATGTACAGGGGATTGATTTGTGCCGTTGACAGATTCTAGGCTTAACAATGACTGAGTTAGAGGGGATGTAAAAGCAAATGGCCACATGGTTTCCTGAAGAGGAGTGCTCCCATGGTCTTATACTAATCACTTCCACATTTAACTCTTATTTTTCTCTGTGTAAGCTCCCTGGTTTTCACCGAAAGGTTATGACCATTCAAACTGAATGCATTTATTCACCAGATCAAAGGCTTTTTGAGTAATAAGCACCAATTAAAAAAAAAAAACAACCCACAAAATTTCACTTTCAGATATATCCCTTGAAGGCACCTTCTAATATGTGTTAGACCACAGCCCTTACTAAATGCAAACTGACATAGGGTAAAAATCCATATAAAAAAGTCAAACTGTGTTGGTATAGATAAATTTGTACTCTTTTTTCATAATCTCCAAAAAAACTTCAATCAGAAACACAAAACTGTGATGACAACTTAAATTTTTGCCAAAAGGTAGCACTGGTTTTCCCCCTTGTTTCACCAGACTTTGTCTCTCTCCCCTTCTCAAGAACCGCAGAACAATCTTCAGTGCCGGCTCTCAGACTGGCTTCCAGAGCGTGGGTGTTTTGCTGCTGGTTTGTATTGAGACCAAAAAGTCCCAGAGATGTTGTTACCTTTCCCCAGAATTCTTGCCTTGCTTAAAATAAAACATAGATTTGGAGTTATAGAAAACCTGTTAAAAGAAGGAGGAAGAGGGGAAATCCTGATCCCTTAGCATTGTAATTGCCCATTGAAATATGACTCAGTTCTCATCAAGATAGCACAGGTATAGCCATGCTGACAGTGTGGTCGGAAACGCTCAGCTCCTTCAGCTTCCAAGAGCCTAACACAGCCACTTCACAGCATACTGCATGCCACAGCGCACAGCTCCTTCCCAAAGCCTGTCTCATGCAAGCAGGCATCAGCAGGGTTGGCCTTTTGGGGAAGGAAATGACCTTGCCTATGAAGGGGCAAGGTCGCAGGCAAACCAGCAGCTGCGGTTTTGCAGAGGAAGTACCAAGTACACAGCTGATGTTACCTTTTCGTGATTCTTGCACCAAAGGAAACAGAAGCAAGACAAATTTAGAGCATTGTCCTGGCCAGCAGTGAATTAGTTCTTGCAGTTTGAGCCTCTGCCACAGCTCCTGGCAATTTAAATGAAATTATAAACATGAAAGGCTTGACCTTGCGTGTAACCGGTGTATGGTATTGTGAGAAAAAAAAAGTAATGGAAGGACAGAGCTGTCCATACAACCCCAGCTAGGCAACAGATGCACATACCTGCTAGCTGATAACAGCCAGCAAGAGGTGCCCGCAGTCTCCAACGTAAGTTTATTTCCTTGTCTCTTTGTATTCAGCCTTACCTCTAGCCCTGTCCTGTTCCCTTGTACTCTGAAGGGAGCAAGTGCAAATGCAAGGCTTTTGCCAGTTTCTCTGTGGAATCAGTGTTACAAATTTGTTGTTTGTCCAGGCTCTGCTCAGGAGCATTTTGTTGTCAGAATATAAAATACATCCTGAGCCCTGTTTGCCCTTGATCTTGAAACTGTTGGTGTTATTTTCAGCTTTGCCCTAGAGACACTTAAGCTAATGTGAGTTCTTCTGTTGTAGTGAAAGAAAGATGAAAAGAGATTAATGCTAGGACTGCAGAAAATGGAGTCTTAAAGAAAAAAAAAAGTCACAACTTTCACAGTACTCTTGGTAAACCTGAGGGTGCTGCATGTCATGATGCTGAGCTATGTAAAGACCCACATAAGCAAAGAGTTGGTTTAGCAACACCCAAATTAGAAAAAGTCAGCCTTCCAAAGCAAAACAGGAAGTCAGGTCTCTGTGCCCGCTACCTGACTCACGGCAGCGAAACCATTGGTAAAGTGCTGTCCAACACTGTCAGTGAAGACCCTCTCAGAAAAAAAGTGTCAATGACCCCCCCAAAATCACTACTTTTTTCTTTATTCTTTTTGCATTATGTCCTGGTTTTATTATGTGGGACAGATTTACTTTCAAAGATTTTTATGGGCTATGGGGAAGTCTATTAAACCACTGCATTATACTTCCTAGTTCTTATGCATATCCCTTTATAAACCTGAAACTTCACAATGTTCTCAAAGCAGGCTCTCTATTTCTATTTTAGAGAGAGGGAAGTAAATTGGGTTGCCCCAGCCATGGCTGGGAGTTGATGGCCGAGTCATGATTAGGACCCTGGACCTCAGTGTGTTGTTCAGCCCCAGACAGGGCGGGTCTTTGATGGGCAGTGGTCCATCGTGGCAGTCCTGGAGGGCAGCATTTCAGGCTTCAGGCAGAGGCTGCTGGCAAGGTGCAGTTCCCTATGCAACTGGGAGAATGGTTCTAGGTTACCAAAAACTAAACTAAAATCAAAGCTATAACCCAAATGGAGAGTAAAATCACAATTTCATTAACCTCGGCTATTTCTGAAAGACAGCATCAGCCTGGTGCTAGAGTATACCACAAGTTCAGTCACCTTAATAATGCCCAAAGAATTCACAGCTTGGTCAGCTTTAGAATTTAAGGGACTGTTGCTTGTGCAAACTCTGCTCAGAAGTGTTTTGCTGTCAAAAGTTGGAAGATATCCTACAGACCAAAACTTCAGATGCTGTGTATGCCCAGAGCATATTCCTGGATACTCTTTGTGTGACCCATCTTTTTGAAGCAGCATGTGCATCATTCTGCCTGGAAAGCAAAGCAGAGTCACAGAGGATTAGGAGCTGGACAGTGTCAGAAGGGCAGGAAGTCAGTATCTGAACAACAGAATCACAGACACTGCACTTCAGTAATTAAATTGAAACAGCCAGCAGGACTGCTCTCCTACCAGGAGCTCTTCATAATAGGCAAGAGAGATGAGTAAAATACTTCAGATTTTATTCAGCTCTAGTGTTTCTTCTTCTTGTAACTTCAACAGCCTGATCAACACTCAAAACTGTGCATTCAGCTATTGTCACTATTGCAAAGTATCTTGAAGTTGTGAATGCTTTGTATTAAGACATTTAGCATAGTCTAATAATTCTTTGGCTAGAAAAAAAAATCCTCCTTTTCTAGCATGCTGCATTCAGCTTAAATTACATTCCTCTTAACTCTTGTTCACTGCATCATAGCATAATGGTGGAAAAGGATATCAAGCACCTCTTGGTATTTCAACTTCTCACCATCCTTGCTGTAAATTTCAACGTGGATAGCCTGGACCCTAGCACATTGAGTACTGTGTTTTTTAAAATATCATATATCCTCACAGAAGAAGTTGCATATGCTCCGGAACAAAGAAATTAGTTGAATGCCCATGCCTACAGGGCTATCACTTTCCAAATATTTTTTTATTTTATTTATGGCAATATCATACAGCTTCAGCAATTAATTACCTTGCTTAGCATTATACAATTGTTTTGACTTAGCAACTGTTTTTTCATATTCTGGTCATGGTAGAAACCCAAAAACAGGTACCCCTGGAAGAGACCAGGATTCCTGACCTTAACTGTAGGTGGCATTCTTCATCTGTGCGTCTGCGTTATTGCTCAAGGAACAGACAAGTGAATAATTTTCATGTACCCCTGATTAATGTTATCAGCCCTCTCCTAACTTTAATTAAATTGTACTTTTAGTCAGAAGGAATGCAGGTTCATAAAATGTGAAGTTGCGTAACTATATTACCTGGAAAGATTAAAACAATTTTCTGCTGTTCTTGCCCTAGAAGCTGAGGAAATGACATGTGTTTGAGTGATTTGGAATGTTTCCAGAGAAATTCTTCCATCATGTGCTATGAAGAAGAAAAAAACGGTAATGCCCAGAGGTTTATCCATGGTCTAGAGACCATTTTCAATTACCTTGCAGCAATAGTGAGTAAATCCAACTACATTTTAAATTATCAGTGTTATCTCTAGAGAAATCTCAAATAATTTCCTTTAGTAGAGGGATTTTGGCATGCCCAGAATTCCTCCTGTGTACTGGGTTATCTGAGACAACTCTGAACTCTTCCAGCAGAAAAAAAAAAAAAAAAAAAAAGAGGAAATTTTCCTCTTCAGCTTAGTGAAAAATTTAGTGAGCTCAAAAAAGAGAAGTAATCATGCTCAGCTAGATCCATATTGAACTACAAGCAAGCAAGTAAGTTACCTTTGAGTATCCCATGCAGCTCGTAAGTACGTTTTGCTTTCTGAGCTTTTCCAGCCTTGATCCTTCTTCTGAAGCAATGCCATCAGTGGTATCAGACTGTGTGCACCCTTCATTGATGCAGGCAAACATCCACAAAGGAGTAGACTAAGGACACAGGGTTCATCTACACTTGTGACCTGAGAGAGTGCACAGCTTCTAATCCTGCAAATAAATCTTCCAAATAGAAATGCAATTCAATTAAATTATTCATTTCCCTTCTCAGCTTAATCAAAGATTAAACTACAAGAAATACGTACTTGTGCCAGATAACTGAAAACAGATGGCTAAGATTAATTTTGTTCATCACAGAAATTGGTAGGTCAAAGATACTGAGTCCTTCAAATTAGGCTTTTTTCTTTTTTAAAAAAAGACTTAGTTTGTGAGTGACTCATTTTCTTTTAATGTTTTTATTTCTGTCATGACAGTGAGGTGCAGTCAGAATCGTGAAATGAACTGTTTATCCACATGGCTGAGAGGATTACAGGAAAAATTTCACAGGGATGTATTAATTTTTCCACATTTTTTATGTGTGAAATGTGTTACCAAAATGTTAATTTCAGCCTTCTATATGACTGAGTTAAAACCAAATATTTTAGTCTTATCAAAGGGGGAACAGTCAGATGAAACTTAAATCAGATATTCTGGAAAGATTGATTTTTTCAGTAACAGTTTGGGGGTCAATGCAAACAAAACAAAATACTGAATTCAGCTGCAGAACTGACATTATTTTTGATCAGTTCTAAATGTTATTGCTTTCTATTTCTACAGCACTTATTGGCAACAAACCTGAAAGAATATAAATTTTTCAGAACTTACAAAAGTTTAGCTGGATGGAAGTGCTCTTGCATTTCCTTTGTAGAAAAATAAGTGATTGAAAGACAAAAATGATTTGACAAAGCCCTGTCCAGGATTTGTGCCTAGATTTTACTTTACCTTGTGTGGATTTTCTGAAGACAGTGAAAGGACACTAAGTGAACTGTACTTACCTCTTTCCCCTGTCTCACATCCTCAGTGCTTGGGTCAATGTGCCTTTACTGATACATGACAGAGAAGAAGATGTGATGAATCTTCTCCTACCTATTCACAGTGTTGCTGGGTTCAGCTTTAGCTGATAAGATCAGAAGTACAGATCAGTCACTACGAGAAAACTGTGAAAGCTATTGTCATGGTTTAAACTTACGTGGAAGCTATTGTCATGGTTTAAACTTACGTGGTTGGCTGCCTGGGACCATAAGCAGAAGTATCTTTAATTAATGGGCAACTTTGCAGCTATTTGGACTCTACCTTGACTCTTTTCCATGAACTGTTAAAGGTCAAACTCATGTTCACATAAATATGACCAAAGCAAAATCTAGCCTTACTGGGTATAGTTAAATCCCACCTCAGTCATATCCCTTGAAATTGTGGTGATAGATTCCCCAGGACAGTCAAATGGTTGTAAAACCTCCCCATTCTGCACATAATGAAATGGAGATAAGATGGTCATGGATCCTCCACAGCAGCCCAGGGGCTGAACTAACACATCAGGGCAGCTGCACTTCATGTTCTGTGCCATGGCACAGGTGGCTCTAAGAATTAGTTTCACAAATCCCTTTTCTTAGATTTAATAAAGGGGTTTGACTAAAGCAAAGATCACCATATAAGCTGGAGACAAACATTCAGAGAAATCCTCATCGCATTATGGATTTGATGATCAGAAGCTTCAGGTGACCCACCTGCACCACATCTTTGCAAGCCTTGCAGTGCTTTTTCCAAATCAAATTCATTCAGTGCTTTGGAAGAGTGCCTTGGAAAATGAAGTCCATGATTCTTGTTATCATGTGGACAGCACATAGGCATTTTTTACCATACCATAAGAACAGATAGCACATCTTCCCAGTCCTCTAGAAACTGAGTTAATGCAGAATGACTAATGCCTCTGTTTGAACGGTCAAAATGCTCATTGTAAACTTGATGCATCATTTAGCCTAAGTACATTGCAGCAAAGGATACAGTCCAAGGAACACAGTTTCTTTTCCCTTGATTAATAAAGTCTCGGAAATCATGCTTACGAGCATTCTGTGGTCCCTCAAGGTCAAGAAAAAGATGCAATACTTGGGAATTAGAAGTGGTTCACTAAGGCATTAAGTAGTACTTTAGCTCACCCTACATTGCTCAATCATTTACTTTAAAAACTTCCATGTGGCTTCATCTACTCTTCCCATCTCGTTCTGCAATGTTTTGTTTTGTTTTGATTCCCCATTAGGACGGATAGTGCAGACCTTAGGACTGACCACTTAGTCGTCATGCCATGGGCAGCAGTAGTTTGGCAGAGCTGTTCTTTCTTCTATAAAGTATCCACTTCATGGGAAATGTTGTGCAGACCCCTGACAGAAATTAGGGCAACAACCCAAATTTATTCATCTTTTATGTATGATTTCTTGAGTTTGGAATTTGCCCCCAGATATTGCAAGCTGACTTTGCAAGGTTGCTATAAAACATAAGGAAAGGTCAGGTTTTGTAGGAACTACAAGGTCAGGTTTTGTAGGAGCTATATGCGGCATCATCAAACATTTTCCTTACAGCCTTCTTCTCAGTGATTTATTTCCAAAATAAACTTCAGTGATTGTGTCAGTACATAAACGATCATTCCCCTGACTCGCCAGTGCTAAAAAACTTTCTAATACACAAGGAACAGAGGGTGTTCAGGCAAAGCTAATCAGTGTTTTCTGTCATAACACTGTTGAATAAGAGCAAAGAGAAAGAAAATATTTATAAAGGTATCAGACCAATGAGCATCACTCAGGACCAACCCAACTGATGTAGGTGACAAAAG
Source organism: Athene noctua (assembly GCF_965140245.1). Classification (NCBI taxonomy): domain Eukaryota; kingdom Metazoa; phylum Chordata; class Aves; order Strigiformes; family Strigidae; genus Athene; species Athene noctua. The sequence continues at coordinate 102,010,361 of NC_134037.1, read as the reverse complement.
GTGGAGCAAGGCACAATACACACAACTCATGGGGACATGGTGCTGTACCCAACAGCACTGGCAGAATTCAAAATTCTATACCTTCCTTATGTTGTTTGGTGTTTTAGCCATTTTACAGAAAGACAGTGATGGTATGGTTCAACAAAGTCTCCTGTATGTTTGTTTTCCATAACATCTTATATATACGTAACTTAGTATAATACCTTTGAAGAACTTGGCTACAAATGCTTTCAAATGGTTTCTTCAAACAGCAATACACTGAAAGTACTATTTTTCTCCTGAGGAAAAAAAGAAAGTCTTTGAACAGCTTATATAATATGCAGCATTGAATGTCTTGATTAATGAAACCCCAAGGGATATAGAATAGAGCTCATATCACAGGAGCAGTTCTAAGGCCCAGAAGCCTATTATTTTGTAAGAATTACTATAGAAATACAAGCATTCATTGCAGCATGATCATTAGGAGCATTTCTATTTTATCATCTTTGGAATACTCTAATATCTGCTAGTCAACTCAGGAATGTGAGATTGCTACAGGAGGGAAACTATTTTTAAAGGATGGAAGATACTCATTCGTCTATCTCAGGAGCCAGTTTGAACATATCAGGATAATATTGCTGTCTAGAAAGAAAGATGTTTGGAGCACTAGAAAAAAGATGAATGGCAGCTTCATGTTTGTCAGCATAGCACCGTAAAATCATGTATTTCAAGTACTATGAATGGAGTAAAGGTCTGTGTATCTCAGTTACCTTCTGTTCATCAATAGAAGAATAAAATTTTTTAAAATGGGGGAAGTGTTTTCACTGCAGTTATGAATTTAAAATATTGTCTGACAGCAGCTCCAGTATATTTTTACTGCTCCTTCAGTAATTATCAATCAGCTTAAAAAGAAATTATAACCACAGCTGTGTGGTTAGAATAACAGCTGTAACTGAGAAATAGTAAGAAAAATAGGTGTCAATAAATACATTAATTTCACATTATAACAGTTCACTCTTATTTCCAATATTTATTTATTGAAGCCCACAGTTATCTAATTATATACAACTGAATCAAAAATAGAGACAGATAGTCTAACTATATCCAAAAAATATAAGGGCTGGCAACAGCAAAATACTATGATCAAGGTAAGGAGAAGAAACTGAAATACTGAAAAGTAAAGGAAGTTTTAGCAAAAGTATGCAGTGTAAAAGAATATAGGAAAGACAATTTCAGGAAAAATACAGTGAAGAGGTATAGCTAAAACAAATGAAAAAGAAAAAAAAAAAAAACAAACAAGGAAAATGCTGTTTAAAAAAACAGAGCATGAAATATAATATTCCACCTTCATTGAAAAGAAATCCAGTGTCTACTTCTTTTATGCATTGAAGCGTAAACACTGGCTAAAACATGCTGGCTTCCAAACAGCATTGCCAACATAAATACCACCAGGAAACACAAGCTGTGTGTAGTGCTTGCTCTGTAGTTAATTCTGTTGTTCTGTCTTCTACAGGCATAAAACACTGCGCACGTTGTTCAGTAATGCTATACCTGAAAAATGTGCATTGAACAAAACACCACTGGTGCAGTCTCAGTGCGTGTGGGGGGTTGCTCAGCAAAGTGAGAGAAACACCCACCATGGGGCTCCTCCATGGTGCCCTGTGGGGCACTGGCCACAAACCCACAGGCTCCCTCATTACTGCTTGTTAAGTTGTTCAAATAACGTATCTTTCAAATTTAGCATTTCATCTTTGAAATGCAGAAAACCTACACTGCATCATATTTTACATAGGTGTCCCTCCACAGCTAAGGATAATCTCATAGCTGCACCCTTAAGAGCTGGAATCTGTGCTCGGCTCTGCGCTAGCTGTGTGACCCACTTCCCTAGCATCTACCCACACGTGGTTACAACAAACTGCCTGTGATCAAGCTTCCCTACTGATTTCAATGGTTTATCGTAAAATACTAGAGTGTGAGAACCACTGGGAAATGTGAGGAATTTAAGCAGATCAGGTCAGTTAGAGATGGCATGGTTGCTGAAGGTGGTGGACTACCTGAAAATCCTGCCCACTGGGGCACAGCTATCAGCATCTGCTGGGAGTGGACATGTCACCTTCTGAAGGCTTTCTGACTCTGGCGGTATCCTTTTGTTTGGTGACTTCTGCTGCTTGCTAAGGGAAGAGGCAGAGTGGTGAACAAGTGGTTCTTACAGTTTATAGACTCTGCATAGGGCCCATAACATATGCCTAGCATACCACATACCTGTTCTTTCCGGGGCTGGCCTTATTCAGTGCTGACATCAGTTTATTTGCCCTCACCTTGACGTGTGAGTGAGATCATGTCTTTGTAGCTGCAGAAGACCCAGGTTGAGACAGCCCTCAGCAGGCCTTCCCAAGGCTGGCATGTGCTTGGTGCCAACAGTCTGTCTAGCAGTGCCCATGGGCCAGTCCATGTCTGGCAGTACTGTTGGGACAAGATTAAGTAAATACAAGGTTGCTTTAGGTTTAGAATATCACTGAGCATGGATAAAAGTCATGTTTCTTTTCCCTTTCTGAAGAATTGCCGTGGCTCCCCAACACCCTTAAGACACTCATAATTATTTGGGGAGGAAAAAATGAAATACTTTTATATCATGTTTTCACTGGTTTAAAGAAAAACTTACATGTCATGGCTGTGCCTTAACTATTCTTCCTTTGATGTAGGAAAGAAAGGTAACATCATCTTTGAAGTCTTTTAATGGATGGATGTAAAATATACTGAATTTGTGTCAGGAACAAACATTTCTCCCCTACTTTCTTGCCGCACCAATTAATTTTGCAATGAAATGACAACATTGTCCTTATTAAAATTTCTGACTGTGTGGTACAGACTTATTTTCGACTAAAAGTGTGAGTTAAACATATCTTGACTTAATCACTGTCTTCTATATATTTGAAAAGGTAGTCTATGAAGATACTCATTGAACCAAAAATACATAGTGAGCCACAGATCTCTCAGAGTGATTTTTCCCATAGTCTAGAATCTGGAAATTGGTTCAAGCTAGGAAACTCTTAGATGCAGCATTTATATAGGTAGTAAGAACAACTCTCTCTAATGACCTTTTAAGGTTCACATACTGCTCAGTATTTTCTTACTCAAGAAACAATGTTCAGCTGTCTCAGCTCTTGCAATGAGGTAGCAAATTTCTATTGACAACTATGAATGCACTTGCAACTCAGATTTCCCTGAAGTCCAAGTCTTAACCCCATGAAACTATGTCACGAGTGAATCAAGTAATTGTTGTTAAATGTATAAAGAGAAGTGTTAGAATTTTTCAAAAATGCAAATGTGTTGTTAAGAAGCATAAAAGTATCAAGAAAAAACAGATAACAGCATGTTTCAACTCATCATTTCACAGAAACAAAGTTCAGCTAATGTTTGAAAAGTTATGCAAACATTGCACATTGACTGCCTTTTAAAGCAGAAAACTAGGGGGTGAGGTGTCCTGCAGTTTTTCTTTGAGTAGACACTGGTGATTTTTACGGTGGAGAAGATAAACAAAAGACCTATCTCAGGTATCTCGGGAAGGAACTTGCCAACCTGTTACTGAACAAAACTAGTGTCAAAGTGTTTTCCAGCATGATAGAATTATTTTCTTGTTTTTTCTGTATCCTATCTTGACAATGAACAACAGGCAACAAGAATGACATTTTTTAAACTGTATGTTTTGAACATACCAAACTTCTGAATGTTAGAATTAAAAAGCATGCACGCATACATACATAGATGTTCTTAAGTGTAAAAACAGAGCACAAAATCAATGCATGACACACTATGCAGCCCCTGGGCAATTTTAGGAGAAAGGACATGAAGATCCCTGACCTTTTGACATTTATCCTAAAATATATGAACCGCATTTCATGATTTTTTCCTCTGCTTACTTGGTTATTGTTTTCTTTTACTACTTTTATTTTCTTTAACTATTTTTACATTTCATTCGTTAATAGGTAAGCATTCTACATTTTTTCCTTTTTTTTTTTTTTTTTAAAGCTAGACAATGTAGACCATCATCAAATTAAGAGCTATTTGAAAAGAAATACAAGCTGGTTTAAGTCAGAAACTCAAGAGAGTCAGAGTAATGGTCTCCAGGTAGCAAATTCCAAATCTTTCTGCCTGCCCTCCGTGAAGAGTTAGTTGTTGCTTCTTTCTCCTTTCCAAGCAGTCTGACAATAGGAACTTCGAATAATGAAAATGCAGAGTAAATAGTCCTGAGAGTGCTTGACAGAAAAACAAGTCGTGTCTCTAATGGAAAGCTTAAAAATACATTTTTTAATGGCAGAGATTTTGCAAAAAGTTTGCTCTTATAAGCCAATGATTCAGTAGCATTTTCAAGATCAGGAAATCCTTTCTCTACAATGGCTACATTGTCATGCCAACAGACAGATCCAAAATTGCATTGTGACTCATTCATAAGGCATTCAAACATTTTTATTTTCTTCAACTGTCTGGAGTTTGAATCATCCAAATCTCCATCAAAAGCAGCAAGCAAGCACTTTCGCCTTTCAGAAGGGATGTTTTGAGGAGAGGCAATGCCTTTCGCCGGCCAGCGCGGACACATGTGGCACTCAAAGGTCAGTAACAGCAGTCAGCGGTGTGTGCAGTATCCCAGGCGCTAAAGGGCTGCTTACCAACTTGTCTCTACAGATTTTTTTCCTCTAATAGATCCTTTCAAAGAACAAAAGTACTTTGGCTGTGGCAAGGTATGTGTACATCATAATGACTTTGTACAAGCTATGTACCGTTGAAATTAATCTGTTTAGACAAGTTCCTCATCTGATTCACAGCTTAAGTAATATACCCTGAAAAGGTTTTCATGGGGTTTTATTAATTTCCTGTGTTGCTTCTATTCAAGTATTGCTTATGTAACATTTTTTAGATGAACACAAGAACAGCAAAATCTTCATCACTGACATTCATGGAACTCCACAAATTGCTTTCAAAAGTGATTTTATCCTCCGGAATATTCCAGAAAGCACCAATAATGAATTCACAGGGGGTTTAAAGAATTAGTGCACAGATATTTTAAGTCAATGTTCACTTCTGAAATCTTACTAATAATCTGTGAGGATTTTTTTAGTTCCTGAGAAAGTCTGTCATGTTTGTTTTCTTTCTCATTTGGATTATCTGCTGCACTGTTCACAGCTGAGAACTTTTCACTTCTGAGTAGCGGAAAATGGAGCCATAGGTGGAGAAAGGTAGTTTTGGTGTCTTCTCCCTTTTTCTTTTATCTGAGGGCAATAGGGTTTTGGTCATAAATTTAAGTAATTACTGCATGCAGTGAATTTAAAATGCGTATGAAAAGTACTACACAGGGTAAAGGAACAAAATTTTTGCCTTTTCAATCCAGTACAAACCATACTATGCCATTTGCTAGTCGAGAACAAGTGCATCAGTCACAGGGAAAAACTAGTCAGCTCATACAGTTTGAACCAAATCAGTATTTGAAGAGGCTGATAGAATTATTAACACCACATAGTTAACCAGTGATTACTGAACTGTAGATCCAGGATCAATATTGATAATACAACAGATACCCCAATACCAGGCATTTATGAAATGTTAATAATTGTTAATAAACACCTGAAAATTTCTAAACACATTTCTAGTACATCTGTGGTTACTGCTGTGTCTACCCCAAGGTCTCAACACCAGCTACAAATCTTCGTGCTTCTTTATAGACTATCCACGTTTTCCAAAACTTATAATAACTATTAGTAGTCAAGAACTGTGAAATATCTAGGTTCTTGCTTACAAGCCAAGAAAATTAACTACATTGTTATGATTTGTTCACTCAGCTGTCACTGAAACGAAATATAACACTTCAAATTTCAGACTGACCCTACAGGCTCCTACAAGCCCCTGTATGTCTGCCTAATTTTACCAAGAGGGGCAGTTCCATTTGGTCACTGGCATAAAGAGAATAATAAGCGTAAAGCAAACATATGAAAGTATGCTAGATTGATACTTTATGTCTTAAAAATTGGTGTGTTGAAACAAAGGTATTCAACACATTCATTTAAACCTGTTGATTACTTTGTCTTTAATGAAAATTCAATTTTTAGTCTCTTCATTGCAATAGTGGTTCAGCAGCTGTTTGCTACAAGCTTTACAAACTTTCAGATTATCTAGAATTACACCACAGGCATTTATTTTTATTTTTCAGAAAATAGGTCAAATATTTGACTAGAAACAAGTTGGTTCACAAAGTTTTAATGCACACAGAAAGATTAATCTGTAATGGGGAAATATAGAAAAACCCAGCTGCTCACACAGCCTGGGAGCTAGTATTTTCAAACTCAAAAACAGTGGCACAAAAAAAGCATACTGGAGATTCCAAGCCTCAGCTTTTCAAGATTTCCAAGCATTCAACCTTAAAAAGCCTTATGAATAGAAAGTACTCCACATCCTCCATACCTGCTTCTGACTTTTTGCAAAAGCACTCAAATGCTGTGAAGATTGGCATTCACAATCGTCAGTTAATTGAACACATATGCCATGGCACCTATACAATTTATCTGTCTGTGTATTTCCACAAATGGAGTATATCTGGCTGTAGCAAGATTTTGGAGGTGCTAAATATGTAATGCCATATTTTGCAATCTAAAAATGGAGAAAATTTTTGCTATTTCTGTCAGTTATAATGGACTTAAAAAACCCTTTAATCTCCACAGTGTAGTTCTATCACATCTGTTTCACCATCAGCTAAATCATTACAGAAAAATGCTCTACCTTTTTCTACATCAGACTATTAATCCAGCAGAATTACCTTCTCAGATTTAGAGATATACATGCAATATAATATTTCCAGTCTTTGTTCACCTCTGTTCAGAGCTGGAACAAATCTATATAAGAACTGCCAACTGGAAAAATACTGGTAGGACAAGAGATTTGCCATGGGCTGGATTACACTATGAACCATAAAACCCCCAGGAGCATGTTTTAACCACTCTTTCTGGAATAATTTGTCCTTGTCTACTGTAGCAAGTCTTATTAAATATAGAGCTAGTTCAACAGCAGCATTTACTGACACTCACCAGGAGCAGTAAGTGACATTTTAAGGTAGATCATGACTGTGAGCAAAATCCTGACCTCAGTCACTCCCTCTGGAACACCATTGACTCCAGTGGAGAGAAAGCAAAAGAAGGTTTGAATCTAATTGCTATTTTTGGGATAAAATTATATTTGAGAACTATTAAATGCCAAAGTAGATTGACACTTTCGCTTTAGATGCTGGTGTCAACCAATATCAGGCAGTATTTTGACTTCCAAAGGAAAGTTACAGCCAGTGAATGTCACTACTACTTGCCACTACCTTGCAGAGAAAACTGGCCACTTCCACAGTATTATGTACTCCAATGCCATCAGGGTGGATGTTTTCCTAGGGTGCATTTGTAGCCCATACCTTTATGAATACTCATGCAATAGCAGATTGAAGCATGGCTTATTGAATTGAACTGTAAAACACAAACTTCCCTGGAACAGGATATCCATTAATATACCAATCCATCTTAGAGAGTTTATGAATGGCTGTCAGTTTGAATAAGAAACAAATAACTTCTAAACACCCCTCCAGTGGAAGCCAACAATGAAGTCTACATAATAGTAAAGTGAACAAACAGAACCTACTGGGAAGGAGCTTAGGTTATCACACTAAGCCATGTCACGTATTTTCCTTGCTTTCAGCCCTGTGGACCCATGAAAAAGAAAGAAAACATGATTAATGCCTCTCTGAAGTCCACCTGTCACTATGTACCAGATTGTCCTTCTATGCCTGTCGCTTGCTAACACGTGCTGGAGCTGAAGTCAGGATTATCTCAGCTATACCAAAAGAAAATCAGCCATCCCACTGTAGGATGGAAGACTACCATCTGCACTATCTCTGCTCATCCTCCCCTGCTCCTACCAGCTTAGTCAAGAAAAGTCAGGTACTAATAGGATACGCAACGCAGAAGATTCTTTATTTGAAGCAAAATGTGATGGAGTATAGCATAGTTCAAGACAAGCACAGCGTCTAGGAGTATTACTACTAAAATGCTCCTCCAAGGGGGATTCTGCAGTTCTAAAATTAGTTACACACAGTATGAAAACCCACATGGTAATGACCAGGAAGCTAAAAGACTAATTTTTCAAGCTCTTTGCTCAGTAGGAAATGTTTAATGCAACACAGTTACATTTACTGTTTTTCTGCTAACAAGAGTGAGCTCTCTTCTGGGAGAAGACATTGGCAATTTCTTTGGCCAAAAGACACGTGGCAGAAATTTCCTTCAGGTACTCCAGACTGCACAGTGATGCCCATTGACCTACCAGTCCTCCCAGCTTACTCAAAACAAACTTCTCTAGGGATGTTGAATGGGAGACAGGGAGTGAGTGTCCACCGAGACCCAGCACAAAACACCTCTTCTAAGCTGATATGAGCGTAGGCAACTGGCAAGAGGTTTCCTGGCTTAGAGAGAGTAAGAAGATAACCAGAGGACTTAGAAAAATCAAAAGTAATTACTCATAAACCTGTCATCAGTCATTTATGGAATGAGATGGCCATGGAAAAAGTTACCTTTTACTGTATGCCTGTTTTGACCAGACTCTTATTTTAGAAGTCCTGTCAGACTGTTTCAGAAGTAGGCATGACATGAAGAGCAGCTCTGGCTCCTTACCCCCATGCACTTTGCCTGGGTAATTCAGTGGTGTCTGAAACACCCAGAGGCTGCTGACGCCTTCGTACCTGTGCACACATCCATGTCCATTACAACACCAAGCAGTGCTTTCCTTTTGGGAAAGCAAAAAATACTCAGGTGGACATACTCAAGCAAGGAGAGAGGAGGTAGAACATTTTGAGCCTCACTTACTTTCCAGGTAGCCACTGCTGGTTACTGGTGACCATGGGCCATCTCAAATCAACACATAGTTTCAAATGGTTTCATCTTCTTCTCAGACACAAGGCAACAGGTTAACAAGGGGCATATGAGAAACAGTGATAGGACTTCTTCAGAAACATCCCTACTTAGGAAAAAACATGCTTTTTCACGCATTCTTTCTTTGCACCTTATTATGAGTGCTAAAACTATCTGCTCTGTGAGCATCAGTAACTGCAAAGCAAACATGTCATGTAATCATGCTCGATGGCTCTGTTTCCTCCATGAATCTCAAAGTACATTACAAAGGACAAGATATATCGCTATTCCTATTTAAAGTGGATGGTGCCTTTTTCACAAATGTAGTTACCATACCACACAGTCCCCTCAGACAGCAGTAATGCTTCCTTGGTGTAGCTCTAGCTATAAAGAGAATCAGCCCAGTGATGCATTTGGACCAACACACACAAGAGAGATGAACACATGGCTTGAAGCATTGTATTTCAAAGTCTGTATCTCTAGAGAACATATGAAGATTAGAGAATATCTTTCTCACAGGCACACAAGCCCAAACACCTGTATATTCTTTTGGGTTTATTGTATATAATGATTTTTCTTTCCATTCTGTTTTATTAGCACATCTTCCTGACAACTGGAAATGGTTAGAAAACAGCAGGAAAATAGGGGTGGGAGAGAAGCAGGGAAAAAAAGAGAATATTTACATGCTGCTTTAAATTTTTTCCAGATTTGAGGTTTCAGGGTGGTGGGAGAAAAAGAAGGGGCCTGTTTTTCTAAAAAGCATGTGAATGCAAAAGTCGAAATCTTTAAATTTCCAAATGCCAAAATTCAATGGCATTAAGTCAAAACAGATGTTTCATTTTGGTTTTGCATTTTAAAAATTGATGTAAGTTTGAATATTGTCATTTCATAATAGAACATTCTGTTTTTAAAAAGTGCTATAAAGAACTCCATTTTCCTTTTACTTGAGTTTTTTTGAAAGAGTTTTCCCCAGGGAAGTTTCAACAGGAAAAAAGAAGGGGCGTTCTGACCTCCTCTACCTCCAAGCTTGACTTTAATCTGCAATGAAAACAGCTTGCCTCATGGTCTTTATTATGCTGGAAAAAGACGACCAAAGAAGGTGTTAGAATATTCCCTACTGGACATTATGGTGATATAATGAATTATGGGCATTGCAGACACTACCTTTTACCACTTATAATTTATGGGGGAACAGTAGGATATAAAACTGAAGAAGAGGAGAGTACATTTTTCATTTTACAATGTAGAAATTGCAATGTATAATTTTATAGCTCTGGGGTGTCTTTATTTTGTATTTGTTTTTCCTGACAATTCTTTTATAGTATTGAATATACTTTTAATGATCAATATTTGACATTTTGCATTTTAGTTGCAATTTTTTGAAAGATGGTGTTATACTTGAAAGAACCTTAGAGCAGTCCATGCAAATATACATATTTAGTATATGCAAATGTACATACCTCTGTATTTTCATTTTTAATCTATTTTAATGCAGCATGTCTTCAACACAAAGGGTCAAAAAAGAATTCTAAAGACTGATTTTCCTTGGCCTAACTGTTTGCTATATTGAAAATGCTGCTTTGTGAATGATCTAGTTGACATAGTTGCAAGAAAACGCAAAATCTTTTCTAAATTTTGTAACTAATCATCTTACTGCTGCAATCCCATTCTCTTGTAAAGATTCCTGCACCACTGTAGTAGCATTTATGCAAATATGCACACTAAGATGAGACTAAAGACTGTAGAGCAGTTAAAGGGATTTTTTGATAGAGCAGATAAGAATAATCTAAGAGGAAGAAAAATGCAGTTGCAAAACAGAGTTAACAGTGTGGATCCTGTGGGGGGGAAGGAGTGGGGAAGGAGAGAAGGGAACATATGCCAGAGGATTCAAGCTAAGAAATTCTGGAATTGCTTTGCAAAAGGCAGAAATAGCTCATTTGCTATTTTTGTCTTTTGCAAAGTAAGTCTAAATAGCACACTAGAGCCCAGGGCCTGATTTTTTAAGACACAAAGGATGTAGATAAGATACTTTGGGTGCAGAGAGAAAAAGTGTTATCTGGCATCTAACTCCCACTGCGAATCAGGAGGCGAGCAACCCATTTTAACTTTAAAAAGTCAGTCCCCACCTCCAGATGCAGACAAATAGTGTATGAGGGAGTAGCATTTCCTCGTTAAAATGTTTTTCCATAACCCCTCAAGCAGTGGTAGTGTATAAGAGCTCTTTGGCAGAGGGCAGAGTGCAGCAGGAGCACCACACTACAGCAGGACATCTCTTTTGACTGTTAAATCTGCACTCTCAGCTGTCCCTTTATAACACAGTGCAAGAAAATACATCCATTATGTTAGGTACCCTCATAGCTGGGCTGAGCCTGTGATTTCATGGTCAAGAAGAAGGCCTGCAGCTTTCTGCTCCCTTCATCTGGACCTCTGCTGCACACTGTCTGCAGAGCTGCGACAATTTTCTTATTAATCTGTGAATTACCAAGAATCTGATTCTTGGTTACTTCAAAGTCTGGTGGGGTTCATTTACCCAGAACAGCATTTCCTGGGGGTGACAAGGTGGCTCAGGGAGTGGGTGAGCTGTAAAACCCAGCTCCTCTGGGGAGCCCACACATGCTCTTTGGTCCTGGAGAAGCAGCAGTGTGTTGCCCGTGGCGGGGAGGGGGATGCAGCCTGTGTGGGAGCTCCCTGCACTCCGTGTTGGCTCCATCCCAGGCAGTCAGTGTGGAGGCCCATCGCAGAACAATGCTATGTTTACAATTAAATGTATTAATTAGCATCACTGTCTTTGTGCTGGCTCTTGATCGGGGTTGTTGCCTACAGGATAAGTAATCCCATTTTATGATGGGAGAGTGCAGCTAATGTACACAAGGTCGCTTTTGGTGTGAGACAGGGCAAAGCACTTTTGTGCTTGTAAAAGGGTGGAAACAGAACAGCAGATGTGGCCCCAAAAGCTCTCTCCTTTTGTTTCCATTGGGATATTTTCTGGTTTTATGCAGCTTGAAGAATAATCGAAACCAAATGATTCCAAGCAGCAGCTAAATAAAGTTAAGGAAGAGGTTAATATAAACTACACGAGAAAGATACACTGTGCACAAAAGAGTTTTCAGTGTAAGCAGACAAGAAGGGTGAGACAGTAAGACATAAGGAGAGCACATATTTCCCTCAGCATCGCGCAGGGAGCTGGTGAGAGCAGTACAGCTTTCTGAAGTCAAACATGAATCTCACTCCATTTCTCTAGCTATAAAACCATGCGTATAGGCTGCTGTGCCGCTCTTCAGAGACTCAGGAGTGAGTCTTCAGTTCACACATAGCAATTCTCCAACTTAATTTTTACTGTTTGGGTCAAGCTTCCCCCTCCTTAAGTGTGTGGTAAGATAGGTATTTCTGGTGTTTCAGCACCGGAGTCTTATTTCAGTGCTTACTAATATTTACAGAACACAGTTTACACTTCTCTTAACAATTACAAAATCATTGTTACTCAAAATAGTGGCCTTTTCCCTCAGAATTGGCACTTTGAGTTCTTTTTTATCTTTCTCCTCCTCCTGTTCGCATTCCCTTTCCTTTCCAAACCCATCCTGTTGTCTCTTAGGCAATTTACAAAGAAAGTCACTGACCTACCACAGTTCAACTCTTGTACAAACTGGATTGAAGGAATCGTGGGTTTTAGTAGAGGGGTCTGACTGCTTGGCTGACAGTGCCGCTTCCCCAGAGCTCTGGCTTGGGCTATGCACTGTTCACAGAGCTGGATGCCATTGTTACACACCATTAGCTGACCAAGAATTAAGCAGGTTGTATCACTATGTTCTCAAGAAATTATTACTTCTCGACAGTCCCTTTGTTTTGACGTTAGCCTCTATTTTACTGTAACTGATTGAAGTATTTCTTGTGGCATTTCATCATTACTCAGAGCAGAACAAGTGCAGCCAGTGATTAATAGCACATTTGTTGTGGGTCTTGGATACCTGGTGATCTGCATCATGGTACTTAGTTCCCAACATCTGCTACATTCAGAAAACATTGTGAAGAATGGGGCCTTTGTAATGTTTCTCTGAAGGTTTTCAAGCATATTTGCTTGCATTGTGTTTACAGTAATCATGTCTATTATTCCTGTGCTGGTGGAACTTGTGAGCCCTGAGCTATGTCTTGGCACCTGCATGCAGACATTGTATAAATATATACATAGCAGATTTTCAGGCTGCTCAGGACTGGACTAGTATTGCTTCCTGGCAATATCTTAGCAAAGCAAGTTTATTGGCACAAATACTCATTAGTTAAAACAAGTCTGAAGTAGCTTTTATAGAAGTCTATTTTGAATCGGTATCATGCAAAATCTCCATAGGAGCCCAGTTCCCTGAGGTATAGACATCTGATCGAGGAATGTGCTGGAACACTCACATCCAGCAAACACATGCTCAGCTTCAAGCTTTTGTACGATACTAAATACTTGCAGTGAACTGATATTTTGTAGCGCCACTCCCCATCTGAAAATTCCTTGTGCTCCCACTACAACATCCTGCCTAGTGGGCTTTCCATGAGCCAAGTCCCCAACAGGAGAAGACCTCCCCCCAGAAACATCTCACAAGGAGAAGAGATGCTGGTGTTTCTGCTGCCGGGGTTGTCTGGGGCAGAACGGATGGATTGCAGCCCCAACAAGCAGCTTCTCTCCGTCCCTGCTGGGGGAGCAGACAGGCTCAGCAGCAGTCTGCTCCACATCTGGTTGGCTGCTCCAGCTTTTGGCATGGAATCTGCATGGATATTTGCAGTCTGTCGAGTGGTTTGATGAACATGTCAATACGATGGTCAAGCACGTCAGTTTTCATTTCATGTAGCATTGCCAAAGTATGTTTTTATTTAAAGTAATGCTATTTTGAAACTCTCTTTCATTCTTCCACGATGGCTCACAGATTACTGACACTCATTTTTGGAAGGCTTAAATGGCCTTTACAGCTTAACCTTTGTTCTTCCCGGGCTTCTCAGGGAATCTGCAAGCTTCTCCCCACCTTGAACTCTACCACAGGCAGGTAGAATGGCTTTAAATGTTAAGCTTTGCACATACAAAAAAGACTCCAGCAACCCTCACGTTTTGCAGTGTTTATACAGGAACAGGCTTTCTCCCTGTTGGAAGGGGCCGGGCAGGATCTGAGCAGTGTAAGAGCTGTCCCAAAACAGAAGAGTCTTCTTCAAGTGAAGATAGTATACAACAAGGAAGGAAAAATAAAATCTGTTTGAATGAGCCTGTCTGTATACAAGGGTTAAAATCTGCTCACTTTCTTCCTTGCTCCTGTCACATTCCACTCCGAATTATGCTTCTGCAGCAAATCCTTCCTTAGGAATAAATCCTGCTCCCGTTCTACTACGGAACCATTACAGTGGGTCTTATTTCCCCCATATCAGTGGTTAGAACAAGGATTATCTGAAGGGACAAACAAAACAAATATTACAGGAAGTCTATAAAGCCTTCAAAAGGAGGGTAAATAGCTAAGCCATGATACTGGGTGAAGGTTCTCCAGAAAAAGAAAAAAAGAGCTGTAGAGAGGGCCATCTCCTCATCCACTTCTTTATCTGTAAGATCCCAAGGAAGAGATGCCCGCTCTGCCTGCCACCTTTGAGGCAGCTGGTGAGGGTGCCTGGAGGGACTCTGCATCAACCGGCATCACCTGCCAGCCAGTATGCTGTGCACCCCGATTAAACCTGGTTCAAATATCTCCCTTCCTCCCTCTTCCTGCACTAGTCTTTTTGAGGGGGAAAAAAAAATCTCACCGACTTCAGAGAAAAGCACAGTATTGGCCTAGTTAGCCCAACAGTCACTACTGGAGAAATGTCCCAACATTGTTTAAGTTCAGGCTAACCTCTGATAGGGCTATGTGCTTGTACAAATGAGGACACCCAGGAACATTAATCCTTATTTGTCTTTAGAGTGGATTGGTTAAACTAAACTCCCACACAGATGCTTTTACGCTTTCAAAGGGAATAAGCACTGGCCGCCACAGTGGTGTGTTTAACAGTGTCCACAGGGCAGTTTAATTCAATTTAATTAATCCATTTTGGAATTTACTCCTTTAATTAAATTTAAGCTCGCTTTCTAAATATACGATTTGTTGACAAGCCCTAAATGAATAGCCCTTCACATGAGGTTGTCTTTTTTGCTAACCAAAGGAGCTGTAAGAGGAGCTGGTACAAAGAGAGTGCTTGGCTTTGTTTCAAATTATGAGCCTTTCTATGACATTTCATATCACTTTTCTATTCCTGCTTCAGGTTTATAAGGAAGAGTTCAAGATGCAATTAAATGATAAGAATGTCTCCTGTTTCGTAAGGAATCACCCAGTTTCTGTGGATCTGTAATGACTTGAAACTTATCAAAAGCAAGACCAAGCATACTGCCTTAGAGAAATGTGTTATAAATGGAGCATTCTCATCCCAAATCTCCATCCCAGGTACCAAGAATGGACAGAAAGTATTATTTTTACACAAAGAAACACCAGCCCTTTTGGTTCAGTGAGCTCAAGACTCAGAGAGATCCAAGACCTGTTGGACGACTGGATGACTACAGCGTTTAAGGAAAAGAAAAATAAACTGATAACATAAGGTGATTAATGACTAGTGCATTCATGGTATAGTTGTTTATGGTCTGACCCCCCAACCTGTGGGTATTTTCAGGATGCATGAATACACTGGTGCATAGCAACCTTCCAAAGTCTTGTTAAAAGGCAGATGCTGAGTGGAAATCTTCACTTTCTTGAATTGCTGTTTATTATCTGAGGAACTTTGGGCAGCTAAGATACAATTCTCCAAGGGGTTATTAGACATTATCTTAATACAATGAAGCACTTAAGCACCAAGCTCTGCTGGATCTTTAAACCAGAGGGCTTTGCAGCACCTTGGTTATCAAGCCCCAAGTGAAAGCTACTCAGTGAGGAACAGGAAGATAAAGTGCTTCCAGCCCTCTAGGAGTTAAAAGCACAGCTGCAGCATTCCAGTAATAACATCCGGGAAACATCAGCTCCCATAAGATCACATTGACCACAAAAATCTCTCAGGCTTAAACTCTTGGAAAATTGATTACTGCTACTTTTTTAAAAAACCCTGTCTAGTGACAGCAGGTTTATGACGTAGATTTGTAGCCGCAGTTATGGCCAATATCAAGTGGATTTCCTCTCTGGAAAGAGACGATAGCAGCAGGCACTGTTCTCCAAAGGTCTAAGAAAATAAAACTGTGAGGGATTGTTCAAAGACTTTTCTCTCAAGTCCTCAAGAAGAGGGGAGGTGAGCATTAGCAGTCATCACCTTCCACAGTTGCGCAAACTCCAGTTCACAACCTCACACATAACATTAATCCAATTTTCAGACTGGTGTACCAACCTAGCAGTGCTCTAGCTATGTCTCATTCAACACCCAAGTGTTTCATTCAGTCAGATGGCTGGGTCATCAGTTTTGCTTTGTAACAGTAGGGTATAGATGTGTACATTTTTTGGAAGCATAAGTACAGATCCATCACAGCCCAAGATGCATGAAGTACATTAAACAGCTCTGTGGGTATTCTGGAAATTATCCGTAAAGAAGCTGATTGGTTTTGGTGTACACACCCATGGTAGTATGGGTTCAAGTGATCTTTGCTATATGTCTGGCTGCTGCCTCAGCTTTCTCTTTCTGAAGACATATCCCCTGAATTTCCTTTTCAAAGAAAGGAAGAGTCTGAGAACACAATTTAGGTCAAATGTCTTATCTACAGATTTTCTATGGGTTCCCCTAATGGTCATCAGGAACTCCACTGAGGGCCTTCCTGCCTGGAGGGCGATGAAGTGCTGACTCTTATGAGGAGAGTTTTACCTCACTGGTTGCTAAGGTAAACTCTCACATCTCCTTCACATCGCTACTTTCTTCTGGTCCCATGTGGTCAGCTGTGTACTTTACCCCTTTTCCACTTCAAGGGAAACAGCTTATGAGCTAACACCACCTCCTTCTCCTCCAGTTTCTACCTCAAGGAGTACATTGATCAAAATATATGTGATAGCAGTGATGGCTGATCATTTCCCTACCCCAGCTCTTAAATACACCGCTTCATCTTTTCTGCAGGCCATTGTCTCCGCCATCTTACACTTTTCCTTAGCTTCTCCTTTTATTAAAAAATCTGTTTTAGAGGTTGTGTTCCTTGCTGCCTTTCTGCCACCACCGCCCCTCTGCAGTCCTGCCCGAGGCACTAGAAGCGGTATTGCCCGGCTCCAGAAACCTGCCACCATGCTGCAGCACAGTGAATCTCTGGGTTGCCATCAAGCCCTTTTCCCTGAGGATTCCCTCCCCAGTGAAGCCCAACAAACACTGGTCTCGTCCCACCACCGCACTCTGCATCCAGCCTACAAGCCTGCACTTGCTGCAGGTATGATCAGGGAGGAAAAAACACATTGGCACTGTGTAAGTCTGGGTCTGAGCCTTGGTTTCTGTCCCAGGTCGATGCTGTACCCTCCAGAGAGGCAGAGAGAAACTTTGGGTGGGTGGTGGCCAAGCTGACAGCCCCGCTGCAGTATGTGTGAAGCCGAACTGCGGAGAACGAAGGGGAGATTAACACACAGGATAACATCTGCAGCAGGTGGATAACAACAGGCAGATCTAAGAGGCTGAGCAAGGTCGAATGGCCCTTGCAGCCCAAGTTTGCATGAGACCTGCTTCTGATCCAGGCTAATAATGAAACATAAGTGAGTAGATCTGAGTTCAATGTAGTTTTAAGCACCAGAGTACCAAACCCCACAGTCTTAGACAATGCTGTAGCATTTGTAGGCTAACAAGGAATTAATTTTTCTCCTCCAGGACTATTACTTGGGTTTATTGTCCTCAGCAGGAGGTGACTTGTGCTCCCATGCAAGATATGCAGGGTGGAGAACTTACCGTGCCTCCATTAATGTCTGTAAAATGGGAAACTGTCTCTTCCTGGGTGGTATCGATTTCAGCATCTCACCTTACTGATTATTCCATGGCACCTTGACAAAATTCAGATTTATCTGCACATCTGGCATTAAGTATTTCAAAAACATGCATAGGCCAAGACCAGCCTGAAAAAAACTGCGTGAACTAAAAAATATATGTATTTTTCCTGGTTTTGAGATAGCTTCTCTCCATTGTTAATGATTACAACTTCAGATGTTAACAGAGCATAGAACGCGGTATTTAGAGAGCAGTGATTATGCAGCAGTTTAAGCAAGGTCTGTAAGCAGAAGCAGTACATTTTATTAGACTTGCTGCTGTTACAGGAAGAAACAAATAAATTCTGGCCTTGTGTGCACTGAATGCCCCTGAATATCTTTTGTTTACTTTTCCTGCTCTACAAACCATGCTTTTCTTACAAGTTATGTAATAAAGATAGGTTAAAGAAACAACGGGTAAAAATAAGAAGACAAAGTTGGTTCCACCAGGAAAAAAAATAAATTCAAATGATGTTGTCAAATCCTGAATTCAAACATGGTCAGTCTATTCCATCTCAGGTCTTAATATCTGAAATATGGCCCAGCCCATATTTCTGACTTATTGCTTTCAAATTTTATCAAAACCAAGTAGCCCAGAAGCTCATTGCCAGATCATCTATTTGTGCCACACATGCAGAAAGGAGATCCTTTTCTGCTTGTTCTGATTTTTTCCAAGCACATCTTAGGTCTGTTTAAATCGTGGTAAATATCTATTCTCCAAAGCATTATAACTGCAGAAAATAAAAATTGCAATCACAAATGTGAAATATTTAGATTCTTGTTTGGGATCAGTCTGTAAGTCTAGATGATTACTCTGTTTTTTTGAAATATATGTAAGCACAGATGTAAAACGAGAGGAATTATGTAAAGATACCAAAACTCAGTGGTAACTGAATCTCACATGATTCCTTTCAACTTTGGCCAAAACCTTTGCCTCTGCTAATACCAAGGAAACTTGAAGGATGCAGCAAAATAATAGATGGAAATTCTTGCCTGCCAATTGTTTATTTAAAAGCCTGTTCAGCACTGCATAATAATAATAATCTGGGGTAGGAGAAGAAGGCACAGCCTTACTCTCTTGAAAGGGCAATTGAAGGCGCTACAGACAAACACACTGATGACTGAACTGTAATTTATAGCTTAATCTAAAACTTTCCACAAACAAAACCACAGCGGGTGAATCAGAGCTTTTGCCAGGGTACCAGCATTACCATCACTATTCACACAGGAAAATGTCTTAATCTGGCAGCAGGCCAGAGCCTCACCCCCTCACTGACACTGGGAATGTAGACACTGAGAAGGACACCCACCAGTATCAGCAGTGACCCAGGTCCTGGTCCCCATGGTCAGAGGTGGTCACGCTTTGGGTCAGCTCTGGTTGAAAGAGGAGGTGATCAGCAATCCCTCCAGACTTCTGGGAGGTGTGATTGAGGGCTGACTCAGAGGGAAATGTGCAACCTACTGACTCTTGCAGCACTCGGGGTTTTCCCTGAAAAATATTCAAAAATTCATATGGAGCTTCACTGATTTACGGGTAAGGGATCAAATAAGACAAGACTCATCACACAGAATGAGAAACGATCAGCTAAACTACCGTAGATGTCAGAGAAATCTTTGCCTGAGAGGAACTTGTATTGTGCTGCTCTGCAGTACTGTGCAAAACAAACTGCTGTTTTCCAGTGAAATAATATTAGTTTCAGGTTTATGGGATCATTCTGATAATGGCCATTCCCACAGATAGAGCTTCTGTGATTTGTATACATTAGCTTCAGTGGGCTTCTTCCCCAGATTTGTAGGTGTCTAGAGTCAGTTTCTTTCTGTACATATTGTAGAAACTTTACATCACTAAATAGCCCTTAATGATGAATAATCAAAGAGTTCTAAAAAGAATTTTTTTTATTATGATGCTGTTCTTTTACCTCTTTGTCTGCAGAGGGAAATTAGTTCTGTTCTCGTTTAGATTAGCGTTATTTTTTAACAACTCTGTTTATTTTGTTTATCTTATTATCATTTGTATTGCTTGCAGAAGAAACTGCAAGCCTTTTTTTGACAGCTAGTGAGCCAAATTGTAATTTGGTATATGACCATGCACCTAAAATGAACCCTTTCCAAAATCTATTGCATTTAGCAGAGGTAGCATTGTCTCTCACGATTTTCATTAGTGATTCCAAAGTCTTATTTTATGTGGCACGAGATAACAAATCTCACTTAGATCAACTTGAAAGAGTCTTTCATTGAGAAGCCAAAGTCTCAGAGCCATTGTACCCATTTAAAAGCAAATTAAACTGCACAGTGGCACTACAGGTTTCCTGTTTCTGAAGCTGTATAAAAAAACCAGGTTCTTTCTTTTCTGAGTGTGGTCCCAAATATTTTCAGGATGCTTTGTGGCTGTTCATTACAAATTCAACTTTTATATTTCAGAGGATATAAAGAAATAGATAGCTGGGTAAAAAGCTGTGCATACATTGCCTGGCCTTCTGGCAAGATACCACCTATGTTTTCCACAGACAGACAGAAACACCCAGAAAAGAGATCTGTGCAAGTCCCTGCTGTGGAGAAGGTGAGTACACTGGATTTAGATTTAATCACGTTCTGGTGCATGTTCACTCATGTAGCAATTTGTCTTTTTGCATCAGGAATAAAATATACAAGCTGTCAGTTTAAAACATGCCTTTTCCCTTCTGCTTCTGTTATTCTTTCACTGGCAGGCCCCAAAGTCCATATTCTGAAATGAATTTCCAGAGTTAGAGTAAGGGTTTTTTTGGCAGATCAGATTTCAAGGCTTTTCTCCTACACATGTGAGATCTGAAGTTTGCTGAGCCTTATTGCCTTAAAAATGGGGCTACAAAGGGAGCATAAGAAAAACTGGAGTAGTCTGCCAGAAGAAAGGGGTCAAGTGCCCAGAAAGAGCATGGTATCTGTTAAAAAGAGTTTTCATGTTATCACATATATTCAGAGCCTATTTTAGTTTCAAAAATGACCAGCGGTGAGATGTTTTTCTGTTGTCACAAGCAAAATGTCTTCTGTCTTCCTTTCACTTTCAGGTATCTCTGACTATCTTCTGCCAAAACCAAGTGCAGTCAAGTGTCCAGAAAGATCACTTGCTACTGATGTAGAGCGTGGCAGTGCCAGATCTGTGGTATCAGCAGCAGGGTTCATGGCTACCCCTCCTCTGGAAGGGATGAGAGGACCAAAAGACAGGAGAGCACAGAGAAACTGGTGGCAGTTTATCTTGCCCCAGCATCTGGGCAGATGTACTCCTTCCTCAGTCTACTCACTGCCCCTTCATTGGGCATGAAGAGGCTGAAAGTTTATAAAGCTGAATTTAGAGAAATGTCAAACACAGAGGAGATAAAACGGAGAAGACCACCCTCTGAGTAATTCATTCAGTCAGTCTCCTGATAACACACAGTATCTTCCTTGTGCAATGCAATCTCACAGCCTGTAATTCTTCATTTCTGCTCTTTGTGCTGTCTGTGAATGCTATGTGCTCCTGCTCCAGCAATTTGAAGTCACCTCCCCCCATAGCCTGTTTAACAACTACAGCTCCCCTTAGAAGAATTAACACCACTTCTAGCTGCACTGAAAGCTGCTGAATTAATTCTTCAAGCATCTGCCAGCACATAGGGTTACTTCCCATTTTTGTCAGCATTCAGCTTTCTGGCCATATTCTCAGCTGCTCAGCCTCTATCCTTCTCCCCTCCAGCCTGCTTTTCATTTCCTGCCACTCAAATCCAGTCCCCCCAGCCCCCTTACCGAGAAGGAAAAAAAGAAAATGAAACTATCCTAATATCCTTTCACAAATTCACGAAGAATAAACTTATTTGCCAAATGTCAGGCACCAAAACTATCCACATCTAAGACACATTATTATTTGCACAATGAGAAGCAATGTATATTACCTCAGAGAAATGCAGAAAGAAGGGAGCTTTTTGCAATAACTGCATTTCCAGTTGTGTGTATATATATATATATATATTTTTTTACTTCAGGGAAATTTAGTACAATTAATATATAAAACAGTGTCATTCTTTGATCTACAACCACAGATATATTTGTGCAGGAAAAAAAAAAAAAAGGCAATTTCCTAATAGCCACAGGGAAAGAAAAAAAAATAAATTGCCTATTAAATAGCACCAGTGTTGATGAAAACAGATTCCAGTGACTTGACATTCACATTGTCTGTTGCTCATTACAGCAGCACACAGTTGTACCGATTACAGTTGAGACTCTCAAGATTTCCATACGGCACCACTTGACCAGACGTGTTTGTTCTGGGCTGAAATGTAGCATGCTGGACACGGGGCATCTTTTATTAAGCAAATGGAAATTGAAGGGGTAGCAAAGCCTTAGCCAGCATTGAGTTTCCCTCACAGACCCATGAGCCCATGCAAACTACTACTAAAAGCAAGAGAGGTCTCCTGCAGCACAAGGTGCTCTTAGAGAAAACAGTGTCAAATAATGCCACATTGTTCACCACAATAGCATCTCTCAATAACAGATGGTTAGTGCTATGACTATAAGCAACACAAGGCAAGGCTTCTAGGGAAAGACAATTTCTTTCGCTAGACTAGTTGGCATATTTGGAAGAAACGAACAAGTTTGAGGAACGCAAACTCTTCTTCAAGGCACCATCTGAAACCATTTTCATCCCATTCTTTCCTCAGCCACTCCTCATTCCTCAGAGAGGATTTTTTGTTGTTCATAGAAGTTCATAAGATCATTAAAAAAGTTACCCTTTCACTGGATTTTGTTCTGGCAGATTGAGTTTATGCCACAACTGTTATTTGTATCATGTAGCTATGATGTCTGCAGGGATCAGAGAAACTGTACAAGAGGGCATAAGTCCAGAGGAAATGGTGAAAATTTTGGTATAAAAATCACTAGAGCAACTTCCTGGCTTTAGTGGTTTCTTAAAGATTATTATTGTGTTAGCTATGCACATTAGGGTGCACACTGTAGGTGAGAGGATCAGTGGCTGGGAGGGAGGTCTCCCGCTCAACCTGCTACTCAGGGCAGGGTCCCAGCTGGGTTATTGCCACACACATGTCCCTGGCCGTGGGCTGCTGGGAGTGTGGCCTTGCCATGGCAGTGAGTACCCCAGAGGCTGCAGGAGGAGGGGGCACCCATGGCAACAGGAGATGGGTGATGCTGGCATGACAAGAGGGTCCCCTGGACAAGGAACACACAGGAAAGCTACATCCTGAGACCTTCCCCTGATGTTACCCCCAGGTTCTTCCTCTGGGGGTCGCGGGGGACTGGCACCGTGGTCCGGCACAGGTAAAAAGCAGCAGGTAAAAATCAGAGGCAGAGCACCACCCTCCTCCTGATCTCAGGAAAAGCCACCCCTTACCCTGCCCTAGCCCTAGGGGACTGTCCCCTCCTGGCCATGTCTTAATTCTCCCAAGGTTCAACTCCTTCAGGGCCCTGCAGGTTGCACTTCAAGTCCCCATCACACATCTGAAGTAGGGAATTTTTCTGGATGACTATCGCAGGAAGGCCAGGTAGGCAGGGCTGGCTTACTGCTGTCAAGTCCGTGATGGGAAAGAGTGCTTCCTTAAGGATAAAAAACCCATTTTTGGCAATTGAAGAGCTCCCATCATTGCAGCAATGTACACGCCATGTTTTTGACGAGAGGAGTGGAGGATGTGTGTGACAAGGGCAGTGGGTGACACAGCCTGGGGCAGATGCCACTGTGCCAGAAGGACTCAGACTCAATCCCAGCCCAACTCCCCAGGGCAGGACGCAGCTCACAGCAAGCAAAGCCACTGCTTACCCAGCACGCCGGGGAAGAGGGCACTCCAGCAAGCTGTCACACCAGCGTCTGCATGCGTTTTCTTCATTTGGGAGCCAGCAGCCACATCCAGAGGACTGTGCACTGCTCTACCTATGCCTTTTACAGTCCTCACCTTCTCTTAAATACCTTCTTGGTTTAAATGCCAGGCTTGAGTTGAAACCACCTCCCAAAGCCTTTTGGGTGCTCTTTTCCTGAATGCTAAATGTTCCCAAATTAAGCCTGTTGCAGCTTGTGTGCATCGTTCTCACTGTACTTCCCATCCTGAGGCCTGACCATACAGACAGGTTAGCTTGCATAATGTTATCAGAAGCTCGTGCAGTCTGTAATTTTCCCAAGATTGCAGCTCTTGGCACACAGCAACGTTTTGGCTTTCTGTTTTATTAAGTACAGTTCTAGCCTTTACAGAAGTAGGAGCTTTGAAAATGAAATGCTGTCAGTCCAGAAAATAAAGGGCAACCAAAACGAGAATCCATAGTTATTATTTTAAAAAATACGTGTTGTCAGACCATCTCAAGATTTCTGAAGGCTTGGGGTTGGCAATATAAAACCTGCCTCTAGTTCCTGGAGTCAAGAGAGAGATGTATCTGTAGTGCAAAAGCCCAGCAATAGAGATTTCATTCTCATCCTGTTATCATCCATCATCACTCTGTCAGGCACAGACACACAGAGACCATTTCAAGCAGTCTGGGCCACATCCTTATTTAGAGAATAGTCTCAGCTTCCTTGTACTTTTGCTTGGTGCCCACTCATGCCGTGTAGCACATTAACATAACAGCTGACAGAATTAATCAGCAGTAATAAAAGCACTTGCATGACTTGACCCATATAATCTATTTGAAGACATCCCTGTCTTGCCTGCTCTTTCACTCACCCTCTGCTTTTATGTCTAGCTCACTTATTTTTATCCGTCATCTGCAGAGCAATTTAAACATGCTGCAGCGCTAGTGTGATTACTAAGCTACACAGCAGAAGTTACTTTTGGCAGTGGCTATAGTACAGAGCAGGTCAAATATAGCTGCAAAGCTGTTCTTGGGTAGCCTTTTTTTTTTTTTTTTTTTTCCCCCCTAATGAAGATCTATATTGGAAAAATGTCATTTAATGCGAGACAAAAGAATAAATCCAATTAAGTTTTGAAAAATATTAAGAGGCAAAAGAAAAAGTAAAAAGAGGAAATAAAGGGAAGGAAAAACTTGGAAATGACCACAAGAGTTATTATGCATGACAGGATAAGTCACTCTTTTGTCCTGGTGTGTTATTGTTGTTAATGAAGGATATTTAATCTAATCAAAGGATGCAAAAGCAAAATGTTCAGACTAGGGCAATGAAATTTTTTACAGACCTGTGGGCCTTCCTTTTGAGAAGAGATGAAAATGCCTGATTTTATTTCATGTGCAAAGAAGTAAATGATGAGGACATGAGTAATTCAACAAAGCCAATTGTAAGGACTGTTCAAGAAGAAATAAGGGAACAATTACAATTTCAGCTATAATCCAGGTAGAAAGATGGCTCCCTGCCTGGGCTGATGGTGAAGACCAGGCAAGTCAAGCAACAGGAAATTCCTTCTCATATAGCTACACATATGCATGTTTTCCCCTGGGAATACTGTTTTGTCTTACTTCCTAAGGGCTCATTGTAGGAGGTTTGTATGGGTGGGATCATCTGAGGAGTGGTACTGCACTCTGACCACCTGCATGGCCTCTCAGCTGACAAGCTCTGAGAGCAGATATCCAGCACTGGGCTGGCTCTTCCTGCTCCCATGGGTGCAGGTGACATCCAGAATGTACTACGAGTGTCTGATATTGTGACTGACGTAGAAAAGGATGCCTTTCTACCCCTACCTTCTCATGCACAGGGTGTCACTGTCTAACCTTTATCAAGAAGGTTAAAGTACAGGCAGATGCAACTCCCTATGATACTTTTAAATTTGAAAGTATGCAAATACACATGCAAGAAAGGCATGGCCCAGGAGACCTCATCTGCTGCCAGGGTGCAGCTGCAAATTTGAGGGAGTTCCTCTATTAGGCAACTGCATGACTACTCCCCTTAAATAGGCTAATGATTATAAGATACATTCTCCATCTGAGTCAGAAATGTATTTCCCTTCATTCCACATTGTGATAGACCCCGCTTGCACTATTTTTGCCTAGAAATGTATCACAGGGAGACAGGTGAAGATGACTAAATGAAACCTTACCTTATTAAGTGCACTTTCTACTTGTTTAGCCTATATACTAGCCATTTCCAGATGGCAGTTTTCCCGATTGTGTTCTATTGATAAATTTTCTCAGTAGCTCTCTGATTTCATACTTCGTGCAATGCCCGTGGAGCTGCCCGGATAGAGTTGAGTGGGACAGCACAGAAGGCATAATTTCTGCTTGCTGGCTGTAGGAGATGGGTAAGCTTCAAAAGAAAATGATCAGGTCAGGTTCTAGAAACAAGATCATTAATTTGAAATGTGCAAATCTTAATACTGGTAAATCTTTGCTGTTAGTGCGTTGCAAAAAGCAAATCTGGAAACAGAATTCTTGGTTGCTTTACTGAGGTCAAATAAAGGGAAAGGACATTTGGTACAGATAAACAAATTTGGAGTGGAATTTTGCTTTTGAATTTTTCCTGTGTACCTCCTCCTTACAGTCCTTAATAACAACTCTCCCCTGAGACTTACAGCTTTTGATACTAATTAGATTTGTTGGAAATAGAAGCTATTTTGGATAGGCAGTCTGGTGTCTTATTTGACGTCTGAACTAAACGTCAGTAGCTGAGGCTCTGGACTATACTGCCCACCCTGCATACCATGCAGATGTTTCCAACAACTCCTCTTCACTTTCTGTGCCTTGTCAAGGCATGAAATGCCATCCCAAGAAGGGTTCTTCAGCTCTTTCTAAAATATCATCAATAAATTATCAAATGTTCAAGGCTTCATGGACAGGCCTCTTTATTTGCATGTGCTTCTCAGTGGTTTAACTTGCAGTTCCCTACACTCAAGATGTTGGTGTTTCTCTATTTGTCTATCTGCATTTTAGTGAAACAGCAGAGCTCAGGAGGGAAGCCTCACATAAAACTGAATTGACTGGCAAAGTTTCAGCCCTTCTCTACATAAGTCTTTTACCCAGTGCCTGGCTGAGCTGTGGAACTCTGTCACAGGGTGCTGTGGTTCCTAAAGGAACTTTCATAAAGTGGGTGGATTAAGATATATAAGTAAATATTTGGGGCTGTAAAAACCAAAACCACTACCTCTAGGACAGGAGGACTCCAAGCCAAACTTTTCTGGAGTTGAAGGAGATACTCTATGGAAGTTCTTAAACTTCTCCCCAGGATCTGCTATTGGCCACTGTCTGTGGGAGGACAGAGAGAGAGGCTATACAATCTTTGATTATCCCTTGTCCTTTTTTTGTTATCAACAGATGCAACAAATAAGTTCTACAGGTATTTTAATTCATTTCAATTTCCCAAGTTACCTCTGTATGCAGTCATACAACGGCCAGTAACAGTGCTTTTGGCCCATCATGTTTTCTTCCCTGAAGGCAGTTCTTGGTGGTTCTGCTGAGTCTGCTGAGCCTGGACCCACAGGAAAGCTCCAACACTACCTAAGACCAGTGGAGAAACTGAGGGGTTCTTGAGAAAACCTATTCAGAAAGCATCACTTGCTTCAGTTCAATGTAGAAAGAACTGGCCAACAAGAAATTGACTGGGAGGGTAAACCGTTTACATCTAGAACATGGAAGAGGATCAGCCTACTCTTCATATGGTGGAAGGTAGAAAACAACAAGCAAGCCATGGCCATGAAAGGGAAAAGAACTGGGTAAAATTCTGCATAACTGGAAGACTCATGCAGTGTCAGTAGCACAGAGAATGTAGAAAGCAGCCTTAAAATTTTAAAAATAGCAAGTGGAAGAAATAAGGAAGTTTATGATAAAAATATGCTTCGGAAATGCGTTTTACCATTGCATTGTAAAAACTTGAAAAGGGAAGCAAAAAAATTATGGCCAGCACAGTTAAGAACAGTAAGAAGAGATCTTTAAAAGATTAGGAGTGAGAGGACTAAGACATTCAGTGCATGTACTGGAACAAATGGTCAACTTTGAGAGCATGGCCAAATTTTCAACAGTGATAAACTAGCAAGAATGTTTGATATTAGTGGGAAGGCTTGGACAATTTCTGTTCAAGAATTTTACAAGAACTGGCTGAGGACTTTTCTGAACTCCCTCCTTGAGTCATTTTTGGTTGTGGGTTTTTGTTTTTCTGCAGCAGCTGTCGGAATGTAGAGGAAAACCTGGGAAGAGAGATGAAAATAATTTAGGATTGTGAAAATATTTAAAACAGGTAGGTAAGATGAAGACTATTACATGGGTGCTTGTCTCTGAATCTTGAAGGATATATCCATATATCTCTCATCAGTCTTAAAGAGCATATCTACATGGCACAGTACAGCTCATTGCTGAGATAGTATCTTGATTTCAGGAACAATACAGCTGTATCAGTTCAGCCTCTCCCCCATTTTAACTAGCCTGGGCATACCACTGTGCTGATGCAGCTAAATTGTTCCCAGTTCTGGAGCTGGTTCAGTTGGAGTTATGTCAGGTATCATAGTATATGTTGATATTGCACCATAAAGACAGAAAGGTTAGATTCCATATGTCTGGCCATGTAGTATATTGCTCAACAGAGGGGTCATACCTGTAACAGTAAGGAGAACTTCCTACAACATGCAACAGTACAACATAAATCTCATCAGGTATCCTTCCAGCAGGGTAATTTGTACTTGTCTCCAGCAATCGTGAACTAACAGCATTACAAACAATGATATATGAGCATTCATGTGAAATATAGTTTAGGTGTTGCCACCATATCATGAAATACTTTGCACAAGACTTCTTAGTGCAGATGAGGTCAACAAGAAGGTGCCAGCCATAACGATTTATGCACACAGAACCAAAAGGGAAAAAAAAAAAAAAAAAAGTTGAGAGAAAACTCTCAATTAGAAGGGGAAAGAAAAATACTGAAGGCATAAAAAATCATCACATTCTAGAGCATGGTTTGTTGAAGACTACAAAATGGGATCTCTCATCTGTGTATCATTTTGGTTTTCTTTTCTGTAGTTGGAATTTTTTTTAATAATTTCTCTTGGAGTCTTATGGGACTTCTTCCACAGTAACTGCCCTGGAAGCTATTATCCTAATTGCACAGATAATTCATGCAACCCACGGGCTAGTACTTGGACTTGGCTTTCCCTTCTGCCAACTTTTTTTTTCCCATCAGATTTTCTTCCTTGTTTAGTGCCACACTCCTCATCTTTCTCTTTTCCTCCCTGCTGTGAAAATATGTTTCTTTTCTGCTCTCTCTAAATCTCCTCTCGCCTGAGAAGGAGATATGGGATCCTGCAGAGCCGTCCACAAGCTGCTCGTAAATGGGAAAAACAGCGGTTGCAGCAGCCCCTTGCAGAGTTTGGCTGCCTGGGACAGTACCCTCCCAGGGTACCCAAGTTACCTCCAGCAAAGCCCTGCTAGCTGAGAAGTATCAACAGTATTCCTGGAGGAGTGAATACATGGCTATCCTGCTCCACGAAGACAGCATTCTTGCTCCCCTGTACCATTATGATACCCAGTGATGATGCTTGGTGCCATCATCTCATTGCAGCATGTGCCTGGCCATGCCAGAGGAAACCCTCAGCTCCATATGTATATGGTCCCTTTGCTTTGAAGAACATCCACGCCCCAGCTTGAATGTATTTGATTGTTTTTGTCATTAAAATGACAAGCAGATAGGATTCATGGGAGCATGGACTAGAGGTAAACCCACCTGAGCACAACAACTGGCCCTCCCTCCTGTCTTCCAAAACATAACAGAGATTACAGACGCTCACCAGTATCTGCCCTTCTGTTGCCTTGCCTCTGTCCTCAACATTCATGAACTTTCACTTCTAGTTACAAAACATACCTTCAATATCCCTGGATATGCATGTAAAATCTTAAGAACAAAGCCATAGGAAGAAAGAATGAGAAAGAAAAAATATTGTCTGTATCTATGGCTCCTTCAATGCAAGGGCTTCGAGCAAGGTAAATTACAAAGGGAAGCCCAAGACGATTTCATGGTGGCAGCAGGACTTTCCTTCCCAAGCTAACACCCAGTCTGCTTCACTATGTGATTAGGGAAGAAAGAAATACAGTCTTCATGATTAGTTCCAGAATTTGCAGAGAGATGCTTAGTTCTCCTCTTGTAGAAGGGCTTTTGTGTGTATGCCTATGCTTTTTAAAGTCTTTGGCAACCTCCCATCACTACAATAGATTCACTGCAAGCACATGCAGAGTATTAGTAAGTTATATTGTCCTTTACCTTCCCTCATCATGTCAGCAGTATCAAGTTCTGGAATTAATTTGATGTCCTCTTTCTTCATTCTGATTGTAATAAACCAGTCCTTTCCAGTTACCCATGTAATATTTTGAGCATAATATTTCTAACTCTTACCATTTGAAGGTTTGCTGGTTTGGGGTTTTTTTTTTTTAAACTATGGTTTCTAGGGTCATGTAGGTTTCATTTAAAAATTAATCTGCCCCTGGGATTGCAGAGAAAAATTGAAACAAAATTGAAAACTTCTAACAATCTAAAGCAAATGAAAAGAATTGCACAGCTAGTATTTTTCTATCTATCTCATGATTTTTAGGCCAATCTAGTGATTTTTGTGATCTGCCTTTCAAGTTTTGAATGCATAGGACTAGTGCATCTGCTTCAGTCCCTGTTGCGCTGAGGGGGCATGCTGTTCACATGCTGAAATTCTGGCACTTCTTAGGGAAGAAACCTTTTCTCAGGAGATAACTCCGCTGTGTAGTTCAGGATGCTGCCTAGGTCCTGTAAAGAAAGGATCGAATACTGGGCAACAGCAGCTCCAGCTGAAGGAAGGGAGATGTTCTCCTTCAATAATTAAAGGTGGATTTTTGTTTCTTAGTTTTTGGCCTATGCTTCTTATGCTCGCTCAAGCATTACCTCCCAGCCTTTGCTCTGCAAAAAGCTTGCACAAGAGCAGACATGAGTTTTCACTTCTCAGACAAGGATATACCATTTCCAAATTAGATCTTAACTTCACTGGATCAAAAAAAACTTACTTCTGATTTACACCTTTACAAAGTAGGAACAAATCAGGTTTATGATATCCTGTTTCTGCTGAGTTTTTTTTTCACAAGTAAGGTCTTGTTACAATTCTGTAGGCACAGACCAGGGCCTGTCAGCACAAACTACTTATTTATCTGTCCCGTGGACACCCGCATACTGCCAAGTCTCAACTCTAAGCCAGTTCCCAATACACATGCTGTACTATGCAACCCAGTACATATGCATAGCTGAAGTAAAATAAGTCTTTTCCTGCATTCTCTGCACGTATTGTGTATCTCTGTTCGTACAGCTATGGTAGTAGTTATTCCAAAAATGAAGGTGCTAAAAATATCTAGGCTTCAGAACTGAAATGGCATACTGCAGCTTTTTTTTCCTCTAGGTATATGTCCTTCTTATCAAATGTTAGTAAGACCCTGTACATAACCACATTACAAATAAAACAGTAGCACACATCTTTTTTATAATACTATATTTTTTAACAGCACATACACAGACATCTGGCTAATAACATTGGAAGACATGGTACAATAGTACCCCAGTTCTTGCATTTATACAGAATGCTGAAGCAAAAGGAATCTAGAGGACTCTTCCTCACTTTCATAAATTAAATACATAACATGCCCCTTCTGGAAAATGCACACCACATTTCCAACGTTTAGTCATAATGAAAACCAGAAGGCCACAGTCTGGCTGCTCTGGAGTGTGTGTGCACTGCGGAGAGAAGGAATAAGGACCATTTCCTCTGTTTGCATGTCTCTCGCAATGGAGATGAAGTCTCTGCAAAATGGTGGGGTTGAGAGGCTTCTGGCTCTATGTCCTGAGGTCCAGCCCCGCAAGCCCTGCGAGGCTCCAGCTCCATTGGACATCAGGGCCAGGGGGGAAGAAAAACAGGGGAAAACCCAGCTTTTGTACATGAGCAAAATCTGATTATAAAAGCGCCGGGATGGAGGAGTAGGAAGTGTCCGTCTCATCTCAGCTGCATGTTGATGCACATTTTGGCCCCAGAATTGAGGGCTCCAGAGATGATGAGCACTGGTGGACACCTGGGGTGGCCTTGCCGTAGCCAAGCGGTGTGGGGGCAACCAGAGGAGTGCAGGAGAGCCCCTGGCTCTGTGAGCCCTCTTGCAGAGGGGAGCCCTGGGGCACTGCAGGCTTTCCCACCAACCTCCCCTCTGGCAGGTGCCTGGGGACCCCCTGCTGCCACCACTGCCTCCACTTCCACAGGCAGCAATGGGAACGGGGACCTCCTGCCCACAGCACAACTCAGCCACCCGTGAAATGGTGAGGAAGTGGCAGTTAGGGTCCACAGAGGTCTTTTAAAGTAATTTTTTAAAACTGGGTAGGAATATAGCATACTGTTAGCTAATACACATAAGAGTCAGATGAAGTCACTGGAGATAGCCAAATCCTTTTCTCCCTCTGTAAATACATATGATTTCCCTCCGTCTGTGAACAGCACTGCTGGATAAGAACAGCCACAAACTGTACTGAAATGTACTTTCCAAACAGTAATCAAATTTGCTTAATTTATATTCACATCCTTTTTGGATCCTCTTTCTGAAAACATCCCGCTAAAATCCTCTCTTTTAGAGACCACATGTCTTGAATGAGCAAATGCTGTAGAAATTAATGAAAAGACTAGTTTATGTGGGGATTTGTAATTGCAGATTTGCAGAGACTACGGGGTAGGCTGAGACAAAACAGTGTCCCGGGCAGGTATTGCTGGGTCAGGAGCTAGGTGTCAGACTGGCACTGCTAAAAAGGTACCAGCAGGAGCTGGTACTCAGGTGTCCCTCTGTCACTGGGGGTCTGCCCATGCAGAAGTCCACATCCTGCACCTGCAGTGAACTGAAAACATGGGATGACTGCATGAAAAAGGAAGAGAGGCTGAGCCAAACATAAATAATTAACTCAGTTGTCTCTCGGGGAGACTATCAGCCCTTTCAGGCTACGAGTAACACCATTAAAGACCGTGACTGGAAAGAGAGGTATGTCATGGTGAGGGAAGGATTTGTTACCTCCTCTGCATAACAAGTGGAAAACTATAAAGAGGGGAGAGCACTAAATTACGTATGCAATCTGCTTGAGAAACAGTTTGGAGACATGGAAAGTCAAAGGTGATGTACTGTTGACAAGTAGAGCACAGGAAAAGGAAAACACTGTCATGCTAAACACATTACACAGCTCTCCAAGGGCTTGCCGGAGAGAACACTGAATTTTCCAAAGGTTGCCAGCATGGAAGCAAGTAGGACCAAAGTTTATTTTCTAGGAAGTTCATCAAATCCGAACATTAGACTTTAAAACAATAATAAAATTTAAAAGACCACTGAAATAAAAAATAATTCCTAGAATTGTATCCAATGAACCATGAAACAGAAATTAATGGTGTGACTGGTGCATCCAGATCAAAACTCCAGATCACATTGTTTAAATAATAACTATGATTATTTTGCTAGCATAGAAATAGTTCTTGAAAAATATGTTCTTCATAGATAATTAAAACAATTCATACATTCACAGTCTGTGAGGAAAATGAGAACTACATTGTAAGTACAAATAAACACATAGCTTTGGTTTGACACCATGTGCTGCTGAAATATGCTTACATTTGC
The DNA here is from genome assembly GCF_965140245.1 of Athene noctua. Taxonomy (NCBI): domain Eukaryota; kingdom Metazoa; phylum Chordata; class Aves; order Strigiformes; family Strigidae; genus Athene; species Athene noctua. The sequence goes on along the minus strand of NC_134037.1, from coordinate 101,976,982 downwards.
ATGCACCAGAGGTGGATCCAGGTTCCAGTGATTTTTAATGCTACTTGATGCTAACTGGCACAGCAGATCTGACATTGTTCCCATATATTTGCCCCATTTGGAGCAATCTCTTGTTCAGCCACACTTTCTGCAGCGGATTAGGAATAAAGATCATGTTGCTGTCAGGGTGTCTGCTGCAGAGAATCTACTGATGTCATTAAGGTATTACAATGGCAAAAGAGGAAGAGAGATTTTTATCTAACCGTTACCTCTCCAGCTTTTTCTGCCAGGTAGCATTTTTGTATGCCAGGTAACATTATCTGTTTGTCACTTTGTAACTGCATAGCAATTTTTCATCATAGATAGACCTGCCTTAATATGAGATTAAGGATAACAGCTATATTTAGGAGGATTTGGAAGACATCTATATTTTTTAAAAAATCTCGAGAAAAGGAGCTTTAGGAAGATGTTAAATATGTAAGATATGGCCAAGTAAAAAGCTGTTAATACATCAAGACAGAGGGTTTTCTCATGAAAAATGCTTATGGAGTTTTCATACTTATGGCTTCACTACAAAGGGAGGATATGGTGCAGGAATGGAGCATGTGAATTTATAGAGCACCGATTATCCACCACTAGCTTCTTGCCTGGACACCCCTAATGCATAATGGATGTGAGGTACCTTATTCCATTTCTTACAGTAAAAGGGGTAGCTTTCCTATGAATACATAAATCCAAGACTTTGTCTTCCACAACAGAGTTATTGGGGAAGAGGCAGTTTGTAAAGAAATGCCTGTTACTAAACTGTTATCTCACCCTGTGTCCTAGATGAAAGCAAGGCATCTGGAGTGTTCACAGCAGGTACTGAGGAGGGTTCAGTGCAATACCACATACCTGTGTTTGACCTCTCTTATGTTGTCCAGCAGTAGATGCACAGTGCTGTAGCTCCATTTTATTTTCAAAATGAGACAGCTAACATGCAATAAGAAGAGGCTGATGCTTCATCTCTAGTGTTAGAAAGGCATATTTTTACTGTGTGCTTCATTTCCCTTGCATAACCTTTGTGGGTGCAAAGCACTGAAGATACACTGGAAGGGTGAAACAGGTAAGGTGAGCCATCAGTAGCTATTGTGCTGGACTGTTCTTGTCTTAAAAGACAGCAACATCAGTTGGTGTGTCTTCTCCACTGATATTTTATGGTGTTATAACAACCCCACTAGCACCAGTTGCCTTGTAGAAACCATCCTCGGTGCAGTGAAGAGAAAGAACCAGGTAATGTGAACTAGTAGGAGCACAAAGCTCTAGGATATGAAAGGGGATAGTTTTTCCAGACAGTAGTAAGCCTTCAGAACTCCTTAATTCAATGCAGAATTAGCCCAGCAATAGCTCTCAGCAGTCATACGTGTCTTCTTTATGCAGCTTCTTGCTCTAATTCAGCTCTATTTCAAATAAAATATTGTTCCATTAAAACCAAATTCTGTGTGGTTTAAAAAAATATATCTTAGATTTTGACTAATAGTGCTTGGTGAAGAATAAATTCCTCTTTTGAAAGAAGATAGGAAAACTGATTTGACAGCCAACACAGAAAGAGGAGCACTCTTCCTCCCAAAATAATATCACCAAAAGGATTGCAAGAATTACTGTGGATAAAAATAAAAAAACACCAGGGACTGGAAATTTATACCTGATATTTATCTGTGAGTTCAATCATGACCCCTTAAATGAAGGAAGGAAGAATAAGAAACTTGAAGGTTCCCATGGTATCATTTTAATCCTGTACTACATATCCCACGAACTAAAGGTAGAGCTGTAATGGGAAATAGGAGTTTGGAAGTTTGAAGACAGTGAAGGAATGTCTTCTACCGCATCATTTATGCAGTGGAAGGGCATAGGCTAAGTCATTATGGTTTTCCAGTACAGGTAAACACCTAGGGAAATAAATTAAGCTAACACACATTAGGAAGTGGATGTTAAAATCTTTTCCTGATTTTTTTTTTTTTTTTGCATGTTCATAATGTTCAGTGCCTGAAATGTGAAACCAGCCTCAGATCCAGGTCATCTAGACAACTGATGGCCATCTTAGCATTGCCCTAGGAGGTTCAGGAATAGAAAAAAGAAAAAAGAAAGCAGAAAAAAAGATGGAGCTGATTTTAAACAGTGAAAGCAAAAAATAATTTCATTAAGATATACAGTGTCCTAAGAAGTTTTCTTAAGTATTTCTCTCTTCTGTAGGCAAGAAAATGTACCTGTACAGACTTTGAAATCTCCTTTAAACAATAATGCAGAAACATTAGTCATTATGTACACAAAAATATAATAATATAATAATATAAATTGAATTGAACTCTTGGTGGAAGGTTATATTTGCAATCACTGGCATTAACACTTAAATAAAATTGAAGACTTGTCATTGACTTCAAAGAAGTCAGGATTTCAACTTTAACTACATTTTCCAAGTGAAATTATAGGGCCTAATGCAAAACCTTTGGAAGCTAATAAGAAAAGACTGTGGTTGATGCCAGTGGATTTAGTGGGAGTAGGTGGTAAATTAAGAGTGTATAAAGGAACTACTGAAAATATGAAAGAATATTCCCCAAATCTTCTAGAATGTCTGTTTCAAATTCTGTATAGTATATTGGTTATTCAGACATGTATCAGTGAGTGTGGGTGAAACGAAAGGAGTGTTTTAAGGTTTAAGCCTACTGCTTTTGGAGTAAGTGAAGATTTGTCTCATTTTTATTGGAAGCCATCCTAGTCCTTTCCAGAGCAGCAGAGCAGAGCAGATCATGATGTGAACTGGCGACACAGTATTGCTAAGGCAGTTTTTTTTAATGAAAATTATTTTTGTGGTCTAGTGTCTTCTAGACACAGCCCTTGCTTCTTTTTCATGCAGTTTATCACAGAATCTCCTTATCTCTGATTATTGATAAATAATACTAAGCCACATTTCATTAAACACTCAACTGATAGTTTTAATTGCTTCAAGAAAGGTTGGAAAAGCACATTCATGGGTGGAGGGTGTGGCACCAGATTTGGTATCTTTGCTTTACTTGCTCTTACTATGCAGATTTGTCCTTTTCAAAGAGGTGATGAAGAGCCACATGTATTAATTCCAAATACGATCCAAAGTCAAGAGTTACACTGAGCAGCCAGCCTGTAGTCCTTTCTCACTGTGGATGTCCCTGACTTCCCTGGACTCCCCCAGGCAAGACCATGTGCCGGGGATGGTGTCTGTATCAATCACGGCCAATTCTTCCTCATAAGGCAATGCTGCTGTGGTGCAACTGATAAATAACAGGTGGTTAGTGCAGAGGAATGCAGGCACATAACAAAGGCTGTATAGGGTTAAAACATTGGGATTTTGCCTGCAGCTGTCCACAATAAATATGCATAAGTTCATTTTTTGCTTAGTTATGGATTCATCCACCTGTTTTCCTGAGAGTGCCAGACATTTTGTACTCTAATTATTACCAGGTCCTATCCAAAGTCCATTTAAGTTGACACAAAAGAACTTGTCAGTGATCTCAGGGAATTGGGATCAAGTCATATGGAGCAGTTTCACTAGCACATTTATATTACAGGTTCTTAGTTTTGGCTTTACAAGAGCAAGCCCTAGAGAAAAAAAACATTCATACTTTGTGCAAGGGACTTACAGATTCTGTGCTGTTCTTACTTCCATATTGTTTTTAAAAATAAAGCTGTGCTCCTGTTAAATTATTCCAATAGATGTCTTTGCAGAACCACAAAGTCAATGGAGGGTTCAGAGCTGCAGCCCCAGTTGATCTGCTGATGGCTCCCACCTCAGTTCAGACTTCAGACCTTCCTAGGTCAGCTTTCACACTCTCCAGAGCGGCTTCACCCACAGCACAACATTGCTGGTAAAGCAGATGAATCGTTGCTGCCACAGAAACGAGCAGATTTCCTCCTTCAGGCCACCACTTTGCTCTCCATTGACACTTCTGATGCTTGTTGCTTTCTACCTGTTCTCTTTGACTGTTATCTTACCAGTTTATGTCAGATGATTTTATCTCTATTGCCTTTGTACCCAAAGTATCCTACAGGTATAATTAATCACTGGATCCACAGGCAGAATAACAGCCCTCAGAAATACAAAATTATCAGGAAAGTATCTATAATCCACGAATGCTCCAGAAAACTTCACATATAGGGGGAAAGATTTACCAAACAAAAAACAAACAAAAAAAAAACAACAGAAAAGGAATACCTAGAGGTTAAGTTCCCACCGACATAGTTGAAAAGTCTGTAGATAACCAGATATACAAATTACTGAAGTTACCAGTAAGTTCCAGTGAGTTTCAGGATCCATTTTATAAATCTGGAACTGCATCACATAATATACTATATATCACTTAATTATACATGTAATGATGTAAGCCATCATATTGTGCAACCTGGCCTTCTCTATACTCCATTTTCCCTCTTAGTGAAGCAATCAGTGAAGCAATTTCTTGAACTCAACACTGAGTGGCTACTCAGAATCATTAAATCTCATGCTTTATTTTATAACAAAACCTGTAGTTCATCAGTATCAGACTTATCTCTTTTTATTACTGTCTGGTATTTACATTGAAGATGTTGGCTAGTCTTGAAACTGAGGCAGTAGAAATGTGGTTTGCATTTAAAAAATGAACCCATGTTCACTGACACCTCTGCACAATTATTTTCTGGTGTGAGTCCCTTGGGATGGAGATCCTTGTCAGCCAGGTTTTGGGAGGTTCATGGGTATGATTAGGTGACAGTGTCCCAAGTGCCTAGCATGCACAAAACAATATGAAATCAGTCTTCCAGTCTTGGCAAGTAAATGGAAGAAGAGCTGGCCTAAACTTTTTTCTTTAATAAGTCTTTAGCTGTTATTTAAATTTCTCCATTCCTACTTTATACTTACGTTAGCAGACTAAGCTAAAATTTTACAGGCAGTTTTCCTCTCTGCAGTATTGCAATTTGTAGTGTAGACCTACTTGTGTGACCTGTCAGTAGCAGTTAATGATTTTGAGCTGGAAAAAAAAATAATCAAGAAGATTCTTTCCCCAAATCAGTTTGCTTGTTAAAGGCTGGAACAGAAAGTTTGAAATATCTACTCTTAAGATCACATTGGTGAGTCAAGATGTATTTGCTTGCTGCTGACTACTTTTCATGTGGTATTCTCATGACTGAGTAAGAAGAGCAATAGGGCCTCTCTGATCCCACATGGGATGGGAATCCTTCTGTCAGATCCAGATGCGGAGAAGCAGAGCTGCCACTCAAGGTGCCCCAGGAGAGGCTGAGGAGAGCTTAGCTCTTTGTGGTTCAGGTGAGTGCCTACCCAACTGACTCATGTCCTCTCTTGTTAAGTGCTGTGTAATAAAATCTAAGACCAGATCTATTGACTTGATAGATGTATTTTTCAAAACCAGAAATTGCACTATGATTATTTTGGCATAGAAACACTGTGCAGCATTTTCTGCTTCTGAAAATTGCTTCAGCTCTGTGGATGTCTAATGATTTACTCACATTTTTTTGAGACATCAACATTTCAGAAAAGACTACATAGCCTAATTATAGTTTTTTAGTGCAATATATTGTATTAAAATACTATGTATCATAGAATATACATCACATTAAAATACAATAGTCAATACATTATTATATATCTATCATATCATTATTCTTGTCACAAACCATTAATATGGTAAAATTGATGGTGAAATCAGAAGTCTTTTCTGAAGCCCTGAAAATATGAAATCTGATTAGAAGACAATTTCAGCTATCAGTTAAAAGCAGTTTTCATATTCCCTGGTGTGAAGAAAGCTCAAAAACTTAGGCTGAATGCAAACTGAACAGACTAAAAGAGAAGAAAAATACACATATTTGTTAAAGCCTTCTGTAAGCTGATTTCATTCAGCAAGTACAACCCTGCTAAAAGTTGATTAGACACCTGATTGATTAAAAATAGTAAAAATTTCTAGCAAGCAAAAACTGAAATAATTCTTCACACAGGTATGTAGCCTATTATTGAACTCTGTGCCTGAATGCCTTCCAGACTTCTCTGGTATGGCCGAGAAATTTTAAAAGCCACATTTTCCTTTTAAACTAATATTCAAAAGAAAAAATTAAATAGAACTTCCAGAAAATAATCTCCTGGGAGTTCAATAATGTTTTTCACTAGAGTTTGCTGCAGCAAGTCAGACTGTACTCATTATTGCTTAGAATTAAAGAGGTAATTAGCAAAAAAACAGACAGAGATGCCTAACTGGGTGAACCTGTACAGCTCTAATGCAATCCACAAAGACTGCCAGGACAAGGTGAAGACAGAGTTAAGACTTTGCTTTGTATATTCCTTTGATATACAAATACATGAGCCCAAGATTAAAGCTACATTTTTAGTAAAATCATAAGCTATAATACCTGATGCAAAATTGCACTCGGCTTTAAAGGCGCTCGGCCCGCATCATAAACCTTATTGTATGAGAAGTTAATAATTGATTTGGCTCTGTATTCCAGACAAAGCCTTACTTCTCAGAAGCATCAGCATATGCTGTAAAGGGACTTGAGGCTTATGGAAAAAACATGCATCACAGAAGCAGGCTGATTTTACCATAAGTGATCTGCCTCAGGAAAAAAGTTCTGCAAAGACATATCCCCCGAACTTAATAAAAATATAAAGTGCTTATTCCTAGTAAGTCCAAACTTTTTCTGGTGAGATTATCTCATGCAATAAATTTGGCAAGGATCATCCCTTAAAAAAGTTAACTGGTCTTACTAAGCATAGATAATAATGTATTTTAAATGCAAGACATATGCAAAGACAGATTAATGTAGCAAAAGAATTCTGAATTTTGCAGCAAATTATTTTCCTTGCAGATGAGCATCCAGAATAATTTCAGTGGAAGTGGACATCAATAACAAAAGACTTCTTGGGCACTGAGCAAGAATTTATCCTTGGTTTTTTGTAATACTTCATAGGTAATGAACCTAAGAATCTGGAATAAACTACATAGTACTAATGCTAGGAAAACTAGTTCTGTTTTATCTAGTTAATGGTAGTAACATTGCTTGCAAGTGTGGATGCTGGTACTTTCATGATAAGAAAAAGCATCTTTGAAATTCTTTTATAATTTGTGTTATTTTATTAGTCTTCAAAGTGTTTTAAATAAATGTATTAAATTGGGGTAAACCTAGTTTAACAGTGAAAATCTTTATGGTCTACTGTGTTTGATATTTCTGTGTGTCCTGAGACACTATGAAAAGATTTTGATGTTCAGAACCTGAAGAAGTAGATAATTAAGTATAATTCTGCTAGCAGATGAATCCACTATTCACTGGTGCTGACTCTTCATCATTTTGCACCTGGTGTAGTCATTCAGAGATGTGCAGAGTCAATGCAAAACATTACAAAATTAGAATCAGATTGTTCCAAATCTTTTTATGAAGGTACACAAAATGTAAAGGCAAGAAAATGGAAAGTCACTCCCAGTGTCTTGTGGATCTCCTACTGATACTGGGCTGGATTCTAGTTTTATTCAAGTAAATTCTTCAGCTCTGACCCATTTTACCATTAATTCACACTCAAAGATGAGATTTATGGACCTGACCTCGTAACTTCAACCATGTACAACGTGGCTTCTTTGAAGAAAAGTTATCCAGCAGTAAACAGGAGGAGACCCTCAATTAGTCTCCATGAGGGTTTTTTTTCAGGCATTTGATAGAATTCATACCGCAAGAGTCTGGGCATTTTGCTGGATAGAATATGCACGAAAATATTTTCAAACTAAATGCAGCTGGTTCTAATCCTCTGATAATTCAACCTACATGCATCCCTAGCTTTAACATGAACCAAACCATCTGTAAAATGTTAGTCACATTAGAAGACACAAATCTAGTTTTTGACCAGACCCAAGCCAATCAATATGACTTTCTTTCTTTGATCTTTGTATTTTCTGGAATAATGGCAAGAAACCAAACAAAAGTCACCACAAAATCAATCCAAGACATAATGCAGTCTTAAAACTACTAGGCACTCTTTTTGATGAGGGGCTTCGTTGCTGGTAGGGTTTCTCTGCTTGCCACATGCATTCCAGTGGTGATTTAAATTCTTTTGCTGAAATAAACTTGGAAGATAAACTGTACTTGCAATCATATAGCAAGCAGTAGGAATACTAAAAAGGAAACACGAATTTTATCTTAAAAGGCATAGATGGCCCTCCTTGATTTTTTCTGATGAAATCCAGATGAAATTCGTTTAAATAAGCAGGACATACAGACAATACGGGAACTGAACGCAGGAAAAATGCTGAGAAAAAATAAAATGCAGCCAATTCCAAATACACCAAAAGCATTTTATTCATATTGTATGTTCACATTACATTCAAACTATGCTTATTCCATACTCTAACATTCCAGCTATAATGTGGTTTCAGTAACGATTACAGATAAGAGTTTGTATTTAAAAAAAACCCAAGGCTGTTTTATTAAAAATAAATTTGTTCGTATGACAGATGCCATTTTTTTCTGAAAGTCCCTTTATGTATCAAGTAGTTTTCCTCCATTTGTGAGATTCATATTCTTGGGTTAGGATTTTCACTGTCCTACATTTATTTGTGAGAGCTAGTTGGGTAAGAATGGGCGTGAAGAACTGCTGCTGGAGTAGGGTAGTATTTTGATTTTGCTTGGTGCAATTGCCCATGCAATGGACAGATGAGCAGAGTCAGAAACTGCTGCCTGCCCACGAACTTCTCTCTGGACCTTGGGGAAAGACAGTAGCACTTGAAATACACTCAAGTAATTTTTTTGGCTACAGACAAAGATGATTCAAATGTAGCTCTTCACTTGCTGCTTGAAGCACATGGCATGTTTTTAGCAGTATTCCTCCTATGAATCTAAACCCATAAATTATAGAAAACAAGAAAAAGATTACTAATTTGACACCAGGTCTGTTAAAGAAATGCTGCCCCATTCCTCCCATTATCAGGCATAACTAATAAGTTCTCCTCCATGTTTTTTTTTTGCGTGGTTGCTGCAGTCTTGTATTTCTCTTGCCATTTTATTCAGGTTTATTAGTTTTAATCGACATTTTTTGCAGTCCTCAAGATCAGTCACTCTTTGCTACTGATGTGAAAGCAGCTGGAATAATTTAAAAGCTGTTCCAAACACCATCATCACAACCAAACCTTTACTGTTTCATTTACCTGAAACCCTTATAGTCTAAGTAGTGATATTTTCATTTGGACTACTAACCAAGGTCTACTAGTGCCTGATGGTGCTTTTTGCCTTTTCCACTTAGCTGTAATCGTTATAGTCTCCTCATAAACCAGAGGACTGGTTGCTCATCCCATTCTTTCATGTTGGTAAAAGATTTGGGAAGTCTCCATCCTTTCAGCTACTCTACTGGTGCAGTGTGCCACAGCAGAATGGGTGGAAATGATCTTACCCAGTTATATGGTCAATACAAGTAACCCCTCTCGTACTCCCAGCTCTGAAGGATGCTGGAAGGCTGACACAGGTAGGGAGTGACATAACAAAAAAACATTCAGTGCTGATCTGCTGGCCTTCAGAACATTACCTGATGTTCTGAATACAGTTGCAATCAGATTGAAATAAAAAGAAGAGAAATAGATCGATTCTCCTTTTCCTATGCTGCCACCTGCCCTCTCCCAGCAAGACTCTGGTTTGACAGTCTTTGTAGAAAGAACATTTAAATCAGATTTTGATCTCCATAAATTGTAACAGCTGGGACAGCAAAATATAAACCAGCTCATGATGGTTTTCCATATGAAGAAATGCTGGAGACATCTCTAAATCCTTTGATTTGGCAGAGAAAAGTAGTATATTTAGCCAATATAGTCCGTCTGGTGCATCTTTTATTCAGAAAGAAAATGTCATTCATTATCATGCATACTTCAACCAAAGCATGCAGAGATACAGAGAGAGGAAACCTTTAAAAGACTTATATAGGAAGAGGAAGAGCACTGTAACTTTAAAGTCCCTAGGAGACCATGTTCTTCTTTAAAGCTGAAACGAAGAACCTTCAGAAAATCTCTGTTAGTTGTGAACTGGGACTGGCAGGGCCATCTAAGCCAAAAAACCTCTTATATCCACAGTAGAAAAGAACATGGTGAAAGAATTAGCAGAGCAAAGACTAATTTAGAAATATATGGCTCTTAAGAGGACTGGGTTGCCTGATCCAAAATGTGGTAAAGGAACCTACAGAGTATGAGACATCTGCATAGCCAGCATATAATTTGCAGGAAGAGTAAGAAAAAACTTCATATAAGAATGTCCATCAAAACAATGGAAGTGGGGAATTTGCTCAAAAAAAAAAAAACAACCAAACCCAACAACAAAAACCCACCTATTCATAATGTCACAGGAATTGTTAACTTGAGACTTTTTTGCTAAATTTGACTCTGTACTGTCCAATGTCCTTGCTTTCCTCAGCTATGAAGCCCTAAAGGAAACATGCCTTTCTCACCATTCAAGCTTTATTTCCTTAAAACATATACCTCTGCCAAGATGGAGCTGCAGAACCTAATGTCAATGCCCTGAACCACCTGTGGAAATCCTACCTCCACTGGCTGCTGTTTAAAGGATGAATTCATGAGCATCTGGACATTATATTAAACTTTTGTTTTTAATGCTTGTCTCACAACTTCAGCAATATTAGTTTTTGAATGACATTTTCCTTTCTCTTTTGAAAACCATTGCCTTTGCCTGTGACTCCATTTATTTATCACATGATGCTCAGGCAGCAAGCAGTTTTCTCCTATCTTGTCTCCAGTCTAATACATTCTCTGCATCTGGCAGTAAACCCTGAGAGTTGTGGCCCTGACACATGAAGGATTTTGTCTGAGAAGCATGTTTAGAAGGAGAAATGTTCCTATTCACCAATATTATATTTGAAACAAAACAAAAAGATCAAGTTGCTCTGGGCACTGACCTTTGCCTTCAGCATGATTTCTCAAGCATTATAAACCACATAAAAGGACAAAGGATATTTCAGTGCCAGGCCAGAGAGGTTTGAGCCAAGAAACACCTTTCCTGGATGAAGATCACAGATATTGAGATCACGTGCCTAAAAGAAAAGGGAATTTTCAACTTTCCTATATTTTCATGACCAACTAGAAGAGATGTTAGCCAAGAAATGATTCAAAGCCTGCCCACCAAAGGAGGAAAGGCAAACCCCAGGCTTGGATGCACACTGTCTCTCCTGCTGCCATCTGCTGTTTTCGCGTGGAAGCATGGACAATTTCAAATACTATACCATGATTTTTCCCTCTGCTGACTGCATTAATCCTATCTGCAATTCGGCAAACCTGCATGGACCACGTGGGGAGCAAGCACAGCTCTTCGATTTGCAGAGTTACTGACAGTAGCTGCTGTTAGTGAGGATGCCGGATTCAGATCGGCTTTGCTCGTAAGCAGCAGCAAGAAAACCAACGTGTGGAAAGGCTAACGCTAGCTGAAACGCTCTGCAGAAGCCGGTCTGTTAATCCTTCGGGAGAAGAAGGGCACCAGAGATACACTAAAAGGCGCTACTCAGAGCTGAGGAGCTGCAAATGTTGCTGTGCATAGTACTACGGTCTGACAAGAAACTCTTCATGGATGCTGCATGAAAATTGCTCCTGGCTTAATAAGAGTGTATGCAAGAAAGCTTTTGGAAGCCATTTGTTATGTCTGTTTGGAAGTGCCTGGTAAATTTTGCTCATTAGCTTTAAAAGGAAAACCTGAGTAGTTCATGGTGCTATTATTGAATGATTTTCTTGAATGATTTTCTTTCTCTGAGATACGGGCCATCCTGTGACAGAGGTGGCTCTATCCTGTGACATTTTTCTCTTGACATGAGGGGGAGTTGGTATTGTGTAAGATCAGATCAAGTTCTTTCAGATTTTAAATGCAATCATCTAAGCAAAAATCAAGGAAATGCTTTCATTTCCCCAATTCTTTATTTAAGAACTGTAATTTACTCAATTGAGCTGAGAAATTTTATTTTTTGCTGCCTATTTCAGGATTGGTTTTGACATGAATTCCCATCTGGGGCAAAGGGAAAGGTTGTTCATTTCTGCTGAAAAGCAAAGCAAGCAGATTAATAGGGGAAATAATGTATTCATTCTGGTGTATTACCTACTTTCTATGAGTAAATTTTGACTGGAATGTAAATGTGTCTACAGCACAGCATGGGTCTGGTGCTTTAAAAGCCAAAGTTCAAGTCCTGATGTCATTAATTAGGAACTATAATTTGTAGATGTCAGCTAGGTAAAGGAAATGAAAACAAATGTGCTTTATTAACTAATTCTTCAGGCACAGGTAAATGTATTTGAAAATGAGTTCGCTCACCCCAGCTATACACTGCATGTCTAAAACAGCCTTATTATGAATAAATTAATAATCTACTGTCTTTGACTACAGAAAAGCTAACTCCTCTGGTTACATCTGTTAGGGACCTACGTCCAGGAATCATGGTGCAAGACAGGTTTTAAGCTTCATCTTTAAGTCTACAGATTTGGTCCAAAGAAAGCTCAACTATCATCGCCCCCATTACACTATCTGCCTAAATGAGTGAAGGCCTTCTCAAAGCACAAGGTATTAAGAAGAGACATATGTTTTGATGACCATTAAGAAACTAAGATTAGAATTTTTATTTTCTTGATTGACAGTGATGATCCTGATATCATTTATTCACAAAGATGCAACCAGGTATCTCATTAGACTTTGCATTAGACTTATGCTATTTCTGTATGACCCATCCTGCAAATGCAGTAACGGTGTGTGTCCAAGAGCCTGGCAGAAACCTCCTTCCCGATCTACATTTTCTCATGAAGTAGTAAAGTAAATGCCTGATACTGTAGACATGGAAGATATCAATGCCTAAAAGCTCAGTTGTGCACTGCTAGTATACAGTGAGCAGCTTTGCCCTTAATCCAAGTTATCCATATATAGATATTATTGCAGGATTAATATATTTTAATGGGAATAGAGTTTCTTTCCACTTTATTTGTTTAGCCTGTGCTGACCTGGTTTTGGTCTTCATTCCCCAGCCTATGGTCTTACATTAATGTTCTTGTTGGTATTCTCAGTCTGTAAAGCGGAGGATGATCACTGTGCTGCTCACTGAATTTGGGTGCGAACGTTATAATTTCTAAAAGAAAATACTGCACGCCTACCCCGCTAGTTAATAACCAGGCAATAGGGTGGTTGTAACAGGTTAAAAATGTAGAAATGAAAACGGGAAAGAATCCCAAACTCTCAGAGGGGAAAAGGACAAATATGAGAGAGAAATTTATTGCTGAGTATGGCATAGCTGAAAGACAATAAAAGATTCCTTAAACTGGGCATAACAACAGGACAAAAGAAAAACAAAACCTCCTAAACCATGTCTGTTCATTTTTATTATGGGGTCAGCTGCAGACTGCCAGCCTGTTTTAAAATCAACATTTCACAGCAAGAAACTATACAGTAATGTATCACTTCTCTGCATGCACTTCCTTCCACTGACAAATGGTTCAAATGGAGTAATAGCTTAAACAGAATTGCACAGAGGGGTGAATGGCACTGATGAAGAAGGATCTATATGAGTGTATTTATTTACAGACACATGCACATGCACACAGGCTATTGTGTGGACCAGCTTCTTATTGTGGATAATGATCTGTATAAATGAAAAGCTACAGGAGATGTTTTAACAGTCAGGGGAAACAAATATAAACGCCACATGCAACGCTAATTTACTCCGTCCCCAGGGGGGATATCCGTAAGCCAAAAATCAGCTCCTCTTCCAGCAGTTTTACTAGTTAGCACCCTTAGTTAACATTGCTAACCTGCTAGCTTTACCTTTTCCTAATTTTTCTAAGTAAGGAGAACAGAAAAGGGATTGCTCCAGAGCTCATCATAGTGCTCTTGAGTACAAGCTGAAGCACATTTTTTCCTGAGGCAGAGAATAAACTGCACCCTAATGTAAATGGCTGATACAAAGCCAACACACCAGTTTATGCCTCAGCTAAATCCTTAACTTAGCACTTATGTAAGACATTAGACTTTTATAGGGCTTGGACCAAGGTATGAATTTCATGAGGAGCTCACTAATTTGAGAAAACAAGTGAGTGTGCTCTTTGGTATGACAAACCAGACCACTTATCCATTGGGGAGAGATGAAGGACGATAAGAGTCTATTTTTCCAGCTTTCTGAAATGTTTTTTAGATTTCCTCATTTAATATAAGCTCGATACAAACAAAGTTTCAGAATAAAATTTTTAACCTGCTCTCTAGATAAAATGCTAAGCCTTTCCCCTCATGTGAAAAAAAAATATTGTGCACACAGGGTTTCAACTATCTCTGCTCAAATTCAGCCAATTTTCAAATGCTTAGGAATCACACTGAATCTGCTCATTCCCCACCAGGGCTGGTGAATGAATTAGCACTACAGCTCTGCTATTTTTCTCTTACTCGGTAGTCACATTTCTAGGAGACTGCCATTTTCTAAATACATTAATGCAATGATGTGAAATTTAGCTTAAGCTAACAGGGTTTTGTAGGTTCTAAATGCATATTTAATGAGGACTCCAGGAAATTATGCAGTTCTTGCCAAAGTTTCATTAATAGCTTGGAATTGTAATTTTGCGATAATCAATAGAAAGCAGCAAACTCTAAGCTTGATTTTTGGGAAGTGGGTGCTCAGCACTTCCTCAAAATAAAACCATGTCTACTGAGTCTCCATTTTGGAGGCCCTCACAAATCCTTAATATCTTTACAAAGTATGCTTTTTTTTTTTTTTTCCTGACTGTCAGTAAATTGTACTTATCCTATTAAATCAAGACATTTGGGAACAACTTTGCAAACTGTGTTCAAAATCTATTTGCAATAAGCTGAAAAACTAAATGTGGAGAAGTAAATAAAAGATCAACTATATATAGCTGCAAAAGTCAACCCTCACTCTTTATGAGCTTTTACATTAATCAACAATGAAGGAGTAGCATTACAGAAATAAGACTATGATCCATCCTACTACAAAAAAATCCACCTAACCAGAGATTAACCACTTGAAACCTTTTGGCAAACTTTGCTCTTTTTGTTTCGGAAGACAATTTCTGCTCCTACTTTATACAACAACGTAGGAAGACCAGGAGATGTTTAAGTATGCCTTAACCTCAGACCTCTAGGAAAAATTTGCAAAAACTGAGTGAAGCAGGTACACAGCAACATCAAGACTGGCTTCTAATATGTATTATACAGTAGCAGCTAGGCATCTTAATAAAAATTAATGAGGATAGACACTGCAGTTAACAAATTCAGCCCCATTTTAAAAACCCTGTGTCATCTTTTCGTTAAACACATAATTAAAAGCTTTAATGGAAGCTCTCTAGTTCTTCTCAAGTCCTGGCAAGACTCCTAGTGCCTTCCAGCCCATTCAGCATTATAGGTGCTGATTCATGCCCTTGGGTAATTGAGAAGGATGGAGCCTTAGGCTGCTTCTATGGAAAGGCAAAATCCCAGCCCAGAAAGAAAAACTCTAGAGATTCTATGTTGGAGGTAAGAGGAGCACCCTCTATAAATCAGGAAAGAGTAATTTAATCTTCCTCTAGGTCAGGCATCACATTTTTCCCTTACATCAGTGACCCCTGGGAACTTGTTATAACTTTGGAGAATTAACAATATCCCATGCCTCATGGCAAGCCAACAAAGTTGTTCCTCTTGAAAACAAGGCCCCATAAAGAACCCCACATATCTGCAAAGGAATAACATCTCAAATGAGCATGGGGAGTGATCATACACTGATTACACCACCCCCAGCTGTGGGGCACAGCTGGTTACAAAGAGCAGCACTTTTTCCACTCTCCTAGCTCTGCAGGTGGGAGCAGGGGGAAGGCAGGATCAGGCCTGTGGGACTGGGGCTCCCTGGCTGTTCCTCGCCATGCATCCAGGCTCTTGCCACTCACCCTGAAGAGGTGCACCAGAAAAACTGCAGGAGAGAGATTTCCTTCAGATGTTTCCATTTTGGTCCAGGAAACTAGACACCCCTGTAAGTAACAGGAGACGAGTACTGTGGGAAGCAGATTCTGCTTTCTAATGAGTAAAATGAAGCAGCTCATACATCCAGACTCCCAACTTCGTGTGCAAGAATCTCAGCAATTTCGTTTTCAGTTGTTAATCATTTTTATGTTTCCTTAGTGGAAAAATGCTTAAATATAATTTACATTCAAGCCACCAAAAACTTATAAACAATTCCTGGGCTGAATGCTGCCAAAGTATGTCAGTTAAAGAAAAAAAGGACAAAACAAAGGTATTCTTACAAGAAGTACTGTTCAAAAACCTGTAGTCCAAGGAAAATGTGCCAGAGAAATGAAACAATGGGGGAAAATAGTCTATTTCCTCAAGGGCCGGGTAAAAATCTCTGGAATGTGTGTAGCCTCCATTGTGTATTTCAGGGTGACCTCCTTCTGTGGTTCATGTTTTCTGTAAATCCTTCTAGTAAGAGGGAGGCTCCACAGGTATGCCCAGGTCCTCAGCTGGGGTATGTCACCCTCGTCCGGTGAAGTCTGTAACACCAAACTGATGTGAGAGCAGCTGAGGCAACAGCTTATTGCTCACCAGCTACTCTGCGCAGCATCAGGCAGGCTTCATCCAACTCCAGCACCGCAGGGTCCAGCTGCCTCCTGCATCAGTGGGATTTGCAAAGGGCCAGGCTGCACTGCCAGGAGGAGGGGAGGCTGCAGACAAGAAATTTGGATTTCCTAAACTGCGAATCTGTCGAAGTGATGTAAAATTCCTGCTCTGCTGTATTGCACTTGTCTTTATTTACCATCTGTATCTGTAATAAAACACTGGATGTTTCGCTGATTTGAAAGTTAAGGTGAGATATTCTAAGTTTACTCCAACCCCGAATAATGGAATCTTTCTTTAGCATCAAAATGTAAACTAAAAGGAGACAATCACTGAGCTTGTTAAAACTTTGTGTTCATGTTTTTGAATCATTGTCAAGTAAGAAACAGAAGTTAAACCCCTTACGGCACTGTACAACTTTCTCCTCCAAGTTAAGAACTAGGTAGTATACCAGAGGTGAGAAATCACCTTGTCCTTAGGCTTTGCACCTGGAACAGTCATACGGTTTATCAGTCTACAGGCTATACTGAGTAATTTGCCAGTACCTCTCTGAAACCTACGTTAAAAAAAAAAAAAAAACAACACCAACAAACCCCTGTTTTTTCTTTAGTTGTGAGTTATTCTGCTCAACAGCCAAGTAAAATTGTTTAATATGATAAACACACACCCATGTATGTATTTACTGCAGATTTTTTGCTAAAACTCTGATTGTGTTTTGTCTATACCACAGTTACATCTGTTGTCTACATTGTAAACACAACCAATAAATAAATTACCACTCCAATTCCTGTGTAAATTCAGATAGCATTCAGAGCTTGGCTTAGACTGAAGGTAATGTAAGAATTTAAAAGCTGGAGTTTGCTATATTTTGTTAATTCCTCTATAGCGTTTGTTTTTCAGAAATTCCTAATTAAGAAGTCAGAGATAGACATCCTTGGTTTTTTAAATTTCCTTAATTTTATTCAGTTCCTTAATTCTGCAGCAGTTATAGAGCTTTATTTTTTAAAATGTTGGTACCAAGTTTAGGTTTTTAACAGTACTTGAGTAACAAACTCTTCTTCAGTTTAAGGTAAGATTACGGAGAACTAGCTTTCTTTGCAGCTCTTAAACTTTTTATGTACTTTTGCGCAAGCTCTGGAGGACCCAGATAATAAAAGGTATTCATTCATGCTCCTAACCACTTTTAGTAGGAACTAAACATCTGACGTGTTGTTGTCTTCACCTCTGTGCCTCAGTTTCGTGTGTATAAAAGAGGCATCACTACTTACAAACCTAAAGATGTTTGCAATAACTCACTCACGGTCTGTCTGAAGGATGGTCCTGCTGAGAGCTCAAGAAGGCGCTGGGCATGCCTTTTGTTTGTTTGGGGCTTTTTTGTTTAACAAAACAGCATACTGAAGTACACAAGACCCACCTGAAGAATTTACATAAAGCTTCACCTCAGAGGGAACGAGCTGTTTTCTGAAGGAAACTGTCCATAGGCTCAGAATTCCCTGGACATTTTTTCTAGCTAGAGATTTGTATCTCTGTATTCCCAATGCTTTAAGCATCCTGGAAACCTGACCTGAGGCAGGTAATGAATGGGGGATGGGGAGATGGGACTGGAGCTGTAGTGACTTGCTCTTCTTGTTTTTGTCTGTGAAAGAAAGCATTTTTGAGGGACTTGTTGCTGGAGTGACTGCAGCACTCTTTGCCATGGAAGTAGGCTATATAGAGTCATTCTACAGCAAAAAAACCCATGAGCAGCTAGGATGTCTAATACCTGCTAATAATTAAGAACTAGAAAGAATAAGAACCAAGAAACTTAGTGGCTAATGATGTCCCATTTATATAGCAGATCGACTGAAAGACATCTCTTTTGACAAGACTGCAGGATGTATGGATTATTTACTAGTTTACAGGCAGCCACACTCAAATTCATTGCTGTGGCAGCTCTTCAGTAAAATCTACTGGACATCAGGTTTAGATGAAAAATTTCAAGGCGTTTTCCTCTAATGTGAGCAAGCATAAACCTCTCAGGTTTATTTTATATTGCAGATCAGCAAGATAACGATGCTTTTGCCTGAGCGGACGGAAGGTGCTGGGGAAACTGGATGCTGCTACAGCCAGGTCTGTGCTGCTCTCCAGCACCACGTTTCCCCCCAGGCCTGTTTAAACAACATCCAGAGACTGTCATCAGAGGGCACGGCTGCAAATGCCAGGGCCATGCTCAGGAGGCAATTATCCCTTTCTCTGTACGACCGCAGCACTAGCACTTGAGTGCATTACAGGAAAAGACTTACAGCAAAACAGGATGTTGCAATGGGTACGTAGCTTTTCCTGACCAAGGGGAAAGCACTGCATCACACAACTTGATGATGTTGCTTAACATACGAAACACTCTTGGCTAAGAGATGAGATGGTAGGCAGCATGGCTGACTTGAATTTCTGGTTCTACTTCGTATTTTCCCTCGTCACCAAGCACATGGCTGGAAGTTGCAGGAGACAGCAGGGAGCGTGGCTGACTGGAAGTGGAAGGGAGAAGCCGCCTATACACAGCTATGAGAAACATAAAGTTACAGAAGTGACAATTCCTCCGGCTTAATATCCAGCGAAGAAAAGCTTCCCCAAACTAGTTTGAACGAACGTTTTTGGCCTAATCTAAGAAAATCTCTGTTTTGATTGCTGGGATCATCGTATTAAATCGCCCAATTAACCCTCCCACAAACTGCCCGAGAGTATAACCTTCCGACGGCACATCGCGATGTTATTCCTAACCGGCTTATCCTGGGGAAGGTGTGCTGGCACAGACCGGGACCTGGCACCGGTTCCCCCCATCCCCGGTGCCGCTAGCCGAGAGCTGCGCCCCCCCCCCCCTCCTCCTCCTCCTCCCCCCGGGGGCCCTTTGCCACCCGCGCTCCCGGTCCAGCAGCTGCCCGGGCCGTGGCGGCGGCGGGAGACACGCAGGCGGCGGGGGCTGGGGGCTGCCCGCCGGCGGGGCCCGGGCCCGGGGCCGCCCGCAGGGGAAGCGGCGGCTGCCAGGGCGGGCGGAGTCGGAAGCACGACAGCGCGGGGCGCTGGGGCGGCGCTGGCGGCGGCGGGAGGAGCTCGGCACTAGCTGCCGTGCTGGGTCGCGGCGCAGGGACGGAGCCGGGCAGCGCCGCCGCCGGCCCCGCAGCAGCAGCAGCAGCAGGAGGAGGAGGAGCCGCCGGAGCCGCCTCCCGCCGCCGCCGAGCGCGGGGAGCCGCCGGAGCCGCTGCCCCGGGCGGCTGGTGAGCGCCGGGCTGCGGCGCTGCCGCCTGCCGCCGCTCCGCGGGTGAATGAACCTGTCCCGGCCGGCGACGGCGGCTTCGCCTCGGGCTGCGGCACCGGCCTCCCCCCGCACAAAATGGACGGTTTCGCCGGGAGTTTGGGTGAGCGGCGGCGGGAAGCGTGAGAGAGAGAGGGCGGGACGGGACGGGGCGAGTGTGCCGGCAGCCGCCTCCCCGCCCGCCCCGCCGCGGGGCCGGGGGCGCGCACCTGCGGCCGGGGGGTGCGCTCGGCGGGGACCGGCCCGGCGGCTGGGGGCGACGCGGTGCCGGCCGGGCCGGTGCGTGCAAACGCCGCCCGCGCCGCGGCGGGCGGGAGGGAGGGGATGCCAGCGCGAAATCTGGTCAGCTTCAAACCATCTGTTGAGAGAGCCCCGGCTGCACTTGCCTCCTTTGTTCTTCCCTCGCCGTGGGCTTGCGCTTCCTCCGAGTTAGTTGCTTGGGCTGTTGGTTGTGGGTTTGTTTTGTTTATCGTTTCTTTTTTAGTGTTGCGATTTTACTTTTCGTCCCCCACTTTTGCTCCGAGGGTGGGAGGGTCCCCGACCGGGCGCCGCGGGCCTGGGTGCCGCCGCGGGAGCCCCGGTTCCGCGCTGCCCCGGGAAGGCGAGGAGCAGCTCTGCCCGTGGCCCGGCCCGGCCGTGCTGGCTCGCACGCCGCGGAAGGTGGGAGCCGTGGCCGTGGCCGCGTCAGAGGCGGCGGCGGGGGGGGCGGTCGTCGCCTTCCCGGTGGGCGCGCATCCCTCGGTGTGCCCCGGCCGCTCGCCTGGCTCCCCGAGCGCCGGGCTCCTCTGCCCGCAGCTCTGGGGTGCGATCGCAAATGTTTATCTCTTGCTTAGTCAAACAGTCCCAGAAAAGCGGTAGGCTGCGTTCTCTTCGGTTTTGTTAAGGCTGCGGCAGATTGTCGCCAGTTTCTTTAAGAAAAAATACTTCGCCAGCCCGCTTTCTGAATGATTTGGAGGACAGGCTGCATGTAGTATGAAGTCATCCTGATTAAAAGTGTGAACATGCATCCAAATGTCAGGATTGTAAAGCCTGTGCATTCCTGTGTCTTTTCTGCAAATCGTGAGGGTAACGCCGGGCCGAGCGTTCCCGTTCCGCGGGGCGCCCACCTGCCGCTCCCTTCGGACGCCGCCTCTTCGCTCCCCGCGCCGCTGCAGCTGGGCAGGCATTGCGTGATCGGGCTCACTCCATCCTTTGTAGAAGAATAAATCCGGGCCTCTAAAAAATTAGATTAATTTGTTTTTACAGCACTCCTGTGAAATCTGTAATAATAGTGAATAGTTCTCAATTTTCTGGAAAAATTGACTCATTTAAATGCTTCTAAGTGTGATCCTAACCTTTCAAGGTTTTTGAAATGTCAGCTCCAGCATTTTGGGCACCTGTCCAAGCCAAACTGGTGCACCGTAATTAACAGTACGCTTTGGTAGTTTGGCTCTTTGCCTGATACGCTCGCCTTGCTCAAGTAACTTCCATGGTCATTTTATATCCGACGATCAAAAAGCGAGACACGGAGGAATTGTACAGGTTCTGTTCCCGGTTTTCAGAGGGAAGATTGTGCCTGTGGGTGACATATGCAAATACTCCACGGTTAATATTTATGAACCTCTTTACCCAGTAGTGGAACTGATCACCATATCAAAGGCCACCGATTTTGCTTTTAACTCATGCGGTATTGGCCCCGCTGAGGTCGGTATTTAGAAATAACCGTTTTCTGTTGGAAGTGGAGAAAACCCTATTATTTTGAAATAACAAAGCATCATTTTCCTGTGTGGAGGTTGCCGGCTGTTCAATGGCGCGGGCTGGTTGAGTGGCCCAGCACCTTGCTCTTTGGAGCATCCCGTTTGCCTTATTAAGGGAGGCTCCATCTGGACCTTTAATTTGTTTCGCTGTTTGGTCGGGAAGGCACTGTAATTTTATTAAAATTTAAAGAGGATTAAACCCAGCTCAATCTTTTCAACTGTGTATCATGATATTCGCTGTTAGTTGGCCTTTGGTTTTGTTTTTATGGCAAGCACTGGTGCATGGTGGTTTTCTGGACTTGGCCTGAGGTGAGGGCATTCCAGAATCTTTAGCTTTGAAGTATGAAACTTGATGTAACTTTCTTATTTTCAGGTTTGAATCGTGCTGCTTAGTCCTCTTCTATATTTGTAGTCACCTGTTGGTAGCTTTAGCTGCTAACAAGCATGCAGCGTTCACAAAGATGTGTGAATTGTCCTGACTTATTTTTTTTAAACATCTCTAATTAAAATCTAATGGCTTGAATTTAATTAGCTGTCTGCTAAACGTCTTTTAGGAAGGCCATAAATTAATGTAATTTAGAATGAAATGTAAAAATTAATTAAAAATATGGTTGGCAAAACTGTGCTATCTATGTATGTGCATGCTCTACCAGTCAAGCGAGCTTATTAGAGAGCAAGTTGTCCTTTTAATGCCTTTTGTCATTATCTGGAAGGCAGAATGTTATTACAGATTGTGCCCTCCAGCACAGGCAGAAATACCTTCTTACATGTCTCTTGTAGTTGAAAATACTTCATGCAGCTGTTTTCTTTTGGCTTCCACATTGAAATTTTTATGAGAATAAACAGATGAAAGAAACCATTTTATATGTAATTTAGAAAATTGTTTCGGTTATTGGTTTAGTAAATGCTTATGTAGCACTCTATTTAAGAGTATATGATTACTGTATACAGTAAAAAAAAAAAATCTATGTAGGATGAGTTAACTTGCACAGCCAGTGCACTTGCACAGAAATAGGTATTGATTTACTCTTTTGATAAAGCACTGAGTTATTTCACGTTTGCTGGGACTTCAGTACCTTTCGAATATCACCAGTAGCAAAGAGGTTATTGAATCCCATTTATTGTCTCAAGTAGGATAGTCATACCTTGCATTTGGACATTTCCAACATGATGGTTGTCAGAGGGCTCAATGGACTTTGGCCACCTGCTTTTTCAGATGCATCCCTTGAAGTGAGAGAGTGTGCTTCTGAATGGGAAAAAGAAGTCCAGGAACTTGGACTTAGCGCCTGGGCTCCTGCTTCACATGCCCTGGCCGAGACAGGAGCACAGCATGGGTGTCTGGCTCTGCCAACTTCTCCCCTGTCTTAGGGTACTGTTCAGAACAACCTGAAGGCGGCAGCTTCAGGGAAGACAAAACACTCTTAATTCCACCACAAGAATCAAGCAGAGAGTTCTGCCAAAAAGGAAACACCAGAAAACCCATGTGGGAAGTAATACAGCCAAGCCTGTCGGTGAGGGTCATCCTGCTTTAGCCTGCTCTCCTCTTGGTGCTGCACCATGGCCCCATATCTCTTCCACCCTCACACTGGTGCCTGTGAGCCCATGGTTCAGAGATGCCCATCAGAGAGGCTGCAGGATTGTAGGAGACTGACAGTTTTGCTGCAATAATTTTGATTTTTGCATATAATCGTGGGTTATATTAATTTACAGCCTTCCTGCTTGCCCCAGCTGTTTTGATGATTTTCTGTCTAAATTTGCTCGTTAGAGGGTAGGAGAAGTGGGACAGGTGGTGGGAGGGAAGCGGTAGGAGGCCTTGGCTGAGGGTAGGTGGGATGTGGTGGCACTGTGTATAGCTGACAGCTCTTGGGTTGGCTCTGCTGTATTGCGAACCTGCTGCAGTGTGGAGGGTGATGCCTTTCTTGGGCCTAAAATGTAACTTTCTGGTGCAGCTAATGTCCGCTTTCTGCTGAAAGGTGTCTGAGTGCTATCTTAATATGAAGCATTTATCACACTGTCACTTCTCTGTGGCACTTCTTAAGGTGTTCATTTACTTTCTGTAAGGTTAATTGGCTAAGGTATGAGATCCACTAGATTTAGGTTTATGAAGAGGAAGCCCTGCCTGAGGCTGGTAAAGGGTGCTCTTTGGTGGACAGTTTTCCATTGCTTTTAGCTGTCTCATTGTTTTCCCTTCTGAGTAAGCTGCTGCTAATTGAGCTCTGTAACAATAACTTATTGTAAACAAAGATATGGAAGCATTCATCAGATTATGTTAAAAAAATGACTACAGCTGTTTCCAAGTTTGTCACCGGCATATGATAGCAACATGGTATAAAGCATTTCAATAGGACTCTCTCCAATGATGAGGTCTGTGGCAGAATAGTAGCTCATGAAAACAAATGAAGAAGTCTCGACTTCTGAATTCTAACCATGGGTTTTGTGCAGCTGTACAGGATGCCCTGAAGCTTAGAAGTAGTCTTTATTGGAAAAGTCTCTATGATTGAAAATATTTTCACAGAGAAATTAAAATCAATCTCCTCTTCAAATCTCAGGCAAGCAGAATAGTTTAGGGTTTTTTATTTTTTTAAATTTTTTTAGAAAAGAATAGTTGAGTTTATGCTTTTTTTTCAGAGAAATAGAAGGCAAAGGAGAACTGTAATGACTAAGTGGAGGCCAACGTTTTGCTCTGCTGTTGATGTTATTGGAGAGAGAACTGGAGAAATAATATTAATCTTTTCATTTTATGTAGGATCTACATATTGTTGTACCACTGAACATGTGCTGCTACTATGTATACTGTGTACTGATACAGTATATGTACTAACTGCTTACTGGAGGGGTGGCGTGGCATGTAGGTCAGTTCCTAATTTTTTAACCCAGTAAGTTGTCTTCTCTAAAGCACCCCCCCCCACCCCGAGTGATGCACAGGCAGGTGTGTTGGACTGATCAGGAGAGCTCGAGCAGAGAGGATCTTGTGGTCCATCATTGGTGCTCTGAGCCTGGGGAGCGTGTGTGCATCATGATTCATCTCTGGCTGGGTTCAGTACTGAGAAAAATGAGCATGTGGAATGACTAACTACAGCAAGTTGTGGTATTTGTCATTTATTTGGGCTAGAATGTGAAGTTTTATGGTTGCCCGTCTAGACTGCAGAAGTGGCTGTGGTGCTGCAGTGCAATTGCTCATAGTGACAGCGAGTTCAACTTAATTAATGGGGCTCTGTTTGTGGGATCGCTGTGTGCTATTGTCAGTGTGCTAGTCTTCTTAAAAATAAAAACTTTGGCAGGACATCAGTCTATCCTGCCTGGGAAGGATGGCCTTGGTTGGTGCCAGGGGTGATTAAACTATAGGAACAAGGAGGACAGGCTGTTTGCTTTAGAAACTCGGTGGTGGCCCACCTTTTGCTAAAAGGGTCTTTAGTTAATGGGCAGTGAGGAGGAACCCTTTGCTCTCTAGCCAGCTGAGAAGCAAACGATTGTGTGTTTAAAAAACACAATTTTTTTTTTTTTTTTTTTTTTTTTGCACAGAGCAATTGGCAATATTTGGTCTTCTTTTAAAAACAAAAAAACCCAGAATCCCAAACACAGGCGTCTGTATTAGAAAGACTCTCTTCTCTCTCCTTTAGAAAGGCTTTTAATGCCTGGGATGCTGAGAAGAATTTTTGGCCTCACAGTGTGTTTTTCATACTCTTTAACTGAATATTTTTGATATGGGAAGCAGTTATCTGACAGGATTTTCTCTTGCCTGAAGAACCTACTCTGAAAGGATTTTTCTTCTGTGCTTTATATCATGAGGTATATAAGAGGGAAAAATTGGTTAAGAGCAGTTCTCTTGCCCTCTGAAGCATCATTTTGTTTTGTAAGCAGCATTATGTTGCTAATTGTGTTGTTATGTACTGGGAGATATGTATGTCACTTCTTGCTCTTCAGAGTAGCTGCTTCCCTTGTTGGTGTGTTTTCTGTCAATTACTGAGGATTATTTTCTCCTTCTCTTTTTAGGTCCTTGCTAAATCTAATCCTTAATGAATATGATTTTAAGGCCAAGAATGTTGTTCCTGTTTTACCCACACATAATGTAGTAGGAAGGGTGTTAGAGGGTAATTAGTTTTATAGCACATGGCATGTGTGATGACAGTGCAAGTCTCTGCTCTTGCTGGTGTTGAGCATTTCTAGTAGGGACATTCTTCTGTTCAGATGAGAAGCACCTGATAAACAACTTTTTATAAGCTTCACTACCTTTTCAAGAAATCTGTCTGTGGTTCCTTACAAGCTCAGGTGGAGCCACTGCTCTTATGGGTTTTCTTCTCTGTAAGCAAGTGAGCACAGGCACCAACAATTTAAAAAGGAATGGCTTGCCTTTTTTTCTGTCATCTGCTTGTTTAAATGGATGCAGAATTTTGGTTTTCCAGGCTTTTCTTTTCATCGGGTGCTGAAGGACGGATACCTGGAAACACCATGTGGTGATGTGCAAGTTCTTCTGAGAGTTTTGAGTCATCTTCAGGAAACACACATGCATGCACTCAGATTTAAAAAGGCTGTGTTCATGGAGAAGCTTGCAGTTTGAGCTGATAATTCACTCAGTGGAAGTAAATGGGTGGTGCTGCTGGAGGGGTGGGATGTGAAGAGACACCAGAGTCGTTAAAGGCCTGAGTTTATTGCTAAATCTTGGAACATATGAAATGATTTTCTTTTCTGGTTTTGCCCTCCCTCCCCCCCCCCCCCCCCCTTTTTGTTTTTCTTTTCCACCTCCTTCCCATTCTCCTTTGCTTCTTACTTTAATATTTTTTTTTCTTTTTGCTCCATGTTGTAAGCATTCCTGCTACATCCCATCAGTGAGTACTACAATATTCTTCTTAAACTTTCTGCCCTGATATGTCTTACTGGGTTGGATGAACTAGGGCTTTTTTAATTAGTTTTTTGATTGTTTTGCCTCTCAGTGGATTGTCTCTCTGCTTACCCTCAATAGTTTCAGCCTAACTTGTTTACTAAATATAGCTGTGTCTTGATGTTCTTTAACTGCTGGTTTCCCGACTACTCTTCTGACTTTCTACTGTCTGTACTGATCTACTTTGCATGACAGTGCTGTTCATTGGGAAGGACAACTTTTTTTTAGCAGGTGTTGGAGGATCGAGTTTCTTTGGTTGGTGGTCTACACTGCCTTTCTGCCCCATCTATAATGATGTGGATTGTGTCCTCTCGAAGCTTTTAGACAAGATACTTTTGAGTGCAAATCTGTTTTACTGTAGAAGTTGGCTTACTTTTTGTATTTAAATAAATTTTCTTTAGCTTTCTGGAGCTGCTTGCACATGTGAGAGACTTAGGCATAAGAACAGTGCAATGGAAGGGGCAAGAGATGGAAGTAAACCAGCTATGCTCTATAAAGAGCTACATTATATTTTAGACAGGTACAACTACCTTGGATTTCAGATGTTGTATTAAGTTAAAGAAAAATACTTGCTGTTGTCAGTTGCCTGATTCTCTCTTGTTTCACTGAAGCTCAGTTCATAGCTGTGAATGTAGTGCTCCAGCCTGGAGTTGCTTCCCACTTCTCCTGCCAGTTTCTTTGGGCTTTACAGAAAAAAAAAAAAAAAAAAAAAAAAAAGGAGGAGGGGCTGAAACCAAACTGTTTTATATTTGAATGTATTTTGGATTTGTGTAAACAGTTTTAATGCATCAAGTCAAATTGGCAGGCTTTCATAATCCTCTGGGAAAATTAGGAGTTTGAAACCCAGTGGATAAATTAAAGTCACAAATGCTTCTAAGCCCCAGATTTGGCTCCCTAAAGGGACGCTGTAAATTAGTTAGGCCTAGAAATGTGGTTTAGTTAAAGTAAATGAAAATGCTTTTTCATGAAATTTTATAATTTTAAAGACAGAAGAGTTGGATTTCTTTATCCTGAGTAGAGGACACAAAAGCAAAAAAATGGCTATTAACAAGAGAAATTTATATTTGCTGTCCAAACAAAAGAGGTAATGATTTCATCACTTTTTATGTTTTTTAATAAAATTATGACATAAGGGTAATAGAAATTTTTAAAATGCTTAATTTCAGTCAGTGGCTGAGGTCAGCAAGGCCTCACATGTGTAACTAAATTAACAATCCTAAATATATGTAAAATGTAGGTAGAACTGTTAGTTTGCTTATGGTTTACTGTATGTTACATTTTTTCCTCTTTTTGAGAACAAAAGGAAGATGTCACTTTTATGTCAAGGTTCTGATGAGCTTTGTGCTCATCACTGTACAAAACAACAGCAGTAGGGTGGGCTCCAGTTTGTTTCCTTCCCCCCTTATTCACAGTCACAAGCAGACCATGCCATTTACTTAAGAGGTTTCCTGTTGTGTGTGCATTATATGGATCTTTATTTAATTAGACTTCTGGGTTTCATTGGCAAGCTCTGTTTAGAAATGGCAGAGTAAAGCCTAATCGTGCAGGTTCTGTTTTTGAGGATGGACGTCACCTTCCCAAACTAACTGGTTTTAATTAGACTTTTATTATACATTTTACAGTACCTCTGGCTTTTATAACTAGTAGACAAACTTTGGAGTGGCTTTGAATTGTAGATGTAATCCTTTAGGTAGGGCATGGCTGACTGAATTCCTTTCTAGAAGCAGTAGGTGCTGGAAGCCTGACCATGTAGAATTCGGAAGTAAGAGTATTGCTCTAAGAGATTTCAGGTTTGAAGAAATACAGTGCATTTCTGGTTTGATGTAGCTGTGGTGAGCTCATGGCATTGAGTTGAGCATTTCTGAGATGACTGCCACACAACATACATCTGGGCTTCTCTGGGAGCAAAGTCCACTTCAGATGTGTTAACATGCATTACAGCTGTTACGGTTTGGGGTGGGTTTAGGTGCAAATTTCAAATTTAAAAATGTGCTTACTTGGTGTTTCCAAAGAGAGGTGTGGAGAGGAGGAACCCTCAGCGGTAGGAACCGTAAATTAAATTCTTTCAGCTGCAGGATTCATGGCAATAGTCATTTCTGCATAGTATCACTTAGTTTTTTTAAACAAGAACTCTAACAAGGAGAAAATGACAACTTTGCTTAGCTATGAAGTTCTGCATTGAACTGCTATCACCTCCTCTCCCAACGTGTACTGTGCAAATGCCATCAGAAGATCTGGCAGGAAATTAGTGCTTTGTGTGTCTGTAATGATTTCTTTCTAAACTCTAAACATGTCCATTAAAGTCATGAGGCAAGGGGGACAACAATAACAAGAAGTCCAAATGCTTTGTCTTCTTTTTTTTTTTTTTTTTTTTTTTCCCCTAATAGGACAAGCATGAAAGAGCTATGAGTTCCTATTGACAGGTTTGTGATAGCTGTAATAAGCTCTGCTTTGAGTTGGTTTTAGACTTGCATGAGTTGGGATTGGGGATGGGGAGGATTTCTGCATGTCTGTTTTTTAAACACTTGACATGTGGGATGGCATTTTTCTATGAAAACTATATGTCATATTTAGGAAAGATGATGTTTTGGTAGTGCTCTTCTCCAGATTTGGATTTTTTGCTCTATTTTTTATCATCTACGACCATAGTATTTTCTGAAAGAGGGTTGAAGCATGAATAAGGCAGCAGTTAGCCTGTGACCATACTAGCAGACTGCTACAATTCTTGGACTGAATCCTCATTAGAGGAGTGAATGTATAATTACTATGAATATATAAGTTGCTTTGGGAGGTCGATATGGTGAAATGCTTAGGAGCTTGATTTCTTTGAGTTTATTCTTTACACTAAAGAGCCAGAGTAATAAGGCCATTTATTTAGCCAGTGTGGACTTGATGGTGGTATTCCTGATGTAAATGTGATTTTTGTAAAAAAAAGTATTTTTTTGAATTACAAATGTCTTAGGGGTGATGTTGTTTCTATCTGTTAAAACTTTTAAATTTTAAAAATTTCTATTTAATAAAAGTTAAAACTGAAAAAACTGTCTTGCGCAAGTATTTAGCCTGAAGCTAAGAAATACCTGAAATCTTGTTCTGAGTTTGGTAGGCATGATAGTTTTCCAGGAAAAGCTTCCTGGAGGATATATGCCTTTTCTGCAGCATGCCTCCTAGGTGGTTCTCCTTTAGTGTCTAACCCCATATCAGAAATCTGTTGTAGTGACATGGCTGAGGACTCAATTTCTGACAGGACGGATCAAAGGGAATAGGAACCGCACAAAGATACCATGTTGGCGCAGGATTTATGGTGCAAAGTGGTATGCTGAAGTTGCAGCATGCCCAGTGACAATGAGGACAGATCCAGTAAGGCAGTGTGGTATAGGTATTTATATAATTCCTTTTGACTGCAGGTTCTGCGTAACAGCATAATATTCTTTAATTCTACAACTAGACCTGTGTTTCCTAACTTCCATAAGCTAATTGAACTGGGTTCTCCTAATTTGTACTGTTGGTTTGTTTCTCTTTTCTATTTTTTTTTTCCAAGATATTTAGCCTTGATTTATACTTCTGGTTTCAGTTCTGTTTGATTTTTTAAAAATTCTGTGAACATTCATGTATTATTGGTATTGTGAAGTTAATGGAAGCTATAGCTATGAAGTGTTTGATGGCTCTGTAAAGAAAGAGGTAGGCAATTTGAGATATTTTCAGAGTAGCTTTAAAAAAGAAATTGCTTGTTTTCCTGTTAAACACAGAGGAAAATGGGTGTTATGCATAGCAGTAGAAAACCGTAAGGAATTCAGATTCTTGGAAAAAAAGTTGTTTTGTTTGGTTTGGTTTTTCCCTCAATCATTTTGATCTGGCTTACTGGTGTTTCATTAGAAATGATGTTCCAAAATGGCACTATTCCTGTGCTGTCTGCTAGTCCAGCTAACCTGAATGGTTAGGTAAAAGCATTAAATAGGTGTGCATTCATATCCATTACTGCTTGTGTACCTCTTCAGTTCTGGAGGTGAACGTGCTCACCAAGTGGCACCGGTATGGCTGGGTAACTGGGATGCTCTGTGGATTGTAAGCTAAGGAGTGTCAGCAATGTGCCTTTTCCAGAGGACTGCAGCACCACAGAAATGAATCATCTCAGATGTCTTGTGTGCGGGTGTGAGAGAGTTGGGAGCTGCTGCGCCAGGAGCTCTGTCCTCACCCCGTGGTGGGCTTGGGAGGAAACGATTGTTGAACTCCCAAGTGCAGTACTGCCTCAGGTTATGCATCTCCAAAATCTACTCAGCACCTTAGTCAGTAATTGTATTACAAATTTATATAAATTTTTATGATTCGATTTAAAAACTTTAGAAGTGTGGAGAATACAAATAATTTCTATGTAAGATTAACATCAGGCCTTAAGCTTTTCCATGCTAGATGGTTTAAATGCAAACAAAATGTATATAAGCTTGCGGTCTGCGAATTTGTAAACTTTGATGTTTAGAACAACTGCAGCCAAGAACTGAAAAACAATCCAACTTTATTCACCTAGTCAGCACGGGTTTAATGAAAGGCAGGTCCTGCCTGACAAACCTGATCTCCTTCTATGACAGGGTGACCTGATTATTGGATGAGGGAAAGGCTGTGGATGTTGTTTACCTTGAATTTAGCAAGGCCTTTGACACCGTTTCCCACAGCATTCTGCTGGCAAAACTGGCTGCTTGAGGCTTGGATGGGCACACGCTTTGCTGGGTAAAAAACTGTCTGGATGGCCGGGCCCAAAGAGTTGTGGTGAACGGAGTTAAATCCAGTTGGCGGCCGGTCTCAAGTGGTGTCCCCCAGGGCTCGGTTTTGGGGCCACTCCTGTTTAACATCTTTATTGATGATCTAGACGAGGGGATCGAGTGCACCCTCAGTAAGTCTGGAGATGACACCCAGTTGGGTGGGAGTGTTGATCTGCTCGAGGGTAGGGAGGCTCTGCAGAGAGACCTGGACAGGCTGGAGCCATGGGCTGAGGCCAACTGGAGGAGTTTCCATAAGGCCAAATGCCGGGGGCTGCCCTTGGGCCACAACCACCCCCAGCAGCGCTACAGGCTTGGGGAGGTGTGGCTGGAGAGCTGCCAGTCAGAGAGGGACCTGGGGGTGCTGATTGACAGCCGGCTGAACAGGAGCCAGCAGTGTGCCCAGGTGGCCATGAAAGCCAAGGGCATCCTGGCTTGTGTCAGCAATAGCGTGGCCAGCAGGGACAGGGAAGGGATCTTACCCCTGTACTCGGCACTGGTGAGGCCACACCTGGAGTATTGTGTCCAGTTTTGGGCACCTCAGTATAGAGATATCGAGGTGCTGGTGTGAGTGCAGAGGAGGGCAACGAAGCTGGTGAAGGGCCTGGAGAATAAATCCTGTAAGGAGCGATTGAAGGAGCTGGGACTGTTCAGTGTGAGGAAGAGAAGGCTGAGGGGAGACCTCATCACTCTCTACAGCTACCTGAAAGGACGTTACAGAGAGGTTGGTGCTGGTCTCTTCTCACAGGTGATTAGTGATAGCACAGGAGGGAATGACTTTAAACTGCAACAGGGGAGGTTTAGACTGAACATTAGGAAGAAAATTTTTCACAGAAAGAGTGGTCAGACAGTGGAATAGGCTGCCCGGGGAGGTGGTGGAGTCACCATCCCTGGATGTGTTTAAGGGTCATTTAGATGAGATGCTGGGGGATATGGTGTAGGGGAGAACTTTGTAGAGTGGGGCTGATGGTTGGACTTGATGATCCCAAGGGTCTTTTCCAACCTGAATAAACGAATGATTCTATGATTTTGTGTGCCCTTTTGCAATAATACTGCTTTTTCATTGGGATAATCTGTCAGTGTGTTGTATGGTATTGGGTGGGACTTAATCTGGCATCCTGTTTTCTGAACTGAGATGACAGACAGGTTTTTTTATTATCATAGAATACCAGGTTGGAAGGGACCTCAAGCATCAACCTTTCTTGTCAAAAGCACAGTCTAGACAAGATGGCCCAGCATCCTGTCCAGGTAAATCTTAAAAGTGTCCAGTGTCAGGGAATCCACTGCTTCCCTGAGGAGATGATTCCAGTGGGCAATTGTTCTCACTGTGGAAAATTTTCCTCTTGTGTCCAATCAGAATCTCCCCAGGTGTAACTTGTACCCATTATCCCTTGTCTTTTCCATGTCACTCCTTGTAACAAGGGAGCCTCCATCTTCTCTGTAGCCACCCTTTAAATACCGGAACATGGTGATAAGGTCTCCTCAAGGCTGAACAAACCCAATTTGCTCAGCCTCTCCTCACATGGCAGGCTTCCCAGTCTTTGATCATCTTTGGGACCCTCCTCTGGACCCTCTCCAACCTGTCCACTTCTTTTTTTGTATGGTGGGACCAAAACAACACAGTATTCCAGGTGTGGCCTGACAAGCACTGGGTAGAGTGGGATAATGACTTCTTTATCTCTGCTGGTGATGCCCTTGTTGGTGCAGCCCAGCATCCTGTTGGCTTTCGTTGCTGCTGCAGCACACTGCTCACTCATATTGAGCTTGTTGTCCACCAGGACCCGCAGGTCCCTTTCCAAGTGATCTGAGTTTTAAGCAGATTTTTAATCATTCATTTTGTATGTGTGTACCAAGCTTGTGGTTCTGCTACAAAAAATGGTTTGTATGTGTGTATTGTGCTCTGCTCTCAGAGGAATATACGGTTGCAATTCTAATTTAATTAGAATTTTAATAATCAAATGTTGAAGTGTCATCCGTCTCACCATGAAGAGTGTAAGCTGTTTACTAATGTGTTAAGGTATTTCAAAACACGTGTATGTAACGGTTGTAAGCTGTGCAGGCAGCGTCTCTTTCTCTGTACCTGAAGAAAGCCTTATGGCTCAATGTGCGACCCATCTCTAAGTATGGCTGGAGCTGTAGGAGGGAGGGGAGGCTCTGGGTTGCTGGATGAGCACTGCTGTACCTGTGTGCTCTGAACCCAGGGCACTTGCCTGAGACCAGCCGGTTGTTTTGTGAGAGGGAGGAGATTGCGTAGTGCATTGAGCAAGAGTGTCTCTAAATGAAGTTCAAACCTGCAGCTTCCCCCTGCATGTGGAATCACTCAGTGTTTTTTCCTGTTGCTTTTACACGGCCCTTGGACCTTTGATGCCCCTGTATTCAGTGCGTTTCCTCCTATTTATTCATCAGGTCTTCTATTTTAAGTTGTACTGAAAGTGTGGGCCACCAAAGAGTTAAACGTCTGCCCTTTAATTCAGGTATTTTGGGGTCGTAACCTATGCATTTGAAATGCCGTCTATGCTGAAGTCAATAATAAATCAATAAAGATATGTTAGTGTTGACAGAGTGGAGATTGTACCTATTGCCCATTCCAGACCGTGTCCTGCTCCAGTTCTCTGAGTTTTCTCCTCTTGCCGCAGGGAGTCCCTGTTGGCTTTTGTGCCCGCAGAGCTGGGTACAGCTCACTTACCCAAAGCCTTACAAATTTGGGGTAAAGGCTGCAGAAAGGTAAAGAGGGGAGATGATGTCTGTGCAGGTGAGGTTTGAACCCCAGGTGGGACTTGACTTGCTTGATCATCCTCCTCCTTACCCCTCTCTCAGCATATCAAAATATGGTGATTTTGAAACCTTCAGAAATATAAAAATGAGAACTATGGTTTGTGTGCTCTCTGGTTATCAGTTCAGTTATTGCCTAGCTAAATAATATGCAGGTATGTGTGTAGGAGTTCTTGGCTAACATGCTTGTAATTATCTGCATTTACGTAATTATTATTTGCAGTAGAAATTTCAATTTCCTGTTCCTATAGCTATAGCAGCTTTACCAGCAAAAGGGTCTAACTTGGCTGTTGTTTTTGAATTAATGGCAACACTTGCTGTTTGCTTTTCATAGGCCACAAAGGGACTTTTTTCCAAAGCTACAGATAAAATGATAAAGGGAATTATGAGAAAGCAAAAAGGAACTGACAAGAAAGCATACATATAGAGTATTTGCAGCATATAGCATGTATTGTGTTTATTGGTATGTGAAGATTTGGTTTTGATAGGGTCACTTACATCTGCCTTTCAGCCTTCAGTTGAAGTTAATTTAAACAGATAAAACATGAATAGTCCTTATTTTTGTTTCCAGGACTAATTGGGAAGTTTCTAGACTCTGGTGTGTGCTTATATATACCACCACCACTTCCCCCTGCCCCCTGGTTTTATTTAAAGGGACTGAAGTCTGGCCTTTTTTAGTTCATAACTGAACATTTCAAAGAATGCCATTACCGTTTGTTCTGGACCTAGTAATATCTTACATTTTCAGCAATGTCTACAACAGGTCTTTTTAATTTCTACAAAACCTGCATAAAATCATTACATAGTGCTCCTGTAATCTCATTAAAGTATATATGCATTCTTCAGTTGAAACATTTCTATTGCATTATATAACCCTATTTTTGGGTACTTTCTGTATGTATGATTAATACATGTTTTAGTTTCTTTTCAGTGTTACTGTGTCTGAATTATTTTATGCATTGCAGTATGTATTTTGATTTTGCATAACTTTTAAGCTAACTTTGAAGTAGCTTTTTTCCTTTTTGTCGTATTGTTATTTACAAGTCTCTTGCATACAATGTATGGATTAAAACTCAAATACCTTCAAATTTAAACTCATTGGCAGGTAAATGAAGATAGAAATCTTTACTAGAAAGAAGTGACTTTCCTAAGATGAACAAGAAGCTACACTTTGGCAACCAACTCTTCTGTACTATCGTATGATCTTTGTGTATGTATTTTTAGAAGAAAAATGGGTAGGGTTGATGTCATCTAAGAGTTGCCTGTTCACTCTTAACTCTTCTTCATCAGCTTAATTACCCTGTGATGTTTTGGACTGTTGAGTTGCAGTACTGGCTGAACAGCCTCCGGTACTGGCTTCTGCTTTTGATCTGCATCATTCTCTGTTGTGGAATAGAGGTGAAATAACCATTTCATAGTGTTTTTCATAATCTGTTTCACTGGCTTTCATGTCCCCTGTCCTGTGCAGTGCCTAGTACATGTTGTACCCGAGGTTTTCCTCTACACTCTGTGAGGAGTGGTTGGTTGGTGGCCTTGAGTCACGTGCTACCCTTGGACACTGTCATGCTGGGAAGCAGAGCTGGGTCCCTGCTGAGGCTTGGGGTAACCCATCTGGGGGGAAAACTCTTGAGGTGTTGCTCAAGATGAAAACCATTCCTGCGGCTGTTTGCTAATCCCACTGCACATGTGGTCCTAAGTGGTGTCTGGGGAAGCTGGAGACATGTTGTGTGACAGCAGAGACTTCTGTGTTCTTGCATGAAATAGGGGTAATGTTAATCATCAGATATTAAATGCAGGTTTGGCTTGCTGTGAACAAGCAGTGTTGTAGCAGGGAAGGGAAAGGCAGACACCAACCCCTGGAAAAAGGCCTCTGATCAGAGGCTGTGGGAGCCACCCTTGGCTGCTCTCTGGGAAGTGTCACTGGGATGCTGACAAGCTGCAGCTGACTCGAGTGGTGCTCTGCAGAGCAACTCCTGTTTCTTCCTCTTGAGTTCATGTGCTCCTCACTATAAATACCTAGGTTGTCCAACACTATATAATTTTGTAGAGCTTCTTCCACCCACAGTATCTGTATAGATGTTTTGTTGTAAGTTTTTTTTTTTTTTAAACTTTTGTTCCTCATGGAATACTCTTTTTCTGGTTTTCAGTGTCTGCCATTTAACTTCAAGTTTTTGCTGAAAAATCCTTGAGGTGGCTCCTGAGTATTTTTGCTGTTAGCTGCAAGGCTGCACTCTAGTCCTCCAAGAGGAGCCAGGGAGAGGTGACCATCATCCTGACAGCATACTTGATAGCAGAGAAAAATGATACTGCAGTCTTCCTTCGCAGCGTGCTGTGCTGGGGAGAATGGTGGAAATGAGATGCAACTTACATTTCTTTTTATACATTAAAATTACATAAATTGTGAAATGAGGAGGCCGTCCATGATGTCCCCAGCTGATGACTGCACTGCTGTTGATGCCCTGGATTGAGATCCTTGACAGTGTGTCCCCGACCTCGTGGTGGTGACAAAAGGAAGTCATCTCTCAAGTCTGGGGACCACTGTGATGTGTAGACAGCAGGGCTAGCACAGCTGTTCTCTGCAAATAATACTGTTTGTCCAAATCTGGTGGCGCACAACATGCACCCTGTGTTCTCCTACTGTGCTTTTGGTTGTCACGGGCTTTTTTATGTCATGTCACTCTTTTTCTAACCTGTGGCCTCCTTGCATGCTGACTTTTAACAGTTTCAGCATTATAGAAGCGATTTTCTGTCTCCTAGAAGAAGCTATTAGAATAGGTTTTAGCAGTTTAACTTTGTGCTACATTAACCATCAATATTCTCAAAATGGAAAACTGAATCATGTTGATGCTCCGAGAACCCAGCGTGTTGCTGGGCTGCTTCCAGGGAGCTTAGAGCAGAAGGGTGCTGTCATTGCTGCACTGTACGGGGTGTTCAGTCCAAAAGGACCTTTTCTTCAGTTGCCTTCTAACCAGAACCATCATCCTTATTATGATGGCTGCCCTATGGCTTTCTTCTTTCCCTTCTTCCCTTCTTTTAATTTTGCATGTGTGTTTATGTACTAAAACTGTCAGGAAGACCATTTTCTATACTAGTATAACACTGAAAGTAGGTAGGTTTCTACTTGGTTTTGGGGTAGTTTACTCATAACTCAGTGAATTAAGAAAATGTTTTGTTAGTATTTGTAAATAGACTCCTAGAGTTCCCGAAGGCTCATACATTTGTGGCATTGTTTTGATGTTTGGATTTTTGATGCTTGGATTTCTTTGTTTGCAGAATGGTTAATGCATTTTAAGGTAACGTAATTATGGAAAAATAACACAACTAGTTTTTCCAAAATAGAGCCATGCTTTTTTTATCATATAACATACAATCTTATTTTAAATGCGTTTACATTGGAGAAGTTATTTATATTGTAAGGTACGTTCCACTTCTTTGTTAATCATTACAGTTTGATTATTTTGTTTGACATGACTCATTTTTCCAAGGACTTTTATTGCAGCAATTACACATCTACAACAGGAAGTCTAGAAGGAAGTGGAGCATCAGATCACTAAAGATTCTGTGCTGCTTTTATGGCTTATTTTTATGTTTTGTGGTGTTAAAGTTAATGATTTCTTGATGTACATGTTCTGTTTCACATGCATAGTGTATATTATGTCTGCTTTATCACGGAGAATATTTTTTTTGAACCCATACACGTCAATATAATTAGTAAGAAACTTATCTTTGGCTTTGTAATGGAACATACAGTTGTACTTAAGTTCTTTCTAGTGCTGCTTCTTTTGTAGATCTAGAAAGTGATCTGTAGTAGCCATATAAAATAGTTACGATTATCAAGAGGTAGTGTGGCTCTTCTGCTATATATTGTGATCTTGTTATTGCCATATGTTGTCTTCTACAGTCATTTTGCATTTCTCTTTCTGCTCAGTTTTGAGTAAGCCTTAGAGAGGAGCTGCATATTCAGCAATTCAACTACTTACTACCTACCAGAAAAAGCTAATTTTTAGTTTTGAGGCCCTATTTATAATGCTTTGGTAGGCCATTGCTACTGTTTGTATGAAAACATTACTAAAAGTGTCAGCAAAGGCAAACCAGATGGAGTCAAGTTCTGGTTGCATTTTCACTTATGTTCCCTTCTTGGTTGACAGATGATATGCTGCTGCCTTTCGGACTGTGCTTTGCTCCATGTGTGTAAGCTTGTCTGTGTGGTACTGTGCAGTGCTGGACCCAAGAGGAGCTGGACCCAGTTTGGAGGTGTTCTCTGAAACTTGTGGCTCAAACCATGTGGTGCGTGAGGCTTTGTTGAAGGACTGTAGAGGGCTGGCAAGAGGCAGCTCTGGCAGCAGAGGCCAATGGGCTACCCAGTGCCATTCAAGGAGAGGGTTTCTTAGCATGGCTCTCCTGCCTGGGGAAACAAAGGATTTTTTTTTAAAACTCATGAGCTTTTACCAAACCCTTTTCATGTGAGGACTGAGTAATGGCTGCATTTGAGGGTAGAGGGATGAGAAAAAATGAAAGGTGAGTGCTTAAAGTCCAAAGGATGTCTTGTATAAAATGTTTAGGATTAGTTGTGCACCATCAGCATGATAATGGGTACATTTCTGCAGAAAATCAGCTAATTAATGATTTGAGTTGCCGGGTTAGACAGTTTACCTCATGGTAACTACAGTCTTGCATGTCTAGGTGTGGCAGCAGTAACTATTCTATCCTTTCAGTCATGCTGGAGAAGCCCTCCAGCCTTTCTGAGGAGTTTTGAGACTGAGCCTTGTAGGCTTAGCTTTGTCCTCCATGAGGAGTCCAGGTGCAGGAGGCAGAGCCAGTGTTGTGTCAGTGCTGCC
Source organism: Athene noctua (assembly GCF_965140245.1). Taxonomy (NCBI): domain Eukaryota; kingdom Metazoa; phylum Chordata; class Aves; order Strigiformes; family Strigidae; genus Athene; species Athene noctua. Next base: position 101,938,148 of record NC_134037.1, on the reverse strand, counting down.
ATTGACCTCAGTGGATCACTGTTAGTGGCGGTATAGGAGGTTACTGGGAGAATCAATTTGTCATCTTATCTCTGGAGGACAGAAGACATGGGTCTTGGAAGTGAGTGGGCAATGGTGGTCTGAAACCTTGGTTTGGAAACTGTAGAGATGACACTGTGCCTCTGCCCTTTTGAAAAGCTCTTGAATTGGGGGAAATTAAAGAAGGTGCTAAGCTGTTGTATGTGCCACCTGGTATGGCCAGCCTGTGGTCTGGTCCCCCTTTTCAAAGCCCTGTCTGTGTCTGCTGTGGAGCCTCTCTCTGCCAATGTGGTGAAGTTTGTTCACTTCCCACCCCAAAGCTGAAAATATCTTCTCGAGGCAGGGCTCGATGCAGGGCATCAGGGCTGATGCTGCAAGGGAGAAAAAAACTACTTGGTATGGTGGTAGAGCAGTTGGAGAGCCAGGTGGATGCTGTTGAACATCCCTGTTCCTCTCTGCAAAACCTAGCAGCTTTCTTCTCCCTCTGTTTCTTTTCCTCCATTTCTTTTCTTCCTTCTTGTCATGCCATCCTCAAAAGGGTATGTGAAAAGAGACCAGGTGCTCCTATCTTGGTAATGGATTTTCCTTTCCAGAGCCTTTTGAAAAAGATGGATGTGAAGCATTAGGCTATGTCATTGTTTAATCTCAAAATTCATATATAAACAAATATATTACTGATTTTTTGAAACAAACAAACACCAATCTTGAATGCAGCTAATTGATATAATTATCCCACTTGATTATCATTATTTGTCTAGCTGTTCTTGTTAAGGCAGTTATACATCTGTTCCAGATGAGAAAATGTATTTTAACTTGGTTTTACTGTTGCTGTGTGCTGAAAGAAGAAATAAGCCAACCTAATTCAGGCCTTTAGCATGTACATGTTTTAGGGAAGGAGCCTCAAATTGATGAATTAATATGATGAATTAATAACTTCAAGTTAATATTTTGTTTAAAGACCAGATTTCAAGCCTCATATCCTAAAGCAAGTATGTTGTGGAGCAGCTAATTATAAGAAAGGCAAATAAATATTGGATTACAGAATTTTTCAACATTAAAAATATGACCATATGTGTGTTTGAATAATTCCAGATGGAAGGCTGCTGGTTTATAACTTGTTGTTTTGGATTTAATTTCTTCAGATTTTTTTTTTGTAAACAGGCCATTCCATAGATATATTACAAGCAGAAGAAAATAAAAGAATGTATTTGGTTTGCTAGGTGTATAAATCTAAACTCTTAACCTATCCATTCTCCCACCCCCCCAACATTTTCATTGCATAGCTGAGCTATCAGGGATGTGTCAAGTTTCGATTGTTTGTGTAGAGCTTTCATATATTATCATTATGTAGTCTCAAAGTGATCATATTTTACAGTATGATTATTTTTAAGAAGTATATTCACATGCTTATTGAGAGTATTCCCAGAGTGAATGTGAAACCTTTCAAATAACAAGGTAAATATTTGAGAAAGTTACAAACCTCTAAAAAAAATACTATAATGGAAACTGTTTTGCAGTGTTGGCTCTGGCTGCCAGCATGAGTGGACCCTACATCTGCTTTTAAAAGAAACATACTCTGAGAGCTTACCAGTTAATTCTCTTTAATAATTCCTTTCAAAAAAAAAAAAAACCAAACCAACCCAAACCCCAACAATACAACTTTGTGTTTATCAGGTAATTTTAAATACCTTTTTATTACAGAAAGAACCTTTGAAATAGGCATAAGCTTGGTTCATGTCAAAGGTAGTGGTTAAATATCCCATCTCAGTAACTGCAGCTGCATTTTCATCATCAGGTGAGAAAAATGCACTTCTAGGTTATAGTTAATGAAGTTTTAATTGTTCCTGTGTCTGGTCACTTGGGACTCCCTTGCTTCAGGATTGGTTTTGGTGATCCTCCAGTGTTCTTACCTCCTGCCCCAGGCAACTTGATTATTCTCAATCACCACAGGGAATGCCTGAACCATGTTTCAGGTCCTTTTTATTCCTTTTTTGCTTATTCTTTGTGATAAGGCACTAGGATATCCCAAGGTAATTCAGGATGATCATTGTAATTCTTACTATGCGTGTCTATTTGTGTTTTCCTTGGGGGTTTTTTATTTACTACTTCCTCACACAGTTTGAACAGTATTTTATACGGCAGTACTTTAGGAAATAATAACTATACCCATGTCAATAGATTCTTTATTTTTAATTTCACTCGGAGTATCATGTGAGGTCCATGCATGACCTATTAATAACAGATGATGGGCTTGGCATCAGAAGTGCCTGTTCTAAGTTGCCTTTTCATTTTCATCCTCATTTTATTTCTGCTGACACAGTCAAACTTCTGAAGCTTAAGAAAGGCTATGTACTGTATTTACTTCATGGCAGAGGAAGGTGTAGGGATTTAGTCTTGGCCATGACAATTATAAAGTCAGAATATCTGGAAAACTCCTTTTCATGGGTGAGAACTTTATCCTTCTTTTACTACTTCTTGAGGCTAAAAATATTGTTTATTGATTATTCAAAAGTCATGTGAAGTATAAAATAGGACTTTCAGAGCCCTGTGGCTTTTAAGCCTTTCTAAGCTTGTCCTAATGACTTTCAACCGGTCATTAAGACCTGTGCTTTGGTGAGGCATTAGCGTTTGTGTCTGCAAAATGTGGGTTTTCTTTATGTAATGTAAGAAAGCAGAGTTCTGTTATATGTCCTTTTTACAATAAATATAAATGTGAAGAAGATAGGAACTTTTTTTAGAAATCAGATCAATTTCAACCAGTGTTACAAGTATGTGTGATTCAAGATAAATCATCTTGATTTTTCGGGAAACATCATCTTTGTGGAAAAGTGAAATTTGAGTAAAATAGTTTCTGGAGTACAGAACCTACTGTACGGTGCTATTTCTGAAATATCGCTAGGAAAGAGGCCAGGATTAGAAAGAGAGCAAAATTTAGCAGTATGGAGGACTGGGATTGCTAACAATAAGCAGTTTCTCATGCTTGTGACTGTACCATTTTTACACAGCAGTCCTTTAAAATGTTCAGAGGAAGGATAACGTGATATGCCTCTTCAGGCTCTAGTATTTCTGTGGTTCTCTTTATCTGTGGTTTAGACTTTTTGGTTTGAATTCTGTATTTTAAAGGGTTTTGTCACTTTTCTATGAAACCTTTGCCCTGGCCTTTCAACATCTTAGATGAAAACAGTCCTGTGCAGCTAGATATTCCCATTGACTGGCTTCTACCTTGTTCAGTGTGTAAGTTTAAACATGGTCGCAAGCCCTTGTGTCTAAGGAGGAGGGCATTTCCATGCAGTTGTTGTGAGAAACCAAGGCGTGAATGAGCTTTTGCAGTATTAGGCTTGTTTGCGCAGTTGCTGTTATAAGAACCCCCTCAGAAATGCTGCTTTGAAAATGAAATCCTACCTACTGTTCAATTTGTTTTGGAATTAAAGACAACTTATTTGATGAGCAGTTAACCTGGAAAACTTGCCTTTAGGTGTAAGGCTGGTTAACATGTGTGGTGCAGTGTTCTTTGTGTGCATTTTAAAAAAATTTTTAAACAGCTGATGTAGAAGCAGTGAGGCACTGTCTGGTATTTTTTAAGCTCTGTGATCATTCCTCTGCATGAGGGTTTCAGGAAGACACTGTCACCACACCCACAAACAGCTCCCTCTTCTCTGGGGACTCCTTTTCCTCGTATTTCCTATGGTGGCTGTGGGATTCAGCTGTTCAGAAGTATGTTTGACTCGTTCTACAGAGGCAACAGGATTTTGCTCCAGAGTCAGAAGCCCTTGAGCAAAACCATTTCAAGCTGACAAAATCTGTGAGCCCATGCCGTTGCAAGGGATGGGAAGCTGGTGGGTGGGGGAGTGTGTGCACCTAAAATCTTGGAGTAATTTGTGGTAGGAACTGTATTTTGGAACAGAAATGTGCACATTGCTCAGTTAAGTCAGCACCAATTTTCTGTGCAGACCATGAGGAAGATGCTGTGCAGTGGGTGCACAGACAGCTTAAACAAAAAATGGCTGAATCAATTACATTCAGTTTTTCTACAGCAAGTACCTTTGGGTAGAAATTGGGCATGTAGAGCACAGGCCCATGTGGAAGTAATTTGCTGGAGCTATGAGGAATTAAGATTTGGAAAAAGGAAAGGAGGTGCTCTAACAGGAGCGGGCTGGGGTTGCCTCTCCCAGTGTGTCCTTCCACACAAACAAACGGTATTCTTCAGGTTAATCGTGGGCTATCAGAAGGCAAAAGACAGCATTATGTCTCAGACTAAACAGTTAAACATTTAATTAATATACTTAATTAATCTATGTAAAACTGAGTATGTGTGGAGGAGAGGATGCATTAGAAGCTATTACAAGACATTGTCAAAGCATTACTAAACGGAGATGGCAGAGGTGATTTCTATTTGCTTTAAGAAGTAAAGATGAATTGAAGAAATACCAAATACTATTACAAATGAGACCCATGCTGTCCTCTCCTGCAGAGCAAAATCTGTTACGTAATTATGGATTTTTAAAAATATGTAGTCATTTCTATGCTATGCAAATAGTATGTAGTCTCACTTCTCTGTAGTCTGGGTTGCCACAGGCAATTGCAATAACCAAAATGTGTTGAAAGATAAGGTGATGCATTGCATAAAAACTAGAGTATTGTTGAATAAGAAAACTTTGTTAATTTCTTCATAAAGAAGTTTCTCTGGGTTACTCAAAAAACATTCTATGGCTTCTGGCACAGATATATTTATAAATAGATAATATTTGGCCTGAAAGGCACCATTTGATTACTTTGCTCTTTCTATATGGGTGTATTTGAAATTTTTAGTTTGAGACCTTTGAAGAGGAAAATGATAGGTGCAAATAGATACTCAGGGGCAAAAAGTTGATGCACCTGAGTAAAACTTCTAACAAGAGGAGCTGTAACTGTTTAAAAAATACCTGTAGGCAGGTGTTCTCAGGTTAAAATCCTTAAATATATAGAAATGTACTTTGAAATGTTTCAGGGTTTTGTTTACGTAACTGGATTAGACAATAGTTTCTCCAACTCTTTTTGGTGGTGTAACCTGGTTACTTTGATTGTCCAGATAAAATCTTGAGTGACATAAGGACACCACTGGGGGACAAAAGAGTGCCATTGTACAACCAAGTTTTCTTGATATCTTTAGTAGACACATGTAAACCTCTAATCTGTATAACCTTCCTAGTTTAATGAACCATGGTATCGATATTAAATGTGACTACATAATTTCTTCAAATGACTAAATGGTTATTCAGTTCTTCTCTATTTTCTAAATGGATTAACCAGATGTATCTATTTAAATCCTGAATTTCTGATGCCACAGTATCTTGAGTCATGAAGTGTCTTGTTCACTCAGACTGCATTTTCATAAATGACACTTGACAAGTCAGCAGACAGGAATTTAGAAATGGATAAATCTTGGCATCTTCAGTCACTGATCAAACTCTGCCACGCTTGCTCTCTCTCAAAGCGTTTTAGTATTCTGAGGGTTTTTTTTCTTCCACTTACCTCTGTTCATACAGGATTCATTCTTTGCTTGTTAGCTGATTTGCAGACATATGTTAGTTCAGTTATTTTTGTGATTATTTCTTTGCAACCGGGGAGCTAGCAAAAACTGTTGGAATTAATGTGCATTTGCACATTGCTTATGTTATTGGTGTAGGTGTTTTTGTTTTACATTAATGTAATGCATGCTCAAAGTGTTAATTTGCAACTCGGCAAGAATGGTGAGAAGTTTAGCATTTAACATCTTTCCCACGTTTTTGACAGCATTCCTGCAGTACCTCTTCAACACATTTGAATATATTCCTTTCATCAGATGTCTCAGAGGACTTAGCATTTTGGCCAGGAAAATGGGGAATCTTCTATTGATTTTTTTTTTTTTTTTTTTCCTTTTCTTACATGTATGCGTATATAAATTGTGCTTATATAAATAACTTTTTGTACACCTCATGTAGAAACTCTTAAACAGAACCTGTTTTCCAAATGTCAGAACTGACGTTCTTGCTAATGGTTGAGTACCCTCTCTGCAACATGTCTCAAACCTCCATTTTTGAATTACAGACTTTTCAGTGCATAAATTCTGCAGTATTTTAACTTCTGAAGTTACTTTTACCCAAGTATGGTCACTTTAGTCTCCTTGATTTGCTCATGGGCTTCTTGCGTTCACATGCCCCCAACTTTAAGCAACACGGCGTGAGTGAATCTTTTTTTGGTGGTATAGTGCTAGACAAGCCTGTTTGGTTTTATCTCCCTTCCTTCTCCCCACCAGGCTATCAGATTTTCCTATTCCAGAGAAAGGATAATGTTTAGACTCTGCAGTTAAGAGTGCCCTATTAACTCCCTGAAATTCACAGTCCCCAAGTGAGAACAAAATTCTTCAAAATAGTAGTTTTCAAATGAAAATAACATTCAATAGAGTAGATGAGCTGTGTCTGTGTAATTACAGGAAGCAGGAAGATCAGTGTTGTGTGTGAGAGTCAGCTTATTACTGGCTCTCATCTTGTCTTCAGGTTCTGCTGGCACCTAAATTTTCAACCAGTGTAGGTTCCTCTTGTTTCACCTTACTAGGAAACCTAAATTATGACAAGATTCCAGTCTTTGTAATAAATTTCAATTAGTCTCCTAAAGCTAACATGGACTTTAGTTACACACACAATATTTTAATTATATTTATTAGCAAAAGGCCATAGTTACTTCTGTATTCAACATGTAAAGTAGACTGGTTTTACATTTTTCAAGAAGGTGGCATGCTTCTGTCCACTCTCAACTTAAACTATCAGACATCGAAACAACCCAACTCTTGACTTCCTGTTGTGAGGACTGAGCACCAAGATAAATCAAAATTCTGAAGCTTTTTCAACACATGCAACAAAAGCGCAGCAGGCCAGCTCCACTCTTGATGGAGTTCTATTGATTAATATCAGCTGAATTTCTGGCTCAGCATGTCCAGTGCTTTTAATTCCCAAACATAGCTGGACTGGCTCTCTGAGACACCAGGAGGACATTTATATTGGAGGAAAGTTTGTTGTATCAGCTGTGTTACAGAAAACCTATTTTCCCTGGGCTGTTTGTTACAGATTTTTTATTGTGACTTTGGCTAGCTATCAGATACTTCTATTGAAACAAACAAGTTTCTTCCCTAAGTTTTTCTCAAGATGTTCTGCAGTGGAATACCTCTGACAGACAAAATGGGTGATACCTAAGTATTTAATAAGTGACATCAGGAACTCTTCAAACACATTAGTAAGCCAGTCATTGAATTGTGACTTCAGAGTAGGTTCTAGTGGGAGTAAACCAGAAGAAATTTCCATTTCAGAACACTCATCTTTTGCCCCATATGTTTGTTCCCTTCAAGCCAGGTCTGTGCTACCAGCATCTGTGCTGCCTATGTCTGTTGCTCAAGGGTGAGCTGCAAAAAGATATTATCTGCTGTATATAAAGTAAAGGTCCTTATGTACAGGTATGGCAGAATAACTCTGTGTTTGCATTTCAGGATTTTTTTTTTTTTTTTCTTCCCCTTGCCCTTTCCCATTAGCTTTGACCCAGCGTTTTGGAGCATCTGCTGACAAGTGTATGTCAAAAGACTGTAGAGTGGTATCTTCTATTCTTGCATTTTGGCTGGCAGTACATTTTGGCTTGCTGATATATTACATTTGTAATCCTATACCGTGCATGCCCTCCTAGAATAGATCATAGAATCACTGAAAAATGTAGGTTGGAACCGCTGGAGGTCATCTGGTCCAACACCCGCCAGGCCTGGCAGTGCTGGCTTCAAAGTCAGATTGTGTTACTCAGGGTCTTGCTCCAGTTGAGTTTTGAATATCTCCAAGGAGAGAAAGGCTACAACTCCAGGTAGAAAGGAGAAAAAAAAAAAAAAAAAAATCTGGATTGGAAGTTGTTAAGAGCTAAAACACCTTGCTGAGTTGGAGTTTCCTTTGTTGCAACTTGTGATGGTTGCCTCATGCATGCCCCTTCCCTTTTCACCTCTGAAGAGAGTTTGGTGCACATTTTTCTGTAGCCCCTGTCTCCCAAGGTAGTGAAGAGTAGAATTGGATCCCACTTTGACTTTTCTCTAGGCTGAACAAGCCCACTTCTCACAGCCTCTGGTCATATATGCTGCCTCCTTACAATCTTCATGGCCCTCCACAGGGCTCTTTCCAGCTGATCAATCTCCACTGTACTGGGGGACCCCAAATTAGACATTGGTCTAGCTGCCACCCAGAAGGGAATAATAATTTCTGCCAGTTTGTTGGGTACGCTTCTGCTCATACAGCCCAGTATGCAGTCAGCCTTGGCTGCTGCAAGGATGCCTTCCTGACACCTGTTCAGTTTGTCCACCTGGATCCCCAGCTCCTTTCTGTTGGTTACCCCAGTCTGTGCTGCTAAGTGGGGTTATCCTGGCACTGTTGCAAGACTGCATTTGTCTTTGCTGAATATTGTGAGACTTCTGTCAAGCTACTCTTCCAGTTTGTCCTGATGCTGGCAGCCCTATGACCCAGCATTTTAGTCTTCCCCCAGTTTGGTGTCATCCACAAATTGGATGAGGATGTGTCCCTCCCACTGACCAGACAAAGCAGTATTGACCATGGTACTGACCCATAAGGAACACACCACTTGAAATCAACTGCCATTAAACCACCATTAGACCAGAACCATTGACCACAACTACTGCATTTGAAGCCTGATGACCCAGCTAGTTTTTCACCCAACTTCTAAAACTGATCATGTATCTTTTTCTCTCACCCAATCCTTACATTTCAGAAATGCGTATGTAATAAACAGATTAGTGGAAAGCTGAAAAGTGAAACAGAAATTGTTTGTATTGTAGACTTATAAGAAAGAATCCTTGCTTTTAAGAAAAAATTTGGAATTGTTTCTGGAAAGGACAAAGTCCAGCAGATGAATGATTTTTTTTTTTTTTTTTTTTTTTAAACCAGTCTATATTCATGTTACGTGGTACGTTCAAAGTGATTTGAATTGGAAAGAAATTAAAGGGAGAATTGGAGTTTTGAGTTAATTTTTTTTGGTAAGAATTTATATCTTTTGAGCTTTATTGCACTGGTTTCATGTGGAGGATCTTTATAGGAAGAGCAACTGAGGAAGAGTGTTTTTAAGGGAAATACGTGTTAGCAAAACCACAGAGTATCAGGAGGGTTCAGCACATTGGAACTATTTTAAAATAATTTCTACTTGAAAATCACTGAAGTTTTAAAGTCATTTTATGTATGACTTTTTTAATTTCTTTTTCTTAAAGGTTTGGGAGACTCTTCTCTGGAGGTGGCGGTAAATTTTTGTTAGTCAGAATTTGCTTTGTAAATTGTTCTTCATCTGAAAATGAACTTGGGTTGGATTGGATAACCCCGAGGTCTGTGAGCATGGCGGTCCTGAAACACCTGAGCTCATCTGAGCAGTGAGGTGTGGCAGTGGGCAGGGTTTGACTGGAGCATCGTGTGTGCAGGGGGATGGTTTTCCTGCACAGTGAGACAACCTTAGCGGGTGTTGGTAAGTCACAACTGAACACCGTGGAGCTGTGAACTTGCTCAGGAGAAAACAGCATGGGAGAACATATTTCCAGCTCGGCAACAGCTGATGTCCATGAGCTTCATGGAGCATTTTCCCACCGTATGAATGTGAGGAATGGTGCAGGGAAAATGCTCTCTGGGCAGAGGTAGGGACATGTTGCACAGCAGCTTAATGTTGGAAGACTTTAGCCCAACAGTCATGTTTTAAGTGAGGATTTGTATGAAAATCCTGTGTTGTGCTGATTGCAGGGATTTTATACCTCTGTTGCTGCTCTCCCTCCTTGATACCTCCTGCTCCATCCCCCTCCACTCCTCGGCAAACAAACCAGTGCCTGCCACAACTGGCTGCATTGATGGGCATGTGTTCAAACGAGTACCTTGTATCTTAAATATATACACGTAGCTGTGCATAGTTCGGGTAAATCTTACATTATGCTGTAGTGCACACATTTTGTTGACCTCACTAGATCCATTACTTATACATTTTTTTCCTTTTTCTGTTTGATTTGGACTTGGAAAAGTTTGCAACAACAAAGGTGTATTTGCATGCCTTTTAGCTAAGCCAAGCAGCTTTGATTGTCAAAAGATACACAAGTATGTTGACTTTGCGAGTGGACAAGCATTTGGTAGATGAATTAGATGGATCTATGGAAAAACTCTTCTATGAGGCATCTAGATGAATGAACATTCATTTTCATTATGCCACAAGTAACATGTTCTGACCATTAAATTTCACAATACATCACCTGTAAAAGAAAATTTGTTGGCGGAGATCAGAACTAGTGTTCTGGAAATGAGAAAAAAATTCTTATCAAGAACTTGCATGTGAATTTTTTTGTCCACTGTTATAATAAAACTGTGTATGACTTTCTCTCCAAATAGTGCTTTTTTTTTTTGTTCCTTTTAAAAAAGTAAACAAACCAAAAGAATTCTTGCAATGAGTTTGGAAAAAAAATCCAGGTATGAATTTATACAGCTGTGCATGGTACTAGAGATATTGACCTGTCAAATACAAAGGAGGCTGGAGATGCATTGACCTTTTAGTCTTAAACACTCAGGTTTGCTGGAAGCACAGAATAAAATCATGATCTGTTTCTTAAGGTGCTGGATAGATATATAGATTGATGTCAGCAGGAGTACTTAGAATAAAGAGAATGCCTTCAGTTTTGAGTAGAAGCCTGTTCGCCATACCTTGAGGACTACTCACTCTCCTAAAAATAATCTGCTGTCAAATACAGGGAAAAAGTGAGAGCTATCAACTTGCAGCCTAGTTTACCTAATAGAAGATGTGGACTTTTTAAAAAAATTACTTCTTTTCATTGTTGACAGTGTAGAGTGAGTAGGTTTTTTGTTTATTTGTGGTTTTGATTTTTTTTCCCCCTCTTTACATGTTGCCTGAAGCTCGTCTTGCTGTGGTTGAATGTGGAAACAGGCAGCGAGCTATATCTTCTGGAAGGAGTTGCAAGTTCACCTTTAAATGCTGTTGCAGCAAGAGAGGACTTTGGTGTTGGGGAAAATGGGGCAGGGTTTTGAGAAGGAAAAGGATGTGTATAGGTGGGAGTTCCCCTTATGGTGCTGCAGGCAGAAATAATTTATTCTGTTTTCACTGTATATGATCACTGGAGATCTTCGCCTTTGGAGTGACTTAATCAAGATCGTGTGCAATCTTCAAGTTTGACACAAGCCAGTAATTGTAGTTTAGAGAAGACTACTTTTAAGCAGCTCTGCTGATCATAAGGTACATGTGCCCCTGACTAACCCTTGATTTGCAGTTACAAAGGTGTTTAAAACATCTTGGTCTGTCAATCTGAAATTTAAAAATCAAGCTAATTTTGGAGAATAGAATTGCTATTCTAATATACTTTGCAGCTGCATCAGTTTGAGGAACACTTGTGTTGAGCGTTTGATTAATTTGTCTTCTGTGCTGTTAGACATAAGCACAAAAAACTTGTAATAAAAATCTGACCCTGATCTGTAAGTTTGTTAGAACTAGTGGGGTTGAGTATGAACAGAGCAGTTTGACTGCATGAACCAACAGTGGCGATGGGCTCCAAAACTTGCAATTTTTCAGCACACAGCTTTGTAAGAAATTCCAGAGGAAGAAACTTTATTGGGTTGCTCATGGAGTTTTATACATTTATTTTTATTAAGATAGAAGTGTAGTCAAGAGAGCACTGTTAGCTTGGGAGCTTAGTTTGTTTACTGACAGCATCACATTCATGCTAAATAGAAGTCTTTAATCAAAAACTAATTTAGATGTGAAAATATACCTGTAGCTTGTGCATGGGATACTGTGTAGAGCATGTTATCAGCTGATGTAAAAGTTTTGCTATTCACTAATCTTTTTGATTTTTTTTTTTTCCCCTAATACAGTAAACAACATGGTATAAATATGGTACTCTTTTTGTCAGTTCTATAAGTTTAAATCTTAGTAGCAATTTCGAGAAAGAGACAATTTCTAAAAGCAATTGTGGTCCTCCAAAACACTCTAGTATCTCACAGGATATTGAGCCTTAAATGCATTGTTCTGATTATGTATGGCGCTTTTTGTTTGTTTGGTTTTTTTTTTTTTTTTTTTAGGCTGTGATGTAGCTTTCTGCTTGGCTTTTTTTAGTAGCTGGTGTTCTGTAGATAAGTGTGTTGTTTTTTTTTTTTTTTCCTTTAAATTCAAAGCTTTACATAATTTCAGTGGATTCTGTGGTTTCGGCAGGTATAAGGCAGTGGATTCTAACTAAAGCACTTGAACTCTGAAAACGTCAGACTATAATACCTTGTCAGGCAGAAAGCTGGTGATTAATATTAATTTTGATCTTGTCTTTGTTATTAGTTGCTGATGCAGAAATGAAAAGTTTGTATGTTGTTTTGGAACTGAGATTTGCTACTTATCAGTTATGCAGTGGTTTTATCTGAGATTGCCTAAAGCCAATTCTGTAATGTAGAAGCTCTTAGTGTTGTCTGTTGTATGGATGCAGCAGATCTGGTGCTGGTGTTGAGTCCATAACAGCACTACATTTTACATTCACTGAACATCATAGTGCAACAGGAAGAAGAAACTTCATTTCTGCAGGGAGCAGAAAGCCGACAATGGAAAAATACTGTTTTCTTTGTTTCTGTGGATTACATCAAGAGATGTCCAGAAACTGTCAGAAGAAACAGGAGCATAGCTGGAGTTAAAATGAAAGAATAAATGGAATTAAAAACAAGGTTGGAGTTAAATTAAAGGCAGTTTAAGAAATCTGTTCACTGATTTCTGTGAGACCAGTCCCCAAGGTTCATCCGATTAGGCAGTTCAGTCACTTTTACCACAAAGCAAAAGAGAAATGCAGAAGTTCCCACTACTATCCTGGCTGGTTTTTCCCCTTGCATATTTAAAATGCTAACTGAAGTTTAATCTGCTCTGTGTGCTTATATGTGTGTGTCTACATGTAAATAAAACTCAGACTGCAAATAATACTTTGTAGCATAAGAACTGGAAATCTCCCTTGGTGATGCACTGCCCTTTTCTCCCACACCATCTCTTGCTGTGCTCCATTGCTCTGCTCCCCTGATTTGGCTGCTCCATTTTCTTATTTCCCCCAGGTGCAGGCAGGTGCTTAAAACAATCTGTTGGCAGGGTCTGACAGCTTTTTCCTCTTTATTGGCGGGATTTGGTGAGATCACTTGGGCACTTGCTCTGTGAACTGGGAAACTGTGTTGCAGTCTGTTCCAGTTAGGTTTTTGTGAGTAATCCAAGCTTCCCGTATCTGTATTGTCTTAAGATTTTTCTGCTGTTAATTGATTCAGTTGCATGAAGCTGTGACAGCTAAGATATAAGCCTTACCATTTTTACTTCCAGTGAAATATTTATAAAATGTGAATTTCACTGTATGTGGCTTGAAAGTCAGATGGTGAGTCTCTGGCTGTATTTGTTTAACCATCTGTAGCCAAGTACAATTAGAACGTACTGTAAGTGCAGTGGTAATTAACCTGTCTAGAAAGCATGCAGAATTCTTCTTTACTGGACGATTATTTTAATATTCCCTTGGTGTAGCTTGGGGCGGCAGGGAGGTGGATCCCCATGCTAAAAATAATAAAGAAAGAGGTACATTTGTGTGTTGCATCAGCTTTCAGCAAGCTTAAAATAATGTGTTCTGCAAGAACATGTTTCCTTCAGCTGATTCTCTACAGACAAGTTTAACTTTGCACAAACACCCCCACCTCCAGTGTACATACACAGAAATAGTTCATATGGAGAAAGCTGTGTTTACCGTTCAGGTCATATAATAACTAATCCATTTTTATGTGTTGTTCTAAATTCAGGAGGCTCTGCACTAAGGAAAGAATCTATAAATAATATCAAATGGTGCAAGTAAGAGGTGACTTTGAATATTCAGGGCAAAACAAGTTTGCTTGCTGAATGAAAAGGCTAGTGGTTTGTTCACATGGAAAAGAAGAGATAGTGTTAACTTTAACTAAAATATAGTATTTTGAATTTGATTGGTTTGGTGTGAGCCCTGCTCTAACTAAAGTGCTTTCCAAAAAGGTTGTTTAGGAATCCGTGTAATTCCTTCAGTTTCTTTGTTCCCCAGGGAAGAGAATTGGAAAATGGATGTGTAATGTGAAAAGGTTTTCTGGGGATGGGGGCGCGGTTGGATGAGGGGGGGTTAAAGTGTGGTTTTTTTTTTTGTTTGTTTTTTTTTTTTTTTTTACAAGTGAAATCATATATGGGTGTTTTGGAGTTCTGGGAAGTCAAGGCTTATTGTATTGCTTGCTTTGGAAATGATGCAGTCTTACTGCCTGTTCACAGGGCAGGACAAAAAAAATGTTAAGGAATTGGGTACAGGATGGGGGAGATCACTCTGACACTGAAGTACTTCTAACCCTCAGCTTGCTGTTTAGGGAAGAGAGAACTTGTAAAAAAAGTGTTATTGTAACTTTTCCAAGTTGAATGGATTGTTGCACTTGTTGATGTTTGAGTCAATACTGAAACACAGTTTCTAATATCTTTTTATATTGGCAGGGGAGCAAAATGAACCTATTTAATGGAAAGACTCACTGTGAGCTTTTTTATTTTAACTTGCTGTAACAGGACTGCTCTGAAATCATACGTCTCTCTCATTCTGTGTGCTAGAGCCAGAATCTCTTGATTGCACCGCTTAGGATGCATTTATGCTGAATCTCCTCCTCAAATACCAATTATGCGTTACTGCATGTACTGGCTCATAATTTGACTAAAGGAACTGTAGTATGAAATATCTTGTACAACTTCCACAGAGGTGCTTAAAAATAACTACACATTCCTCTTCTCTGTTTTACTTTAGTTGTAGAATAATATTTTTGTTCTGTGCTTCGGTGAGTTTTGTGTTTTGCTTCAATATAGTTGATATTTAAAAAAAGGACATAAATGGTTGTTCTAGTAGGCTAAGTAGCTATTGACCTAAATGTTTAAAGCTTAGCTTGGAGATGTGAGATTAAAATATAACTTCCATAAATGAACGACAGCTCCAATGTTTGAAACTTTTGTTTCCTGCTCTATTTCTCACTGTTATTTTTTTTAGGTGTAAAGTAAAAATAATGACATTAAGAGGAAAAAAGCAATGAAAATATAATTCATATCTGTTAAGATAGTAATTTCCACACAAGTTCTTGTAATGCTGTTTCCAAGCAGGTATTTTCCCACTGAGGCATCTATCCCCTCAGTTGGACCTTTCTTAATGTTGTACATCACTGCTTGCCCTGGTGTTTCTCCCTTTTCTTCTAAACCAGATGGCAGCTGGCTGTAAACCTTGTCTATAAACTCCCCAGGACCTTCTGTCTGTCCAGTGCTTATTGCTCTGATCTCCATCCGGCATTTCCTGGGGTGTACAAATATCCTAACTCATCTGACTTGAGTGATTGGTCTGTTGGAAATACACTGCAAAGACATCTTGCAGTATAGGATTACATTTAAAGAGCATCAGTGGATAGCAGTGATAGTTTGTACTGTCCGTTACTTTGTTGGAGAGGTACTGAATTGAACAATACGTGTGCTTGAAAAAGCAGAATTACATTTATCTTCGAAGAGAAAAAGAAACTGAATAAAATGTTTTGGAGTATGATTATAATACTACAGAGGAGGCATGGTGCAGAAAATTGCACTTTTGCCCAGGTGGTTTATTCATGGCCTCAGAGTCAGGGGATAGGTAGGCATGAAACAGAAGGTATTTACCCTCTAAAATGTTAAAAAGAAACTTATCCTGAAAATATGATTTTTGATTTTTTTTTTTTGTTTCTTTTAAGGAGGACATGTATATGCTTTCAAAACTTGCATAAAGAGCTGATGTTTCTGTTTGTGCTTTTGTAAAACACACCGGCATGTCTAGTAAAGTGAATTGAGACAATAAGTCGAGGCTGTTTTATGATAATTATTTTCTCTACTAAATCAAAATCTGAACTTGAGTGTAGTCCACAGAATAGACTTAAAAGTACAAAATTGATTTTTGTCTCTAAATAAGTAAAGGCTTCCAGATATTACCACATATGGGAGTCTGAAGTTACAATTAGTACTCTGTTAAACTGCATTGATATACCACTGTATTAAAAAATAACAAATCCATATAAAGCTGCAGAGTAGAAAGGATACTGTGCCTTGCTGATGATATTCTGATGAATTTTATTAGTCTACAGTTAAGGTTAAATAAATATAAATCAGCATTTGACTTTTTTTGTGGCTTGAATTTTACATCTAATTATATTATAAGGAGTTTAATCACGAGTCCATTGCTCTTTACCTCTATTTTTATGTAGAGTGCAAGGTCTTTTAAAAATAAGTAAATAACCTCTATCTACACAATGAACATTCCCAGCCTTAACTAATTACTGCTACAAATAGTATCAGAGCTATAATTTGAGTTGTGTACCTTAGTGTTTGTGGGTTGGGTTGTTGGTTTGGGGTTTTTTTTGTTTTGTTTGTGTTGTTGTTGTTGTTTGTTTTTTTTGTTTTTTTTTTTTTTTTTTTTTTAGCTTATGGCAAGTGGAATTTTTTCTCATACTTCATTCTGGTTACCAGTAGGATTTTAAATCTCTTACCTCTGAACAACACTTTTCCTTTTTGTGTTTTGCAAATTTGTATTTTTTTATCACTCAAGTATGAAGAAGGAGGATTTTTTTGTCAGCATAAGAATTATTTTATATGATTCTGCATTAGAAGGTATCTATTGGATTTCAGTATTACTTACTGATCTGGACAGATGAGCTAAGCTGCGCAATGTGCTTTAACAGGTTGCTGCAGTTTTGAATGCCTGCCTTTCATTTGCACTAAGTACAGAGGCAGCTGATTGGGGTTGGCCAAGTTCTGCTATATCAGTCGTAATTTTTTGAACTTAGACATGCCGGTTGTGATTTAAAAGAAGAAAAAAATCAATTAACATTTTAGAAACGTCTTCCTCTTCTATCTTCTGTCTTCTCTCCCTTATTTAAAGTGAAAGCAAATTAGCTCAGAGCCAAAAATGTTTTGAAAATCTTTGTCATGGACAAAGGAAACTAAGCCATGATACTTGTCTTTTTTACATATGAGTGGTTTTTCTAGATATTTTCCTAAATGTAATGTGCAAGAGTGCTGCTGAGGTGGTAACCCTGACCTAACTAATGCCATGCCCAAACAAGCCCAGTGAATTTGTGGAGGAAGGATTTAATTCCTGTCTTCCTACCCATTCAGACAGAAGCGTGCCATCAATAATTTCACTCAGGAAGCAAAGAAACTTGAATAATCAAATTTAGGCCATAAAAGTTTTAAGTAACTTCTGGTCTCAGAAAGGATACATATGTCTGAAGGGAAAAAAAACCCAAATGACAGACAAAAGGGAAGCAGGAAGACAGAGTGGTACACCAAGGTTGAGTCAACAGAGACCCTTCAGAAAAAGGGAATTCAACCCTAATGAAACCAATACAGAAAGCCATAAAATACATCAGACAAACGCATGGGAAGGAAATCAGAAGGGTGATAACTCTATGAAGCAGATGGTCTACTTCGTAATGTGTCATCTTACAAAAATACAGAATAAATGGAATATTTCCTTCTCCAACAGGTAGTTAAAGGAAAATTTTAAATGGGACTGTTGTGGTAAGTACTCTAGTTTTGTGGGGGTTTTGGTTTTTTAGTTTTGTTAATGAGAATGAATTACTGTCAGGCTTTAGGATGTTAAAAAGATGCTGAACCTGGTGCATTGAAGCACAGCAAACTGTTGTGACCAGTTGGATATGTCAAAGAATTATTGTAGAATTTAAGGATGATGGGCTTTCTTTGTTCTAAACATGTGTTTTACTGTCAACATGAGCAACATGGTGAAATGACAAAAGCTGTATAAGAGTAGTCAGTTACTTAGTTTGGTTAAGACAAGGGAGGTTTATGAGAAAATAGAGTAACCTGATGAAGCAGCATGAGTGAGCAACAAGGAGACAAGGACAGCAGGTTGGACTAAGAGGATTTACAGAGGCTTAATTACTGTCTTAATTTATGAAGGAAGGGGGCAGGACAAACATGACTTTACAGATAAAAGAGGACCTTGGTGTATATTCTAAATCCAGAATTGGGCAATCAAACTGTAAGTATATAGAAGATAATAGATGGCTTTATCTTAGTGCTTGTCTTCAAGGGATCAAAAAAAAAAAGGGGTGGGGGAAGCATATGAAACAATGGAAAGGTAGAACATCTCCAGTGAACAATGAACACTCAGCAAAACTAAATCCAAGGAAAAGGAAATACTCCCACCCACTCTTTTTTCCTTATCCTTGTTCTCATAGAATTAGTGTTTACATTGAAAAACACTTCGGAGGCTACCGAAGCTGAGAACTCTCCTGAAACCTGAGATGTTTTAGATAGTCCTATGAGTAGCAAGAAGGAGGTGTTACAGTAAATAATCTGTTTTTAGAAAAGTGTAGAATAATCATGCTTTTGAGCATAAGCACGTTTTGGAGGTGTGGGGGGTTTTTCCCCTTCAGAAGAAAGCATTTCTGATTGCTATTAATGTAAATGGAGAAGCAAATGCTGTCCATTTTTAGAAACATGGTGTAAGTTAGATTCACTAGTAATCTCACCAGACTCAAATTTTTTTCTCAAGTAGAGCCCTACCACATGGGCAGCTCGTGACCTCAGTGTATGTCAGGTCCTCCTGAGATGGGAGGAACATTTATTTACTTCCTTTTTCTTAAAAAAAAAAAAAAAAAAAAGGCACAAAACAACCCAAAAACCCCCACACCAAAAATCAAATGCTTTGATTTTTATATTGCTTAACTTTTACTTGGGAAAACCATCAGGAATAACTGGTCTTACAAACATACAAGTATCTTCTTCTCTCCTGCTTTTACGAAGTTGGTATGAGGCTGTAGCATCAATGGAGAAGTCATGGGCTCTTAACTCTGTGAATATAAATAGAATTAAACAGGGATTGCTCTGGCTGAAAATGAACTGTCTTAGCAGTTCAAGTGCTTCCAAGTGGTACTGACTGTTGGAGCCATGTTGCCTTCATCTGCCCAATTCTGGCTACTTTGCAGCCACTGCTGTCACCAGGGAAAAGACTTGTGAGAACTTGAGATCTGCCCTGTAGCATATGAATTTCCATCTCAGATATGTAAATAAAAACCTGAGGGCTGAGCAAGGGCTGGTGCAATAGACTCAGTCTTGAAATTGTCAAATACAACTCTTGACTTCTCTTACTAAAGAGAAATGTAAGTCAGTTGATGTCAGGTTGGGCATGTTGGATCTTCTTGTCACTCCTTGAGGTTTCTGAGATCTGTTGTGTAGTTTTGAAATACAATGTAGAATTCATAAGGTGAATTTGTAGGACATGGGTATTTTGGCAAATCGTGCTGGAGAACCATCTAATCTAGTGCAGATTCCCCTTCCTGTGGTACAGGGAGCTCTGTAGTTTGTGATTATGAAATAACCTTTTCTTTTGATGGTCAGAATAAATCCTAGTCAATTGCCATTAGTAATTATCAAATGGAACGAAATATTTTTTTTCAGAGGGGCTTTAAACTTATAATGCACTTAAGTATTCTTTCATTTGCTTGGTGTTACAGAGCACATCTGCAAAGCAGTTTATACTGGATTTGTTACATTTTTGTATCCATGTACATGTGTGTAAATCCTTGATGTGTGAATTGCTTGTACAGATGTGTTAAAGTAGAAACCCTACACTCCAAAGTCTGTATGTTATGGATGTAAAGTACTGTCTTGGGCATGAGGAGGTCTCATGTCAAAGTGTTATCTCAGTACATGTTTCTAAGGCTTGCAAAAGGAAGGTGCTTAACTGACTTTTCTGCTTGGGAGAGAAAAAACCCCACTTTTATTACTGTTTGTATTGAATTACAGGAGTTAGTCATTGCTCATGTGTGTATGTGCGTTGAGAGAGACTGCGTTTACAGATGGCAGTAAATCTATCAATTCGTTTTCTTCATCTGTTTCGGTTGTTTTCTGTGGTCTCACTGAGATATTAAAGTGTGATTTTCCTGTGTTAGGTCTTTTGAAAGCTTTTTTAAATCCAGTAACCACTGGTGAACAGTGTCTTACCAGAACTGCTCTTGTAATGTTTGAGTAGTCTTGTGTATTCTGAAGCACAGTAAAGCTGAAGTATGGTCGTGCATCCTAAAATGTAGTTAAATCTATCAAAGCATTAGACATGACAACTTATACATTTGCCAAAGGCAAAAAAAACCCCAATCCAAACCAATTGCATCATTTTCACTGTCACTCAGTATTCAGTTGGCAATATTCAGTTTACCCTAACTGAAGGATGAATAAATACACAGGTGAACTAAAGAAACCTCTGTTTTTAACAGTTGTGTTGGAAAGTCCATAGTAATAGTTTCTACACACCTGGTGACCTTGAGTATGAGAACATACTGTTGTCTGTCTAGTCTCATATCATGTATTTAACTTCAGGCATCATCAGCTGATTTCAAGAAAGGTGTAAAACCTCCCTGCCAGACAAATGTGGGATAATCTTCCTCCTTGTTCTTAATTATTTTACATCCTTAAGAAGGGTGCTTTGTATCTCTTTTAAAGCACTTGTGTTTGGATTATTTTGTCGTCTTCCCTATCATGTCTGTTTTTAAAACTGGCTTTTCTTTGTGTTTTTTTTTAATGCCTGTTTTTGTCAATAGTAATCTGAATGTATTTATTGCGCTGCTGAAGATCAGAACAAATGGCATCTGTTAGGAATGATTGCAACTTTTGATTTTGTTAAATGTAAATGTATTTGTTAATATAGATATAACAGTACTTGTAATTAGAGTGCTATTCTGTTTTTAAGGAGAATATTGATATAGCTTACATAGCCTGACATTAACAAATATGAAAATGCTTCTTTTCCAAATATATATTTGCATTACGGTTCCTAATATAAAGGAGATCAAAGTCCCTGGTGAATATTTTTCTTCTATTCTTAAAATTGTTTTAAAGACAACATTTTCTTCTCCCAAAATTATTAAAATCAGGCATTTAATTTTGTTTTCCTTTGTCAAAGTAATACAAAAATAATCCTGGTTGTAAAGAATGGTAAAAATAAGGTGTAATAAAGAAGAATATGAACCTCTAAAATACTGGTTGCTTTTTTAGTGGATCTTTTTGTTCACGTTTATTTGTGGTCAGTTGGAAGGAAGTAAGCACTTTGCATCCTGCTAAGCATGGAAAGCTTTAAATATATATTTCTTGGTGTTAACTTTTTTAAAACATTACTTATGAGTGACACATCCTGGTGTAGTTTGTTCTTCCTGCTAGTGACCTTGAAAGCACGTCTGTGCAATAATTGCTTATTACTGGAACAAAAGATAGTTCTGTCTAAGATTTGTTTGAATTCAGGAAGCCGTGTTTGCCAAAGTAAAATCTTGGTGACGCAACTATGTCAGGTTTCAGCAGCCACACCTCTGCTAAGCAGTTTCAAGTTTTCAGTTTTAACCTTTGTTCATAGCTATATTCCTTTTCCAGCAGACCATCTGAGGCAGTTTTCTCTCTTTTGCGATGGAACCGTGCTAAAGAAATGCAGAGTTTCAGAAGTGAAGCAGCAGCAAGTACTGTTGAGGTTTGCAGTAGTTTTATGTGAACCGGTCAGCAGAAGGATAAATGGATTCTCTTCCCAATAATTGTGGTAATGATAACTCTCAATATTCATAAGTATTGAATGGTATAGATGGTGTGGGTTTTGCAGAATATGATTTTATAATAAGCTATATTTGATATCTGAAAACCAATGCGAAATGCCATCACTGGGTTTTGATTGCTTTCCACTGTGAAGGGATACTGAATCAAATTAAATACGTAAATCTTCACTGCCGTAATACAGTTTTCAGCATGGCTTGGGGGTATTGCATTAACATTTGTCTTTGGTATTGGTGTTTAATGCAAGAATACCTTTCTAATGAGCCATGCTGCTGAAAGTGCTTCCTCTAGGACTGTGTGAATAAAGTTTTCAATGCTTTTATGATGAGGATTTGCTTTACTGTAATTATGGATTTGTAAGAATCCCTTCAATATTAATAGTTTTTGGATAGCAATTCTAGTTCTGAAGTTTATTTCACAATTAATGTGCTGAGCTGCTGAGTTGGTTCCTTTGCCTGTGCTGTACCTGTGCATATTGACCTCTGTTCCTGTGCTGTAGGTGCTCCTGTGAGTGCAGGACTGGGTCTCTGATTAGCCTAATTTCTCACCATTATCAAACTGGAAGTGAGCATGTAATTAGAAATTAGCTGTTCTAATTGACTTGGGGGAAACCCAGAGTTTTGAAATCGAGTCCTGAAGGATCAGCATTTCAAAAGCAGTTTCATCCATTTCTGCCTGGAGCTCCCCATATTTATGTGTGTGCATACACATGCTGCGTTTAATTACCAAAGTTTTGTACTAAGACTTCTGAAATTTGTCCCTCAGATGCAAATGCTAATTTTTGTCAAGCCTGTAAGTGCTGTAGCCTCCTTTTTGAATGTTTGCCGGACGTAGAGGGCTGAAATCAAGAGCCCTGGTCTTGGAGAATGTTCAGTGCGTTGTTAATCCTCCTCTCAAGCCAGATGCAATGCCAGGGGCTGAACCCTTGTTTGCAGCAGAGGTATATAAAACAGTCTTTTTACAAATGGCTTGCGAAGAAGTGATAGTAGTAGTGTCTGGAGCCTCTTTACTTTGTCACTGTGTTCAGCTATGCCTCATCTTTGTACTACCCCTATTTACTGCCAAATTATGGGACAGCGGCCAAAGACCCTCACTGAGAGCAGTTTGCAATCCTCTTCTGCGGTGAGTTACCTTTAAATATGGCACCACGTTGAGTACAATGTAACAGTCATCAGCACACTCCACTGTTGATAAGTTAAAATGGGCAGGCGAAATTAATCATTTATAAAAATGCACATTATTTTTTTTCTCTAACTTGCCAAGAATGCCATGTTTTTCTTTATGTTCCTTCTTTCTGACTTGATTTCTTCCAGGGCTAATCAAGACTACACCCTTCCTAAGTCCCTTGGAGAAGCTGGTGAAGGATATAGGCATATTCTGTGTGGGGAGGGGCTAACCTGTAGTTTCCACTAGGCATGGACAAGGAAAATGAACTTAGAAACATAGGATTTTTTTCATGGGCAGCACTGTCCCACTAACTCAATTGTCACCAGTGTCAGAAACTTTTTTTTTTCCTTACGATTTTTATATGGTTACTAAAATATTTAATGTGGTTTTCCATTAGGAAAAAAAAAAGTTCAATTTCCTTATTGAATGCACTCCTAGTCATTGATATGTGCTGAGTTGCCTGCTGCAATGCAAATAGGGATCTGCTGTGCTCTGTGTGGTCAGAGCTTGCATCTGTCTAGGAGACAGTGACTATCTGCAGAGACAATAGCTTCAGCTTTCCTAGAAGTAAATCTGTTACATGATAGAAGATACTTGGAACAAGATTCAGATGCTCAAGAGTGGTGTTTCCCAAATGGTAAATGAAAGAAAACTGTGCATGCTGCAAGTGGCTTGGGGAACATACTTCCACCAGGAATCAGGATAATTGCTCAAGTGATATTTATTGAGCGTTTACTTGGGGGGGAAAAAAAAATTTTTTTTTTTCCTCTCTCTGTATAATAGTCAGAAATTGCGGGACTCAAATTAAAATGAAATAAAAAATGCTTGCTGGAAGAGGCAGTGAGAAAGAGGAGATCCTCAACAGCTGTTACAGCTGGAAAACCTCTTTCAGCTTCCAGGAGACTGATCTAGAAGATTGACTGACTGTTACCTTCTCCTTGGGCCACATAGTGGTGAACGCTAAGGTGATGTGAAAATAGGATGGTAAAAGACTTGGAAAAACATGAAATAATCTGATTTAAGAATTTTTTAATTGAGCATTGTTTTTTTTGGCTGTGTTTAGCTATAACCGATACAGTTTACCTGGTGTGTGACAGGTACCTCTGAGAAGGGCTAGGGTATGCTGTGGGTTTTTTTATTTAGTTAGGAAATATGTAAAATTAAGAGCATTGATAATTGAGTGCTTAAATTTATTCTATGCAGAGATGATCCTTTTTACTTGAAGACAGCTTTACGTGCTATTCACAGCCCATAAATCATTCTTGCATTGCCTCCTTGCAACACTATTGGCAGTAGTGGACGTTACTGAAAATATGCCTGTTTTCAGTTAGCTCAAGGAAAATTCTCTAGTCATGGAAAGAACATCCATCTCTATTACCTGCCTTGAGAATTAAACACCCAAATACATTTGCATGAAGATTACCAAAGTTTACTCTGCTTAAGTAGTGATAAGTGCTGATTTTTAAATAGGAGAGGATAGGAAGATTTAACAGACCTGCCTTTATAATGTTTCAGCGTTGTAATTGGTTGTGGGATAGCTCCTAAGAAATAGAGAAGTGCAACAAAAAGCATATTTGCCTTGGAAAACGGGGAAGATTTCAGAGAGCCATCTGTAGCAGGTGGGGTGTGTGCTGGAGCTCCTCAGTCAGTGCTGTGGGGTCAGGCATAATGGCAAGGCACTGCCTGCTCATCCTAACCCACTCTTCTCTTCTGGACAGGAGAGCAATCCTGGTATTTGGCTTTTCCTCTTCAGCAGCAGTCTGTACACTCTGTATACAACCTTCCCCCTTTTTATCTCTGGAGTAGGGGAATTGAGAACTTTTTAGTTCTGTTTTGTCTTGTCTTCACTCTCTGTACAACTCTTAAGACACCTTTGTTTCTTGTTTGTGGCTTTGCCTGTTCCATTGTGCTTTGGTTAAAAAAAGGTGTTTGGTCCTTGCACTTAACATGTTTCAGCACAGATGGTTCTATGCTCTCATGGTGTTCCTCCTACAGCTGGTTCCACCTCTTCTGCATCGACTTTGTTCTCTTAATTGGAGAAAAGGCAAGAGACACTGCCAGCTTTCACAAAAAGCTCCTTTTCTTCCAAGGGGAATTGAAATACTTTAATCTGTGACTTTTTCTATTGAAAACAAGTTCGTGTGAATTGGCATACTTAAGAAATGAACAATATCCCATTAACGTGGTCAATCCTAAATCCCTTTTTGAAGGTAGAATAGATGTTCCTGATTTATGTGAGGTTGCCAGAGTAAATGTCAGTTGAAGTCTTGTGGCTTGTGCTTAGCTGGAACAATATACCTGGCCTTTAAATAAAGCTTTTTTTCATGCCTGATCCCGGATGAAGAGCTAATTTTATTCTGTTTTGCTGTTAGTGAACAGACTTCTAAGGGTACTGAATCAATAGGCACAACTGTTTTCTCTTTTTCCAATGAAAGAGGCATTTACTTCAGCACGTACATTTTGATGTGTAAAACTTATGGTGCAGATAATATTTTTAGGAGCATCTTGTCAGCCTAGTGAGGAGTACAGGCTGCTTGAGAGCATGTGCTTGTGTGTATAAATTGGAGGAGCCTGTTTTGTGAACGGATGTCCACTGTTTCTAGAAAGTGAAAATTTCCATAAAGTAGTATCACTACATGTGTTTAGATTAAAATCGTGGTGGTGTTTGTTTGGGCTGCTAGGGAAATGCTGATCACCTAATAATTTAAGTAGTCACCTTTTTATTGTGGTCAAAAGAAGTGGGTCATTTTGCAATGTGTGTAAAATGGAGAGCAATATACTCTGTGGCAGGATACGTTGAGGCTTGTTGCTCAGGCACTCAAAAGATATACTGTTAAAGAAATACTTCTATACATATATATACTCCACTGGGAATATTGAAAATTTTGTTTAATAGCACATAAGTCTGCGTTTATGAGACTTTAAAAGTACTTTAGAGATCTTCACGCAGTTTATGGCTGCACATAGAAGCTCTGTATGTAGCTGTGTCAGTAAAAAACTGGGCTTTTATTAAAGACTTAGTGGACAGTTCTGAAGTGGCTGTAGTTTATCATTGCCTGAAGTGCCTGACAGAAAGATCTGTTGTGGCAGATACCCATTAAGGGACCTTTGTCTACTGGTATTAGGCTTCTTAAGATGCAAAATACTTTTTACTAAACTTAAAAATCTGGCTGTGGGTTGTTTGGACGTGATGCTTGGAGGAACAGCATCTTTTTTAATCATGTTTTTATGATAAGGTGAAGGTGGAAGAAGAGGAGGCAGGTGGAAGGTGAGGATGGCAGAAGAGGAGGAAAGGCCTGACCATGATAAGCTGATTCGTGTAGGTCATGAGTTAAGGGGTATCAAGTGTTATTTTGTGTATCGATTTTTTTTATTTTTTACTCTTTAAATATATCTGTGGTTTCAGGCTTTTGAAGGCTCAAGCAGACTAATGTCCAGTCTTTATGAATTCATGTACTAGATGAGTAGCTCTCTACTGAAGGGCTTCTGGACAATGTTGTTTATCCTTTACTTGCACAATAAAAAAGAAAAAAAGTAGAACTGGAAACAGATTATTTATTACTTAATTATAGGTTCTCTGCTTTAATCACAATTGTATGCTTCCCTTTTATAAATGCTTTTACCCTCTTGACTGCTGTATCCCATCGAAACGCCTTCCACTTGAGGAAAATTTTGAACTTCCAAAAAACTGCAAGTTTGTGGCAGGAATAGGAAGGGAATATCTTGAAGTGAGACCCTGTATTTTTTATTTTTTATATATATATAAAAATTATTTTTAATATATAGACACATACAAAATATATATCTATAGATACAGATAAAATATGTATATAAAATATAGATACAAATATGTAGACATTTATTATATAGTACATCTATAATATATACACATAAATATATATGTTATATCTATGTGTGTATAGGTATTATTTTTTTTCTGTCTTGCTTCAGTAACAGTTAGTAAGGTGGCTGGTTACTGAAGTTAAACCATTTCTGTGCAACTCGAGGAGGACCATTAAGGTTGCCTCTGTAACCTTTCAGGAAGCAGCTGTAGGGAGCGCAGGTGCTCTGGCAGAGCAGTACACAGGGAAGAGGGAAATGTTACCATCACACACAGACACATGATGCTATTTGGTGTGCCAGGTTGTTGCAGTACCAACGGCCAAGTCTACTTCAGTTTGCTAATAATAGTGTTAGATAGACTTGAGGCTAACAACTGAGAGAGGTCCTGATCCTTTTGGAATTAGTAGGAGCTTTGCCCTTGACTTCTGGAAGGGAGAATGGGTGAACTCCCAGAATAAGCTGAAACGTGTGTAAAGCTAGAATCAGGCGCATCTTGGATGCCTTAATATTTTGTGCTGTCAGAAGTATATTCTAGAAAATTTTTTCTGAGGGATTACTAGATTATCACTGCAGCCCTAAATTAAAGCTGTTTAGGATGGGTGCTATACTGAAATGTCACACTGGGCCATGAAAGGTAGGCAAAGCTAGCAAAAGCTTTGGGTTGCTTTTCAGGAACAGATGACGCTCTTTCAAAAGCTTTTTTATGCCTTCCAGAGAGTGATTTTTTTTGAGTTTAAACATCCTGTCTCTTCAGGTTGTTTGGATAGAACTCACAGGAGTGGAAGGAAGAGAATAGATGCCTTATGTGTGAGGAAGCGCTCTGTTTAGCGGAGTCAAATGGTGGTATGTGCCAAATACATAAAAGCAAGAAAACTGCTATTTATTGCTGAACTATTATGTATTTTTGAAGGGGGAAGAAGAATAAAAGGAAAGAAAAAGGGGAGGAGAGGAATAAAAGGAAAGAAAAAGTATGATGGGTTTCTTCCAGCCCTGATAGAATCTCTGTTGCTTACATAATTTTTGAAAAGGAAATAGTCATAATGGTTTTTCATGGATCATTGGTTTATGGGCTTGGCTCCAGAAAACCTTGTAGAGAATAATTTAGTTAAAACAGTGACGCTAATCAAGTGAAACTGAGAGGGTAGATGCTCCGCAAGGTCAATAACAGGATGTTGATTCTTTTGTTGATACAGTCTCCCGAGTCCCCTAACTGCCCTAACTGTGGGCTTCCCGGTGTTAATAGACTTTCCTAGGTGGCACATGAGAGTTCCGTCTGACCTTTTTTTTAATGTGTGTGTGTGTTTGTGTATGTGGCTGCGTTTGTCAGGAGCCAAGGACCTGTGCATACTACCAGGGTTCAGGCTGTAAGGCAGAGGATTCCTCAGTAAGGCTTCTGGATTTGAGGGGGTGCTTTTTGAAACTCATTTTCTTTAATCTGTGTCTGAGCCACCTTTGGCTCTAGCAGAGACAATGTTTTCTAGAGGACTGAGTGTGCTAGCACCAGGTCCTTCTAACTTTCCTGGAGCTAGGAGCAGCAGCAGACAGTGCCCACATTCAGTGGAGGGTTCTTGAGTCCCAACCCTGTATGTTAATGGATCTTTCCACCATCCTCGGTGGTCTTCCCCTAGTTTCCCTTGAATCTCCCTTTTGCTGTGTGGCAATAAATGCAGTTCAGGAGTGGATCACATCAAGAAAGCCCTGGAATTGTGGGACACCTGAGATTCCCAGAATGATAAAATTCTTGTTGCCTAAAAAATTGTTTGTTTTTTTTCTCCTCTCTAAACAGTATCAGAGTTTTCCAAATGAGTTCCTTTTTACTGGTAACTGTTACCGTGCCATGAGCAGTCTTATTTTCACGAAGCTGCTAGCTTGAGCTAGAAATAAAGATTTTTTTTTTTTTTTTTTTTTTTTTTTTGTTCCTTTCCCCTGATGTCAAGCTCCCTAGCGGGTCTCTAGTGCAGAAACAGGTGGTACCACCAGCTGGTGTGAACTTGTGCACGGGAGATGTTGGGGCTAGCAATGCACTGGAGTGGCAGTAGCTCCTGGAGCTGGTATTGCTGCTAATCACAACGTCATGTGGAAAAGCTGTTGGTGATAGCTAGGTGTTTCATATGTGTTTTAAAAGCATGCTGTGCATGAGTTTAATGTGAGCAGTTAAATACTAGTGCCAATTTGAAACCTCCTCTGGACTGGGCATTGACCACTTCTTCCAGCGGCGTGAAGGTACAACATCTGCAGGGTGCTTCCTGTAGGGGTGATGCACTGGTGCACTGGGCTGTCACTGACAGACAGCACTGATGGCACTGATGTTTAACCTCTGTTGGCAATATACCCCATGTTTAACCTTTTACATTTAAAAAATACAATTTATCCTATGAAAATTTTCTGAGTATCAAGTGAACTATCCTTTTCTTCCTTCTGCTTTTTGAAACCAACAGCTTTGTTTGAGAAGGTTTTGTTTTTTTTTTTTTCTTTTTGGTGTGTGTGTGTGTCTGTCATGTTTGCTTTTGCCTGCATATAATCCCCAAACAAAAATAACTTGCTGTAGTATATTTTCAAAAATCGATTTATAGCAGACAGCATGTGTTAACATACTGTCAAAAATAACCACATGTTCCTATGGAGGAGGCAAGGAAAGGACAGAGTTCTTGTAAGCGGGACTAACTACATACTTATAAGACAGGGAAAGCTGGTGAGAAATGAATATTAAATACCCTGAATGGTTTTGAATAGGTTGTATACTGTCTTTATTTATGCTTTAATAAAAAAACAGCAAAATATCCACTGCTACTCTGTAAAGGTTTTGTGAAACATTTCTCGTGCTTCTACTACAAGCAAAAAAGAAAGCAATTCCTCTGCAGTTAGAAAGTCTTGATTTTTTTTTTTTTTTTTTTAAAGTCTGCTTGTTTTACCCAGCTGCTTTTCTTGTATTCTTGTTTACTTTTTCAGGTTTTGAAAAGTTGAAATGTAATCTTTTCTTATATACTAGTTTTGCCAGAGCTTTTCAGTGAGGTTTGGACCTCATCATTCATACATAGAAAAGAATGAGAAAATGAAAAATGCTGAAGTGGGCTTAATATAACTTTTGCTGTTTGTTCTTCCTTTCAATTATCTTTTTTCTTTTTTCTTTTATTGACTGTAAAGTCACCATCAAGTAGGGATAAAATCAGAATCAGTTATGCAAATCAAGTGTACTTTCCTCTTTTCATAGTTCATCTTACTGCTTTGGACTTGACAGTAGCCTGCTGCTTTTGGACAACTACAGACCATTTTCCACAGTTCAGTATTACATAATTTATTAAAAACCAAACCAACCACCACTCCTATCCACCCCCCCCCCATTCAAAACAACTAAGGATGGAGAGCTGAAGTTTGTTTTTAAATAGGGTGCAGCCTTGTTTGCAAATAGGAGAAGGGAACTTTTTTTCAGATCTAACTACTCAAAAGTCTTATACTGTATGTCAAGCTGAACTAGTCTTAAAAAGAAGAAAAGCAGAAGGGGGGGAGGGGGTTGGGAAGGAGATTGTCTAGTTTGCCAGAAGACTGCCATGCTTTCAAGTAGAGGGGAAGACTAGAGGCATAATACATGCCAAGTAATATGTAAACTTGCTGAAAAACAATAGTTTGGGGTCATGCATATGATTTCTATTGAAGTATCATACAATTTAATGATTTACAACTTAATGATCAAAAATTAATTTTAGATGCTATGGTATTGTGCATACTGCATCCATGCAGGTAGTCCTGTTTGCTGGATGCTGTGCAAACTTGGGAAGAGAACAGAAGTTACTATGAAGCATTTCTAACCAAATGAATCAGAAAGTGTAGATTTCATTGGTTGTCCAGGACAGTTAAACAAACCAAAGGTGTTGCCAGTAAAATGGGATTCAAATTCACTTTGCAACATGGAGAGTTTGTGTCTGTGAGCTGCTAGACTGTGAGCCTGCTTTGTTGTGGGGTAAGTTGAGGGGAGTTCCAATTCAATTTTGAAAATTTATTTCTCTTTGAAATCAAAACCTAAATAAATATTTCCTTTTCCTTTCAGCACTGAGATTTTTAGCAGTGGGGAACTTCTTGTCAAAGTGCTTAGTGCCTACCTTGTAATGGAAATTGTGGGAGAATGTGAATAGAACAGAAATAGACCCAGAGTTTATCTGATAGTTCCACGAAAAGTAAATATTGAGATTTGTTTCTCTTCTGGTAATGGACTATTAAAGTACAGCTGACTTGGGAATGGAGGGCTGAAGGGGACAATTTGCCCAAACAGTCATGTAATAAAGAAAAGTTTAAATCTAGGTGGGCCTGTTGCTTCCTCACCCCACGTGTTTTAACAAATTTAAAACATTAATAAAAGACTGAAATTTCAGAGTGAACAAACTGTAGCCTGCCCTAGAGAGACAGCAAAAAAGATCAGAGACATTTTTTCTACATCCCTGTTATAGTAGGGAATGTACTAAATGTCTAGCTGAGTGGGGGAACAGACCATACCTAAACTACAGAAGTCTGGCCCAGGAAAGATTCACTCAAACAGTAGTGAAAATATGAATAAAGTGCTGTGCAGACCCTGCTGAAGTTTGTTTTCATGTTGAAGTACAGCTTGTCTGTCATCTTTCCAGCTGGAGAGATGCTTGTCCCTCTTGCTTCCGGGCAGTGAGAGCCCTTCCACTCCTGAGCTAGACAGTGGGTTGGAAACTTTTTTCTGTCTCTCTGACAGTAAGTAGAAGCTATCAGTACCGAATTTAAATTACTATAACATATTTTGTTGTGTATTAACGAACCTTAGGAAACTGGTCAGGTTGAACATGTGAAGCCTCAAAGCAGAAGTGCTTGGGTCACTTCTGTTGCTCACTTGTTTGAGATTGTCTTGAAACAGTTTTTGCTCCTTATCTGCCCCAACCAGTTTGACAGGCAGTCAAACCCTCTGCGCTGGGACCAGCCTCTGTTTTTCCTCCTCTAATCAAGCCTTGTTTTTCCTGTGAGGTTTACGCTACTTAACACAAGACATACCTACAGAGCTGTGTTGCTTTCAGCACTGAATTGCTTGGCAAGAGGATCCTAAGTGCTTTATGTCCCCTTATACAATAGATTTGCTCTATCCTCTATCTGAGTAGTCTTTTCTGCACCTGTTTAAGTTAAATTGGTTTTAGGGGAAGGCATGTGGTTTTCCATTTTGCTTTGGACTAGGTAACCACAACTGTATGTATAAAATTAGAAATACAAATTTTATATAAATTGATCAATCCTGGTTTTCTACTAAAAATGCTTTTTTTTTTTTTTTTTTTTTAATTTCATGTAGAAGCACTGCAAAGCATCAGTATCAAACACTTGTTAAGAGGGCTAGTAGGATCCTGTGATCTTTTGATGCTATGACAGATCCTGTTAATGGGTCTCAGATCATAGTGGAAGTTGTTATTCATAATTGTCTTTCACTTTATATGCTTAAATTTGATTTCATTTGTGTTGCTCCAGCTAGCCCAAAAGACTGTCTGACTTCTGTGAGATGCTTTCAGGAACAGCGAAGTCTCCAGACTTTGGTGTCCCAGAAGGTGTTAGTGGATACCTGCCTTTTTATAAGGTCACCGTGCAACTTACTTATTAGCCCTGATCTCACAAAATCTTCTCTTTGTCTGGATATCTTATCTTTTAATTGTCTGTTTTTTAAGCTAGTGCTTTGCTTATCTTTAAAATTTTACAGATCTGTACCTTAAACATTATTCCATGAGATATCACATCAGTTCTTGTTTTAACTCTGGATTAAGTTCACTGTTTTATTCTTTTTTGAAGAGTAAATTACCCAGGTAAAATAATATTTGTCTTGTCGCCATTTCACTGTTCAATTACATTTCCTTGATGACTTTTGTTCAGATCTTGTATTATCAAGGTCATACTTACGTCCTTGTAGTGCCAAGATTATTTTTCCTTCTCTCCCCTAAACTACTTCCTTTCACCCTCCCTGCCGGGGTTGTTTTCCAACCCTGCCAGGGTCGTTATCTTCCCATGCAAGACCGGGAACGACACAACACCAATATGATGATCAGATCTTCCTCTATTCTCAGATTCTGTTTACATTTTATAGTATTCTAAGATCTGCACACACGTAGTTATCTGTTCTCTAATAGGCTTCATGCATTGTTTGGTCACGTCTACAAGCACTTACATTGATTAATTATGCTTGCGTAAACAAAGCCCAAAACTTGCCCAAACTTCTTTTATCAGTATCTTTGTTCTGCACAAACTGGTACACTTCTGCTGACCACAGCTGCTCCTTCTTTGCTGACCACAGGTGTTCATTCTTTTGATAACTTTGTCTTCAGCCCTTGTACTTTCCCATCTGCATTCTTTTTCACTGACTTTTCCTTTGGCCTTGCATGTTTCAATCTACATTCTTTTCCCATTGGCTTTGTATTCCTATCTGCATGCTTTCTGCATTGGCTTCCATCTAATGTAGCCCAGGACCCTACACCTTCCTTCTTTTAATGACTTTTGGCATATCTGTCATTGTTATGTGTGGCAGTTATTTCAGTGCTCTGTGGTGGAGATTATCCAGATCCCCTTATTTTTTTTTATTGTAAATGGTCTAATTTTGTGTCCACACTGTATGTGGTAATAACCATTATCCTATCCTCATTTTCAATGTATCATTTTACTATCTTTATTGAAACAGAAAGTAAAAAATTTACCGTCGTGTTTGTTCTTGCTTATTTTTTCCTAAACATTCTCTTAAACCTCAGTGTGTAGTTAGCTGCCTTTCTCTTCCTCTTTTGAAGCTGCAGTGCATAGTAACAGTGATGCCTCCAGTATTTCCTTTGCATGGTTCAGCTCAAGCAGGCTCCCAGTTGGTTTTACTCTTCTGTTTGTACCCTGTAACCTCTGAAACATGCATTTCTTTCTTAAGCTTTTTTCTACCTGTGGAAAAAAGTTTTCCTGTTTGTTTTTAGCATTACAGGTCAGGTTTTTATTCATCCAGGTAGTCTGGAGTCCTTCTCACCAAATTTGTTCTCTAGCTTGGAAAACAAACCCAATGAGTGGAAACAGATTGCAGTTAGAGTGCAAATACCCTTCAAAATCTGTCCACCTAATCAGCCCCATTAACAAATTCCAGTTGTTTCTTGAGCTTTGCCCTTCCCAAATTCCAGACTGCTTGATCTGTCTCTGGGAAGTGATCAGAAATGGTCAGGATTAGTTTGTACTATTACCTGTCCAGCAGCACGAACTGACTCTGAGACAGCATCCCTGTTGAGCAAAGGAATCCTTCAGCTAGCATATCCATGACATTGCTAACATTCATAGTTTTGGGATTTTTAAATAAAATATCTTGTTTTCCCAGGAGTTCACACTTTTCATCAGCATTTTATGAGGGATAATCTTTGGACTGCAGTCTGTGTTCAGGTATAAACAGGGCAGGATCTGTAGGATCCCTGTTGCTCTCCAAAGCGATAATTGCCAAAAGTCTGTTATGTTCCAGCTATTCTGTATTTCTTAACCACTTCATTGATATACAGTACATCCTTATTCCTTTATTTTTTAAATTTTGTTTTATCCAGCTTTAATATCTTGCAGCCTTTGGTGCCTGTGTTGAGGTTGCTGTTGGTGTGTAGCGGATAGATGTTGCCCATGTGCTACACAGCAGCCGGCTCTGTGTTCTGCAGTCAGCCTCATCCTTGGCAGTCAAATGTAGCAAGTCGAGCTCTTAAACTCTCTGATACGGTCAATTGCTTCATCTTTCTACACTAGTTGGTTTTGATGGATGGACGAATCCACTGTGGAAGACTTGTGTGTGTTTAGTACCTCTCTCTTCCTTTATTTTTAGTCCTGTCTTATTGACCATCCTACCTGGCAATTTTAGCCTTTGTGTAAGTATTGGCAACCTCTCAAAGGTCATGTTTCTCCTAATCTACTTCTTGTATTTCATAATGTGGCAACAGCTCGTCTTCTGTGAGACTAATGCTTTTTCTTTTGAATCTCTTAATTGCTGGCTGTGGCTGGACGGTATAGTGCTAGCGCTGTCATCTTAATGTGGAAAACAATTCATCATGCAAGAGAAATGTGGCTGAATTATTTTTTGCGTGTGTTTAAAAACCCCTTTTCTGCAGGAGACTTACTTTAGGAGCAAAAACTGTGTGGGAGAGCTGAAATTGCTGGAAACGTGTTTATAAGGGAAATTCTGGCAGATTTTTAACTGCCACAGAAGAAATGTGGCTGTTTAAAACCCAAGAAGTTGTACAATTCTTTTTCCAGACATGGACCCTTTACCTTTAATTGCTATTTTAGGATATGAAAAGGTTTAGGAACAGAAAGACTGGTATAAAATGTCTAATCACACCCATAATTAACTCAGTTAGTTTCTAACTCCGTGTGCACAGTATTGCATCTGCTTGAAGGTGCATGTACTGTATATGCAATTGTTAGTGGTTCCTCCCTCTAAAAGGGGAGTGATAGATGTTAATTGTGCTGTGAAATCACGTGAGCTTTGAATGGTTAAAATTCACTTGTATATCTGGATCTGCTATATATGTTGGTATACCATTTCTGTGAGTGCTCTCTTTATTGAGTTGCCCAGATCATCTTCCATGCTTGCCAGGCTTTTGGGGCTTTGTTCTCTGTCTGTGTGTGTTTTCTTCTTTCTCTTTTCTCTCACCTTTCCCCCCCCTTTTTTGGGGGGGGTGGGGGGTGTTGTTGATTTTATTTTGGCTTTTTGTGTTTGTTTGTGGGGTTTTTGTTTAGCTTTTCTTAAGTTCCAGATGGGAAAGACATCATCAGGTCTGTTGCTTGTGTGTAGGCCTGGGTATGCAGAGGGTGTGGGATTTTTTGTTGTTGTTTTATTCTTCTGAGTTAACAGTGAGGAGAGATGGGCAGAGGGAAAGCTTTAGCAATTCGTGATGCCTAGCAGGGTTTGATTACATTTGAAATAACTAGTTGTGATTTCTGTTTGGTTTTCGATGAAAAGAAGGAAGTGGGGCACATCCTGCCTAACAACTTCTTGTAACGGTCTATGATTTCTTTGCAGCATGTGCAATGATATAATTCAGATTGTTTTCTGTGTGAAAAATGTTCAGTACTGCCAACTCTTGAGACTTCTACATAATATTGTCTGTGCTGGTGGAGAATACCAGTCTTGATCATCTCTGTAGACCTTTGTAGTTAAGTATCCCCAGGCATATTGTTGCTGCTGCTCTCTTAACATGTGAGCGTGTTTTTAATGCGTGTTTTTAATGTTAATACCATCAGATACAGGGAAGGGTGTCGGGGGATTCAGAAGGGGCAGGGTGAGACAAGGTCTCTGTTACTCTTTCTAGAGCTCTTCAGAGATGTTAGTGTAATCTCCCCTTGACCAGTGACTCATACCAGAAAAGGGATCTCAAAACTTTTGAACCCAGGAACAACTCATTTATAAATATCATTTTGTCTTCTCACTTAACACAGTACTTCCTTCCTCTCCTTTATGATCACTGAACAGATGCATCACCTGTTAAAACTCAATTGCATTTTACAGTAAGCACTCGACACCTTGGTGCTAGGTGTGTCCTATATGCACCCTGAGTGAGCTGCTCTGAGGGGCCAGGTAGGTACCTGGCTTTGTAGGTCACAGATGCATACCTGCATCCATCCATATATTTTTTTTTTTTATATATATATATATATATGTATTTATGCCAATTGGACTTGCAAGCTTTTTTAATCTAAGTTTGGGGTTGTTTCAGAGCTGTGGTGGTTTAAGGTGCTGGTGACCTGGTGCGGCATGTTGCTCAGTGGTGTCAGTCATTGTCTGTACAGCTGGTTTGCCCCGGGGAGCACTGCCCTTGTCCATTCTACCGTGAGGTTGGGGGTGCAGCCAAGCCCTCCCTGGGGAACATGCACATACCCACCTCGGCAGAGATGAAGGATTGATGCCTCTGTAGGCAGCTGCTGCGTGTGAGGGCGGTTGTCTGTAACTGCAGTGTCAGAATAAGATACGTTAGGGCAATAATTTTTTAAAGAAGTCTGCTGAATCTTGCAGGCCACTTTTTTGTCTTCTGTGCAGGTGAGAACTTGTTTGCTGTTCTAAGGAACCTACTTAACCCTGTAAGCAGGTTATTTTTAAGATGACTTCATGCTGAGATCTAAGGACTGTTGTAACCAAGTCCCACTTTGTCAAGAAGGGGAGCTTTTAACCTTTATTTGGGGAAGTGCAAATCTTAATTGAGTTCTATGATTTGCAACATTTGCCAGGGTTAGTGCCAGGTCTTTGAACTCTCTGCTTTTAGGCTAGGGAGAACAAAAAGAAATAAGCATTTGAAATAAATCTTGTTTGCTGATCTAGGTGTAGATTTCATTTTTATGAAGGTCCTTTTGGGGAGTGGAACAAAGTGTAGATTTTAAATCTCTTCTCTGTCTGTCCTTTTGATGCTCAGAGGGGGCTGGATTTGTGTATCCAGGAGAAATCCTGGACTGAGGGTATATGTTTCTAAGCAGAAATACTAAGAGAAACTTACGAGATTGCGAAGTGAAAAACAACCTTTCATAATAAATCTAAGCATCTCTTTTAGCATAATAGGATTCTCAAAACAGTTCCTATCATGAACAATTCATGCTTTAGATAGGGAAGAAAAGCAAAAACAGGAAAAAAAAGAAATATTTAAAGGAAATAAAGGTATTTTGTTGGCCCTCTGCTCTCCCCTCACTGCCAGTGTCCCCTATATATTATTTCCTGCTTGGTGCTTAGTGTTGAAGGTGCCCATGTTATGCCACTTCTGTTCCCAAAGCTGTGGAGTTACCACCCATGTGCATGTTGACAAAGAGGAGTGAACAGTTTTAGGTCACTCTTTAAAGGCGATCCCTGGAGGAGTTTGGAAACAGACCCTTTGTGCAAGTACTGCTTGGGAGTTTGTGGCATGCCCTTCTGTGGTGCTCCCAGGAGATTGTCGCCGCTTTGAAGAGACTGTGGGGCTGGTGTGTGTCACATCTGTCACAGAGCTGGAAGCGGCTCTTGTCTTGTGTTCGCTAGAAAAGCATTGCAGCCAAGGGTTCACCTTTGGAAGGGCCTTGTTCAGTGCGAGGTTTGGGAAACAAAATACTGGCTGAAGTAGAGAAATCCATCCTGTCAGTAGGAGAGTATAGGAGGGTGTGGGGGTGATCTGTGTTTGTGTGGCTTGTGTTTTGGTTTTTACTTTGTGTAACTGGAATACTGTTGTGTACCTCTGAATTGTTGGGCATGGCTAATAAATTCCTACTTTGCTTGATTTTCCAGTGGATTGGAAATATGACTGTTTCCTTAATATGGAAAAATTTGTTTTCATTGATACACTTTACTGCTTTGTTTTCATGATCTATGAAGGAATTATAAAACTCTAATGGGCACAAAATTCTGATGTAAATCTAGAAGAATGAATAGAAGCAAAAATACAGTCTTGCCTGTCTTACACTGAAACTTTAGGGATTTTGCACTGACGATTCAGATGTGGGGATTTGCTTTTAATATGTAGCCCCTCCTAACTGTGCTGGGAATAATCCAACCATGTCAGCAATGCCTAGAGTAGGCTGTGTGGTTATGTTTTAGGAACCTGAAATTGTGTTCATCTGTGGGAAGGTTAGAAAGGCAAACTCATAATTCTTCCTTATCAGTTATATGTTTTGAAATGATTTTGGAAATGTACAGCTACAGGTTATGTTGCAGAATGGCACACACTTCAGTTCTTTCTGGTACAGCCACTTGCAGTTCAGACAGGTTAAATAGAAAAGAGTTTTAAAGGCTCTCTGCTTAATGCTCCAGTGCAATTAAATCCTGGCTTTGTTTGTAGAAGATACGATCAGCATGCATTAGAACAATCAATATGACCCATAAAAATAAGAGGCTTTGTTAATTTGTAATGAATGTTTGAGTAAGCCAAAATGAAGTGAGCTTTACGAAGAGCTGTATAGTCAGGGGCTGAACTCCAGCAATCCTCCTGGTAGAGGAGGCCTTGTAAAGCTCCTGATGTGGGGTTTTTTACAACATCAGCAGCTCTATTGCTAATGGGTATGATTGTTGTGAATGTTTCAAAGGTTTGGTTTTCTTCGAAGCTGCTCTTGATGAAACTGTGAAGTAGGAGAAAGAGGATTTCTGTGTTTGTGTAAGAGAACTGGGAAGTTAGCAGCCCTCAAATTTGCAAAAGGAAAAAGCATGTAAATTAAACATCTCAGGGATGCAGCATTAAGAAAGAAAGAAATATCCTGAATTAACAAACACAAGATGACCAAAAACATTGCCCCCCTCCCAATAATTCAGTGTTCTGAGGTTGTCCTTGTATTTAAGATCTGCTTCGTAAATTATGAAAACTTGGATGTGGCAGATATCTGTCGTATAACATATGGTTTAAACAAACATTTAATTTAAACTGACACTGTTTATAGCTGTTCTGTTCAAGCTGCTATCTCACTGAACAGATTCTACTATCTAGTGGCTATGCCTAGCAGACAATCTCACTCACCTCGGGGGGGGGGGGGGGGGGGGGGAGCTTCACTCTGCTCCAGCTACCCCATATGCTGAAAAACATTTTTGCAATTGTAGAAGAAACTCAACACACACACACCCACACCCCCCGCAATAGAAGGCTGATATTCCTCCCCTTCACATTCTCTGAAAACGTTGGATCATTTCAAAAGCAAACCCAGAGTACCAATGCATCAATGATTTGTCAGCTGTGGTGAGTTCAAGCGAACTTGAAATGCTGATTCTCCTGTACTTCTTTCATGTTCAAAGCCTTCTGCTGGCTTACAAAACAAGTTAGTGCTTTGTGTAGGATGGTGCACTGTCTTGCTTATGCTGCTTAAGTTAGATCATAAAGAAACCCAAAGCAATGGAACGTTTGAAAAAAAAATAAAATTGAGAAATGGAATGTCTTGCTTGGGGAGTTAGTTTATATTACACCATAACATGAGGGGTGGTATCTACAACAGTACTAGGGCAGCAGCCTATAGGGGGAAAAGATGACTTTCTGTTATTAACTACAAAGATACTTATTTTTCAGACTTCAGTTACACCATCTGACTCTTACTCTATCTAAAACATACATGACATTTTCTAAGGTAAATGTCTCTGTTAGTAACAAGTGTTTCAGATTTTAATAATGAATTGATTGATGTGGACCAATTTTCAGTTTTAGTCTCCTAGGAGTCAAAACTGTCCTTGACACATTACTGTGTAATACAAACTAATTTTAATACACAGACTCACTTATGTAGCATTTTAATACACATTAGTGGAACTCATCTGGTGAAGAAGCAAGTCAGTGAAACCTGTGCTGGTCCTACTTCATAGGGTACTTTAATGCATTTTTTTCTGTGGAATTCTATTAAGTCAGCATAGTTTTGGTTTTGTCATCTTTATGAATTAAACATTTTTCTAGCAAAAAAGTATGAGAAATCAAAATTTGCATAAGCAAATTTTTAAAACCGGTGGAGTAATAATATTAATAACCATTCTTTTTATGAAAGTAGCTCTGATAATCATTTGGAACATGATGCTATAAAAGAAGGAATGACAGTATCATACCATATTTACTATAGCCCAAGCTGTCCAAATGCCATGTAGGTACAGATTATTAAAATGCTGTTTTTCAAACAACACGTGTACCTATGAGGATTGTGTGCTTTACTAAATGGCTGGAATTGCCATGTTATGTTAAATTGTATCAGAGTAAATATAGCCTTGAGGCTATTTTCTTTTCAGCCAGCTGGAGTTTGTCACTGATTTTTAGCCTGTCCATCACCTCCCTTTGGAGATGGTCTGTGTTCAGAGCTGCATCCCCCTTCTGCCCAGTTCCACAGCTGCCAGGCAAACTTCTCCCTGCAAAACTCTGCAGCAGGATCTAAAAAATCTCTTACCAAATCAAATCTTCCAACAGTGAATCTAGTTTAAACCACTAATTTGCTAATGATCTAACTGAAACTCCTGACTCAAGAGGTTTGTGCCAAGTATGGTTTTTTTCCACTCTAAGGTACCACTCCTTTTACTGAAGAGTGGTACCTTGAAAGCAGTTACCTGCAAGCATTTTCTGTCATGTTTTCAGGGATGGCTGGATTCATCCCCATAGCTGGTGCCTGGTTCCATCCTATCTGTAGGAGAAAGGACCTGTGCTGAAAAGCCACACACTCTCCCCACCTGCATCAAGGTGCTCCACACCATCTGTACATGTGTGCAATACCAACAGCGCAAGGTGGTGCTTTGGGTTTGAAAATCAGTAATGTCGTCTTGTGTGGAGGACTTTGCTAATTAACATTTAAAATTTATTGCTGCTACAGATTCGGGCAGCTTTTGTTTTTAAAGACAATAAACATCTCAGTTTTCTGTAGACTAAATGCTCATGGCACGTTGACGTTGATGCGTGATGCCCACGCTCAGTGGCCGCAGATACAGTCTACCTCTGGACCATTTTGTCATGGCTCTGGGGGTGGGTGATTAGGAAAGGATTGCAAATTCAGTTTACTGTTTTGCTAGCTTGTTCCTTCCAATGTATATCCTGCCTAAGGAGAGCAATTGATTTTTAAATGAGTAAAGGAAGGAGACAATGCAAATAAACTGTGTTCTCTCACGTCGGTTTTAATGCCACAGACCTGATTTCATCAGTGGAGACAGAAAACAGCAAGATGCTTCCTCCAAATTGTTGTTTAATTTAATCCTCTTCTCTCCACTTCTCCCCACCTCCCTCTAATGCACGTATCCGCCATGGGTTTTGAGGATGCTGCAAGAACAAACTGATTTTCTCTGATTGCAGGTATGCTGTAAAACCTGTAATTTGCCTTAATGGAAGGTAATGCTGACCACTTGATAGCAATGAAGCAGATAAAATCGGTTGCCTGATTACCTATCAAGTGAGTTACTCATTAAAACAAGTACTCCTCCTTTGGTGAAACAAAATGAGTGATTTGAATTCTGTCAAGAGATTAGCAAAGAAACATACTGAGGTATGAATCTCTGTTAAGAAGATCTCGAAAAGTATGAAGTATAGTCATTTTCCAATCCACAGCTGCTCTCTCTTGACCTTGTTTTAAAGGGGCTGGGGGAGCTGCCTCCTTGTGAGTCACCTTGCAGGGTGATAGACACTTTTCAGCAAGGAGGTGTATAGTGGCAGGAAGAAAAATGCAAAGCAGTAATTTTGAGGATTTCTTCTGAGATACAGATGTGTTTGTGTTAAAATTTAAATATCCTAGCTATTCAAGTGTAGGAAAGCCTCACAAGTGACTTGCAACAATTCATTAATTCCTGATATTGAGCATTTTGACAGAAGAATGGAAACGTGTATTTTTGATTGGATGATGCCTCTAAGGTTGCTTCAAATCTGTTACGTTACAAACTGAATGCATCCTCAAATGATGCCTGCAGAGGCACACACCATTTAGTTTAAACTTCAGAAAAAATGACTGGAATTTTCTTTTCCTTGCTATTTTGGCCTGTCTTTTCATTGCTACCTCTTTTTGTTCTGGTGTCCTGCAATATAATTTGCTAGTGTGTGCTTTCCCGTAGGAGGATTTTCAGTTATGTTGAAAATAGAGAAAGCATATTCATACTGTGAATACAGCCAATGGAGAAATATAATAACATGTCCAGCATTACAGGTTTGTTACTTTCAA
This sequence comes from Athene noctua, assembly GCF_965140245.1. NCBI lineage: Eukaryota > Metazoa > Chordata > Aves > Strigiformes > Strigidae > Athene > Athene noctua. Next base: position 101,895,890 of record NC_134037.1, on the reverse strand, counting down.
GCAGATGTTGCTGCAGGCTCTGTTATGTTAGTAAGTCTCTAGCACTTGGTTGAAGGAAATAGCTGAGCCTTCCTGTTTATAGATATAGCAGACAAAACATTTCTACTAAATAAAACTTAAGCTGAAAATTTTGTCAGTTGCTCAGTGTCCTGTAAGCTCCTGTGCTGGTTACAAATTTACTGGTAAATAAATCACTGTTACAGTTTTTCTTCTGAAGCTTTGTTTAGACAAAAACTTCTAAAAAACATTTAAGTTATTTTGGCTTGGGGATAGAAAAAGGAAGAATATGGGAGTTTTGGGGCTTGTGTGCTGGACCGAGTATTTCAGTGGTCAGATGTGACCTATGGTATGCACGATTAAAAAAAAAATTTTTTTTTAGTTAACTTTTAGAGCACTTCACTAAGTTTTGATCATCTTTTATGTCTCAAGGCTGTCTTGGGATCAAATCTCACTTAAAAAATTTGGAATATGAAAAAACCCCATGGACTGTGAATATAATGATGGTTTATTATGTCTGTAATTTAAAAACTGTGTAGCCATGTGAAGTTACAATTCTGTGATCCTCCATTTGGCTTTGTGGAGTGCTTTAAACACTGTACAAGCTGAGAGGTGAAAAAGTGTTTACAGCCCATTTCACAGGGAATACATAATTCAAATTGAAGTTGTATGTTCAGGTTGTCTGTAGGTTAGAACTTTGTGTTAAGAAAGAAACGCACACCAAAAAAAATCCCAAAACTTGGATTAAAAAAAGCTATGTGTAAAGGTATTTGCCAGGTTTCTATCTAAAAATCCTGTGGAGGGTTTGTGCTCAAATCAGTCTTGGTCGCGTAAACTTGCATGTAAGCAGTTACATGAAGCCTACTGACTTTGTGGATTAGGGGTACCCTCTCGTCTTAAGACAAATACAAATGCTGCCGTAGTCTGTATCTCAAAAAAAGGTGGGGGGAGTAGCTTTTATTCTTTTAGTTTACCTCCTATGCAAATAGATACAGATTATTCCTTATCCTAAGACCCTGGGAGCTTAGACTAGTCATTACTTTTGTCTCTTCTGATAGTGAAGAAGTTGCCTTTAATTATGGTCCCATCACCTCTGTTTTTTATTCATTTAGATCATGGACTTTTATCCTTCTCAAAGAACAGATGGGTAAACTCTTCATTTGAGACTTGATTAAATTCCCGTTAAAGTTGTGACTTCAGTGTATTTTGGGTTCTCTTGTTTTCCAGCTCTTATTACTTGAAGATGACTAGGTAGATCTGGAGCACAGAAGCGTCTTGCGGTGAGGTAAGGGCATAGAGAGCTCAGTCATATGGAGCCGTAACCATCCCCACCTCCTAGGGCCGGTGGTTTTGCAGTGTATGAAAATGCCTCTTACGTAATACGATACCATCAAATTCTTGCCGCTTCTGACCTTTAGTAGGTCTCTGAAGCTTTGGTAAACTGGATTCTTGGAAATTACAACTGCGTTTCTTAAAGCCACCAAGGATCTTCTCCATTTTTCTTGAGGTGTTTTCCCCCATAGCATGATGTGTCCTTGTCTACACCACAGCTATTTAATCTGTCAGCTCAGTTAGAGTTCTGCTGCTGCACTCCAAAGTTTCCCCTCTCTCGTTCTCCCTCTCTCTAGTTAGCCTTTTTGTTCTTTGCTTTGACCTTCAGCTGTCATAACAGGATTGGTGATCCAGAGGAAGAAATTATTTTTCCTGACCTATAGAATGGTTTTGCTGGCAATATCAACACACCTTTCAGTAGTCAACCTCAGTCTTGACCTGTGAAAGAGCTACCAGTTAAAATGGTGGGTTGCTTGTTGTCTTTTACTGTCCTTTGGTTTTTCTCCAGAGGGGCTAGCAAAGGTATCAGTTGTGTCAGCTTTTTGCAACATTACACCTTCTACAGGAAGAATAAACTGGAAATCAATACCTAAGTTTGTGTCATTAATGTTATTCAGACTTTCAAGTAAGTGTGACTTCTACTCTGGGAGATTTCATTTGCTGACGTAGTTGAAAGGCCTCGTTTGACCTCTGTGTGTGAACCAAGCTTGTTGCTACTAATGACGATTTTTTTATCAATGCATGGAAACAGTGTGACTTGTTCTTCCCATTTTATATTCACCAAGTTTTAAACTGGAACTGAAATATAATACTGAGCATGTTACTGAAAAACAAGAGAAGTAAACAGAAGTTTCCATATTTGTCTTTTTTTTTTTTTTTTTTTTTTAAAAAAAAGTATATCTTTTAGGTTCTTCTAACAGCATAGGTCATAAGCCCTGCCTGAGTATTTCGTAGTAGTTCAATCGTATATTTGTAAACAAACAATGATATTTATTATTGTGACCCATTTTACTCAGCATACAAAATCTACTGTCAACTAAATTTAAAGGAATGACATGGATATCAAACCATCTTTACAGATTCCCTTTAAACCACTGTTTAGTAGTCCATGCCACTGGAAGGCTAATTAATTTATGGACTGTACAGCTGTTATATATAATATGTCAAAACTGTGTGGCTATAAATGATCTTTTGATAAGGTCAAACTCTGAAGTGTTGTAAGAGTTTAAGGTCTGACACCTACATCACATTTGCGTGTACTAGTTAATATTTAAATTAGAGATGCTGTGTTTATGCTATGTGGTCACAAATAGAGATGATCACCCCACTCCTCAGGTGGAAGGTTTGAGTTCTGCTGGCGTATGCAGAAGTCTGGAAGCTGAAAGATGTTCCTAGCCATCTAGATTAAGCCAGACTAGTGTCTCTAGTTTTTCTTCCTCATTTACATGCCGTACGAAGACATGTGGTTACATCTGAGCCTCCTTCTGGGATGCGTTTCCCATCCCTGTCTGCTGCCCACAGAGTAGCTTTCTGTTCATAACAAGGATTGTGTCATCCTAGTGCACTGCTGAGCTGGTCACCCTCTGTGTGAGCTGCAAGTCTTGTGCTGGATGTCCTCAGCGAGAGTTAGTTTTGTGTGAAGGATTACCCTTTTTGTTGGTGGTGTTTTCAGAAAGACTTTTCTACTTCCTCAGCATATCAAAGTGGATAATAAATGAAAAACTGTCTGCTCTCTGTCATAAAATAGTGGACTCAATTTCTGTGGTGGGTTTTTTTTTTTTTGAATTTTTACACAGTTTATTTTTCACTACTTTTAAAAGTGATAAAAATAGTCAACATTGCAGCAATGTTAGTTGAAACGTGTGGAGACGTTTTGGTATGCAAGAATGACATTTAATCTTTTTTTGAAAGAATACATAACTCTTAAGCAGTATAATATTTCTAGAAGTAGATACTTTATTTTGAAAGTGCTTTGTAAGAAAATACTTTTGCAGTTCGTCTCTCCCCTTCTTTCCCCACTTCTGCATGGCAAAAGTAACCTTTTTCTTTCTGTTGGCATGAGCTAAATGATGAGACAGCAGTTACTTAACTATAGCTAGTCTATAACCACAGCTTTGGTATAACAGAGGCTACCAGTTAGTAATTTCTCTAACTTTTGCTAATTGTTTTCAGAAAGTGGAAATGCTTCATATTTAACAACCTTGTATGATTTACCTGTAGCTTTAAAAATTTCACTTATGCAAAGCTTCTGTGTTTGAAGCTGCATAAGTTCTTGACCAGAGACAAAACTGCAATTATCTCCACAAAAATACAAACTGCACCTAACAAGGATGCTGCTGTTCAGACTCTTCTCAGTGGCAGGGTTGCACTCTTTTATGGGCCACCATGTAGGATATGTGGTTTGGAACATAAGACCAAACCAGAATTCACAGGTGAAACCTTTCTGTGGCCGTGTTTTAAGTTGAATACATTTTCATCCTGTTTGCTGGCTGTTTCTGCATTGCATTTGATGGGTATGCAGGAAAGCAGCTGCAAGCAGTCTGCTCTGCAAGTGCTCCAAGCAGGCAGCGGAAACATGGTACAGCTGTGGTTTGATGTTCTTCTCAGTGAAATACCAGCCTTAAACATTGCCACCCTTCCTGCTCTCCACATCAGCCTGCTGCCACCTCCGTCATGTTGGTGCAGCTGCCTCTTCAGGTCTGTGCAAACTAGAGTAAGCAACTGATACAGCAGAAAAAACACCTGACAAAAATAGACGTTCAGGTGGTTATTCTTAAAATATGCATGTGCGTTTGGAGGGCCTTTTGTTGTTTCTGTTTGTTGGGTTTTTTTCTCAAGTTAGGTAGTGTGGTTTGGGGGAAAATAAAAAACATTCAGATTCCTTTCCCTGGATAGTTGACCTGGTGGACATATGTGTATGGTTTAGTTCCAGAGGACAGCCTCAGGACAGCTTTCAAGATGTGATGTACACTTACTGCTTCTTATGTTTTCTGTATGCTAGCTCTGTTTGAGAAAAATGCCCATAGGACGAAGGAGCTCAGTTTAGCACCTGGGAGGGGTGATAGAGGTATGGCCTCTGGCACGGCAGTGTGCTCTCTGCCACGTCCAGCCTTAGCACCACTTGCTTGGGGTCTTCACTGTCTTCTGTATCAGTTCTTATTTCGCTCAGTTTTCTGGCAAGGAAATGTGATTTACAAGTGTAACTGTTTCACAATCACCTTAAGTCATCCATGGGCAGAGCTGCTGTTGACCGGCACAGTTCCCGACACTCTTTACAGAGAGTGCTGCCACCTCCCAGCTGCTGCTACATGGTTCATTGTGCCATATGACTGGCCTGGTGAGTTTCCCTGTTTTGGTGTTGGTGAGTTAGTTTTCATGCTGTTCAGTCTCCCAGTGTGCTTCCCTGGGCAGCCCTGTGAGCGGTTGCCCCAGTGACAGGAGCAGGATGAGGATGGGAAGGATGCAGAAGGGCAGGGATACTTATTTTAGCAGTAGTGCTGCCATATGCCAGCTGTAAGTGAACTTAATCATAGCTAAAGGTCCTGCCTTCAGTCATTCTCGGTATTAATGCTTCAGAGAATGGGGCTTTGATAGGTTTTATTACAGTGCTAGCACCGGGAGTGAAGAGGAAGAGTGAACAGAGGCTGCTGCATCCTACAGGTGTTAATGAGAGCACTGGATCCTGCGAGGCTGTCCTTGTCCTTCATAGCTTCCTGACCTAAATACATCCTGCAGGTCCTGCTGGAAACAGACCTGGTGCAGGGAGCGTCCTTAACTGAAGTGTGTATTTTAAAACTGCTTAATTATTTTTGTCTTATCTGATGAGATGGTTTTGATCTGTTGTGCTAGTTAGGCTATTGCAGATAAAACATGGTTTTAAAAACAGTCTGTTGATTTCAGAAAGGATTCGCTGCCCCCCCCCCCCCCGAGAAAAAGGAATAAAAGGCTTCAAGTATTTAAGAATTGGGTAGTAATTAAAGAAATCATTGTTATTCTCTCTTTTCCTTGGGGTAAAGGTAGTACTGGAGCAGAGATGCATGCAGCTGCTGAAAGGTGATACTGTTTGGCCATGAGGTTAATTGCCAACTGAAACATTGCTGCAGTTTCTTTTCAGAAAGAAGAAAGCAAAATAGTTGAAGGGTTGTTTGCCAGTGGAAACATAGTTAGTTTTATACATATGAAGAAAAAATTAACTAGTGCTGCCCTCTTGCAGTTCAACAGCAAGACAGTCATTAATCTAGTCCCAGTACAGTTATCCCTTTCTATTACCTAGGTACAGTTATAGCTACAGGCTTTCTGAAGGAAGGGTAGGTCAGGAGAGTTTCCAGTAATCCTTTGGAGGGAGGATAACAATGAGATGGCCTCCTGCAGCAGCTCTTGGATCTACAGTTTCCTAAGTTTGAAGGACATAGAGACCCTTGTTCTGTGAAAACTATTTTCCAAATTTCATGTAACTGCATGTATTTTCCTAGTAGCAGAATCACTTGCCAAAGGAACTCAATCATAATCTTTCTCTTTGTTTTTTTAATTACTGAAGGTATCCTGAGGACAGGGTGTCCTGCAGTCTGTGCAGTTGGGGTTGTGGTGGCTTTGGAGGGGGCTCACCCCCAGTTTCCTTAGCTGGCCTGGGCCACCAGAAGGCAATGGCTGGGGTATGGGGCAGAGGACCCACTTCTTCCTCCTCTTCATGGGGAAGTGATGATGACTCCAAAGAGTTCATGCCTTCCTGCAGCTCTGTTCAAAAGCTGGAGGAACCATTGGCTCCCACCTCTGAAGAAAAGGTGAGTTGGAGTGACAAAAACCTGAAGTGTGTCTAAAACGATTCCTTTTGTGGGTTTGTAATCTGAGTGATGCTGCTGCAGTCTTCGGGACATCTGCTGTTCTTACTGGATATGTAGTGTTCCTAAATATCTGTATGTGGGGGGCAGGCAAGCAATGAATGAATCTGTACTTCTGTAACGTGCGGAGCTCTGTTCCTTATCTTTAACTGGCTTTATTATGTTAGACTGAAGAGGGTTGGGTTTTTTCATGGTGTAACATTGTACTTTGCACCACTAATATTCTGAGAAGTTTTTTTCCTAGGCAAAGGTTACTTGCCTGTGTCATGTGTGTTTTATTTTGGCCTGTGCCATATTTTAAGTACTTGTTTCATCGTTTGTGCCTGCCTAAAATGCTGAAGAAGGGTACCTCCTCATGCCCCATCATTCATGTTAAATAGTGGCAGGGAAGAGAAGCCTGAGAGGGTGTTTAAACCTGAAAAGGGTAGAGGTAGACAGCTGTTGAAGAGCTCGAGATTGCTTAGCAGGGCGGGTACAGGCCAGAGCTAGAAGAGTGAAAAATCCTAATGAGGAGTTAAGGTTTTCAAGAGAATTTGAAGGCAAATCAAGGAATGTTGATCTAAGTCCTTAGCCCAGCAGGAACAGGTGATGGGTGGACTGAGACTGCTTCTGCCATTTCAGGGTGAGCTGTATACAGTGGGCCATCTGAAATGTTATTTCAAACATTAGCATTCAGAGGATTGTTCTGAAGGTGCTCTAACATTTGCTTTGGTTCCTTCTGCCTCACTCTGTATGCTCTTGATTCAGCAGACGTTAAGCTCTGTTTAAAATACTGATGTAATGCCATTTTTTTTTTTTCTGTGCTGAAGAAATTCATTCTTTTTAGAGGTAAAATTTAGAGGGAAAAATTAGGGTCATAGACACTTGGAAATATCCTTATTTCATATCCTTTTAGTACAGTAGGAGATTTGTATAAAAAACTTTTTTATACTAAGTGTTTTACTTACTTTCAAAATGAGACATTCTAAAAAAAATTTATTAGTTTCAACTATATTGGATGCTTCTTGCCTGTTGTATGTAATCTGTCATTGTTTGGAGCACTAATGGCCACTTAAAGTTGCAAGTTATTTATCCTTCTGCTCTCTCTGCCAGTCTTCACCAGCACATACAATGTCTGTTTGGCCTTATGGAGGATTTTTGCCCCCAGTTTCTTTCAAGGCTTCACAGTTGTATTAGGAAGGATGTTGAGTTTGAAGGGATACCAAAATGTATGTCTGTGCCTGTTAAATAATCCTGTGTGTCCAGCTCACCCAAGATAAGACTCAGTGTTTCATCTTGCAATGAAGATTGTTTAATCTAATGACGTGATGCAATGTGGTGGTTGGGACAAGTTGAAAGCATGGGTTCTTGGTCAATCCCAGTGCCTTAGCTGTGTGTTGAGGCCTATGGTTTCATTAGGGCCCTTTTCCTTATTTGTGTGCCATTGCGTTTGACCCTTTTTTTATCTTCTGCCATTCAGTTTCTTAGTCCCTTCCTTATGTTAATCATGGTAGCTGGTTGGCTGGCTTCATACTGCAGAGCTGTGTTGAGTTGCCTTTCTCTTTTTTTTCAAATCACTGCAGAGGTCGATTCCTCCAGTGTTTCAGGAACTGCTGGAAAAGGAAGGTACAGCTGAAATTATGTAGATTGATAATTCTGGGGAAAACACACAAACCCCATTGTGTGCTGTATTAACTATATGTGTTGTTATGAACCCTCTTATCAACTGCTGTGGCAGTGGAAAAAAGAACTGCCCCTCCTTGTTTTTTGAATGGAGATGTGGACTTCCCAGTGTATTTCTTTTTTTTTTTTTTTTTTTTTACTATCCCACTGTTGTCTGGAAATCAAAACTTTAATCCAGAGTTATTTAATATGCTTGCAAAGCTTGAAAGTAATAAACTATTTGAAGAATGATAGAGCGAAGAGGCAAAATATATGCCGTACATATTCACAGATAGTTTTGTTTTGACATTTATCTTGCTGTCGTCATTCTGCCAGTTGGCTTCAGGCACGGCTACCAAAAGAATGAACACATGTTGCATTCATTAGTTCTCATCTGGCTGTGCTGCTTCTTGCAAGACAGACGAAATCATGATCACGCTAAATAGATTGTAATGCATTCATAATATGAGTTCCCTTCTGCTGAATAAAACGACAGCTTTGCAGAGCTACAGCTTTTTAAGCCCCGATATTTTGCTCTGTTTTAATAGAATGGATAGGAGTATATTGCCAGTAATGTCATTGCTTTTTCGTCCCGAAAGATGTCATATGAAAAATATTCAAATCTAATACTAAGCAACCACCTTCTTCCTCTTCCCCTCCCGTGTGAACTTTTCATGTCACGTTGTGCTTTGACTGACGTGAGATCTGCCGTGATTCTGACACACAGACCGACACGCTTTGGAACAATAACGGTTTATCTGAACCGACCGAGTATAAAAATCCGTTCCATCAGCCGTGGGTGGTGGTTCTTTATGCTCAGACCGAGGGCAGATGGACCGCCGTTGGCTTTCTACGGCTAATGTCACCAGTCGGAGCCGGCCGTGAGCGCCGCGCGGAGTGGCGGGGTCTGGCGGGCCGCCTGCGCGACAGCCCCCTGACGGCGGTTTCCCGGGGGAAGGGCGCAAGCCGCCGCCCGCCCGGGAGCGGCAGCCGCTTTCCCGCTCGGAGCGGCTCGGCCGGCTGCGCTTCGCCGGGCCGGGCCGGGCCGTGGCGCCTGAGGGAGGGACAGCCGCCTTCCCGCGCTGCCCGCGCGCCGCCCGTGCGGGTGCGGGGCTGACGTCGGAGAGCTGGCCACGCCCTGCCGCCGCCGCCGCCGCGGTGTGTCCCCGACCCACCCCCTCCGGCCTCTGGCGCTCGCCGGGGCTGCGGGGAGCGCACCGGCACCGGCTCCGGCAGCGGGACGGGGACCGGCCGCCGCCAGCACTGCTGCGCGTCCCGGCGCGGCGGGGGGCTCCGCGGAGCCGGCGGCATGCCGGGGCGCGGGGGCTCGGCCTGAGCCGCACCGGGAGGGCGGCGGGGGCCGCGGAGGGGCCAGCTGGGCGTCGCGGGCGGCGTCGCCGGGAGGAATGGAAGACGGCTTGCCCTGCCTGGCCGCAGCCGGCGACCCCTCGGCGCTCGTCGGCTTCTGCGCGGGTAAAGTACGGCCGCCTGCCCCGCGCGGGGAGGGCACGCACCCCCGGCGCGCCGGCGGGGGCTCTCCGAAACCGGCCCCCAGCTCCTTGGGGTCAGCAGTTCCCGGGAACAGGGGGAGCGGGGGAAACCTCTACAGTAAATACCGGGGGAAATACTTACCGGTGTGATGAAGTGAACTCCGCGCCCTCCTCGGCAGCCGCCAAGGTGCGCTTACTCGGAGGCTGAGGGGGCTCGCTGCCGGGCAGCGCCCGCACCTTCAGCAAATTAAAAAAAGATTAAATAAAATGTCGATGTATGTGGGTAGCGGAGAAAATGACGGGAAGAGAGCGACAAAGTTACCGCTTTGCTGGGCGCTACCCGGGGCAGCGTGGGGCCCGCCGGCATCCCGACCCGGCGGCTGGGCTGGGAGGGGGGAAGGAGTTTGTGCCTGGCAAGAGCCCCTTCGCAGCCGCTTCTGTGTGCTCGGTCCTGCGCTTCGGCCTCCCTCTTTCAGGCGGTACAAGGGAGAAGCGAGCCGAAGCCCGCGCGGGGCTCAGGCAGGAGGCAGCAAAGGCTCGGGCAAAGTCGGCAGTTCAGAGCCGTGTCCGCCGCAGCGTCAGCTCTGCGCCTTGCTGTACTTTGTGTGTGTGTGTGTGTGTGTGTAACGTGTGCTTGCACAAATTCCACCCCCCACCCCGCTTTATTTTTACTAATGTCATCGTAAAAAAAAAAAATATTTCTGCACGTATGTCCTTTCTTCAAACGGCTGCTATCGAACCAGCCCCTCTTGAGCGTAAATCAGGTCATCACTCACAGCGTTCTGGCTGTATCGACCAAAAGTATACAAGTTCACTCTGAAAAAGGGCAACCAAAAAAGTAATCCCCACCAACAAATCAGATCCCAGATAGAATGTATTGCTCCTGTCGAGGGTGGAAAAGTGCGTTACTGCGAATGAAACAAACGTCACTGAGCAGCTCTTCTTTGTTTGCCGATTCATGCTGCGTGGTTTTGATACCAATACAGCATCTCGTGTGGAAAAATTTACACTTCTGGCCCAAAATATGATGGTCAGCAGGAAAGTTTGCTTAAAAAGAAAAAAGGTAGGTATTTAGTGTGTGTATTTAGTGTGAGAAAGGAGTGACCTTGCTGCAGTGTACTTCCTTAAAGCGAGCAATGCGCTGCACTTTATCTGCTTTAGCATTCAAAGCATTCGGTTTAGAATTCAAGATGTTGCAACCGTCCGGGAAAGAGGGAGGGTGAATTGGAAATTTTAAAATTACAAGTGCTTTATAACAGTCTTTTGCAGGCTTGCAACGATTTTTACAGCAGAAACTAAAAGCTAGTGTTTAGCTGTTTATCTTCAGAACAAAATTCAGAAGAACAGCGTAAATTTTATGGCTATAGCTTGCAACGTTGTTACTGATGAAGAGGTTTATGTTAAGACATTTTCATTGACTTTAATGGCTTTTAGCAAGAGTTTCTGTGATTGTAAAAAATATAGCAGTGTTTCAGACTTGAGGCTGAGGCGTATCTTGGATTTTCAGAAATAGTGTGGAATGATGGAATAACCTTCAAGATTTGTCTAGAAATCCAGCAGAATAAGGTGCAAGATTTTTTTTTTTTTCAATTCATATGTTACACTGTAATTTTTTTCTACATTTTAGAGAATAATTTTGACTAAAATCTTGATACAAGACTGAGGATTTTGCTGAATAAGAGTTAAAAACAGAATTTGTAACTAAAAGAAAATGTGGCTTTGGATACTCTTAGCAGTGTAATGTATTCTGCTGATTTAAATCTTGATTCCTACTTAATATCATTAAACCTAATGTACCTTTATATAAAGTTTTCTGAGGAATATGCGTTGGCTGGCAAGTAAATTTACAGTGATAAGAAACTGGTATAATTGAGAATCAACAAGTGCTTTGTTCATATGAAGTTTCTGAGCTCATCCTCCAGACCTCCTTGCCTTGAGGGCTTTTAGCAACATTATAGTGGTAATAAGTAGGAAAAAGCCTGAGATTAAACTGTAGAAATTTTTTTTTTTTTTTAAGCCGTACTTGCTCATTCTTGCTTTATTTGAAGGAAATTAAGGCTTTGTACTAACAGTAGGATATTTTGGGTGAGGTTTTGGGGGATAACTTTTTTTTTAAATAAGTGACCTGTACTGATATGCTTTTCTATAGGAACTTCTCTACCTTACCTTTAATTTTGATTTGATTTGTGCACAGGTATCATTGTATATACATCCAATTACTTATTTCTTGCTAAAGCTAAAAATAAATTCCTAATTCAGCAGTGAAGAACTAGCACTCCCTTTTAACATATGAGATATCAATGCTGGCAGGCAGCTTAATCAGATTTTTTAAAAAGCTTGTTTGATGTCAGTACATAATTTCTTTTTTCTACTTGTATTTAATTAGCCTTTTATAACTAAAGCTAAGGCAGTGACTTAGTCCCTTCAAGACGACTTCAGCTATCAAATTAGATCTGGAGTAGAATTTAGCTTAAGTGATAGAGATCAGGATAGAAATTTTTGCTTTGACAAAGGAAAATATTTACCTGGAATCAAAACTTTAGTTTGGCATGTTTCTTGGTTAATTATTTGCTTCCAGTTGGCATTGTAAACACTGTTTATAAATGGAAAAAAAGCCCACCAATGTCTGCAGATTTGTAAACTTTACTGTTTTCAGGCTCTTAAATTGCTTTGGATACATTTATCTTTAATGTTAAGACTATTAGTTTGCTTCGGTGGTGTTTCACAGTGGGGATTTGCCAGTTGCCAGAGGTGTTGATGGTGAGGGTGGCGGGGTTGTGGTGGCTCTGCAGGGTTTCTGTAGGGGTGAGGCCGAGTCTTCCTTGGGCCTGGTGCAGCACACCCAGGGGGTGTCACCAAGCCTGGGAGGGCACCTCGGCTGGCTGAAGCTCAGCCCTCCGCCTCGCTGGCAGAGCGTGATGGTGACCAGTGCATGATGCTGCTCCTGCTGCCTTGTCTTGCCCAGGTGCTTATGGAGAGATAGTACTTACTTTGAATTAGTATCCAATATAAGGAAATTTGCTTTAAATTTAGATGTTAAAAGGGCTCTTTTCTTTCTAGTGCCTGCTATGTAGGCAAAAATAGAAAAATTTGACATAGGAGCCCTACTTTCAGCTTGATATTTTACCTAAAGTGGTTAGGCAACCATTTAAATAGACCAAGTATCAGACTGTTTCAGGGGATTACATCTCCCTGAATATATATATATTTTTTTAATAGGCTTGGACTGCCATAACTACAACATTTGTGTTGATGCAGTGAAGCCTTTTTAAATGAGATGACTTTTGCTGTAATTGCGTTGAAACTTTTGAGCTAGTGTTAGTCTAGGTGCTGCCAATAATAATGATGATAAATGTAAAACTCCGTATCAATATCTTAATACTTTTTAAAACACAAATTAAAAAAAACCCCAGTCTGAAGAAGCCCGTAGCCTCTTTACCTAAAATGTTACTATAGTCAGTGTTTGTTTAAAGATTTAACTTGCTGTAGGTTTCAGTGTATTTGACACGATTTGACTATTTGAGAGTCAGTGCTGTCATAGTTAGTTTTAAAACTACTTTAAATATTTTTTTTTTCTAAGTAATTGGTCCACATTATTGTTTCCCTCTCCCCAAAGTATCAGAGCAAGTGCTCCTCCCTTCAATTGATTCATTTTTACAAAGGAGAGGGTATGCAACCCGGCTATTTCAGAAGACCTGGAGCTCCTTCTCCCCAAGGTTCTAGTAGTCAAAATGGTTTAGGCTGTATTTTGGGAAAATTCTGTTTTCTATTGACCCCCCAATGGAAGGGCAAACTGATTCCTACCAGGAGGAACAGCAGTTGCCAAGGAATGAATGCAAAGGTTTGCATTTTTGTAGATGTGGCTATTCATGCTTGTAATTGAAGGGCTTAAATGCCTGGAAATGGGGCTTTCAACTGTAGGGATGGATGGGATATTACTCTCCTTTTGTATGCTTCTTTGCTTATTATGCCCTATTTTATAGAAGGAAATGATGACAGCCACTGCTCTTTACTGGCATAATTTTCCACATCAGTTTGACATCTTCAGCTAGGATCCTTGTCTTTGTCTAGAGGTGAAATCCCATTATAGTTCATGAAAATACCATTGCTGCCTCTTACACAGCCGTAAGTCTACTAAAATTTGCAGGATAATGTATAACTGTTTTTAAGTTCTGCTTCCTTATCAGGTTAGCATAGTTTTACTTACCACCTTCTACTAATTTGGCAGAGTTACATAAATCTTTTATTGAGTGGTTATATTGAGTAATTATAAGTACAGTTGGACTAAGCAGTATTTACTTGCTTCATGAGTTAGCTGAGCCTGTGCTTAATGAAGGGAGCTGTAAGCTAGATAGGCTAGCTGGTTCTGGGCTTGATTACATTAAATTTCTTGTCAAAGTGCTATTTCCTCTTCAGACTACCCCCTTTCCAGGTAATCAAGTGGATGCATCTAGTCTGATCCAGCTGTGCACAGTACAGGCTGGTGTGGTGGCATCGTGCAGAGCTGTGAGGACCCCTCTGTCAGGTCAAACACAGTGTTTGATTCTGCACGTCGCTGACTGTAGATGTGCTGTAAATGTTTGCATGTACACAGCTCATTAAAAGTCTTTCAATGTATGCCTCAACTGAGAAACAAACAAAAAAGTATATTGTGCATACTTTGGTAAATAATTGCATTCTTACTCTATAGCATGTAACTAAATACCTACGGTATTGCTCTGTAACAGGCAGTGCTGTGTAGATACGACATAAAATTACAAATATCATGAAGGTCTGTATGGGATGTCAGCTCACACTGTTTAGAAGGTTAATACTTAATGCTGACTCAATGGAAAAGTCTCATTTCTTTAACTTAATAGTTACCTTTTAAAAACATGGTTACATTTTTTGTTAATGTTTCTTCTGCTTTGCCTGGTGTCTCTATCTCACTTTTAACAGTTCTAGGAATATTATTAGTCATCAAAAGTGGGTTAAGAAGATAATGATGACTGTGCAGGGTAAATTAGCATTTTCTTAGCAGTCACAGAAACTAACTGCAAGATGAAATGACTGCAAGCCACACTTGAAGTTGCTGAAATATCAAAATTGGTGAAGTAACAAAGGTGCAGTTGATCCAGCAAACTTGTCATTAAAGGTTAGATAAAAAAGTTCAGACTGCACACACTTTCTCAGCAGTGAGTCTTTGCTCTCAAATTTTGAGTAATGCACAGACTAAGAAACCCAAGAAAGTATCTTTGTGAACCCTGTGTTACACCCCTGCTTCACACAGATAAGTAAATTAATCAGGAAAGCAGCAGCATTGGAAGCCTCCCTTTTGCAGCACCCCGAACTGAAGTGCTTTTTCAGTCTGCCTCTGCAGTGAGACAGAGTGGCGGCTCTGAAAGCAGAATTTGCAAAGAAACACAGAAAAACTGCAGGTCCTGCAGATCCCACCCTGTGAGCAGAGAAGGAGAAGGAATGACCAGATGTGAGAGTCGTTACAGTTGTTTGTTGTGTGATGAGAAGATACTCTGATGTATCATCAAAACAGAGAATTTAGGTGCCGCGTCTTCTGCCTTTGGTCTTCATTCCCAGCACCCTTTTTGTTCTTCATATGCTCTAAAAATGCATGAATTTATTGGGTTTTGCCCTTGTTTGTGATGCTCTTCAGAAGCATTTAAAACTGTGAGAATACCCACAGTCAGATTTCTGATAGCTATGAAGT
Organism: Athene noctua; assembly: GCF_965140245.1. Taxonomy (NCBI): domain Eukaryota; kingdom Metazoa; phylum Chordata; class Aves; order Strigiformes; family Strigidae; genus Athene; species Athene noctua. The sequence goes on along the minus strand of NC_134037.1, from coordinate 101,880,888 downwards.
GCATCAAAGGGAGTGTTCCCTTCCACAAGAAGCTGATTGAGTTGGTCTTTCAGGTTTTTGCATGCCGCTGCCACCACGGCTTTTACCTGTTTGCTCAATGGCTTAAGTGGCACGATGTCTTGAGCAATAAGGTTTTTGGGGGGTTGGGGGCAAAAATCAGAGCTGGCAGTGGCTTTTGATTCCAGAGTAGCTTGTGCTGATCACGTGCAATTTCTATATCAGGGTTACGTTACATGGGACGTGGTAGAGTGGCCCTGGGAACTGTTGGGCAGGGGTTTGGTAGAGGCAAAGCTGTGCTCTTGGCCCTGCTCCCTCCGCACCAGAGCAGTAATGCTGCTGGGGCAGGGTCACTCGTCCTCTCCACCTGCGGGTTGGTGCTGGGAGGTCTTCCCCAGCCCTCAGAGGTGTACAAGCTGCATTTGGTGTAGCACTCTTGTACAAGGACTTTTTGCTATGAAGCTGCAGGTCTCAAACAATAGTCACACCTGGTCTATGGGATTGCATGAGTTGCAGAGGGTTAAGTGAAGGTGGAAACTTACATCATGTTGACACAGTAGGTTAGTAAATGTGGATTAGTAGGTTAAACAACCTGGCATTTAGTCTTGAGTAAGAGCGTGTGCTTGACTAGTTACTATGTGGAAACTTTGATGTTGTTAACTCACTCTTGGGCTCACTCCCTGGTAGTTTATGTGGCTGTACCACAGGTTGTACCCTATAGAACATGCTGATACTAGCTCAGTTTTAATTCTTTTCTGCTAACGCTGAAAATAAAATAAATTTTGTAAAATGAGATTATCAGAAAGGGTAGAAGATGCTGAGAATGTGTAAAACAATTTTGTTCTCATTGATGTATTCTGTTGTGGTGGGGATCCTTTTCATGCATGAAGGATCCTGTTAATGTGGCTGGCAGTATTATGCAGAAATAGCATGCTCCTGGATGGTTCTTTTGTATTTATAAATAGCTGAATTATTATAGCTAATGCTTAGTAAGTGTATGTGGAATTAATCAATCTTAAAACGTAAGCATTAAAGGAATAAACTGTATAATTCTGTGGTTTAAGATGATAGCTGCTTTCAGAATAACTGACATTTTTTTTGGCCTTAGATTGTTCTCCCCACAGCTATCAAAGAAAGTTATACAAATCTCTAGGATTTTAAAAAGGGAAGAGAACTGAATTGCAGACACTGGAGATCTACAATATATAGCTTTTTCTCGTGTATTTTTCACTTCATTAGTTTGAAGTGTATTGGTATGAAACTACAGATTTTTTTTCCATGGGTTGCAGGCAGGCTTTACCTAGCATTGCTGTTCCTGATCTGTTATCAAAAGCTGGAAGTGATACCGAGTGTACTGAAGAGAAGAGCTTTGAGGTAGGTCTGTGAGGGAGTGATGGCTGACGTGGGTGGCAGTGGCAGCTTGAGTGGCAATGTAGAAGCTGTTGGATTGCATCGGTGCTGGTATACAGTTGCAGCAAAACGTTCCTGTGTTTTTTGAACTTGTTTACTTTAGCACAGAAAGATTCTTTTTTCAGAGGTTTTGATTGATATAATTTCTTGATTAGTTAATGCCTTGGTCTGGGGGAAGAAGGAAGAAAATGGGAAAAAACCACATCTTATTCCTGGTTTATGGAACTGCTGTTAGTCCCAACCAAATTTAATTCTTGTTTCCCTGCCAAGTTTTGACCAAGTACTTGATCATTTCTAATATCAGTCACATCTGTGATCAGTCCTGTCTCCCTTGACATTTGTAGGGATGTTATCTTTACCTAAAAACTGTTGCTTTGGAGTAGATGGTGAGTAAAGAAACCTGAAGATTTTTTTCCACTTCAGAGGCTCTATCCGTGGAAAAAACAGTTAAGTAATCTGTTTCTGATACAAAACGTGACGTGTTTAAGTAACTTTCATAGAAATATGGTTGCTTTTGAGTTTACAAAATTTGGCAAACATTCCATATAAGAAATGTATGTGTTCTTCTACAGGATCCTTTGAGAAGGAGGGAGGAGGTATCGCTGTGAAAAGGCTTATGTTTTTCCCATGCAGGCAAATTCTATGCATGCATTTGTGATGGTTTCTTATGATCTATCAATAGCAATTGTGACACTTCCATTTTGTGTAGGACTTTTACATAAAATATGTTCAAGGTGAAATTTTAGAAGGTCTTAGCCTGCCTATGTTGTCCAAGTGTCCAAACAGAAGTTCATTGATATTTTTTTTTTTTTTTTTTAATTTTTTCTTTTTTTTCTCTGGAAAGTTGTAGCATCACGTAACACTGTTTCTGTGTGTCTGTGTTTGCTTGCAGGTCAGTCAATTCTGAAACTTGCTTTGTGGCTTAGCCTAAATAAAGAGGAGACCTAATTCCTCCCTTTCCAGCTGACTTTTCCGTTTTAGGCATAAAAGTGCCAGGATTATCAGCTGAAATGACCATCGAAACTGACTTAATTTTTATGTATTAATTTCTGTAGAAGCAGCCTTACTATAGCTTTTTAAGCTATATGTAGTCACACATATAGAAGTCTGTCATGCTGTTCAAGAGTTCTTACTCTTCATGAATTAAATTAGTTTAATTTCACAGTTACCTCACGTTTATAGAGCATTTATGGAAATTTACTGTTGATAGTGTCCATGCAGTAGACATGGTAGATCTGCAGTCTGAATTGTTTAAATTGTGTCTTTTTTTGTAAAATAATGAACAATAATAAATATTTCTACAGTTGTCCAGATGCAGTGTGTTGCAGAACGTCAGGATCGATGATGACAGGACAGTCAGTTTGTCAGGCAGCAGCAGCCAAAGCAGCAGGAAAGGTGCGAGCAATGGTTTCCACCCACACCTTGTTTATAGGTGTTAACTTCGAAGCTTCGCTGGGGCTGTTTACTTGCTAACATAATAAAACAAAAGGAGCTTAACTAAAGAACGTCAGTTTTTGAGTTGCATTTATGCTCACTTCCCCTTTTTGAGGATGGCTGTTGACTTACATCTGTATAAATATTTCTGCTTGATGTCTGGTCTGAAATGTTTTCTGTGACACACAGCGTGCAAATACTCTGTTTCTCCATACTTGCTCCTCTGTAGTAACTGAAGTGGAGACTGTGGCTAATGTGCAATGAGTAGTTGCAGATACCACCTTACAGGTTGGCTGTGTGGGAGTCATGTAGCTTGTGCTTTATCCTTGAAACTAAGCAGACAGATTAGCAGCATCTATACCATGCCTAGTCTGTACAGAGATGTTTTATTTCTTTTCTATGCACCACCCACACCCCCAAACTGCAGTTTATTTGGTTCCACCTGGAGTAAGCATTAGCTGTTGTAGAGGTGTTCCTCTAGTACCAAAGCTGCAAGCAGTTGCAGAACTTGGGGAGGCATCTTGGAGGTACACAAAAGTGGGATTTTGACTGCTGCTGTTGGAAGTGTCATCTTGGATCTAGCTTGTGATTAGAGAGATTTAGTCTCATGCTCCCAAAAAACAACGGACTTTTAAAAATATCAAAAGCAAACCTTATGTCTGTTCTTGCCCACAAGGTTCAGGAGAGGTTTAACGACTGCGAGATGGTATCCCCTGCTGCAACAGCGAGTGTCATGTTTTATCCCAGCAGAGCTGGGATAAGGGGTGCCTTCTTCAGAAGATGCTGCCTGCTGGGATGGAGCATGATTGGCATGCAAGCACAACATGTTGCCCTGGTCCTGCTGTGGCAGCATCTCAGCTGTAGTGAGCAGTCACTGGAGAAAACACTGGAATTAATACTGCCTCCAGAAGGCTTGCCTCTTAGCAGACTCATATTTCACAAAGGAGGGAGGGTATTGTCATCCTTAGCTTTTGGATAAGAAAATGCAAAGGAGGACAGTGACTTTTCAAGGTCACTTTAGCTTCTCAGAGAGAAAGTTGGCATTTTACTGAATGGGCTCTGGTGTTGAGAGGTAGTAAAGCTGTGGCCCCATAGAGATGTGAATAAGTGGAAGGAATTGCTATACCTGAAATACCAGAAAACTAAGATAAGGCAGTGAGTTGTGAAGTCTTTTCCAAACAGATTTTACCTTTATCTGAAATCACTGTGTCCTGTGACATGGAGAGCTGAGAGCTGTCAAATACACAGCTGTGTACACCAGCCCTGGAGCCTCTCCCCTCCTCTAGTGTAAGCGCATTTCTGCTGAGCACAAAAACCTGCCAGATCCCGTTCTTCCCAGCAGAGCTGAAAGGGAAGGCTTCCCCCGTGGGGAAGAGAAGCATTTTGGGAGAGGGACTTTGAAGGCTCAGGGGGATGCCAGCACCATGAAACCAAATTGCAATGGGTTGATGGCCTGCAGGAGTCGTCAGCCTCCCTGGGAAGAGGGTGAAGGGCTCTAGCCCATGGGAATAGCGTGGTGTCCTGCCCTGCTGTCCTGGCACCATGAGATGTTTGCAGTGAATTTGGGAGAGTGCTGATGAACAAGGGTGTCGACTTTAAGGCTGAATTTTGAGCCTGAAATGATGCTGCAAAGGACAGGCTTGGGCAGCTTTCCCTTAAGCACAAAGGAAGGTGAAGACAATTGAGAACAGCTTTCGCTATGCTCCATGTTTAATATTGGTATCAAGAAGTGAATCTCTTCAACGGGTCAATACTCTAATACTGATGTTTTTATATGCATGTCCATCATTCCAATCATGGACTATTCTTGTTGCGTAAACATAATAGTAAATCTACAAGATAACATCCTATTGCCTATGAAACACAAGCAGCTGCCGACAGCTGCGCAACCTGTAGAACCCAGATTCGTAAGTGGACTGTATGAACAAAAACATATTTATTTGGGAAATAAAATAAAATACACCAGGACTCTGTTTTTCCTGACTTGATGGAATTTTGCCTAGTGGCATTTATGATAGAGTGCCTTAGAATAGCACAGAATGGAGATCAAAGAAACTTAGTTTGTACAGTGGTATTTTTGATGTTACAAATTAGTTATTTATGAGTCCCGAGGGAAGGAAGAAAAAGCAGCACAATGAAGCAACCCATACAGCAAATTTCAGAAATGTTCCAACGCTCTTATTAACAGACATAATGTCTAACTTTATTGCTAGATAACAGAAGCTGGTGATTATTCATTTGTGTTTCAGGATTTGAGATGAGTAAAACTTTGCAAATAAACATTGCATGGTACAAAATAAATTGTATCCATAAAATAAGAGGGTATGTTGCTTTGCCTGATGTTATCTCACTTAATGATTTCAGTGCTTTTCTGTTTTGCTGCTGAAATTATACTCTAAAATTGATGAGAATATAGCAAGCTTAAAGAGTAGAAACACCTTTCCTCCAGGGCAAAAACGTACTTTTTAAAAGCACACCACAAAAACTCAGATAAGTTTGTTGCCTGAATAAGCAATATGTATTTAAGATCTTGGCAGGTTTCTGTAAATTTCAGACTAAAAGTATATTGATACTACAGAATTCAAATGTTTGGCAGCCAAGGAGATACACTTCAGTGGTAGGGAGTGTTGGACTTTCCCTTGTTGCAATCTAAAGAATTAATGTTTTGCAAACAGGGTTTTATTTGCATGTTACTGGGAAAAAAAAATATTGGAAATATATTTTGGAAATAATAGCTTGGAAAACCAGAGGTGAACTGTATGAATTGGGGCTTAAATTGTAGGGAAAAAAAAAATCATCCTAAATATACAGACACTTCTCTGAGCACCATTACTCTGACAAGTGCAGTTAAACAATAAGTGTCCCCTGGAGGAGGTAAGGTGCAGAGAAAGAAGGTGGATTACCCTGAGTGCTCTTTTTTTTTTTAATTTTATTTTTTTTAATTCCACCGCCCCGCCCCCCCCCCCCCCCCCCATCCCTCCTGTTTTGGGTTTGTTTTTTTTTTTTTCCCACATTTATAAGCCTTCACACCAACTTCCTTGTCTGCCAGATAACTGGTGGGTACCTGTCTGTGTGAGTTTTCAAAATACTCCAGGAAAACCAGAGTGTTTCAGATGATGCCTTGTTTCTCTGTGAACTCTGTGAATTTGCTGGACTTTGTGATGGTTTGGATAGCAGCATTTTTGTCCAAGCCTGAACATGGTTATTATAATTATTCATTGTGTATAGCAGATCAGAGACAATGCTGCTAGCTTTTATAGATTTATGCAGTAATGAAATACATTTAAAGAAAAGTGTATGAGTGAACATAAAAGCCAGAATTGGGGTAGTCCTTCAAGCCTACATTTAATCTTCTAGATCATACGGTGTCAAGACACAGCCTTTAATTACTTGACCATAGTCTTCCCCAAGTCAGTCAGTACTCCAGAAAGGTGATTCTGCCTAAAAGGCATTTGCTTAGTGTTTTTGAGCTGCCTTCATCTTCTTTGCTTGACTCCGTGTGTTATTTTTACCTAAAAGGCTTTTAGGATTCCTTTTCAAAGAAATGCCTCAATTTCAACACTGACTTTACTGCAGGTAGTGCCTCGGTAGTCCACAAGTGTTCATTAACTTTTATGTGGTGTGGGATGATGCTTACACTTAACAGATGAAGAGTGAAGTTAAAAAGAGATTAAGGTCAAAAGCATTTGCTAATTACCCAGTTTTCTAGTTAAGCAATTGCCCAATTTGAAACTTGGAAGACTTGATTGTCCAAGTGCCTACGTAGGACAGCTTTGTACCTTCAAAAAGCCTGATTGCTGCTGGTGTGAGGTGGCGGGAGAGCTCAGCGCTTTTCCACGCTGATGTCCGCTGTTTCAGGTTAGTCAGAACACGCAGGTTTTAACTCCATGTGGCCTTGGAAGTGGGGGAGGAATGCTTTCCTGCTCTTGGCGTCTTGCTCTGACCACCCTGGAGACCCGGGGAGTGTCTGGCTTTGCCTTTATTATGCCAAGCTGGAGCCTGCTGAGTTTCTCCATGGGGTGACTGGGGTGCTATCCGCTTGTGGTGTGGGGAGGTGAACGGTGGCAGAGCACTTGGTGAAGACTTAAGAGATCTGGTCCCTCTTCAACATGTGAAAAGTTGTTTTCTTAGAAAAGGTTAACTAGGTCAGTTTGGGTATGGGGGAGGATAGGGGAAAGGAACTCCAGGCACTGAAATCTTTAGCCTGTGTAGTTTCATGCTTGGCAAAGTTCTGAATTTGGTAACTTCAATTAGCATTTTATCATGGAAATGTTCTAGCACAAGATGAAATATTTTCGACAAAGGAATACTAATACATCTGTGCTAAAGTGTTATTTTTAATGCATGTGTGACCTACAACAGAGCAGTTCATTGCAGCTGTCTCCCTGGTTGCTATGTGAAATTCCAAGCATATGTGTTAGAAAAGATGCTCTCTGCCCCTCTCTTTCTCTTACTGTGACACAAAAATAGGGTGACATCAGATACTAAAAAGACCCTGGTATGAGTGGGATTGCTGCTGGCAGAGTTATAAGGGAGATCCCAAGAAGGTGCCTGTAGCCACCATGAATTCTGTCTACAGAGTGTAGAGGTCGCTCATCTGTTTAGCAGAAAAATAATTTTGGAAGATAAGGGCATGTCCTGCTGGCAGAAGGCCACGTGTTGAGGAGTCCTGAGCTTCAGAAGGGTATCAGGAGTATCAAAAGCGAAGCAATGCTAGGGGAAGAAAAATACTTAAAAACCACAAGGCTTTTTAAGTAGTGGGTGGTGAAAATCCTATGAATGGTTTTACTGTTGATGTTCCTTTCAATGGCAGTGGAACTGATACAAAGTATGCAGTTAGGGAAGGATAGGTGAGAGCACCGGCATAATTACCTTCCTCTTCGAGTACTTGTATGGATACCAATGACAAACACGAGAAGTATGTGTAAGTGTTGGTTTTCTTTTGTTTTCTTGGTCTATGTATCAAAACTAGTATCAGCAAGTATAAAGTGATCTGTTTCTTCTTAAAACTTGTGTGCCCAATAAATAATACAGTTACTGGAAACAGGCAAACTGAACACTCATGTTGGTCAAATACATCAGGAGTGGAGTTGTGCCCTGTGAATCTCATGCTGATATATTTCTAGATTATCTGTATTAAAAATAATACTAGTGTTTACAGCAGCAGATGCACGGGATTATTACAGAAATGCACTGTAGATGGGAACTGTGCTAGGCAAACGGTTGGACTAGATGATCTCCAGGGTCCTTTCCAACCTAGATGATTCTGTGTGAAATATTTTTGTCATAACAGCTGTAATTTGTGTTATTATGAAGTTATTTTTTTCAGGATGTTTTTGTATCGTCTTTTAATCTTTCTCCTTCCCTTGCTTTTTCATGTCAGCAAAAAAAAAGAGAAAGATCTGAAAGCCTATGTGCACAAATCTGATTAGAATACACAAGTAGAACTACTAATTATCAGGGATGAACTGGTAGATTGTCTTACGTGTCAGACCAACCCTTTAAAATTAGATTGCCTGAAAACACTGGTGGTGTTCTCTATAATGTAATGGTGCAAGTAGTAGGCTCACAGTCATGAACTCATTTCAAATAAACCATAAAGCGGTTCACAAATAGCAAAGATCAGTAGTTACTATTGTATTGCAGAATGTTCATGTGCTAGGGTAAAATCTTCTCATGGATCATCTGGTGAAGGACCTGGAGAACAAATCCTATGAGGAGAGATTGAGGGAGCTGGGACTGTTCAGTGTGAGGAGGAAGAGGCTGAGGGGAGACCTCATCACTCTCTACAACTACCTGAAAGGACGTTATAGAGAGGTTGGTGCTGGTCTCTTCTCACAGGTGGTTAGTGACAGAGCAAGGGGGAAAGGCTTTAAACTCCAACAGGGGAGGTTCAGACCAGGCATTAGGAAAAAATTTTTCACAGAAAGAGTGGTCAGACAGTGGAATAGGCTGCCCAGGGAGGTGGTGGAGTCACCATCCCTGGATGTGTTTAAGGGTCATTTAGATGAGATGCTGGGGGATATGGTGTAGGGGAGAACTTTGTAGAGTAGGGCTGATGGTTGGACTCGATGATCCCAAGGGTCTTTTCCAACCTGAATGATTCTGTGATTCTATCTACAGACAGAACACTGCAGTTGTATGATGTATATATGTTGTGCTTAATTGAAAAGTCCTAAGGAAACTTTGCCCAGTGTAGTTATAGATCTTCTTCTTTTAAAATTTGATGCAGTGCTTCAGTGATTTAAATGTATAGGCTATGACAGATATTTGCAGATCTATCTATACATATATATGCAGATCTGTGTAGATCTATTCCAGATGGGACATTTTACATTTATTCAAGTCATGCATAAATTCTTAACAGCATAAATTATATTCTTTTCAGGGTTTTGACTGAGGTTTTTAGTCACAGTCTGGATTTTCAGACTTAAATGACAGTGGGGTGTGGTTTTTTTTGTTTGTTGAACTTTTTTTTTTTTTTTTTTTTAGGGCCAAGTTCTGTATCCATCAGTTAACATGGTAGATTGCACTGCTGTGTTTTAAAGTGAACAGTAAGCAATCTTTTTACATGGTTTTTGATTAAAAATGCAGTTTAGCCATTGGGATGATCACTTTTGATGTTTAAGTCACTATCCACTAGACATTGCACTCTCATTTTATGGTCTGATTCTGCAGTATGATCTGTGCAAATAAAATTGCTGCTTACTGTGGACGTGTTTAAAGTGGCTTGTGAAAAGCTAGTGGAGAGTAATACCTCTTTTAATTAACTAGCATGTAAGGGACTAAAATAAGATGGAAACACTGGACAATCTAACGAGCTGCACAAGGAGGACAGTTTTGTCAGCATGATGGTTCTTGTGCAGCATCAACCCTGAGCAAATAGTGGTGTGTGACAACATACGTTCTTCCTGAAAACCTAACAAAATGTCTGTGGAAGAGAAAATTACAAGGCCTAGCTAGTGTTGGAAGTACTAACACGCTGCATATTTGAGAGCCATGAGTTGGGGACCGCTGTCTGCAGTCAGTGACTTATGTATACCCATCTTAAACCATCCGCATTATTGTTCTACAGGAAAGTACAGAAGGAGCTTTTACTTTTGTCTCCAATAATTAATGTGAGATCAAGTAATGCACTGTATTTAATTCAAAATAGAAAAATTGAGAAATTGGGGAAAGATAATGAAAATGTAGGAAAGGAAGTAAAAAACTATGTGGGGTAATCCAGAGTGTTAAAGGGTAGAGTCGTGCATTTGCGGGAAATGACAACTTGGGGACAACTTCCCACTCCACTTCCATGCCGACACATCAGAAGTTCATACAGTATTGTTTGGGGGTGGGGGGGAGAAGCTTTTTTATTCTTCCATGTTTGTGTTGTGTGTTTTAATTCCCGTTCTCATGTTCCTTCCATGACTCACGTCGTTTACAAAACCAAGATAATTTGTGTGTGTGCTGGCACTTGGAGGAGGTAGAGGAGTTAATGTAGGCGAAAGTGTAAAGTCTAACTTTTTTTTAAAGAAACTATGTATTAAAAATACAGAACAGAATTACTGATCTTTTATAAGCATCTTTCATAAGGTAGTCTTAAAACAAGTGATCTGCAGAAAACTGCAGAGAATTTTCTTTCACTTAACATGGTAAGAAAAACAAATTTGTCTATTATCTCCCTGGAAGTATAAGCCTCATCCAGAGTCAAATAATTCACTGCTCTTCAGAATAAAAATTGCAAGTTGTGCAAATACATACCTTCCTGCATACATGGACAGACCACGGACCTAGTGAAAAAGGGTTCTTTAGGGCCAATTACCTCCTGAAATTGTGAGCCAGAGCTTTATACCAGTCCAAGTAACTTCTGTTGCATTTCTGTGATAAAAGACTCATACCACTCTGGGGAAAACATAGAAAACTCTGTGGGTGCCTTGGCAGGCAGGGGTTTAAAAATATCTGTGGTTTGTGTGGTTTTATTGGATAAAACGTAGGATTTTCCACCCTGTGGTTTAAATTTCCATGTGCTGGAGTTTGTAGAATTTGTTTTTCTGAAATGTTGCTTATGTCTAAAATGAAGCCCTTACTTATGTTTAGTTGGGGCTGGGAGGAATTGACTCAGAGAAGTGATAATGTATGCTCTGGAGTTGTTGAGGGGCCTCCAGAATAGATGGTTCAGTAGCAAGATACTTTTAAATGCAGCCAGTTCAATTTTCTCTCAGGTAGTGAGTGATGAAGGGTGGTACTTTTAAAATAGTTATCCTCATGTGCCTGGTTGGTGACATATGAGTTGAGGAGTGATATGTGGGTTGGGAGGTTTAAGTACCATCTCTATGTACTGGATACCCCTTTCAAAGTTCCTGGCCAAAGTCTAAGGGGTGGTTTGAGCTGCTGCTTTGTTCAATCTGCTGCGAATGTTTTGATGCATGTGAGTGTGAGGAGTCCTATGCAGCATAATGTGACTGTTTAATGCTGTTCATTGGCTATGAAAAATGAATTCTAATTTTTAGGGTCATCCAGATGTCTCATGAGTACTGAATTCAAGCATCCCATATACATCTCTGCTTACTCCAAAAGGAGGGGAAGAATCGATGTTTTAATGGCTAAAATTAAAAATCAAACTAATGAACTCTGATAAAATAACAGGACATCTTATTTTGAAAGTTACAGTACTCCATGTTTAGACCTAGCATGGTTTTGCTGTCATTTGAGTACCAATACTCTTACTTTAAAATACTTCATAAAATTGAAGGACCTTAGATCCACATCTGTGTGGATGTCTCCTCACTACTACTGGTGAGCGCTGCAAATGGTGATTCTTTCACAGTGGATCTTGTTCCCAGTGTGTATCTTGAAGGCATAGGTCATGGACAGCTTGGGAAATGTGAACAACACAGCAGAAATTATGCTATTTGGTTATAACAACTGGATAATTAAACAGGTCTTTTTAAGTAAGTGAATGAGTCAACACTCAACTGTACTTAAATATTTCTTGCTATATTCCCATAACTGGTTACTCTCTTAAATAAATAAATCTCCCTCTGGTTTACTAAATTATGAGTGGCTTATGGAAGGCCTGGATAGATTTCTGAGAATGCCTGAGGGGAAAAAAGGACAGATGTTTAGGAGTGGCAGAAGAGGAAGGGAGGAGGTGGACTTCTGCTTTGCGAGTGACTGACTTTTTACTTGCATTTTCCTTTCTGAAGGGGGAAGGGCATGCCCTTGAAGGAAGCTTTTTGTTTAAACTTCGGAAGAAGTAGTTCTTTAGATTATAAGAGTGTATTTTTAACAGAAGAAGAAATCTGGAAGAGATTTTGAAAGCTTCTGTAAAAAAAAAAAAAAAGTATAGTTTTGCATTGTGCAGATTTGTCAAAATGATCTCAAGATTGCAGTTGTGTTTACTTTCAAGGCATCTTCTTTTAAGCTAATCCCTAGTTGACTTACTTTTCAAGACACTGCCAAGAAGGGCATGTTGGAGTTCAGTTGAATATTTGCTGTCATGGGTGAGGTATTTGGGTTGGGAATCATGCATTTTAATTCCCTAATATTTGCCAGGGTAATATGACTGTCATCACTTGAAGCAGATGCTGCTTCTGTAGAGTGATAAGAACAATAAAATGCCTTCCCAGTGTGCTGTTGTGTTCTTTGATCAACCAAGATATTCTTGATTTCCTAGTGATCCTCTTGCTATCCAACTTCTTTCAGTGACTGTCTCATGTGCTCTCTCTGCAAAGCAAAGTAGGTGCTGGTGGTTTGAAACCTCTTTTCTCCCACTGTATGCACACAGCCAATTTTTGAATCAGCTGAATGGTTTAACCTTGTTTTCCTACTTGTGCTCTGTTTATACAGCTACAACCTCTGACAAGCTGTTGGGATGAAGTTGAGTTTGAGGGTCCTTCTGCCTCTGCATGCCATTTCTAAGGGTTAAGCCTCTATAGCACAGGCAACAGAGGTGAACATTGGCCAACTCCTCTACCATCTCATTTAGTATGTTGAGGAGCTCAGCGCATTGCAGCTCACCCTTATGACACAAAGATTTGCTCTCCTGTTCTCCTTTGAAGTTTATAATTAGTGACATAACTGTGGCTTTGGGAGCTGCATGAGCCATCTAGTGTACCCCTTTTTTGGGGTGCAGGGGTTCAGCAGAAGCAGTCTAGTCAATTTTAGTAGTTGGGGGGGGAAAAAGATGCCCACGTTAGGCAGAGCACTTGCATCTGTGCTTACCAGACAGACCAGATTGACAATGGAGCCTTGCCTGCCTTGGTAATTACTGTTATTTGGACTCCACGCAGGGAACACAGTAATGTCTGGCTTCTAAAATGATGATTTGACATATCTACTTACTTCTTCTACAAATGTTTTCTAGTGATCTGCTGTATATTTATATAGCCTGGGAATTTATCCATAATTTATTCATTATAAGACTTTTAATAGTTTGTTAATTGAAGGCTTTGGCAGACAAGAAAAAGGAAAAAATTAAGCTTTCCTTTTCTCTTTTTTTTTTTTTTTTTTTTAAGGAAATATCAAACTTCTCTCTTCTGTTTGGAATGCTATCCAGTGTAAGATGGGTTATAAAGATTATAATAATTTGAAAATAATTGTCATTGTTTTCTGCTGTGTTCCTTTTGATTGGTCCACTGCATATGTTTAAAGGCTAATACTGTAGACAGCGAAAGTATGAATTATATGGTGATACTTCAGCTCCATTTACTTCCCTAAAGTAAAAGCTTTTCTTCATGACTTACTGTAAATTTAGCTCAGTTCCTTTTTATATGCTGCAAAGGAACTTCTAGGATCTTCTATGTGCTTGTAGGAACTTCTCCTAGCTCCTTAAAAGCGATGGAGTTTCATGTTTTGCAAAAGGGGGTTTTAAGAGCAGTATTTTACCCAGTCCTTCCCAACCTGGGGTAGCTGTCACTGGTCTGGCTTTGTAAAGTACTATTGAGAGAGCATTGGATATACTGTGCTGTAGAGTTGTTAAAATAACTTTTCTGCGTATAGGAGGTATAGTTATGGCTGGTAGTATTAAAGGCATTTTGTTCAGAGTTGTTCTGATATGTTGTCTCCAGGTCTCAGTCTGATTACATGCCTTATTAATTCCCCTGCAGTTCTTTTTATTTATTAGCCTGAATGAATACAGTATTAACCATGAAGTGATACACATCTGCCTTTGGTTTAACCAAATAGTGAATTAAATCAATATGCAAAGCTGTCTTCTTGTAGGAGTTGTTTTATCAAAGTAATCTTAACTGTTCCTTTCAGCTTAATATTAATTGTGAATACATATAATACTAATATTAGCTTGTTTTACTAATTCCTTGTAGGAATTTTGTTAGTATTGTGAAAGTATTACTGTGATTCTTTAGTTTGGTTTGTTCAATTCTTGGCCTTCATTAGTGAGCATCATGTTTTAACTGAATGAATGTTGGCATTAAACTCCTTAATCTATTTCATATTTAATTTACTGGAGGGGTTTGGCTCAGTGTTTCTTTTGCTTACATTTATTTTAAAAGTGCCCTTATGCAAGTATTTCAAAGATTAAGGATTATTTTTTAGTGAAAATCAGAGTTTTAGGATTGTGGCTTATATTAGCTTTTTTCTCCCTTGGTATGCCTTCTTAAGATTAGTGAATTAAAGTTTAGATTGTATATAATTGTAGTAATAATACCAGCTATTTACTGCTATGTGTAAATTAGCTGTTTTTAAATATTTCATGGAAATATATACAATTTCATATATGTCATTGACTTAAAATGTCTGCTTGTATAACACGGGTAAATTTTGTAAACCTATATTAGAAGTTCCTTGGTGAGTTTTTAGTAAGCCTAAATCAAGATGGATAAGGAATTCAGTACTTTGTGATTGAGCAACATATTCTTATGGGGTTTTCTTTTTTTTTTTTTCTTTTTTTTTTTTTTTTTTAAGTGGTTAGCCTGTGATTTATTGGAACAGCCAAATACAAAAATCTGTTATGTGTTATTTTGGCTTGGCAGAAATAATGCAAAGAACTGTCAAAGGCAAAGAGTATGAAGAAGCTGTAATTTCCTTTTTACCACTGAAGAGTAGATTTGGCTGGATTATGCCTTCAGTGCTAATCTATCTCTGTGTGGCCAAACAGATTTTTGGAACCTTTTTGTAGCGTATTTATTTTTTGTCCGCTTCAGGCCAAACGTTATAATGTCATTTGGTTTTTTGGCGCATACAGGGTGGCTATGTGAAAGAACTTAAAGAGAAGGAATTTGAAGTTACAAACTCTGATCTAGACCATTTAAATTGAGATTGCCACTTAATGCAATTAGGTCATGGCTAGCAATACTTGTATGTTCAACTGTTTTTTTTTTTAACTTTACAGCTTGCTTTAATATTAAGGATCATAGTTAAAATTCTTCAACAGTTCCAAAAAGAATATATTGCAAAATTTTGTCACAGTTTTATACCTTTTAAGTTAGTTCAGTTGGCTATTTAAATAAACATGTTTTTCTTTCTACACTGTTTTAACGAAAAGTACATTGCCTCCTCTGATTTTAATAGGGCAACGCTCCTTAAGCCTTGTTTATAAGCTAATGATTAGTAACATCTCTTTCTTGAAGCATTAATTTGATGCGTGTAACCTAACACCTATTCTGTATTTGCTTGAACATGACTGTTTGAACATCTTCAGTATTTCAAAATGATGGGACAGACTGTACATGCTTATTTCTGTGGCTTTTAGTTTAGAACAAAGCATTTAAATGCCTCTTTCTACTCTGTTTTCCCACTGTACAGATGACAGCATCTCAGCTGCGAGCACGTCTGATGTCCAGGACCGTCTCTCAGCCCTGGAGCTGAGAGTACAGCAACAAGAAGATGAAATCACTGTGCTAAAAGCAGCATTGGCTGATGTGCTAAGACGTCTTGCTATCTCTGAAGACCATGTAGCTTCTGTGAGAAAATCGGCACCAAATAAAGGTAAGCCCATATTTGGTAAATTCTGTCTGGAGTCAGAATGTTATAATTTAGAATGTTCTTCGCTGATCACTTCTTTTTTCCCTTTTCTATCTCATTTGGAAAGGCAGGTATATTTTGATCTGGAGGGATTAGTTTTTTAAGAGTGGCTTTATCTATTATAGCTAATAGATATCCGATATATGTGTATTAATTTCACTGTTTGCTAACATTTTTATGTACTTAACACCCCTGAAAATTTAACTTACTTCCTGTTAAAGAGTCCCTGTTTTACTTTGAATGGTGAAATACTTTACAGCTTCAGTTTAACCTGCCACTGGGGGTTTTGGGACTTCTGGGTGGTTCTGTCTCAGCTTTTACTTCACCTACAAGTTATTCAACTGAAGGGGTATATTTCCCCCTGCTTCTAAATGAAAGACAAAACAAAACAAAAAAACAAAACACATTTCCACCAAATAAGGAAACTTTCTGGATGTAGTTAATTTCTGTTCACCTACAGAGATAACTTAACACCAGTAGGTTTCTTGTAAGAAGTGGCCATGTAGCCACTCAGCCGTCTTTTTTGGTTAGTGGCTAGTAACTTTTACACTGCAACTTTTAAATATGTAGGATTGTTTAAAAGTAAATAAACTAGATGCTGTTTGCACTAGTTTTTACATACTTGTTTTTAAGCTCATGGGCATTTCCTTTTCTATTCTGAAGAACTATTTGAATTTCCTCCAACTTAAAAATTGTGTGTTTAGAGAGAACTATGGCTACATATGTTTGTGGTATATATTGGGCCTCTGATTAAATAAAAGATAAGGTCATATTTCAGATAATTCACAGTTCTAATTCACCATAAATGCATGCATCCCTATCAAACCATGCAGCACAGAGCTCCCTGGGCTCAATCCCTGTATTTCAGCCTTGAACTACACCCATCACACCAATGATAGTAAAATACTGAACTGTCACATCATAGCCTATGTTTGTTTGAGTGGCTGCATTATACAGGCTAAAAATGCAAAAGCTGAAAATGATGAAAGTTTGCATTATTTTAGATGTGTCAGAGAGATCAAATTCCTTAATTAAGTGTTTTTGCAGTCTCTCTGCCAGATGGAAGGAAGTGATGATGCTTAATTGGCCTAGGCTCTGAATTCTGCCATTCTCTATTGCTTGCTAAGTGGTAGACTCTTGTCATCCCTGCTTATAAATGCAGCTTTTATCTACCCGATA
Organism: Athene noctua; assembly: GCF_965140245.1. Taxonomy (NCBI): domain Eukaryota; kingdom Metazoa; phylum Chordata; class Aves; order Strigiformes; family Strigidae; genus Athene; species Athene noctua. The sequence goes on along the minus strand of NC_134037.1, from coordinate 101,863,899 downwards.
TGTGTTTCTGGTCTCATCAAGATTGAGAATTCCTTCTCTAACTCTGTGTAAATAGAGCTCTAGCAAGTATTTTGACTAAATCACTCTGCTGTCTGCTGTCCATTATGACAAAAAAAAAATGTCCAAGTGGAAAACTGGGCAAAATGTGGTCAACAGAGGACTTATTTTTGCCATTTAAATGCAGAGAAGCTTCGATATGCACAAACATGGCTAAAGACCTTTGTCTTGGAGCTAATTCCCAGCAAACACTGTGCACAGGCAGGGCAAACTTGCTGTGTTCTGCAAAATACCCTGGGCCATCTCCTTACTGGCACTTAGGGGGTCTTGGGGCCATACCAAGTTCTCTGGGTGAATTTGTTCAGGGAAAAATAAATTCATTCTTTCTGGGGGGGGGGAAGGGGAGTGTGGAATATCTAAATATCTTCAGCTTTGTGTTGTTACATCTCTACGATTAATGACAGCAGCATGTTACTGTGAAGAAAGAGATGGGGTTGTCAGCAGAGATGTACACATATGAGCTAATACACTGAATTTAAATGAGTTATGACAAATTGTCACTGTATTTAATTTGTGGTAGATGTGTCCTCATTGTGTTCAGCTACCCAGTACCACCAGGCAACATGTTAACTTCACTGTTTATCATGAAATCAGCTGCATATAGATGGTATAAAGAGTCACAAAAGAAAATGTTCACATATAGTCACTGGAATTTTATACAAGTCTAAAATTAGTCTTGAAGAATGAGCCTAAGATTAATATTGATTTAAACCTAAACATCAATATTTTAATAAATATTTCAAAAGAATTTCATGCATAGCTTTTTGCAATACCTTAGATTCTACTTTTGATTTCTGTCTTTCAAATTCATTCAGCAGATAAAAAACTCTTGAAATGTTTTAACAAAGAGAAATGTATTCTTTTTGTGAATAAGTAGGATTGGCAGAAGATCTGAATTGTCATACAGAAATACTCAAGGAGAAGTCATTGTTAATTTTTCTTTGAAGTATTTTATGGGTACATAACAGGCTCTTACTAGTCAAGTCATGGTTGCTGCAAAGGTAATTGTACTCCTCCAAAACTCTTTTTGGTCTTCATGATCCTGTCAAGGATCTGGATTTCTGCATTACAACAATTGTAGTTTCATGGTAAATAATATAGGTAGGTTTTTTTAAAAAAAAATTTGCTGAGGCGTTGATTCACAAAAGTATTTGCAACAGCCTTTAAATACATACTAAGATAAAAAATGAGTAAAGAGAATAGATGTGTATATATTATGTGAATACACTGAAAGAGATACGTTTAACTTGAAGTATGGCTACGCAATGAGATAAATACTTTTAAATAAACTGAACTTTGAAGAATCATAGTATCAGAAAAAGCTATCTATCTTTAATATTTCCATCAAACATTTGCTGCTGAAATGAGTTTTCTGAAATCTCTCGATTTTTTGTCTTGTTGCTACCTCAGCAGTGTCTTTGAAGAGGGTCTTTTTCACAGGCTAGAAATAACTGTTGTGAACAGACTGTGTCATGCTGAAAGGGAGAAATCCTGATCACTTTTTCACTGATTTTTCTCATGCTGAAGTTAAGAGCCCATCTTGGTGCAAGAAGAAATCTTCATTCTTTATGTTAGTTTGTCTGGATTGCATATCTGGTGAGCTCATTCTGTTCTTATTTTTCTTAGTCTTTTATTTTAGATTGACAGGTTGAATCAACCATAGTTGAAGATTTTTTTTTTTTTGCGTTATCTTTGTACGCTTTGTTTTTCTTACAGCTTTGTTGCATGCTTATTTTGAACTTAGTCCGGTTTTCAGTGAACAAATTCACATGAGCATGGGTAGATTTTAATTTCTAATCCATGGGCTATCAGTCAGGAAGTTGCTACCTGTGATTTTGTCTGTCTAGCCCTGTCTCAGAGGCCAGGTGTTCTTCATGCAGGGTTAGGTGTTCTGTGAACTGCATGAGATAAGAGAAAGAGTGAGGGTTTTCTTTTTTTTTTAGACACCTTAGTGCCTCCTAGGAAAGCATGAAGTGGAGATACTGTTTGAGGGAAATACCTCTAGTAGAGATTGCTACAGAATTAGCACTTGTCTGTTACTGCACAGTGAAAAGCAGACTGGGAGTGTTCACATGTGGCTTGTTTTCCTCTTTAGTATTTCTCAGTGCAAAGTAATTCTAAATAGATAAAATCTTTTCAGAATAAAAAGGCTGTGATAGTACTTCTCCATCTCTGCACACAGCTAGGAATACCTGCACGAAGGAGAAATTACCAGATCCAAAGATAGTGTTAAGGATTAGAAATGTGAAGGGACTTGATTAAGGAACAGGTCCCCAGCAGCTACAGGGTTTGGGGGGATTGTAGTGTGGCAGTGAATTTATGTTTGTCGTTTTTCCCTATCTTTCTCTCTTTTTAATAGATGGCTTGGTAAGAAGAATTTCTTTGGTGAGAAGTTCTTTGCTTTTGGCATCTCTGCGCTCTTGTTGCCACATGTCTCTGCTGTTGATGCATGGTTGATGCTGTTAACATTCACAAAAAGTTCCAAACCCAAAAGATTACCTGGACACCAAAGAAAAGGAAAGCATAAAGCAGCCTGGTACTTGTAGCTGCCAGCAAGATAGATTGGCTCGCAGCTGGTGCCCGGTAAACCTATTAAAATCTTCCAGGGTGTCAAAATGTATGTAACAGGAGAATTCATCCCTCAGGCTCTGGGTGTGGAGGCAAGTTTGTGGCACACAATGGCACTAGTAAAATGTCTCAGACTAATCATGTCACTGGGGTATGAGCTCTTGCCTGAAAAAGTGGCCATTTACCAGAAAGTATATCTGATGTCTGCCCATAGAGGAGCAAAGAGTTCATGTCCTTTTTCTGACTCAGAAGTAATGAGGAGGCTTGTCACGGGTTAAAGCTTTGGAGAAACATTTCCTATTGCTTGGACAAGAGTTGATATCAAATAACTCATATGCATCAACTCTCTAGGTGAAACTGAAGCAGTGGGTGGCAGTTTTCAGAGAGGATCTCCCATGACACTGCAAGCTGGCAGACTTAAGAAGCATTTATTTTCCTTAGAGCAGTGATCTTTGGGACCTGCAAAAGCAACTATGTACCGGAAATGCAGATATTTGTTTTAAATTTTCTTTTTCTATCTATTGTGTAGTGGATTTTTATAATAGGGACCTGTAGAGTTTTCCTTCCTTTCCTGCTCCTTTCTCTCATGTGAAACAGTGTCTCTGTTAAGTAGGAAAAATCCTAAGTAGCATCTCGCATCAAATTCCATCTTATTTCACTAATGTAGGCAAAGCACTTCAGATTATATTTTTACCTTATCTCAACAGTATTTTTATTTCAATAACATGGAGTAATTTTGTTTTATAATGAAAGCATAAGATAGACTTGCATTTGTGGTTTTAGTCTTAACACATTTTAATGTGCAGAATTGTTCTAATAACTGGGGCACGTCTAATCAGTAAATGTTAAAGGAACAGAAAATAGAAGTGTAGATAGGAAAATCCTTATGGTAGAGGTAGGACATAGGCTCTTATCCACACAACTAAAACTAACCTGGCAAGCTTGTATGTGTGTCATTTTACTCATGGGAATAGTCCAATTGAAGTCTGTAGGCTGCATGCTCGCATAACAAATAATGATACTCTTGAGGTCTAAATGGATTTTCCAGGTATTGGTTTTAGTGCCATCTGTTCTTTCTGCATTAAAATTATATTTTCTGCATTCCCCATTTTTTCCTATCTTCTCCTCTGTCATCTTTAGTGTTTTCTTTTTCTTCTATTATACTTACTATTGATGTTCTTCATGTGTTTTCCTTTATTCAAAGAATATGGATCTAGAGGGCATAAATGAACTAAAGATCACTAACCAGCTAAACCAAATTTAAGTAGAGAAGTGAAGAAGAAGAAAGTTCAATTCCACACCCCGCGCCCCCCCCCCCCCCCCCCCCCCCAACTTCTGTAACTTCATCCTGTTCACTGGAGAACATATTCAGAGCATTGTAGAGGAGTGTTTTTCAGTTGCGGTGATAAGTGTCCTCATATTTCTTCTGTATACTTCCTAGAGTTTTGGATGTGTTTTGTGCATTTGTGTGCTTTTTTTAGAACACTGTGGGCAAATTCTCCTGAGTGGTACTCTGCTGTTCTCCACGATGCTTCTCAAACTGAGAATTGCAACCTTGGAAGAGTTAAACGGTGCCACTTTTTCAAATAAGAACTGCTTGTTGTTTATAGTGTTTGAGTAGCTCTTTCATCACTGTTTGCCAGAGTATATCAAATTATTTCAGATTACTGTAGTTAAAGTTTTATTTCTTCTGCTTGGCTATAGGTCATTTGGCAGTTGGTTGAGGAAGTAGATGGTGCTTCTCTGAAAGTATCGCAAAATTATAAGATGGTAGGGAGGGAGGAAGAAAAGGGCTGTGTGGTTTGAATAAGCAATTGTCTTTCCCACACCGAAGAAGACTTCAGTTTCCCTGGGTAGTAAGATTTTAAATGCCTGCCCAAAGAGCCAAGCATCAGAACAGGGGCATGGCTCCCCTAGACTCTTCAGCTTTAAAGCTGAATCTTTAGGAGGATTAGTTACAGTTAGAAATGTGTGCATTGACAAGTCACTAACTATAAAAATTTTGTAGGAAATCTCTAAATAAATATGTATATTCTTAACATTGTAATTAGCTTATCTACTTACTGGGAGAGATTCACTTGCATCTCAAGATGTCGCATATTAACTTACCTCTATTCAGATAGTTCTGCCTTTAATAGAAGACAAATAATACACGTTTAATAGGTAGTTGCCAGTTGAGATTTATGAAATTTTACTTCAATTAAAATTAAATATAAAAAGGATTGTTTTTTTTCAGCTATATATGATTATTGTAAGAATATTAAAGTTTGTCAAAACTTAATTTTGCCTTAAAATTGGATTATTAAACAAGATTAAGTATGATCCATAGCTAATGAACCAAATTTTTTTTTCTGATTTATATTGGTCATTATTTGAGAACTAGTATCTTGCCCTGAGCTGTAACGTTTGTTCATGTAATAGAAGACGAGAACATTTTTTTCTGGTTAAAAACTGAATTAGAATTTGACTCTTACTGTGTAAGGGAAGTAGTTGAATAAAACAAAATGCTGAAGAAGAATTTCCCTACCCTTCATAATAGAATACTCTTTCTGAAAAGAGTCTTAGTGTGCTCCCAAGCTATTTCTTTGCCAGCATCTTCCATGAGCTGAAGGACTTGACATCCTTTGGAAGCAGAGCAGTGACTGTGGTTAGTTGCTTTGGTACAACTTAACATCTTGAAGTAAATTTAGGATTTGTCATAATTTCTAGTTTGTTTTTAATGTCTTTATTTTAGGAAGGAAGTGCAGATAAAATCATACGTTCTGCTACACTTAGAACTATTTCAGTCTGTTTTTCTGTGGCTCACCTGTGTGGGTTCTCTGGTGACTAATAGTGTGGTTGAACACACACTACATGCTTCTTTTTAGTAAGAGTACTAAATTGGATTTTTATCCTTCAAGCCATCAGTTTTATTTGCACAAAACCCCTAGGCATGTAATAGATTTGAAAGATAGAAATCTTTGTCAAGTTTTGTTGAAAATAAAGTATTCTAAGGTGGTTGAAGGAGTTGGATGTTGTATGCCTTCTTGTAACAAAAAAAAAGAAAAAGCAAGGTTAAAAAAAATGGTACAAGTAAATCTTTTTTTCTTTAATATTTAATTTGTTGAGCGTTTTGTTTTAAATCCACTTGAATGAAGTGTCTTAGTTTACATTGAAACTACCCGAAGAAAAGAAAGAAGGGTGTGTTTTTTCTTTAGAAGAAAGTCAGTTTACCTGTCAGGATATCAGCAAATACAAAGATATTAAGCAAATCATTGTTCCAGTTAACACAAATAATAACATAATAAACTGTATTTTGACATAAAAAACCTATAACTTTTGGGTTTAGGAAGAAGTGAATTACTAACTGATCCTCAGCTCTAGTACCTTATATGTATGTTTGGAAAGAAATGCTCTCATGTTATCACAGGACACACATTTTCAAAACTTACCACTGTCTCTTACAGCTTGGCTTGTTTTTCCCCTAGCTAATCAAGGCTGATAAAGAGTTGAAAATAGATTCTTGGTTTATTGTGGTCTGTTTTTTCTAATCCTACTTATCTTTCATTCACACACTTGTATACTTGACAGATGTTAATGAAATAGTTCTTTTGAACTCAACAGATATGTTGAAATTTATGGCAATTTAGGAAAATTATCAGAACGGAGATGAATCCATTATCCATAAAAGACATTTTTTACCACTTTGATCTCTCACAATTTGGCTTTAATCCTGGTCACCATACACTGGCTTTGATTTTACGTGCAGTTTATGTCTGGCTTTTGTTCCAAACTAACAGATAAAGCTGAGTGCTATTCAGTCTGAAAAATTTCAGACTGTTTATGCTAGTAGGTGACGTATGACATGATATTGGCAGAGATGTGCAATCCGAGGGCTGGGAGAACTCAATTGGTTTAGTTTATTGATCTGGAATTTGTGTTCTCCTGTGCCACTTCGTTATTTCTGTGAAGCGAAGTTGCTTGACTGCTATGGAAGACTGTCTCTGCAGTGAAGAAGGTTATAGTGTTATTAATTTTTGACATATTTTGACTGTAGAGATGCCCTTATTAAGAGTTGTGAAGAGAGCTGGATGTTTCTGGCTTGGCTTCTGACCTGGGCTTCTGACCTTGCTGGGAAAGATCCCAGTTGTGTATTTCTGACCCGTGGGCAACCAAGCTTCACTGCTCCACTGCCTGGGATGTGCACAGGGCTTAAACTTGCCCTTCCTCCCACAATGTAAAATTTAAATGCATTTTCTTTTCATATAATAGTTTACTTGATTTTTTATTTCCCCCCCTCCCTTTAAAAATAGGTATTCTGAAGGTCACTTTTGAATAGCTAGTTAAAAAGGTGTATATAGAGAGAGTCTGGAGGGGGGCTTACTTCTTAGGGGTGTTGGGTTTGGGATTTTTGTTTCTTTTTCATTGTTTTTGTTGTTTTTTACACTTTATTGTGTATTGAGTGTGGCACACTCAGCTGTGACTGACCAAGATTTTTTTCTGGAGTGTAAGAAACCCTGATATATTTTTTGACACTTTAAAAAAAAATAATCTTTCAATGCGGTTTTTCATAGTTATTGATGTTTTGGTCTGTGTCCAAATGTTTCGGTCACTTTTTCAATAAATGAATGATTGAAGAGATCAGGAATATGTCATTTTACAAAAATTGTTCTTACTTTGATTCAAAAATCTTCATCTCAAACTTAATTGTACATGTCACTTGTTGAAATTAGGAAGTACTCTGCAGATCTACCATCAATATCCACATTATCGAAAAGCAAGTAACTCAAACTGCCATATGGATCCTTTTTAAATTATTATTATTGCACTCATCATTGCATGGAGCAGTGTACGTTCCTGTTATGAGTATATATTGATGTACAGTTTTATTCATAATCAGTTTTGTCCTTGGATGTAACACTTTTCTTATCTAGTAGGGGGAATTCTTCTAGCTGTTGTCAGTGAACAAAATAGCAATGTGTTCCTTGCTTGAGAAAACTGACCAGTTTGTTCCTCATCTTATTAAGTTTGTGTACGCTGTCTGTAGCATTGTTCTTTACACTTTCCACAGAATGCTTTACCCACCCTACTGAGAATTACCGCCGTTATGTCTCCTGATTCACGTTTCTGGAAAGCTGTTCTAGTGCTGGTTGGAGAGGCATCGATTTATTACAATGAGCAGACGGAGATGTTAAGGTCATATGCAGTTCAAGAGTGAAGCATAGGCCTTGATATTATGCATCTTCACAAAGAAGATGATTTACTTTGTCACTGAAAATAAAAGAAGCTAATTTATAGGCTTCTAATACTAAAAATGCTTTTTAAGGTCATACACTTTTGTTCTTGCATCTAAGTACACAGGGGGGTAAAAATCTCTTAAGCTTTAGAGGTTTTGTACAGTATATTAACTTTAAAAATAAAATCTGTATTCCAAATGTGTATGTTTCAAGTAAAACAGTCTCTAAGAAGTACTGGTTGGAAGGAATCACACTAAGTTGATTTAGGCACAATTTAGGAAGAGCAATGATCACTGCAGTGTTTCTGTATCTAAGTGTGTCTTTACTTTCTTCAGATTTCCTTTATTCTCATTTCTGCCTGGGATATTCTGTATGCTCCTTTTGCTTTTCCTGATCTGAATTTTCAGATGTGGTCACATGCTGCTTGGTGTGTTTAAAGCAATATATGGTTAGTGCAGGTCAGGCCATTTCTGCCATCTTCCCAGTAATTCTGAAATCTAATATTTCCTCTATGGGTATCTCTCGGATGTAAAGTCCTTGTTTAAAATAAGAATTAATTTGCCTCTCAGCCTGCCTGATAGAACTGCGATGTGACAGATGGACCGAATTCTGGTATTGTTTAAATGATGCATCTGTGCGAGTTTACACTCAGCGTGCTGAGCAGTTGATTCTCCCTCACTGCTTTTTTACTCCTTTCTTTTATCTTCAATGTGTGGCCTCATGCCTTATCTATCTCACACTATTCCAAGCCTGCCATGAACACAGACATGTTATTTTCCTGTCAGTCGTGTCCTTCATGCTTGTTGCTGAAGTCAGAGGGGCTGGACATCACAACCCCGTGAGATGCGGTAGCAACTTGCTGTTTCTGAAATGGGGATGGGGCACAGAAAGGGGGTCAAAAGTGACTGCTGATTTTTGGATGCTTAATGTCAGATTAGCCCAGGGATTTTCTCAGGGCATGTAATGCTTCAGAGGTGAAAAGCACAAATTTAGCACTTGGGGCGAAGGAAGAGGCAAAACTCATTTTCTGAGTAAGACCTTAAAAATAAGACAGGCATGCAAAAAAGGCGACACACACACAACTAGTGGGAAAGGGTGAAATGTCAGGTTCGAGTAAAATGCCTTGTATTTCACCGGCGGTCTGTGACAGAGGCAAGTCTGGCAGCCAATTGCCAGGCTAGCGTTCAGCTCTTTAAATAGAAGAGCCTTCACTCCTCCGTCTTCCTTGCAATCCCCTCCCACATTCACTGCATAGTTTCAAACTTCTGCAATGAGTGAAGTTGGCATCTGACAGACAACAGCCTTCTTCACATATACAGTCTTGATTCATCCCTGGAGGGAGTCTGTAATGTTTGCTGGATGTAGCAGATGTTCTATGGAGTGAAATATATCAGAAACTTAATAACTATGCCATAGCGTGTATAATATAATGTGGAAGGGGTAGCTGAAAACAAGTTGAAAATCTTCATTTTTAGATGAAGAACACAGGATCACAACCCTTAAATAACCTATTTTTTTTCAGTATAGACAGGGCTTCTGTCTGCAACTTCTTTGAACTTTAGTAAAAGACAAACCAATTGAAAACAACAAACCTCATGGTGTTATCTGAGCTGTGATGGTTTTGAACAACAGAGCTGAAATAATCAGATTGTCTGTCCAGCAGCTGTTGGAGCTAACCAGCTTCCAAAGGCTAGCTGTAATCTATAAGTCTTCCTGTGGATCACAACTGGAAGAAGATGTGGCTGAATTTAATGTATTTGCTGGCAGCATGGCAGTAGAAAAGTTGACCTCTGTCAGAGCGTATTCTTGCTTGTCTTAGTGTCCCAGGTCTCCCATCTCCAGCTGCCTAGCTTTCATAAATGTCTGTCACTGGATATAGGCTAGATAGTTGTCCTGAATGCTGGGGCTGGTGCCCTGTGATACCAGATCCACATCCAAGAGCTTTTGCTTTTTCAGATGGATCTTTGAATACAGCTGTAAAACCTCATGTTCTTCAATATTACTTTTTTTCTAGGTCAACCAAGTCTCCGAGAAGCTATCTCAATGTCCTGTATAACTAATGGGAGTACAGGAAGCAGGAAAACAAGCCATGGTTCCTCTGTTTCTGTTGCCAGAAAAGAAACTCTTTCATCCGCTGCAAAAAGGTACCGACTTGCTATTAAAATTGAAATTGCTTTTTTTAAAAAAAAAACCCAAACAAATAGAGCAAGAGTTTGATTTTTGCCTCTGCATGACCCTCAGCAGAGCTTCCTGAAGTCTAGTAAAGCGCAAATAAACTTTGGAGATGTACCATGCTGTTGGACTGCTTGCATCAGGGTTCTAAAAAGAATTTATAAATAGAGAGTATTTCTATAAAGTATAGTGTCCAAAATGCATCCTTGCTAAGGGACAGAATGGGCAAATGTATTTCCAGTACAAATGGACAGTTTTTCCTTCTGGTATTCATCTGCATCTTTATTTTTTCCCAAGGAAATTAAAGGACAAAACTGCCTCCATTGTCTGGAGTGTAAATAGTAGACAATAGTAAAATAGCTATGAAACAATACTGAACTGTGTAAGATAAAAGTTTACATTTTAATGTAGAAAATCTTAACCCAAAATATGGCTACTTAGTCTTTATGAAGAATATCTGTATCAGATCTCAAATGTGTAGAAATAACACTGCATGAGTATTTGTAAGCCAGATGAGCCAAGCACCAAACAGTAGCTTTCCCCCTCATGTAATGTTTTCAACTGCATACAGTAAACAGAGTGTTTGTATAACTACTTTCTTCTACGGGTCTGTCAGACAGCGATTACATGGCTTTTTTAATCAGTAGGGTTTTCACCTATTTCTGTTTGTTGGGAAGAACAGGCTGCCCGGCACAGCCCCAGGACAGACAATACTCTAACATAAAACTGTGGTAAATTATGTGAACAAATTCTTGGCCTCTGTAGAGTAATCTGGTAACTCCAGTGGCTGGTTTATCTTCTAGTGTGGCTGTAAATACTGTGCTATACAACAAGACAGGGAAATTATATACTTCACGGAATAAAAATGCTGTATGCAAATATAAACTGTATGAGAACAAACCAAAAAAAGGTTTAGCACCCTTTGGAATTTGGAAAGCAAGGGTAATGCCCTGATCTTTGTTCTTCTCCATTGATTGTGTAGAGTTGCATATCTTTCTTTTTATTGAATCCTTATGTTTACTTTTTAACAATAAATCAGAAAGTGATCACTGTGTGTCTCTGCTAGTGTGACAGGCACCGGGACAAAAGACATTCCTGGAGGAAGGTATTGCTTAGCGCTTTTCCATTAATCTTACCTCTGTGGCTCTTGGCACTTTGACGAGAGCCAGCCCAGTTCCCGTGGTGTTAGGCTTGCGTTTGCACTGAATCACCTTCTTGATTCATTGGCTGCTCAACACTTGACTACAGAAGAAGAGCAGAATAGAGTGGCTGGCATCCCTTTCATCTGAGTTAAGGTCTTTAAAAGGAGACCTGGATAGGCCAAAAGACGAAAGCCTTAATATGCAGAGGGCAGCTCTCCCCAGGCACCCAAATAACTGTCCACGGGAGGTTTGGTGCTTCCAATGCATCTGAAGATAATGCAACTCCGTTCTTCATGGCTTGTTTTAGGAAGGCTTAAGGTCCCCTCTTTAGTTACCTTTTCAGCAGTTCCTTTCACTATCCTGTCTTTATACACTCCCATGAAATTTGTTTGGTATTTCTAAGAAGATAGACTTGCCCTTTTCTAAAATGATCAGTTCAAAAAAGGTGAAAGAAAATGTCAGATCTTGGAGTTTGTGGTTGTCGTTTTTTAACAACAGGAAAACTGTTCAGTGCCAAATAGCATTCCTAGTAGGCAACATAAGTAGGAGACATTTCCCTAAAGTTAGGGTAAATGTATCTATTTCTGACATTCTTGTCACAGTTGAAAAGGAAGGAGGCCAAAGGAGAGTATTGGCTGGTCATGGGATGCTTCACATCAACTTGTCAGGGCTTTTCTTCTGGCCGTAGGTTGAACTGGTGCAGTAGGTGGACATGGTCATCTATTGATGTAGAATTACGCTAAGTTGCCAAACAGCCCCCATAACCTGCCTATAGCTTTTCATGTTCTAAATATATGTAGCCATACATCTAGTCACAAATAACAGAAAGCCTACTTGTGTGCAAACTGTGATTGTTGTTGAAGTTTAGTGTCTGAATTTTGTGCAGTCTTAATGTTGGACATTTCTGGGGCTCTGGCCTCTATAGACCTGCCGTCTTTGAGAATTTCTTCTGTTTCATTTCCTGGACTGTTCAATCCTTGTTCTACCAACCTGAACACTGAGATAATGGAGATGATCTGATGACTCAATAGCTGCACAGCAGCAGCATGTCTCATTTCAACAAAAGTATGCTAAAATATCAGCTGTCACTAAAACTAGAGCCCAGGCATACACCATGAACAACAGGTAGATGATGTCCCATCAACAGAGATTAATTCATTTACATGTTGGGAAAATGTCATCTCTATAGTCTACAACTGACTCGTGATAGAGATTGCAAAACACTTTAGAGCAAAAACCATGCTACATACCTTGTATTGTCACTACAGTTGGAAACAGGTTTGTACTGCATTCTACAGATGACTTTCACAAAGACCTGCTTGATCATTTTCATTAGGACTAAACATTCTTCTGAAAATGGCTTCTGGTAAGAGTAGTTTTCATGTTTCAGAATGGCCACCCTTCACAATAGCTGCCAATGTGTTGTGGTCCAAAGGATAAAACATTGTGTTAAGTGAAACTAGAGTATCTGCAGAATTAGGACAGCTAGTAATACTCACATGTAGACTAAAGAAATGCCTTATCGAGTTGGGATTTGGAAAGAATTTTTGGATGCTTTAAATGATTGTTTCCCAGAACAACTAGTCTTTAGAAACCCACAAGAAAAGGTGCTGGTCTTGATTTGGTTTCAGCTGTTGCACAAGATCTAGTTCAAGAGGTATTAGTTGGAGAGCTGCTCTGTAATAGCAGTTATAATACGATTAAGTGGAAGATTTCAGCAGGAGAGAGCAAACAAAATAAATTCAGCACAAAAATATTCAATAGCAAGGCTGACACATACCTACGTGACTTACTTTCACATTAAAATGGCAATCGAAAAAGAAGCCCACTTGCAACCTGGTGGTAGATGAAAGAAAGCACTGTGTTGGAACCCAAGGTACACTTTGTGCTGCTTGGAGAAACCAGAGTGGTCCAGTGACTCTCGTGGCCCAACAGAGAATTTAAGGATTGAACCTAATGACAGAGGTGTGAAACATAGTCCACAGCTGACAAGCTCAGTGAAGCCATTGAAGAGATTCCCACATTGAACCTGTGGTTTCTAGGAGATGGATCAGATGAGCTAAAGGAATTTAGGTAAGAACACAGAAAATACGAGACCAAATTGCTAAGTTAGATGATACGCTGCTGTCAGCAGGTGGCATTCAGCTGAGCATGGTAGAGGAATGCAGAGGGGAGTTGCAGGAGTGCTGGTGTATCATTGTAAACAGGATATTAAAAAAAATATGGGGAAAGGGACTGCAGGTCCTCACTGGTGAGCTCCTTTATGCCCATCATCAGAGACAAAACATGGTACCAGGTGAGCCGTTGTTCTGACCAAGTAGGACTATGCTTTGTAGACTTGCAAGCTGGAGTTATGGAAGTCACTACATCTGTATATTCTCTCTCCTCCTGCATCCCTCATCTCTTTTACTATTATTAGACTGTATTTTGAAATCCCCAAGTAGAATAAAAGTGAAAATTGGAAACATGTCTTCCTGAAAGATGATTTATTTAAAGAAAAAAAAAAAAGGGGGGGGGGGAGGGGACGGAGAAAAAAAAAGGAGAGGTCTGTCCTAGTGGATGGACTTTGTTGTGAGAAATCCTGTATTTATGGACGAATTAATACAGAGGTCTATGAGTGTACCTGTTGGATTAGAAGTAGAGACACTCTTCTTTAATGACTAGAGATTCCAAGAATTTATTTAGCTACACTGCATTTCTTGCCACAGACTGAAAAGTTTAAGAATGTCTAGTGTGCTTTTGCATCTAGCAACGCAAGCTAAGTCTTTTGATTAAAAAAATAGTAATTTTTATGCTTCTAGTTAATCAAGGACTTCTGGCTATAAATTATTAACCAAACCCTCACAGTTCTTCAAGCTTTGTTCTCTATGATCCTGTGCCCTCAAGAAATGTGAAAGCTCTTTTTGTTCTGTTTTTCTGTAAGATAAATGTAACTTTGATGGATTATATTGACATTATTAACTAGTAAATATGGTTTACAGAAGAAATCCTGAGTGATCCTTATAAATGTATTTTGGGTTTTATATTTTTCATGTTTTGACCTGTTCTTCAGTTCTTTTTTGGAAGCATTTAGAAAAGTTGAGGGATTTGCCTTGGTGGTAGATGATATACTTTAATGGAAATAAATGAAACAAAAAGAGGGTTCTATGAATGTTATATTAAAATCAGAAGCCCATTTTTATTCGTTTATTTTGAATATTGTCTTACTGGTTTTTATTGTTTCATGGGGAAAGGTAAATGGTAACACAAATAATTAAGATTATACAAGGGTTGGGGGGGATTGGTGAGAGGGAATAGAAATCTGGATTTTCCCCTTCAGAAAGATACTATTTCTTTTTTACTTTGCAGGTTACTTTAAACTTAAGAGAAAAATCTTCCTTTTTACCTTTATAGCCGGTGTTTGTATCTTGCTTTGTTCACTGAGAAATATATCTTGGAAGATTTTTTTTTTAATCTTAAAAAAAATAAAGCCGGACTGTACTATGGAATACTCTTCTCTTTCAGATGCTGCTATTGTTTCTGTGATTCAGTATATTGCCAAGCATGCTATTTTATAGAATAGCCTTTTAATTAGTCTTTCTGTTTACTTAGTGGACCTATGGTTAGGTTGTTAGTGACATGCATTTAAAGCTGTTTCAAATGTTAACCTAATAAATACAGCACTATGAAAACAAAACTGTATTCTCAGCTGTCATTTACTGAAGGCATTAAAGAAGTAGCAAGACAGTCTGAGTTAGTCAGCCACAGATCAAAGCAGCAATGAGTTTTCAGGAATGATTTCCTTTGAACTCTGGTGCCCCCAGGGAGAGCACAAGGATCAGTAACAGCATTTCACTCTTTCCATGATAGCGCAAAGATGAGCAGTATCACATACATGTGCAGAAATACAGAGACAGGTATAGTTTCATGGCAGGCTCAAGCTAATTTAAGATAGTGCAAGTCACACTCCTACCTTTCGCTTGCACTGAGCCTTGGCTGGCAGCGTGGTGAGATGGTCAATGAGCTGCACCAGACAATGGGTTTTTTTTGTTCTGAGGGATGGTAGACTCGTGGTGCATCAACTTGTATCAGCTTTGAATGCTGTAGAAGCTCCTGCAGATGAAAGAAACACTGAAGTCAAAGTCATATTCATTTTAAAATCAGAGAGTAAACTTAGTGCAACTACACAGTAAAAAATAAGTACATAATCTTCCATGCCCCCCTCACCTTTTTTGGTTTTGGAGTTCGTGAGTACATCTTAAATCAGCAATGTGCTAACCTGAAAAGAGTGAGTAAATAATCAATGTTCTTTCAGTGTTTATATATAGTAAATTGTTACATGCTTCTCCCATCGTCTCACAGAGGGCATTTTCTCCCATCTTTTTAATTTATTTGCTTGTTCTCTTTTGTTTTTCCCCCTATGTTATACTTTATTTTACAGCGGTACAGAAAAAAAGAAGGAAAAACCTCCAGGACAGAAAGAAAAAAAAGAGGAATCTCATTCTAATGATCAAAGTCCACAAACTCAAGCATCACCTTCTCCCCAGCCCTCCTCACAGACTCTCCAAACACACAGGCAAACTCAAGAAAGCAAGAGTTCTGCTGCAGCTAAAAGGTTTTCACAGTACCACACTACAGAACTGGAAAATTATTGTAATGATAACGAGTTCATATTTGAAAAGTCGTCACATGAAATAGTTTCAATCTCATGATCAAGTTAATAATGTTTTATATTTTTTGTGCTACAGAAGATGCATTCAACATGCATTGAAACAGAGCAAATATGTAAAAGTGTAGTTTTTCTTGGAGTAAATTTTTAAGATTACAAAGGGGTTTTTTTTGTTGTCTGTGATTGAAATCCTGATATGGTAGATTACTTATAATCAGTCATTATTCTAAAATATGACTGACTTGATCCTTCTCAAAATATACTTCACAGGTAGCTGAGTTGTGGAGTGTATTTTGCACATAGCCATTTACTATATCTTGTAACAACATTTTTTAAATATTCGTATCATTGTAACTCTTCCTTCAGGAGTTTTTCTTCTCAAATTATTGTAAAGTGACTGCAGTTCAGATTTCTTTTACGGCCCTTCACTTTTTAATTCCTTCTAGGTTGCAGGGTGGTTCACTTCATTTTTATTTTGATTCTTTACATGAGTGAAGCTCTGCTTTTACACCAAATCATAGAACTGCTTGACTTGAGTGAATGTAGGAGTTTATTTAGGATTGCCTCCAAGTTCCCACTCATTTCAGTGGGAATTAGGCACAGAAAAAATGAGAAAATGGATTTTAAGATTTGGGTGATTATATCTGAGTTTCAAAACTATGCATATCACTCAGTGTGTTTTCTTTTTTTTTTTTTTTTTGTACATTGTCACCTTACTGTTTTGGAAGGTGTGAAATTTTCTTTTATTGTTTAACATTTAGGAGACGGAAACAATCTCTTAAATAAATGAAATTTATTCTTCTGTAATTTACTGTAGTTCACAGGATTATGTTGTCTTGCATTGCTTGAATTCACAGCTCTAATAAATATTTGAACTTTCACTTGACTGATGCATGTTATAACACTTCATAGAGGCTCTGTCTCCATGTCTTGCACAAACTCTTAAGTTGTCTGAAGCTGAACTTGCGGCCTGTTCTCCTGCCTGGTATCTCACTGTAAAGATGTTTGTCTGAAGTCTCGCTTACTAATCTTTTGCAGTGTGGGGGGAAAAAAAAAAAAAAAAAAGCCTTTTTTTGTCTCCTAATGGTTTAACTTGATTTGATTAAGTTGTTCGTCGCAGGACCTTTCAGCCTCTTGAGGTGCTGTGGAAGAAGCTTGCCATTTCTAAGGTTGCAGTTCAGGACTTACTCCTGCAAAAAGCATTTCTGACGGGATGAAGTATGATATTGTTAGCAGGACATATGCAGACTCTAAATCAGATGGTTGAAGAATAATCTGGACTAGATCACTTTTAGATGTGTTTTCCATGATTAATATGTGTGTGAAATTAATGAACTAGTGACTGCAAAACTTGCAAGTTCCCATTAGTGTAAATTGGCTACAATAAGACGGCTGAAAAATTATATCAGAATTCATGGATTTAATAGTCTGTAGTATTGGACCAAACCTGGCTTGCCTCATTCATGCAAGAAGTTTGCAGACAATCGTTTCAAAGATTAAAGTCATTAATGTTATTTAGAATGTGCTGTCTGCAAAACAGCCGTATGAAACTGTAATCTAATAAAACTGTTCTGTCTCAGAAATCAGTGTGTTAAAGTTGGTGAACAGTTAATCAGGGAAAAAAGTTCTACTTTTCTTTGTTACTTTCTTAAGCTTTTTTTTTTCATAATTTATTCTTTAAGGCTAATATACTGTAGCCTCATTTTTTTTTCCACTTTTGCAATTTGTTAGCAATATAGTAATGAAGTACAGAGTTACTTTGTTCAAGTTTTTATGTAAGAACATTTGGAAATGGAAAGGAATGGATAAAACATTTGGCAACTGTCTTGCTCAGTTGTTTTCATTCATCCAGTTAGAACTTTTTGACTAATCTTTTTTTCCTGTTTCATGCTTCAGCTTGAAGGAAGACCTAGCTCTGCTTTTGTCTCCTGCTGCTTGATCTGTCTGTTGCATACCAGTTCCAGTCTTGATTATCTTATTATGTTGTCATTTTAAAATATAATTTTGTTTCTTCTAGCATAAAGAAATCCTTGACTGCTGAAAAACCTCACAGCACCTGGGAGAGTTCAGATGACAGTCGTAACAAGCTGCTGAGAGTAGCATCAACATCTAAATTAATATCAAAAGTGGCAAAGAATGCAGATAAGTATGTATCAGTTTGGTAGATAAAAGCAAGTGAACTTTAAAGTCAAAATATTATGAAATTGCATTATTTTGGTGAATTTATTTATGTATATGCTAAGACCATTTGCATCTTTGTTTTTACCAGGAGTAATTACTTGCATAGCCTGCCAGTATGGCACTCCAGGTGCCTGTGGAATCTTAAAATTATTATAAAATGTGAATGCAGGATTTGAGCGTAAATATAATGTTGCCTATTTGGGTTAGAAGAATTTATACACCGTGAGTTAAGATTTATGGCTTAATGCCATTGTTGTGAAGCTCCCAACCATTTTTTTACTAATTAAAACTGATTTGAAAATGTAATTTACTGGATTTCACATAGTATGTATATTTCTAAAGCATACTGTAATAGTAAAAATATCCTTTTATGATTTCAGGTAGGTCTCTCCAATTAACTGTTTTAACAGCTTCCTGATTAAAGGTTCTAGATAATAGGCAGGGATCTTCATTTCAGCGTCACCTTCAGTAGGTGATGTGCTGTAGTCCATCATTCCTCTTGCGCTCTTCTTCAGCAGCAGGTTTTCTCAGTTTGTGGTCTTCAGTGGAGGCCTTGCTGGGGCTGAATAGCACAGAATAGTTACTTCTACTCCTGTCAGCACAGGACAAGAGTTTGCTTTTTTTGCTGTAACTCCACGTTGTTGGGCCCTATTGTGACCCACATGTTGTCCTCCATACTCTTTGCCAATTGGGCTTCTGACTTTGTATTCACACACTTAGTTTCTTTTTATTGACTTTGTTGACATTTTGCTGAATTCGTTGAAGTTGTTGCGTTGACTTTTTGACTGACCCCTCTCATATTTGCCGAGATCCCCCCAGCGTGCTGGCAGCTTCTCCCAGCTTGATGTTGTCTGCAGATATCATATATCACCTCATTAATCTTCATCCAAATAGCCATTAACTGGTCCAAGGCAGAACCCATCCCTCTATGACAAATAAAACTCTTCAGACCCTTCAGTATAATTTCCAGTCTTTTTATGATTGTGTCTGTAGTGCTCTCCTTAGCTTGCATATAAGATTGTCAAATGCATACTTAGAGTCAAGAGCTGTGCAAGTGCATTCCTTCTTCCCTAGGAATGGGAAGAACAAAAACATCTTAAATTAATCTTGGGTGTGGATATCAGCACGTTTACTAAAGGCTTTATGTTTAGCCTGAAGAGCTCTGCAGAGCAGTGAAGTGTTGTGTGTGAGGGATTATGGGTTATGTATTTTGCAAGTATTTCTTTTGCTTTTGTAATTGGTTTTCACTGTTGGAATTTAAAAGCCCTTTGGCAATTTAGATGATAGTAGGGTACTGCTAGATAATATTTTGGAATGAGAAAATCCTCTTTATTTCTATTTACCAAGTTTCTTTTCTTGGCTTTTGTTATGCTACTAAAATATCTTTAACAATGTGGTATATACTTAAAATCTGCTAATAATAATTGAAAAAATTGCTTTTATTGACTTTTTTATATTTGTTCAGACATGTCAAAATACAGATATCTTGTTTCTTTTGCCTGTGATTCTGTTTATTTTGTAAAAGACTTTAATGCTGGCCTTCTACAGTCTAATGTAGGAAAAAAATCAGGTATCTAATAAAAGACTTGACAAGGGAAGATTAAGATTACTTATTGTTAGAGAAACTTGTCCATAACTTGAAGCTGTTGTAAAGTATTTGGCAAAAAACAAAGCTTCAAACATTATCTCAGTTGCAGGCCATCGTCTGATTGAAGGCTGGGTGTTCTGTTGTTTGAGTACCTTGTTTTTATGCTCAGATTTATAAAAGCACTATTTGCATTCAAGAGCACACATTAATACTTATTTCTTACATCCTGTGTGCCCAGTATCTAAAGGAATTGATTATATTGACATATTGTTACATTTTATTTGTCATTCCCAATTAAGAAATGTTGGCCTAATCTGCCTGAAGTTATCAGTCTTGTGCAAGGGAATAGAATTCAGTCCCTAATGTGGGCCCCAGGACAGAAATGTTTTACATATGATTTGCACTACCAGCCCAGGATATGAACTTGGTTTACTAAGCTCAGTCTTTAAGCCAGCACCGAGCTGTAAATCAGTCTGATAAAGCCATAAGAAGTAGGAGGGTTCCCATGCAGCCCTTTGGTGTTTTTCAGGCAAGACTGGGAATCCAGTTTTAATTTTTCATTTGTCAGTGTGGTGAAGGGCGATTCTACCAATAGCCAGAGATTACTTTCTTCATGCATATGCCTGACCCTTTGTCACTGTTACAAAAATTTGACCTCCATCCAGCTAAAAATACTGGATGCCACTCATACCTTCCTGCTGCATTTCAAATGAATTCAGTAGGGGGGTTTTATGCAATACATTCTCCTATCAAGGAGTGTTACTGTGGTAAGAAGTAGCTCTGATGCTGGAAATTAGTATTTCTTCCCTCTTCACAAAAAAGGATTGAGGTTTTTTGTGAAGAGTTCATTTCTGGTTCTGGTGAGGAAAGACATCCCAGCTGCACTCCTTTGAAGACTTTGTGTTCTATATCCAGTAACGCTGCATAGATCCTGTTTAAATGAAACTGCAGCTTGCTTACATTTAATCCATGCATCCAACAGGGTTAATTCCTAGAAAAATTTGTGTTGTTGTGTGTTGACAGCTTATTTTGACAGGTGTTAAATGCTTTGTATGCAGGCCTGAGGGTGTTTGGCAGCTTAAAACATTTGTTTTTTACAGGTTTCTCTCAAGATGGAATTTTCCGTGCACAAAGAATATGCCCTCCATAATTTATTTTTAAAAGCTTTTTGTATTTTGTTGTTATCACAGTAATTCTTAGGAACCCTTGCCATAGGGCCAAAGACTTTAAGTTACTCAAAAGATAGAGAACTGCATAGAATAGTATAATGGTAAAATACACTCTGGTGACCAAGATTAGTTGTTTAGCATCCTATACTACATAGTTATGCTGTACACAGAATCTGATGAGATTGCTAAATGCAGTAATGTGTAAGAAATGGTTTGATAACTGTTTCACATAATATTAACTATATTATTTTGAATTTTTCCTTAGGCACAAAGATGTCATCATCAGCCAAGGTAAATAAAACCATTTATTTTTGAATACTGGATTAAGTTGAAAAGATTTGCTTTTGACTGAGCAGTATTTCATGTAAAAAAAAAAAACAAACAAAACAAACATTGGGACGTATGCTTATGCAACAGGGATATAGACCTAAAATAGCATTAATAATTACTCCAAGAATTCATCTGGCCAAATGTTACTAAAGACCTGTATAAGGATCTTTGTAATGATGGAGAAATGCCTTATCAAATTGGATATTTAGGAAGGACAGAAATTTTTGGTGGGTGGTGGGAGGATTAATTTTACTTTTGTGAAATAAAAAAACCTTTTCTGATTATTTTCTCTGTGTGTATGTGCATAAATAGAGGTTTTGAAAACAAAAATCTTAAGTTTTGACCTGTGTGCCAGTCTTCGTCCAAGCAGGTGTGAGTGAGACTTTAGAAATAGTTTTAAGATATTTTATTTCTGTCCCATAACCAGCAAAAATGTCAACTCGTGAAAAAAACAGCCAAGGTAAGAATTGAGCTATGCCCTTTGGTCGCTTTCTAATTTAGCACTCTCACGAATCTTTTATTTGGCTTTTCACCATCAAAGAGCATCAGTGCATGATCTCTTAAAAACTGACCATTCAAGTAAATATTTCAACTTTCTTATTATGGAAATATATCTGCATATACATGTTGCAATCTATGGGAATTATTTGGGGGTAGCCTAAAATAAATTACTACATGCATAATTTCCTCAGAGAGGAATGTGTGTTCAAATAAGGTTCTAGAAGTCTTGCGTTGTTGCCTAAGATATCAGAATATTATGAACTGCCAACTAAAAGATTGTTTTATCTCAGCTTTCTGTCTTGCCAATATTACAACATATGCACACTTATCAGACAAGAACAGAGACTGAGGGTTTTAATACAGTCTCCTAAAATGAAAAATGAGTCTCTTCTAAAGTGCAAAGTCTTTGCACCGATGAATCTTGCATTCTGTGGCTACCTGCTGCTGCTGGCTTGTTCAGACAGGAAAAGGAGCCATCTATCTGAACGTGGTGGGACGTGACAACAAAAGAAATCTACTACTTGTGTTGCAAACTAGTCTGCTTTCATGTCCTGCAAACTGTACTGAAGCATGCAGTTTCAAAACTAAAGCATGTAACCCAATTGCATGCTGTACACAACATATATCTATGTCCAGAGGTTCTGTCTCATGCTTTTTTGCTGCTAATTAACAAATCTGTAGTCTCCAAATTCTGTGCTGTAGGCAAGGTTGCATTACACACTGTTTGATTACTTTTGGTCGTCTTTGATTTTTCTTTCAAAAACAAAACAACATGCAAATTTTTTGGAAGTTAGTATGTGAATTGTTGTAATGAAAGCAAAATCAACTTGAATCCAATGGCTTTATCTTTCTCTAATTAATAATTCATTTCTCAAATTCATAATTCACAATATTCTAAATTGATGCTTACCAAAAGCACACTTCGATGACAAAAGGGGTGAAAGAGGGTGCATGAGCATCAGGAACAAAGAAGAAATGTTTCTTTATGCCAGGTTGCTTAACACCAGCCGTGGAACGGTACATATGTGCAACAACAGTTACTGTAAAAAGAAAACTAATCAGTAGTGTCCAGACCAGCTGCAATTTCGTTTTGCAAGAATTAAATAAAACTGTTATATTAAAAATACCTTTTCTACTAAACACAGCTTTTCACAAAACCAAGTTGCATACAGCTAAAATACCTTCAATACCAGTTCTTTCCTTACAATGTGCTTCTGCAATTCTACGTATTCTGCCAAGAATGGACCGTCCTTCAGTTCTCTCATCCTGGTAGCTGTAACTTCCATGGCCTTGATGTGTACCCTGCTATCTGTTGCATCACTCTGCAGATGATGTTAGCTTTCCCTGAATGATGAACGGGTACCTGCCGTGTGTCATGCCATAGTCTGTTCTGAGCCCGGCTGCAATGAAAGAGAAATATGATGCAGATGACAGTGGCGTCACAAGTATGGAAGATGGAGAGAAAGTCTTGTCATAGAAAATGCGTTTACTAACATTTTAAACATGTAGTGGCAAAACATCATTCTGCCTTTAATATGGATGAAGTTGCAATTAGCAGGATTCAGGCTCCCAAGATGTGATTTTTTTTATATGGACCAGTGAATGTATTTTTTGACAGCTTTTAGAGTATGTGCCTCTGTGTGTGGGTGTAAGGCATGTTAGGCGTTGTATTTACTGCCACAGAAGTAACCACCTGTCAGTGTAGTTGCAGAGGGTCCTCCCATACTTTCCAGTATAAGCTCAGAAATACTCAGCCAATTCCCTGTAGTACAATGTCCTGTTCGGCACAGGTGACTTTAGCCTGTTTCGTACTTGATAGTTGCCACATAAATAAACCAACCAATTTCCACTTGGCACCTTGACCCAGCCAGTCAGAATGTTGCACAGACAGTGAACATGGTTTCTGGAGGTAAATTCTGTGCAGCTGGACAGGGTTGTCTTGGGCAGGGTGGGATGAAGGGTAGCCTTTGCTCATGCTGTTTGTACAGGACCTTCCTGTTCTGCAGCCAACAGCATGAAAACTTACAGCTGCTTTAACACTCCCTTGTGACTTGCCAGCCTTTGCCTCTAGAAGCAAATAGTCTCTTGCAAGGTGTTAATTAGGTTACAGCAGCTCCCCTGAGCCTCTCATTTCACTGGGCTGTATGTGAAACGCCACGTTGGCCCCTGCCACATACCTCCCACGCTAACAATTGTGTCAGTGCGCTTCCTAGAAATAGTGTGAAGGGGACTCTTGGGAAGACTGCTGGTGTGCAAACTGTCAAGCTTCAAAGCAAATCTATGTAAAAATACCTCAGTGTCTTTATACACTCTTAAGTTTGGAAACACAGTGAAATTGCAAATTATCATAGCAGGTGTTTGCATGGGATAATAGGATGGAAGGTGACAATTCTGTGTAGCTTTGAACATCCTGGAATCATTTTGTTTCCTTTTTTTGATTCAGCTGTTAAAGAAACTGCTTTGAAACACGTTAGTATAGTACAGTACCACAAAATGTAGAGAAAATGTTTTTGCATGTTTTGTTCTTGGAATCTTATTTTTCTAGCAGCAGAAGTTACTGCAGTATCACCTGTATTGTGACCATCTGTGCACGTTCATTGTGATTTCTGTTGAGAGTATGTATTAACTATTAAAGACTGAGGAGCAAGTGGGAATCTTAGATGAACTTCAGTAGTGAAGGTATTAACTTAGATGTCTGAAATGACATCAACATTGGGTATGGAGTCCCCCACAGAGGGTGCTACAGGTGTTGCATGTAAATGTCAGCAAGACCTAGGCAGTCCTCTTCTCCTGCCAGCGGCAGCAGCACGGGGAGCTGCAGCCTGCAGCTGCCTTGCCCAGCAGTCACTTGAGTTTTCTCTGTTTAGCATCATGGTGAGGCCAGGTGTGCTACCAGTGTTTGTCACATACTTTCTATCTCAGTACCCAGTTTTGTTCCCTCAAGTGCCTCTACTCCACGTTAAGGTTAGTCCTTGAGCTTTAAGGATGTGGGTATATGCTAAAGCAGAGGTAATACAGACAGAAACATCCTGGTGATGCCAATCCAGTGAGGGAAGTATTATACAAACTTCCATTTATTTGCTGAAGAGATTTTTGGGTTTAGGTTTTTCAGCTTATTTTTGAACATTTATTTGTTTATCCTTGTAAACCAGGACAACCTTTTTACAATAAAATCCAATACTGAGGAGGTATTAAAATTCTGTGAAAATCCAATAAAGCTATGGGTGAAATGAACAGGTGCTTATGACAACCTTAAAAGGACTCTCGCTAAAAGTTTTTCCTTTAAATTCTTTACCAGCAGGTGTTTATAATTGCCTATAAAAGCCATCTTGCTTTTCACTTCAGCAGAGACATTTTTAAAGCATTAATTGTAAAGCATTCATATTTTTATACCCAGAAGTTAAAGACCTGGCTTATATTAAGATAAAAGTTGTGTTTTTTTTTTTCTCTGAGGTTCTGTGTTTGAGTTTGGTTTTCAGTGATAGCAGCTCTGTATTGTGAATCACTTGTTCTCTTACTGCTTTATAATAAGTGACACTTAGACGTTTTTGGATGGCAGTAAAAACCATATGTGAAAGAATTAATGAAAAACATTCACTGCATTCCTAACTTTCTTTCTTTTTAGATTGTGCTTTATTAGTTTCCTGTGCTTTTGCTTCTGTTAGTTTAGCCGTGCTATAGTTCTAGCTTCACAGAATGGGGCAATCGTGTAGCACACAATGGAAAAATTTACCCTGCAGACAGTGTATCCTGTCCACTGAGAGTGCAAAATTCAGTAACTACCTCGGATCAGTTTTTCATCAGACATGTATTTCCTGTCAGATGCTTATTGAAGGTGCTCATGTACCTGAGGGCAAATGGAGACCCAGTCTACCTCATTATTATTAGGCTGCTTGCTCCCATTCAGGCACAGTGCATATTATTAAAAACTATAGATACTGTCAGAAAAACAAATCCATATTTGGGAGTTTTTATTATTAATTCTTTGTGAAGTCAGAATTTTATTATGTAATCAGGAAGCATTTAGATACAGTCTTACTCAGTTTGTGTCCAATGCTCCTTTCTGAGTCTTTTTTTTTTTTAATAAAAAGCTGGAATTTAATATTAAATGTGAATTATTTTAACACAAATGGTAACTGTTGTTAATACCCAGATAGATTCCTAATGTCATCTGGTATGTGCAAAAAGCGGGTTTTAATTGTGACTTATCAAGTTATATAAAATTATTAACCAGAGATCTATTAAGAAACCACAAGG
The DNA here is from genome assembly GCF_965140245.1 of Athene noctua. Lineage (NCBI taxonomy): Eukaryota > Metazoa > Chordata > Aves > Strigiformes > Strigidae > Athene > Athene noctua. The sequence goes on along the minus strand of NC_134037.1, from coordinate 101,838,070 downwards.
CAAAGCTGTAAAATCGTTCCAAACTGAGGCAAATCTCATCTCATCTGCTTTTTTCAGCTGTTTGATTTGCACTGCACCAGTGCTCAGTAGTGACAGTGCATGTCTATTTGTCAGGTTCAGCAGGCATTGACACATAGCTGAGGGTGAGAGATGGCAGACCTGCAGCCGCATCTTAATTCCGCCATAACTTAAAATTTAATGATCTGGGCATGGTGGCTGAATTTGGCTGTATTTGTGTCTGTGCTGTTAGCACTGATTTAAATTAGAAACAGGTTTGTAAGCCTTTGTCCCTCAGGTTAGTGGTCCCACGGAGTTCTTGGACACAGGCCTGAAAGCAGAAAGCTTGTGGGAAAGAAACTATTTGTAGTATTAAAAAACATAACTTCACTGGTCAAGCAACTAGGAGGTGAAGACAGATTAATAAATGTACTCTGGATGTGGTAGTTTATTGTATATTATTAGAGAGTTCTGCTTTGCCAAGCTAGTTGGAGTCTTTTGGCGTTTTTCATTTGGTTGTAAGTCACTTTAAGGCTAAGATTCAGATGCTAAACTCAGTTTAGAACTGAGATGAGGATTTTGATGCTTCAGTCCATGTTGCTTTTTCAAATTAGATGGAGTGGAACTTACTGAAAATTAGTCACTAATCATTTACATGATAATATTACTGTAATGATTCCTTAAAAACTAAACTTATAATCGTGTAGAAAAACAGATAAATTTCTTATTTATTCACTATTATCTACTCTGTATGTACTCTGTGTATATATACATATATATATATATAAATATACTGTGCTCATTAGACTTCCCATTATGCATATCATACACTTGCTAGCTGAAGGGCAGTTAATTGCAGTACAGACTTGCGGGGCTACCTCGGGGTCTGTCTAAATAATGAGAAATAGTGTGATATAAAATACATTCTTATAATATTTTGTCAAGTTTTGTTAAAGAAATCAGTAATTGAGGATGAGGGCTTCTCATATGCTTCTGTGAAACTACCATGTATTCCTTGACAATTTCATTTTGAGGCATGTTTTTTAGAAGCCAGGCAGATTTTGGTTTTGTCATGTCACTGTCTTCAAATTTCTGAAGGATCTCAACAGTAGCTTTTATGTCTCCTGAATTGCTCTTCTCTGTAAATACTTCTGAGTTTGTCTACAAAGACTGATGGTTTTTTCCCCTCCTCCTTCCAGTTCCTATTATTTTTATTATTTTCCTCTGAAAACCTTCCGTATTCCCCTAAGAATATTTATCACAGAAAACAGTAAATTGCTTAAGTGTCATTGCATGAGTCTTTCTGTGCTGACTTCATGGAAGCACTAATTTCAGCTTTTTTGCATTGCCATATCTTTGCTGTCTATTATTACCTGCAGTATTTTTCATTGGTCTTACCTTCCAGCTTGCTTTCCCTGATTTGCTGGGATTTAAACTTTTTTTCCAAGAGCACATTAATAGGCATCGCTTGAAGTTGAATTTTAATGTTACCTTTGTGCTGCTTTTTCTTTTTGTTTTTTGTGGGTTTTTTATTTGGTTTGGGGGGAGTTGGTTTGGGTTTTTTTTTTCCCCTTGTAATAAGGCCTGATTAAGAGCTTATTTATGTTAACAGGAATCTCCTTTTGATACAAGGAGGCTTTGCAAAAAATTTTCAGCCACTGTCTACTGTTTGTCTACAGTTTTTTATTTGGCCGTAGTTTTAGTCCTGGATTCTTGGTGTTGCATGCTTTACCAACAGTTTCCTTGCATGCAAGGTAAGTACGCTGGCTTAGACTGTCTGTGAAGAAGATGCACTTATATCCTTGCAGATCAGGCAGGCTTCTAGGGTTCCCTCTCAGTAGCAGCACCTTGTTTCACCCACATATTTATTCGTCTTTTCTCTAGCAGGCTATAAACTATCAAAGAACCTGCAGTAGATTCTCTTGTTGCTAACATCTGCCTCCAGCCTGTTGGGACCTATTTGGCTAGGTTTAGACTAATGAACTTAACACAGGAAAGTAGGAGTGCTGATGAAATTTCACTGATGACATGAAGCTGAGAGACCAAACTGGTACACTGGAAGCTGAGATTTTAATACAGTAAGACCTAGATGTTCCTGAGGCCTAGAGTAGTGTAAGACAAAATTAAATTATTTGGTGTGAAAGATCACACGTGCAGGAGTTGCTAGCAATGTTCCAGCTGTAAACAGGGTGTTTGCCAGAAAGAATTAAATGGTGAGGAAAAGGGTTCTAACATGCTAGTTAATCATACAAAGATTGAACCAGTCCCTCATTACAAAAATACAAATACAATCCCAGGATGTATCAGAAGTAACTCTAACAGATACACAGCCTTATGGAAAATGTTTATGCATTGAAACCCTGGTAGGTTCTCCTCTGTAATGCTGCATGCAGTTATAGCCACACGCAATCATAAAAGGTAAATTTGTGGTGGTGTGGAGACAGACTGAAATCTTATCATGCAAAAAGAGAGTTAAATAGCTGGAAGTTTTTATTATTGCAAAGTGAAAGGTATGAGGAGGAAGGACATGATTGCTGTTTTCATGCTCACCCGATGCACTTTCAGACAGCAGATGGACAGACCTGTGCTAAAGTTAACAGCTACGCTGTCACATGCACAAAAAGTAAACAACGGGGCCATGCTTTACTGTCACCTGGAAGTTGAGAGTTTCCCAATTGTTAGGAGACGGAGGCTTTTGGACAGTATTCCAAAATCAGTAGAGCATGTTTGTGTGTATCCCAGTGACAGCCAAGGTTTTGCTGTCCAAAGCGAGTGCTGCAGTGCCCTGATGAGAGTTAAAAAACAGTGGTGCAGGCAGGGAGAGGGCACCTGGGGGGCATGTTGTGCATCCATTGGGCTGGGTTTGACTGGGCTCAGCTGTGATGTTCCTCCAGCTCATGACCTGGGTTTGCAGAGCCTTGTGGCTGATTGGCACTCAAGTCCACCTTTAGGTGACTGTTCACCACCAAGTCGCTGGGCTGACTGTGCAATTCTTACTGACCAGTGTTGTGTGTCCCTTCAGCTGACTGCAGCTACAGTGTAGTCAGGTCAAGTGTATCTCTGGGGCAGAGTTAGTAATTTCCCCAGACCTCTGGAAGTCCCACAGAGAGCTAGGACCTGCATGGAGTTTGCTTGGGCCCAGCACACCCAGGGGACTCCCATGTGAGGCTAATAAGCCTGAGCCTGGGAGCAAAAATGGGAGTGCTAGTCCTGTGTCCCCTGGAACTTGTGCAAGGAGATTGTTGAGACTCCAGGGGTGAATTATTGTGGAGCCAAGCGGAGTTTGGCAAGGGCTGTGAATTTGAGCTCACAACTGCCCAAAAGCAGCTACAGCTGTTCGTGTTGAAGAGCTGGTCCCTGAAGCACTGCATCCACTTTGATGCTGCCTTTTGTAGCAACCCTGGGCCTGAGCTACTCCCTTTTGTGTGGCATGGCTAATCCACAGCACCTTGGTATGCTATTCGCAGAGCTTCAACTGTACTTTTAGGTTGGTTTGATCCATATTTGAAAGGATTTATAGGATTTCTGCAGTTGCAAATTAATTAACTTAGCAAGCACCAAGGTCCTTTCAGGTATGCCCTCCTGCTCCTTTCCCCCTGCCCCTCTGTGCTTCTTCATAGTGGGTAGTGGGATCTGAACAACTCTTTATATGGGGTAGAGAATTTTTATTTTCATATATACTGTTTTCAGGCTGATAGAGATCAGAATTGTTGAGGACTTTTTGTTTAAAACTTCTAAACTCCCTTACCCACATATCTGTTACAAGATGACCGAGGCTCTTTTATTCCAAAAGATCAAGTGAGGGAAGAACAGTCTTAACATCCTGCTTTGTATTTGGAAATAGTGAGAATGCAGAGAAGAAACAGATAGTCTAGTGCTCTTGACCATTCAACTGAGCCAGTATGCTGTGAAGGAGTTAAATCACTGGTTTTCTTAACTTGCAAATACAAGAATTTGGCCTCAGGCAATTAGTTGCTGTTAGAGAACTATATGCTGCCGTTCTCTAGTATTTCAAAAGATTTTTACATGAATATTATATCTGCCCTACAGGTTATTTTGACGAAAGGAAATTTACAGTCTTAGTCAAAAATCTTTCAGTGGGTTGTCTCTTTTTTTAATCCTTAACTCTTCTATAGGGAGAGGCTTAAGTTATCAAGTTATACCTAGGCTATGTCTCTCTAACAAGTGTGTTAAATACGTATCTTCAAAGGTAATCTTGAATAACATGCAGCTAGCTAATAAAGGCAAAAGATGTTATTTCTTTAACAGGGAAGTTCAGAGAGCTAATTTGTAGCTGAATGCCCTGCAGATAATCTTTTCCCTGAGCTCCAGGAGAGCCTCTTCTTTTCTGGCCAAAGACCTGACTAAATTCCTCTTGCAAAAGGGAAGGCTTAGGTTGGACATGAGGAAAAATTTCTTCACCCAAAAGGGTTGTCAAGTATTGGAACAGTGCCCAGGGTTTGAGTTACTGTCCCTGGAGATACTTAAAAAATGTGTAGATGTGGCACTTAGGGGCATCGTTTAGTGGTCTGGTGGACTTGGCAGTGCTAGGTTAATGGTTGGACTGGGTGATCTTAAAGGCTTTTTCCAACCTAAGCAATTCTATGATTCTATGATCTCTGACATCTGCAGAGTCTGACAGGTGCAACTGCCTCCATACATATGGATTTCAGTTGCAATTTGTCTCCACTGTTATAAGCAGCGATGAGAAACTTGATCCTAAATTTGTGGTGTCATTTTGCATTGATCTTGTGGAACCTGAAGTGCCAAGCTCAGTGTTAAATCAAGAACTTGACTTGCACCAACAAATGGTCTTTTCTAAATACCCTCAGGCTGCACTGTGCTTGAATTTCTAAGAGTATGAGTGCCAGATTTTAATAGAAAGTTCATTATTAATATATTACTCTTGGTTTTGGCCAGTATTATTTTATCTCTGTAAAACACATACTATAAAAAGAATATTTTGGTGGAGAAATGATTCATGTTACTAGATTGGAGTAATTAATCTAAACATTTGTGTCAAACTAGTGACAACACTGATCTTTAGCTTTTCTCAGCAATGCAATTAAGCAGTGCACATTTAGTAAAATATTATTTCTAATTTAGCTACTGGGAAGTGCTTTTTGTTGTTCTTTGATATTTGATCTGAGGCAAGTTTTCTACTATTGTGGATGGACTCAGGGTTCTCGTTCAAAGGAGCTCTATTTGTACTTAAAAGTGGGACAGCTGTTTTTCATCTTTGTATTTGTTCCTTTGATACTGGACTTAAATGGCCCAACTTTCATTCTATTGATATTCTAAATAAGGGAAAACCTTTATGCATGTCTTAGTTTTATGTTGCTCAATTATTATGACTTCTGTTCATGAATTATTTTTTGAGTCTCTGGGGTTTTTTTCTGTATTTGGACTGTCATAGGAAAACTCCCTTTTCTCGCCTCCAGTGGAGACTAAACCTACTATTAAGGGTCAAAAGTGACACAAAATTCAAGTAAAATGAATTTTTGATCTCAGAAGGTTGATTCGAGCACACCAGAAGTGGAAAAGGAGTCACACTAATCATATCTTTTAAGTCTGGGAACTTGGTAAATTTAATAAACTGTGATCTGTTTCACCAAGCAATTAAAAAAATTGTTAAAACATTTAAGCATCAAGAAATTAAACTACAGTGTGTTAAGAGGAAAAACAAAAGTTTTTGACAAATTAAGCTGTATGTGTTTTGAAATCTTCAAAGTGAGTATCACACATGTAGAAAAATACTTTTAACTAGCTTATGTTTAGGTACGTGGATTCATTGACCTGGTTATGTTTGAGCAATGCTGTGACAAGTGCTGTTAAAACCACACAAGCTCATGGGTAGTTCTTTCTCTGACTAGGAGTTACTTAATCTATTACATGATTTGGTCACCATAGATTTTTCCTGTATTTGTCAGTGCTGTCCAAGTCATTAGTGTGTGCTAGGATCATTACTGCTGTATTCAAAGCTAGTGCTTTCTAGTGTTTTCAGAACTGGTGTGGTGTTCCACAGAATTTCACACAACTCCGATATCCTCTATGATCAGAAATGCTTCTTTTAAATACCCTAGAATATTCACATTTTTTTATTAGACTGATGATTGTTGGTCTTCTGTCTTGTCTAGTTGTTGAAGAAAGACCTTGACTGTCAAGAATTAATTTCTAAACTTTGTGCAAGACTGCTTTATAGCTTAGGTAGATGAAAGTAGTTGCAGGGTTTTCATCCTCATTCTCTTCTGACTGTTGTAATACTGAATATGTTTCTGCAGTCTGTATAGTAGGGGTATTTCAAATTCAGAGAAGTAAAGACCCTGACTTAATGTTGGTCTTGCTCACAGCTGATTATTTCTTGATCTTTGCATCTTCTGAAATGTTTCTGTGAGCAAGAAAAATTCTACACTGCTTCTATTGTCACTGAAATGATCTGCTTTCTCCTGCCTTTTTTAGATCTCCAAGTCTGACTTGAGCTGTTAAGTTGTAATTCTTTGGGGATGTCTGGCTTTCTCATAATTTCAATTTTAGGTGTTTTAGGAAATGCAAAACATAGGTTGCACATTCATGCAGTCTGAGTAATAACCTTAATGCTTAATTGGGGAAATATTTACAAGTATTCCCTGGGCATTTGCAGGGAGGTCTGCTACACGTTTGCCTTTTGAAAGAAATAAAAAAGTAATTGTTTAAAGATCTTAACTTTAGAGCTCGGTATTAATTGCATCAAATGCAATTAGAGATTTCTTAATACTGTATTGCTAATTTACAGTTATTTTTCTACTCCAGTCCTACTCAACTATTTATAGTTTGTTTTGAAACTCTGAGTTCCCTCTGGCTGCTGTGATTTTTCAAATCCCTACTCATAAAAAATATTGGAGTTCCAGAATCATGGCAGAGTATTATATTACTTTGGGTTTCTGCTATTAGTTATATTAATGGTTATTAATTACTAAAGAAGTTGAAGAGTGATAAAAAGTTACCATTCAATGATGCAAAATTAGTGAAATACTTGGGTCTTTGTTATCAGTGGTTTTTGGAATAAAACTCCTGTGTCAGCAGTGTTGAAGGCTGGCATTAATTATTGTGGATTTGAGGCATGATTTAACCATAGTTAAACAGCACTACCATGCTGGTTGTGGTGTGTGGGTAGGACAGAAAGGCTTTTATAAGTCTCCAAGGGCTTTTCTGGTCTTCTGAAGCTAGAAAATTATTACTGTCATAGTGTAGAGGGGGACTCCTGTAGGGTGCCTAATAATACTAGTCACAATCATGTATTCTTTAAATCCAGATGATTTACTTTCCAGTGACTAACTAATGTGTTTGACCAAGCCACTCAGCTACTCTGTAATTAGTTTTCTCTGATGGAAAATGATCTCATGTTCCTTGAAAAGGAACTCCTAAAGGCTTGTGAGGTTCTCAGATGCCCCAGCAGAGATATACATGTATTTTGGTCACAGCTACAGACAATGCTATTGCTGGAGTCATTAGGAGCTGTTGCTTTCTTCCGTACTTCAGGACATAATGCAATATGCAGTAGCATGCAATTGGGATTAAAAAAATTAATAATTCAGGTTAGTGTATTAGTTTGTGATGATACATAATTTCACACTATATTCCTCAGCAAAGCGTTTGACACTTTTTCCTGCAGTATCCTTGAGTCTTAGCTTGGTTGTTATGGTTTTTATAGGTGGGCAGCAGAGTGAGTAAAAGAACCACTTGGATGGTTGGCCTCAGGCCATCGTGATTAATGGGTGGCCAGTAGGTAACAATTGGAGCCTGCAGGGGTCTGTCCTGGACCTGTCCTGTTTAATATCTTTAGCAATGACCTGGAACAGGCAACACAGTACACACTCATGTTTGCAGATGACAGCAGACCAGGGAGCCTAGCTGATATGCTGGAGGGTAGAGCTGTCAACCAGGAGTACCTGGGCAGGCTGGAGGGATGGGCCTGCAGGAACCTCACAAAATTAAGCAAGGACAAATGCCAAGTCCTGTGCCTGTTGGAAAGAAGACCCCCTGGCAGGGATATACAGGCTGGGGACAGAGAGGCTGCAGGGAGCAGGTTTGTGGGAAAGGCCCTGGGGGTGCTGGCAAACAGCCAGGTACCAAGAGAGGTTGTGCCATCTCCATCCTTGGAGGTTTTCAAGACTGGACTAGGCAAAACCCTGAGCAACCTGGTCTGACCTCATGGCTGAGCCTGCTTTGACCCAGAGGTTGGACTTGAAGGCTTCCTGAGGTCCGCTTCAAGCTGAAATACCTTATCCTGTGATTCTATAACTACTTCTTTATTCAATTTCTGATTTTAATTTGGATTTGAAATTTGCCTTTGTAATTTAATTTGCATGTCTAAAATGTTATATGCTCAGTATGTTCTTTCACAAATCCAACTAACGCTTACTTTGTGTGTGTGTGTGTGTGTGTGCGTGTGTGTTTTAGTCTTCTGGGTTTTTTTTTTTTTAAAAATAAAAATCTGGGCCTTTACTGAGCTCACATTTCAAAAATAATTGTTCTATCACAAGTATTATCTGCATCTCTATGCTTATTACTGGTTTCTTTTGTGCTTATTTCTTGTGTAAACTTGCCACATAATTAATAAGCTTTTTTGTTTCAACAGAGGGAGAGTATATCAAGATGTTCATGCGAGGTCGACCAATCACAATGTTCATTCCTTCTGATGTAGAAAACTATGATGATATTAGGACAGAGCTGCCTCCTGAGAAGTTAAAACTGGAGTGGGTGTATCCTTGATATCAGTAACTACTTGCTGTTCCCTTTTTTCTTGTCTTGCTTTTTCTTTTTTTTTCTTTAGAATCTGGCCTTGTGTCTTCTCTGTTCAGAGATAAAAATTACTTAGAAGTGGGGGGAAATGTTCAATTTAATATAACAATTGAAATGGTTTGTAGCTGCTGTACAGTATGACTTTTAGCTGCAGAATATGTAGGCACAGAAAAGCTGGACTTTTTCTTTGTTTGCTTTGCTGTTGAAACTAATTGCAATGTATTTTTAGTGTGAGAGAAAGTGTCTTTAGAGAGCTACAGTTTCAGAAATACCACACTCTGCCTCCTACTATATTAATGTAGGCTTTGGGTTCAGGAATATTGTTAGTTTCCAATCCCTGTTCATTTTTGGGAGGTTTTAGAGCTATGGAAGATCTTGAGTTTCTCACTGTCCTTACGTGTGGAGCAAGGATTGCAGAAGCAGCCTTCCTTTGCACTCACTGCTGCTGTGTTTCACCTTCAAAGGGGTTAATTTCTTGGAGACTAGTTTTCATTAAACGCACTAAGTAAATTTATCATTTGTAGAGTGGAGTTGGTGTGTGGCTGATGACAAGTCTCCAGGCTTAGTAGATCAGATGGTAAGTTCATTATGAGACATGTTTTTGCACACATTTGGGTCTTCCTGTCATCCCCTCATCTGCAGATTCTTCCAGTAAGCTATGATTATATAAGTAAGGTTCTTAGTACTTCAGTAAAATAACATGCCTAGGCAGCACTTGAGTTGGTATAATAATCTCAAGTTTGATCCTTCTGATGTGTCTGAAAGCAGAAAGAGTTTTAGGAACATTGATGATACACTGTTCATATGTTATGTACAGAGAAACTGCCCCTACCTCTCTCACCATATCTGTTAGTGACTTAAGGCATACATATATCTTAAGCCACCCCTTGTTACTTGATTTAGGAAAGAAGATTTCTCTATTATTTTTCCCGCCTTTATTAACTAACAGATGTTTGAAACAAATAATGTTGGGTACTTGGTTATGAAGAGCAGCTGTGGAGCTCATGTCCTCTGAACTTTTCAGTGAGGCTGTGGAAGCCTAGATCACAATGGAGGAAAGTTTTAGATTGAAAGTCTGACTGAAAAGAAAACAGAGCTCTTGGTCATGCTTTGCAAAGCTGTGGTGCCCAGCTTTCCTACTGTCACAGCTCTTGGATGCTGATGCTGGCGCTCATATGACTGTGGAGTGAATTGGGTCACTGATCTGGCTGAAATGTAATCTTTTTTGCAGAGCTAACTTTCAGCAGGATCAACTCATTAATTTGATTTGCCCCACAAACATGCAAGGGCTGGAACTCTAATACTGGAGGAAGATCAGATCTACTTTTTCAGCAGCAGTGAGCACTTTAGACTGGTGAAAACTGATCATGAAAACATACCCTCAGTTAAGTAGGTGCAAATCCCAGTGCGGGCACACTTATTTAATGTCCAAAGACCTTAAGTTCAGGTTAAAACTGTTTCCTGATGAGGGCTAATTAAAGTGAAATAAATCTAATCTAAATAGGCTGTCCATATGTTTTTGGAATCTGTTTAAAGAAATGTCATCCTAAATCAGACCACTATGTTTTTGAGTGTAGGGTATCTTCTGGATATGATGATGAAGAAAACAACGAGGAAAAGGCAGTAAAATTTACGAGGACTGGATACTGGTCTCTATGAAGTTGCACAAAATTGCTCTTTGGTTTTGGAGACAAGGAAGATACCATGGCAGAAGATCTTGTACTTCATACACAGGTTTAGCAAGGAGAAGAAATCTGCAAGCCAGCCATAACTGCTGAATATGATAGCAAACTGAAGCCTGTTAACTTATTAAAAAGTCAGGGACAGTTATTGACAGAATATTTTAGTAATGTTTGTTTTGCAACTCAAAGGTCAATTGAGTGTTGAGTTGTTCAATCTATAAGTTTTGTTTTGAACACCTTTAATTCTCCTGACTTCTGGATAATTGTTTATAATTGGGTTTTCCTTCAATATTACTCTTTTGGAAGATGCCAGTCAACTATGAACAACTTCCAAGGCAAGAACAGAAGCGTTTTGGCATTGGTTTTTTGTTTGTTTTTGTTGGTTGGTTGGTTGGTTGGTTTGAGAGAGGGGATGTCCTTTTTAGATGAACTGTGTCCTACCAGGTATATTCAACTACTGAATATACCCAGTACTGTAGATTCAACAGAACACACTTAACTTATGGCTGTTCTGCAGATTACTCTTGGTTGAAGAAACACGAGCTGCTTTGCAAGATAATGTAGCTCGTAGGGAAATTTGAGCTCTTGACTGTGTCTGGCTCCTGAGTGATTTCATTTAAATTTAATACTTTAGTTTGTGTATCCCTGCTTTGTAGTGCAACCTTTTGTACTGCAATTCAGAACTGGTTAAAGCATATCTAGCATTCCTACTAATAGTGAAATGGGCTTATTTAGCAGCTACAGAGGTCACAGTCAGTGCTGCTATTGATAGGCAGTGACTTTAGCTTGGTTTCTGGAGGATGTTTCTTACTGTTTTCTAAAACTAGTTTTAGCATTGGTGCTCTTCTAAGAATAATTGAAGCCAGCAGTAAATGCACTATTGAATTCTGGTGTACAGTGGATCACTTTTCATGAGGGCCATAGATATTCTTTGCCAGTTAAAACCAAAAAAAACCCAAAACTAAAAGCTGTTAAGCATATCAAATGTTGTGACAAAGCAGTCCTTTTCACGGATGAGAAGCATTCACAATATGAAGACAACTGTTTCTGAATTTCCCTCGTTGAAACATCAGTCTAACTGAAAGTTTAACATTGAAATTTAGTGGAAATTATGTGTCAAAGTTGTGTCACTGCTTTTTTTCTGGAGAGAGAGAGAGAGAGTCACTTATTGTGTTAACATATCTGCTGCTTTGTTCTGAGTGGGTGGAGAAGGAAAGAACTTCTGTGGAGGCAAAAATGCCTCTCATTTTCTCTCAAGATATTCCAGGATGGAGAGTGAAGAAAGCAAAAATTTTCTCCCACAAAATAAGTTGTTCCTTTACATGCTCCTAAAAAACCACAGTCCTAGAAAATGCAGCTGCTCTTTGGTACTTTATTATGTAGGAGGTGTAAAGGAAAGGAACGGACTGAAAAAAGCATTTTTTGCAGCCTCATGAATGCCAGAGCTCAGTGGTGGGTGCCAAAATACTTAGCCTTATTTTTGCATGTTAGCCTTCTGCTGTGGAAAGGCATGTTTGCGTAAATCATTAATACTTTTCTAGGATGAATGTTCAAAGATGTCCATCTTACTAAATCCTTACCAATACACTCCCTACTGTGTACAGCCGATTAATAAGATCTGCCTTTCTTCTCTGAGAAGGTATTTAGAATAGTGTTCTTCGTGCTTCAGGATAGAAAAAATATTTTCATTGGTTGGTAGCCCATCATTTTTGAGAGTTCAGTGGTCTTGTTGTTTTCATTTGGCTTGTTCTTTTTATAACAGGCCATTTTGGAGTCTCTTTTTGTTCCATCAGTGTTTAAAACAGAAGAAAGAGGGAATTTTAGTGGGAAAGTAAATAGTGATAGAGGAGAAAGAGGCATCCTTTTTTTTTTCTGCCCTCAACATTGTGTTGTATCAGCATTTCTCTCAATATCATTTGCTAAGCAAAGCAGTGAATCATTTGCTAAGCAAAGCAGCTTCAGAGGAGCCATTGTGGTGTTCTGTAATAAATGGAAGACAGCAAGGTATAAATCTGTTTTGTTTTCTGTACTCTTCAAAGAGATTTAATTGACAACTGAATGCAGTGTCCCCCTTGGAACCATTTTTTAGTTACAGCATGTGTTTAATTTTGCAATGTGTTCCTGCAGTATAGCAGTCCTGTGGCTTGATGTGACTGCAAAAGAGGAAAGGTGGTGTGGTGGGATTTTTGGTAGAAAGGTAGCCCATTTCCAAGCAGAATAGAGGCCAGGCCGTCAGCTTAGGAGGTGTCAGTTTAGATACTCTCAAACTTGGACTGCCACACCTGATTTTATTTATGAGAAAGGGCCAGTTTCATCCATCAAGCTTTCTCCATGTGAGTCTTTAACTTCCTTTTATTTACCTGTTTAACCAGGACCTAACACTGGAATCCTTTAGCTAAAGTTGCTTAATATATTTACGATGTTTTCCTTGCTGTTACAGGTGTATTGGCAGTGAGGTGAAGAGTTCTCTAAAGTACAGGACATAACGGGAAAATTATATTTTTTTGAGGCTACAGAGCTACTGTTAAAGTCTGAGTTAATGATGTTAATCATACCTGGTGACACTGGGAACTGAAATACAGGCAGACAGCCACATTAATAGTCTAGATGAAGAAAATTGCACCTGTTTCAAAGAAATAATGAGTTGTAATAACAGTTGATCAGTGCTAACCAAGGCTGGTTCGCAGTGTGTAAAACTTCTGAATGTCATTAGGAGTCATGCAGGTTTACTGCAAAAATCATCTCTTTTATATGTTTTGGGTAGGTTTGGATAGAATATTTTTCACTGTGTCAGTTCCTTTTGGGTTTTGTTTGTTTTAAAAATACTCTAAAAGAGTCTGAAGAAATATTTCCTGAACTTGGCAGCTGCTGTGCAGAAGCTTGCCTTTTTCTAAAGGGCATTAGGAATTTTCACACGCTTGTTTTTAAAAGGCCAAATGAAAGTAATACTCTGGTGCCTGGGGTGCAGATGCACAGTTCTGTTGCTGTAAAAAATGTTAAATCAGAACAGTGAGTCCTGCTGTTACCTAATGAAACTTCACATGGAGGTTTTTATAAAATTATAAAAGTGTATTTGTTTTACTTCACTGTGTCTTACATATTTTATTTTTAACATCAACGAGCATCACCTTTTAAGGGATTTTGTTTCCTTAAGTCCAATTGTATGAGGTTTGGTTTTTTTAAACTGTATAACTGAAATTGTGCTATAGTTCCAGAGGAAAAACTTAAAGGGCCTTTGCTGACATGAGAGCTCCCTAGGAATCCTTTTAGAAAAAAAACCAAACAACCACCAGGTGTTTTGTTTTGTTTCTGGTATATACTGATTATGAAAACCTTGACTTAAAAAAAAATTAAATATATATGTATAGATATGGGTATCGTGGAAGAGACTGTCGAGCCAATGTTTACCTCCTTCCTACCGGAGAAATTGTATATTTCATAGCATCAGTGGTGGTACTATTTAACTATGAGGAGAGAACTCAGCGACACTACTTGGGTCATACAGACTGCGTTAAATGGTTAGTATATGACATTTTCATGTAAGTATGAGTGTAATAATGTGGAAATGTGGGGGTTTTATTCTCTCCCACTGTATGTAAGAGCTCATTAATGTCATCGTAATTGTAGTTATGTTCTGTTTCATCAATCCCTGTAGATTTCACTGTAGTAAACATTGCACAAATTAATGGTGCTAGAGCAGTCCGTGCTAGTTTAGGATTTCTGGTTTATTTGTAAAACAACAGGATATATAGACAATCAAAGAGTGCCAGATTAGAGAAAGAGTCTTCGCGTAAATTATTCTAAATAGATGTTCCAGAAATTAAAAATTGTCAGCCTAATTCTAAATCAGTTATTTACAGGCAGTATGGCAAAGGCTTAGTCTTAAAGGAGAATTAGAAAACCAAATGGAAAACTGAGCAAAAATTTTCTCATTTTTTAATAGACCAAAGTATTAAGGCTATCTGGGAAATTAGAAGGATATTTGCAAAACAGAAGAGAGAAGCAAGGAAATTGAAGCCAACATTATGGGTGCAAAGGCAGTTGCTGATTTTACGATGTTAGTTTGAAGAGTAGGGCACACAATGTAATGGTGAACATAAGCTCCCTACCTGAATGAAGAACAGTCGCCATTTGAACCTCTTTTCTCCTGGCTGTGCTTTGATAACTGTAATTGCTTCCTGTGGGAGGAATGCTGTCAGTCTTGTGTTCTTCACTTTCATTCAAAAAACTAGCTTGAATTGTAAATGTGTTTGGTGTCCATCATTCTGACATCTTCAGACTTCCCCTTGGTCCCCCTTTCCTGTTTTCATGGCTTTCTTCACCTTTGTAATTTTACAGAGAAAGCAAATAAGAAGGTTGGTCAAAAAATCACAAGGACTAAGAGGATGTGTACTCTGAAATCCGTTTTTTCACATCAACTCCAAAGAAAAATGTGATAATCAAAAGCAGATTTGTACTTAAACCAGTAGTGCACCATACTGGAGAACTTCATTAGTACAATTACATCAGTAATTCATTTCAAGTGGCAGTAATCCCTGACTCCTGGGTGCATAAGCCCTCAGCCAACTTTTCAGCTGTTTTTTTCTCCAGGTTCATGCTATCTGTAGGTTTACACATAACATATGCTGTAGTGTTTATAAATATGGCACATAAGTCTGTGTAGGAAGTTAATCATGAGACAATATATGTTTTGTTACGGTGGACCCCTGATATAGTGCAAACCTTAGATTTGCCAGAGCGCATGTAGAGGTGGCTCTTCTGGCACTCCTGGTTGTGTGCCAGCAGCCATCACAAGAGCCTGATCAACTCATCAGTACAGTGTGTAATGAAATAGTCTGATGAAAAACATTCAAGCTGACTCATTAAAAGTGGGATTAGGACCATAAGTATCTTCATGGGCTTCTGTTGAGAAAGAAATAAAAATTACAAAAAACCTCTCAGTTTTGAAGACCTATGACAGCAAAAGCAAGTCATATTTCTGTCTGTCTTAGTCTTGCAGTTCATCCAGACAAAATTAGAATTGCAACAGGACAGTTAGCTGGAGTGGATAAAGATGGAAGGGTAAGTAATAGAGCTGTTGAGCAGTAGTATCTTGTTTTGAAAATCAGGAAAAAGTGTTTGGTTTTTTTTTTCAATCTCATCTTCACCTTCTGTTTGCAGTTTATTTTATGCACTGCATTTACTGAGATACTTTGCTGTTTCTAAGGTAACAGCCTATATCTCTAGCATAAGACATTAACAACTAAGAACTCAGCCATCATGAAAAAGAGCAGAACCTCATAAAGCTTTATCTGTGACACAGGAAACTCAATTTTAATTCTGCAAGCAAATGTGAAGCTTGTAATTGTTTTATGAGGCCACATAATTTCTGTCACATTTCTTTCAATAAGTCTTCTCTCAGAGAGAACAAGTCCCCAGTTCTATGAGTCAGTGTACTCTTAAGGCTTCATGGAAGAGGAAACCATCTTTGAGAATTCACGGAAGGTGTGTCAAGCTTTCTTAAAACTTGCTCATTTGAGAGCAAGTGCATTTAAATGCTTTTGTCCCTGGCTCTTGGCAGACTGTCAGAATTTGAGTAATTGAATTTTCTTCACGAAGTTAAAGAGGAAAAAAAAAGAGGGGGCGGGGAGAAGACAGATGCTACAAGATGTAGAAACACATTAACTATAGCCCTTACTCAGATGTTCAACTTAATTTCTTAAATTTTGTAAGAAATTGATGTGGGTTTTTTGGTATAGATGTTGTTATGGTTTCCACTGAATGTTTGTTGACTCTCTTGTTAGGGCTGGTTTGTTTGTTCCAACAGTGGGATGATTTATTGTCGCTTTTTATGGTGAATGCTGTCTTAAACCAGCTTAATTCCCACGTTTTTGTGATTGTTTCACATTTATGAAGCTAAGCTAGTTTGGAATAGTACTTGTATGAAATACAGCCATGGGCATTTTAACTGAGTGTTTGGTGACGGTTAGGGGACTTGGTGCACCAGGGTTTATTTTTTTATTTTATTTTTTTCCTACTTTATTAAAAAAACCCCATGGTTTTATCATTATTTTCAGTTGTTATATAAGATTGCTATGTTTGGGGTCTGAAATGCAAGATGACTTCCATTATTTGTTCAATGACTTAAGTTGGGCAAAGATTGATTTTTCACAGCTACCAAATGCCACCATACTTAATTTCCTGCCTTGACAGCATGACTGCCATGTTTGTAGCCCAGACACAGGGAGCAAGATTGTCTTGACTCTCACCTTTGGAGCTTTAAGATACTATCCAGCAGCATCGTTAACTCAAGTCATCCTGCATTTTGGTCTGCAGTTTGTAATTCAGTCAGCATCTGCTTAACCAAACTTGGCACCTGAATATGATGCTTTCACTGTTGATGACACTATTTGTCCCGTTGCTTTTCACACAGCCTCTGCAGCCCCATGTTAGAGTATGGGACTCGGTGAGCCTGGTGACACTGCAGGTTATTGGCCTCGGGACTTTCGAGCGTGGAGTGGGGTGTTTGGATTTTTCAAAAGCGGTAAGATGGATGCAATTACTTGGTGTGTTAAATAATTCATCCAGTCCTATGTAAACAGGAAGGAAATCTCTGGAGATTTTGTATATGGTTGTCTAGCTGGTCTGTTTTGGTATTAAAAGTGTGTCAGTAAAGTTTATATATACTTTATAAAACCAGCTGACAGCAAGCTAGCTGGAAAACAGGAAATTGCACATGTAAAATTGTGGTAATAAACTAGTACAGTGAATAAATAGCAGGCAAGAAAAACTGTAACTAGAAATTGAAGTCCATGCTGGATTTGGTCATTTTGTTTTGTTTGAGGGACTTGTTTTTCTGTTTGGATGTTAAAACCAAGTTCGTTAGTGAGGTTCACAAAGACAAGTTTTAGGGAGTTCTGATGAAAGGGTAACTTTTCTGCTTGCACAGCTGGAGTTAGGTTTTTCCAGCAACAGGAAATTAAAAAAACCCCACAACATATTGTCTTGTGCTGTCTTTTCCTGAGGAATAATTCATTCAATTTGTGCCTCTACTTCTGCATAGGAGGGGAAAAAAACCCTCTTATTTCTGGGCCTACAGAATTTATCAGAAAAATCAGTAGCAAATGGAGGTGTGCTACTTGGCATTGATAAAGTTCTCATTTCAAAATTGGCAATAAGTTTATTTTTTTGTAAAATATGTGTATATTTTAATCTTTAAGCTGCCTTTTCATTTTCACGAAATCACTGAGACATATCAGACCTCCTGAAAACCCAGGCTGTGATTCTTGCATCCCAGCAAGAAGAATTAATATGTCTAAAAAATAAAAAATGCAGAAAAAGAGCATCTACTGTATTTTGCTAATAGAGGAAGAGATTCACGGGACAGGTAAGGTGGAAAAGGGAGGTGTGGATATCACCTCATGCACCATCCTGCTCATGGAGGCTCAACCTGAGCGGGCTGCTCAGGGCTATGGTCCAGATGAGTTCTGGATATCTCCAAGATTTGAGACTCAGTGGTGTCACTGGGTGACCTGTTGGAAAGAAATGCTTACACTCTCTTGCTGCAGTTTCACTTAACACTGAAATGTTGCTACATTAGTTATATCTAGATTTTGTCTTTTAGTCAATTTTTTTTTTTTTTTTTTTTTTTTTTTATTACAAATGGGGGTAGTATAAATAAAATAGAATGATATGAAAGGAGTACTGTCATTCCTGTCACACTACAAATCAATAAAATTTCTTAACTCTGATACTTTATTTTTTTCAAGATGAATAAGTATATGTTCCATCATTTTAAAAACAAAACAAACAAAAAAGCCTAAGGAATTTTTGATCACCTTTTTTTTTTTTAGTAGTTCTATTTTGCAGCTGAAACTGGTTTTGATACCTTATTATAGTCTCACATCATTCCTCACTAGTTAGAAACTGTGAATGTGCAGTATCTAAAACTGTGTTCTTAACCACATTAATTTAATTAATCTATTGAAGAGCTGTGTATGCCGCCAATGCTGTCTTCAGGGTTTCTTTCCATTTAAAAATCGACATGTATATTTGCATATTACTGCTCATGATAGTATTTGGGGGTAAAAATTTCGGCCACCTCTACTTTCACAATTTGTTAGAGGATGAGGTTGAACAGCAAGAATTGAATTTAAAATAAATAAGGCCTCCTTCAAATCTTTCTACACATGCCTTTGAAACAACTGGTTTGTGCAAGTATGTGTTGCTGTGAATAAGTATGTTTTTGTTCTAAGATTTTCTGTCTGCTATTTTAATTCCATATAGACATATTTATCATTTTGTTATAAAATTGTTCAAAGTAAGCCATTTCAGTTATTCAATGCGTTGATGCCAGTCTTTTGCTCTGTAGGCATCATTTATTCAGAAAGTGTTACATTTCCTGCAGTTTTACCAACTATATGTTGAAACTGCTGGTAGTTAATACTCCAGAAGGAAAAAATGAGATGCGTTTGCAAAATTCAATAATGTAAAATTGTATGTATGTGATGGTGACATTTAAGAAAAGAATGCAAGTTGAGCTGTGTGTCTGTCCTCTGAGACCTGAGGAAAAATAAAACACTTGCAGAATAGAAAAAGGGAGAAACCTCTTTGCTACTAGGGTGCTATTGCAAACAACAGAGCAAAAAAAGACACCAACAAAGACAAACTAAAAGGGAGAGACTTGGTAAGATACTTTTTAAAGCTTTCCTAGAATATTATTTGAAGCATGGTCACTTTTTGTGAGACTGTGCTAAAATCTATGTCTGTCTGTAAGAGAAAAGGAAAATACCAGATATATCGAGATTATAATTACTTTAAAAAGACGCTTAATTTTTATTTCTACCTTTGTGGTTTTTTAAAATACTACTGCCCTGCCTTGTTTCTGGTGGAGTATGGTATCACTTTGTTAGCACTTTCTTTTTTCTTTTTTCTTTAGGACTCTGGTACTCATTTGTGTGTAATTGATGACTCAAATGAGCATATGCTCACTGTGTGGGATTGGCAGAGGAAATCAAAAATAGCAGAAATAAAGGTAATTACTGCACAAATTAACGTTTCAAAATACAAGTGGATTTATTCCCATAAATACAACAGTTTGAGACACACAAATTTGATCATCCTTGGAAACTGCAACTGTGTGATACTGCTGGCTTGTGTAAGGGCAGAAAAGAAATGTATTCTTAACCTGTATATTGGAAGGGTTTTGAATATTGGAGCACTTACAATTACATTTTACTCACCCCTAAGAGGCAATCCAGATAAAGCAATTCTCTAATATTTTTCTAACAAAAAACAAAAAAAACAAAAAAAACAAAAAAACAAAAAACAAACCCTGGGAACTTCAAGAAACTGAAGTGATGATTCAGTCTGTAGTTGTTTATTTTAAAAAAAAACCAACAAACGTTTAGACATTTCTTATTTTTATTTTTGCCTGAAATCTAGTTCCAGACATTGATTCTCAGTATGTGTCTCTTCTCATTTGAAGCCCTTTTAGTACTCTTGTAGATTGCCATCTTGTCTGCTTTCCTGTTTCTTTCATAATCTTCTAAATTTCTAATTGATGAGTAGTATTCAGAGGTGTCGTGCTCAATGTTTGTTGAAAGTTTATTCCACAAGAAACACCCAATCCAATAATAACTTGCTAATGAAGTCCATATTTTGAGACACATCATACATTATCAAGCACAGAGATATTACATAGATGTGCAACTGAGCATTTTTTATTTTTTTAAATCATGAATCAGCAAGTGGAATACTCTACCAACATATATGTCTATATGATTACAAACTTGAAATTTCAGATTGTTTTGACCTATTTTCTTTAAATTATGTTAACCAATACTAATTATATTCTATTCTGTAAGTTTTAATGCAATTCTATGTCAGTATTTTCATTTCCTTGCTGATATTTCTTGTGAAGCTATGTGGCATATGCTTTGTATTTCCCCTTTTATTGACATTGTGTTTTGACTATTTTCACTCTCCAGGGACTTCCTTGATGTTTCAAAATTGGCTAAAACAAATTTGGCAGGGACAGCTTGCCCTTCAGCAATTATTCACATTTAGGGCTTGATCTTGCAGTATCTCAAGTGCCTTCCTCAATAGCTAGTATGAGCAGAGTTTCATCCCTTGAGCTGGGATGCAAAACAGAAGCCTTTTCCCAGCTGAACTCCATTAAATTTTTCAGTCCTTAGTTTTCATAGAATTTGTGGATATAGCAGATCTGCTCATGTGGAGGAAACTGTGTGTGAGAAGCATAATTCAATATCTATGACCATTAATAAAAAATTAAACTTAAGAAGGTTATTTTCCTGAAGTGAGCCCGAGTGGTGAAGTGGGAAAGGGTACACTCACAAGTGCTGATTCAGCAGCACTTTTGTGTACACCCCTTCAAAGCATGGGCTTAAATCCCTCAGAAGTAAGTGCGTTGATGCATTTACTTATGTGTTTTAGAGAGTCATTGCCTCCAGGAGATTGTCTTCCAAGACAATATGGTTGAATATATATTAGAAGATAGAGAAATGACCAGTTAATTTATGTTTGTAAAATCTGTTGGTAAAGAATAAAATACTGAGGTGTTAGTAATTCAGTCAAAGTCTATGCAGCCAGTAAAAATACAAAGGCTGGACCCTATGTTTCAGAGTTTTGAGTTAGCAGGCTTCTCTTTTTCTTCTTTGTGAAAAGGAAAGGAGAGGAAAAAAGAAACCAAACTAATTTATATAGATTTTCAGAAAGAGAATGATGGATACAATCCTACTGTGTTACAGTTTCAGTTGCCTCTGTCACAGCTTTGTGATCCAGAATAGCAAACCAGTCTGTGTGAAAACGAAGAAGATTTTTCAACCCAGGAGAGTGTCTTTTATACATCATTCACTTCCAATGGCAGAAGTCTTAGTTATTCTAGAAGTTAGGATCTTTTTGTGATTTAAAAAGTGAATGTAAACCCCTGACTTTTTCTACTGCATTTTTATAAAGATCTCTTATGAATGTAAAAAAAGAAATAGAAAAATTATATGTACATTCATTCAGACAGTTGATTTAGCACAGAACACTTATGGATTCTTTCAAGTATACAATGAGCTGTCTGATTCCTTAAATCTCTGTTCTGAAACTTGGGATTTTACATGTGTTTCTAGTAGTGAACGTGCCATCTGAATAAATACTATTTCTGATGTTATTTCAGACTACAAATGAAGTTGTTCTTGCTGTAGAATTTCATCCAACTGATGCAAATACTATAATAACATGTGGCAAATCTCATATATTTTTCTGGACATGGAGTGGCAATTCATTATCAAGGAAGCAGGGAATATTTGGGGTAAGAATGTCTTGATATCAGGTCAGTTTTAAATCAATGGAACGATCTGCTCACACTTTCTGTAAATAATTTGCTCCATTGTTATCACTCACTGAGCAGAGAGGTAAACAAACAAAAAAGGTTAAATTCTGCTTACATGTATACAGGGTGTATGGGTGTGAATACATTATACTAATTACATAAAGAGTACAAGCAATTATCCCTTTCTTTCACTTATTTTGTTTCAGAAATATGAAAAACCCAAATTTGTTCAGTGTTTGGCTTTTTTGGGAAATGGTGATGTGCTCACTGGAGACTCAGGTGGGATAATACTTATATGGGGCAAAACTACTGTAGAATCTACTCCAGGAAAAGGACCTAAAGGTAGGATACATTCACAGTTAATTGCAGATGTTAGATAGTCTGTAGAAGGCAAACATAAAGGATTGCATAAGAAAAGGAATAGGGAAACAGGCCTGACTAAGGGTGTATACTTTCTATTATTAACAAGTGGTACTAAACTCCTTCAAGCTTCATGAATTTGCTGACTTAAGAGAAATCTAGAGTTTCTCAATAATTAATGAGACTGCCTGAAATGAATGAAAACTACTTTATGTAGAAGTTTTGCATTTAAAAAAATGTGCAGTTAATCAGCTTTCCTTTCATCTTGAGATTTGAAAAGGGCTGTAGGATCAGTTTGAGGAATTCTGCAGGCTACCTTTGCCTCTTAAGGCATATGTAGTACCATGCTTGCTCTCAGAGGAATACCATTAAGTATGGAAGCTGATGTTAATATGACTTGTATGTGAAGGAAAGATATAATGCTTAGTTGTACCAGTTATGCAAATAACAGTATCTGGTTTAGCAACTACTCATCTTGGCTGTAAAATATACTTTAAAACCCATCTGATTTGAAATCTGGGTTAAACTTACTCTTTAGGGCAAAGCTTTAGTAAAAAAGAAAGGAAAATGATTTGTTACCTAGCATATGCAGACCTGGCACAGTTGAGCCCTAAGGTAACTTCTAAATTCAAGGATAATTTATTTTACTTGGCAGCTATTTCAAACTGTCTGGTTTAAATTGGTATGCCAGGAAAACATTCATGTAAAAAGTAAATTTTTAACGGTAAGTCTGTTTTTGTAGGTAAATCTTGTTCTTAGTCTTTTAAACTAACTGCAATGGAAAAGTAATATAACAAATTATCCGATGTTTAATTTTGAAGTTCTTGTGCAAAAATAACCTTTTCACAGTATAGTCTTAGAAGATATCAAGTAGGACATTTATTTACATTGGCTTAATTGAATTTGGTATCTTTTAGTTAGTTTATCACCTTAAGATTAGTGACAGGACTTGATCTCAAACTCTTTTTCATAGTGTGAAGCATGCAGACTTGAACTGACTTTAGCAGAGTCAGCAAAGTTAAGCTCGTATTTATTTGGGTGTTTTAGGCTTTTTCTGTGACTGCTATTTGAAAATATGCAAGTCTCAAAACACCAGAATATTGCTTTTTTAAAAATATACTTTCCTACAGCAGTTCTTTTTGACACGAAGACCTGATTAGGATGCAGACGGCTTCCTTTGCTACCTTTGTTGTTCGATTTTTCTCATCTCTCTTTCATTCTTCCTAGTGTTTTCCTTTGGGTAGACTGCTATATCGATAGATTCCAAATGCTGGTTATACTATTTTTAAGCGAGGCAACATCCAGCATTAGATATTAGATTCATGCATCCTGGAAACTTTGCTATAAATAATTTGCTTTTTATTCCCATAAGACTCTGGACAACAAGTCTTTTGAGTTTCTTTTAATAAAATAATTCTTTTCTAATAATGACTTTCTAAATATTTATTGACTCTAAAGGACAGTTTTTCTTGCATCTGGAAAAACTGTGTTCCCTTAGATAACAGAAAGCATTTTGCAAATAGTTGTTGTTCTTGCCTTCACAAGTTGTAGGACAATCAATCTCCAAAAAAGTGTCTGTTCAGAAAGGCAGGCCCTTTGTTTTATCTTTTAATCCTGCAAGAAAACACTACCACCTTGTGTTTGCAATACTGATGCATTACTAATAGCATGACAGTCCAAATGTAATCATTATTATACAGTTTCTTTATTCTTCTGCCAAAAGTCACAGCTTCTTGTAAACCCCAGGTGAAAAAACAAGTAGTGTTCTTTATTATTTTCTTTCTGTGCATGTAGGAGTATATCAGATAAGCAGACAAATCAAAGCTCACGATGGCAGTGTGTTCACACTCTGTCAAATGAGGAATGGGATGCTGCTAACTGGAGGTGGGAAAGACCGAAAGATCATCCTGTGGGATCATGATTTGAATCCCGAAAGGGAAATTGAGGTAAGAAAGCAAGAGTGACAAGGAAGTTGCCTTGAGCAAGTTATTGACTAGCAAGACAGAGACCTCCTCACCCATTGGAGGTTGGTAGTTGGGTTGATAGAGTATCTTCTGGTTGCTGTCTTTTTAAGTAGATAACAATGTTGTATTATACAAGTGTTTAATTTTTCAGCCTATCAATGAGCTTATGTGAGGCTTCAGTTCTCCTCTGTTCTTAAAACAGTTGTTCTAATAATGGTTTACTCCACTTACCTAGTGTCCATTTATAGCATCCTTTGTTCCTTAACATGTATGTTTAGTTCCATCTAGAGTGTGTTATTACCTCAAATCTAATGTTGACCTTTAGAAAACATGGCTGAGAGCAAGTAAGCATTGACTATCATTTACAACTCTTAGGCTTAAGTAACATACTCTACATATCAATGTCTCTGTTTTCCTTTTGTTAATATGTTAAAGCTAATTTTTTATGTTGAGAAATATTACCAGAACCCTGACAGATGACTTTATGAATTATTTCATTGGTTTTCTATCTTGTTTGGCTATTATTAGTGCATTTTCTAAAGATAAATTGTTTAGAAAACAAAACACATGCATACTGTAAAATAAAGCAGTGTATTAGAATTCCAGCATGCAATAAACAGTGAAATTCAGAGTCATTGCTGACATAAGGCATATGAACATTTACTTAAGGCTAATCAGGAAGCATTTATTGTGTGCCACAAAATTTTTCTTATTTTGCACAATGTGTTTTGAAGAGTAAACAGTAACTATGTATTATTTCTATCCTTATAAGATAGGGTGAGGTTGTGGAGTGCACTTGTTTTGTGTATTTCACACTTAAAAATCCATGTAATTTAATTTGTAATTTTTTTCTAAGACCTTAAAATGACATCATTGTGATTGTTTTGGAGTGAGATTGTCTTGTATGCTTGTACTGAACAAAAAAATGAGAGAGGTTTCTGGTCAAGTCCTGATCTTGTGTAAACACAATTAGATTGTTCCTTTTTACGGGGAGAACTGCTGTTCTGATACTGCTGTTATGCACTATTTGTGGCCTTCAAAAATAAGCATCTGTCAAGATGTATGAAGTGGTTTTACAGATGTTTCTTTTCCTAGGTTCCTGACCAGTATGGAACAATCAGAGCAGTAGCGGAAGGAAAAGCAGATCAATTTTTAGTGGGTACTTCACGGAACTTTGTTTTGCGGGGAACATTTAATGATGGTTTCCTAGTAGAGGTACAGGTAAGCACAACTTTTTTTTAAACAAAAAAGTAAAAACTTTCCCTGCTGGTGTGTTATTTTAAGAATGTTATTTTATTCATTGTTAAATCATATGTGTTTTCTTTCCAGGGACATACAGATGAACTGTGGGGACTGGCATCCCACCCTTTCAAAGACTTATTTTTAACATGTGCCCAAGATAGGCAAGTTTGTATGTGGAACTCTGTGGACCACACACTGGAATGGACCAGGCTGCTAGATGTATGTCAACCTTTAATGTTAAACATAAAGCTGGAAATTAGGAAAAAGCATTAGTTTTCTGCAACATCTTTGTCCCATCTGATTGCAAGAGAAGCAAAAATCCTGTAGTTACGGATTTAAAAACAGCTATTTGGAAGCTTTGGGAGACTTACCCAGATTCATCAGACACTGTATATAGACTGTAATCTGCTTATCATTGTCTGATGCCATCCTGACAATCTGAGTTAAATAAGACTTAGTCCTTTGTTCTTGTTACAGTTTAACTTTTTTTCCCCAATTTTTCACACAATCTGAAGAGGATGTCATACAGTTGTGCAAGGTTTGGCTTTAGGTGTCTTTCCTTACTGTTCATTTTATATTTTAGCTAGATCTGTCCTAATACCCAAGCAAAAGTATCTTTTTACGCAGAAATTCAGGCTTTTTACTTTCGAGAAGATCATGTTGTGCATGTCACTGATACGTTAAAAGAAAACCTATCTGAGGATTATAAACACGCTGCTAACTGATTGGTTTTTCCTGTGTCAGTTCACCTCAGATGTTTAGGGTAGCTTTGGTGTAAGGAGAGTTGTTTGACCGTAAGGGAGCGGGTGGGTGAATGACATGTCTGTGCCTCTCTGTTCAGGAACCGGGACACTGTGCTGACTTCCATCCCAGTGGAGCAGTGGTCGCAATAGGAACACATTCAGGCAGGTAAATGCCTTTCGACTGAGTTGTGATGATTGAAAGTTTAAAGGAGACAGTTGGATACTACGCATCTTATAATTACAATTAATTTGCTTTTTATTCTTTTTGCTTGAGGTTATATAGCCTAAAATGCCTGGGGGAAAAGGGCAGATCTTTCTAACATGGGTTAGATGAAGACAGAAGGATTATTTGAGTGTTGCTAGGCTATTTTATTTTCTTAACTACTCTTTGAAAGCCGTGATCTTGTTGGTTTTTTTGTTTGTTTTTTTTTTTTTTTCCCCCTTTCCTAGCTATTTTTTTTCAGAGGTTTCCATGAGCACTCCTTATTGGCTTTACCAACTATCATATATTTTAATATTGTGTGTGTATGTTACATTAGTTTATAAGACAGGTACAGTCAGATGTTTCTCTTTCACAAATCAAACATGCTTACAACCTCTTAAATTGATGTGGAGGGACAAATGAACAGGCTGGTATTTTGATTTTTGTGTAAGACAAATTTCAACATGGCACATTGCTGCAATCGAGTGCTATTGAGCTGGTCACAGTGTTCCTGAAAGCGTTTCGTATTTGAGAGCTATCAAAACACAAACTGACTCTTCTAACTCTAGTTCCTTTCAGTGGTGGAAGAAAAATTGTTTTAATTCATGGTCAAACTCTGGCTGGGTATCATCTCCCAAGAAAGGAGTCTCATGCAATGTTTTTTTAGCAAGTACCAATTAAAAGAAAAAACAGGGTACTCATAGCATTAGAAGGGCAAGAGGAGCACATATTAAATCTGGTAGCATTTTTGTTCTGTTTTTCAGTTATACCTCATGGTTGACAACTTGATGATAAAATAATGCATAGTGTGTGTAAGAAAATTGGGAATTTTTTTTTTTATTTAATTAATTCTCTATAAATTGTTTTACACCTAACCTCATGCTTAAAAATCATTTGAAGCTTTCTTTTTAGAAACTGCTGAGCGTGTGCAACACCCTTGAACTTTTCCTCAAAAAAAGAAAAGTTCAGTACTTCTTAGGGAATTATCTTCTTCAAGATGAAGATGCAGTCTGCACTGAATTCATTAGGTGTTACATCAGGCTAGAACACCTAGTTTACCTTCCTATCTTGCTGAGCTTTTATATATTTGGTTTCCATGTTGTACCTTTTCAATTTTTCATCTTTCTAATTGTAGCATTAAATTGAACAAGTGTTTCTACCTTCATTAAACAGAACAGAAGATACTGGCTTAATAGTCCTGGAAACAGGGAAAAGGGAAAAGAAGCTCAAGCTACATTTTTAGAGAGTTATTAGACATTTTTGAAATTGCATCAAAGCACAGTCAAGGCATATTGAGCAGACAAAGCATTCAGTCTGTTGTTTGCTTTTGATTGACTTTAAATGCTCTGGAAGGGGGAAAATAACGTTACTTTCAGTTCATCACTTTTCAGTTTAGATTCTTATTTTTAAATTACTTGAGGCAACCAGTTTAAACTATGTTGGAAAAGTTTATGATGAAGGCCTTGGGATTTTTTTTTTTTTTTTTACCCTGTTCTTCTTGGAACGAAGCAGTTATATTTTCACCATTATAATTTTATTGTCTTCTGAAATTGCAATTCAGTGATAGGTTTGAGATATACAAATTAATCTGAATTGAAATGAAGCCTGGTAAGTGTACAAGGGCATAAGAAATAAATGGAGTTTTGTATCAAGATAAACAGACCATTTTTAAATTTACTGCCTAACCGGTGGCATCCCATGGTGCTTTCTCTGCCAGATAATCCGGTCCAAGGGAGTTATTTCCCAAGGAATGAGCACTGCATGATGTATCTCGATTAATGTAGGAGAAAATAATCTCAGACCCATAACAAGTCATTTAGTAACTTGATTCATAGCCCAAAATGCTTAAAGCAAAAGTTAAATAAGTCTAATCTGTTTAGGACTCAATAAACCCAAACCTTGGATGTGTCTGTCTGTTGCCATTCTAGTGCTGCTCTGATTCTAATCTAATGAAGGTTAGTAAAACAGGGGTAGGGAATGGAGCTTTAAGTAAGTTGGATTTGATGGTTAAAATTGTGACATCTGAAGAAAATGGAATTTTCTACCTCCTTCCCCATTCTTGTCTGTTGTTTTACAGTGGTGTGTTTTTATCAGGCCAACATGTCGTGGTTTTGGTGTATTTTTCATGTACCAGTTCCCATGATGAGTATTTCAATATCATTTCCCTTTTTGGGCTGTCTGCAAATGGCCTGCTGCAGGTTTTGTTACCACTTCTTTGAATACCTGCTGTGTGCCTGATCATCAGTTGTCTGGGATTAAGCCTGGTTTGGAGACAACTAGTGTTTTTTGTGAATCCTGCTGTTTTCTGGAAGTGCACAGCTGGAAAAGGAAAAAGGACTGGCAATCAGAAATCCTGCCAGAAAACATGGTTTTTCAAGGCACTATACAGATCCTTTTGTCATGCTGCCAGTGGTATTTTTTGCAGGGAAGTAGACCTTTCTCTGACTTACATAGAATATCTTGATTGCTGTGCATTCTCAAAAGCACTGCAGACAAAAAAGACTAATAAGATTCTTACAAAAATACTAGTATTATTAAGAAAACTGAAGGCTGAAGGACAAGACCAGCATAAGCCAGAGCCACAAGGAGATAAGTCAGTCAGTAGAGCTAGTGAGATTTATGTCGTTTCAGCATCTGTTGTGGTATTAAGATGTAGAAGCCTAAATAACCCAGGGAACCAATCTTTTAAGATGAGTTGGTTTGTGCACTCTGATGAATGCTTTGCAGATTCAACATTCGGTATTAAGTAAACATGGGAGTTGCAAGTGTAAGTGCAAAAATATAATACAACTTTGGAATACCATTTCCCTGGTGAATTAATCAGAAAAATTTTACATTCACAGATGTGAATTATCAGTAATAAATGTCTGCCATGGGTCAGAATTTGTTTTCCAAAAGAGACTGGTCTTAAGGGGTTTTGTTTCTAAAAACATATTTTCTAAGCAAGGGAATGGGAAGACAAGAAACATGAAAATGGCAGAAGTTCTGTCTTGTTTATGTGAACTCACAGACAAGTAAGCATGTTATCTTTGGTAACAATTGGGAGAAAAATCAATAAAAATCAGGAAAAGTGAAAGAGCCACTATCTTACAGCTGGGATACCACTTGTCCATTTATTTAATCTGATCTACAGATCAGAAGTTCACTTGGCAGCCAGGCTTTGTGTTTCGCAGCCCTTAGGACTTTGTCAGGGTCAGCTGTGGTTTGAATGTTGCATACCTTTGTGTTGGAAGGAAAATTCTCTCCCAAAACACAGTCTTGAGGTGGAGCCCGGCTGTTTGGGAGAAGGACCTCTGTGGGGCATGCTGATGAACTGCTGTAGCTGCTAGATTAGAGACACATTTCATGGAGACGGGCTTTCTGGCTGGCACTTGCAGTGTTTGCGACGGCATTGGGAGAGCTTGGAAGATTAAAGAGAGCATGTCTGATTACAGTTTGTGGAAGCATCCAGAAACAGCTGAGCTAGATGTGACCAGTGCTTCCTTTCTTAAACTATTATCAAAATTGTCACGGTACACTGACTCTTTCCATGGTCAGCTAAGATTGCTGCTAGTATCTCCTGTTAAGAATTATTTTTGGAGAAGGGCTGATGTCACAAAATGCTGTTTCCTGATGCCAAATGAAGTTCAGTGTGCACTCGAGATCAGCGTTCTGTTTGATACCACACAATACCACATCTGTGCTTTCAGTAAAATAGGGAAGTTTTGCGTGTTTTAATGGCTGCATTTTAGGCTTTGAGTATTTTTCATTTTACATACTATTAACTGGAGGATTATTACCTGGTTCAGGTAACAGCCTCAAAAGACCAACCTAAAGAGCCAGTCTCAGGGCCAGCATGAAGAGGCATGTCCCTGCCACAGCAGCTGCCCTGCCCTGCCCTGGTTGTGTGTTTTGGAACACGGAGGGCAGAAGTGCTGTGCAGCACTGTCACCTGTGGGAGGGCAGGGGAGGGAGGTACCCATCCACTCTGTGGAAGAAGGTTGCTTTTGGTTGTTACTGTGCTGATCATCAGATTTTATATCTAGGCACAGCAATTATGTTGTTCGGGATAAACAAACGGGCATCATTCTGTGTCATCTTGCTAGAGAAATAGTTTTTGCAGTATAGTGCTTAAGTTTTCTGGTAAAACAAAAGGTCTTCATGTCTCCTGTTTTGCTGTCCTGTCTGCGCACAAGAGGTATGTCGCCCACCTGGGCTGAAGCAGTGGGGAGCCTCCACCCTGTGCTAGATTCAGGAAAACACAAAATAAGAATAAGACAATGGGGCATTGGCTTTCAGACCTGCTTCTTGTGTTGCTTTGAAAACCGGATGACTTCAACTCAGCGATGCTTCCCCATGTTCTACACAGTTCTGTTGTTATCCCATCAGGATGTACTGTTAGAGCAGTTTTGCTGTCATGATGGAGTGATTGTTTTTCTTTCTATGGGTGCCAAATGTCATAGGTACCCTCTCTCTTCTCCCCTGCCAAACCCTTTTGTGGTTTTGCTTGGGGTTTTTATTTATTTATTTGTTTTGTTCTTTAATGTCCACACCTCTATGAGGGTTATCAGCCAGGCAACATTTTAATGAAGCATTTGGCAGGGCCAAATGGGGCATAGTTTGAACTAAATAGCAGAATACCAACTTGTAACTCCTAATGCATTCAGAGAACCTGTGAAGCTTCACTGTGTAGATTGGAAATCAAAAGTCCACTTTCAGCAGAGGATTACAGCAGAGAAACTCTGAGCATAATTTCTGCTGCTGTCCAATGCAAACATAACTAGCTGGTTTCCACTGGTTCCACATGTCTTGCACACTGATTATTCAGCAGTCCGTGGCATGTGGGGCTGGGTTTTTATAATGTTTCTGTCATTTAATTTCTTTCACGTGGTTCTCTAACCACAAGCTGGTTTTAAAGTCATTGGGAACAGGCCACTTTCCAGATACCTAGCTGCTGGACACTGCATCAGCACAAGCTGGAATCTCTTCTCCGTCCATAGAAAGCAGCAATGTGTGCTGTTGTTCCTGGAGTTTATTTTAGGTTATATAAGTTTCTTACGGAATTAAATGGTCCTAGCTTTAGCAGTGTTCCACTGAGTTCACTATGAGATAGCAGGTAGAATTGCCTTACTCATTTCCACAGTGTGTAAACTTGCCATTTGTCACTAGGGATGGAAACCTGGCTGTGGCATGTGCATATGATTGTGAAATCAGAAGTTTGGAGCAAAGAAATTAAATTCTGAGTACAGCTTTAATGTATTTAGCCATGTTGATATCTTACATTTTCATGATATGCATGTATATTTTAATTAAGTTTTCATTGTCTTTGTTTTGCTAATTTTCATTGAATTTAGGAGTTAGGTGGGCATCAGAACTGCTGCAAGATGTTCAGGCTCTGCTGATTTTGCCCATCTTGCTGTCAGTGGCCATTTTTGTGTATGGGCCACTGAGTTTTTGTAAGCTTCTCTCAGCTTTCTACATGCACCTCATAACTAATAGTGCAGGTTAAAAGTTATTGTTAAATAATAAAATATGCCATTTATCACCTTAGTTATAAACCATCCAATCAGAAAATTAAAAATAATGCTAGGTTATGAACCATCAAATTTCAGTAAATGGTTATTCCTTCTTAGTTTTATAACATTATTCATAGAAACGGAAAGGACTGAGGAGAAAGTACCAAGTTAGAATATACTTTGTGTTTAAAATGAGTGTGGAAATGTTTTCCCCTCCCTTCTAGTGTTTCTAGTTTTGGTTTGTTGTTTTTTTTTTTAACTTTGCTTCATAGAAATTGAAAGATCAGTTTTTATGTCAAAGCTGATTTGCAAATGGAGAAGTATGAATAGCTTAAAATTTAGCTGTAGCCTTAAGGCTTCAGGTGATAAAGTGCAGTCATATTAGCTATCTGGTAGCATATCATTCAGTAGGCATTTTGGTGATTACTGCAGTGTTCAAGGGAAGGGGGAAAAATTGGGCTGTATTTCAGATCTTGTATATGTTCTTCACTGGAATTTGTATCACTTTGTGAACCAGAAAAGTGTTCCATTAAAAACAGATGTTCACTGCGCTGCCCTTGAGGGGCTAGCATGAGAAGATGAAGGCAGGCAATGATTATTGCTGTTTTGCTTGGGTTTTT
This sequence comes from Athene noctua, assembly GCF_965140245.1. Taxonomy (NCBI): domain Eukaryota; kingdom Metazoa; phylum Chordata; class Aves; order Strigiformes; family Strigidae; genus Athene; species Athene noctua. The sequence goes on along the minus strand of NC_134037.1, from coordinate 101,805,664 downwards.
TATTTAGTGGAAGTGGTACTCACTGGAATTCTCCTCTCTCTAGGTGGTTTGTTTTGGATGCGGAAACAAGGGATCTGGTTTCAATACACACCGATGGCAACGAACAGCTCTCAGTGATGCGCTACTCAGTAGGTAGGCAGACTTGTGCATTCAGAATAATTGCTGATAAATGACGTGTCTGTTCTGATAAATGGTGTTAAACTACTCAGTCTCTAGAAAAGGCAGAGCTTTGGAAAAGAATTGTTTAAGATGCTTGATACATAACTGAACACTAGCTACAGGTTGTTTTGTATGTGCTGAATCTTGGAGTTCTGTAACTGCAGATATTACAGTCGCCTTTCCCAGCCTTTCTTTCAAGTTGAGCTGTGCTGCTATAATAAATGTTAGCTTTGCTCCCAGGAAAATTAAAAGTTCTCAACTAAATAGTTGACAGGTTAACAGAAAAGTCTCTAAAAAGCTTAGTATTTCAGTGGTATTTTAATATACTTAGTTTTGAAGTTTATTAATATAAAACCATAAAACTAAGTTCAGGTCTGTCTGAAAGTCAGAGGTGTCTGTTAAGTATTTACTATGGGATTATATGGGGTCTAAGCCAGTATTGAGTCTCCTCTTCAGACATGACGTGACAGACCATCAGAGGCTGACTCCTTTCTGTTAAAACTGCATGGAAGAACACTCTCATAAATCTGTTTCTGGTTTGCGTTTGGATAACATGCCATGTCAGCGGGCAAAATGTTCCTCTGCTGCTACCACATCTGCCAAGGGCAGCAATTTATTTTAAAGCACTGATGTTCATTGACAGTGGAGGTGTTTGATCACGATTCAAGGCAACTCTTGTCCACCTACTTTGTTTTTTAAATGGAGACGACACAGGTTGGAAAACTGCTTAGAATGCTTGAATGCTCTACTTCTTTAGGCATTATTTAATGCTGATTTATATGCAATCTCCTGCTCCAAAGCTAAGCTAACTGTAGAGTTCTGCATTTTTTGTGATGCAGAAAACGTAAGCCTTCCTACTGTCAAAAGTTTCCACAAATCCAGTGCAATCTGAGGATTTATAACCTGTCCATTGGACACTTACTTAAAAAAAGCATAAGTAGAAGACCTTGCCCAAAAAAACATACCCACAAAGTAAACAGATACTGGCTGAAAAACAACATCATGTAAACAGTTATGCATCCTTAAATGAAGTTTGTAAGCAGTAGTTTGAGACTATTGCCTTAGTGATAAACTGAAATAATTAAAATTTGGAAAACAAACATTCTGTTGATTTATATCAAATGTTTTGTGTTGTAGATGGCACCTTACTTGCAGTTGGATCCCATGACAACTTTATTTACCTCTACGTAGTAACAGAAAATGGAAGAAAGTATAGCCGACATGGAAAATGCACTGTAAGTTTTGGAGCAAATATAATCAGCAGTTCTTGCATTTTGATGTTATATATACACTAAGATGTTAAGCAGTGGAACTCTCTCCAGACTGATGCTTTTCCATGTTTAGTTTTGGTTATACATTTTATGGGGGGTTTTTTAGCATTTGATTGATTTAAAACTTTAGTCTGATGGGTTCTGCAACTGTTAGTGTTAGGTGAGCACTTTTGCATCAAATATGACTGATTTCTCAGACTATTGACTTTTTCACTGAAATGGGAAGAGCAGTAAGATGGAGAAATGCCTTGTACCTATATGCTGAAACTCTTTTGGGGAAAATATTATACTTGTTTGGGGATATTTTCCCTCTATTGGTAAAGTACTCCTTGAACCAACATGACAATTATATGGTGGAATTTCATTAGAATATGTAATTTTGGAGGTAGCAAATATGCACTGTTTCCAGCTGCAGTTGTTAACTACAAAATTTGGAGTTGGGGGATACAATAAATTTCTGGCACAAGGTAAATAAATCTAAATGTAGCACAAGTAATGGAGTTATATTAGTCCTTTCACTCACATGAGGTTGTCCCAGGGCTAAAACAATATACTTTTTTCTGTAAAAGGTGCTTAGTTATCTAACATCCTGGCCTTAAGTTCAGCTGTCTTTTCAGGGTAGTGGGAGTATTTACATAAATAATATCTGAACCTTAATGGGATTTGCAAATGATACCATGAATAGGTCACATTTGAAATGTGATTTTTTTTTTTTCTAAGGAATGCATCCCCTACTCAAAACACTCTGTATATGTTTGTCACCAGTTGCATTTCTTTAGTTTTAAAAATAAGAGAACTTCTCAAGCTACTTTGTTAATTGGAAAATGAGAGGTCATGGGACCGTAAGGCTAAATTGTGTGAGTTTGGGGATTTTTATTTCTAAGATTATTTTTTTCTACAACCTTCGATGCAAGACTTGCGGTGGAAACTTAGGGGGAAACAAACAGTCATTAGCCAGTCATTCAGTGCCACACATGGTGTCTTTGAGAGATTTCACCCATCATTTGGCTGAGGACACCCCGCGCAGCTAGATTATGGGGATCCGGAGCAGCCCGTGTCCAGCTGCTGCCAGGGTGGTCAGCAGCAGGGGATTTGCCCCGTACCTGCGGTGTGCAGGCTGGCACGGGATGCAGCTGGGGAAGAAGGCTGTTGGGTGTGCTGGGGACTCCTCAGTGGCAGGGTTGTGGCACAGAGTGAGCCAGTGTCCTACCAGCCCCCAAGCAGGGTGGTGAGGGGGTTAGCCGGTAGCACAACAGTCATGAGACAAGAAATCAGATCTGCAGCCTTCACAGGGAGTTCAGGTGGTGGGGAAGGGGCTGAGCCTACGGGGAGGTCAGACTTGGGGTCCCAGTGGGACTGGTGGAGACAGCAGTGGATGGCTGCACTTCAGTACAGCATTTCACCCCATCACTTATTCTTTAACCATAAAAGATAAAATCACTCAGAGATGGCTAATCTTAACATATATAATATTTAGCTTGCTATGTACTTCAAGGTCTCTGAGCTCTTTGAAGATGTATGAGATCATTTATTTCTGTATATCATGTATTATGTATCAGGAAAGAGCACATTGTAATTTAAACCAGCATCTGCCTGTCTGTGTCTCTACCTTGGCAGGAAAGGAGTTTGTGAAAACTGGGATGGGAGAAGTGAGCATTGTTATACTCAGGCAGAATCATTAAGTCTTCAAAGCAGATTTGTTAACCGTTTTTTTCAGACTGACTGACTGCATGTAGAAGCCAAAATTAGCAATCAGCAATCTGGTTTCTGTCGGGCTGAGCTCCCCTGACCCTTCCAGCTTTTGTAGAAGGCAGCAGCGTGTTAGCTGACTGAAGCACGCCGTCAGGCTGCTGGTCCAGTTTCAGGTGCCCTGTGCCCCCCCTCCACCACCTGCCAGCACGCCGGCAGGACCCTACCAGCTTGATGCTCAGTGGGGAGGCACCCCAGTGCACTCAGGACCCAGGGTGCTCTCCTGGTCGGTGCCTGGGCGTTGGCACCCCGTCTGTCTGGCGTTCTGTTGTGGCTCAGTGGCCTCACGGGTGACCTCTGACTAGTATGACTCAGTCCTCCTGGTAGTCAACTTCTGGTTGTTTCTTCCAACTTCAGGACATTATTTGAATACTTTCAGAAGGATTTTATCTACTGAAACAGCATCAGCTCGCACATAAGGGCTGTATTCCCACTGTTACATCTAAATCCCCTTCCAGTCATGACCAGACGCTCTGCTGCTGCCAGTGAGGCGAGTCTCTGACCTGCGAGCATGTTTCCACAGTGAGGGATGGTGTTGGGTGCGATCAGAAATAATTTCCAATGAGCTGAAACAACCGTTTTGACTAGTGCAGCTGTTTTTTGAGGGCTCCAGCTATGCAGACAGCAATGTGAAGGTATGGGCTGGGGTATGAACTTCCAGCGTGTCAGCAGCTCCGGGGTAGCTGTCTCTGTCTCCGTTTGCCTTACATCAGAGATATCTGTTCGCAAAGGAAAAGCAAGTGCTGTGCATTTACCCAGAGGGCCGTGGGGTGAAAGCCACACAGGCAGCCACGCTGAAGTATTTGATATACTGGACTTAACCTGAAATAATTAAGTGTGCCCATCCGATAGGCTGTGGGCATTTTGACCCTTGCACGACTTAAGTCTGAAACAAATAAACATTGCCAGTGAAGGAGAGGGTTTCCATTTAGTCAGATAGTTTTATTAGCCCGTGATAATATGAGTAATTATGTTCATTGTACATAAAGGTACAGAAAAAGAAAGAGTAAAGTGTTACCTTACCATTGGGCAGCTACCAAAGAAAGATTTTAACAGATAATGGGATCGTCCTATTGAAAATATTATGACAATGTTACGTTAGTTCCAGTTCATAGTTCGATGATCGCTTGCCTGAAGGGATTTTGCAGCATGGAGCCCCCTGGCCAATTGCTTTGTTCCCTCCCCCGCTGCCCCCAGGAATTTTAACAGCTGCCAAATGTCTGGCAGGATTTAGTAAATGACTGACCAATTCTTTTCCATGTTGGAGTTTGCTTGCAAATTTTGAAGACTTGGAAAATAAGGTGGAGGAGAAAAATTCCTAGCCAATTGTGCATTTATTTTTTTTTTTTTCAAAATACCAAGTTTACATGTCGATATCATATATCCCACCCATGACTGCAAAGCAGTTATGTCAATACACAGTTCCTCTGCTTGAGGCAGAGACTAGTTCATAAGTAAATAAATCTTAAAGGCTAGCTTTTCTCCTAAATGTTTTTGCAATCTCTCACAGAAAGCCTGGGGACAGGGAGACAGACACGGGTGTATTGCTACGTGTAATTCTGGAAGCAGTCAGCAGCTCGTAGAGCTCTCTGTGTAGATAACTGGTGTGGTGGGTGGTGCGGCAGCCAGTGCAGTGCTCCAGCACGGCCCTGGCATGGTGGGTACGGGCTTGGCCAAAGGACCTCGCAGGTCCGAGGGACACCATCTTCATAATGCCCGCTGAGAGAGGGAGATAATTGGCGTCTGTCAGTCAAGAAAGTGGTGTTTTGTTGCCTGGCAGAATGACTAGGAAGGGGAGAAAATGAACAGTCTTACAAGGGGAAGAGAAGCAGTAAGAAAGGGTGGAGGAAGAAAAGAGTGACATGGATGTCACTTTTTAAAATTTCCTACCCTTTCCTCTACAGAGAAATAATTGATTCCTACCTTAAACAAATTTGTGGCTTCTCTGGAGCCTCTCATAGCTTTATTATTATTACTACCAACAAAAAAATTTGTGCAGAGGAAAAATATTCTGACCAGCTGCATTTAGGTTCTCCCTCAAAAACAAAGATGGGTGTTTAGCCCTCAGTGTGCTCTTGATGGTGATAACTAAGCAATTAGGCCAAAGTATTTTGATTCTTGTATAGATGAGTCTGTGCCTATTGGGAAGACTCCTTTCAAAGCTGGCACTAACATGCATGCAAGTGTAAGCACAGTAGAAACTTTCAAAAAGCTTTCTAAGGTATTCTTGTAACACCAGTCCTTGATCCTGTAGTTTTACGTGGTGGTTCTTAACTGAGGTATCCTAAGTTTATAGCATGAGCAAAGGTTAATTTGAATGTGCATGCATTTAATGGAAATTATTTTGAATGGATAGAGAAATAAAATAGAGGTCCCGTCTGTCACTTTTCCATTGGCATCTAAAAATGATCCTGTGCAAGTTACTCACCTTTCTCAATTAGTAGCAACATATTTGTTCTCCTTGTAAGAGTAAATTGTTCTGGGGTCCAGGAGGGATGCAGTTTACAAGTGTGCAGAGGGAGAGGCACGATGCCCAGCCTGCATTTTTTTTTTAGCTGTTAGCGAGTGTGACACTGTGAAGTAAGGAGCCTTTAAAGGAGCACAAGTGAATTGCAGAAGACCTGGGGTGGGTGGGGACGTGCTTTTTTGCTGTTAACTGTCCTATCTGTGAGTGCACCTCTTGCTCTGTTTGAATTAAAATAAGTGTTTTCATGTTGGTGTTACTGCATTCTTCTCCAGGGACATTCCAGCTATATTACACACCTTGACTGGTCCCCAGACAACAAGTATATAATGTCAAACTCAGGAGACTATGAAATACTATACTGTAAGTATGAAATTAAATACACTGGAAACAGAAGTACGTATTAGCTGTCAGAATATTTAGAAGAGTGTGTTTGATCAGGACTGCACAAAATGCTTACTGACAAAGGAAGCAGCTTGAACTTGTGTAACCTGATATCTTGATGTTATTCAGAGCTGTGTATTACCTAATGGCAATGCTAAATATAGGTTACTTCTTTACAAGGTCATAAATCAGTTTAACAGCATAGAATTTACAGAACAAGTGGCACTACATTTTGATGTTGGCCCAAAGTTCAGTAGATTGAAAATAATATATACAGTTGTTTAATTAGTGTCAACAATACCATTTATTTTGGGAGAATAAAATCAGTGGGTCTGTGCCACTGTTCTGTTCTGGGGTTTCTTTTTTAAAATTTTATATTGACTGGTGTTGTTGAAAACTAAGCAAAGCAATAATACTACTTCAATGTGTTAGTGGTAATAATGTTTTTGTTTGTCTTTTTTTAGTATGTAAAAATATTAATGTAACATATAGTGGTTATGTCAAAAGTTCAACTTGCATACGGCATATCAGTATGATTTTAAATTTTTGTGTGTGTGTTCTTGTCTCTGTGGCTTTAAATAGATCCATGAGGATTGTAGTTCTGTTTCTGTACAGGCAAGAAGAGCCAGCAGTTTAAATATCTGTCACCTTAACATGTTCATTCTGCCTGTCACAGCTTAGGTTTCAAATCTGGATAGTGCAATATCTCAATCTACCAAAGGGAAGTGTTGGTGCCTGTATGGGGAAGCAAAGAGCTGTGACCCATTAGTACTGGGCTGGTGTATCAAAAGATAGACAATCTTTCCTTTCCTAGTTAGAAGTCGAAAAGCAGTCTAAGGCGCTCTCTGGCAGTTCTCACTCTCTGTTCTAAAAGGAGAGCTTCCTGAATGATTGATTGAATTTTAGCACGTCAATGGAGCTGGTAGGAAGGAGAAATTATTCTATTACAGACTTTATTAAAGCATTTTATAGAGTAGGTAGCAGGGGACTCAAGCTGCAGGGAAGCGTTTTTGAGGTATGCTGGTCTGAAGAGGGAAATGAGAAGAAAATGTCACTCAAATACCAAGCAAAGCTTGAAGTATCTTGGAATTAGAAAAAGGCATTGCTTTGTCTTTGCTTCTACGGTGTGATTCCAACTGTCTTAGCACCTTCGAAGAGCACATATGTAAATATAACTTTATATTGCATAACTCATCATTCACTTTTTTAACAGGGGACATTCCAAGTGGCTGTAAGCTTATCAGGAATCGTTCTGACTGTAAGGATATAGATTGGATGACATACACTTGTGTGCTAGGCTTCCAGGTATTCGGTAAGCACCATTTAACTTGCTTTTAAGCTGAGCTTTTGTGTTTTATTTTGCTTCAACTTGTCATTAGAAATACGCTGTTAATTATTGAGGATGGTGCTGAGATGACAGACCAAAGAGACTGACCACAATACTTGTTTGTGATAACAGAGCACTGGATGCTTTATCTACAATGTACAATTGATTTCTATTTCATCTTTAAGTTTGGGATTTGATTTTTCTGCTGTCACATTAGGCTACCAATTTTGGAGGCAGTGAAGCAAAAAGTTTGAATTTTAAAGTGCTCATATGGCACGTGTGCATTCTCCTTTGATTACCTTGGTTTTGGATGGGAATAAGACTATGTGAGTGCAGGTTATAGTTAGTGACTTAAAATCATGACAGCACTTTGCTACCTGTAGTTCAAGGTGAGTAATATACACTGTTTCTAAAGAGTAGAAATGCTTTCAAGATTGAACATTGTGTAACTAGTAGTTTATTTTTAAAATGTACCAAAAAACTTACAAAGCTGACAGATCTGATTTTAACAGTGCAATTTGAGACTGTGGCCAGACAGTTCAAACCTTTTTTGCTGAAGGCAGCTCTCTTGGCCATAAATGAGGACCCCATCTGTGAGGGGTTGAAAAGGTGGCCTGTCAGTGTTGTAAACCCAAGTTGTGTGAGCAGGATGCTGAATGTCTCGCTTCCACTGCTGAGATCAGATACCTACCTCTGTTCTTCATGCTGGAATCATCAAAAGCAGGTAAATCAGCAGATTCTTTAGAGGTGAGGATTAGGTCTATAAATCTTTTCTTCCCAGCGACTAGGAGTTCAACTTGGAATATCAGTTTATATGCAGGGTAGAAGAAAATCAGTGAAGTCGCAGTGCTTTCTGTAGCTTCTGACACCTATTGTGCGTATTTTAGGACTATTGTACTTAATGAGCAAGTAACCTTGAAGGATTGCAGTTGATGTGTGGGATAACGCTGACACTCTTGTGTAGCATATTGGTTGGGTGGACGGCCTTTGGTGCTTTATAAGCAGGCTTGATCTCCTTTCTGGGTACCAAAGGTCTGTGACAGAGCAGGGAAAATAAAGGTGTCAGAGAAAGAAGCTGACTGGTTAATAAGCTGCATAATTATTTTTCAGTTGTTCAAAGCTTGAAGTAGGTAGCAGAAATAAACAGGAGCGTGCTGTTTCTGGAGCTGAATACTGTTGCTTATTGCTAGTTAGATGAAAGTATTGGCTCCCATTAGCCTGAGAATTGTGAACTGTGTTGTGTACATGTTTATTCAGCCTGAAGTAGAGAGTGGATGGCTGTTTTGTCCTGATGCTCTGTGCATGTGAGCCTAGGCTGACAAGGAATTGATCCACAGCAGTCATTCCCTCACTGTCTTTGCTACTGTGAAATAATGCAACACAAATGCCTTTTTTAAAATGGAGTACCAGAAGATTCAGGAGATGCTAGAGAAAGTGAAAAGCAAAACTCTGATGTTAATATGACATCTTTCTTCAGGAGCAATGACAACAATTTAAAAGGACTGAATATTCCTTCTGGAATACCCTTGGACCTAAAGCCATTTTACATTTTATCAGAGTACTTAAATCTACCAGAAAAGTGGAGGCAGTGGATGGTGGCTCTGTTGTTACTGAACTTCTACCACTACATTTGGTGGTAGAACAGACAGAATAAGGAGAGAAGCTCTCTGAATCCCAGTGCTTTTCCAGAAGTGTCTTTTACTCCTGACCTAAGGAGATATGGTGTGGGAGTACAGAAAGAGTTCTTCTCTAGACCATTGGCTTTGTCTCTTTAACAGCTGTCAGATAGAAGCTACTGGTGACTGGGGCTAGGCTGGAGATGAGCAGCTTCCATAACCACTGTTTTGAGAAGCCTTTTTACTTTTTGTTTTTAAAAAGTGGATAAGTCTGCTGATCCTTTTTGCATTCCCTTTTGGATTAATACAAACTTTAAGTATTCTGGATTAAGTTTAATTAGTCTCAACTGCTCTCAAAATCCTCAGTGTGCCAGAGGACCTGGGAATGAAGTAGATAAAGCAGGTAATGTGATGCTATTCTGGGGCAGAACAGAATATATTTAAACTTCCCAGCCAAGATTCATCATGCCTTAATTTTATATTGTCTGGTAGTCTGACACCCTTTGCAGAATCTTAAAATTATGGCTCAGTCTCAGACAAAGGCAAGTATTTTCCCATTAAATCAGACAGTGCAGCTAAGCCAACCTAGCAGATATTTGCTGTCCAGAGAAGTCTGGCTTTGACCTGAGGATCAGCTGGCTTGGGGATCCAAACAAGCCCAGGGGCTGCTCACTCTGATGTTCAGGGGAGAGGGTTCAGTGTGTGGGATCTGGGCTTTTGGGGTTATGTGTTTTACTAATTTGGCTCTGTGGATAGTGTGTCCATAGGCTCAGGCACTGTACTGTTGTTAGCAGAAGAAAGAGGATGGAAATGCATGGTTCAGATGAGAATAGCATTGCTCCTTTTTGGCAGTTGATATTACTATATTGGCTGAGCAGTATCATCAGTCTGCACCCAGAGCACTTCTCGTTTACTGTACATTTCCCACACTTTTTGTTTGATTCTTATGAGAGGCTTACTGCTGGCTAGCAAAATTTATTAAAATTGAAGTGCTGCTGTCATACCTAATAACAAAGACCCATTATTTTGTATTTTTTATTACTTTCACACTTATTAAGAACTAAGAACTTGGTCATGTTAATGTCTTGTTTTTTCCATGTTTGCCTGATGCATTGAAAGCAAATCCTGCTGTCTTATGACAAAGGGTTCTCTTACCTTTAGAGTTGCTAATTTGTGAACACAGTAGATGTTTAGTAAGAGATGCAATCTTGAATATTAGTATTTTTAATCTTAAATTAAAAAGAAGAGGAAATGTCATAGCTGTTTGTCACAGTCTGCCTAAGGCGGTAGCTGGAACTTCAGGAAACTTATTTGAAACAAGTTAATTTATTACTCCCACCTCATAACAGTATTTTATATATAGAATGCAGGAGAAAGTTAAAATTTGTTTTGAACTGCTTTAAAATTCTGAAATTGTATATATTTTTCAGATTGATTTAATTGATGTGAGAGCACTAAAATGTTTCTGAATACTTTCCTTAGCATTTCATGTTTTTATTTAGTAAATTAGTAGCTTATTGGCTTTGTAACAAGCTTAAGCTGTCTTTGTTATTCTTCAGAGAAAATAAAGTTCTTACTCCACCCACTGAAGAATGGAAAAAAAACAACTTTAAAGTTAAATGCTATTTGTCGTTTTGGTTAAAAACAAGAAGAGATGGTATGGGAGTCTGAAAAAGACAAGGCAGTTCTAAGTTGGTTTTTTGTGCTGTATAAAGTGGTAGACAGCACATGTTTTTTATTTTACCAAAGTCAGTGACTTAAGGGAGAAAGAAGGTATTTTCATATCTGCTAATGAATATCCCTCTCAGTTAATTGGATACACAGGGGTTTGGTGGGTTTTTTTGGGGGGGGGGGGGGGGGGGGGGGGGGCAGGTTCCTCATAACTCCTGAACTTAGAAACCCAAGTCTGACCTGTAAAAGTATGGCACCTTTGGCATAAATTAATATTTTAGAACCCCTTGCTTACTTTTTGTTTAGCTTTTCTTGCAGATGTGAATCATCGGTTTTGTTATAGGAATCTCTAGGGCCTTTATTTTTTGTTAAAACTAGAGCCTCCCCTCTCCCCAATTTGTTCAGCGCTTTTCATCCAGGCAATGTTGTTATTCTTTTGTCTAGACATATCTGTGTCATTCTTTTCGCTTAAAAGCATATTGAATTGTACTTAAGCACTTGACAGCATTCACATCTATGAAAGTCTTACAGGCTGGGTTTCTGTGCAAAGTATCATCAATCAGTTGTCTCCTTTGAATCATGCAAATACTAAGATTTAAAATAAAACCAAAATAAATCTCTGCATAATATACAGTACCTGGGCTTGTTCTGTGCTTCAGCATCATTTTTGCTTCTAAAACATCTGTGCATGAATGAAACTGTTAAATTAAGAGTTGCCAGTTTTAGCAGCAAACTTAAGATAAGCTTTAAATAAGACTGAGATTTTGAACAGGAATTGTATGTCAAGCCCGGGAGGTTATCTTGGCTGAGGCTGAGGGTTCGGAGGAACAGGAGGTGGGGGAGTACTATTAGACTAGCAAAATATTAATGACATTTAATGCAATGCATATTTCATTTTCCAGTTGAATATTTACCTTTCGTTCAGCTTCGTTATAGATTTTGGTTTTGTTTATGGGTTGTCTAATTTGTTTCTAAAACTATCCTCATTAAATATCTGTTCTGTTCTATCCTAGGAGTTTGGCCAGAAGGATCAGATGGGACAGACATAAATGCCCTTGTCAGGTCCCATAACCGAAAAGTGATAGCAGTTGCTGATGATTTTTGTAAGGTCCATCTCTTTCAGTATCCCTGTTCCAAGCCAAAGGTAAGTCTAGACCAGTCTAGTCTGTGTGCATGTTTGCACTGCATGAAGCTTTCCTTGCCAGATACCTGCTTCCAGCTTGGTCTTTTTGGAACCTGGCAGCCAAATAGCTCATTTATATCTGAGAACAGTGCTAGAGACAAAAGCATGGTGTTCCCCATTCAGTTTATATGTAACACAGAAAATATAATATACCTAAAAGTGAAGTGGCAATAATTATCCTTAAGTTCTGGAGCAGAGGCTTGACATTTTCTGTTTGCTGGCTTTGTTGTTAAGTCCATTTGTTAACAAAGATCTAAATCTGTCCCAGGTTACAAGCCTTAAGAAAGGATCTATTGTGGGAGGAAACCTAATGTAAATATAATTCATTACTCATATGTGAATGAAGAGATCTCTTGAAGGGCTAAGCAAAAATAGTTTTAGATTTCAGTATCATGTGCTCTTCTATTCAAGCAAGTGATTGATCTTTCTGCTTGTTTTCAATAGGCTCCAAGTCACAAATACAGCGCTCACAGTAGTCATGTGACAAATGTCAGCTTCACCCATAGCGATGGTCACTTGATTTCAACTGGAGGAAAAGACATGAGTATTATTCAATGGAAACTTGTGGAGAAGGTAACTCTACCACAAAATGACATTGTTGTAGACATTGTTGCAACCAAAGTGCCCATCCCTGTCAGTGAAAATGCTGTACAGTCTCCTGCACCTCTCTCACAGCCTTTTAATGAAATGAACCAAAATGAAAGTGTAACTGGCAGCTCTCCAGCTTCTTTGGAGAGCAACTTGGAGCAGTCTGCGGAGGCCAGCGAAGAGCAAAGCGAGGAGCAAAGCGAGGGGAGCAGCCTTGATCCCACCGAGCCGGGCTATGAGGAGCCCTCCAATGAGATGAGCGAGGAGCACAGTGAATCCACAGTCACTGAAGAGCAGCAGGATAACTCACCGGTGTCTTAACACTCCCAGCTCAGGCGGTTGTTATTTTCCCTTGGTGTGCGTGCTTTCATTACAGGGTGAGGGTTCAAATAGGGAAAATTAGCTGAGAATCATGACCACTCCAGCTTTTGAGTTTCAGTGAGATTTTTAGTCTGAGCTTCAGTTCAATGTGTGGAACCATCCCAAGGGCCTGGCTTGATGGTCTGTGTCAAGATCTGGTCACGGTTAGTAGTGGACATTACCATAGATCCATTTCAGTTCTGAAATTGCTGTCAGGAAGTGGCATGAAATATATACTGGAAAAAAGTTAGCTCTGAGAATTAGCTGAAGTAGACCACCTTAACTATGTGAAAGTGCTTTCTGAAAGATCTAAGCTGATGGGAAGCGCTGAGCTGTTCCAGCTGGAGAGTACTGTGCTGCGTTTTCCAGGTGCAAAGACAAACAAACAAAAAGAACAACCAAAAAGCTGTTGGTAGGGCTGTCTTCCTTTGTTTTTTCTTAATGAGAAAAATAGAGGAAAAACAATGTAACAATGCCACGTGTATGGCGATGCCTTCTTGATCTAACACATATGCAATTTTCTAACACTACTAATTCCTAGCGGAATCTGGATGTGTTCACAGTTGGTCTGCCCTGGGTGCTGCTAGTTCTAAGGCAAATCCTGTTGAGGAACAGTGTTTGCTGTTCCATTTTCACAGACTATTCAATAACAGACTAACCAAATACTGGTGTGTTTCACTTTTCATGACCTGAAAGTTGATTTAAACTGTGGGACATAACTCTGTCTTCAAAGAATTGCTTGTCTAGAGAGTTTGCAACTTAAAGAGAATCTTTTCAGTGACTTTAATGTGAACATCAGAGGAAGATTGGCAAGAACACAGAAGTCAGGTGGGCTCCAGAGTTAAACGTTAAGCCTTCAAGCAGAACTTGCTCCATCCCTAGTAGGAGAAATATACAGTTAACTTAAATTATTAAATCGGTGCTTAGGATTAGTGTATTAAGTTGATAATTTTTTCTTCTGAATTTTTAGAGGTAACTCTAAGAATCATTAAACTGCAATCTCTACTTTTCTTCCCTGCCCCTCCCCGCCCCCCAGCTCCTTTAGCAATTGTGATATAAGCATACAGTAATTTAGACAGTGATGTGATTTTTTTTTTTTTTCCTTCCTTTTCATAGACTTCCTGATCTGTTGTTTTTGTGATTTTTTTGTTTCCACTCCACTCCACCCCTCCCCTCCCCAGGTTGCTCTAAGTCATGCAGCTCTCATGTGGCTATACCTGGCCAGTTACGGGATACCTTGGCATTTGTTATGCATTTGGAAAGTACTTTTTTTTTTTACAAAGTTTGTCAGATAGCTACATTTTTTTCTTAAGTGCATACGTTTCCTACTTAAAAAAGATATAGATTTACTGACAGATATCCATTTCCTATGTACTTGTTTATATTTTGATTACATAGAATTCTCTTTTTTTAACTTGCTGCATTGTGCTGGTATTTTAGTTCCTAGTTAGAATATCATGTTTAGAAACTTTGGATGAGTTCATAAGTCTTAATTGTGCAAGCGTTTACGTGATTGTGCCATTCCAAAGTGCATCAAAACTGTCATTCCCTTACTAGTATCTTCTCAGGAGAAATGCTACAGATCAGGTATTTAGTCATCATTTGGAAAGATAAAAACAAATGGACTCCCAAAGGACATTTAGAACATTTATATATAAAATATATAAATATATATATACACACATATATATATATATAAAAAAATATCCTCTTGTTTACAACAGTTCCAGAAAACCTCAAAGTAGTTCCCTTCAGGTGGAGGGAGATATGGATTCCAAGCAACCCATCTTGCTCTGTACATATTTACTGGAGAGCTCTAGTATGCCTGACTTGCAAATGTGCCAGATAGCAGCAACGGAAGATAAAGGTCAACTCATCCAAGTTCTTGGTTCCAAATGAGGAATGTGCTGTAAGTTTAGTAAATAATCTTAGTAAAGGAGAAAGGATTTTAGAGCTAACGAGGCACAGAGCTCTCTCTGTCATTTTTATGAACTCCACATAAGCAACACATTTCTTTTTGGAACATCTGTCACCTGGGGTTGCCATGTAAAGTGAGAGTTATAGTTGTGATATTCTTGTGTTTGTAGTTCAGAAGACTCTACTAATATGCAAAGCCTTACAGCTTTCAATTGCTGGCAACTACTGTTTAACAAATAATTAAATCTGTGATAATGGATGGAAATGGGTGGGATTATGTAACTGTAGATGCTTTAGAAAAATAATTGTGAATGAATTATGATTAAGAGTGTTTCATGTGAAGATGTTTGAGCCATTTCTATCTATCATGCATTCCTGTCTCAAGGCAGAAAATTTTGAAGATTAAAAAAAATAAAATAATCAAAACAATATATTGCAGTGTCTTTCGCTGTTTCTTTTCTGGTTCCTTCTGTATATAAAGTGGATGCCACAGTTGCAATGTCTGGGTCTGTGATTTTGGAAGAACCCTTTTAACTTGTGCTTTTTTAATAACCTCTTAGACTGCCTAAAAATAAGTTAATTCAGCATTGTGAATAATGCTGGCACTCCTAAATGTTGTTCTTGTTTACTTTTCAAGTCTTATGACATTTCCCTTTTCCATTTTTGATTAATAACTTATTAGCATTATCCTACTATAGCTGATTGAGAGGTCGCAGGGGAGTACAAATCAGTATTTGCCCTGATGCAAAGTGCAGCCTACCTTCCAGGGTTCTGCCAGAAGCTTTCTTCTGGAAGTCATTCAAAAAGTGCAAGCTTATTTTGGATATGTCATGTTAAATACCATGATGCTTCCATGTTCCTGATAGTCTCTGTCCAGTTGCAGATGTAGAAGGTCACAGTTTGCTTAATATATTCCTTGTGAAAGATTCTCAGTCTTTTAAAAGGTTTTGAAACATCTCCATTTCTTGCAGCTGGTTTCTGTCCCTTACAAAAGGGGAGGGTGGGGTAGAGAAGAAAGAAATGTGCAACACAGACAAATACCTTATGTTTATTCTCGCTTAAAGAAAAAACAAACAAAAAGCCCATCGTTGTCACCCCTGAGTTGTCAGGAGAATGCCGGTGTTCTAACTTGAGCAACAAGCAGATGTCCTGAGGTCGTGCTGTGTTGTTTCCAGTGCACCCGCAACATCATGTACCACTTCACCCTGGGGGCAACTGTGCAGTGGTGTGCTTTTCTAGGCTCTGCTCCCTTACTATCCAAATTCAGCTTCTTGCTGCCTCTTCTGGGATGCCCAGTAAGGCAGGAGTCTTCCTGAAGGGTAGGTAGGCTGGTCTTCTGTGAGCCTCCCTCATGGTGGAGGCAAGAGTGGGCTGGTGGAGCCACATCCTATTTGGGCCAGCAGCATCTGCTGTCAGTTTAGGTAGCTGCAGCAGTGGTACTTGTCATGTGTAACTGAAGTTCAGGATGGAAGCTCTGCTGAAGGCATAAAAGTATTAACAGCATCTCATTTTACACAATTGCAAACGTAAATTCAAAATCTGCATTAAAATGTCTGTTTAGGTTGCACAGTAAAATACTTGAATGTTACAAAATGGCAAGCTTACGGATTCTTGCAGTATGTGTCCATGCTGGGTGTATGTCATGCAGAGTGATACTAATTGGGCTTTCAATAAAAACGGCACTTCTAAGGATATGGCCACAGACATTGGTTTGGTTTCTTTTTCACCATAGAAATTCCAGGATAGGTGAGGAAGAGGCTGGGGATATTAATGGGTAATATTGAACCAAGCATTTCTTAGGTTTGATCTTACTGTAATTCTCATAAATAACAAGTACTAGCTTTTGTGTATGATGCGTATTAAGTTCCAGCCTCTTTTTTAAAATCATCTCTAGAATGCATAGATTCTGGCTTTGTCTCTGAAAATAAGGCAAAATTTTAAGTTTAGAATGTTATATTGATTATACTGAACAATACATTGCATTTTCTCCTTTGAGCTTCACCCCATAAGATGTGTTACGCTTCCTTATATTTCCTTCAGTTCAGTGCAGTATTTCAGTTGAATCAGGATAAAAGTAAGTAAAATGTCCTTGTGAAATATAAGCTTGGCTGAGCCAAACAACAAACTCTTCTTTCCACTGCCTCATGCCAATAAAACTGGTTCCTGGCAATGAAAGGATTAATACTACATGAGGTGGGTTTTACTTGCGCGATATTTGTGCTGCTTGTTTGCTTTCCGTCTGAACAAGTCTGAGCCCATTGCCTAATCTTTATTTTTGACAGATGTTTTATGTACTAATACTTTAATCAACTGAGAATGAAAAACTGCTTACAGTAGGATTATACAATTTAGAAGACTGGGCAGTGTACACATTTTAATGTATTTAATGTGCATGGTGTGTCTTTGTGAGCATACTTTTTTTTTTTTTCTTGAAAGAAAAACATCAGTGACTTCACACCAGAGTGAATTAAGAAGGTTTAGGAGCATAGGGGGAAAAAGGGTTACTGCCAGGACAGCAAGGCAAGAGAACTGGTTTCAGGCAAGACAACTGGGAGAGAAGTCGCAGTGGTGGGACAGTGGTTGTACCAGAGCTGCGTTTCCTAGGTTGGGTCACCAGTACCCTCCTGTGCGGGTCTGGCTGTTCCCCTCTTGTCCTGATGGAGTAAGCTGAAGCTCCTGACACGCTCCCTAAAGTTTGAAGTTCCCTAAGCAATATTTCACAAATGCAGGCCACTTTCAAATAAATGAAAAGCCCTTTCGGAGGTCTCCTAACTTCCATACATCAAACTGAGCACAGACCTTAGGCTCCTCTTTATAGAGAAAACTTGAAATGGGGAAGTTTGTGGCTGGGAATGTTACAAGAGTGCTGGGGGAGAGGAGGATGAAATATGCTATTGGGGAAAGACCCCAGTGGGTGGACTCCTGGCTGCCACTGAAAAAGGAAGGAAAAAAAAAAAACAAAAACGGAACCCTCCTGATACTGTACTTAAGGCATGGTGTCAAGATGCCTAAAATGATTTCAAGGTAAGAAGGGGCTATATTATCAATGGACAATTTAAAAAAAAAAAAAAAAAAAGAAAAAGAAATTAACTCTTTTCCCCACCCCACACCCAAAATTCCCCTCTGTTAGGTTTTGTCTGCATGCTAAAACCTAGAAAAGCTTTTGCTTCTGTTAGATGTACTGGGTGGTTACAGTGCGGTTTTGTAAGAGTTTCTGGAGATTTTTGCTGGGCTTTATTTTTAAGAAACAATTCTAGAAAAGGGTTTTCTTCCAAAAAAGTTCTAACCAAAATATAGGAAGAATCTTACGTCTTCAAGGGATATGTTTGTCCTCGTGGTTAAGTGGCAGGTTTTACAGCCCAGTATCCTCTTCATCAGGGGATCTCTGGTCATTTTGCTGCTCTCACCAGACAAGTGATCTCTGGCAGAGTCAACAAGGCCTGTGCCTTGTTAGCAGCCTCTGCTGCATACCTCTGTGTATGTCATGTTATTTTCCCCTCAGACAACTACGATGCTTTGTTGTTTCTTTGCGAAAACTGTAAAAAAGCACTTTCTCTAAATTCTTAAAGACTGCCTGAATTGTAGTCAGCTACATTGTCCGAGCTTTATATTTTGATAAAGTGCCTTTAAGTTGCTATTTCTAGAACATGCTTTTGTATGGCAAGCCAAGTGCTCCAGATAGCTCCCGAGATACTCTATCCCCTGTTGTGGGCTGTTTCAGCAATTTGATGTTTCTGTCATGCATCTTTTGTTTTGCCAGTCAGCCTTGCTCTTGAGTCCTCCTTGTTGCACAGCATGCTCTTCCTCCTGTGTACATCACTGCCCTCCCAGGCTAAAAGCAAGAGGGGACATTTGCCTTTAATGCTGCTTCAGTATTTATTTCAGCTTCCTTTAAATACTCTGTCTTGTCATTCCAGTTAGTGTCTGTTTGTGTGTGTGTTTTTCCCCTCCCACAGCTCTATCAAAGAAGAGAGCAGTCCTTACTCTGGCAATAATTTTTCCTTCTAGTCTCTCAAGTCCATTCACGCTTTCCTGTGTATCTGTAACTGCACACAGGAAGATCATATAGAGAAGGAAAGCTCATAAACTGTCTGCATCAGACAAGGGATACAGCTTCAAAAGCTGTCTAGCATGTAAGTACAAAAAATCCCTGGTATTTTGTGTTCTATGAATGAGTGTCTCTGGTGTGTGGACACTGACAGTAGAATCTGGAACTTAAAAAACTGTACGTCCTAGGTAACAGGAACTTGGAATGGACTTCATGTTATTGCTACATCAGAGAGGCCCTGAGGCTGGCCGCATAGCTCAGGAAAACAAAAAACAAAACACAACAACTAAAGCCTTTGACTTTGGCAAGACAGACAAAAATGTTTTAAATCTGACAGCAAAGGAAGAGGCAGCAAGCAGAGCCTAGGTAGTATTGTGTGTGCAGAGGAGGTAACTGTATGCCCAACTTGTTCTTACTACATTTCTTCTGGTCCAGAGGCAGATGTGAGCTGCATCCTGCTGTGGGTGGGTGGTCTCTTATAGTGACGCTGCAGATGCTACTGTAGGGAGAATTGCTGTGGAAAACCTTGTTTTCAGCATTGCATTGATTAGAATTTTTTCTCGAGCAACTGGACAATGCAGAATTTTTTCTTGAGAAACCGGACAATGCAGAATTAAGTTTTGGGAGAGGAGTCAACCACACACAGGTATCCTACACTGCGATTTGCTGTGAATGTTTAACATGAAATGGCTGCAGCATAGACAAGATGCTTGAAAGGATCCTGGTTGCCCCAAGTTTAGCAAATGGAAAATTAAATGTCAATTGAGTGTGTGAAGCTGGATTTCTTGTGTCAAAAGTTGCAATGTATTTTTTAAATTGATTCACAAATCGGGAGATTTGCAACTTTGTGGATTTTCTGCCAGCTGGAAGGGAAACAGATATGAAGCATTTTAGACTTTCAAGAAAGCATACCTATGCAGGATTTTTTAGGACAGATATCCATTCCACCCTTTGCCAAGACCATATGGATCTGCTTACGTTATATTTTGTGTGTGTGTGTGTACACGTTAATTCTGCTTATATTGGAGTATTTTGAATTCAGCTTAATAATTCTCTAGAAAAAAATCCAAAACAAACTCCATGAGTAATTATCTTCCAAATTGCTCTATCAGAGGCCTTCCTAGAGTTGTGCCTCTGAAACATTTTCCCTGAGTAGGCCCCTTGCTCTCACAGATTTTTATTCAGATGTACATAATGCTTCAAAATGTTTTTTCTCTCTTAAGAATATGATGACCTTCCAGGTTATTTCCAGCAATTAAATCAGAGTCTGTCTCCCTAACCATCAAAGAGGGGAACAGCTACAACTCACGTAGGCCTCCGGTCTTCTGAAAATCTTGGCTCAGGCTTCAGCTATCAAAGTTATCCTGTGCCAGTGTTGCAGTTAGAGATTGAGTAGGGCTGGTTGTGTACGTAAGTAAATGCATGTCCTTAGGGGGTGGCCGGGGGGCGGCTCTGCAGGGTCTCCAGCCCGCAGCGGCTCATGGAGCGCCATTGAGGTGGCCCTGTTTTGGAGAGCACTGCACTACGGCACGTCATCGTCACCAACCCATGTGGTGTTCCTGGAGCAGTTTCACTTCCTCGAATTATTGTCTCCTGGAGTGTCTTCAGTTTAGCGGCAGCACACAGGCTATCACAATCCATAAATTTCTCAGAGAGAAGGAGAAGAAGTTTTTATATGCGGCATTCCCATTTACTGCTTTGATTTTTACTTTTTTTCATTCTTCCACAGATTTAAATTTGTTTGGGTGAAGGAACACATTGTCACAAAGCCTGCCCCAGATTTGACTGTAAAGCTTATTTCTGTGTTTCCCCCATCTCGTTGGAACCTGACCAGTGTCACAGATTTTAATGTCACAGATAGCATGATAGAAATTCTGGTTTAGCTCTGCTGTAAGAAAAGACCTAGGGGGATCTATGGGCTGTATCCCATTTTTGGGTCCTGAATGATTGTCAACTGTAATATCTCCCCACTGCTTGCACTATCTCCCCAGAATCACCCTGGGGAATAAATCATAACTCTACAGCAAAGAGCAGGAAGGATTTTTGTGCGTAGGGGGGAGGGCTGCAAATGGGAGGAGCTGCCATAAACAGCTTACTTGACAGTCCAGCTTTTTGCTGAATTGAAAACATTTCTAGAGGCTTGTTTCACTGAAAATAATGGGAATCGGTTCACAAGTTTTAGGCTAGATACATCAGCATGAAGTTGTATGCACAGAGAGCTTGGCCTGGGGGTACTCTGCTCTGTGCACATGTTTTTGCTGCACATCTGTGGTGTCGCGTCTCTATAAAATATGTATTTAATGAAATGTCCACGAAATGGAGGGAATGAATATCATGTGTGCAAAGAAACAGGCAATTTTTTGATCAGCCCAATATGCAACTATTTTGCAATCCTTAACCTGATGTGTTTGTTTTCCCTTATTTCTTCAGATTTTCAAATGCTTTCCATGAGTTTGAACTGGAACTCCTTGAGAACTACCAGGAATAAAGTAATTTTCAGGGCAGAGATGCTTTTACACAGCAATAAAATGCACCACTGTTTTCTCCTGTCAAGCTACTGCTGATGGTTTGATGAAACGTTGCACTAGGGAGGCTCCATAGTTACTGAATATGATTGTGAGAAAAAACCCAATCAAAATAGTAATGGCAAAAGCCACGTGTTGTAAAAGCATACCCTTTCTAGTGTAGGTATGTAGACATATAATTAATTTGATTGTCTTTAGTAGCTGATTTGTCTGAGTAATGCTGAGACTTGTTTTTCCTCAACTCTCATGCACCAACCACTGATCATTTATGAATATAAGGACAGTTCTTGCCTCCTGACCAGTAGTGCTGCATAGGAATTTGTGGCTTTTTGTTCATTTGGAAAAAGATCCTCCCCCTTCTTATCATGAATATGGAAATTTCACACCAGGCAAATTTTAAGATAGCATTAGCAAATATTCACATAAGAAATTTCATGGGTACAAATTTAAGCTTTTGAAATGGGAAGGTGAATCTGAGAGTTGATTATGGTAATGAAGTACGTGATCTCATACGACTGACACAACAAAAGAGGGAGTTGCACCACTGTATTTTCTTAATCATAACAGGCAAGTGGTCTCCAAACACTGGTATAGATAGCTGGGTTAGTTCAGCAATGAATTTGCTTTAGGAAATAATACGTTTCCTGAGTAATTTGAAAACTGAAAGGAGGGAAGAAACTGTAAAGGGGGATTTGCATGGATGGGTCATCCTACTTTTCTTAGCAAAGGAGCATGCTCATCATTACAGAGCATTGCAGGCTAGATGGTGGTTTTGTGATTTTCATTCTCTAAACTACAAGAATTTGACCTTTTAAAAAGGTCTTTTATATTCTAGTAGAGAAAAGGCAATAGGAAGTATGTTGTGCAATGCTTTGTCAAAACTTGTTACAAAGCAGACTTTCCTAAAGGATTTTCTTCACTGATTATTTTTAACCATTTCTTTTCAGTGCTCTTTTTTTCTGGGGCCACTAGAATTAGACATACTCTTGGTAGTGCTCCTAGCATTTGTTTACAACTCTTGTTTTCCAGTACTCTCTTTCTCAGAGAATGTATTCCATTAAATAAGAGCTTGTGGAGTCAGTGTGTGGATGGAAGCTCTCTGTTCCTTAGAAATCATGCCCTCACCCTCCACTGCACCCTCCAGGAGACTTAGATTTCGGGTTCTGAGTATCTTCCCTCCCTCAGGTATTCTGTGGCACTGCATTAGCATTTTCCTTAACATACAGAAGTTAGTAATGGTTAATTTGACCATTGCCCTTAAAGGAAACACATTGCCATTGAGGAATTACATGCTTAAGCTTTTGAATTTTGTCCTCCAATTTTCTTCTGAGCATCCCTTCTGTTATACAGGCTGTATAAGCTACCTCTGAGATCCTGGATTATTCTGTTTTGTAGCAGTGGTCAGTCCTGTCCTTCCAGCTGTGCTATAGTGCCCCTTATTCATTTCTGACCACCACCTCAGTATAAATTAGAGCTGGATTAATAACCAGCCGTGTTGGTGCCTTTCTTACCGGCAGGTGAATATCTGCTTGGGTGGAAAGATGCTTGCACCTCCCAACTTAGACATGTAAAACTCCTGTACCCAGTGAAGACAGGAGGATATGTGGTGATACGGTTTTCTTTCTCATTTTGGAGTTAGTGTATGGCTTGGAAAACCCTATGGCTTTGCAGAAATTTCTACAAAGACATTTCAGATATTTTTTTTTTTTTTTTAGATTTATCTCCTTTTTTGATGAAGTACTCTGATTAATTTACAGTACCTTTGTTATAGCTATGATTACCTAAGTGTAGGCTTGCACTAAGACTGCAACTAAAGAATGCTGCAGTTACTTTTTGACTTTGGAAATGTTTTCCAAAAATATGTTCTGTTCTGGATATATTGTTCATGTTTTTACTATTTTTACTTTCTCATTCACTTGCAGAATATCTGGTATTTCTCTTTGCTGCAGGTAGAAACTAATTATTTAATCTCTCTACCAAACCTTTGGCAGATGGTACCAATCATCAGGACATGGTGAATGATAGCAGTCGTCAGGATCTCTGGCCTGAGCAGTGGCCAAGAAGGTATTTCTTTCTTTTTTTTTTCAGAGTGTGACTATGTGGTAGTATGATTTCGCATCTCAAGAACATTTAGATATCAGGTTTTGTTGTCAGTGGGGTATGGGGAGGTTTGTTTGTTCTTTTTTTTAATTAGCAGGTTGTGTTTTGATGTGGCTGGTCTATAAGGCTCAGATTTAAGCTACTCAATTTCTGGGAAGGGATGCTACAGTATCCTGCTAGCACTGACTGTTTTGTTGCCACGTTAGCTTGTGAGCACACATGCTTCTAACGCACAAGTTGCTTACTTCAGCTTTTTTTGCTGAAAGAGGAAGTAAACTGTATGCCCGTGGGCCTCCATGAAGCTGTGATGGTTTGCACCAGCTCCAGATGAGGCTGGAGTGTGGCAGTGGTGCTGCTTGGTAGGGTGGGGGAGCCCCAGGAGGGAGGACTGTGCTATGCGAGGCTGAAGGGCATAGGATAGGTTACCTATGAGCTCTGCTTGGTGACATCTCTCTTCCTATCAAATCCAAAATCCAGACACAGGCCATCCAAAGACATGCTTACCATGGCCGGCTGTAGGTAGCTCTTGAACATTTGTTTTGTTTTCTTCTTAGTATGCTGCACCTTTAAAATTTCCAGCTGAGGACCTTGGAGGAAGGCATGTATTGATTTGTTTGCTGGACTCTCCTGATGGGGAGAAAAGTCATTTTAATGGGCAACTCTCACTCTGCCTCTCCTAAGATGGGAAGACTGACCTAGTGGTGAATTATTTGGCTTATTTTTCTGAGGTGGCTGTGATTATGTGAAGTAGTGATGACTTTTTGTCAGAGAGCACAGCACTGAAAAGGTTGAATTTTATAGAGAAAATGTCTGTGGAGAGGTCTGTCTGCATGCACATGTGAAATCAAACCTGCCATCCTAAAACTGCTGTGAGGTGGGTGAAGAGTCTCACACAAAGAGGGGTCAGGGACCCTCCTAGCCCTGGTCTGTCACTGGTCAGCTCCAGTTGCCATCTGGGCTGTTGGGGCTCTTCCGTCCTCTGCTCTTGGACCTCCTATGGTGGTGGGTTTTGCAGTGTTAGCTACATGGGCTTACCCTGAGCTCCCCGCTATTGCAATAAATGTTGAAACATTAAGACACTAGGGATATGACTCAGATGCCTGTGCCAGATACGTGAAAAGAAAATAAGAACAAAAAGTAAACCCTCCAGAAGGAGGGGAGGGCTTGCGTGCATATTTAATTGTACAAGAATTAGGCATTTTAAAGTCTTTCTGAGAAAAACAAGCCTAAACCTTAAGCTAAAATGCTCTACAGCCATTTTGAAAGCCACTTCCTCCCCTCCAGATGATATAACAACTGGAACCAGTTTCCACCCCCGTCCCTCTTTTATCTGTTTCCCTTCAGTAGAGTTGAAGAAAGTATTTCCGCTCCCTCGCCCTTCTTAAACCAGGAGGCTGCCTGATATCCCCTCAATCCCTGGGAAACGGAATGAAAACTGTGATGGGATGACTTGTTCTGTTACAGAAGTGCACAGATCCTTATCCCCAGGATACAGGATGATGAAAGGTGACAGTTCTGTATGTGACTGCCTCAAAAACCCTGTCTGAAATATATATGTTGTGGGAGAGAAGCATGAGATTTTTAAGCACACGTCTTTGAAAATATGAGAGCTTAAGAAGAATTGGGTCACATCTGACTGCTACCATCTGGCCCACTTCACTCCAAGATTACCCAGGAATGTATTTCACATGTGCCTTTGGAACAAGATTGTGAGCTGCCAAAACGAAAATATTTTACAGCTGAGCATTGCGTTTCGCTCAGCAGTTCAAATGCAATAACCCAAGGAGGAGGATTCCACCGGAGAGTATCACGCAGGCAGTTGAGGCTCAGCCCCTTTGTTTTGTCTGCGCAGCTTTGTAAGAGGGGACTCCTCGTTGATTGCTGGATTGGGTTTAAAAGCCCTTGGTTGGGACGGTAGATTCCCAACAGAGAGCAGTCTTTAAACCGGAGTCCTGGGTATGTGACTGAGCTTGTGTTAAACTGCAGCCCCAGCTTAAACAAGGCAGCTGACCTTGTGCAAATGGCACCTCAGAAGCGCCAGTGGGGAGAGCTGTGGCTGGGTGGAGACACCTTGGATGGAGGCTGGAGACATCAGAGTGCTGCTTCCAACTCAACAAGGAAGCCTTTGCCAAAGGTCTTCACCCTTTTATCTCAGTTCCCCTGAGTGTAGAATGAGGGCATCTCACTTCTGTAAAACTGAGGTGTGCTGCCCCGCCAGAAATATATATATATATATATATAAAGATCAATATTATTTAATAATATATTTTGAAACATATAAAAATACATGTTGTGGTGATGATGATATTTACTTGCAAAAAGGCACAAATTTCTCCATGGCAAACTGGCACGTGGGCCAGGAACTTACATGATGAATGAGCACATTGCACCTGTTTTACTTGGGCTGAAGTAGGTTCCTTCCACAGAACATGAGAACTCTTCCTCATTAAAATGGGAAATATGAGGGACAGCAGCACTTTCCTTTGCTTCCATCTGGGCATCCTGTAAGAGGAAAGGGAGTTTTTGCAAATTACTCTAACCAGAGTGGAGTTAATCCTCTCTGTCTCAAGAGAGAAGGTTTGCAGGTCCAGAGAGCTGAGCCAGTGGTAGAGGTTTCATATCTTGTAGCATGTTGAAGATAGTCAGATGCTGAGTTTAATGAAAGATTATAGGCTCTCTGGGGGACGCTGGGATAATCCTGAGAAGGGGGTGGGAGTGCATCCTTCCACTCCCTTTTTTAAAAAAAAAAAAAAAATGTTTAGAATCAGCCACAGTTCAAGTTCAATTTTGTCTTAACTATTAGTTTAGATTTTAGCGAAGGGTGTTCTGCTTTTTAAGACTTAAACACAAGGCACTTCATTTATGTGTAGTAGATGAGCCCTACCACACAGAGTGCAGTATGAAACTGTATGCAACACTTTTGTTAGCTGGAGCCACCCGTCCCGAGCTTTGAGGGGGTGGGAAGGTGTGTAGTGGAACCAGTTTGATGCTTCAAAGGGTGGTCATGAGCAAGCCTTCCCAAGGCCACTAGCCTACAGAGGCATCTCCACACCCTGCCTGTTAATGTGCTGCTGGACTTGCACCAAATTTTTCCATCGTGGTAACAATGGCTACGAATAGGCATAGTCTCAGCAGGGTGGCACATCTCTTGTCTTTCAGGATAAGACTTTTAGGTCAGTGCAAATAACTTTTGGTTGCAACTTGGGGAAAGAAGTTCACCTTGCTTTGTTCATATGATAGTTGCACTGTAGCCAAAGGGTTCAAATAGCTACGTCTTTGTGTTTCATCTCTATCAAACTGGACTGGTTTTAACCAAAAAAAAAGAAAAAGCAACTCATGAATCATGCTAATTTCTCTCACTGCAGTGGTGTATTTGCTGTATTTGGAAACATTTACTAAGCAGCTATGAAATCTTATTTGTCCTCTAAAAGGGAATAATTTGATAACTTTTATGTTGCAGTCTCTACTTTTAAATTATAATAGGCTCAAAATACCAATGGTGAAAATGGTGTCTCATGGCTTTGCTGCAGTCTGAAAGCACTGAACAGGATGAGACAAGAATCAGAATAATAATTTAGAATAATCCACTGAATTATTTCTTGACCCACTCTGCTCATTTCTACTAGCCTAAAGATAGCCTGTGTTTTTTGTAATAAATGTCAGTTTATCTCAGCTTTCTCTCAAACACACCCAAGGAAGAAGACAGAACTGAGCAGCAAATAGACTACCTCAGACTGTGTTTTCCTGGGAACATCTGCACTCCACCCCAACAGTCTGTGTGAGCCAGTGGTTCATAACCATGTGTAGGGCTTACCAAGAGAAAGGACTGAGATTTCTGTAGTCTGGGTATCATCTTCTGGGAAATCTTGTTTTACAAAACACCTGATGATTGTGTTGAAGGTTTAAGATTTTTTTTTTTTTTTTAATTTGACACTTCCCAATTTTTCCTTTGCTGGTCTCAGAGAAGAACATCTACAGCATGGGAACATCATCCTAGCCAGGGAAATGTTTTCCCTAGCTTAATACTAGGAAATACTTAATCTCTCTCTGATCTATCAGGGAACTCCTTCCTGCCCCCACACTCTACCAGTCTGAAATCTCCCCTGGAACATCAGTAAAAGCATTTAGGGAGCAAAAATTTTTTTCTCTCTCATCTCTGTTCATGTCTAAGGCCATTTTCAGAGCCCACAAAGCAGTTTTCACCTTATATCTCTTCAGGGAGCTGTGGGACATATAAAGATTTCATCTGATGTTTGCTGGGGTCAATAGGTGCCTTTCATCTGAAATACAGAAAACATTCCTGGCCCTGTGTGATGTGTTTACTTCAGCAAGGAATTTAGATTTTCTCTTGGTGGGATGAAAAAATAAATCCTATAAAGCAAAGTTTGAAATAAATAGGACTCTTTTTCTTTTTTTTTCCCCTTCTCCCTCCTCTC
The DNA here is from genome assembly GCF_965140245.1 of Athene noctua. Taxonomy (NCBI): domain Eukaryota; kingdom Metazoa; phylum Chordata; class Aves; order Strigiformes; family Strigidae; genus Athene; species Athene noctua. Next base: position 101,777,866 of record NC_134037.1, on the reverse strand, counting down.
CTCCATTCTTGGGCATTTCTAGAGCAGTTTGAGCATATTTTTGTCACACTTTCTTCTTCCATTCACATATATTGTGTGTTAAAATCTAGAGCACAGGTAACGGTCTAAATGCACTCACCTAGAACCACAGGGCTTCATTAATGGCAGAGCCTTGTTTACAAAGAACATAATTAGTTCAGGCTCTTTTATAATCTTTCCCTCTGTTATTTCATATGCTTTCTTTGCACCCTTGCAGAAAGGGTGTGTTATACTGCCAGTATAATTGAATAATGAATTTTTGGTCAATAATTTCTTACAAATAAGAGCACGTCTTTTGAATTCAAACCTGCTTAGCACTAGGTGGCACTCTGCTATAACCTAAATTAGTTTGCCTTGGTTTTGAAGTTTGGTAAACATTTTAATAATGGGAACAACAAGAAGAGATTAGATGCATCAGTAAGTTACTGGGATAGGCACCCATCTTGTGAAACGAGGGGAATTTTAACTAGATCGTAAATCTGTCTAAGCCTCTCTAATGTCCACTGGATGAGAGAGCAGGGAGGAAATTAGATCCATGTACTTATTTTAGTATGTTTGTTGTACTTACTGCTGAGAAATCAGTATGGTGTTTTGTGGGGTAAATAATGTGGTGCCCTTTGGGGAAGCGTTAGAATCTGAAATAATTCAAGGCCACATCTGTAGAGAATAGGATGGGGATTGTGGGACACATACTGAAAGAGTGGCAGTTCTGCCCCATTTGTCCTTGGTACATGTTGCATCATGGAGGCTAGGAGAGGGGAAGCTGTGCTGTTTATAATTTTCACACTTTCGCATTGCCATGTTTTGGTGCAGTGGTTTGTTGGGGGTTTTTTTAATGGACTGAATCTATGGTGTGTGTGGAGATTTTATGGTAAAGCAGATCTCTGTGAGAAACAGCAAATGCGTGGGTGCAAGGACCAACTGTTGGTCTGAGGGAAGAATAGGGTCCTGGTAGTGGGTAACAACGTGGGCATGTTTGCAGAGCAAATCATTAGAGGAGGAAATTACACCGATGGATGTAGGGCTTGAGCTCTGGAACTCAGTTTCTAGTGGTAAACAATAATCTAGAGACTCTGGAGTTAGACATCATTGATCCATCCAAGCTTTAATTCCAGGAGGGGATCTTGTCTGGCAATGCTGCTGAAGTTCTCCTCTAATTACATCAATAACATGACAAATGGAAGAGGAGTGTCTCATGCACCACACACCTGAGAATGGGCTCTGAAATTCTGTCTCATGGGACTAACTAAATAGGACAATTGCCTGGAATATGACTGCAACTAAATTTTTCAGGAATGGGATCAGATGCCCTAATTTCAATTAACAGAAGTTGTGTCTATGTTAAAAAGAAATGCAGCTCAGCAGAAGCAAACCTGTGGATCTAAACATTTGGATCTGAACTCCCAATGTCCATGCTTTACAGATTTTAAGTATATATACTTTGGGCTAGTCCTAGCCTGGCCCCACTGAGTGCCCTCTGCCAGCTGGAGGATGTTTGGTGGCCTCTTGAGGCTCATCTTCTTAGCAGGTTTCACATGAAAGGAACCCAGTTTGCAACCTGTGAGACTGCTTGGGTATATCAACTGAAGCACACTCAGGTGATGACCATCAGGAGAGTTGCTTTAGAAGTTCTCTTCTGATCCAGGTTAAAAAAACCCTGTGCCCTAGCACAGTCAACATCTAGAAATGGAGCCCTCCTGCTTCCCTTGGAGGTGATCAAAGCACTGGGAGGTGTTACAGTTCTTGGTAGCTTCTACCCCATCCCTCCTCATGCAGTTGAGTTGCATGTCAACTGTCAGCTAGTATCAGTGATCAGCCTTAAGCAGAGTAGCACAAACGCGACGTTTGCTCTCTGCATACGTTCGAACCCTTTTTATTCAGGGATGGGACAGACTTTGTATTTGTGCTGCTCATCAGGAAGAAATAGATAGTGTTAGAAAAACTCAGCTTTTGAATGCTGTTAAGAAAATATGTGATTTGGAAAATGACTGTCAGCTGTTGGTCTTATATCAGCGTTACTTCTGGACAGCTTCAGAGGAAGGGTGACTTATTGCTCAGGACAGAAACCCAGCCCTGGGATTACTGCTTTGATGTTTGAAGTCTGATGATACAGACTTCCTATGTGACCATGAACACTGGAGCTGGATTCAGTCAAAAGCTCATCTGCTTTAGTGTAACTCATCCCCTAACTCACAGAGGGTAGGAACTGAGACTCTACAGCCAATACATGATCAGAATTAGGATATGAGAAGGACAAATGAAGCATCTCTGCTCCTGACCAGAGAAGAGAGGGTTGTTGGTTAAGTTGAGGCAAGTGGGGGAAACTTCAACAGAGCTTAAAAGCGTGTCTGAGGCTGCTGGACGTACCTGACCCTAGGGAGCCAGAGACGGGTCCTCCCAGCACTGAGGCAGCTGAAGGCATTTTCTGAGAAAGCTGACGAGAACTCACTGTTTGTCCTTGAAAGTGGGGCTGGCAGAGGAGGAAAAGGGTACCAGGTTTTATGAACTAATTTAGGTGTTAGATAGTTCCACCCCAGGTATCCTGGGGACCCTGGGCTGACTTTCTTCCTTGGCTTGTGGAGGTGCATGTCCAGATCTGCTGTTCATCGGGAGAGAGCTGGCTGTAGGAGCTGCAGAGCTTCCACCTTCTGCTTGAAGTAATGCTGGTGAGCAGGAGGATGGAAGGAGAAGGGAGAGAGTCTGGCCCAGACCAGCGCTTAGTGCATTTGCTCAGGAGGGAGGACTGGACTTCAGGTGCCTCTAAATGCCAGAATTTGCCAAAATACAGCAAATGTGTTTCATATAAAGTGGGTGTGTGCCTGTATGTTTCTTGCTGGTAAAAGCTGACTTTTTAATGCGAGTCTATGACCTTTGTGGTTTGGGTCCTATTCCTAACATTAAAGGCTCCCTCCTGAAATACCTTTTCTTGTGCTTCACATAGACCTGTTGTTATTCCCCAAGTGACTGGTGCCATTTTCCTTTGCTATCTGGGCATATAATTTTTTTAGCAGTCTTCTTCCAATAGTCAGTTTACTGGGCTGGGTTTTTTTTCCCCCCTGAATTTTAGCCCAGGGCTTGTTTTGTGCTCTAAGACAGCTCTGATGTTTTAGAATGCTTTTATTATTTGCTCCCTTTCAAATACTTGCAAATAATTACTTAAATTTCTGTTTCATAACAGGTCTTTAGTTGTTGTAATGGCAAAAAGGGGCATATTCTTTAGATTTCTTCTTTTATAAGGGGAAAGAAATATCAAAACTTCTGCATTTCTGCCTGGAGACGTGCATGCAAAAAAAGATAAAGCCAAATGAGAGTAAATGACTATCTGTACACACTTGTGTAAAGGCTATTCTTTTTCCTTTAATCTTTCTGTGAGCTATTGCTTCCCTCTCTGTAAAGATTACATTACAAAAATTTCCATATAAATTCAAATTCTTCTGAGGTGGTTCGTGGTGAAGTGTGCCCCATTTAACTGTTCTTTGTGGTGGAATACCACTGCAATTGGTGGTTTCAAATCAGTCCAATATGTGGTGGAGCACTGGTAAAACACACTGAGGCAGCCTGTCTTCCAGTGTATATTTCTGCTGGCAGAGACCCTAGATCTCCTTGGCCAAGCATTCAGTGCTGGGATATAATCTAGATTCCCAGCAAATTCTCAGTTAAGTGCAAGATGTTTCTTGAGCACAGAGCCAGAGATCAAGCTGAAATAAGGCTCGCTCTCAGAAATATCTTGAAAACTGTTTGAATAACCTAGTGTATACAAATATTTTAGGTCAACTATCATATTCTCTCAAGACTTGTAGGCGTTTCTGTATGGGTGCCAACAGCACTGCATCTCTAAAGAATGGAACCAATGCTGATTTCGTACTTCCACTACTGTGTCAGTGAATCCACCCACGGCTTGATAATGTCAGTGCAATGTGATGGAAAGTTTTAATTATCGTTTGGCTCTTGGGTTGTTTTAGTGATTTTTTTTTTTTTTTTTTTTTTGCGTCAGCATTGTGAGAAAAAGAAGAGGGTAGTATCCAGGGATATGAATCAGAAAGGCAGTCATGCAAATTTTGGAAAACAAACTCACCTGTTCTCAGTTTGCAAAGTGGTGCTGGGAGCCAGTCTTTCATTTTTTTCAACTTTAAAGGCTGGCCTTAAATTAGAGGATAAACAACCCTCAACAATTTCTTCTGTTGCATTCCTGAAGGTCTATAGCATCACATCTGTGAATAGCACACACCCACTCAAATGCCTTCCTAGAGCCACAGACACATTCGGATACTCTATTGATGGGAGTAAATAGGACTTCGGTTGTATTATACTGAGAGATGAGCCCAGATCAACAGACTGTACTGCTAACCAGCTACCAGCTTGGTTAAATTTGTGGCGCAGACAGAGCTTAAGCTAGTGTCTCACTTCATCACAGTAACCACTGTGCAGTCTGCTGACCAGCTATATTTAAGTATTTTGGCAGAATCCTGTTTAAAATTGGAAGGAATGCTTTTAATAGTCTACATTTCTCTTGGAGGCCTGCATTAAGGATATAGTTGCATCCCACACATACATAAGTCTGATTGGAAAGCACGATATGGCATGGATGTACATTACGGCTATGGGATGTCAGCAAGACAGATTTAAAGTACCATTGGCTGAATGACAGAGGAAAGATTTAGACACTTTAAGGTTAGAGACGAGATTCAAATCTTTCATATATGAAAACAGCAGCAACATTGTTGAAATCAGCGGTGTTACTGTGCTGTAATGAACGTGAAAATATTCTGCATACCTAATTATTTGAACCAAAGCACATCCATGCTTTTATGTCACTTTGAGATTTTGTATGTGGAGCTGTGAACCTCCTAAGAAGACACTACACTTGCCAGCTGCTGTTAGCTTTCACACAGGAGAATTTAGCTCATCCAGAATTCATGCAGCAGTTGAGAAGATGAGAAATCTGTTGCTACTCATCAGTCTATGGTATCTGAAAAGGGATGAGGTTTCCATACACCTCCAGTCAAGTTTCTGAGGTTACTGAAAAGATACCTGGTCAGCTTCTGAGTTTTGGGCAATTAGAGAGAGCTCTGTGATTTGCACGTACGATGTACAGGTCTCACTTTTGCATAAAATGTTTGCAAATACTGTGACAGGGCTGTGTCAGCATGTGGGTTGGCTGAAAGAGTTGTCAACCACAAGAATTCACAGCTTAAACATTAGTTCCTTCTCCCCCTGTCTCTTCTCCCCAATTAAATTACAATAAGGAGAATTTATTTTCATATTAAATATTTTGGCTTTTTAAAAAATTTTTTCTGTCTCACAAAATGAAACGATGCTCTTGGGTCACACTGTAACGCTTTCCTTTACAACTACCAGGACTAGAAACTTATTTTAAAAAACAAGTGAAAATGTAACCAAGAGATGGAAGCGAAGATCCTTCCAAAAGTTGGTGATTCCTGAAAGAGGCTTGAGGGTAAACATCCATAAAGAGACCACCAATGTCCAGAGCCTATTGATAGGACTCCAAGAAGAGACAATAGTGAAATAAAGGATGTCTTTGCCTTTTTTTTTTCCTAAAAACTGCATAGAAGCTAAAGCATGAGCAAAATGAGCGGAGTGTCAGTTATGCCTTGAGCAGGAATAACAGTCTCCTGGAAAACAGTGATAAGGCTGGAAAAGGGAGCATGTAAACTGTCATCCCGCCCATTAATTTTGGTGAGCAGAGGAAGACGTATTCTACCTGCCAAGTAAGAGGGTGCATCGCTTCATGATACTCTCTTTTTCTTTGAAGGATCAGAGAACAGCCTACAGAGTGAGTCTACTCAAATTAGGTGGTGTGGATCCAAGCTTACTCTTCGAATGGGAACTCTGATAGCAACTTAATGTTTTGTAGTACTTAAATATTTTTCTAACGCTTCCATGCAGAATTATGGAATCAGATGTTGGTTTGTGCTGTGGATGTGGCTTCTCTCTTTTATATACAATTTCTCCGTTAGTTGCAGTGAGGAACTTGAACTGTGGTCATCTCAACAAACCTGAGTGTTTTCAAAGACTGCTGACAAGCCTTTGAGTAATCCATATTGGATATACACTGACTGCATGTTGGCAAAACAGTTTCTAAGTATAAAAAGATGTGTGAATCTGTAGATAGGTGATCTCATCCTTAGAAGCCTTAGTAGTGAATTCTGCAGCACACCCATGCCTTTGACAGCATCTTTATGAGGACACATATTAGAAAGTATTTCCTGAGATTAATTTTGTACACCACCTATGGAGACCAACAGACACGCATCTTCTAATAGCAGTTGTGGGACTCACTGTGCCAACAACAAATACTGAGAGGTATAAAAGAGGTATATTTGAGAGAGGTGTATTTATAGGTGAGATGTTGCAGGTAGAAAAGCAGTCAAAAGAAGATTAATCAGAAATATACAATGTCTATGAATAGACAACAAAGGTGGAATAAATCTTTTCAAGTCTCACTTGATTCCTTTTCAGATTGGTTTGGATGAGCTAATTATTCCTCTAAGGTTATGCTGACATTAACAAAAAATGATCATAGTAGGAGACGAACTGTAAGGTAAAACAGTTAGTGCTGGGGAGTCTGACATCTGCAGCGTATGCCTAGGGAGAATTTATATTTTAATAGCTCTAGTCTGATCCTGTGGACTTGCTGCCCATTAGTACATTGACTCTTGAAGTGCATCATCCTGTTGAATTTAATGCAGAAGGAATTACTTGTGTGCTCTGAGATATTCTTCGGATATAAACCAAAACACAGTGAGTGGGGTCAACCAGGCGATTTGATTCAGAATTGTGCTCCTGACCCAAATGAACACAGAGACGCTCCAGGCCACACAATTTATTCTCTCTCCCCCTTTTATACCTGTGAATCTTAACCCTCCTCACATCTGTGCATCTGTCAGTCTGTCCTGCTGGAGACTTTGGGAAGCATGGCCAAGCACCCCTGGTGCTGGCAGCTTGACTGTACAGAAATGGAGGAGTTATCCAAGCGGGATTCCATTCCAGGGAACCTAACACAGGATCTTCTGGATCTTGGCTGCACAGTTTTAAGTATCAAATCAACACGAAGGAAGTCAGAAAGGGAGATAGAAACAAATCTGCCTGTTGTTTGCTCTTTACTACACAAACATTTCTCTCAAAGCCAGGAAACTGGAGAGAGAGGGCTCACCTGCCGGCCGCATGTTTTTCTCTAGATTTTAACACTGCGCGATCTTAAAACCCACTCTTTGCTTATCAGTAAAAATGGTGTGTGTTCACTTCATTGTGGCATAGTTCCTTGCATTAATAAGTCCTAAAGCTTCTTTCCCTATTGTCTGACTTTCCATTTTTAGCTTACATTTTTATATTCCTATGGGAGGTTTCCCACTTTCATTTCCACGCAGTCTTGAAGCTGGGAATCCCATTACCGTTGTTCGTATGACCTCCAGAATGTGAGTAAATGTTTCATAGCAGTATATCTTCTTGGCTGTTATCCAGCACCCATAATTAACTCCACATATATTCTTCTATCTTTTGTGCTGGCTTAAGATCTGACCTAATAGAAGCAGTGGAAGCCAGAATAAAAAGTAAAGCTTTATGAGAAAAATCAAACTGGTATAAAAGGGTCCCTGTCTAAAGAATGTGCTTTGCTTGCTGATAAGTCATTACCTTTTTATTGTGCATCCTCTCCCCTTTTAAGAAGTTTGCACTTCTAGGAAAACGCTGCAAAGATAAAGCAGCCCTTCTAAACAATCACGCTTACTTGCAGTGCACAAGATCATGAAAAATGGTTGGGCATCCTTAATTTTTTTAAGCATGATGGTGAGCACATATCATTAGTGAGTGGGTTGAATGAACCTTTACTTAAGTAACAAAAATTTTAATTCAATATGTCATTGAAATATCTTGTTGTCCTGACTAGCTAGTGCATTTTTCAAAAGCAGCTGCTTTTCAAGTAATATGCTTATGTCCTTTTTCATTTTACTTACTATGATACTTACTTCTGGAAAATACTTGTTCACTCTGTATTTAATTCTCTCACGATTTACACCAAGTTCTAGGCAGGACTGAAATAATTCTAGACCTGGTGGAAAAAAAGATAGGATTTGTAAAAGATTACAGGTACAACACACATCCTTTGCTGGGATATCAGTTAACTGTCAACCAATACTTAGATCAGACCAGATTAAAATTTTAGCTATGCTGCTGTAAATCTGGAGTGATAACACTGAAACCAGTGCGGCAGCAGAGCTGAAAGTAGACCTTTGTTTTGTTTTGTTAAGTACCTCATTAGAATTTCATATCTTTGATCCATTTCTGTGCACTCAGTTTATCTTCCGTATCCAATTATGTATATTTAACCTTGATTAGCATAACTATTCAGAAACAAAGGCTTTCTTATAGTTTTCAGGCTTAGGCTATTGAGATGCATTAGACACTGCTTGTAGAGAAATGTTAGTGGCTCAGCTAACCTTTGAATCATATTCCTGTTGATGACTCTTATGTATGCCATTCACCTGGAACAGATATTTTCCTTTCTGCTTTCACCATTCACCAAAAATATCAGATAGAAAAATTAAAATGCAATTAATATGCATGTCTAACACTTTAATATAAATAAATTAGCATTAAAATTGATTCTGGATTTGTTTAGACACTTTCTTCAGTAGCCAAAAATTATCTTGATGCAGGACTGAATTTTATCAGATGCCTCAGTAAACAGCAGAGACATATTTCTCAAAAGAGGAATCTTTATTACAAGGTGGTAATTCAGTCCTAGAACCTAGCATCGGCTTTCTGTGAGCAAGGTGAACCCTTGGATTTTGGTCTGCTGAGAAAATGGTAGAGAAGAGCACTAGCTTGAAATAGAGAGGATGACAGTAGGTTGAATTTAATGAGGTTTGGGGAGAGGACAATGCAAATCAACTGGCTGTAATTATGCTCGACAGCACGGTCTACTTTAAAATTGTGCACTAAGCACTAGTTAGCCCAGCATTTCCTAGACTGGAACTATTTCTAATATGCTGGAAATGAGTATTACAGGGTCTTGGAGGCTCAGGTAAGGAGAATTGTCCATCCATGGGCAAAGGATTTGATATGCAGGATGTCAGATTGCTGAGTGGAATGAGAAAAGGGGATGATATTTAGGTGTTTGAGGAGGACCTTGCATTAAGGGGCACTTTCTCCTGGTAGGAAGCTTAGATAGCTGCAGACATTATCTCCTAGCTTCACTAGGTTTTGCTTTCCTCCGTTGCATGTAGTGAAGGTATTAATAAGTAAAATATATCTTCTATAAGGTGCCTTTCAACAGCTACTGCTTCCTCCCACCCCAGCAAATTTGTCAGCTATGGACTAACTGTGATGACAATGTGGTAGCATGTTTAGAGAGTGTCTCCTATGAAATAAGTCTGATGCCAGCTCCAATCATTTTCCAAACCAAGCTACACAAATACATTTTTAAGACTGGCCATGAACCCACAGCTAAATAACTAGCTGTTTTGCACTTTCCAGACTATATTGCCAATTGATACAGAACATAACTTTTCTCTGGCTTTTAGGACTGACAGAGCTGGAAATGTCACGTCAGTGTGGAAACCAAGTAAAATACAGATACAAGGGCTTTTATCAGGGATGTTTCAATCTCAGTCACAAGATGATAATGAAGTATGAACAGTAAAATATTGCTTTCTCATAGTGTGAAAAAAAGCAGGAAAAGCTTGAAAGGGTTGAGATTAGAACGGGCTATACTGTCTTGAATCATGTTTTCATCCCCTCCAGGTTGCTTTCTATGACTGAAGATCCACCCTCCAGATCATGACACTGCAGACAGGAGTGGGCTGGTGAGACCAGGTTTATGCCATGCCTTTGGGTCCTGGAGATACCAGCTTCCCAGAGAAGTGACCCCTCCTGGCAGTTCAGCAGGTCAGTTGGGAGCTTTGTCACCAAGGAAGAGGTGTCTCCAAGTTCTCTGCTAGGACACCTCTTTCACACTCTCTTTTGGATTTTCTTTTGTGCATAAAACCACTAAACCATCAAGCACAAGTAGATGGAAGTTCCCTCATTGTACATTCTAATGAAGCCTATAAAAATAGCAAAAAACAACAAGCCATTTTTAAAAAAGGTACAAAATTAATCATGATCATTTTCTCTTTCCTCCCTCAGAATATCAGCTGTTAATCTTGTTCCTCCCACAGGCTAATGATATAAACTCCTTCAAAGAACAGGTGAAAGCTAGAGTTGAACCAGAATACTAAAGAAAATTCACTCTGAGGTGATCAGCAAGATTTACTAAGTAAACTTGAGTCAGCTGTATTTTTTTTTCTTTTAATCTAAAGCCTGAGCTTTCTGAAGACTGATAACTTTGGAATTTGTATCTCACTACAACAAAAACAATGTAAAGGTACCAAATACTTGTAATTTTCTTTTAATGCAATGATGCGGTGAAAGATCCATTTTGCTGGCTTAATAAAGGTTTTGTCAGCATACCAATGAAAATGATGAATTATATTGTGGTTTGTGCATACCTTTTGTGGGCAGTATATTCCTACATGCAGCAAACTATTGGTAGGCTTTTGGGAGTCTGCAAAAACAAATACATAAATGAGCATGAGTCATGGTGTGCTTGCTGGTATTTCTTTCTTGAATGATTTAGTGCTAAATTTTTTATGTGATTTGGCAGTTTACTGCTTTAATTTATAAGACCTTCTGAGCTGAGTAGGTGTGAGGGCAGGTGGTGCAGGATGAGCACTTGGGATGTCAGTGCTGCTGATTCCCCCACCCAGGGAGATGTTCTGGTCAGGGTATGATATGGCAGTGTGTCCTCATTCTGGCGAGGAATCCACAATAATATCACTGATTGTTAACTTACTGCAGCGATCTTGCAAAAACAGAGACTGATCATATGATGCAGGTAGCCAAGGTAGCCATCAAAATTACCTTTTTTCATTCAGACAGAATCTTTCCCTTCTCAGGTTAAAATGTTGCTTGAGAAAGGCAGTCCTTTTTTGTCATTCAATAAGTTTTGATGAGATACCTGTATTTTGTTTGTAAATGCAAAAAAGAAAAAAAAAAAGGAATATTTTTGCCCTTTATGAAAATATTTAAAAATTAATATTTGAATAGCTTGGTTGAGAACTGACATTTGGCAGGGATTAAAGCTTTCATTGGGAAGAACTTTGGAGAGTTTCAGTGGAAATTGGGTTTGATTTGGCCAACTTTCTGAGCCTTTGAAAAGCATAAAATGGATAATGCTCAGTATGTTTTTTCCACTAAGCTTGTATGGATGTATTCATCACGCATTCCAGTGTGGATAACTAACAGTATTATGAAATAGGAAATGAAAGTCCACAGGAATCCACTTCTCTCAGTATCTGGTAAATCATCCATTCCGTGAGCCATGTAGTACAGACTGCCGTGAGGCACCTGGGAACTCTGCTGGTGGTGAACAGACCTTCCCAGGCTCAGGAGATGTGTGGGATCGTAGGGAAGGGAAGCTTTCATGGTGGGGCTTTGAGTGGGACAGCACGTTGTTGTTTAGAGGCTCCTCTCCCTACAGTAAATATTGGCCCCGCAGCTGTTAGGAAATTCCAGATTGAGTGCTCTGACCTCAATCACTGGAGCTTCTAATGCATATGCTGCAGTTGACTGCTTGACTGTACCTGTTTATGAAAAAGATGTGGTGGCACGTGGTCTTTACAGCTACCTTCATTTTTTCTGCCCTGTGCTCGGCCATACTGTGCCTCATGTGCCAATGCAAACAGGAGAGTATGCCTCCCGGGCAAGAGCCAGCAATGTGACGGTGAGGAATGTCATGGGAAAAGCATGCCAGTGTTTATAGGCCACCTGTATTTCCAGTTCATATAGGTTTTTTTAGTCCTGTCCTTGCCCGAGTTATGCCCTGATGTTAATTTCCCCCCCTGACTAGGAACTTAGAAACACCGTTTTGCTCCTGTGTTTCTCTACCAGTATTATGAGAATTGTTTCCTAATATTCAACTTAGGACCCATCTGGCAAGTTTTATGTTTTTACAGAGAACAAAGTATTTACATCCTTTTTCATAACAGTCTTCTAAATATTACAACTGTCATTGTTGCCTCTGCCTTGACTTTTATCGGCTGGACACACTGCTCAGCCTTTTTCTTGTGTTTTACACATAATTCTTCTTTGCTGTCTTTGCAATCAGCTCAGATGGTCAGTTCAGTAGGAATAATGTGTCCGAAAATGTTTGGTAAGTAATAGCCATGTGGGTAGTGTTCTCACACATAAAGCAGAAAAGCTGGAATGAATACACAGACCTTTTTTTCCCATTTTTTCTTCAGTTCTCAGAAAATCCTACTGATCAGAGTAAGGTAGGTAGAAAACACATCCTCTGTGTCTCCTTTTCAAGCACAGCACTTGAAAGAATTCAAGACTGAGAGAGTAAGTGTGAACCTGGCTCAGTAACCCAGTGGGTTTCACTTAGGAAGAGGAAACCATGGATTCCCAGCGATGTACGCTGCATCCATGCCTTTTTATTTAAAACATAGATAAGTTTCAAGAACAGAAACCAAAGATGGACACCCCAGCATATGCAACTTCATCAGCTGGCTAGTGAGTGAACACTTTTCTGCAAGCAGGACTTGGCGTCAGAAAGCTTACTGCTGAACTCATCTGCTGATACACTCAGCTGACACATATCCTGAGACTGCAAGTGGGGGACTGGAGAGTAAGTAAACTGGAGAGGGAAATTCCTTACCAGTTCCATCTCTAGTGTGACATTTCTTGTGTGGTTACAAGGTCAAAAGCTGGCAGGAAGCAGGAGGACTCAAAGGGGAGGAGATTGTGTAGGAGAACCCGTGCTAAAGATAGGCTTCGCAATGGGTTGTGGTCTTTACTGGGAACACCATTAATATCCCCTGGGAGTCAACATAGTCTTTTAATAAATGCTTCTCCCCTCTTTATGAGGAGGTAGAACTTCACAAAATGCAATCTATTTTTATTTAAAACCATTCAGTAAATTATTAATATAGAAGTATTTATTCATGTTTTCAAGTGTATCCTGAGAGAACGTTCTCTAAAATACTTGGCAGGCTTTCCACACTTCTTTCCACAAAAAAAAATATTCTATTGTTCTCCATTTACCATCCCCAAAGATTTCAGTTGCTCTCACATAACAGCATAGAGCTTTTCATATGTCAGGGGATAATTTATTTCTTGAATTAATAAATGTAATTTCATTGAGTTTAATATTTTAGCCAGGTTTTATTATAGTGCAGTCTCTAATTTATGTTCAGCTCAGGTGAATAGTACCTTACATTTGTCATCATAATGATGATTGATTGGAGGTCTCTCTTACAAAGTAGTGGCGTGATGGGTCCCATTTTACTCTGAATAGTAATGACTACAAAAAACACTGCCATATGCGACACTTTCTTGTCGTTTTTCTGCAGTCTCAGCTGAGGCCAACTTAATTAGAAGGAATCTTTATTTCTGAGGTCCTCTTTGAGGCCCAGTTTGAGGGAAGTGCATCAAATCCAGGACACCCCCCACCCAAACCTTGCATTTCTGGTGTCTTCTATGTACCTGTGGTCTTTGGCTTCTAAGCTTTCATTTATCTCAAGCCTAAAACTCACTCCTAGGTGGAAATCTAGCCTCAGTAAATTTTGATATTTTGTGAATTTAACTAAGTAACTGCTCACCTCTTCCATATCAATGATCAAGGAAATTAAAAATATTATCTCTATCATTGTCTTTCTATCTGTAAAATATTATCTCTATCATTGTCTTTCTATCTGTAACATGGCAGCAATTATCCTTATCTAACTAACTTTTGAAAAGAAGCGCTGAGTACTTAGAATATCCCACATTTTCTGTCTTTGTTTAGAGGCACGGATTTTGGGTTTTTAAGTATTTGTTCGGTACTATTTGTGTCAGCTGTAGGAGTTAAAGTAACTACAAGTGGGATATTTGGTATTTGCAGTATGGAAAAATAACAAGTTACTGACTGAAGCTGCTTTTGTTGATTGCCTATATAAATAGAGTAGAAGGACTGTTCAGGTCTGAAGAGACAGCAGACACCAGAGACACAGATAAGGAATAAAATGGTCCCACTGAAGAACAAAATTATATTGAACTGTGTTTAAGTGTGCACACCACTCTGGACATGCACACCAAAGACTGACCAAACTTTATAACTCTACAGAGCATAAAAGTTAAAACCCCATAACTTTTCTGGACCAAGCCTGAAACAGTACCAAATCAGCCATGGCTTCTACCAAGATCTAAGGATGTATGCTGGTGTAGTCTAAGAGCATAGGGTACCTTTAGGACAAACTGGATCTGAAAATCAAAATTCTTCGGGTCCTTGGGTTTGTTTGCTCTCTTGCAGTTTATTTTGGATTAAAGCACTGTGTTATATAATCAAGGATTAAAAGCATTAAACCATCCTAAAGAAACAGAAGCATATAATTTTGTCCAAGTTACCAGATCAGAGATCTGAAAGCATTTTTTTCTTGTTTAAATAGAACATATACCTTGTTTGGTTTGGATTGACTAGCCCAGTAATTTAAATATCAGTTATTAAAATCTGAGGGCTTCTCTTCCGCCTTTCCATATTTGGCATTTGAGAATATTTCACAGGCTGACCATCTTCCTGATCTACTTAAGCTTCAATCGCTTTAACTGTAGGCGGCTCACTAAACTGCAGTGACATGTATGCCTTACTTGATCATGTGAGAATTATAGCTAGGGCTTAGTCCAGCCAGATATAATCCTAGTGACTAAATTTAAAATACAGACTTAGATGACTGCTTGTACTGTATTGGTAAGCTGTGGGTATTTATTTGAGTAATTTTAAACTCTCTTAGAGTTCAAAAATAATAATTTCATATATTTACATTTAATATTTATTCTACATTTAGAAGTAAACCTTACATTAACATTATATTTAACATTATTAATATTGGTATTAAAGTAAAAATATTACTGCATAAATTCACGAAACAGACCTAAAGTTTTTGAAAATAGCCTACATAATATGCTGTAAATGTTAAACTGAAATACAAAATTCGTTTGTTGGGAGAGATTTTGTAGCGTGCACTAAGAATGACTAGGTTAACTAAAGTACAAATTTGTCAGGTGCCTTATGTGAGCTGAAACAGTTAATTGTGGTTTGTGAGAGACGCACCCAGGATACACTCAGCCAGAAAAGACCTGCTCTTGCTTTCCACAGTGGGAATGAAATCATCCCAGATCATAAAACAAGCTGTCAGAAAAAAGTGCGTGCTGTAAGGAGGTGCATGGCACTGACAGAGGAACTCAAATCTCTGGTGGCATTTAGGGAAATGTGGAAAAGGACATTCAGATATTAAATCCAGGGTCCAATACTATGTTTAGCCTCCCGCAGGTATATGCTGGAAAACACAATCCATGTGTTCTATGTCCTAATTTCTGGTCTGATTCAAAACTGGAAGAGATCCTAGACTAATTTAGGCAGCTCATGGGTTTCTAAATTTTAGTACCTCTCCAGGTTTGCCATTGGCCTTCATTTTCATCACTGGATGTACCTCTGCCTTCACCTGTGTTTTGCACTAGTAAGGGTAAGGGCAGGGTGCACCCAGCATCTGCAGAGATCTGGGCTTACCAGCCTTGGACAAAGACTACCAGGGCAAGCTGAAACCTTTGTTTGAACTGACAGCTGTTGTTTTCAACTGGTATTCAAGAATAGATTAAAAATTTGATCATTTCTGAAGTATAACACAAGTGATTGTAGGCAGGCAATTTCTCCCTTGCTCTGCCAGTAATTGCATTTTCCTATATTGTGGATGTGTTTTCCAGGCTTCTCAATAACAGTAAATACTTTCTTACGTTAGTGCTCTCAAAGCCAATTTTGATGGCAACTACCTTGCTTGTGCTGATTGCTACAACCATAGAGAAGAGGTACCGTCTCTGATGAAAAAAGCTAAGAATCAAAAGACTCAACATAAAATTTATTATTCTTAGTAAACACAGTCATGTACTCTTGTGCAAACACAATGACTAGGTCTTTATTTCCACTTATTTTCTGTTCTATGCTCTAGGAGTCGTGCACTTAAACAATGACCTATATCCCAGAGAAACATGACTTTTTTCACCAAGAGGTCTGAAGGAATGTAGTTATTTTGCTACAGGTGCTCTGCAAACATTGGTTAGATCGCAGGTAGGAAAGATTTAATCTATCAAGGATTAACTGTTTCAACTTGCACTCTAAGCATTGACTGGACAAATGAAATTTTCTAGGGAACTGCAGATAAAACAGCTGAGTATTGAGACATTAATTTTGTTAGCTACTGGTCAGCAATCACATGAGACTTGCAAAGAAAGACACTTGCAAAAGATCAGACAGATTTATAATGTTTTGTTGTTGTGGATTTTCTGAAAGAAATTTTAGAGGAGAGGAAAAAACCTCAAGCAAACCATCCACTGTTCTGTTTCATCAGTTGCATTACACTGATAACTGGAGTCTAACTGGTGTTCTGCTGGTAAAACCAATTTCTAATCCTGCAGCTTGACTGTGCCAGTACTTTTTGGTTCCGCTTCTCTTGCTTCTATAAAGGACCTAAATTTCCTAACTGCCTTCCTATTCCTCCCCAGTTTTTCTGTCAGCCATCGTACGCTGGTACTTGTTGATCTACTCTTCTCTTGGATGACCTTATCTTTTCTCGTGTCTGTCTTCTCTGAGGTATGGCTTTGGTCAGCTCTTTTCAACTTGCTCTTCATTCACAACTGTTCTTAGTGAACAGTCTTTTCTTTTTCCTTGCAAGCTGCAGAATAAATATTTTATCAAAATGTATGTATCATATAAATGCTTATCTCATAATTTTTGATGATGAATAATCCTGGTATTCCATATTTTTCCCTGGTTTGCCATCTGGTCCTTGAAGTCATGGTGCTATAGTCCTTTACTGATGATGCCTTACAAACCTGAACCTGCAAGTTGAAATCATCTTGTCTAATCTCGGCAGAAAGCATTATGTTCAGGAGTAAGTGTTCTGATTTAGCATCCTGGGGTAGATATTCAGTGTGGGAGTGTTTTCTAACTTGACTTTCGTCAGCAGCCCTGCAAATAATCCCACAGGACAAGAGGTTACTCTGCCATCAGCCCAGATGTCAGCCTTTGCTCTCAAGCTTACTGGTAAAATGCCATTTTCACCATGAAAGATGCCAAACAAATATTTAAATTAGCTTATCTTACATAGTCAAATAGTTTCAAATTCATCGTGATCTAGGGAGAGATACTTATAGTTAATAAAAAAAAAAACCAAACAACAAAAAAACCCCCCACAGAAAACAGCTTGTATTTGTTAACTGTTTATTTCGGTGAATATCAAGTGCAAAAGAGTGGGCTGAGTTAGTACTGTGCATTAACAAAGAAAGAGAGAGGAAAACACAGCGACTGATACCATTGTTCAATCTTGTACTTTAAGTAATGTCACATTTGTGGTAAAGAGATAAGAAGTGACTTGTCTGAGGTACCCTCAGGGAACTGATAAGTGAACTACTGGAGCAAATGGAAGGAGGATTATGAGACTGGGAGGGAATAAAATAAAGACTGATAACATATGGAGTCTTGCAGCTATTTCTTCTGCTTCCCAAAGATTAATTTTAGCTGATGATATTTTTTAGAATGATTTCATAATAAACAGAGGGTTATGGCTTAAAATGCTGGCAAAGGGAGGAATTTAACAAATGACTGCATCACTGAGGTCACAAGAGCTGAGGATTGTATTGGCAAATTGCTACTAAAGCAAAACTGAGGAATTGTAAATGTATTTCTGGCTCAGAAAATAAAAATCAGTGAGCAAGAGGAGGTAGACACCCTAATATGTTTGATTATGGTCAAGCACTTATATTTAATTTAAAATTGTGAATGCAAGTCCTTGTGCTGTTGCACTATGAGGTGCTTACAAGATTTTCAAAGTGTGTGATTTCTTTGTAGCAGTGGATGCTGAATAAAGTAGGCTCTGAAGGACAATGTTGCTCAGAAGGTCAGGTGATGGCAGACAATTTATAATATTGCCATATGATATTGAACTCAACAAACAGGATTCAGATTTATTCATATTAATTTCTAAAAAGAAGATAGCAGATTTTTTCATTGAGCTTTATCAGACATACTGCAGTGAGATGTGCCTCTCCATCATCAGAGATTCCATAGAACTTAAAGTAAAAAAAAAAAAAAAAAAAAAAAAAAGAAAGTAGAAGAGTGTATAAGCCAAATAGACAGGATTTTAGTGGGAGTTGCATGAGAGGAGAGTCTTCTGTTCCTAATGCAGAACACAAATATGTGGGCAGAGGAAGGGAAGGAGAAGGCTGTTGTCTTTCTGTGGTCTTTATCATGTCTCCTGTACCTCACAGTGCCCCTTTTTCTTTCCTTTTATAATTTGTAGTCTTGTTCACTGCCTCTTTTCTCTACACAAACACTTGCCGACATTTTCTCTCTTCAACGGGTCTCCTTGCTCCTTCCCTCTCTATGCTATTTAATCCTCTACTTATCTGACTTAATCCTTGCCAAACCAATTCTGTCTCACATCCTTCCCCCCCCCATCCCCCCAAATACTTGTTTCCCGTCTCCTATTCAGAAAAATCCACCCAAGTGATGATGATCAGCCTGAAGTCCTTCCACAAGCATTTTCTCAATATAGCCATCCACCTTCCAGGAGTCACAAGTTTTCTCTTTGGAATGGCCCCTAACTCTCATGACAGCAAAGCCTTTCCCTCTCATCCAAAAACTATCTGCTGTGTCTCATTACATGTTATCAAGCCTGCAGAATCTAGAGCAAAGAAAAGAGAAGGCCTGAGCTTACTCTGAGTTAGTGTGAGTAGTCTGAATTTGCTACTGACTTGCCTATTTCCATGGAGAAAACCAGTGTACATTTGGCTGTGCTCCTATGAGGTACAGCTTAAAGCACTGGTACCCTGTGTACAGCAAAGTAGTTGCACAATTCAGGCCAGCATTACACACTCTCAGAGGGTGTAACGCAGTTTTTGTGGCACCTTTCTGTAGCTGAAGGAAAGGTTGTCAGGATAGCATCCTGAAGATTAAGTGAATCTAAAATAGTATTTTATAAAAACAATATATACAAGAGAAAGAAGGAAATTTAGAGGCAGTGGTTCTGCAAACAACATCTGCTCTGTCACTCACTTGCCCATCAAGTTCCAATTGAATGGCTATCATGGCCACAATAGACGTTTCCCTCACCTTTCGCCCTTCTTACAGGGTTAACATAGAGTATATATTTGTGGTTGCATGACAGCTAAATCTCTGAATCTCAGCGGGCTGGTGTCTGAGTTACACACCAAACTGTCAGCACCACTGAGATGTAGTCCCAACCATTCTCTGATGTTTAAGTGCATGTCTTAAATCTGAATTCCTCTAAGGTTAGATGGCAGCTGAGAAGTGCATCACAGATACATCTCATGTGCCTCAGAAGGGAATGTATACTGTGTTTTCCTCTCTTGTAGACAGGAGTTTTCCTCCAACCAGCACTGAGGCCTGTGTGGCATGTTTCATCTCACATGGAGGGGTCTCACATGAAATTTCATTAGAAAGAGGTCAAAACTGACTCTCAGGAAGGAATGTCAACTGTATTTTATCAAATTGGAAGGAAAGAAAAGCATCTTCCTTGCAAAAAGGAGTGACTCTACAACTCTTTTTCAACGTATAATCTACTTTACACTTCTATGTATGGTTTCTGTGACTAGTTCATTGGGACCAGAAATTCATGGCTTAAAGAAACTGGCTTTAAGTTTCCCAAACTTAAGAAGATAAATTGTGTAAAAATCAACAAGGTATTATTTTGATATCTGATCTCTCTTTTTACAAATAAAAGAAGCCCTGACTGGTGGTGTTACTGAAATAAGTGTTTTTCAATCCTTTTTCCTAAAGTTTTCAAGTTTATGCGTGGATTCCATGCAAATGATGTGATCTTATGGACAAGGAACTTGCTTTCCTTAGTTAACTTTTGTAGCCTCTTTAGAAGTATTTCAGATATCCTCAACAGACTGTACCACAGGCTGAAAAATAACCACTTGGATTGACTTCATTTGTCTACATATTATTCCTGTAACTTTTGTTGTTAAGGGTGCCATATAGATATTATTTATTATGATTTGGGGTTTTTTGTACATGTGGCAGCAGTGGAGGGTAGCAGCAGTGGAGGGTAGATATTCTTTGCTTTCAGTGACAGTCGCTCCTGGCATCCCTCATAGCTTATACCAGACCTGCAGAGATCCCTCGCATTGGTAGGAGTGACAAAAACTTGTGCCATCCTGTGTCAGCAAGCAGTCTACGGTCCCTTTGCTGTCCTCTCACAGAAAAATCTTTCTCAATCCAATTCATGCATCAGAGGAGAGGAGAGGAGAGGAGTTTAATGTGCTGGGGATGGAAAGAACTGTTGAAAGAGCTAGTTAATGGCTTGCTTGAACATTTTCATGTTCAGTACAGACTGAACCCCCATTTCCCATCATTTAAACTCCCACTGTCTGCAGAATGGAGCTTTTGTGCCAATATAAGTTATATGAAAGTGCAGAACAATTAAAGGCTGACATACTCAATTTGTTGCTTTTGCTGGACTGCCGCTTGTCAGAATCTGTCACTTCAAGAAACCTACTGTAATCCTATTCCTCTATTTTTGTAAAGCATGTTTATATAAAGCCCCACTCACAGCAGTTACTCAATCAAATGCCTTTGTGAACAGGTAAATACAGAAGAAGCAACAGGATTATGTTAAAAGCAGTCATTAGCATGTACCTCACATCAAATAAATAAAAAAGTACTGCAATAAGGCCATAATTTTTCTTAACCCCATTTTAGATTGCTGTTTTAAGTGCAATTTATGCCACACACCCACCCATGTCTATTTTAATCAAACATTTTGTAATGAGTAAATTAGAAGAGAGAGCTGAGATATGATAGAACAAATAAAAGGTTTTTAGGCTCCTCGTTCCAGCACTGCAATGTACCAGATAAAAGAGCAAAACCAAAATAGGTAACTTTTCATCAAAAAAAAAGACCTGTGAACATTTCAAAACAATCTGACAGAAAGTCAAAATGACATAATGTCTTTACCATTAACCATTTGGTGTCACCAGAGCATCCACAAAAAAGTGGAGAAATTTCACATTTCCCATGCAGACAGAAGGTACTCTGATCGCTGCTTTTCTCTTGCAAACATCGTAGATGTAGAAGAAATAATTTCAGTTAAATATAAATACTTTTGTTTCATTGACAGACACTTTCTGTATAACCATGTGACAGTCATTTGTGTCCCAGCAGTCCTTTATAAATGGCATTGATCTGTTGATGTTCTTGGTGCAGATCTATTGTATGTTACCTGAAATTGGCTGCTACTCTTTTCTTAACTGATTTTGTTTTGAAATTATCCATACGAACAACAGTAAAATTGGAGAGTGTGTGTCTTGGCAGCATTGATGTAAGCTGTCTCACTATGTCGCTAGCCCTCTTGCGGTTTCTTGTGCTTGAATTTCCTCTTTCTGAATATACCATCCACCTGCACGTACGTGCTGAATCTTCAGTCTAAAGGGTATCAGCTGAAATTCTGTTAATGAGCAAATATGAGTGTAAATTTTTCTTGCTTTTGCCAACAGTCTAGCAAAGCCTCTTCATCTAAATCAATGGGAATCATTCCCAAAATAGTTCTGCCAATGGCTTCTCCCCCCACAATGGAATATACTGGGAAATTTTTGCTAATGTTGGTATTTTTTACACTGCAATACGGTGCAGTAGCTCAATTTCCCCCTCTCTTTTTTTTTTCTATTTTGGAAAATGTGATTGATACACCACTCTATGATATTCTTTTCTGGGTCATTTCATTCCATTTTAGACATCCGATTATTAAGATTACCGGTTTTAATATATTAATAAATAGTCTAAACTTAGTTATTCAGTTGTCTCAATTCAAAATATCACAAGAATTCATGATGAAATGTTCAAAAGGCTTATTCCAGTGAAATAATCAAGGTAAGTAATCTTCTGAATGAAAGAGAAGGAAAAAACCCCAGTTTTCCACTTGAACAGAAATTAAATTTAAAACTACACGCTTCTGAATGAATAACAAATCTGTTTCACAAATTCACTTTCCTTCAATTACTCAAACACTAGCACAGATGTATCATGCCAAGGGGCATCTATCCCTGTACTGTATCTTTGATGCAAAAGATAACTAATACTTAAGGAAATGTATAAGAACAAAGGAGGCACAGGAAGATAGGTATACTGAGCCTTCAGCCCTGAAAATCTGTCTGGTAACCTCCTGAAATTTTAGCAAACAAGGGTTTCATGTTAATGCCCAGTAGATGAACCAAAAATGGTAGTTTGCAGAATTTGGCTCAATTTTTTAATGAGAAACAGCGTTTCCAGCACTGCCAGAAGAAAACAGTAAGTGGTTGGCATACAGTTTTCCAAAAACCTCTAACATTCAGATGCAAGTAGGATTTGCCTTTATTGATGGCAGGAAAAAAATCACTGCAGTCATTACAAGGTTGATGTCAATTATTATTAATATGGACTGAATCTACTTTGGAGGCAAACTTTTCGCAAAGCAGAAGTCCTGAGACTGTGATCCAAATTTACTAAATGTAGAACACCTTTTATAGGCATAGTCTGATTTAGGGTGTTAAGAATATTGTTTGACCAGTTTCTCACTGCTTCTGCATTCATTTGTTCCCTTGTGTCATTAACTTGTTAAGAAGTGTTCTGAAGAAGCAGGAATTACTACATGCAGCTGTTATCTGTTCAGTCTTGAGAGAAATGGTCACATCAAACAATTCTACTTTTTAATCCCTAGGATGCAGAGTGGATATTTGCACTGTCATGTCCATGCCATGTTTTTTTTCACTCCTAAAATATCTAGTGTAGCTGCACTCAAAGCTTCCAGCGGCACTTGGAAGTGTGACAGTTATCTTCCTTGAGCTGTCTGTCAGGGGATGCTACCCTTTTTAAATCAGCAGCTGTGTGCAGAGAGGGGATTTGATGAGGCGATGTGGTTTCAGCTGTCTACACAGTGTAGTTTGCTTCAGGCACTGAGTCTGTGTTTTGCTGGGCTCTAGTGATGCAGGTAATTCTCTTTGCCTGGCGGTTGACTACACCCTGGCTTGCTTATGGAGTAGATGGCTGCCACTCCATCCTGGAAGGTTAATTAACATCATGCTACTGGGTTGCAGAAAATGCTACATAATTATAATGGAAAAGACTAATCCCTTTACTAGGTTTAGAGAACTCTACACTTCCTTGAAGCTTATAACTTTGTTCATCTCTAGAGAAAGCTGAACCACCACCATATGTACATAGATATATATATCTGTATTGTGCCAATACAATCCCTGTATGTCCATATATCTATATTGTGCCATTAAAATTCCTCTGGCAAAGTTTCTGCCTGCTAATCAAGTCTTGCCCTCTTCAGAAGACATCTTCCATTTCTTAAATCTTCTTAACTGATGAACTATTTCTGTGGTGGATCTGTATATGCCAAGTCACCTCCAGGCCTTTTCCTTTTCTCCCCTTCTGCAGCTTGTGTGTTGTCAGGGCCATGCCAAGGGGCCAGGGGCCAAGGGTGACCCTCTCCCATGGGGTTCAGTCCCATGGCATCCAGGTACCATAGGCTAACAGGGTCCATGGACAGCCCCTTACTCTGTAAGGGGACAAACCACCTCTGGTGTCCACGCAGGGAACCCAGACAGGAGTAAAACGAGGCAGCGCTGGAGGCACAGCTGTAGGGTATATCCAAGGAGTCCATCCTGGAGGCAGGCTACCCACAGTGTAGGGTCGAGGTCCATCCAGTAGGCAGGGCCAGATGTGGAGCTGGAGATCAGCACTGCTGCAGTGTCATTGACAGCCCCAGGCTGAACTGAAATGGGGTTCCTGGGCAATGGGTAGGGTGGGGGGAGGCCCAGAGTAGGCTGGGCAAGGAGAATGAGGGTTGTTAGTGCCCTCAGGGTACCCAAATAATTAGTTTGGGTTTTAGCATTTGGTATATATGTATTTGTTTAAAAATGTCTTCAAAATGTTAGTTATAAAAAATCGTTGTCAAAACTCAAGGAGGAAAAGGAACCTTCCAGAGCCCCAAGATGTACTGTAATTCTGAGCTGGTGACCAAAACTCCTGAGCAGGAGTCAATGACCTCAGAAAGCGACTCTGAAACAAGACTGGGGTGATGGCACACGTCATGACGTGTGCCCCATGGTGACAGCACAGCTCACCAGTAAGGGCTGGGGAACAGGGGCTGTGATGGGGGGTCTTGTCTCCTTATCACATTGCAGAAACCAGCAGATTGCATTTGCAAAGAGATTCAGATCAATAAAATGAAGGACAGAGTAAATAAAAAGGAGCTGCAGTCAATAGCCATTGACCAACAGTTCGCTGCCTCAAAGGACTCGGAAAATCTGGAAAAAGACAATAAGCGAAACTAAAATAAAACCCCTGTAAGTGTTTAGCTACCAGAAAGTTTCCTTTGTAAGCTCTGACTTGTAAGGAAAGCAAAAGAAATGAAGGGGGAGATCTCAAGCTGGTGCTGCTGGTAGCTCTGCTATCTCCTCTTTTCTAAACCAGCAGCTGGGTCAGAACACTCCTTGGGCTGCAGGAGGTTTGTGCTCTCTCCTCAACCTCTCCTGACAGACCTGAACCCAGACACACACACATAGGCATTCCCAGCTCCTAGAAATCATACAGAACTCTTATTTTCCTTATCACCCTGGCAGCCTGTTCAGTTTTACTTGTTTCTTATAGAATTTTCTGTTCTTCAGTGTTTTGGTTTAAGCTCTAGCAAATTGGAGTTGCAGAAGTATTAGTTATGTTTTTGCAAAGCTCCATTGCCTCCCCTATATGACAGATGTTAGAAGGAATAGAGATGAAAGCTCATACCAAATACTCCAAGACATCTTGATTAGCAGAACATTTTTCAAAAACATGCTTATATTTTACAACATTTGATACCCATCTAATTACCACAGAACAGCAGAATGAGTTCAGGATGTTGAGAGGATCTGAAGGCTGTCATTTTCCAGTAAATGGCTTTAATCATCCTGATACAGAACTGTGCTTTGTGTGTGAAAAGTCATTTCCCTTTTTTCCCCCCACCAAAATGTTCCATAGCAGCTTTCTCTCTCAGCTCCAGCCACAGAGGATGTGGACAGTCATGTTATATCTTATTTGTTTTGTCTGCTGATTAAAAAGGAAAGATTAAGCTTATGTCATATTACCCTTCTAAAAATCACTGATTTTACAAATATGTGTTCTGTATTTTAAAGATATTTACTCTTTGAAAGAGAGAGGTTACAAGAGCATAAAATCAATGTAAAGAGTGGTTAGAACTGTGCCTAGTCTACGTTTTTTCCTTTAAATCAAAAATGCCTTCATATTGTATTGTATCTTGCAGTTCTTGAACAGTCTCAGCTGGATGCTTTGGAACAGATCATCTTTCATCGTCTCAGATGTGGATCTGGCAAGGAGCTTCTGTGCTGAGGTTGAATTCTGGGAAGTCTGAGCTCCTCACTGTTTGCTTCTGTCAGAAGGAAGAAGGTCACAGATAAACTTAATTGTGATGTTACCACACAATTAGGGTTATGAGACAATGTCTGGAAATAATTTTATCTGCAATTAAAATCCAAAAGGCAGCAGAAAGAAATCATTATATTTATAAAACCAACAAAAGACATATAACATCCTAGCTATTGAAAGTCAGTTGGACAGACACTGAATATTTTTGGCTTGCTTGATGGTAATGGTTCACAAAAGTTGCTCACAAAAATGACGTAAATTTCATAAACTGGATTTGAATATTTTCACTACTCTGCATTTATGCAAAACCAACAAATACTTTCTCGAAAAAGTTATGTCTTATTGTGGAAAAGTACATTTTTCCTAGGGCTTTCAAACCCCTTCACACTGATTGTCTGACACACAGCCAGGGTCCTGTCCCTCCTGCATCCTGCTGTGGGTGTGCAGGTGGGCACCCCAGGCTCTCCGGCAGGAACCTACCCTCTGCTTTGTCTCAGGTTCTGCTTCTCAAGACGTGCTGAGTTCAAGAGAGGCTGAAAGTGATGGGAGAGGAGGAAGTTGTGCCCAAAAGGCTCACATGCCAAGCACTGGATAAACTATAACTTCACCCACACGCTTCCTTCATAAAGAGTGTTCCTGTCACCACTTTCAATCGTCGTTTATGTGTTCTTTTCATTACTACAGTTGGCAATGTTTTAAAATGCACACAGGTAAGTCTGAAGGCAAATCCCAACAGAAAATCAGAAAGAAAAGCCTAACAGATTGCTTGGCTTTTGTAATCCACTATTGTAAATAAATGTGCCTGCTGGAATTGATTAATTGCTTCCTTTCCAGTGCAAGCACAATTATTCATTGACTTATTTTTGTCAGGCAAATTCCAGGTCACTTCATGTTTGACAGCTTCTCATAATGGAAAAGGGAGGTTTACCAATCATGTGAATCACTTCACTAGGTATTTAGGAGCAAACAGGCTGTGGGAGACAGAGGGTAGCAGGAGGATCCAGAAGCAACCACACTGCAGCTGGGGGCATCTTTCTGGCGCACACCCCAGAGGGGTTGCCACTGGGCAGGTGGAGAGAGAGAAGGGACTGCTCCTCTGTGTTTTCATGGGCTTTCTTTCTAACAAAGAAGCAGAGAAAAAATACTAATACACTGCATGACAGGTTAACCTTCTCATTTTTCAGGTGCTCTTTTTCTCTCTCTGTAGACCAAGATTTAAATGTCTCAACAGAGCTGCCTGGAGAGTACTCAGATCTTCCCCAGAACCTCATTATGTTCTTTCTCAGTCACTTCCATGGAAGCAAAACAGGCAAGAAATTCGATGTGGTAGAAATCTAGATGGCTGCCCAGCTACAACTGATATCAAATAGACTCCATATTTTGTTTTCTAATAATGCATATATGACTAAAAGCTGCTTTTGGGTGGGGGTTCATTTGTTTAGCTGTTGTTACGAGTGATGCAATAGTTGCATCTTTGGCTATTACAGCTGAAATTTCTTATTTAGCCATCAAGTTTTTTCCTGTAGCCTAAGATGTCTCTTGAGGAAGAATGCTTTTAGCGCACTGGTAAAAGATGTCAAAAAAAACCCCAACCGATTGTTGCTGGCAGCTAGGTTACAACTATCAGGGAACTATGCCCACTGTGAACAAATGCTAAATAATCAACACGGTAATTCACTATTGTGGGAACCTCAGTAGGACTGGATAGGACTTGATAAGGTACTAGGACTCATATCTTGAAATTGTTCTCTATGTCTTAATAAGAAATCATCTAAACTAGACAAATCTCAGTCCTGCCATTGTTAGGATAGTTTTACTGATTGTTTTACTGATACCAAAGATCAACTCTCCAGTGACAGTGCTGAGGTCTGTAAGTAGCTAATGATAGTTAAAACTGCACCCAAGAAGGGACTTTAAACTCCAGTGAAAGTCTGAATAAGACCAGGGTGTCTGAGGGGTGATGACTGACATGTAGCAGCTTTGGTATGCATATCCCTCTAGGGATTTGTTCCTGTTCTCAGCTACCTGTCTGAAGTCCAAACAAATTTGTACTCGGTTGGGTGTGATGGGTCCTATATCTCTGCTGCTTGTGGTACCTGCATGTGCATGTGGCTCTGATTCATTATACAGTTTATTTCTTGTAGTATTTCTAGTAATAAAACCCAGAAAAAAAGACATACAGTCCAAAGTAATGAAATGCAGAAGTTGCTAGCCTAATACATGGTCATGCTTAGGTGCTCTACCTGACCTCAGAAATCTGATGGTTCTGGTCGGTTCTGGCATAGGTTATGAATTAATTTCTTCATAAAGAGGTACAAAATGCTACACAAGTTTTGTCATAGGAGTCTCCCAGCTGGTGTATAGAACATCCTCCAATGTTTTGGTATTGATCGCATGCAATCTTCAGAAGTTAAAAATACAGAGATCTAGTAGTAGATTAGTCTACTATTAAATCTCATACAATTACACTCAGTTATTTTTATTTTTCCCAAATATTTCTCTGTGGCCCAAAAGCCTAGGGTCATGGGGACACAAGGAAACTGCTGTTGCAGATCATGCTGCATAATACAACCTAAGCTCGGGAGCAGGGGCATGTCTCTGAGGCTGTCAGATCGGGACATGCTTGGACTGCTGAGATTTTGAGGACTAAAGATGCTTTAACTGGAGCACCTTTCATGTATCCTATATACATCTAGGGAAAAATAATGAAAGAATAAAGAGAAGGGGAGAATTTTCTCTTGTGATAGATGTCTCTGTGGCTGAGCACAGAAGTACTGAGATGAGGGAGGGTCAGGACTATCAGAATGGTTGCCCACGTCTCCTGATGAAAGTTGCGGTGTTACTGCACAGCCTCCCACCCACATCGCAGCCTCGGGCAGTTACATCCAGCCCTGTCTATAGCAGTCCTAAAATGTGTGTCCAAACACAGCTGTGAATAATATTTTTAGACATGCACAGGAAGACTGAATATTCTGCGTTGTGTGATTGGAAGAGTTTGAAAGGATCTGGGAGGCCTTAGTAAATCCAGAAGGGATGCTTTCAGCACAGTGGAACATTTAAAATTCCCAATATTTTTAAAGTTTTATAATGCAGTGACAAAAAATATCACTCAGACTAGGCAATCTTCATGGAAATATTTAGTCTTCTATCATGTGGGAAACAGACTGCAGCTCTTAAATTCTGTTCTGCAAATTCAGAGTCAAAGGGTAATGATTTCCCACATGGGATAAATTGATATATTATATGCAGTTGCTGAGAGCAATGATTAGGAATTAGAAGTCCTTGCAAGACTCCTGAACTCTAACTTTTTATTATGTCAATGATATTGCTTTAACAGAGATAATTTAATAAGTAAAACAATACTGTCCCTAAAATGGACATTCTTCATTTTTTCCAATGCTTTGGACTTTCTCTTGCATTAGACATATTAGCCTAAGTTCATCCTTGCCATAATTTCACTGGTGTGACTGGAGCCATGTGAAGGATGTACATATATGCCAGTTTGCAGCCATAACACGTTATAAAACTTCATAATAAGCGGGATAGTCTGGATTGCACAGTCTCTGGTGGTTTTCCAGTGTAATCTCATCCTGTTTAAACTGTCTGCAGACAGGAATGGACAGGAAACCTCCTGTTTGTATGATTGTGCTGTTTGGAGGTTCATTGTGACACCAGAATTTGTTAATTACTCTGTGATGCTCAGATTTTAGCTTAGTTATGTGCTTAAGTGTATTTGTGCAAAGATACTGTATTTCAAGAATGCTCATGATTTACTTTCATAATCACAGCTTAATTAAGCTATATTAACTTAAAAAAAAAAAAAGACAACACCACACTCTTGAACAATATACTTTGCTTTGCTTGAAACATATTAATATTTTTACTGCTATCCTACATTTTAGAAATTTTAAAGAGCTTTAAAACAATGATGACTAATATATGTCATGTACACCCACTTAGATGACACTGTGTTAATCATCACGATTAACCTTTCTAGACTGCCCAGCACAGAAGTCAAATGGCACAAATTATCCCTCTCCTGATCATGTGCCACGTTATCTCTCTCTCTCTCCCCGTAATGATGCAGTTTCCACCTTTACTCAACTACGGTCTATACCTTCTTGCCCCTCTCTCCATTTCTTGCCTTGAGTTCACAAAACAAAACCAAAAAAACCCTACAACTATTAGGTTGAATTAGATATTCTTAAAATATGCCCCAAGTACCTTTTATGTCAGGTTACTAGTATTACAGCAGGTCATAATAATTTCCATATTGTATATAAAGGCAGAAAGAGATCTTGTAAGATCTTCATAAACTGCAAAAGGTGCTGCCATGTATAAAGTTTATCTCTCTCCTCCTCCTTAGAACCTGGCTTTGCTGTTCTGTAGCTCAGGGCTTTGAAAGGTGGGGTATTTCCATGCACGGGAGCAAAGTAGCCCCAATTTAGTCATAAATCTGCTGTTGCATGCAGCATGAACTCTTCTTTTCAAACATAGGAAACTCAGACCTCTGTGTGTGTGTGTAGGAATGACTAAATGACACAGAAAATCTGCGCTTTACCTGAGGTGGCAGGGAAACGTGTGCGTTATGTCTGCTACAGAGAGCCATGGGAGAGGCTTGTGTGCAAATGAGTTTGAGGCTGTCAAGTCTCCAGGCAGTGGCTGTCACAGGTGAGAGGTGTTAATTAGGCAGCCCTGCCTTGCAGGGAGCCCCAGCTCTTTCTCACTCTGCTGATTCACACAGAATAATTCATTACCCAGCACTGCTCTTTGACTGTCACAAACAAATCATGGACTGGAATTTTTTGCATCCTTCTCTCCATGTAGGAGACTGTGTTTTGAGTATAATGAAATTTTTGCATTACAAAAATTTTTTTTTTTTTTTTTTTTAGAGCAACAGGTCAAGAAATAAGATTTTATATGGTTTTGTTTATTCACATAACCTCTAGTGCACCCAAATATCATATCCACTTGAGGGAAAATCCATATGTCATTACATTTCTCTCCTAAGGTTTCATGTGGTCACTGAAATTTTTTTTAAGCTAAGTTTTATTTTCTGTTGCTGCACTTATTCATTTTACCAGAACCAGAATGTGTCAAGAGAGTGCAGGAGATTATGTTCTCTCTCTTTAGAAAAAAGATACTAAAGAAATTTTGTAAGAAACTCTCTACAAAGATGCCTTTAATGATTAAAAACATAGATGAGCATGTGGACTTGATGATGATAATTCAAACAGAAAAAGAACTTGCCTGCTGTCATTTCAAGATACACAGTGCATTTTGCTACAATGATAGAGACAACTGGGTCACACATTTTTAAATAACAGAATTGTGGACCTAAGTCCCTTATAATTAGAGAAGGTTTTCACAGATAAAGCAGATATACACTTATGGAGATGGAATTCAGTGATGAATCGTATTGAGAATTGTTCTGTTATGGTGTCACTGTGGTGCTCGTATGGGATATTTCCAAGTTTGTAAACTATGAGCACCTGGGGAGGTACTTTAACTGTTTGATGACTTTTAATGCATCAGAGACTGTAAGTTTTTGACCTTTTTTACCTTCCCCTGTAGTGCTGAGACATTAGTATTGGAAAGTGTGGAAAACTAAGATGAGGATATTTGGATATAAGTGTATGATGAATTCTTATCCCAACATACCACAACAATTACTGTGAGAAAGACAGAAATTACCCCACCTGCAGACAGCCCAGGCAAGACCCCAGAAGACTAGGCCTGCAGAAGCAGCTTAGGCAGAACAGCCATTCAAGGGTCCTTTTTTTCTTAACACACTTCCCAGGAACTTGACTGATGCTTCTAAGGTGGAGAAGAGCAATATTCCTTGTACTGTGGCAAGGGCAAGCTATGGTGTTTTCAGGGGACTAAGCTACAGCCCTGAGCATTGTTCTTTAGAAAGGGAAAATTTTTCCCTCCCCACTAACTGCAGAGTTCTTAGCTGCAACCAAAATTTTCTTGAATCACACAGAAAATTAAAATATATTTATTTCATCCTGAAACTTTCCATCCTAAAACTTAATCTGAAAACATCCTGAAACTTTTTTTTTTGGTTTTTTTCTTCAGGATGAGAAGAGTTAAGTTCTTGCTTTGTGAAGGGAACTCAGTTTGGCTTTCAAAATCTTATTCTGGCTCCTTCACCTGCACACAATTATGGTTAGAAATGCATATCATTTCTTTCACTGGTTGAAGGCTAAGCATGCATTTATTGGCACAATCAGATAATTATCTATCCAAGTAATATAAAACAATTGTAAAGGTATTTGCAGCCCACTTCACTTTATCCACAATTACCATAAAACTAAGGGAATGTGAGGAATGAAGTCTGGCTTCATCCTTGAACAAAGCAGAAACTTCTAGAAAATACAGTTTAATTACATTCCTCCTCTTGCTGGAAAGGTTGTACATCAGGAAAAGTCTTCTGAGTCTTTTCTGTGGCATAAATGTAGCCACCATATAAAACCTGTACTCAGAATTGTCAAAAATAACAATTTTACGATGTCTGTTCGTCATCTGGGCAGTAAAAGGAAGCTTTTCTTCATGAATGCGTTGATCTGACTGATGAGGGCCAAGGAAGAAGCAGCACAAAAGCAATACCACAGCTTCACAGAAGAACACAGCGGCGAATATTTGAAAGACAGAGGCACAAACAGTTTTTACTAATGTACAGTTGTTTTGCCATTGCTGGTGGTGACAGGGTGAAGGTGGATGATAGGTGTGAATTCAGCCAAGGAGGACTGGGCAGGGCTGGGCAGGACATATTGCCCAAAGAGACTAGGGGGGGTGTGGTGGTGGTGGGGGGGTGTGGGGTGTGTCAGAAGCACAGGGTATCAGATACCTTGGAGGGTATGTAAATAGGGAGGTATGCTATTGAAGTTTGGGTTCTTGGGTTTGTTTAAAAACAGAGTGAGATTATAACTGACTCCTGTAGATTATCTGTTTATAGTAGGTTGAATAAAATAATAAGGATTTTGGAAAAGCACACAATTTTCTCTCTCTCCATGCTGAAATAGAGCTTTAGCCTCTGTGGGTGGCTAGGAGAGTATCACAGTGTCAATAAATGATAGGCACCTTTTTTTTTTTTTTTTTTTAAGCAAATTTTCCAGGGGGTTAGAGACATTATTATTAAAACAGACCTAAATACTGCATGCTTCCACTGACATCAGTACAAATCTGCCAAAGTGGTTACGCTCCAGTAGGATCAGATCCTGCTGGCCGTGTCTCCGATTGTTTACACAGGTGTAAATTAAGTGTGACTCTACTGTTGCCAGCGCAGCCATTAATCATCATGTCAGTGTAATAGAGTCACCTTCAACTCTCCATTGAAGTTATTGAGGTTCCTACCCAGTGATAAATGTACCATAGCAAAAGTGGTGTGGAAACGCTTATCATGCACCATGATGTCCCTTCGCATGCACACAGGCATTTGGGAGCTGGTACTTCCATCACCAGTGGTGCTTTAGGAAACTGCTCTGTGGTTTGTGCTTTGTGTCTGTGAGGTGCTGCACGCTGGTTGTCACTCATCAAAATCTGTTTGCTGAAGCTCTTTGGTACTACTGGAGACTTTTCTCCCTCTCCCACAGCCTTATTATGTCAGATTTGATAATGCCAGCTCCCAGGGAGCAGTAGTTCATCTCAGAATATGGAGCAGTGTCTCTAAAGGACAAATTAAGTCAGCCACAGCTCTGAGGCAGTACTGTCCCTGGAAGACAAGAATGCATCAACTGCTTGGAAAGGAGCCTTAATGCCTGGTGGAAGTCAAGTTTTACATGGTAAAATGGACTAATAGCTACTACAATAAAACATCTGTAGGAAAATGTTATAGATCCATAAGAAGATAGCAGGGGTTATAAGAAGAATTTATTATTGCGGCAGTCTAGTTTATTCTTTCTCACGGAACTGCAGAACTGAGTTTTGTGTTGAGATGATAGACTCAGGTCATTCAGATTGTTCTTAATTTGTTATTTATGTTAGTAATACAGATTATAAGAATATAAGTTTTTGTTCATCTTTAAAAAACAACAGACAAAACTGTTGTTCTGAAGTTCACTATGAGAAGTTGGCTCTCACTGTTTGTAAACACGCACACAAACAAAGGGAATTTTTCTGCACTTAAATGGGTCCTGAGAGAATAACTGCTTTCTGCATGTGTTCTTTTTTTTTTATGCTGAGTTCTGCAAGGCTGGTTAAAAAAAAAGTAAAAAGATTTTTTTAAAAAAAATTTTACTCTTCATAACTGATGACTTACTTATGGTTGTGGAATGTTCAAGATGAGTGGGTTTTTATTATTATTGCTGTTGTTATTAGGAAAGTAAACAAGGGCATGGACACAAGCCACAGGCTCTACCTAGAGTGGATCACTACTTGTTCTGCATGTGTTGGAGGAGTTTGCAGCTGTGCCATGGGGAGGAGGAGTGTGTGTCTGTGCAACACAACTGATATGCAGGAGTTCTCTGGGAATGTTGTGACTGAGCCTGAGACATAGTCCCTGTGGTCATGCACTGCTCAGGTCAGGTCTGAAATCTCCCAGCAGGTCACAAGAATGGGACATGTCTATTATGGTTTCCCATTTTCCTACAAACTTTGGAGAAGTAACACTGAATAAACAAGCGTGCATATTTCGTTCTGTGATGTCCAGAAGTATGGCATCGCATAGTTTTAGTCATGGAATACACTAATTGGGAGAGATTTTATTTTGTGGTATCAGAACTTTCTTATATCAAAAATTCTGGATTAAAGGAAACATTTGGCAACTGAAGCTGAATCTTGTTGGTGGCCTTATGAATAAGGTTTTTACATTCAGATTTTAAGGCTCTTCACACATTTTATTTGGAAAGCCCAAGCTTCTCTTTTGGGGGCTGAGTTTGTATTATAATGAATCAGAAAGTGTGAAAGCAATATGAAAATAAGTTGTTAAGTCTTGGGAGGAACAGTCATTCAGAACTGCCTATCAATAGAAAACTGCCTTCAATAGGCTACAGCTTTCAAATGTTGAAGGCAAAAAGGACTGGCTATATAGGTAGTAGTCTACGTAAATATAACTATCTTAAGACTGTATAGTGCCTGCCTTCGTCCTCAGAAAGAACAGTATCAATGAAGGCTTAACATTTTCTGTGTTAGATAAGTTTCTATCTATTTATTTCACAATTAACATAAAAATATAGAATGTATATAAAGATATAGCTAATATCAAATTCTTAGCAAAATGTAGAAAAGTTATATGAGTCACCAATAGCCTGCTCAAATAAATTGGAATGTTGATTTCTAACTGCCCATGCAGTGTGGCTCCTGTAGCTGCCCTGGAGATCCCTGGCATGCAGCTGTTCTGAAGATTGGGATGCTACAGATTACATAGGCTATGTGACACTGCAAACCATTTGAATTTATGGAGATGTCTTCAAGACTAGAATTTATTTCTGGTTTAAATTTTTTCATCACTGATGTGCTGAAGAGAGGTTACCCAAATGGTTTTGCTCACTGATATAATAAGGCTGAGAGATGAAGGTGGACTTCAACATCCCCAAGCATTCGCTTAGTCCAGAAGTTAAAAGGCTTGGATGCAATGACAAGAATAAAATTAACATTTAAACAGGATAAGCAAGAATCTGTGGTGTAGTTTGGCCAGGGAGCCACATAAAAGAAAAAACCAAGTGTAACTCATAGATGCAAATTTTATGAGAGACAGTAGAAGCATTACAACATTAAAGTTTTCATTTTTAGGGTGAATCAAATTACTGACTTTTTTTTGTCCAATTTTTTACAATAATATTCTTTCAGGCCCCAGAATGCAGTATTAAAGAAAATACAAGACTTGGGTTCAGATGTCATCGGGTAACTCAGTGACATCTGAACAACACAGGGTTTACAAGCAATCTGTGGTTCTAAATTACATCTGCCAAATGTTACATAAAACAATCAGACTTGCACAAATCAAAGCTGTTGAAAGCCATTTGCATGCTGGATTATAAGGAGATAAAGCTTAATGAACATTACTGCCAACAAATAACATCTGACTTGTTTCTGCAATGTGTATGGAGTACTTGAGATAACCGGTGGCACATTTTAGGTAACAGTGTTGACTTAAAATAAAAAATAGCCCTACGCTTCCTGTGACTTGAAATCAGGAAAGGCTACTAATATCACCTGCAATTTTTCAAAGGCAGATAAATATGGTTTCATGCCAACAATTTTATTTGCTTTCATAATTTTGAGATAGCACATCTTCTGTTACCAGACTCTAAGCAAAATATGAAAAGCGTCCATTTTAAAAATCTTTGCTTAACTCTTTAGTCAGTTCTACCAGTCGCTGTCCTTTTCTGGTGTAAAAAGAATTAGGAATCCATCTTACTGGAAATCCTCGTGCGCTTTTTAAAAGTTTCCTTTGATTTGCCGATATGCTTTTCTTTTGAATCTTCATGCTTGCCTAGGTAGCAAAACAATATTAATTTGATCAGCTCACGTGCAAAGCAGACCAACCTTTTCTCTGGGCTTCCCAAGATAGCTCATATTTGGAATCAAGCAGCACTTTAATGGCTTTATATCTGAAATAAATTTGTATAAATCAGGAGAATTGGGGCCTGTAATGATTTATGGTCAAACATTATGCTTTGAGATGATAGCTCTTCTTTGTTTTCCTCAGGACTGAGAAAGTTTAGACCAACTTGTGTGTTGGTTTAGACCAGCTCAAAACAGATGAATTGTGCTTGACAACTTGGGGAGAGCTTGGCAAAATACTGCTAGTGAAATCTTGGCTGTCACTGGAAGATAGCAGGAATTTTGCAATTAACTTCATCTGGGACAGATTTCTTCCTTTTGCTTCTTATCCCCAGAGGAGCGTGCTTAATCTCGGGCCAGCCAGATGAAGCAGCGATGAAGATGGCATGGTGATGTAAAACATCAGGAATAAAGGATAAAAAGTTGAGTCCAGAGGGCTAGATAAATATTAATCTGTCATGTGCCCAACCACAGAAGGGAAAGGGACTGATACATGTAGTTCTTCTTTCTAGAACAGATGGAAATCCTTCTTAGATCCTTATAATCTGAGAGCAAATTTTCTCAAAAATCCTCTTTATATTGTAGAGAGACTAAACTAGAGTAGAAAGTTTTGTTTCTTAGGAAAAAAAAAAAAAGCAAAAAAAAAAAGAGAAGAAAGCACAGCTGCTTAGCATAAGAAATCACCTGTTCATCATATAAATCAATTTTTTATTTGTTAATTTAAATGAGTAAAGTTTTATGTATTATGTATGTCAGAACAAAGTAAACTCGGAATATACAAAATATTCCAGACTTGTATATATGTTACAAATTGCTACGTCTGACTAAATTATCCTTCCTGGATTTATGTTGCAGCAATGTGTGGAGTTTCAGCAATACTACAAATTTGTCATAAATAATCTGTAACAAAGGTGGTATTTCAGTGAGGAGACCTGGCAAATGTGTTTCATATGCCAATGTAATTTCCAGGTTCATGTGCAGTCAGCGTTTCCTACAACTCTAGTCTGTCACTCCCTATTTAGGACCTGATTTTCAATTTCCGTTGCTTTCAACTGAAATTAGCTAAATCTGCCAGAGAAACAAACCTTCTTAAAATTAATTCCAGAATCATTAGTAATAAGATATCTACAAAAGAGACCAATTTCTATCTCTTACAATTCTGTAGGTGATAGCTAAGATAGAGATGGATCTTTTGCTGCAATAAAAGAGCAAATCAGGAGGAAATTATTTGTGTGATAGGAGAATGTATTCTGTACTGACTGCAGAGGACTGTTTTTATCCTTAAAAAAACAATAGTTTTGCTAAATTACCAAGACAAATGTTATAGTACACCCAAATTGTACAATCTTTTAAATGCATTTTAAATGGACATCTAAATACAGGTCACATTTTCATTTCCTAGGTATATTCAGATACTTGCAGACTAGATTGTGTTTAGTGCATATTTCCTTTCCTACCACCCAGTGTATGTTTACACCCAGACATGGGTTTGATAGCTGTATTTGTTGATTCTTACTCCTTGTAAGTGATATTTTCTTCCACACTGCTGTTTTGGCTGTGAATATTGTTGTTCATTTTTTTTATAGTCATCGTAATATTCCATATGTGGTATGTGACAATATATGCCCCCAAATATACCATGACTGCAGATATGGGCTCTTCGGAAATTAATTGCCAATTTCAATCTGTATGTTTGAAGTGGCATATCTCAGCTCAGAATAAAATTTATTAATCGAAATAAACCCCATTAGAATCAACACATTTTTGCCAACGAGAAACAAGCATATTTATTCCGGTTGCTTAAAATTCTGGACTTCTGGAGGTGATGAAGTCATCGAAGGCAGTTTCGGCTTCCCCTTGGTTTCTGAAGCGTCTCCCGCACAGGAAGCTGTCGAGATGGTTGAAGAAGTGATAGTTGGTGGGTGAGAGTTCTGGTGAGTACGGTGGAGGAGGCAGAGTTTCGTAGCACAGCTCGTTCAACCGTTGCAGTGTCGAAAGTGCAACGTGTGGCCGCGCGTTATTGTGGAGAAGGATTGAACCCTTTCTGTTGACCAGCGCTGGGCACAGCCATTGAAGTTTCTGGTGCATTTCACTGATTTGCTGGAAGTACTTCTCTGCCGTGATCGTTTCACCCGAATTCAGGAAGCTGTGATGGATTAAACCAGCAGCATACCGCCAGACAGTCAGCATGACCTTCTTTTGGTGCAGATTCGGCTTTGGGAAGTGCTGTGGAGCTTCATCGCGGTCCAACCACGGAGCTGATAGTCAATGGTTATCATAGAGCATCCATTTGTCGTTGCGCATCACAATACAGTCAAGAAACGTGTCGTTATGGTTACGAAAAAGAAGTGCCAACAACACTTCAAAATGGTGATTTCTGTGATTCTCATTCAATTCATGCTGCACCCATTTGTCGAGCTTCTTCAACTTTCCAATCTTCTTCAGATGCTCAGAAACAGTTGATATGCTTATCCCCAAGTTCTTTTGCAAGTCCTCAAACAGTTGTGTGTGTATCTGTTTCCACCAGAGCCTTCAGTTCATCGTCGTCAATAGCAGAAGGACGTCCGTGACCTTCTTGATCTTCAAGGTCAAAATTGCCATGTCGAAATTTTTGGAACCAAAAATTCGTACTGTCCATTTGTTAACACTTCCCTGGCCATATACCTCATTGAAGTTTCGAGCAGCTTGCGCTGCATTATGTCCAAGTTTGAACTCATAGATCTGTTGAAATTGCTGTTTTGACATCTGAACTTCAAACCTCTAAAATTTGTCAAAAACGCAGTTTATATTATTATAATTTAATTATACAGCATGAAAGTTCCTAACATGAGCTTTTCAAAAATATATAACAGTACACCAGTCGAGAAGGTACTATTCCTAAAACATATACAATGAAAATCACATTACAAAACAGAAATTAATTTCCGAACAGCCTATACCTTTCCCACATGCTGCTCCTTGTGGATTCTCCCTCACTGCAGTCTTTATATGAAGTCTTAGTCCTCAAGGCCATAGGAAATGTCAGCCTACATGCCGAATTATATGAATAACTTTAGGAATCTTATCATTATGTAATGAGGCAAATTATTACTCTGTGTGTGTGAAATACCATTGTAGCAGCTGAGCACCTCAGCAATAGACTGATGTTCTGCTGCATTTGGTCCTGGAAAAAGCAATTAAACTGCAAGACTACTTACTAACATTTAATCAACAGCCTCTTTTCTAGCACTTCTATTCTCTGAAATCTGACTTAATTGGTTTATATAAAGCATTAACTACTAAAAGAAATTTAAAAAAAAAAAAAAAAAAAGGAGGGAATCCATGCGGTCAAGATTCTTCAGTGATAACACAGTAGGATTCTTGTGTATGATTTGGTAAAATTTAATTGGTTTAAGTAAGAGAGTTCATATGAACCCCTTGGAACTGATATGAGATCCACTGGATCTCAATCTTGAATAAATCAGGTGTCAGGAGCATAAAATACTTGATATCTGTGTAAATGAATAATTTTTTTTTACCCTTTAGTACTATTAAGTAATATTTACTAAAGAGAAAGAGCCAGAAGAATTTGAAACACAAAGGAAAAACTTTTGCATCCTTTTCAGATGCAGATATGTGAAACAAATTTGAAAAGACTGTTTCAGAGTTTGAATGTTCTGATATGTTTTTAAAGTATCAGTTCTAAAACACGCATACCTACAGTCCCGGGGGGGGCGAATACAAATTGTGACAGCAATGTTTACATCCCATTAGAGATGATTAATTAGAAATTGCCACAGAGCATCACTGTGATAAAAAATAGTAGCCAAGTTTAACCTCCGTCTCTGAGTGCTGCAGCAAACAAGTGGAAAAGCATTGTAATCAGTTTTGTTTCATTTTAACTAAAATCTATTTTTTGCTACAACTAATCTTGCAAGAGCAAAAGATGACTTTTTACTGATGAAATCTGAAATTCATGCTGGTTTAAAATTACATTACTGAAATGTAAACAAACTCAGCAGGACCAAAAATGTTGTCTATGCAGTTACACAGCAAATGAAATGTATTTTCACTTGCAGGAACCACCAGAGTAAATGTAATTTATCTAAGTAACAAACCAAATATTCCAATACCATCCAGAGTCTTTACATGAGCTAAAATTTCTCTGCATAAAACACCATCTCTCTCTCTCTCTCTCTCTCTCTCTCCCTCTCTTAGAATTCCAGCCAGTTTTATTGATTTCAAAGAACCACAATGAAATTCAGCAAAGGCTGAATTCATTGTAAAGCATTGTTCAACTGCACGTTATGGAAATTCGTTGCTAGTGAGTCCCAGCTGAACTTCTTCCTGTCTGGATTCAAATCCCTAGTTCCTTTCAGACTGAAATAACTACTAGGTTATTTGTATTTTTGAGATGATGCTCATTAAGCTCTGCTTACTTACACCATTCACCCTTGCATGGACTGACTTCCTAGCAGCTTTGGGGGAGTAACCTGGAGCCCTGTGGAAGGAGGGGGCTGGAGTCCAGTTCCTTTTCCCATGTATGCCTAACTAAATACCTAAATAGATGCTGGAGGAGTGATGGGGAGACAGATTCTCCACTGAAAGAATATTTCTTACCTTTTAATCATGCTTGAGGTCATTCTTTGTCCAAAGACATATTTAAATATTCTGCTGAAGTTGAATTGTTTCCAAAGATGAGACTAATATATGTAGTAAACCGCTTACGGGTGTGGCTCAGCACAGGCATGCTGGAGCTGATATCTGAAGGAGATGACAAGGTTGAAAGGACAGAAATGGACAGGTAAGGAGGTAGAGATGTTGGCAATGAAGCCAGTACATTAAAGCAGACTATTTTCTTCTCTTCCTTGCAGGTCCCAACACATCCGATGTACTTTGAGCATGTGCATCAGATGGGGCTTCCCAGAAGAGCCAGAGCAGTAACAAGTTCATAGTTCCCATTAGGGCTTAAGAACAAGCTGGAAGTTTTGTTGCTCTTCCTTGACAATGTTGTAGGTATCTTGTGAATGCCCAGAAGCAAACCCTAACCCCTCTCTCTCCAGAGCATTACTCTTCAATTGCCACAGGACTCTCAAAGCAGAGGAACGTGGGGCGCTTGAGGAATCAAATTTTACTCTTTGATGCTTGACTTAGCAGTTAGCCTAATTATTATTGTAGATTTGACAGGCAAGTTGTTCTTCTGTGTTCCCACTCTTTTGACCTATCCATATATAGAGAGATTGTGAAGATTTTTTTCTATAATGCTTTAAAATGACAAAGTTCAGTTTTAAAATGAAAGCACAACCTCACCTCTCAGACATTTGAAAGCCTTTAGGGCTTGGAGAGAAAATGAAGAAGGGTGTCTAACTTTCATGAAAACATGTATTTCCCCCCTGATCTCTTTATTTGTTTTGGTAAGAAGTACACAGAAAGCAGATAAATATGTTGAAATTAATCACGTGTGTTGGAAGTGTGGGAAAAGAAAAACAGTGAAAAATCTGCAAAACACACATTTCCTTAACACATGGTGCCCAGAACAAACACAGGATGGGATAGAGATCCAGTGATTTGTGTTGCCATGGCACCAAGGAGGAATGCGAAACGAGGTGGAGGCCATGCGGTCCCATTCTTCCACTTTCTCAAGGAACATTTGACATGACTGTGTAGATTTATCTCCTGCTCTTCACCTTCTCTCAAGG
This sequence comes from Athene noctua, assembly GCF_965140245.1. Classification (NCBI taxonomy): domain Eukaryota; kingdom Metazoa; phylum Chordata; class Aves; order Strigiformes; family Strigidae; genus Athene; species Athene noctua. Next base: position 101,736,142 of record NC_134037.1, on the reverse strand, counting down.
ACTGTTTTGCAGTACTCTGTGGACTTTATCTCTCCTTCTTCCTCTTTTCCCACAAAACCAGCACACACACCTTGCACCAAGGAATGTGCTGTGCCTGTACTCAAGAAACAACGGCTTGACCGCAGTCCCACCCACTCACACATACATACTTAGATAAATACTGCCTCGAGTTTGTATCTAACTTGGAGGGATGACTGATACCAATTGGACGGACAGATCAATGGGTTTGTGCTCATTGCCCCCCTCCCCCAAAAGGGACACCTTTTGGTTAGATTTGGGCTCCCGGCTACGTCAAGTAATACCTGGGAATTAAGTGTGTGTGATTGCAATTGTTTTTTTGTGTGTAGTGCTATATAGCCAACCTGCAGTTTGTGCATCTATCACAGGCAATCTCAAAGAATCTGTAGATGTCGCATAAGAATAAAACGTACTATTCATGAACATGACGGCTTCTCCTGAATGCAGCCTGACCTACAGCATACGGGCTGTTTGTGCATCTAGTGTCAGGCCTATAGTCACAGTCTCAGCTGGCATATAAAGAGAGGAGTCCAGCCGCCCCTCACCCCTCTAAATCTCTGAGGACCGGCTAGAACACAAAGGGATTCATCTCTTACCAAATTAATTCATTATCTTAAATGCAACAACATGGAACTGCTTTCCGCAGAAGAGGCTATGAGATAACTGCAGGAACTCAAGCAAGGCCCAGATCCTGCCTCTGTGATGTGCTGATGAACAAAACCCCGTGTGACAAAAAATGAAACGTGCTGTAACACACACACAATTGAACTGCTGTGAAGGCCACAGTCTGGTTATATGGGCAAACCAAACACCAGCTTAAAGACAAAATTGAGGCCTCGTGTAAAGAATAACAAATGTAGAGAGACAATGAGATAGATCTATATGGTGGTGTTCCTGTGCCAGTGTCACCAAGGAAAGCATGGGTGACAAATTGTGACCTACGTTCTGTGGCTGGTAGACACCAACCTTACCCCCTTGAAGCAAAGAAAAGGGAAGCTTCTGGGTAAGGATATTTCTCATATTTAAACATTTCTACTATATTTTTATGCTATGGCATCACCAGAGAAATTCCAAGAGAATTAATGTTCAGTCAGTGCTCAGTGGGTATAGGAAAAGTACGGGGGGCATGTATTTAGCAAGCCAAGCACTAAAGCTTTGGGAAATTTACTCCCAGACATGAGATACCCTTGTGAAAAGCACATAGAAATGTAATCCATGATTTATGAGAATGAACTTCAAGAGTGAGACCTTCAAAATAAATTGCTATCATCAAGGTCTGTGCAATCCTGGAACATTTAGCTATTAAGTACCGTCTTTTTTTTCTCACTAGTGGTAGAATTTGCATTTTGATTAAACTAGCCAAATATTTTGTTGAACAAAAGAGTCTTTTAATAAATGTAATTATGTTTTTGGTCTAGATGACCTTTTTCCCCCCAAAAAACCCATCATGATTACATTTTCTATTAACAAAAAGTTGATTAATGTACTTGGATAAATTAATAAAGAAGAGATAACTGAATTAATCACATTTAATGTAATAGCAGATTGCTAGGAGTTTATGGATTAGTCTAAGAATTTCCCTTCATGTTATAGGCTAATATAAACAGACTATTCAGAAGTACTATATCAATTTTTTTTCCTGGCCTTACCCACAAATTAAGAGTGCACTAGTAAAAACTCCTGGCGTATAACAGGCAGAAGGTAACACTTGGGATAAAAGGACCACAGAGTTCCATGGGTTTTGCTACTTGCTTTAACAGGAACTGGAAATCTGTTCTGTTTGAAAATATAGATTTTAGCTGTCACACAGAATAAAAGTCTGGTATTGATTTAAGATGGATTTGGAGATATTCAGACCTTGCGGTTGATGAATCAATTTTGAGCTGATCTTTTTTGTTAATTACTGTCTTGCAGGTGTGTTTCCCAAGATCTGAGCTAGATAGTGCAGCAGTTGACTGATGTACTTTCTCATGTTCATACTTTAAGAGAAAAGAGAGTCAATTCTATTCTTCCTTTTCTTTCATAGACCTTGCTATCACACAACCTGTAATTATATCGACAGCTGGGAAGCATGCAGAGGATGAACAAAGAGAGCATGAGCCAGATGATAATGTTTTTCCACTCTCTGGAAGTATGTGATTCTTCTTGAAGAAGAGACTGTCTGAAAGCATTGGATTCCAGCGTAGCTCAGCCTATGATAGACCCAAATGTATAATCACAGCCCTTAAAATGTAATGAGTCCCCACCGTACAGTGAAACAATTCCAGACGTACATATGTGACATGAGAAGAACCAGGTGCCAAAAATTTCTCTTTTGTCTGGCCATAAAGTGCAAAAATATTCTCTCTAAAAGTAAAAATCCAGTGAGATCTTGAACATAAAACTTCGTTTATATATGTTCTTATCCACCGTACTTCTCTTCAGTATTTTTAAAGCACCTTCAGAAAAAAGTGGGTTTTTTAAAAAAAAGACGAGGTCTCCTCCTGTGTTCAAGATAGTTGATAGTTTTTATGCATATAAATGTACAAGCATGTTTGTAAATCCAGAGTTGTATTGGACCTTTTATAGCACCCAGCTCAGCAGATGGTGACCAGCAGAAAAATCCTAGCTACCTTGTGTGCACCATTGTTGGCAGCTCCCACATTCACCATGAGCTTAGTGCCTGAGGCACCACCTACTAAGCAGAGACTGAGAGTTGATGGCTCTGCACAGAGAGGTCAATAGCGTGAAAAAGCAGGTGGTGTTCAAAAGAGGTTGTGCAATAAGCAGTTAAGGAGCCAACTGGAATTTCAACATCTGGTTCATCTGAACAGGGCTATATCCCATCCAACCGGCTATATGCATATGACAGACAGACAGGGCCCTCTTTCTATCTTCTCGTATCTTCTTGTCTCCTGAGAGCACCGTGCCAAGGTAATAAAATAGTTCAGCTGTTGGAGAAGAAGCCTGTCAGAAGGATGGCCAGACTGTCTCAGGCCAGGGGTTTGACTGGTTTAACATCTTGCTTGCCCATGAAGCCAGCTCTGAGCATGTGAGGCAATCTAGCCAGCAATCCTTAATGGTTGTAATGGACCCCGTCATACCAGACAGCCTCTGTGTTTAGTTCCATTAATTATTATAAAGCCTGATATTTTTCATATCGGTTTAATGTCCATTTCTCTTTCAACTTAGAAATTCTGAGGCACTGAGGTCTATAATTTAAACGTGCAAAGTGTGTATGCTCGTGTGGGGAAGGATGAGAGGTACCTCTTTTATTGGTTTTTAAATTTGCAAATTCTCCTTTTCATGGAATTTTTTTTTTTTTTTGTTCTATAGCTGTGTTAGGTGCTCTCTCTGCTTTAACTTCAGCTGAACAGTTATAAATACAAATAGCAAAAGCAGAGCAAGCAAACAGAACAACACATTGTATTTTCTTGCAAAATTTAGGATGTGACCAATTAAAACATTCCTGAGGTAAATGTTTATTTATCAAATATATTTTGCAAACTGTATTTGAAAGGTTAAAAAATCCCTGTTTTCTCCCAAAAGCTTCTTTATACTTAGCTCCAGCATAGTCTGATAATTTCTGGCTGTAGAAAATAACAGAGTTCGCATTAGCAAACCCAAATAGTTCTAAAAAGCCCATTATACATTTTCATTTTTTTTTAAAAATGTAGTTAATCTCAAGCTTAAAATTGCCTACAATCTGTTGAACAGCTTTCAAGACTTCTATATAAGTAGAAGAAAGGATGGTCGCTAGAGAGCTAATCTTGCAGCTAGTAATCCTTTGTGTTTTCAGCCAAATAGGATTGCAAACCAGGTTTTCTATGAAGAATGATTAAGCTGTCTACATAAAACTCAGATTTGGAATTAAAAAAAAATAAAAAAAGAGGATGAGAAAAGGTTTTAGTGGAAAATTAAAATCTCACAAATCTCCTGTTTCATTAAAATCAGTACTTCTCATTTCAGTGGAAGAATTTTTGTTTTATTTTGTTTTGATTGCATGCAATTTCCATGGTGGTACTTCAAACTGCAGGAAAGTGAGTTCATACAGGAGATGATGCATCTGATGTATTCATTACACCCAAACCACTATACCAGCACAGCCTTCTGGAGTGTGCATTGCGTTGCATCTCCTTATTTCCATGTTCAATCCCAAGCACTAAAGTGAAGCAGAAATGTCCATATATTCTCTAGCAATACCGTGGAATTGTGAAAAATGTTATACATGAGCCAAACAGAAGAAAAGGTAATTTTTAAATCTCCAGTGAGCCCCAGTTAGGACACTGATGATCCAGTGGAAAATTACGAGAATATTCTGGTCCAAGAGGAAAAGAAATTTCCCAAGAGTAACTATACATTGATTTCATGCATAGGCTGAAGAAGTTAGACTAGGAAGCAGGGCAAAGGCTTGAGAAAGACAAAGCTGACAGCAGTATCAAACCACATGCTGAAGTTGTTCATTTTTGTATGAAACAGTAGTTCATATTGTACATGTATAAGATATAAGTATTTTTGAGAATAAACAAAGTGGATGTGAGGTTGCAAAGTGTTAATGAGGTCAGATCTTTCTAAAGACAGACAGCCTTTGGTAGTCTAAGAGACAAAAAAAAAAAAAAAGTAACTATTAGCTGGCAGGTCCTTAAACAACTGTGATTTTGGCATAGTCTTTCTGATCATATGATGCACATTCTACTAGGAAAATCAGAGTTGTGTAAATTCTTGCAAAGTATTTTTAGAAAGCTATGGAGAATTGTCTGGAAGCAAATCAGAGAAGGAGAGAATTGTCCTAAATTATAGAAATGTTTTAATTTTATTGTTGAGGATCTGAGAAAACTTACAGGAAAAATAACAAGTGTCTCTAAATAGGCTATAATAAATCACTGTGTATAATTTTTCTGTGCATTGTTCTTGCCTAGGTTTGCCATTTAATTTCTACAAGTATTGTGGGAAATCACTTTGCCCAGAAGGTTTTCAGTGCTTCTATTACTTTTTAGAAACTTAAAATCTCTCCATGACTCCATATCCTGAACTGCTATTCTGCTGTTAAAGCTGCAAGTTTGATGAACTTGCAACGTTAGGTTGACAACTCCAGATATGTAGTTGCCCAAATAGGTATTTATATGTATTCTTCTAAAAGTGACAGAGTTTTTCTTCAAGATCATTGAAATGACTGTACTGCAGCTTTCACATCTGCAGACAAAGAACTTCTGATCTGACCAGTTTATTCAAGCAAATGCACCTGGGCCCATTTGTTTATATTTCCTCTATTTCTGATGCAATGGGTTTGAAAATAACATTTCCAAACCAAACCTTGTTTTCACCTGTAACAGTGATTTGCATGCCCCCCTTCCTGGCATTTAATTATTATAAACAGTACCAGGAAATTATTTGCTTCTGTTTCAGTAGTGTTTTGTTGCTGTCATAATGATTTCAAGACTAAAGGAGTCACCCTATCAGGGCCAAATGCAAGACTTGACAGTAGAGAGAGTTACAGCTCTCTTGCTGGAGACCATCCCATCTGTGTTCTCAAGGAGTTTTTGCACATGTCCCAAACCACACATGATGTCATTGGTGAATGAAGAAGGAAAAGGTCATCCAGGTGTAGATGATAGCTCTAAATTAGCTTGCATCTTGATGTTCAGTGGTGGTTTTATTTTCACAGCGCTGATTAGGGTGAATTTTGTGATGTGATGCATTTTTCCTGTGATGGTGCGATAGCTTCAACTGAAGGTCTGTAGCTTCATCTGTGAGTTACTCAGCATTTTGATACTATTCAACCCTAAAACAGTCCTACAGATGGTGGTGAAATAACTTTTCAGACCTGAAAAGTGAATGTTTAACATTCACTCAAGTCCTTAGGAGTCCAAAGGTACTCAGCAGCTTGAAACCTGACCTCTATTATGTTGGGATTCAAGAGGACTTTCTGCGAGAGAATGGACATGTGAGCAATCCTGAATGAGAACAAGACTGATAAGAGCCTCAGCCTGAGCAAGAATGTGATAAGGATGTGACCCTGAATGAGGGGGGAGAAACTCGATGAGACAAACAACCCCCGGAAGGGGTTGGGATGGAAGAGGGAGTTCCACAAGGCAGGAAGCCTGGTGAGGCTGATATGGCACTTTTTATCCAATCATAAGAAGGTTTAAAGCGCGGGCTAAGTTAACTGTCCAGTCTTGAGGACTTGTACTGCATGTTACTCACGTGTGCGGGAGAACATTATAGAAGGGCTTTCTTAGTTGTAATAAACGGGCATTGCTTGATCACATTGGTCGTGTGCGTGCTCAGCTCTCCCGCACTATTCCACTATAAAGAATGAAAAAACTATTAAGAGATCAGGACAGTAGGCAGAGTGTGCCACAATGACTACAAGGACAGAAAGAATGGAGGTAAATACCTGTTGAAAGTCTAATTGACTCAGAACAAAGAAAGTACAGAAAAAAATCTAAGTGAATATTCATTTCCGTAATCTTGATATAATCTGTGAACAACAAAAGGTATGAAATTATGTTGTATAAAACACAGTCCTCCAATCAGGTTTAAAGCAGTATTCTCCTTCCTCTCACTGTAGCATTAAAATCTTTACAAAAACTGGGGTTGTTCTAGTCTTTAGGGTTTCACCCTGTTGCTAATGGGAAGGATGGCCAATATAATAAAATGGGAGGAACTTGTCAATGTCTGCAGTACAATGTGTAATCACAAGGTTCTCAGTGAATGACCTGCTATATATTTGCTGTCCATGCAAAAATCCATCAGCTACAAAAAGTTTCTTTGAACAATCAACTAAACCAACTTTTTAGACTGCGTTTATAAAATAAATGTGATCAAAAAGAGTGAAGAAAAATATGTGAAGTAAATTAATCAAAAATTAGTGTGTCTCATCCAACTTCAAAGTAGGAGTTATCTTTATTTTATAACCTTACTGAACGTATTTTTAAAGCCTAATAAAATATCACTCAGTATTTTTGCTCGGTGTTCCTTCCCATGGTGAACGTTAAGGTCTTTTGCATTAAAAAGGAAATGCATTACTGTGTAAATATATTAGTGGAAGTGGAGGAACAGAAGTGAAGATGCGAGTAATGATGTCAGGATGGTAAAGCTGACTTGGATGAATGGGAATCGGACAGGGTTTCCCTGATAACCAAAAGTGATAGAAGGCGAAGGTCGTTGACACAGTTCAGTGGGAGAAATGGGGGAAAGTACAGATGAGGAATAGTCCAAGAGTACTAGTCAGAAAGGTAAGCTCAGAGAAAGAAATACAGCTGAACTGGAAGGTGTTATGTATGTACTCGAGGATGCTGGGTAATAATACTGGAGGACTCCATGTATATGAAGCCAAAATAACTCAAAATGCTTACATACTACAGACTTGTCCTATTATTCCTAACCATTTCTAGTACATAGACTCCCTGGTTTTCCTTTAATCCCATTGTACATCAGTGCAAGATTGCTTCTCCAAGCTTCAAAAATGTGGCAAATTACAAAATAAGAAAGGTCTGGCTGAGCTAAGATAACAAGCCCCAGATTTTCATATACAGCTGCCTTAGAAATTACCCATTAATATTTTCTCTAGTAACAGAGAGTTTTGACTGAAAGAGGCATCTTTACAAGAAACTGTTTTGGCTTATTTTATCATCAATATATTTTTTAATCAAAGTCCTCCAGATGCTACTTGTGTTCTTCTCATTCAAAACCATCAACAGACATATGCTACAGAACCAAAGGCTTAATTGCAAGGATGTATCTGGAATCCAACAGAGTCCGGGGAGAGGAGGTGGAATTTCGTTAGTAATCAGGCAAGCAGACATGGGCAATATGAATAAATAGCAAAGAAATATGCTTAGCATTCTCACTGTTGAGCAAGTTTTCAATTACTTCAAGGTCCTACAAAAAAAAGGAGTGAAAATGGTGTCTCATACACAATTATATTCATATACACCCCATATTTCTTTAAGTATCAACCAGTAATTGTTATAGAAGAGGTGAAATTATGGCACACATAGTGAAGAAAACACATAAGGCTACATTTTAGTGATACCTCAACACTGATCTTTTGAGGAACTAATTTCTGTCCAAGAATGGAGTTGAAATGGAGTCGGTGGGAAGGTGACTTCTCTCCCCATGTGGAGGGATGAAACTGATGCATAAAGAAGAAAACGTATGAGGTATTGAGACAGACTTTCCGGTTATTTATAATGACTAAGTGTTTTTGACCAACACAGGGAAAGTAGCAGGGTCTGTACCCTGTTATAGAACATCATCAGCCTGGGTCTGTGCTATTGCCATATTTCACATGCTGCCATTTTAGAGTTACTTAGTTTGAATAAAACTTTAAAGCTGGTTTCTGAATGCACAGCATAATAGTCACTGTGATTAATCAATCAATGTTGGTTTTTTGGGGTCTGATCATATGATGCACATTCTACTAGGAAAATCAGAGTTGTGTAAATTCTTCTGCTATTCCAATAATGTATCTGGATATATTTTGAGAAGAAAAGCCACATGTACTCAGATTTGGTTTGTAATTTCATACAGTCAAGCATATAATGAAAATTAAATACATTTTTAGCACCTCAGAATCACATAGTTCTCACAACCCCAATACCAATTAAAAAAATATACAAAAATTTAAATTTACCTTATTTCCACTAGAGGTCAGTCAATAAATGGTAAACTTTCAAGTTGTAGAAATTTATGTTGTTAGCTTCTTTAACTGTGTAACTTGTGCAAATATGCTGAACAAGAAAATTATTGTATATGAAAAACTTATGCAAGAAAAATTCCTTTAACCGTATGCTAAATTTTCAGAAACGTATCCATCATTATTGCAAGGTGAAGTGTCACTAAATGTTTAACTATCAAACAGGAAATGTGCATGAAGAATTTCAGTTCCATAGTTGCAGCACAATCTGGATAGAAAGACTGCTTGTTGTCAAGTGTTTTGTAAATTATAGAAGCTGATTGGAAATCTACATAAGCCTCTTACTAAGCTGAAAACTCAGGAAAACTACTGGTTTTTTTAAAGGCAATCTGTCTTAATATAAAACTTGAATGTACCAAAGTGCTTTAGTACAGCTGTGTGGAGTTAAAACTATTTGTCAGGTGAATGGGAATTCAGAAAATGTTGCACCAGTCGTGTTTATCACTGACGTTATTTGCAGCCTTCAAATGTGGGATATTGCTCAGGTGTCTTGATGTTGAATAAATGTGGCTGTTCAGTTGCTTTATTTATTGTCGTTTTACTTATTACTTTTTCTGCAAGCAGCATATCCAGAATTTCACTCCTTATGATTGTTTTTGGATATTGAGTTTAGTTTATTTTTAATGTAATTGCATTGTTTATTGATCTTATCTCAGATGAAGTTCTCTTCAATAATGAGGTCCTCAGCCTCAAATGCTCTTTGGCTTCAATCTAGAAAGCAATTTTATTGTCCAAGATGGTCTCTTGGGAACCATTAAAACCGGTCAATATCTATGCCAGCTGCTATGTTTTGTTCTCAGTAGGTATTTATCTAATATCTCAGCTTAAATGCTTCCACTATACTTGCAAAGATCTACCATTTTTCACTGTCACCAATGATTATGATTTTAATCACACTCAAACACGCTGTTTGTTGCCACCCCTTTGCTGCAACTGCATCAAGGCTTCTCCTAAGGATTCACGACAACACTGTTGACATGTGGACCGAGAACACCATAAATGTGAGCACCAGTACTGATTCTAATAGGATGTTACATACATACAAAGGCTATATGCCTTCATATCTCCACTTGTGAATCAGATATAGATATAAGCCCTACCTATCATTACTCAGGTGTAACACTAATATATTTAAACATCCAACTTCAGGAAAACTGAAGTGCAGTGTTTCTAACTCAGGAATCATTGGCTGGCCTCTGCTTCAAGTCATGTGATGCATAATTATAAAAAAACTTTGAAATACTTACAATATTTTTAAATCTTTCCAAAAAGATATTTTTTATGCAGATCCTGGTAGCCCCAAATTGCGAGTCACTAACATCTGAACCAAGATTCATGGAGTAGGAGTACCATTAGTGCTGAAATTGTGTCATTGTAATTGAACTTGACAGTTAACTACGAGACAAAAAAGCTCATCTCTGTGAAGCCCCTGGAGGAGCGGGAGTAGCATTTTCAAAAAACTATCTATTGGATTGGACCTCTCTGCATTAATCTAAAGCGGTATGCACAGTTTTGAGCACAGGTCAGAGGATTTTGAAATTCAGTGGCAGCATTTTCAACAGGAGTTATGTCTTTTGCCCTGTTAACCATGCTTTTTCTGACACATGACATTTGAAAAATCTATTTCTGGATGTTTCAGCAAGAGAAGGATGAGCCTGTAAAGATCTTGAATCCAGCTTAAAATACATTCCTTTTAATGTTTCACAGCCAGGACGTTATAAAATAGAAATATGCTTTGAGATAAACTTTCTGAGTTGGTATCTGATATCTCAAAATATTTGGGGTTTTTTGTTCTTTGACTTTCAAGTCCTGTAAAATTCTCTACTTAGAACTGAATCACCTGAAGATTCAGACTGTGGTATCTATGTGAAAATGGTGAAGAAAATGTATGTATAATCTCATTCATTTACAGCAGCCAAGGGTTTGTTCCTTTTGGTATGACCTGCAGCAGAAGACCACTTTCAGAAGCCTGAGAAATTTTGGCTCTGCCACATCCCTTTTGTGCTTTTACTGTGATGGATAGCTTTCCCCAAGAGAGAGTAGGAGGGGTGGTGGGGAGACAGCAAAACTGCATAAACTGATGAACATGCATAGAGATTTCATAGAAGAAACTCATTTTGCTTGCGTGTCAGAAGAGGTGGGGCATGCTCAAGGGAAGCAGATTTCAGATGAAAGCTGCTGAACTTTCCATCTGATGCACTGAAGTGAGCACTTTGCCTAATGGCTACTCTGGGAAATTTACCCTGGAGCTCTTTAAGCAGATGCTGACTACAGCAAATAAAGAAGGGTCTTGGGTTTTTTTCCTTACCATGTGAGGCAAGTCTAAATGAATTTGACCTTTCACTAAATCAGGCTTTTCTGAAGATGCCCATCACGCTTTGTTCCCCTCTTGGATGGATTTACTGAGAAGACAGAGAGCTTTTTAGACCAGTGTTCTTCCTCACATCCCTGCTTAGTACAGGTGCAGTCTCCCTACAGCAACACAGAACATCAGCCTGCCTTGGAGCTGCTAAATAGCATAGTGCCACAGCTGAGGTGTGTTGGGTCATTATGTCAATTCACATTAATACCTGGAATGTTCTCATTCCTTTTTCTCTTTACTGCCCTAGATCTTTCCTACCAAGCTGTACAGACAAAGTAAACTCTTGCAAATATCTCACATTAAAGTCTTTGTTCACTGTAAAAATTTCCCACCAGCTAGCTAGGCTACCTTTATGCTGGTATGAGTACAGCTGTATCAGTGATTCCAGACCTGTATTAGAGGGACAATTCTAGTGATCTCAGCAGGGCTTTGCCCATTTAACTGAACTGTGAACACATCCAGCTGCTCGTTCTGAAAGCTGGTAAGCTGCAGAAGTGTTAAGTATTTATAGGTAGTGTCTTGCTGTGAATATCTTGAATGAGCAAGCTCGCTTTGTCTGGGTTCATAATTCCTGGCAAGTTATGACTCCCTCAGCATGAAAAACCCTGAAGGGCTCTTCAGATACAGCGGAAAAAAATTTATGCATCCTTCAGATTTAATTTTATGCATCCTTCAGATTTAAATTCGCGTATCTCATATGATCTAAGTGCAATTTTATCATTTTCTGTCAGTCCTGCTTCAGTCTCTGCCATCTGAAGTTCTGATCCAGAAAAAGCTATTAAAGAAGATGTTATGAGAAGTCTTTTCATTTATATCAACTGGTGTTCAGAACCAGACTGGCCATTTATGCATTTTTATTTGAGAACATATTAAGAATCACCTTGGGTACATAGAAGACTAATATATATGTATAGATGAGTGTGTACCTATATGTATATATTACAAGATATTACAGATTTTTCTATTCAGTTAGATAGGTTTTGGATTGATTTCAGTAGAAAGATGAGTATGGAAGGGTAAAACATAATTGAAAGGAGACTTGAGGATTGAGAAGTTCTAAAAAAAATATTATTTTGGAATGGATTTTAAAGACTGTGCAATGCATGGTTTTTGCATGTTCATTTTACTCTAAGTTGAACACTCTATTTTGCTGTGAAGGATGGCTGCAGACAACACTGAGTCCAGCTGTTAAGAGTGCCAGGTAAAGCAGGACTCTGGGAAGCATTTTTCATTGTATATCACAGAACAAATTGAGATAAAGAAAATACTTTGTCATTTTTTGAACTCACAGTGGTTGGTGTGTATTCTGGTGGGAAAAAAGTTCAGTTTGAATGCCATTCTCTTTGCCAGTATGTACAAGAGTGCAATGTGAAGAACAGAATACTTTAAAAGCTGGTACAATAAGACAGCTGCAAAATTTCATAAGAAAAAAAGTCTGAAGAAGAGATGAAAACAGGCTAGACATATGATACCCCGTTCAGGGCTGGGAATCCAAACCTCGGCTGCTCAGCCATAATCAACATCAGTCTGCCACCTGATCATCTTGATTCCTCACATACCCGTGAGAGAAATTAACTGCTGAGAGTTTGGATAGCTGGAGCTGCTCAGATGTGATTGGGGAAAAAAAGAAGAGATAATAAGGCGCTGTGAAACGTCGATTATTTTATGATCATTGTGCCACATTTCCTCCTGCCAAATCCATGACAATGTCAGGATGCTAAAAAGACCCAAAGGGTTTTGTCTCTCTTAGTCTTCCTGCATAACCAAGGAGCTGGAGGATATTGTGTGATTAACAGCTCACTTTCACAATCAAGTTACCACAGCTCAGCAAGTTAAGTTGTCAATATGTGTCAGCTGAACTGTGGCAATTGTTCATGTGTGCAGTTGATGCATAAAATGCCAAGCAATGTTATTTAACTCTCTTTCTTTGCATTAAATTACTCCCAGTGTGCCACGGGTTAGGAGTGCGCTTTGGAAGGGATTCACTGCTCTAAATTTAGATCTCCGTATTAGAGAGGTCTACGTCTGAGCTAGTTGTCTAAGTTCATGCTAAAGTCAATGGAAAGAAACAGGTGCTTCTGGAGTGCACTTTGCCTTATCTTGGCATAGCTGTTCAAACAGAGCAGGTGAATCCTGCTCCTCTCTGTCTAAAAGACATCTATATGATTAGTTCAGATATAATTGTCTAAGACTAAGTAAGATTAATCTTTGGAGAGCTACCATATCTTGGCTGATGACTTGATCATAAATCTAAGCATGAAGATATAGTAGTTTGTCTGGTATAATCTTTCATTGATCATAGGAAAGAGAAACTAAGATTTTACTGAATATCAGTTTGCCCAAGTGATTTCCATGGGATATGAAGAACTCCTTCCCCAGCAGCTCAACTTCTCTGTTTTGGAGTGGTAGTCAGGGGGAACTTTGGGAAAAAGAGCTTCCCAGAGGCCCTCTTCACAGGTATTTGAAAAGGTATTTGAGAGTATTAACAATAAAATATAGGACAGCCCTCAGGTTGCTCTAGATTATATATGGTGAGCTGAATGCTATTACATGGTCCAGTTAAAGCTACCTTTAATAACTGCATTTCATTTACCTGATCTAGCTCAGTCTCCACCTCATTCTCTTTTAATGAGTCATGTAAGTATTACAAATAACTTTTACTCCCATGTTGATCAAGCAGTTGCCACTTCGTTCCTGTCTCCTGTTAAGATTTCCAGTCCAGTCATATACCTTACCTCATGCTGGCATGAGACTGATTATTGAAAAAAAGAAAAATGCACTTGAGGAATTATTTTTTCCACATGAATCTGTCTTGCAGCATAGCTGCTGAAGCACTTGCTCCAGCACAGTAAAGAAAGACAGAGAAGGGGGACAGCTGCTGAACACTTGAGTGCAGCCTCAGGACTAAGGAGAGAAAATGGTCTTGTTTTCTCCTCTAGCAATCTCCAAACACTGGGGGAAAAAGAATTCATCCTCATTCCTAATAAAAATGAACTTTAAATTCAGGATTATGATGCTGACAAGTTACCGAAGGTTTAACCAAAAGATACTACATGAGTAATGTTTGGCTTTCTTCCTCAAACTCTGCATTTTCTGTCGGTGTAGCACTTTTATGGCTTATTTGTCTTCTACAACCTTTGTACCATTTTTTTCATTTATGATATCTATTAGTTAATTAGTCATAAGAAACCTAAATCTAAGCACATTCCTCTTTGTTCACAGATACCCCTCATACCTCTGAAGTGGTTGGTTGCACTCTGGCCTTCAAGCAGAACTGTGAATGATCACAGTTTAGTTCCCTCTTGGGATGTGCTGCAGCTTTTCCAGCAGCCTCCTGTTGTGTACAGCCGGGTAAAACCGTGCCTATACTGAAGCGAACAGGATTTCACTCTTTCACTTCAGTGGTGTCAGAACTTGGCTCCAGATTAGTCCCAGTTACTGGTGGTCTTGTGAAATAATATGATATGACCTATCTTAACTGTGTTTTGTAAATTACATGTAAATGTAGTTCAGGCCTTTGAAGAGCTCATAAAATTCTGGGACATCACTAATACTTAATTTACTTATTAAGTTCACAGAGGATACATTGAGGTGTATTCAAAACCAGTAGCACTCGAGATTTTTCTGTCTGCTTCTGTAGGCCCAGGGAAAATTACATCAATTTCGCTAGATTTTAGAGTGAGTTGCTTTGGGCCTTAGTCTGTGTTTCTTCACTTTGGGTGTTGGCAGCAAGGTTGGGTACACACGTGGGGATTTGCCATTCCTTTTTTGCAATGTTTCCCAACTCCTCCACACTATGACAGGCAACAGGGTGATGATCAGGTGCTCGGTGAGTACCAATTGCTTTGCAAGTATCAGTGTATCTTGTCGTGATTAGCACCGGCTTGTTCCAAATGCTATTCTGTCTCATTTTATACATATCATTATGCTGCTTTTAGTTGCAAAATAGTACAAATTCTGTTGCAGAATATAGTATAAAAGATGCAGGGTTTAAAAATCCTTGCTTCTTCCTCCGAACTGACAGTTTGAGGAGCAAAGTATGTGAGATACTATAGCTTATGATGGCTTGTTAGTGCTTCCTTCTTCCGAGAGCTGGGATTTTTCTGCTTTGAGAAAAAAGAAATCATAATTTCTTAATTAGTTGCATCATTTAACATGAGATGTTTGCTGGTTATAAATGTAAAATAGTTCATTTGCATTTCTATGACACATACCAGAAATATACTGCCATTGAGTACTCACCTGCCATGTCCTTTATAGTTTCCTGAAAGAAATACAGCCCTTATATAGGGGCATTTTCACAGTTAAAAAAAATTAAAAAGCAAGGAGAAGGTATTTAATATGAGAATACTTCCTGTTCTTACAGTTGTTGTTTTTCTACACAAATAATTCTTCCAGTATTGGGATCTAACCTAACTGATTTTTAGAGAGATTTGTTAGTATTACACTCTGGCTCTGCAGATAAGACTTTTAGAAAGTATAGGTTATTAGTGTAAGAAATGCTAAAATGACTGTGATAAGCCTGTTTCCACGCTGTCGGAGGTTGTGTTATGTGAGATGCTCGCCTTAAATGTTTATGCTTGCACAGATGATTGACTTAAAATCCCAGCACCTGTGATCTCTATAATGTTCAATCTATTTGTGCAGCTGTTCCTCTGAGACCGTTACATGCAGTAATTGATTAGTTCAGCAGTCCTTCAACATCCTTGCAGTGTTATGAAAGCTGGTGAATTAAAAAGCTATTTTTCAGCAGCATACAGCCCATTCCTCTAGTTTGCATGATACTTCTCAGGTACTAATATTTTGCTGTAGGAGCCCTACTTTTCCAAAATGGCCTGAACACTTAAAAATACTGATTTTAAAATTAAGAGGGAAAAGCATCTGTCTTCATCACTTCCTTTCCCAAAGTCAGATAGGCTTTCTATTTAATTTGATGAATAATTGATGAAGATAATAGCCTTAAAAAGTGGACCAGGAGGTGGAGAACACGGAGGAAGTTCAGTGAAGAACAAATAACCAGGATACCTTGTCTTTATTCTTTATGTGAAGGGAAAATGTCATGTTTGAAGCAAAGTGATGATGGTAGAGTTTAACTGTACTCATAGAATTAATATACTGTTATTGTTTCTGAGGAATTAGTATGGTGTAAAAAAAAAAAAAGCTCTTCATCTTCTCTCATGTTATCTAGTTGTCAGAGAACAGTTCAGTAATTCACCCACATGTAGTATGAAAATATTCTCTCCTACAAAGCAGTGTTTGAAACAATTCTATCACATTGAAATTTGAAACAAAAATAGTGCAGTCTGTGGTCACTTCCCAGTCTGATGTGCACAATTAAGTTTATTTTCAGACTCAAATTTTTCAAGGAGTATCAGAGCAAATGATAATCAAGCTGCCTATAAAGCAGTGCACATGTTACAGATACGTAAATAATTATATTACTGTGCTTGCACTACCCTAACATTGTCTCTTAGATAGATGTCATGGTGGTTTCTGCTTGACAGTTCTTCAAGTTCTCCAGAGTAAGAGTTGACTTAGGACTAAAAGTTTTACATCTGACAAATCAAATGGGGTCTGGCAGGGACACTTTATGAATATGAGAAGGACTGAGCCTCATTCTTCCAAGATGTTTCTGCACATCTCCCTTCAGCTTACTTTGGGCTTTTTAAATGTGTATCTGCTTTTTTTTTTTTTTGGTGGCAACAGTTAATTGCAGGTACAAATTTCATCATTTATATTACACATCAGATCACAGTCCTGCAAAATGCTGGAGATTAGTCATGTAATGGTATTCTCATGCTGAAGATGATCATGCATGCAAATGTTTTGTCACATCAATTATTTATGAAGTCAGATTCTGCATCATATGTATTCATACTCAGGATGCATACCTGGATAAGGGATTAATCCAGCGATGTTTAATATCTTGATTTAGATCAAATTAATAAAATTGCACATGAAGGTGTAGATGCAAAACAAGGTCAGTGGACTGAGGGGCTGGATTTTTGTAAATTTGGGCTTCGGTATTGAAAATTGAAACTCAGCTACTCGTGATTTAAACGTGGGGGGAAATAAAACTAAAAACTCCATAAAAATACATCACAGTGATGTAATAAGTAAAAATCATTGTAAGAGAAATACAGAAAATGTGGACCGGCTTCAGATTTTTACAGTTTTATCACTTCAGTGAATGCAGAAAAACTGTGAATGTTGAGTAGTAGCCAGCATGTAGTAATATAACTATGGTAACAGCATGGTGATGGCATTATTCTCCTGTCATGTATGAGATATGAAAAGATGTCTGTCACGGTGGGAGGAACATGTAAAACTTATCCAAACACTATGTCAAGAGCATCATAATCATGGATCACACTTTTTCTTGTCATGCTGTTGTAAATAGACAGAATACATTCTGTCATAATTTACAACTATTCTGGGTTTACAAATGGATAATGATTTTCAAAAAGTGATCATTTGTGTTAGGAATAGATTCGTGTTCTGCTACCTGCTCTGATCTAAGTCTGTTCAAGGTCACAAAGGGTAGTCCAGGGATAACTGGAAGAAGAGGTCTAATTAGAAGGTTTTCTATTATTTCTTTCAGTATGCAAAAGTACCTCATTAGGAGCTTAAGACTTGAGTTGCATGCATAATAAATCGCTGTTACTTTGTTGCATCTATTCTTGCTGATGAAAACCATACTAAATTCCTTAAGCAATGCAAGATAAGAATAGGATGCTTTAAAACCCAACAGAGAAGTGAATTTAAACTTGACAGTTTTTAATTTAAATGCTTTTTGTTACTAGAAGATATCTATTGCTCTTTGTCTCGTGACCAGTCCTGAAGAAAATAATTAATCAAGCTTTTGAAAATCAGTGTTACATAAAGTGAATCTCATTCTCTTTGGTTTCAGAGTCTTAAACTATATTTTGGTCACATTGTCAAGTTTTTCTCTATAGCTGCAAAGACTATAAAGTTTGAGGGGACCCTCCCTCTTTTTTTTTTTTTAAAGCAAAATCTAGTTTTTGCAAAATCTCACAAGTGATGAGCTGAGGACTTAAAGTCATTGAATACCTCAAAGGTCCCTGTAAAATTCTGAGCTGACAAGAGTTATGATAGATGTCTGGGACCGTCTTTGAAAACTGTATTTGAAAATCTAGAAGGAAAATACCCTCCTAAAATATATGAAACACAGAATCTGAGCAAAAAAGAGCTGGAATATATCTCATGTTTTGCTATTTAATCTTCTTGCTCTGAGGTAGCAGAGGTCATGTTGAATGCTTTTTAGCAGATATTTACCTGACATGTTACTGAAAACCTCCAGCTTAGTTCTCATAACCTTTGTGGAACTCTTGTAGAACTCTTGTAGAACTCTTGTAGACTTTTGCTATCCTTGTTGTTAAGCAGAAAGTTGGTCTAAACTCCAGTCTAGCCTCTAACCTTTCCATGCTGTGAAACTAGCCAATTACTCTATTTTTTCACCCTCAACAGCCTTGGAGAATTGTTAACCACTATAAACCCTTTTTAGCCATTTTGGATATACATGAAAACTGCTATGTCTACTCTATCACCTTACTAGCTTTTTATGTACTTACAAATTTTTCATTTAACATTTGCTCTGGCATCTTTCAGGGTATGAAGTAAGCTGATATATGATTCCCTGATCCCTTTCTCTGTTAAGGAAAGTACAGTGCTTGCCTTTCACCTGCTTTCCATGACTCCTAAAGGGTAACAATTCAGGAGAGATCCCTTTGGCTTTAGGGTACATTTCAGCATGCTCCACTGACTTTAATACAGTCAATTTATCCATTCTCTGTCATGCCCTTTAACGGTTCTGCCCTGCTTTCTACCTATCTGCTAATATTAATTGCTTTAAGTGGCTTGTCACAAATTGTGTGAACGCTAATGCAAAGGGCAACTCAGCCTTCTCCTTGTCATCTGTTATGTGCTTGCAGGCTGCTCCTTCAGAGAAGGAACTAGTCAAACTGCCTAAGTGGTCTTGCTCCATCTGAAGCAGCCCATGTATTCTGCTTTCCTTTCCTCCACCTCTGCAAGTGTGTCACTGCCTCACCTCCTCACCCCACTGTTATTTCTTTCCCTGGCATTGAGTGCTATTGCTCACGACATATTTCATCCAAAGTGCATCCTGCTTTCAGGGTGTCAGACATTTCCTCCCTATTTGTCAGGCTTGAATAAAAACTAGCTGCCCACCTACTTGTTTCTTCTAACTTAGAATACATAAATAAATAAGTAAATCTGGGGACCTGGGGCATCTGTGTCTTGCTATATTACCTTCCTGCAGCTCTCAAGTTAGTTAAAGCCTTTCTTTATTAAGGTTGTTAAGGCAACCTGCCCTCGAGTGCTTTTGTTGTCTATTAGAAAGTGTCAACATAACAAAATTTGAAAATATAAAATTAGATTTATGTCCTCTCAGATCCGATATTTTAAATAGGCTATCTTGAAGCTAATATAAAGGCTAATACAGGATTATTCTCCTAGAACACAAATGAAAGTGTTAAACAGGTTGTCTTCAAAAAGTAGAGCTTCCAGAAAGGTATTGCCAGAAACTAACACCCTGCTAAGAAAATATAAGTGAATTCCCTGATTTCAGCCTAATAAAACAAAGGCAACCACCTTACTTGCATAGTCATCATAATGAATTTTCATGCATTGAGGAAAGTGTGGTTTTTTTACTTCTGTAAAAAAGTTTTACTTCTGGAGAAGAGATAAAATGGGTCTTTAAATTCTTACGCTCATATTCTGAAAATAACATCTTTGTGGAGAGGGTATGCAATAAAACAAATCCTGCATTTAAGAATATCTTCTAGTACTGCTCAGAATGCATTTAAGTCACAGGTTTCTGAAGCCTGAAGAAATTCTCTTGTGCCTTTGCAGGCAGGTTTTCTTCTTTCCTGTCAGAAACAACCCAAACGTTATAGGTTTAGCTTCAGGTCAAATGCATGAACTCTCTAAGACACAGTAGATTCTTGTTCACTCTCAGATTTATGTCGGGTCTTTTTTTGACTGATGCATGTTAGAGAAATCAACTGAAGAAAAGAGTAGATGTGCTATAGAGACACCAAATCGGAACATAAATCACAATTGCATATTTAGAACAATGGAGGGAGGGCAGATTTTTAAAAAGAAGCAAAAATTCAAACCACAAACCTAGGTGAATGGCAAATTAATGGATTTTTACTTTTTTTACTGCTGAAGTGCAACTGTGGGAAAGAAGAGAATGTAGTAGCAGAATGGAAGAGAAAATAAAAGAAAACCTGCCAAACATTTCCTGTCCTCTGAGAGGGTGGTGAACTCTTCTGTGCTTCACAGGTATCCCAGTGCGGTGGATTCCTTCCCTTCTTCCACTTAATCTAAACCTATACCTGAGCACTTGTGATTTGTATGCTTTTTCCTCATTTCCAAGACACTTGCATGCAGTGGATCTCCTCCTGATTATCTCATTCAGCTGTCTTTCAACCATTCAAGTCAATTAACTTAAAATTAATATCTTGCCAAAAGAAAATGTTTTAGAAATGCTCATTGCCTTTGTGGGACTTACCTGAAATATTAGTCTAAATGATCACATTTTTTACCTTTCCTACATTTTTCTGCCCGTGAAATAAAAATCTGTTTAAATGTAGTTCACTGTTTTCTGCCCATAGACAATGAATATCTCTGAAATAAATGTATTAACAGCCTGTTCAATAGACTTCATACTCTCATCTAGAAACCTTATTAATTTCTATGTGTTGGAATATTTCACATTCTGCTTTGTTGATCGAGTTATTTTGTACATTAACGTACATGGAAGTGTCAGCACTACAGTATTTACTGAGGAAATTCCAGGAATGCTGATTAAGCCAAAGCAATCCTGTTAGATTGTCTCAATTTTTTAAGTCAATGTAACACTTCACATTTGTGGGCATTCTGTCTGTGAATGAACAGCTAATTGCCTTATTATTGTTGTTATTAAATTGAAATTTAATATGCACATGGAGAGCAACAGTTAAAACCTCCCCACTTGAAAGCTTTCTGTACACGTTTGCTTCCTTTGCCACCTCTTCTCTGGTAGCTCTGTGGTCAGTCCATTTTCAGTCAACTCACCTCACTGCCAAGGATCTTTGCTTTGTCCTCCTTCTTAGGGTGCATGCTTCCTGAGGCAGGGGTTCTTATTTTATACCTACAGCATCTAGTAGGGATCTCAGGGTACAACCATGATAGAGATCATCACGAACAGAACTCTTTAATAGAACCCTCCTCTTCCTTCAAAGTAGTTTTATTTGTAATGAGGTTATTAACTGCATGACTTGTACTAGTTTTCATCAACAGGTTTTTTTTCAAATGGATTTGCCTATTTACTATTCTTTATTAACAGTAATAGTGTTGCATGGTCATAAAATGGGTTTAATGGAGTAGAGAGCAGGATTTGAAATGTTGATCAGGCCTGTTGCAATTTACCCACATGCAAAAGCCCTATGTACCTTTTCTACATCATGATAGCAAGTGTGCTTTTTAAAAATATTTGCCATTTCTTAATAAGTCTTGCTACCTTTAGATTTTTGCTTTGGTTTACTAGGGGTTTAATTCTGAATGTGTAAAACAGTGCTGTCATATGCTAACACACACATTAGTCTTGTTTATGCACATTTAGAAACAATGCTTTCCAGTTGTCAGACAAGCTTTGTGGTCTGTTTGTAGTGGTATGTAGATTTCTCCTGTAATTAATATATACTTGTTCAACATACATTTTCCTGATTTGAAGGATAATTTAAAGGCATAGCTATCTGCAGTCAGGCAGAAAGAGTTTTGTACACAGTTTCAAATTGTTTATAAACAAAAAACACACAGGTACCTTGATATGAAGAGCTTACAGGTGGGTATTTTACATTCTAAAAAATGCAGCATAAACATGTACACCAAAAATGGATACAGCAAACCACCTGGTCAAATACAAGTAACAGATTCATGTGTCATTTTGGTCAGCCAGCGATCACCAGTACCTAGGACTGAGGTTAGGAAACACCATGATGCTTCCATCCAGTGGCAAGAGCTGCCCCCTGCCTCACTGACAGTGCCCAGTGGTCTCCCAGCTTATAAACGGCATGGGGACGTGCTGGCACCCAGACAGTGGAGTAAGTGTCATTTTGCCTCTCTAGGGTGCATCTGACACTATGGTAATTGTGAAAAAGGAATTTCTCAGGCCTGCCATACATATTCTGGGTATGTTTTGATGTCAGCAAAGAAGTACTTATGTATCACTTGTAACAATGTCCTTAGGACACACTTTCCATATTTCTTTAACAGAAGCAGAATTTCTTTAACAGAAATGGAATACTGCTGTAAAAACACCCTTTGCATCTGGCCGCCTTATCTTCTGAATTCAGCAACCCTTCACATTTTGGGAAGACATGAAAAAGCTGTCATGGTCTCTGAAAGCACTCATCCTATGGGTTCAAGCCATGTAGTTGACTGGCACTCAGGAGTACTTGATTTAACTTATTTGCAGCTCAGAAGCATGAACAGAGAGATGGTTTTAGTGTAGCAGGCTAGAAAAGCCTTCATTAACTGTGCTTCTCCTCCTAAAATAGCATCCACTTTTTGAACAGGAGAGGACAAAAGGTTGCCAGGTAGTTGCAAAATGCCACCTATTCCTTGAAATGTTTCAGTGCAGATGGTGCTGTGAAAGCTGAACTATTCCAGAGATTCAGACTGGCAGATGGAATTATCTGAGCATGTGTGAGCAAAGACAGCCACCTCCTCTCTGCACTGGTTGGGCACAAACCACACAGCCCAGGTGATTACAGCTGAGAAGTTGTGTCCAGTTAACCAGATCCTTAAATTTAATCCATCCTGCTGTGTCACTCTATTCACACAAGTTAAGTGAATTGCATTTAAAGGGCATTATGGCATTGATGTCAGTAACTGGCTATGTGCAAAGCGATGCTAAGTCATTATCTTTGGATCTTACTAAACAAGAAAAATGTATTTCTTTAATGTATTTACATTATTCATATTATAGCAGATCCCATCAGCTTTCTCAAATCAGTAAAAAAGGGACTGTAGACCAATCTGTTTTCTTTTAAGTGCATTTGGATGTCATTTCTTGGTCAGTAGTTTTTGTGCCCTCTGAGTTCTTGCGGAGATTTAAAGATTTAAGAGAGTCATCAGAATTGTGCTGAGAGTCTATGCATTTCTCTTGTACTATCTAGTGGGGTTTTTAGTACAGAGGGTATTCAGTCTTCAGGTGAAAGTGTCAACAGCACTTTATAAACGAGGTTCTAAGCCCATTTGGAACAGTACAAGAGCTGGCTCTGATTGTATCACAATTAGTTCAGAGATTCATTTTTTCCCTTTGCTGTTAGTTCAGAGAAAATGCTACAGGGAAAAATACAGGTCCTAATAAAGAGAGAAAAAAATTATGCTTTTCAAAACTGTCTCAGTGGTCTATATGCAAGAAGTTTGCCACTGCTGGTTTTACAAAGAAACCCTCTGATTGTAGAGTTAGGCGTCTTAAAACTAAAGTCTTCCCACAAGGAAACCAGCCTGACAAAGCTAATGTATTTTTACTCAGTTGGCCTATTCCTGTGAAATTTGGGCTCCTTTTAGGAAGCCACAATTTCCATAAATAACTTTTAACTTTGGTCTAAAATGATACTGCTGTATTTTTGCACACTTGCTTTTCAGCTTCAGAATATTTGGACTACATCTGAGGCTCCATGCTCATGAATGGATATGATAGAATAATTTTGCAAATTATTCAATGGGTCCTTAAATGTTGTCTAGCACTCACAATGCTGTATCCCATCTTTGTGCTGTTTTATCGGAATACTATTTCCAGGTGATTTCTGCTATTTCTCCTCTCATTGCTGGTTTTGAGCTGTCATTCCCTAAAATTTTTGCTTTCAAATTAATGGTCAGGTAACTTTTATGACTGTATTGATAAGCAGGGTGTTATTTGTTTGTTGGTAGGTATCCATCTGAAGCTGGAAATGGGTGTATTGTATCTGGTTAAATTTCTAGACATCCTCATAGACAGCATTTCCTTGTCAGTGCATTTTCACCTATACCTAAAAGACTTGCTTATAATTCATAGGTATAGAAGCACAGACACTAAAAATTACTCACACCCATCTACAAAACACTGAATAACAGACAGAAAGTATTCCTAAGTAAAATATACTTATAGGAAACACTTGAAGTATAACCAGAGGGTAAAGCGTAGGAGAACACCTAGAGACTACAGCCTTCAGCCCTCTGGCTCTTTCTCAAGGAAAGCATTCCTACAAGACCTAAGGTCTGTTTATATTTCCATCACTGGCTTATGGGACTGTGGACAAAACACTTCATCTTCTCTTGCTTTGCAATTCTGAAATAGTACTTGTCTCCCTTCACGTAGTGCTTAGAGTTCCTAGGGAGATCACTTATTTAAGTCCTCTCACCCATGCTGTCACATAACTTACATGCAAGTTTTATGAGGAGCTTCTCTTTTTGTTCTTAAGGTACGCTAGAGAAGGTTATTGGGCAATATGAATGCTTGCCTAAACTACTATTTGTTCTGCAGGATGCATTTTCAGTTGAAAACAGCTTCCTGAGAATTTGTTTTTGCTGATAAGAATATCAAGTGTCAAAAAGGGCAGGACTGCAACTACAGTCATGAATAATAGCAAGAAAACCACAGCTGGATCCCTACCAGCTCACATCTGACAATTATGACCTGTTGTCTAATGCCCTTCCATGGCATAAAAAATCAAGCAAATTTTGTACCGAGAAAAAAACAACTACATTTACTGTAAGAGTCAGTTAGAAATTATCTGCTGGCATTTCATAACATCAAAAGAAGAATGGTTTTAGCTTGTTTTTAGAGCCTGTAATTCCACTGGCTTGAGAAAGATAATGTAAGGTCTAAGGTGATTCTCCAAATATCTGAGTTTAGTGGTGTCTTCAAACAGCTCAGTAGGGAGTTCAGAGAAAGCAATCACATACAGAAAAGAAATGACTGACTGAAGAATAAGACTATGCTCACGGGGAAGACATGTGAAAGAAGTTGGGGTTGTGATGAATCCCATGCAAAGCTCAAAGGAAGCTATAAAGGGAAGTAAGGCTATCTTGGAGAATCCTTTTTCCTATTTGAGTGAAATTTCTGGCTTGCTATGGTAAGGAACAGCATAACTGAGAAAACAATGAAGTGTATTGTCCACCAAGAAATGTTCAGACCTTGTTCAGCACTGTGACTAGGTGGTGTCTAGAGAAAAGGACTGGTGGAAAATTGTCACCCAGAATGCTTGAGGCAGATATACTGCTCAAAACTTGTTCCTGTCTTTATTTCTCAAAGTCAACATGCTTTTTAAGGCACATTTTTTCTGCTCTTCTGTACAAATCATGTTACGTATAATAGGTATATTTACGATCATACTAGACAGAAAGGGAAGGATCAAGACTTTTCCTGACAAGGATGATTTTACAGTGCCTGAAAAGAGGGTGACTCCAAAGAAGGGCACAGAAAGAAGACACAAAACCAAATACCAACCTGGCCGCAAAATTTAACAGGGCAAGTCCCGGGCAGCGCAATGCTGGGAAACCCGATGACATTTGCTCCTGCTTCCAGTCTCCTGACTCCCTGATGGGAAACACCAGAGACCTACGTCAAGCAGACAGAGTGTCTTTTTATAGACTCTAAAACTCCATTAGGAGAAGTCATACAAAAATTGTTATTAGAAATATTACAATTTCCTTTCCATGCTACATATTTGGGTAAAAAAGGGTGAACAAGAAGAAAACATTAAGCCCACAAAGTGGTAAATTATTTTCTTTGGTCTTCCCTCTTCCTGTAATGGATCATGAAACTGCTTGGTTTACTTCTGTTTGACTGTGTGGCAAAAGAAGATGCATTTTTGTGGCTGTTCATGACCTTCACCTCCCTTTTGCTGGGGCCCAACACGCAGCAGAAAACACAGGATGTGCCAGTAATCAGTGGTCTAGCAGCAAAGCTAGTATTTATGCAGTATGTGTGGATACGTAGTCTATGTTATTACAGTTGCTGTACTCCCTAATATATCTCTCGATAGAGATGAAGCTAGCCACAATTTGGTCATATTTACCAGTAAGAGGAATTGAAAGGAGAAAAGGTTGTAACTCCAGAAAAACATCCTTTAAATATAATTATTTTTTAATATAGTGTCTGATAAGTTGCTGCTAGGGAAAAAAGAAAAAACTGATTTTTCTCAGAATTTTTAGTGCAATATTCCTTTAGAACGGAGATTAACAGTAAAAGGCTACTTAAGGTTAATAGTTCGAAGCTGTGAAGGCCCATACTAATCTATCAATTAATCTCAGTATGTAACAGCTGTCATGTGAAAAACAGTTTATACATCTAAACAAATAAACAGGTTCATTGGCTCTTTAAACATTAATGCAAAGGGTTAGTTTAATGGCATCCTATCAGACTCATGGGCACACTATCATCCATGCTTTGCCTGCAGGGTCTACTTCATCAAATTTTTCAGAGATTAAGATGAAAAGATGACAGTTGTTATTCAAACAGAGTTGTTCCTTGCCTGAGCTACTCGCTAGCTCTCACAGCATCTCAGCAAATTATTTCTATGAGCTCAGTGTATTAACTGAAATTGATAGAATCACATTCAGTAATGCTCATTTGCTCTTATGGCCTGGGGTTGTTCATCTGCTGATGTATGTTAAATCTCTGAAGTACTCTGGGGTCTACCCAGAGAAAAACAGAGATGCTCTGTGAATGCAGTCCATCTGCTTCCCTTCATCACCAAATGTATAGGGGGAATCAAATTTATGGGAGTGGCTGTGGGAGAGCTGGGCAGTGCAGGGATGATCCATAAGGTACAAGTTCATTCTGCAGAGCCACCTACCCTTGCTCCAAAACAGAAAAAGGACTGCACAAACTGGCCTGCAAAGGCAGAAGCAGTGGATGAATGATACTGTTTGAGATGCTGTTAATTTCTCACTGTATTGTTTCTGATTATTCCACAAAACCAGGAAGGACGACCTGGTTAGTGATCAGCAGTCACAGTGCTGCTCTTAAACCCGCTGTAGACAGGAAAGATCTTGTACTAAAGCATTATTCTTTGTTCTTTTAGTTTTGGAGTTTTTTTAAAAAAGGGGATTATTTGCCTGTTTTAATTTTCCTTACAGTTCAAATTGTGCGTGACAGTCTATTTTAATTACTCCATAGTTTGCTGAGTTTTACTGAGTTGTATGCAGTTGAAATCACCATATCCTACTGTGAGCACTACAACAATTTTTCAACATGGAGAACATTATGGGAATAGCGTTTGCATTTTTAAAGAGAATATTATCTTGGTAGAAAGACATGAAGTTGTTTTGTAGATGATCAGAGCAGCATAATTTAATTTTTATGGACAAAGATTTATTTGGCTTCAATACTCCTCAGAGGACTGGGAGAACATTATCAAATGCTGAAAAGAAAAGCGAGTTCAGATTTTAAGATCTAGCATTAGGTGAAAACAGCAATGATTATTTATGTGGATACTTCATTTATGTGCAAAAAGCCAAAAGCAAGCAATTTCAAATGAGAAATGCAAACCAAGACCTCATGTTTTCTACCAGAATGGCACTTTCCTTATCTTTTGAGCTCTGGCCTATTAATGGTGCTCAAAATTTCTTAGTGATCGCCACGGTGCCTTTCTAACTGGAAATTGGTTTGGTGTATATGGTACTGTTTAGTTCACAGCTCATTTGTTCTTAAAATTTAGCACCAAAAGGACAAGATATTTTAAAGTACCTGACTGTTCCTTAAAGAAGATGAGTGCCTATGGATGTTAGGTTTCTTTAATGTGTTCTTAATGTGACTCTATTTTAAAGAAATGGCTGGTATGCCAATGTTGTTTTCTTGCTCTAGTAAGTAATGAAGCTTGACTGGAAGAAAGTAAACACAATTCTAGTGAATAAAATCTGTTTACAGTGAAATTAGGCCTGATCTGCATTACTTCATGACAGTTAAACAAAAAGCATTTTCTTTCTTAGCACTGATTCGAAGTTTAAAACTCCTTGGTCTCTGGCATGAGGAGAGCACTTTCTGGCCACTTTAGTGTTGGCAAATAAACTATTGCCAAGCTCAAACCACCAATGGTCTCCATAACCATTTTACAAGTGGTGCAACAGAGGCAACACCTTGCTTTTGCATGTTTGTATTTCAGTATTTTGACGTTTCCTTTAACAAAAATTATGTTTTTTCAGATAAACATGTTTATCTTCAGATAAGCATGGAATCCATTTCTTTAAAGGTATTATAAACACATTCTTGTTTACAGTGGAACAATTCTGAGCACAGGCTTGTATTCAAGACTGGGGAACACACCCGAGCAATGTAGCCAACAGCTACAAATTAATCAGGAAATGTTTGGACATCTCTATTTCTAATCCAGTTGATTTCAGTGTTTGTGTTAGAAGAGCTGACTTGCTCTGAGGTGCTTTTGGTCCTTACAAAACCTTGCTTCACTGGTCTCTCCATGCCCCTGCCCTTTACAATCAGAACATTTCTGTTCCTTGGATTTGTTCCAAGAAGACTAAACAAACTATTGGAAACAGATATTGATGGCATCAGTATATGGAATGTCTCCAGATTAGATTTTGTGATTTGTTTATTGCACACTATAATTCAATTATGAGAATAATATTAATTTTTAAATGAAACAGCCAAACTTTGGGTGATTTTTTTTTTTTTTTTTCATTTATTTTTACCCAGCTCTTCCTGGATCTGTGGGAGAGTTGCTTGGAGCCTTAACCTTTCAAGTCAGCTTCTTCAATTATTCATAATACAATAACCCTGCAAGAGCTAAAACAATGGGATTCCCTCTGCTTGTGGAAAACAAATCTTCCAGCTATATTTAATATTTAAAGCACTCTCAAGCTATTACTCAGTGGAACTGTCAGTGGGAAATCACCATTCAGACACCTACATAGATCAATAAAATATCAGAAACAGAATGTATGCGCACTGGTCATTATCAGTTGCTCTTTATGAAACTATAAATTGACTCAGCCTTCAGAAGGTAGCTGTTGCCAGCAGAGCTGATTGCGTCATCCATGCATTACACAAAATGGGGTGGCTACTTTATTTAGCTGCTTTAAAAATCCTTCTTTGTAGCAAGGCTTTAAGTAAAAAGGATCTCACTAAAGTGTCATAGATAAATTGCTTTTTAAAGAAGACCCTTGCCATAATTTTAAGAGATCAACATGTGCAGTATATCACAAAATATTTAGGGGTAAGACAGCTAATATCAATTGCTGCTGCCAGAAGCACTCCTCCTAATGGACTGCAAAGCTGGGATGCTCTGCTTGTATGTGCAGAGCTTCTATCCTCATTTTCATCTCCTGTTCTACATGTGAAAACTGTACTCATACATATATTACAGTCCTCGTTGGCATAAAAATCTCTGTTAAAGGTGTTAAAACTGTTCTCACTAATCTTGCCTTCTTTTGAGAAGTCAGATGCTGTAAGTAATATTTACTTACAGAATTGCTAATTGTAATTACAGTGTTAAAAGAAAAAGGAAATTCCTAAAGTGAACAAAGAGTTTAAGGAACACTACATTATCCCTAAACATATTTTTATCTTCACTTTTGGATAACATCTGCCTAATGCTTTACCCAAGTCCAGTAAAGAAAAAATGAGGATGTTAATGTGGAAAGAGCAAAGCAAGCAACAGGGTAATTACTAAAGAGAAGGGCAAGAAAGGACTGAATGAAACAGCCCTTCATGAGGAGGAATAAGGATTGCCAGAGTCAGAGCTTCAGAAAACTATTTACTTTTGTGTCCTGGCCCTAAAGGACTAGCACAGGTGCAGTTTCTGCTGGCCCAGGAGAAGAGTCTTCCCTTTGTTACCTGGCTGCTCCCAGGGATCCAATGTACTGTATTTACTGTTTCACATTGCCAAGGTCCTGGAGACAGATTGCCACTGTAACCTGTGTAATGGGCCAGAGAGGATTCAGGCTCTAGTGAGCTCTGAAAGCATTAACTGGTTGCTTACATTAGCAGTATTTTTGTTGTCTGTAGTGGAATTTATGTGGGGAGGTGTGAGGAGGGTGGTTTTTACTGTCCTGTAAGAGTGAAAAGAACCAAACCAAGATGTATCGGTCCACAATAGTACACAAAGAATCTGAAAATAAGAATTAATTGAGTTCTGTTTTCCAACTAAGGTAAAATAGAGTTACAAACCTTTCTTTCCTTTGTTCATTGTAAAATGGCTTTCAGAAGCTTCTAGTCACTCTCTAAATGTTGACATTGTACTTTAAGATAATGACAGAGCAATGCATGAAAGCATAGGTGTTGCAAGCTGGTCCTCCAAAAGACTTCTGGAATAATTTGAGATTCTGAATTATTTGGATATCCATAAAAATCCCTCTACCTGGATCTGAATGCTATTTTCTATGCAGTGATAGCAGCCGACTTGTTTCTGGTTTTGCTGTAAATGGTCACAAAAGCGAACCACTTGGTGCCACAGCTGGCAGGTGGCATATCAAAGCATGTCTGGCGGAGATAACAGTCAATTGTCAGCACCAGATCTACCCCAGAATTCAATTCTACCATCACTGTCACCATGGAGATGAAAGCATGAGAATGGCAAATGCAGAGAACAGGGAGGACATGGGTCATACTCTCTGACAATTTTTAATTTAACAAGTGACTGGCAATACCTAGTGATGGTGAAAGCAAGTTCTATCTTTACATCCTGCCAGGGAAGGGATTGTATGGCAAGTGGAGTAGAGCTTTATTGAAGTAAAAGTGAATGTCTGAAGTCAACCGCAGGGAAGACCAGCTTTAAATCCCTCTTTGACGGGCTATAAATCCTAGTTCTCCTCCTATCCGAGTTGAACAGTGTTACAGAAATAGCTTTTTCAGACAGGTGTGCATTTTCTTCAGGCATGAAAGCTGTAACATTCAGGAGGTCAAAGGAAAGCTATTTGAGCTCCTCATCTAGCAAGTGTATTACCAAAGTCTGTGATATCGTCAAAGTGCTGCTAACTCTCCTCATTTCCAAATCATCAGGGTAAGCTGAAAAAACTACCCCATAAAATAAATACAAGGAAAAAGAAAAATCTTTCCTGAAATTTGGTGATACTTTTTTGACAGGGTTTGTTAGTAGTCAAGCAACACTTTCTCATATACAGCAAATGATACAGGTGCTACAGACCTTTATCTGTCAAGATCCTCAGATAACAAATGAACCCCAAACTTATTTGCATGACAAACCCTTCATACTAGTGTCACCATCTAGGAGAGAATCTAAGAGGAAAGGCCTTGGAAAACATGATAATAACATACTGGAAGATAAGAACAAGAGCAGCAATATCTAAAGATGTTCTTCCCATGTTATCTAATTTATGTAACCCTAGCCATTTCTACTGATCATCTAGTATTAGCAGCCTTAGATCCATCCTAACAGTACACTATGGGAGTTCTTTCATTGTGAGCCATTTGATACCTGGTGGAATTCAGATATCAAGTTCAAGAAAAAGCATGACATGCCTTATTCCCAACATTTTGCAAAAAAACACATTAAGATCAAGTGGGGAAGACTTATCTTTCAGCAGGAGCTGTTATGACTGATAGCCTGTGTCAAAGATTTTGGCACTCTCACTCACAAATATCAAGACTTCAGCTGTCATTAACTTTTGCTAGTACTGTTAAATGGAGTTCTGCAAACAGATGAAAGTGAATGAGGGCAGCTGCATCAAAGATGATATAATGTTCAGGAAATTCCAAACTAGTCAATTAACAAGAGGAAATAAAGCTATAAAATCCTAGATCAAAAGCAACAAATTGAGACCTGCAGATATAATTAGCTAAGTTGTGTTGGGATTTCTTTAACAACTGCCATGGCATCTTCTTATATCAGCAGAAAGTTGCCTCCTTTTGACTCTTTTTAATATTCTTTTTCTTCTCTAGGCTTGCTAATTAACAGCAAAAATGCAAAGGAAGTGAAGGACGAAGACTGTTTTGCATTCAGGAGCAGAAAAGTAAATAAAATTATCATGTATGCATTCAATGATATAGATATAGTTCTGTGTTAAGTACTGATTTCACATCTGGACAAGGCCTTGTTGTTTCTCTCTTGGATGTGAAATTTTATCAGCAAAACGGATTTCACACGTGATTTTCTTTGCTCGTCGTGCAGGACTTACCAGTTAGAAGTCTACATAGATTTCAAGGAGATCATGGGGATTGTGTAACTCCTGCCCTTTCATGGTCTTCCTTTTAGAAAATGTCTTTAATTCTAACAGTTACGGGTGAAACATTGGAGATACAGTTTAAGCACAACCATATGCACCCTTGCCATCTTCCACTGCAGGCAGCATTCGGTGGGGAGTAGTACCCATCGCTGAGATCACCTTGTGTGGACTTCGGAAAGGGTTTTGTTTTAGGTGAGTATAAAAGTCTCCTTTATACAATAGAAATCAGTGAATAGAGGAGACTTGCCAGACTTCTTGGCTGTGAATGACCAGCCACCACAACCACCTTGTCTTTACATGTTACCACATGGAAGAGAGAGACTTTTCTTTGGACTTCCTAGTTGGAGGTCAAATATCAGAAGTCTTGCCTCAGGGAAAACTGAAAAGGGGGCTACCTGCTGCTTAATCTCCACCCATTCCTGGCAGTGTCGAGGCCCTCGACAGTATGTCTTGAAATAGAATTTCTCTTTCATAATTCCAAAGCACAGCAGGAGCTCAGCCCCTCTGCACACTCTCCTACAACAGGATCCTCCACTCAGTACCTCTCTTCCCATTGTCTAGGACTAAGAAGTTTGTGGTATGAAAGATTTGGAGTCCACTTACTTCCGATGTCTGTGGACACAAGATGGTTTAGTTTGGCATCATAAAATAGGATCCGCCCTATGGTTTGAGTGTTCACATGGGTATTTGTAAGAAGGTGTTACTAAGCATACCAGTTGCTTGCCAGCTGAACCAGAAGGCTAGGAAGTTATCTTGGATGCTTCCCTCATGCTAATAGTGCTTCTGAGCAGAGTCCAGAGTCGTGTTTCCTACAGTGAGAATTATATTGACAACACTGATGAAATAAATTACTTGATTTTCAGGAGTCTCCAACAGTACTCAAAATGTCCTTGATCGGTGCAGCCTGCAATCATCTTCTGAAATCACAAATGTATCATCCCATAGTAGGTTTCCTTCATCATTCTGCTTGAACAATTTTAAATAGAAAATGTAATTCCACCTCTATCTCACCTACCTCTTCTCAGCTTAACCTCTATGGAGCCAAGAATTTAGGCTACTCTACTCTAATACTGTGGCTTGTTTTATATATCTCATTCTCTGACTATATTTTTCTGCAACAAATGAGAAATACTGAAGCCTCGAGACTCTGAGCTAGAGCTATTTTTTAAATTCAGAAAAAACAGAAAGACCCATTAATAAACCCCCTTCATTTTGTAGCAACAGTACCATGAGCGGTTTCTATGGAAACATCATTTTCAGGAGCAGGAAGTGTTCATTTTACAATTAAATTATAGGAGGTAGTTAAATTTTTGATCAAACACACATTAGAGCATGGAGAATTCCCAGCCAAGTGCCTCACACTGTTAAAAATAGGAAAAGTACTGCAGTATCCATGCAGTGCTGTCTAGAATAACGTGTGGAGAGAGGGGGAATCTGCAGAAAGTGAAAGAGCATTTGTAGTTTCCACCAGTGAAAGAGTCCAGGTTTTGGTTCGCATATGGGAAGGATCAAGCAATGGCTGGATTTGGCTCATGCTTGCAGTCTGATCTCAGACGCACTCTTTTGCTCATCAGTCATCAGGACAAACATAGAATGCGATGACTGCAGCATTTTACATTTATCTGGGTCTCAGAAAGATAATGCTGTAGATAAGTCCTGATCCTGAGGGTCTGCCTACACTGTGTTTGCTGCTATCTTTACTTAACACAGCTCATGTGGTCTTGGCAGTGTTGTTTAGAACTAGCTAGTTCCAGTATATGTTGTAGTCCAGCCACACGAAACATCACATAGGATAATTAGATGCCTTGAAAGTTAGTTAATTTAGGTAATTATGCTATGTAGAGCATTCTATATTGCTGCAGGCAGACTGCTGGTGATACCACAGTTAGATATTTTAAGTCAAAATCAGGCCTATATGTCCTAAAAGAGTATATACATGCCTTAGTAAATTCTGGGGGGAGAAAGTTTCAAGCAGTGAGAGAAACTATAAGAAGCTGGGCTGATGGGAAGAGGCTCAGATATGGGAAAAAGCAATAAGTGGAAGGACACTGTGCATATGCTGCTAAAAAGGAGCATGTGTAAAGGCCCTTGGCCCAAGGTGGAAAAGGTCCAGACAGCAAAAGGAGCCAAGTGTGAGGTTCCTTGAGTTGGGGAAGAAGCAAGTGGAAGATGATCAGTCAAGTGTAGAGTATAGCCCAAGCAGTAGGAAGGACCAGTGGAGATGGTGGCATCTTGCTGAACAGATAATAACTAAAGTCAAGATCCTGTTGGAATATAAGGTGCAAGATCTGATGACAGATATACAGAGATATCATCAGAAACATGTCTGTGCACCCACAGCAAGGAAGCTTCTGATATTTACCTTTCAAGAAGGAGCCTACATTCTAGTTAGTGTTTGGATCAATGTGTCCTTGTGACTCTCTCTTTTCCCAAGATAGTTATTCATCAGAAAATTTAAATCACTACCTAAGTCAATGCTATGAAGTTGGCATATTTCTGCTTTTTTAAAGAAACTTGAGAAATATGGATTTGTTAGGTTTGAAATCCAAAATTCCAGATATAGTAGGAAGTATTTACTTATCTAGAAGTTTTAATGGTCCTCACGATAACAGATTGCAAGGGATGAGTTGCTGATATTCAGAAATCATGACTCCAACTTCCCACATTCCAAACCACAGAATTAAAAAAAAAAAAAAAAAAAAAAGTGACACAATTTTTCTTAAAGAGCTGTTTTCTCAGCCTTTATGATCGTGTTTTTATGAAGATATGAGCACTAGAATTTCTATTTTTCTGAAATAAAATTAAGAATTTTGGATGTATTGGACCTTTAAAGGACGCACTATCATAAGACTCATGGTAATCATGGAAGTTTAAAGCACAAAAGTTAAAGACCACAATTTAAATGGATTAAAAACCTAAATATATTTTCTAGCAGAGCCTTAGGCAACCTGATTTAGAGTCAACTTGATTCTCCATTGGTAGAAATTATTTATATGTATTTATGTCTCTAAAACATGCTGGTCTGAAAGGAATTTGGATTGAGCACTGTTTTATGCGCATTGCTACATATGAGTGAGTCCACGAGCTAGGAAGTGCCAAGGAGAAATCCACTTAGTTTTCAGGTTAAAATGAGACTGTGATTATGCTGAGTCCAGCTACTCGAAATACAAGAAATAAGCCATAATTGTGTCCCAAGAGACTCTATAGAAGCTTTAGTATCTGTTCTCTTTTTCCATTGTAAACTATAGCACTAGAATTTTTAGTATCAAATGCAACAGTTTGTCTCAGCAGTACGGCTAGGTACCACTAGCTACTTTGTAAAATGACCTCCCAGCAGTCCTGTGTGAGATAAAAATCCTGCGAAAAATGTGAATGGTCGTTAGGATTGCATCTCAGACAGCCATTTTTCTAATATGACCTAATGAGCATCAGCTTCATGGTTTCCTACTGGTTCACTGGGCACCAAGTGCAGAGGTTTTAAATCCACATTTCTTTGCAAGTAGAAAATTGAATTAACTTGTGAAGTCACTTCTAACTTCTAGATAAAGTATCCTGTGTCATTGAAACTAGTCTAGAAAACAAAATTCTGAAGATACAGAGATGTAAGCTTCAGACACAGGCATTTTGAATACATGAAGCCATCAACACAGTAAGTTCGCACCAGCACAGGAATATTTCTATGCTCAGTGTAGAGGTGGCTGTAAGGATAGGACCAGGTGATACTCCCTGGCTCTGCAAAAGGCTCTGTCAGGCTCGCCAAGGAGCCACGCTCTTCAGGCGTTCAGGGAGTGGAAATCCCATTCAGGCTAGTCAGCCCCAAGTGCTGCTTCAGAGGAACTTATTTTCTAGGTTAAGCTATGATTGCTTCCAGGCAGATCTTTGGAGACACTGCTTTCCACGTGGATTTGCTTTTCTTTTTCTTCTCCTGATTTTTGGAATTGTGGCTGGAAGGGAAATTGAATGGATTGTAACCCTTCCCTAGTCTTTTGAAGCTGTATAGATAACATACTGAGAGGAAATTACTTTGTAAATAACAGTATTTCAAAAAAAGAACATTTCCCTTAATAGCAAGACATAGTGATCCCCCAAGAATGTGTTATTACTGTTAGCAGCTGTTAGGGGACACTGAGCAAACATTTACCACAGCCTGAAATGAATAAGGCAGGACTTCGGATAAACAAATGCCCAATTTCTCTCATTAAGAGAAAGAAATACTTCAGCAATCAAAAGAGTCTGGTTTAGGCAATGTGTCATATTGATACTATACTGGAAAAGCACCTCAGGGAGGACAGGAGAAGTGCTGGATTAACAGGGCAAAGGCAGAAGATCTTTTTTAACAGTTTTCTTGTTCTGTCTGAGAGTAAGATGAAGAAGAAAAAGAATTTTCTAGGTATGTAAGAGAAAAGCAATGTATGGATTTACTGACTGCAGAGGGGAGAAATATTGGTTTTGCTTTGTAAAGGGTTAACAACCTTAAACTTCCCAGCCTGAGGTTGGGGATGAGGACCCCCAGTCCTGTAGCCCCCCAGAGTGAGGATCTGCAGAGGTCATGTGGAAGGACTTCAGATAAATGTATAGGCTGACAGGAAGCCTTACAGGTTTTTTTGCATGCATCGATGGGTGTGTGAAGCAACTAAGTAAGACTGAGCTTCCCCAGGTGAATTTCCACTTTCCAAAAGATGTCTGATTTTTGTCACAGCTTGCATATTTGATTGACAAATTAGAAGCATCAGATCACTGTCAGATACTCGTAAATCATTCGATTTGGCTTTGTGCAATGCATGACAGGGTACAGTGTTTCAGCAACATTTTTGCTGCAAGGCAAAGATGGTGATTGAAACCAGAACAGATGACTATCCAGTGCATGCATTTTTGGGGTAAAGAACAAAATGTAAATAGTTCCAATGAGAACCTGAGGCTGTAACAGACCTATTCCTGCAAAGTATGGAATTACATTATTTTTAATTACCCATGAAAACCTTTGGCAGGATTTGAATTTTCAGTTTAATTCTATAGCTCACTTCTGAAACCCTATTGCCTAATTATTTTCATTCTATTCCATGTAAGTTATGAGAATAAAAGGATAAAATGTGTAGAATTTTAAGATAATTATTTGCCTATAATGGAAGCACAAATCTTTCCTAAAGCCTGTTTACACTGTAAAAAGTGTTTTGGAGAAAATTTATGGATTTTTAAAAAATTTCTGTTATCTGTATGAATTTTAACCGTCCACAATAGTAAATAAGAACAGTGGCAATTTTTTAAAATAGTCAGACATTTCTCCTTTAATCTGTTTTAAATGTATGTGCTGATTTAAATGTATGTGGTGCACTGAATAGAAACTTCTGCCTTTGATGACACACTTCCTGATCTAAGGTTCCTCTGATATATTTCAAAACTTCTTTAATAAATGTCCATAGTAGCTACTGCTGGGTAGGAATATATTGAACAAGTTCCTCCAATCATGTAAATCAAGCATTAAACAAAGTGGAGAGAGAAACTAAATTTCATATTATAACCTAATAAAATACCTTTTTGTGAAACCTGTTTAACACAGTTGCTTTTAATTCAATGATGAGCACTAGGTCATCAGCCTAATTTCTGTTTCGGAGTTACCCGAGTCACAAGAATCACTCAAACAAAACAGCAAATTATTAATTTTAGCATCAACTGCTGCATTTAGTCTTCTGATAGTGGCTGAAAATTGAGTTTCTATGTGTAATTCCTTGGAGTTTGACATCAGGAACAGCAACTGAGTAACAGAATAGGCAGAGTAGGCAGGAGACGGGCACATAAAGGGTTACAGGAAGGGATTAAAGATGTCTCTAGTCATATTGTCTGGACAATTATCTCTGGAAATTCCATATTTCCTGAAACTCTTTTAAGTGGGATTTCTCTTCTGCAGACTGAATTTCACCTGTGGTGAATAGGTTTTAAGATTGGCTGATTTTAATTAGTAACTTACTGTTACTAATTAACAGTAACTGACTAACTACATCAGGTCTGGTGACCTGGGACTATGGTAACCTGTGTTTGTGAAGACCTGTTTCTTAGGCCCATAAACAATTTTAATTTCTAGTGGTTTCTTATTGGTGGAAGGGGAAAAATGTCTCTAAAATATAACCTGTAGAGACACTTTAAAAACCTTTCTATGTATAAGCAGATATTTGTGTAATAGATTCTACCTGGAAGGTCTCCTTGGGAGAAAGATCTGTTTCTCAGAAATACTGATTGATGTCAAGTGCTTCTCACAAAGCCTCTGTGGAAGCGCTGATCCCCTTCATGGTTATCCTGTGGAAACCCATAGGACAACCTAAAAGTTTTCCTAATGGAATAAATCAAGATTGTTTATATAAGAAGAGACATTGGAAGTTGCAAGAAAATGGTGGCCTCCTACAAGTGGCAGTTTTCTGTAATGGATATCTTTAAAAGTCCTCTTTCTATAGAAATTGAAGAAGTTACTTGTCTGATGCCAGTTTATTACTGGGAAGAGCAAGCTTCACAATGAACATTTTATTGAATACCAAAAAAAATCACAGAGTAGCCTAATAATTCATAGCTGTTGTAACATCTGTCAGATTAAGTGTTATTTTTCTTATGTTTGCATTAGTACAGTCTCTCTAAATCTATACCAGATGTCACCGTGCAATTGCTGAAAACTTCCACCTCCAGAAAGGGACTGTAGAGGCTGTTTGTTTTCCTAGGTTTTTTTGGGAACTGTGCTCGATAGTTTAACTTATTGTATTCAGTCTTGCTGAGCTGCAAGATAGAGTTATCATGTAGAGTGAGTTTATAAAATCTTAATCTTGTTCAGAGAGGGAAAGGACATGTGACTGTGTGCGTGAGGTTACCAGCCAACCTGACAGGTCCCTCCACCATGAAAAGGGAAAGGAAGAACATTAGGGTGAGAACAATACTCTTTCCACGGCTGTATGGTCATTATTTCTTAAGAAAGGTGCTGGCTGGTCAACTGAACTGACACAAGTTGACAAAAAAAGAATTTAAGAAAGGATGATTTGGGGGTTTTCAGTTGAGGTGCTATTAGAAATTGTATGCTTATCTGCTAAACTGACCAGTTTATCTACTGTCATTCTTATGAGTCTGTGGTCCTCTCACAAGTGTCCGAGTCTGCAGGACAATCTTGAGGAACAGCCCTTCTGAGACAGGAATGTTTCCTCTGTCTGGCCCTTACTGCATAGCAGTTAGATGTGTCTCCTGGACAACAAACTAAATGATAATGTGCCAACCTCTTTCCCATCAGGAAAAGTTCAAAGATAACCAAGCGCAGAGGATGACAGAGGAAAAAGGGGAGAAAACCAGAGAGAAAGGACAGAACAGAAATTGCAAAGAGAAGAATAGTTTGAAGAAGACATCTGAAATCCACCCCAAGAAGCACCTCAAAAGACAACTAGTTTTACTGAGTCTTGAGCAGTAAAATTCAGGTGGAAAAAATAAGAAATTCAGGGAAGGGAGAAGAGGCTATGCATGGAAAATTAAAAGAAAGGGACTAGAAGGCAATTTAAACAAAATCTGTAGAGAATAAACTAGCAAGGAAAACAGCCTGGAAATAAGAAAGAGGATAGAGCATATGGAGGTTGGGTGGGCAGAGAGTTGGAAAGGGGAAGGTAGCAGATGGCTAGCTTTGCCGAGACAACACGTGCACGTTTACCCTAGTCTGCCTCCTTGTAAGTGAAGTGAAGGTCTTCATTAGACTTCTTTGAGATTTGCAAATCTTGAATTTTGCTGAAGCTGGCACGTCTCACAGAAATACTATTGATATTATAGGCTTGATGAAGTTCTACCTTCCTGAAGTCTGGCCCCCAAAAAAGCCTTTTGACTTTTTTTGCTATCACTTTAGTGTCCCTGTGTCTGGGCTTCACACAACTGTATAATATAAACTATC
The DNA here is from genome assembly GCF_965140245.1 of Athene noctua. Lineage (NCBI taxonomy): Eukaryota > Metazoa > Chordata > Aves > Strigiformes > Strigidae > Athene > Athene noctua. The sequence continues at coordinate 101,695,960 of NC_134037.1, read as the reverse complement.
TGATGACAGCCCATTATATATTATTATAAAAGATTTTTTTTTGTTGTGAGTTAAGAATATTCACATTATTTATAGGTAGCAAGGGCATAATTGCATTGGGCAAAGAATTTTAAATAAGTGTTGATAAAGTGATATGTCCTCATGAATTTTGCTACACCATATTTCAGAGACATTTGTATAACCTCAGGGAGTTTTAGTTCTACCGGTAATGTGACATATAATTGCTCATCTCTATCCACGCAATATATTCTTGCATTATTTAATCCTGGGATTTCTTTATTAAGAGAGTTTAAAATGTGTTTGGAAAATCTTTTATGTACTTGAGGTCGAATAGTTAAACCATCATGTATGTCTACATCTATGGACACTCATATTCTAAAGACATCAGTCAGACATTTTTGACCCAGGAAAAAGCAGGATGACTTCGTACTGAAGTTATAACTATGCTTTTATTAGCTTGTCTTCTTTAAAATAAACTTTTTAAAAAGACCTGGATCTTGGCAAAAGGAATTAATCTGTGTGATAGTTTCTACTATTAAAAAAAACAAAAACAAAAAACAAAACACAAAAACCAAACAAACAGTTCTGCCAAGATACAGCTAATTTTTCTGCATGCACATCATTTTTTTCTACAACAGCTTTGTAAAGCATGCTTAGCACAGTAATGCTGGCTCTGATTTGGACCTCAGCATGGAAATTGGCCAGTGCTTCATTCATTCTAGGAGGAGTGTCTTTCTAAATAATTAGATTATTTCTTCAGGACATTTTTCATACTTTGTATGCATCCAGTATATTGTAGAAATTACTTCATTGTCCCTTGGGTTTTGGTGGTGAATAATTAGAAAATCATCTCTTATTTAAATCATGGGTAATAGAAACAGGTCTCTGTAGAATGGGAAAGACTGGTTCTTTCAGCCAGCATAGCGTTAACTTCAGCATCACTATGTGACAGTTTAACTGTTCAGGATTCAGCCTCCGGTGATAGCTCACATTTGATAGGATTAGCATATTTATCTTATATTCAGCTACTAGTGAAGGCAGGAAATAGGGGTTCTTAAATAAGTGATGTTTTAATCTGAAATGCTCTAAACGTACACAATGAATATAGCTCTTTTTTGAGATCAGTCAACTATAGTGATTTCCACTACCAACCTTGTAACCTTAACTACTTGTTACATTACAAGTCTCAGCTAAACCATGGTACTCAGTAGTCTGAAATGTGAATAAAATGGTGTAGGTACAGTTTAGATTCATAATACAAAATATGACCTAGATCTCTAAAAGATGAGAATGTGGGATTAACAAAATATTCACTATTAAAAAAGCTGTAGGAATATTCTGTGATTTTTTCCCTTAAGTGTAAAAAGCTTTGGTATGTACTCCAAGCTCTAGGTTCAAATGCAGAACACAAAACCAGAAAGTGGTCATTAGACCAAATTTTTTTGTGCTTTTATAATTAAGCATTATTAATCAAAAATTGGTTTATTGTGTTTAATGATGTAGTGAAAATATTGTGATTCATTATGTGAGGCTTTATAAAGGGTTAAAAAGCATCTAGGCTTAAATAATGTGTTGTTCTTCAGAGGCTTAGTCAGTCATCCTTTCTCTCCAAGATAAGAACAGTGATCAGCAAATAACTACTTCCACTATACTTACAGTAACCACACATTTCAGACTGCATTATTCTCCTTATTGAAGTGGACATGTCCCTGAAGAGGTAAGAATGACATAACAGATATCTGCATCCTGCAGCGTGGAAAATCACTTCAGGCTTCATCTTGTTTTGTGCAAAGGCAAACAATGCAATATCTTCATCTCTGGAAAAGAGAAAATATTACTATTGCGTGCTGAGAAGCTCAGAGAGCTAAGGTATCACTCAAGTGTCACTGTGTTTACTGGGATTCATGGCCTCATAAAATGAGATAATATGATGGAATATTTTGCAAGTCATTAAACGTGTTCCCAAGGAAGTGAAGCTGCTTCCTGCTTACCGTTATTCTTGATGTTAGTCATCTGCAGTAAATATTTTACCAATGACTATCTAAACTAAGCATGAGAACCAATCTCTGACAGATGAGAATCATTCCTGGCACAGCATCAGGCAGTGCTGTTGGCTTTCCCCTGTGCAGGTTGATTGCAGTAAGGTGAGTTTTGGTGGGACCTGCTCTGTTGCAAGATGGGAGTGTTTGGCCAGGCATGGGAGTCTGGGTGGCGGTGATGATGAAGTGGCTGCTCTGGCATGCAGCTGCTCCTCACCCCACGCAGGTGCAGGCTGGCAAACAGATGTGAGGAGGGCTGCCTGGTTTTTGCCTGAGCTATGCACATTATTAGCTTATTGCTTTCACAAAGACTCAATTACAGCACAGATTGCTTTCAAATAATTAGCACCAAATTTCCTCCTTGTAACAACAGAAATTTAATCTAGGCAAGAGCCAGCAGCCTCACTTCCTCTCTCCCTGAAAGTCACTGCTGGGCTCAGATAAGATGCTCTTCTCCTCAAATGCTTACTGAAACTGGAGACTTTGCTGCTGTGCTCCATAAACAATACTGAACATTGCCTCCTCCACGGAGGCTTTTGTCTCACCAAACTCATGATGGAGATTGCAGGTTTTCTCTCTTTTTTCAGCATGCGCATAAAGCTCATTGAAGTAATCACTGAATGCGTGGTTGTTTCTTTCAGTCCACTTGCTTGAAGGTTACTGGATTTCTAAGAAATACCATAAGTGAGTACTGACATTTGCTCAATCTTCAAATCTCGTGGGGTTCCAGTTCAAACACACAGGCTTTTAGGTACAAAGATAGATCTTGACTCAATTTGGAGAATGTTCTGACTGGACCAACTTGCAACTCTTTGCACCAGTACTTTTTTCTCTATTTACTTTTCATTGCACTGCAGGTTTTCAGCTTTTCACATATGAAAAATGAGTTACCTTGTTTTATGAGAGTAGAGACAGAGAAGTGGAGGGTAAGATAAATAAGTCCCTTACCAACACAACAGGCAGTGATGCCTGCCGGTATCTGCAGACAGCGCAGAGTACTGAGATGCACCGCCGCAGGCTAACGCTTGGGATGGGTTAGGAGTCAGACTGCCAAAAGGCCTTCTGTCATCAGAGGTGAGAGCTGCCTTCTCTGTTTCCTGAGAGAACCTGCAGAGATCAGCTCCTCCACTTGTCCTTGGTGCCTACATTGTGGTGGCTATGAAGCCCTGCTGGAGGACAAACAGGTTGAAGTTACCTTGGGAGTGGATCAGCAGCACTCACCTAGGTAACAGCCACTATGTTTTCCATTTGATTTTTCCTGAATATATCTGTATAAAGTTTGGAAATAGCTTTTAAAAATTAGGAGACCCCCTGTCACATCCCACTCAGATGAGGGAGACAAGTCACTCAGATTTGCAAATCCCCAGTGGAGCGGACAACAAGACTCCAAGTCCAAACATTTATTAACTACCCACAAAGTATTAATTGAGCACACGATAATTGGCTAAGTATATAGCAAGTTGTGGCGAGCAATACAATATGCCTTGCATTTCTTAATGGGAAAGGGAAAAGAGGGAGACAGAGGGAATGGGGAAATACAGATCACCGGTCTGGGTTCCCGCTCTGATCCCGCCGGTGAGGGTTCCAGGAGGCGGCCGTCTTTTTCTCTGGCATCAGTTGTCTTAGCTTCACCGCACTCTCCTGGCAGCCGGGGGCAGAGAGAAGACAGAGAGCCCCCTTTCTTCCACCCCTTGATTTATACACACTTTCCTTGGGTCCACCCCCTAGGTCAACCCACATAGCTATGTATCCCATGTATGGGGAGGGGTAAGGTGTTTCACGGGATGATGTAATTAGCATGATCATGTTAGCCTTCATTAGCATATTGAGGGGTGTTAAATTAAGTATGTATTTCGTGGATAATGAAGCAAAGGTCATTCACTGGACACATGGCCCTTGAAATTTGCCCCGGTGCCCCAGAGGAGAGCTGCCCTGTCTCCACAGGGCTCTCTCCCCCAGCCACATCGGGCAGCGTTATCAGCTTGGGCCTCCACAGAATGCAGCCTGTGACTCAGAGTTTTGTCTTGCGAGTGTCTGAGGCATTTCTTCGATCAGCCTCAACTTTTGCTTTCCCAGGCTGTTTTTCTTAGTTTCTCACAGGCCTGGTTTCTCACCTCTCACACCCCCTCTTCCCTTATGTATTAGCAAAAGGAGGAAGGAGAAGGTGACTTTCCTTATCCTTTTTTTTCCTGTTTTATCATTATGATCTGTGTTCAGACTATCTTAAGAGTAAAATTAGTCCACCTCAGCTTTTCTAGCTAGCTTTAATTAGAGTTTAAATGTGTTTGCAACACATGCAGCCATCAAAGTCTTATTTATATGCATAGAAGCCACTCTGTTCATTACCAAGACAGACTTGAGGTTATTATCTATTGTTGTCAGACTTAAATTTTTGACACAGGCTATTATTTTACTAAACATTTAAATTATTAAGTGGAAGAATAATATGACAACATGACAAATAAGGTCCCTAGAAAATTACTCTTTTCCACTTAATACAATTTTAAATAAACAAATAACTCTTAATCAAATCTTTCATCCCCAGATCCTAAACTCAGCACCGCATCAGCGGAGATATTCATACCACCTGCAGCATTTATACCATGTCTAATACATGCTGTTTCTTGTTCAGGTAGGTAAGTATTAAAGACTATCAAGCTCTGAGTACCACAATAGTTAATAAGATGTAAAGATAAATCATGCCTGAACATACTTTACTATCTCCATTGCTGAATACAGGGCTCAGAAATAGGATCAATAATCGGCTAAGTAGGGATTCTTAGGAGTATGAATCAGTATGTATCCTGCTGAAACTACTGCTTTCTGACAGTAAGCCTTTAGGAGATGTTTTTACTGTGAAAATTAAAAGCTAATAGAGGCTGTTTTCAAACAGCTGCAGTAAAGAGAGCATGCTTAAGGGAATTTTCTCTTTTTAATGAAGCTGGTATTATCAAGCAATTTTCTTTTTTTTTGGTTTAAGTTCTGTTTTGAGTAGAAATACCATTAGACAGATGGATGTTCCCATGGTTTATGGCAGTCTACTAAATTACTTTTAATATCTTGAATATAAACAGCAATAACATATGCTTAAAAGTGCCTCAAGGTTAACAAATACTTAAGAGCTTGTGCCGGTTCAGATGGTTTTGTATTGGGCCTTCAGAGCAAGGAATGAATTCTAAGAGCATGTGTCAGCTACCGAGAAATGCAAAAAAAGACAATTATTTGGTCTACCAGTATTTTTTGACAGAAACCCTGCGGCTTAGCAATGCAAATAATTCCATGAAAAGAAAACTGCACAACAAGAGAAAATGAACTCATTCACAAGGAAGAGCATTTAGTATTTGGTTCAAACAAAGGCTTCTCTACTTGTCTAAGTCTGGAATGGAGCTGAAACTGTTATCATAATATATGTAAAGCAGCAATGTAACATATTCAGCATTTCTCAATCCTCCAGGCTTCTCTAGAATTTTAAATGGTGGACTGTTATGGATAATAATCTGATATAGATTTTCTGGGTTTAACTTCCCCTGTGATAAGCAGAGTTATACTGTTGAAAAAAATGTATAAGCAAACAAAAAAAAGGGTCAAACTCCATATACCCTTCCATCAAGACAGAGAAGATACATACAACAGCTAATACACCGTTGGTACACCACAAATTCAATGTTATGTTACAATGTACTGGTCCAAAGAAGTCTATTTAAACCATTTCAATAAAGCTTTCTTATCAGAGTAATCCCTTCTTGCCACTATTCATTAAATCCAAGGTCAAATGAAGTCCTGTGGGAGAGCCTTTCATCTTTTTTATGTGCTTTGGGAGAAAATCATAACACATAAACAACATCGTAGCTTCTAACAGAGCTAAGAGGTGACTGGGAGGCCTTAAAATACAGTCGATAACAGATAGAAATACATAAACAAGAAAATAAGAACTGTACAATGGCCTGGAAATATGTAGCGTAGCTGATTACTGCCAGCACTGTGTGCTACTGTGTTGTACAGAGCACTCTGTAAGGAATGTAATGATCTGTCATCTGAACTATAAAATTAGTTTATAGTTTCAGTTAAATTAATTTATAACTGCAATCAATCCTGTTAATTGGTCAGCATGGAATATAAAGAACAGCAACACCCCTGCACTTGAGAGCTACAATACTGTAGAGGATTTAATTCTAGTGTGACGGTAAGTATGAAGTTATTCACTGACCATGAAGATAAACTTATAGCAATATGGGGTTCTTTACTTAAATAGATCTCCAAAGTGTGTTACCCATTTATCATTTTGACTGTACAGACAATGAAGCATGCAGCACATTCATGTAAATATAGCATAAACTTAGGTTTGTCATTGTTCAAATCATAATTTTTGTTCAGGCCTAATATTACAATCAGTTGCCTGAGCATGTAATTTTATACCCTGATGGTACTTCCATTAGTTTATGCAGAATCAATGTTTTTAAACTAAAGGGACTGAATTACTGTAATTTAGGGTAACACAAATTCTGCTGAGATTTTAGTTGAAATTATCTGAGGTAAACAAATTATTTCGGAACCCTGATTATTTTAAGATATACTTTGCATATAATGACATAAGCAGAATTAGATGCCCAGGTCCAGAATAGATATAATGACTTCCCACTTATCATTTGTCTGTTACTTTAAAATCTACACACGGCTACAAGAGTGGCCCAGTTCCACCCAGCCCTGACAGGGCTAAGGAGGTGCTAGCATCCTGCTGGTATCCTAAAACACGGCCTTCCTCAAGGATGTGCGAGGAGGAGATTCTCAGGTCATCTGAGACATTTCTGGCAAGCCTCTCTAGGAAGCATATGACTGTCAGAGAAGTCTGTGAGACTGCCACCCTGGCAGCATTTTGTTGTGCATATGGCAAGTATGAGGTGCACAGAAGACACATGTTTAGTTTTACAGTCTTTATTGCCACAGAGGGGCACACATACAGAAGAGCTGTACTGTAGAATGCAATTTTAATAAAAGAAGCTTCACATTATTTGAAGGTCAGGTACCCATTGCTAATAGGAAACATAAAGCTCGTATACTTTTTCTTCTAAACTGAAAGTCAAGTTACAGTCATGCTACAGTGAAACACCAACAAACTCTGGTGGTTTGGCTTTGTATCTGAATGATGCTGACAGTTTCAGTTCTGCCCCTTGAGCACTTATGTCAGTTTTCAGTTGACAAGCAAAGGATTAGGTTAAGAAAGCAGAGAATTAAAACCAAGCTGCATTAACAGTTGATTACTTTCAACATGTAAATCAGCTTGGCTTTATTCAGTAACATTTTGGACTATCTTTTACCGTTGCCATTGCATTAATTTTGGACATCATTGCTTCCTAGAAAGTAATTATCCTGCCTACATATTTTCTTGATTCAATGAACAGATAAAAATCAAAACTGCTAAGAATAAATGAGGCATCTGATGGAATAAAATTCTCAAATACTGTTTTTGTGTAAGAGTTTCTAAATGTTGAAGCATTCATTTATAAGCAAATAATCTGTAATTGTTTGACAGGTCCTGTGGAAAGATGGCTTTTTAAGCCATAAACCATCATTTTGAGTGGAATAATTCCAAAGGCTGCTGTGTCTATTGTGCTTCCACAGCTATAGGTCTATACAGCTGTTGAGATATTCAGAATAAAAATCTTAATAAAGACCCATGAGCATAAAGCAAGCACTTTTTACTAGAAAAGCATGGATGGGTGAGATGACATAAAGGGCGTGGGCTGTGAGTTGCAGATGACTGCAGTTCTGCCTCCATTCTGCCATGTGGCAATTCATAAATTTTGGCTTCAGCTCAGGATATCAAAAGAATATTTCAGTGTCTCTAAGTAATGTGCATTTTTCCCAATATTGTTGTAGTTTGTGCTCTAAGACATATACACAGAAGAATAAATCTTGAAGCCTTAGATGTCCTATAAATACAAGGTGTTTGCACAATATAGGATGAACAGTGTACCTTCCTCATTGGAGTAAAGAAAGTTAATAGAGGTGGCTTCTTGTGGCATTGTGGCACAGTAAAGCATTGAATGAATCTCAATGCTGACAGAAAAACATATCTTTTAACTGTTTCATGGGGTTAATGCTAGGGTATGATGGACACATGTTCCTATGTTATGGGAGACGTTCATGCGTGAGTGTATAACCAGCACAGTAATTAACCTTCTGGAACAATGGAAGAGTGCAGGGAGGTACTTTTACTAGCCAATGTTGCAGAGTACAAGATAAATAATTACAGTAGGATGCAAAAAGGCAGTTGGTGGAGAGATAGGGAAAGGGTAAAAAACCCAAGGAATGAGAAAGAATTTGACCACTGATTGCATAGTCCTTAATCACAAAGGGAAGCAGCATTTCTGTTGTAGACTATCAATTTTGTAGTCTATGGATGATGATAGTTTGGGGTTTCTGTCAGTTCCCTCTATTCCTTGTCCCTTACAGGGACCTGAGGTTTGACTACAGTGAGAAATATAAAAGACTTTCCCCTCAGGTAGTTTATAATAAGAAAAAATATGCCGAACTTTGTAAGAGCATCCCTATCATGCTGCTTTGTCTCTCATCTTTAGGGTCGTAAAAATTCTCTAAAATGAGCATGCAAAGACTTTCAAGCCCTTACTGTGAAACTAGCACTATGTACTACACACTATATGAGTAAAATTCCCTCTTTCCTTTCATTTTCCTCTCTTTTTCTGAGAAAGACTCAGAAAAAATGTAAATACAGCATGTGAAGGACATCACCATCAGCCTCTCACCTGTTTTGCTCCCCCTTGAATAAAACCCCAAATTACAAACAGAAGTGATCTTGGCTAGCAAGGGGGGAATGTAGTTGCCTTACAAGTGAGTGGTGTGCCCTGTGTTTGGAAATGATGTCATACCTTCCGCTGACCAGACTTTGTCAAAATCAGCCACGGGATATTGGCAAAAAGTGAGTAACCCTATATAGCAGTGCAACATCAGCACAAAACCAGGCAGTAGGAGTAAGGGGCTCCAGGGGTTGTTCTTGAACTGTGATTGCTCACTGGATGAGGGCTAAAAAGAGTTTTTACTCTTAGTCTATGTTTTGCTAGGTGGAAGTGGCCATTTTCACTGCATCCAAAGTAAATAGCAAGTAGAAAATTAGGTAAAAGGCAGTTATGCATTACTGTTCACAATTCATAATGTGCTGTTATAAATAATGCAGTGTGCAGTATAGAAGTACAAACAGAATTATGAATAATGTTGTGGAAATTACTGAGGAAAAGAGAGTCAAGCTAACTTTATAAAAACCCTGGCAGGCTCTGACTTGGGACTTCTAGGCTTTGGTCTACCAAACTGAAAGAGATTTTTTGTTTTTTAATGCATTTTTCCAGGGGGTTCATGAACTGATAAGATATCTTTTTATTTTTATATACCCTGTTGGGAGGAGATATTTACTTACTTTGGCTTACTCCTTGACACTATTACCTGTTTACCTAAATTGTTTTACAAAGAATGGTAATATAATTTTTTTCTGTCTGTGCTGGTACGTTGGTGTGCTCTGCCTGACCATGGAGTGAGTCTGTCTCATGTGGGGGTGAATATGATCTCACCTCTGCTTAATGAAGAAAAAAATTCTGGGTAAAAAAAAAATCTATCTTGAAAGAGAGTGGGACAGAGAATTCATAGAGATATGCATCTTTGAGGAATTTTAAGAAGTTTATTGCAAATATTGGCACTAGTATGACTTTATGAAGACTGCACTCCAATACAAATATCTCAGGCCTATCTTGCATCCATAAATTAACTCTCTAAACATCCAAATGTTAGACATAATTCTAGAGAAAACAGAAATAAAACTGAAACAGAGGGTTTAAAAATTCGAGTACTAAGTATTATATTGATACACTCTGTTACTGAAAGATAAATGTTCTCTGTCTCACAATTAACATAGAGATTAATTCTACAAACAACTATTTTTAAAAGATTGCCTAGCATTCTGGAAAGGTACTTTAACCTTGAAGGATAGTTGTTCCTGATGTCTGGAGCTATACCTCCAGTAGCAGTCAACATTTAATATCTCTGTGATGTCACTGTCACCTTTTAAAAATGTTATTGGTTTAAAAAGAGTAAAGCCTTAAATAAGTCCTAAAATTACTACAGGATTGCACTTTGCACCTGCACTTTATGCAGCCATTTTGACTGAGAATAAGGTGTAGGAGTGAGTACTCTCTGAAATGTTACTTTCAAGACTATGGTCCATTTCTCTGTTACAGTATGAAAATTGATGCTGGTTTGGGGCATAAAAATTGGAAAACATGGAGAGGGATTTTCTCCTAGGCTTGCATGCTGGGTGTTGCAGAATGAATTCTGCTCAAAGGCTGACCGTGAAATTTCTGTGCTCTCATGTTGACTATGATAAAGAGAAATACTGCTTCCCTACGATTTGCACTTGCAGACCATGTTTGCACCCTTTTGAAGTGGGGTGGAGGGAAGGACAGAGTTTGGCTGGGAGAAAACACAGGGTGGCTACTTGGCAGCTCTTGGAGTCTGAATTTCCACACCACTTTCCTTGAAATTGTCTTTGGATGCATTGATAGATTGATGGTTTATTTACATTTAGATTAGATTAGATCATTATGATTAGAATAATACACTTCACTGATTCAATTTTGGGCCTCTGCTTTCAACTATGAAGATGACTTTCATGTCATATATATTGTAGGAGCTTGTAATTTGCCTGAGAAGTACAAATTGGTTTTGTTTCCATTAGGTAGAGGCAGAACATGACCCTCCACATCAGTCTTACAGGTTTTTGAATTGGGTCTCTACTGAAAGGGGCGGGGGGGGGGGAATCTCAACTTAGCTTTGAATTTGTTTGAAATTTGAAAAGAAAGAAAGAAAAGGTGTCTAAAAAAACCCCTTTGGTCATGGCAACTTTTGAATCACTTCAGATGACGACAATCAGTACAAATATATCCGTTCACATCAGTGTTAAACTTGACCCTTTGTTTGAAAAATCTCACTTATTCTTAAAAAGCTTTCAGATACATAGATGCAACCTCTTTTCAAGTGAATAAATGCTGAGCATGCAACACCTCAACTGTAGCAAGTTACTATGTGTGTAACTTTGAAGAAAATCAAATATTTCAGGACCCTGTTCTACTGAAGATGTTAAAAAATTTTAAAGTGAACTGTATTCAAAGATTTGAATAGACTTTTGAATAAAGAAATATAGTTTATTACGAGGTCTTCAGACAGTTGATCAGCATATCCATAAGCAATTATTCTTCAATAGCATTTGATTCTTACTGACAAATAGCCAAAAATTATCTCAGTCACTACCTATTAAAGACATAAGCAAACCTATAATAAATAGATACATGTTTTAAATAGTTACTTCCTTGGAATAATTTAGAATGGAAATTATCAGGCAATCCAGTGGTTAATTATCACATAATTTACTATTTCTAGATCCTATGATACAGCTGTCATTTAGAAGAGATATCTCAGGATAATTGACTTTTGATTACATGGTGCAGTAATTCTCATAGTCATCTTGTTATGTCACATCAAAGTGTCATGTAAGTATGTGGGACCTCGAAGATGGGAAGAGCCTGGTGACCACAGCACCCTTCCCAGCTCCTGAGCACTGTTCGATGGACCTGAATGTATCATTCCCTTAAAGTCTTCTGAATTTTTGCCAGTCTTGAGAATATTACTTTTGCTTCTATAATCTTCACTAGTTCTCTTATCAGAAGTTGGAAATAATTTGTTATTCATGACAGGTTTGTATAGTGTACCTCATTTTGAGTTTTTTCTCTGTTTTTTTAATTAGCTATTTAAAACACTATCTTTGGTCACTAGATCAAAGTCTGCTGAGAGGTAAAATTGCAGCCAGATACTTAATCACTTTAAACCACCTTACAATTTTGTGGTAACAGTCAGAGAGGGACCTGGGGGTGCTGACTGACAGCCGGCTGAACATGAGCCATCAGTGTGCCCAGGTGGCCAAGAAGGCCAATGGCATCCTGGCTTGTGTCAGCAATAGCGTGGCCAGCAGGGACAGGGAAGGGATCTCACCCCTGTACTCGGCACTGGTGAGGCCGCACCTCGATTCCTGTGTTCAGTTTTGGGCCCCTCACTACAAAAAGGACATTGAATGACTCGAGCGTGTCCAGAGAAGGGCAACGGAGCTGGTGCAGGGTCTGGAGCACAGGTCGTATGGGGAGCGGCTGAGGGAACTGGGGGTGTTTAGTCTGGAGAAGAGGAGGCTGAGGGGAGACCTCATTGCCCTCTACAGCTCCCTGAAAGGAGGTTGCAGAGAGCTGGGAATGAGCCTCTTGAACCAAGTAACAAGTGATAGGACAAGAGGGAATGGCCAGGGAAGGTTTAGACTAGATATTAGGAAGCATTTCTTTAGAGAATGGGTTGTTGGGCATTGGAATGGGCTGCCCAGGGAGTGGTGGAGTCCCCATCCCTGGAGGTGTTTAAGAGTCGGGTCAATATAGCGCTGAGGGATCTGGTGTAGTTGGGAACTGTCAGTGCTAGGTTAACGGTTGGACTGGATTATCTTCAAGGTCTTATCCAACCTAGATGATTCTGTGATAACAGTTGTCAAAGTATCTATCTTGTTGTATTTAGGGGTTTTTCCTCTAACTAAATAACTGGCTATTTCAAAAACTTTCAATAGAGGTACTTATTCTGTTTCTGAATTGTTTTCTACTGCTATTTTTTATAGTTCTGGAAAGTAGTTACATATTTGAATATTGTTAAAATAGTGTTAATGCAGGATTTCTAGGTATTATCTCTGGGACATTGCCTTTCTTTTACTATGCAAGCTTTCCATGATGATCTAAAATTTAAGACTGCCAGTTCTAAGGCTCCTGCTCATTTCTGTTGTATGTGTCACTTGGGCCTGTGTTGTGTATCATTATTTGGTTTACTTTAATAATTTAGTTAATAATGTCAGTGACTAAATTTAATAATTTAGTTAATAATGTCAGTGACCAAATATCTGATCTCAGCACTCTTCCTTATAGAACTTTTAACTTTGTTCACCAGAAGAAGCATTTATTTTGTGCAGGGACAAGGGACAAATCAAAGCTTTCTTGTACACTCTAGTCTGTCAGACTGGTAACAACTCAGAGACTGTCTAATGTAATGTAAAGCAAATAGGCTTGGCCTCAGGAACACAAGAATACAAATGGATTATTTTACAGATTGCTCCTTTCTCAGATGTACAAAAACTGTACTTCTTATGGGCTAATAAAAGTAAAGCTTTAAGTGATTGTGAAATGATCTATGAACTTTAGGTATTTTTCTTCAAGCCAGCTGACACTGGTAAATTTCAGTCCTCGTGAGGTATCATCCATCATCATACATAATCCTGTGTCTGTCAGCCTCTGACAGATGTGTCCCTGTCCTTACTGCAAGTCGCTGTGGTGGTTGCTGCAGCAAGTATAAGGACATGCTGCTGGAAGCTCCTGCTTGCATGTGCATACAGTATGAATCTTGTAGTGTCCTCCTTAAATTAGAATTCTCGGTTGCTCTATAGAGAAAAGTACAACTGTGCTATCACCATATTCAAGTGATAGGGTTATGAATGATGAGAACTTATGAAGCAATTTTCTCTGGTTGTGCACTTTTTTTTTTTTTTCTTTGAGCTTCCAAGGTAAATGTCTGCCAATGAATCTGCAATATCTTCTTTCTCTGGTATGCAGAATATTACTTGTTTTCTGACAGTGCATACATATCACATCACAAATCCGGATAGGATGTTAGAGATCTAATCACCCCCACAGACTGGGGTGCTTTGGGTCCTAAATTTTAGAATCTCACCAGACAGAAGAAGATTTAATGCCTTTATTTTACAGAAGGAAGAGCAATGTATGCTCATCTAAAACCTCTTCTCAAAAAGAAACCAGCCCTGCAGGTCCCCGATTTTCAACAGTTTGTGTTCCTAGTGAAAACTCTACCCTTTAGATGACTTTGGCATACTCCAACATCTGCTGTTGAACTCTACAAATGCCTGAATTCTCTGAGCACAGCACTCCTGCAAAAAACTGACATTGCCCGAAGCAGGGGCTCAAAGTCACCCTGAAGTCCTTGCAGCACCAAAGTGGACTCAAAATAGAGATTCCCCCACTTTTCTTGCCGGTAGGGGGCCAAGTCATTTAACTATGCTGTGAGCTGCCTGGGATGGGGGAGTCAAGAAGTTGGGAGATGGGTCTTCTTATGGACCATAGCTATCACATCCTGTCCCAAATTACTGAGTAGGACCCAAACCAAAAAACTGTGTATGTTACAGTACTGGGTGCCCCGGACTACATGCAATCTAATTTTTTAAATGTTTAGATATCTAACTCCAAAAGATAACTTCCAGGGTAAGATCCTAAATTGAGGGAGACATCTGCCTCAATGGAGAGAATGGTTTATCATTACCTTGAAATGCTGAATATCCTTCTCAGCCCACTCTAGTCTTATTCATGTCTATGAAAATTGCTATACCACTGAAATATCACATGATAAGGGTAATGAGTGTTACTGAAATTAGATCTATATGTCTTGCATGTGATGTGTCAAACTTACACCATCTGATCGTTCAAGATGTTTGTTATGAAAATGGTAACCAACTGGCAAAAGTTCAGGTGGGTGGATGGTATGTGGATTTATTCACAAAATGTGAATAAATTCATATTCAGTAAATGTGAATTCACTCGAAAGAAGAGAATGCAAAGTGACAGGTGAAGACGCTTTTATCTGTTTTTAAGGTCAGTGTTTGGGACTCATTTTCTTTTACTATGACAGCCTTTCTTCTATTAAATAAGGATGTATGGGTTTCTCTAAATGGCTCTGATACTTTTATATAACATACAAGTAATTAGAGCAAGGACTTTGAGATAGTGAGTGACTTCTAGAGCTACTCATGGAATAGCTTAGAGTGAAATGGACTTCTGGAGGTCATCTAGTCCAGTTTACTCCTCAAAGCAGGACCAACATCAAAGTTGGATCACAGATTTAAATTATGTACAATTAATTCATTATTTTAAATGTTTACTATATATGCTTGTTATGTGGGATAAACATATACACCTTAATTTTATATAGCATATTAATAACATGAAATTACATGTATATGGCTATGAAAGCATCCCATACTTCAGTCTATTCAAAATCCATTTTGAATCCTCTGCTGCTGGCCTTCCTTCCCTCCTTTTTCAGAGGAGAGACCAAATTCTGCATAGCAGCAGCTGGCAGGGTGAAACTTGCCTGTCAATAGTGCTGCAGTCTGAGCAGTCTCCCAGAGATGGGCAGCCAAATCCAGTTGCCTTCTTGGTCAGAGCTCACACAGTTTTGACATCCCTCTAAATTGTTTACAGCGCAGTGTCATAGCTTCAATATTTATTGCTCCTCAGAGCAGGAGGGAACATAAAATTGTAGTCTTGCACAAGTAGTTGTTGTATTTGCAAGTTCCCCTGACCACTCAAAGGACTAGCACGTTATATTTTTTTGAAGAGTTATGGGATAAAAATATTAAGAACTGTCCTGACAGGTGCACTCAGAGAGCAGGATACAGACTGATGATTTCTGATGCATGCCTCTTCTCGGGTCACTGAGTCCAGGTGTCCCCTGGAGTTGTAAGACTGGCTGTGTGCCTCCCCTGAGCCCATCCCAAAGGGGCAGGTTAGCTAACAGAGAACCAGAGAGCAAGATGCTAATGGATGTGCAGTGTGCCTACTACCCTTTGATTGCTCCTGATCTGTAGGAAATTCCCCAGAAACAGTCCCCTTGCTTTTAGAAAGGAAATTTCCTTCTGCTCAGGAAAGATTTTCTAACTTCGAGCACCATTTTTTAAAGGTGAATATTGATGTGTTTTGTGACTTTGTAGGTGGTTGTTTTCTGAACACTGGCTGTACTGAACACTGTTTAACCCTTCATGGCTCAGCATGAGAGCACCAGGTTGAGAGGAAGCTATTTTGAAACCTCTTTTGAATTTTTTTTTTTTTTTCATTAACAGCAAACTCTAGACTATGGCTCTTTGGTGGTCACAACAGTATAACCAGTCACAGCTTGTGGGTGATGACAGGGAGGTCTGGAAACCAGCAGAATTGATTTGGAGACCTTCACTGTGGAAAGAAGGGCAGCACTGCATGTTTTAGCTGTTGCAATGCCATCAGCACTGCTCCTCCAAATGTGTTATATAACTAAGTAGCCTCCTGAATACTCAGTTCTGCAAAATGATCCGGGCACTGACCAAAAGGGGTTTCAGGAATGATTGCCTCCGCTGGAGAATGACCGTGTTCTCTATCAGTGAACAAACAACATGCATAACTGCAGGAAAGCCCTTCTGGGCTTCCCTCACAGAGTTCCCCAGTTACAAACTGGGAGTCAGTCCTTGGACTCTTCCAAATGAGGTAGTGATTCTTGTGATGCTTAACTACAACTGTGTAGCCTCACTTCACAGTATCACCAGTAACAGATGGGTACTCTAGGTTCAATTCATATTTGTTTGTTTTCTCATGGAGGGAAAGGAAAGAATGATTTATGCCTGACAGAAAAGTCAATTTTGTAAGGAAGATGCTTCACCTTGGTTCTTTCATGAAGGACACCACCGTTTTTTGAAGGATGACAGCATTGCCTTCACACCTGCATCTCAACTTCATAACATGTACTTACAACACATGAATTGAGCGTATAACTCTATCAATCCTATCCATATTTAGTAGCACCCAACCATTATAATGCTTGTAAGAGGGAACAGCAACAATGGATTGTTTGGTTGGTTTTATCCTGGATGCTGTACACACCAGACGGGATGAAGAATTACCACTTAAATTTTTGGTGGTGACAAAGACTCATTTTAGTAAATACTTGCTGTGAACTGTAATGTATTTGCAGACTGATAAGAGTACATTAGTGTCTGCTACATCAGCCTGACCAGTCACTTTGGTTACTTAGCTGGTACATATTACTGTATTGGAGCCAGGCAAGTTATGTCAGCTGTGGTGATGGTGTAGCTCGGTGTATGTAAATATACCCACAAATACTTCATTTGAAAGGACTGGGGTAAAGGTGCACCAATTACTCTTGCTTGCTCACAAACTAGCAAGATATGAGCAATATTGTGCTCCTGTGTTTCTCATTCTGAGCATGAATCTGATTGTAGTAATGTAAACTAGGCATAAATTACTATTTAAACATAATGGTCCCATTTAGTCCTTACTTTGGGTATGTGAAATGACTGCACAGGTGCCAGGCTGTAAAGAAACATCTGACACTTTTTCATGTTTGTCTGTGGAGTGCCTAATGTGTTAGAGCTACACAAATAATGAGGAAAAATAAAGATAAGGTAAGCGAGGCCAAACTGCAAGCACTGCAGAAACCTTATCTGAAAGGCAGTGATATTTAGCCATAGAGAGGCAGATAGTTAGAGCCTTAAGATGCAATTCAAATAATTTTTTTCTGAGAGTCACAGGAAAAACACTAACTTCTAGAGTATTTTATAGTCACTACAGATCAAAAATTGATGATCTCTTTATGGTGAGAATAGGCTGGAAAAATAGCTTTCAGTACAGATGTGCACCTTTTGGGTTATTTGCTGGTAAGTAGCAGATGTTGTAAATCACAAAGGTGATTAATGCTTAAAAAAACCTTGTCAACTGTGCTGTCCATCATGAAACTAAAGAACAGCGCTCACTTTAAATAAGCTCAGTATTGCTTACCCTTCCAGGGAACTGGATGTTTAATGTAATGGTTTTACTACACACCACCTGTTAGGAGAGGAGGAACACCCCTTAGTATAAGTTTGAAAGAATGTTTTTGACATCTCAGTGTAACTGTTTCTCACGATCTATCCTTCTGTAGGAATTTGGAGGACTGCAGAAGTAGTGGTGTCTGAAGGGACAAGGGAACATCAGGATCAGGTCAACCAAAGTTTCACCTAGACAAATCTTTGAACCTCACCCTCTTGCTCCTTTAGCTTGCCACAACTCTGCATCATCTCAAATATGCTCTGCTGTGTCCTGGGGAAGGTGTAAGCTCTTCCAGCACAGCCCACCTGGCCATACTGCACTGCTAAAATTTCTTTTAGTGTAATAAAGACTAGAGAACATGCATAGTATGAAGATATATTGCAGAACAGACAATAATAGAAGAGTGTCTGGAAAGCTGTAATTCTTGTAGGACCCCACAGATAACACTTGTCTACCAATAAAGTTAACAAATACTTAGCACATTAGGTTCCCTAACTTTTAATCAGTTATTTAGTCAAGTGATGACCTTCTGTTTCTCCCATCTTAATTTTTTGAGAGTCTGATGAGAGACCAATGTGTTTTGAAAAATAAAATGTGATTGCATCAACTTCATGTCCTTTGCCTACATATCTATTTTCACCTTCAGAAATCCTCAGAGAGGCATCTCATGAGTTTTCAAAAAGCTCTGTTGACTGTTCTTCAACATACCATTTTTCATATGTTCACAAACTCTTCTCTTATGGCTCCAAACACTTTTTAACAGGGTACAAAGGACCAGAGTGTGAGGTGCTTTTTTTGTTATTAGTTGTTTTTTTTGTTTGTTTTTTTTTAATTCAATCCCATTTACCATCTGTTTTTGTACCTGGGCATTTTTAAGTAAGAAACCATACACTGCCCTTGCTACTTAAGCTATTTCATGCTTCAGTTCCTTCTGAGCTCTTGGATAAATATCCGCTGGTCCTTTTCAGGAAGTTTTTTCTGAACTTCAGTTGAATGCAGAATGCTTGAGGTATTATCCATTAAAACAAAAAAGAGTGTGTGTGGCAAGGGTGAAGCACGTTCTGGTGGGAGAATTTTCTAAACTCTTCCCCATTCACTATGTATAAAAAGTCATTTAACTTATCTGCTCTGGCCTTATCTTTTATGAATGCTTCTTTTGTGCCTTAACCATTTATTGTTGTACAGTCTTTCCAGCAGGCTTTTGGCCTTTGATAGTTTTGTAAAAGGATTTATTATTACTTTTTTATGCCTTTTTAAAAATTATTCCTTAAACTCTTTGGCCTGCCCTGTTGTGTTTTTACATTTAACCTGCCAGAGTTCGTTTTCCTCTATTTTCCTCATTTGAACATGATGTCAAGTTTTTAAAGGTCACCTTCTCCCTTCTGAAACCTCATCTAAAACACATGTTACTGATCAAAGCAACGATGCGGTAAGTTAAAGGTGAAGTCACTGCCTGTCAGTGAATGTTGTGGTATTAATGAGAGATCCAGACAGGAGGGGAGAGCTGTGGGGTGGTCAGCAATGGAGGCTCAACAGGACTTAGAAAGCAGTCCAAAAACTCTTTTTAGCCTCTCTGTGTCAACTCCTGCCTGGAATGTGAACAAGCTGCCCTTGCTTGTTGTTGCCCTGAATACGGTGGGATTAAAAAAAAATGAGAATTTGTACATTAGCAGACTGCATCAGAAAGTCCCCTTCAGTTTTTCCTCCTAATTGACCCAAGACCCTCAAAACTGGGTCATCCATTTGGGTTAAAAAGAATGTTTAGGTACTAATGTTGAGTGACATTAGTACCATGTTTAGAGAGATGACATACATTGCAACTGTAAAACAATAGAGTGAAGGAATAATGATTTTACAATACAGTAATATTTTACCAAGGAGCAAATGTAAATAAACCAGCCTTAAGTTGTAGTAGTATTATTATTATGTTAAGGCTCTTGTTGCTCAGCACGCTGAGAAGTTTTAAAGCAGAGCATGTGCATTAAAAGAAGTATTACAAATAGGTTCATCTGATGATTATAGAGAACAATTCAATTTTTTAAATTCCAAAAATCTATCAGGAATATTTAAAATATTTAAAAATTATACTGTCACATAAAACACTACCATTAGATTGTGCTCTTTTCCACCAGTCTGAAGCCGTTCCTTTTACAGCACTGCTCCTCAAAGTTCCTTGTAATATCATAGGCATGGTAGTCTCTCAGAGTTTTGTTGGGTTTAACACTATAAAATAAATCATTATTCATGGTTTAATGGTGAGAGGAACAAAACAATGAAAAAATGCCTTTGGGCAGTTGGTGATGCAAAATTATTCTTTTGTTCTTGTTATAGATATTGTTAGGACCTAGTTCTTCACTAAATAAGTGGTGTCAGGTCCCCCATCCACATAGGAGAAGGTCCATTAGTCATTAAGGAGCTGCAGATGCTTACAGTGTGGAGTGCTATCACTGTTCTGCAGACCCAATGGTGTATAGCAGTGTCATGGTTAATACTGTAGGGAATTAGCACAACAAAATTCCGTGTGAGGCACTATGGAAGGAGAATGTGATAGTTACCTTAAACAAAACTGATATCTCTCCTTTGCACTCACAGATTTAATTCACTGCCAAGACATACACCCGTGTGGTTTGGCCAGGACAAGGAATGCTGGCCTTACCTCTCTTTTCTTTTGTGACTGGCAGCAATCAACTGAATTCTGAATATGTGCTTTATGGCCCCTAGGTGTGGATGGTGTTTGGATTTCCTTCATCTCATTATTTTGCTTCAGCCCTTGTAAGTCTTGGGCAAAATTTCTGTGTTTCATGGCATTTTTTTGCCTTACATGTTCTTCATCATCTTGTCCCTTAATCATTAGGCTGGCTTATTCTTTCCATCTGGTCATTCAAATGAAATCACACATATAGTGCTCTGTAGCAATTAATGCATATCACTGTCTTTCACACATTTTCATTCATGCCTTTTTCGTACTAATCTTGATATTTCTTTTACAAATCCCTACCATCTAATGCTAGGCATCAGCTGTTTCTCAGAGGATAGGGAGAACTGGAGAAACATGGGACCATCCAAGCCTTTCCAAAGAAGGGGCACAGAGGAACTAGAGGTTAAAAAAAAACCCCTAAATCTAAGTCAGTTAAAGATTTCTATGCACTTAGGCAGAAATTACTTGAAAGGCTACCACTCTGAACCTATTTTCTCTCTGTCAGTACCAATGATTTACCTTTTCTATCAGAAACATGTTCATGTTTCTACATGCCTTTTTTTTCTCTTTATCTTTACAGCTATTCAGATCAGGGCTGGGACTATTTCCCTGTCACACAGATAGCTTAACTCCACATCTTCTCCCCAGTGACTTCATTTTCTCCAGGCTGTTGTAAAAACACTGTTTCTTCCAAAATGCCGCTGTTAAATTTACATTCCTTTGAACTCCTGACTTCCCGTCTCTTACAACATCTCTGACAAGATTCTTTTTCTCTCCTGCCTAGACCCTTGTCTCTCTTAACACAATTTGTAAAGTAACATTTTGTGGAAGAACAAAGAAATAATGTTTTTTAAATACAATTAACTGGCACTTTCAAACATATTTTAAAATATATAGAGCCAAAACCTCCACTAGAGCTTAACTTTAGAGCTTCCTGTCTCCAGTTCAGTTTACTTTTATTTCATAGCTCTTACCAGAGAATTTCAGAAGCCTTCAGCCTGAAACCCCACGTTTGCTTGCTATTCCCCTAAGAGGGACTGTAAGTGATGGGTAAAGAATTAATCAAAAATTTGCAGAGAAAAAAATTTAAGCAATACAGAATGAAAATTAATAAAACCCTGTACAAAATTTTCCATGTGTAGTCGCTGAGGAATTTAGAAACCTTCAGATCCCATAATTAGATATTTAATCAAGTGAGGTTTAAATATTTTAAAAAAATCAAATAATTCTTCTATCATGCATTCTTCCTCAGCTAAACAGTTCCTGTTTTGAGAAAGGAATTGCAAGACACTGAAGTCTGTTTATTATACAATCCCAAGGCAGAGAACTAAAATCATGGCAGTTATACTAGGCGATTTCTCCTAGGATCCAATTTAAGAAATTGACCACACACATGGTTTTGGTGTTATGACCAGAAAACAACCCTGCAAATAACAGCTTGGACCTAAGAATCTTAACCTGAGGTTTTTAAAAGAGGTGTTTTTTTCTCCTCCCAAACTGTGACAAAAACCACACACTTGGAACAGAAGGTATCTGCTATTTCATTTACTTTATTATACTCAGGCTTATTTGAAAGAATTATTTATACTTCTGTCACTCTTCTTTAAACCTGAAAAACAGTCAAGTTTGTCCTTACGTTGCATGCAATTCTTTAGTTAGTAATTCTTATTCTATTGCCAAAAAGTCATGGAAGGTATGAATTATCTTGATTAATGCAATTGAGATAATGGTATATAGATACTGTCATTTTCAGTTACATAGTTCAGCTGGGGCATTAACATATGTAGCTTTACATTGTCAAAAGTTTTGTAAGATAGAAAAACTTAAGGCTTTACCATTACTACAGCTTAACAAAGGTACTCCGTTCAGAAAGAGAATGATCTACTGTCTTTATAATAAACACACTACCTCCTGCACTCGTTGTTGTCCATGTGCACAGTCATACTATTTCTTAGCACAGTTGCCATGTGTGGATTTGTCCCCAGGAAACTTTTCAGCTCTTGGCTGTGTGGGAGACCTCATAAAAGCCATGTGGGAACAATGCTCTAGGCTTTGCTAAGCAAGGCATCCTAAACATTTTTGCTGTTAGGATGTCTGAAAATCACCCATCAAGACAGCAGGAAAGTGCAGACAGAAATGCAGAATCCTTGCACTCCAAAATCCGCTAGGTTATGTTGTTCTGGGTTTACAAAATTGCATAAATGTGACAGAAGTTCATGCAGCTCTGCTCCCATCCCTCTGCAGATTGTCAGAAGACGTTTTCCCACTGACTTCTTAGGCAGCAGAAATCTTGTTACTGTCAGCTGATTGGTTTCCCAAACCCAAATGAAAATTAAGGCAACAAACCCCATTAATTTTTCATCGGATTCAGCTTCTTGTGCCAGCTTAGTAGATAGTGTATAAAAGCCACCTTGGCATGAAGAAGAGCAGGGATGAGCACTTGAGGGTTGAGCAGGCTGGGGTATGGGGAGTCAGCTCTTCCACTAGGAAAACAAGCTTATTTTGGACAGAAGGAGCACAGTCTTAGAAATGGTGGTGTTAATGTTCCAGTGTGGCAGTGCTGCTCCAACCCTCTTTGCTCTTCTGTATATTCTTTCTGAATAACTTGAAAATCAAACATTCATGCATGTAATTGTTGATGAGCATTCAGATGGCATGACTGTCATGATAACATTCCAGCCAGATTTACTGGTCACTTGTGAGTGAGTGACTAGGACCTCAACTTAAAAAACACAGGCAGAGGTCTGCAGTTTTTCAGCTGGCAGTGTTTCACTGGGTGCCCTTCAGGTCTTTATGCCTTGCATCCCTATGGGCAAAGCAAGGATGTCAGTAGTGCTACCTTGCAGATGTGCTGTGGAGTGTGTCAGCTGCAGGTTCAGAGGAACTTCACAGAATCATCTACATTAGAAAAGACCTTGAAGATCATATAGTCATATATCATGACCCGTGAAACAAAATGCAAACAACTTATTGGTGTCAACAAGCAGTTCATTGATGCTCTGAGCAGTAAGAAGGTGAAATTTGCCAAGTTACTACTGACTTAGCTGTAATACTTTCAGTCAGAAACTAGCAAATAGGAAACCAAATGAGTGGTAGAGAGACTCAGCACTCTACCTCAGAAAAGCATTTAAGCATGCTGAAATCTCAAGTAGGGAAGAGACATGGTTGTGATCAGGACAATAGTAGTCTTGTTGCTATATTCTATGCTATTCTTCTATGCATGACGTGTCCTTATTTAGTCCTGATTGTCTACAACACAAGGCAGTAAACAAAATAATAAGGGGAATACAAACTCTCTCAAACTTTCAACAACACAACCTGTCAAGTAATAACACATCCTCTGCAACAGAGCAATCGTAGCAACACAAAACAGCAAGAACTGTAAAAAATGTGATAGCAGAACCGTGTCTAAATTGTTTAATATATTTAAATGGCCAAGGAGATTATACGGGATAAAGTTATGCCATAGTTCATTAGTAAAATGCTGACTGTTAACTCTTCTTGGTTATGAGGAACCTGGGAACATTGGGGTTAAATCTGATTTAAGCCACTTCTCTGAAGGAGTTCAGTGAAAATATATTTCTGCTTCCAAAATACCCAACATTCTCAGGATCATTTGGAGTCAGAAGATCATATTTCTCCCTCAACTATAAAGAAACATTGAAACTCTTAGTAAATTGCTTCTTAAAACAAGAATCCAAATTCCTTTAAAATCTGGAAACCTATGATACTTAGTTTGTCCTTAGTGCAAACAGACCTTAGTGTCACTGAATATTTTTGGGTTATTCTATAAGATGAGAAACAGTTGGAAAGAGTTCTGAGAGCTGCTTTTGCTTCCCGTTTGTGAGCCGGTAGGCTCCAAATGGGCGAGGTTGAGCCACAAGCCCCGCATTTGCTATTTCTCCCAGCCTTTTCCCCAGCATTCAGTTCTCCAGGGAAACTATTAGTTAATCATCCTGAGATCTCCTTTTTTGTGAGCCAAGAATCCTCTGAGTGGAAACCTGCACCTGGCGATTCACTTGAATGCTGGAGGAGGGAGAACCCATTTGCTTGCTAGTTGTGCTGTATACTGGCCCTATCTTCCTCTTGTGATATATTCTCTCTGACAGATGTGACCATCAAAAAAGGCTGATTTGACTAAGCTGTCTTGTCTTCACCCAGAGTTATCAATCCACATCTTAAGCTCCAACTTGGCCCATCCAAGGCTGTAATACTGAACACTTTCATGTATTTCCCTAAAAATTTTACTAGTCTTCGTTAAAGAATATTCTTTCCCTTACCCTTGCTGGTGTTACTGTCTGTAACTTTGAAAAATCTTTTCTGCTAGAAAAACTACAACCAGTTATCTCCTAGTGCATGTGAATAAGGGATCCAAATAGTATATAGCAAATACAGATATTTTGAAAATTACTGTGATGAAGCACACTCACAAAATATTAGCCCAGACAGTCTATAATTCACAGTGGTTGAATGCTGTGGCAATATTTCACCTCGTGTCTCAGAAGTTCTCAAGAATGCCTATCTAATGTTCTCCCATCAAATTAACTTGGCTGCTGCAAAACAGCAGCTGCACGGCCTCGTTCCCCCAGGAGGCTCTCAGAAGCGCCCACAAGATGATATGGCAAGCCTTGGCTCTGACATACTCTTGTGGTTTTCTGAAAGAAAAAGAAGGCTTTCACAGTGCTAGATTGTCTTATGTATTAATTCTAGTGTAAATTCAGGTTGGTTTTTTTTCTCTAAAACGCTGATGTTCAAAATAAAAGTCAAGACAGCATACATGAAGGTGGGACGCTGTGGTGCTGGGATACCCACCATTGGTGCCACATGCATTAGTGAACTTTTGAAATGCAACACTGAAATGGGAGTTGTTTTCATGCTTGGAGAGCTAAAGAGCACAAAGGCTTCCCGTGGAAAATCTTACCGTGTTCAATCTCACCTAAGAAGGATTTTTGTAGATACTGTTTTGCAGTTCTTGTCACTTTCCTCCCTCCCTGCAAAATATAAGTAAAAGCTGTCTTGTTCTAAATTATTTCTCTGCTCTGGGGGGAGGGAAGAAATTTCCTTGATTTATTTAAAGAAAACCACCCAGCATGCCCAGGCGCTCGGGTTTCCATCTCGCTCTGGAGGCAAATTACCAGTCATCAATCTGAGTGACTGACGGAGGAGAGTTTTCTGCTTATGCTTGTACACGCTGCTCTCTCTCCTGGTCCCAAAGCCATTTGACTGACCAGTAGAGACATGGGTTAATTTAGGGGCACTCCTCCAAATGTAGGAGAGAATTAGGTTTCCACAGAACAGGGCTTTAGACTGCAGTGTTACATTGCTGAAAACATCCTCATTAACAAATGCCAGTGAATAGCTTGAGCTCCTCCATGTAGGGGAGGAAAATAACTTATAGCCAATAACTAACAACTGTGATTCCTTTGCATCTGTGTGCTTCCATTATACAAATTTACTTGCCAAATAACTGCTATGAATAATGCTTGGTCTGTAGATTTTCCAAAAATTTCCAGTAATAAAAGCACTCAAATTTTGAACATTTATTAAATACAGAGGTTGCATGGCATTCACATTCTCCAGTTACACATAAGTTTTAGAAATAGGCTGCCAGTTCAAGGGTTTCTGATTACAAAATTTATCTTGCCTAGCTCTTCTACTTTAAAGTAAATGTGTAACATTTGCTCCCTCTCTAGTTTGCAGTAAGGAACGTTCCCGATTTGCTACTGCCTTCATGGGCTCTCTTAGGAGTATCAACATCACCGAGAAAAAAATCTTTAAACATTCTAAAAGATTATTCTTAAAGAGTACATTTGATCATCTAGCTTCAAATGAAAGATGCTATCAGCAGATGTAAGATGGTAGATAATTAAGCAAGAGGAAAAGAATGTTGAAATTATAATTAGGTATTTCACTTGGAGTAGAAAATTAAAATTAACATATGTTAAGTGGAATTAGAGAATTTCTGATTCATGCTGATCCAGTATATTGATGCAAACACCCTTTCTTCAGCCCTTTAACTGCCCTCAAGTATTTCCAAGTTCTCCTACAAAACTGCAGCAGCTATTGAAGGACTGCCCTGCCTTGCAGTCGGAACTGAACAGCTGCTGCTGGGCTGCAGGGGCTGCAGCCTCTGTCCAGCTGGGAGCACAGGTCTGCCTGAGCAGCTCCAAGGTGCCTCTTCTTCTAGCATCTGCCTTTCCTTAAAGTCTTTAAGCAAAAGATCTTCTCCTCATGTAAAACTGTGCAATATTGAAATAATTCAAATTACTTTAGGCCATCTGAGGCTTAAAAACCCTAAATGTTAAAGAATTATTTCAAGCACACAATTGTAAGTCAACCCAAAATCTCTAATGCACATCAGAGAACTCATTTTGTCTAAAGTCTATAGTTTTAAAAGAAAATGAAAATGAGTCTGTTTCTACATGGCTGAAATTTTATGTGATAAAATAGGCGCTTTTTTTAGTGACAGCAAACTCTTCAGTCTGTGTACACTAGCTATTAAAATATCTACAGTATGATAAAATGTGATCTCATATTCTATGTGAGTGGCCAAGTTAAATTAGAGGCAATTAGGACTAATTTGGCTTCTTCCTGAGATCATAAATGTACAGATGAAAGCTCTGATTAGAGAGCAGGGAGTGTAGCTTTATTTGATTTTTGGCTTTGAATGGCTGATGTGTTCTTACCTTTGAAGATCTGAATTACTAAAATGACAGCAAAATAGTAAAAACATCAAAATTAAATTGATTTTAAAGATTAAATGGATGAATTAAAGTGAAGAGGTACAGATTTTTTTAAGCAACTGCAAAGAACTGTCAGTATTTCAAAATAACTCAATATCGAACCTTTCGTAATTATGCTCTGTGGTGTAAAATTATGAAATGGAAGAAGGTTTCTAAATTTTCAGATCTTGCTCTTATAACTTGAGGAAGCGAAATAACTTTCTATCAGGGATCTATGTAAACCAATGGGAAGTTCTTTCTAATCCTATGTCCCTGAGTTGAATTGTATTTTATCTCAAACATTTTCAGTTCAATTTTTTCAGCTCTAGACTTTATGGCTCTAGAGTTTCAAGCATTTATTCAACAAACAAAAGAGAGACATAACCTTTGGTTTCATTTTGAATACAAATTTACACTTGGAGATGGCCTGTTAAAATCACTGTTGCTATTCTTCTAAGGGGAATTATTATATAATTAGGAATGTGTGAATATATGTGTGTGTACACATATATATGAGACTGTGCTTGAGTTCTGTAGCAGAACATAGTGACAATTTGTGCATGTCATTATCCAGAGACCCAAAAAAGAATGTAGTATTTATAAATATGTCTGTCTCTTCACCGTGGAAAAAGCCTGTCATAAAAAAAAAAAAACAAAACCAACCAACCTGCACTTCAAAGGAATGTCATAGTGCAGTATCTGAGTTAAATGGCAACTTTCTGCCCATTGAGCAGGTTGGTTGTGTAAGGTGAGAGCATTTCTCTATACTCCTCTATACTCTTTTTTTAAAAAGCAGATTTACTAAAATGGCCCAATCCTTAGGTCTACCGATATGCAGATGAATTGCTGATCTTTCTCATAATAAACCTGTCTGATACCTCTGCCCAAGTGAACTGATGAAGAGATAGAATAAAAAAATGGGAAGACAGTGTGGCTTGAAATGCCATTGGTATTTGGCTGAAGAATGTGTCTTTCTTCAGAGAAACTGAGAAGTAAATAGCATTTATTTTCAAAGTAATGGTTTAACAGACAAGTCATTAGGAGGCTGTATTAGTGCAGTACATGGAGTGGTACCACATCTTTATAAGGTACCGCTTTGGTCTGTATGTTCCTTTATTATTATGACAGGGCTGAAGGTATCAAACCAGTGCCAGTTCTTCTTGAGATGTTCTTATTTGTTGCCCAGAGATCTATCTTAGCCTAAGTAGGCTCAAACTACTTACTAAACTTTCTGTTTGTGTACTGTCATCTCATCTGGGTTGAGAACAGTCTCCACTTACGCTACTGAATTCAGGTTATTGTGAAGAAAAAATTGCAAGGTTAGGACTGGAAGATAGGTACTCAAATCAGTTATTTTACTTCTAGGCAAATTCTAAAATCTGGGTGTGTCTAACAGTTAACACAAATTTTACTCATAAACAGAACAAAAAAGAATCTTGAAAAAACAGACCGGTTGGGTGGGTTGCGCTTCTAGATTTATTGTTTGCTGCTAGATTGTACCTTCAACAGGAGTTTCCCTAAGTACTCAGCCTTCAGTCATAACATTTTCTGCAATGTTATTACTGACTGACTGGTCAGCTAGGAACACCAAAACCTGTATTATTGACTGATATTTTGGCAAGTAGCTCTTCTCAGTCACAACACATTTATGTTACGTGAGAAATCAGGTGCAGAAAAAGACAAATGTAGTGACCAACTGAAAATATTTGTTTTCCACCCTAATCTTTCTCAAGATCTGGTATCCCTCACATACTGGGCCAGCAATATCTGCCCTGCAGCATTTGTTCATGTTAGTTTCAAAAGGACTAATGAGGAAGGGAATAAAAAACCCTGCTGAATAGATATGGAGAAAGAGAAGATGAGTATGATGTGTGTATTACAAACAGAGCAGAAAAAGAGGTGTCTTTGAGAGGCTTGAGGATTTTTTCTTTTGAGGTGCAATTTAATCTGTGTCATGTTATCTGCATGGTAATGAGTGCCTACTACGGGTTAAACACAGGGTCAAGAAAATGTATAAGAAAGACTCAAGTTCTCCTGACTTCAGTACAAGACAGATTAATTTATCCCTGAATTGGATAGTAAGTAGAAATGAACGAATATTAGATCTCAGTTGAGTCCCTTTTTTGACCTCAAATTTATCCATTTGACATCAAAAGTATGTCAGGCATGAGTAATTTTTCTCTTAAAAATGGACCCCAGATGGTCTGTCTATATTAGTGCCTTTGAGAAGTTCATACAGAAAGTAGGGTTTGCTTAAGATGCTTGTTGGCCTGGTTTAGTTCTGGAGAGAGCCCTAATGCAAAAATAATGGGAAAACTCCTATTGGTTTGTCACCTGTTGTCTTCTGGGGATGTAAGATGCTCTGTGTGTGTGTATACTGCAGATGTGTAGCCTACTAGTTTTGAACTCTGTGTGTGAATTGCAAATATATCTTTTGAGAGTGAGGAAACTTGGAAAGAATGAGGTCATTGTGCATAATAAATCCCCCATATGCTTCTCTTCTGCCCTACAGCCCACAAGAGAAACATTTCAGAGAGGGTTACTTTATAATTTACATTCCTATTGTCAAAACTGGGAAATGAAGCACAGATACGGTATGAGGAATGGCTTGTTCATTTCAAGTAGGAAAAAAGAAAAAGAGAGATGTAACTGCCTAGAAAACAAATTTGAAGTTCATTAAATGAACCATATTTAAAGGGGGTGAGACCAGAGGTAAGGACAAAAGAAAGCTTGTACATGATATATTTTTTTACTGCCATACATAGCATCTGTGCAATATCACAGGTGTTAAATTAGCCACAGGAGGGCTCTCCTGTTCTTCACTTGAAGAAATATATTAGTAGGAACTGTGAAAACTGCAGGGCAAAAACCAAATTTATATTCCCGTAACAAGAATATTGGGCATACTGCCCTGGTTCACAAGGCATATTCTGCTTGCAAGTAAATATCATTTAAAATGTGGCATTAGCACAGTAACTGCATATGCTTCACTTCTTCATACAAAAATAGTAATTAAAATTATGTCACAAGATCAATTAGTTTTTGATCAAGCAGGAAACAGGGAGGACTTCAAGCTGTAAAGAATTTCTCATATAACTGGGCACTGAGCATGGGCTGGTGTTTAGTCATGAGAGAATGGTAATTACATATGGACATTTGCACTGCTGGCCCCTTGCCTGCACAAGGATTAAACCACACGTTGACATCTGGAGTTATATAGCCTCTCAGGGCTGCGTTGTGGCTAAGCAACAGCCTGTTATAGGAAGTCTGAGGAAGAGCTCTGCATGTTGGCAGCTCCTGCAGGATTTCTACTTACGAGAGGCAGAAGGTCCCCAGGGGTGCTGATAGAAACTTACTGAAGTATCTGATTGCCTTGCAGCCCTGCAGTTAGTGTCACAATAGCCTTAGGAAGCCCTTAGGAAGCAGGCAAGAAATAATAGCCTCATTTAACCAGTGGAGAACTGAGCAGCCAGATTGAAGAGGGATTAATGCACTGAAGTCCAGACTTGTGCTCCAAATCTTATGCCTGTTCCATCCCAGCAGCAGTCTGGTCCTGACACTACCTAAATATACTGGAGGCCTCCATGTTCTGACTGCAATTCCAGAAATGCTGTAGGCTGTGCACCTATCCCTAGTGACCTCTTTCTGAAAAATCTAGGCTCTGTAAACTAAATGGAGTTGCATCACTGACTCTTCCCAAAGGGATGTACAGGTCCAGATCATCCATCCTCCTTAACTGTTAGCATTTTCCCTGTCTCAGTTTTGGTCTCTGGTAGTCTGCTGCTTCTCAAAGAAGACGCAGAAAGGGTATAGGGGAAAGCATGTGTCAGAAACTTTTTTATTAACCAGCTTCGAGGTTCCTAGTTTTGCACTGGAGAGAATTTAGTGGATACAAACCAAGTTTTGCACTTGACCTTAGGACAAGAAAAAGGTTTTGGAGACATTTTGTTTAGCTATATATGAATAGATATTTGGATCCTCACAAAGAACAGTTGCACATTTTCTGTTCAAGGTTTGAGCTGGAGCAGTTGTGGACTGTAATTCTAATCTTTCATGGTAGCCCAGAGGCAACTAAGAACGCTTGCCTGTGCATATGGGAGAATTGAATTCACTTCCATCAGTCTCTCACCTCTCTTCCTACAGAAATACCCTAATACCAGGGTAAGTTTTGCTCTTGCTAATTCTCATTCTTGACATAGCATTTATTCTTGAAACTGTCACCATCTGGGCAAGAACATAAAATTCAAGACTTAAAGATAAGCAAGATGGAATTTGTTTCTGTAGGCAGAGGTTAAAGCAGTCCTCTGGGTTTGGCTTAGAGTCCCATTTGGCTCTGCTTTGTTAAATGCTGGAAAGAAAATTATATTTCCGCCTCAGCTGAGTTTGAACAGGAATGATAATCACTTTTCCTAAAGACGTCTCCTAGGCTTTTCCCTCATTAGAAGCCTTGCTGGAAGTTGTTGGTCCTGATTAAGAAAATGAGTGTTTGGTTGGATATGAAACCTCTGGAGAGAGGAGAAGTTCATATGCAGTCCTGTGTTTCATGATGTTGGCTAGCTTCAGGGAGTTTCCTGCTCAGCGGCTTTCTTGTATCACTATCATTTGAAGAGTTCTGGTTTCTCTTGTCTTATACAGGACTGCTAGGTGCCCAGGTAGTATTTAGATTTCACAGAGGCACTACTCAATACAGTTTAGCTTTGAAGATTTTAGGTCTTTTACTGGTTCAAGTCAATAACATTGGGCATAGCATTACCATAATAAGACATTGCATCTGGTTTCTAGGCATTTACCTAAGCCCTGGCTTGTCCTTCCCACCCTTGGTATTTTCCTTCTTCTGTGTCTTTGCTCTGCTAACCAGAATAAGAATTAGCTTTCCTGAAAGTCCCTTATACTACCGTACATGTCAACAATTTAATTTTCTTAAGATCAGAATCTGTAACATTATTGTTCTTTTTAAATGCTTTTTCCCAGAAAAGGAGCTCATTTATTCTTAAGAGTCCAGCATGTTAACGGGTTTCCAACTACTGCTGTAGGACTTTTCTTCTGGTAATCTTGCCATCACATAATGGCTGAATCAAAAAGATTCAGACTCTAGATCTTTCCATTCACTCTCCTTGTCAGGTAGCATAATTTTCAGTTGTCAGTCAAAGTTGGACTAGTGATTTTTTCCCTCTTTCCTTGTTAATCTTTTGTATGTTTGAAGTGTCAGCACTTCGAAGTCCTTGATTTCCATAACTGTTTTCATTGCTTTAGCCAAAGCTTTAAACCACCTTTCTTCTCTGCCTTTTTATTTTCTAGCTTGCCTTAACAAAGCTTTCCATTGTATTTATTGTTGCACTAAATATCTAACACTGATTCTGCACCTTTTCCAACACATTATTTTTTACCTTGTCTTTCATGATGTTATTTTCCTATATCCTAGTTGTTCAGCTGAGGCTCACCTGCTTTAGCATGAGTATTAGTCTTCCAAAGTAATCAGGCTTGGGCAATGTAAGATTAAAGGAAAGGAAACGAAAGAATATAAATGCTCCCTGTCTTATCAGAAAGGAGTAGGAATATGATATGTTTCCTTTGTTACTGTTGCCCTAACTTCATGATCTAAGCAATATCATTTGCTCCTAAGTATTCCTGTGGTGCAGTTTTAGGCTGCAGGATGAAAGTAGTCACTGCCATACTCTTCTATGTCAATTAATACATTTAGAATTTCTGGCCATAGTCTTCTCTAAAATGATCTGACTACAAGTTTTAATAATGTGAAGAAGTTTGCAGATCTCAGTGATGAGGAGGGGTTATTTTCTAACGTTCCATTCACTGGAGATTAATTTTGACATTGAAGCTGTTTTTCAGAGTACTTCAGTAAAAGCACCTGACATTCTTGATTAGTTTAACATAGTCTGCTGCTTTTGTTTTTAGTGTTGGGTGATGTTTTAGCTGTCTGGATAAACCCAAGGTCCATTAAAATCTCCTTCTACATCAGCCACTTACACACAAAACTGTAAGAAAATAAAGCTGAAAAAAAACTTGGCAAACTCTAGTCTGTTGCTCTCCCACAACATTCCTGACTATCTCTTAAAGACTTTGCATTATGGAGATTCTGTTCCTGTCCAAGCCATTTATTTCAGTTCTTTACTATTCTTAGCATTAAGAAGTCTTTTGGAAGTACAGTTAGCTCTTACTTCTTCTCAGGTCATCCCTGCTACAAACATGGAGAATAAAATGTTCCGTTCCTTTTTGAAGACTGTTAGCATAGTCCTCCTCAGTCATTTCTTTAGAAGAAATGATACCACTTCTTAGGTCATGTTTTCTCATCATCCTTGGGACATTGTACACACTCCACCCTTGACTGCAAGGTTCAGTTTCTGAAATAGGACACAGCAGTGGGAAGGATCTCTTAGGTTGATACTCTCAGGCCTTTTTCTTGAAAACTTAATCATGTTGACCTGAATATGGGCTAATGTTCAGCTTGTGATCCAGTGTCATCCATAGGAGACCTATTCCTAGCTAGTTGCATTGAGACTGATCAGATCCTTTTGAGTGTGAAAGCTTGCATTCATCCCAGCTTTTCACGGTTGTTTTGAACTATGATTTTTGTCTTTCAGCATCTTCCTAGTCCTTCCTGGCTTTGTCATCTACAGATTTGTTATCCATTTTGTATCTATTTCTTCCTATTTGACTGTATGGGGAACGTAGCTCAGCCATATCTGTCCATATTAGAGATTCCTGAAGTCCAGTAAGATAATTCTCACCTGAAAGATGCACAATTAAATTTAACCACATAAGAGTAACTGAGAGCATGGTTATGACTGAACAAGTCAATGTAACGAATACATGCCTAACCATTCCTTCCAAAAAACAATCAGGCAAATAAGCAATGTAACAAAGCCAGTTGATTTTCTGTATTCTAGCAAGTGGAGGCCAACACTTGCATACATCTGAGAAGATGCACTTTCTTTCTTTACATAAGAGCCATCAGTCTTGCAAAGGGCTGGGAAGAAAGGAATGAACTAA
Organism: Athene noctua; assembly: GCF_965140245.1. Taxonomy (NCBI): domain Eukaryota; kingdom Metazoa; phylum Chordata; class Aves; order Strigiformes; family Strigidae; genus Athene; species Athene noctua. The sequence goes on along the minus strand of NC_134037.1, from coordinate 101,661,771 downwards.
GAAGATATTACAAATCATTACGCAGACCACGTAGAGTGCCAAGAGGAGACTCTCAGGTCCCTCAGCAATGACAGTGCAACAACCACTACTGTGTTCTCATAGGCACACTGGTAGTACCATTCAGATACTTCAGCCTGAGCTGGTTCAGTGAAAACCTAAACTCTCCTCCCTGCATTTCATTTTTTTCAAACATGACATAAAGTTTCAGATTTCCATCATAAATATTACATGGGCCTCAGAAATTATTTATAACCAGTGCATTTGAATTCAGTACCAGTTGTAGAAAAAAATGTCCAGTACTTCATAGGCAGTTTTACTTGTAGCAAATACAGATTAGATATGCATTTTGCCAGTTTATCACCTCTTGGAAAACATAAGGACAAAAGGGATAAATGAAATTGCTAAGATCCAAGCATGATATCAAAGTACCTGCAGTTTGATTACTTGTAACTGTGTGATAAGTAATCAAAAGGCTGGGTGCCAAAATAAAGACTCTTACTATGCCTCCATTTATAAATAGCTATTTTTGAATCTTATATTGATATGGTCTTTTCTAAAGATGATACACTGAGTAATTTGGAAGGAAAGAAGTAATCTGTCAATGTCATGTCCTCTCTTTTGACTATACCAGTCCCTTGAAAGGGGTAAGAAATAAGCTCAAGAAAAATAGTACAAAATATATTTGTCTATTTAAATTCACTATAATTCTCCCAAGATCAGCAAGCAGTGTGCCAGACTGGGAACAAGCTAGCCAGGGTGCTGCAGAAACTTTACACTGTCCCAAAATCACCAAGGGTGCCAAAATAGACTCTATGAGAAATTCCTTGTATAAAAGAACATCCTTTTTTCTTTCAGACTGTGGCAAAGTGTATGTTAATGGGGAGGGCACAAGGGAGAAGGGAAAAATAGAAACTGCAAAGTATTGTTTTGGGCTTTGAGGTTGTATAGGGTCATGAGAAACAAAGCTTCATGCAGACTGCTGAAATAGTTTTGGATGGTGCCTAGAAAATACTGTATATGTTCTGGTTATTATTATTCAAATGGAGCTTTATGGTTTTTCTGAGTCTTCAGAGGAAAAGATTCAGGGAAAAAATTGACAGTTTTGGCTGTTTGTTTCACATAAACAACTGAAAGGCACTGTTTGCTCCATATTTTCTCAAAGAGGACTTATTGGAGGATATTTTTTTAATTCAATTGGAATATGATTGTTTACAAAAATTAAAAATACTGCTGTCAAAGCACTACCCATTATCTAAAGCTGCAAACCCATTTCTGTTCTGCTCAAGAGTCAGATTCCTAGTTCATTCATCTTTGGGCACAATATTAATGATTGCTGCCAACCTGAAGGTTTCTGGGGAAAAATGGTGTACTCGAAATTACCTTGGAAAAGAGCACAAATACTCCAAGTGAGAAAAATGATCTCACAGTTTGGAGAAGGAAACACATAAAAAGTTGAATTTCAGGATAGTTCTAGTCTTTACATTTAAAGTCTTTCATGGCTGAGGGAAGTATACGGTGCACTTTGAACAGCTTCACACTCTCTGTTTACAGAATATATATGTTTCAAAATGCTATTCTGTATATGCTATGCTGTGCTGTGTCTTTAAGTAGCCATCTCAAATGCAGGTTCAGCACTTAAGTAGCAACTGAGGGTCTCTGTTCTGCCACCTGATGATATCTCTGGCCTCAGTCTGGAAAAGCATTCTCACCACATCAAACCAGAGTCTCACTGCCCTTCAGGAGAGATGAAGAAAACCAGAGATACAGTATTACTATAGACACAATAGATGTGGAAACCAGGATTTAGAAAGGTTGTCAAGCATGATGTTGCTAAAACAAGAAAGAAAGGTTAGATTTGTGTGATATCATGCTCTTCCAAAACATGCAGGAATGTAAAGTTTCTTCTAGGAATCGGTGAACAAAATTGCTCAGACTTCTCGCTTTACCAGTTAAGTTTTCTAGGTGTGTGCACAAAAGCACTTGAAGGACTCCAAATTAGTGGCCGCTCCTGGAAATTGTACCTTTCAGTTACTCTGTAGGAGGACACAGCTGACAAAGACAGAAAAGGATTAAGGGGTAAGCCAGCCCTGAGCTGTGTAACATATCACCTATCCCACTCTACACTGAGTAGCCGGTGTGTATGCCTGAAGCAGTAAGAAAGCAGCATGCAGCAAAAAATAAGCCAGGCATAGCTTTGTGTGTCTTCAGACAGCAGGGACCCCTTTCTGACCTATTCAGTGTGAAATGTTGTTCTTGCACTCTATTTTTGAAATCCTTCATCGTTCTTTTCACCATCTCCATTGTAGTCTTACAAAGAAACACGTTTCCTTCAACGAGGTTTTGATACCCAGTGAAATAACACCCACCTATTCTCTGTGTTCATTTCTGCTCTGCTGCCACAACCTGCTGATTGCAGAGGGAGCATTTCACTTCCATTATAGTTTAAATAAAATGATAGGCTGGCTACATAGGGATTCCATTAGCCTTAAGCAGTCTAGTCACTGTTAATTACAGTTTTTAGACTTGGGAAAGCTGGGTCAAAATTCTCCATTTTTCAATGGAAAGCTATGTCATTTAAACGCTGTCTTCTGTGCACCATTCATTTACAGTTCTGCTGCTCAAAACTCAGCAGTGACTCTTCTGTGGTAAGTGAGCATCTTCTTTTTCAGTCTGTGCCCAGAACAGAACCTAAAGCAAAAGCCTCATTAAGCAGAGTTTGCTCTGCCGGCGAGTCATTTGTTTAACAGTTTGCTGGTGTGAAGTGGAAAACACCTTGTATGTTTGAAGCTTGTATTGTTTCCTAAGAGATGGAGTTGTGAAGGAGAAAGTGAGGTGACAGTGATTGTTTGGAAATAATGTTTATTTCAGTGTTTAAGGGTTTCTTCAGAGCAAAGCCTGAGTTTGGAAGAGGAGCCTGGAACAGATGTTTATTGAAAATGCAAGCCTTTCAAATGGAAATGGAAATTTTATGTAAAACTGTTTAGTCAACTGTCATTTTGTGTTAAGCTTTTTTAAAAAATCACAAACACAATGTTTTGCTTTTGTTTAACCATTTCTACTATGCAGTTCAAGGAAATAATCTGCAAAAGCCTCGATACTGCACATTTACCTTTTTACGGTCTGTTTTGCATGTACTAGCTAAGGCCCCGGTACTCCCATTTGCACACAGAGGTCTCGACCCCCCAGAAGATGGAGGGAGTCACAGAACGCATGGCCTCTACCACCCACCCTTCTTCCAGAACTGCTTTGAAGAGGGGCTGTGTTTGCAGAAAGGACTTATCCTCTCAGTGGGGTGTGTTTGGGCAGGGAAAGTCCTGCTTGCTGCTGCCCGGGTGAGAGCAGTTGCCGGGGCAGGGTGGGTGTGGGCAGCTTAGGAAGTGCTGGCTGGAGGCTCTGCTCTCCCCTGGACAATAACACAGGGCAGGCAGGGGCACAGGCTGCTGCCTGCCTCTCATCCCAGTTCCTCCCAAGGTATGAGGTGATCGCAAGGGAAGGAGAAGATAATGAAGCACAGGGCAAATACAATCCTGTTTTCTCCTTAGGAAACCTAAAGGGAGAATTGCTAGGACAGTCTGAAAGCTTTTTTTGTTTCCGTTTTGCTGATAATTCCCATGTAGCAGTATCCCACACTACACATGATTCGGTGTGGCAAGATAAGAGAAGTTGTCCTTTCCTGACAGTATATTAAAGTGTTTTAACTGATAGGAGCAAATAGTACAAAGATTTACTGAAGGGCATGAAGGGTTCAAACAAAATCCAGAGCACTGAAGCCATGAGATTTTCAGTAGACTGATTCTGTGTGAAACATAGACTGCGGAGCTCTGGCAGAGAACAAGAGTCACTGTCATGGCACCTTGTCACCTGTTTCTGACTTATGTAATTTTTTTCCCTTTGTAACAAGACAATAATTTTGTTATATAATAAAATGAGAATTCCTTCACTCAGGAGACAGTTAAGTGACAATGTGAAGGCATTTGGGACAGGTATCTGCAATGCTGCCTAAACGCAGGTTGGCTCAAAATAGTGAGTTTACCTCCACATTATATTTGGTTTCCCATTAAATCCTTATTAGACTATTATTTGGTCATAAAAAATCAAAATAGTGATAGAGCTTCAGTGAAGTACGAGCTCAAACCTCATTGAACTTGAGTAGAGAGAGATTGCACAAAGGTTTAATATCTGAAATCTTATAAGCTGCTAAGTCTGTTGGAGGATTTTAAAGATCAGTCTTTGAAGACATTGCAGTACTGCTTTTGTTGATGCATTTCTGAAATGTTGCTAAACATGGTAAGGACTCTACTGAAGTTTAGTAAGAACAAAAATAAAACGAGAATGTAATGTGGTCATACTGTGTCTGTATATGACCTAGTCCTCTCATACTTAAGTTCCTAAACTTTCTGGGAAAGAAAGCATTCAGATTCTTGCACAGTGACCGTCTAGCTGTGATCATATGTTCAAATTTATTTAATAAGTGATGTGCTTAAATGTTTCGGTAGATCGGTACCTCTATTACGGTTTTTTTGATAGTACCATATAAATAGTAGAATAATGAAAAAGTACGGGTTTACATGTGTCAGTGCAGAGATAAATATAACATTATGCAGGTGACTTCTCTTTATGACTCATCTTTAGAGTGACAATTATTTGAAAGTAATTTAATGTCATTTCATGAAAGGTTAATGGTATTTCTACTTTAAGGGAGTTGAATACAATACAGATTTTGCTGAAATACAAATCTAACCTTCATTTTCTTTAATTGTTCTTCCACAGCAATTTCCTGTGAATCTATTAAGCCATAAGCAAGCTTTTATTGAACAGAGAAGTCTACATTAAGGTAAGCCTAACACAATTCAATTTAAAAGGTTATTTATTACTGAGTGTGTTAATGCCCTTACAAAAAGTGGTTGTTCATTTGTTCATTTAATTATGACTATTAAAGTTCAAAACGAGTGTTACCTCACAATTTAGAGACACAAAAGATTATTTTCCCTGTTCTGTATGGTCACACACCAGATCCTAATTACGCAGGTACTTCCCTCTAGTGGACAAGAAGTCATTTCGATTGCAGTATTTTTCAGTCCCCTTCCAAATTTCATCAGGATTTAGGGAACAGCATGTCTTTAAAAAGGCAGGGAGCAGGAGTGGGAATGGGCAGTCGCTTCTCGCAGGGAAGAGCAGGATGAGGAGGGGGATGTCTGAAAGATGGCTCAGGACTAGTACTGCTGGGCATAGCCAGAGCATGCGCTACAAAAGCCGGTGATCTCAGGGTGCCACTGCTTGCAATTGCTACAGGAAACAAATTTGCCTGTAGGCTATCCTGATGCTGTGAGACTGGCTGAGTTATAAAAGAGTAAGTAGGTTTCAATAGTGATAAATGCAAAGCAGTGTACTTGAGTTAAAATAAGCAGATGCAGTAATAGGCTCTGTATTATCTCTTACCTGTCAAGGAAAGATCCTGGAGTCACTGTGATCTTGGTGTTTGTTCTCCAAAAATATAATCGGTGGTAGAAAAGGTAGGCTAAATGTTAGAAACATTTAGAAGAAGAATGGAATTAAAAGGAAATATCATGTCCATGTGTGCAACACTTTTGAGATTATAGTCCCTCTGTTTTAAAGATTGAGAAGAATGATAGAAATACGGAACAGTTTACACATGAGAAGAAACTAAATCAGAGAGTCAAAACCACAAATGGAAATACAAGAGAACACTCCAGCCTGAAAGAGAGGCAGCTAGAAGAAGGTATACTGAAAGAATGTCATATGAAAGGTAGGAAGAAGGTGAATAGAGATTATTATTTTCACTTCTCATATCAGAAGGAGTAAGAGATGTTCTAATACCTCATTACTACAAAAGGTTGAAAGTATAAATAGACTCCTAAAAGAATTAAACAGAATTGAAGGAACATAGTTCTTCTGACAGCTACTAAATATGAGTCTCTTTGAAGCCTCTCTCTCAGAAAGCCTCTGAGCTGCTAACTCAGATGCTAGTTGGGTTGGCCATGGGGAAAAACACTGTATGTCTGTTCTGGTTCCATATACTCTAACTGTATAAATATCCAACACTCTTTGGGATGGAAGATGGGCTCACAATTTCAAATCTGTAAGTGAAACACAGACAACCTCAATCATTCATTCATCTAATGGCTTTAAACTCCAACAGAGGAGGTTCAAACTAGACATTAGGAAAACATTTTTCACAGAAAGAGTGGTCGGACAGTGGAAATAGCTGCCCCGGGAGGTGGTGGAGTCACCATCCCTGGATGTGTTTAAGGGTCATTTAGATGAGATGTTGGGGGATGTGGTGTAGGGGAGAACTCTGTAGAGTAGGGCTGATGGTTGGACTCGATGATCTCAAGGGTCTTTTCCAGCCTGAGTGATTCTGTGTGATTCTTACTGTACTGAATATACCAATAGGGTTCTTTTATATCCTATTCAAACTTTCATGTATAATTTGTATTTTGAATGGATACATTTGCCATGTTACCAATTATTCAGATTTTTATCAGAAGTCTTCCTTGCATTAGTTAGGTTTTTTATGACAGTTCTAACCACAGGTGATCTTGCAGTTGAAACAATTTTTTACATAAAATAAAATAATAAAAAAAAGAAACCAGAGATTAAAAAAAAAAATAAATCTAACTGCTGTATGATGATGTGTATCCATATCTTTGAAAAAGAGTGGGTAAAGATTAAGGGAAAAACATCATCAGTTGATTCCATTTTTTTTTAAAGTCAATTTTATGAAGCTTTCCTATTAATGCATGGATTTACCAGCATACTTTTTTATAAAACAAATGCTAGTGAAATGTTTTAACCATATGCTATGTAAATCAGCATTAAAATCATGGTCCTCACATATCTTGCAGGAATAAGGTCTAAATTGCATCTAGAAAGATAATTTAATTGGTTTCTAAGCAGTTTCTCTTAAGTATAATGTTCATGTTTAAAACTCAGTGGCGTAATATGGTTCTCTACATACCATAAGAATTTCTAATAGTGGTAATAAATTAAACATCAGCATTTACCTTTCTCCCTTTCTGGCTCAATCACCAAAGCCCAGGAGCTGCTTAGTGTCCTCTTGATGAATCCTTAGAAGAAACGAGGCATCAGTAAACGTAAGAGCAGTGTACAAATGTATGTGTTGAACATCAATCAGACACCTCATACACAAGAAAATGCTACTACTCGTTAGAGGAAAAAAGGAATTGTGGCAGGAGTGACATGTTTGTGACTGCCAGAGCATGGCAGTAAAAGGACTGACGATTGCTAGATGTAAGAAAGGGTCCATGCAATAAAAAAAATAAATAAAAAAAAGGGAATAGAAGTAAAAAAACCCTCTAAACTGCAGAACCATTTACAGTTCATTTATTTCTGTCTTATTGGGGCTTTAACAAATTTTGTTTCAATATTTTAGACTGAAATTGTTTATGTTCCACTGTAAATAATAATGATTAGTCAAAGACATTCTCTACTATTTTCTCTGCTCAGAATGCCAAAGTAGCAACTTCAACTAATAAGCTATTTAGAGGTTCAACCAATGGTTTTTAGAGCTGTACGTATTTTGTCAGCTCACTCTCTCCTGTAATGAAAGCAGAAAGATGTTCATTATCAGATCTTTTCCTATCTGCCCATTCTTTCCTCTGCCACTCTGTGCCCATCCTGGAAGAAAAGGTGGAAATATTTGTGCTGTTCAATCTGCAGATATAGTGGTAAATAAAAAACCTATTGAACTTCTGTAGGTAAGGAGTGGGTATCCCTATGTTGTTCATATTAGAACTAGGTAAGCTTCAATGTTCATGCTTTTATCCTTGGCTACACAAGAGATTTTGACTTATAGAAAAAGTCCCCTTATACTTGCTGGCAAAAGTCTGTAAGGATGCTGACCATCACACAGCTGTGTTATGGATACTCTTGAAGCCTTCCTAAAATCAAGACAAGTTCTGTGGGATTTCCAGAGAAATAAATTTTTTACAACCTGCCATGGCAGCAAGCAAATCCACTTTTTTCAAAAGTGGGAAAAGGTGGGCAAAGCTATACAGTCTGCCAAGTTTGAATTATCTCCAAACTTGAACTTTCCACTATGTCTCATCTTCCTTCTTATAGCCTGTACACATTCTCAAATGAGAATGTGAAAACGTATTATCTTTTCCACAGAAAAATCTTAACCATATAATATTTCATTAAAATAATCCTCTGCTGTCATTAGGTGATAGCCCGTAAAAGAGACAGCTCCCCAGTAAAAAAGAAGTTGCAGGATCCCTAGGGCTTTTATATATTCCTTATTTCTTTGCTGCATGCCAGAGAGCTTTCCTGGCTAATGCCATTCACTGGAAGACAGTTTTCATCTTAGACTTGGATCTCAGATCAGCTGCAGGTGTTTTATTTCATGGTGAAATGTACAGAATGACCTAGAGCCCTGTTTAGAGTTTTCTGTGCCCAGGCATATTGAATGCCACTGTTAACCAGCTCCTTCAGTATCAGTCTTTATTGAAGCTAAGTTAAGATATAAGTAAAGAAAAATATTTATTTCTAAAACAGGCAAGACAGATACAGAAGTTTGTCAAGGCACAGGAAGCAGAAATTAAAGATAGGTGTTCAATCTACTTGTGCAGAGATCAAATCTGAGCTGCCTCGCTGTGCCACTGGCAGTCTGTCCCTAACCCAGGCTCTTGGGGAATCTTGCTTTCTTGCACAGTCTGCACACTCAGTAAATGTGCTGTCAAAACATACAGTCTTTCATTTTAAACCCCTTACTTGGAATTTCCTTTAGCTTCAGCTCTTCTTTTTCTCAAAGATTACTGATCTTTAACTTCTTTGGAAGCAATTTTGCCCCTCTGCCTTTCACATTCTGAAAATGCTCATATGCTTTCAGCAGAACAGTCATGATCTCTTGTACATGACTACATTATTAGGAAATTGTTAACTTATTAATGAGAAAATGTGAAAATCTCATTGAGAACCTTTTTCCATTTGAAGCTTATATTCTGTATTCATATGTAAACCACCAACTGCTGATATAAAAATGTAAATACAGTTGATGCATGTAGCTCATTACCGTCTCTGGCTCTCATTCAAAAGCAGAAACCTGAGTGACTCACTATTTTGAGGCGACAGTGAGCTTGAGGCAACTGAATTCAAACAATGAATTACTTGCTTTATTCCTTAACAAAAAAATGTGCCTGATGGGTGGAGTCCACACCATCTTGGAATTGGCAAACACACCAGATATTAAAGGAGTGTTGCATAATGTACCATCAGCATAAGGAACAGTAGGCTTGTCAGATGCAAAAAATCACAATTAAAAAGATTTCAAGAATAACACAATTTATGCTTTGGAAATGTCAGCACAGCCCTTAGAGCTAGGAGCAATAAAAACACAGCAGCATGGTTTCTGCTCTGTCTGGATTAGTTGTCTAATGACGGGAGAACCAAGACTCTTTAGCATAAGTAAATGGGAGGAGGACTTTAATATGCCAGCACAATAGCCCTCACAAGGAATACAGGCCGAGGTGCTTTTTCCACTGTTGTACTCAAATCCAAGCAATGAAATCTGCTAAGGCACAAAATGTCCTTTGCTTGGAACATCATCGTGTTCTATGACAAGTCTAAGACAAGTTGAAAGAGAGAAGTTGAAGATGAGGTGTCAGAATGTTACTAATACTGTTCAGATCTATGAATCATTACCAACAGATGTAGAGTAAGTGAAAAGTTTTCTGTAAATTACAACAGTGAAATCCCAGAGCCACTCCAGGGGTCTTACTTTGGATTTCTATCCATGTAGCTGATAGAGAAGTATGGTGCAAAGTTGCTAAGCTTCTTAAGAAGCAATACTTGCAAAAGAAAAATAAATGAAAACCAATAGTGAAGTAAACTTAACTAAAGATAACTCAGTCATTTGCTTAGAGAAAACATAAGCATAGCTTTGATTGGGATTTACTGGTTAATCTTTGTTCAAGACACTTGTAAGGCTCAAAACATGTATTAGTACTTGTGACATAAACCAGTTCAAAGCAACAAAAATCAGCACCCTTGTGCCAAACAGAGTTTGCCTTAACAGAAACTAGTGATGCACAGGAATCAAAGAAAACTTCATTTGAGTAAGGCGTAAAAGGAAAGCATGCTAACTGCCTGCTTATCTTAGTCTACTATACTGAAAATGATTGAAATGCATTTGAAAAAAGAATTCAAAATGCACAGTTTTCTTGAATATTATAGTTTTCTTCCACAAAATTTATGACATCTATATTACTTTCTTTACTACTGGATAATGGTGTGTGCTTCCCAGAATATATCTGAAATGAAACTGCATGAATAGACCTTATTCTGAAGAGGACTTATCTTGAACTGAACTGTGCATGGCTGGTGGCATTGTTGTCTGGCTCACACAAAACATGCCATCCATCCACCTTCTCAGACAAACATACAGCAGTGCCCTTTTAGGAATATATTGAAAACAAACTATCCGAAAAAATCTGGTTTAAAAAAAAAAAAAAAAAGAAGAGAAAAGTGCACCTTTTTAAAAACTCTGTACTGTATTTCATCTGTTTAATGTGGAGACCCTATAAAGTACAGAAGAGGTCATTTCCCCATGGGTGTTGGAACTGATTCTTTTGTAAATTTTTATTTGCCACTTATTTCTGGATCATCTGAACTTCATAGTTTCTGTGAAGCTACAGGACAAATTCTCCCCCTTCCAGTAAATGGAAACCTTTGATAATTCAATCATTAACTGCTTGCTTTGAGTGCTCTATTCTTCCTCCAAGATCTGCTGTGTAATACCACCTTTGCCATAAAGCCTCTCCCATTAAAATTTCTTGTTGAGATGAAGGAAAAAGTAAAGCCAAGGAAGAGCAGAAAGAAAGTTCCCAGACAAGTCCTCCTAAGTGACCTGCAGTTTAAGGAAACATTGCCCTTAAAAGAACAGAGCTGTAAGAAGTATAGCACACATACATATCTAAACTAGACAGAGACTTCCCAGCTGGGGTATAGGTGGCAGTGTCGTTCCAGCAGTTCAGCCGGATCTCTTGCCATGATTTCGGGTAGCTTCACAGTTCTGTAAGCTATATCCTGAGCTCTTAAAAATTAAGATATCTTCTGTGTCCATGTCTACACATGTGCCTTTTTGGCAATTGTTTCATTTCTAGGTACAAAGAAGTAGTCAAATACAGAAAAATACAAGGAACAAATCCTGGTTGGTCACTAAAGCCAGCATCATCCCCAGCTCTGGAGCTAACAGGTTGAATTACTGTCAGAGTTGCTTAGCCTAGACTGTGTTGCGTTTGGCACTGTATATAGTGATGGGCAAAGTGTCAGGGTATTAGGATAGGTGGTAGTGGCTCCTGCCAGGCTTCAGGTGGCTGCTTTTCCTCAACTGGAGCTAACAACCACAGGGTGTGGCCTGACTAGTGGCCCTTTTTGCTTTCAGCCAGCAGAAAATGCCAAAGAAGGGCTGAGAATACAGAGAATTTTCGACCTGGGAAATATAAAGCTGAAATGGCAAAATATAGTCCTTGCTCCAAGGCCTCAAGGGGACAAACTGTTCTGAATTAGCCCCTTGTATGGATTTTTAAAAGAGCTTGCAATGTCAGTGTACTTTCAGGCCCAAAAAATCACTTCTTTTCATCTATCTTCTCTTATATAAGTATTTTTTAATCCGTTTTGAATTCTCAGCCATTTTATAGACTTCCTTAGAAGGAATCTATAAGTTGTATACATTTTTGGATATGCATTTTTTTGAGATTTGATTTTCTTGCCTTGAATCTTTAAAGCTGACACGTTTTTGTGTGGCTGTTTTTTAAACTTTTATAGTTAAACTCAGATGTTAAGCTCTACCATTGTATTTGAAAATGATGATTCTAGTTATCAACCTTTTAACATATGAGTTTGGATAAATCTAGGAAAAGGGAAGGAAATTCTTTAATGTACTTCTTAAAAACATTCAAAAGCAACAAAGGGATTTAAAAGTACAAGTCCTTTGACTTGGAGTAGATTTTCTGCATCTTTCTCCCTTGGGGCTGTGGCTTGGTGGTTAGGTTTTTTTAAATCTGCTATGTGGTTGTTTAATACATATTTTTTTTAAAAAAAATGCTTGGAAAACAGCATCAGCCACTTTAATGAGGACTTTAATGACTCAGATGGCTGTGATTTGGAAAGCTACTGGATACCTATCTAGATACCTTTGTTATTTCATTCTGCATTAAAATGCTGAAACTCATTTTGAGTCCTGCTTGGCTGGTTGGAGGTTTTCTTCTTTTACAAGTTCTACTGATTTCAAGTTTTAATAGGTTTTTCAATTTAGATTAAATAAGAACAAAGCCAAGGACTAAAGGGAGACAGCATTCTGGGTAGAATTTTCAAAGCCCTTTACCATAGGTTCTACATGCACTCAAATAACTACAGTATATGATGCGGGTATCTAGGCTACCTATATAATCATTCATGTACAATGTTGCTTTAGCAATGCAGAAAAATATTCAAAATAAAAATTTTAAAAGGAGTTACAGTGGATAGGTACCTATCCTGTATATGACATGATCTGTTGAAACTTGTCCCAGCTTGTCCTGAGCTGGTAGTACATTAAGAACAAACTTGTCCTAGCTGTCAGATGTTTTAATTCCAAAAAGGGGAATTAAAAATTTTTTAAAAGGGGGTTACAGCCACTCAATCTAGCCGAAAGTTAATATATGTGGGCAAATAGCACTGATTTCCTTGGGTTTTGAATTGGATTCACATTATAACTGTTTCTCCATGAAGGAAGGTAAGCATTAAGATGAAATGTTAAGGCTTAGAATAAAACACCAGATCTGCTAGTTTTTCCCCTAATGTGCAGGATGCATAATTCCCATGTACATATGCAGACGCATTTGTCATATACTTCATCAGTTCCATATGAATAAGTTTCAGAACCACTGCCAGCCCCAAAACTGTCCTATTAGCAATGGAATGTACTCAAATACCATGGTGATAGCCACAGAAAAGAAACCTTGTTAAGTTTTATCTTATATTTCCCACATACTCTCCTCAAGCTATTAGAGCACTGTTTTGAACAGTATTCATTTATTTATCTTTGTGCAAGTGTTTTAGCATCTTACAGCAAGGGAAAGTCTGTCCTACATACTCTTTTTATACAATATATTTATTGAATATTCTAGACTTCCCTTGTACCTTTGAAAGCAAGAACCAAACATAAAGATCTAGTCCATGAGAAAGAAATGTGCACAAGGTCAGAGAAATGAATTTTGTTTGCAATATATTGCTCTCAGCCTGATGTGCAACTAGCAATTACTATCAATGTATATTGCACACAGAAATCTGAATTACTTTCTTCCTGCATTTTACGTTCTGCTTTATTTCCCTCCTCCACTGGACGTTGCCACCCTTCTCTTTGAATTCTGTATTCCCCAGCATTCTTTCAGATAGAATAAGCCCTTCTTGATGACTGATACCTTGTTAACTTCAGGAGGCACTGGAGACAAAAAAGATTTGTCTGGCTACCTCAGAGCTGCATCCTAGGAAGTTATTGTATCCATGATCCGCAGTAAGGAAGGACAGTGCAGCATGTGAAGGAGCATCAACATGCAGAGATGCCCTCCTAGCCTCAGACTCTTCTTGGTACAACTTCATGACACAGTGCAGCAGTATGCACTGAAATTGAGGTCATGCTGAAAGCAGTAAGACTACATAAGCAAGGTGTTACACCCCCCACTAGAGAAACGGTTATCGACACTATTCCCAGATCCTCAGTGATGAAATAATTCTGGGTTGTGTTTCTGCCCCATTCCCTATTGTGCACCGTAGATATGCCACTAGAATCATGTTTTCAAGAGTACAGTGCCAATTCTTCTAAAGATGGCTATGTCTATATTAGCAAGTAGTACAGTGCAATAGGAGCAGATCTACAGAACAAAACAGTTGGTGCTATGGATGCAGCACCCACACTACATGTATCCATGGAGGCGGAGGGGTGGAAAGGGTAACTCAGACCAGCTCTTGCAATGTCCTGTGGGCTGGCTGCCTCTAAGTTGTTGAATCACAGTAGAGGTGATCCCTGGGCATGTCTTTCAGCTGAGCGTGGATCTGGAAGGAGTCAGGTTTGTGTGCTCTGAGACAACCTCACAAGGTGAGACACAGCACAAGAAATGGGCATGGAGTGGAGAATTACTGCAAAAGCACTCTCCCTGTATGATCCAAATATTAATATACATGCACCTGCTGTCGGCTCCCACTTCAGCACCAATATAGAAGGTACATTTTCAAAAAAACCAAACATATGGAATGTTAAAATCATCTGAAGGTATGATCAGTTAGTCCCAGCAGATGAGTGCCGTTAGAAATCTGGGTCTCACCTAGCAGCTTAGATGGTCAGGAAAATGTAATCCTGACTGCAGCATTGGCCATCTGAATATGTAGCCCTGAAATCCTGAGAATCTGACCTGCAAAAGTTCTGGTTCAGCTGCTTATTTGTGAAATGGGGTGATGTGTTTTACTGATGCCAGACTTTTAGTGCACATCTTGTGGTTTCAGCATCCTCCATAAACTCCAGGTCCAAGAGCGATGAGACATGCAGAACATTTCCTTTCTCTTTTAGGAAACAAGTTTCAAAGCATATAGTTTTAAGGCTGCTTTTATGAGAAACCCATGAATTGAAAGATGTGAATTGTAATTTTGAACATTTTATCAATAGTACTGGGTATTCTACCTACCATTTGTATTTTTTGCTCTTTTGTACAATGTCTGGCTCTCAATCTGATAAAGAGCTTACTAAAGAGGGCCAAAATAAGAATACAGTTAGTAAAGGGTTGAATAATGTTGCAATTCCCCACCATTAAACAGGAAGGATGAAACAAATATTGCTTTTGTTCTTTTTAGGAAGCAAACCCGATAAAAGCAGAGGCTTCTGATAAAATCATAGTTCTTTGAAAAGAAAAGACAAGGTTTTGTTTCCCTGTAGGTACTTGAATAAACCAGCAGCAGATCTGTTTTTGACCACAGCTTGCAGCCTATCTGATTGTGCACTCAGTCCACAAGTTCTTTGTAAGCTTGTCTTGAATCTTTCAGAGTGCTTGTCTGGTCTGTTTCTGTAGTTTTGTATTCAATCTGAAATGTGCAAAAGTAAGTAGAGAATGCCAACATCTATCCACACGCTTATGTACCTACACAAGTAGTACACAATGCCGTGCAAATTCCTGAGTGGCCTAGCATGTGCATTTATATTCAATTGTTACATGTGACTTAGTTTTGATGCAAAAGGTTGAATTGTTTCATAAAGGAACTTATCTCTTTCTGTTCTTTTAAATAGAAGAAAAACCCAGTTGTACTCCGTTGCTTTAATATGTTTTTTCCCAGTTCACAGTAAACAAAGTGAAACTCAGGTTGTGAAGGCATCTCTTCAGGTGTCTGAAAGGCAACTACTAGGAGGTCTGTAATATGAAACAAATTTAAACAACAAGTACCAAGGCTGTGAAAATATCAGAATAAAGTAGTTTTGGCAGAAAGTGAAAGTTGAACAGCTTTCATTTAGCACGAGAAGTCCCTAACCAATACTTTTAAATGGTTTGCTAGATAACACGTCTGCTTCACTCAGCAGAGAAGACAGATTTTTCTTGAATAACACAGCCCTTTGAATCTTTTTTTTTTTTTCACATTCTTAAGGCCTCTCCATGCTGTGTTTGAACAAAATCAGGGTGTCCAAGGGTTTATTTTTTATCTGTAACTTGGAAAAATAACATAGCAGCTCAGACTACAAGGAAACCATTAGATGGTGCTTGAATTCTGTAAACATCCACCTATCAAAAGCACAGCCTATTATATTGTGATACACATGCCTTGCA
Source organism: Athene noctua (assembly GCF_965140245.1). Taxonomy (NCBI): domain Eukaryota; kingdom Metazoa; phylum Chordata; class Aves; order Strigiformes; family Strigidae; genus Athene; species Athene noctua. Next base: position 101,645,941 of record NC_134037.1, on the reverse strand, counting down.
AGCGGACATCTAATTTTCTGTGCCAGAGGAACATTTTAATTATTTCATTTACTAAAATGCTGTTACCTTGCTTAGCAAATTAGCACCCTAACTCTAGGCTTGACCTACAAAATGATTAATCTTTTTACATACATGTTAATATCTTTCATAATACAACAGTTCAGCTGTCTTCTCTGCACAGCCACCTTCCCCCTCGCCAAGTTTGTGCCAAAACACAAAACTAATTTTAAAACTAGAAACTTTCATTTAAACATGCAATGTTAGAAATCTCCTGAGAATTCATGTGTCAGAGAAGAAGATAATTTAAAACAAGGAGCTAAAGTGTGGCAGACTGAGAACATGCCCTTTAACACAATGTTTGCAATTTGTAATTAAAAATGGTTCAGTATAAAACAAGCAGCTCTTGTACTGTGGCACAGGTTGCACAGTAGATGGGACTGTGCATGTTAAGTCAAAACAGTTGATGTCTGAGCAGGATTTGAGGGCAGAGAGGGATGGGGAATGTAATAATTTACAGGATGATATACTACTTGTAGAAAGGTTTGGTAAATTTCTGTCTCTCAAACCTTTCTGAAGATTATCTGAAATGGAGGTTAAATCAAATCTAATGTTGTATGGCAAGTGATCCAGAAAAGGAGAGTCAGACTCCACAGCAGGGTAAGCTAGATTCAAATGGAGAGATGAGTAGATGAGCTCCTCTGCTCCTGTTGCAACCTGCCAATCATAACCACCGAGTTGTAACACATCTGTGCCATTTTCAGACTGGAAATACCAACTAAAATTATGCTAGCTCAAAGCAAGAGGTCAAGATTTGAGATTTGTGTTGGCTCAGGGTTTTCCAGCACTACAGGTAATGCTGAATTTTGCCATCCAAGGGAAGAGATGTCTGAGAGTAGGTCAGGGACAGCTGAGTCCTGGAAAGTTATTTATTTTTGTAGCACTTGCTACTCTAGTGATAGCCGCCACTTCATATGACTAACCATCTCCTTGCACAGAAGTAGCAGCCAGCCTGGCTTTCCAGGTGCTAGCAAAGGCATCATGGCCATGTTGCTCTCTAGAGCATTGCATTGTATTTTTTTCTGGATGTCAATAAAAGAAGCACAAATTCTGTTTGCACATGTCATATTTTCCTTTCAGTAGAACAAAAGGACTGCCTTTGAAAATCCGTAATAGTGAGCTGAGACTCTAATGTCAAAAGTCTTGTTACCCAACTGATAAGGAAATGCAAGTGGCACTCACCCGGCACCCGGATGCTACCTTTGATGTCATGAGTGTGGATAACAAGTGACTTTTGTCTTTTATCCTAAGAACTTTAAGCAGTACATACCACTAATACCACTGTAACATGGTTAAGAATTCTCTGTTACTCTTCAATCCTCTTCTTAGGCTGTGACCCTAAATATTCTTGATCATGCAGAAAAGTAATCTGTTGTTTGGTATTTAAAATAAGTGGCAAATGTTCAAAAATAAGTCATATAAATCTTGAAAGATAAACTCTTATATAACAGTCTTCAGTAAGGTACAAAGGCTGCGTAAAGGTATTCTGAATGCCTGTGGCTGATGGTATGGACCAACCACACCTCCACTGCTGTACAGGTGGGCACCATGGGACAGGAACACATGGGGCACAGTGAGGTTGTGTTGTAAGGATTATTGATACAAAATTATTTGTAATAGTTACAAGATGTTTTTTGTTTTCCAAGAACAGTGAGGATGAAATCCTGCTGTGGGGAATGGCAGAACAAATTTCTACAAACTCCATGCAATGGTGTTTTCACCCTAAACTGGTATTTCCTCTGTGCTTCCCTTGGTGAATTGTCTCATACCCCACTTTCCTGAAGGGCTACGGTAATGGGCTAAATATTTTGTTCACTAGCAGGGCCGTGCATCACTTTATGCCTAATATTACAAGTCAGACTGGGGTTCGCAGCTCCAGGTTTGACAGTGAAGCTCCCTGCACACAGACCAGCTCTAACCAAAGCCAGCCATCACCCTCTGCCTAAGAAAAGCTTTTGTGTCCCTCCTGCCGCTTGCAGAGAGAGACTCAGCTGCTGAAGCCCAATCTTTAGGGAAGCACCTTTGCTCATCAGGGTTCATGCCCAAAAATCTCCTTGTCAGAGTGCAGCGGGGACCAGCAGCTCCCAGGGGCCAGTGACACCGGGAGGTGCCCCGGGTGGCAGAGCAGGGCCTGGCAGCCAGGGCCTCTCCTGTCCCCCACCACCCCTGCCAGGAGCAGAGCAGCCGAGGGCACTGTGGCAGCCCTGGGCATTGGATGCATCCCTGGGGTGAGGACAGGCCGAGGCTGGTCTGGGTCACGGGCACACGGCTGGGCCCAGCTTGTCAGGGCCCACGGCCAAGCAGGGCAGGGCAGTGGGGAGCTGGGGAGCAGCCTTGCTGCAGCATCGCTGGGGCATGGACTGACATGGCATCCTGGGCTGTGGGCACATGTGGGGAGCATTGTCACAGGAGGTGACCAAGCCAAAATAAGGCAGGACAGGAGGGATTCTTAACAGCCTCTGCTGATTGTGCTGCTGCTGCAGCAATGGCTGGGCCAGAGGAGGAAGGGGATTGAGAGGCAGGCAGGGACTGCTGGCAGCTGTGGAGGCTGCAAAGAGCGGGGCCACCAGGAAGACGGGGCAGCAAGGCTGAGTTTGTCTCACACTGTTTGATGTGTCTCTCCTACAGACTTGTGATCAAGCTCCTAAGTCAGGCAACTGTTCTTACACAGAGAGATTTCAAGTCAAAACCCATGTCCAAGAGGAATGCTTTCAAAGCCCAATGGGATTTAACTTCCTTACTCATGTGGGCACTTTTGAAAATGTAACCCTAAAGAACTTTATATATGTATATATGGGGTCCAATCAACATTTTAAAGTACGCATTTTTCCGTTGACTTCAAAGGGCTGTGAATCACAAGGATTAACTTTTGTTAAAATGTTCCTATCGATAAATCAAGATCCTTAAAATGGTCATATGTTTCCAGTTACTCTTTCAGAGGTGATTCTCCCCCTTCTTCAGATAATTTTTCTGTGGCTGTGTTAGGTTTGCAATGACATAGGAAATCACTAATGACCAAAATCAACAGAAAGTGAAGTTTTATTCTGTGTTATAATTGCTCATTTAAAAACTCTTAAAGATAAAAAGTTACTGAGGTGAGATATTCATTAAATATTTCATGGTAACAACAGCAGCTGAAGATTATGGTAAATGAACATTTGATCTTTTAAAGAGACTTGCTAGACAAACCCTGCTAAAATTACAAGCAATTCTTTCTTTTGCTTCATCCCAGGTGGCTTGATCAAGGCAACCCACTGAGCACTTTATTCCACACAAAGTCATGTTCAAAACACAGCTATTTTTGGACTGTATTTGCCTGAAACAGCAACATGACAATCTAACCACTGAGTTGAAAGAGTGAAGTAGTATGATGTTGGTTTTGCTTTTACTAGAGAGGTTCCCAGAACCTGAATGAGAAGATGAGAAAAATTAATCCTGGTAGCTGATGAGAGACACCCTCAGGCAAATTTAAATTTAGTGGGTAGTATGTGCTATGTATGCAGAGACTGAGGAGACATCATTCAGGTTTCTTTGCTTCCTAGGCTATAGACCAGCCCCTGTAATTGCAGGGGTTAAAGTAAGTGCTTTATCCAGTGTGCATAATGGAGAGTGCAGAGTATTTTCAGCCAACTGCATCAGTACAATATAATGCACCATCAGATAGAGAGAGACAGCTGAGTCTAAAGTGGCTTTGCTATGCCTGCCTGTGCCTGAGTTCATACACCTTAACTTCTCCCTAGCCTGCTAGCTCAGATGCTCTGCCCCTGTGGTGCGTTGTCCCTCGCTGGATGCCAGGTGCCCACCAAAGCAGCTCTGTCATTCCCTTCCTCAGCTGGACAGGGGAGAGAACATATAACAAAAGGCTCGGGGGTTGAAATAAGGACAGGGAGATCATTCACCAATTGTCACCACAGGTAAAATAGACTTGACTTGGGGAAAAACAATTTAACTTATTGCCAACCAAATTGGAATAGGGTAATGAGAAATACTAACCAAAGTAAAAAAAAATACCTTCCTCTGCCCACTTCCCAGGCTTAACTTTACTTCCAATTTTCTGTATGTCCTCCCCCCAAGCAGCTCAGAGTGACGGAGAATGGGAGTTGTGGTCAAGTTCATTACACATTGTCTCTGTCATTCCTTCCTCCTCAGTGGGAGGATTCCTCACACTCTTCCCCTGTTCCAGTGTGGGGTCCCTCCCACAGGAGACAGTCCTTCATGAACTTCTCCAACGTGAGTCCTTCCCACGGCTGCAGTCTTCAGTGTGGGTCTCTCCCATAGGGTGCAGCCCTTCAGGAACAGACTGCTCCAGCGTGAGTCCCTCACAGGGTCACAAGTCCTGCCAGCAAACCTGCTCCCACATGGGCTCCTCTCTATGGGTCCACAGGTCCTGCCAAGAGCTTGTTCCAGCAATGGCTTTCCATGGGGTCACAGACCCCCTCGGGCACCCACCTGCTCCAGCGTGGGGTCCTCCCTAGGTTGCAGGTGGAGATCTGCTCCCCCGTTAACCCCCATGGGCTGCAGGGGCACAGCCTGCCCCACCATGGGCTGCACCACAGGCTGCAGGGGAATCTGCTACAGCTCCTGAAGCACCTTCTCCCCCTCCTTCTTCACTGACCTTGGGGTCTGCAGAGCTGTTTCTCTTGCACATTATCACTCCTCTCTTCTGACTGCTGCTGGTGTTGTGCAGGGTTTTTTTCTCCCCTTTTTAAATACATTATCCCAGAGGTGCTACCACTGTTGCTGATGGGCTCAGCCTTGGCCAGTGACGGGTCCCTCTTGGAGCCAGCTGGCACTGGCTCTGTCAGACATGGGGGAAGCTTCTAGCAGCTTCTCAAAGAAGCCACCCCTGCTACCAAAATCTTGATGTGGAAACCTGATACAGCCCCACCCTCCAGTGCACAGCTTAGCTATGCCTTTTGCAAAATACAGAAAGGAGAGGAGAACTGCAGGTTTCTCTGCTTTTATTCTGACTTGACTTGGTACAGCATGGCCTCTTTCCCCAAATGATGCTAAGCAATGACCTCCTCCTATTAGGAGCTATGCTACTCCCTCAGCAGATATAAAAGCAATGAGATCCTTCTTGCTGTATCTTATGCAGCAGTGTGGACTCTAATCCATTTCAGCAGCATTTTATGCTGCCTCTAATTCTTGTCTTGCCCCAATGTCCCAACATCTGCATCAGTGTTCTGTAGGGTGTTGCATACTGTATATTATGAGGTATAGGCTTCTTGCATGAATTATATTCTCTAAATTGAGGTATATACACCTGTTCTATGGCTTTTGGCACATGTTTGTTGGTGTGTGCAAACTATGTTACTGTCATCTGCTTGCAATCATCTGAATATATAAGCCATTTATATTGTTAACATGGATCTAAAAATTTAATGCAAACACAGTTAAACGTGTCAATGTTTTCACCTTGACGGGAATTGCCCTTTTCTTCTGAAAGCTTCAGAGACAGGTCCTGTGCATGACTTTCACTGAGACAAACATGCAGCATACATTTAGACTTTGATAGATGCTTTGCTCAAAAGGTAAAGAAACAAAAAAGCAAGAGATCAAAGCAGCACACCAAATCTTATAAGTTTTAATTAAGCATAAGCAGCTGCATCCTGTCTTCTCAGAGAAGTCCCATCATTTGGGCTATGTAACATTAATGCTCACTGAATTGTAAAGCTCAAGGGAACTCCAGGCACAATTTGGAAGAGACAAACATTTGTTTTTCAGAAACAGATTCATTATCATTTGAAGTACTGGTTTAATCTAACCAGAGATCTTATGGGAATATCTTTGAAGAGTTCCGTCTCTGCAAATCAGTTTAATTTGTAAGAAAAGGAAATAAAATGACCAAAAAGGACCAGATTACTATTGCAAAGAGAACATCGATGATATTTCTTCAAGGAGACAATGACATTTTACCCTTCAGGAAATCATAAGGAAAAAAATATACCTTAAAGAGAATTCTAAAAAAATGGTTATTTCCTATCTCATGGAGTTCTGAAAAACATGACAATGGCAATAATTTTGGTCACAGTCTCCCAAAGGGGGATTTGAACTTTTGTCTTTTCAACAAAACAATCTCAAAGTGGCTTAGAGCCGTGCTAATAACAGTAAGATATTTCTCTAGAGATTCTGGCAACGGAAGCAGCACAGCCTCGGTGTAGCTCTAGTAATTCAAGTGTGACTTTGGAGTACATACAAACACCCAGGATATGCTTGCACATGTAAGAGCTTTTTGATGGAGTTTGTGGCACCAGATGCATTGTAAAGATGTTTTCTTTACACAAAACCGATCAAATAGAACTGAATGAGCCAAACATTTATCAGACTGCTTGGATCTGATTGATTTCTGAATTATATTTGATACCAGAAATAAAACTGAGTAAGAAGATGCCTTAATATTAAAAGCTTGCACCACTGAAAAGCCTCACCAGGGATAAAACTTTCTAGAAATACAAAGTAGAGCCAGCTCACTCTTCAGTCAGCGAGCACTATCAAAAAACATATAATCAAGGGTAGATTTATTGCCAAATATAACTGTTGCTGTAGTACTTACATTTTTCATTTTTATTGTATTCATTTAATCATTTTCAGTTTATTCAAAGGAAATTGCAAGAGATTCATGTTTGTTAGCACCTGCCTACACAGCATCAACACTTCAGGAGAGCAATGTGGCCAGGCAGCAGCACAGGATAGCAAACAGATCTTGCTAGCTGAGTAAATCAATCTTTACTTGTACTTGAAATATTGTATAATGTTATTATTGATTGTTAATATTTTGTGTGAGAAAAGGAAGATGTGGAGTATAGCACCTCAAAGAGTATACAACCTAAGCTATCTGGAACTGTTCAGTGCATTACTCAGAGGTTTGTATTAAATACATGCTGACTGATTAGCACTCAGGCAAATCCCTGTTAGACTCCTCAGCTGGAAGTGGTTATTGGAGAGTACCAAACAAGTTCAGATCCTATGACCAGCAATTAAACTGTCTATACTATTCCCCAAAGCTGTTAGCTTGTGCCTGAAGATATTATTCACAGCACAACAGCTCTGAAGATCTTCCGTTTCTTCCTAACGTTGCCCTAATGATCCCTGTAAACAAGAAAAATAAGACATTTCTTTTAATCTAATGAAACTATTAGTGTGACTGGTGAACAAACCTTTGACCTGATGTGATCCGTTTTCCAATGTCAATCTAACTGTCAAAACTCTGAGCATGCCCATAGCTAGCTGACCAACTAATTGCTGCCACTAAGTAGAATTGGCTGAAGGCAAAAATCTGGCTACCCCTGTATAGGCACAGAAAGGCAGAAAAAGCAGCTGAAACTGGATGTCAAATCATGAGGAGAACTTCTTTGTGAATTGTCATTGAATAAGGACTTCAAAATGTGGTGTATTTCCATAAATATGATTTTGAAATGGCAAACAAATACAAAAGATGCTGGAATAAGAAAATCCTTGAAGACAAAGTTGGGCTATGAACTTGGTGATCTTTAATGTTATAAAAAGAGAACTACTTAGAAAAGGGGTTGAAGTTGGGTGTGGTTTTAAACCATTTTCTCTCCCTAAGAGAATTATAAGTATGTGTAAAGAGGTCATTTTCTGCAAAAATCTTCGTTTTGGACTAATAGTTTTTAACTAGAAGAAAAGATGGAATATGTTCAACCATAATAGCTGATTTTCTCTACAGATCTCTAAGCAGAAAGAAAATCTTCCAAGAAAAAAGGAAAAAAAACCTGTTTGAAATAAATCTATAACTCAAACTATGGAATACATGGGGATTAGCTGCAGAACTGGCTGCTCATTTGTTTTTAACTTTATATAAAAATTAGATTTGTGATTTCTCTTCGAGTTTTGTTTGTTTTCTCACTTTAAAAGGTAAAGATCTAATAATTCTCTTTGATCTATTATTCAGACATGACAGCATATATGTTCTTTCGTTTTTTTTATAACATAACATTTTATTAGCCTTCTTTTATAAGGGAAAATCATTGAGTGAGCACAAATGATTGTCTTAGCCCTCAAAAGGAAAACTAGGCTAACTTAACTTGTTCTTGAAAACACAGGTGTGTTGCATCCCAGGTTATCTTCCAGACTGCTCTCAACAACATTGGCAATTCTCCAACCCAAAACTGAACTGCAAAGTCTAGATTTTCACAGCTTGTCTGCTGGGAAAGAAAAATCAGTCTCTAAAACAGCTTACACCCTAAGCCAACTATCTTTCTTTCCTAATATTCAGGCTCTTGTCTAATAAAGGTTTTTTAAATATATTTCTGAATGTTCAGGTTTTTTATAATAACGATGAAATTAAGGACCAGACAGGAACAAAGCCCTTGAACACTTAAAAAATTTTTGCAAATACAGAGAAGCTAGAAATACTTTGTCTTTCACAGAGTGAAGATTTGAAATGGGAAGGATAGAAAGTCATACATAAGGTGTAGGTAAAGCAATCAGTGAGACTGTAGCAGTGGTAAGTTTGTTGTTCTAATGACTACTTATCTTCTGTGTTCCTTTGAAAAGGGAGGATTTCACTGGGCTGTCAGGCTTTTTCCTAATTCTTAGGGTAAGAGTGAGGATTTTCTACCAGAGAGGAAGAAGAGTAGAAAGGGAGGTAGAGTAACACTAGGATGAGTGTATTACACCAGAAGGAGACAGATAGCAAGGCAATAAATGCCCAATCAGCAGATGCTAGAGAGCATCATTTGGGTGTTGCCCTCATGAGTTGTTTGGGGGGTTGCTTGTGCTGCTGTTGCTCCAACTCCTTGCTCCTGCAGAATTTTTCTCTGGTTTGGTTCCCTGCTGTAAGTTCTTCCTCAGCCCAGGAATGGCAGTGCTGGACGAGCTTGACTGTTCTTAGAGGTAAGTGAAGATGTTGTGAGTTGATTTTGGTAGTTTTCTGTGAGGTGATGGTGGTGACCAGCTGCAGCTCAGAGCCTGAAAGCACAAGAGGAGGTTCTCATGGGAACATGGCTGCAGTATAGGATCCCAGGACCTGGGTCTGCCAGTGATCACTCATAAAAGAGGGTTTAAAACTCAATGCAGTCCTGTTCAGGTAGGACATGATGTGTCTGTAGGATAAGATCCAAACAACTGAAAGCATCACAGCAGAAGATATGCTGTTTGTTAGTCACTTGAAACTAGACTTGGAGAACCGAAAAGCTGAATTATGTCTGGAGAACAAGGGTGAGGAAGGAATTTCAGATGAGCCAAAGCAAATGTTGTATCTCTGTGAGTAGAGGTATTAAAATTGCATTATCTTAAAGATATACATACTTTGTGATACGGTGCTGCTGGAAAAAAATTAATTGCTGATCGCTGTTCAGAGTGCATGAATTAACTAATATGACAGTAAATTGGGGTGTTTCTTGAATTTAGTATTTATTTTCATTAGAAGCAAAAGGCCGTTGAACTCTTTCTGAAAGAAAGTTTCATAGTGTACTTTGGTATTTCTTGTATAAGACCAAAAAACTTCTGAGAACTCTGGATGCTTAATTTTGATAGGGCAGGAGTCTGGTAGTCATATGCTCTTGAAGTATATGGTATTTTCTTTAATAAAGTAAATGGCCATGTAGGGCTTCTGTTACTGCAGTTGTCAGTCACTCCAATTAAGATTAGTATCGTTAAGGTATAAAGGTTACTTGGAGACAGAGAGACTGCTATGGTACAGCAGATTTCTGCCCAGCAGAACAGAATTCAGTTTCTTTAATAACTCTTTATACCGTATGGAAAGGAAGTGGGGCAGGGAGGAATGAAAATACTTCCCTTCTAGAATTTCAGGGGAATCTCCTTGACATCACACAAGGTTCTCCTCACTTTCTGGATTTAAATTTTCTGTAACAGACTCTGTGTCGTTGTTTTTATTTTGTTGCACTATTTTAACAGCAAGAATAAAATAGAATATTTTCTATTAATAAAATATTTTGTGTACCCCTATATATATATACTGGATTTCCTGGTTTAGAGGAGAAAGAGTGGACACTGCTAAATAGTTCTTGGATCCCCTTCAGGAAGTACTGGTTTCTGCAGAGTGAGATTTTGAGCAGGGAGTGTTTGCTTGTTTGCTGGTTCTTTATTGTTTTGTTGTTGTGGTGATGATAGATATTCTTATTTATTTCTATCTTTATTATTCTCTTGGTTACCTAGAACATGAAGGCTTTTCCTTCAGTGCTGCCAACTTACAGAAATATGCCTATCAAGACTTCTCTTTCCAAGCTCTAATTAATCTGGTCTAGGTGTCTCACTGAATAATTACTCATCTCTGCTGGCATTTCATGAAGCTTTTTAATCTCTTATTTCTTCAAACAGCAAAAGTTTCATAGTTGGCAGATATCATTTTTAGCTTCTTTCATAGTGCAGAGATAACATTCACTTTGGGGCATGGTAATACCACCCTGCTCACTCATTATCTTCCCACTTATGTTCTCGCACACTCCTTCAAAGTCTTCATCTGGTTGTTTGTACTGAAGAAATTCATCTACCAAAAAAAGATGTGTTTAGTACTTATTCCAGAGTTTTCTATGAAGCCTTCAGGCCATAGCTATGTTCTGCACCATGACCTCAGTTGTCAGCTCTTTCTTTGGTAGTATTATCTTAAGGCTGTAACAGAGACTGTTGTCCTGGACACTTAGGCATGCTGGGTGAGACAGCCCTTCTTCTGAAGAATATGGAATAAGTGTTGGATGGGATCTGCAGAGGTGGAAAGGTGACTCTTGACCTCTTATGAGGTCCTCTTGGAGAGGTGAAAATTCTGAATTGCATGATGCAGCAGAAGCCACAGCCTTTCAGGATCTCCTTTGTTGTCCCACACATACTGTTGCTTGTACTTGGTCTAATAAGCAAGACAGAAACACATAAGTCTACGACCTTCTGTGTCTACTTACAAGTGGCCCTGAGGAAACACTTAGACACAAGCAATTGCTATCCCTATGTGGCATTTTCTCATAGATGATAAAATGGTGGCCTCCCTGCATTAGTCACAGCTTTTCCTGTTTAACTGGACACAGAAGTAAGTTATTATTTATAACTAATTTCTAAGTGACAAATAATCCAAGTGTTATTCTTTCTGCCATTAGTGTTGTTTCACTGGCTTGGAATCACACAAGAAAAACAGCCAGTATGTACTCTACTGGGGCTCTAAAAATAGATTTTGGCTTCATTTGAACAACTAAGACAAAGACAAGGGAGGAAGGTAGTAGTTCTTCACCCCTTTTTTTCCCTTTAAACAGAGACTGTAGTTTGTGTGCACCATTCAAACCCAATAATTAAGGTCATTAAAAATAAAGGAAAGGTAATAGCACAATCTCTTCCCCTCCAATCTATTATGTACAACAGTATTGATTATTATATACCACAATAGTCGAGTATTCAGTTAGAAGAGTCTGAAGAGCAAACCAGAGGGTGAGAACATGTGCACAATTTGGTAGCGAGAGTCTCACGTGGGAGAAGGTAGACCTCAGTCTCAGCTCCTGCTGTGTAGTCTGTACAAAGTGAAAGTGCATCAAGAAATCACAAGCAAGCCACCGAGTAACCTATGCCAGATGTTTAAGGCATTTCCCTAGAACATGAGAGAATGGGGTGAATTTGTAGACAGGGAAGAATGGAACCTGAATTGCTGTGTTTTGAGTGTAGCCCTTCATCAGTATGTGGGCACATGTTCTTATTGAAAACGTCTTGATATTGCCTGTAGCGAGGCAGAAGAAGGAAAAAGTAAATTGGACAGAACTGAGCAAGGGGAAAATTGGAAATAGTCATAGAAAATTTTAGGTTGTAAGGCACCTCTGGAGATTATGTAGTCTAGCTTTGTTCTCTGAACAGGGATCACTTCAATGTTAGATTAAGGTCGTTTCATGTAGGTGTCCTGTCTGGCATAATTGGGCTCCCCCTAACCTGCTTTTATTTGCAAACCAAAAAAACTCAGGAAGTGTTGGAAATGCATCTTCTGCATTCACATTACATTGGTCTAGTTCAATAAAGCATCATATGCCGATTGTAAATGTGGCACAAGGGAAGGTGTTGCAAGCTATGCCAAGGAATAATAAAGAATTATGAAACTAATCTAGGAATTGAAGAAAAAAAAAAAGATGCATAATGAAGCAACAGAGGAAGGTTAACCAAGGGAGCACAACTACAAGAAAACATCAAATAGAGCATGGAAGCTTGGCTGCTTAATAATTTTGCAAAGTGACTTAGCAACAGCTAACATGGAACAGGAGGCACAGAACAGCTTTGCAAATCTATCTTTTTTTTTTTTTTTTTTCTTTTTGAATAAAAGTCAGGAGATTATGGTGTTAGAAGGGGAAGGATTGGGATATCCACAGATTGCTCCTGAAGTGTTTAGTGTGAAGATAAAAGCTATAATAGAGTATATAGTTCAAAGCATAAGAGCTGGAAAATTTTAGTATTAAAATGGAAAGAAGCGTTTTAAGGCAGTTAAAATAATGGTAGTTCACTGGAAGCATGAACAAGGGTTCAATTTGAAGTCTATAAAGACTGAAGGAAATGGTATTTAAAACTGTCAGCCTGAAGAAACCTCAGTGTTACCATGTCTGTTCTCAGTGCTGTTTAACTATCAGAAAGAAAAATTATGCCTTCATAAAGGAGTTTTGGTGCCTTTGAGAATGGTACATGGACAAAGAGTGTTTTCCTGCTTGCTCTCATAATCTTCTGTGAAGAGGAAATTAAATTATCACAGCCTGAAAGGGGTCAGTCCTTTTGCAGGCGGCCAGATGCTCTAGTCAGGTGGTAGCTGGGCAAGGAACACAGCAAGGACCTATCCCGTTTTGTGGAGTGACTTTCTGAGAAAACTGTTTATGATAGGGCTTTGCTGAACACTAGATCTAGATACAAAATTCGAGTCTTAAACTGGGTAGGATGGTGAGAAAAACGCTTGGTGAGGTAAGGTGAAGCCACAATCTGGTGTTCACTGGAAGAATCACTGGGGTAGCTGTGCATTTCATCACTGCATTTGGATTTTTGTTCACCCTTGCTGTTTACATAGCAAGGGTAATATGGAGACACCACAGGGAAAGAAAAGCAAGAGGAAGATAGGTTGACTGCAGGTCTGGATTCTGTTGATCTTGGATATTAATGTGTTTTGTATGTTTTGGGGTATAGTTTCTTTAAATTTCACAAATTACAGCTAATTTTTATCACATGGTGAAGAGTCTTACTACACTGGGGATATCTCGGTCTCTTTTCAGATTTCAAACCATGTATTATATTTCGTATTGGAATATTTCTGGACTTTGTTTTTTTGTCATTTCAATATTCTCCGCTTAGGAGAAGGTGTATTTTCTTCTTTGCCTTTAGTTCTTCTCTTAACAATCTAGTGCTCATGTTTCTTAAATGCAGCCTCAGATAGTAACTTCTCATGTTCCAGCGAGAGGAATACAGCTGAAAATGTAATTAAAAACTGAAATTAGACTGGAAATGTTTGTACAAATCTCTCTGCAGATGTTCTTACATAGTGGTACACAAGACTTTTATGAACAGGACTCAACTTTAGCAACAGCTATAAACATAAATGTGCCTATTTTACCGATTAAAGACTAGACATAGGGTGTTGAGTTGCTTAGCTGAAGTTGTTTGTGTAGGTAGCTGGCAACAACACGGTACTGTGAAGCTGGAATAACAACACTAAGGAAGAAAATTAATGAGCAGTAATATAGTCAGATGAGGAAGGTTTTAGAACATGCTAGTACCTGGCCTGATTGCAGATGGAAAGAGGGCTGTTCAATTTGTAGATAAATTTGGAATAATGAGTCTTAGAATGTAGACTACAGTGAAAGAATAGTTGCTAATTAGAAAGTTGCTGCTGCATGCTAAATAGGAGGATGACTGGCAAGTTAATTTAGAAATATCCCCAGAAGATTTCTGCTTAAGGCTCAATGACAGAAATGAAGGGACATAAGGATGAGACTAGCATTGAGGGTGAGCCAGAATGTTTGTCAGATGCCATTAAAACACAGGATTAGCCTGAATTGCATGAGACCACCTCCTTGTCCTGGCCCTAGGAACTCCCCTGGTCCCAGTGGACAGCCATTCTCCATTTGAGGGGAATTTACAGTCGTGTAGTCTGTGGTGAGGGATTGGCATCCGTTGAGATGTGAGTTAGCGGCCCTGTGGTGGGGGAAAGGACATCTAATTGGCACCATGGTGGAGCGCAATGCTGCACAAGTAGACCTGTGGCACCCAACAGCTTGAAAAGAGAAATTTCAGACATCCTGTGTGTCTGAATCTGCAACTTAAATGAATGAGGCCTTCTTCCTTCATTCCATGCTGTGTGCAGCAGCCATACCCATCAAGAGCAGTTCTCTAAGAGCAAGTCTTAAAGGGCAGGAAAGGCAATTTTTCAGCAAAACTAGTTCTTCCCAAAGCTGTAAATCGATTCAGAACTACTTTGCATAAAAGCAGAAACAGAGTGATAAGGAGGGTGAAGAACAAAATAAGATGAAGCAGAAGTTTCATTGAGAAGGAGGGACCTGGCTTGTAGCTGACCCAGCAAAACACAGACTACAACAATGGTCTTCCTCCTACCCTGTTTTACTTCTGGAGCAAATGGATTCAGTCCTTAACTGTGTTTCCATTCTACAGCAATGCTTTTACTTTTAAAAATACAATTCATGAATTTCTAAAAACTTCCTAGCAGACGTGTGGGTCCCATGTAGCAAATAACAGCTCAACAACAAGCATTTCTGAGAATAAGGCTAAGGCACCATTGCGCTGGGGAAAATGGGGGAAAAATGCTTCACTATGCTGGGAGCTCAGAGCCTGGTGGTTAAAGCTAAAACTTTGGCAGTCTGCCTGCCTTCCACCTACAACTGCATAAAGCCTGTTTCAGCACACAGCCCACTTTAATTGCTTAGACCTTTGTTTTCACAGGTTTTGTTTCTACCTTAGGGGAAAACCCTAGAGTGTGTGGCCATTCCTTTTTACCCTTTCCTCAGAAAAGGCTTTAACATAAACCTGTAAGCACTCTGAGAGACACTATGGCCAGCTGTTTTGTTTTTTTTTTTCTTCTTTAGGGCAATGTGCAACAGGTTTGCAGACGCTAATCATATACAGAATTAATGTAATGATTTTTAACGAGACAACATATTATGATTAAAACACCAGGTGGTGAATGAGAGCAATAAAAGTATTAGAGGTTTTTATCTTCTGAGTATTGTGAGTTCATAGTTCACTAATAACCTTGGGACTTAAGTTGCTAATAATAATGCTTCATGTTGCTAGGGAATGGTGCTGCATGATACACAGTAAATGCTGTGTGGAGAGGATATGCCTAAGGCATGATGGCAACTTGCTAAATCTTTTTATTATTTTTATTGATCACAAATACTGTTTGATGACCCACAAAGTTGGATGAGGTTTACAGTGTTTGTTAATGTCACTTGTCCTGATTAAGTGATTAGTTAAACAGCATTTTATGAAGCACGGGTATTTTCAATATGGGTTGCTGACAACGGTACTCTAGATGTAGTAGCATGCAGTGAGTAGGGTTCTCCAGTGCCTCGGCTGTTGTCTGCCACTAAACTGCTACATGCCTCAGTGAATTGTACCTCCTTATTCCTTTGTCTACAAAGATGAGGCTCACTAGCAAGTATTCTAGGGCAAAGCCCATTTCTTGCTCCCTTTTTCTACTGCTCACTGTCTGGGATTCCCATATTTACCTGGGGCAAATACTAATTTTAAGGTTTGTGTGTTTTCTTTCAGGTATTTAATTGATAACATTATCAGAAATGCACATTTACACTGCAGTATAGAATTGCAGAGTGACTACAATGTGTCATTTTAAAAAACAAATTAAAAAAAACTCCACACCAACCTTTTAGTACTATTATGCCTGGCAGAAGATACACCTGAATTACAGTACTCTGACAGATGAGGGTAGCGATGCAGTACCTCTGACATAATGCAGTCAGAGCACCCTGAGGACAGTCATTCTCACAAACCAACTTGGCCATGTTGTCTGGGTCCTATGGGCCATCACATGTTATATTAGTCAGCACTCTCTCTCCTACAGAGTATTAGTGTCTTGATGCACTGCCACCTCTCCTCTTTACTTTGGCCAAAGGCCTCATTCGCAGCTCTGCCTTACTGTATCAAGGAATAAGGTTTATTGCAACATAGTGAGTCAGTTATGCAATATGTGATTTCATCTACTGTCCACTTATCAGTCCCCCACTGATAATGATTTAAACATGTTTGCTGATCTCCTTCAAATTATAGAAAATTAAATTCCTGGAAGCTTCTTAAAATTGGTGTCTTGACAGTGTGTCAGGATAATCAGCAGAATTCAGCTGCTGCCTGTGATTTGTTGGGGCTAATTTGCCAGCTGTAATCTTGTCTGTCAGACTGTTGGTAGCTCCAGATTATCTGCATGTTGTCTATTACCTGATTAAAATATTAAAGGAGACCTAGGATAAGTGTTACTTTGAAGGGAAGGGAGCAAGTTTGAGAGACAAAGCATAACTACCATACAAGGTGTCAATAGTTCTGCTGCACACAGAGCAGCTTGTCTTCATCCTTACTTGCATCCTTCCACACTGACCCATGAATGCGTTATGCCCTTTCAGCTTTGGCTGGAAATAGCTTCTCTAATAGCTGTTAGTTAATAGAGATTTATTGAAATATGTCACATGGATTTGGTTTTGACACAAGAACACCGAGAAAACAAAATACTGGGCAGTGAGGTCATAAGGCAGATAAGTACCATCTGTACAATTGTGTGTTGAAACAAATAATTCTTTACAGTTTGAAGATCAAAGCCTTGTTGTTCACAAATCTCTGTCTTCCACAGATGTCCCCCAACCTTTGCCTGTTCAAAACAGTTACTGAGCTTATTTCCTCTCCCCCCAACCATGATTTACAAACTAGATAAATTCCCAAGGTGAATTGGGCAGAACAAGCATAATGGCCCCCACGCTGCAATCTTGACCATTGCTGAATGTTCACTGTTTCCATTGCAAAGCTGCACCACAAACGTTCAAAAACCTGAGGGGGCATAGTCCTTCTCTGGGATAAATGACAAACAGTTGGTTAGAGACACTGAAAGGGCTCACAGTAACATAAAATACTGCAGATTTTCCGCAAAGCTCCTATTACAACGAAAATGTTTGAATGGAAGAAAACCAATATAGAGAGAATATATTCCACCTTGCCAACCTTTTGAGTTTCCCTTTTATACAGCCCTGTATAAAACAGACTTCTATTTCTGTTCATCCTTAATGCCTCATGTCCTCTTTGGGTGCTTCTGAAACCATGTGTTCCCCTCAAAGTCATGGTCAGTCTTGGCATAATTTTATGGTGCATTAATACTGGGTATTTATCAAACTCAAATGAGAATATTTCAAAGATACAGTTATTTTACATTTTCCGTATTTTTTGGAATGAGAAAGAACAGGTCATCAACAAAGAAAAGAAAAAGATATTCCCTTGAAATATTGCAATATCAAAATTCAGTAACTAGGGTAAAACACAGAGGTCAATGAATCAGAAATTATTTTCAAAACATTCTAGCGAGAAGAATAAGTATAGTCACTTTAATAATTGAGTCTTAAGCGCCAGACAGAAAACACTGCTTTATGTTGTGTTATTAAACTCTTGAGTGTTCTGCATCATCAGAGTTCCACTAAATAGTAGAAATCAAATAATTTTAAAGTGTTTATCTACAGACCTCTTCATCTTGAGGTCTATGGTCTCAGCATATGTTCATCTGAGAGAAACACTTGTAAACAAAAAATCCTCTTCACTGAGATGTCTGAACACCCTCATTGCCTTCTGAGAGAAATATGCTTCTGCTCATGCAGAACTCTTAATGGTCTGTAATGGAAGGTCTGCCTTCTACCATCCACTCCTAGACCAATGTCTCCATTGTAAATGTAATTATTTGTATTAGCCCTAATAGAACACTGAGAAGTAAAACTATCTGGACAATGACTTTGCATAATAGTTTGCACATTCTAGGGAAACATTGCAGGGAAATTCAGTACCATAATTTATATAATTTCTGTTCTTGGATGCTGCTTTCAGTTTTGCCTTTATAAAGAAGAGTCTGGGTTTCAGCTCATGTATACTAGTCTAGTTTTATTAAAATCTATAATTGTTCACTGTAAAACCTCACTCAATTTTTGTCTCCATACTTTCTTTCTTCCAGTCTTAGTTATGCTAAATTAGTCTTAAAATTAGTCTCTGTCATGATTCCCTATTTTCTTCTGCTTTGTAAGTTCTATTCTAGCGTGTGCGCTCTAGTAATTTAGCCCTGTGAAGGGTAAATGCATGTGTTAGAACACAATCAAGACATTTACACTACAGCCAGATGAATTTTATTCTGTTTTCTTAAAAACTTTCTGTTAAAGGAGTCAGTTTCTGTGGAAGCTAAATGATACTTGGGCTTGGGTTAAATTCAGTGAATAGTTTTATCTGTACAAGAAGGAAAAAACAGTAAGAAATAGCGTATGTGTTTCTGTGTGATGGTTTTACTCCAGAAATTCTAGTGTTTTGTAAGTTAGTTCTTTTTTTATAATTTAAAGCTTCAGAGATATTATGTTCTTTCTTTTATTTTAAAGTTAACTTCTGAACGTTAGATTACCTGAGATCAATACATTTTGTTTCAAACTGAATGGACTGTTTTAAGATAAACTTGAAATAGAAATACGCCAGAATATTTTTTTTTTTAGTTTACTTTGAACAGATGTAACAATTGCAACAGATAAGTGAGAATCAGACCTCTTTTTAAAATCTTTTTTTCCACTTCGTCTTGTGCAGCTATGAAATACATTTCAAGCCTCTTTTACTGTATTGAAATGAATAACCTGCATAGTTCATTCCTAACAAAATGCTATTAATGAAAGATTAATAGAGTAAATTACATTTGATTTGTAACCAAAATGATACAAATAGTGAGAGAGAACCGTTATGCATTTTATTCTAAAAATTGAGTTATTGCAATTAATACTAGAGCTTGTCCTAAATTCTACAAAAATAAAATTTATAGTGACAAGATGATACTCCATGGCCATTCAGGCTGCCAAATCTGATCATCTCTTCTGGCACACAGAACCACATAAACACAACTGAAGTTTCTTATAATTATTAATGTCATTGTTTTTTAAAAATGCTGCTGTATCTTATAACAGATAACTGACTTTGTATGAGAAAACGGTGGTTTCAGAGTAAGCCTAAAAAAGCGAATACACTTCAGATTTATTCCAGTGTGTCTGATCATAAATTGTTCTTTGTTACAAAAATTATAGCAAATATGTAGTTACTTTTTTACATCAGAATCTGTAACCCCCTTTCATATATCAGTCAAATGAAACTCCAGCCAAAATTCACATGGATTGTAATACATGGTTTCAGGGTCACAGCTGATCATGTATTGTAATGAGTGCTATGAGTAAATCAAAAGGACTTTGATCAAAATCAAAAGTTGTAAATGGTATTATATATAAAATATAATGCAAAGCTTCAAGGAGCTTTGTATCTATAGAAATATATTATGAAATAACTGAGGAACTTTCAATCTTAATTGTACAAGACTAGTTCTTGCTCCTTCTGCACACTTAAGCAATGATTTCTTTTTCATACCACTCCTGCATTCTTTAATTTTACTCCAACAGGGAAAATCAAGTGTGAAAAATAAACCAAATTAGAACAAGGTGGTAGCACCAGGGTCAGCCAAAGCATGTTCGTCCTTGTAGGGAAAGTCAAATCAGCATCCTAGGCTTATAATTATTTGGTACAGTGAAAAATACTGTAACTTTATGTAGATATTAAAAAATAAAAGATACTTTTGGTGATTGCTGTAACACTGTTTGGTAAATGGTAGACTCTATCATATGCAAACAGTGCTTTTATTAAACGCTCTTGTCTCATCACAGAAAACAAGAGGGAGATCTAAAATCCAGCCATGTTACCCATCTTGCAGCCTCTAGGTTATATTGTTCCTGCAGGCAGGACAGTTGGAACTGTATTTGTTTCACTGGGCAGGTATGACAACACAGATTTATGTGGGACACCTCAGATGACAAAAGAACCACTTTACTGTGGTAACTGCTCTCTAGTTTGATCTATAATCAGTGTCCCGCTAACTTTTCCGTCCCAAAAGAGCATCAAACTGCGTCTCATACACTATCACAAATTCACAGCACTTCCATTGACGTCAGCATGAGTCCTGTGTCGGGAGCTGCAGAGATGTAGCATATTACAAACTGCTTCATAAGAAAGAAACTGCTCTCTGCTACTTGATCTTTCTGATCAGGAGAGATGAAATATGAAAGGAATCTTGAAAGGGGAAAAAATCTGTAGGGATTTCCTGTCATAATCTGTAAAAAATGGACAGAAATTCTGCCAGGCCTTTTGTTTATTTGTGTGTGGGTTTTTTGTTTTGTTTTGTTTTTACCCTAATGCTCTTCACCCTAACCTTGAACGTTTGTGTAACAGATCATGCTACAGAAACATAAAGAACTTTCTTCTTTCACATGTATCATTTCTACTTTGGCCTGGATTTTGCCAGTAGGAATTAAACTTAGGGAGGTTGTTATGCAAACCTGAACCAACATAAGTTCTGCTGATAAAATAATGATGAGTATGGAAATACAACCTAAGAATTGGTCTATACCTTGCCAGAAACAAGGCTGGAATTCAGCCTCAGGAGAGAGGATCCCTCTGATAATGGCAACCTGGAAGGGCTCTTCTAGTTCTGGCCTAACACTCTGTGTACCAGCAAAGTGGACTCTAAAAACGATAACCTATAGGATCCTTGCAATTTTTCACACAAAAAATGCATGAAGAGAAAAACACTCTTTTAAAACCTTTCACAAGCTGTGGAGTTGGAGACCATCATGTCTCCAAGCATTTGTACCTCCTCACAGTGTAAAACTGAAACAACTATTCAGTGAGAAAAAGCGGTAGTGTATTCTTACATACTGTATGTTAAAATCCAAAGGTAGACAGTGCCATAATAGTTAAACTCTTTAAGTTGTCTAGAGTGAATTTCAACAGGTTAGATAAAAACATTCTTTTTTAAACTTCTCCTTTGCCTTGTGAAGCCTGGCTTTGCTGGTCTTGCATAGTTTAATTTCTCCAAGCCAGTGGTGCAAACCAGGCAAAATGTTTGTTACAGGTACTAGAGTCTGTTTGCTTATTGCTCCTGGAAATATGTTTTCCTGAAGTGCAATGGAAAAACAGAACTAAACCTGCAGGCCTCATGTATGTATATCTGCGTGTAGTCCTGAGAAATAAAGCACATAATTCCTCATTCATGCACTGTGTTCAGCAACTTTCAGGCTCAGTTATTAGGAGCAGAGCTGTTCATACAAGATAAGATACTGTATAGCTCTGCCCAGCAAACACTTACTAGAAATACCTAATAAAAGCAATGGAAGTCAAAAGAGCAGTTTGGGCTGCATCTAAATTTGAATACTCTTATGCAGCCAGATAAAATTTACAGAGATAAAAAGATAAATGCAGATCAGTGATCCTGGTGAAATGTGTGTATCAGATGGTTATTTGAGTTTACAGTGTGTAAAAACTAAATGGTTTAAAGAAGTGTTCCCACGTCAGATTGTCATCTAGCTGGTGAAAATTGCTGAATTTTGAAAACCTGGAAGCCAAAGCTTATAGTTAAAATACTGTACGCACACATGTACATATATATGGAATAACCATCTGACACATGGTCACAAGCAGCGTTCCTAGTAGACATGCTGGCATTCGATGGTGCTCTTTATGGGTGATCCCTTCATGTAGCCCTGATGGCTTTTTTTCCAGAGGCAGCAAATATCACTTCCCTTTTCTCTTGCTGCCAGAGCAGCTGGACCTGCTGTTGACCAGCCAGAGTATTCATGGAGATCTCTTCCTTAGGCCAGGCAGGCATGCCAGGTGCTATGGTTTCAGAGAAAACTGCAGTCTAGATGGCTGGGTGCATCCACAGAGAAAGCAGTGGGTGTCATGGAAACAAGACGGTTACTGTATGGCCAACCCTATCTCCCTTGTTCTAGAAGCTAGAAAAATCATACTGTGCATAGGTACGTGATTGCTTGTTGCTTCCTGCTCCCGGAAAAGCAGCAGGAAGGGCACAGGCACTGACATCTGCTCCTGGAAAGGAGGGGCAGCAAACCAGGAAGAAGGGATGACTCTAGTTAAAACTGCTATTGACAGATTTTGCTATTTTTACTCAGTTTGGTTTATCCCATACAATTTAAATACAGAACATGGGATTTGAGTGTGTAATCCAGGAAATCCGATTGACATCATAGGTTTTTCTCCCAGCCTGTTGGTCAGTGAAAGTAAATATGCCCCACATAGATGAAAAATTTCTTGAAGAGCCTGGATCTCTGAATTATTCAACTTTTTAAAAATTGTCACACCTGGATGTTGTATTATGATTACATTTTCTACAAGCTGCAGTACAGAGGGATCAAATACACAGCTTCTCTGCAGACTGACCTGATGGGCATTATCCATCGGGCTCTGCATAGCTGGGAGCGTGTCTAAACAAAAGTTCAGACCTTTGTCTATGAAGCCATTCTTCAGAGGCCATGGAAAGCTGTTATAGAGCTTTAGAAAGGCTTCCAGGGGAATTTCTGGGAAACCAGGAAGTCTCTGAGATTGCCAGAAACCATTCTTTCAGTCTGTTTCTAAAGTATGCTTTTCTGAAGAGTGTAAGAAGGGCACAGCACTACAAGCTGTTTGGTTTCTCCACATCTTGGTGAACCTGTGTTGACTTCAGCTTGCTTTATTGCAATGTAGGGTTTTGTTGCTGTTTTATGAAAGCCCCAAGTCTTGACCCTGTTAATTCTGCAGGGTCATGCTGCTAATGATGAGTATGCTGAAGTGTGGGGTTTGGTTTGCATATGACCAGAGTTGCTTTATCAGTTCCAATTAGAAGACTAATACATTTTCCTTAGGCTTATGCAAGAATGAGCTTTAACAAGTAGCACTTGCTCTTTATGCCCGAAAAGCTGCCTTTCATTGGTTTTGCTCTCTTGGCTACAAGTCAGGATCATGTTGGTGGAACTAACACGACCTCTCTAATCCTCCAAACATGTTCTCCTTGCCTCCTTCCAAAGAAGTGCTGTTACGGTTTTAGTTTAAGGGAAAATGCAATTTGCACTTATACAGTATTGTGGCTTAGACAATGCTCAATCTTTTCTTGCAAATAGGTAAGTGACTAAAGATTACACAGATCATTTTCCTTACATGTAACAAGAACAACCATGCAAAATGCTAAGGATGGCTTTGTGTGTTTGGGAGAACATCTGGTTTATGGTGGCAGGTTGTACTGAACCCTAGTATGGATGCTGTTAGCTGTCTCTGCTCAGTGCCTTGAGTGAAAGTTTTGTAACTGACATGTGTTATAATTAATGCCCACATTTCTAATTTTGGGTGCTCAAGATTAGGACTCAGTGATGAAATTGGAAAGCAAAATCAAGATGCTTGAAGCACCACCACACCATAAACAGATAAAGCAATTAATAGCAAGATTAACGTGACTGAATTGTAAGATATAAAAATGTGTACAATATACATTCCAGGTTACATGGCTTGAAGTGTAAGAATGTTGCAGGGAGGAGGTATTTTCTGTATTTTTTTGAATACAGTCGGGTGCTTGGAAGCAGTAAGTCATTTGATGCCCCTATATTTGCACAACTGTAGAACAGCTTCTTCAAAGACCTGCCACTGTAGTAAGTTCACCTGTGTACCTGGAGCGGATGCAAGTTGCTGGGTTGATAGGATCACGTACTTCTCAAAGGAGACTTCCAGGGCTTGTTCCAACTTGCAGAGAAAAAATACATGCAAAAAATGTTTATGTTCTGATATGACTATTTCAGAAGTTTTCTCGAAGCACTTAGAATGAGCTTCGTTCCTTTTGTGGCACAGAATATTTTAAAAATGCTGTGGAACATAAACTAGAAAACTTTTCATGGTCTTTTAAGTATAAAAATGTGGGAGTGAGGAAGGGGGAAAAGTGATGGTGGTGTGCAGCTGACACAAAGTGTGAGGCAAAGTATTTCCTCCTCCCTCCCACCCCCCTAGTTTTGCAACACTGGATCCGCTGGGCAAAGTAATTAGAAAAATGTTTTAGCATGGAATGATATCATCTCTCTTTAAAGCCAGAGGACACATACAGGCTGCCTGCAACAGACTGAGGTGTGGAGGGGAACAGGCCCTTGAATTTAACGTTCTTGTACCTTGAGATAATGTACAAATAAAATAGTTCCTTCTGTCTAGTACCATAACCAAAAGCAGTCTGGGATTATATAAGCACCAGGAGATAAGATCTGGTACTAGGCAGATGCCATACTGATACCTGCTAGCATATACCCTATTTCCTGATCCACAGGCATGCTTGCACTCCCTTTCACACCAAATGTGCTTCTACTTCCTAGCAATCTGTGCATCACTTGCACTGCAGCTAACTGGAATTGATTCAAATAAATAAGCTTTAATAAACTAAGATGCAATTAGTACTGAATATACAAAATATTTAAAAAGTTGTTTTTCATGCCTATTGCTAAAATTAATGCTTAGATTACAGGCAAGCTCTACCCACTTCCCATTTTAAAACAGAGATCTGACTTTGTCTTCCTGTGAAACTTTACAGCAAAGTTAAGGGCTGGAGAGGGAAAAAATTACTATACTGTGTCATAAAATGCAGGTGGATTGCCTTTTTAGAACAGTTTAGCATGATTTTACATGTAACTTACCCAATACATATGCTTTTTTCTCTTAGTGAAAAAGCACTTTATTTAAGACCTGCAGGGGCAATTGTTTGTGACAGGAGTGGAAAAATCTGATCTGTGACTCTTCTGAAGCCTCTTGAAAGGCTTGAACTTGGAGGAAGGAGGGTACAGAGGGAGTAAGTACTATGCATGTATGTGTGAGGATACAGCTCTTAAACACTCTTTTAGCTTTCTGATGTCTGTAAGATTAGATTCCCTTTTTCTTAGTTTCTCTTGCTTTTATTCCTTACAGCGCCTTTTAATTTGACAAGCTTTACTTTAAGGGAAGACCAATCAATTAATGTCTTAGTATTGAAATAATCAGTCTTATGACAATTTAAAATGTTATGGCCTGTTGAGACAGTATGGTCATACTGGAATACTGTGAAGGAATCCTCTCCTTAACATACTTCTATTTTTAAAGCAGCTGAAAGACATACATGCATACTATCAATGTCTTCTCAAGTGCATTTATTCTGCTACTCCCACACAAAAAGTAAGGAGGGAGATCTTATTGAAAAACCATTATAAAGAGATAACTATTGAATTCAGGTTGCCAGAGAGATCATTCAAGAAGGAAAACCACTGTCTCTCAACAATAAGATAATACCATGGAGGATGGATGATTATCCATGAGATAATTTTGTTCCTGAGTATTGTAATCTCAGCTTCCTCCCCTTCCAAACCCAGCACCCTGGGGTATGAGAGTTTATCACAATTTATTCTCTACTGTGCATTCAAGCCAAAACACTAGAGTATAAGCTATCACTTAAACATGCATTTTGTTTTCTCAGTTATCGGTGCTGGTAGGTTTCATAATTTCTAAGGCAAAACTGAGAGGGTCTTTAAAATAAAGCAGAACATAATACACATATAATGAAGTTGTAGTACCCAAGTCAGATTATTACTTCTGGGAATGGCAACTTAAAATACTGAAATAGCCTTGACTTTGCAATTCACTCCTGGTTTTCCAAACGTAAGACTGTATTTAACATGAGGCCAGGGACAGACTACTCCTTTTAAAGGTAAGGGTGTTCCTGAAGGCTTAAGATCTCTTTATCACAAAAAAATATCTCTAAGGCTTGAGAAGGTCTCTATCACAAACAACAATTGAAAACACTTAAACCCTCTTGAATTCTCATAGAAGTCTGGCATCAGGAATACCTTTTAAATAGATATTTAACAGAGATTTTTTTTTTTTTCTAGAAAAAAAAAAGGATTTACAATGTTTTAATTTCTTTATGATGATCTCAAAACTGAGAAAAGAGGCAAGATTTTGCTGCCACAGCTTAACCTTCTGGTTACAGCTTGCAAGCTTTCCTGTTCTTCAGAGCACTTTGCTGTGGGAATACAGAAGTGCAGTCTCCTCTTTCTCTCATGTCTGGAGCCCTGCCCGGTGGCTGCAGACAAGCAATGCCTCTTTGTTCTTTAACCTCCAAATGAACCAGGGATGCAATCTGACAAGCTGAAGCAGTGCTCTCATCCTGCTTCAACTGGGTTCGCTTCTTTGAGAAGCGCAAAGTGAAAATAGTTTTTCAAAATCCAAACACTGAAAAAACCCCACAAAACAACTAAACAAAAAAACCCTACTGGATTATCTAGTATCTGGTTATTTTTGAAGTTTGATGTTTTCTCCTTAGTATGTGTGTTTTTAGCTGCTGACAACAAGCTGGAAAAAGCTAGACCCAAGGCAACAGGAAGACAATTCTGATATCCATAGCTCCAACCATAACCTCTGTGGCAATATATGAACCCAATCTCCTAGTTGAGTTCCCTTTAAGAAAGCTGGACCTGAGCAGCAAGTCTCTGTTGTCATTCTTTCCATAAGTACTTGGAAGAGTATTTCCACTGGTTAATGGGCTATGGGATAACAGTTTAGTTAGTTTCTCAACACCTGCCTTAGCAACAAGCAGAAAGTTGTTATCCTCTATGTGAGCTCTAAAAATAGTTGGTTTTTTTTTAAAAAAAAAAGCAAACAAAACCCAAAAAACCCAAACCCTTTATGAGCATAGAAATTCTCCAGTAAAACTCATCCTCGTGAAAATCTACCTGTCAAGTTTGTGTGCACAGTATCCTTTATTAGAAAATTCTTGTAGGCAGTGCTGAATATATGATATACAGGGAAGACAGACAATAACCTACCATGCTGCTTTATCTTTCTCTCTTTTTTTTTCTTTCAAGCATAGGCTACTGAGGATAAAATATTTTATCAGTAGAGGCAACATAGCTGTCAATACTTGGAGAACTTAATTATTCTCTGTATTCTTTGAGTCTTGTTGTCCTTAGAAATTTCTTTTTCAGTGACTTAATCTCTCCCATCCTGAAATACCAACATTAACTGAAAGCTGAGATCACAGTACAAGCAGCTATTTTCTTTCCCATGGAACAGTAATGAGGCTTTGATGTAACTCAACTGGAAAAAAAATCGGGATGTTTTTACTAAAAGATTGAAGAAATGGGAATTTTAGGTTCCTTTATCAACTGTTTTCCTTATTTACATGGAACATGGTTTCTGCACAGTTGTGGGAGAGATGAGTCTTTACAGAGGCCAGTGAATCCATGTTTATCCAGAGCCTGGGTGACTGAGAGTCACAGACAGAGGAGGATCTACCAAATTACAGGATGCTTTTTGTGAAGACTTGTGTGAAACTTGCAGTTCAAGGCTATGATATTACAAGCAAAAGAGAATGAATAAAGGGTTTTATTGGCCACTCTCTCCCACCCACACAAAGGAAATGTGTGTGTGTCTACTGAAAATAATATGCAGCTGAGCCATGACAGTGACCTGCTTCACCCAATAGTATAGTTAAACACCCAATGAGTTCCGAGATAATTTTAAGAGGATTACCATCTCAAAAAGATTACAGTAAGGTAGCTGAATCAATTGTTTGGTTTGAGATCTACAAGTTGAACTTAACAAAAGAGTACCAATATGTTTATTTCACTAGCAGGCCAGCCAAAGTCATCTGAAACTGTCAACGCTTGCATCTTTTATTATTCATGTGGTTATCTTTATTGCACAGTAAGACTGTTTGACAAATAAAGTCCAAAAACTGGTATAACTGATGTTGTAATACTGGTGCACTCTGCTGAATGTATACATACATAATACTAACATTATGGAATAAATCCACTTTAAATGCTCCAAGGAGATAAGCCCTTTGTTCTATCACCAGAGGTACAAATATTTAATAATACAGCAGCATTTGGAAAAGTTCCACTGCCACCTGCTTATGTAAAATGACTTGTGTTTGACAGAAAGAGGTTCCCAGTATGTTATAATAATTATTTGCTTTTGCTGTTTTGGATACCAGCAGCATCTTCCCACTAAGGAATGTGGAGCATAGACCACAATGTATTTGTCTTGTCCTATCTCTAACATTGTTAAAGTTGAGGGAGGGAAGGAAGGAAGGAAAAGCTCATCTTTCTCCAACTGTTCATACACTCCTGCAAGACAACAAATGCAAAACTACAACCATATGTTAAAATGATGTCTTTAAGTCTGTTTGTATTGATTTCTATTACACGTAAGGCAACCAATTTAAAAACATTTTCTCCAATAAATGGTTCTAATAATGAACCCTTTAGGATCACAGAATTAAAGCAAGTGCAGAGAGATACATGCTGGAGGTCCTTCAGAGAAATATGATGAGTCCCAAGAGTCGTGGTTCATTTACTTTTGGCTTCTTGGTTGTGAGGCCATGTACAGTGCTACTAGACAGTAGATAGTCCCCCCTATTGTGAGAGCCATAGTGGTCCGATAAAGCAGCTTATCTGGAACTCCTCTTTTCAGGTGTACTGGCAGTCCATCTGCTTTCTGTGAGAAGAGTTTAAAAAGAAAACAAAAAAAGAAATTAACATCCATACTAAGGCCATAAGGAACAAGCTATCTGATGTAAGTTAAGGGACTTCCATGAGGGAAACCTCCTGACAAATAGGCTATCTACAGTCAAGTGTATTATGTGTTTTTCATTTAGCAAGACAAATACAAAGGCAAGTTAATTTTATTAGCCAAAGCTGTTAAGTGAAGGCAGAAAGGATGTATCTTGAAATATTTCTCAAGAGGACCTGAATGGGAAAAGTGTCACTAACAAAAGAACATGAAAAGATATGTGTAAAAAATTGTTCACCAAGTCAGACTGACACATTCCAAATGCAAGTGGCATGTAAGAGAGAAAAGGGAACATCATATAAAGCACATTCTTGATGTTTTTAAAAAAAATGCTGAATTGATTTGTTTTATGAAAAGTCTTAGTACACTTAGAAATTGCATAGCTAACTGGCTTTGAAAACTTTACTGTGCTGCTCTTATGCTGCATTATAAACAGCTTCAGTGATGTTAAAATTATACACAAAACAGTAATGATCTACTGCACTCCTCCAGATCTGCTTTAAGGCATACACTTGGATTCCCAGACAGAAAGTGCTTCTAATAGTCAGATAATACAATAAACATCATCTGAAGCCAGTGAAGAGACAGACAATATTACCAGACTTTCCACTTTCTGTATTTATCTCCTACACAAGGCATATATACCTTGTAGTATAGTACAAGTTATACTGTACTTGAACCTTTCTTAACTAGGCTTTACAAAATTTTGGTATTGTAGAACAAAACTAGTTAGCCACATTAAAATAAGGAAAGTTTATGTCCTACTCTCCAGTTTTCTTAAGTTACTCTCAAAGTTGTTGTTACCTGAAAAAGTTTCTGTAGGTCTGGCACCTTGTTTTTACCCAAGAATGAATCAGTTGCTGGTAAATCTGATGCAAGTTTAGTTGTTGTCCCAAATATCAGAGCGGGAGATTCAGTGGAAACTATTGGTTTGAGTCCCTGCATAAATAAAGATTAAAATATCAAGGTACATAACACTTGCAAATGTACCAATTGTCACATTAGGCAGGCACACTGCCAGTCATTACAAGGATACATTACAAAGACTATTTATCTGGTACAAAGACCTGTGACAATGAGCTAGACACATTTTTGGCCCACTCACTTCTCAGCAACAACTCTGGGTCAGAGCTTAGCAAGGAGAATAGAAGCATCTTTTCTGATTTCTTCATGACATAAATTTACAGTAATCGTAAGTTTTTCTGTGCACGTACTTGGCTCAAATTGCTGCTTGTTTTTTGCACACAGACTATCTAGGGCTCTATTTGAGTAGCAGGATTAGAAGCAGGGAATCCCTGATGCTTGGGTCAAACAGACTGAGGAGATTTCAATGAATTCTTCCTCCTGAAGGCTGCAAGCAGTAGCCATAAATAACTGGGCCTTAAATAACTTGGATGTATAGTTTGAGGAAAAAAAAAAGGGGGTTAGGACCACTCGTTTCATACAAAAGTAGTAAGTAGTGCTCAAGGACACGTCTAGAAGCCCTGACATGGTGGATATTTTATGCAGGTGTAACTACACCCTACAATTCACATGCTGCCACAACTTTCCACACCTCAACGGACTCCCCATGAGCAGCACAACTTAATTTGCTTTCAGTTCAAATGATTGTACTCTACATTTGCCGTAATCAGAAACTACATAATGCAGTTGTATGGATAAGATTTAGTGCACAAAGTCACAGCCACCATGAGGTGGCCTCCTTGCCTTTATTGTTATAGTTAGATTTAACAGTTACGCCTGGACACATGGCAGTGATACTTCACATTATGGCTCCTGAAACAGCTGTAATTTTTTTTCCCCCTCACTCGCCACAGAAATGAAAAGCATTGTACAAGTAGGTTCATGTAATGGGTTTTCTTTACGAACAGAATCAGCAATTGCTCTCTATGGGTCAAGTTAAGGCTGCACTGAAATTCTAGTTTCTGTTCAAAGGACTAGTTGATACATTTTGTATTTAAGAGAACTGCCTGAACAGTATTTGGAGTTGGAAGCAGACTAGCACTCTTTTTTTCTCTTACGCCTGCCATAGACCAGACGCGTTTTTTCCATACGTAAAGGCTCTAAATTCTCTGCCGCAACAGGCATCTTCAACAGAAAGACCAGATTTCTCAACATCCCAAAATAGCCTGTGGAATGATCATCAGGGCTCCATCCTCCAGACATGGGTCCAGCTTCCCACTTTTCTAGTGCCTGAATGAATATTAGAATCCCTTTGTGACCTTCTTGGTTATGTTTTGAAAGACAGCAGCCAAAACTGGATTCTCTGACACATTCAATAACTAACTAGTGCCTTCCTACTGAACAAGCTTGCACAGAAGGTACTGAATTATTTAAGACTAGGCAGTTCTGATCGTACCACTAAGAAGGATGCATCTAAGAAACTATTATTATCCCAGGGAAGTTACCGGATATATATTCAAGACTAAGTACCAATTATGTCAAAAATACTTGAAGCAAGCAATTTTGGACCCGTATTTTTGTCTATAAGAACTCTAACTACTTTATTAGATTTGTCTTTAAAAGGTTAATGATTTGACAGAAAAAACTACAGAACAGATCACCACATGTGCAGGTGACTTTTTCTCACCTTCTTGATTGTTAGTATTGCAGCAAGGTGCACCTTTCGTCTTGCTTTAGGCTTCCACTTCTGAATCTCACTTTTGCCTTCCTGAGAGCTTAACTTTTTCAGGAGCAGTCTTTGAGATCACTTCAATAGTTACTACATCATTGGAATTTATGCTTGTTGTCATCATATCTACTTTATTTCATGAGCTGTCTGTAGTGTATAAAACCTGTAAATATTGAGAACTGGAGTAAGCTGCAAACTACTTCAAACAATTCCACGATAAAGATACTTCTTTAATCTTTCCTAAACTCACGGACAGGGGGCTTAAAAATGTGCTTAGCACTAGTAACAAATGGTAGGGGTTTCTAAAACTCCTGCCTCTACAGGATACCACCTGGATGCAAGACACTACAGATTAATATTAGAATAGTGAAATCAGTCGTGCTAACAACTGCAAGTTATTGCATACTTTTTCAGGCTTTAGAAATACATTACTGTCCAGATACTTGTAAGATCCCCTCCTGTTGTGAGCAACAGGAGATTCAAACCTGACTCAGGTGACTAACTTCATAACAAAATCAAATGAAACCATATCAGAAAACTCATATAATCATCAGTGTACTATTGAAATGACTTCCAAAGCAACATGGTGCTGGTTAAGAACATTGCATAGCAATTCAAATAAAAATCATTTACATGGTTCATTGGTTTCAGGAAAGAGTACAACAAAACACATGCTGCAGAAGAGAGACAGCTCAGTTTGCATAACACAGACACTGCATTAATCAGGGTCTCTCACCCCAACATAAACTTGAATTGCATCCATGAATGTGAACCTTGTGGTCAGCTCCAACCAAGCTCAGCTAAATTAGCGTAACTGCATGGCTGTTCCAGCTGGGTACTGGTCTGTGTTTATTGAAAGAAAGTGGCAAGTCCCTTATCTCATACCCAATTGCTGGTTAAGCTTAATGTGGCTGAAGAGAAATCCTCAGTATCACACATAAGAAATTCAGTACAGATCATTTTTTATGCAAGTCATTAAGACACCTTAAATGACCTAACCGTCACTTGCATTTAACATGACTAAAATTGCAGGCTTATTTAACAGCATCAGTCTTACTACACTCAAGATAGTACTGAGGAATGAATGCCTCTAAACGTTTGACCTGTGCTTCATAGGAAAATGTTTCACATTGATAATTTATCTTCTGATATTAAGGTGTTAATTTTTCATTTCTAATCATGTTAACAAGAATTTGTTCAAATTCCTGGACAAAGTACAGCACATGTACTTGTGCAGAAGAGTCAACATCAGCTGATTTCATCAGCACACTACAGCAATGACTTTGTGAAATGCTGAAGTCCTCAATGAAAGGTCAGGACGTGTAGCTAATCCAAAACAGCAAACAAAAGTCTCTACCTACCCCTCTGTAAAGTGTGTTTGTTTTCCTGTCAGAGGTCTGAAGGTTTTAGGACCCAGTCTATCTGTCGGTTGGCCAACATGCTCAGTTAAAACAAACATCCCTTGCTAGCATGAATTCCCGAGCATGAAACAGTTAAGGATTTGGAGCACAATTTAATGGAAATAGCACCACGCTTAATTTTTTTAAATGTTAGGGGGATTGCTCAAACAGATCAGAGAATGAGAATGTGGTAAAAACTGAGGTAAGGACCAAAATGAAAAGGGGAAACAGGAAAGTTAAGGAAAATTATTATTTCAGAACAGGCATTGAAGTAACTTATATGAACTTGCTAAGCTAAATAGCAGGTCCTTCACAGTAAATATACCTTGCTATATGAAGTTAAATATATTTGTTACCACTAACCCAAAGATGCTTTTAAGTAGGATCACTTGAGGCTTTGTCTTGGAATGACACACTTAAGTAAAAGTTGGTTTTTGTACACTTTAAGTATCATCTGCAGCATAAAAAGTTAACCATTACAGTCTCTCAACAAACTCCAATTTGTAACAGCTAAAATCAAGAGATCTGTGATTTGTGGGGGTTTAAAATAGCTACAAGCAAAGTAAGTTGTATCAAGTGAAGATACAGTAGTATGACTAAATTTCTACCAGGTTGTCCTGGTTTTGGCTGGGCAGGATCATGGTCAGCCTTGAACTAGCCAAAAGTTCATACAGTCATCCACCTGATGGCATTTGAAACCGGTCCCACTGTTTGTACTTTAAACATAAGCCAACTCCTTGAATTAACAGTTTTATTGTATTTGTAATGGCTATGGCACTCATTATCCTCCTAAATATGAGTAGTAATTTTTAGCCTATTTGACTCCTCACCTCCACTAGCTGAGAAAGTTCCCATTTAGTCAAACAGGCGAAATTGTTCATACTACTTTATGGAACTTTTTTAAAATGTAAAATTAAGTCTTCTGAGAATGCTAAGACTGAGATGGAAAGAACAAGACAGGTTTCAAACTAAGAGATGTTTTTTGTTAGTATAAGCTGTTAGTTACGTTACTGTCAGCAAAAGAATTTCTGAAATACATTTTGACTGATATTTTGCAGACCCACAATAAGCTTAAACCTGTATCAGGACAATACTCCATAGGGAACCATTAGAATGTAACAGTACAGAACAGAATGAATTATTATAGTGTATATTTGAGCAAGCAGAATTTGAATCACAGGATGTCTTCATTTTTCCAGAAACATCAAGATAAATAGAAGCATAAAAACCAAACCATTTTACATGCAGAGCTATGGTTTTGTTAAATACAGCAACGAAATCAACAGGAAAAAATTTACTTTGTTTCTGACTTAATATCTACTTATGTAGACGTAATAATTATATATTAATTCTATTTATTGCAAACAGTTTTATCAGACTGCTTCTGAATGTGTCACCTGGGAATAGAGTAAAAAAAAAAATTCTACTGGACTAAGA
Source organism: Athene noctua (assembly GCF_965140245.1). Classification (NCBI taxonomy): domain Eukaryota; kingdom Metazoa; phylum Chordata; class Aves; order Strigiformes; family Strigidae; genus Athene; species Athene noctua. The sequence goes on along the minus strand of NC_134037.1, from coordinate 101,611,798 downwards.
ACACTGTAGAAAGGGACTGAAGGTAACTTTTTAAAATGAAGCTATTCTGTTGCATAGCACATTTGCACACCACAGTTGAGGACTAAGCCATATGAATGGTGAGCCAAACATGAAAAAACTACATACATCAATATGAAAAAAAAACCCATTTATAAAGCGAGACAATATTCCTAAAACCTATGTGTATCCAAGCAGATGCATTTCAATCTCATCTTCTCAACTATATTCCCTCAAAAATTAGGTTTTAACATTTCAGTAATGACACTGAAATGAAATACAATGCCTGATGATGACCTAAAATGAAATAACTACAGTGTTCTAGAAGAAAATTATTTCTATTCCTTGGACATTGTCTTTCCTGCCTTGCAGAGGATAGAAGTAAGATCCATCTAGACTTTTTTTTTTTATCTGCAATGATACATTTATGTAAAGCTAGTTTTGCACAGACTCTTTATGAACCAGTTTTGATATATGACACTACAGCATTTTAATCTGGATTATGTCAAGAATTCAGAATTTATCGTGTCTTTCTGTATCTAGTGCAATGATATTCATACATGCCTAATAATCATTAACATAACAAAATGTGGGATAAGAGAATTCTGTATTCCCCTCTTATCTTGCTTCTGTTTTTTAAATCCCTAAAAAATAAAGATGTACCTAAAATGGGATAATTGTTATAATGTAATGGAGGCTGCTGAACAGAAAGGTAAGCAATATTCCACAATCTGGGCTCCAGAAGCCAAGAGTGTTGTCTTTAGGACAACTTTGCTCCAGGTAGTTATCAGAGCTTTCTGTATTTCTGTGCTGGGGCTTTTCTCTTACGATCCTAAAAAAGGATGCATCATTTGCAGAAAAATAGTCGCAATGACCTAGAGACTAATATGTAGTGTTCTAAGTGATACTCTTCCAGAGAGGAGGTACTTCACTGCTTGGGCTTGAAGCCCTTTTGCCCCACCCCAACAGTAACCCTGGCCTTTGCTTTCCTCTACATAAATGAAATGTCCATTGATGTTTATTCTCTGAATATATCTTACTGTAGAAGAGGTAAGAAGTGCCCCAAACACTGCAATAGTGGCAAGTGTTTTCTAGCAGAGGTGCCTGTTGGACATACTCGTACACACTCTAATGAACAGACCTACTTTTAGACTAGAACATATTATTTATTCTGCTGTCTTCCCTGTGCCCTGAAGCCCTGCCCCCAATAGCTACCCAGGAAGCCTTCCAAAGAGTGATGGGGAAAGAAGATAAAAATCTTCTTCAGACAGAAATTGCCCTATCAGAGAGTCAGTAGTACCTCAATGTTAACTTAAGATCATAGAGTAAATCAGGATGGAAGGACTCTCTAGCACTCTTTAGTCCAAACTGAGGTGACACTGGGTTGCTGTGGGTTTTGTCTGGTCTGGCCTTGAAAGGCCTTGGAAATCCTCCAAGGATCGAGACTGCACAACTTCCCCAGGCACTTGCTCCACTGCCTGACTGTTCTCATGAGAATGTCTTTCCTGATATCCAGTTTGAACCTCTCTTGTTGCAGCTTATGCCTGTTGTCTTTTGCCCTCCCACCATGCACCATTATGCAGAGCCTGGCTCCATCATCTTGATAACCTCCTTGTAGGCGTGGGCTGGCTGGTCTTATGTCTGCACCTGCCCCCCTCTCTCTTCTCTTCTCCAGGTAGAACAAGCCCCATTTTCTCATCACATGGCAAGTGCTCCAATCCCCTGACCATCTTGGTGACCTCTGGTGAATTTTCTCCAGTTGCTCAAGAACATTCCCATACTGGGGGGCCCATAACGGGATGCAGTACCTAGATGTGATCCAATGAGTGCTGGGCAGAGGGACATAATCACTTTCCTTCATCTGCTGGCTGTGCACACGGTGACACAGCCCAGGATGCTGCTGTCTGCCAGTACCACAGAGTGTCTACAACAGAGCTGCTCCCACCAGCCTGTCAGTTTCCAGCCTGTATCTCTGCCACTGGCTCTTCCTTCCCACATTCACAACTTTGCCTTTTTTCCTCGTGGACATTCACAGTATTCCTCACACCCTTCACTCTAGATAAGTCCCTCTGAATGGCAGCTCTACTTGAGATGTTTTGGAGGCACTGCCTTGATGTCTTCTGTAAACTTTAGAAGAGTGCACTCTGTTGCCTGCTCCAGGTAACTGATAAAGTCCTGCAGTATTCCACTTGTTATGAGCACCCCTACAGATATGACCCATTAGCCACTACGTTAAGCCTGATCATCCAGTTCTCTTAACCCTTCTAATTGCCTATCCATCTAAACTACAACATCTTCAAAAAATTTCAAAATTAAGAGCTCTGTAGCTGGTCTGGGGCCCTTGAAACAATTTGAGATTTTACAGAAGCTTAATACAACTTTATTGCTTGAAGATAACTGGATTTTCCAAGTAAAACTTGCATCGTCAAAGTTATCCAGGAAAGCTTAACTGTAAGGTAGGTTGCTAACAGATTTAGACTAAGAAAGAATGAAATAAGAAGTTACTTGTGTATCACAACAATACACATTAGTCTATAAAGATGTAGTAAATTTCAGTTACATTTTATTAATGAGTTTATCAGGAAAAAGCCAAAATATAACTTTGATTTCACTTCTGTGTATACACTTATTTTTTCCTTAAAAACCTCAAGTCATAACAGATATGTTTGCTCTCTGAAGTCAGTTCTTTGGAAGGTTGACTTTTTTTAAAAAAAATCATTCTTCTAATCCTTAAACCTCCAGGTTGGTATGGTGGTTTTTTGTTTTTTTTCAATTACTAAACTGTAAGAACTTAAGTTTTTCAAAGTTTACTTGGAAACTTGCAAGATGGTATAGCAACCATGCTGCATTTGTCCTGTGACAAAAATCACATTACCTAGGAAACTATGCTGAGGCACATCAAAGCAAGTAAGTTCTGTGATTTCTTTTCACCACTGTGCAACTCTTTAATGTCTTGAAATGGCTGATGTAATCAGGATTCGTTCTCCCCTCCATTCCCACAGAATTAACCATGTACCGTAACTATAAAGTGTGGAAAATATATGCCTACTTAATGCAACCTTTAATCTGTGTACCCTTAGTAAACACATCAGCAACATAGAGAGGAAAGGCTGTTTTTCATTTTGCTTTAAACAAACTTCTAGAAATCTGTGTCCTCCCTAATAAGGGTTTTAATACTTTCAATAATTAGTGTTTTTTTCAGCACAGACAAGAAGGGGGACCAGCTGCAGTGCTGTTTGGATTTGCCAGCTGCGATTTTAAAACACCACCAGCCACCGTTCTAGCTCAGGCGCAGACCTACATGCTGAAAGTGGGAAAATTTCTTGCTATAACACCCAGCACATCCCAAAACTGAATCAAGAGGTGCACCGCAGAACGAAGCGTCTGTCTTGTCGAGCCACAGGGCACGTTCTCTCGGTACACCTAGGGGCGCACGGCGAGGGGGAGGGGGCGCCGAAGATCCCTCCCCAGCGAAATAAACGCCGCCAGGTCCCGAGGCCGGTGCCGGCAGGCGAGGCAAACACCAGAGCAGCCGCCAAGCGCCCTCCGCCCGGGAGCACACACTCGCGCGGCCCGCCAGCTCCAACCCCCACCACCCCGCCGCCACCACGCTCTGGCCGCCGGCGGAGTCCCGGGCCCGGCTCCGGCTCCTCCAGCGGCTCTGGGGAAGCGAGTGGCGCCGCACGAGGACGGCAAAGGTCACCGCCGCGAGGGCGCCCAGGACGGCAGCGGCGGCCCCGTTACCTGGGGGTTGTAGGCGGCGGACGCCGTTGCCCCGACCAGCCTCTGCGTGAAGCCGTTGAACTTGTAATACATGGCGGGGGCCACCGGCACGCGCGCTCCCAGGGCCCACCGGCTGCGACGCCTGAAGCGGAAGGACCCCAGCCGGCTTTTTGCGACGCTTTAATGTGCAAGGGCCCGCCGGCCCGCTGAACCCAGCCACGAACGCCTGAAAGCGCTGTGGTAGGAAAGCCGCCAAAGGAGCGGGATTAAAAAATAAAACTGCGAAATCCAAGAACCGTTACTAAATCTGTGAGAGAGCCTCTCTCTCTCTGTAATTCCTGCAGCTCTTAAAGTGAGACTGGGGGCAATTTTCAGTCAGGCAACAGTTTAGCCCCCTAGCAGCCCGAGCTGTGGTGCGCATGCGCACCACTGCCCGCCGAAGGGCACCGGTAGCGGGATGCCGGCTGGCGGCAGGTGGTGTGGAGGGGTGGGGCTGCTGTCAGCCAATCAGCGCAGGCGGGCGGGAGGCCCCGCCCCCAGCGGGGGTCGGGCCGGCAGCGTGGAGCCGCCGCGGCGGGGCCCCGGGCGGGTTTTGAGGCGCCGCGATGCTGCGGGCGCGGGAGGCGGCCGCCCACGGGTGGGACAGAGCTCGTGTGCGTGGTGCTTCCCCCACGGTGGCCCAGCCCGCTCTTCCCTTCCTGGCCGCCGCGGGGGTAGCCAGGGGCGGGCGGCCTGTGCGCCTTGCGCTCCTTACCGCCCGCCTGGTATTTGGAATTTGAGGCAGCGCTGGCGGGTTGAAGTGTTTCTTTTCTGATAGAAATTAAGAAGGAGCCGTTTTATTTTCTCTGTGTCTCTACTTTTATCAAGTGATTCCTTTCTCTACTCCTGCCTTTAGAATACATCTGATATCTAGAGTTTGTTTCTAGAATTTGTTGGTAATAGTCATTAGTGACCCGCACCAGTTAGAGTATTGCCTATTAGGAGTCCCACATACAGTTTTGCAGATACACTTGCTGTAAAAATATCTGTGGTTATGCACTGAGAACTATTAAAATATGATTTGATTATACACTAGAGGAAGATCTATTCATAGGAGGTGTTTTAGAAAGTAAAATTTTAAAATATGTATGATATGACTTCTTTACCCGCTCATGTAACGCCTTCTACTTAGTTTTCAGAATCTGAGCTTGATGGCAGCAAAATGGAGCCTTGTGTCTTGGATTTATCACCTTGTGAACAGACATGTCCTGTACAGGGTGACCACTGCTCAGGAACAAGGAAAGCCCCTGTGAGCTCTGTGTTTCCCTTTACTTGTGCGAGCCGGGCAGTGAACCTGAAGTGTAGGTCCCGCTACACTAGTTCTTATCTGTGCCTGTTGCCCTGGAGGCAGATTTTCCTCTTGGTGAGACCAGTTCCACAAGCCCTGTCTCTGCTGTCCTCTCTGAGAGAACCAGCTGGTTGTTCCATACATGATACCCTGAGTTGATGTTCTGACTCAATGCTAAGAACATTAACTGGAGAGGATATGTTATTTGTTCATTAAGTAGGAAATATTTTGTAAACATTACAGGAAGTATTGTGAAATCCCTGCAGCTTTCAACACTAGGGAGCATTAATGAACATGTGCTGCATAATTTATGGTAGAAAAGAATTTGCTGATTGGGATTGTACTTATTTCTGGGAAAGTTAAACGAGAAGTTATGTTTGATTACAAATCTGCCCATAATGGAGCAGAAGACCCTGAAGATGAGATATACCTATTTTAGAGTGGAATGCTGTGAATCATGGCTAGATTTGTGCGTAACAGGCCTGACCTATTGAAATGCATGGGATCTGGCTCTGGAACCTTCCCTGGGCATATCTATCTGTAGATGCACTATAGCTCCTTCTGTCCAGCTATTTCAGCATTTGCCAGAAGAAATAGATGTGCCTGGCAAGCTCACTTACTGAGGTTGTTTTATATCTTGCTCTTCCACCTTTTTTTCCAACATTAATACTTGCTATAATTCCAGAGGAGCACAGGTTTTGTGGCAGGTCATGCATGGAGATAATGCCATTGTATAACTCGTTCTTGCTCTGTTGATGCTCTTGAATCAAGTTCTTGAAAAGTCATTCAATATTGATGGAAAGCTGTGGAAAAGAAAGGTTCGTGCCCTGGAGCTCCAAGGAGGCTGTGAAAAGCGTACAGGTTTATTCCCTTTTTCAGTTAATCAATTCAAGTCATGATGCTTAAAAGTAAGCTGTGAAACTGCTGCTGCAAGCTGTTGAAACAAAACCTAGGTGCTGCCTCTGTCTTGTTTTAGCTCACAAAATTGAAGATGTGAAATTGTTTACCTTGCAAGAAGGATGCATGGGAGGATGACATGAATAAAATTACAGTTATAAATGAAGCTTCTGCTGTCGTTCGTGCAACACAGGAGCATGGGGACATTCTGTGAAAAGGAAAGTAAAATCAGAATAGCATAAAGTCTTTCCTCTAAAGGAAGAAACTTGGTTTTCCCTTAGGCTTTTTCTCCACCTTTTGCTTTAGTCTCTAGACTTTTGCCTAGACTGCTTTGCTTACCAGACTTGATGACATAATGGATAAATTGACTGTAAAACTTACTGCCATGAGAAGTCATTGGGGCAAAATGAGGCCACTCACCCTACCATGGTTCAAAGAAAGACCAGGCATCTTTGTGGACCATAAAACTATGTACATTTAATGCAAACAAAGTGTCCTGGAAGGAAAAGCCTTCCTGCATTGGACTTTAAGCTGAGCTCTGACTTCTAGACATTGAGACCAATAATTTATGGGAACTGGCAGTTCTACATTGGGTCTGTTAGGGATTTTATATCTTCATCTGCAGTGTGGTATTGGCAGTAGCTAAAGACAATACTGTCCTACAGGCTACACTGTAGTTTAATCTATTCCATTTTTTCCAGATTTTAAGGTAACTGGTTTCATACATGCAGGTTTGCTTATCATGGCTCGTTCCTGGAATAGCACTAAGATTATGCTTTGAGAGGAGTAGATTTCTGAGAGTGAATGAAAGAAGCGGAGTACCTTGAGCTTCTTTGTTGTTGTTGTTGTTGTTGCGATTTTTGTGTATCTATTTTCTTTTTGAGGATAAAATAAATAAAAGCCCAAGACCTTATTCTGTTGCTTAATGAACAAAACCTTCATATGCTGATCATTATTTCAGCACAGATGTCTGTAACTCAAATTCTGTCAATCTGCCCATGCAGCTCTGTTCTTGAATTGCTGAGAACAACTATGTGGGTGGATTTAGAACATGAAATTGCCGTGTGTGCTTATGTTTTGTTTATGCAGTACTCGTTTTTAAGAGTACTAGATTGGATGTGCTTAATATTTGCTTTGTGTGTCTGTGTGTGTATACATAATATATACAAACCCTCAAACTAGATGATCACCAAGCATAAGCTCTATTAATGCAAGAGTCTGGGACATTGTAAACATGTTCCATTTGAATAATGTTATCAACTGAAAGAAATTAAGTCCATGCACAGAATATGGCAGTAGTTAGTTCTCAAACCTTTATGTGAATTTATTGGTGCTTTATTGCCCATATATACTGAATACAGCACAGATGACTCTTGGAAATAGACTACTATTGTCCACAAAGAGATTTCTCTTTGAGAGACTTAACAGTACTGAAAATGAATAAAAACATATTTTAATATTAATATAAGTTTAACCAAAGGTTTTACTATATCTTTCTCATAACAAAATTCTTGCTTTTTTTTCTGAGGGAGATGGGGTTAAAGAGACAGCCATTTAGCTCTTCTCTATGAATTAAGAAATAATTTCATATTTCACTTCTATTTCATGGACACTTCTTTGTCTTGACATAAGGCTTCTACTTGTGAAATACTTGATAGCAGTAGTTGCTTAATAGCAATAGCAATTTGGGCAATAAGGACATTGTGTTGACTGTAGTATGATGGGGATCAGGAATCTTTTTAAAGGTATTGAATTTTATTTGGGGGTATCTCCCTCTAGTTATACATGTATAGTATTTTTTCCACGTTCTCAGGCAGAACTTGTCTGAGAAAGTAAATTAAGGAATTTAAAACTTGATGGTATAATTATTGTAAAGCCTAATGATTGAATAATGCCTCTGGAGCAGCAAGTTATGCTTCTTATATACCGTCTCTCTGCAGTTACGTCTTACCTGTGTAAAAGCAGAATGGAAATTGTGAAAGCACTGTTTTATTCCAGGTTAGCAAATAAGTATTCTTCTATCCTGCAGTCTCCAGATGTGAAAAGCATTATAGGAACCTACAGTAAATATTGCTTTCATGACTTTTCAGCTTTGTTGTCTTTCCTTTTTTCCCCTTTATTTTCAGGATTGCAGAAGCAAAGGTAAGTTTTTCATCTGATTGAGACATCGAAGTTGGCTGTCAGTAAAATAATAATTACCTAAAAGCCCTATTTTTGAGCAAGTAATCTTGAAATCCCCAGGCCCTATCTCTGTGGCATATAACACTTCTCACTTCAGAAATACTGTACTGGAAGGCTGGATACTTTGCCTCTTGCTGTTGACTTTGATGGGGACAACCATAGGTTGACATTTCTTTGTGTGATGTATCTTTTTCCTTTACAATCATAATGGAAATCTCATGATGGTAGTACCTTATTCTGCCTGAACTTTTCCTTTAAACATTACACAGGTAGTGAAATAGGTTCCCAAATAAAGTGAGCAGTATCTCTGGACATTGAGAGGTAAAATGGATCTGTAAGGTTTTCTGCTTTCACACTGCTGCCAAAGTCTTCCTTCACCTCTTCCTTCTCCCTCCCTAGGCTATAAAAGTTTCTTTCTCAAACAGTCAACAGTCTGCAGCAGAAGTTTATTTTTCTCAGATATGCTGTAAATACTGCAAGGATGAGGCATTGTCTTTGTATTTCATTTCTTCTTGTCAGCCTTTTCATACTCAAATCCACAGACTGGTGTCCAGAGACAACCACATCCTTAGTGCAGTATTGTAACAAACTTTCCTGGGTAAGTCAAGATTTATAGACCTGAAAAACCTTCTCTGCACATGTGTTAGAGGAAATGTTCTGTACGTTTGTGTGGTATGAAGCAGATAGATAGTAGGGTATTGTGATGGGCTGAGGAAAGATCCCATGCACTGTTCCTCAGTATTAACAACTAACGCATGGGGCAGTGTATGCCAGGTGGCTTGACTTGAATACACGAGTCTTTTGCTTTCCTGGTCCAGTGCCCACTTGTTAGTCACTTAATTTTAGTTATTATCAGTCACATTTCAGTACATTCTATAGAGCTGTGTTGGGGCTTAATTTATCTTTTCTCAACAGTGACACTGCCCTGTATCTAGTCTAACAGTTCCTTGGAGAAGGCAATGATCAGTGAACATGCAGGATCACCAGCACCAGCTGTTCAAAAATCATGAGCTTGGATTTAAAAATTTGTCAGTTATTCACGTTTTAGCATGTGATCATGTTTTAGCACTTCTTTCTCATGCCTCAGGATATAAGGAACATGAATAGATGAAAGCCTCATTTCACATGATGATTTTTTAAAAAGACTATCATAGGTAATAAATTTCAAAAGCTGTCAACTTCTGAGCTGTAATTTCCTGAAGAAGATATAAATTGTTTGTTAGCACTGCACCCTCAACATAGTGCAGAGTGACCTATAGGTACATGCTGAGGCAATGCTGTTTGATAGAGTGCATTGAATCCATGCTGTTCGGGACAAAGAAACAAGAATAACAGCAATTCTTCCACCAGAGGATCACTGTTTGCTAATAATTCTTAAAGTGGTGCCATCAAATAGCAGTACTCTACATCCAAGCATCCTTGTAAGAGCAGTAGACGTGTCTTGCAAAATCTTTTGATTGCGTTTTAGCTAAGGATGTATCTAGGATGCACATCCAGAGTCATCTCCCAGTTTGCTCCTGGACAAAGTTTTCCATGGGAAGGGTACTGCAGCCTTTGGCTCAGTCTCTAGATGGAGTGAATGGGAAATGAGGACCATGCAGTGTGCCATGGCCACTCAGCCAAGATGTAGTCTAAGACAAGCCTAGACCTGCAGCTCCAGTGAAATGTCCACAGTCCTGTGGATCCACAAAGGCTAAGAACAACAGATCTCCAATATGTTACAGAGGAGAAGCTGAAACCTAAGGAGCAAAAAGAGAACTTCCCTCCAGCTGTCCTCAACTGGGAAGCTTTTAATCCGAAATACGCTTTTGAAGTAAACCTCCAAGTTATACCTGTGCTTTGGTTTGTATCACAGAGCGGGCTTGGAGCTCACAGATGGGCTGTCTTCTTGGATGAAGCTGGACTTCCTGGTTGACTGTAAAATGCACTTAAGAAACACACCTAATATGCTCCAATTGGTAACGAGCATTCAGACAATATGACCAAACTAGAACTAGTCTGAAGTGACCCCCCCTGAAATGTGTGTGGTGTGGGTGTCAGGCCCTCAGCATCAGCTGTGTCATTTTGCACATTGCTCCTCTTGTCTCCACTGCTTCCCACAGCAGGCACAACCTGGTAAATTGTGGAAGATGGGATGTGAGGATGGATTTTATAGATCCTAATGCCTGCCTAGAATCTCATTCACAGCTACTACCTCTAAATCCTTTTTCCAAGTAATGCCATGGGGTAAAGCCATTCAGAGCTGGCTGAACTATTACTGTAGTAGAAGGTCCAACTTTGCCCAAATTATTTGTCAACAGGCTGTACTCTAAGGGATTAAAAAAAAAAAGCATACTTAAATCTAGTAATACTAATGTCAACGCTCTAGTTACTAGAGAAATCTTATATAAAATAATCTTGTTTTATGAATCATCTAGCACATCAGGGGTAACATAACAAAAATATATTGCTGCCATGAGATCAGTGTCTCCTGCATTGAAAATAATGCATAGTTTTGACTACATTTCTTTCTGATGATTGTGTTCTGCCAGCAGTAGGAACCATTACCCTGTGATACCTTTACAACTGACAGTCTCCTAATTATCTTTCCTGCAGCATCCTGTAGTCTTACTGACGTCCTACAAGCTTGTAACTTTTATGGTTTAGTTTCTTCATATGGTAATGTAACTCAGATCTGTTTCAGGAAGTCTTGCAGGTTTTTTGATGCATTTCCCCTTTGTCTTGCCACATTTTAAATGCGGGGCTTTTTTCCTTTTGAAATATTCTGTCAGCTCTTGTATACCTGTCTGTGCTTCCTTACTGACATCAAAATAGTGACACTGTAAAACCGGGAGTACAAGCAGATGAAAGAACTATCTCCCTCCTTATCACAGCATTACCCCTGCATAGGAGAAGGAAGTTCAGAAGATTAGGTAACAGTGTGGGAGAACACAGATAAAGTCCGGAGTGAGGGGAGGAGGGAAGCTGAGTAGCATCTCTGCAGAAAAGCGGACTGAAGTGTGCTGGAGTGAGTGGAGCAACAGCAGGGAAAGCTGAAAGGAGCTGTTCCAGAGCCAAGTCCTTGCACACATTAAAGGGTTGGATAGTTGCAGAAATAGGGAGCCCTCCAAGTAAATGCTGCCTGCAACATCTGCCTCTGCGTTGTGCAGGAACTTTTATTTGGCAGAGCATACACAGCCTTACAAAGCCTATAGTTAGACTGGGGTTCTCCATACTGCACTTTGCATCTCTATTTATAGTCTCCTCCCAAGCAAGAGATGACCTGTGTGAGTGCAGGTATGTGTACATGGATGGAAGCAGTGTGATTCAGTTGCTGACCACACTTAACATCTGAGTAAAAATTTTTTTTGGAAAAAATGTCTTTTGACAACATCCTCCCTCCTAAAGATTTCTCACAGCAAATTTAGCTGAACTGTATCTGGCTCCCTTGCGTAGGTTCTGTGATGCCAATTGCTAACAGAGAGTTTCAGTTGGCTCAATATATAGGAGCCTGGGCTTTTTTAATGGGAAAATCTGAGTTTTGTATTCCCAGGGAGTATCAGAGCTTGCAGTACCATTGGTGGTGCAGCCATGTTCATTTAAGAGTGCTATATCCTATTCTGCAGCCTGAGGGAACTAAAAAGGGGTGGTGAGGAGGTGTGGAAACAGCAATTTGGCACCATGATTTTACTTGCTTTTTACTTTGCATACTCTTGATTGTTTCCCCTCCCCAGTATAGTTCTCTTTTTAGACTTTACAGTGTGGATCTGATGTGATTATGGTTTCCTGAAGGATTCCCCATCTCCTTTAGACTACAGTATTTGTTCCTCACTGTTCAAAGGCAGAATGGAAACTTGATTCTGTGCGTCCTCAGAATTGCTGGAGGCGCTGCTTTGACCCCATTAAATTGCTTGTCCCAGATACAGTTGCCACCAAACAGATGGTATCAGATTAACATAATTTGAAGCTACAAACTCAAGCTTCTTTGCCCTGGCTGAACACTTGCCTTATAGTGTAGAGGTTACACTAAAATAATGGGAGACAAATTACTCCAAGTTCTTTCTTTGCTTCCACTAGGTTATTGAATTTCAGCATCACGTTTGTAGTGCTTCAGGGAGAAATAAATTAGGAGTGAGATCTACACGCTTGCCTTACAGAAAAGTTTTATGGGTAGAGACAAGGGAAACATTGTCTAAACGCTATTAAAAAGGTTTTACTTAAGTCCCGTATATTTTCAGTGTAATCTTAAGAGCTGACTTTGATTCACACATAAAAGAATTTGAACCTATGTGTGTTCCCTTTTGTTCTTTTTTGGGTGATTGTGGCCTTAAAGCTAAAAAGCTTTCTTAAATATTTTAAAAATATTTCTTAAATATTAAAAAAAATATATATAATTTGCACATTTGATAGATGAGGAGGAAATAAAAGACTTAGTAGAGAGTTTACAGATTATTTATGACTACTGGTAAATAACTTCAGGTTTCTACAATAGACTTATGCAATTTTGCCTCTGAACATTCAAACTGAACATCTTTTGATTCAGGAGATCTGTATCTCTCCTTTGAGCAGTGAAAATACCTAATCAAGTACTGTAGTGCTTATCTTCTTACTCTAGTCTCCAAGACAATTTATGGTGCTTTAGCTGAGCTTTTGTTTCATACTCTTTTAAAAAGTAAAGTAGTAAGTATCTGTAGTATATCCTGCTTCAAAATAGTAGGAGTGAATGGATAAAGATGTGACTTGGGAGCCCGAGTTATAGAGCTGAACACAGCAGCATTTGCTGCGTATGTTACTGTTAGCCTTAGAGTGCTAACGGAGTGGAGTTGGCTGACATGGTGCTGACCACAATTTTAGCCTGCGTAAGCAGCAAAACGTTGTGTTTGGTGTGCCAGCTATCATGATTAAAGACTAGGGTAGGGACCCTCCATGCTGAGATGGCACAGTTCCATGGAAGTTTCCAGTGGTCATCTCTGAAAGGAAAGGATATGACTTTTGGGGAGATTTTAAGTCAGAGCCCTCTGTTTACCGTTATGTGTATTTTGGGTTGAAGCCTGCAGTCCCTAGATTCCCTTACTGTGGATGCCGTATGCTTTTTGGTAGTTATTAGCACATGATGGAAAGGGAAGTGACTGCTGAAAGCAATGAGACGGTGCCAGATTCTCTTTTATACTTCTGATCTGAGAGACTGCGTCTGCAAGCAGACACATTCATAAGACATTTAGAGGGAAATAGTAAATCACAAATGTTGGCAATACAAGTTATTGTCACAGCATGTAAACCAAAGAAATGGGTGAAAGGAAATTGGGCATGTATCAGTTGGGTTATATTTATCAGGCATGAGTGGACTGGGAAACTGCTTTTTAGCACAGTTCCTCAAGGGGCAGGATGCTCAATTTATATAAGCATACACCTATTGAAATGACAATAGGATAAAATAGAATGGGCAGGATGGGATGGCAGAAAGTGGGCTGGCACTGTGATTTCGGAAATATTTGGTGCCAGTGCAAGAAGTCTGCCAGCGTGGCTAGCAGCAGAAGGAAAATGGGGCAGCTAGGAAAAGGGTAAAAAGAACAAAAGAGGAAAGGAGTTGGATGGAAAAAGTCTGGCAAAGGAAGAAAGCAGAGACGTGTTTTCAGGGAGGGTATGGCAGAGCAGCAGCAGTGATGGCGAAGAGGGCTAAAAAGCACAGCGAAGCCTCACTGTGTTTAGTATCTGAGAGTTATCTGCATTGCATATTCTTAGGTTTTGGTGAGTCACTCAGAAAGGACTCTATTACCATCTTAGAGCCTTTCACATTGTTGGATTTTGTATTTTTAACCTCTCCCTATCCCTCTACCCCATTTCTATTCTTTAATTAATTAGTCTTCCACCCGCTCTCTACAGTGTTCTTTCAGTACACATGACAATCCTGAACTCTTAAGTAGGGATAAATCCCTAAAGCAGGGAACATAAAACTAGTAATTCCTCTTATAGATCCTAAACTGGGATCTTTAATACTAGAGTGAAAGCCTACCAGTTTTCAAGGCTGTTAGTGGCTTCTAGCATGACTATTACATGATGGTGGATGTGGACCAGCCAGTGGAAACATGCTGTCACTCATGTTGGCAGGAGTAGGTGGCCAAAGGCAGATAGGTGATCTTTACTGCAGAGTTGTGAGAGGATTTGAATGGGCTGCAGGATGCAAGGTGCCAGGATAAGACTGTAGATGAAGGGTGGGATGTGGATGGCTTAGGCTATTTAGTGTTGCTTTGTAAAAGCTTTGCTTTGCATGACTGTTTCTTCCCATTATATATGACATTTATTGTGGGGGAGGAAAGATCTTCTTATCCTACACTGAGACAGAGAAATGTATGGATATTTATTCTCAGCTATCTAATCTGGAGTTGAACCGCATTTGAAATGTGAATGGGACAATCTGTATGAAGGCAAAGGTAACAGCAGCCTCAGTCCCTGAATGTTAATGTTTAACCTTAATGCTCCTTGAGTGAGTATCAGGTGAAAGGAGAAAGAAAAAGGGCTGAAACAAAAGAGACATACTGGAGTGTGCTATAAAGAAGGAAGCAGATGAGCTTCATGGCCCCTGGTCGTGTGTGAAGGGTAATCTGGCATTTACATCCAATGTAACCTTCCATAACCCATATGACAAATAGATTTTGTAAACCAAACAGTATTTATCTTAGCCAGCTTTTGTTCACTGCTGGTTGACTGGCTCCCTTGAAGAAGATTTTTCTCTTCAGTTGTATATGGTTTTTAAGCTTCTTGAGTCAGTGGAGGCCAAAAAGCTGCTGTGACCTATAGGCTTAGTTTGTATTAAAGGGCCCAATGGATACACCCTAAAGACACTGCACCCAAAGGCAGGGATACTCAAGGAATCCATGTAAATTTGAGGGCTATGAGCAAGAATCTCTGGCAGGAATCCACACTTTTAGATTCGTTTTTATTTATTTTTTTTTCTTGAAGTAATTCTGTTACTGATGCTTTTCTTTTCAGTGGGTCTCTGCATGACTATGCTTAGTGAATATACTGTTGGGATTGTTTTTCTCTTTTGCTTTTATATGACATCTATATAATAGAATCCTTATATAGCATCAAGGTTTCAAGATGCTATTCTAATAAATGGCCCCAATTTTACTCATTCATAGCATCCCATCAAATGTCATCAAGTTCAAATATTAAACCCTAACAGCAAAAGTCACGGTTAGAGGCTGTACTGTCTTGGCATAGACAGTACAGCTGACAAGGCCTTTAGCAATGTAGAAAAGACTGTCTTCTAAGTGCTGTATTCTCTGGGAGCCTCTCTAAATGGAAGAGAGAAAAAAAAATGTATTTGAATACTTAGTACTTAAAAGTATATCAGACTCAATAGATAAGCTACACTTATGCTACAGAGAAATGCCATGTTGTTTGATTGCACTGTTCTCTGCATGCAGCTTGTGACTTGTGTTTCAGTCCTGGATTATATGGTTTTAGGGAGCAGAATTGTAATTTTGATCTGTGGCTGTAGAGCACTGAATAAAACAGAAGCCTAGTCCTCACTGTAGTTCCTAGTTGCTATTTCAATATTTGTAAAAGAACAATGAAAAGAAATACAAAATTTGAAGCAGAGGATTTCTGTGGCACAAGCGAAAGAATTCCAATTTTGAACTTCAAGATTTCCTAGATTTTAATGAACCTCTTTACTGTTTTCTTTTTAAAATACTTGTGGCAAACAAATGTACTAAATGATCCCCAGGACAGCAAGAATCAATCTTACTTTGGGGGGGTTCTTACGTATTTACTGTTGCATCTCAGATTGCTAGAGGTGCAAGTGCTGAGCATATCTGTAAATAATAACAGTGTTAAAACATTAAAAACCCCTTCTGCTTCCAAAATATTTCAGAAGTTCTTTTAGAAAAACATTTCTAAAATACACTGATATTACTATGTGGACACCTGCTTAATTTCTTCACTGATTGATTTTATGTAAAACTTAAAACAAGTAAATAAAATACAAGAAATAAAAATGCTCATGATTTCTAAATTAAAAGTCTGTTCATTTTCATAATGCAGTGGGCTGGTGCCAAAATAGTTCATAATTCAGTGATCTCTCAAAATATTCAAATTTTTTTAAAAAAGAACATTAGTTGTGATTATTTTTGGAAGTACTTTTGAAATTTAAAGACTCACCAGAGTGTCTCAGATCCGTTCACAGTAACGCAAGCATTGCACTGATGATAATTCTGGTTTTGAAATTCCAGAATGAATACCATGTTGCTGGTGTTGGTTTTAAAATATAAATACAGTTCAGTGAACTTGAAGCCAAATTCACTCTATTTCTCCAGATTTGTTCTTGTAAATAAGCCCTGTGGTACATGGCTGCTTTTTAATTTTTTTCTGACAGTTCTGTTGTCCATAATTATAATAGATATTCAGTTGCTGAAGAATAACCCTTTGTAGGTGTAACTTTGTATTTTGGCTCAGACTAACTTCTGGATAAAATATTCAGATTTTCTACTGAGTAATATTCCTAGGTTCTAAATAGCAGACTTCTCAGTAGCCAAAAATTGTTTAAAGTTTTTGCCAAGGTACAATAGCAATATGAATAGCCACAAAATTAATTTGTTAAAAAGAACACATTTTATAAACATTTGTGTTTTGACCAGTAGTCCATGAAATATAGCAACAAGACCAGCAAATTTTATTATGTGATTTTATGCATCTATTTCTGTATTCACATCAAAAAACATTGATTACCTTTTCAAATTATAGTATACATTTTTTCTTCACAGATAAGCGAACAATATATAAAATTAATGTTCTATAAAATTATAAACCTTTGCATTTGTAAAGAATAAAGGAGTCTAAAATGCGTAGTTGCAAACAATCACATTTTATTAATTTGACAAAAGATTTATATTCTTCTTCTTCTTCGGTGGCTCTTTATACTTCTTGTCAAACAGGCTGGCAGTCTTGGTTGCTCACTGTGCAGCCTTCTTGATGCTTAACCTATCCAATCATCTGCAAAAGATATTCCCTATTTTGTGTTGCATTTCGCAGGCTATACATCATATCAGTTTTCCACTGTGAAACCAGCATTTTGTTGTTTCTTCCATATGGGCTGGGGCAGCTATTCAGCTAGTGTTAACTGTTACAGCTCTGGCAAAACTGGAAGACCTTTCTCACTAAATCTTATTTTAAATGGGGATCTGTTTTATGTAGCAAGTTTAACTAGCAGGGGTATACTGACCTGCATTTTTGCTTTTACAAACAACAGAAAATGAGAGTTAATTTTCTTTTTTAAAATCATAGTGAAAAGATTTCTATAAAGCAATATAATCTTTTTTTGCTATGCCTACCTTATTTAATTTTCCAGCAAATGTCTTCTTAGAAGCTCCTTTGAAAGGATAATTCTAAAATTTTCAAGGTACTTCAGATGATCAAACTTTAGTCAGGAGTTTTATCCTGATCCTCCCAGGTGGGAGAAAATTCATAGCACACCAGACCTTGTTCGTTGTGCTGGTTCCCAGGAAACTGGCTGGTTTGGCTGCTGAATGTAGCTGGCTGGTGTGTGCATATGACCACTTCTGGCACACGTTCAGACCTGGTAAGATTTTTGTAGTTGTTACCCAGAGGAGAAGAGATAAGTGTTTTGAACCCATAAGGACTTTAGTTTTATTTTGGAAAAATGAGGTTGAATGCTACAAAAGCTGAAGACCAATTCCTTTATGGGCACAAATCGCATTCACAATATGAAAACCCAATACCTTTTCCTTTAAATACATGGGTATCGAGATAGGAATCTTACAGTAACAGGATTTTTATCTTCCTCAAACTTCGTGCTATGTACACCAGGATAAGCCATTGTACAGTAAGAATGAATATCACATATTTAAATGGCTGATCCCTATGCTGATAAAACTGTTTAAAATCATCAGGCAATTTTTTTTTTTTTTTTTTGGTGGGTATTCATCAAGACAATGCTGTTCCCAAGTATTACATCAAGGGAAATTATAATCTTCTGTTCTTTAGGATGCTTCTTGTGGAACTGCAGAAGGAAAATATACCCTAGACAGCTTTCTATTTTTTAGGATGCTTCTTGTGGAACTGTAGAAGGAAAATGTACCCTAGACAGCTTTCCTTTCAGTGATTTCATTAATGATCAAATGCTTTTAAGTGGCACGAAGTACCCTGAATGATTGCAGCCAATGTATAGTTCCCAATAGGTTAGTTCCAAGGATTGAAACTAGTACATAGTGTATGATTAACCTTTGTTACCATCAAAACATACAATGGCTGTTCAAAACTAACTGGCATTGGTTTTAATTTTAGATGAACAGAAAGGCTGGATCACAATTATATAAGCTTTCTTCATTTATCCCCAGTTTTGTTATATTTGTATTTCATCTAATTGGTTAATGTTTCTGATATTGAAAGAGGTACTGCCCATGAAGTATTTTATTGTATAGGTATAGGGTTCAAACTGGCAATGATTAGAAATGAGCCAGCTTGTCTTCACTTGCCTTTGAAATGCTGTATTTCGAAATAGAGCGCTGCATGAAACATGGTCTCAAGTAAACATTTAGTAAAACAGCTGCATTTGTTTAAAGTATGCTTAGTGTTGACTACACATATCATTCAGTTCTTTTAAAGTTTCACTAAAAAAACATTGGTCCATTGAAAATAAGATGACATGTATTACTAGAAGTCAGGAACCCTATTTGCTTACTATAAAATTCTGTTTTAAGGCTACTGTTGAGATCACGTTACTTCAACTTGGTTTCTAAGGAAACTAAAGTCTACACACTGATAACCATACAACAATAAAAAAACAAAAAACCCCACCCCAGTATCTCGCCTTAGTGGGCTTATATAGAGCAGTTTCAAAATATTTTATTATAACTCAAAAAATACATTAGGTCATTCTGTTCACATCTTGCCATATAAAAAGTGAACATAAGCTGTTAAAAAAAAAAAAAAAAAAGTACAGTTTAAAATAATCTCCACAGATTTACTCCTTTACATGATTATTTTCATTAGGTAACCTTTTTACACTGGAAAAGGATTCTTTAGCTGGTAAGCACTTTATAAAGGATCAAACATTTTGTTTGTATATCACATACAGCCTGGATCTTTGAAAACTTCCTGTCCTTAATTGCTTATACAAAATGATTCATTGTGCAAATTGGTATTCACAATTTATTATGTGCATTTATTTATAGTTTTTCCTTTGTATGGGCATCTAAAGATTAAATTTATAGGTAGTGCTGAAGTACATTTTATTTTGTCTTGAAATCAAGACTGTAACATACTTTCAAGTATATTCACATTCTGTATGGATTTCAAACTATTGTCATCGTGATGATGGTTTGGGTGTTTTGTGGGAGGAGGGCTGTATCTCAGAGTACTGGTCTGGTTAAATACAACACATGGACAAAAGACAAAGTAAGTTTTAAGGAGTTTTACGAAAAACAGTATTTTTCCCAAGTGTGAAAACCAGCATACAAAAATCTGTAGGGCTAAGTTCTCACGTGGGGCTTTTTTTACCTATTTTTAATGGAGAAAAAAAAAATAGATCAGAATACAAAAAAACAGTGATTTTCTCCTTGAAAATGCTTTTGATATTGTAAAAATAAACTTTTCATTAGAAGATGAAAATGTCATTTTCTTCAACAGCTGTGTTTGGATTAAGGTCTGAAATTTCAATTTTGTCAAGGAAGAAATTTTTTGTGAAGAGAAAAAAACCCCAACATTTTGACTGACTATAATATATAATATATGCA
The DNA here is from genome assembly GCF_965140245.1 of Athene noctua. Lineage (NCBI taxonomy): Eukaryota > Metazoa > Chordata > Aves > Strigiformes > Strigidae > Athene > Athene noctua. Next base: position 101,591,935 of record NC_134037.1, on the reverse strand, counting down.
GGATATATATAGGTACACATGCAGGAATACAGAGCCAGCATCTCTGCTGGTGTAAAACATCTAAGTGTCTCTGAAGTCACAACTTGCCTAACTAACATCAGCTGTGAATCTCACCTAAGAAAGAAATTTTTGCTTATCTCATATTCACCTCTCTGTGGAATGCTGGAGCCAGTTTCTGAATGCCATGATTCTGATATAAAAGACATAAATACAGTAGTACAGGGAACTACAAAGCTAACCTTCTGAACACCAGAATGAGTCAGTGGCAAGAACAGAGGTATGGCTGTAACGTTTGTTAATAATGTAGTCTTGAAAAACTATTGAAGTCAAGCTCGTCTGTAAGAAGGCTACTAAAATTCTTTACAGGTTTTCAGAAAAAATGTAGTTCTTTAAGACTACTTAAGACTAAGACCACTTAAAATGATAATGAATTTTCAGGTCTTAGGATAGAGCCTTCAGTGTACTAGTTACTGACCAATGTGGTACTTTTATTTGAGTGAGCAGTTCCCGAGATCTGTTTTCTAGGTGGTACTCATTTTACTTCTAAAGCTTTTAATAAATATGTATATCAAAGATTGTTCTATAGCACAGTAATAGTAAATGCAGTATTTTCAGGCAAGCACACCAAGTTCAACTATGCTGATGACTCTGAACTTCCATGTTAGTTAGTAAGAAAGCTCCCTGCTGATGTTTATTGGTACCCAAACTTGTAAAGCTGGACCTGAATGTGTTTTAGTATCTAACTGCACATTTCTACATAGCAGCCTTTCAGAATGATACTGAACAAGGCTATTAAGCAGTACTACACAAGAAATGTAGTGAACGATATTTCAGAACCTAACTTGATTCATTTTCATTTTCTAGTTACATTGGAGAATATACCATTTTGCCAAGTGCAACTCACACTTCTATATTTTACTTTCTTTGGTATGCTCTGGGCTTTTTACAGTTGTTTTTAGAACTTCCATTAAAGTAAAGTGTATCCTTCAGTAAGGATTGAAGAATTTAAAGGTGATGAAGGGTTTCATCTGACAGGGAGCAACTACTCTTGGTTTCCAGTGGTTTCTCCAGACTTTCGAGCGACAGAATCTTTTAAGTTGTCTTCGAGAACTTTCACTATGATAGATATGTTTAATTAAATGGGATAAGAAATATCTATGCTTATGAGTAACTTCAGGTGGATGAAGTTGAACTGAATGTATGTAAAATTTGGATAGCTCCCCCACTAAGCTACCAGAAAATGTATTTATCTGTGCCTGGTTTTTATGCTGATCTTTATAAAGTACAACACTTGCTTCTGCTACCAATTTGGTTCCAGAGTAGAAATTAATTGTGGCTAAAGAAATCCTTGCTATAACATTCAGAGGTGTACTTGCACTTCTTTGAATTACCAAGTTCAGAGCAATGCCACTGACTTCACTGGCTTTACAGAAGATTTGTGTGCTTCATCAAAGATCAGCATCAGGTCTCAAGACTCTCTGCCCTACAGACCTATATTCTTCATGTTTCCTGAGTTACAGAACCAGATCTACTCTGTTGCAAAGCTCAAAAGTAGCAGTGATTCTCCTTCAGTATCTAATTGGGTTATCTGAATTAAAAGTTAAAACTTCAAACAAGAAGTTACCAATGCCTTTGTGGAGCGTTTAGATACTGAAATATTTGAAAAACTTCTGCTACACATTGCTTAGAATGGTATAGGATGTAATTATGGGAACGACAGATCTCACTGTTAAGCCCATTTTTTGTTCTGCTTTTGTGTGAAAAGGCAAACTGAAGACCAAACTAGTCTGGTTGAGGACTTCTGAATCCTCTTTTGTTAATTTTGTTCTCTCAAATTCGAAACGTCAGTCCCTCTCCCTGCAAGGTGCCCAAGGCAGATGGCCATCCTTCCTGTCTGAATGGTGACGGGCTTTCTCCAGGCTGGCGAGAATGTTGTTCCATGGGACCATCCAGTCAAGGAGGACACACGAAGGGACCTTCCACCATTCTCTTCTAAGACAAAGCTTAGCATGTAACTACAACAGAATGCAAGGTTAGTCAATTTAAGAATTCAGCAGAGAGGCTTCTACTGTACCTAGCGGATCGGAACTTGAGCTCATGGTAACATTGCACAAAGCTGTGATAAATGAAAGTGATTGGCAAGGCTAATAAAACAATGCCACTAACCACACAAATTCCTCCAAGAATCCTTCCTGGTACAGTGATGGGACACATGTCACCATAACCAACTGTGGTCATCGAGATGATCACCCACCAACAAGCAGCAGGAATGCTGGCATAATCCTTATTCTTTGTTCCCAAGTCCAACCCATTTTCAAGAAGCTGGGAAAGTGCACTGAAAATTGCCATAGCAACACAGATAAAGACAAGTAGCATCACCATCTCTCTGTAACAACGCTTCAGAGTCAGACCAAGTGTTTGAAGGCCAATGAAATGACGAGCCAGTTTAATCACCCAAAAAATCCTCATCATTCTTAAGACCCTCAAGGTGACTCCAGCCCTCTGAAGCTGCGAATTTTCCCCTGTGAAAACTGTCATTAGAACAGAGATGTAGTAAGGAGTAATTGCCAGTAAATCAATGATGTTGAGAGGTCTTCTGACAAACTCACACTTGTTTTTGGAGACGATGAACCTCACAATGCACTCTGCAGTGAACCAGCCTATGCAGATAGCTTCAATTATCCTGTCAAAAGAAACAAAGTACAGTATTTACGTTTTGTGCAAAAGCTTTAGTGGATGTTTGGTTTGTTCACAGGTATTACCAAATTGACACTCAGACTTCCACAAATGACAAACAGAATGCCATGCTATTCTTATCCTACGCATGGTAGCACCAGATTTCAGCAGTTAACCTGAGGATCTAGTGAGGAGTTTAAACCAGTGACTGCTAAGAGCTCACTCACTGATCATTTTTTTTGAATTATAGATTGCTCTGGTCCTAATACTGGGCAAATATAGCTACAAAAACTGGAACCCTACAGGAAATGGTACACCACCAATGCCAACGTGTAACATTATCTAGAACTGCTTTTTTTTTTTTTTCTTGGTTGGATTTGGGGGAATTTTGTTCATTTTTTTGTTTGTTTTAAATCTGTGAGGGCTGATCCACTTGAGAATGCCAAGGACTGTGGATGAGTGAACTGGCTGGTTATGAATGGATAACTGGCTGGTTAGCAATGTATAGAACCAGACTGTTAAACTAAAATGCAAGTGAAGAAATGGAGTATGCAGAAGTCATCTTTTGCATTGGGTAATTAATGTAAATTGGCTCTTCAGGAACCAATCTGATCGATTTGCATCCCAAACAGGGGCTTACCTAGAACTATATTCAGAACTTTATAGGTATTGCCACTAAATACAGATGGTATTTTATTTTTCATCATTGGTACACAACTTAATAAGCTTGTGTCCTCCCATTTACCACTATGCTCTGCATTACTGTTTTTTTTCTTTTGTTTTAAATGTAACTCCACCTAAACTGTATTGCAGCAAAAATGTCCAGGTAACCAAAACAATGGGCAAGATCATAATCTTACCAAATAAAAATAAGGCCCTTAAGAAAATAAATCCTGGAAGGTGATTTCAGTATGTTCTTAAATATTTTCAAGTCCCAGTGCAGTGACTGACATTTGAGAATATCTCAACTTGAAACTGGTGGAAGGTAGAAAGAGAAGATGAAAACATTCCTCCAAGATTATTTAGTAACTGTTGTGCATGTAGTCTCAAATCCCCCATCTGTAAATAACCCTTTTCTTAAGAATCCAGACTGTGCTCACTTGTTTAATACAGGAAAGAATGGAAGCTAATCTTTCCCCCTTTCCTTTGTTTGGTTGGGGTTTTTTTGGTTTTTTACCAGCAATTTGAACAAAGAAAAAGCCAATCACCAATGCCTTTTTTGTACCAACAGATCTGAAACTGAACTGATGTGAGATTGGGAATTTGAAAAATACTACATACAAGCAGAGCTTTTTTGCTACTGCGGGGATCCTGAATCCTGACAAGGTAGTGTCTGTAGAAACGTAATGAGTTGCAAGTAATAATCCAACTGTCATTTCAAACCTCACATTTTGCTTCCCTAACACATCTGCATAATTTTTTACCAGTTCTGAAATCTATTGTTATTATTAAGACAAAGGCCTGTTAGAAAGACAATATTCTTCTGTAACTGCTGTAATTATACTAATAGACTCTATAAATGAACATTCATAAAAGTTTGATACACTGAAGTTTTTATTTTTTAAATTAATTTTATTCATTCATTCACTTTAGTTTTATGCTAAAAGTGGAGGAAACAGTTACAGTCAGTTGATGTAAAGTCACAAGGTACGTTGTAATTCCAGCCACAGCAAACTGAAATGGACATAAATGAATTACTTAAAGAAATAGTTATTCACATAAAACCAGACCTTGTTTTTTTTGTTTCGTGACTAATGAAAGTTCTGTAAGCAAGTGGCCTTTCTTCATAAAGGGCTTCTAAAACCCTTGTTCATGTTAGCACCTTTTGATGGAAAGACCTGTGAACTTCAAAAATAGCTTGCTCTTAAGAATTGTGTGTTCTCTTAAAAATTAAGCTTTTGAAAATACTAGGGCTTCTTTTACTAGTGGCAGTGAGTGGTAACTACCTCAGATGCAGATTTAATTTCTTTTAAAAAAATGCTCAGATCATAACATCTTCTAAACAAAAGTCATGTACAGAATATATGAAAGCTATTGTATGGATGTGGATTATTGTTCCTTTATGCCGAAAAAAATCAAGAAAAAAATGTTAATGGGTAAGTTCTCTTAAATCGTTTTTAGACGAGATGAGGAAATACCTAAGCCTTTCTCTAGTAAAATCAGTCAAACAGCAAGATCATAGTAATGGACACACTGATAAAATCTGAATGTACTTATACGTTGACTAGTTGAGATCTCATGTAATGACTAAAAGAAAAATTGTATCTGGATAGAAAGTTGTAGCCAGGAATATTCAACAATCCCAACAGACTGTTTCATTACATTTTACGAGATTTCTCTGGTAGTGCTGCCTGTATCCTATGACATGGAGCATTTAAATGAAAAAGCAATTCAAAATTATAGAATTTAAAGCTTTTTAACTCGGTATTTCCTCATGATGCCCTGATAATGCTGGAAATGTGATTCCTCCATTTTATTGGTTATTTCTGAGTTGAACTTTAAGGAAGTTAGGTCCTGATTATTGTGATTCAGTAGAATTCCTCTTTATGAATGAACACTGATTCAGTGGTCTGCTATAAATCTGGGGAATAGATGCACAAGTAAAAATCCACAAAATGTGATCAATCCATTGTTTTAGTCTGGCAGTTCTGAGCACAAGAGATACTAAAAATCAGTTATACTTCAGTAGGAAGGCCTGAAGAGGCCTTTTACTGTGAAATGGACTTGAAGAGAGCTATGCAACATCACTGATGCAAAAATGACAAAGCAAGATCAAGATAGTGGGAGATGCATTACTGCCACTCCGTTACACATTGCACTTTCATTTCTCCATTCTACATCTATCTACCCTTCTTTCTCATCAACTATAGGCATCCTGGCTAGGAAGAAGATAATGAAGAAGGGTGTCCCTTATTTTTGTCCTTCCTCTCCTTACTTCTTAGCCACCAGTGAAACATTTTTCATCTTTTCTCTCTTCATACTCCTTTTTGCCTGTGTAGATGGATTTCGGCAGTCCTGGTGAATCAGATAAAAGTGCGTGCTGTGGTGAGAAGAACTAGAAACCTCTGGCCTGTTGGGAAGTCTGGAGTGCTACATACTACATTTCCATTTTCAGGTCAAGTCTCCCTCTCCTTGTAGTGACTTAACTTTATAGCTAACCTTGTTAATGGATAAATAACATCTAATAAGGAAAGAGAACTTAACTGAGTATGAAGTTAAAGCCAAATAAAATGCATGCACTCAGAAGACTAAAGTTACTGTATCTTCTGTAACCACTTCTTAAAATATTTGTTACATATTCACAGGACAGACTGCCTTTTATTTTCTATTCCTGGAATAGCACTGCATTAAAATCTGTAACTAGATAATGAAATCATGAGCTCTATTTGGTAAAATGTAGTACCTGTTTTATAAACTTCTATCACAATTTTTGGTTGTTTTTTTCCCCCACATCAGTTCAGTTTTAAATTAGCTGGCATTCAAAAGGGAGAGGGGAAAATTAAAAACAAACTCATGAAGCATTTCTTTGAAGATTCCCCACAAAATTTATAAATAATCGGAGAAAATACCAAGTCCCAATTTTTATTCAGTTACAGGTTATTTCTGCTCAAACTTACTGTTCATTGCCCCAGACCTAAGCACACGAAAGAGGGTTTTTCCCCTATAATATTAAGCGTCATGGTACTTAACAGTCTGTCAAGATTGCTCATATGAGTCTTTTGTCCATAAATGGAAAATCAAGCCTTTGTGAGCCTTGTTTCTCCTGTAATCCCATGACTGTTCAATTTTCTGTTCCATCTGATAACTTCCTTTCAGAATAAGCTGTTTTATGTACAATGAGCTAAACCACTTCAGAAATTTTTTCAATCACTAACAAGACTAGTTATTACTAAAAAAACCCATATTGTGAATGTCTTAGAATATTTCAACTTAGCATTATTCTTTGCCACAGCGTGCCAATTTGTATACTTTCAGTATCCCCTGGTGAGTTGCTTGAAATCTAGCCAAAATATTAGTTCATGGCACTATTATCTATTAAGCTTGTAAATAAAACATACACATCAACGGGACACATGATGAAAACAGATAATATGATTAAAAACAGTATATGACAGGATTAAAGTCTGTCAGCACTGATTTGTTAAATTGTTGCTAAAGCCTATTTCCATGTAAAGCACATTAAACATGAAAAACATCCAAGCAGTAGCCAGAATGATCAAATTCCTGCTCATGAAGACTCCTAGTCATTTCAGCAAATGTCTTTTTTTTTTAAAAAAAAAAAAAAAATCCTTTTGAAATCAATAGGGCTTCTGTTTCACTACAAACTGTAGATTAAGGGCCACAAAACAGCTAGTTGCCCTGCATTAAAAACCTTGCTGCCTTTTTTCCATTCTCTCTCTGGCTTGGTAGCAATAATATGTCTTGAAGCATTAAACTCCAATGCCTTATGTGGGAGGCTGTAATGACACAGCACTCCCCGGGCAGGGGCAAATGCCTTTCACAGCTCTCAGGGGATAGCTGGATATGAACATCTCAAGTCCTCATCATCTTTTCCGTATACTTTGAATACAAGTGGCACCTAGCCCTGCTGAGTTCGTTAAGATTCTCCTGTGGCCAGGCAGTGATACATGTCTGTTCCTTGTGTTACCTCTATTTTTCAAAAAAGCTTGCAAATCCATTAGAAGAATCCACATCCATGTTTTTAACTTAGGTCTGTAGTTCCAATCTTTACCTTCAGTTTACTGTTTTAATTTAGCAAAAATATGGTGTTCAGGTTAGATCTTACCCAGGAAAGAAGTTTTTATTTTTTTGGACTTGGGCATCCTGGTGTTCTGAAATCCCACCACAATAAAGGAATAATGATTTTTATTTGTCTGAAATTCAGATGCAACTTTTTAAGCTGATGTCTTACAGAGATGCAGAAAAGCCCACTGGTATCTGTTGAGAGATGCTGTTTGGAGAAGTTACTGTGTTTATTTGCTTTTGCTTAAGAACACAGCAATCATATAGGCTTGATAACCAAGTGATTCTTTCAAAACAAATGTAACCGTGATTAGTAGGTGGAAAAGGGGCAACAGTCTCTTCTTTGTGCTAACAAGCTACTCGTACTTAGCATTAGAAAAATAGTTTAAAGGCAGGTAGATAGAACTGTGCTGGCAGTAAGTCAAGCAGCTTCAAATTACTTCCTATTACAGGCTTGAGAAGCTCTCCACAAAAGATGCTGCTTACGATCAATGTGTGGACGGGTCCCTGATCAGAAACTCGCAGTATGCATCTGTTGGCACAGTTCAGAGGAGAGCAAAGATGGCTTGAAATTGCCAGAAGCAACAGAAGGGGAGACAGGTGTCCCTGCTGTCTGCTCCTAAACTCTGCAAATCTGATGCAAATCTTTAGCTCTGATAAGTGAAACATGCCAAGGCAGGGAAGAGAGCAAAAATCTTAAAATGCAAGAAATTTAATAACTCATGCCTCATCCTGAGAACAGACCTGGGGAAGGCAATCCCTCTGCAAATCAGGGAATTATACTGTCCGTGTCTGTAAGATCTATGAAATTCAGAGGTCAGATTCCCCATCACTCTGTCCATAAAAAGGCTTATTCGTTACTGTTCTCTGTTGCCCTCTAAAGGGCGTTACCCCAAAGGATCAGAAATAGTCTTAGGCTACCAGGAAAAGTAGTAACAACATAATGGTTTCTGAGAAAAGTTTGGTGGACTCAATTCCTCTGCTGGTGAAGAGGTGTTCATACAAGAAAAATAAACACAGCTGGTATTAGCTGGCAGCAGCTGTAACCCTCACTGCAAACCTCATTAGAGAGGCCGATTTTGTAAATTGCTGAGTTAGTGACCCCCTCACTCGTAGAGATGATATGCAGGTAAGCTGGAGACATACTGCTAGACCCATTTTCACTACAGCTGCCCAAAGCGGTTCTGGGGACGGTTACCACAGTTCAGCCACAGAAATTATCCATGTGGCACCTTTCTTCTGAACTGTAACATAACATTGAGGGAAGGACAAGGGTTTTTATTACTAAGCATGTGAGAGACTAAAAATATCAAAGTTGCTGAATTTCATGAGGTAGTTCTCACTTCCTCTAAGCAGTGCCTTATGTGGATCTGAATAGTCAGTCACATCCAAAATCCACAGCTTAAGGACTTCTAGATAAGCCCATTCAACTTTAATTTCCAAAACTCTTCAAAAAAACATTTTTAGAATAATGTATAAAGTCTTCATAATGGTAATCACAGTGCCATGTGAGTCAAAACTCATTTGTATACAGCATTTACATCACAATTTCTCTGGGGGGGGGAAAAAAAAAAAAAAAAAAAAGCAGCCAACCAAAACAAACCAAACCTGTATTATCATGTTAGATAGAATTTCTTTATTTTGATGAGGAACTTTGGTTAATAAACAAAAGCCAGAATTTGACTTCAAACTTTTAAATGCATCAGAAACTAGCAGCCATGTTTCTAAAAGCCTTCTCCCCTAAGATGGACAGTATAGCCAGAGTTCACAATCCCAGACACTTCTGTGTGATTTCTGTGGTCAGACTTTCAAAGAAGCCATTTAACTACGCAGGTTTTGAAAACTCATTTAAAATGAAATGACTAAAAAAACCCAAAAGAAAATACAAACAACTAAAGGGAAATAAAGTCAGATGACAGCTGGGCATGTTAGGTCAAATCCTATGGCATGTATATAAGCAGTTGTAACTAAACTGGATGACTGACTTAAAAGCAACTGTAGCTCATGCCTTTTTTCCCAGATGTAACGGGCTTTTTAGTCATGATGCAGCATATGCAATAAAGAAAGGAGTGTCTGCCATAAGAGAACAAGAGGCCACCTCAGCAGGTGATCAGCTGTAGAAAGAAAGGAACACATTTGTATCTGTTTTCCATGTGTTTGCCATTAAATTGCCATCGGTTCCTGTGCAGTGAGAACACGTCGGTTAAGTCACACATGAACTGAACGAGCCTGTATCGTTTACATGCAACACTTTTGCAAGAAGATGGTTAGAAATACCCCTCTTTTTTTGTGGCAGTTCCATGGAGTACTACGACCCGTACTGAAGAAACTCACCCTACCATTGATAATGGTCTTTCTGGTTTTAAAAGAAGCCTTCACTGCCCTGTGAAGTGCTCGGCTACACTGTACCTTGCAAGTATTTAAGATCCCTTATCCTTCAAACACTTGGTATACAATATGCAATTGTTCAGAAAAGTAAAATTCTGTGTGTATATAATACACACACGTTCTTGAAAACAAAGCACTACGAAAGAAAACTCACACGTCATATGCCTTGTTCCTCTGCAAGTTGAACTCTTTCAGTAAGAGGAAAAATGACTGTTGACTGATGTGAACATAATAAATATATGATTATAACATAATAAATAAATTATTATTGAAGATGTGAACAAAGATATGACTGATGCCGTTAATGCCATGGTAGTGTTGCACCTATTTTCCCCTTGTCTACTGGGGGTATCTAAGCAATTTGCTGCCTTACAAAAAGATCATCTAAAACGTCCACCCTTTGAAATAACTTTGCAAAGCTTAAGTAAGGCTTTTTAACTTGAAGAACCTGTAAGATTAACTTTTGACATAACTGAATCTAAGGAGGAATCAACAGCTGCTCAATCTGTATCTGCTTTCTTTTTATTCATACAATCAATTCTTTGGCTCAGCTACAGTGAGAAATACAGGTGCAGTTTTCCATTAAGCTAATGGAAACTATGAAAATACTTTCTGAGGAATTAATTTGGCTACTAAGATATAATATATCACATTCCAATTAACTCTATGGTAAAAGATGGTGATTTCATAATGACAAGTCTGCTATTTTAGTGTAGGGCCCCTTTAGCTGAGCAGAAGCTGAAAACTTTTTGTTGAATAACCTGTTTTAAAAGAAGGGGAGAAGCTAGGAAATACAGGAAGTGTTTACTTCGTTCTTTCTATGTCAGTCTTATTTACGGGGGAAATCCTACCAGAGTGGTCTTGAGTCTGTTCTCTAGGGAGCAGAAGAGAGCGAGCGAGTGAGCGAGCAATGATACTGAAGTCAGCAGAGTTGCATCAACGTAACCCTAAACTGAGGTCGCAGAGAAGATGAGAAAGGACTTGTTCCTACTAGTAAGGCTCGGGATTGAGCCTTACACCCCATGCCCTGGTTTCTGCAACTGTTTTGCAATGTTCTGGGCGCTTACGTTTTATCTAAAGGAAACGTAAACATCTGTTACATTCATACGCTTGGGCACTTCTACGATGCATTTGCAAGAGCTTACTGCGCAGCCTGATCATCTCCTGTGCTCCACACAGACACAGAGAATCTGAGATGGAAAGAGGAATGGGTGTTCCCACATACAGGATTTTACAAGAGCACAACCGTAGCAGGCGCTGGATCTGCTCCAGCAGAAGGACCTGTACGAATGCCCGCAGAGTACATGCAGGTTTGCGCTTTTCCCAAAGAAGAAGGGAATTGCATTCTTTTAGGGTTTTATGTCCCCCTTTTCCCACAACCGTAAGGGCCTCATATGATTTTTCCAAGTGTCTGAACTTCTCTGCGTGGGTAGGGAGTCCCGGAGCTCCTCGGAGCGGGGAGATCAGAGCTCCGAGCTCCCCCCCAGGCGGAGGCAGGCTGCCAGAGGAGAGGAGCCGCGCTCCGATGGCACCTGCGCCGCCGTCAGCGTGCCCGAGCCCCGAGCCCGCCCCGGGCTGCGCGCCCGGAGCGCGGCCGCTGCCGGCGGCCCCGGGGAGGAGGCCCCGGCCCTGCCCGCCGCGGGGCTCCGCTCCCGCGCCCGGCCCCTGCCCCCGGAGCCGCCCGGCGACAGCCGGAGCTGTAGAGCAGCGCCCGCTCCCCGAGACACCCCCACATCCACCTCCCCCCCAGGCCCCCCCAGTTCAGCGCCGGCGTTTTAAGGCGCACGGGCTACAGGTATGGACGGTCAGGACGAGGGGCAGGACACACTGGACGGGACACACGGGGACCGGACAGCAGGAAAATAAAGGATCCTCCTACCCTGAGGGCTCCCTCACTGACTCTGCTGTGTACCTGCTCTGCTCCTCCACGCTGCGGTTCTCCGGCGCCCGCCACTCGGGCAGGGTGCTGGCGCACAGCACCACCATGGACACGATGACGAAGAGGATGGAGACGGTGGCCAGGACCTGGGCGGCCACGGAAGACGTGGGCTCCTCGAAAGTCCTCCTCATCCTCTCCAGCCACTTCCCGCCCTCGGCTCCCGGCGGCCGCCGGCCCTTGCCCTCGGGGCCGCCGGCCGACTCCCCCGGCGGCTCCTCCGCCGCGTAGTAGGTGCACGTCTCGGACATGCGGTCGTCGAGGCGGCGCTGGCAGCAGTAGTCGAGGTGGGAGCCCTCCAGCCCCCAGTAGATCATCTCGTTGTAGAAGGAGAGCTCGCACATGTGCGGCACGAAGCGCAGGTGCCCGTGCCGCACGTAGAGCATGATGAAGCCGAAGGCCTCCGAGTGCCGGTCGAAGAAGTACTCGTTCCGCTCCCGGTCGTAGTCGTCGCACACCTCCAGCACGTCCTGCTCCGAGAGGCAGCCGTGCAGGCGGCTCACCCGCCGCAGCGGGAAATCCTTCAGCACCTCCCGGGAGAAGGAGTACCGGGTGCCCCCGACGTTCAACACCACCGAGGGACCGCGGCCAAAGTTCATGGCTTGGGCGGGACGGAGGAGGGGACGGGCGGGCAGGGCGGCGAGGCGGGGGGCAGCGCGGGCGGCGGAGGCTGCCCCGGCCCCGGCTCCGGCTCCGCTCGCACCGCTGGCGGCTCCCGCTTGGCGACGGGGCGGGCGGGGAGGCGGGAGAGGCGCCGCTGCGGGCGCCCCGGCGGCCGCGCAGGAGACGGGGCGCGGCGGCGGCTGCGCGCCCCCCCGGCGATGCCGCTCGCAGGTGCGGCCGCCGCCTCAGCGCCGGCGGGCGGGCGCCTCCGCGGGGCCCCGCTGGGGCGGGGCCGGGGGCATGGCGGGGCCGGGGATCTCTGCGCCCGGCGCCGCTCCGCTCCGTTCCGCCGGTGCCGGCTGGCAGCGACCGGGGGGCGGCGCGGCGGCGGCGGGGGGGGCTGGGGACACGCCTCCTCCCCCGCCCGCGCACATGGCGGAGCGCGGGGGGTGCCGCGGAGCTCCCGCGGGGCTTCCGCCGCCCCCGGCCCTCCGGGGAGCCCGCCGGGCAGGGGCCTGCGGCTGCGGCGGGGGAGAGCCCGGCGGAGAGGCACTTGGGCGAAGTTGGCCGCCAAGCCCAAGTAGCGCACACGCACCCCCTCTCCAAAAAAAAAAAAAAAAAAAAAAAAGCTTCCAGTGAATCGTTTGAGCGCGACAGCGCTCGCTCCCCCCTGCCCAAGGCAGCCGCCTGCCAGCCCCAGTCGCTCCCGTCTCATTTGTTCGCCGCGGCCCTGCCTGCACGGGGCAGCGCCCGGGCTTCCCTGCGAAACGCGGGTTTCTTTTCACAGCCTGTGTCGTGTGTCCACCCACCCACCCCCCACCCCCCCGCACATCTGGATCGGCAGACCCTTCTCCTTTCCCTCCTCACGTAGTGTGTGGACACCGGGAAGAGTCGGGTGCCTTGGGTAGCGCCTTCTCCCCTGCCCCTGCCCCTCTCACGTCTCACTCGTGCAGCCCCCTCCGGTCCTGCGTCCCGCACCTATCTACCGCACTGAAACACCCAGCTGCTGGTACGACCCTGTCTGCTCTGCAAAGCTTCGATCTCATTTGGTTGCATTATGTAGACAGAGTTCTTCATTCACACTTCTGACTCTGGTATAGCAATTCTCCAGGCTGAGGTATCTTCTAGGCTTATTAACATCTGGAGCATCAAGCGGTAAAATCAGCCAAGACACTCTCTCCCTTTCAGTGAGGTGCTTCCAGTTGCGAATGTGCCTGCAGTTGGCAGAAGAAAGGGCAGGTGAGTCTATCCTTTCAAAACCAATGCCAAAGATCTGTGGCTCAAGCACTGTGTCTGTAAAAGGACATCCAGATTAAAACAGTGTTTTACCAGCCCCGTTCTTTGCCCTTCTAGATGTAGGTGGGTTTGGGGGTGGGTTTTTTTGTTTTTTCTTGTTGCTGCCATGTTACTTTCTCAGCCAAGACTTGTAAGGCACACATAGGTGTATCAAAATAAATGGATAGTCATCTAATCGTGTAGCAAAAATTGTTGTTTTAAAGGAGAATGCGATTAAGCGCTACTATTTTTAACCCTATTTGTCATCTTCTAAAAAATACTTTGAGAAAGATTCGAATAAATGTCCACGTTACCACTAAGAGAGTTCTGCAAGCCCTGCTATGGTTGTTATAGAGAATAACCACTAGAGGTCACGGTTAGTCATTTTTCTCTGTTCACTTACTGAATGACAAGAAACCCACCCAAACTCCAGTCACAAAATGTGGTGAAAGTATACAGGCCAGCGTGTTGGTCTGCAGTAAGGTCATTTTTGATCTCTGTTTAGTCATGCTGCTGTCTGTTTTCACATAGCTGGAAAGGTTTTCCTTCCAGCAGCTATGTTCAGTTAATGTATCTTGGCTGCCTGTTAATTTTACAAGCAACAAACACTACTTTAAACCTCTTCACCTTTCTTTGATCTGTATGGTTCTTTATTTAATTCTTTCAGGAACAATTACTAGAATATCTGTTTAAAAAATAAATAGCAAAACCTGACTAGAACTCTGACAGTGACAATCAGTTATCCAGGTGCTTCTGGGTTTGCAATTTGTCATGCTTCCTGCTCCATATATTTTAACCCCCTTCATTCCACACAGGGAGATGGCAAAGGAAGAGAGAAGAGTGTGAATAAGGTGGCCTGAAGACATGTATTTACTAACTGTATAGAAATAGGAGTTGGAATTACATTCTAGAAGTCGTTTCAAGATGAACAAAGCTTTACGTGCTGTCTTGTGAACCTGTATGGCAGAACAGGTAAAGTGCTGGCCTGGCAAGATTTTGTCTTTAAAGTACCTTGCTTGATGTAGCATTGCAAAATAGATGCCTATTTCTGGTTTTCAGTTTCTTTTAAATACAGAATACAATGATTTCCTCCTTCAGAATAACTTTGTCAAACATTGGATGTAAGCAAAGCTAACCTGCCAACACAATGTTTTCCTCTGTAGTCTGATGTGTTCAAGTTTAGTTGTTTTAGTTATAATTACTGACTTTCAATTGAGGTGATTTTGTTACAGTGGGCTGGTGTCAATAGCTGTAAACAACACCTAGCACCAGGAGCCACAACTTAGCAAGATTTTAGACAGGACTTGTAATTTTTCAGTACATGTTCTGATTTTTGGTGTTTTGAGATTGGTTACCCACTGCAGTTCTGAAATAGCTGGTTTATAGTAGATTTGTGGTAACTCGCATTGCTTCATGTAAGTTACTCAGAATTTATAAGTGTCAGTTCAGTGGTTGTTGTGGTATATGCCTTATTTTCCAGGAAGTGTCAGTGAGTGTAACTTTTTTTTTTTTGGTGGTGTTGAATTTTGTGACTGAAAGTCTTAAGAAATTTGAAACAAATAGGATGGTGAGTCTGAAAGAGACAAAACACTTAAAATGTGTGACTGTAAGCAAGACACTTAGTAATCTGTTAAGACCTTTTTTAAAATCTATTGTAAGCGGGGGGGAAAAAAGTGTATTTGAAAGTTCCAGCTGTCCTGATTTGAGAGATGGTACCTAATTGGCAAAAAAAAAAAAAAAGGCCAGCCAATAAATCTGTCTAAATAGATCAACACAGAAATTAATAGAGTATTCAACCTATATGTTAAATGGTAAAGTATGAAGCGTAAAGTGAATCTTTAGAAGGACTGAGCTGACTAATAATTGAAAATATAATAAAGGCCTCTCTCAAGTATTTTGAGTTTAGGTGATTGGGGGGTTGGGTTGGTTTGAGTTTGGGTTTTTATGACCTGGAGATACATGCTGGGATGTTGAATTGAAGCAATTACTCTTTTCCTGGTGTTATAGTTGTTATCACTTGCTGCCCAGGAGGAACTTCACAATTAATAGTTGTTATGTAAAAATCGCTTTCTCTATGTCAATACTTATTTCCAAGGCTTGTGCTGTGCTATTGCATCCTAGGGTAATTTAATGAACTTGAAAAATTTTCTACAGTTTCCAAATCTTTCTGGCCCTGCGCTGAGACCATTGCTCTGTGTTTTGAGTGCAGCTCTATGTTTGCTTTTAGAAAAGGGAGTCTTTACTTGCATTTTGTATGTGAGCAAAGTGGTATCTTTTGATGGCAGGCATCTTTCATAACGGCGTGAAATTCTCTTCCTACTGAGGTACTAACTGAGTGCTGCTGATTTCAGTGCAAGCAAAATTGGCTTTTGGTGGGGTGTCTTCTGTAAGGAATCTTGGTTATTTTTATGACCACAAGATGTAGGCACTCTAGCAGTGGAGCAGGTTGCCATGATGATTGACTTGTACACACAGAACAAAAAGATCTTCCTGGCCAGGGAGTATACAGTACATAACATATAAAACTAGGGGAGGGGATGACCCAGTGCTTTTTGGTATTGAACACACTGCATTTGGCCGTATCTATCTTAATTACTTGAAAAGGCAATACATAGACTAGAACAAATGCTTCAAAAGGTTCCATATGCACAGATGGACTATGGCTTGCCTTTATCTTTAGTTTAGGTCTTGGGGAAAAATGGTTTAAAATAGCTGTTTTTTCTTTAATCAAACTTCTCTGCAACAAAGCCCCTCTACTTAAATGTGATTTGTGGGTTACATAGAAAGCCTTTTATGAGGTGAGCCTATTACCACATATAATTACCAAACAGTCTAATGACAGATGCAGTTTGGATTGTCAGTGGCACCTGACATAAGAGTACAAGTTCCCTTGTCACTGAGGCACTTAGAAAAATCTGAATAATTTTGAATATGAATGTTTCTAAAAGCGGATGAATGACATTTAGTAGGGAGTTGGGTATTCACATATATACATGTGCACAGAATACAATCTGTAGTTGACATTTATAATTAGAATAACTTATTTCATGAAACATGCTAACAATTTGGTAAATTTGGCTGTGAACAATTAGATTTGACACTGGAGACTCGATGTATTTGTAGGTCAGACTGTGAGTGGGTTTTTTTAAATGTGAGAGACAACTGCTTTCTCTGTTGTCCTTCACCTCCATATTGAGAAAATCAAATGCAAAACTTCTTGTACCTGATGCTGGGCTAATTGTTGAAGGCTATTAAATGCCAATGATTATTGAATCAAATTAAGTCCTCTTGGACAGAGATTGTTAACAAACTGGTTTACCCCAGCTTCTACATCTGAACTCCAGGCAGGCACATACAAAGCACAGAAAGCAGGACTTCTGCTTGCCTGAGGAAGGTGATTAGAAGGAGACTTGCTAATGGAGAATTCAAAAGCATGAACGTATTCTCACAGGAGAGTACAACGCAAGAATGTGCTTTCACAGCAGTGAGATCCTTTTCTAAATGCCAACCAAGGGGAAGGGAAACTGTCGGCAGAGAAGATGGAGAGAAATCCTAGGATTTGGAGAAGCCGTGTGTGGGTGAATTCAAAGTATGCTCTCAGAAGAGGAAGAAAACCGGGCCAGATAAATGCATATAAACATTATTTTGTCACAATCTTACTTTTTTTTTTTTGCATTAGCCAACATAAAGAGTTACTGTTGTAGTTTTTTGTAGGCTTTTTTCCCCCTTGCATCCTCAAAGGCTATGAGTTCAGTTCACTTGCCTAAACATCCATGAGTTGGTTTCACTTGAG
Organism: Athene noctua; assembly: GCF_965140245.1. NCBI lineage: Eukaryota > Metazoa > Chordata > Aves > Strigiformes > Strigidae > Athene > Athene noctua. The sequence continues at coordinate 101,574,521 of NC_134037.1, read as the reverse complement.
ATGCCCTATTCTCCACCTGCTGTTCCATTAATGCATGAGCCTTCTGTGTCCTGTCCACCAGCCCCCATGGATGTCCTGGGTGCCATACAGGGGACATTTCATGCCTGTGTTCAGGTAATTGAATTGAGCCCTAGGCATCTGTTATGCCTTGTTGAAGGAACAGGACTGGAAACTTGAAAGTTGTGTTGGTTGGGATTGGGGTCAGATGCCCTGGTGAGTCACCCATGGTCTTTGGAAAGGGAATTCAGACAGCTGGGACTCTGAAATCCTATTGCTGGGAACTTGCAGGGCCATTGAAGGCAGCACACATAGACCTGCCTGCTCATTTAGAGGAGGTAATAAGCCTAGAGGTCTAATTAGGTGAGAGCTGACCACAGTGAGTTAGTGTCCCACAAGTTTTTCCCCCAGGGTTTTCCTGGATTTGTGGAAAAAATATTCTAAAGAGAAGTTTCTGGAAATATTGGTTAATTTATTTTATTCCTTAGTGAGAAATAGTGTACTTTTCTATTTTAGATACCTAAGCTCTCAGGGGAAGGAAAGTTAGAAACTCTGTCTTGCTGTTACACTGCTCTAAACTTCACACTTCAGAGGAAATAAAGTTAAATAAGGTGTTTTTGGAAGTCCTTTCACTTGTTTCCTGATGAACAGGGGAAATAATTCCTTCTTAAATACTGCTTTTCTCAAATGCTGCGTTGTTAACTACTGACCACTTGATCGTACTAAACTACAATAAATGATGCAGAATCAGGTCTTATATAACACTTGAGAATACAAAATTCAGTCACTTTGACCCCTTACATGCAGTTTTTAATTTCTAAAGAGTAATTAATTTCTATTTAGTCTAATCCTACATGCTCTTCCAGAAGTCCCAGAAACTTTTCCTGCTGACTATAATGTTTTATAATAAAAATGATTGCGCTTGCTAACTTAAATAAACATTTGCATGACTATTTAAAACTTAAAGATGATGCTCAGGTTCTTAAAATACTAAATCTGAAGTCGAATACTCATCCAGTTAAAATTAATAAACCAGTAGTGTCTTGTTCTGTTCACAAAGAAATCCTTTGATTCTCAGCGAAAATTAGATCAGACCTCTCTAAAAATCTCTTTTCCCAAGCCTCTTGCAGCACTGGGGAGTGCGGTGTGCTTGTATCCTTCCTTGGGACATAGGCAGACCTAGTTCTGCAGCACAATAAGGTGTTAAAACCTTTGCATTATCAGAGCTTCAGGAACAACTGGAGCATAGCTTCATTACTGTTACAGGGAAGCAAATAAAGCCACTCCAGCCTGAGTTTACAATGTAGGATGTTAAATGGCAGCTTGCCTTTCATGGCTGTTCAGAAATAAGCTGAAGATCCCTCAGTACTTTCTGTAACTTATCTCCAGTATATTGGAGAGGACTCTGGCTTCTAGCAAAAAGGTTATACTAAGCAGGGTTGCATGTAAGCAATTGTATACAGGTCTCCCCATGTGCCTACACAATCTCTGTCAACATCTAAGCGAATTACATGGATGTTGCCTGAGTTCACTGCTGTATCACTGGCACAAGTTGGTTTCTGGTTTCAGAAGCGATAACTTCTCTCCCCTTACATCAGATGATTCCTTCCTAAATCTCACAAGAGACTGGATCATGTCCTGGAATTGGAAGCTAAAGTGATCACACTGTTATCTCCATTAGACAGCTAGAAATGTCGTGGAGCCAGAATGAGTCTGTCTTTCTCTGCCTTCATTTTATGGAGGTATAATATTCCTCATGATGGTATTTTTCAACTACAACTTCAAGATGTAAACACCAATGGTCTGGATCGGGTACAAAATCCACCAGAACAATCTGGTAGATTGATCACCTCTTAGAACAGTGTTAGCAAATTATCTGAGAATCTAGTTCTTGAGAATAAAACAACTGCATAAGAACATATTTTTTTTTTCTTTCGCACTGTAAAAAATATACATTTGTGTACAGTTTTTATGCTGTGTTGTTCTCTGGTATAAGTTACTATAGCTTCATTCTGTACAAGTTCTGATATAATGATTTTTCTTTTTAACGTATATTTTTGCCTATTTCAACACACATTTGTTTCTATGCTGGCAACTGCAGATCCTACCTACGTGCAGACCTGCCCCCACATTTTAAGTCAAGTGTCACTGAAGTCACAGTTCCTGAGTCACTTCTTGGAAAGCTGCAATATGTTCACTAATTGTTCTTTTTCTGCTAATTACGGGAGGGGAAGGTGAATTCCCCACACTCCCCTTGGGAAGAGAGGAGTGGGATTCAGAGGAGGGGTACTTTACTGTGGTACCCCTCTAATATGTGTGCCAAAATCCATAATGACATTGCAGTTTAAAAATATGCATTCCTTTGCCATCACGGGGTGTGTTAGAAAGTGCTGCTGGTGGACTTTGCAGTGCTCAAAAACAGTTGCGTCATGCCGAAATCAAACAGCAAGTGGGCCACCTGCATTGCTGTAATGGCCACTACCTCTCTGACTCAGCTACTGATGTACCTGCAGGATGTAAAGCTAATCAACCCACATTAGCAATTTAGACTTCTCCTCATTTCCCTGCTTCCCATTGCAATAAACTGTGGAACCCAGCTGCTGGGGCTGGAGTGACTTGGGCACAACTTTGCCATCATGTTAGGACTGACCCTAGCCTGGGTTTAGCAGAAAACCAAAACGTCACAATATTGATGACAAACCAGAAATTTTCTGGAAATGATGGCTAAGAAACAAATTATTAATGCTGTCTGCAGAGCTATGCTAACTTATGCTGATAAAGATCTTTGGTAAAATTTCAGTAGAGGTTTTTGCACATTAAGCTGCCCAGGCAGGTTTATAGATGTGCCTTTCAATTGCAGGAGCCAGAATAAAACAGATCACTCATTTCAGATTCTAAATCATGTTTTCCTTTGATCCATGGGAGTTTGTTTTTCCTTTTTTTTTTTTTTTTTCTTTAAACTATTGCATAAACAAGGCAGGAGACAGCAGTTACCTTGAAATCATAGTAAAAAAATATGTACATGTCTCTTTTGAAAAGCTTAGCATCATTTAATGAGACACGTTGTGTTGTGTTGCACTTCAATGAATATGATATTGCCCTGGTTCTCAAAGGTGGGAAATTATAGTAACAATCACAGAAGCTTGTTTCAGAAGGCTCCTACCCTTAGCAGAAATTCTCTGCCCACAGACTGCAGCATTCAGCTGGGGAAGCTTTTTTCTGTTTGGGGGTTTGCACTTTTTATTATTGATTTATTTATTTAGTGTTGTGGTCTTATGCTGAAGACTGTAAAACATGACCTCAAGATCATGTGGCTTCCTTAGTTTTTTGAGGAGTATTGTTATCAGATCATCAACACATTTTTCCCTCAGTGGGTTTAAATGTGACTCTCTTTTTTAGACATTTCATCTGTTTAAACATTTGTGCTGCCAAGCAGACTTCAAACTGGGAACAGACATCTCATGTTTGCAGTGCCTTGTTTGTTTGATTTCTTTCCTCCTATAGTTATATCTTTAATTCTGATACCTGTCTTTAATTCACCAATTTATATCACTGGCTTTCTGTGTCTTCTACCTAACACTTTTTGTAATTCATATATTAATTTTTTTCTCCAAAGGAGAAGAATAGGGAAAATAAACTTAAAAACCCCCAAGACCCAAAACAAAACCAAAAGAGCACCCAAAATGAACCAAATAAAACACCCAAACCCCAACTACTGATTAAAACATAGGATTGAAGTTCAGTGCTTCTGTTTTCCAGGAGCTATACTGGGAGCCCTACTTCTGCATGTTCTACTCAGTCATACATTCATCCCCTTTCCTTCTCTCTTCTCAGCCCCAAGAAAGAGGATGGTGAGGAGTTCCCCACTCAGCCTGGGATGTGGTCACTGATTCAAAGATGTGAACAGTTGCTGTGGCCTGGGTCTCAGCAGAAATTGAGGATGTGCCAGAGCCTCGTGCTCTCTCTTATTATTTGCAGAGATTATTTGGAAAACATTCCTTACAACCTCCTCATCTCTCAAGTGCAACATTTCGGTGACTTCACAGAACAGGAAAAATATTTGGCCACGTATGTAGTTGGATTGTCTACTCATGCAGCTGACTTTTACAGACTCTTATGCTTTCATTATCCCCCAAGGAGTAGTCCCTGAAAGCTGAGAGGAAAGTAAGCTTGTGGAGCTGTGATTCCTAACCCCGCACTTCTTGGAAGCTTTGTGGGAGCAAGTCTGTTGAGGTGTGCCAGTATTCCTCCTCCCAGTGCACCAGGGAGGTCTGGCAGACCAGTCACCAACCTGAAGTGTGTGGGTCCCCATCCTGTACTGGGAGTGGAGCAGATAGATGTGCAGTCTTCCTTTCATGGCGTTGGGCCTTAAAGATTCAATCTATTGCTGAATTTTGTAATAATGTAACCAAGTTCTCTTGCCTTCCCCAAGGTGCGATTTCTGTGGATTAACAGTATTAATAGAGTTTATCTGAATTTACAATGGTGTGACTGAGAGTTAATTATTGTTTGGTCCTTCTGAGTCTCTGTAGGCAAATAAAATATGTTTTTATCACTAATAATGATGGTTTGTCTAGTATTCCAGTATTTGCTGTATTTAAGGAATTTTAGATAAATTCTGTGGAAAGGAATCTGCATTGTAGAAATTGTGACCATTTAGGTCAACTGGCTCAAGAGACGGATGCTCTGTGTGACAGAAAAGTTATTTCCTATAGAGAAATCGCTTGGTATAATTGTTTGTGGGCATTAGAGTCTTTGCTTATTTTGTTGACATAAAAGCAATCCTCTCTGTCTCCTACAAGGAGAGAAGTACTTCTGTAGTAAAAAAGAAAATTGCTCTTGGGTTCCTTAAACCTCACAGGACAAGTTTCAGTCTAGCATGAACTTTTACTGCCAAGTTATAAACCTTGCAACAGAGGCTGGTAATGGAAACAGCGATGGAGAAAATTTTAGTTATGAATGGTGACGTGATGGATTCTCTGTGCCTTGAAGTTTTGCCCTCGGAGGAGATTGCAAAACTGGTGCTCCTGAAAGAGCAGCATTACCTTTTGCTGTTCAGAACAGCAGTCTCCAATAGAGAGTGAATGCTTCAATTTAATACACAATTCCAGAAAGATCATGAAGAACTGTAGTTACTTTTGTCCTCTTTTGTGGGGAAATAATTTTGATGGAAGTGTAATGGGGTTTCCCAGTGTTTGTAGGAAACAGCGCATCCCTGAACAAGGCAGTTTTGAAACTATGCACTGCATTCATAAATCTATTTGAATTTGTTAAGGACTAATACAGCAGCAAATATTGCTTTCAATCCCTGTGATACTTCCATCATAGAAATCTGTAGGTGAGTAAGAAAGCTGCTCAGCAGTGGTTTGTCCCATTAAAAAAACAAAACAAAACACTTAAACTACAAGTTGATACTTTCAGTTTTACATTTTACTCTATGTACAAAATTGTAAAAGGCCTTTAAAAATGACTGTTTGCCTTTAAGTCACAATTACTATTAAGCAGTGTATCTCTTCAAGTTTTTAAGATAGAACTAACATATACTTATTTTATGCTTTATAGATTGTATGAAGCTTGCTAAAGAGCTAAGGTAAAAATGTCAGATTAAGTACTGTAAACTCTGTGGAGTCCAGATGCCACCCTATAGAAGGCAACCGTGGCCCATACACATTCTCCTCCTACCTCTCCAATCACAACAAATCACTATGCTGTATTCAATCATTTGTTATTTCCTTTTCTAAACAGAAAAGGTTGATAGCCAAACACACAATGACTCATGTTCAGAAGACTATGTTAATCATAAATAACCTTCCTCATCCCAAAATGTTGGGCAACTACCAAAGAGGAACCCAATCAAAACATGAAATCTTAAAATATTCATTAAAAATGTCATATTCTGAAAGGCTTGAAGGCCACTATGGCCAGGATATTTTATTATTATTATATTTATTATATGCATTTATTATGCAGTTTTCCCCTTCCTGTCACAGTGCACTATTTTTGACTGTGTTCATGGAAAAGTCTGTATGGAACTGATGTTATGAATAATTATTACAAGAACTTATACAGTACTCTTAAGCACTGCAAAGTGGGAGGGCCTTCTATGTGTATTGTACGATCTGTATCTTCCAGTTGATGTTCATGAAAGCAGATGGCATTCAGCACCTGTTAAAACTGAGCCCTGCAGTGTTGGATTTGGATGTTGACTGCTGCTTATTGACAGACCCAGCCAGTCCTCAAAGGGATATGAGTCTTCATTTGGAAAGAAGACCAGAACTTCTGGAAGCAGATCTGAGAAACATGCATGAGCAGGCCTCTTCTGTCTCAGAGTGTAAGTGATTTAGCAGTGTGAGCTGTGTTTTTCTCTGCGATGTCTTCTGGGCATTTCACATACACAGATATTTGTACTTTGACCTCACTGCTGGTTGTTACTCTGGTGAAATTTGGGAACAGGCTTCAGTGAAAATATTCCTGGGTATCTTGCTGCCTAATTTGGGGGTATTTTTGGTTGTGGTTTGTTTGGTTGGGTTTTTTGGGTTGGTTCTGGTTTTGTTTTGTGTTTTGGTTTTGATTGGATGGTTTGGTTTTTGTTTGGTTTTGGTTTTTTAATTGTTGTTGATATGCATTAGTTCAAAAACTTTTACAGATCCCTAAGGGGAAAGAAGCTGTAACAGTATAAAAGGGGGTTATTCTGGTATATCTTATTCTTGTGTTTAAAATAATAGGAAAACAAGCGCACTGTATGCATGTGAGCCCAAGACTCCTCCCTTCTTTCTATAATGTGTCTCTCTTTTTAGGTATTTTTGAGTTCTGTCCCAAAGCAGAACTTGCAGGACTGATCCCAAAATATTTTTAGAGTTGTATGACAGAACCATTGGATCAAGAAATCTCGGTTATTTCAAAGAGCATACTGTAAAAGACACTTCTTTGGTCATATTCTTCCCGAAGAGCAAGAACTTTTGTTTTCCTCTAGCAGTTTTCCTCATTGCTGATTACCCAGTTCAGAGTAGTTGGTTGGGTAGCTTTGAGAAAGACAAGGGAATGGAAACATTCAATTTTGGTTTTATGTGTTGTTAGTCTTGGGTATATGCTGTACACTTGCCTTCTAGTGGAACTTTATAAGGAGAAGAGGGCTAATGCACCTTGCTTGTTTGTTTATATTGAAATATAAATTATAAGAACTGGTTTGTAAGCACATAAAATGTTCCTTGGTATTCTAGACAATATTGTAGAATACTAAAACTCAAATACTTGCAGACTGTCAATATCTGGTATCCAGATTTTACAGGTTTCCATCCATAGCTATAACCAAGATCCAAGCTGCAAAAGGGTCTAGTTGCAGAGGTTAAAGAATAGTGAGAAGCTCACCTGATAAATGCACCTGAAGGCTGTAGAGCCAAAAATCTTCAATCTGCCAGGGATAAGAGTAAAATTTGACAGACTGAGCATGGACATGACAGACCTATCGGACTGTACAATTGGCATCTGCCTCCCCTACAAAGAGAGACTTAACTGTAATAGAGATTTTTACTGAATATGGATGTTTCGGGGCAGGTAATACATTCAGGTTTTTTGTTTGTGACTATTTGGCACCAACAGCCAATTTGCAGGAAGTACAGGTTTGTATGACATCCAAAGTTAGGCTTCTTGCTGTAGTCCTGTTTAGGAAATATACAAAATCTCCTATTGCCTTGCCTACAGGGGAATACTCAGGGTATTCTGAGTGCACAAGTGTTCTCTCTCAGCCCATTGTGTGCTATGGGGAAGAGGATTTTTCAAACTGTTTATTTCTTCTTGCCAGGCATAACACATAGCTGAATTAAACAAATAAAATAATTCCAAACAGCAACAAAAAAACCCATGCCAGCTTTGCAACTAGGGAGCCTCTCATTCTTACAGTATTTCTTATGTCATCACCTGTTGCCTGGTGTGGTAATTCTAGCTACCTGCAGTAATCTAGCTACCTAAAGGTACATTACTTGTTTTCTCAGAATGAGCAGAAAGAACACTTCATGAACTTCTTGACTTCAGCCAGGTATGTCGTTGTCTTTAGGTAAAAGACTTGCTTAAAAGCAACTGCCAATACTTTCCAAAATAACAGTATTGCTACCATTCTGTGGAGTGTTGCTGTTCTTCCTCACCAGTACACAGCCTGATTTTGGAAGCAAGTCATCTAGTCAAAAGCCTGTTAATAAGGCAGGCAAACTGACATCCTCTGTGATGCTGCCTGTTGTTGGAAATAAAGGTCACTTGAACACAAAGTTAAATTCACTGTGTGTAAGCAAGGATGAATCACCTGAATTAAGAGGAAGGTGTGTGTATTATACCACTGATAAATGTGTCCCTGATTCAGCCAGACATTTCGGAAGTGAAGTTCATCCTACCAACAGAATAATAAGTGATTGTCTTCTCACTGCACTGACCTGAAGACTTGCTACCTGCATAAATGGTTCTGATTGTCAAAACTAAAGGTAAAAATAGTACCTGAGAATTTCAGATCAAACGTGTCTACAATGGGAGCACAAGGCAGTGTTTAGAGACATGGTAAGGCACTGAGGGACTTGGAGTACATTTGATCAGTAAGTTGTGCTTTGTTGCTTGCCTGTTCAATCCTCAGAAAAACTGAACTGAACAGATGCCGAGTCCTTAAATTAATTCTGCTCAGATGAATGTACTGTACTTAAATATGTGTCATTAAGCACCTTTGACAGCTTTTAGCAGGTGTTTAGCACGAAGAATAGATCAGTTGAGAGAACAGGAGAGATAAACAGTAAATCCAGTGTGGTGTGTTTAATGTCTATCTAGTACCATTGTGTTCAAGCCCAAAATGGCTTCATTTAGGAGTGCTGCAGATGTACGCAACACTCTAGTGTGCTTTCAACTGCTCTGATTTGCAGCCTTGCTTACGTCAAAGATAACAAAGGTATATAATGGTCTCACTTTAGCCCTACTGGAGTCAACCACAAAACTCACATTGACTTTAACAGAAACAAGATGTGAACCTAAGTCTTCTCTAAAACTGGCGAACAGAATGGGGTACAAAACTGAATCCTAGAGCTGTAGGCTTTTTCTCCATCAGGATGTGAACTGCAAAATAAATTTGTAGGTATAACAATCTCTAGATGGGCAAATTTTCTTTTGTTTTTTTAATCTGATTAAAAAGTAACATCTCTACTCTTACTGAGATTATTATCAAAAACTGTGAGTTATGCCTGTGGAATGGAAGAAATGCATTTCTTGCATACCTAGTCTTTAGTTGAAGATTAATAATAAATCCTACTTTACAATCCTTCCCCCCCTCTCTCCATCAAACCTATAGTATTATTTCCATTGCAATAGAATGTTTCTCATTAAAGCAAATTCAGTCAGAACAAGATGACAGGTACATACAGGTCCAGATCTGACTTATTTTGCACACCCAAAAAAGTCCTTAATTCAATTGAATGATTTATGGGAAATAAAACTATGTATGGTGTCAAAGCATTGCCATATGGTAGGCTGTAGCATCTACATATATAATAGTATGATACATATTGAAAAGCCATTACCAAATATCTCTTTTTCACTACCCACTCAAGTAATAACTTGTTGTCAGCCATAAGCACCATTTTTTTTCTGCACATTGATTTAGTGGTATTCTTACAACTTTAAGATTCAGATTAAACATCTAAATCTGTAGACTACTCACAATTCAGTAATTAACTTTAGGATATTGTTTAAATCATATTTAATGAAAATAGTGACATATTTAGCTAAGAGTCTCTTGAGAGATCTGACTCAGAGTCAATAAAAAAGCCAACGTTATTTCTGATGCTAAGACAAGATGATTTTCTCTTGTGAGAGGGTTGGTATATTTTTTTCTGATTTATAAAGAAGTTAAGATGAAAGCATCTATTACAGATTGCATCTAGCTTCTGCCTTAGCAGAGGCAGCTAAAATTTTCTATTGCTTACAATAGAAAACATTGAATTTCATACTCCTGTACATTAAATATAAAAAAATCTTCTATCTATTAAAAATGAAAGCTATCTAAGGTTTTTATAAATAGTCATGACTACTGACATAGAAAAATGTTTTTCTTTGGTGACTAATTAAGTGACAACAATATGAATTCTGTTTCTGCTACAAGTTCATTAATGAGGTTTTTCAAGCTATGGTGTGTCTTTGCATTTAAAAAACCCAAACATGTTCGTTTAGCTGCCTATAAGGCAGTCTGATGGATATGCAGCTGTTTTAGCTGGCATGTTTGTTCACTCTAGAGGAAAGTGACTTTATACAGACTACATATTATTTTTGAGCTGCAGGACAAGCCCATGAACTACCAAAGTTCTCTGACAGTGGATTACTCTCAGTGTAAGCAGGAGTTTAGGCTTGTAAGAAATTATCATTTTTCAAGTCCTTTGTATTTTTTTTTTAACTCTTTGCATGGGTTACATGCATGCAGCCTGTTTATCTGTTGTAGCAAAGTTATATTAGCAAGGGAGTCACCTTCCCTTGGTGTGAAATAGTAAAATTGAACTGCTGCATGTTTGTTGTGCTTCCAGATTACCCATGTATTTTGCTGATTAAGGATACCAGTTAAACTCAGACACCAGAATGAAAAAAGTAGGCGTATTTTACTGGTGATAACCAAATAATGTAACAGTGTAATACAGAAAACATGCAGTAAGAAAAAGCAGAATAGTGCACTTAAGCAACAAACAGGAAAATACAGGGTAATGCATCAAATCATTACTACATGAGAGAGAGAATAGTCATTAAGAAAGATACATCACCACTTGCATATGTTACCATCATCCAGATCTGCAGTCACTGGGCAGCCCCGGTTACAGCGAGGGTTTGCAGAGCCTGTCCCGGCAAGTGGGAAATCCTACGCGGTGCCACCACCCATAGGTGAGGCTTCCAAAGTGGCTGCAAACGGGCCCAGCCTTATATACCAGAGATCAACAAGCCAGAATAGCTGACACCTTTGTTTTGAGTGGAAAATTTCTGTTTTTGTTCTCCTATTGGGTTCCACCCAAAGCCTAGCCAGGGCTCGGGGGGGGGGGGGGGGGGGGGGGGGGGGGGGGGATGGACACGACGACCAAGGGAGTTTCTAGCAAGGCCAGATACTTGAGTTCTCAGCCTTGAACAAGGTTGAGAAAGTTGGATACCTCCTCTCTTCACTACTGATTATATTTTGTTTAAGCTGCATCTTTCACTAGTGAGTTTACATATTTTATTAATGACTACATGCTAAGTTAGCAGCTTTGGCTTGGGGCCTGTTGTTCAGGCTGCAGTATTGCAATGCTTTAGCACTTTTTACATCAGCATAGGTAGGTTGTTATCGCTTAGTACAATACAATACCTACTAGTATAATAGTTCTCAGTTATAAACTATACAGGATTCATCTATAGGTCAACTCTGGCTTGGGCCTGTTGTCCAAGCCTTAGCACTTCACCATGCCAAAATGAAACTCTAGGCTCAGCCACTATGAGTTAGGCATGTCTTGTAAGTGTGGCCCAAGGACGGGAAAGTCTAAATGTCTTTTCCTTTCTGTTGCATCAGCATGAGGGTGAGTCTCTATGAAAGCTCCTGAAGGAGCTGAGCACCTTTTATTAAGGTTCAAGCAACTCTCTTCTCCAATTCTTTTGTTGATTTCAGTAAGATGTTTCTACCTGTAAGATCCCAAGTATTCAATTCTTAAACACACCTCTATCAATATACTTTACTTCAGACCTCTGAACTGTCAGTTTAATCTTTAAGAAAGTAATTTAGGAAGATTTGTCTTCCATATTGGTGTCTTTTTGTGAGCAAGTTTGTGGGGTTTTTGGTTGGGATTTTTTTTTTTTTTTTGTTAGATTCAGGCTTTTATCTAGAGAACATGCTGCACTGGAACCCTTGAAATTAAGTTCTCTGGACACAAAACAGGACGTTGCACAACAGCTGCAAGGAAAGTTCCTGTATTCTGCCACTTTCTGGAGTGATAAGGTTGTCGGAGGTTTTTGAGAAAAGACCATTGGTGAGGATTTTTTGTCTGATGCAAGAATCCTCGAAGATTTGTCCTACAATCTCTGAACTAATGTAAACAGCCAGAGTTCTGCCGCTGGCTGAACACAACTTCTGGTCTCCGAAAAGCTTTAGGGAATTAAAAATGAAAATTCAGGAATAAAATTCTATGATAGCAGATTACAATTCTCTTTGTCCAACTAATTCCACACATGAGAAAGAAGCCTTGAATTGTCTAAGAAGAAAAAGTGAAACTTTTTGTATTATCCCTAATGAAAAAAAAAGTATTTAATCATTGCATTTTTTTAAATACAGTAAGAAAACTGTATAGCTCCAGTCAGCTTAATGGGTGTTAATTTAGATGCAGCTGATGATGCTAAAGTGAAAAAGCCAACAAAGAGGGTGTGGCCTGGGCAAGCCAATAGACACTGTATTTGTAATACCAGGAAAGGTCTTCAGGCAGTAGCCCTGCTCTCAGCGCCTCATTTCCACTCCTTCAGTACTGCTGATCTAGCTCACCCTGAGGGCAGTTGGTGTCCCTGGACCAGGCAACTGATCTATGTTTTAAAATGATTCTTTACACTCTATACTTTCCTTCTTTGCTATTTTTAGAGGAGTATGAGGAGGAATGATGGACTGCTCAGGATGACACAAAAAAAGTTGTGAAATTAAGTTCTCGGGTAATCTCTCTCCTAACAGGAATAATCTATTTGCAATTTAAAGTTACCACAGAAATGTGATTTCTTTTGAACAACACAAGTAACCTCAGTCTGTAGCTGAATACAGGCTCATTGTTAAGATACAGCTATTATCTGAATTGTTTTCTCAACAATGTTGTGGTTGAAATGAGTTTTCCATTGCATTTAATCTAGAAAAATGAAGATGTTTACATAACTTTAATTTTTCCCATTCTGTGCACTGAGATAGCACAGAAAATAAACTGTATCCAGGCTTTTGTATACAGTACACCAAAGTAAAATGTACTGCTAGCCCTGCAACTCTGTACCCAGCCACAGCTAGCTGTGCCCACTACCTCCCTCAGCTTGCAGTATGACTTTAAACTAAGCAAATACAGCAGTGTGACACCATACAGTATCAGGTTGTGCTGTCTGTGGCTATACAAACTGTGTTTGTGTGAATATTAAGGCCCAGTGATTCAGTACTAAGGTGTATATATAAACATCATTCTTTATTTGGTCTGTGATGCATGCCTTAGTCAGGCAACTGTAAATAAAGGGTTTTTTCTAACTATTTCCAGGCTGACAACCTGAAAGGGCAGGCTGGGACCATGGGCTCACCTGGGCTGTGCTCTTATGTTCTTGAGAGGTGAATTCTGTATCTTCAGGAGCTGCCTTCCTTTTCTATAGGCCCTGCCTTCAGATGATGGAAATGAGTCTGTTTCTATCGAAATCCACTCCTTGCTGGATGAGGGTACATTATAAGCTTCAAAGTAGGGGAATTCCTCTAATCTCGAAGTGTAGACTTAAACTGAGGAGGAGAGAGCTTGGAGGCATTTTGTTTAATTGATAAATGACCGTGTCAAGCTAACTATTTGAATTAACTGTTCTCCTGCCTTGGAAGTTTAACCTGTTTCCTTTACCAAGCAGTAAACCACAAGAGTACAAGTAACATCCCATTTAACTTCTAGCTATTTGTATTTAGGTCTCTGCTAAGGTAGTGTTATTATGCCTTGAGAAATAACCAGCTGGATAGAGCTGCCACTTCCCAAGGAGTTTCTGCTGGCTCCCACAGGTGTTCTTGTTGGGAGACAAAATAGATCAAGACTTCAGATCTTCCCTTTCAATGCATGAATGTGTAGCTCTTTATTATAGGGGACTAAATCACTGTGAATATCATATGCCTACTTCACAAGTTTCAGGAATTTGGTACTCGGTTGCCTGTTTGCCACAAAGTAGCCTGTCAGGAAATTAAAAGTGCCCTAAAAGTAGGAGAAATCTTAACCTGGTAGTCCCAGATTCACTTAAAAGGGGGAAAGGGAAGAGACCATACGATTATTTGTAACACGGGGAAGCTCATCCTCCTAATCAACACGTTTCCTTGCAGCTCAGGATGAAGTTAAATGTTAGCTTGGTAGAGCTCAAGCTACATGCATGGCAATCCAGGAAATGAACAGTAAATGCTCACCTTCCTTGCAAGAAAATGATAAAAAGCATTTCTCTCCCAAGGAATCGCTACACAGTAGGATCAATTTGTTCGTAAAGCGTCGGGATGGTGTGACCTTTGTATAAACACGGGAAAATGGCTTCGCGTTACATCAATATTGATGTTTCTGAAGCATCCCCTCTCATCAGATGATTTGTAAGCGGCTCCCTCAACGCTTCCTGATTCCGAGACGAGCTGCTAGATTAATCTGTACTTTGCCGTGGGTGCTGTCTGATGCGGCCAAACCGGCCACCCCCGCGGGCGGGCCCCCCGGCCGCCGTTCCCGGCTGCGCCCCGCTCCCAGGGCGCGCAGAGGAGCCGCCGGGCCCATCCCCGGCAGGTGCTGCGCACAGCCCAGCGTGAGAAACTTTCTTTCTCTGGGTGTTTCCCAGGGGGCTGCGCCGGGGGAGAGGCAACCACCAGCAAAACCCCGCAGGAGATGGAAGACGGAGTCGCCCGCTTCTTCCAGGCAGCGCGCGGCTCCCGAGTTTGGGGACAAAGCGGTGCGGGCCCGCAAAACGTGGCGGGCTCCGGGTGCGCGGCGGGCAGCCCCCAACCCGAGGTGGGGCACCCTGCTCGCCGTCCGCCGGGCCGGGGGAATCCGCGCACCCGCACCGCCCCCGGGACCGCCCGCTCGGGGCGCCCCACCTGCGGCCGGGCCGCCGGCCCCCGCCGCCTCCGACCCGCCTCGGGGCCGGTGCGCGGCGGGGAGGGAAGCGGCGGGGGGCGGTTGTTTAACCCTTTCGCCGCCGGGCGGCTCCGGAAACGGCCGAGGCGGCGGCGGCCCCGTGAGGCGCGGCGCTGTGTCCTGTGCCCGGGCGGGGAGGGGTGGCGCGGGGTGGGGGCGAGCGCGGGGCGGGGGGGCCGCCGGAGCCGCTCCCTCCTCGCCCAGCCCGGCCCGGCAGAGGCGGTGGCGGCGGGAGGAGGAGGAGGAGGGCGCAGAGCGCAGACATGGCGGCCAACATGTACCGAGTGGGAGGTATGTGGGGACGCGGCAGCACCCGCCCGGCGCCGGGGGGCCCGGCAGCGGGGACGGGGCCTGGTCCGGGGGCCCCGCCGAGCCGCGGGCTGTGCGCGCCGCGCCGCGGTGAAGAGGGGCTCGCCGGCCCCCTCCGCCTGCCGTGGCCCCGAGCGTGGCGGCCAGGCCCGGGCGGGCGGCGGGTCCCGGCAAAAGGGACGCCGGGCCCTCCGCGGGGCGGAGGACGCAGGTTCCTCCCCACCAGCCCTGTGCGCGGGGAAGGGGGGAGCGGCGCCGCCGGCTTGCCACCCGCTCACCGCGGCGCGGGCATGGCCTCCCTTCGCGCCTCGCCTCCTTCCCCGCTGAGCGGCCGCGCGGCCGGCCTCGGCCCCGCCACCCGCCGGACCAGCGCGCCGCGGCAGGGCCGCCCGCCCCCGGCCCAGGGGCCTCCCTCGGCCCGGCCCGGCCCTGCGGCCTGGCGGGCCCGGGGGGCGCCCGGTGGTGCTTCCCTCCGTGCCGTCCCCCGAACCCCGTTCCCTCCCTTCAGCCGCGGAGTGTCCCCACGCCTGCTTTCAGCTCCCGGTGATCAGTAAGAAATCCGACTGTGTAACCGGGAGATTCCTGTCAGCTTTCCTGCTTGCCGGCGTGACCCCCCTGCGAGTGCGCCTGGCACTGGGCGAAGGGGGGGGGGCACTTGGGCGGTAAAAAACACGGCAAAGGTGCCTCTTCCCACCCCCAGCCTGACGAAACGGACACTGATAACTTTCCACTGCCCTCCCTTAGGGAGTGAACGTGGCCGTGTGCCAAGTGCTGGGGCTCAGGTGCACCGCTCAAGTTAGGTTTTCGGTACTTGGTGCTCCAAGATGGCTTATTTTCTCATGCTCTCTCGGCAGCCGAGGTGAGAGGGAACATGCAAGGGGTGATAGTTCGAATCTCTTTCTGCCTCTTGTTTTGAGATACGCTGATACATCCGCAAATCGTCCATCTGCATAGTCCATTAGGGCATTTAGGTTGTAATCCCATCAGCCTTTACTCACGAAAGTAATCCTCTGAGCAGCGCAGTTGAAATCTGGGTAGGGTTTTCTTCTTGGGTCATCCATTCCTAATTTTGTCGTTGTAACCTTAATAAGAAAATGTGAACAATATCCAGAGATCATACTCTTCCTTCAGAGCTAAATGATCAACCCGAGTGTCTGTTTCACTGTAATGCAGTGTCAAAACATTGCAGAAGAGTTTTATACATCATTATGGTCCCCCCATTCAGTTTTTTAAAATGAAGTTCACAAGGTGCGTGGTGTGGAAGACATATCAAATGTAAAGTGTGTTTTAACATTAGATGACAACAAGTTTTGAGAAAACTATGGAAGGAAATGTGCTGCATGTCAACTCTTTATGTTACACGGGAGCAACTTTCATATGCTCTATGAAAATATTTTTATATTAATGATGCTGTAAAAGATTTTGTCCTGAAGAACCTCACGAACTTCATGAGTATTACTGCTTAGTATAGTTTGCATGTTACTGAACAGAGGTAACAATAAAAGCAAGTATCAGAAAATGTGCATTACTCATTTGGATGATTGTGCTACCACAGCACCTGATAATAATCGTGAGGTAGCATATTTTACAGAAATGTTTATCTATCTACACAAATAGAAACTCACTAAAGCACTCCATTCTTAAATCTTCCCTAATCGATTGTGAGAAACTGCTGCTTTTATATCAAGATTTATAAAGTGTGTGTATTACTGAATTACATGTAAGTTTCAACACAAGGCATTTAACTTAATTTCAGCATGGTTGTTAAAGCACGTGTAGTCCAGTTGTAACCAGATTTTAGGAACAAATGCTGTTAAATCTCAGTATAGAAATACTTTACTGTTTTAACATTTACTAAGAAATCTCAGCTTTTTAACAGCTTCTAGGTTTAGAAGAAAATTTTTGCATTAATAATGATATGCTTTTACATATTATTTTTTGGTATTTCAGTATCTTTCCTTTTTTCATTGCAGATTATGTTTATTTTGAAAATTCTTCCAGCAATCCATATCTCATTAGGAGAATTGAAGAACTTAACAAGGTACACGAGTATCTGAGATTCTTGCTTAACCTTTGACAACAGCCAGTGCACTTTTCAAAAACTGAAAATTATTTCTATTCCATAAGACTTCTGTTGTGGTAGAATTTTCTGAGGTTTTTTACCTTCTTGAGATTTGCTGTGTATTTTGTGTATGTTTCAGTTACTGAGATACTACTATGTGATATCCTGTAATTCTGCCCTGTTACCTAAGGAAATATTCCTGGTGAACAGGACTACTTTGCTGTAAAAAAATTTCCAAATGAATCCTATGAATGCTTGAGGAAAAGAATTAATTTGGGTCTGTGTATAATGACACTGAATCCATCTGGAATGATAGTGATCATGCAATGTGTCAGCTCTTTCCACATACATCCAAAAGCAAGTATCAGACTTTGTAGTGATCAAGTAGAAGAATATGTGACTTCTGTGGCTGTTAATTGCTCTGCTTATTGGCAGCTGCAAATAAAGGACTGGTTTTTGAATAGAAACAGAGACTGTATTCTACTTCTTTAACCTGAGTGTATTTTTATAAAGAATGGAAGTTTTTGAGAGTTTTGTTTTGGAGAAAGCATGATTATTTTTCTTTGGTTTTGTACTATTAGGAATGATGTGGGATTTTTTTGTGTGTGTCATAGTTTTACTATTTAATCAAGCAGTATTAAAGCTTACTGATACATTATGTCAAAAGTTAATGATCAAAGTGCTTATCGTTATGTAAATAATGATAAAGATTCTTTTTCCTGTGGTTGGAAAGTAAGTTCAAAAATTGTGACCTGCAAACAGTTTTCTTCTTATTGATGGAACATAACACTATTCCATAGCAGACATCAACCACATCACCAGTTAGTACTGTCCAACACAACATCCACTGAACTTGTGCATGACAAATCATTTTGGACTTTTATTGGAGGAGAATATCTTTTATTTACAGTAATTGAACTGATTCCAATCATGTTCTGAATGTAATACTTATTATCTTTAAACTGCATTGCTATAATTTAATCTTGCTCATGGATGGTATTGATTTTTTTTTAAGAGTGTTTCGAGGATATAGTCCAGATATCTTAATTATGAGTTATGTGCGTTCATGTGTTAAAGGCATTAAGCAAACATGGAGATGTTACGTAAATATGTAACAAAATGCTTTAGTTATCATTTTACCAGAGACAAGATGCTTTCTTTTTTTTTTTGTAACAAACCTAATTAAAACGTGATACTTTTCAGTGCCACAACTTGACTTTTAAATAAGCAGCTCAAGGTAATGAACTAATTTTGTACTTCTCATAACAAGAAAGAGCATACAGTTCTTCAAATGTTAGTAGATTCTTCACAGTTACCAGGCTAAAGAGCATGATCCTGTAATGAGTCATGAAAGCAGCTGTGAACTAAATAGCTCTCTTATCTTACGAGCCACAGTGAGTTTTCAAATAAACAATGTTATATTAAATATGATTCTGAAAAATTTGTACTTTGAAGTACAGATTTCTGTCTAAAGCTGCATTGCAAAGAAATATTCACAAGCTTCTAATATTTACTAAGGATTCTTACATTAACATGATACTGGCATTACATCTCTAAACAGCGGAGTAATATATTCATTCTTAGGACTAAATAATTATAGTCAATACCATTGTTTGATCTGAAATTGATATTGGCCTGTATCAGGTTTTTACCTATTTGAGTAATTTTGTTGACTTCAGCCTGACTGATCGTGTGAGAACTACTAATACAAGCAGAGGGCATTTAATTTGTATTATTTAGCTGAGGAAGGATACATTCTGACTTGATTTATTTTTCTTTTGTAGACTGCCAATGGAAACGTGGAAGCAAAAGTGGTGTGTTTTTATAGGCGAAGAGATATTTCCAACAGCCTTATAATGCTTGCAGATAAGCATGCTAGTAAGTAGATTGTATAGGGCATTTTTTCTTTCTGTTACAGCCCGTTAAGTTTCTGCAGCTACTTAAAATTGCATTTCTTTGGCATGTGGAATATATATATATTTATACGAGGCGTTAATTAATACCCAGTTAGATGCTTAGCATTATCTGATACTGGCCCTGCTCCTAGTAGTTGCTTCCGGGACTTAAGCTGTGTTGAAGTGATACAAAGTCTCCATTTGAAAAAAAAGAATATGTTTTTTCATCTGGAAGATACAGCTATATTTCTTATTTATGTCTAAAGTAAATCTTGAGTGTAAGTTGATTTAAGCTGAAGAGTGTTTGTGAGGATTTGATTTGACTTCGAGTTAGACATAAACGGGTATTGCTTACTGTAAAGAATGAAGTATATCATTGGAGACTGAAAATCACTGGAGGTTGTAAAGTAACTGTTATGTGCATTTATGATAAATGTAGGTATTAATCAGTAAAATAGCAGCAAGCATCATCTCACTGCTTTTTCAGAAAAGCAACAAGTGGTAATAGGGAAAAAAATCCCATTTTCATCATGAAAGTAACTTTTTTTTGGTAGCTGCCATTTGGCCTGTAACTGAAAAATGGTATTTTTCTATAACTTTAAAAATATAATTCTGTAAACAAAAACAACCTGAGAAACTGAGATGTTTGAGAAAACAGTTATTTGCAAAATATTGTGCTCATGTTTGTAAATAACTGAAGTGTTGAACATGTCAACATCCAGTTAATTTCTTGCCATATACTGTTAAACAACATTTTGATTATAAATGATACTTGAGTTTTCAAAACTAATACGTGAATAAGTGATGTAGGGATTATAATAGTATCTTTTCTGATTTATTGGGATGAACCTCTTTAAAGACATTACCTAATGCCATATTTTGTGTGTAGATATATGATGGAGTAATTAGGCACTTAAAATACCTTACAGTTTGTTTAATGTCAAATTCTGATTACTTTGCTCATACAAGTACCATTAGTGAAGAGAAGCAGCCAGCCTTTGGCTTTTGTTTTACTCTCTCATTGGTCCTGGAGAAGTGAAGGTGATTTGAATATGTAGTGTGAAGTACTAGCTTGGTTTTTGAAGAAGAAACATCTTGCTCATGTTATAAGGGAATGATTTATTGAAATGTTTTTCTAATATAGTTGAGTACGTTTTATAATTATTGGTGACCAATTTTATGGTAGTCTGCCCCCACAATCTTTATAGTCTTTTGAGTTCTTCCATATGAAATGTATAGACACACAGAACTCTTAGTGAGCTTCAGTAAGCTTTCCAGCACTTTTTTTTTTTTTTTTTTCTTTTCTAATGGAGGGGGCAGGGAAGGATGGAAAGGATAACAGTTTTACTGGAAATACATTTTTTTTTTTTCCCATTTTATTTTTAAAACATGAATCTTGTAAATTTTTTTGGTTGGCTTATTTTTTAGAAAAGGGTGTGTTAGTTCTGTGGGCATCATTCAATCTGGAAAATGGAATAAGATTTTTCTGTTTCCTTTGTGAGTTTTAGATTGCCAGTTTGTCAGCACTTTGAAATAAAGGACTTGTTGACGGTCTGTTGCTCTTCCACTATAGCATACTAGGGGTTTGTTGGTGTTAACAGAAGTATCATGGAATCTTCTATCACATTTTCTCTATTGAGATTTCTTGCTGTTTTCTAGTGAGAAAATAGAAATGTAATTCCTAGCTGATTCAACAAGCATCTTTAGAATGCCTCTGTTTCACAGGTCGTAAGTCTTCTAACCCAGTGTTTTTATGGATTAGGTTTGGATGTTTTTTCTGTACATAATGTTTTCTTTCTGACCAATCTGTGGAATCTGTATAGTGAAGTTACCTTATGAGATATATGTTACAGGGGACAGCATGTAGTGAAGGATTGCTTGCTTGGATCTTCATACAGCTCATACAGCAGATGTAGTTAAATGTCAAATCAATTTCAATATTTTGATTCTGCAATACCACAGTGGTCTGTTTAAAAAAATGATGTATGTAAACAAAATATTTGTATATTTATGAATTGAATGTTTTGGGAATGTTTTATACAGCTAAACATGTTGGTGCTTCAGCACTTCTACCTGCTTTGTTATAAAATAAATACTAAAAGACACGAGTTTCTTACAGAACGGAAATTCCAGTTCAGTCACTGGTTACTCCAGTGTACATGCCTAGAGAAGTCTTTTAAGTATAAGATCTGCTTGATCTTTTCTAATGACATTTTGCATTGCTAGCATTTAAAAAAATATATATATATATTTCTGATGGAGAAAACTGTCCTGAGTAATACACTTTTGAAGATTTTGGCAGGTGGGGTTAGGGTTGGGTTTTTTTTTGGTGACATTTCAATTTCTGAAGATTGCATTTTGTGATGTAGGTATGGTCTCATTTAATAAGAGAAGAAAATAGCTTCATGAGAAAATATTTTTGAACTTTAAAGAATGCATTTTCAGTAACTTGAAAAAGTTTCAAAACAGTTTTAAAGAATGGGAAAAATGGAATGAAGTAGTTGTGTGACAGTCACTGATAAAGAGTCAATATACTATTTATTGGGGGTTTTTGTGTTTGTTTTTTACATTGTCTTCAAAAAAGTTTCAGGACATAAAAAGAAACAGAGGGAGGAGAAACGGGTTTTCCTTAGGCTGTTCTAAAATACGGGTACAGATGAGCTCCCTTGATTTCAAAGCATCTGACATTAATCTGTGAGGAAATTGCATTTCCTCCATCTTTTTCTCTGGTGTTTCTGGTGGAAGTTAATTAATGAGCATTTTTATTTGTCTACCAGCATCATGTATGATGTCAGTCTAGATCTGGGAATAGTTCTATAAGATGAGTGCAGCCACTGAAATCCAGGGATTTGGAATGTTTTATGGGCCCTTGAAGACATTGCGTTTTCCTGGCTTGACTTCTGTTACTATAAAAAAGAGTTTATGGTGAAGTCAACTTGAAAGCCAAAACAAAATATGGGCTGAGATCATCTCCTTGACACTGCGCAGCCTCTTGAACTGAGTAGGGGAGTTCTGTTGGAGTGTTAACACCTGCTAGGTTTTAGGTTGTAGCTGTTACCATAGGGTCATTGCGAGGGGGTCATTCCTCTCTTCCTGCAGCAGAGCAAGTCTTGCTTTATGGAGAAAAGAAGGAAAAAAGATGAATAGAAGACAGCAGGCAGTACAAGAGCTATTGCAACAGATGACTGAAGTACATAAGCAAATGAACTTGGAAAGAAGGGACAAACCCACTCAGCTTATTAAAATGGGTGAAACAAACATAAAGGGGTGGCATAGAGATGTTTTCTAACCAAATGGTGTGATTGAATGTGCAATTGCCAACTGTAGCTGGATCTATAAAATTTAGATGATCCTTTAGATAAAGTGGAGTTGATGTAAATTTGGAGGGCAAAGTTTTAATAGCTGGAGAGGGGGGGACTATATTAGCTCTGTATTAGCACTGGCTTTGGGTTAGGTTTATGCACTATTACTTTCTTGAAGCTGAGTAGGGTGGTTTGAGTACACGATGCCTTTTTTTACGGTTCTTCACATTTTAAATTCTTTATCTGTTCATGTGCTACCATGTAATACTGTGTCTGAAGTCATTCTGTTATTGCAACTCCTCAAACAGCTTTTGCCTGGTCGACCGCCTGGGGAGGCCTTTGTCTTTGGATTTGTTAAGAGAGCTTTCTTTAGGTGTGCTGAGCTCCTGACTGAATGCCCAGAATTTTTCTGGGCCTGTGATAAACTCATGCACTATGTATTCTTTCTCATTAGCAAAAATTGACAGAAAAAAATGGGAGGCATATTGGTTTCAGTGACTAAGAGATCAGAGTTAAAACACATTTTTCTAGATTACAGAAGCTGTTGTCAAAATCTCCTTTCTTGAATCTCAGTTGCACTGTAGAGATCACTTAATGGCTTTACTTCTCATAGTTGCACTTTTTTTAGGGCTTTCTTAGCCTTTGGCTCTTGAACACATGTTTTGTATCACACTGCTTTGCAAAATGGTGTTTCTACTACAGAAATTTTGTACATGATAGATTTCTAGGAAAAAAGGAAGAGTCCTGCTAGTGATCTAGTGATTACTGTTGAACAGCTGGAGTCTGTACTTAGTTCTGACTCTGGTATGACACTGATGTATTGTAATCAGAAGCAAATCAAGTATTCTCTCTTGTACTTTAGTTTCTTTATCTGTAAAGTAATGCTCTTATTAGAAGTTGTTAAGGTTGGTGAAAAATATTTAATATACCAATACATTTGTATAGCTCCGATTAAAAGATCTCAAAGCGCCTTAAAAATAAAATTTATTTTGTGTATTAGTATCAAGAATGTTCCAACAGTGCTGGAAATGGTTTGATCTTACAGAGCAGTTTTGCTCCTGTTGAATTCTTTTATGTAAAGATGCTTTGTATTTGTGAAAAAAATAACAATTCGTTTGCATATTGTCAATCTGCGTTATTATAATAATTGCCAACCACTCCAGATGCATCCAAGAAAATGAAGCTGTTAATATTTCATCTGATTTTGGGGATTTCAGTAGAGCAGCAGATTAGTAGGTAGTGTAGAAGGTGTCAAGAAGATGAACTTAACTTGAATAATAGTGTTTAATATATTTAATAGTAATGCAGATTACTCATGAATATTCCCAAAGATATACAAAACTGAAATGTAAATTCCTTTCGTGTGTCGTCAGGTTTTTTTAATATATGGTTGCTGTTGCATAGTGGTATTCTTAATACTCAGTTCCAGGAAAAACGTGTGATTTTTTTTCCTGCCCTCTTCAACAATTGAAGAAACACAACTCAGCTTCATTTTTCAGTATTTTTCTCAAGTGTACCTAGAACTAAAACAGGAATGGGGCAATTGACATATTCATTTGGTAAGAAAAAAATTATGTGTGTGTGTGTAGACCCTGGGGGTTCAGTAAGGAACTCCAGAGTAAAATGCCTAAAATGCTTTGTGTTGTTTGATGTTCTTTTCTCTTAGTCACATATTTGACTCAGTGTAATTCAGAACATTTATAATTTAGTATTACTGGGTTATTTTTGCCAAATCAGATGATAACACAGCCAAAAACTCGGTGGTTGGGTTTTGGTTTTTTTTTGTCATGATTCTTTTTCATCACAGTAGTTCACTAAAAAGCTGTTTTTCAGAAAGGATATAATGTGTCTTTAATCACAATCCCTCTTCTGAAAAATAAGATGTGAGACTTTTCTTGTTACTTAATTCAAATCATATAATGTCTTAGCATAAAAAGTATATTTTGACTGGAAATTCTATTTGAGACCTTAAATTTCCCTTTTTTTGGTCCCGTTAGTTCCTTTGAATACCTGTTGTTTCCACAACCTATGTCTGGTTAAAAGCACCTTTGATCAAATGAATGTGAGACACAAATGTTAATTCTTCCATTGCATATGATCCATTTTTTCCACCTTCATAATTTCAAATGTTGAAATAATTCATGTTTGTTTTTTGTTTTGGTTTGGTTTTTTTATTATGTTGAATGCTTATGTTGTTGTACCCTACATACAACTTTCAGGGAATGAATTAAGACAGCTTATTCACTTTACTGGTAGGCTAGTAGAGATTAACATCTATCTTACAGGATAGGATTCTCTGAGGCATAGAGAGTTCTTAGTTACTCCATCAAACAAATTGAAGATTAAAGAGCTGCCTGTTTAGCAGGTGGTCCTTTGAATGAAAAGAAGATGATTGTATTGCATTGGTCTTGATACAAATAAAACAGAAACAAAACCTTTTGGGTCTTATTTATGGTCACGTGGGTGCAAAATAAAAGAAGTCTTTAGAGCTCAAGAGTTCAGTTGATTTGCATGTCTTACAGTAGTGTGTAAGTGGCTCTTCCATGGAATTCAGTGTTTCTGTTAGGTTACAGTTTGTTTTTTAATTGCACTTGGTGAGAAGGCCTCTTTATTGCTTGCTGTTAAGAAAACAGATCTGTTGATCCTACCCCGTGATGAAGGATACCATTTTTCTGGATGTTAGATAGGAGGGAAAGGAGCTAAGGAATGGAAAGGCAGAGCTGCGAATCAAAAATAGGAGAATGTCTTGCAGCATTTATAAGGAAGGAGGAGGCTTGGCTGCTAGATATGCCCGAGGAGTGGGTGAGCAGACTTGTGTAACTGGTTCAGTGAGATACTACTGTCTTAATGTCAGGACTTCTGTAAATATAAACTAGTGTTTGTTTTCAACTTAGTGCCCCTGGCTCTGTCATCTGGGTCCACCCCACCGCCCATGCCTCCCCAGTGAGTACCCAAGAATTAGGAAAAAATTATTTTTGACTTCACATATTTGCCCTCTTTGAGGAAAAGACAAGTCTTTCAGAAGTCTGTGTCTGTGAGCAAGCAATCAGAAAGCTCTTGGGTTTGCTTTGAAGATGGGGTGGTGAACAGACAAAAACAAATATAGTAGGACAGGAAAGTTTAGGAGAATGAGTTCCAATAACCTTTTTGCTCAAGACTGAAATTTTACATGTTATACATATTTGCAGTCAACTAATAGAGACATGGAAACTAAGCACTAGCAAATTCAAGTATGTTATGTTGCTTCTGGGGATCTTGAAGTCTGTGATGTGGGTGAGACACACCCTAGGAGGACCATTTAAGGATGATACAGATAAATTCTTTAATCAGTGGCAGAGTTGCTTTTATGCTAAGGTATTTTTATATTAGTGTAACTATCACTTTCACTGAAAATGATCTTGAGGAATAGTTGGGGTTTTTTGTGAGGAAGACATGACTTTTTTGATCTCCTGAGACAAGGGAACATGAAGTTTTCCTTCATTTACCCAAGAGAATTCCTTCACCTGTAATTTTTTTGGAGAGGGGGTAAAAATTCAGAACTTGCTGAAATAGAGCAAGCCTCGTCCAAAATTACATCCTTGTCGCCAAGGAGAAACTTGTTTCAAGGCTCCCAATTATCCTTTTCAAGGGTGCTTTGGGTAGTCTCATAATTTATGTTTTGTTCATTTGGGTTTTGTGCAAGAACTTCATACTTGTGATTTTTTTTTTTTCCCCTCAAAGGTAAAAGCAATAAAGAGGCAGTAATGAGGAGCTTTTTGCTTCTGACAATATCAGAATCATCTTTTTTGTGAATGACATTTTAGAATTAGTAGTTAACAGTAGCGTATATTGTCTCATTAACAAGTTTACTGTCAGCTCTAAGTATCTTGTGGAATTATTAACTGCTGTGGTGGTTCAGACTCTTTCTTTGGTGCAGAATGTTCTGTTAGATGGTGAATGTTAATGATCTTCTCTTAATGGATTTCCATCTAAGTTCATCATTTTAGTAGCTCTTAGCTCGGATGAAAAACTTGCATAAATACATTTTTTTTCATCTGAGTATATCTGATCTTTATTTGGGTATGCAGGACTTTGCACATATAAAAATACTGTCCACTCTGTGCAGTTGGTATAACTGCATTTGAATTTTTGCATGAACTAGCAAACTAGCTAGTAACTGCCAGCTTCATCTTTTGATCACTTAAGAATAGATTTATAACTTTGGGCAATCATACCTAGATTTTTTTATTTTGTGAACACATAATTTAAAAAGATTGAACATATTTCTGCCAATCTCTGTGAGTATAAAACCAAACTAAACCCAAAATCTGTATTAATTCTGGGAGTTTTCTGTGGAGAGTGGAAAGCTGCAAAGTTATGCTTAAAACTATTTAATAGATATCTGAAATTCAGCTTTTATTTTTATTACTTAATTACTGAAATTATTTATTTAGTGTGTTTCCTCAGTAGGGAGGGACTCAATAGGGTAGAAAAGGTGGCACTTTTTTAAGCTCTACTCACAAAATAAATTCTTCACATTGGAGTTTTTGCAAGGAGACAGCATTCACAGGAAACTGCCACAGCATTGTGCATTCTCTGTTTCCCTGTGTTCCTTAGGATTCATTTCCCCATGGTTAAGTTTGAATACATGCATCAGTATTACCGTACTTCTTGTTCAGGGTTTCTTTTGATTTGTGGAAAGCATGTAACTATCATCTCTCAGCTGCTAACTTTCTTGTCTCCTTAATGTTTGTTAATTGTGCAGGCCAGTGATCCTACATTGTTTCTTGATGACCTCCAAAATACTAGTAACATCTAAATTGATATTATAGATCATAATTTTTGTCTCATGAAGATAAATAGGATGTTTCACAGCTCCTAGACTTACATAATTTCAGATGGTTCTACTTTTTCTTTTTTCCTTGGCTCCTGATTTTGAGTGACCCTTCCCACGTTCTCTGTGTACCCACACTGTACCAAAGTACCTGAGGCATGAATTTTAGACTACAAAAACATTGCTATGTTATCTCTATCTGTAAAGCTCCAATTAGAGATGCATTTTACATCTTCAAAGAGTTCTCTGATAGTCTAGTTGAATCGCTAGTTCGTATAATTTACAAATTTGAATGATATAAACTCACTATTAATATAGAAAATCTTTTTTACTATCACACAGTGGCAGTTAAATGTATGAATTGAGGATCAGGTCTGATGGTTTAAAGGCTTACCAGCAGTAATTCTTGAATGTCTGTATCATGCAGCAGAATGAAGTCTGCAATAGTTGTCCTTCTAATTACTCATGCATGCCTGTAACTTCACCCATGATGATAGAGATGGAGTTTATTAGCTGGGGCAAAGTGGTGTGTGAGGATGAATGTAGTGCTTCCTACCCAAGCTTATTCATGCAGTGCTGAGTATGTATATGGCATGAGGTATTCTGGAAAATGTAGAAGTAGCAAATAAGATTAATTTGTAAAGTACTTCTGTGGTTTGTCTGTAAACTCTCTTTCTGTTAAATCTAGGCTGCACAAATAACAGGATATGTGCACAAATTTACCATAGTTGTTGAGTCTGACATGTCCCAAACCACATGGAGTGTCAGAGTGGGTGGCTGGAATGGCTGTGCTATTGGTGATGTGATTTGTCTGTTTGATCAATACTTTGTTTTTCACCTCAACTACTGTTTGTAACCCTATCTGAGCAAGGGAAAGTTTGTAGTGAGAAACAGCTTTGATTCTGATTTTTGTGCTACACAGGTGCTTCTGCAAGGATCCTTGCAGAGAGATGTTTTGTGCTAATATAGAATACATCACTCCCATGAGCAAAACAAGTTTGAGTGGTAAAAAGTACAATTTTTTTTTCAGTAAAGCCTGTTCTAGATTATCAAATTCCTAAAAGACTTTGGGAAGCTAAATAGTTCATTTTGAGTGTCACCCAGTGTCGGAATCCAAAACTTGTCTGCAGATTTACCACAGTACATAAGATGTCTTCTCTGTGCAGATTAGTTGCCTAGTTGCTGGGCTATGCATGGAGTGCTATGTACACATACACCCAGAGGTTATGTAAGTACACCTGGGTTTTCTACTTGTACAACAGGTTAAGCATCCATCAAAAACCAGCACAACTAAATTAGCAGTCTTCCCATTTTTGATATGCTTAGTGATAGACTTAAATTTTCATTTGTCTGTTCTTGTTTCTGTGAACGATTGTGACAGTGATATGCAACGCTGAAGAGAGTCATGTTTCAGTTATTCTGTATGAAAAGTGCAGCCTTGTTTCGACTTAAACCAGGGCAGAAGTTGTTAGTGTTGGCAGGGTCAGTGACCCGTAACCTAGTCCTACAGGGCACTGTCACCCTTTGCTATGTGACAGTTCCTTTAGGCCAGATCGTTTGACTGACGCTGCTGTTAGGAGAGGAATCCTGATGCTGTTAATTCTCAGTAGGGCGTCAAGGGGCCAAGGACTCAGTTGCCAAGTATCATACAAGAAAAAGGGCTTTGGTATATGGACAGATTTTATCTTTATATTTGCCTTGAAAGGGTGACTAGCTTCATATACTGTTGAAATGCTGTTATCTTTTTCTTTTTTTTTTCTATTCTGTTTTTCATTTTTTTCTTAATAAGAGGAAAAAAAGCCAGGATCGTCATACTGAAAATTCAACATGTATGAAGTGAATTAATGATGATTTTTGATATTTTACTTGATACTATAACAAACATGGCATTTGAATGTGTTGTCTACAAAAAAAAGTACTGAGAGTAGAAGAAAAACTTCATTGGTTTACTTGATCTTTATTTCCATTTATTTTTAAAAAGTGATGAAAATGGCATATGTATTAAAGATTTGACTAATTAATACAATCTGATGTTTATTCTTATATTGGTTTTTTGGTTGTTTTTTTTCCCCCTGGCATCAGAATTAATAAAAGATTTTAATAATTTAAAGTGATACATATATTCATATCTCTTTATAATTTTCTCAGTTAATACATATAGTTCCTGTTAATTAGAGTCTTAAGATCTCTGTACATGCACGAAGAAAATAATATACCCTGGAAGATAAATCTCCAGCATAGCTGGAAAGACGTTATCTTTTAAGTCTTACACAGACAGTCTGAGTAAATGAATCTCTTTTCCTGCTTGTCTCCTCAGTATATAAGCAGAAAAGCTTTCTGACCATGCTGGCATTGTGCGGACATTATCTTGGGTAACATTCTTCCCATTTTAAAATCCTGCAGATGGAGCTTTAATGTGTTTTGGTTAAGTTTACTCAAGAATAGGGTATACAAATCCTTTTGGTTTTCTTTTTCCTAATACTGCTTTCATTCCTGCAAAAAATCAAACAAAATTCAGTCCTCCTGGAAGGAGATACTGTAGAAGATAAATGATTTGTGTTTTACAGGCAAAATCGTAGACCATTCTGAGTAGGGGAAGGAAAGTGCTTGTACAATCTGT
This sequence comes from Athene noctua, assembly GCF_965140245.1. Classification (NCBI taxonomy): domain Eukaryota; kingdom Metazoa; phylum Chordata; class Aves; order Strigiformes; family Strigidae; genus Athene; species Athene noctua. The sequence continues at coordinate 101,544,683 of NC_134037.1, read as the reverse complement.
GCCTTTTTGTCTCTGCCAACAGATTATGAAAATTTGTTTACCTGCTATTGAGGATGTGAATTGTATGTTAGAGAAGCAGTTTATATCTCTGAAGCTTTCTGGTTATTATTGTCACACAGTGAAAGAAAATGCACGTGTATATCTTAAATGTAGACTCTTGAGTTCTTACAGAAAACTTAAGAGATTTTTGGTGGTGTTAGTCCTCTACATGATATGTTTATTGCTTTATAAATATTTACACTGCATTTTGCTGAGAAGCAAGTACAGAACTTGTTAACTAACTAGATTAATCATACCTGTTGCTTGTTCTAAAGGAAAGACCTTGTTTTAACAGATACTATGAGCAGGAGTTGTGTATGGTAATGGTGAAAATCCAAGTGATGGGAGAAGTTGCTAATAGCATCAGTTTCATGAAATGGAAGATACAGATCTCCCTTTTCTCAAAAGCGGGTCTAATAATTATTAATGCAGGTTACATGGCATTGTTGCTGATAGCCTTCGTATTTCTTGAGCCAGGTGACAGATTAAAAAAAATTATTTCTTGGGCAGTGTCAGATTCTTCATGGGCACTTTTGCTCTGTGGATGGTCTGCCAGCATGGATTTGGGAGTAGAACTAAGACTTTCCACCACAGCTCTAAATATATTTACACTTTGGAAAAACTACTAATTGGCTTTTGATTCAGCTGATGAGCTGGATACCAGTAATTGAACATTGAAAATATTCATCCTAATGCAAATTGGTGTGTCTGTGGCACAATTTTGATCTGCTGCTTGCTGCTACTAACGAGCTGCTTAAAGAAACCCTGTGCAGAACTGTTGCTTCACACATCCTGCAACAGGTTGCTGCAGTTCATACAGGTGTACACATGACCAAACACATTTTGAGCCTTGTAAGGGGATATTTTCTTATTTGGAAGAGTTTGTTTTTGCATAGGTGAGACAGAAAACAGGTAAGGGGAAGAGAGGGGAAAGTCTAGGTTAGATTTATGATACAGAACTGCCAGCTCTGTCACCATGACCTGCATGTCATTGTTTTCATGCTTCTACGGGACCCTTTTGTTGTGGTGCAGTGTTGTCATAAACTAGTTTGCAATGCTGAATAACAGGGTTAAACTACTGTGATTACTCTTGCATTTTTTTCATGTCACAATTTATTAGGATATATTTATTAATGTAGTGCATCATGGTTCATAATACTCATGAAGGTAATTCTTTCCTGCCTTCCACCCATGAGCTTCTTGCTTTCAAAAATCTCCAAAACCAGTTATCCAAAAAACCCATCCATCAAGTTTTGGAAAGTGTGAGTTTTCTGGTAATGAAAACTGTGGTAAGTTTTCATTAAATATTTTTGCTACAGGCCTGTGATAAACAGGAGATAGTTACCCAGTTGCTTATAACTGACTGTTGTCCTGGGAATTGCTATTGTAAAATGCTACTTGGAGGTACTAAAAAAAACCTTTTTTCATTATTTTAGAAATAAGTTTTATTACTGGGGAGTAGGTGTAGCATATTAGTTCTTAGGGGTTGTGCAGGATAATTATTTCTTTGTTTTGTGACCTCTTTTGAAAAAATAATGATAGGTAGTGTAGGAGGATCATTTGGATAACTGTGTAAGAAAACTGGCTAACTCCTTAGAGGCCACATGTCTATTTGTGCTAAATAATAGAAATTAAAAATACACCTGTTCTATGTAAAAAGACAACTGATCAATCTTTTTTTCTATCTACAGAATTGCTCAGATTCACACTTCAGATAGTAATATGCTATCTAAATGACTCATAATCCATGCAAATTGTGCTTTAGATTTCTATTCCTATCTGACAGTAACAGCAAATATCAAATTGGTGTTACATATTCTAACAGCCTTCTGAACATTGTACTAACAGACGTGGTGTAAGGAAAGCTAATTAATTCAGCTTCGGTAAACACTTTCTCAGTCGAATTGACAGTATAACCATGCATAGTCTAGCTCACAAAGTTGATTAAAAAGCTTTACTACAGCACTAGAGGGTTAAATATCACAACTAAGTTAGTACAACACAACACGTGGCAAGAAGCCTCACAAAGATAAGCAAATTGGCCAGCTGCTCACCTAAGAGTTCTTCATTCACAGTCTGAATAGAGTTGTTCAGATGATTAGACTTAATGTTTATCTTTTGTACTCAGTTTGGCAGTAAATAGATTTACTCCCTCTCCCCCAAAATATACACTTAAAATTTTTACTGCTGTAACATCTAACTGCCAAATGTGCACTTGATGTTTTTGCCAGAACCAGCTAAGCTTAAAAGAGACTTAGGCATAGCCATCTTTCCTTTGATGTGTGTGGTAAACTTGCTGCTGTTAAGCATTCTCAGCTTTTTATCTGTAGGCTTTAAAATATGTTGGTGATACCTATGATGTATATAGTTTTTGGGATCAGTATAGAAGGAAAAGGTATATAGGAAAGGAAAAAGTTTAGAAACTGTTCTAAAAGTAAAGTTTAGTGACATTCTTTGAACTGAAATTTACACTGATCTAATATAATTTTAAAGGTAGGTTAACAAACTCTGTGAAATTGCTTTAACACCACAAATTGTGTTAGTGATTTAAATCTAAGCTTTCATAAGCCGGATGCAGCTAAGCTGAGATACGGTTTCAAAATTGGAAGCAATTAAGTTTAAGAGGTAGGAAGTTAATGCACCTCAGTTTTTGGTTACACTGCTGATTTAATTTAGCGTCGGTCTTAGCGTCGGTTTGTGCTGCTGTTGAAAGGAGTGGTCTTGGTTTTTCCTATCATGTCTTCCCAGTTTAAGTCTCGTATTTCTGCTTTTTTCTTTTGTGCCAGCACTAGCATTTTTGGTAGGCACACCAGGCCAAGGAATTGGAATTGATCTGGATTAAAGGACAGCTAGATGAATAAAAAACTAATTGCGTGCTCTGAGTCAGAGGGTGGTGATTAAGGGATCATACTGTTTGTGGAATCCCACGGGGATCTGTAGGGGAACCTGCCTTTATCAGTGACTGGAGCAGGCAATGTTGTGCACTCTCATCATATTTGCAGGTGACACCATACTGGGGGGGAAGACCAGATGATACATTTGAGGAAAAAGCTGGTAGTCAGAGATTCCTAGAAGGCTGGAGGAGTAGTCTGAGAACCTGAAGATACTCAGCAAAGACAAATGCCAAGTCTTGGCCAGGGAAGGAAGAGCCCCTGGCTGGGGTAAAGGCTGAGGACAGAGGGGCTTGGGGGAGTGAAAGGCCCAGTGGGTGCTGGTAGATAGCAACTTACTGGTAACAAAGTTGGTCAACAGCATCCTGGACTATATCACCAGGCACATAGCCTGTAGATTGAGGCAAGTGATTATCCTCCCTGATTATTCAGCACTTGTTGCATCATGTCTAGGTATCTCATCCAATTTTAGGCCCCCGATACAGGAAAACTGCTGATAAATCAGAGCAAGTTGAGCAGAGGCCACTATGATGGACACCTGCCCTGCTAGGAGAGGCTGCAAGAATGGAGCCTGTTCAGCTTGGAGAAGAGGTGGGCGCCCAGTGCCTGTGGAGAGATTATAGAGAAGATAGAGTTGGACTTTTCGCAGTGACTAAACTGAAACAGGAGCAATTCAGATTAGATAGAAGAAAAAACTTTTTCACCATGTCTGGGTTGCTGGAGAGGTTATGTGGTCTCTGTTCTTGAAGGTTTTGAAGACCCAACTGAATAAAATGCTGAGTAACCTAGGCTGACCTCACAGCTGAGCCGCCTTTGAGGAGTTTGTACTAGAGACCTCCCGAGGCCCCTACCAGCCTGAATTATTCTGTGTTTCCATGGTTTTGTGATTCAGCCAACCTCTAGCTGAAAATAATATTGTCAGCAGTTTGGTGGCATTAGAGGGAGAACTTTGTTATTCCTTTTAAAACTGAAGATTTACTCCTCCTCCCTGAAGGTAGCCTCCTGTGTTTAATCTATTTACTGTTACAGTAAGCAAGGAGAGCACATGGTGCGTTATTTTGACTTAGTTAAGGAAGAATAATATGTTAGGGGAACTTGTTTGCTAGCTGGTGGTTAATTATAGTGTGGTTTGAGTTGTATTTAAACCGTTTAAGTGTCTTTCAGGATTTACTTTTTTTTAAAGTTATTTTTAAACCATTTTATATTAAATGGAAGTATTGTTTTTATAGATATGAGACTTGCTGTCAGTTTATTTCGATTTTAGTTGTAAAAACAAGCAGTTCTTCCTAGTGTCATGCTTGAGTCATCACATTACTTAACTGTAAACAAAGGCAGTGTATACAAAGTTTAGGTGGCATGGACAGTTGTCTCTTCTCATACTCACTAACACCACCATTTTAAAACAGTGAATCCCACAAATTAAATGAAAGAGGAAGAAAAAATTCGTTATGTTTTTAAAAGCAGTGGTGCATATGTAGAATGAATGGGGGTTACAGTTTCTTCCCAGTACCCGTTGCTTGATGGAGTCAATTAAGTCTTATATACCATCAGAGGGAAAAAGGGAAGGGGGTAAGTCTGCAACACTGCCACTGAAAGTATTACCAGATCATTCTAGTTTTGAGGATCAGAGTAAGTATTTACAATCCTGATTAGAAAGCCCATGTATAATAAATAGATGTAAAGCTTTAAAAGCTCAGTGGAGATGCCTGCTTTTCTCTTCAGGATTTTTCCTTTAAATAATGAAATATTTCTTGTAAACCAGGAAAAGCACTGCAAGACAGAATTATCTTAAACTTCACCCAAGGCCCAGAGGGGATTGTGTCATTTTCAAAGACTGATTGTGTTCATCTTTGCAGTCATACCTAAGACTTTAAAATTGTTTTTAAGCTGAACAATTTTAAATTGAATTGTGTTTTCTCTTATCTTGGAACAATGAGGCTTATGTATGTCATCACCATATTGCTCCATTAAAATATTTGCTCAGTCTGAGCCATTGCTATATTTCTCTTCCTGAGTGCTGAAAGTGTGCTTAGCTTAGCGCTACTTTATGATTTCCTGCAATGCTGCAAATGAGAGTCAGAAAGGCGAAGAGATCTCTAAAAGTGCTGGAAGTTCATCACCACTTGTTTTTCTAATAGGTGTTAAGTCCTGATCTATGCAAAAACCTGTTTCAAAAGCAGCTATCGAAAGGTTTGTTCAGCTGCAGAATTCTTTGTATTGCCATGAAGCAAATTGGTTTTGTATTTGTACTTGCTATCAAGCAAATTTAGTTTTATTACTTCTTTATCTAGTGTTTCCTTCCCTGGTACAAGTTTGTGTTATTGCTGAGGCAAATTATTGCTTGTTTTACTAAATGCTAATCCTACTATTAACATTGTTTTTATATTATAACAGTAAAGAAAATTGTAAAATTATCCTGGTGATAAATTATATTGTGTTAAGAGTGGAACTGTTCCCTGCCTGGATGTTTTTCTACTTACTACTGAGCTTGTCAGGTCATCATGAGTGAAACATGTATGTTTTATTTCTAAAAATACTGCAGAATAAGTTACATTGTTTCATGTTTAGGTTTAGAGCGTTTTAAGAGGTGTGTGTAAGAGATGTTTGATTTCAGCTTCAGGCTCTTGGATCAACACTTTAATGGTTTATGTAAGATTATTACAATATGTGATTAAAGTTTGGGGGTTTTAAAATTATTTTTTCTAATTTAAATTTTTACTCTGAGGGAGTTATTAAGATGCTTGAGCATAGGTGTCTAAAGCCATTTTAAACTCTCTCGAATATAATCTCTGGCTCCCTGCAGCCAGTTTAAAATGGCACATACTCTCCTTTGTTTTGTGCCATATCTGCAGTCAGATGTTTTGGATATGTCGATCTAAAATGGTCCCAGACACTTGTGTTTGGATGCCTAAATTGCTTTCTAATAGACTGCTTTTTGTCAGCTGTTTTCAGATGGTTATAACACGGGATTACCTTGCTTTGATAGTTTTCAGGAAGGAGAGAGAAAGTAAGTAGCCAACTGAGAACTTTGGACCTGTAGAATGCTACAAGCAGTACATTTATTTAAAAATACCCCAACAAAACAAACCAATAAAGCAAGCACTGGCATGTGTTGATATTTTAAGAAGAAAAACTAATGCTTGAACTTTGAAATACAAATGTAGTTTTTAATGGTCACTTACTGTAATAAACAGTCATAGCTATTAATTGCTTGAAACAGAAACCTTTTAACGTTAATTTCTATTTTTTTCTTTAATTACTTGCTTAATTGAAAAAACGTTTTGGCTTTACACAGATTTTTTTTAAGCTTTATTCATTGTTAGTATTATAGATGTCAGAATAATTCTGAACTGAGTTACGATCTGACTTGAATCTGTCCATGTGTCAGGTGAGACTAGGGGAGTCTTATTTTTCATTTTTGGTTTTCTTGTTCTATCTTCCCACAAAGTATGCCAAAACAAGCAAGGTAACGGGGGGGGGGGTGGGGGGGGGGGGGTGGGGGGGGGGGTCTACAGTAAGATAGACTTAAAGTGGATGGAATTGGGTTTGAAGAAGTTGGTTATATCAGAGTGGAAGGAACTATTAGAAGTGGAATGAGCTACAGGCATGAATAAAAGTATTACATTTGGAGAGAACTGTGGTTGCCATGAGGATGCAGGCAGGCTTCGTTTCGAGGTAGTGTCTGTAGGTTGTTTGTTAAAATGGTTATTGTTGGAAGAGCGGATGAACTGATTGATCTGTTGTAGTTAGTTACATGAAATACTACCTAATGCTGAGGTTTCATTGTTTATTTTCAGAGACATCTTTTACAAAGTACACTTGATTTTGCAGCTGATGGATAATTTAGCAGGTGAAAAAATGCCAAATCTTAGAGAAGTTATTGAAATGTCTGTATTTTTGCATACAGCATTCATGGAGACTTTCTGTCTTTTCTGGGAAGCTAGAGAAAGTATAGATGCAAGTTCCACATGTCCCAAGGATCCACTAGGAAGGCAGATTTCAGCCATGAAGATCCCAGGGTAGCCATTTTGGAGAGCCTGTCATTGTATGACATGTTAGCAACCACTGTGAACTTTGCTCTTTAACTCTGTACATGATGCTTTCTAGTATCTGCTTTTATTTCTTCCTTTATATTCCCGGTTTATGGTTGGTTTAAATCTTTAAAAGGGAATAATTTTCTTGGTCTTATCATAGATGAGGTAATACTAGAGAATTTCAGATTAGACTAATTATAAAAGATAATTTTCAACTGAAAATATCCTTCAAATAGAGCTATTAATTTATGGTTTGCTGTTCTAGATGCTGTCTTCTACATTAAATAGTGCTGTTTTAAAATAGAAATAATTTTAAATCATTTAAATATGAAAATAAACTGTATTTGTTGTAAGTTAATAATAAAGTTGACATAAAGGAAAGCAGTAGGGTTTTTCACTTTCTTAGATTGCAATTTGGCAGTCTTATACTGCAGTTGTATCTAGTAAATTTGTCTTCATAGAAAGTATGCTTTTCTCTAGGACTTCTGTAAAAGTTCACAACAGAAAATCTAAACCAGAACTGGTCAGCAAGCAAGAGGCATCCCCAGACAAAAAACAGATGAAAGAAGATGAAAAAAGAACAAGCGATGTTGTTAGAATTGTTTTTACAGCTGTGTGAAACACATCAATGTGTAGTACAGTAGAAAAGTAGCATAATTTTTTGAAAGAGTTTTAAGTAAAAGGTATAGAATTCAAAATACTTAATATTCTGTCAAGTTACTGGTTTTGTTAAACTCATCTTTTCTTTGAAATACGAAGGGGTGGAGGGGATGTCAAGTGAAATGGCTGCAACGGTGTTATGCAACAGAGTTAATTTCAACCTACGCTTTGTTTCTCTGCAGAAGAAGTTGAAGAAGAGTCTGAAACTACAATTGAGGTTGATTTAACTGATAAACAGAAACATCAGTTGAAGCACAGAGAGCTCTTCCTTTCTCGCCAGTATGAGTCCCTTCCGGCAACACATATCAGGTAAGAAAAAGTAAATATTTTTCTGTGTATTATGTTGCAGTGGATTGCCTGTCAGTGCCCACCTGCTTGAACACTTCAGCCTTTATTGTGGACTGGGATGTGATTGATCACAGCTCAGTTGTACCAGGTTGTCCCATGATCTGCTTTGGAACTGCCTTTGGTTTTTCCTTCTGTTATTTCATGTTTGAACCTTGGAAGGGATAAGAGCCTCAAAGTTCTGGCTTGCCAGTTGGAGCATCAGTTGATAATGTGGTATAAAGTTAGTCTGTTCCTGCTTTGGAAGAGTTGTGTTTTTTAATTATTCTTCTGCTGGACAGAGGAACTTTGACCATTTTGTCTGCCCAGGGAAACCACAGATGGGTTTGGAAAGAAGGCAGTGATTCAGTGGTCAGATCTGCAATTTAGGGCTGCATATAAAAATAAAATTGCCCCAACTTACTTTAGCAAATGAGAAGAAGTCATGACTGAGTTTGGCTAAATGTTGCAAAAGCAATTTCAAGTATTGTTTTAAATTGTCCTAATACTAATGTAGGAAGAGGCTTGCTAAAGCTCAAAAATGATTTGTTGATTTCGTTCCGTAAATTATGTAAGTGATCATGTCATCTCCTATTTAGCATTCAAGCACATTCTTTTTGTGTTGGGATGGGGTGGATCATGTACTTAAAAATGGGGGGAAAAAAAAGAGCACAATGACAGGGGGGAATGTAGTAAGTGTAAAACAAGGGCTCTTACACTGTGTTCCGAAGGAATTTTCATTCTCTCATTGCATGCATCTCCCCTCAGCCATTTCAGACCATAAGTGACTAGAGGCTACCAGAAAAAGAGTGTATACACTCCAGAAGGAGAAACACTGTGTATGTGCATGTGCACATACACATTGGCACATGGGTGACTTAACTTTCTCACTGCCATCACAAAAACTGGAAGTTGAAAGTTTTTGTATTGATCTCCTGTTCTTGATTCAGCTACTTGTTCTCTGACTTTGAGAAAGTCATTTAACTGTCAAATCTCTGCTTCTCCAACTATAGCATAGAGTTAATAATCCTGCACAGTATCTTTTACTTACTTTGACATTTAGATACAGAAATAAGGTATTCTCTTTGTAGAGAGAAGATTGCATAGAAGTTTTGTAAATGTCTTCTCACCTCACAACTCAGGGATCAAATATAATTGAGGGTCTCCAGTACATAGTTCACAAAGAAGCCAGAAAAACATGTAAATACATGGTACATAGAGCACTGCACAGCAGGCAAATGCAGAGTGATGACTTGCATCTACTTTTCAGAACAGATCAATGCTGTAGGCTGTGTGTGAAATCTGGAACAAGCTTTATGTAGTCTAATGATGTTTTAAGAATCTTTATTATAAAAAGAAACAAGAAGGACAACACACTGCAGCATATTCCTTATTTAGTTTTTTAACTTACTAATGTTCAGATTTTGTGATTCTCAGTAGTTTTCATAACTTGTATTAATTAGTTTGTCCTGTAAAAGAAATGTGAATGTGGTACTCCTGCAACTTTTTCCCGTCAGTACTCCAGAACATCCAGGAATGGAGATTTCACAGCCTTTCTGCACGTCTGTTTCAGTGTTTGACCACCATTGTGAAAATTTTTTTCCTGTCATCTAATTGGGCTTTCCCTTGTTGAAGCTTAGTGTCCACTGCCTCTTGTCCTATAACTGTGCTTCTCTGAAAGGAGCCTGGCTCCATCTTACTTATATATTTTTTCATTAGGTAATTGAAGACAACAGTAGGATTTCTCCCTTTAGTTGTTTTAAGAGTGAACAAATCCAGTTTAGTATCATGTGTAGACTTGCTGAAAGTGTATGCAGTTAACTTGTTCAGATTGTTAATAAAGATGTTAAACTTTTGGCCCCAGTATCAACACTTGGGGGATGCCCCCAATAATCAGCTGCCAGCTGGACTTTGTACCACTCACTACAACCTTTTCAGCCTGGTGGTCCAGCTAGTTTTTTTCCAACCCTATTGTCTACTTACCTAGCCCACATGTTACCAGTCTGGTTAAAGCACACTATGGAATAGCCTGCAGGCCTTGCTAAAGTCAGGGTGGCTGATACTCACTGATGTCACTGGTTTAGCAAGCCAGTCATCTCCATAGAGAAAGCTAGCAGGTACTCATGCAATAAAAGTCTGAGTAGCTCCAATCTGTGGGCCTTTGCTCTTACCACCTGCAGTTTTAGCCCCTAGACAGGAACAATTGTTATTACAGGAAAAAATAAATGGTACAACAAAATAGAGTGAAGAATGGAGATCAGGTCTCTCAAGAGTAAGAATACAGAAGCTCAGTCGCTTTGGAAGTGAAGAAAGCTGAAAGTGATTTTAAGAGAATGGAGGAGATTGAACCATCTATCGTTGCTTTTGGCAGCTGCAGATCTTGAACTTTTACTGACATCTGCAGCCAAGAAAAGAAAATTAGATTGGTTGCCTTTCTGCTTGTAATTTAAGGGAATAAATTTGTAACCAGTGTGCTATATTTTTATTTACTTTTTAGTAACATACTTTAACTGGTTTGTTTCATCTTTCTCCTTAACTTTCCTCTTTTAACATTTTTTAAACTGAAAGAGAAAATTACAGTGCCCCCCTCCTAAGCCAACCCTATGATTGAGATTACTTTTATTCTAATTCACAGTTACGAATACAGTAATGTCTCATTTATACACCTGGTGTCACTACTTTGTAGTTGAGATGCCTTGCAGTTATTTTATCAGGTTAGATTTCTTTGACATGCAAGTCAAATTCTGAAGTTGTTTGGTCTGTAATGTTGAGTTTGAATAATTCTGATGTACTTTGTTTGCTTTTGAATTGCTGAAATACAGTTTCATTCCTTATTCTCATACTTTTTATTTTGCTATATACATTATATGTATCTCTCGTGAGATATAATTTGTTTTGTTAAAAATATTGTGATTTTTTAGATTTAATCTTGTTTCCCCTTTACATTAGGTGTCACTATGCCATTTTAGTAGCTTTAGCAGGTGGTATAGTTTTGGCACCAAAAAAAAGCCAGATTTAGAAAAGAATTAGAAGTGGGTAGTGTAGTAGTAATTAAACATGGTAATGCTGCCTTGTGGATGCAGTGTTCCTGCAAGTGGTATGTATTTAAGAAAGTATAATTGCCTAGCTCAGTGCAGCACCATTCTGGAGTGATGGCGTGTGGTACAGTACAAGCTGATGTACTGATGTTGGGTCTCAAAACAAGGCTTGTTACCTTCGTGCCTACTTGTCAAGTTACAAGTGAAACTATTCCCTACCCTATCTGCTCAGAAGTGTAAGGTTAGTAGCACCCCTTCAGTAAATTATCTTCTTTTCTCCTAATCCCTGCATGTTAGAGATGCAGTTTTTCCAGGCGCTGTAATCCCCAGATGTCCTTGTAACAAAGTTATACTGCCAGCCAGACTCACTCAACACTCTCCTTCATTAATGTCACACAGTGAGTGCGCCCAGAATTCATGCAGATGGTTCCTGTAAGTAATGCCAGTCCCAAAGATGGGCTGAGTTGAGCTGAAGTTCTGTGTACTTTAACTTGGGTTTTCTGAGATTTTAGTAATTACCAAATACAGAATTTTGGAAAGTCATGAGAAGGCACAGGGAAAAAGTTGAAAGTTGTCATAAAGGTGAAATTTTTTGCCAGTGTTGTAAAATTCACCATAAAATTTAGTACATGGTGAAATGGATGCCTTGTATAAAAAGCTGCAAATGGTTACCTGATTTGGGCTTTAAATTTGTTTTTCATTCTTTAGAGCTCAAGTGTTAAGAGGGGATTTAGATTGCTGTAAAAATTGCATTGACTTCTAAGATCATTTGTAATTGATTTTAAATTTAACACGTCATATGATGTTGTGTAGAAGAATTTATACATCAGGATTCATCTTGCCATTTCATTATCTTTGCTTAGTGCTTGTTTGCCAATAACTGTGTTTCAGTCTTGGGGTTGTGGAGTTTTTTTTGTTTGTTTGTGGGTTTTTAAAATTATTATTTTATTTTAAGTGTTTGGAAAGCATACATAAGACAAGCAATCTCAGATGTCATAATAAAAAATCATGTGTGAATCTTTTAGGCTGCTCTATACTGCAATAACACATATGCCCCCTTTAAAAAAACCCAACTCATTTATGCAAAGAAGCTTGTATACAGACCATTTGACTAACATCAAAACAGCTTGAGAGTGGAGAAGAGTTTCAAATAGTGGTGGCCATTTGTGAAGGGGAGAGAGGATTTTAAATATATAATTACTTTGGTTGCTATAATGTTGGTGATTTATATGGCTGATACAGTTGCGTGGTTTTTGTTAGGGTTAAAGAGTAAACTACTATGTCAAAATTCTTAGTTACAACAGGGTGACATATTTATCGCGAGTAAATAAAAATTAAATTTGCTAAATATCTTCTGTTCAGCAATCTTTCTGGTAAAATATAGTTTGAATACAGGTTTTTAAGAGTCCTTCCCTGGGACCATAGAAGAGCAGTATGAGATTGTCATGACCTCTTTAGTTGCTCTTTTACCTCATTCAGGCCACACAGTTTTGTGCTGTAACTGTTGATGTGATCCCAACAGTTTGTGCTTGAATTAAATTGTGTATTTCAGTGGGACCTCCATGCTTGGCTGACAAATATCCAAGGCATGGATAATTTACCATATTTGTAGTTTTATCAGTTGCCAATTACATGCGTTTTGTACTGCTCTACTTTTTTTATAAGGGGAAGGATTCTTGTCACATAGTATTTTACTTTTTTTTCTCCTGGAGACTGTATTTTCACTGAATCCTTTTTGCTTTTCTTGCACACAGTTTCAAGATGCTGAAATTTCTTGCTGAGCTTTATTTCTGCACTCAATATGGCTGTGTATGATACCGGTGCATTATGTGCATTTTTGTCATTATGGAGATTTTTCAAATAACTATAATAAATATACACCCTAATCTTTAATGGGGAGTATTTATTTAATTTGTCATTGGATTAACTGTTTCTTTTATTTCTTAGAGGATTATATTTGTTGCTTGACATAAGAAGCAAATTCAAGCTTTCTGTGTATCTATGGCCTTAATTCAGAAAAACTGTCTGAACTCTGATTCTGAAATCTTTAGTTCTAATTTATGAACTCTTCTCATACATACCCTTTATTTAAAAAACAAAACAAACCCAAAACAACAAACCCCCAACTATCCTAAAAAGCTCTTGGCTTGATTTATTCCATTCCCACACAGAAAGGACTTCATAAGCCTTTCAAAGATTGTGATTGCATAAGATCATTTTATTAAGAACTCATTAATATGATTGGGGAGCAGGTGAATATTTGTGCAGAATGTCTCTGCATGTGTGACATTAAAGGGCTTCCAAATGGACTATTGTTAGAGGACTCTTAATTTTTATCAAGGAATTTTGAGCCTCTGCATATTTTCACATTTAAGCATGTAAAAAGTGTACTTAAAGTATTAAGCTGTAAAAATCTCGGTTTCCCTCAGTTCTGAATTTTTTCCCTGTATTAGTTTAGTACATTCTTACTAACTTTTTCTCTCTTTTGACATCATTCTGATCAGTAATGCAGTCCAAAACACAGTGGGGGGTTTTTTAGTTGTGGGGTTTTTTTATGTTTGTTTTGTTTGTTTGGTGGTTTTGGTTTGTTTTGGGTTTTTTGGGGGGGTGGGTGGGTGGGGTGGGTGTTTGTTACATCTTGTTTTGTTTTTTGGTTTTGTTTTAGTTTAGTTTTTTGGTTAAATTATCCCCTAGCTACTGGGTAAACTACAGTAACTTTGTTACCACTTTGTAGACATATCAGAAAAAGTAGCACAAGTATGTGCAGTTTATAAAAACATGTAGTGCATACAAACTGCCTATAAGGGTGTGATGATTTTTAGATGCATAATAAAGAACTCAGTTTTATCATACGGCTTCCTTTATGCTGCATTTTCTTTTTCATGATCTCATCAGGACTTTCAAATATTGTTACTTCAAACAACTAAGGTTAAGATGTAGAGAAGTACTTTTTTCTGAATGTGGGATTCTTTCATTTAAAATGCAGCAAATGGTCTGAAGCTTACACCAGATAGGGCAGGTCATTTTATAGAAGAAATGTTGCAACTTTTTAAGGTATGGCACCTTAGCATTTAGTGATACTACCTCAGGATTTCTAGTTTTGCTATTCTTGGCAAAGTAGAAATTTCTGACATACAGGGTGATGGTGTGTGATGAATTTATATACCTCTCTGTGTATGTGTGTGTGTGTGTATATATATATATATATATATATATGAGATACAGTAGCCAACATTTAAAAGCTTACTTTGAGCCTTATAAGCCTGATTTATTTTCTGGCATAAATCAGACTGGATAAGGAGTGAATCTGTTTAGCATAGGAATGTGCTTACCTGATGATTTGGATTGTTAAGAAAGGAATTCTTCCTTTCTGCATTGAGTTTATTTAGAGCAAAGGGACTTTTGAAGCGTGTCGATTGTTTGGGGTTTTTTCTCTTTTTTTAATTCAATAGAATTTGGAGAATTCTTATGTGAATTAAGATGAAAATTCAACATAGGCCAGAATCTTGTTTTCGGATGTGGTCAATTGCCAGTACTAGTGATGGAAGGTTGTCACTTAAATACCTGAAAATCATTACATATTTCCCTTTTAGTAATATAATTGCAAAGTGGGATTCTTTCATATAGTGCGAAACGTTTAAGTTCAGTTGCATGGAGTGATGTGCATTGTTTCTGAGCTGGGCAACCTTTTAATGGACTCAATGATCTTAAAGGTCTTTTCCAGCCTAAATTATTCTATGATTCTGTGAAAAATCATTCCTAACCGGCCTCCTGTGTTTTTATTCAATACATGTGATTTAGTGTTGCTGTGCTGAAAGGTAACATTTTTTTACAATTTAGCATGAATTAATCCTTAGAGGAAAAATATCAATGACTTGAGTTTCCTACAATAGTTTATAGAAAGTATGCTTATTCTGAGGTATCAAAACACATAGTTCTACTGTGCCCAGACCAAGAAAACATTTACATTTCTCTGTGGCACTCAGTGGATTGTTCTTTGTACTCAGTGTTTTCTTGCAAACCCTTCTCAGCTACAGAACACAAGATTCATTCGGTAATGTAGACTGGAGCAGTACTAGTGTAAATCCAATTTTAAGTGATAATGTGTTAAAACTTGTTTCAAATATGTGTACATTCATAGATTCATACATTTACATTTCCTGCAACTATTAAGGTAAGATATTCTGGTAAAGTTTTGTATGCTTTGGCTCTTCATCTAACTGTGTAGTATAAACATAAAAACTACATAAATTGTTACTGAATGCAAAGTCGTCTTTAATTTTGTCTTTAGTAAATATATTTCACAATGGGAATGCTTTGTCCTGTTTAGATTGTGACTAGACAATAGTGGTAAGAACTATATAAAAGTTGGAACCTTAAGAATACTCCAAAAAAATTGAATGTTATCTACAAATTACTTTCAAATCTATGTCAGTTGTGCATGATTGCTCCAAGAAACTGCCTTTAAATCTTACCAATTTTGAGTGCTCAAAATCAGCACTCCAGCTTTAATTTAGAACTGAATTTTTTTACTAAAAGCCACATGTAGCATAAAAATACTGGGCCATCCATATGATCTTACGCGTGTGTTTAGATGTCAAGCATTTATTGGTTCATTTAGATGTACATAAATTGCTGTACATTCTGTTTTTAATTTTATTTGATCAGGAGAGTGTTAATTAGGTAATGCCAAGTTTATTTATCTATCTTTGGCCACAGATACACAACCTTGTACTGTTTGGGAGATTGGTATAATTTTGTTGGAGACACAGATTCCAGTAGTATTCACATATCAAATGGTTTTTGCTTGCTGGGTTGTTTTTTTTTTCCTCATGTTTGAAACAGCTCTGTAAATGAGCAGAGCCAAACTGCAGTCAATTAAGTATGAATCAATACAGTGCAGATCTTTGTTCTGTCAATTATAGATACTGATTGAATATTTTAAAAGTCCAACTCTAGTTAGGGGTCTGTTGCAGATTTAAATCGCAACGATGTTTTCTGTTTTCTTGGTTTTAGTGTTAAGCAGTAGCTTGCTCTCCAGTTGTAAATATCTATCTGGAGAACTTGAAATTTGCTATAAAGACTTTAGTACATGTCTTTCAGCATCATTCTGTGCCCCTTAAACTGCTCTTAAAAGTAAAATACCCACGTGCTGTTAGTATCGGCTTCCCATAACTGTGGAATCAATTTCCTATAATTAGCAGAAGCTCTTTGGACTCCGCAGTTCCTAGTCTGTGGTTTGATGATCATCACTGCAGTTTAGACAGCTTGTTAAGGGATCAAGACTTGGCTCAGAGTGATTTTTTGGTTGGAAATCTTCAAAACACTTCCTATTTAAGACAGTTAAGAAAAAACCTTTTTTATTTAAGGTATCTCTCTACTCCTCTACTCAATATTTGTGCCTTTTTTTCTCCCCCTTTTATCCCTTTATACTGAATATGGGAAATGTTTCTCCTGAGTTCTACTTATGCACAAAACCTTACTGCCCCTCGTCATTATATACTTTCGTTTTTAGTTTGATCTCTGGTTGTCACTAAAGTAACAGCATATGTTAAAATCAAATCAGATTTTCCTCACAAGTATAATATTTCCTAATATTCTCTCATTTCATTCTCAGACTGTCTAGCTGGTGACTCACACTTCTGTGTTCCAGATCTCTACTGAGACCAACATTTTTTGGTGAAGATCAGTAAGAGATAATTGGTATATCTGTACAGAATTACCCTAAATCATTCTGTCATATTCAGGAGGGCAATTAATAATTGTTAATAGCAGAATTTAAAAGTCTGTGGGATCATGCCTGCATATATTATTTTCTTTCTTCAGTTTGTATCTGAATGACCAACACATGTCAAGTGTCCCTGACTTGGTGGGAACCCAGAGCAATGAGCTTGCAATGCATCAATGTCCCCCAAACTGCATCTACATTCCAACAGGAAACTTAGATGATGTGATATCATACTTGTGAGGTTGCCTTTTCCACTACTATGGTTTGTCCTGGTTAACAGGCATTAAGCGTTTTGTTTCTTTTGTAATTTCTTTCTGTAATTTTTGTTTGCATACCTCCTGTCTCAAGGAATCCTTATTAAAATAAGATTTGTTCTCATAGGCTGTTTCGTTCATCTAGTGAAAACATGAAGAAATAGAACAGGAATTGTAGAGCTTTTCACTGGTTTAAAAGTAGGGGTTGTGCTAAAACAGACAAGGACTTTAAAAGATCAAAACAGTTATTTATTTCAATTCATTTTGGTAGTTTTAAAAAATCAGAGTTTGCCTCAGTTTTTTTAAATTTTGGTAAATATTTGAAACTATATTTTTGATTGCTTTTTAAGAAAAAACTTATTAAATGACAATTACACAGTGCAAACAAGAAGTCTATTTTTTTATTTCCCAGATACGCATTAAGTGTATCTTCTGGAGAATTTGGTGGTTTGCTAGGTTGTTTAACCAGGCTAGATTGAAATAATGTTATCCTGTATAACAGCCTCGGTACAACTTTTTCTGTACAGCTTAAATTCTTGAGCTGGTTATCATTGTCTTACATTTTCACTGGAACAGGTTAGTAAGGGCAGTCTTGTATTTCTCTGTTCTAAATACTGTTTGTTGTTATGGTCTTGTATGAATTATGTTCCCACATGCTTTTCATTCCTTCCTTGGGTCTCACTCAAATGTAGAGCTTTCTTGTCTTTAGTTTTCAAGGCCTGTTAGGTCCTATGCCTGCTTACTCGCTTTGAAAGCTCTTCTTCAGAACTCACATGCCAATTGACATCTCATACAGAGTGTTAATTTTGAGTAGCTTCTTATTGAATTGTCCAAGACAGTCTTATCTATGACTGTCTCACAAAGCTGCCATTTATTTTCTTCTTTCTTTTGATTCTCCTTTTCTTTGGTCCACAGTAAAAGAAATAATTTTTTAAAAGCTCCTCAAAACAGGGAGGGGGGGAGGAGAATAATTTGTTACATCCTTATGTTCACTGCACTGAGACTTCTACCTACCATGATGACTAGTATGTCTTGCCATTTCCTTATAATCCTCGTTAGCACCTCTGTGCTTTGCTGTTTCAGTTGTAGATGGTTAGCATTTTGTTTTTGGGACTATATGGTCCTGACTTTCTGTTTTGGCTGTTAAATAAATCCTTTTCTACAAAATCATTAAGGTATTTTTTCCAAAGTAGTATTTTAGAGTATTTTTGTGGGAAGTGTTTGAGTCTCATTTCTGTGTTTTAACAGAAGGGCTTTGCTGATGTATAGAAGTAACTGGTTGTTAGGTATCCCTTAGCTGATGGCTGTAAAAGATCAGGAATAGTCAACCTACTGGTGGAGTCACCTGAAACATAAAAAAAATTACAAGCAGATAAGAGCATCTAACAAATGAGAACAGAGGAGGGTGTAACATTTGACAGCTTTCACATGTTAATGCTTTAAAGAAAGAAAAAAAATAATGAGTTGTAGCTCTGGCTCCTAGGACAGGGGAAGCAATTGAATCCTGAGTGGTTTGTATGATAGAGGTTGGTAAGACCATGAACATATATATAGGCAAGCTTCATTGTCTCCTTTTACTGCAAGACCTCTAAATTACTTTTTATTGCTGACTGATTTAGTAATATAACAAGCTTTGTTGGTACTGTTGTCAGCTCAATGGAAGAACTTTTTATTTGTGACCAGTTCAAATACAAAGAACATCTAAGAGCAGGAAGGATTCTGAAGGGATAATTTAGTCTCATTAGAATTAAACTGTAAGTGAAGACATAAAAATGAACTGATTTTTTTTGTTTTCGGTTATTTGTACATTGCTGAGGTATCTGAAATTTTCCCTCAACATTCGTACAAGGTAAATTTTGCCTAATTCTCTAGGAAGTAAAAATAATTTTTCTGAATATTTTCGACGTGAGGAAAAGGTCAAAAACAGATATGTAATCTTAATGTCATTGAGACCTTCTGATGCTATTTACTAGTAATTCACCTTGTTGATACTCATTAAGTCAAGAATGCTGCTTATTGGAGTAGTATAACTTAAATCAGAGAATGGGAGTCAGATGAAGGTTTCATATCTGAATAAATAAATAGTAAACAACTCTCCAATAGTTGTTGTTTTTTTTTTTCATTTCATGGAAGCTGGTAACTTTTACCTTAGTTTGCTTAGTTTTTGTGACATATTTCAGACAGGAGACTCCAGCAATAGAACAGTGAAACTGTGGCATTATACTTTACCAGTCTAAATAATACTCAGAACTTTCAGAAATCCTAGTGTCTTTGCAAAGAGAGTATCATATTATTTTGGTGTGCAACTGATTTTGCAATTTGGTAAATGCAGTGTATATCCTCTTTCACTTGTCTCTGTAGGTAGCTAGCTGCTGCCTTGTTTTCCTCTATGCTAGAATACTCAGATTTTATCCTGTTTTATTGATTCTGTATTTGATACAACTCTATCTGTCTCAATTATCTGAAACTGTTTAAAAACATCAATGAACAAAGTTCCAGAACACTGTGAGTAGGAGAATATTGTATTTAAATCCAGAGAAGCTCAGGGTGTTTAGATACAAGCCTTAGAGGAAGAACTCCAAGTCTTGTCATAATGTGGCTTAAACCACGTAACTTTCTCTCCAGGGCATTTTGATTATTAGTATTGGAAGAAAGGGTGAAAACTGCAATGGTGGTTGGAGAATATTTAGGGACATATCACTGCAAATCTGTATTCACTTAAGTTATTTCCTAGGCATCCATGATTGAAAGATGCCAGAGATTATATAATGAGCTAGATGCTTGGTTCAACCCAATAGACCATTTACAATAGGCTGAGAGGATTTTCCTCTGATGGAAAAGAGGAAGAGGGTATATGTAAACAGTAGGCTTTTATGTGTTTTGTAAAGATACTAAATAGAGGCAGAAAGGAGGATCCAGGAGACTATAGACCTGTCAGTCTGACCTTGGTACAAGGGAAGGTCATGGAGCAGATCATCTTGAGTGCCGTTAAAAGTCATATAATGGACAACCAGGGGATCAGGCTTAGTCAGCACGGGTTTATGAAAGGCAGGTCCTACCTCACAAACCTGATCTCCTTCTATGACAAGATGACCCAACTATTGGACAGGGGAAAGGCTATGAATATTGTTTACCTGGATTTTCAAAAAGCATTCGATACAGTTTCCCATAGAATTCTCATAGAAAAACTGGCTGCCCATGGCCTGGATGAGTGAACGGTCTGCTGGAGCAAGCACTGACTGGATGGACGGTCCCAGAGAGTGGTGGTCAGTGGAGTTAAATCCAGCTGGAGGCTGGTCACAAGTGGTGTTCCTCAGGGCTCAGTGTTGGGACCATTTCTGTTCAACATCTTTATTGATGATCTTGATAAGGACATAGAGTGTATCATCAGTGAGTTCACAGATGACACCAAGTTAAGCGGGAGTGTGGATCTGCATGAGGATAGGGAGGCTCTACAGAGAGACTCGGATAGATTGGATCAGTGGGCCAACATTAACGGGATGAGCTTCAGCAAGGCCAAGTGCCAGGTCCTGCACTTGGGCCACAACAACCCCATGCATGGCTAAAGGCCTGGGGAGGTGTGGCTGGAGAGCTGTCTGGAAGAGAAGGATCTGGGGGTTCTAACTGACAAGCAGCTGAACATGAGCCAGCAGTGTGCCCGGGTGGCCAAGAAAGCCAACGGCATCCTGGCTTGTATTAGAAATAGTGTGACCAGCAGAAGTAGGGAGGTGATAGTCCCCCTGTACTCTGCACTGGTGAGGCCACACGTTGAGTATTGTGTCCAGTTTTGGGCACCTCAATACGAGAGAGATATCGAGGTGCTGGAGTGAGTGCAGAGGAGGGCAATGAACCTGGTGAAGGGCCTGGAGAATAAATCCTGTGAGGAGGGATTGAAGGAGCTGGGACTGTGTAGTTTGAGGAGGAGAAGGCTAAGGAGAGACCCCATCACTCTCTACAGCTACCTGAAAGGACGTTCTAGAGAGGTTGGTGCTGGTCTCTTCTCACAGGTAATTAGCGATAGAACAGGAGGGAATGGCTTTAAACTGCAACAGGGGAGGTTTAGACTGGACGTTGGGAAAAAAATGTTCATGTAAAGAGTGGTCAGACAGTGGAACAGGCTGCCCAGGGAGGTGGTGGAGTCACCATCCCTGGATGTGTTTAAGGGTTGTTTAGATGAGATGTTGGGTGATATGGTGTAGGGGAGAACTCTGTAGAGTAGGGCTGATGGTTGGACTCGGTGATCCCAAGGGTCTTTTCCAACCTGAATGATTCTGTGATTCTGTAATAAGTATCAGAGGTTTCTAGATTACAAAAGCTGGTAACTGTAATACTGATACTTTTTTTTTCTGGTTTTGAGTCTGTTATTTACCTGTTTTCGGATGGCTTTTTAAAAAATTTTTTTATTTTACAGTGGTATCTGCTATGTCTGTGGTATCTTTATGTCTACTATTGGTTTTTTTGAGACTCTAGTCCGTGCATGTGAGATACCATACATGCATGTAACCATTAGGTGGTTAAAATGCTGTACAAAGAAATGTAACATCAAATAGAAATTCACTCACTTAGAAAACATGCCAGGGGGATTAATCTTGTCTCTTAATTAAATAATATTATTTTTTTTTAATTACTTGCAATAAGATATAAGGTCAGTCAATAAATTACTCTTGCAGCACAATGACAGCTAAGGAATGCCTCTGCAGTAATTGGAGTTAAATAAGGGTAGGCTGTAGTGAAAAGAGACCATACTAGAGGTATGTGGAATAGAAGCAAACTGGAAAGGTAAACTCCCATTTATCCTTTAACACACAGAAAAAAAATCAGTTAAAGTTGACAAACTGACTTTATGGTACAATATATAATTAATTTTTAGAAGTGATGTTCTGGAATTATCAAGGCCAAAAGCTTTAAAAGGCATTCAAATGCATGGTCAGGTATAGAGAAGTTTTCCTACTTCTCTACTGCAGGTGTCTTTTCCTCTGTTCTGTATTGTGCTCAGATTTTTCTTTCTCATTTTTCCACTATTTCACTTTGGTGGTGTGGTTCTCCTGACAGATATGGAGATGAAGAGAAATTCAGGAGGTTATATACTGTAGATTTAATGTGTGATTTAACTCCATTTCCTGTGATAATGAATGGTAATGAATAAGAAATAAGCTGGGTGTGTTTGCTTAATGATTAGTCTTTAACAATTGATGTCTCATGCTTATGGTTGAGCGTAACAGTCAACACTGACTGAAACGAACAGTGCTTTTTGCTATAACTTCTTTGGTGTTATCTTAAAATCAAGGTCTCTGCAAACAATTGTCTTTTCGATATTTGTTTGCTGGTTTGTTCCATGGTAGAAGATGGGAGAAGGGTTTTCTGGGCAGAGGTCCTGTAGCCATATATATGAGGCCACTGGAACTTCCTGGTAAATACAGACTAAACTGATAGAAACTGAATAAAACTTAGGTGCATGGAATAGAAGGTGGTGTGTGTAAGTGATAAGAAATATATATTATTATAAAATGTTACTTCAGTTGAAAATGATAGCATAAAAATGCCAGTTGCTAGCAAGATGATTCAGCACGCTTAACATTTTTCATCCGCAGCTATGTGTGTTTCTTTAAAATACCATTTGTTAAAAATAATTCTGCAGATTATTTGCAGAGAAGTTGGAAGCAGAGGAATTTGAGGCCAAAGTAATGTTGAGGGAGAAGGGGATGAGAAAGAGGGGAGAGAAGGGGGTGAGGGTAGTGGGGCAAACTCCCGTTGCGTTATCTCCATGTGTTATACATGGTCAGATCTGTACCACTACTGAATAATGGGAAGATTTCTACTGGCAGCCTGCACAAAAATGTGGTAGTTAATATTTTAATGTGGCCATAGGATAAATGAATAGAATTTCCTGATTAATTATTAGAAATAATTCCATTCAAAAAGGAAAAGTGCTTTACTTCTACAGGCCATTGGTATACTTTATA
Organism: Athene noctua; assembly: GCF_965140245.1. Taxonomy (NCBI): domain Eukaryota; kingdom Metazoa; phylum Chordata; class Aves; order Strigiformes; family Strigidae; genus Athene; species Athene noctua. The sequence continues at coordinate 101,521,752 of NC_134037.1, read as the reverse complement.
TTGTTTCTGTTTTGGGTTGTTTTCAGTTTAGGCACTGAACTTACTAGAGGTAAGTCACTCGGAGGTGATGTTTATTCTTCCAGGCCTTTTTATTAATTGTATGTGTATTTACTGTTTGTCATATTACCTCTTGTTCCTTCACTGTTTCTCTATTTCTGAAACTATTTCCCAGTTTGGCAGAATTCCTATGTATTTGAATGATTAGGTCAGTACAGCCATTCATTTTGTTTCTTTGATATTATTTTTCATATCTTAGAAGTATGGCAATGTGCATTTTACTATATTCTTAATGTAAACTATGTCTAGATCGTTTTCTTGCAAATAATTTTTTGACAATAAAAATGTGAACTTCTACAAAGTAACAGTTCTTCCTTGTGTTTGTGTAGGGGAAAATGCAGTGTTGCACTTCTGAATGAGACAGAATCTGTGCTGTCATATCTGGAGAAAGAGGTAATGTGACTTTTATTTGGGTAAATATTGGGATGGGTTTATGGGTTTTTTTTATGGCTGTATTTTTAATAAATGGGGAGACAACATTTTTGAAAATTTTTCTTGAATAAATTAGAAAATCATGTTGAAAACGCTGATTTAAAAAATCTTATTGGATAAAAAATTGACACTCTTAAATGACAGTTTTATTATTAATATAGTTGTATTTGGAAAAAAAATAGTTAAAAGTAATTCATGTGGCATCTTACAAAAGAAAAATACACAGACTTTTTCCTGTAGCAGATACTTAAGGGGGAATTCATACGGCTTGTTTTGTTTTGTTTTTTTCTTTTTTCGTAGAGGTGTTATAGAAAGAAGAGTCTTCCTGTGGTGGACAGGGAGAGACGAGGGGGTCCTAGAGAGGGCAACTTAGCATAGGGTTTAATTTAAAGGGTTCTGAATTACTGTATGGAAAAAATCTCCTCACCTTTCATTTCCCGTTGAAGAAACTTAGGATGCTTAGCTTTACAAGAGGGGAAGAAAATTCCTCAAGAATTTGAAAGAGAGTTGTATTGCAAAATACATTCAAAATAAACATATTTTCTTTGGAGAGGCTTAATATGACATCAGACAGACAGATGTTTTTAGCTGAAATTAGCATGTCTTTATTTTTAAATTTCTACACCAAAACCACTGATAAAAACTTTTCTGAAAACAGGATTTGCCCTATACTTCATGGGATTGTACCAGACATGCCGATACTATTTTTGTGTAAGCCCTCTTCAGACACTGATAGTGTTTTATGATTTTTTGAGTTGTAATTTATAATGCAAAGTCAGCATGGTAGTATTTAGGGGAGGAAACATGTTAAATTCAAAAAGCAGTTGTTTATTCTTTTCAAATCTATTGATGTATTTTTGTCTATGAATCTTTTCATTATTGCTCTATCTTGAAATAACTCCTAGCAATGAGAGAGGCTTCAATTAGCCTTTTAAAAGTACCCATGATACATCTGCATTATTTTAAATAAGGATTAAGGTACCAAAACTGTGCCTTGCAAAAGTGTGCAAGTAGGGTTCCTTTAATAATTTCCAAATGGAAAGTGATACAGGTTTATAAACCTAATTTTAAAAATCATTATGCTGTTGCAAATATGTCTTCTTTTTTAGGATACTTTTTTTTATTCATTGGTGTATGATCCATCACTGAAAACGCTTTTAGCAGACAAGGGAGAAATCAGAGTGGGGCCTAGATATCAAGCAGATGTGCCAGACATGCTTGCAGAAGGTAAATACATGATCTTTGATTAGTCAACAAAATAATCCTCATCTTTCATTATTACTTACGTTGACTTTCTGAACTAAACTAATCAGCATAGAGGCAGAGTGAGTAAAATAGTAGATCTTTAAAAATTGACAAATACCTTTTGGTATTATAAAGAAAGAAAGAAGGAAAGGATACTTGAATAGCTTTTGAAAAGGCATTGTCCGTTTCCAGTTTGTGCATAACACAATTTAGGCATTCAGTGTTTGTTTACTTGTTATATGGTCTGGTTAGATCTTATAGGCCTAGATGTAGGCCTCATGGAAAGATGATGCTGAGCACCAACCCATTTTCTAGAAAAATAACATGGTAACAAACAAATGAAAAACGTATTCTTTGACTCACTTTTCAAATAGTATTTGCATAGAGAATGTATGTTGGTGTGTCGTCTTACTTTAAAATATTTTTAAAAATAGTTAAAATGGCTTACATCTTCTCTGTTTGGTAGCAGGAGTGAAACAAATGTTTCAAGCCTTGGCATATCTTTAAAATCAGTGGTATTTTTAAAGTAGATTTTATTTATTTCTAATCTAGCACAACTATCTTTACCTTAGGCTTTTGCTAAGTAGAAACTTTATTTTTTTAAACAAAATTTCAAGTAGAATATTTATTTAGTGTTTGGATGTTATTTAAGAAGCATCAGCACGCTCTGTGTCTTGTTATGTTTGAATTATATTTACATAGTAAATTTTAAAATGAGCTGGTTTTGTCAGTGAAATATGCACTCATCATTGAGTGCTAACAAAAACAAAAGTTTCATGAGGAGTATCTAGACACAAATACTATTTTCAAGAATCATGGTATTTATTCCTTAATAAGAAAAGATTATGTGACAGGAATATCACTTGCAGTAAGTCAAAGGAGGTCTGAATGCCACAAATGTGTCTATTTATAACCTTAAATGGTGTGGTTTTCATTTGTAATGGGCTGGGGTTTTTTCTGCTATACTTTTTCTTTCATACAAAATAAGCATTATTTCTACAAGGCTTATTTAATAAACTGTATAAAACATGAATGATTTAATTTCTGGCAAGTGGCAGATTATTTTACAATGGATGCCATTTAGTAGCTCACCTGCATTATTATTCTGACTTTTAATAACCAGAAGTAAACTGTAGGAAGACTTCTCCAGATTTGTTTATAAGGCATACAGACTTGTTTCAGAACAAGTTTATGACTAGAATGTGATACACTGCAATTCTTGCTGTAAAATGTGCCTGTCATAGGGAAACAAATAATTATGTAGGCATTCATATGCTCAAGAGGAAAGCTTCCCAGAGTATGAGAGAAAATTACTGTCTCAATGTGTGTATCAAGTAGCCAGGAAGTATTGATGTGCTTCTGAAGTAGCTGGCTGAATTGGTGGGTTTTCAGGATGAGCTGGAGTGTCTGCCAGGCAGGAGGGTTTTTCCTACTGAATTCTGCTACTTACATTACTAAAGACAGAGCCTAATTATGGAATAGTGAATGCTACATATAAAGTAAATGTTTTTCCCATGGAAATTTTACTTATTTATTATTTTTTTTTCTAAAATTAAATTCCATATTTATTAGAAGTTAAGTTACTAAGTTCTTCTGGAGCTTAACTTTCTGAGTTAAATCCTTGATTCAGTTAAATGAGAAGATGATCTTTTTTTTATGTGATGAAGACAGGATTTCACTGTGTGTTACTGTCTTGTTTTTCTCACGCCCCATTAATCCTCAAAGTGCAGTTAAGTCTTCTTGCTGTCTCTAGTAGGTGATAATAGTCCATCACTTATTATTAGGGTTCAGAAACATCAAGCTGTCCACAAACCAAAGACCAGGTGGTATACAGAGCACTATTTTGGCAGTTTAGTTGGATTAATCTGCATGTATTTCCAGTGGTTGGTGGAAAAAAGTTTCGTTTTAGGAGGATAAAAATATGTGAATTATTGTAGTTTTGACTGACCGTTACCTAAATGTTTCTGTAATCTTCTGACCTCCAAGGAAAAGAAAAAGGTGATTCAGCTATTACTGTGTCTTTATGTAAGCTGACAGCCTGAAAGTTAATCCATTCACTGTCAAGCCTTTTCAGTCATGAAAACAAATCTAAGCAATGTTTAAAATTAATAGAATAAAATAGAGATGTTTGCAAATACGGAATTCCATGAAGATTTCTGATTTTTGAAATAAATTTTTGTGCCTGTATTTTTAAAAGTAGCTAATGATCTGTATGTCCAAATTATTATGCCATAATGTATGGTTCTTTAAAACTAAAAGCCTAGAGCAATCACCGTAAATTAAAAGAAATCATTTAGCTTCGATAATTTAGACAACTTCGAGTCAAAGATCACTTCAGAAAAATTAGGTTGTGTCATCTAATAATAGTATTAGATAATAAAATAGAAAGCATTGCCAACTTTACTCACACTTAAAATTTGTTCTTTAATGTAAAGGAAGTATACCTTTTTGAATGTTATTGGTAGGAATATTTTATGTTTACAGAAAATCTCCCAAACTATTTTAAAAAAAGATTTAGAAAAATCGAAGATTCACATGCCATCAGTTATTTTGTTTCAAAAGTTACTGGCATGTAATTCAGATGACTGAAGGCATGCCAGGTCAGATTAGCTTTCAGAAGGCCAGTCACAAAGTGGCTGAAAAAAAAAAAAAGTTCTTTGAACTGTCAAAGCCCTTCCACATCTATAAACATTAAATTATTTTGATGTAAACACACTGATGTATTCTAGTAGATAAAAAATTCAAATTGCTTTCATTTTCTCTATACTGTGATAATTCATGTTCTGTCTGGACTACTATATCTTTTTTTTTTAGTGTTAATTGGAGAACTATATATATTTTCTTTGTGGGAATAGATTTTATTTTTTTTCCCCTTGCACTGATGTTACCATTTTTCTGTCCTTGAGTAGAACATACTCCAAAACCTGGTGTTTAGATCAAACTTTGTATAATGCAACATACCTTCTCCCCTCTATCTCCACCTTGGGTGAATTGGATAACTTTATATTTCTCTTTAATTTTTGAAATGAAAAGAATGTTTGCTTTTTAAAAAAGTTATTAAAATCAAGATACATAATAAAGTATTTCAGGTCCAACTGTTTTTCCACTTTGAGATACATTGAATCGTAAATCCTTTCCACAATTACAGTAAACAAATATAAACAAAGTTTAAAACTGGCTGAAGATGCCTAAGCCTTCTTTATCTATGCTGGTTTTGTTTGTAGTGGCTTAGCTAAATCACTTAGATATACATTTAGTGAAGATCTTTAACTTTGGAGAAAGACCAGAGCAGATTTCTTTCAGCCCATCTCTTGTTACATTTATGAGCATCTTCGGGAGTAAACCTATGATCAAAGTTGTCAGATTCAAATGATATTATGGTTCTGTGAAACCCTTCTTTCTCCTCCCAGGTGCAAGTGCTCCAGTCTTCCTAGACTATAGTTTGAAGATTGTGAGAGTCTTTTTAGTTGCTCTTATTACACAGGAGAACAGGAGACTATATTCTACAGCATTGACTGAAATTCTGGCTAGTGTGATGCTAAAGAAGGTCCTTTCTCTGCTTTTAACCACACATTCTCCAGCGGCTTATTCTGTCAATATAGCAGGTGTTTATTTTCAAACCTGTTTCCAGTTGTGCTCCTCTGCACAAAGCAAGGATAAAAAGATTTATCTCTGAGAACCAAAGCATGCATTTGGACAAAGTGTATCTTGTTTCAAGCATCCCTACTGTACAGTCCCAGAGCAAGGTACCTTGTTCTCTATATGTGCTGTCTGGGGCATCTACCTACTGTATTTGTCAACAGCTAATGAAATATGTGACTAGTAAGTTCAAAAAACAAAACACACACCCCCAAACAAACAACAAAAAACTCTATACAGTTTTGCTTTGGGTAAGTCATTCTTATGATTATTTGATTAAAAGGCGTACTTTTATGAATTATTCTGCTAACAGTTATCTTGAATTTCTCTAATTTGCTCCCTTTTTAAAGAGAGCACGTTGCTAAGATCTTAGACCCTTAGGTAGTTTATAGACCTTATGGCTATTATCTCCGAAGACTTTAGTTATTTGAATGCCCTCTGAAATTTGGACAATGTTTTAGCAAATAGGAGGATGAAAGAAGAGTGACAAGACTAAAAAAAGTAGTAATTAACCCTACATCTGGTAGCATGTCTTCATCACAATGCCAGTTTTCTTCTTCTGTGGCTTTAGATGACTTCAGTTTAGTTCTAGCTGAAGGGAAATTTATAGTACATTAAGGTACTCATTCATATATTTAGTAAAGTAAGAAATTTATTGGGGGATGAAGGGACTGAGGGGAACAGCTGTGTGGAAAAGGCCCTGGGGTGCTGGCAGACAGCAAGGGAATGTAAGCCAGCAGTGTACTTCGGCTGCGAAGGAGGCTAACAGCATTCTGGGCTGTGTCACCTGGCACATAGCCAGTAGATCAAGGAAAGTAAGTGATCATCCCCCTTTACTGAGCACTCATTAGATCCCATCTAGATACTGCATCCAGGTTTGAGTCCCCCAGCATGGGCTAGTTATTGGTAAACTGAAATAAGTTCTGTGAAGACCATCACACTTCATGGGGCTAGAGCACTTGCCCTGCAAGGACAGTCTGAGGGAATTGAGCTTGTTCACCCTGGAAAAGAGTTGGCTTCAAGGTGGTGACGAACTGCAGCTACCCAGTGACTTGAGGGGAGGTTGTTGAGAAGACAGACAGGTTCTTGAAAGTGGTGCATAGTGGGAGGATGAGATAAAAGATAGAATTTGAAAGATGAGGTTCAGAATGGCCATGAGCAGAAGTTTTTTTTCCATAAGTATGGTCAGGTAGTGGAGCAAATACCGAGGGAGGTTGTATCATCTCTGTCATTAGAGGTTTTCAAGACTGAAGTGGATAAAGCTCTGGTCTCATCTCACAGCTGAGTCTTTTTTGAGGAGGAGGCTATGCTAGACATCTCCTGCGATCCCTTCTAACTTGAACTGATTCTACTATGGTGCTACAGTTTAACCACCTACTTACGAGATTCAGCCTTTTACCCTGGGGAAGTGCTTCTTTATCCATAGAGAGCGGGTTGGGATTGGAAGTTTACCTCTTATTGAACAAGCATGTGAGTGGACAGTTGTTTAATCAAAACACCTATGCTTCAAAGATGATCTTAGGCACCATATTTTTCTGTGCTTATCTACAGTCATATTTCATTAAGAGAAGCTGAAAGAGAAACCTCAAACTGCTACCTTCCCTCCAGTGATGATGCAGGGTAGTAAATAACTTCTTTGTACATGTTCAGTCATTGTCATTAGTATGCTCAGTTTCAGCTGACTTTTCCATAAAGGCTTGAGACAATATGTTGAGCTTTTAGCAAATCTCAGTCTAAAAATAAAAGGAACACCTGAATATTAGGAAGTTCAAACACTAATGCTAAGCTAACAGCATTACTACCTCTCAAAAAGTCTTCGGTATAATTAGATTATAATACTGTAATATAAGAAAAAGTATAACATATGCACAATATGATTCAGTTAACAAAGCAACTACTAACCTTTAAAAATTTTATTTCTATTGTAAAAACATGGCATAATTTCTGAGATTTAGTACAAAACTACCAGCTTGAAAGTAGGCTGTAGAGGGAATTAACCTTTAAACTTTCTCTACCTGTCTCAAGGTGTTCAGGTGGTTGAAGGGTGTCTTTTTGCACACAGAGATTCCCAATCTATGTTTTCCTGGGCGGCATCACAGTGACAGCTGTGCACAGCTATCAGTGTGCACATGCTTATCTGAGCAGTGGAAAGTGCACAGTAAGAACGTTTTACTGTGAATTAATTGTCTGTGTATAGCAGCAGTTTCTGTCAGCTCATCAGGCTCTGCTCGTAGTGCCTGCTGTAAGGATTCTGAGTACTGAGCAAGTCATGTGGAGATAGAGATCTTTGGGCAAAAGAGAGGCGTGTCAGTGGGAAACGTGGTGATGGATGCATGAAGGGTTAGGTTTGGTTTGCAGTTGGTGGGAAATGAGATTTCAGTCTCCATGCAAAGGTATATGGAAGGAGACAAGCATCAAGGTGTTGACAGGTGTGGTGGGTAATAATTAGATTTAAAGGTTTATCTAGAGAACAGGTTGCTAGTGCTAATTGAGTACTGTCACCAGCAATGGCAAACTGTTTGCAAATTCCTGTTTTAATTAGCGAGAGGGCTGATCTTGGTTAGAGTCACTGTTATGGGGATGTCTGTGTCCCGCTACATGGAATTTTCCTTATGCTAGTGGTCCACTCCCAGCTGAAGTCCTGTTCCTAGTCCAGTGCTGCTTATCTCTTGTATCTGTGTTAAAAGGAGACCACTGTATTCTGGGGAATTCTTTATGGAGCTGGGATCTGACACAATTACTCTGTGGCCATTTAAAGCAGTACAAAGAGTTTAGAGTTAGCAAGGAATAGGACTACCCACTTACTGAGACATATAGAGGAAGAGGAATGAGAGTCTCTGAAACGGAGGAAGAAGTAGCCCGTAGGAAAGACATTCTGTTCAAAGTTTTTTTTTTCTTTGTAATAAATAAAATTATAAACTATATTCATAGTATCTGTATAAAAACCCAGACTCCCTCGTACACATCTGAAAATATCCAGAGAGCATCTAGAAATAGCACCTGCTGTGAAGTTGGTTCCATTTCTTGAAGGCAAGGCATTTTAGAATTAATGGAGTTCAAGTAGCTGAGCGCTTAATAGGAAGACGGGGAGCAGGTGGGGAAGTTTAAGCTGTAAATTTTGGATGATGCACAGAAAATCTGTGTCCAAAACTTCTAAAACTTTTTTGTTCTGAAAAACCAAAATAATTCCTTCAGAGGTGTTTCCTAGTGTCTTTTTCCTGCAACTCAGTTGTGAGAGCATGTTGTTTTTAATGGACCAGATATATCAGATGGAAACTATTAAACTCAGAGTTCAAGCCTGTTAATGTTTGGGAATATTGGAATTTCAGCATTTTAAGCTTGAACATAGTTACATGTAAAGAGACAGATAAGAAACTCATACTGTTTCGATTTTTAACATCATGAAAGTTCAGGATGCTTAGACTCAGTGTATTTGATTTTCTGTTTTTTTAAATGCTTCCCATATACATTAAATTTTTATTGTAATTTAATAAATGAAAAATATGTTTTAGAATATTGGAACTCAACTGTATCTCATGAGGAGGGATCTGTTTTGTTACTTCGTGGTACATAATACTCTCATTTATTGGAAGAACCACTGCTGAATTGAAAAATCACTAATACTAGCCAGAGACCTGCAGGAGTGGCTTGAATGGTGCATCTGATTTTCTTGTCAAAAGTCTGTGTGCTGTATTATCTCTGTTGGTGTTGATGTAGTTGCAATGACTGCATTCTTTTGTGAGAAGATAAAAATCAGGCCTTTTAAAAATTCGTCAATATGAAATATTTTTCAGAAGATTCTGTATTCAGGTATTTAAGTTAAAAATTAGAGAGTTATGCAATTGTTAGACTCTGAAGACGATTGATGTGTGGCTGTGAGAAATGTCTGACAGGATAAACAAATATTGTGTCTTAGCATCCTATCAGTTTTCAGAAAATATGATCTGTAATTTGTGCTGAGTGATCAGTTTTATGACAATTGCTGAATGTGAGATCTGGGCACGTTAATATAATAGGTGGTTCTTGGAAAATAAAATGAAGAAAACAGTGCCTCTTTTCCTGAGTTCAGTATTTTCACAAATAGTATATGTCTAGCCTTTTGTTTTTAACTGGGTTTAAGAAATCATGAGGACTGATGATTTTGAGGCCATGTTAATATTTCCTTTGTGAGTGAACCAAGTTGCAAGGATAAATTAGTGGATTTAGTGCAAAACTTGTTGCTTAGGTTAGATCATCAAAGAAAGAATTGCTTTTCCTATGCACACACAGAAGGTGACAGCAGCAGCTTTAGGCTCTTTGAGTGGTGTGTTGGCATGTGAGGAAAAGATTTTAATGGAGAAAGCTGTCAGCCATAAAGTACAGTTCTGGATGGGATGAAGGGACTAGTTTGTGTAGTACACCTCTCTTGTTCTACATACAGCAATTTGGGAGTCCATAGTCTGTTGTCTAAAACTAGATCTCCTGGCAACTCAAGGTGACCTTACTGGGATCTAGACAGCAGAAGTCAAAGCTCAAATTCTGAAGCTAGAACTACCTTCAGGAGCAAGTATAAAAGGAGATGTTTATGCCTAAGTCTCATTTGCTTAAAGTGGATGCTCAGGAACCTTGTAGAAATCTCTTCCACCAAGTTTAGTCTGAAATGTGTTGAAGCTTCAAAGTTGTTGGAAAATCTAGTAAGTTAGCAGCAAAATAAATGATAACTTCAATACCAGTCAGAATATGCCAGAAGCAAAGAGGTCTTTGAGGGCGATTCAGTCAACTAAAATATGATGGCTTTCCAGTTTAATGAATTTTTCAGGAGTGTGTGGGACAACAGATATGAAAAGCCAATTCGGGAGTTCTACCTGTGGAAGCTGCAGTAGAATACCAGACATAAAAGGTATGATTGTGCTAACCCAGTAAGACTTACCTTTATGGTCAGAGAAAAATGTTGCCTAAACCTGATTCATATCAGCTGAAGATGGATGTGTAAAATAGATCAGAGGACGTTTAAGGTTTGATGAGATGAATCTCAACAGAAGTAGTACACCAGAATGAAACTCCTGTTTATGAGTACTCAAACATATTTTGTTCTTATATGGAGTTTCTGTTGGTTGCACTTTTGCCTTTGAGTTACATGAAATTTTTTCTGTAATACCTTCTAAAAGAAGGAGCTGTGGTAGTCACCTGTCTGATTCGTAGACTTTTGTTACTAAGCTCAGTGGAGTAAATTTTGCATAATTAACTGTCAAATGCATGATCATCACAAATAGTAAAATACTCTTTACAATGTTGTTCATGTCAGGTTTTAATAGGATTATGATATCCTTTACATCAGTGTTGCCAATTTCTCGTCTAGGGAACTGAATTAGTGATTTATGTGCTAGCCAATTAAATGCCTGTTTATAGACTTTTATCAGTTTTACTATAAATCAGATAAAGCACATGTAAATGGCCTCTTTGTGCCTGTTTTCAGTAAAGACTTCATTTACTTCTGCCTAACCTTGCAGATGCAAGGGAAATCTGTAGTTTAGGATTGCAGCCACGTATACTACAGAAGCTCAGTTAGGTATTTAGAAGCTCTGCATTATAAAACAGTACTTTATGAAGTCTCTTCAGTAATGTTATTTTAAAATATTTGTTGCCTCTTGGTACAATTCATTGAGGTATTAAATGCATGTATGATTTTGATCAAACAAGCAGTTACATGGGTTATGTTGGTTCTTCCTTATATATTTACTATGCTTACGCTATTCTTAGGTAATGTGGTAATGGAAATTTCTGAGCTTCAATTCTCATATCACTCACAACTTCTGTGTTAACAGTGAAATGGTAAATTAGAAGAGTTGGAAATGGTCCTGTTAAGCAATTAGCTCATAAAATCTGTTCAACAGTCGAAGTGAGCAGTGCAGATTTTCTGCTTGGGGATTGTTTGGTCTATTTTACCCCCTGTTCCTGCCCTGAATTGTAAAAGCAGGTCTGCCTTTCTCATTTGCTTGATGCTTAAAGACAAGTCAGTTGGAGTTTTAGTCTTTATAACAAGAGAGCCATGATTTCCTACTGTCTTTAGCCTCTTGAGGAGACTTAAGCATCTGTTCTCATTCTTACATTTGTAATGAACCTCCTATTGTCAATAACTTGAAGGAAATGGCTAAAGTAGCTGTCTTCTCTTTTTGCCTTCTGGTTGCAATGCAGCATGAATAGTCTGTGCTGCGTTGTTGACGTGGAAGGTTGTGCATGATTGCTGTCGGAAAGATTTCTTTATTAATAATAGCCATAGAGTATTGGCTGAGATTGTTCAAATACTAAATGAGTTCTGTTGGGTAGGCAGTCTTATGAAGGATACAGCTATTTATTGTATGCTGTGTATGCACTTATTATCCCAAATAATGTATCGCAGTGAGCACTCAAATCACCTTTCAAGCAGCAACATCTTAGAGTTTAATTGACCTTGCTGGTTTTTTTATACCTCAGTAACTTTGCCTAAATGGACTTATTGTAAATTGAGGGTTTTTTTCCATTTGCTGTTTTATTGCAAGTCTGATTTTTCTTTTAAGTTTATTCTGTAGAAGATGAAAAACAAATATCAGATGCAGATGAAATCTTTTTTGCATTTGAATAAATCAAAATACATCTCATCCTAAATAAGTTATTCTCTGAATTATGTTTTGTTTACATTTATGCAAATGAATAGTCCTGTTTAGCTTTAGAATACTATAGTCACAGGGGATTTGCATATTCATAAAATTAAGTTTATTTTTTTAAAAAAAGAAAGACAGAACCAGAGATTTCATTTTCATTTAGTGGGGTTTTTTTGAAGAATACAATGTCTAGGCATTGTGGTATCCCTCTTTCTAAAACAAGTACTTTAAATATTGTTAATAATCATATGTAGTATGGTACTGTTAATTATACACAGAAACATTTTCACTATGCTTTCCTGAAAACTGTGTTGCCTCAGGTTGTGTTATGTCAGGAATTCAGAAAAACGGTTGCAATCTTTCTGTATTCAGATTGGAATAGGTGCTAGACCACTGCACAGTGTCTACCAACCAAAATATCATCTAAAATGGGGGGGTGAGGGGCAGGGAATCTGGGTGCAAGTCTCATTGTTCAGATTTATTCATAATATCAGAGTACAAGAAGCTAATTCCCAAATAAAGGTGAATTTCAACTATCTTTTTCTTAGTTGAATACTTACCCTTGCCTTTGAATTGAAGGTGACCTTGTAGTTTTATGCAATATATTAATTTAGGTCGTTGTCTTTAGATTTGCCATAAAAAGCTAAAATGAAAGGGCTCACTTTTTAATCATTTCATTTCTGTGGCAGTGGGGATTCTATCCAAGTACGATTTAATAAGGACTATAAAGTGAGGAATGGTGTGATTGTAGGACATTATGCCTCCATGTTCTCTGATCTGTGGAAGTTTCTTTTTGCATGCTGTTCTGCAGGGTTTTGGGAAAGAAGCGACCTTATTTGTTCCTTTTTTTCCAGCACCGGACATTCCCATAGGTCAGCTGTTCCTGATGCAGCATTATGGAGAAGTTTGTCATTACTGCATGGTTACAGTTTTTATTTTGAGCCCAATTATAGTTCTTTCTGTTTAGGAATTTAGAACATGATGAATTAAAGCTCTTTTGAGTGCTTTTGAGGTCTTTGATCGTCAGTGGTTCATTTATAAGCACTGCAAGACTTGAGCACTGAGAGAGCTCTGAGGTTGTTGGAGTTGAGGAAGTTTAATTCAAAAGGGAGTTTTCAAGTGAAATATGACTGAATTTGTTTAATAGGCTAGAGTTAGAGCATATAAGGCAATTGGACTATGCACGTTTTATTGTCTTGGAAAATGCTCAGCAGCAGTTTAAGTTGTAGACAAATAATGGGCTTGTATTACCTGGTATCTTTAATTGTCTCTATACGTATAGTCTTTATAATAGTTTGGTTTTCATTTCTAGTCTTCATACATGCGTTATGCTCATAAATTGAGTTTTACCATAAGATTTGTGTAAATACACAACTCATTATCTGAATAAGTAATTGAAATTTTGGATATACATCTGTCAGGCAAGCTAAGGGGGATGGAATTGTTCTGCAATTGAAATGTAATAATTTTCCTTTTGCCTATACTTTTAAAATAATCTAAGATTTCTCATGTTACTTCAATGAGAGAAATTTTTTGCACATAATTCAGTTTTATTTTTTGCAGAGTTGAATGTAAAATTTTTGAACTTTTTTTCTGAATGATTGGTGATTGTTAGTACTGGTAATAATCACATCACTAAAAAAAAAAGAAAAAATAAAGTAGTAAGAATTCTATGTCTGCAGAACATTTATAGTGAGAAGGGTTGTAATTTCTGTTAGTTAAGACTAACAGTTAGCTAGCTATTTACCATTAATTCAGTTTATGCAGAGTTGAACTCATTGAGTGTCAGTAGATAAAGTTTGTGCATCGATCTGAAAGGTGTCTTTCCTTCTGTAGATCATGTAAAACTTACTTTCCCAGTGGCAATTACTTCGACGTTTGGTAACCAGCTTTCTCAATTAAGCTGTATGTGCCCCATCCCATCAGTTGTTTGTCAAAACCTTTGGGATGTTTTATGATAATTAACCTTTGTATGACTATAATTTATTTTTTATGCAGAATGAATATACTGAGTGTTTTAGAGAGGACCTAATGAACTTTTCAGTGAAGGAAAAAGCTCAGATTTTACTTTAAACCAGCAGACTTAACATCTGGAACTTTGTTCATAGCTAGACAGTGTGAGAAAATCCAATGCGATGCTATTTTTCTCACCTGTAAATTGAAGCAGTCTAACTAGCAGCGTGAGAAGGTGGTTCATGAATTGAAACCCTTTTCAGTGATTAATTGCCTTTTTTTATAGTGTTATATATCACATGAAGCTATGTTCAAAAAGACATTTAGGATTGCCTGCAGTTAGTATACCGCCAAACAGTTCTGACAAAAACCTGCTAAGTGCTTTATCTGCTAAATCTTATCCTCTATTTCACTAATAGAATTTTTGTTGTGTTGCACACTGAACTGGACGAAGGGGGAAATAAGAACTGACAAGTACCTCTTCTGCGTCATTGCGACGTAGCCAGGAGATACATTCCTATTTCACAGGTATAAAACTGAAGCACAAAGATGAAGACAGTGAATTTACTTCTTAGATATGTGCCAAGATTTAAGAATATAAACTTCTACACGGGCCTTCATGTTTATGTGCTTAGGTATCTAGCGAACCGGGTGAATTGCATGAGTCAAAACTCCTGGCTCATTTCAACAGATTGTGTCAAGCCCTGAATGAATTTCCATAGTAGGAGGAACTCTGTGGTATAAACTATTGCTCTGGTGTCTTAACTGCTGTCCATGGTTATGTCTGCCCTACTCTGACCAAAAAATTGCAACTACAGATTTTCTGTGCCATGTGATTAAGGATCCAGCAGCTGGTACCTCTGTTTTACATATAATGAAAAATGGATTCACTCAGAAAGCTGAGCACTGCAGGTGTTTAGTTCATATGTTTGGATTGAAGTGACTGGTAAATTACTTTTTGAAAGGAGAATAAAGAGGTATCTTGAAAAATAGTGCAAATTGTGCAAAATACAAAAATAAGTCATTGTACCTGACAAGTGATGTCTCTAAAAACTGTCCTCCTGGCTATATTTCAGTCAGATATCTCATCAGGTTTTTTGTCATTAAAGGTGCAATTGGCATTGTTTCCCTGAAAACCATTTTTTAAAAATCCAATTTTTATAAATTTCCTATTTCAGTTAAAAGGATACAATATTGCAGCATTGTTATATATCTGTAAAATTAAAAAGAATTGCGCTCTAAGAAAATGTTCATAGTTCATATTGCAAGTTATTTTCTTTTAGTTGGATATGTTATAAGAACACAGAATCATACTGAATCTAATGTACTAATTACCTTGGGGGTATTTATCTGCAGGAAGTGAAGTCTAAAAGACGAAGTAGGTCTTTAATTTCTTGCTGTTCATCTTAACTGCATTCAGTTAAAAGTTTCATTTGATTTATTTCCGTTTTGTAAAATTTTTTCTACAGTTGTTTTCTGTAGGAGTCATATCATGCTTTCCTTTGTTTAAAATGACTAACTGAAATGCAGAACTTTCTTTTTTTTAATTAAGAAAAAAAAATTTTGCTTTTTATTAGGGGAGAACCATGAGAAGTAAAGCATTGAATGATTGATGAAGACAAAACCAGGCATATTTCTGGCCATCTTGTAATGTTTTCCGGTAAAATTAATCTTCAGGATTAGATTGGTTATAATAAAATTATAAGCAGAGCTCAAAATAAATTGGATATGCTGGTATGTCATACCAGTCATTCAAAAAAATTGCCTAGCACTTCTCAGAATCTGTAATTGGTATGTTGGTGAGAGAACTTAAAACTTGTGAAAGAGAATCTGAGAACCTTCTCATATGCAAGGCTGAAAATGTTAAAAATTAACACCCCCCATTCTGTTTCTGTCCTGGAATTTGCAGTGGAAGGAATTAATACTATGGCAACTTGGATACGTGTTCAGTTTCAATGTCTTTTAGTTCTGTGTCAAATTCAACAATATTAAAGATAAATGTAGAGATATTAACAGGAAAATAGCGTCTTAGATTTAAAGGGGTCTGGCACCTTAAAAATCCTATAGTATAAGGTACAAGCATGATGAACTAAGTAAGGACAGACAGCTCAAGGAAAACAGAGGGGGTTTTGTAATTACCGTTTTAAAGGTGATCTCTGGAGAGGAGGCCTGTTTATCTTATGTGATCCTCTTACACTGATTCTTGCAACACATTCAAAGGAAGTAAACAAAATTTTTTATTCCTGAACTCAACTTTGCAAAGATTTCTACAGCACCGCTTCCCTGTCTCCTTGATTGATCTGTTTAGGTTACTTTTCTTCCTGTTTAAGTGATAATATCCTGCCATTTAAATGGAAAATCGGGAATGAAGCTTTTTTTGTAACTGCAGTTTGGCAGAGACCACATATCTTCTGGAAACCTCTCTGTCTGCCATTGTTGCAGTAATATTTAATACTGCAAATATTGTATGTGTTTGGATACTTTTGGTATAGATGTTTGGTTGCACATACCCTGTTTATGTCTACTGCCATTACAAAATACTGTTTGGCAATATTTTAGATTTAGCTTTATCAAGAGTTAAAACGGTATTTTGTAGAAGTAATTGTAATTGAAGTACGATGTGTAGTATTGCAATTTTTTTCATCTTTTTGCAAATTTAATTCAGGAGAGTGACGTGTTTGGGTTGAATACTTGTGCTGTGCTTCTATGATGTTTACTCTTTGTAAGAAGTATACCCTGCCTGACTATAGTTATAGTCTTCAGGATATGATGTGCTGAAACAGTTAACTAACATTAAAAATAAGATTTAAGAACTATATATTAACAGATTGAAATGAAGTGCTCAGAGATTATTTATAAAATGTAGAACATCACCCACAATGTGTCTGTCACAGATGGGAAAAATAATGTATTGACAGGTGTGTACTCCATTGAATAAGTTTAAAATCCTACCCAAGATTGCCAGAAATTAAGTTGTTTTCCAGTACTGGATGTGAATGAGTTTAAAGAGGCGCAGAAGTCCCATGAGGCAGGCAGTTCTTTGAAGAAAGTACTTTACTGTATTTTTCTGAGAATGTGACTGAAATTTGTTCCTGAAACATTAGCCAGACAGCATGGTGCAGTTCTAACTTGTGTATTTGGTAGGGATAAATATATACCACATTTTCATTTCCTTCCAGGATGAAAGTGCTAGAGAAACTTGCCATATATGCTTAGATTTCAGAAGAGCCAGTGCTTGTTTTGCAGCCTGCCTCCAGACTCTTAAGGGTACAGGTTATTTCATGTCTTGATACTGTGCCTGTTTAGACTGGTGGTTTTCGTTAAGTTGTAAGAAGTAGCACAGACCAAAGATCTACATGCTCAGAGAGGTACCTACACATCTTGGATTTTCAGAGGAAATGAAATGGCTGTATTTGAGAACAGATTTTTATTCTTGTAGTAGCTCATAAAAATCAGAGACAAGTACTAGCAGCCAACTAAACATTGGAGTTTTTCACATGTTCACTGAAGGAAGAACATGCCCGTATTCTAAAATACCAAGGAGGGACAAAAATTTTGCTGTTGTCATCTCTTGTGGCCACAGATGTGCTGGCCACATCCCACAGGTAAATCTTCTCATGCTGGTAGAATATGTCTTGCCTACTTATTCAACCTCTGTAACATTTCTCATTTTGCAGTAGAAGTTAACTGGTGTAGTAGTAAGGCCATAGTGGGCTTCCGTGTGAACGTGAATCATTGTAGCATCTTCACACTTCACTTTTCTTACAAGCAGTATAAATGCCATACTTGTTAAGTAATTAATACAGGGCAAAACAAATACCAGAAACCACTACCATTGTTTTGGCCACTTCATGTACAAAGATTGCTCTGATCAGACAAATGGAGTTGGGAAATGATGATGTAGCATATAGTAACTTTCTTGTGCTGTAAACTTATATACTATTTTCTAAGAGGATATAACTAGTCAACGTACACAGCAATTTTAATAATATGAAGTGAGTTAACAATACAGATAGTGTAGTGACTCAGAGCAAAAGGTGAAAAAAATAAGTAAATGTGGTAGACAGTGTTTTTTCATAATTATTTTTGTTTGAGGGACATAGAATCCAAATTGGATAGAATTTAATTGCTAAAGCTGGTTAAGTGTGAAATTAATTTTAATATGGCTGAAGTGAAACAGTAACTTTGATATAGTTGAGAAGCAATTTAAGAAACCACTGGTTACTTAGGTTATGGTTTCGAGTTTATAATCACATTTTATTAAAGTTCTTTGATAATATGCCTCCTAAGAATGCCTCCTGAAATTGAAATGCTGATGTTAAGGGAAGAGATTTATTTTACTGGTGCTGCATTATAGAATTTAAATGAATAACTGCTGATTGTTAAATACTCTGTGTGTATGTGTGTGTTTAAAAATGTACAATGTCTCTTTTAAACATAGTACAAGAAATACACAGAGAAGAACATTGTGAGTAATAAGTGTTTTGTCCCATCTACCTTTTGACAGGAGAATTAGATGACAGAGAACAGGCAAAGCTGGAAGTAAAAGTATGGGATCCAGATAGCCCCCTTACTGACCGTCAGATTGACCAGTTTTTAGTTGTAGCACGGTAAGATTAAAATCGTCTAATAAAAAAAAATTCCTTTTCCTTTTCCTACTGACTATTTATTCCCCTATATCGTGTTACTCAATTTGTTTGCCATTTTGTGAGCCCTTCTCTTTCCCACAGTTAGCTAAAAGAGAAAATCAGACCATAACCTTCTGCATATTTATTGAAGCTACCAATACAGAAGAGAGAAAAAGAGAGTGAATTTTGGAATAATGCTACACTCCCTGTATTTCAGGTTATAGTAGTATTTGATACTTTAAATGTAGAAAACAGTCTGGTTTCCCTTCAAAGTAAATGAAACAGAATTTAATATTTCAGTCTTGTATTATATAGTACTTGGAATTTCATAGTGTAAAATAAAAGTTAAGAATAGAAATAAATAAAATGTTAACAAATGAAATGGATGCAGAGCTTGCCCAATTTACATATAAGCTGAATAATCTGCAGTGCAATTATTTTGGATGAATGTTGAAATCAAAGTTTTGAATGGATGTATTTCATTAGTGTAAAAAAATCTGGTCAGTTCAATTTCCATAGAATCATGAAATCCTAGAATGGTTTGGGTTCGAAGGGACCTTAAAGATCATCCAGTTCCAACCCCCCTGCCATGGGCAGGGACACCTTCCACTAGACCCGGTTGCTCAAAGCCCCATCCAGCCTGGCCTTGAACACTGCCAGGGAGGGGGCATTCAGCTGTTCCAGTGTCTCACCACCCTCACAGTGAAGAACTTTGTCCTTATATCTAATCTAAATTTACCCTCTTTTCAGTTTAAGACTGTTACCCCTCATCCTATCCCTACAGTCCCTGATAAAGTGTCCCTCTCCATCTTTCCTGTAGCCTCATTTAAGTACTGGAAGGCCCCTATAAGGTCTCCCCAGAGGCTTCTCTTCTTTAGGCTGAACAACCCCAACTCTCAGCCTGTCCTCATAAGGATTGTGCTCCAGCCCTCTGATCATCTTCGTGTCCCTCCTCTGGGCTAAATCGAGCAGGTCCATGTCCTGCTTATGTTGGGGGCCCCAGAGCTGAATGCTGTACTCCAGGTGGGGTCTCACAAGAGATTCCCTCGACCTGCTGGCCATAGTTCTCTTGATGCAGCCCAGGACACAGTTGGCTTTCTGGGATGTGAGAACACATTGCTGGGTCACAGTCAGTTTTCCATCCACTAATACCCCCAAGTCCTTCTCCAAAGGAAGGGCTGCTCTCAATCCACTCCTTGCCCAGCCTGTATTTGTGCTTGGGATTGCCCTGACCCATGTGCAGGACCTTGCACTTGGCCTTACTGAACTTCATGAGGTTTGCAGGGTCCCACCTCCCCAGCCTGTCCAGGTCCCTCTGGATGGCACATCCCTTCCCTCCAGCCTGTCGACCGCACCACACATCTTGGTGTTGTCAGCAAATATGCTGAGGGTGTGCTTAATCCCACTGTCCATGTCACCAACAAAGATGTTAAACCACCAGTCCCAACACCAATCCCTGAGGAATGCCACTCATCACTGTTCTCTACTAAAGACATCGAGCATTGAGCTGTTGACCGCAACTCTCAGTGCAACCATCCAGCCAATTCCTTATCCACTGAGTGGTTCATCTGTCAAATCCACCTGTGTCCAATTTAGAGACAAGGATGTCGGGTGGGACAGTGTCAAATGCTTTTCACAAGTGCAGGTAGATGATATCAGTTGCACTTCCCTTTTCCACCAGCACTGTAACTCCATCACAGAAGGCCACCAAATTTATCAGGCACGATTTGCCCTTAGTGAAGTTATGTTGGCTGTCACCAGTCACCTGCTTATTTTCCATGTGCCCTAGCACAGTTTCCAGGAGGATCTGCTCCATGATCTTGCCAGGCACAGAGGTGAGGCTGACTGGCTTGTAGTTCTCTGGGTCTTCTTTTTTTCCCCTTTTTAAGAATGGGGGTTATGTTTCCACTTTTCCAGCCAGCAGGCACTTCACTGGATTTCCGTGACTTCTCAAATATGATGGATAGTGGCTGAGCCACTTCATCTGCCAGTTCTCTCAGGACCCGTGGCTGCATCTCACCAGGTCTCATGGACTTGTGCACCTTCAGGGTTCTTATATGGTCTTAAACCTGGTCTTCTCCTACAGTGGGTGGTTCTTCATTCTCACAGTCCTTGCCTTTGCCTTCTGCATCTTGGGTGGTGTGGCTGGAGCATTTGCCGGTGAAAACTGAGGCAAAAAAGTTGTTGAGTCAGCCTTCTCCATATCCCAGGTAACCAGGTTAATTTATAAATTAACATATGATTATGCAGATTTATGAGAGGAACATCAAAGCCCTTGGAATTCATAAATATCCTAAAAACCTATTTCTCTACTTTAAAAAAACCAACCTGACTTTCAAAATTCTATAGACTTCTTACTGAAGGACAAAGCTCATAAGATACAGCATATTTTGCCTGTCCTGTAATTCATACTTAGAAATATAGTACAAAGGTACTGTTTTAATGGTGGCAGAGAACTGTTAATCACAGCTAATGTAGGGGTTTTATGCTGAATCACTCCATCCCCTGTATTTTCTGTAACCTGGTTGCAGAGTGTAGTCTCAAGTCGCCTTAGGTATATAATCTTTTTACGTTTTTTCCAGTTTTTGTTCTATATACTTTCTCCATTTTGAACAAAGCATTTCAGAAAGGAAATGGAGAAGTTGCTTTATGTTTTCCGGCTTATGTGTATGGTGAAATGAGTTGCTGATTTATTGTTTTACAGTTCAGATTCTGATCCACCTGGGTTTCTTCTTTCTCCCTCACTTTGTAGTGCTGTGTCCTTTCTAGGCAGTAGTAAAAATTGCCTGGCCCTGTTGATTTTCCAAGCAAGCCAGAGGGGTAGAGCTGTTAGCATGCATCTGTTCAGAAGATCACAATGCCTGGTAGATGCTCTATAGAACAGAACCCAGAACATCAACTACTTCTATTACAAGCAATATAATACCTGAACATGTATGGGCAGATCATTGTGGAGTGCTCTAAAAAAACATCTACATGAAGATTATGTATGTTTTTGAAGAGTTCATTCATTGCTTTCACATCCCTCCACTCCTTGTTTTGCAGCCACTCTGGGGAGCTTAAGTAATATATTGTGAAGCTGAAAATGTTCCCAGAGGAGTGTACCAGTAAGCAGTCTGCTGAGAAGTGACAGAGAGTTGATGAATTTTTTTTTTTGAAAATTCTTCTCTTTTCTTCCCCTTACTTAAGACATTCTGTGCCCTGACCAAGACTGCATTTGTGTAGAAGGTGATAAATTTCTGTAAAGAAGGTTTCTGTTATGGCAGAGTGGGTCTTGGTTGTAGCTAAATAATTGTCTTGCCACAAGATCTTGTGGTAGGCAGTCGCTAATGACCTTCTGTAATCAGACGTTACTCAGGTACCACTTTATTGATGTACTTCCACAAAACTCTATTCATCTTTCCAAGCTCCTTTGGAACTGACACAAGCTATTTCCAAGCTCCTGTGTGCTTGTATTCACAGGCTGCAAGATCACATTTCTGTTGCATTAAGTGCTTCTGAGACAGATTTTCACCAACTTCTGGAGAAACAGTTCTCCTATGATGATTGTGGCAGCTTTAAATTCAGTATGTTGTGTGCTTAGAGGTAAAAGCTTTCGTTATACTGGACCATTAAAAGCTGCCTGAGTAATAGTGGAGTTGGTATTATGATACCGTAAACTGTGTTCACAGACTCAGGAGATAGCTCTGCTGTGGCCTAGTTCCTGTTCACTGGATATTGCCTATGCCTGCTGAGTTTCCAGAGAGAATGGGATTCCTCTGGTTATCTTTAGTTTTGCAGATTTGAAATTCTGACAATATAAGAACTCTTTCCTAAATGCATTCCTATATGTGATTTTGGTTAAGTGTGTATGCTATCTATATTTGAAATTTTAAAAGCATTTTCACATCATCCTTTTTACATGCTGCATCAAAGGCATGAGTATTTCTTCTCAGTGTTTTTCAGTCTGCTCTGGTTGAAGGAAGAGTTGCTTTTGTTGTTACAGGCTTTAGCTTTTTCAATCACTCAAGCACACTTTGTTGGTTCTTTAGAAGGTATTTAAATACTCTCTTTTTCTATCTGTGTTGCCCATATGCAAGAACATTTATATTTGGTCTTGCGCATGTAGCTTTCTCAGTCTTACAAGGTTTGTTTACTGTCTCAGGAACTAGAGGCATTTTTTCTATGTTTATATGCTTGATCAGTCCGAGCCTGTTAGTAAGCCCTAGTATGCAATAATTTGCTTCATATAAAGGTAGAATAATGCCTATCCTGTCCAGAAATTGGAGATAGCAGTGCCATAAAAATCTGTGGAGATTTTGAAAAAAGTGGAAGAGTACTTGAGCAAAAAGATTCTTAACCTTGAGCTCCCTCAGTAGTCTTGCTTGAGTGTGGATTTACAAATCTTGTAAGTACCTTATTGGTACTACTGAAGCATAATTTGGGCAAGAGCTCTTGCCCGAACTAGAGAAAGCATCTGTTAAGTGAAGCTTGAGGCATCAGACTGATTAATGTATTCTGGTTTTGAGTTGGTTTTTGTGCAATGTGCTGTGATTTTCACTCTGGCAGTGAGAATTCCAACACCATTTTTTACTCTGTTCAAATAAGATACAGCTTCATCAACCAATTTTTGTTCCGTCATTTATATTGACAACAGTTCTCCTGTGTCTGCTGGCTTCAAAGAACAGGACTCTTGAGAAGCTGCCACAACAGTTTAGATCTGTCCACGTTAGCAAATAGTACAATACAGTAGAAGTGGATTTGTAGAATTGAAATGTTTGATGCTGAGGACCTAGCATCCACACTTGCACATTTTGAGCAGTTTTATTTTTAGGCTAACTCTGATGTGGTCCTGTGGACTAAATATCTATTGAGTATGTGGAACTACTGTTTAACTTAACAGAAATCCAGTTTGTATGCTACAAGAGACCTTTTGCTGATTAAAGTGCAGTAGATAAAGATGCTGGGGACCGTTGCTTTGACACTCCATTCCTAATTTGAACTAAAACACTGATACAGATGCACCATTTTCTCAGTCATCAGTCTCTATTTCCTAATATACAAGGAGTATTTAGTTTCTTTGTGACATCTCCTGCTCTCTTTCTAACTCTGTTCCAAGTTGCATAGTATTAGGAAATAGAAACTTTCCTACTGTATGTATAACGTAATAGTTCTGTCTTCTTTTTTAGTTTGTCGAGTTGAAAATGGACCTGACCAGACTCAGAAGTGGTAGGATCTGTGGGCTCCAGTCCAGACAGATGCTGAGAGCCATAGACCCAACCCATTTTTTTCATTTTCTTTCTATCTGCTAATATAGCCTGTAATTCATTACACGATATATTTTTGGTATGTTCTAGTTCCATTTATGTACTTTATGATGCAGTGAAACAATTAACTTCTTTTATTCTGCTTCATCTAACTACATTATCAGCATAGTCTTCTGGAGGGAATATGTCTCTTAAGTCAAGGTTTTTTACAGACATTTGTGGTCCCAGCTTATTTCCAACTAAACCAGAGTTTTGAAGACTCATTAAAATAGCCTTAAAGCACTGCATCTCTACCTTAAAATTTTTTTCTTTGATTTCTTTAAAATTAAAATGGCATTGCATACCGCAGGCTAACATAACATATTTGTCTTCATTTTAATGCCAGCTAATTTTTGATAGCAAATCACAGAAGAATGGAAGATTATGTGTTAGTCATTTTGAATTAGAGCTTGATCCTTCCTGTGTTGTTCCCACTTTTCCTTTTTCTCTAAGACAGTGCTTATATTCATTTTCTGTTGCTTACTATTGATTTAGTTATAAGTGCTCATGGTATATCTTATGGTACCATGAGCACTTATGGTATAAGTGCTCATGGTATATAAATTTATCTTACAGTGTGGAGGGGAACACAATGCAACTTCTGCTAGCAATGTGTCTTTCATCATATTGAGGAAAAGAATACACTTGTCAACTAAGAACAATAAGTAAAAACGTTTAAAAGTGTGCTCAAATAGTAATACAATGTTCTTGCAAGATAATTCAGTGTTGTCAGCGGCAGCAGACAAAACTCCCAAAGCTCGTCAATGAAAACAAATACATAGAAGTCACTAGTTTGAAAGCTTCAGTATTAGTGTGCTTCTGGATTCTCTTTAGATGGTGAGAAGTGGGAGGAATTGGAGTTCATTAAAGAGGTAATGAAATTTAATGGCAGAATTGCAACATAAAATTATGCAATAAAGATGGTGTAAAATCTGGATGCCAGTGCTGCACTCACAAAACTAGATGTTTGCTAGCAAGGTGAGTTACAGCATCTAATGGTAGGCAGATGGTTTGGCAATAAAAAGGAAAAACATGTTCACATCAAGTTTACTATGAGTATCAAAGATGCTATGTTTCTGCCTTTCTTTCATGCTTGGCCAATACATGTTTACTCCTTTGTGCATTTTGTGTTGCTGTATTTCTTCTTGACCAAATAAATTTCAAAACAGCTAATTCAGACTTGGAGCTGAATTTCTTTTTGCATTTTTTTTAATGAATTTTGATCTATTCCATTATAAAGAAAAGATTTCTGCAGCAGCGTTTTCATGGACCTGCTTTTTGGGGGCTGTAAACTTATTCCTCTGTGACTAAAATTTCAGGATGGTGTACAGATGTTCACTTAAATCATATGCTGTAAATGAAACAACTTGCATGTATTGGGTTCTATTCTGTTGAATAAAAAAGATTCCACATATGTTCCACCTCTATTCATTTAGTAATGAAACTGAAGGTTAGTTGTGGTGCATAGGGGACATTATGTGTAATGCCACATCCTACCCAAACTTTGAGATTCTTTCAGAGAAAGATTAGTGGCAGGTGACTTTCATGTTAATCATGTCATCTCCCTTTGTGCACTAAATATCTGAAGTGATAATGAAGCATAGCACTGTACAGACAGAAATGCAAGGAAAATGTGTCTTCTGGAACAGCATCATTTTGCTACGAATATGTTCTTTGTGTCAGATTTTGCATTATCCAGTAGTAAAAATCTCAAGAGTTCTTTTTCAACTTCACTGTTATGCTGATTACACATACTCCACTGAAGAGTGTTTTTTATCTTCTTTCCATGATTTTAACTGTCACATGGCTCTGTTACAGAGCAATCAGATATTAATTGACTGTTTGTAAAATGCTGTTACTGATAGCAGTCTAAGAGGTCATCTTCTAGGACTGTTTCCAACTCATAGTGAAGGGGATTATTACATCATTGATGTATTAATAAGGAAGACAAAAAGCTTTCCTAATATGTAGGAAGCCATGAAAAATCCACATAATTATTTTCCTCAAAAACATTAACTCTGAGGTGAAGCATAGGTTTCAATTTATTAGTTTGCAAATACGTGAGGAAAATTGTGAATTTGTGGATTCATCTATGCACAAAGGTAATTTGCTTTAAACAGATTTGACCAGAGTGTATTCACTACTCATATCACTGAAACAGAGAAACAGTGTATAAAAGTGAACATTTTAAAAATAAACATCCTCAGATTAAAAAAAATCCCTGTCTCAGCTGGGTTTTTGTGAATACAAGGTAGAAGAAAAAAAAGTTACTGGCCTGGATCCAGAATTTTCTGGATCTGATTTGATGCTGGACTGCTGTTGCTACTGGGGAGACTAGTAACTATATTAATCCTGAGGTATAGTCACAGTGTTTCCAGATTGTCTTTGGTAAATAACATCCATTTTCAGAACCTAGTTACTGATGAGCAATTGAATCTTTAGAACAGTCTTTTGCATTTGCTGCTTCACAGTTTCACTGGCTACCATTAATACTATTCTTATGCAAAAATTTGAACAATTGCTTCCTTTAATGTCTTAGATGTAAGTTATAAGAAATGTGGAGCAGTGTATTTTCTGTGTTCAATACATAATCTGAAATTTTTCCTGAATGTAGGGCACACAGGCACAACAAAATGATCATGAGCTACTTCCTCCCTAGAGACTTCACTGTGAGGGTTTTTTGGACATAAATATTGTTGAGTTTTGCTGTATTTGTGGATTTATTCCATGGTCTTAGATTCTGGCACTGAATTATCATGATTTGTTTTATGTTTGTATGATTGTCAGCTATAATCTTTGTTGTAAGTTCTAGAGAGAATGTTCTTGGTTCTGGTCTTTAAGATAATTAAACTAAGGAAAACCTAATTAAGGTAACAGTGGATCATTTGGTCTAGCCGTTAAAGCTCTTATACCTGATTGCTGGTACAGCCTGTGCAAAGAGGGGTCTCTCTGCAGGTATCACCAATTGTTTATAATTCTTGTTCATATCTGTCATGTGTGTCATTCACCGTCTATATGCCTTTTGGCTTCAGCTTATTTTGGGCAGCGTGGGGGCTGTTGGTTTCTGTTTGAAGTCTCGATATTTTAATTATTCATTGAATAACTAATTTGTGACTAGCTTGCTGAGCACGTATTTTTGGTTACATGAGTTTATTATTGTTATTATTGAAATAAATGTACTTTCAATTAAGCATTTACAGTTATTTTTGGATCCTACCAACCTAATGGAACATTTACATTTAAGACTGTAAAGGAAAAACATGAGTAGTTAGGGTCTGACTGTTCAGCCCACATTGGCTTAATACTGAGTTTTGGTAACAGGTAGGTGAAGACAATAGTGGTTTTCCTTTTAACATTTTTTAAATCATTCTTTGATGGTATTATTAGGAAAAAAAAAAGCAAGGAAAAATGACAAAGAAAATGTTTGACCTTTGTATCAATATGCTCCTCATATCTGTTTTTTAAATGGAAAAACATAAAAAGGTATTTTAATGATTTCTAAAATTATTATTGAATTTGGGTTTGGATTGTATGGCTAGATTATACAGAGCACTATGTCACTGTTAAGGTTTGAGACTAGTTACCATTTCGTAGCCAAATGCTTTAGAATTCCTACACTTATTTGGATTGTTTGAAAAATTAACTCTTTTTCAGAAGTTTCCAGGGACAGGTGAACTGGAAGTTATGTTGATTTCAACATATAACCACAGACACCCCCTTTCCCCCCGCCTTGTTGTGTCCCATGTCCCTCTGTCCCCTCCCATGCCCCGCCCCCCAAACTGGCACCCTGCCTACATTTTATGGTGGTTCTTATTTGTTTTGCACTCACGTACCCCATGCTCCCACGCAGCGTTCCTCTGATGGTTGCGATCCTCTCCTACTCAGTACAGCTCTGGAGGCGATGTCAACTAATGCATCAATTCTTATCTCTTTATCACTTATTCAAAATAAACTTAGCTTTATATTGTGTCTTAATCTTGACTTTGAGTAGTGGGCAACATAATTCACATATGCTTGGGCTCTGAAGTCAACCTAAAAAGCTTGATGTGCTAGAGAGTGACTCGTGAGGACATACTCTTTGTAATTTTCATGGCATACTCTGATTTTGTTTTAGAAATATGGTCAAAAGAAAATAGTGTTAATTATGCAAAAGGAAGAGAAGAAGCTGTTAGGTAGCAGCAGAAGGGAAATACAGTCATGCCGCATGCTGCTTTACTGGTTTGAACAGTAGCGACAGAAGGATCACAGGAAAGGCTGTTTAGCTACAACCCTTATCAATGCCAACATGTTTAAAGAGGTTGACTGACTATCAGGAAATGTGTTCACAATAGAGCCTTATTCTCGGACTGATTTGTGGACAAATACTGTTTTATGTACTGCCAAACTTTTAAAAAAGAAAATAGTATATGTGTGTGTGTGTATTCTTGTCACGTATTTGCCATCTCTGCAAAGAGGGAGCAAAGGTTGTGAAACAACGTTTGGCTATAATTTATTCCACAGCCTTTAGAAATTTAAGCAGTTAATATCTGGAGTGTGAATCACTGCCGTTGAATCTTAGCTGTGTCTTACAAGTTTTTGGCAGCAAGTGCTGAAACATGCATTCAGTATTAAATGTTTTGAGATTCAGTATACAATTGCAATAGGAGATGTTGTTACTAGTTTTTCCACGATTAATAATACACCTTAGTGAGTTAAACTCTTGATGCACATTACATGATTTTATTGTGGAACATCGGGTTTATAGTACAGAGTAATGTGACACTTTCATGTGTCGATCTCTGTCAATGATATTTCTCACTGTTATAAATCTGCATTTGTAACTTGTGTGGAGTGTAATTGCTGAATTAGGCTCCAGTCCTTAGTCCAGAGGCATAAACTATATTAAAAATGTTAGGTGAGTATTGGGTCTTTGAATTTAGAAGAACTTACATAATAATTGCAACAAATAATTCTTTCCTAATATCACAGTGACACAATGAACCTCAAGAGGCATTATGCAGCTCGGAGTACTGCAGCAATTTCCATTCTATTAATTAGTAATTTTTCACATGTCGCTGCATCTTTGCTCGTTCTTGTCTGATACACTGAGCCCAGTCAAATTCTCGTACACATATTCACTGTGCATGATATAGATGTGCTTCCAAGAAAAGTTTGCAGTTTAGAACAGTCACTAACTCACTACTTCTTCATCTCCATTCCTTGTATTTTGTTTCTCTCGTAAGTATAATAAACCATATACAATGCATCAACAAAAGTGAGGGGGGAGAAAAAAAGGTAAAGGTTTGGAGAAGAGCATATCCATTTCAATAATGCTGGAATGCTTTTATTAAGTAAGCTGAGAAATCCGTTTATTTCATTATTAATTAAAACCTGTAATAAAAATATTGGTTTGGACATGCCTTAGACTAAGCTAATATGTTTTCTTTGCCTTACTAATGGAAGTAGTAGACATACATTACTGAAGTGAATAAAATGTTACTAATGTCTTCACGGAAATATGGTGAACCTCCTTTTTTAATTTTATTGTAATTTGTTAAGCAGTGTTGTGGTTTTTTAATTCAAAAAATAATAGTCATGGTTGTAGAAACCAAACTGAGTAGAGTCTTTAACTTCATAATTAATAAAAAAATTGGTACATGAAGAAGTTGGTACATTAGAATTTGTGGAATATCTTTTGTTTCCCTGTTGTTGTTCTTATTATATATAGGTTGTTGCTTTTAGGGGAGAAGGCCAGAGTTTTTACTGCAGTCTTGAGTGATTTGTCTTTATCAAATTGTCCTTTGTTAGCAAAGAGCTGAATTTTAAGAGTAGCAGTGTGTGAGTTTTATTTTCAGGACACTTTTATACATATGACATGGTCTCGTAATAAAAAAGAGGTTCCATCTTTCTGTGTATTTACTGTCTACTGTTTCTCTGTTGTAGTGCGGTTGGCACGTTTGCTCGAGCGTTGGACTGCAGTAGTTCTGTCAGGCAACCTAGTTTACACATGAGTGCAGCTGCTGCTTCCCGAGACATCACACTGGTAGGTGGCTTCTTAAAAACCCTAAAACTTTTTTAATATCTGTGAATTCAGCAGTACCTATTACTACAGAGTGCCTGTCCTCTGGATACCTGTTTTCCCTTAGATACCTGTGTGCAAGGTGCATGTGGGTACGGTAGATAATCCTGGGTGTTTTCTGTAAGCTTATTGGTGATGCCCTTGTAATCATACTGTAAATCATTTGAGTTTAGCTGAAATCTATTTAAATATCTTCATATGTGTAATTTGCACAGCAGAGTGGATAATACCCATTTTATAGGGATTCATTTGGTAGAATTCATCAATAGTGTGATTTAAAGTATGTGGTAAGCTGATTGAAAATTGTTGAGATAATATGTTTTACTTACTAGATGTGTGTGTCAGTAAATTTACTAAAGGTTAAGCAATCTGACTTTGTAAGCAACTTTTTGAAGAACATTTTGCTTAGGATACCCTTAGGATGTTTCCTTAGTTTGTTAAAGCATTCACCGTAATGTAAACAACTGCATCTTTTAAAGAAATCAAAAATACATCTATTAGAAACCAAAATTTTGTCTCTCTGTATTCATATTAGCTGAGATTACAAGATGTGCTACAGTAATAAAAGCATGCCAGGAAAATTGTATGAGAACAAAAAGTCTTACTGTTTCATAGAATCAATTTGATTTAGATTGCCAGGGACATCAGCAGGAATTGTTTAAGTGTGTACAGAATCATGAAAATAGTTAAGGCTAAAGTAGATCTGCTGTTCATCAGATACTTGAGTATTTGAGCTAGAGAATGCTCAATGAAACTAACAGATCAGATTAAAATAGTTAAGGTACTGCCTCACAAAGCAGCTAGAGAGCCCCTAGAACTTAGTTACACAAAGTTTTGTGGGAACAGACAATATCAGGAGGTTAAAATAGGGGTTAGAAAAATTGTGGAGCATGGTTCCATAAGTGGGTACTGAGGAGAATAGGGAGAACTATTGCTAATTCCCAAGGTTTATGGATGCTGGTGAATGAAATGGGAGTTGACCTCATACTGTGGTTAGACTTTCCTGCATATTTTCTCTTAAGTAGCCACCCTTGGTGCTGCTGTCAGAGACAGAATGCTTGGCTAGATGGAAGACTGGTCTGATTCAATAGAGCAGTTCTTACATTCCAGATAAAATATGTTCATAAGTATGGTGAGTGTACTCAAACACCATTAAACAGGAAACTTAGTCTGGACTATGATAGTGTAGTAAAGGCAAAGGCAAAATGTAATATTTTCAGTAATACTCAAAATGAGTTTTATGTTTCATACTTGCTGGTATGACCTTACCACCACAATTCTGTTCATATTAAATACTTTATTTTTTTCATCAAAGTAGTTCTTTAGTTTAACATTTTTAATTTTATTAAGATTTCATTGGATTAAGAATTTCTAATAAATACCACACATTTCACAGTCCTTCTTACTGTATTCAGTGATTAACGGACTAGATTCATCCTTATAGCAATTTCATCTTGTTTGAAAGTACATGTGCAGTGCTGCTAATAAAGGGATACATTTAGTGTTTGAGTGCTGTATAAATGTTTCTCCATGGCAAATGATCCATTAAGTTCCATTACACTTAATGAAAGGCATATCTTATAATGAGGCACCAGAGGAGCCACCCCAGGTTTAATTATTGTGTCTGTTCTAATTTTCCTACCCCCTCGGCTTTTTAAAACCCTTCTCTTTTGCTCTTTGGCAATGTACTTCCTTCTAAGTTAAGAAAAAGACGTATTTGTCATTGTAGTAGTTACTCTTTCAGACATTCCATGTTGATTGGGAGCATATTTTGAGCAGCAGTTAAAGTTAGTACAGACGTTTACAGAACTTGTGGTCTAACTCATTTACGCTTTGGAAGGCATGTAGGTGCATGCCACTAAGAAAATTATACTGTCTGTATTCTTAATGCAAGTCAGATAACCCTTGCACCTAAAGTGCTATTAATGTGATTTCTGTACACCACACCTATGGCTTTCCAGTATTCCTAATGAGTTGTTTCAGTTAGAGATGACTGTAAACAGAGTGATCCCAAAAACATTCAATAAATGCATGGTTTATAAACATGAATAAATTAAGGGTGGATGTGCACAATAGGGAACTCTTGCAGCTTAACAGCAAGTGAGATGCTACTTCCTTAGTTTGAAAACACGTGGAAGGTAATGAGACAAGGCAGGAAACTACCAGTGCTTTTAGAAAACCCTACTGAAAGACATGAAACTGTGTATTTACCTTCTTAGATGATACTAGATGTTCTTTTCTTACAGTGACAAAGATTTGTAAGACAACCAACCAACTGAAACTTGAATTTCTGGCCTTCTTAGAGGCAGTGTTTTATTTTATAATGAAAACTGATCTCTCAGAAGAGAAAGAAACTGGAAAGACTTCCATTTTCAGATTCCTAACCATTCTATAGCGCATACACTGACAATGAGAGCAGTTAAAGCAAAGCAGGTTGATGGAATCACTTGCTCTTTGTGGTGGGCTTGTTTGGAAGAGCCCATGCTACTTTACTGTAAGGATGTAAATCTGGTTTTGGATATCACTTCAAAACAAGAAGTATGAACAAGTTTGCCTTTGCATTTTGAATGATGTCTTTTTAAAGATTTTTATTATACTTCCATATATGTAGCTCATAAGACAAGCATGCCTAAAATATTATTGAATTATAGAACCCGTACTCTGTTTCCAGTTTGAGTGCTTTGTTGGAGGCAGTTCAGTTTAATTGATTTAACTGACTACTGAAATTGCAGCTGGCTTGTGAACTGTGTGTTACAGCTTGTTTGCAGTATGCCCTGTCACTCCCTTTCTTTCCAGCTGCATGCAGCCCTTCCTTAGCTTTTGGTGGAGAATTTCTTCCTTTAAATTTGGACTTGAAGTTTCCTCTGTCTGTGTGGCTAATACCTTTTATCTGGTGGACCCCTTGTCTGTGCTGGACAGTATGCTTTGAGCAAGAGTTATTAGGGAAGGGTCATTCTTCCTCTGTCCTTCAAGCTCTTATTTGGGAGATGTGATGGCAGGTCTTCCCAGCCTCCTGCTCCCTAGGTGTCAGCTACCCACCAGTTGTTTCTTACAGTCCTCTCATACTTGGGTGAAGCAGGTAAAAAGGAGATACTCCAGGACTTTGTGTCTTGGGATCAAGTTATGTCTTCAGGCTGCTTTTGCTTTTGCTAGCACAGTTTACTCACTGCAGTGTGGGAATTTGATTGCAGGTGAGGGCTGACAAACCTACAAATGACAAAGTGGTGTTATTATGGGAATTTATCAGTGGTCTTCTGTTACAGAGCAGCTCAGTGGAGACACTACTTCCCCACAGAGTTCATTATGAATCTTTAGTAATACCAAAAAAAAGCTTTATGAAATCAGATGTTTATTATACATGGAAAAATGAACATAAAGCAAGATCAAGATCCTGATTTATTTACCTCTCGTCATTTTTAAGAAAGTTGCTATCAGTGAATAGATTGGATTTAGCAGCTGCTTGGAAATGTCTGGTATGTACTGCTTTTCCACAAGGGCTGCAATTTAAACAAAGATTTAAACCTTGGTAACACATACACTGTAATAAGAGTTCAGTCTTTAGGCCTGATTTACTCATTGCCTAAATGATAAGCAATGTTTTTATTTTACTCTCCACAATCTGAAGATTATGGATTTTAGACCTTATGTTACATATTTCCAGATTAGAATACTTCCTTTTAACCGTGGCTTTTTCTCAAGACTGGTGAATTTGACTTGAACCATAAGTAAAAGGATGTATTGTAGGGTAACAGTGACATTACTTGTTGCTGATGAAACAGTTCGAGAATCTTGTGCTTGATAGTTTTCAAAGAGGTATATTGAAAGCTGAAGAAAGACTTTAGCCACTCATAGGAGATGGCAAAAGGTAAGGAAAATTCATTATTTGCAGTACATTTGTATGTAGAAGCTCAACTGGAATTGCTCTGTAAGTGCTATATTGACAGATACTTCAAGAGTATTTGTTCCTTGAAAGGTTTTGAGTGCCTTCTCTCATAAAGTGAGTTTAGGGCTGTGTGAAGCATTGCATGCTACAGTTACAGCTCATAACTCTGGTGGGACAAAGAAGTAGGAGACTGATGTTACATAGTCACACATGTTACTGAGCTTTATACCTCTAACAGCCCCTTTGGCTCAACAATTTAAGACTGTGGTGATGGGGTCTTTTGAGATGCTGAGGTTGCTTGTTTTACCTGCAGGTGGATCTGTGATGTAGTTGTGTACTTTTCATATTCCCCATCATTGGTTAGTGAGCATTTAGTGTTACCTGTAAAGTGAAGAATGCTATAACTTGTTCATTTTCTGTTTTCCTCTTTTATAACAAAAAGTGAATTAACAAAAGAAACCTCATTTACCCATCTCTTACAAAAGAATTTAGCACGGGACAAAAAATCTTGCTAGTCTTTCAGTTTGATGATAATTAAAACACTAAATGCCTTCCTTCCCGAGCAATGAGAATATTGAGCACATAGATGTTTGGGCAGCTGCTTAGCTACTATTTAGAACTTCTGTTAATTGAAAATGGCCTCTCAGTCAATATATGCTACTGTCTCTGTTGGGTTACTTGGAACCAATTTCTACCAACTAAAGATTCTGTAGAAATGTTTGCTAGTAATTTACAAGAACTAATAAACTAATGTTATTTTTAGTAAACAATCAAGGCATTTTCTTTCCCAAATTAAGCAATTAAAAATTTATTTTCCTTATGCCCTGTTGCAGAATACCTATAATATTAAGATAGATTCTAAATTTAGCTTTATTAGTTGAGGCTTCTCGTGTGGCTTACAGAAAATAATACATTGAATTTTCATTAACTGAAATGGACTCCTGTTTAAACACGTTTTTTATTCTTTCCTTCACCTTGCTAGTTTCATGCAATGGATACACTGCATAAGCACAACTATGATTTGAGCAGTGCCATCAGTGTTCTGGTGCCAGTTGGAGGGCCTGTCTTGTGTAGAGATGAAATGGAAGAGTGGTCAGCATCAGAAGCTAGTTTATTTGAAGAGGCATTGGAAAAGTATGGCAAGGACTTCAATGACATTCGACAAGACTTTGTAAGTACGAAATTAGTTCACTTTTCTGTTACTGCGGTTTCACATGGGTGAGCATAACTGTTTTCTGTAAGTTTGGAATATTAGCTAGAGGAGAAATCTGTGTAGCTAATATGTGTAATTAACATACATATACTTTTTATCTGGCTGAAAGTCAATATGCTTTCTTGTTTGGTGTCGTACTTTGGAAAGATGTTGACAGAAGATAATTTATTTAATGGTTTAATACCAGGTAGGATGTCTCATGCTGGTGTGTTTTCATAAGGATTTTTACAAGGATTTTACAAGCATCTGAAAAACTTCCAGCAACTTTCCCACAATTTCTAGTGAAATTCATGAGCAGCTACATGGCTGATTCTCCTGAGTGGTTTTGGAAAGCTGGAGTTTCCTCCTTAGCAGAGAGAAATTTATATTCAGATAGCGTTTGGGGTGCAGTCCAGGAAGTTATTTTGACATATTAGGTATTTTGGCACTTCTCAAAGGAAATGTTTTCCAATGTGTACAAACTACACTGTTTTTGGTACTGAAGTATCAGACTACAGGGAGCGAAGGTTCAATTTGCTGAATTCTAATGCAGAGTAATGAACTTGTTCGAGTGTCCATGTGGGATCTAATAGTAAAATTAAATCCTATGGTGCCTGAGATTAAACTTGAACCTAAGCAGTCACACAGTGATGACACAGTACAGGCAAGACTATCATGTTGCATGGCAGAAGGTGGTTGTTAGCACTCTTCTGAAGCAAAAGGGTTATGTAATACCTGCTTTGAGTAATGACATGCCAGAGAAGTTGCCTTTTCTGAATCAGCCTGGATTTGTAAGGCATGGCATGGCAGCTGCAATTGCAGCCCTTACGTGATAGTTCTCTAAAGGGCAGGTTCATTTACTTTTCCAGCAATTAGTAAGAATTGGCACTAGTTGACATTCAATGTGCAGCTCAAGCATTAAGCTATGAACATTAAATATTAGTCAGTGAGACAATTATTATAAATTAAATGGTGTAAAGGAGTTTACCTTTTTTTTTTTTTAATAGGAGAAGCTCATTTGTTACCAATTTACGAGTCTAGCTTTTGAATAATCATTTTCATCAGCTGTTAACTCATCAACTGTTATAGGAGCTCATTTGTTGAGGTTCTGATATCTTTTAAGAACCTATGTGAATCCTAATCAACCTAAACTTTTTAAGTTAATTGAATTTACTTGAAGTACTTGAATTACTTCACATCCCAGAGTAGTAGAATGAAAGAAGACTGAATATTTTATGTTCTCTGTGTATAACTATTTTCCTAATCATAAGAGACAGCTGTTATGCTTGTTAATTCTTACTTTTTCATTATCAACAGTTTTCACAAATTTGTAACTCTTACATCTCAAACATGCCAGGAAAGGCCATGAGAATCAAGACTTGTACCATTTATAGAAAACAGGAGCAACTGTTTTCCAACTTCAGAAAGTTGTGGTAACATGCCTTAACATTAACATGTTCATTTTAAGATACTTTATAGTCCTAAATTTTTTTCTGCTGCTCTGATTAGAGTAGTCCTTTTTTACCCTGAAGAAATTAAAGAAACTGAAAATTCCCTCTCCCTGTTTTTGTATTGCTGACACCTCTCTGCTAATTTTCTTATACAAAAATGTCACGCAGGTGATCATTTTTACTTCTTTCAATTAGTGTTTAATAGCATTTGGTAGAGTACATTCTATGGCTGTTCAAGCTTCTCTGGCAGTTCAGAGCAACCTCTGGAAAATTCACATGCCTCTTCAGTGTTTTGTCATTTAAGTGAGTAGGTAAAGAGAATACAGGGTATTCATACTTCGTCTGTCAAACAGGTTTTCTGAGTTGTGAATCAACGTGTAAAAGAATTATGGTTATCCAGTCCAAGCACCTTAATTATCTTTCTTTAATTGTAGATCCCTACTGAGTGAATGAACATACTGGCATCACAATCATAGTTAAAACAGACTAAAGTATCTTCTAGAGACATGGCAAACGTAATCTGTAGCATGAATATAAGTGTTCAGGAAGGAAATTAAATATGGAAATGCTGAAATGTACTACTTGACAGATAGCAGGTAGTTGGGGTAATGGTGTTTCATCTGGATGTCAGGAAGAATATGGACACAGAGACTGAGAAGCAGCTGATCTGTCAACTCACACTGAACATGTGTTCCCATCACTGGCTTTTTCTTGGGCAGATTTCTCTTAAGGCGTAATTTACCTGAGAAAGTAAAAGGATTTTAGTAAATCAAATGATGGTGCTATTTACTGGAATTTCAGCTTATGTATTTGTTACACTCCTACTTTTTAATTAAATGCAAATGGACAAGGATTTACACACTGTGGTCCACTGTCTGAGAATGAATTCACAGCTCAATCTGGACCTGAATCCCAGCTTCTGAAAGGCAGAAGTGGGAGCCAGACTCAGTTCCTCTCAGTGTCTGGAAGAAAGTGGCATGAAAAACTAGCTGTGAGCTCCTGCATGCAGGGAGGCAGCTTGATATGGTGTTCCTCTGTTGCTTTAGGAAATTAATAAAGGGTCATGAAGCTGTTCTTTTGGCTTAAGACATGCAGAAAGCCCCAAAGTGGAGTAAATAAGGTTGGAAAGATAAGTTTCTGCACCTGTATTTTCTGGGACTTCTTAAAAATCATCCTAATTTCTGTAAAGCAGATAATACTAGCATTGATGCATACCTCTAGAAAATACAATGCACAAAATAGTAGAGTGTTTACAGGTTATGAAGAGAAATTGCATGAATTTTGTAAAAGAAGTACTAATGTAAATTATAGAAAGAATTTATGGAGTTAAATAGATTATTCAGTAGTAAGTAAAAGTGGCTGCTGTACGCTTAATTTTCTCCCCTAAACTTAAGCTGATACATTTTTATTTTGCCAATGAACATGTGCGCCCAAAATAATAATCTTCAGTTGCCCTGAGTTTGCAGTGAATTTTGTGAAATATTCATTGTCAGTATCACTCTTGTTGTTCACCGTAGCATTTGTCCCTAGCATCGTTTTGTTTCTTATTTCATGGTCCAACAGTATGTGGAGGTTTATGCAAAACTAGTGGTGTTGTATGAGTGGCTGAGTTATGGGACTTGAAAAACCTGTGAACTAAGTACAGTGACCATTGTATTTTTTAAGAGTGAAATGTTCATGAGACAAACACAGTCTTGTCAAGATGATTTATTTTAGTCCTGATATTGTTCTTCATGTGATACACTTTATAATAGAGCTATTACCTTCTGTGTTTCCTGATAGAAATCTGGATTCTGTTTTGATGATTTTGTTTAACCTTATGGCTTAAACAGAATGAATTACATTTGGATTTGGATGTGTAATATTATTGTAATTCTGCATCCTTGTTAACTCTTAAGGAAAGGTTGTCTATTGATAATAGTAATAAATATTCATTTGCATATGGATTTTAATGCAGGCATTTAGTACATTCACATGTTAGCATTTGTGTATCAACTATACTTGATTTTAACATGTCTTTACTAAGATGGGGACATGGCAATTTCTTGAAAGCACTTTAATTTGTAACAAATGTTTTTCAGCTCCCTTGGAAGTCACTGACTAGCATCATTGAGTATTATTACATGTGGAAAACCACGGACAGATATGTGCAGCAGGTAATTTAATGACTACTTCAGCATGAACCAGTCTGCCATGTTCTTAAAAAACCCTGATCTTGTTAAAACATAAAAATCTGTTTCTGTTCTTAAAAAGAGATATGGTGGGAGCCCTATGGTAATATTTTAGGTTTTGTGCTGTTCACGGGGTGTATTGTCAAATCCTCTGATACCTACTGTACATCACAGAGCTGTGAAGAGCTTTTTAAGCCATTTGTATTGTATGCTGGTTTGTAACAATGTGATTTCTGGTTCTTACTGCAGTATGGGATAAGAAGGAAATGGGCTGCAGAGAAAATGCTTTAGGCTGTGAAGCTGTGCATGGGACTGAAGGAAAAGGAAAAATACATTGTGTTAAAGTGGCTGCTAATGTTGTGAACCTTTTATTGGTACTCCATGGTAAAACATTGCTTTGGCATTACCAGGATTTAAAAACAAAGTTGCGAACTGTCTGCACACAGTGGATGTGTTTATCCTTCTCATTGAATGTTCAGTTGTCTGGGCAGAAACATAGTAAGATTATATTGGGTACTGACACTGGGATATTTTAATCAGGTTCAGGCAAAATTTCAGTGTTGGTGCTTTTTATAAATTGCAGTCTTTATATATTTACTCCTTGGTTTAGATACATAAAATATTTTAAAATACTCAATTTTAATTTATGATTTAACATTTAAGTTTGTAGCTCCTTTATTTGATACATAATTAGTGGCGATGTTATGTACATACAGCACGTTGAAAAGAAATTTTCTGCTGTAATGGTTACAGCTGTATTGTTAGATGGATCTTTGGAATTGTTCCAGATTTTGTTACAGTGTGCCAGGAGGATGAGTGCTTCAGGTTGTTCTGGATTATTTGAAAGCGTTTCTGCATCATCTTATCAGGGTATGGAAAGTAATGGTAAAGTCTTTTACCACGTAGTAGTCTTGAACTATCACTAGGACCTTTTAGTTCTGTGGATAATACAAATAGACAATAATATGCTGTGTATAAAGGCACGTTTTTCTGGGTTTGTCGCCTTTCATATCATTTCTAATGCTTTTTTCTTTGTGCTTTTAATCTATCCTAAAAGGTATTGCCAGCAGAGATTTGCTGTGCTTTGTGTCACCTCCTAAGGGTTGGACAACAGATGATCTTGAAGAACCAGATAAAAAGATTTTATTGATACTGAAAGCCATGGAGTAAGGATAAATTGAAGTACAAATTGACTTTTGTCAATACCCTTAGGCTGCCTGGAGACAAATCTTGTTTTCTGTGAAATTTTTCTGAAATACTTGCTCTGGAGTGGTTGGTAGAAGGCTGACTCCCTTTCTAAAGTTCTCTAGGGCATTGTTGTGATTCTGTTGCTACAGTGATCAAGGTGTGTGATGGTGCGTCGAGTTTGTGTATCCTTCCACAGGATTGGATTTTTAGCCTCGCATACAAGAAATACACATAGGCTTTATGGTTATCTACAACTTGAATGCTCTTACAAATGCCTGTGTTTTACTTGTAACTAAGTAAACTTAGAACATCCTAACTCAGAACATGGTAGTACATCACAGGATTTACTGCTTTAGACATGTTCTTTCAAGGTCACATATGATCATCAGTAACAAAACCAGTGTAGACCAAATACTTCATTTCTATCCTGGTTAACATTTCTGTAATCCTTCCTAATGAGAGATGAGAACTTCCTTCTGCCCTTGTTTAAGTTTGTTTTGAAATGGTAAGAATAATACAGTTCAGTAAAAATTGTATCAGTAGGTTTGTTTTCCCCACCAGAACAAGC
This sequence comes from Athene noctua, assembly GCF_965140245.1. Taxonomy (NCBI): domain Eukaryota; kingdom Metazoa; phylum Chordata; class Aves; order Strigiformes; family Strigidae; genus Athene; species Athene noctua. Next base: position 101,481,382 of record NC_134037.1, on the reverse strand, counting down.
TGTCATAGTTGAAGGCATTTCAGGGAGAAAATACATTCAGTAAGGAAGTGGCAATTTCTGAGTCATTCTTCCCTGAACATCATGTTTGAGGGGCAGGGCAGCCTGGGGGGATGGGAAGACAAAAAGGTCTTCCTATTGTACATACTTGAATGTTATGCATAAAATACAGTCTCTGAATTCTAGAGCAGTGTGATTTAATATGAAAATTTGCTCTTTGATTATTTTATTCTTTGTGTGAATTGACTGCATTGTGTCTGGCATAAGAAAGGTTTCCTTGTCATATTTGCTACTAAATATTATTCTTGCTCGGAAGCTAAAGGTGGTGATTTAATGGCAAGGGAGATACTGCTGCCACCTTGCCTTCAGAACTTGTTCCCTTCAATTCAAGGTGAAGGGAAATAGATACGTTAAAGTTCTCAGTCTGTGCTGAACCTGTCTAGCAAAACTAATTCAGACCTTGGGTAATCATTCTTGGTGATATGTGACTTTTCATGACCACTACATTATATAGAGTTTGAGAAAGACCAGGTGGCTCATTCCACTGAATGAAATGTGTTCTCATTATTTGTGGTGTTCTCCTTAAAAATCTGATTCAATGCAAAAAGACTTACTGGGACTTTGCAACAGAAAAAGGGAGAACATATGTAAGGATAACTAAATCGCTGTACAACAACAAATTATTACATTTCACTCTCATTTATTTATTTCCACAGTAGGGAAGTGGTCATTTCTTGAGATGTTTGTTAGTTGATACTCATAACAGAAGTTCTTAAAAAGAAGTAACATTCAGTTTCAAGGTAGTTGATTAAAAATAGCAGAGCCCAGGTGAAAAGCTGGGCTAGTTGTAGTTCAACCTCCCCTACCTTGTAGTCTGTAAAACTGGTTTGAAATAGTTACTGTTTAAGATCAGATGTAAATATTTTTTTTAGGAAAAGCATCAACTCTTGTCACATTGCTCCATGATTTCTTACACTTACTGTTACATACTGGTGCTTTGTTTTTTGTCTAAATGTCTTCAATTTCAACATCCAACCTTTACAGTTTACCAGTTTTCATCCTCTAAATTTTAACAGGCAGAACTTTCCCCCTAGAATTTGCAACTATTTCTTGATAGTTTTGTATCTGCATCTTTTTTTCTCTCTCGATACTTAAAAGTTGATGGGTCAGTGTGAATCCAAGCCGTGACATTTTCTGTTGCTTTTAGAGAGCAATGCTGACCATCGTTTTGGTGCATAAAAATAAAGTTTATACTGAAACAGCATTGTGTGATTATTTTGTAGAAAGCAGTATATTCTTAATTTTAGAAAATAAAGGAGGAAAGCAATTGCTAAAATTGTATTCCCTTCAACCATCATGCCAGTAATAAAAGTATGCTAAAATTTAATTAATGTGTATAGCCACGTCTCACTGATAACTGACATCAGGGCTTAATAAGCTTCCTACAAATGCCTTTACATTTTGACAGTGCTTCAAGGCTACTTTCCTTATTTCTTTCCTTTTATTGTATTTTTCTCTTTTGCTCTGATGATCTTGCTAGGTGTGCAGTGAGATTTACTTGTTCTTTTTGTAGAACGGGACCAGTTAGTCATGAACCCCTGTGGAATGTGTGTTATCTGCTGACCTGCAGTCTCCCATGCTTTTTCAGTTTGAAAACAAATTCTGTATTGTTGGGTATCATATGAAAAGGAAAAAGATAGAGTTGTGGAAAGCCTGTGGCCTGAAGCTGTTAAGTGGAAAGAGGTCACTCTTGAGAGCTCTTCTGCTGGGGCTGTGGAATGTTCTCAGATTAAAAAGTATCAGTTTACAAGGTTTGGGGCATGCTGCTGCCGCTCTTCTTTATCATTGCCCTTGTGAAAACTGACTTAAGCAGGCAGAGCATAGCATGTTTGCAGTTTTGCTATGGGCCTGTTGAAGGTAGTGCAGTGTTGCCGAGCCCTCGTGCTGGGGAACGAGTGCAGCTGCACCAGATGTATCAATGGAAGTCACTTCTCTCTCTAGCTCCAAACTCAAACTAGGCATCTGTGAACAGCAGAGACCTGCTGGGGGAAGCCTATCTTGGAAATAAATGGAAAAGGGCTCTCATATTGCATGGGAATTAATTTGTGGTGTCATGGCCTGCTTAGGACTCAATTTGTCATAGATTGCTCCTCAAAGATGCAGTTTTTATAGATGAGAGTTATGGTGATGGATGGCACAGAGGAAACTTTCTGAAGTGGAGGAGAGCAGCGGTTTATGTGAGGTGGCCTACTCAGGCTACTTGACCACTAAAGCTGATTAACCCTGTAATTCACCTCATGGCCCAGGCAAGAGGCTCTCAGAGCAGAGTCTTTTGATGATACTTTTCTAATAGTGGGAAATCTCTTCCTGGTTTGTGAGCCTCACAAAGATTGGATCTCAGAAAATAGAAGTATAGCTGAGAAGAGAATTAGCTGTTGTAGGAGAAATGGAGGACTAAATTTCAAACACCTGATAAAGAAAGGGAGAATCTTGAGAGGCAGGCAGGTAGTGTTGATTTATTGCTGGATATCAGTGCAGTTCCCACCCCCCACCCCCACCCCTTTCTTTTTTTTTGACTCCTCAGCAGTAAAATTGACCTTGTTTCAACTCCTTTTTGTTCTTTTTTTTTTTTTCTTCCCCCAAGTGAACAGAAGTGATGTCTATAGTACAGGAATATTGGGGAAATAATCTTTTTTTGCTTCAACTTTTATGTACAAACAAATGTTTCGGATAATCAGTAGACATCTGAACTCTGTATTTCATGTGCCATTGCTGAAAAAAATGTTGTCTTAGTTACTTGTAACTAAATCTTCTCAACATTTTGGAACTTAGTAATACTACCTTGAGCACAACATGTTTTCAGTTTGTTGCAAATAGGAAGTAATAATTTAGTAAATTCACATACTATCTTCATAGTAGTATAGCTGTCCCGATGTGTTTCTGATCTGCAGTTTTAATGGCACTTAATGGGAGTAGATGTTTAGTTATTTCTAACAGTCAATGGCCTTTACTGTTCCACTTCCTTATACTGGTTATAAAATACTAGCCTCAGGCTTGACAGAGCACACAAGAAGTATTGAGTAACATGACTGATGAGGGAACTCATCATGTGCAATTTCATTCATTTATTTTCTATTTATTCTGCAGTGAGGGTTAGCCACAATGTCATACATGTTTATGTAGATGTAATTTATGTAAATTGTAATTGTCATTTTTTACAGTTTTGCTCTCATATGTGAGGCGTATGAGTTTTACTGGGGAGGACAGTATACTATAATTTCAAGCTAATAATAAAAATAGAGAAATCGTTTTTCATGGTTTTCATCTTGTAGATTTCCACACTTGTTTTGGAGGCTCTTGAGAAATAAAAAAAATAAAAATAATCTAAAGATGGATTGTGTGCAGTTTATGAAATCTTGAATATAATAAAATATTTTATTGTGTTAATTTTTCAACTAGAAACGTCTGAAAGCGGCTGAAGCAGAAAGTAAATTGAAACAAGTATACATCCCCACCTAGTGAGTATAACAATAAAGTAATCTTTTTTTTTTTAATAACGTACAGGTAAAATTGAAATAGTAACATGCAGTTGCATGCAGTAACATGCATGATATTTTTTTACTTCTCTTTTTAATAGTTACTATATACAAACAGAATATACAGAGATTTAATCAGAAAATGCCACAAACTCTTGTCATAAGTGAAACCTTAGTACTTAATTGAGCCCTTTGTCTTTGACCTGTGAACTGCCTGTTTTGGAATTCTGAGAAGTTTTACAAAAGGTGTTCAAGTGCTACATGGACTGTTCACATGCAAGAAGGGCCTTATCATTTAAAAAGAAATTTTTCCAGAATAATCACTTCCGATCCCCTGTAGCACAACACCTCATATTTGTGTAAATGCAGTATTTCAAAACAGAAGCAGTTGTTAATGTGATCTTTTATCTTTGAACAGTTTTTATTAATGAAATCTGTTTTCTTCTGAGGGGTGTTTAATCTGGGGTTTTTTAGATTTAAACTCTATGCTGTATCTGCTATTGTTAACATGTAGTTTACAGAAACAAGATATAATCTGTCTCATAGTCATAATTTCAATATTATGGGAAAAGAAAGGATTACAGATGACTTTAAGATTTCTGTGTTATATTCAGTTTACATACATGTGAATTTCCCAATGTTATAAGTGTTTGTATAACCAAATGAAATAATTTGAAAATCCACTGTTGTCATTTTGATGACTTGTATAAATTGCATGCAGTAGAGCTTCATTTCCATATTTCTTACAGACTTTGCTCTTAAGTAGATTTAACAGTACAAACAGCAGACTCTTAAATTCAGTGTTTTAATCTCATCTCTGAAGAAATGTTTTAAGTTTTGAAGCTCAAGTCTAATAAATGATGCCTTTTTAAAAACACTGAAAACTCTTAATGTGATTGTTCCCTAACCGTCTCAGGTAAATGGCTGCTTTAGGAAAACTGTAAGATGCTCAGTTTTTACATAATGCTTTTTCAGTTTTATTTCATTGGTCCGTGTGGACAGCTCAGGACTTTTGGCAGTATGTTCACAGTAGGGGGACTAGTTGTACTGAATGACAAAACCTGTTTTGAAATGTAGGGTTTTTACCTTTTTTATCTTTTTGAACGTCTTGTCTTTTACTTCCATGTCAAGACAAAATCCATAGTCAATGGTAAGAGGGTAGGGCTTCTCAAGCCTTTGATAACTGTGCAATCTGAGCACTCGTGGGCAAATTGATTGCTTAATGCTGTGTTTCAAGACTGATTTAGTGTATCTGAAATCTGAGTAGAATTGATGCTCAGAGCTGAATACCTTTTTGAATTTGATCATAAGGTATTTACTGTAAAAGCAAGGTTCTGTTCTCAATAACCCTTTCAATTCATGCTTTCTCTGGAAGGTCTCTAAGCAACAGATCATAACGTGGGAGAAAATAATCTCTTGATACCTTCGCTTGTACCTTGAGCCCAAGGTACTTCTTTTGAGGGTAGTTGATAAAGCGTATCTGGAAATTGTAAAATAGTCTCTCACTGGATATAGTGAAAAAGGAGAAGGCAGGAGACAGATTTGCTGGCCTTTGGAGTAGAGATGATACAGTAAAGATTTCTTCAATTAGTCATTTTAACTAATCTTGGATATGTTTTATGCTACCTAAAGTAACGAATAATCATTTTAAGAATCAATGTATCCAGCCTTGCATTGTATTGTGAATATAGCTTGTCAAATGGGTAATTAACACCTACAGAGTTGAGGCTTTGGAAGTGCAGTACTTAACCTAGCCAGGAGTATATTAATTCCCTCTGAATTAGCTGACCTTAAAGTCAGTGAAGTATTAGTAGGTAAAATAATCATCATAATAATATAACAAAAAAAAAATAATCCAATAACAGTTCTTCAGCCTTCTCAGAGTGTGAAAGATGTTTAGGACACAACCCAGGCAGAACAGCCTGATATTACATGGGCGAGCTTTGCAGGATTATACAACATTTGCATTTATTGTAGTTGGTGGGGAGGTATGTACTTCTGCCTGTAATATGAGGCAGCAAACTCTCTTCTAGGTTGGACAGCCTGTCTGGTATTTTAGTCAGTGTTACTGTTCTTACTTGCTATACTTCACCCAAAGCCCAGCCTCACACTGTAAAGCTTCATCTGTTGACTGGAATCCCCTTCTTAAATTCTGTCCTGTGTCAGGCTTATGTTAATGCTTCACCTTGAGACTTGGTCTTTTACTAGCTTGCCAAGTAGCTTAGACCATGTGAGAGCATTTTACAAAGATCTGTAAATTTGAGTATCAAAGCAGCTCTTGATAGAACAAGTCTCTTACAGTGCTGAAAATACGAGTATAAAAATCAGTCTTGTTTAGAGAAGTTTTTACAGGTGTTGTCACCACACATCAGAATTCCAGAATTAGATTGTTTGTTTTCATGTAGACTAACTTGTTAGTAAAAGCTTTTATTTTTTTTTTTAAGCAATAAACCAAATCCCAATCAAATATCCAGCAACAATGGGAAACCTGCTGCAGTCAATGGAGCAATGGGAGCCTCTTATCAGGCACAGGCCTCCCTAATAGGTCGGGCTTGTGAAAGTTGCTATAGTAAGTAATTTTTTAACAATAATAATAATAATAATAATGATGATGATATTAAATTTTAATAAGCACTTTTTAAAAAACCAAATATATCTACTTTTGTTTGCATGTTATAGATAGAGGATAATTTTCAATTAATTGTGTGGCAAAACCAAATTTAGACCTGTCTTCAGTATGTTGATGGAATGTCAGTATTCAAATCCACTTTATGATTTTTTTAACAATTCAGAAAGTACAGAAAGATAAAGTAGTATAATATGATGGCACTGATATGTTTTTCTTTACCTTCAGCATACTAGATTCAAATTTATTTTTGTTTCTCCTGTAAGGTTGCGGGGCTTTTTGAGTTGTTTTGGGGGGTGTGTCGTTTCCCACCCTCTTTTGTTATTGTTGTTGGGGATGGGGAAGGTGAAGTTGGTTTTTCTAGTATTTTGTGTGTTTCTGGTGGTCCCTGGTGGACTTGAAATAGCAGGTTTCAACATGGATTATGTGAGACAAGATGTAACAGAACTGGAAAGAATTGAAAAGGCCTACCATACGAGAGTTATTTACTTACCATTGCTATGGCTCACTGCGTCTAAAACACCAATTAAATTAAAATAATTTTCTGTATGTAGAAAGTTCCAGTTATATACTTTGTTGTTTTTCAAATCACATTTTTAAAATAAGTTTTCTCGTGAAAGATTACAAAAAGGTTAAATTAGTGTTTCCTTCTGAGTCTCCACATGCACAAGATAAAGGTACACATGAATCTCCAAGGTCAGTAGAAGTGCTTGTCCTTTTTTTATATGAATTTTGACTTACAAGTACTCACTTTGCATGACTTGGGCAAAATCCCTACATGTCTAGTAATTCTAATAAGTAGCAAGCTACTTAATAAGCCTGTCTTCCAGTGTAAGATTAGAAATAGTGGAGGGTGTATAGGGTTTTGGGTTTCGGGTTTTTTTGTTGTGTTGGTGTTTTTTTTCTTTTCTGTTTGGGTTTTTTTTGTTGGTTGGCTGGTTGTTTTGGGGGATTTTTTGTAGTCCCCTGGAAGAAAATCTCTTCTTGGTAATACAAAGTCCCTCATTTGAAATTAAATAGGAAAGTATTTTGAAATTTCCATTTGGAGTTGACTTTTGGGGTGCTTTTTTAAAAATAAACTTTTAAGCTTTTAAAAAAAATAAACTAAAAATCCAAGTTCTTTTCTCCATCTGAAATGTATTAAATATTTATCCATATAATGCTCTTTGGGAATGCCATCTATTACAGTATTTGGATTTTGTATTCAATATAGCACGCACCATTTCAGCTGTACTGTTTTTTTCTCTTAGCTCCACAGTCTCACCAGTGGTATTCTTGGGGTCCTCCTAATATGCAATGTAGATTGTGTGCATCTTGCTGGATTTATTGGAAGAAATATGGTGGCCTGAAAATGCCCACACAGACAGATGAAGACAAACTGTCTTCCAGCCAACCTACAGAGGTAGGATTGCATAGGTAGAATTACTAAAATAAAATGTGGTACTTTCACAAGACTGCTGTGATTTGAATGTTTAATGGCATGGGTTTTTATCTGTGTGTTCAATTTCAGTTTTACAGAACTTAATTTATTAATCCTTTTCTTGTCTTAAGTAGAACTGCGGGTCCTGCCGTATCTTTATATGACCAAGTCTTAGATAAACAAACATCCACTTCATGCATTTTTGGTGGACAAATGTCATCTTGTCAATCAAATGGTGTATTACGTATAAAATGTTAATATGACTGTACTATATCTCATGTAGAATGGCATTATATATCCACTCACAGTAGAGCTTTCTACTGTGTTATGCAGCTTCTTGCATAAGCCCCACGTGTTTTGTATAGTGCTTATACATATTATTTGATTAACCTTGTGAATTTATCCAAACTGTGAATTTTTTTAATGCTGTAACTCAGTGTTATAAATGTCATAAGTGTTGTAAGTGTCATAAATCAGTGTTATGATTTTGATTTTTTTTTAAATTTTATTTTCATAGGAATCTCATGTTAGAACTCACATGTCCCGGCAGGCCACACAGGGAACTCCAGTTCGTAACACTGGAAGTCCAAAGTCGGCAGTGAAAACACGTCAAGCTTTCTTTCTTCACACAACGTGTTGGACAAAACTGGCCCGTCAGGTCTGCAAAAATACCCTCCGGCTGCGGCAGGCAGCAAGACGTCCCTTTGTCCCTATTAACTGTGCTGCCATTAAGGCAGAATGTAAGATGTTTTTTTAATTCTTAGTTCTGTGTGCTGTGCTTCCCACCCATTTTTGTCTTTTAATTTTATTTTCTTTTTCAATAAACATTTCTTGTCTATATGCTTTTGCTTTTCATTTTTTCATTTGTCCAGCATATCACCAACACATTGGATAAATTCTGGCTGCCTTGAACAGATTTCAGGCTGGGGAAACATTTCATATGAATTAAAGAGGGGATAACTGTTACCTCATTCACTTACAGAAAATTCTCATTAAAAAAAATCAGGGGCAGAGAGAGGAAATCAGTGCTGTGACATAAAAAAGGTGCTTCCTACTAGGCAGTGTGAAAGAAGTTTGCTTCTATATGGTTTATTCCTCAGCTGAGCAGAAAGTATAGATCTGTACATGTTTTACTTTTTCTCAGTGGGGTTGGTTAAGGAATAGAGCTGAGGATGCATAAGAATTTAAATCGGGCATGTAATACAGCCCTTTGTTACTGTGGTGATCAGATGGTGGTCATAGCCATGTTTATTATTTCATCGTAATTGCATCTCTTTTTTTTTGGTCTGTTCCAGTATTAAATTTTAGTTTAAATAAAATTTTATATATTATGCTTGTTCTTCATATAGGCAAAATATAAAGAACGGGTAAATTCACTAGTAGACAAAATGTTGTGAGTTGTAGATAGCAACAGTAAGTCTCTTTACGTGCACATGTGTGTAAGTTCTGTTGCAAAGTCACTGAATATTTCAGCAGGTTTTATATCTGTGCTGAGCATGTTGTTTTACTGCTCCCACTGTTAGGTTACGTTTCCCAGTATTCCATAGGTGCAGTTCTTGGAGCAGATGCTGGGTATTCCAAGATGAGCCGTACTGGCTCCTTGTACTGTCCGTTGTATAAGAATCGAAGAGACCTTTTTTTACAATAGTAGATGTTGGTGTTATACCTGTGTTTACTAGATTAAACACTAAATGTTTGCCCACCATACTGAACTGGGATGCTGATGATGTCAGTGTGAATAAGAAATTTACTCCATGGACGCTTAAAATCTGGTTTTGAGTAATTATTTTCACCTTATGTACTTTTACACCAGCCATTCTTCACATGCAAACTCTTCACCTACTTCCGCAGTCACCCAGAACTTGGTGAATATTTCTGTTCATTGCCGTCTTATTTATTTAGTTGTCCTGTTGGCCATTTTCTTCCTCCTTTCAAAGCTATGCAAGTCAGGAGCAGCTTTCAGATTTAAGGAAACCATATGTCCACTGTGTGAATAAAATGGGTTGTACTTTATGGAAGAATTCTGTCCGAAGACTGGACTAGGATTATATTTTTAATTCTTAATACAAAACAAGTTATTTACTGACAGGAAATCACTGCCTTTTAATTTATGTATTTGGCACTGATTTCTGCTGAATCATGGAGGGAAATTAATTTAGGAAGTCACTTGAACCTTGAATCTTTTTATCCATATCCCTCTTCTCAGTGCAGTAACTCAATTCCAAAGATTAAGCTTTTGTTTAAGGAAGAGAAAAAATAGAAGAAAAAAAAAGTTTCATCCAACTGTTCATCATACTAGAACAAGAGTTATATACACAGTTCAACTTTAAAACAAAGGAGTGAAAGGCTGAGCTTTTCAGCAGGAAATAGTCATTCTTGTATCAGACTGGCAGTGCTGTGAGTGCTTCATCTTTGTTCCTTTGAATGAAAAAATGCCACATCAAGAGCAGAAAGATTTTTTTTCCCCCCCTGTAGTCTCTGTCTTTCATTATTCTTTTTGCTTAAAGCAAAATTTGGACCTTGCAATTTTGTCTTTTTGAATGCTGATGCTTCCTGATAGACCTAGCATAGATTGGAAAAAAAAAAAAGAACAGTTACCAATGCTTTTTGAACACGACATGCAAACTATTTTACAATGGTGGAAACCAGATTATACCCTATTTAATTAATTTAACTCGTGCTTCTCTCTGTGCACACATACACCTACATGCACACACACATGCGCACATACTCTGTTTCTGGCAGTATCTCTCTGGAATCATACAATGATCTCAGCTACATTGTCACTGTCATATTCTTACTCTAGTAAAGTCTAGTAAGTGAATAAAAAATTGTTTTCTATTTCGTTCCTGTACTTTATCTGGTGACCTGTGTTCAGTGAACTCTGTAGATTCTAATGTTATAACTAAATAGTCTCTTTCTTTCTGAGAATGCCTTGAATCCTTTTCTAAGGGTAGCCTGATACAAGGAATTTTTATTTTTTTTAATTTGTAAATGACATATTTAATTAAGAGTAATGATTTCATATGTTGAATACCGGTGAGTAATAACAAGATTGAATAAATATCTGTGTTGGTGTTACAAAAGTTAGAGTCGTGCTTAGATGATAACCTGGTCAGATTAGCAGATCACCCATGAGGTGATATGGCATGAGAGGGTTAGGATGTGCAAGAACTGATTTCGAATTTGGTTTCCATGTAGATGTGCTGAAACTTGAATCTAATGTCTGCTTAGATGCTTGGTCAGACTCACCCGGCTCTGTGTGTGTGACAAACCAGTGCCTGAAAATTTAACTGCATTTCACAACTCTGTTGCAGCAGGCACCATACCACACTCAGAAACCATAAAACCTGAAGGCAGAAGGGTGGTAGGGCACTTACCCCAGCAGCATACCAGGTTTTATGTCTTCTCAGTCTTATGCAATTTGTTGAACTGTCACGTTGTAAATTAAACTAATTCCCAGTTCTGAGAAAGGAAGTCTGAACAAGCCAGTTGGAGCTTCCTCATAAAAGAAATAGATTTTTGCATGCCACCTGAACTCATTTGCAGATACTTCTTTTGTCTTGGAAGGGACATGGAGGCCTTTGAGAATGCTAACCTCAGGCCCAACCATCTTTTAGGTGAAACCACATTTCAGACAGAGCATTTTTTTATTGTAGTAATTCTACCCACATCATCTGCCTTGGCCCATTACACCCACTGGCAGAAAACAAGGTCCTATTCTATGTTCTTTATTCCTTCAGTTAGTGCAGAGAATTAGATTTTTCTCATTAATGAACCATATAGCATGACCCCTGCTCAGATGCCAGCAGGAGGTAGAGGAGATGATGCATTTCCATCCCAGTTCAATGTAGGGAATGGTCACCAGGAGGTTGAGAAGGCATGGCATCTCCTGCTAGGAGCACAACCCATCATGGAAATCTCGAACTTTGTTCAGCTGACGATAATAGACTCACTGTAGTTGTTGACAATAAACTTGTCTGATGGATTTTCACTAATAATTAGAATTGGCAAACTGTTTCAGTAAGAGGAAATTCCCATGCTCTAAATTAGGCAAAATACCTTCTTTTTAGTTTTAATATATTGCATGTTTTTTAGTAAGTTTAGCAAAACTATCCTGTCTATGGAAGGTCTCTTAATCAGAGGAAACCAAAGTGGGCATTCTTCTACAGTCACTGACAACATTGATCTGTTGCCAGCTTGCAAGCCTGTAGATATATGCATGGCAGAAAGCCATGCGTCTGTGAACCTTATTCCTTCAGCACAAGAAGATTTTTGAGGGATTTTGGTTTGGTGGGGTTTTTTGTTTTTTTTTTCCCTGCTTGGATATAGTTTTATCAATATAATTATATGTATTAATTATAGTAATTTAAATTTGGGTAACTATGTCTATGTATAGACATGATTGTCAAAATGTTTGCAGTGAATGGTAATATCTGTATAATATATATAGTTCTCTGGAAATGGGTATACTGTTTATGATCAAAACTTAACATACCTTTAAATCTGCAGATTTATTGACAAGTTTGGTGCACAGTACTTGCTTGTTCCAGTCTGGTTTGATAAAACAAAGATAAGTGAAAATTAAGTAGAATATGCAAAATGTAACTGATTTGTCTTTATAAACATACAGCCTGTTTTACTGGTGTAAAACTGCCCATTCATCTGAAGTGAGTAACATTTATGGGTACTGTTTCATAAACAATGTTTCACATCCTTGATTTTGATAGCTGCAGAAGATCTTTTGGCTGCATCTAGGGTGAAAATATTTTCTCTACCGTTATCTTTAAATATAGTTCGTACCAGATTTTAGTAGCCAATAATATAATGAAAAGAGCATGCTATTTTTTTCCCAAAGTTTCTAAGAAGAATACAATTGAGGGAATACATAGAGCACAATACATTCATTAGATAATCTGAGTTTGGATAGAGATATGATGGAACTTCAAAGAGAAATAACTCCCCAAGAGTCTTTCTAAGCTTAAGAGACCTACAAATCTAGTTTAAGAAAAGGAAATCATTGAAGAACCCTTTCAAATCTAAAAGAACAAGCCTTATTTGCTATCAGCTTCTCCATAACATTCCTGATTTCATTGACTTCTGTAAGACCCGCGACAGTCATCACTTTTCTAGGTTAGATCTTGGTCTGTTTAAAACCTCATAAAGAATCCATTTCATGCTGTGGTTCGTAATGTTGTTCCCTGGAGTTTTTCTAATTGTACTGTATCCTCTTTAGGGTTATGGTGCCCCAAATTGCATGCACTTCAAGATACAGATTTCCCATCATTTTAGAGAGAGTCAAATGTTTTCTGTTTTCCTGTCATCATAATTTCTAATATTTAAATTTCCTTATAAGTGACCACTCTTTAGTACTGTCTGGATATTTTTAGAAAGCTGTTGACACTGGCTGACTCCATGAATTCTCTTCTGCATGGTGGTGGTGTAGAACCCATTGTTATTTCTGTAAATTACAGTCATTTTACCCCTTGAGAATTAATTTACATTTATTACTTGATGTTGCTGATATCCTTTGTCATTAGTTTTAGCTTTGATTATGCTTCATAATTTCTTATCAGGAAACTTTAACTCTCTGATTGCCTCTTTTCCTGATCTTTTGTATGTTGAACAGCACAGGTCTTTTGGGGCTTACATAGACAATTAATTTTAATCAGGTGCTAATCCCTGAAAAAAATTTATCTTTTGCCCTGTAACAGCTGGACAGCAATGGTCTTTGGTGACACAGTTTGTTAAAAGCTAACTGAAATGCCAAGTTGAATGCCAAATCAGCTGCATGTGTACATGTCACGATTCCTTCAGAGGATCCTGGCAGACCTGTGACACTTGCAATCACAGGTTTACAGGACACATAAGTAGGAAGGGACTTCTGTAGGTCTCTAATTCTACGCCCTTCATAAAGTTTATGTGTTTGCTCATGGGCCTTTTGTCCAGATTAGATTTGTGTATCTCCAAAGGTGGAAACTCCACAGCTTCTCTGGGCACCTGTCCCAATGTTTGTTCAGCTTCACTTTAAATAATATTGTTCTTACATCTAAAAAGAATTTCCCATCTCCAAGCTTGTGTCCATTGCCACAGACAGCAGTAGTGTGTTGTCCTATCCCTACGTACCTCTGAGAAGGCTCTGGCTCAGTCTGCTCTGCTGCTAGGAAGTTAGAGGTAGCAATTGGGTCTCCCCTTGGCTTTCTCATCTCAAGACTGACCAGACCTAGCTCCCTCAGACACTCCATGAATGTCCTGTACTCCAGCCCCCAACCAGCTTGGTGGCTCCCCAATAGCTGGACTTGCTCCGGTATGTCTGTATCTCTTCTAGCAGGGATCCAAGAAGTCAACACAGGGTCTAGACATGTTTTCCAGGGGTGGAGAGGAAGGGTTACCTCCCTTGCCCCGCTGGCTGCACTGGTGCTCACGAGGCCCAGTATGCAGTTGTCCTTGTTTCAGGGACACGCTGCTGAATAATGTGAACGCATTAAACATGTTTTCCCTCTACAAGGTCGTTGTTGGCTCCCTCGATGTTTCCATATTTAACTGTACGCCTCTGTTAATAGTTCAACCCTTTTGCCAGTCTACAGACCTACTTACTGAAGAATGTTATCACTTTTGCCATGTTTTTGTTCTCTTGAACCAAGACCAGTTTAAGCATTAGTTAAACACCAGTAGTGTACGTGCTCAGCAGTTTCTGTTTGGATGAATTCCATCTGGTTCTGGTAACTTGTTTTTATTCATTAACCGGTTTGTTTTGAAATATTTCCTATGGACATTTCGATGTGACACAGTTCTTACACTTCCCTTGTAAAAGGATTTTGGAAGTGAGCTTCTTTAAGTTCTTCTGCAGTGAACACTGATGCAAAGAATGCATTCGGCTTTGCTGCCATGCCTTTATCTTTCTTGTATATTTTCCTCACACCTTGATCATCTCCTATTGCTACATGCACTAGCACACTTCCTGCTTTTGTTATGTTTGAAAAAATACTCTATCAAATATAATACTCCTGGGTAGTTGGTGTTTTTAAATGGATTATTTTTTCTCATAGCTTCCACTATTTCACTGATCGTACTAAGATTTTTAATGTTCATGTGGAAGCCCATATTTGATTTTAGGACTTCTAAATTGTATTTTTGACAACTTCCTACCTAAATTTTATTCTGTGGTTTTACACTTGAAAGTGATGCACAATCTAACTTGTGTTTTTCTGCATGTCATAAAGGTCATAAACTTTATTATACCTTTAATGGGAGTACTGTATTGTGGATTAAAGTTTGCTGTTGTTAAACATATTTAACTGGTTTAACAGATAGGTGTGTTTTGGAATACCTGCTCAATACCTTTGGTGAACATGCTTTGCCTCAAACATGGATATTGTACTCTCTTTGCAGTCTGTATTCTCAGTCAGCATATTAATATCACACCATGATTCAGTGTCTTTTTTTACATTGAAGACACGTAAATGGAAAATTTTCTTGCTAATTACTTCTTAGGCCATGCTTTGCTGTTCCCAAAGTAACTATAAAATACTTACTGTGTAGTCTGTGCTTATTTTACTAAGGGAGACAGTGGAGACACATTGTTCTACTCTGTCACTTAAAATATTTCAAGTGCTGTGGAATATTCAAAATATTCCAGGCACCGGATTCATGGCATTTTTTTTCCACTGAGAACAGTATATTTTGTTATTAAGATAAAATAACGAAGTTCTTCTTGTACTCAACATTAGGGCTCGGGAACCTTTGGGCTGCCCAGATACCAGCTAGCATTTCCAGAATTTCCAGTAGATTCCTTAATATATTGAAATAAGTTGTGCATCGTCTGTTGTGTTCAAAACATCTGTGAACATACTGAAATACTTATTTCAGTCATTGCTGTGGTTTCATGACTTACATGTTTTTTGCACAGAGCTAGAATGAGTATATGAAGAGATTGTTAATTGTTCTATATAGTGTCTTACCTTCTTTGTGTGACTATGTACTCCATCGTGTGTGTTGGAATGAAGCAAACAGGAACATTTTGCTAAAGCACAAGGTGGAGACAAAGTGGAATTACAATTATTATAATCTATTTATAATGTCTAGCTCCTGTAAATCTTGTTAGAAAATGCAGATCTGCAGATTTGAAACCTGTAGAAAGAAAAGCGTACAGGTAGGTATGTATATGTGGGAAGTAATTGCACGTGAGAACTCTAGATCTACACAATCAACATGTGATTGCAGTTTTGTACAAAACAGAATACCTGTGTTCTAGGGATGCTGGAAGCCCTATATGGGAATTACTTACATGCTTTTGGAAGAAAAATAACCGAATCACTCTGAGTAGTTTTAAAAAAAAAAAAAAAGATAATATAGGTCCAGTAGTCTTGGAAACTACTGAAACCTAGAGTCTTGCGAATTTTTACCTTAGGTTGGCTGACTTTGCTGTCTAAACATGAACCTCTTCATAGTAGCACTTTTATATTCGGGGCATTTAGACAGATTGTCTGCTTGCATATTTTCAGTGTCTTTAAAGGTGTGAGTTCATAGTTGTAGTGTCAAATTTAAGGTAGTTACTGAACTGTTTGTTTTCATTTACCTTGCAGGAATTTTGAGACCTTTGAGCTCTGTTATGCTTGGTTACAACTGGCCACTGTTCAAAAGTTTGTAGTACAGAGGGGTTTTTTTGGTTTTGTTTTTAAGCCTCATCTTGCCATGATAGCCCCCATGTTCTGTTTTACTTAAGAATGAAATGAATTACTATACTATGCGAGTAAGAAAAGACAGAAATCAGTAGTCCCAACTTTAAATCCTTCTTACCTTTGTATTACCCCATTTACAGCCAGACAGGCTTGTAGAAAACTGAAGAATTCAATGTAAAGTATTTTTAACAGCCAGAGCTCCTTTTATTTTAGTACTCGTGTTTTCATCTGTGTGTCATCTGCCTAGCTGACTGTCTCCGAAAAGACTTTGTAAGCAAAAAATGCAGTCAAATTTGTGTTAGAACTTACACTAACTTTAAAAAATATATATATTATCACTTGCATTAGCCTCCCTTTAGATATCCATCATTATAAGCATTGATGAAAAAGAAGAACGTGTGCTAAAAGGAAAAAAGAAATTTGTGGTAAAACTGCAAGTCAGGAACTGGTTGGTGTGTCCTAATTGTATTTGTCATGGTAAAATATTTAAACTGAGTTTTATTCTTTAAAATTCTCAGATGCAGATCGACATTGTGAACTTGCTGGAAATCCTCTGAAGATAAAAAGCACCAGAAAACCACTGTCATGTATCATTGGGTATTTAGGTGCGTATCTGCCTCCAGAGAATGACAAACCAAATGAACATTCAGTATGTACTGATACTTAAGAATTTTACATGCGTAGAGTGAGGGATTTATGCTTTTAGTAACAAGAAAACTATAAAGTTAATAAATCAGTAAAAATTCTGGTCCACTATCAGTTGCAAACTGCATGACTGAACTTGCAGAATGATACTGGTTTAAAGAATCAGAAGACCTTCTGCGACAGTTTTAAAATGAAACCTGATGTAATTTAGAATGTGAAAAATAGTCTGGTAGTCTAAATTAAAAAATAAGCACTCAAAGGGGAGATACTCAGTATGCTCAGTGTTGCTCTACTGTGCCCCTTGAATCCACTTGTAATACTCGTGTGTACTTAAAAGGAGGAGACTTTAGACTGTCTCTCAGGAAGACAATGATCTTCTAATGTGCTGACATAATTTTAAAAGATGCGATGAAATCTGTACTGAGATCACGGTCAAGAGGACAATGAACTCACATGAGATAATGGGGAGAGGGGAAATTCTAGTAATTGTAATTCCTTATTAAAAAAATGAAAATCATCCTCTTTGCAAGGAACCAGAACTGACTATTAAATATTTACACAACCATATAAGAAAGCCTAATGGCTTTCTATTAGTCCTCAAATGAATATAGAAATCAATCCACTGATCAGAGAAACAGTGAATAATTCTGCACTGTATTAATCCCATTCTACAGAAGCGAAGCTAAGGGTAGAGCTGAGTCTAGATGTTTTGCTCAAAATTTCAATTAACAGGAGATTTTTTTGTAGTAGAATTAAGTAAACAATAACAGTCTCTTAATGAAATAGAAAATAGCTATTAATATAGTTATAATTGTTCTTCCAGAACATCAATTTTAACAAAATCCAAACTTCAGAAAACTGGATAATGAAGAATTATTGCCCACTCTCACTGAATTTTTATTCCTTCTGCCCTGGAGTTTAAGAGAAAAGCCAGTGATCATTTCCTGCAGGCATCCCAGCTGTGTGTGTTACGTATGTTATTAGCATGGATGAGGAAAGGACTGCTTAGATTGTCTTGGTGGAGCTGTGGTTGTAAGAGGGGACAATCGGACAGAAGATGGTTCTCCTGGCTGACCTGTCTATGTAGTCGAAAGAAGAATTGGCAGTGTCTATAGTAATCTCAGAAGATACTGCATCTTTTTAGTGCCATGTTATTTAGTTGGTGAGAGATCGTCTTGATACCTCTGGGAGCATAAGTCTTTATGTTTAATGGGAGTAAATGGACAAACAGTGTCAGACACCATTATGTGTAGTTAGGTGAAGGTTTTGTAGAAGATTAACGGTACTAAAATATACCAGGTATCTGTAGAGTCTGTTTAGCATTTGATTCTATGGGAAGTGAAAGTATCTCACTACGGTTGAAGGCAAACAATATGTGTTACAGGGATATGAAGTGTACCGAGTGCATTAAATACATGAATCTGTATTCATTCCAACTGTGTAAGGATGGCTAGAAAATGGCTTTTGTTTGCTATTTAACTTGGGGAGGGGGGGGTAGGTTTTTTTAGTTTGGGGTTTTTTTTCTTTATTTGGGATTTTTGCATGTTCCAGTGAATATTGCATTATTTTTCTCATAAAATCTAGTATTAAATATCACATCATAGCTTATCCAGGAGGTGTTTGTTTTCTTTTTAAAATTCCTTCCATGCCATTCCCACAGACATTTATTGCCATACAGGTAACTGGGTGTGTCTCAGGGCACTACTATTCTCAGCCTGACTGGTAAGGCAGAGAGGATTTCAGTGCCCTGCACATCCTGGGTCATTGCTTCCTTTTATTGCTGTTCTGCTTCTCGGCTGCCAGTTCCGCAGGTGAGGTAGGTTAAGCATTAAAAGTAGGCCCTGTCCTCTAGAGAACTGGGGCTAATCCCCTGTAATCTCTTCAATCATCACTGTGCTTACTAAGCAGACCCCCTGAGGTGAACCCCTTGGCTAATTAAATGTCCTCTATTACCTCCCAGTTAGGAGGAAACCAGGCTAACATTTCCAGCTGGGATGCATGTTGAGATGCAATGAGAGAGGTGTGCAGCTGCTTAAGCACCTCTGGAAGCCAGGATACTTATTTAAGCAACTCAGTAGGAGCCTTCAACTTTGCTTTGCTTTGGATTTTTCTTTTTTCCTTTACCCTAGTGACATTAATGGAAATGAGAGAAGTTTTTAGAGCTATTATTGCTATTTACTTGTTTGAGGCTGCAACCTGATCTTAAAGCAAGGGTTCCTACTACGTTGTTCAAGTATTGTTTCTTACTCCTCTTTTATTTTTATTTCAGAAATGATGCTACAGTCTGAATCTAACCAACTGGTTATTTATTGTGTGGGTAAAGAGATAGTTTGAGTGGTTTGGATGTTATAGTTAATTCTCCGAGTTAACAGATGGTACAGGTGGCGAGGATATTTTCAGTGAAGTACTAAGCAATAGAACAAGGATAAGAGCAGCAGGAATTAGAAAACCCTAATTACTGTTATTCCATAGTACAATTTAGGCAAAAACCCTGAAATGTCTGCTTATCCCTTTCAGGTGTGATGAAGCAGCTAGTTAGAAAGTGCTGATCTAAAGCATGCAAATATTGAGGCGATTCTATATGTAGAGGATGAGTGAGTGTAAGGTGTAAAGATCCCACATGAAGGACTTAATCCACTGGGGAGTGGTCCTGCCTGTTTAATTAAGTTTGTTTCTAGAACTTAAAGGGAGAGCTTAGTCTCGCTACCTTCCTCTACTGCAAAAGAAGAAAGGACAGCCTTTGTGGTAAACTAATGGAGGATTAGTGACCTACAAACTGAAGAAAAGTCAAAGAAAGTAAATGCTTCCTTCTTCAACTGTTCACTCACCCCGAAAATACAAAATTACATCTCCTATAGGCTGTAGACAGAAGGAGTTTATGCATTCTCATATGTTGATGCAGCTGCTTGGATTATTGTGGTTACTGCTGGAGCTCTTAGACCAAAAAAGGTAATAATTTAATGGTGTTAGACCTGAAAATTAACCATTTCTTTCAAGAAGATTGGGAAAGATTGCCATATGAGCATTTTAAAATCCAAATTGCAATCATCTTCAGCAAACAGCACGAACCTTTTTATTCCAGTTTAAAGTTTTGCTTTGGCAATCAGTAGTGTTCATAACATTAAGCATGCTTCTGTTACCATTTTAGTGAAAAAGCAAACCAGACACTTTTTCTCTATAGTATGAAAAATGGGACATGCCATGAAATCTGCTGGCTGCTTGGTGTTCCTAAACTCTTTTATATGAAAAGCAGATGAATACTGCAGTGAATGGCAGTAAGAAGCTCTCATCTTAAGCCGTGAGAAAATCCATGACATCAAACTGGCCTTTACACACATTCCCAAATCTGCAGAACTGCCCTGAGCAATTACTTGTACCCTAGCTCTGTGCTATTCTAACACCTGCCTGTGCATAACCTTACTCTACTCTTTCTTATCTGACCCTCTTGAAGCATCTTGGCTGAGGGTGTTGATGCTTTAAGAGTATAATTGCAAGTGCTGACCAAACCAGTGGTTTGCATTTAAGCAAAGTCATTTCAAATGTGAAAATTATCGGCGTTGTCTCCTCCTGGCATGCTCTTCCCAGTATAGCCTGGCCAAGTCACTCCTTTCCACCTGTTTGGATACTGATGAAACTATTTGGCTGTCCCATCTTTATGTATCTGTCTTTTAAAGGTTATCACGATTTCTTGCGGCGCATCCCCAGTCTCCCCTGCAGCCATGGGTGGGTGGAGTGGGTGCCTGCAGGCTGGGTGTGAAGGCTTCCTGTGGGAAAGAGAGTGTGAGACCAGGCAGGCAAGCACTTGGATATCAGACTTCCTTGGAATTTCTGAAAGAGGAAAAACCTGCTATCGCAGTGGACTTTGACTTTATGTGATGGTTTCTGTTTCTCCCGCATGATAGCTGTGAGCAGCAGAGGCTGGAGGGCCTCCTCCTTGGATGCCTGGCCTCACTTTAGATTTTTCATATTCCCAGCTTCTGTGCTTTATTTTATAAACAGAAAAGCAGAAAGAAACACTATTCAGGAGGTGCAAACGTGTGCTACAAAAGGGAAAGGACTTAATTTTTGTCTTCTGATCTTGCTCCCCTTAGGCATCTGACCCTCCTGACCTGTCTCCCAGCCCTTCTGCTCTCGCATTCTCAGCCCAGTGGTCTCTCCTGCTCCATGGGGAATTCAGGTGGCCGGCTGTAATCAGGCTGCCAGCACCTCACAACCTGCACAGTGCCAGCAGCAGAGTGCCCTGTGGCTGTGTCAGAGGGATGGGGACCTGCCCTCTGGCAGTCTGGTTTCCCTCACAAGTTTGGGTCTGTCCAAGGACGTACACAGTGGTGGCATTCTGAACCCAAATGTGTGGTGGGAATAAGTTAATTGCTTCAGCAAAT
Organism: Athene noctua; assembly: GCF_965140245.1. Taxonomy (NCBI): domain Eukaryota; kingdom Metazoa; phylum Chordata; class Aves; order Strigiformes; family Strigidae; genus Athene; species Athene noctua. Next base: position 101,460,095 of record NC_134037.1, on the reverse strand, counting down.
TCCTGGTGCAGGACAAGCAGACTTTACTGAAGCTTCCTTTTGCCACTTTTATCTGGCAAGATAACTGAGAAATTTCCATAGAGCTGTATCAGCTTTTGGCAAACACAGCAGCTGCCACCCTGAAGTGTGCTGCCCAGATGTTTCACTGCCTCTTACCCACCTTTCATCCTCCTTCTCCAAAATAATCCTGCTCCGTGAACCATATTGGATACTCCGGGATGTTTGAAGATCCCCAGTAGTGACTGTGTATGAAAGTCTGGCAGAACCTGGGAACCCAGTGCAATCTTAACAATTTTTGTGTTTGTCATGTGGTTTTGAGGTAGTTTTAGCTTCAGAGCCCTGCTGTGGCTGACCCCCTGACTCTTGCAGCTGGTGACTTGTGTTTGGGAAAGTCCCTTAAAGCTTGTTATTGTGACAGAAAATATTGAATAGCTTGAGGTATTGAGGTGATTTCACTATAGTAAAATGCTTTTATTTGCTTGCTAAAAACTCTGTAGGAGTGTAGCTCCAATACAAACCTCAAAAGGGTAGGAAAATGTAAACACAGACCTGTTTCAGATTGATTTATATTATCTGTTCAACCTCTGAAATCCTTATGCATCAACACCATAGAACTTGGGCAATCTAAAGTGAAATAGATCTTTCTTGCAGGAGCTGTGGGTATGAAGACTTCTGTTTGAATTGCTATGCAAGGTCCTGTAAAAACATTCATGCAGAAGAAATTTTCTTTCCTTTCACCAGAAATTTAAATGTAAATTTAGTATGCTGAATAGACTGGTTTTATTTATCAAGTATGTATAATTTTTCTCTCTCTCTTTTATCTCAAACAGAGATTCATCCAGCAGTGAAACCCAATGTAATCAGGTCAACACCAAGCCTTCAGAGTCCAAGTGCAAAACGGCTGCTTGCACCTTCCAATCACTCTTCATTAAGTATTTTGGGAAAAAGAAACTACAGCCATCATAATGGTCTTGATGGTATGTGAAGGAATATAAAAGGAATATCCTTTAATACTCTAAACTGCAAAACTTTCTGCCGACCTGAGAATACGTTAAATAAGGGGGTACAGACCAACCAAAATGTAAGATATGGATAGTGTGTTTATAGCATAGATTCTTAATAGCAATGAATGGTGGTGCTTATCCATTGAACATTGGATATATTAATGCCATCTCTTGCAAAAACTGCTTTTACCTTTTCCTTACTAATCTTGATATAAAAGGATGAGAAAATAATAAAACCATTTTGGTGAAGGCAGAGATGCAATATGTTTTATTTTGACTTATGGCATTTTTATCTGAAGAAATATTTTGCAGATATGCAAGATCTTTTTAATTACTCTGAAATTACTTGATATGTGCTGGGCTTGCTAGTTTGCAGCCAATCTCTTTGCTCATATGTGAATTCTGAACACTGCTTAGTCTGGATTCTCAACAGTGTGATTTGTAACAGAGGGAAGATAGCTCTTGCATCACAAGACCGGTGTCACGGAGTCATTTAAAACAAGAAGTAGTCCTGGCAGTAAGGACTGGTGGAAGGTAGGAGCTCCTTAGAAAGTGACTGTCTCTGTATTTATACCGCTTGCAGACGAGGAAGCAAAAGGGGTATCACAGACGTACAGGAGAGGCTTTTCCTGTACACTGTGCAGCACCAGAGATGATGTTTAAGCCTGGTGTATCCAACCACTTCATTAACATGTGGTGCGTATGGAGAGCAGATAGGAAGCTGTGCAAAAATGTGATGGAAATCTGTGGATAAGACTAACTTCCCAAATTATTTTTTATTCTGAAAAGTGACTGTGTATTTCTGTTTGGTTTTTTTTAAATCATTACGAAAAAGAAAGATTTTTCAACTGTGAACAGTTTCACCTCATGTCTAGATAAGAGGACAATCCAGCAGGATATAATTTGTTTGCACTGAAAAGAAATGCATGCATTCCTGAACTCTCTTTTTGTCAGATATAACTTCTGTAAGACGTTAGCTTATCTGTTCTGTAATTGAATAAATTTGTTGAGATTAGAAATCTGAAAGAAGTTAGGCTCTGAAATATGCTTTTCAGGACAAGATCTGCACAAAAGAGGAGACTGTTTTTATGCTTCACAGAATAGCTTGAGGTAAAACTGAGAGGGACTTGCCTTTTAGACAAGCTAATAGAAACAGTATTTCAAATACAAGAAGAAAAACTTGATCCGTTATCCATCATCTTCCCATAATGATCATATTTTTCTGTCATTGCCAATGCTATTTGTATCTTGCAGTGAAAATACCTACTGTACATTTAATAATACCTAGATAGAAATCACTGTGTACTGACAAACTGTGCTTATTTAGAATACACAGAAGAGAGGATCTCTTGGACCTCTGCTCAGTGTGCACACAGCCATTACGCAGCAGGCAGATAATGTGCATGGCAGCACAAGCTATTCAGTGGACCAGGATGGCAAACATGTGACTTGTACTTGGAAGAAAAGTGGATGACATTAATAGGCATAGCCATAAATGCTGTATTTCTACTACAGTCTTTGGATGTGAAGTTCTGCAGGGATGGTCTGGTAGTTGCTGCATGGGAACGTGGATGAAAGCTGCTTTCCCCCTCCGCCAATGCTGACCATTAGACAGGAGTCTCCATATGAGCTTTGAGTGATGAATGACTTTAATCTGGAAATAAAGGGGATGTTACATTTCTACTGCAGAGAAGGCTGTAGCAATAAGTTCAAGGTAAACATGATTATGTCCCTCCTTATGTCCCCATAAGGAGGCATGCTTGGAAGTCTTTAAAATTTTTCTTCTATTTAGTACAGATGTTCTCTTCAAAGTAAAGAATGTATAAAACCAGTCATTAGCCATACTGATGAGTTTATATCAAACAGCTAACTGTGTTAAGGCAATCTGCACAAAATAACATGTAAAAATTTAGTACTGAGAATTGCAAGTCATTGCTTTAGGAGATAACCATTTCTGCTTGTCTGTTTACCATGAAAACATAGCTTACTGGAAAGCATATATCCTAAATAACTGAAATCTGTGTTTTCTCAGTGTAAAAATGGCTATTTTAGTATTTAAAATGGCTATTTTGGTTCTTAAACTAGCCTCTCTCTTTAATTAAAAAGCATGCAAAGTGTAAATAAAATGCAAAGAAAAAGCAACAAACCAGTAATAATGATACTTAACTGCACAGGTCCTCTGTCCCTTTTGATTTAAAAATTATTACCTTCAATATTTACCGTTTGATTTCTCCTCTGATTATTGGTGAATATAAAATACGGGGGTTTGGCTGTAATTTGTCTAGCTTCTAGCAAAAACAGTCTAGCTACACAGCAAGAAATCAGTGACCAGATCAACTTGGGAAATGGTGGTTTCTGTATAATTGCACTGACCATGATGTACCATTTGTGCAATGACAGGTTTTGCCAACCTACAGAGTTTTAGTGTTACTATAAATACACTAAAAAGCTTTTTTGGTTCCAAAATAGTATTGGTGGTTGCGAAGTTTATTGCATTGTGTCAATTAACAGTATCCAGAAAGCCTACTATGGAGATGATGATAGATTCTGTCTTTCAATGCATGCTTTGATGAAATGAGCAAACAAAAAGGAACACAGTGGGCTTATATTGAGTCTTATCTCTTGCTATTTTCATAATCTTAATGTTATTGACATAGAAATGTCTGCATGTTTGGGTTTGTTTTTTTCCAACAGCATTAAAAATTTATTGTAAAGAAGCCATATAAATATGTTTACTTAAGATATACAATAATTTACAGCATTTAAGTAAATGTCACTTAGGCTTCTGCAAATATATATTTAGATGGGCATATTTAAAGTCAGTCATACTGCCTAGGTGAATTGAGTGCCATATTTTGACAGAATTTATTATTAACAAGATAATAATTATTGGCTCAGAACAATGTAATATGAAAATGGCACTTCTTTATGCCTGTTTGGGGGAGTGGGGAAAGATTATGAGAAACAACATTAATATTTGGTTTAATGATTTTAAGTGTAATAAACAAGAACAGGATTAGCATATTTTAGAGAAGTCTTATGTTGGCTTGAGTCTTGATTTTGGCCAATGCAGCACAATTTTCCCTTCCATTTTTCTGTGGATACACCTCCAGCAAGAGTTTGGTGGAACTGGTAGGGGTGAGGAGCCTGTAATTTCTGATTGTTATTGCTAGCTCTTTATCGAGAGTGATGAGGGAGCTCATATGTCTCTTCATAAATGATGAGGCTTGTGCCCTGGTATCTTGCTGTTAGCTGATCTGAGTGTCAGTCACTGATGGCTGAGAGTCGTAGTTGTAGTTGTGTGCATGGACCCATGTATAAGGCATAGACATAAGTAAAATTGCACTGCTTAAGCACTTCTAACTAGCTAGATAGAAAGTCTTTTAGTTGTTTGTGCCCTTTATTGTAGGTGGGAGACTTTTTCTGGATGATCTTAGAAAAGTGTTTTTCCTTTTATTTTCAAACAACAGCAAATCTCACATTCTGTACGATGGAATGAAAAATGCCAGAAAGCTTTTTCTCTTCTGGAAATAAATCACAGTACTTTGGGGAGTTTTCATGTAATATGCATGCTGATGCTTTTAACTACTCTGAGATGCAGTATTTCCACTGCTGCTGAAAATAAAGTCAACACAAGATGTTTAAGTGGTTTTCAGTGGTGAAGACAGTCTCTTTCAAATGGGAAAATTCCATCTTCAGAAAATCACAATGTTGCAGGACGTTATGTGTATCCAATTTTATGACTGGAGTTGACGATGGGAAGATTTAGGTGTGACTGTAAAGTGCTTTGTAGATATTTTGAATCTGATCTTTAAATTACAGTGTCTGAAATTATTCCGAGCAATTACTTTCACCCACAAGCTGCTTAACTGTGAGCAACAGTACATCCAAGTAGTCAAGTTTCATGTCAGGCTATTGTCTTGGCAGGGTGAGTAATGATAATTTTCTTTATAATATTTGGAAAGATCGGGTATAGAGGTATTTTACATGGGTATAATCTCTGTCAGCTGGCAGGCATTTCCGTACTTTTACATACATCAGAACCAGAATATCCACAGGATGTCCAGGATATTAACGTCACTAATGAGGGATGGAAATCAGTCTGTGCCTGTTGATACCATTTTGATGATTCGTGGGCAGAAAGAAGAGAACCCGTTGTTCATATCTGAAGAGACTTTAATCAACAGCCCTGATCTTCCTTCTCTCTTCCCCTGCCCAGACCTTTAATACTGTATTTCAAGTTGAGATATGCTGATGCCTTCAAGAGGATTCTTTCAACAGTCAGATTTCTTCAATATATTGAAGTATGCAGCTATATCTAAGAATGAGACAGCAATTTTTGGGTCTGTTTTCCTCGGAACCCACACATCTCTGGCACAGCAAGATGAGAAAGTGACATGAGCAATTGGCAAAGGAAGAAAGTCCTCAAAAAAATTTACCTTCTCTCTTAGATGCTATTTTGGTCAATCCTCTCTCTCTACTTATGACTAATAATATTTGCTGTTGAGGAGATATGCAAGGAAGAAAGTCTTATATTTCACTTCTATTTTTCCATGAGGAATTTGAGACTCTCATTTGACAAACACATGAAAATGTAAGCAGCCTAACTGGCAAGCAGGGAGACTGGAGCCTTTCCTGCCCTAAATTTTCTTGAGACAGATAAAACAATTCTAATATGTACTTCATCATAATTAACTTCACACAACCCTATGTGAAGGTACATTGCAGAGAAGGAGTTTTCACTGTAGGATGTAATTTCTCAAGAGAGAGAGTTGTTTTTTTCTCAGAAGTGTCTGATCATTGTTATCACAATACTGTTTTTTAGTAGAGATGGAGATGTTCTACAGTGGTGGCAGGCTAACAGGATTAAACGCATACCAGAAAACATCTGGCACTCCGTTAGTTTAAAAAATAAACAAATTTTCTCTTACATAATAATAAACTATAAACATAGCCTAAATTGTTATAAACCTCATTTTACATACCAGTGATTTCCAACTGGAAGAAGAAGAAATAAGATATGATACACAAGCTATTATGTGAATCCACTTTTGCCATTTCTTCCATGCTGAAACACAGAGTATGACTGATGTTGAATTGTGTATACCCACTCTTTCCAAAAGTGAGAAACAAAAGTTATGTTTCATGGTCAGTTTTTCCTCTGAAATTTGTTTTGGGCATGTGCATTCTGATTTTGTTCGTTGGTATAGCCAGCACGTTTTGAAATATTTGGCTACAGGTCTCTTACCGAAATGTGTGCACTGATACTGATGGAAATACAAGCTGGAAAAAATGATGTGTTACTGTCATTTACTGGAGAAGCAGAACACTATGAAAAGGGTGTTTATGACTCTTAGTTATTTCCCAACATATATTACTCAGAGTGTTTATTTATGTCATGATAAGAAATGCTTTATGGTAAGAGCCTTGTCGTGCCTTTCTATACAAAGTCATTAAAGTCATCTCTGACTCTCAAGAGACTAACCGCACCACCTTTTTACCTTTGATTTTTTGCAACTTGCCCAAGAGTAGCCAATTTCTGTCTATTTTCACTGTCCAACTGGAAGCAATAATTTTAAATATTTAATAGAAAACTAAAATGCTCTTAAAGCTTACATTTCTGTGGTCAGTATATTCACTTGTTTTTGCAGAAGTACAAATGTTAATACTGGAGATGATGAACTAGTGATAACCTCCAGAGCCCAAATTATGTACCTGGAAAATGACGCAGGGCTTAATTACCCCAGGGGGTTATTGCTGATATTGTCAATCCTTTGTAGAAATAAGCTACTACGTCTCATTTGCATGTCTTAAGCCTTTTTTTTTTTTTCTGTTTAAATTTTTGTATTATAAAACAATGTTTTTGGCGCATTCACAGTGAGTTGATGATTCCCCCTTCCCCACTTTGGTCCTCATTCCTCCAGCCCCAGTGATGTAAATGATATTGGGACTTAACATAAAAACTAATCAACTAGGAGGAAAATATTTTTGCCTGAAAAATAAGAGAGAAATACTTTTTTTTTTCACTCCCAGAATTTCATAAAGTTGAGAAAATGGTTTATTGTCTTGCAGTGATAAATGTGCGGTCATCATTTGCCTACATCGAATTCACATTACAATTATCTCCCAAGTATTTGAGGTTCTTTGATTGCAAATAATAGAACGGGCTTCCATTCTGTGTCTGAAGACTGCTCAAACTGCCCTTATTTTTTAAATGAGTAAAGGTAAGCAGTGTAACTTCTCTGTGATGAACTTGGTCACAGGAGGACTTGGGAGGAGCAAAACCATTTCTGCAAACCCATGTTTCCTTGAATTTTGTCTGAGAAAACTGTTCCTTCTAAACGTTAGCATAGCATACGCTGTGTTGCAGAGTTTTTAAATACAGACAGTGATTGCTTTTGTTTTGCCAAAGTCAAAATACAATTTCCATTCAACGGTAGTTCTCAGGCTTGCTGTATCTTGTGAAATGTGTTCTTTCCAAGGATGCAAGTACACTAGAAATTGAAGAGGGGATTTTTTTTTTTTCATTTCCTTTCTTTCAAAAATTTTTCTTTGGATTTATAAGGCTTCTTTGCCCACATTTAATTCACAGAAAGCACAAAACTAGAATCACATTCATGCTTTGATGCACCACTTCGAGTGTGCCATACATCACTTACATTTTGCTGTACTAAGAAAATGAAAGCTTATGAAAAGATTATAGCATTGTATCTCTCTATTCACGTAACACATGCTTCTGATAACTGTGATAACAGCAGGGGTTAGAAAGAGCAAGCTATGTGGGATCATAGGTGGAGGAAAAGGCATTTTATGGTGAACTGCCCCATTTCTGCTGCTGAATCAGTGGTTTCTTTTGTATACAGGTAATGTGTAGGCATGAAATTGCTTTTCTAATTGGCAGAATAAATCAGCTCTTAAATAGTAAGAACAACACTACAATTAAGTTAGCATTTAAAACACAGTGCAGATAACCAGAACCTAATTCCTGGAATCACTACTTTCCCCTAGTATTATTTTAAAGAATTAAAGTTGCAGAAAGAGAATCCTGTCTGTTGGATAACATGATTAGCAGTGTATTACCTCATGAATTATGTGTTCTGGACTCAAGATCTGGAATTTATACTTAAAGTGCTTCTATGTATGATTACTGTCAAGTAAGTTGATTATTTTTATAAGATGTGATTGCAGAGCAATAGTTCTTAACAATTTCAGTACATAATGTAATAGGGAAGGCACCTTCAGAAAGTGCTTAGGTAGTGTAACTGGAAAGATTCTGCGTCTGGGGAAAATGCTTTGTGATAATTTTGTATGTTTTTGTGCTTTTTGCTTTTCTTGTCTGTATATTGTTTCTTCAGTGTTTCAAATTTCTGTCTGTGGAGACCAAGAGTCTTCCTCAAATTAAGTCAAACTCATTCTTAGTATGATTGTAAGACACACACACATATATATATGTTATTTCTTAAAATAATAGTTTAAAGTAACACTTACTGTCATTCAGTTGTTAAAACTGGTAGGAAAAAAAGATGATGTTTGGTTACTTAAAATATTCATAACCCAAGTGGAGAAGAAATAATGAAACAATGTTCCTTTCTCAGCTTATTTCATAAGATGGTCCCTCCTGGGTGAAAAGGTTCATTATAGTCTTATGCACCATGATAAACTGAGAGTATTACTAGGATTAAACACCTCTGCTATTGCCTGTCTGCCTTTATTTTCCACATGTCTAAATGACATTATCCTGAAGCATATTTATTCTGGAAGGTTTAGAAAAAGGGCACCTTTCACCCACTGGTATTGCTGATGACCCTATTAATAGAAAAGAGAAATATGAATATCAGATAACTAAGTTTCTTATCAGCAGAACTAAAGAATGGCACATAACACATGTATAGCTGGAAAAGGACTGGAGTGTTAGTAAGGATGTGCTTTCTGCCCTGGCTTGAAGAGTTCTTAAGCGGGGGGGGGGGGGGGGGGGAGGTTGCTGGGGAATAATATCTAAATCTGGAATAATTCTGTAGCTGGCACCATCCTTTAGCAGTGGACTTTTTCTGTTTTAGCCTTAAATGGTTTTACAGTGGGAAATTTTATAGTCTCCTACTGCCTGTAAACAGGGAGAAACACTTGATTGGTCAGTGTGGTTGGAGAAGCAACTTCTAATGTGAAGAAATTTCTTTTTACACCTTACTCGTTGCTATTTGAGTTCACATAAATACGTTGTAGAAAGAGCATAGGAGCATCTTAGGCAGTTTCTGCCATTGGTGCATCAATTTCTCCACAATAGTAAGCTTCTGAGTGCTTAGTCAGTACTGAAGTTGCATTTACTGTCATTTACTCATATCGCATCACCAGAACCTCTTGTTAATGACATTGTCTGACCATTTCTGTTTGAAGTGGAGTAATCCACTTCACCAGCACTTCATCGGCCCTAAGGAGAGAATCATTCTGTGTCCTGGAGTTCCCTTTCTATTGAAGAAGCACAATTTCGGATTATTGCCTTCCACAAAATAATTTTCTATAAGAACTCATTCATAAACCAAGTGTCTACTGGTACCTGTTTCACTGAAGTTTGACCCTGATTATTTAAATTCCCTAATGCATTCTAAAACTTAACAGATAAAACTGAAAATCCAATGTTTTGTTTTCTGTTCTGTTGAACACTGAGACATATTTGTGGTTTTTAAATAAGCCCTGTTGCCCTCAGGCTGCATTGGAAGTTGCACTGGTGTGCGGACCTTTTGTAAAACGTGCCTTTTTGAGTGCTGCATGACTGCCTTTTTAACTGAAAGCAAGGGCTTTCTTCCTCAGTTGCCTTAATTAAAAGCAAAGTTTTCCACAGAATTGGCTGGTGTGTGTTCATGCGTAAACGTTGGTCAGAATCCTGCCAAATCTGTGTGTAATTATTTTCTGTAAGAAACCAGTGTCTCCTCAGTTCTAAAATCTGAATATTTGGGTATCAGAGTATATAAGAGTTTAAATTGTATAAAAACATCACCTTAATTAGTAGTCTGTTCTAGATTCTAGAATCTTTTGACTGTTTCTACTTATTAAACAGTTCTTTCTGTAGCTTTTTATTTATAGATATCCTCAGGTCTTTCTAAAAGATGTTTGGCAACTTAGATGACATTTCAGTATCTACAGCAATAAAAGCAAAGAAAAGATGTGAAAAAAGCAGAGAATTTTTATTGTATGATATAACACAGGGATATTACTCCACAAATATAACAGATCTTTCTTCACTTCTTTGCTTGGTTTTATTAATAGATTATCAGTATGGTAATATGCTGGAGTTAATAGCTGTTGGGATTGTATGAAGAGTTTCTGTAAAGTATTCTTCAAAAGTACACTGTTTAACAGCCTCCAGGTACATTCAGCTCAGTTCCCTTTAGGGAGAAATTCTCTCTCTCTCTCTCAGTTGTCTGTGGAACTCAGAGGATGACAGTATTTTGAGACAATCATGGCTAAGCATAGCTTTTGTAGATTTGGCATATAAAGTTATGCCAAAAGCATAGCACCTCTGAGGAAGACTGAAGATTTTATTATTAAGTATCTACAAAAAGTAAGGATTTTTGTTTGTTCACTTTGATCTTTTTGGGGGTGACTAGAAGTGATGTGTAATGTATCTTATCTGTATTTCAAGAGAGAAGCCTCATCCTTTTTTGTTTAACCTGGTAATTCTGCTTAAATTGAGGATTCCTAGGAAATGTAGTTGTGCTCCTGAGAACAGGTTGGTGGGGTGTTTTCTGGGTAGTTGGGTTTATAAACAGAGTGAGTCCTAGTCTCAAGAGTTATTCGGGTCGTTATACCTCCATGAATGCAGTCTCTGGGTTTTCCCAGGAATGTTCACTGGGATGTCGAAAAAAATAAACTTGTAAAAACAAAAATAACTTTACTGTGTAGATAAAAATTGAATAGATTATAGAGTTCTTCACTCTGTTGTGATCTTCTCTTACTTTATAACAGTGCAAAATATATTCAAGGTATCAGGAAACAGGAGACTGTCACATTATTTAATTAAAACTTGCCTGGAGGATTGTGACCTAAATGTATTTTTATATATGATATTTTTTGTGTGAAGAAAGAGAGGAAAAGGGGGCTGGGAGAGAAGCTCACAACTAAAATATCAGTGGCTTTAGGTAGGTTTTCACATTACAGAACCTTTATCAATGGGAAGTTATTGATATCTGTATTGATTTAATTTGTTATTATTATTATTAGATTTGATTAAGGATAAACGTTTGTACAAATATAAATGTAAACTAGATAGAGGAATTACTGCTGAATATAGGATTGAAGTTTCTAAAATAGTTTGAGAAGTTTAAAATTGGCTTGCCTTTGTTTCTATCAGTGATTGAACTATACCTTCAGACTGGTTAAGGTGACTCCTCATAGAGAAGCACCAGTTTGAGAGTGTAATTGCCATTATTTCAGAAAGAGGTGTGCAGCTATTCTTTTTCATGTCCTTTTAATCTCTTTAATACTATTTTTAACAATAACAAAACCCCTAAAGAATTCTTTGTGTAAGTGATGCCAGTTGAGACCCCCATAAGAATCGCAATTTGGAACCAGGGCAAGAATAACTATTCCATTGTAATTATTGTGCATTTATCTCCTTGCAGAATTGAGATTCTGCTGATTGAATTCATGCAGAATTGTGTACATTATACCCAGAACTGCATGTAATGTTGATAAATGTCTTTTCCTTAAGAACTCTGTGTACTATAGCTGATATGATGACTTACCCAAATTTTTGAGCAAGTCTGTGAGATTGCTAATAGCATCATCTCCCATCTTATAGATCAGCAGCAAATTTTCTTGCAGTTTTTTTAATTGTTTAGTTACTGAAGTTATACTGCTTTGAAAAAGAACACAACTGTAATATGTAACATTTTAAAGCGAAAGAGGTTGAGATTTCTGACCTTGGGGGAAAAAAAGGAAACATTATTTAAAATAATTTAAACATCAGGGTGAAATCTATCTTAGCTATTGGCCTAGTAGTGATTCCTCTGCAATTTTGTATAAATATAATTGTGAGTTCAGTTGACTGACTTCTGATTTATCATATAGGAGAAAATAATTAAGATTTCTGGATGTTACACTTCTCAATATACTTTGTCATTTTCAAACTGAGAATCCATCTCAAAATTCTCAGAAAAAGTATTGCCTAGTTTTATACAGCTTTTTCAAATGGGAATAGTAAAGGAATTATGCTGATACTGTTTGTATTTTTTTCCTTTTTAATCCTCCATGTTAAATAATGCCATATGTTGAAAGTAAAATGAGAAAAAACACTTCTTGAAACATGAATTATGAATTAGTTCCATTTTTATATTTTCTTGCAGAAGAGGATAATTAAACAAAGAGAATGAGTGCAGTTAACACCATACTATAGTGTGCCGTATGTTTTCTGGACCAGTGGTGTTTCTCATGGTCACTTCCTGAAGAATCTTTCAAATCTCTGCATTTTTGATATGTTCATTGCTGTAGCTGAACAGTAGCATCTTAGCCTTCAGGGTGAGCATCAGAAAAGGGCTTTGATGGATAAAGATTATACTCTAATACACAGTGCTTCTTTTGTTTTCCAGAATCATCCAGCCATACAACAAGAACAATAATGGTAAGTATAGAGGCGATTATAGGTATCGACCTATCTATAAATGTGTTTTTTTCTTTGAAAACAGACTGAATATGATAGTATCCTAAGCCGTTGGCATGTTCTTTTATAAAGTCCTTTGTCACTGTAGAGATAAAATGAGTCTGTCTGCTACCACATTTCATGGGAAATCTTGGAAAAAATGTGAGGCTGAATAACTTAAGTAGCAGTACTGTCAGTCTGAACAGGTGAAATATCCAGTTACAATTCAGTGTGTTATGTGTTTAAGTGATTTTTGATATGTCAGAGTTGATAAAGATCTCTTCCATTCTATGTGTATCAGATGTGTCAGAGTACATTTAAAGTTCAGAACAATAGCTGACTAATTTGTGGCATCACATTCCTGTGAAGCTGGTTTCTGACTTTACCTTGAGTTTTGTAAGTTTGGGTTCCAGAAACAGAGAAATGTTTAAACAGATCGATACATCTTCAAAAATGAGATTTAAAAGTTTTATGTGTAAAAATGTTGTGGATTTAGTGCCTATCTTGGGTTTTTATAGGGTGAAAAAATTTATCAGTCTCTTTCTGTTTCAAACTCCTAATAAAATTTAGGTAAGGACTGAACAAAAATTCATATTAAAAAAACCTTTGCCTGACTGGTGATGTTTCATGCCTATCCTGTAAGATGTTTCTGGGGGTGACTATCCACTTTCAGAAAAAGACCAATTTTCAATTCAACTAGTTTTCAATTCTCAGAATAAAACCCAACAAAACATGATATAAGCTTGTTTGTTTTCATTCCTACAATTTTCAGGGTGCCCCTTCAAATTTAATGCCTCTTTTTTTATGTATAACATTTATGGGACATGTAAATTCTCACATAGATACTTGATTCAGCAGGAAACAACGGGTAAATTTAGTTCACTAGCTTTATCATCAATAGTCATTAATATCCCAGTGCAAATGGATAATAAATATGTAAGGACTACAGATTACAAAATTTCAAAATAGTAGAGATAGCTTTGGAAAAAAGTAATGTTTTTTACTGGATGTGATGTAATCCTTCTTTGTCATGGTTTAAATAGACCTACTTCAAAATAAGATGCTTAGAGTCATTTAACTGTATTCCTCTGCTATAAAATTTCTGAAGGATTGAAAACTTTTTCAAAATTTCTTTCAAATCCTGCATTGGAGTCAGGAAAAGAGCTAGAGATTAATGCTGAAGCTGGTGAAAACTTCACTTTTCATTTCCCTTTATTTTTTTTTCCTGTATTAATTTTACTCTGAAGGTAGCACATTTTGTCCGTCTCTCTTTTCCATCAGAACAGCTCTAAAAACTGACCCAAAGAAATGGGGTTTTTGCCTATATAAATGTGTCCTCACACCAAAACATGGCCAAACTTTAAAGATATAAGAGAAGGGTTTTTAAATAGCTTGAGTTATTGAGGTTCCTGTGTCGTGAACCTCTCCAGACCTCTCTGCTGACAATTGAGATCATTCAGACTGTTCTGCAGTCAATGTGCAGCAGTTGTCTGTTGCACTTACTTTAAATTTTCTTTTTATTTATTAAAGTATCCTGTTTACTGTGAAAAGTTTATAACAATATGTCCACTCTTCTTTACAATTAAAGCATAACTGAATGTACAATGGAAAATTTCATACTCTCCAATGAGTAGATAGAATATGTCAGTAAAGCCAGAAAATATAGTATTCCTTGCATTAGAAATAGTATCAGATTATCTATTTAATACAGACATAGTAAAGCAATACTGCTGAAATCCATTTTTGAATGACTACTGCAATAAACAATTACTCTGAAAGTCCCCTTTTTCTGACTGATTATGATTAATATTGTAACAAAAAGTTAAAGCATGATCTTTAGTCACTCAGGATATGAAAGGTATAGCAGCAAATCTCTATATACTGCCTCAGGAGCTTTGTTGCAAAAAAGCTTTTGTCTTACCAAGGCAAAGTATTTGAACTCTTTTTAAGTTGCATTTATAGGTAGTGAAGCAACATAAGGCATTAAATCTGATCTTGTCTCTGAAGATTCAGATTTACGTTAAAATCACAGCCAATGAGGAATAGAATGTAATTTGCTAAGGAAAAAGTGCGGTTTTTCTGATAATATTACAAGAATTTTTCTTCTGTATTTAGATACAATGATGTCTCCCTATTTTTTGTTTCAGATTCTTGTTCAGAAAAATAAAAAACTAGAAAATTCTTTAAGGGTCTGTGTGAGGGGAGGGGGAGGGAGGAGATATTCTGTGTTTTAACTGTAAAATAAATTTCCTCATATTCTGTGGATAGATGCCTAGATTAGTCTTTCATTACTAATTTACTCATTTATATAAATAAATATTAACTTCAAAATGCTGCTTTCAAAGACATGTTTTTTTCAGAGGCTATATAGCTTTTATATAATTTCCATGAAAACTATAAACATTGCAGTATTATAGCTCAGATGCTTTGGAAAGTCAACTGTCATATTTTTTATTTTTCACCCTCTGCACAGAAAAATCATTGACTTGGACTTTCATCATTACATCTATTCTAGGTGTCTTGTGAAAGGTTTGATAGAAAATCAGGAGTTTCAAAAGTAATACTTGTGTTGACTTCTGGGTAATTTCTCATGTAAGATCTGTTGTTTGAAAATCTTTTCATTTTTAATAGCCTTTGGGTTTCTTAAATGAAATTCTAAACCCAAAATGAATGTGTGCCTGCATGCTAGTATCAACATTTGCAACTCCATGTTGTGTGGAACCTGTAATTTTTGTATTCATGTCAAATATCTATGAATAAGTAAACTAAACCAGCCCCGAAACCTTGATGCTTATTAGAGGTATAATACTAATGCCTTTGCAAATAAGAACGCTTCAGGTGTGTCAAAACAGAATCAATAACTGATTCAAACTTAATGTAATTCTACACTTGTTTTCCACAATATCCTGTATAATTAGATCAATGAAAGATATATTAACCAGTTAATATGGATTATTACCAATCATCTGAGCATGCCTGATTTCTTCTAGTGATTTTTTTTTTTCCCTCCAGGTACTGAGCATCTTTTGCTCTGCTTAATTTGATTTTTTTCAATTAAAGATGTGAAAGAAATTTTAAAAATGCTAATTCAAGGCAATGTGAATTTTATCCTTTTTGAAAGGATAGGGAAAAACATAAGAGATCATAAATTCAAGTCCACTTAGGAATATATGATAATGCAATTAAACATTTTTTCAGCCACAGCATAAACATTCATTATTAGATTTTACACTTATAGTGCCTGTTGATGTTATGTATTTATCTCAAAGCTGGATGTCTTTTCAGAATCTTCAGTGGCTCTCATTGAATAAATGCTCAGCCACTTTTATGCCAGTACAAGTTAGGAAATGTGTAGACAGGAACCTCAGCTGTGATTTAGTATCTGAGTCCTGTTTCTGAATTTATACAAGATTCCTCTGTTGACTTTCCAATGTGCCTCTTAATGTCCTTGTGCTTGAAATTCCTCTGGGAGCTAGTGAAGATATGAGATTTACTCTCCATAATAAAGATGCTATATGAAGTTGCCACTGCAGTATAAGGTGCTTGTGGAGTATCTTTGTGTGTCTTTGGAATAATGTCCAAACTGTTGGACTGGTAGCTGTCACTACAGCATGCAGCGTGTGTATAGTGATTCTCTACAACTAATTCCTCTGTTTCCCAGGCACAGCAAAGCTTTATCCCTAGTGTATTGAAAGACCTGGATTTACAGTTAAGCAACTGATTGAATTAGTAATTCTGTGCTGCTGCTTGCAGATTTGACAGGGTGAAACACATTCTTATGTAGGTAGCTTCTTCATGAAAGGGACTCTTTCTCTCATTGAACATTGGAGGTGTTTCAGTTGCCCCCCGACAAATGGATGTTTGTGTATGCCAATGGAAAAATCTGTGACCCTGCCAGGTAAGTTTTCATAAGCAGCATTTGCAAGCAGCTCCCAAAAATCAAGCTGTGCACCCGTCTGTGACAGAAGTACCTGAGAACCCTGGCCCTAGAGAAATGATTCAGCAAGGGACAGGGGAAGCTATGAAGACATTGTAACAAACAGTCTTTCCATAAACTCCTCCTTGTTGAAGACCTTGAAAAGATTGTCTTTGGTCTCAGAGGTCTCTGAGGATGTGTTCAGTCTGCACCATGAAGGCCTCCTGTTTGGGAGGTGAAGCTCTTCACAGAGATAACTCTGTGCTGACTTAAATATTTGTGTTCTTTATTGAATGTAACATTGCCTGAACCAGAGCTCCCTCAGCCTTGCGAGGTTTTTCTTTCAGGTACTTTGGTTTTCTCATCATGTCTTTTGGGCATGGAACAATTTTGTCCTAGAGGTACAAGAGAACTCAGTGAATGTACACAGATTGTGATGAGGAAAATCTTGGGAGGAAGGAGTCACTCAGCACAGAGGTAAAATTTGTCCAACGTGCCATTGGCAAACTCTGTGTAAAGCTCCTGATGCTTAGGTGCTGCTCTGTGTTCTGCCACTGGTATGTGGACTCTTAATACCAGTGGTTTTGTTGCAAACCACAGCACAGCTTAGTAGTGATGTTCACAGCCAAAATCAAAATGCCAGCTGCTAATTGCACATGGCAGTGTTACGATGAAATTAATGGAGCTTTCTGCATGCAGAGTTTTTGAATGAATAGTGCTTCTGTTATAGTACAGGTAGTATTCCTGAGGCTTTCATAACCTTTCTAGCCTAACTGTGTGATGGAGGGGGAAAATTTTAAATCATAATGATAATTTTTAAAAAAGCATTTAACAAGTACTTTGTATGAAAGTTCATTTTGCTCTTGGTGTTGGTATTAGTATGACGGAGGCGTTGAATACTCATTGTTATACACAGTGGTAAATATATATATTTTGAGAGGAACTAATTAACTGATTTTCTACTCAAGAACTTCAATTGTTTTGATTAACTAGAAAGTGAAGATAATGTGGTCCCTAGTACAGACCGGAGAACAATTATCTTATTTTCTCTTGTCCTTAAATGAATTGTAATTAATTTCTTCAAGTAGCTTGAAAGGACCAGGAGAGAAGGGAAATAAAAGAGAAAATTCTAACCAATATGATGCAACAGAAATGAGATTATATTGTAACCCTTGCACTATTTTCTCTAATGTTATCTCTTTCCTGGAATAAGAGTTAGGGTCTAATAAAAGTAGACAAAACAGAAGTTCAGAACTAGTAATGATATCTGTCTCTGCCAGGGGAAGAAGTATTATGAAAAAACACGTATCTTTCCATCAGGCTTAACCATTCTTCAGAATTTATGCCATAAGAAATACACTTTTTGTACCTTGTATGCTTCCTGAACATTTTTTGCCTTTATGTATTGTCTTGAATAAGGGAAATATTCAGTGGTGTATTAGAAAGGAGCCTGTGAAAAGATATAAACCATTGTGTTTGATACCTTAAAACCCTTTCTGACTGGAGAAGCACAGCAAGAAATTGCCATTTGAGCCCTTGAATGTTCCTCTGTGACGTATGGCACTGGCAATTGCCAGATAAAAATAATTAGTGTGAAGTCTGATGTATGACAGTGTTTTCCATGTTTCAAGCATGTTTTCCATGCATGAATTCTTACTCACTTTTTGGGCACTATCCACTTTGTACACTAAGAGGTCTTCTGCTAAATACCTTTATGAATTTCTAATTTCATTCAAGCTATGTATTTTATCCTGAATTTAATTAATAGCTGAATTACTGCTAGTAGCATGTCCTTTAGTTCTTCCTTCCACCAAAGGCAATACAAAAAAATATGTGAAAACCAAACTGCAGTCTAGACACTGAATTCAGACACTGAATGAAAAAATTAGGCAAATATTTAGAAGGACTGTAAAGACAGACCTGCAGCATTATGAGCAACAGCAACTAAATTCACCATAAAACTTGTTCGTCTCTAACACAAAGGAAAATATTTTAGCTCTAAGAAAGAGATACATGTGACTTACTCAAATTTGATGTCTTGTTGCTCTTTCTGTTGTTATTTGGTGTTGTTACATCAGATCTAAGGAATCATAGAGGATATTGTTCAATTATTTGCACTAAAATAATGAACACTGGAATTTTTCATCAAAGGCATAAAGCTTGTCATGCTGGAGGGAGCAAATGCTGTGGATTGAGGTGTATTCAAAGTGGTGACATAATGTGAACATAATACATGGAATATGAATGTGAGAATTGTGTAGAAGGAATGAGGCCCATGTTTATTATTTTTGGTTATTATGTTCTTGTGACATGATTTAAGAAATCAGTTTTGAGTTCTGTTCTGCTAGTCTTTGTGGATACTACCAGCCCCTTCCTTACTCAGGAAATGGTCCCCTAATTAGAGGATGCTCCCATGAATCTGCAGCACTGTGCACTTTTTAGGAATATTACAAAAATGCTATCAGTAATGTGCAATACTGGTATTGTTTCACCAAGAAAACAGTACTTCCTAAGAAAACATGATACTGAATCCATGTGAGAGAAAGTAATCAAACTTTCATCTTTGTATAATGCCTTCTATCATATCTGTCTTAGTTAAGTAATGTTATTAGTTAGTCCTGCTGATAATCAGTTATGTGGGAAACAAGATTTGAATTTCCAAGATTAATATATTTGTCATGGGATATTCTTCCAGAATGTTGCCTATAGACGATATAGAAAACATTATTTTCACTCTCTCCTTTTCGTATATCAGAAGTCAGCTTCTCTCATTAGATGTGAACAATTGCTCTTGTTGCCCAATTATTCCAGGTAAAGGTTTAGTGGAAAATTAATGCATTTTATGTTTAATGTTACCTGTATTAAAATGAATGTTTACATTTTGCGGTCAGTTCTAATATATAATGACTGGTGAGTAAACCTAAGAACCATGGCACAGCAAGGCGATACAAACCTTTGTTATCCTGCTTCCATTTAGGTTAGCATCAGGACCAAACCACTTATTTAGTGACTATTATTTAAAACAACAGACAGGCAAAGTAAGGACCAATGAAGTGAGAAGTATGGATATTTTTAAATCAGCTTAATGCTATACTTGGATGGAAAAACAAGTCATATTTCATTTCTTGGGATGCTAGGATTTTGCTCAGAAAATGTGAATTCTCTCCTAAAATCAAGGTGTTTCTGTTGTGGAACTGCTTACTTTATGGCACTGATCCATGCCTCAATTTCTCTTTGTATAAAATGGCATTAGCAGTAGTTAATGTAATTTTTAAAGAGCTTTAAGACCTCTGGGTAAAATATGTCAATGTTTACAGTGTGTTATCTGACCCCCAGGTACTGGTTGAGGAAAACTAGCTGTTTTTTGAGAAGGGTGCTGTGTGTAGGCTGCCCTTTACAGCAGAACTAGTTAACAGAATTATGGTTATTCTCAGGCAAATACCTTTCCCTTTTATTATGATTTCAGCATGCTGCTCCCCATGTTCATATGACTAATGGTAAGGCCTTGCAAGCCACTGCAAGTGCCATTAAGACAAGCACCATTCCAGTGATCAAGAGACAGAGGCAAAATTGGCTTGATGCTTCAGATGATGGTTTCTTTATAGCTACAGAAGAGACCAGGTAAGAGAAATGAAATCTAAGCAGGGAACGAGGCTTCACTGCATCCATGTTGTTGATCCACAATTTGAATAACAGTTTTTGACATTATTGTCTGAGGTTGCATTACAGTGAAGAGCAATATTACATCAAAACATACACCCGATTTTGCATCTCTTGCATACTAATACTATCAGTTATTTCACTAATAAGACTTACTCAGTCAGGGCTACTTCTCTGTGGCAAAGATTAGAACTTTTTAATTGTTACTAGTTGAGTTCATATACAATGAAGTTTAAGGCTTGTCTGATCATTCAGCACAATGTAAATGCATCCACAATGTAGGTTACAGAACTTGAAAAATATACAGCACGTAATAGAGAAATATACACCAGATAGCATCTTTTCCAGGGTAGAAATTTAATTCCTTTAAAAAGCAGCTAAGGTGATCATAGTTTTCAGTCCTTTATTTACAAATTAGTTGGTAAAATTTGATGAGCTTTTGCTTTTCCTGATAGAGCTCGGTATCACAGAAGAGTCACTAGTTTTCTGGAGGCTCCTCTGTTCTTTTCTTCTGTTAAGATCTGGCCATTCCCTGAGTTAATTCAGACTAAGACAAGAAGTTACTGTCTATTTTTGTAAGCTGTAGTTGCTGGTCCTGTTCTTTAAAAGCCTTTAAAATCTTACTTAAGCAAGGGGATTATGGCAAGTAACATCAGACTGCTCCTCACTTCTGTGATTATTTCTCAAGCCTAGAAAAGCTGGGAGTTGAGCACAACTGAGAAAAATAAAATGAGGAAGAGGAAGAACATATGTAAATATAGAGCTAACCAAGGAAAATGTGCATATTTAGTCCCATTTATGGTAGATTCAGATAGAGAAGTCAAAATACTAGTATGTGACAATTTGGTGGTTATTTCAAGATTAATTAAATGTGGCAGTTCATTTTTCTTTTGTATGAGGAATGCGACAATTCAGAGAGAGTGGTAGGAGGATGATGAGCTCTTAGCCGTTTGAAGTCTAGCCCAGATTGATAGCATTCACTATTTTGAGTTGTTGGATGCAAAGTTTAGTAGCATGTAACTCAAAGTGAGACTGGTAACCTTTTGAGTTTTTAGAATTTTGAAATTTTTTTCTCAATTACTGTAGAGAAGTGCCTATCAAAGGATAAGTCCTACAGTGACAATGTTTTCGTCTCCCCACTGATTTCAGAGGTAGCCCAGACAACTGGCCTACACTAGATGTTTAAATTCTAGGTGATTGAAGTATGCTAAAATGAATCCTGCCTTTCCAAATCCCTCATCCATGATAGCCCTGCCTGTTCCCATCCTGTGAAATCCCCCTCTACTGCCATGGCTGTGGAGACTGTACCCGGGCCAGGCAGCAAGGCAGAACTTGCACTGTCTCCCCCTCCACACCCACAGCGGTGGGTGAACAAGGGCTTTAGTCCACAGGGCTCTGTCAGCTGCTCTTCTTAAATTCTCCATTAAAACTTTGGAGAGTAACATTTGCAGTCTCCTGGTATGGGGAACACAGGCCGGTTAGACCTCACTGATGCTCCCTCAAACAAGGAGGTGCCTGGAAGTGTCGTGCTGCATCACTGGCCGGTGCTGAGGAAGCACAGCAGGGAGGGCTCAGGGGCCAGCATGGGCTCACCTCCCTGTACAGCCATTCCCAGTTTGACAAGAGCTAACCCCATAGGTTCGATGCCAGTACATGTGCATGCACCTTCCTTCTGTGATAGCAACACACAAGGAGTATTAGTGCCTCACACACACACTAACCTTCAAAACTATTACTAATGGGAAACAGCAACATTTAACCTTTGAAACTCCATTTCACATGAGATCTGTTCATTCCCTCTCACAGAGCTTTTCCTTTTTTTTTTCCTTCCCCTCCCCATCCCCATCCCACCCCTATTGATTCCTTCCCTACCTCAGGTGTACTTTCTCCTTTCTAACTTTTTCCTTTGATGCTTTGATTCCTTCCACCTTTACTCCAAGATTATTTAGGAGAGACGGTATAGCTTGTTCTCCTCTCAGCTCTCACTTGCCTCCAGCCTTTACAGCTTGAACTGGAAAGCACTGCCTGGTTCTGCTGCTAGGAATGCACTGATGCCCAAGATGACAATTAAATGCTCCACTCTTTAAGGGAAGGAGGGGGAAGAAGGAATAGACACTAGTCCCTGACAGTCAGCATGTCCTATGATAGAAATTCACATAGCTGAGCACAGACATGACAGGGTTGAATGCAATGTAATGGCAATGGGAAGAGATATCTAGGGAGATGTTTGTGAAAAAGCAGCACACAATTTATCCAGTCCTGCCATAGAATGAAAAAGAAAGTCAGTTGTCTTTTTGCAGCCATTAGGTGTTTAAATATGTTCTGAACACTCAGCTCAGAAATAATCAGCCCATTTGAATCAAGGTAACAGCTCTTTCTTTAGAGCACTTGTTTTATGCTGCATTGGGATCCGGTCTGTTTTATCATGTGTATTTGTTCATTAAAAATACATGCAAGACAGACACATTTGAATGACAACAAAAGGAAAAATATTTTCCAGTATAATTACAGTGTGCAAAGGGGAAAATATTTTTCAGTATAATGGTTTTTTTGCAACAGTCCATAACAATTTTCATTTCCCCATCCTAAAACATTTTTGTTTGTGCAGTGAATTAAGGTTTAAGATGCATATTTCTATAAAACATCAAGTAGGGAGTCTAATGGGTAAATTTTCTCAGACATTTAGCTAAAAAAATTATACTAAGCTAGTTGGTTGATATTATCTGAGAAAAAAATATAGTATTATTTCTGCTAAACTAAATGAGGTGCCAGTCTGTTTCATGCTAACCAAGCCAGAGATGCACATGAACATTCTAAATTTTATTATCCATCAATAGATAAGGTGAATATGTGTATTTATGCCTATAGATCCATTTTAGAAAATATTTTTAAAGAAATTGTTTTCATCCTTCGCCCCCCTCTGAGTTTAAGCAGCAATCAGATTTATACAAAGTAAACTATTGTATATCTGAATGCTCACAGATTTGTGATACTTGTAGTAATGGATGAGGAGGGAGCTGAATATTCAGAGTGATGAAAATAATTGTGGAAATTATAGATCATCTAAGCTTTCCAATGTAACACTTGGAGTTATCCTAGAATTTTGGGACAGTGCTCTTTGCTCTTCACTCAGGCCACAGTTCAACAGTGCCTGCAGGTACACTTAGAATTTAGTGTGAGCATATGTATCATTGAAACGAAAAGACCGGAGTTTGCATCTGAAGTTCAACATATCTTGGGTGCTGATCTGCTCTTCAGAATAGAACAGGAATGTACTATATATAATTTATAATGTGCATCCTCATACACTTCAGATTTTTTTGAAGTTATAGCTATTCAAATGCAGTTTCCTCCCCTGTTGTGTATCAGTATCTGCACATCTCGGGGAAGGTGCCAGCAGAATTCCCCCTTTTCCAAGCCCAGAGGCCTCTGGAAAGCGAGGCTGCCATTAGCACAGTGCTGAGTCCCAGTCGTTGCAGCCCCTGGCCAGTTTGGGGAAGGGACAGAACAAATTTGCATCAGCCTAGATATTAGTGCCATGAATTAATCACCTGTATGAATTTCTTGATTATTCTGTATCTATATATGTGTATGTAGATCTCCTTCCTGAATACCTATCAGCATGCTCAGTGAATTTTGCCAGTAAATATAGAGGTCAACAGTTTTGCTATTCTATCTGTAGTGACAAGCTGCACTCTCCATTCAGAAACTGTCCTGATGCCTGTGTGAGTCCAGCACGCCTCTGTTCAGTCACAGGCTCACAGCAGGGATTAATCCAGGCAGAAAAGCAGGTGACAGGTCAAGAACACTTACCTTGACATTACATCGTAATTTTATGTTGACCTCTGCTGGATGTAACATTTCTGTATTTTAGTTTACTCCTACCCTTTTTGAATGAAAAAGGAATTCTCATTCCCTTCTGCAAAATAACTTGCTCAAGGTTTTATTCTAAAGTTCAAATCTGTTTACACAATTCATTGAAAAATCACTCTTTAAAGAACCTTATATTTAGCACTGCTCACCAAGAGAGTCTCCTTATTTCTTTTTAATATACTTAGATACTAGCTGCTAGGATTCTTCTAGCACTAAATGCATGCTTTAGGATCAACCAAAAGTCTCATAACTAAAATAAATTTTATTCAGGACTACACTAAATCACGTTCTCTATAAGGAAGCTTTTTGGGGTTTGTTCCCCTTTTGTTGACCAGCTGTGATGTGGATTCTGTTGTAGGCCCTGTTAGAGATTAATGCAGAAAATTACTATATTGTGTGAGATTAAATTCTTTATACTGAAACACCATTCTGGGAGTTAAATAATAATTGAAAAAGTGGGACAGTTCATATCATGGTCTCCAGAAGTTTAATAAAAATATATCTTTGTATCTGTTGAGTTCTATAAGATATAATCATAATCTATGAATAAAATTTTTAATATAGCTGTTGGATGTCAAGGGAAATGTATCTGTTGTTTAAAACTTTTCTTACCAATTCTAGGTATGCAGCATGCATACAGTTCCTATACACATGCTCTGTCTCTAACAGAAGCATGTGCATGCTAATGTTCATACTTGTATAGGGACAGATAAAACACTGTGTGGAAAGTTAAATTTTTTTTTCAGCATTTGAATTATAAGAAATGTGTGGAAATGTTTGGCTGAATGGGTTATAGCAGCAGATTCCATATGCTTTCCCTTCATGGGCCAAAAAGCGTATTTGCATATAGAACTGCAGTTGAATGACTCGATGCTTGTTTCCTTTCAGTGCTGAAGCAGTTAGAAACCTTCTCACGGTAAGTGCAACTCCATTGGGAATGAGTTAACTGCAACTGCTAAAATTAGAACGTGATCTTTAGCTGTTATCAGCAGACATTGCTTCCTTTTTGCTGATAAAATTATTTGAGAGGCATCCGTGTGGTAGCGTTATATAGGCAATTTTCATATTCTTCACTTCATGTTTTGTCTCCAAAAGGAAAAGCTTCCCTTGATTTGTTGAGGTACTACGTAAGAATATCACAATTGCTATGATAATTACCTGATAGCACTCATTTTTATTTATGCATGTCTCATAGCACACATAAAAAGCTTAAAAACTAAAGTTGCATGTTGAGAAGGAAGAGAATGTAAGGCTGACAACCAAGTTCAGCAAAACGTTGAGTCTTGCCTTGCCATCAGTGATCTGGTTCTCTTACAGAAGTGGGGAAGAATCGTGCTAGTGTTCACAGCCCTTCGAGCTCCTGCATATACCACTAACTCTGCACTGTAGCTTTATCGGTGTAAAGCTGTCCCTTTAAAACCAAACTGAAAACGTGGGTGAACCAAAGCCAATATTAAGAGTTGTGAATGACCTGCCCTTGACCATTCTCCCTCTCACATGTTTTAATCAGTGCTTAGGCAAGGTCAGGCATGGTGTTTGAGTGACTACTTGTAGGATGTTGCTGGGTGAACAGTGAAAAGTGGAGGAGTAAGTCTACAGTGCCTGGGGTCTGACATACGGTACACAGGTGCAGGTCTAAATCAGAGTCAGAGTTCCAGTGCTAACTGCTCTGCTCCTTCTTCCTCTTCACATGTGCAGTTTGTATCACAGAAATGTTCATAGGTACATTTATTGTTTCTTTTTCAGTTGTCCACAACCGTGCAAAAAATTTGTGCACCGAAAAAAAAGGGGTTTTAATGTATACTCAGGGATGACCTCTGCTTTTCAAAAAGACAAGACAATTTGATTTGAATTGGGATCCTGGTTTTGTACTTCACCATACTTGGATCCAGGGCATAGTGCACTTTAATTTCTTATCTGCATGGCACTGTTGCCATTACACCCTGACCCTGTAACCAGCAGCATGAAGACGTCTGGCTGCACCCTTGGAGCATCAGCTGCAAGCCCGAGAACATGATGCACCAGCTACTACCCTCTAACCAAAATATCAGCCTCTAAGGATATAATTTTCTGTTTCCTTCTGCTGTATTATATAGTTGTTGTACATCTTGAAAAACAGGCATGACAGAATATATCCCTTAGAATTATGTCTAATCCTTGCTCATAGGATTGCAGATATCTTACTGATTGGTTGCAGCAGAACACAGGTGAGCTGACAACCACATCCAGTCACTGTGACAGTACTGCATATGGGGAATTTGGGGAGGAACTGTCCTTGCTGCAGTTTAGGAGCGGTCCTGCTTGGCTAGCTACTGTTCAAAGTTTTTACGTACTCATGAGAGTGAATAATAGTTTCTGTGAGCTGTTATTTTGACCTTATTTAGTGTGGATTACTCATGAATGCTATGCACTGTTCACACTTTATAAATCATTATTCTCTGAGCTCTAGCTGAGGTGAGGTATTGTGATGCAGAATCACAACCAGCGGTATAGAAGCTAGATCGTAATCTCTTGCCATTTGTTTCTCATTGAGCAGTTTTCATGGGTCTACAGATATTTTCTTTCGCTATTTATCTACATGAGTTTTTCCTCTGGCTCCTTTTACAGCACCTGCTAAGTCACTACTGTGATAATGCAAAAGTTTGTTTTTAAAAGCAGGATCATTCCATGAAGCTAAAATCAACTCATTTGAATAATCTTAATATTTTTTTTAACTTATAAGAGGCATAATAGATATATACATAGAAAACACATACGTAACAAAACCTAAAGTTCAGTATAAGATGTGCCACTAGTTAGAGCTGGTAGGTTTGAAGAGCATATGGTATTAAGAGTTTTGTTTTATCGATCTTCGGAACAAATGAAGTACAGTCATTTTGGTTTGGAGTTCTGTATTAATTTTCTCACAGTTTAAGATGAAGTTTCAGTGACATTTTAGTAAGCCACTCACCCTATTTAAAGCTACCTGAGAAGGGAAGGATGTTGCAGTGGTTGGAGTGCTTACCTAGTACTTGGGAAAACATGATTCAGTTCCCTGTTCCCTCCTAGACTTTCCGGAGACCTCAAGCAGGTCTTTTAAGTCCATATGTCCAAGCATTTAGATACCTAACTTCTCACATCAAAATTAACAAGGTGCCTAAATACTTTGTTGAGGATGTGGAGGAAATTGTCAATGTACCTTCTGTTCTTTGTCTGAAGAATCAGATGAAGAGTACTTTGTTCTTTCACAGGGCTGTTGTACATGAAGCAGATCAGAAACTTTACAGGGGATCTTCTTTCAGAGAAAATTGTTTACCTTTATTGGTGATAAAAATCTCATGGAAATGCCACCCAAAGGAGTCCAGAAACTGTTGACTGAAACTAGGTGATTTGTTAGTTTCAGGGGTGTCTCCACTGATTAGCAGGTGAAAATTAATTAGTGCACAGCTTCAGTGATGACTGCAGGGAGACTGAGGCAAAGAACAGATGGTGGTAAATGACCTAGTTACTGCTGCCTGAAGAGTCACACCATTGGATATTGTAAAATGATCTTGTCTGATCTTACCCTGTTGTGAGCAGAAATTCAAATATGCTGCCTCTCTGTGGTGGCTTAGATACCAAAGTATATTTTGCAATACCTCTTAGGTAGGAGCTTGAATGTGGTTAATTCCCATGACTCAGCTGAAGAGCAATGACACCTTTAGAGGTGTTACTCAACCACTTGCAATCTTCTCCACTCGCTTTGATGAAAGTCATTTCACACTGAGACAGTAGCTGCAGAAGTAGCCAGAGCATTTTATATTTGAGAAGGGAAATATAATTTCTGAAATTACACTTTTTTCAAAATTTTATTGACTTGGGGAAAAAAAAAAAAAACACCAAAACTTAAATGAAACACAGGGATGATGATAAGTGCATTAAGGATTGTCTTAAACACAGATTTTCGTGGTGAAGTATCTGTATAAGTGCTTAATTTTGCCATAAACTTCAGTCACTTCATTAGACCTTCCAGACCAAATTCAGCAAAGCTGAATGCATGCCTGACTCCCACTGAGCACAGTCCTTCAGCTAGAGTACATCATGTAGTCAGTATTACATCTTCTATGCCAGATGTTAAATTGGGATGTCATGCAATTCTTTTAACCTGTTTTCTCATAGTTCTTGACAAATTTTGAATTTCCTGCAATATGGTTGTCCATTTCAAAAGGTTTTCCTTCAGAAGCTGTCTTTTGTGTTTGTGCAGAGGATTTGATGTAGCTGAACCCAATCCTCTTTACAGGATGTTTTAACTGAAGGTCTTAGGGCTTAGCTTTTTGCTAGTTTGCTGCTCAGCTTTTTCCTAAATCCACATCCCAGTGGAAATGTGTCATCTTGTAATATTTGGTCATCTTCTATTGTGGGAGTTAAACCCAGTTTGGTTTTGAACAAGAAGAGATTTTTCTATAAAGAAGCATCTTTGCATGAGAAGCCAATTTCTCTTTCAAAGCCTTGGGAAGCATCCAAAATAAGAATAAAAATGCTAACTTGTCAGACCGCCATAGTCTTTTGCATATTTAAGTATCAAAGAAAAGATAAAGACAAGATTGTACAATTGTTACCTATAGCAAGGCTAGAGTAACACTAATTTAGAACTAAAATTAGTCTACTCGCATTTCTATGCCTAAACCACAGAGGTTTATCACAGTAAATATTAGCTATTGATGATTGTAATCCTCAAACACTGCACATTATCAGTCTTAAGAGAGCTTTTTTCCTTTTTGCAATTTCTGTGCCATGTGAGCAATAGTAATTAGTAGAAGCTGGACACAGGGTTAAGAATTATTTCATCTGAAGGCAGAGAAATACACAGCAATAATGTTCACATAGGTATAGAAACCAGGTAAATTCCTGTGGTGAACACACTGTTGCTAAAGTTAAGTAGCAAATTAGATGATAAAACTGTGGTATGTACAAAAATATAATGTCAGTGATCCTCACAGTCTTAAAATTCACACAGAACTGACCACTAACTTTCACTTTAAATTGTCCTGTATTGGATTATTCATTTTAAATTCCAGATAGAGGACTTAATTCTGAGTTAGTCTATATTTCAATGTATGTATTTAATAATTCTTATTATTTTCCTCTGATAGTTGTGTTGTGGGTTTTTTTTAAAACTCATTAAGATCTTTTAAATGCATGACCCTCTGGCATTAATGCAAGTAAAGCTGTGGAAAAACAAATGTTGGTCTCTCTTTATGGAAAAGCTTGCATAAGTACATAGGCATTTTAAATGTAAAATACTGAAGGGAACATAATGACTGTGACTGTGAAAGCCAATCAGAGAGATAACTATCAGTTCTGTGGCCGGCTTACTTGTGCTGTGGATAGAGGCTAAAACATTTACCTGACAAAATACAATAGAAGTGTTGTTCTAGTGGAAAAACCACAGATCCCAACTTTAAAATTCCTACATTGTCTCTTGTCTGATGTGAGAAACCAGACAAGTAATTTAACCTCTGAGTAGCTCCACCTTTTTGTCTGTAAACTAGATTTTATCTATAATAATCAATAATCAATCAATAATTTTATTGATGTATACCTACCCTTAAGGATGCTGTGCAGTTTTTAATTAAGCAGTCCAGCAAGCACAATAAGATACATGAAAAGTGTTAGCCGTAGAGTGGAGAGCAGGATGAGCGGCAGAAAATGAACCCAGATAGACTTTTGGTAACATGAATATTGAAAATTTCAGTCTTTGAAATGAAGCTGGCCATAGAAATTAGCATCAAATCATTCTGTGGCAAAGCTTTCCTCTGTTGATGCCACAATACAGATTTCTAATCCATATTCTGCATTGAAGCTTCTGTGTGTAGAGTAAGTGCTGATTATGCCAGAGATGGATGGTGTGGAGTAGAGCCCCAGGGGACCGTTTTGTGAGGGAACCTTTGCTCTCCAACTGTTGCTGGTAAGACTGATTAATTTTGATTTTCAGCCCTTGCTTAACAGCAAGTTGCCAGAATGCCAAGAAACTCCTCCAAATATACTCTATTGGTACATATATTATTCCAGGAAAAGTATATGTATAATTGTTAAAGAGGAAAAATATTGTCCATTTTTTTGAGTGTTCAGGTAGGAAGCATACATAACATTTTGTGTTGAAACAGTTCTCTTAATAAATAAAATACTAAAGTATTTAGTTAAGAGGGGGTGTCAACAAAAGTAAAGTCTCTCATTCCCCCCCCACCCCCCCAAATGGAGCATATAATAGAATGTTTTCTGTTATCTTGGACTTAAGCATATTTAGTTAACACAATTTTTTTTTTTTTTTAAATTTTTCAACACTGTTTAATGTTGCTGGAGAAATGGCACGATGCTGGTTGGTAGCCCAGGGCCGGAAACAGAAGTTGCATATTATGAACATTTTTGTCATCTTAAAATCTGGGATAACGCTGGCTGATATACAAGGTGTTTGGGGAGTAGTTGAAAGCAACATTGTGTTCCACTCTTAGCCAGCTCTGATACACCTTCTCTCCAATTTCTTGACTGTCTCAGGAAAAAATATATGCTGTCATGTGGGTAATATTTTAATCTAATAGCAGGTGATGTTTAATCAATATACAGAACGGCCATCTTTCTGCAGAATAACTAGATGGTAACACAAATTCCTATTGGTAAAGCATAAAGTTGTGCAGTGTAGGAATTCACCCACACCCTGATGATACAGTTAGGAAGAATAAAGGTGTTGCTTTGAGATCTTCTGGCGTTTGTGTCTGTGAGCTGTAGAAGGCTTTCTGGCTGCTTGGATTCCCAGGGTGCCTACATACTGACAAATCTGCAGTGACCTTGAGTGTTCATGGGAAGGAGAGGTTAAGCAACTCTTTCTTTGAAAAGCATGAAGCCTGCTCTGTTAACCTCTGAAGTAGATGGTAACTAAGGAGAGGCTAATGAATTTCAGATAAGGTGCACAGCAGGTGTCCTGTAGCTCAGGTTACAAGCCTGTTGAAGCCTGAGCCATTGTTTTGTTTTGAGGAGTATGAATAATTTACTTTTTACCCATCCATTAAGCTACCTTTGCTAGGACTTATTGGTTCTAATCAACTCTACAAAGCTGGACACTGTGGTGAAACCCCATGAATCCAAAGACAAGGTTTTCTCCCTTCTTCAAGGGGAAAACTGTCTTGAGGAGCATGGCTCTGTGCATGCCTCTGCAATAGTCACTGCTGTGTGGTGTGTAAAGTGAGATAACGTCCCTGCTGAGTTAGCACAGCTCCACCCAAGACGCAGGGCAAGTCCTGAGCTACTTAATCCACGTTGAGCTCTGTGATGGCCATCATTCCTAGTCTGATTACTAGGTCAAGGGGTTTTTTTTTAAACTGTGGCTGCCATCAGTCAGTCTGGTAGGGCCTCTGTGCTTCTGGCTTCTGCCCGAAGTCAGTGTTGCATCAAGACTAATGTGTAATCGTTTTTGTCCTAGTCATCTGCAGTAGGTAACTTTAGGCTCTTGGTGATAAGTACCAAGCTCACAGATGAACTAGGAGGATAATTTCATTGCTGATTGTTAAGATTTAGATTTAGTCATCGTGTGATGACTGCTGTATGACAGCATCTATTTATAATGTTTCTTAGGGGTTAAAAGTTTTTTGCAGTTCTCAACTGAAAAATGCTGAGAATAAGACTTTGCACTTCTTTAATTCCTTCTCTCCAATCATCCTAAACCACTTTAAAATATTAATGAAATGTGCCATTTTCAGGGGAAATGAAAGCATGGAAAAATCTGTTGAACAAGGTGGTTTTTCCAAAAGCCATGCCAGTTGTCAGTAAAACTGGATATAAATCATTTCAATAACGGGTAAGGTTCATGTTGTTCTAGGCACTCTAAAAATGCACACAAAGAGGTAATTTCTGCTCTGAGGAGATTTTGTTCCAAGTAGGTTTTAAATCAGCAGCAGGTAGAGACAGAGAGATGATTGTGCCATGCAACAGGTCAGGCATGACACAGTCATAGAAGTCTGTGTTTTAAGCACTTGAGCTGGATTTTGCCTCCCAGTAAAGAAAATAGTCAAAAAACATTATTTTTTTTATATATAGATATATATATACACACGCATAGTAGCTGTAAGCTGTTGCTCTGGAACACAAAACATCAGAGAAGCCCTCAAGCAATGCTTGAAAATGCTATATTAAGCTGTTTAGGAAGATCTGACACCATAATTTGTAACCGGTGTGTCAATAAATTATTGTTCATTGAGGACAGTTTTGCTCCGTAAATATTGATACCAAGTTGGAAGATAAACACCAGCAGAGGAAAACATTTCCTTGCTAGGAGGAGAAAGATAAGACAAGCTCTTAAAACATTTAGATGATGTTGGCATGTCTGCAGCAGCACCTCTTTAATCTTACAAAGGTTGTACCACTCTATCTGTATGAGTTTTATAATGCAACCAAGTAGCTCATGGTAACTGCTTTCCGTTAGCCCGATGCTTATTAAAACACTTCCGATTTTGTTTATAAATGAACATTTCACAAAGGAGCTTATTTTTAAAAGGCGTATCAGTGTCAGCCCACTTCTGCCTTCCAGATATATTTCTCCTAATTTCTGTCATTTTGAGGTTAGATTAAAACTTCAGTGATATATGGGTAAGCTTTAGCCTCAAAGTGCTGAGGGAAAAAACCCAAAACAAAACAAACAAACCAAGCCAAAAGATGTCAGCAAGCCAGATAGTCAGTTAAATAAAATACTTCTCATTTCCACATAGGTAGAAATATAGGAAGTGCTGTGAATCATTCAGTCTCTTTGTAACCTGTGAAGTTTCTAAAGATCTCTTCCTACAGCTTCATTCCAGTTAAATTCTCTTTGAGCAGACAACATTGCACACATTTTGGCCTTCCACTTTGTTTAAAGGCGTGTTGAAATGAATAGAAAGCCTATCAGCTTCCTAAAATAGCGCCCCCTCTTGTTATTTAATCCACTGAATAGTTGTAGTATACCTCTGGGTACAAGAAGCCCTCAGAAATGAGTGGTAATTGGGTCTAATAACTCCAAGGAATGATGGTTATTTTTTAAATAGTTGTTTTTGCTAACTGGCCTTGAGCTTGCTCAGAAAATTTACACTGCACAAAATTTACATTGCCCTGGAGCAGCAGCAACTTCAGGAATCTTTGTCTAGAAGACTTTTTTTTTTTTTAAGTTTAGTTTTTCTCTCTGAAAGTCTCAATGGTTAGACTGATTGCAAGTTTCATGTAAAACTTGTGGCAGAGTGCAAAATCCTGCCTTGCTGTAGTTAATGTCTAAAACTCCACCTCCTTTCAAGGTTGGCAGTATTTTGTGCACCTGGGGCATTTAAATTGCTGTTTACAATTGGCAAGCCACACCAGAATACGTCACCCCAATCTAGAGATTGGGTGGAATTTCAGCTACGATTGTCCAGGGAAACAGTTCTCTTATGCCTGCTGCCGACCTTTACATACTCGCTGTGCTGCCAGCAACAATTGGGTAATAATATATTTCCGCAGCAGCTGGTCTTTGTGTACAAAGTGGCTGTTCAAATGAGCTAAGAGACTCAGGCAAAATTATCAAATTGGTCTAGGTAGAGTATGAAACAATAGTATGCCCTTCAGCTTAAAACTCCGTAGCCAGTTTTGTATTATTTTTAGTGGAAACAGAGCATCAAAACCACTTCTGGGCCTTGGTATTTAAGGAAGGTTATGGACATCTCAAAAGTGTGTTTGTGTGTTGGGGGCGATTCCCCTTCATAGGAAAATGTTTGTTTCTTTCAAAATAGCATTTATCGTCTGCTAAGATGTCAGCAGGCCTTTATATGCAATGAATCCCTCTCACAGTAAAAACTTCTGCCATAATTTGAATGCATTTAGTATTATTTCTTAAGTACTGTTGGTATAGCTGAATAGACCAAAATCACTCTAGTGATCACAACTCTGAGTCTTATGCAGAGGAGGCAAGACTGATGCACAACAGTTTATATATAGAAGCGGTAACAGTCAGATACGCCTGATATCAACAGAGCTAAAGCAAGTAATGCCTTCAACTCCTATTAGGAAAGGCTTGAAAAACACATTCTTGACTAACATCAACTGAAGGTCACCCTTCTTTATTTTATTCAAGTTTTAAAATTGTTGCTGTTTTAATGCGTGGCATAATTAGAGGGGAGAATTTTGAATCAGCTTTTATTAATGAGAAACTTTGTTACCATCTATCCTATTCCTGAGGAATCTGGACATAACAGATTATACAGGATTGTGCTTAACTTCACCAGATGGTTAGTTACATGGAATTCACTTAGATCCTGAGAAAGGTTTGGTTCATTGAAATGGTTTGCCTGATTAAATTTAAGCATGGCGTAAATAGGCCCTATATAGCCTAACTATTATTTCTACCCAGTAGGTTTCAGTCTGTGTATGAAACTTGCAGAGAGAAGATAGGTCTTAATAGTGTGTGGTACTTATGTACGTTTCCGTATTTCTCTGAATAGGTGACAGGGGTCTTGCATACCTTCATCTGCAGTTACTAATTGAAATATCATGCAGACATAAAGAATTTGTCTTATTCCTACTCTACAGCAGTGCATCACATCTGACATAAAAATGAGCACAGTGGGCTTTATATAACAATCACCTATTAAAAGTTTGATTCATTCTCATACCTTTGGTCTCAGGAGGGCTAGAAGGCTTTAAAATACTTTTTAATTTGCATTTCAGTTGAAGTATGTAACGCATCCTACTTCAAGCACTAGTACAAAAGTCAAAGGAAAAAGCAGGGGAAAATAGCAATTACTCTTTCATAACAACTGCAAAGGATGTTATCAGCGCTACAGATATTAAAGCCATTTATTTGCCATCACCAAATAAAAGCTTTATGTAATTAAAACGTGGCTGGTATTAACTGAAAAAGGGACAGGAAATTGAACATTAAAGGTGACTCTGCCCTTAATTCACTGTATCACTGGGGAAAGGAGAAGTGTTGTAGTGAAAGGGCGGTGACAACTTTATCTTTTGAATTTCCTGCCTTTCATCAGCTACTATTACAACCCGCATGTTTAAGTGTTAAAAAAACCTCTGAAGCATTATAAACCTGATCGATGCTTCTCAAAAAGCTTGACTGTATTTAGATGCTAAATTCTTCAGTGTAAATCATCAGTTCCCTCCAGCCTCTATATTTTTTGCAGTAAAAAGAACAGGTTTTGCTTTTTGTGAAATGGTTGTTTCAATACTACATTTAATGAAGTCAGTGGAAATTTCCATTCTTCCAATTTTATTTCTGAAAGGCTATATCCCAGAAAACTAATTTCTGGAAGCATTTTCACAGTCCTGTTTAAACAGAAGTACTGGATTGTCTTTTTAGAATGCATACCAGATTAGTTGTTCTCACTGTCTATGTAGACCTACTTTCATTTATACTAAGCGAGGAGTTGACTGGTTTTGTGGTTCGCTTGATATGATAATGTGATGACTCCCCCTTTTTTTGTTCTGCCTTTATGCTAATTTCAAACCAATATTTAATGAGAATAACTACATATTTTGACTTAGAAAATAATCACAAATTGTAATCACAAATACTTTTCTGTCCTTACATTTAGTGTCAGCTGCAAATTGCTTTCGTTAGTAGCAGCCTCTTGGCAGTTTATGAAGTTGCCATATTAAAAATTCAGAAGGGCAAACAATTATCTAATATTGTTGTAAACCACGGGCTTCTCAAATGATTAATGGCCACATTCGTTCTCTAAATAAATACGAAGTTTTGCAAAGAAACATATGAAAAAGGATCCAGTTCTGTAAGGTTTTGCTGGAATAATCCCCATTAATAATCAGTATTTTTCTATTGTCTATTACATGAATTTATAAAACTTAGATGTCTCATTTAAAAATACGTGTTTCCACCAGTCTCAGGTTACCTTTCTGTGATCTTACCATTCTGGAAGGTATGCAATATCTTGTCAATAAATTTAATATCTTCTTAGGCCTAATTTAAGACAACCATGTAAAGTCAGTACTCAAACAGTAAGTTTGTGTGTCTGTGGGATTGTGTGAAAAGCCTAAACTTAACTTTCTGGCAATTCCTTTCGTTTTCTTCTGTTGTGCTTATTACTTAATGATGCTAAATCCTAATTTGCTATTCCAGACCATGAGATGCTGATGACATTTTTTTTCAGGCAGCTAAAGTGAATACTTCCCTGCATCTTTTACATATATTAACCAAAATAAATGTATTTTTCAGAGTCCCTTTAACCTCTAAGAGCACAATATAATATCCTGATTTTTGACTTTTTGTTTTGTCTTTGTGTTCTCTTCTGTGGCCCAGTTACTCAACTGGAAGCTTACATTCCTGGCTAATACTCAATCCGTAACTAAATACAAGTTTGAAATTTAATATGCAAATTATTATTTTAGTGTTCAATAGAATTTATTTTAAGATGATCCTGTATTTTCAATGTCACGTGCCACCATTTTTCAGTTTCAGCGTTAACAGCCCATTAAGATGAAAGGGACAAATCAGTTCTTGAGTTACCATCTCAGAGCCTTGATGCAGGTAGGCACTTCATCACCCTCCAGTTTGTAGTTAGGTCACATTTTCAAATTGGAAGGTTTGAATTAGAAAGCTTGGTCTCATTCAGTGTCAGAGGCCCCAGTTTGCTTTAATTCATTTCCATAAGCTCAAAATCTCTGTGATTTATAAAGCTATCTAAATGAAAGCTGGGATTCTCGACTTGAGTGAATAAAAAAACCAGGTAATTTTCCAGTAACATCTAATATTCAGGACTCTGCAAATTAAGATGATTCTTGACATACTCAGTGTGTGTCATTTCTGTGTTTTCTGATACTCTACCAGGAATTGTGGTTATTGATTTATAATAGTAGACAGAGCAGCTGGAATGTAACAAAGCTTTTTGCTTCAGAATTAACTATCCTTGGATGTATAAGGTTACAATACGAACAGTATGGTTGCCTGTAGTTAATACATTTGATTTATCATCTAAAAGTCTAAAATTAAAGTGAATTCACTGCACGTGAAAGGCACTAATACAAAAAGCCAAGAGACTTGGGTTATGCATTATCTGCAAAATTGATACAGTGCAAATAACAACTGCTCCCAGTTACAGATGTAACATAGTTTCTTTCTTCTGTGGTCCTTTGTTCCTGCATTGATATCACATGTAAGGATTCACCATTTGAGAATTGTGGCCCAAAATTTTATATAATTAACTGTTATTGTCCAAATATTGTCTAACACCAACTCACTTTTCACTGAGCAATTATCAGTTGGAGACAACTGTGAATCATCAGTTGATGGACAGGGCTTGACTGCAAGTCTCTTTTTCCATGAACTAGCCTTCCTTCTCTGGTAAGAGTATTTGTTATGTTTGTTATTGGCTCCTGAGCAGTCTTCTGTTAAAGACTGAGATTTATCTCTTCTGTTGTCTCTCTCTTCTTTCCCTCCTTTCCTTCTTCCCTCCTTACAGAAAAATCCGTAAGAAGTTCACCAGATCACAGCTGAAAAGAGCTTCCAGAAAACCTTGTTCTCCGATCATTGCAAAGGCAAAGTCTCTCATGAACAATAGGCAGGCACAAACAGAACCAGGAACCATCGTGCACTGAAGACATCAGAGCATCAGCACCATAATCATGTCAGAATCATGTTTAATTGTGAATGCAGATACAAGACCTTCCACATCTTCAAGACAGAAACACTGTATGGACAGACTGTGTCTGGGTTCTGAGTTCTGGGCAGGATCCAACAGCAGCCCTTGTTTTCCCTCGTCTCCGCAAGGGCTACTTCTGGTTCACTGTGCAGGCCTATCCAGGGTTGTCCAGCTTTTCTCTCCATTTTTTTAACATCAGCATTGGCTGGTCAGGGAGGGACTGTGCACTGACCACACTGAAGGAATATGGATGCAAAGTCCACCCACCATGTTTGTCTATGCCATCTAATGGCTTGATACAAAAATATACAGCTTTCAAAACTATTGCAGTGTCTTTAAAGCGGGATTTAGCCTTGAGCAGCTTGCATTTTCAAAAACAACTGCAAACGTTAGGTGTTCATATTCTTCAGTATTGGCTTGAGTCACTTTGGATTTGATTTTCTGAACTGCTGAGCATCCAGACCCTGAAATGAGGACAGGGAGTTGTTTAGCAGTTCTGAAACTTAAACGTAATTAGTGGCCAATTTTCAAAATGCTGGCCATGTTAGCTTTGGTTAAAATCCTGGAAAGTATTATGTGTGGCAGTGAACATCCAGCTGGACTAGTTGCATGTGTAGGAACTGGTCCCATTGCCTATATATTTGCAAGCATCCACCTATTTCTTTGGGTATTTTTTGCATTTCTTGAAGCCTATTCTGAATAGCGAAAGCCAGCAGAACACTATTCCCAGTATTTCCTATTAGAAATGTCTCTCCACAAAATAATTTCTACATTTTGATATGTCTGGATAAAAAGATGTCTTGCAGAATGCTTTGAAGATCCTAATTGTAAGGCTACAGGTAGATACTCACCATGGAGAGATGATGTGCCTTTTGAAACTACTTGTAGGAAACTGTCAGTCCTCCTGAAAGTGGGAGTGGCAACAGAGGCAGGTCTTTTTTCTACTCAGGTACTTACAGGTGAACAATCTCTGCCCTACTTTGAAATCAGGAGGCCACCAGTGTGTAGCACTGCTGTGTAAACCTAGTTGGGGTATGTTGATTATCTGAGGCAAGTTGTGTCCTTCAATAGGTTTGGTTTCCATATGGCTTTTTTAAGAGATAGTCAGACACTAAACATATCATAGTAAGCTGAGATGAGCTTCGAGACTTTTTTCTCCTCTCTCTTTACTAGGTAGCTCTAACAGTATAGTATAGATGTGAGGTATTCATCCAGTTGTGGACATGCGCTCAGCTCTGTGGGTAGAAAGACAAAGATGTGAGTGGTATCTCATACCTCTGGGTGATTCCCCAAAAATTATTTCCCCCCCATGCAATTTATGGTTTCAACCTGAAAAAGCATCTGTGGTCTCAGCCTGTAAGGAGTGATACTCTCGGTGTAGGATTTTGAGCTCTTGAGACAATGGCCCAGATGCTTCTTCAAAAAAGAAACCGCTTTGAACTCCTGAAGGGACTTGCTGATGATTTTCTGGAGTGAGGGATTCAGGTCTTGTCTGCTGTCCTTCACCAGCAAGAAAAGGGTGAATATGAAGGAGAGATTATGACACAAAGTGCTCCTAGTACCCTGAGCACCCTAGTGAATGTCACTGATTTAGACTCAGTTGGAGAAGACCTGAGATTCATCTGCTTACAGTTCTTTCCCGTAGCCGCTGAAGTGTGCAGCCCTAGGAGTCTTTTCTAGCCACAGGATCTGCTTTTTCCTCACAACAGGAGGGCTTTTCATCAGATAACTTGAGTGGAGACAACCTATTCTTGCTAGTAAGAATTGCCTTTATTGACTATGACATATGGAAACACCTTCTGTATAATAGCTTCCTCACCCATTAGAATAAAGAAAACATGATTATTCAGCAATCTGTTTGACTGAAAGTATGAAAAACATGAACAGAAAGAGCTTTGTCTCCCTTAGGCATCAGTGAAATCACACACAGCAGACTCATTTTCAAAGTGTCATTAGTTTAAAGGTGGTGAATTTCTTACCATGCCTTATTAAGCTTGTGCTGAAATTATTTCTTTTAGTCAGTGTGCTACAATGTCTAGACAGTATTTTGTAAAATCTCTGTATGTTTCTGCTTTTGACAAAAGTGTTAGTATCCGTAATAGTCTCATGTGAAGTCATTTTTACTTCTTTCCCTCTGAGGAGAGAGAGATTGGGAACACGACTCCCTGTTATGCAGCCGGCTGCCTGATACTGTTATCTTTTGCATCAAATAGCCAAGGTAAAGAAGAATCCTTTGCAGCTTCAAGCTGAGGTGCTTCATCTGGATACACTGGAAATAATGCTGTGCCCCTGCCTGGCAGTCATTTCACAGGTTTCAATAGCTAAGCCTTGAGGTGGGTAAGGCACGGAGGAGACTGCTGGAATCCCTTCTGCTCCATCTTTAAACTGTTTCGCATGCAGCTGCACAGAGACTTTCCCTCCCCTGAAATGCACACAGTGCACAGAGAAACTGCACGCCATGTATCACACCTTTGTCTTTACCTGCTCTCCATCTTACCTTTCCTGCAAGACGTTCTCCAGGTATGGATGCAGGATTTACCTGTGAATTTCAGCCGGAAGTGTTGATGGAAGATTAGCTGAAGATATGTTCCTGCTGGGTTTGGGCATAAGGATTAAAATTTTTGTAGAAATTGTGACAGTCCTTACCACAATGTCATGGAATTCCATGCTTTCTGTTGAGTTAAAGATTTTTCCACTGTCTGTGAGCAAAGATAACACATTCCTGTGTAAACTGTAACAGTATATCCACAGCAAATCAGAGCTCAGTACTGTTTTTATCAAGCTTCCCAAGATAGTTATTTTAAAACTAGCTAACATATATCAGTCATCAACAATGACACTGAGTATAAACATAAACCTTAGAAGCAAGGACAAGAAGTTGGTACTTACCATGGATGTGAGCACGAGAATCTAGGCAGAATCAGCACTGCATTTGCAATATGATTTATTTTCCTGTTATCTAAATAAGAACTGTATCTGAAAATCTGCCTTTCCTCTTACAAATATGGGGCTAGAAAACCATGCAAAATGCACAATCTTTTTGTCTCCAGAGGTCTCATATAAAAAGTAGGAAGATTGTTTTAACATTTAAAATGTCTGTGTTGCTGATTTCAACTATATAGCTATTCTGCTCTCTTGAAATATTTTATATATTGTTTTCAGATTATTTTTAAAGGCCCCTATTTAGTGATGGAACTTGTGGTTCTGTGGAGTGGAAATATGAGGTTTTGAAATACTTGAGAGTGCTTGAAATGTGTTGGTGGTATGAAAACAACATTTTTTAAACCAGTGTTTTGATTAAGGGCAAATATAACCTTCATTTCTGGAGTCCAAACCTTGCAGCATGTTATGAAAAACTGGGCACTGAATCTGAAA
Organism: Athene noctua; assembly: GCF_965140245.1. Classification (NCBI taxonomy): domain Eukaryota; kingdom Metazoa; phylum Chordata; class Aves; order Strigiformes; family Strigidae; genus Athene; species Athene noctua. The sequence goes on along the minus strand of NC_134037.1, from coordinate 101,419,019 downwards.
TGAAGAACAAACAAGCAGTAGAAATGGTGAAATGGAATCTGCACTTACAAAATGTGCACTTTTTATTAATCTGAAGTAAGAGGGGATTTTAATAAATATAATTCAACACAGGTACTTTCCTAATTATGAAGGCTTAAATAAAATGGAATGACTGCGTAGTTGTTTCTGATACAGTCACAGCATAACATGCCACAGCCTTTCGCAGAGAACAATTATAGTCCTTCAGAAATATTATATTGCAAAGTACAATATAGTGGACACAATGTCTTTATATATGTGTACTGCTATGGTAATGGAAGTGTTAGAATCCTCTGGAAATTTCAGCAGAATAATGTTCATTTTTCATTTTCTCTTGAAGGTCCTTTATATAAACCTGTGTCTTCATAAGCCAGAGTGGGTGTCAAGAGATCTGAGTTTATATAACTGCACAGTGGAATTTTTTTGAGTAAGTCAGGACTTTTTTATTCAAACGTTGCATGTTGAGGGAGGAAACCTAATTTTGGAATACATGGGTTTTGGATAAGAGTTTTGAGGTTGTACTATATAGTGATCAACAAACAAATTTGCAGAATATGCTCCTGTTGCTCATAAAGATTTAACAGTTGGTTATTGAAAGACAGTATTGATTAAATAAAAAAGAAGCATTAAAGAGCTTTCTTTTTTCAATTCTGCTGTTTAGACTAAAAGTGAATTTCTCAATGGAATGGTAAAACTGGGAAGCTCAATGTTGAGTGTTTGAGGATGTGGAGCACCTTAGAATGAAGCATAGTACTATTTGATTTGCATTAAAGTGTCTTTGTGTACAAACTTTGTGACTCTTGGCCCTTTTTGCAGGAAACCAAATTTCTGCATTGACACGGTCATCCTATTTTACAGTAGACTACTGAATAATCAAGAGACTGAAAACTGATAAGCTGTTTAAAATGCATTAGAGTTAAAGACACAAGTAGTTGAAATGGGGATGAGGAAAGAAGACTCAAAAGTCAAGCAGAGAGAGAGACATGAGGTATTGGTCATTGCATTGGAACACTAGAAAACTTGTTGGGATTGAACTGAAATCTAGGCAGAAGGACTCATAGTTCACAAAAAATACTAGAAGTTACAGTGCATTGTGGTCCCCAGTGCATTGGCCCATCTAAACTTTGCAGGTCGGCGTTAGTGTCAAAAACTTAGCATGTTGTTAATTTGGTAGTACATAGAACTGGTGACTTCTGTCTGAATATGGGACATAATCTGAATCCTCTTCCTTAATAACATCTGAAGTAATTTCCCCAATTAAATCAGATGGTTTTTGCAAAGAAGGAGAGTCATACAAAGGGCTTCTGCACAGAAGTAATGGCTACTACTTCACCGGTTTGTTTGAGGCAACTCTTTCCATCTCCTAATTCCCCCATCTGTCCTGGGGAAGGCAGGATTTACTTAGATCTATGCTGCTTGGTCCACACGCTAACTTCTGTTTCAAGTGTGTGCGTTAGAATGGATTATCTTTTTCTCTTTTTTCCCCCCTCCCCTGAAGACATCTGTCCAGATTCGCAAAACTCCTTCTTCTGTGGTGTTTGGATTTATTTGGTTACATTTACTAGTCCTTCTGGGTGAGTTGTAATGGTATCAAGGGGGGGATGATCTCTGGAAGCAGTCCTTTGCTGGTGGAACTGAAGAAATGGGCATCTCTTTAACCAGGCTTACAAGGAATCTCAGTCAAACAGGAGGAGGACCAAGATACTCATCACTTCCAAAGTACAAGTACTGTAAAGCCTTTCCCTTGTCTAGTTAAAATACGTACTTGAGGGACCACTTTAGTCTCTTAATTCTATAGCTCACTGTAAAGGTATTGATCACACACACAAAGCCTCAGCAATGAAAGGACTTAAAGTGTTTTGCTTGCACTAGCAGGCAGAAAAAAGGAAAAAGATTTTTTAAAAGAAGGCTCTTCGATTTACATAAAAGCAGAAATGATTGTTTTACTAGGAGCTGAGTTGTGTTTCAGTCCTTGGTATATGCAGAACTTCCATAAAGCACTGTAAATGCAAAATACATTGTTTGTGAGACTGGTTTGACACTGTGAAACTTTTCTATGAAGTCAAATGCATTATGACTGTTTTATTCAATTAGAAACTAGCAGATAAGTGACTGTTACCATTTCAATTTAACATAAAGGCCATATGGGGCTTTAGGACCCTGTTACATTACAGCCCCTTGTTACCACTGTGACAAGACCAAAAGGTTCTTCAACTGTATGTTATTTGTTTATACATTAAATGTGTGTTCCTTATAAATTAAACAGAGGGATCTTTACGGAAATTAAATTCTTTATCACTCATGTAAATGGTGATAAAACCTAGATGTCAGGCCAAAGCACTGTCTGTGGCCAGTAAATTTTGAGATACACAATCAAATCAAAGTCTGCTTTGTGTAGCTGGTATGTTCCTTAAGCATTAGAATTGGCACTGATACTATGCAATGAGGACATTTGTATTTAAGTGGCTTAACAGAGTCTTGTAACAAACAAAATCTCCTGCAGGAATAAAATCTTAGTCTGTACTGCTTTGGGCAATAGCGTGGGAGGAAAAGGACTTCCTACCAAGTTAGCAATTCATGGCTGCAGAATTTCCTCCCCAAAGCTAAGCTCCACTGAGCCTGGATGAGTATGATGACTCCCTAATTTGTTTGTAGGGTTTTTCTTTCCCCTGCTTGCTAGTTGTATTATTACTTCGGAGATTTGCTCCACAGTAATCTGAGTCAATAGTTTCATTAATGTGGAGGAAGCATTCATATCACCTTTGGGCTAAAAGTGGCTCTTTCTTTAGTTTCTTCTGCTTAGGCACATAAAAGATCATTCTGTATAATAACAGCAAAAATTAATTTCAGAAGGATTTGTGTGAAGATGAGAAATAAGTAAAGAGGGTAGAACCTTAAACTTGCAGGATATAGGAGAATAGGACACTGAACATGATTTCCTTTTGTTACATGGGTAAAATTGTCAATGACTGAAAGGATCATTCTTTCAAGCAGTCCTTTCCATTCCAGTTCTCTGGACACTGCACTTGCTTTTGCTGTATTCATCAAACTCCTCAATTTGTGCTGTTTCCTCTGCCCAGTATGCACATACTGGAAACAGGAACTACTACTTTAACATTTCAGTCAGATAAGTTATTAGGGCATATGCAATGGAAATGCAGAGACTGTAATATTTTTGAATGGCTCCATATTTGTTTCTTTCCTTCAGTCTAGGTTTCCATGAGAATTTTAATCTCTTTTCAGACAGTGAATCTAAGAAAAGTTACACTAGATTACTTTGGTCCTTAGAATATGCATTTAATCCATAATCCATAAAGTAGTTGTGTTGCGTGATCTGCTTGAAGGAGCTTGACTCTGTACTAGCTGTTTGTTAATCCTGCCTCATTGTTTATTTTCCCTATTAGTAACACTAAGCACAGTATTGATTGGCCTTTTCAAGTGGACTAGACTCCATCCTGCAATTTGTATGTGCACAGTTAAGGCATGGTTAAATGTTATCTCCTTTCTTATGATCTCTGCTTGCTCTTCTGCTTCTTGTATATGTTCAGAAGAAAGGAGATCCCGATGCTGCTCCCCTTCCCAGTGTGCATTGGTTTGGCTCTGTAGCTGCTGAATGCCTGGCAGAAGGAAAAGTTGGAACACTGTGGAGTGTCCCTTGGTGCAGACTGTGTGCTGGCTACTACAAACCGGTCTGATACTTCTTATTCTAAAATTGTTAAGTATGGGGGCAGCCTGCCTGGCTGATGCTGCTGTCACCTATAGCACAGCAGTGTCTTGTTCTGTGGCTAAAGCAGGCTCTGTGGCACTTCTGCAGTTTGGAGTGTAATAATTAGTTCAGAGTGGTTGAGCCCTCTGGAGATACTCCCATTCTGCCTTCCTTTCCACTGTTATTTCCCTTACTGATAAAGATTTATCTAATATGTTCAGATCTTACTTGAAATATTACATAGTCTTCAAAATCACAAATTTGTACCTGTTGGAGTGAGGGCAGTGAACATTTGATGTGGGCTTATAGCTCGATAAACCTAGATATAGCCAATTCATCAGAATTCTAGTCCAGATTAATGTTTTAAACCTGCCCACTTTCTCAGGTATTTGGAGCCAGTGGTTTTGTACTGCCCCCTCCAAAGACTGGGGCTTACTGCAGACTTTTATCATGTTGAATGTTTGGCTTTTTTACTCTTCCTTCAGGCTTAGAGGAATTCTGCTCTAGGGTTTGGCTTGACTGTATCTTACACATGCCTTGCCAGCCTGTAATTAGACCTGCTACTTGAATGCTGACTAGCTTTCTTCTGTTTACTGCTTGTGTGGATTACATTTGAAAGATTTCAGTAGAAGAATATAAATGAAGTGACTGCCTAGCTCTGGATTTTCTCCATCTTCCCTTGATGCACTAATGAGAATCAATTGCAGTTGCTTATTATTTTTAAATAGCAGTTAATTTGAGAAAATCTGATTCACTAGCTCTTTTCATTTTGCTGATTTGATTTCAGCCTTCTGCCCATCTGGGCCAACCTACGTATACTGTTCTAAAACCAGTGTGTAAACTCATTGGTGCACATCACCAAAGTCAAAGATACTCAGCCTGACAACTCAGCGTAGTGCTGTCTGCAACAGTGTACACTGACCCTCTGTTTTCTTATGGGTAAAAACCTCAGTGAAAGAGGGGGCTTTACTTGGCAATTAATTCTGTCTTGTGTCCGGGAAAGAATCAAACAGTCTGTCCAAAAATAGCCCATTTAACCATTTAGTTCTCTGGATGTTCAAATCTGATGACAGTATATAAGACTGTGGAGTTGCACAGACAGGGAAATTATTTTCTGAGCTGATGAGTTTATCCTGTCTGGGGATCTTCTGAAAGAATCCCATGTTCACCATAAGAACTGTAGAATTAATCTCTGTAAAGTCGCATGATGCTTCTAGAAATGGCCTTCTGGTCAAACTCCTGCATCTGTGCAAATCCTCTTGAAGGCAACTAAGAATTCTGAAGTGGGATTGCAGGCTAAGCTGTAAGCTCTTTAGGTTAGGGCTAATAACCTCCTGTAATTATTAAAAAATGCTTTTTAGATTTATAGTTTTGTGACAATGGCTATGATATTAAAAAATATTCAAGAGCTGATAGTAGATATAGGATCTTCTTAGTGACACAGGAGAGGATGTTGCTAGTTTCTGCAGAAGAGGTGTTCTGTTATCTAATGTGAGGAAGAAAAAGATGTATTCTCTCTGAATCAAGAAGTGGGTGAGGGTTACTAGCTCCTAATGGTCTCTCCACATTTAAATCCATGGTGATTTCTATTCACAGGTTTTTAAATGCTTTTCACCTCATGGCAAAAAAAGATAGGATAATACAGTAAAAGGTACAGGCTAGTTGTATGTGATGAAACATTGCTTTTTTTATTATACACACACAAGGAAGTTGAAATGTTATTTGTAGAGGATAAAGGTGAACTTTGCTCATGGTTTTATGAACTTCTTTATTGCACAGTTCTCTTTGTGCAAACAGCACTTGACACTCTCTTACCTTTTGTTATTTCCAGTAGATTGGAGTCATTTGTTTTTTAATGGTGAACTGTGACAGACCAGCAGGTGTTAGATAAAAAGAATCAAGATCACTTTCAGGTTTTGTGCAAATATTTAGGGGCATTTGAGAAGTACTGTAAAATTCAGTTAGATTTGCTTCCTACCTCCTTTCCCCTAGACCACTGGTTTGCAATTCTGGAATAATTTATCATCATTTTTCCAAAACTGGAGCTGGTATCTGGACTGGGCTAAGGCTGTGGGGTTGGTGTTCGCTTTGCAAACAGCCATGGTGACTGAAGGTGTCACCCTAGAACAGCTACTTGCTGCTAATCCTCTGCTGGGGGGTTCTGCCCTCTGTCAGCAGAGAGAATAGCATGGACTCTGCTGTTTTCTGCTTCAAAGTTAGGCTGAAAACTAAGCTTAACCATGTGGTATTTTCTGAAATGAAAGAAATAGGAGGGAGGGGAGTAGATAAGAACCTCTGACAGCCATGGAAGACAAGTATCTCAGGTCAGTAGCATCTTCATCTGGAAGAGGACATCTATCCACAGCCCAAGTTAGCCTCTGGGTTTACCTAAGGAATTATTAACCTTGCAGAAATAAATAACTTTCCTTGAGGAGCTATTAAGTATTGAAAAAGTAGAAAAGATCTCAAATTAATCAATTAATCGTCATCTGCCAGATTCAAGCATCTATATACTTCTGATTAATTCAAGGTCTGCATGTCTCTCGGCCTGTGACCAATCCAACATTGCTGTCAGTCTCTGCTCCTCACCAATTTTGTGTTCTCATCTGTCTGATTGTGACCACTTGTGTTCAATCACTGCCAGTTCAGGAGGGTCTGTCAGTCTTCAGCCAGGACTGGACACCTATTAAACTGTGAATTGCTTAGTCCTTTCTCTCTATGCTGCTTGAAAAGAACCTGATTTGCTCAAAACTCAGACTGCAGCTAGGATAAAGGTCTGTGACATACTTGGTACAGTTTCTCTGTTTGAAATGTCAAGTAACATGATAACTTTTCCATAAACTAATAGGTTAATCCAATATGATCACTGAGAAAGAAATAATTCTGTTTTCAAATGTTTCCACAAGCCAGTACTGTCATGAACACAGATACTGTATTTCTGATGGCTGGTGAAATGTATTTCCATATTGGTTGTAGCACTGTACTTACATTCACGTAATTTATCACTCTCTCAGTAATGCAGGATGCTATAAGTGACTGTAAAAATTTCATAAATATCCAACTAAAAATCAGCAGTGATTATGAACAAAGCCTGTGAAATACAATTTTAGTAAAATGCATGATGATCAGCAGTCAGAAAGAGACTCAAGTAAATAGGCAATTTTTCCTTAAGTTTTGTTATAAGTACTGCAAAGGAAGAACATGTATTTTGCTAATCTCATGAAAAGTTTGTTGAAGTTGCCACTTATTTTTTAACTGGAGCACCATCTAGCGTGCATGATAAAAATAATTTAAAAATAAATAGAAGGCCAGTTCACTTAGCAGTGGAAGTGCTGGCATGTTTTCAATGTCAAAAGCAAACAAGCACATCAGAGCTTAAGTCCTGCTAATTTTTCAGTAAAACAAGCTTCAAGTGACATACATTCTTATGGACCCCCTCCCCCTTTTAATTTGGGCCTCACTTGAAAACTTGCTTACACTTAAAATAAATGCAGGAAATGAAATGCATGAAACCTAAATGTGTCTATTTACAAGCAGGTTAAAAATACAAAAATCAACAGCTTTTTTTTTTTTTAAATGCAAATACAAATTTGTATATTCATGCAAATATAAATGCGGAGTCCCTCACATTGCTGGAAGTTGATACTGTCTGCTCCACCAAACCCTTAGCTTTCAGCTAAATGTATCTTGGCAGATGTTCTCTAGATCTTGCCGAGACTTGGAATACAGTCAGAAATGAATTTCTTTCCTGTGTGCCTGGATCAGAGTGGAATGCATTTATGAGAAGTTCTGCTGCTACTTTTCCTATTCTAGTTGTTTCATGCAGCATGTGTTCCATGGCATACTATGGAAGAGGTCCATCCATTATTGCCATTGCTGATGAACTTCATACTGCTGTTTGCAATACATTTTGTTTGCACCTGTGTTGGAAAGGCCTTCTGGCAGTAACTTCTACCGTCTTTCTAGTCACCTCACATTGCTCAGTATAACAAGATTTAGAGCTGCTGCTGGGGAGCATTTCTCATTCTCATGCATTCATCACCAGTCATGGTTCTGCCTCTTGCTACAAGAGTTCCCATGATGAGGAAAATGTCTTCTGCTCCCATGTGCACTTTGGGTTTTGAGCGGTTTTAAAACTGGAGGACATAAAAACCTACCTTTTTTTTAAAAAAAAAAAAAGCGCTTATGTTTTTTTCATCAATTGAGCTAGTCTTTTTGGAAGTAGAAGGCAAATGAAGGGGATGTTACCAAGATTTTTTAAACTTTGGGTTTGAGAGCTTATTGATTTTTGTTGCGGTTATTTTATGAAACAGGGACTGCTTAGGGCAGACAAGAGAGTAGTAATTAAGCCCTGAAATGAAAGCCAAAGCTCGTAAAACTACACCCAGAGAATCAAGTTTTTATAGGACTAAGGAAAGAAAAAATCTTATCTGGGGCATTTCTCTTTCTTAGTTCAAACAAGATAGGGAGGCTTCTGGGAATGGACATGACTGGTCTCAACAGGCCCACGTGCTCTGGTAAACTTCAGAGCTCCCTGCTCTGATACTGTGTTTCTGTGTAGCCTAGCTCTAATCTGAAGTAATTCAGATTGATAACTGAAATTTTTAATGCTTAATAGCTGTATTTGGGTAAAGCTTTTGAGCTTGACCTATCATTTGCTGACTTGCTACCCAGGCATCTGGTCTGTAGCGCAGTACAAACTGCAGACTTTTCACCAAACCACACATCAAATGAATTTTCAAAATATATTTTCCAGATAGTAAGTGATAAAAACTACATTATGGTGAGTGACCCTGTCACCCACTGGGCTTTGAAAACTGTTCATCCCCTGGCATGTGAGAGTTGTATACCATATGATACAGGGAACAGATTTAGGAAATGCTTGTGTCAGGGGGATCCTCTGGTGACAATTGCCTTCTCCATCTAAAACACTTTTTCTCTGGACTATGCAGTGTGAACTAGCCTCTTTAGGTAGAGGAAGTTATTTCTTTCTAGCCATTTGATACAGTCTAGGAGTGCGATACCAAATGGAAAATATACTGGGCTGGAAAGAAGGGGATGTCTCAGTGTTAAATTCAGGTGAGATGGCAAAAAATTGAGAACACAACATTCATGGAAATATTTTTTTAAAATTGCTAAATTTTTTTAAAAAAAGTTAGATTCCCTACTTTTATCAGTGTTGTGTTTACTGTATGGTAGTTTTATGATGTTTATTTCAGCTCAGATTGTAATATCAATACTGTTGAATGATTCATAACAGACTAATTCAGTTTTTTCTCTTGGAAAGGAAAATCTTGCTGCAAACCAGATGTTGTGTCTTCTGAACTTTCACGGGTAAATTGATTACAAAAGCACACACAAATGTATACTTTGTCAGAAGCCTGAAAGCAGACAGGAACTACTTATTTTCCCTTAAGTGGGAATACGTTGAAGAGAGCAACAGTAAAGTGATTTATAAGGACTGTAAAATTATTAGTCTTCAACCTTACTCCTCCTACCACACACACATATCAAGGGACTTGCAGAGCCCCTGTTTTGCCAGTTATGAGGCCTAGCATAAAGGACACAGCCAGCATAAAGATGAACAAATAACCAAATTGTATTTGATACAAAAGGGTCAGTACATGAGTGAGCACTGGGGGTACAATCAAGTCAGTCAGATTATACATAATGACCCAAACAATGACACTGCATGACCAACAATGGGTAGAATAAATGGTGAAATGCAGTTTCCCATAGAAGGGATAGGAGACAACTGGGTCAGTAAGCCAAACACATAAGACCAAGAAAGCCACATCCTGAATCTCTACACAGCCCACATTTACAAAAGCCAGACCTGACTGGAGCCCAGTTACAGGGAGGCAGGAGGTCCTTCCCCAACAGGAACCTCTGCAAAGTGCCTCCACCTCACAAACAAACACTCCCCTCCTTCTGTAAGTGGTTCCAGCTTTTATCCCTAAGTGGGACACCTGACTTTTGTCTAATGTGGGACACCTGGGGCTCATTTACCTAATGGCTCTCCCTGCAAGGCCGGGGAAAGCTTAAAGGCAAACTCATCACTCCTTTGTGAAGGACTGTGGGAACCACCCATATGTCAACCTTAATTTGGGGTTGAAACCCCAGCATTTCGGACTCCTACATCACTAAGGCATGATTTCTATTCCAGTCCTATCAAAGTTCAGGCGGTAGCTGTTGCTTTCTGGTATGCAGCATAGAAAATGCCACCAACATTAAGAGTTAAGCATGTTGGTTCTAGCACTGCTGGAATTGTCTTGCTTACCTGAAGCACAGAGCAAAGAGAATTTGTTGGTGCAGTCTCTTAGAAAGCTCTGCTTCAGTTGTTCTTAATTTCTTTGTGTAATTTCTAAAAAGTTCAGCATTTAATTCCTAGGTGTTTTAATACACCCTGCACAGTTAGTTATTAAAGTTATCTGTGTGGAAAAGAATCACGTCCCAGTAGGGCTTTACTGGTAATACAGGATTTCAGTATCTCACAGGGAATTTGGCTTTATCATTTGGAATATAGTTCAAGAGATTTGCCATTCTGCCTTTTTATCAAAATTGGGTTTTTTTATGGTATTGTTCAATGGAGTTTCTGTTTGTAAGCAGAGATATGTATTATTTTCTCTCAAGAGCATGGTTTTAAAAGCACTTAGTTTTGGCTTAACTCCTTTCTTCTTCAACTGTAGTTATGTAATACTTGAAGACTGTTAAGTCTACTTCAAACATAGGTCCCCACCCCCTCCAAGAGTTTATTTAAAAGTCAAAATCTGACAGATGGGTGAAGAAGCTTGGGCCATCATATCACATGGGATGAGGAGGGGACATCTGACATCCCAGCATGAACTGCCATCTGAAGCCAGGCAGATTTAACACCACAGAGCTCACAGTCTACATAGCTGCAAGGGCAAGGGTCTGTGCTTGAGTGCTTCTGACAGTCCCATACAAAATGTTAAAATTGAAACAATTAATTCTTAAAGGCAGTGAATGAGGAGGAGAGCTGCTGGCCTGATGCCAGTGAATGGGGAAGTCTGAACACCAGCACTCCAAGCTTCCTACCAGCACAACTGAAATGGCTTTGAGAGAGGTATCCTGAGAGGCACAGTATAATTCTGTCAAAATGTTGTAATTTTCTGTCATTTCATTCTGTGGAAAAAGTAGCAACCAGTCCTATTCCCCAACGTAGTCATCTATCTATGTGCTACTGGTATACCACCTGTGAAGTTAAGGAATAGGCTGAGCTCATCTTACCAGATGTTAGTTATTTGTTGATCTCATGAAAGAAGACAGACTGCCTGCCTGAACAAATAGGTTTTCTGCATTTCCAGTTTTCATGTATATATATATATACTTTTTTTTTTTTTAGAGTCCAGGGACCTTAAATCTTCACCTTTTTTTTTCTTTTTTGATCATAGGTGAATACTTCTCAGTGCCAGAGTCTGAAGGCTACATGCCTGCATGTTCCTATTTCCTCACCCTGTAATTAACTTCTGAGAGCAGCTCCCAAGAATACTTAAAATCTTGTTGATCTTGTAAAAATGAAACCACCTTAGGAGAATCGGTTAGTTTAACAGGGAATGTTTATATAATGACTCTGAAGAGGAAAATTAAGACCAAATGAGAAGCAGACTAACATTTGGCTGTGGTTATACTGAAGAGCGTCCTTTATGGAATAACTGATATTTTTTCATATAGGTCTATTGCATATTGTGCTTTCAGGAGTAATTGGATTAGATTATGTTAATCCCTTCCCTGTTTGCGTCTGGTCATTAATGTGACTGATAATTTTTTTAGTCTGTCTGTGTTATTCCTGAAGGTAATCACCCTAGCTATCAGTGAGATAACAGAAAATAGAAATAGACAACAAGAGCTGTTCAAATATACGTGTTGCTCATTGTTCTGTTTAGTCTTTCACATCAATAATACTGTAACCCAGCAGCAGAATTGTGCCTTATAGCATCTTCCTTGCCTGTAAACCTAGCAGGGGATTTCAGATTGATACAGTGTCATCTAGAGATCTTCAATGCATGCTTTAAGATTCTTCTTTGTTAGCAACCACAAGTGTAGCCTGAGATGGCCCAAGTAGTTTGTTTTAGAGAGTGTATTTACTGTTCTGAATAGTTGCTGTTGAACCATCACGGTTTAAAACCCAGCATATGAAATTAATCTGACCTTAGTGCTTGTTCTTCTAAATATTTTTGACTACTAGCCATGATTCAGTATCTGCTGTATCAACAGTTGCATTGTTCCTGCAGCAGGAGCCACCCTGCAGGAGAGGTGATGCAGCAGTGACTGTTTTGCTTGAACTTTACATTACTGCAGTTGACAGCAGAGCAACTAGAAATTGTCCTTACGCAAGTTGTAATTTCCCTCATGTCCTCATTCTTTCTATGAATTCAATGCAACCCTTAAAATACTATGCCACAGGCATAAATGATGGTTTCTCGTCTGGATGTGAAAAACAGGAGAGAGATGTTGGAAGGAATAATCTGGCAGAGAAAGATGTATAAGGACAACCCAAACCAACATCTGCTTTTGTCTGCTTATATTTGGAGTTTGAATGGTCATTTAATACATGTATACAAATGTCCCAAACTGTCTCCAAACAGCACAGATCATACGAAGAGTGTAGGTCCTGATCAAGGCAAAACTCCCAGTGATTACAGTGGGCATCAGGGTCATGTGCTTCCTTGTCTCCATAAGGAACTTGGCAATGACAGGTAGACTAAAAGGATTCACTCTGGGCTGTCACCTGGGAATGGGCCTTCTCTAAAACCCACAATAATGTCTCCATACGCAAGGTATTCTACTAAGAATAATTCCCCTTAAAAGACTACTGTTTATAAACCAAAAAGCTAGTTAAGAAAAGGTAGGAATAAGTGCTACCAGGTTTCAATAGATAATGCCCCAGTCCAATTTTTAATGATCCAAGCCCTAGATCCTTTGTCAGAGACAAGGTACAATCAATCTGGATCTTGCTGCTTAAAACAAGTCCTGTGAGTGTAGATTTATCAGCACAGAGCTCCGACTCCATTTCATACCATCAGACTTGTCTGTCATGTCAGATCCACAGGTATTAGCAGCTGTAAATCAATGCATCTTTTTTGGTTTCAATGTTAGTATGTTTCCTGTTAATCAGCGGAAGAGCAGACCAAGAATTTGCTGACTTTCTTTCTCATCTGGGTTATATTCTGTATTTCTCGTTAGATACTTATAGTGACTGTAGTTTTTCTTCTGGCTTTAAATTTTGCTCTGAGTTTATTTGCTAGATAAAAGCTGTATTTTAATGCATTCCTCCTATTCTAGCAAGTTACCTTGAATTAGCTTGCTGAATCAGAAAGCAGAGTAGTCTTTTTTAATGATAAAAAGAAAATGTGGAAGCTTCATCATAAAATGTCCTGTCTTCAGAATTATTGCCTGTAATTGGCACCTTTCTGGGCTGTCCTTTACTCCAAATTTTATTTTGATTTTTTTTCATCCAGCATTTCCAGACTGTAGCAGACAGTGATAAAAGACTGATGCATGAGGCTTTGTAACTTTGTGTCTTAGGTTCCTTTTGACAGGTGTAGCTAAAAATCTGGAACATGTCCTAATATTTCCATAAAAAGCAAACAATTGCAATGTATTAAATTCAAGTTCTCTGGTTTATGTCTTTCTGTAGAAAAAATTTGGAGCCAGTGTCTTTTGTCTGGGATCTCATGTTCCAATTAAAGTTTTTTAAAAATCCAGAGATTATGATTCAAATACATTTTTCCTAGTATTTTAATCATATTCAGATTTGTATTTTCTTGTGTTTTGCATTACAGAAGGAGTATCTCAGTTAGTGTTTGCATATGCAGCTACCATTACAAGTGTGTTACTGTGTGAATGTTCTTTTCGTGCTCTTACCTTTCAGCAGTTGTGCATATAGTCTTTCTTACGAAGAGACAGCTCTTCTGAAGAGGCTCACCACATTTTTCACCTTAAGAAATCAAAGTATCTTGAGCCGCTTTCTTCTGTTCATAGCTTTCAGAGGTGGAGATGCCAGCTGGAAAGAGCTTTGTCTTCCCTTCCTGAGTGCTTACTCAAGATACGTTCTTGCCACTAAGAAATGGCATTACTTAAAATAACTGGTGTAGCTGCAGGTAGTGACCTCTGCTCCCTTCAAAACTGGGTTATATGTACTCCTGCGGCCATTTAGGAATGTTCTGGTAGAGCATAAGAGAGGTTTTTGAGAAAGACGAGTAAAACATCTTCCCGGGGTCTCTTTCATCATAAATAGTTGTGCTGCTGTGCAAACATGGTCAAAAAGGGAACATTAGGATCTCTCTGTATCCCTTTTATTGGTTTGTCTTTAGGACAAACTCCTTCCCAAAAGCATAACAGGGAATTCTCACTTGCTAACAGTAAACTCTAAACTTCTTAAGGAGGCAGGTGGCTACTGACAGTATCTGAGTCATGATGGAATGCTCACTGTGCAATGTGATGTGCAGTGTCAGGGGTTGACTGTCCTGCTCATGGAAGAGGAAACAAGAGAACTCTGTTTTCAATGAACAGGAAGGGGACTGAACCTCCAGCTCCTTGAAGGTAATTCTTTTTAGCAATCCATTTCAATTTAACATGAAGTTGATAAACTGTTGTGAAAAGCATGCTTCCTGAAACGATATATCTCCTTGGACGAGCAGAAAGAAACCGGGCGTTTGCAATGACAGTTATCTGAAGAATGCACAAGCACACTGATACAAATGTCATCATCACAGCATAAACTGCATGACAGAAGCATACTTGAGGACTAAAAAATAGCTGGATATGAGAGCCCATTGTAATGTGATCTCATGACAGTTTGCGGATGATTTGCGATGGATGAAATAGAACCTCATTCTCAATATGCTCCTGCTAAGTTTCAAAACCAGAATTTTGATGAGGTTCAAATATGAATGATATTTTCTTCTCCATGAAACCAATGACCTTCCTGGATAAGGTGGGGAATAAATAGCAATGATTGGTTACATCTTGCACAAAAATACAGGTTTAGACATTAAGTCTGTATTCATAGGAAAGGGATGCCAGCTGCTTGTAAAGTCTTCTGTTTAGATCTAAGTGTGCTTATTAATGACTTAATTTTTATCTCTTTCCAACAAAATTAGGGTTAGCAGGAATGCCTGTTGCAGTTGATTCCGGTTTACCTCTTTTTGATGCTTGGATATGGCACAGGAGAATGGTAAGGGAATTAATGAACTCTTAGTGCTGGAAAGTCCATTGTTAACACAGACTGGCTGTGGCTGAAGTTTCTAACCAGGGTGTAGATGGGATGCTCTGGTGTAATTCCAAGGGACAGCATGGATGATCTGCTCCTTTCCCTAGAGAGTACAGTTCATCAGGTTTCCTTGTATTAGGGAAGAGAGGGCAATATCTCTCTGTACTGAAGACACCAAGTGTCATAGCTGCACAAACTGCATGAGTGATTTATTATCTGAATAAGACAGAAATATCAATTAGGACAAACAGAAGTTGAACTGTCATAAATTTGTAGTATCCCAACCAATAAAATAGCTATGGCTTGTATCAACACTTTATGTTAGCATTTTATATTAGTATTTATCACAAGATCACAGAAGAGTTTAGGTTTGAAGGGACCTCTGGAGGACATCTTGACCAACCCTCTGCTCTAGCAGGGCTACCTAGAGCCAGTTGCCCAGGGCCATGACCAGACAGCTTTTGAATATCTCCCAACAGGGAAACTCCACAACCTCTCTGGGCAACCTGTGCCAGTGCTCAGTCACCCTCACAGTGAAAAAGTGTTTCCTAATGTTCATAGGGAACCTCCTGTGTTTCAGTTTGTGCCCAGGGACTCTTATGTCCACTGGGCACCACTGAAAAGAGCCTGGCTCCATCTTCTTTACACCCTCTCTTTAGGTATTTGTATATACATCTATAAGATCTGCCCTGAGCCTTCTCTTCTCTAGGCTAAACAGTCCCAGTGCAGCTGTTTATTCTGCTTTACTCTTTAGGAACCTTATTAGGTTTTAGACAGTTTTTAGATGCTCAGTCAGTAGCTGTGATCAAGAAAAATGAAAAACCTTTTTCCAAGTCTTGGCTTTGTTGTAATTGCAGCATTTGCTCCAATGCTGTAATACCATCATGATAATGATGGCATTCCATCTTTGGGTTCTGATTTCTGCAACACACTTCACTTTGCAGGGCAATATGTAAAAAAATCGTATCACAATTAGATCTAATGCTGAATTTTGGCCATCGGCTTCCTTGCTGTGGGATGTCCATAGTACTTTGCTTTTCTGTAACCTGCACTGGCTGCCCATGCTAGCTGACTTGTGTTTGTATTTGTGGACAAAGTATTCACAGTCCGTCCCTTCATAAGTTATAAAAGAGGTCCATAGTTGAAATGTTGTTGATATGGCAAATTTTAATTGACAGGGCGGGTAGGGTGTGGGGCAAGCTCTTGTGACATTTCTTAGCAAATAGAAAGCAGTTACCTGAAATGACTTTTGTGTGTAATGACAAAAATGACTAGGGATTTTACCAAGACAAAGAGAGACTGAGAACAGATCATGCTGTTTCCTGTGCTCTATTAGGAAGAGCATAACAGAGGCATGCTGTGGAGAGACAAGCTTGATGTGGTAATCAACAAAGATTGGTTATAGTACTTAAGTACGTGGGAAATTTAAATACATTTCTTACTTTTTTACAGAGGTCATCTTATTTTCAGGACCCAGTAGGGTTACAGTAGTGATATGTTTTGTGTGTTTAATCTCTGTTGCTTGTTATGCCAGAATAATCAGTTCCTGGTGGCTGGGGTCCCTATGCTTCCTTGGACCTTTGCAGGACTAGAAAAGAGAGGAGCCTTACTCCTACCAATGCTGGTATACATTCTAGAGAGCAACTGTTCTCCCTCAGCTGTCAGAGGGAAGTCCAGTCAGGAAATTTCATACTGCCCTTTCATGGTGGATGGAGCAGCTGCTCATCCCATAGCCCATCTGGCGGTGACACATCTGTGCAGTCCCAGAAAGCTGTCTCTGGGAAAGAGCTGCTGTGCCTTCCAGCTAAAGCTGACTTTGGCAACTGCTCAAGAGTTCTGCATAAATTTTGACTGTGCCTTTACACCAGAATATTCTGAATTCCAGTGGAATTGTGCTGGTGTCATATAAGGGAGAACAGCATCTGCTTCCCACTTACTTTCAAATGGGTTTTTAAATTAAGATGTTGGGCTGTATATATTGCAGACTATTCCATGCAGGTATAACAATCCTGATGTGTAAGTACCATTGCATACAATGAATTAAAGTGAAAGCCTCTCATTAACTTTTTTCAGTATTTTCCAGGAACTAACATTTAGGTTGCATGGATCCTGAACTTAATTAAGAAATGATGTTGTAAAAGCCATGGGACAAATTGATACCTTGTTTTTTAAGTGTATTCTTACTCTACTGTCGTTTAAAACTTGAAGATATAAATGAAATAAAATTATAGAACAGTAATTAATCCATTATACAATACATTAAATGAAATATCTAAAGGGACATTTTTCAATGACACCTCAGTAGCAAAAAGCCCATTAGGGTAAATATGCAAAGTTGGGTAACTTTACTCAAGACTGCATGCTACATTTGTCACTGACATTGAATTTGCTGCAATTCGTTTGGATTGCTGTTTTTAAATTAAATTTGGAGTTTATTTCACTTTTTAGAAAATACTACAACAAAAGTCCAAGAGAAAATCAACAAAGATGCACATAGGCTGTGTACAACACACATACATTGTGTACAACACCCACAACTTTCCTTGTCATTATCTGAGATAGTACAGAAAGGAATTAATTAATAGGTAGTCTGGAAATCACTATTCAGCAAGAGATGATCCGTTGTTCATAGATGTGTAAGGACAAAGAGTGTAACTTCAAGAGTGTGACACACTGATGGCCAAGCTGCTTGGCATCTCCTTCTCAATTTCCTATGCTTTGCATGGAAGAATCGGACAGAAGGGGTAGGGATTGGGCTAAGTACTCATAGAGGTATTCAGTCATTTTCCTAGATATGTGAAACCAACCCCATCTACTTCTTGATTTCAGAAGAGTTCTGTATCACAAATGTGAAAGAATGGGCTTCCAAAACCAAACCAAACCAAACTGCAGAGAAAAAAAAAAAAAAAAAAAAAAAAAAGGAATTTAATTTAAGGTTGTCTGAAACTTAGCAAAATGGTAAAAATCTTGTTTTCAAATTCAAAGACTAAAAAAATGCCTTTAATATTAATAAATTGCATCCAACACTAAGATTCTGTTGATAAAACTATAACATTAGATACTTTATGTATAAATAAATATATATTAATACATTAAATATATAAATTTTTTTTTTTTTTTTTTTTTTTTCCAGGACATGGTAGTAGGCAGGAGTTGACAAGCTTGACCTCAAGCATGTCCTTAGAAATACAGCTGTCACAATATGCAACATCTCATCATCTCTTATTGCTAATTCTCCTCAAAAGATAGTCAGAAAACTAATGAGATAAAAATATTAAATGAAACAATCCCATCAGATTTTCTACTTTTCTAAGTTTTTAATCCAGAGATCTTATGTGGTCCTAAACTTAGTCCATGGAAGTACCACAGACTTGCAAGGGGATGGAAGCACTTAATTTCATATGGTTTGATTCTGATATTTGAATATCTTATCCTTGTCTTTAGATATACAAGGAATATCATTAAGTTGGTTGATCAAGACTGTAAGGTCCTTGGAGCAAAGGCTTTTGCAAAAATTGGGGTTTTAGCATTCTGTAAAGACCCATGGTAGTATTAAATGCATAAGAAGTACAAATCCATGGATTAGGTTGCAGAATTTTTATTGAGTAATGATTTTTCTGTGTGAATATCTTTGTATTAGTGTAATGAAGTCCTTATTTCCTTTATTGTTGGTTACATTAAAATGGTTAAGCATTTTTAAGAAACAGTTTAAATCTCTGAAAACCAATACTCAATAAATATTTTGGAGGTAAAGTACTTGAAGCCAAACTGAGAATGTTTATTATGGGTAAGTACCAATAAATGTTTCTATTTCGATGACTGGGAACTGCTGTTTCTCTAAGGCATAGACTATTTCTTTTCTGTGCTGAACATCTCTCCCCACACCACGTGTCAGTATTGTGTCCACGTCAATTATTTCACATGACAGTAAAGGCATGGTAATGGTTCTGTCACACTAGGAATATTTCCCACTTTGAAAATGAATGTCTTTTCTTTGCCGTGTTTGTTTACAAGATGAGGGAGACCATTTATTATTGAATAACATGGCATTATCTCTTCACTAAATTACAGGAGCCTTTTTTAAAGACAGCTTTTGTTTGTTTGGCAAGCAAAGAATAGCTTCTTCTAGCAAAATACTGAGTTGCACATGCAGGTTATGCTCCCAACATTGTGGTTTGTTTTTTTTGGTTTGTTTTTTTGTGGTGGTTGGTTTTGGGTTTTTTTGTAAGCGTCTATATATCTGTCTCCCATCTTTTTGCAAGAAAATGAGAATTTTAAAGACATGGACTAGGGGAAATAAAGCTTTTATTTTAATATTCATTGCAGCTGTAAACAAAAATTCAAATCCTTAAGCAGTTCATTCTACTTTTTGTTTGAGGTACCTTCCAACCTAAATTATCCCATGTTGTCTTTTAATTTTGTCTTTAAAGTATTTAAAGTCACTTTTAATGAAAAGTAGAATGAAGTATCAAGAGCCCCCTCCCACTCAAAGCTTACTTTATTTTGAGAAACAGTTATAGCTGCCTTATTGCTGAAATGCTGGTGATTTTCAAAAGTACTATATGCTATATTTGAAGGCTCCTATAGAAATAGGCTTGTGTATCCTGAAATAACCAAATGATAGTTAGAGTTACAGGTATGTAATCTAAAAGTATTGATCATGGACAAACTGAAAGTATTCTGTTGCTGTAAGAAATACAGAATTGGTGAGAGCTGTGCGTAGCTGGACTTCTCATCTGGTGAGGCATCTAGGAGCACTCAGAGCTGATTGCCTGGATTCAGGCTGCCATGTTGTGTGGCACATGTTGTGGAGCATGCCAGTACATCGAAATGGGAAGGCAAGGCAGCAGGAAAGCTGACCTCTCACCGCCCTGTAAGCCCATGGCTTCCAGCTGGGAACAGCTCTGACAGCAGGGAGCCCTGAAATGGCTGCCTAGGAATGGCCGCCCTTAAATGGCCGTCCTCCGGGTGAGCTGCTGTGGAGGCCAGTGGCTGAGCGTGCCTCAGGGGCGTCACTGGGGACGGCCTGTCTTGGCCTTGGTGGCTGCTGTTTGTAACACTGCGCTCAGGGAAGGGCACGCGAATCATCAGTCTCCAGAGCTGGTGACAGACATTTTCTGGGTGTGCTACAGGTATGTGATTTATAATGGGGTTTTCAGTAACACTGGTAGCCCTTCCTGCCCCAGCGCCCTGCTTTAGGAGAAAGCTTTTAAAAATCTGGTGCACTTTTGGCCTGGCTGTTCCTGTTTCATCCTGGACCCTGTGGGCTGCTAATGGAAGTGGGCAGCACTTTATCCCTGCTTATGTCCTGGCCCATAACGAATCACTCTCCAAAGTCCATTACAAACCAGTCAAGAAGGGGCTGTTGCTTCAGAAAAATGTTTTGTAATGCAGATTGTTTCATTCCTCTGTCTGAAATGGAAAAAGTAGCCCTTCCAGTGCGTAACACCACCAGAGCTGGGCTCTTTACCACATTAGAGACCCACCCTGTAGTATATTAAATAGCTGACTTCTTTGGCATGAAGAACAGTTAATCAAACTCCTGTAAGAAAAAATAAATTCACAGTGGACTGCCTCACACTTCTAAAAAACCCTCCAGGCTCAGTAAAATCATTACTTTTTTTCCAAAAAGCATTCAGCTCTCTGAAACACATGGAAATGCATGAGAGAGATTCTCAAGCCTCTCCACTTTATTCACTACACAAAGTTTGTTAATTTTTTCATATAATCTCTGAACTCTGCAAACTTGACCATCAAAAATTTAATCACTGTAGTAATCAATATATAAGAATTGACAGTCTGTTGATCATTTTCTTCCTGCATAGTAGTTTTGAATCAACTATGGAAAATATACTTAAGACAAAAGAGATGGATAAGTAAGGTGAAAGAAGCAACAAAAAATCGTCTTTTTAGTTACTTTTCTTTTTTTCATACTAAGCCTCTGCAAAATGCATAATTATGGAATATGCTATTTTCTGTGGCTGACATGACAAAGCTTTGAATTAATAATTTGGTAATCCGTTATAAGAACCATTTTAGAACTAGCAAGAACAACGTTGTTCACACACATTTCAAATGCAGTAAACATTCAGAAAAACCAATAATAATCATGGTAGATGGCAAGCAGAGACATAACTAGCTTTGAATACAAAACTGCAGTTTAGGCAGCCATTTTACTTGCTCAAAGGTTCTTGCAACCCAGATGCATGCAACTAATCTCAGAGAAATCAATGAAATTTTATGTGGGAGTGTGAGAGAAAAAGACCCTTTTCAAGTAGATAACTATTCCATTTAATAAAGTTCCCTGATTATGTTTATATTGCTTCTACATTTCAAAGGCTTCTAAATATTATTTACTTAAATAACTGGTCAGTGTGTCACTCTTCATGCACTGTGTCAGAGGAAGCTGTAGTATAGCTTTTTTCTCTGCCGCTGTACTGCTGAGGCAATATACTGCCATGAAATCCAGCCTTGCCAAAAGAAATAGAAATATTGTAGCACCCTGAATGCAAAGTCAAATAGGTAATTAATTTCCCTAACCAATGTAATTATTTGTATTTACATCCATTTGCTCTAAATAGTCAGGTTGATTGTACTTTTTTTTTATAGTCAATGTTGTTATTTTGTAAAAAAATGTGGTTTTTGACAAAACATACTTTCAGAAGTATCTCACTTGAGTCAGTTATTTGCCTTCAGAAATACAAGTGGTTGAATATGCCGGTATTTGGCTGATAGTAAGACATTTCATTCAAAAATTCTGCTACAATGCATCATGGGAATCATGGTTGTATTTTCTTAGATTATAAGACTGGGCTCTCAAGCTCCATTAAATTGTTCTTGATGTGCTCTGACCACAGACTTTCATGATATACCTGGCTTCTCTCATGATGTGAAAGATTATGTTGCACCATTGAAAATGTGCAACTGAGAAGATAAATCAGTGAGGGAGACTAGTAATATGAAATATTAGAACTACATTTCCTCTGTATCTCCCAGTTGGCCATGTTTCTGAAGTGAAATATTTTGTTTTCTTCTGAAATAATTTTTGCTGTTAGATTTCCTTTTGAGGGGGGTGAGTATCGTGGTGAGGAACGGAAATAGTTCCTTATAAAGTTGCCGATAGCTCTTTTTCATTGTTTTTCATTTTTGTTAGCATTTTTTTCTAAAAGTCATTTTTTTCTACCAGCTCATTTAGTTGGGTACTTAGTATTCATGATTAATAATGAAGCTGTGTGACATGTTATATTATGAACGTACATTACTGTTTTAGTTCTTTGACTCAACAAATGAACCTTTAAAAATGCCTTATACTTGAAACAAAAATATTAATCTCCTTATGTATCTATCTCAGCCATGGACCCAGAATTCATTTCTGTGAATATTCATCCAAACAAAATGTCAAACATATGGATGTTTTAAAAAGGAAACAAAAAGGGTGGTTAAAACATTAAATCACATTTCTAATTAGAAGCAAATTGAATGTCTTTGGTGATGTTAATGCTACTCACAGTTGCACTGGCAACTCTTGGCAAATATTTATTTTTAAAATGGTGACTAGTCTGTGGTTGTTGCAGGGAGCTGATTTGGAAGTTGTATTCAATGCTGGTAAAAAGGATACAAATCTGTCTAAATTGGAGTTGTGAACATGAACTCCAGGTTCAGATCTGGGTGCTGGCCTTCTGCCTTGGTGCTTTCTTCCATGGGGAAAGGAAACCTGGTAATGAGAGATAGAAAGGAGCTGTGGTTCAGGCCACCAAGCTGAATGTCCCATGGAAAATATTTGGGTATTGCCAAATAAGATGTGTAAATTAGATGACATGGCAGCTGCATAGCTGTAATAAGCGTAAACATTGAATACCTACTAAATGATATAACGAGTATTTCTCAGGGAATCTATGGTCTGATTTATATTCTTAGAAGTCATTTTTTTAATATCTCAAAAAAGCAACAAATTACTAATCAATTAAAAAATCTGCACATGAATCATTTTCGAGAAGGGGAAATTGTTAAGTACTTCAATCAATGTAACATCTCATGGGTATTTGATGAGCAAGGCCAGCACAGTCAGCTGAAAGGTAGGGTACTGAACTGAAATCTTTAAGTACTGTTTTCTTATCCCAGAAGGATTCCTAGCTCTGAATTGGTAGTCTCTTTAGGTTGTGCTGTTTTTATCCTGGCTAGTCTTTGGGAAAAGGGCTTTTTCTTACTCTCTGGTATCATGTGAGCTGTAGATAATAACAAATATGTGAACTGTAAGTATCACTTACACTGTATGTACACTGTAAGTATCTCGTCTGGCTCTACCCACATTCCCCTGTAAAGGAAATGTCACAATGGCACCTGAAAGGAGAAAGCTGGAAATATGAGCCAGTGGAAAAGAAAAAACCTAAAACCTAAAGCCGAACAATAAAGATTGTCTGTAGAATAACAACAGCATGATTTAGTAACACATACAACAGCCATCATTTCCAGATTAAAGAGGGAAAGTTATTTGTTGGGTGTCAGGATGATCAATGGATTGTTTTTACATTACATCAACACAGCTTTTTTTCAGTATGTTGCAGAATTGAATCAACATGTTACAGTTCCTGAATGCAACGTTAAAGAGAAAAAAGGTTGCTAGGCCAGTAGCAAGAACCAATATTTTTCTTATCTATGACAACTTCAATTATTACAATGAACGGGTGCCCTGAAAACGTATTCTCCAAAAGCTGGCTTCTACCCTGTACTTTGAGAGAGATGTTGGCGAGTTCTCCTGATACCTGTTCCAGCTGAGGATTTGTCTGCCGCCTTAGTACATGCAGATTGCCTCAGGGTTTTCTTATGTAAACAGCAAAGTCAACAGCAAACAGCTTTTGTTGAAAGAAGATCATGTCAGAGGATCATAGAAAACCAGTTTGGAAAGGACGTTATAGATAGGGAAGGACCTCTGGAGCGCATCTGGTCTGATCCCCACTCAAAGCAAGGCCAAATTAGGAAAGTTTTATTGTGGCATTTTCTGGTCAGGTTCACATAAGAACTTGCTTTTGGAATAGGTGAATCATCTGCTGTTTGATTGTTTGCACTGGCACTCTGAGTAGAGTCTGGATCTTTAAGGTGTATCTAGACAAGAGGAATTGAGCTCTGTCCAGAGCACATTGCAGGAACATCTCTGTTCAGATTTTCTGGTTTGCTTCTATGAATGATTCCTCCATGAGGAGGGGGGACTGTCAGAGGGAGGATCAAGAGGAAAAAGGGGCCAGGTTGATTGTCACTGTACCTTCATGATCATGCTTTGATCCACAGATGAATATAATGAGTAATAGCTGCCACGAAAATGAAAACAGGAACTGAGTTTATTGATCCTTGTCATGGGCCATGGATCAACATGTTAAACAAGTATATTATTTGAAACTGCTAGAAAGATAGTGATATCGCTGGGTCTTGATTTGATTTGCAGCCTGCGCCAAATCCTGTCTATAAAACCTCCCAGTAATTGAGATCGAGGGAAACATTGCTATGCAGACATCCAACACTGTGTAGAAGAAGGAGGACCCAAGGTGAAAGTGTTACTTGTTGGTGCAGAGCTGCTGAACAGAGCCTGACACTGGCTCTGGTCGCAGTGGGTGTCGCGCTTCCTCCAAGCAAGACTGAGCCAACCCACTCAAATGGTAACTGGAGTGGGTCTTGGGGGGGGTGGTGTATTTGAGTGTAAAGCTGTTACAGCCAAAGTTTATCCCTCGTTTGATCCACTTAATAAATTGAGCTTAGCAGTGTCACACTGCCTGGTGTTCCTTTTCCCTGTGACACTGGTATACATCTGAATCTAGGATGACAAGGAGTCCAGATGTCGCTGGCTCATATGTAGTCAGGCTCAGGAGCTGGAAAATGCTATTTGGCCCTCAACCTGGTGTCTCAGATGCCGAGACTTTCTCTACGGAGGCTTGCCTTTTCTGCAACTAATGGTCCTGTTCTTCATCCTTACTCTGTGGATCAGTAGCTCCCAGTGCAGCTTTTTGTCTGCTGTAAAACATGGCTAGGCTGCTGCAGGGTCCTCACAGAAGAGCAGATGTGGATTAGCTAAAAACTACTTTTGCATGCAACACATGCACACATCTGCATCCCCTGATTATAGAAGCAGACTGCTTGCAAAGATGTAATTTTAACGGGAGTTGAACTTGCATCCCAGAAATATTTCTTCCTTTCTCAGTTAAGTAAAAGGCTTAAACTTTGAGGATTGTGTTGCAGATACAAGTTTTTATTCTTTCTGGCTTTTGAGTCTTGTATTCATAACATTAGGTCCAAGAAGGCAAAGCAAGTGTAAGACACTTCCAAAACAGATTGCTAGCTAGACATAAATATTTTCCATTATTGTTTTCGATTAATAAATGTTGCAAAAAAGCAGGTATGCAAATTTCCTTATTTCTTGACCAGAATGAATGACTGTAGCTGGTTTGTCCCTTTGCAGGAGAAAAAATGGAGAAAGTGTAGGTATATCCTTAAGTATAACTGAAGCACCTGTCATTGACTGCTGTGACACTCTGATTCAGAATGTATGGTAGTAGTCTGTAGGCACAGGAAAACTACTTCATGCCAAATAGGCTGAGTGAGTTTTAATTTTGCAGTTATGCCCAACTACAGAGAAGAAATATTCTTAGCACACTAAGAATAATAACCCATTCAGTGAGGAAAATATATTTGGACAGGTGTTTGGCGGAGAACTTTCACGGCGTACAAGAATTGCAATAAACCCCATCCGTGGTTACCAAACCTTTTGGAACAATGCCCACTGCATCTTACTCTGTACCAGCCGACAGCCAAAAATAGAGGGATGGCATACTGAGGGACTTCTTAACAGTTTAAAATACTCCTTGAAATTTATATCAGAAGATTCCATGCCATCAGTTGTACTTTGGTTAATTTCATGCCACTGTGTAGCATACAAGGTAGTTGCAAATGAAAACAGTGCTTGGTTTTCTCTGCTCAGGATCCAGCTACCAAAAATCTCATGAGATAAAATGAAATATTACAGCACTATTGCTTTAGCCCAAAAGGAAGGGGCTAATTCTGCACAAAAATGAAGGGCTTAAGGAACTCAGCTGTGGCTCTGAACATGTGCAGGGTGTGAAATTAACCATAAAAATCCAGTGTGCTTTAATCAGGATTTTTAAACAGCGTCTCCCTTTAAAGCATTGGGCCTGACTCTAATGATATCAGCATAAGGTAGATTTCATTCATTTGGAAGAAAATCAGATCAGCCTTTTGTAGCAATATGGCATAGCCCTTCCTTCTGGAGTTTTTAAATGAAAATTGAGGCTGGATGATAATTCTGAATATATTCACAATAAGCCTCTCTGATAAGAATTACTGGTGATCTGCCACTGTCCATCAAGCAGCCTATCAAGGAATTAATTTTACAACAACCCCTTAAGGCAGCAATGTTCATTAAAAAAAAAAAAAAATAAAAATACCAGCAGAGCTAAATTATTTTTGCATGACCATTTGAAGAAGAACTGGAAGAAACCTGGAAGTCTGAAGTTGTTCTTACCATCCCTAGCCAGTAAATTCACTTATCTAGATATGGAATAAGCAGGTGACGTTAACTATATTTGTGCTACTGCTGGCATTTTCTCTGGTAATGCTTTTAGCCGCATGACTGTTGCCTGCTCTATGGTAGCTTAGAAATTTTAAATTAATTTTGAACCTTGGCCCGCTTCATAACTGATACAATTTGACATTGCTCCATTGACTTTGCAATGTTGACTATTACTAAAGGAAGAGATGACAAATAATTTCTAATGTCTATGAAGTCAAGAAGAATTCAGCCATATAAAAAATTTAAACACTTTGATCTTTAAATGAAGTATATGAGAATTCTGATTTAATGCCAGGTTAATACTGAGTTAATACCAGGTTAATCAATGCTAACAGAACTGAACTGCTGCTTTACCAAAATACTATGAAGCCATAGCTGGATCAGCTAGTGATACCAATAAAAGAATATACTCCCGGATTATTTTCTTCATGACTCAAAGAAGATAACTCACAACATGATATATGCCTCCCAAGAGAAACTGCTCTTGCTGTTTAGCTGTTTTCTAGAGATTAGGTAATAATGTAAACAACAGACTTGGACCTGACTTCTCACAATCTGCTGTTCATTACGTTGTTTGTGCATTGTTCATTCTGTACTGGATACAAAGGGAAGCAAATTTGGATTTAAAAAATAGGCTTGACTTTAGATTGTGATAATCAAGTCATGGAAAATTGGTTTTGTTTTCTGTTAACCAAGGCAGAGTTTACACTATGAGAAGCCCGTTTCTGATCTTAGTATTTGAGAGTCAGTCTGAAGTGGTCCCCATGACTACAAAGCCCTGCTCCTCTTTTTTTCTGCCAGTGATTCATCTGTTCACCTCCACTCTCACTTTATTATTCTGTCTTCTGCTTCATACTTCAGTGCCTCTTTTGATATATGTCCTGTGCTTGGACAGCCTTTCGTTTTGTATGTCAAGCATGTAAATGACATTATTGAAAGTGCTTCTCAAAACCTATTTCTTATACCTTGGTTTTCATCTCATACTTCTATTCCACAAATGAAATTCTGACTTCTTTGAAGATAATTGTAAAATTCCCGTTGGCTTTCTGAGAGACAGATTTAATTTGTTGCATCTGGATTTGTCAAAGAAAGACTGAAAAGTATTTGGGCAGAGACAATTGGATAGATTTCCAGTACCTATGGTTATACACTGGCCAGATTTATAACTTTTTAGAGTGCTAAGATCTTCTAAAAAGATTTTTCCACTGCTGTTAAATGAAAGCCGAGTCCCTCTGGGATTAGGACTTCAGAAATAATAACATTTATACTCTTATTCATCCTACCTACTATCAGCAATTTAGCTAAGGCTTCTGTATCAAGAATTGAGTAATGCTAGTTTTCCTCTGTAATCTGCAGGTGGAGAGAAGCAGTCTAAAGAGACAGGTCTACTTCTCTATGATATGTATTACCATCCGGATGTGCTCCTGTCTCTTTCTAGTGACTACAGTGGTGTTTGCACTGACTAGACTCCAAGTCTGGGCAACTCAGATTTCATCCGAAACCTTAATGTCCCAGAAAAATCCAACAAAGTATTAACTGAATACATTCAAGATTAAGTGAAGTAAAATCAGAACTCTGAGGCTGCTTGATTTGCCCAAAATTTTACCTGCTTGAAAAAGACTAGAAATGTTAACCAAGGATTTCCTCATGCTCATCTTTCTTGAAATGCTGGGCCATGATGCCTTACTGTATCCATATCACACATATATCCATGATGCTGTGTTGTATCCAAACCCCAAAAGCACCCTTTTAATTTAGTAAATAATTAGGAGTAACAGAGCAATGCAAACACAGTTCTGAAGTAGTTCTCCTGTCATAACATTAATGCTTTGAGAGACTGCAGTCTTTGTTCTACATTTCTTGCTGAACTCTCATTTTCATCTGTTACAGGAGTCTCTCTAAATAGGAGTAGATTTTTTCCCTTTTTGTGTCTATTTATGAACCCTGGACTTTAAAAGCAATACATTCTTGTTCAGGTAGGCACATTGTTTAGGTATGTAAAGGTAATTGAAGCTCGGAATAAGGTGACTACAATACCAACAGTTCTTTTAATGCTTTCCACAGTGCAAATCAGAACTAACAAAAGAGCAGGAAAGATGCAGACAATATATACAGCAGTAAATAAAGAACAATGCCTATTAGCGCTTTATAGCTCTTTGGACTGTGTTCCTTTCAGCCAGCTGCTTCAGTTTGAAGATACTGCAGAAAATACTGAAGAAAATGCCTAAAAAGCAGAAAATAGATCCAGAACAAATTTAAGTTTTATGCCCTAAAACTGCTGCTTGTATCTTACTGGTCAGGTATGTAATTCTGACAAGATTTGTCATAATGAAAAGCTTTCATGGCAATGACATGGAGGTTCAGCAGCACAGCAGCAATCCAGACCATAACTGTTTTTATAGCACAAAGTATTGATGTTTTATGCAACTGGTGGTGCAGATGAACAACATTAAATAACTAATCTGTGATGACAGCGAGAAATACAATAATCCCTGTACTGTTCAGTGGCAACATGAATAGACTAAAACTGCGAAAAGTTCTTTGGAAATCCGATATTCTCTTTTCAGGTTGTACTGCATATGAAATGACAAACTAGTCAGCAGTAAGAAATCAGCAACAATTATGCTGAATAGATAAATGGTGCTTGGTCTCCAGGTATTCCTATAAAATCTCAAAAGATGCTCAAAGCAATTCTACTGCCAAGCCCAGGGTCAAGAATTATCAAAACTGTATAATGTCCACTTGTCATTTTAATCACTGCTGCAGTTCTGTAACTTTTCCTGGCTTCATCATCATCATTGTTGTTGTTGCTCAAAGCCTACTGCCCACAGTCAATTGGTAAATTGAGCTGTTTTCTAGCCAAGGCTCCATGAAGTGAGCTGAAGTCAAGTACAGTGAAGTTTCAAAATGTTGTATATTTATATGCAAATTATGAGCCATAGTGAGTATGATGGACTCTTTCAAACTGTTGAAAGAGGTGAGTAGTGAAATATTTGCTCAGATAAAGTATTGCCATAGCATGCAAAACCTGTCTGTACAGGTTTTAGGTCTCCAGCAAAACCATATGTACACTAAAACTATTGATTTTTGTTCTTGCTTTAATTCAGTCTCATTCTGTGAGAACTGGTCCAACACCAACAAGTGATTTCCTTTATTTGGGTTACTAAATCTGTAGATCAGTGTTCATTAGTCAACAAATACAGTGTAATCACCAGAGTCACATCCGTTTGGTTCTTTCTTTCTGCAAGTGTCATCAACAGCCGTCAACATCAGCACAAGGAAAGAACTCTGTAGCTAAGAAGCCAGGTAAGAGGGAAAGACTCCTTGTGCTCCCTCATCAGATGTATCAGACTGTTCACTGAAACAAAATGTTTAATGATGTAATGTCTTTTAAAATTTTAAACTGTCATAAAACTTTTTTCTTTCTTTTGCCCATTAAAATATTACATTCCCAGGTAATCTTTCTAAGCCATTCACTTTATTCTTTTTGTTCTGTTGGATAGTAGGCACCATTTGCCTTGATATGGTCTCATCTCCAAACAGTTTAATTCAGGTATGAACGGGGGCATGGACTTAAGGTTTATATGAAGTCTAGACATAGCTGAAGCTAACTAGTAGAAATGAGTTTTACAGGCATGTCTGTACCTTGTAAAATAATGTATTCTTATGCATTAATTTCAGGTATGTTATCTTCTGGAATATCCCCTTTTTCTTGAGTTGTCAGAGGAAGTAAGTAAGAAAAAGCTTATTTTCAAAGCATTTATCACAGTACTACTTATTTCATCTGTGATATGAAGAATTATGGGTTTTATGATTAAATCACAGCTGTCAGAAAACTAGAAGGAATTCTTAATTAGAAACAAATACTTTTTAAAAAGGAAAAATATTTGACATATTGATTTTTGTTACATGATGTGAACTAAGACCTCTGTTTTGAAGAAGAGAATAAGAAAATCATAATTTCACCCTTACAAAACATTTCTACACTTCACTAGGATGTTTGGAACCCGCAAAGTCTGGCAGTTTGGTACCTTAACAGCTGTGAAAGCTGGGGATGGAGGTTCTTAGGCTTCTTCATCATGGGGAGTACCCCCGTTCCTGCTGCCCACTCTGGAGGGCTTGTATTGGCAAAGACCCATGAAGCCACGCATGAGATGAGCAGGCAACGTTCAGGCCATCAACCAGATATAAAGAACGCTACACCCACGTCACTTGGCTGTTGACCTCTGAACCACCCTTCATGTGGGAAAGCAGAATTTAGAAGACAACGATTTGCCTGCCCTTTCTTCCTAGAGCTACATTTCTGTTTGTGCTCTGGTGCCTTTCATTTTGCATCTTTCAACTAATTAAGGATCATGGCATGGTTTTATGAGGATCCTTCATTGGAACCTTTATAAATTACAGTCTTTTTCCAGTGTCTCACCTATGATGCTTTGAAGGTGGGGAATTTGCTCTGTGTTATCTTTGTTATGCAGTGTTACGCGTGCAGGGTCCATGCTGTGCCCCTGTGGTAGTTGCTCAGTGCTTCTGTATGGATTTAATTCTTGAAACATGTTTTAGATTTGGCAAAAGGAAATTGCTCAGAAAATTTCATCTAACAATAGTATATTTGACATAACAGCATAGAAAGATTTAGACTGCATCGTTCCTCACCATAACCCGTGACTAAAATGTAAGGCAGCATTTGTCTTTCATGGCACATCTCAACTGTTACAGAAGTTGTTTGCTAATAGTCTGCATCATCCTGCAAAGGTTTACCAACTTTAACAGGATGGTTTTACGTGCAGCAGTTCTGACTATCTGTGAACTATTGTTGTCTCATTATATTTTAGATATAATGTGATATGGTAATTCTTGATGCAACTTCCACACACGCAAGAAAGTTACAGCTTAGACAAGATTTCTCAAAGATGTAAAAAACCCCACTTTTTCTGTTTACTCACAGCTATCTTTGGATACTATCAGGCCAAATGAAACTCATTTACAATTCAACTGAAATGTGTGATTGGCAAGCCAAGATCCTAGATGTAAAAATGCAACAATAACTTCAAAACTAGCTCAGCATATATTTGTTTTTATTGCTCAACCATTTAAAATTAATCTTGAGAAAAGTTTAGATGCAAAATGCCATTCTTATTGGTTTTGGTCAGTCACTGCAGAAGCATGCACATTTGTGTTTATAGAATATATAAAAAAATCTAAGGGATGGTACCTAGAACATTTTGTAACATTTGTGCTCTTCTATATTCCTAGTATTATTCTTTATTCTCCCAATATTGCTGACTTAGAAGTAGTTGTGAAGATATATACTACTCTGGAGTGTTAGGAAGAGCAAATATTAAAATGTGTAAAAAACAGCTTATTTTGTCATGTGCCTACTTCCCTTCTTCCAGTATTGACAATAAAAGTGTCACCCTAATTCACACAGGAAGTTGCAGAAAGGCCTGCATGGCACTGATCAATAAAATTAATTTTGTGCACATAAATCCCAGTGAAAGATTTTGAATGTCAAACGGTCCTCCTAATGGAAATGTGTTTGCTTGTGACATGGGGTGACAGTGACCCAAGTGATTTCTGTTGGTTTAAGTTTCATCATATGGGTTTCATAGTTGCAATGCATGAGGAAATTAAATTATAACCGTATAAATACCATAGGAAGCACTTGATAATCCAGTGGGTTTGGGCTCTTTCTTAAGCCTTTTTTCCTTCTTGGTAGGTTCCTGGATGTAGGGGAGGACAGATGGACAACCTTTCCTACCCTGGGAACCCTCTGAAGCAGTATGCACGGTTTTGGGGCTTTAGTAAGGTTGCCTCCCACAGGCCCTAAATAAGTTGTGGTAACTTCCTGAGCTCTGGAAAGCGCATCAATGCTGAGCAATATGAAATTCACCCTTATGTGCTGGAGACTCTTTCTGCAGAACTGCCAGTGGAGACAGGGGGACACTTTGCCTCATGAGCCTGTTTGGACTCTAAATTAGCTAAATGAGCTTAAGCTTCAATTTGATTGAAGTATTTATTAATCCTATGAGAGATACTGTAACTCTGTTTTTTTGAGTTAAAGGAGCTCGTGAATAGGGGCAGAAGCCATAGTGAGAAGTAGAAATAATATTCAAGTCTTGCACTTCTGTGGCATGGCTGATTTCTTGGTGTGTTTTCTCTTGAATACTTTATTTTGGGCCACACAGAAATTGAGCAATGATGTTCCCACTTGTGTGAGCTTTATGATTTGATACACTCTTTTTATAACAAGATTATTGGGTTTTTTCCTTCAACCATACCAACATAAGCCCATGTAAACTTAACTCCAAACCACATTGAGGGCTGTGAACACAAAGAACATTGTTTTATTTTTGCATTTTAATTGCTTCTCTGCCTTGAATTAGTTTGTTTAGATGATAAATTGGAAAGAGAAAGGCCTCTTTGTTTTCGACAACTATGCATAGAACCAACTAATATTTTTATATTTTTTTAAAAATATGGATAGCTTGAAATCTTCACAGATTTTACTTCTATTTAGAAACCTCTTGCACTGTTCTGATCACTTTCTACTGCTGGACATTGCAATATGCTGACATGTCTAGTTGGTTAGCTGGGTTGTGTCTGGTACATTCCTCTTCCTGTGCTAACGCCCAGAGAAAACTTGGGTTATGTTTCAATTGATGTATTCTGTGAAAGAGAGGGCAAAGAGCTTATGTTTTCCTTGGAGTTTTAGGGAGCTGTAGAGATTTTTTATTTTTTTTTTAATCTCTAGTTCTTTAGTCTTGTGACATAGTTTCCTCTGTGATGTTTGTGCCTCCCCTGACATCCTATTTCAGGGCTTTATCTGCAAGAGACCACAAAATAAGAGGTCACTGCAGGAAGATCTCTCAGCTGAATATCTCTAGAGAAGGAGGAAAATTCAGGAATGTGTATGAATGTAGAGAAGCAATGCCTGCCTCTCCCATTTAGGGCCTTCCAGAAGAGGTTGGACCCTTGCTGCAGTCTAAGACATCTGTACCTACCTGCTGCCAAAATGCACTGAATACTTGTGGCAACTAGATATTGCGAGAGTACAGGGGACACAACTGTGCTCAGCTACATTTCAACCGCAATTGCCTCAGAGTGAAAGGTGGCTTTTTGTTCCTATGTGTGTCATTGGACTGTGGATTTGGAGCCTGTGCTTTCCAAATGCAGTGGCCAAGCACTTGCACGTCCTGTCTCGCTTTGCTACACCCTGAGCTCTTCCCATCCAAGCAGACGCTCTGAGTACTTTGTTGTTTTTATTGGGCTTCTGCTTGAGAAAGGAAACTGGATTATTGGGCTGTGGCTTGGCTGTACATAACCACTGTTTAGCTTTTGTTCCATTATTACAACTGTTTATATTAATTGAATTTTTAATAAAAGCCCAAGCAATTCACACAGCAGGTGTTCTCTAAGGCTAGTCATAGTCTGAGGTCATCACAGCTTTCACTGATAATTTTGCATCTTTTTTATTTGTTCCCTGCTGTTTTGTTTTGTTTTCTATAGGTGCCCAAGAGAGAAATAATTGTGTGTTTTCTTCCTCATTTACTTTGTTTGTGGATGGATCATACACCCTTCTGATCATGCCAATACTTCCTCAGTCAGTCCCTCCTCAGATCATTGTGGTGAAAGTAGTATAATGTGCTTGTCTAACTGCTGGCTCACTGTTTGCTTGTTGTAGTCTATTTTCTGTTTTATGCTATTCATTCCACCCATAATTCCACTGATTTTTCTAGCTCCCCTTTCCAAATTAGACTTTGGCTAATGCAGACTTCTCAAGCCTCTTCTACCCTGTGAGACTCTGAGCATTAATCAGCGTAAGAGACTTGACAGGTTCTTATTTCTTTTAAGTACTCCTTCCTACCAGAGAATGACACAAAAGCTATTAGACAAAATGCTACATTCCTTTTTTCCCCCTGTTTTTAGGGGGAGAAATAAGAGCGAGGCATGGGCAAGTATCTGAAATTCCCAGAATGCAAAGTGGTCCCTAGGGCACAGGACCCTTGCCAACGTTTTGCTTTGTGGGTTTGTGCTCTACTGAGCAGTGAGCATTGTGCACATTTCAGGGCTGTGGCATGTGCACTCCCATGTTTGTTCCTCTGCACAGAAACTCCCAGAGGATCTCTGGAAGTTCACTTTGATTCTTCTGAGGCCTTCAGCTGGTCTGGATCTGTCTGTGAGCTTCCTGGCCCTGTATATTGCAGCAAGCTGTAGGGTGTCCCTGAGTTTGCTTTCCCATTATTTATTAGATGGTTACTTTTTAGTTACCCCTACGTCAGTTTCAGAAAGCTCAGTGTTACTACTTCAGTTTCCCTAAATATTTATATATTTAGCTGTGCCATGCTGTCTCTCGAGATACCAGCAAACTCCAAATCATGTGCTTCAGCATTTAAGCTGCCAAATACTGATAGATGATAGGGAGGAAAATATTAAAGCACGATCTTGTAACAGTGCTTCTGATACTGACAGTATATAACTGCTTACTGTAAATCATTGTCTTCCTGTAATAGTATCTTTACATACCAGTGAGACCTGAAGATGGCTTTCTCAAAGATGAGGGTGACTTCTAGGACCAAGATCTTCATGTAGATGCATTTAGTTCAATTTATTTTTTCTAAAAAGAAGTTAAATAACCACCGATGAGACTTCATAGGTATTGTATACTGAGGGTTTGGTCTACACACAGTTTTTTTCCTGGCACAAACATTTTTCCCAGGCATGACTTTTTTGATTTTCTCTTCCAAACGATTCTACAAAAGTGCTGTGATTGCATCAACACTAAAAGATGTGAATAAAGCAATTTTTCTATGCACAGACAAGTCCTAAAATATATTTCCCCTAACATTTAACATCATTGAAGAACCGTATAGAGTTTTGATAACATTAAAGGAAGCTAAATTAATAATTTTATCTTAAAAAACGTCCTACTGTCTTTCCTTGTGTGCCATGGAAAAGGCCAGCTATTGTTAATAAAATCTTTCTATCTAAGCTTTTGAAATGACTTTTGTTTTCACTTAAGTCCTGAATACGTGAAAAACTTTTAGCCCTCCAAAACCAACTTCCAATTATTTCCACTCTAAAGGAGCTGAACTTCTTCAGTACTATAAATTAAAAAAGAATATTATAGGGTAGATGTGAGTGAAATAATCTGGATTTTACAAATATCCTCCAAACTCCCTGTTTTCTGATAAAAATATACTGGGTTTAGTCATGTCTTTACTTAGTGGGCTGTACGCAGACAGAAGGGCTCATTAGAAATATATTTTCTGCACATCAAGGTTATGCCTGAACTACCTTTTACACATTCAAGGAGAATGTAAAAGCTGAATTGTGACCTTGGTGTAATCCTTTGACAACAGCATTTTTTAAACAACTGACCATGGACTTCATTTATTCTTTTTTAAAGAATAATTGAGGCCTTTGGCTCTTGTCTCTTTTTGAACAAACTAATTTGCATTCCTAGCTCTTCTTCCAGGATTTATGCTTCACAGAGCTCTTGCTTAATAGATACCCAATATTGTCTTCACAGTGTAAGTGTGAGAGTGGTACTCTTTAGCAGCTGACAAGACTGGGTAATATTTAGCTCATCACAAGATGTCTGTACTGAAGATAGGAAAGGAAGTGGGCACTTCTGATCTCTCTGAACATCATATTCTTACTCAAAAGAACCTTCTTTCCAAGGGACACTGGCATCTGTGATATGGTTTAACATGTCTGAATATCCAATACAATACTCGACATTTGAATGTTAGTATTAAGTATAACCATCCTGATAACAAAACTGTGCAGAATTCTGAAAAAATATATTCTAATATACCACAGAGTAGGCAACTAGATAAGTCCGTGGAAGGTCCTCATAGTTTCATGCAGATTCTTCCAAATGTTTCCTTATTATCATTTATAATTATATGGGCCTGAATTTTCTTTGCTTCTAATGTATGACTGATAGTGGTATGGTTTCAGCTGTTGTTTGAGGCAGCATGTAGATTTGTAGGTCTTACAATGCTTGCTGCAGCTTTGCTTTCCATTTCTGGTGAATCAAGCACTTTAAGGGGCCTGTGGTTCACAAAACCACTGCGCAGCCAAGAAAGAACTATAGCGTAGGCTGGTCTTTTTTTGTTTAATTACTTTGTTTTTCTTTTTCAAATGCAGCTTTCAGCCATGTGCCTAATCTGTGTCCTCATGTTGCACCTCATGAGCTGGTAACTCACCCCTGCACCCTTTCCCCTCCTACATACCTTTGCACTCCAGTTCCTTCATTCCCCCATCTGGCAATATTCCCTGTAATAAAACCTGATTAACTACCTAACACA
Organism: Athene noctua; assembly: GCF_965140245.1. NCBI lineage: Eukaryota > Metazoa > Chordata > Aves > Strigiformes > Strigidae > Athene > Athene noctua. Next base: position 101,382,171 of record NC_134037.1, on the reverse strand, counting down.
ACTGAGAAGGGAAAAATATACTTCAGTGGAGATAGGCTATTGAATGTATAATGGTGTCATGAACTTTCGGTCTCTGATGTTGGATATTTTTGCCATATGGGAAAAGCAGCATAGCAACTTAACCACTACTCCTAATTATATAATATAAATGTCAGGCTTGTTCAAAATTCAAGGATTGCACACTGCCAGAAGAAGCTCTCTCTTCTGTAGACTGAAGCTTTTTGGCAACAGGGTCTGAAGGAAGAAACACTTTACTGTCTGTGATCTCATCAGCCTATTTCTTAAACAGTGGGGAGATGGACAGAAAAAGGGATTTTTACAATGTCTCTGCCAAGGGACGAGATCATTTCTTGCTTTCAGCTCTGAAAAACTCCCAAAATACACAAAATTTCAAGTATACGGAAATCTAAATATTAAGTTTAGAAAAGTTAACAAATATTGACTGGATATTTAAGCATTAACAATGTTATAAAGCACATTCATGGAAAATTCACAGATGGGTATAACCAGCTGACTTTTAGGTTGCAGAAATGTAAAAAAAGACTTAGAAAATATTTGCTGAGCATTTAGCAAATGGTTATAAATTATTGCTGAGAAGATCTAATAGGTATTATTTTTATATTTTTACTATCATTCCTACTGGAAGTGATAAGAAATACTATACAATGCTTATAGTAGAAAGCTATCACAGTCCAAGGATCTTACAAGCTTAAAAGCACACAGAACAGTTGGAAAGGAAGTAGTTTTGTCTTTATTGCACGGTGAAGAACTGAAAATGAGGTTTATGGCAATGTTGTAATGAAAAGCTTTGGCAAAGCTGATCACCTGTTAAGTGAGGTTTTGGAGAACTTCAGAATGGCTTCTCATAGAATAGACCATACATGAAAAGCCAGTTAGGTGTTTGTCTTGATTCATATTGATTCTGAACAGCTTTTAATCAACTCAATAACTTCCAAAGTGATTGTCTTATAAATACTGACAAATCATCTGGCTGTGTTAAGAAACCTGTTTTTTTTAATGAGACTGCAGATCAAAGCATTATAAGATATTTAAAAGGCTATTTCATGCAGTTATGCCTAGTAAAATTACCTGCAAAAACACTTTACAGAAAAAACAGAATTTAAAGTGACTTAAATTATAGTTATTCTTTATAAATGAATGGTTAAGGAAATTCCTACAGGACCTTTTTATTTATTATCTAATATGGCTTGATTTAAAGCTAGTGAAGCATATAAGTCAAATTTCTAATTTGACCAAGTGGCAGAGAACACACATATGATGTATTTAGAACTGGCAAAGGCTCATCCTGAAGAGTGCTGTAAATTACTTTTGATTAAAAAAATCAGCAGAGGAAGTGAAAAATCATTACTACCAGAACAAGAACAATAAAACATTAATGCTCTGTGTAAAGATTGATGGGTGGTTGAGAAGTTGATTTGTAAAAGTCACCTGTACCACAGGGCATGAGTTTATTAAGAGTATGACAGAGGCAGAGTGAAAAATTACCTCATACTTTAATCAACAGGAATGGAAAATAAACAGCTCAATATTTGTAGGCTTCTTTCAGTGGAATTTTAGTTTGAGGGTAATTGACTTCACAGAACCCCCCACTGTCCACTCCTGTGTTATATAAACTCTTAATAGCTTTATCTGATCAGGAAAGAAGTAGAAGGCCCAACAACTTCAGTGAAAATGATTGGCTAAAAGTTAGCGATCAGTTGACCAGACCTTCATGGTCTCAGAAACAGCCGTCACACATTTGACACTAATTGTATTTGGCAACCTAGCTGAAAAATCAGAGTAGAAAGTCCGAGGATCTCACAGGCATAAAATATCTTCTATTTTGAGAGATGACTCACACAGATAAGAAAGTACAGAGATGCTGGTGACTACATGTGTTTCTGTGTACTGTTTGCACTGTTGATGTAGAATAGGAAACTTTCTTGCTAAAAGTCCATGTACAAAATTATAGTCTTGGAAGCTGCCAAACCGACAGTCTTCATACCACTGGCAGAGGTAACATACGTTTCTTATTCTATCTAGCCACTCTGCCTATATTTAACTCTGATCTAAAAGCACTGAAATACAGTGTAAAGAAGATATTTTATCCTCTTGCTCATTTATGGTTTACTGCAAGATGCTGAGCTTTTCTAGGAGCTGGTGGGAGTCTTTAACTCCCACTAGTTTTGCTGAAAATTTGATGTAAATATTTCACAAGAATGCCTGCCATTTTATGGAGACAATCTCTGAGTGAGTCCTTCACCTCTCCTCTGAGGTTTTATGAAACACTTCAAGATGATATAACTATCAAGCAGAGGTTTCCAGGTATCTAATTGTTTAGATAACTTCCCTCACAGTAAGCTTATTTCTGTGCCTTTGTGTTTGTGTGATTGGATTTCATCTAGAAGTAGGGCTAAATCTAAAAAAGACTTCCAGTGCCTGATAGGGAAAAAAAAAAATCACTTAGCCTTGGAAAAGCCTCAAACTCAGATACCAGTTCCCTATTTGGCCTGAGAACAAGTAGAAATTATCACTCTTTTCATGCATGACATAACGGTCTCTGCCTGTCATATATACGGTAATTATGTATGACTACTTCAGTTCATACTTCAAGACCATTTACACTTCTTAGTAGTGGAGTTTTTTGTGTTTATATTATTGTAATTTCTCTCCCAAGAGTCTTTATATTCAGTATGAATCAAGCTTTTACAGCTCATGGATTATATGCTTCTCTTTCTAAAAAAGCTAAGTATTTTAAAAACGTAAATGTGTAGTAAATGGCTCCACTTGAAGAATAATGTAATAATCATGTTTATTAGGCAGTAAACCAAATAAAATGAGACTTGGGAAGAAGGGGTACAGTGTTTTCCTAGATTAGGGGTGCTCTTATGGGCTCTAAACAGTAGAAGTATAAGGAACAAATCAGTGGTAACAAGAACAAATCAATGGTGTTAACTCTCCAGAAATCAGCTTTCTCTGTGTGTAGTAAATGAAACTTTGGTACCATGGAGAACACAACTACCACGAGTATAAAATTTTCAAGCCCTTTAAATAGTAGGAAAAATGTATAAGGAGTTAACTTGGCTCAATACAGTGTTCTTGCATAATAAAAATATTAACACACGCCACTTTGTTGCTTACAACAGTAGCTGTTAGATAGAGATAGTTGCATTGCTGTTGTAAAGACGATTGTCTGCAGATCCAGGACATACAGAGCTTGTAAGGAAGGTGATATCTCTTCTTGGAACTGTACACCAGGTGAACGGGCAATAAAAATAGATAAGGACCCAGACTGTTCTGGTTATACACTGGTATAGTGCCAGAGTAAATAAAACAATGTGAATTGTATAGGAGATTAATAATTTCTTGTTCACAGCCTTGCTTACCAGACTTGCAGCTGCAACACAACGGGGATTCATGTAACTTGCTTGATGGTTCCTCATTCTTCAGCTCCCACCATGTTTGCGTCCAGCCACAATTTTTACTGTGATTTTGCTTGCAATTGACAATATTAATAACATTCAACTGACAGATTTTAAATGCTCTTCTCATGGAAGGAGCTAAGGCAAACTGGTTTTTGTCTACTTTTAACTTTTTTTTCCTACGCAATCCCACATCTGTAATGCCTCACTCCTCCTTTCCTCCAGTATCACTTGTGCCCTTGTATCCTATCCATAGGAATCAGAGGTCTGACTAAATTTTTATGTCTCTTTTATTGATGGAGGAGGAGTATGTAAGAAAGAAAAAGAAAGAATGTATTACATTGGCTCTTCTTTTAAACAAATGGTGTTACCAACAGCTGTAAGTTGCTGTTTCCTTACAGGACCAGTGGGTATCATTGCAAAAAGAGATGATGAAGGGTGCATCTATGCTGTTGTGTAACACAGCTTCTTGATGTGGTTCCTGGTTCCCTGATTATACACACTTGTGGATATGTTGGTTCACTCCCCAGCTCTCTTCTGGAGGGAACTAATTAGTTCCCTGGGGCTCTGTCTACATTTGTAATTCAGCACACAGGAGTGGTAGATCAAAACAGATGGAGCTGAGGATCCTCATCTCTCTCATAGTTGTGTGCTGCCTGTGTTGTGAGGGATGTCATGGGCTGCTGCCCTCCTGTGATCAGCTAGCTGGGATTCCCGCTGACATGAAAGTCTGCCTGTCTCTCATCTTGCATGAGGTTATGTTATGTGTGCTCTGCCTCTGATGTGCCATTAGAAGCAATGGCATACCGGCACGGCCTCCACTGTTGCCCCCAGTAAAATGATGTTCTAGGGTCACAGGCATATGACATGGGCCCCATGTGACGTCAGGTTCAGAGGGAGAGGAATGTGGGCAGGATTAGTCCTGGCAGATTAGGTACTACATTTAGTCTGAGGACAGGAAATAACTACCTTGAGTGTGAGACTTTGAAGAGTAAGCAGAATTTATCTGCGTTGCTCTAATAAAAAGTATGCTCTCTTCCTATAAACCACTTCTCACTGAAAGGAAGGACATCTTTTATGGGACACTGTAAAACTTGCATTGTAGGTAAGTCTGAAGATTTATTTTTAAAGTCCTATTCTCGAGGTCCCTGGATTTTTTTTGAAATCTGGCTATTTAAGAAGTCAGTCTTTTGCAAGTTTGGCAGTCTTATCTGTGGTGTACCACAGCTCCTCTCAGCTGGTTTTTCTCACTTAGGAGAGAACTCTCTGCCCACTCAGGAAGTATAGAGTGTCTTTACAGGACAGTGTAGGAAATCCACTGCATGACAATCCACTTGTATGGCAAGTTAAAGCCCACTGGTAGTAATTCTTGCTGAAGGAACAGCTACTGTGTGCTTGGAATCCAGAACAGTAACTTCAAACACCTACAAAATATGCCCCACAGGCTGAGACCATTTATTGTCTATGATGAGGGAAAGGAGTGCAGTGGTAAAATTGTTAATATTTCAGATAGAGAGGTTAAGATAGTTGTTAAGAATCAAATTTTTCTTAAAGAACATTCATTTCAACAAAAAGCTAACAGTCTGTGATTGTTTTCAACTCCCCACTTCTGAGCTAAGATAATACTGAGTGTGCCACTCTTGTAGGCTCCACCAAGAGACATCTCTCCATATTGTCATGTTATTTACTGTTTGATTCCTTAGAAACATAGCAATTAGCAAGCAGCTCAAGGAGTTCATCCCTCCTAGGGATGGATACCTTGCTTTGTTAACATTGAAATGATTGTTTTTCCTCATCTCTTTCATTTTTTTCTGAAACCATATATAGGTTGGGTCTCTGCAAACATTTAACAGAGAACCAGGGAACAGAGAGAGAGATGCTGTCCCAGTGTTCATAGTTAATAAAGCTTCTCTCTGACCTGTCCTAAATTGTACCTGCATTATTATGCACTTGGAGTCCCCAGATTCTCTAACAGGAGTTAACTGTCACGTTCCGGGCTGGCAAATTTTGAGTCAGGTAGGTTGACTAAGATATAAGGTAGGGACTCTATACACACACATTTATGCAGGCACACTCTAATGAGTGCTGCAGACGTACAGTGCTTTCACGCAGAAGCATTTTCAGAAATTATATGGCCAGATATCTAGAACATTGATTTAATTTATTTTCAGACATCAGCAGGAAGAAAAAGGCTGGAAGGATTCAGGAAAGGAACTTGTAGAGCAGACAGGGATTCTTTCAGGAGCATGCTATTCTTCAAGGAGACACTACAGACGTCCTGGCATACCTGCTCTTCCTTGGACATCAGCAATAATGAATGTCTTGCTATGAAAGCCAAAGAAAGCTGTGTCAGGTAGGACAATAGTACAAAATGTGAGCCCATCCATCTGTGTGATTAATGGAATGAGCCCCTTCCAGAAAACAAATGGAGTTGAGACCTTTCCAGAGCTCGTGGAATGTGCCTGGTTTAGCATCACACAGAGGTGCAGATAGGCTAAGAATTCATGTAGCTGTTGATGTTACCTGGGAAATATCAATAGAAAGTTCTGGCTGACTGAACAGGAGATCTGATCCATGCACCTTTTTCATGAACAGAACTAAAAGCCAAAGGATCCACTAAGTCCACCCTTGTCAAATTCTTTGTAGAGGAATGGGGAGGGAAAAAAAATTAGTGGTAAACTATGTGATAAAATTTTCTCTATAAATATGAATCACTCAGTTTCAAGTTAGCTGATTTAATTACACAGAATAAAAAAAAACCAACTTGCCTGGTCATCCATGAGGAGGCAGATGAGTAATTTTGCAAATGGTCCATGTCTCCAATGATATTTATATATAAATTGTACTCTGAAGCCAGAAACCCTGCCCCACAAACCCAATTATCTGCCATGACTGTTCAACAACAGTTTACCCTGAAAACTGTTCCCACTTACAAATATGGGAAAATTCTTAATCTGTTTTAATCTGATCTTTCTTCAATGATACTGAGATCCTTTCCACAAAGACCTCCATGGGAATTAAGTACCTAGCTTGTTTTGGCCTTTTCAGAAACTGTTTTGTTTTGTTATGGTGACAGAGACGACCACCAAAATGAAATCAGTGAATCGTGTCTAATGACAGTATTGATAGCACTTGTATCTGAAGCTCTCTTTCAGTGTGTAGCACACATACTCTGGGGACAAGCGCAGCCATCCCAGTCTCCTCCAGGCTGAACCACAAGTTCTCTTGCTTTACCATTCCTTGCTAAACACAAAACATATTATCAAAACCAAAATCCTTCTTCACTCAAATACGTGATCCTGAGCCACAGGTGAAATACTGGATTTATTAGCATCTTTCTCTGGCACATGGTGTTGAACAACTGTTTCTATGACTTTAAGGAGACTCTTTAGTCAGACTATTTTAAAATAGCGGATATATTTGGCTGCATTTTGGTATCATATTGTCATCTCAGTTTCTGAAACTTCCCTAGAACACTGTAGAGGAAATGTGTTCTCTATGATGCTGTTAATTTGGGTACATGCTGAAAGTGGCTTCCAAAACAGCACTGTCACTTACCTGCTAGGATGCCACTAGGGCATCCCACGCTAGTGTCTGAGACTTGGAAACTTACATCTCTCTTAAACATTTAGTTGCACTTTTCAAGTTACTGGAAAGGGAACATCTATTCATAGTTATAGCAATATGATATTCTTCCATATTTACCAGTAATAATTGCTCTCTTCAGCGTTAACGCCTTTCAGCCCTGTAGGAACCTGTAGAAAAGCCTCTTCTGAGAGCTACTGTTATGGGGATGTAATTATTTTCAGAGGTGGTTTTTTGTACCTCATTCTTCATCACTGTTACCTTCCTTTACTCCCTTCTTCACACATTATCTTCAGTCTGTGCTTGTTCTTTTTCTTCTGTTCAGCCTTGAGTATCGTGAACTCACTGAAAATGTTTCACAGGACTGTTGGGTGTACTTCAGTGTCTTCAGTAGTCCCAGGAAAGGCAAGACTTGTCTCACACTGACCTCAGTGATCTCTTCTACTCTTCTGCCTGAGACTGAAGAGCATTTGCATGACTTGAAGAAGCAGGTATGTTGAGAGAAGGCAGAGTTATTTTATGTAATCGGGGGGTGGGGGGGTGGCAGGGAAGAGTTTTGCCTTTAACCTAAACTTAGACTTGTTCTTAATTTCTTGGCTGGTTACAAATTTCTTATTTTGTTCCTTCCAGAGACTGAAGTATTTTCCTGCTGAAAATAAAAGCTAATTTGTGAAAGACAGGAGTAAAGTTGGAAAGCCTAACTCACCAGTGACAGCAAAAATGCTTTAAGATTTGGACAGCAGTGCTGGAAATCTGTTGTGTCTGTGATAGTTCATCATGACCGTACAAGAATTTTGGTCCAGCCCTGAAGGATGCCTAGTCACAATTACGTTGTCTTTTATCAATAGAGACTATGGTATACAGTTACGATTTTTTTTTTGAATGAGAGAGGAAAAAATTGTCCCTTTAGAAATCCTGCAGAAGGCCTATGTCATTTTGATGTCTTTTAAGCTTTAGTTTGAAAACTTCTGGCCCTCTACACAGTAATTGCCTCCGGTGAGGAAGTGCAGACATTCTGCTATTTGTGCTAATTACTGATAAGGCAAGGGCAGGAGATCTCAATGATGAAACATGTTTCATTCTTTTACTAAGCCAAGTTCTGCAAAGCTGGCAGCAGTTACAAAGAGTGCCTTCTGTAATCCCCTCACTACAATTTGAAAATTCCTTCTCTTCTTTCCAGGAAAAATAACAAGGTAGTGGCTCATGTCTTGTCAAAATGGGCTTCACATGTTACATGTACTGGGTGGCAGGCAGGTAGGTAGGCAAGAGGCCATGCAGATGAGTTAAAAAAAAAAAGGAAGAATTGCCTTATTTCTTCAACTTTGCTACTCACTATGAAGATTGAGGGAACAGATGCTGTTATAAATATGAGGAAAGGGGAAGGAGCAACAGCTTGCCTGGATTATGGTCTTGAACCCTAAACACCCAGTTTGAAATTTTAATGATGGTAACCAGGATTGCCAGCTCTTTTTCAGTCACATAATACTTGGCAGTGAGACAGGGAGTGAGAGAGAGGGAGGGAGGGATAAATTCCAGCGTATTTCCTGCTTCCTAGATGTCTCTAGCTCTTGAGATGATGCTGGAAAGTTTGTAAATGAGATGGGTTAAACCTGAAACTAGATGGGTAAAAATGGAAATCTTAAATACTTTTTTTTATTTTTACAAAATATGATTTTTAAATCAGTTTTGTGATTAGGATTTTTAGTATCTAAAAGTAGCAATATTGACTGTTAAGGGGTAAACTCATAAATTTCTGCAGAAGGCAACAAAACATTTATAAATGTGTCCTTTGTTTAGGAAATGTATTCTGATACAACTTTCTGCTATTGAAATCAGTACCAATTCCCCTAAATTTACCTGGTATTAGTTTAGATTTACTTTAATAAAAAGTTGGACCAAATAGTGAGGCCAAAATTAGATAATTTACATCTTGCTGTATGTCAAATCAACATGTCTAAAAATATTTAAAAATTTAGGCACCCTTAATATCTGCAGAGCAGTGGCCAAATGTGAGGGGACTTTTCTGGAATTTACAATGTTTAGAACGTCTTTAAAAAGAAGGCTGAATTTCCCTCTGGGGAACGAAACAGTAATTTATGTCCTCTTGAGCTGCAATACCAAAAGTAGAAAACTTTGAGATTTTATTATAATTTATCATTAACACTGACTGTCCCTTGGCCACTTTGAGGTAATTTTCATTTAAGATTCTTGTCTTTCTCTTGGTAGTGTTGGGTAGAAACAACAATCTTCTTGGCTGCTCTGACTTCCTTGGTAGCTCTATCAGGGGATGAACAGGTCAAGTCTTTCTCCATTTGAAGAATGACAAGAAGAATAAGCACCTAATAGAGAGACACTGCTTTACTAACCTCAGCCTTTCAGGTTTTATCAGCTATACTTAATATCAACATTCATGTGGAAAATTAGCCTGTGTTTAATTAATTTTTTTTCAAAAAAACCTGATAAAGACAAGTTTTTAGAATCTATAAATAATTTTTAAAAAACCCAAAAAACAAACAAACCAAACCCAAACCCCTAAGATATTGTGGGAAACTTTGGAAGGTGTTTTGCTTTGAGAAGTCTAACACAAACTTTATATGAAGACTCATGACCAAGTATCTTTTCCATCTTGATGGAGAAAATGTTCAGATTTTGCATATTAATCAAAAAACTTAGACTGACATTTTTGCAGGGTGGTTGTTTGAGGTGGGCTGGGCGTAACTATGAATTGCCTACCTCCCTCCTGAAATGTGGTACTCACAACTGGAAGCAAGACTTTACTTGCAGCCTTATAAGGTCCCCATAGACTGAAAGGAATTCCTTTAGGAATTTGTGCATCTCAGTACAGTTTGTTCTTTCCTTCCTAATGCCCTGCTGATGATCTGTTTTCATCTTGTGATTCACAATAACCTCCAAAGATTTTCCAGTAGAACATTTGCATAACAAGTTGTTGCTCCTGTTTTATGCAGTTGATTTTTTTGTGCTTATGTGTGTTCATTGTTGTTCAGTTGTCCTCCGTGAACGTCGCTGGTTTTTTTTGAACTTTCCACAAATGTATCAAGAAAGTTTTGAATTCTAATTCTGACCTCTAGGATACTGGAATTCTACCTGGTTTGGGATTATATGTGTTTTAAATTCATATGCTGTCTATTGCATCATCCAGATTACTGTGATTTATACAGCATTGAATGCAAGACCATTTTGCCAGTCAAGGGCTAACAATTCTCTCCAGTATTTTATTCAGCTAGTTTTAAGTATTGCTTGAAGTTCAGCTGTGAGTATTTTTACCTAGACAATACTTCTGTGATTTGCTTTTCTCCTATGTGAACCAGTGTCTAGGGTCTTAGTGCGGTCAGAATATGACCGTTACTATTTCTCCGTTATCTCCCTTGTTTCTAGAGGGAAATTAGATTGTCTTGACCCAATGTTAGTTGTTGTTAACCCATACAAGCTATTGTAGGCTTATACAGTATAAGTATTTTTGTAGAAAAATTACTGGTTTGGTACACTGTTCTATGCTGGGTAATGAGACTAATAAGATATAAAAAGATTCTTTAAGAAAAACAGAGATTTCCATATGCCATGCATAGTATCAGTAAGACCCAAAGATCAAAAAAGGTAGACTGTTCCTGGTCAAACTAGAGGGAAGTCAAAGATATTTATTAAAAATATAAAACACCTGGATCATTTTCATTGCTTCTACTGAAATATTCTTTAAAATAGTTCATGAGATCTAACAGGAATTGGAAAGATGATACCTTCAGGAAGCTCAGCAGAGGTCTTCCAAAATCACATAACATCTGGAAGTGGCAAATTTATATTGAGATGAAACAATCCCATATTTATTTAAGTGGATTCAGTAGCCAAGACTGGACTATAGAAGTGTTTTGATATAGTGTGATGTGAGTGGGAGAGTTATAGACACATATTTTCTGATTCTTATGTTTATATGGTTTAATAATTCTAGGAAAAAATGATATAAAGTACAGCTGAAAAAATGCACAGAAAAAAAGTGGGACAGCTAGTCGTCCCTGGAGAAGACAGTAAGGTAAAACAATGTCACTGTGCAACTGCAGTTCTTCACTGTAGAAAAACTTAAATATCAACAGGTTTTCAAGAAGACTTTATAGTATAGCCATTTCTGTCAGATCTTAAAACAGGTAGCGTTTTTCTGAATTCTGGCAGAAATGAACTGCTTAAAGAAATCAAAGCTTTTATTAAAAGGGTGGGGGGAAGAATTACTCTAGTTCTTGTCATTGTTGAGAAAATTGAAATTTAACCTTACTTCACAGTAAGGCCTGAGAACTCAGAATAATAAAATGAAACTCTAAGAAATTGGCCTAAAAATCAAGATGGTGCTTGACCTACTAGTCTTTGAATGTGTAGGGGATTATGATACTGAAATTTATTGCTAAACCTAAACATATCATGTTAGGTTAGCAGTGCAAAGAAAGACCAGACCACAGAGAGCCATACAGTGAACAAATGATATGTATAGAATGATTAAAGAGAAGGTAATGTGGTATTGATCATTAAAATGCTGTCCAATAAATCTAACTCAATCTCTCTTAAGGTAAAGGCATAAATATTAAGGGGAATAAAAATCTAATGTATAAGGGTGACAGACCAAGAAGCAATAAGCAGCATGAGCTGATGATGGAGGAAAAATCATGTCAGATAAACTTGATTAATATTTTGGAGATTGAATTACAGATGGCTGCAATGGAACAGATGTGATTTGTATGGCTGTCAGATCCTGCTCCTATTTATACAGATCAAAATCCCGACTGACTCCGTTGACATCCATTGCCTTTTTGCTGATTGAACTCAGAGAACAGGGAACACATCCCTAGCGTTCACGGAAACAACATTTTCATTGTAAATATTCATTAAATGTGGCCATGTGTATTAGCATAGCCAGGTAAATTGATACGGCATAGAAAAAGGATAAATGTATAGATCTGTGGTCTGGGGAAAGGAGGAAATGAGCAGTAGATGATAATAATACAAGCTTTTTTTGACTTGAAAACAAGATGGTCTAAATGAGAAGTTCCTAAAACATAGTGTGTTCACTGAGAGGACATGGTGCACTTGAGGAGCTTATGCCACATGTTTTAAGGTCTGGGATGTGGTATTGAGGGTATGTCGGGAGTGATAGAGAATGCAAACCATGGTGGGGTAATGCCAGAGGATTGCAAAGGCTGGAGGGAGACAAACCTGTAACCTCATTCATCCTGCAGTAAGTGGTCCTTAGGAGTGCTCTTCCCTCAAAGCACTCCCTAATTTTGAAAGGCACTAGCTGGAACACCCCAGAACAGAGCTGCAGGCTGAGACTGGGAACAGGTCTTAGTCTTGCTTCCAGCACTTGCCTGTTCAGGAACAGAGATGCTGAATCACAGGGTAATCAAAGACTGAATGAACTTGTGCCATGTGACAGTAGTTTCCTTTTTGCAACGGGAATTAAGATCACTTAGACAATGTCTAAACTGTTGATAAATTATGTACTCAGATTACAAAGGATATTAGGGTGTGAGGTAGTGATAGGACAGTAAAATTTCAGAAACTGATCTGATTAAAGTAGAACTGTGGTTAAAAAAAGAAAATTACATAAAAGTTATTTTTAATGCTAAGAAATATTAGGATTATTTTGAAATGGGTTTCGATAATGCTGGATTTCAAATTACCTGTAGCATATTCCAGTGGAATATGTGGGAGAGTCATCAATGTATAACCACAGGTCTTGAAGTAACATTTTGGCTCACTGACTGTTACTGCTGCCAACCACAGCATACAGTTCTCTGTAAAATGGAAACACAAGTGCTGATAAGCTTCAGAGTTGTGAAGTTAGTACAAAGGGCTGAAATAATTGGAATTTAATATTGTCTGCAGAATAGGGATGTTTTTAAGTATACTCATTGCGCAGTGCGCCTAACACAGAGGGAAAAACAGTGGGACAGAAGAGCACATAGTTGTTGCTATATACCTAGAAGGAATTATTTGATTGCTGTACTACTGCTCACCCTGAGAATATTGCTAATTTGATGTTAACACATCAAGAGGTAATACCTTGGTACAAAAGCAATTAAAGTGGCAGGAATCTTTTTCTCAGTCATCTCTGTTCTACTCTAGATGTCTTCTCAGTCGGGCACTTGAATTTTCACATCGAGTGATTAGAGAAGCAAAATTTTAACACAATAACTCTTTAACTCAGAAGACTAGGCAGTCTTTGTTTCTCACTGCTGGATAATTAGGATAAGTACTGATCATACAGACCTTCAGAAACGCCAGCTCTGAGAAGAAACAAACATATGCTGTGGATGAAGGAAATGGAGGGCTAATGAAGCTTTTGTCAGATGCCTTTCTCTGCTTGTTTAGCTCCATTTCTCTAGCTTGCTATTTAGCCTACAAGCCTCAGGGAAACAGATTGTCTCAATCTAAGTTTTTACAGTGCCTTGCTGAGCATGGGAGCCTTACATCATAGAGTATTTGCTTTATTGATCACTCAAATATACTGGGATTTGCCTTCTGTACAGCTTTTATTGTCCTTCCTAGTCTCCAGCAATAGACAAGCCTAAGCAGAGAGAGGGTTAGCTTTCTCCAAGAGGATAAGGAATCATAAAGAAAAACTCTCCTGAGCACGCTGCAATAGCAAGGTCTATCCAAGCCACATGGGACCACACTATGTCTTATCCACAGGCTTTGTAGCTGTATGTCGTAGTGAATGCAGTAAAAAACCTACACATAGCATGTTCAGGAACTCAATATTTTAATCCCTAGTGAAGAAAAGCACTTAATGAACTCCTTGGGAACAAATAAAGACAAGGAGGATATGCCATTCTCCAGTGCCAGATTGACAGGCAGAGTGACATTAGCTGTTGAGGGCCAGTGAGAATAAATATCCCCTCCCCACTCACCTCTGGCAGTAGAGTTGTTTCTGTGCCCAGTCCCTGCTTTCGGGACACACTGATTGGACACAAGATAGGAACTTGTTCATTAACTCTGCCTTTGTTCTTCTGTAGCTCAGCTCATCCTTTCCTTCATCCCATTTGAAGGGCACCCATAGCAATGTCTCTGCTGCCTATCACTGCAGTCCCAGGACAAGTCCCTTTAAACCTTGCCATATTCCTTTTTCCCAAGAGAGTTAAAGTATTTTTCAGTGGTAAAAGCAGGCAGAGTAGAATTGTTCAGGGAGTTCATGTGCAGCCTGGATGTATGTGGCTTCCTCCAGCTAACGTGGCTGCCGACTGTCTGACTGATTGCTCTTCCTGGATACATTTCTCCACCACTATTATGTCTTTCATGAAGGAGTCCTTAAATGTCCTTTAAAATGATCAATAGGGTTTTGCCATTGTTTGACCAGTCAGAGGATAAGAAGATGAAATGGTATATCACAGAGAACATTTATTTCCAGGCGCTTTTATTGTAAGAAACTGTCTCTGCAAGCATAGCTCTGAATAAAAATCCTTATAGGAAAAAAAGGACATCTGTTCAGGCCTTCCATGAAGCGACAGTAATACCAACTTAATGGAGAAAACTTCCAACAGGAGACTCTTAAGCTTTCCTTAATAAATTAATGATATGCAGTTTTAATGGGGGTCTGAAATAGATGTGAGAATTAAAGAGAATATAAAACCTAGGTATTCTGTGGAACTTTACTTGAGTTGATATAAAATTCTCTCAGACAACTGTATAAAAGTAAACTGTATTTTTCAAGCTGGCTTTAATGATCTATATCAACTGCACTATATTGCAGAAGGAGAGCTTTTAAAGCATGACTGGCTGATGTGTAAAGTTACCTGTGAGATATTATTCTCTGTGAGATTAATACATCCAGCTGGATCAAGCAATTACCATGAAGACCAGGGCTGAGAACATTTAGTTGGAACCAAGTGGTTTTAGGACTTGTTCCCTATCAGACCGATCCCATTATAAATTAATCTTGGATTGCATCTATGCTGGCTGGTTGTGACCTGTAAAGAGTCTGCAGGTTAGGATTGGCCGAGTGTGTTTAATTCCTGCCCCTAACTTGTGCCCGGTAAAATCAAGGCCACACCTGGAGGGAAGGGAAATGGGTGTTAATGATCTAGCTGCTCCATTTTGTTTGTTAAGGCAGGCATCAGATTATTATTTTCTTCTTCTTCTTCACTCTGGAGCAATGCTTATTAATTTAGGTGTCCCTTTTTACTTCTATACTAAACCAGAAATTCAATTTGTTATAGCAGTTTCAATACACTGGTGAGTACCTATTTTATAAATATTATAATGACTATTGAGCACTTGTCATCTCTTTAGAATCTCTCTGCGGGTGAATTTCAATAGACTTGGAAATGTTCTATAAAATCTGTTTTGTGCCTCTTTGGACTGACCCTGATATAATCTCCTTCATGTAGACTTTCTACAGGCTACCTGATGTGCTGTATACTAGGTAATTTAAGGAAATTGTTATTTCAGCTATATGTGTATATGTAAATTCATTACTGCTTCTTGTAAAAAAATTGATAGAAAACATAAGGGTTTTTTTAATGTAGTGAATGATTCTGAAGTTGGTTCGCATAGAGAAAAAGGAAAGATAGTTTACTTGGCCCTGAACAAAAGATCTCTGTTTAGGTAGTTTATGTGGTATTATTACTGGAGCTAATCATGTCCCTGGGCTCTCAATTTCACAAACGAACACTTATGTCACTTTAAGTAGTTGCCATGGAAATCCTCACAGCATGAACCTCTTCAGTGAAGACCTTATGGCAGATAACTTAAATTATGTCTATTATTTCCTTAAACACATCAGTCACTAGAGTGAAAGGGTTTTGCGTGCCTTTAGAACACATGCACAAGAAATACTACTTGCTTGTTCTAGCATACATTTCCTAACCTGCTTCAAAACTGATACGTGAATGTCAGATTCCAATAGTGTGCATTTATTTGGGAAAGCAATACTATGAATTCAAGAAATCTTTTTTAGCTTCTAGTCCCCTAAAATATTTTCAGATGAACCTTATGTATGCTGAGCTTTTAGGAATACAAATATGGGAGATGTTACTGGCATCTGAATGCTTTCCATTGCTGTACTGTAGAGTCTACTCTGAGCAGGTATAATCTTTGCTAGGGCAGGGTCAAATCTGAAAAATGGAATATGTGAGTGGTCTTTCAGTTTCAAACTCTTTTGTTTGGATGATTAACAAGGTTACTTTAGAGATTGCTTTGGACTACACTTAACGTTTAGTTGAATTCCAAAATAATGAGAAAGAAGTTAGTTAACTGACTTCTTTTTTTTTTTTTTTAAGTTGCTTTCATTGCTCTGCAGTGCTGTCTTCTCTATGTATCTGTTAACAACGGCATCTGGAAGCTGTTCCTTTTTAACAGAATGCAGCTAATAATTTCTGGTTTTCTAGCATTTCTGTAAAGACTAACTCAGCTGTAATAAGGGTGTTAGAGCACCAAAAGTTTTGTTCTATTACCTTGAATAAGGCACATTACAGAGAAAAGTTATAACCTGCAGATTAGAAGTGTCATGTTGGAGCGTGTCATGTGTTAAGTTTCATGTGTTGATGCAGTTCCATCTTTGTGTCAGCCTTTAGGTATAACACCAATTGTCCTGTGTTGCAGTGCTTTGAGATCAGGGTAATTCCATTAGCTACCATTTTACACATACAGCTGAGAATAGCATTTGTCCCAATATAGGCATATGAAGAAATTAATAAAATGGGTTCAATGCAAAATATTAAGAAATAAATCTGGAAAATAGCAGTTTAATGAGAAAACATACAGACTGTGTAAAATAATCAGTAACACAGGTTTTCAAAATATTTTCTACTGTTCCTACGTGGCTTGTTTTTAAGCAAGATGAATATTAGTGCCTTTCACAAACAATATTTTTATTAGTCCTGCAGGGCAAAGAACTTGAAGATGACTGTTCATGTAATCATACAAATTATATTTATCTGTGGCCAGCTCCTACTGCACTGATGTTGATGTCCTGGAAATAGCATCTGTGACGAACTTGGTGCCAGCTGCAGCAAAAGCCAGTCTCAAATACGAGTGGAAATGGCACTCATGGTGGGTTAAAGCACACAGATGAGCAAGAACAGAAAAGAAGCTTGCTTTGCCACCTAACAGCTCCCCCCATAGTAGATAAAAGGAGTACTTCATTCTCCTGAGCTTTCAGTCTGTCTCTCCATTCACTATGTTCCCTTTTAAAACTGAGTCTGTTTAGCTTCCCCTGCCAGACACTCTGGCACAGTTCCTCAGGCACTTAAATATCATTGCAGATTTGGGCTTCCGAGCCTACATCTTATTTCCCTCTGAGGGGGAGGAAGCTTTGCAAGTAGAGTTAATTTTGCTATAGAGGAAATAAATGCCATGAAACCTTTCTATTAGATTAAACCTGATAATAAAAAACAACCTTTGGCCCTCCATGAGGAACATCTGTGAGCTGCACAGCTGCCTGGGATGTTGTGAAAAGGCTGGGTTAGGTAGAGCATTTAGTGTAGTCAGCTTCCAGTGAAGCCCAGGATAGTGCTTCCCTCTTGTACAATCTGCTTTTTCTGTCCTCCAGCAGTATGTATGGAGTGGATCCAACCCACAGAGAGCACAGATGTAGCTGCTCCATAAAAGCTTCTGAAACATCCTGTGTCTGACATAAATAAAAATGACCTTTAGTATCAATCTCTGTCTCTCTGACTGCCAGTAATGGGCTAGTCATGTTACAAAACGCCAAGCACACATGGTATGCTTGGCACGAATTTCACCAGTATGGGCAAGATACAACTAATTGCTGCATAAAAACACTCAGAAGGTGCGTATAGGTATGTGTGTGTATATATACAATATAAACAAACTCTATTACCACTATGCAGTGGTATTTGGGGGGATGCAGGACACTGCAAAGCAAGATTTGCATCATTGTAGTTTCGTAAAATTTTCATCAGCCTGATTCTGTTAACATACTGGCATAAATCGGGGCAGCTGCATATAAATGGCAAAGAGGTAGGTAGTGGCATATTGCTTTCAGTTAAGAACTGGGTCTAAATTGCCTAGCTTATATACGAAAGATGAAAGAAATAGCTTTAGACAACTGAACATTGTCATCTGTATTGGAAATAGAAGCCAGAGGTGGTTAATTTTCATTTTAAACTCTAAGTCTGATGGGATAAAGGAATCTGATTCCTGATTCCAGTGCTGGCATACAGTTTCCTATCTTGGTTTAAAAGTAAAGCTAATCCAGTAGGTTTTGGTTGATTAAAAAGTGAAATAAATTCTTGTCACTCTGTGAAGCTTTTTTGCTGAGTTTCATTCATTGTTTACCATTCTCCTCCTCAAGAGAATATTGTCTGATGAGGGGACCTGTGCATTGAATGTTTATTTGCCATTCAGTAATAAAGCATATAGGGTTTGAACCACGTGGGTTGCTAGTCACCAATATCAGGAAGCAATCAGTAACTGTTCACATTTTTCTCAGGTTGTCATAAACAAAGCTGGTCTATTTGTGGTTTGACAATCTGCTGATGATTTTTTCCCAAGTCAAAATGTGGTGTTCACCTTCTTTTTGTAATGTATGCAAAGATGTTATAGACAGCCCAGCTCACAAATGTGTTCAGGCAAATAATTGCCACTGGAACAATGGCTTTGTAATGGTATGTGAATTCTGTCAATACTTGCTTCTGTTTTATCGAGTAATATATTCTGTAACTGTATTTGGGGAATATGAATTATTCTCTACCTCGCTGGCAACACTGTGGTACTTCCTGCATGGCTCAGCTGATCTTGCTGCGATACTGTGGAGCTGTACCAAGAGGGGGTGGAAATGCCTCTAGGAACAGTCCCTGTGACTGGGATGTTCCTGAAGGACAGCAAAGATTTGAGTTTGACATCCTCCTGTGCAGAGATGGGAGCTGTTCCTGGGGTGGCTTCTTGGGAAACTGCTCTTTTCCTGGGACTGTCGGGTGAAATGAGGTTTTAGATCTTGCTGTGATTCGCAAGAAGAGAATGAGCTTTGCTTGGCTCTTGAAAAAGAAAAGTACAGGGCCCGGTGGCTCTGCAGCCCCTGAGAGCAGAGGTACAGGGTGGCATTTAAATGACCCTCCAGGCATTTCCTTGTGGTTCAGCCGTGGACAGCTGTGTGTTGTGTCCGCAGCTCTCTGCTCAGCACAGCAGTTACAGCTGAGCCTATTTGGAGGTGCCCAAATCTGCCTTCTGCACAGAGTCCTGAGGCTGCCCTGGGGTTTTTGGAGGAAGGGAGAGGTACCAAAAAGCTACGTTGAGGTGCGATGACTGTATTTCAGGATCAAACCCAAGTAGTGTTTGGAAACTGTATGCTGAAGCTTTCAAGCTTCAGTTCTGCACGTGTGGTTCTGATGCAACTTATAATAAATTACCAGGCCAGAGATTTTGGAGATGTATTTAACCTACAGCAACAGCAATTTAGAAAGAATTGTTCTGTGATTTGTAGACCCCAAATAGGAGAGCTGTCTGCAGAAGGGAATCTGATGTGTGCATTGCATTGATCCACCAAATGACTTTGTCATTTCAGAGTTTGTTTCTGAAAAGGTGCTGAATACAAACTGTCTGACTTCATGTGTGTGTGTATCTATTACCCTAGCTCTCAAGCTTCAATCAAAATTTCAGTAATGTTAAAAGAGAGAGTTTTTATGCACATCCCCACTTTCTGGACAATCACTGAAAATACTGCTGACTGGATCCAGCATAAGATCCGTCTGTACCAGATAGTGCTATGACCTCTAGGTCAGGTATTGATCCTGAGCTGCAGGGTGGGTATTGTCTTCTTCATTATTACTTTAAAGTCAACAGTTTTACTTTGGGTCCAACCAGCTATTATTCTGCATACTTTGATGCTGAAGAGTAGCTCTCCAAGTACTTGTGCCTTCAATCAGAAACAGACCAGGAGGTGATGACCTTCATTAGCCTGAAGTGTTCATTCAAGTGCACTCTGGATTATTAACTGAAAATAAAATAAATAAAAAGAAAGCCCAAAGCCCTGAAATGTCTGCATTATGAACACAAGCTGGTTTTGTAGGAATTTGTTAAATAGCTTAAGTAATTTTTCTTCCTTTACTTATATGCAATGATGGTGGGAGGGTTGCTTTCTGTGCATCTGTTCTATAAAATAAATGTGGCTGGAGAGCTGAAATCAGAGTACAATTAATGTTTTTAACAAAAGAATGAAAGCATTTATTATCTTCCTGCAGCATTTACAGGTGTGAGTAAATGCTGTGTGGATTTCAGGAAAGAGTTTACCGTAACACACCTGATTTTACCGGTTTAGTGATCCACCTAGTCTAGTTTCTGCCTCTGGTAGGTTTTGTTACTTCAAAGGAACAAGCAAGATCTAAAAATAAAGCAGTCACGGAGGAAGAAGAGTTCCTCTCTTGACTTTTACAAGCTGTCAATTTATGCACTGCAAGATGAAATGTAGTTAGCATTAGATCATTATTTTGCCTTAACCGTTCTGTGTTGGTTTTGGGGTTTTTTTGCTGTTGGTTTTTGGTTGGTTGTTTTTGTTTTGTTTTGTTTTTCAATTGAACAATCTTGAGCTCTGCTGCTGATCTCTGATATGTTTGCTACATGATCTGTGAAGGTCATTATTTTCTCTCGTAGTTCTCTCAGAACCACAAACAACATGTTTTGCATAAAGTTGCTTTTTGTAGATCTTATTTCAATATTATAGAAACAGCTGGTGAAGACTTAAGCTTTATTTACTGCACGGAGATTATTTCTTTTTGTAAGTATTATGATTACTTCAAGCAATATTAGTTGTGGTGCTGATGTATAATGTAATCTTGCCAATCAACATATTCATGGTCTCATATTTCAACACTTACTATATTCCTCCTTATTGAGAGACTATCAATTTATTTTCATAATTCATGTAAATCAGCATAACTCAAGAACATGAGTACCCTATCAGATCAGACCTGCCTAGCCTAGTGGCAATAGGAGACACTAATTACTTGAATTTTTTTTTAATCTATATTGTGAATTTACATGAACTAAAAGACTGACTGTAAGATGGAAGTTACTTGCTCAATTTGAAGTACTATAATAATGCTTATATCACTCATTATACCATTTAAATGCTATAGTAATAGAAATCAAAATATATCAATAGCTAGAAAGGAGTGTTTTATCTTTCTTTACCAAATGTACCAGTATTCTCATTGGGATTAAATATTTTAAAGGCACTGAACAGCCACAACCTCTCTTGATATTTTACTTAACAGCTGCCAGGATTGGGCTGCATCAGTTTTTC
This sequence comes from Athene noctua, assembly GCF_965140245.1. Taxonomy (NCBI): domain Eukaryota; kingdom Metazoa; phylum Chordata; class Aves; order Strigiformes; family Strigidae; genus Athene; species Athene noctua. The sequence continues at coordinate 101,360,904 of NC_134037.1, read as the reverse complement.
CCATTTGAAGTGAAGGGAAAAGCTCCTGCTGACTTCCACGATAGGAGAGACTCAGGCTTGGAATAACTCTCTGTGGATGCTTGTAGGTAGAATCAAACTCCTTTGTGTGTGTTTCTAAGCTTACAAGTCAGCTCCAGTGTGTGATTCCAGACAATCCTGCATGTGTTTTAAGGTAATAATTAATTGATGAAGCATGGTGCAGGTATGGCTTCTGGTCTGCGTAGGCTTTATTGTAATACTGCTTAGAATATGTGTTTGTATAAAGGTTTTGCTTTTGAGTCCCAGAGAAACTGAGCAACAGATGGACTGTCTATGCAATACTGTACTAATGAGGTTAGCACAATCCTGCTAAAATGTAATAAGTTTATTAAATATGAAGTGACACGATATCTGTATGATTCAGACAGAAAATGGGTGCCCAAATCAGGGTGCAGGTGCATCTTGTATAAAAAGAGATGTAAAGAAAAACAGTTGTGTCTATGCATAGGTTTTGTGCTGGTGTGTTGTCATGGACATGCATGAGCAAGCGCTTTGTAAGCAGGAGTGCATTAGGGTGCTTTGTGGACAACATGCCTAACTAAGCCTTTGCCACTGACCTAAGCCTGAAATCCTTCTTTATGAGGCAAGATTAGCATTGGAGTCCCCAGACTGTAATCCCAACAACTCTGATGCCAAAGTATCTGCTGAGCTGACAGAAACGGCACCTAGGAGCTAAAAGGACTCCAGGAACCAAACTTGCATCTGGCCAACTTCCTCCTAAGCAAAAGGAGCATGGGTGCATCTAATTATAAATGTACCACTGTTGGGGCAGTTTACAATATATATATAATATGGAGGAAGAATAAAGCACCTGAAAAAGATTCACTCACTGATAAGGAGCCCCTTGGAATTATTTGAAGACTTGGAAAGAGAGAAGTTGCAGGTTTCTAAACCACAGGGGTTAAACACCTTGGAAGGAGTAAATGACAAGTTCTCTTTGAGCTCTCACTTGTGCTTTGGCTACCAACTAATTATTGAATTGTGGGGGGACTGGGGCTGTGGGTTCAGGGGGTGATGGCGGCGGTGAGGAGAAACAGAGAAACTGAAATAATTCTCAAGAGAGACTAGAACACAAAATTATCTTCTCCCAGTACTTGGTAGTTAAACCTTTTTATAAATCTTCTCATGCTGGTTTGAACCTGATTCTTAGCACTTACAGGACTGGACACCTTACCTAGTTTTTCATTTACAGAAGCTTGTCAAAAGAAGTTAATTGATGACCTGCTCAGTCCTGATTTCTGAGCACAGGCAGTGTCAGAACTGTGGGTGATGGAGCTCTGGATTAATGCACCTGATTTGGTTCTTGCTCTGATGCGAGGCACCTAGCATGGGACTTGGGTAGAATTCAGGTGTTCAAGCACACATCATAAAATTACTTCATCACAAATATAGTTGGAGTGGAGCCTTAATTTTCAAATCCTGGGAGGTATCTAATCCAGAGGACCTTAACTTTTATTCTTAAATTTCCATGGCGCTCAGTGCCTCTGGATAGGTGAAGAGCTCTTGATTATTCTGGACATTGTTGTATGTGTTGCTGTGTTTCATTCACTTACCATTCAGTGTGAAATATAGAAATATTTATGTGGTTACCAGTAGACTAAAAATATAACACTTTGGTGCCCTAGATCCCTCAACCATAGATGTTCACTCAAGGAGTAGGCAATTCTACAGACACACCAATAATCAGATAAATTATTTCATTGTTCAAAGGGAGTGTTATATCTCCTTTTCATGTGTAATAGCTCACACCCATAATAACCTTAAGGACTAGGCTCAATTTCCCAAATTAGGTTCCTTGTTATTAGGAGGATGCAGTGAAATTCTGCTGTATGCTTTACTAGAAAACCTAGTGAACTAAACCTTAAAATGTTTTAAGTTACGGTTTAAAGCCAAGCCGTTTGAGTCTTTCTCATCATGAGAATGAACACTTGAATATAACACACATGACAGTTAAACTCAGTTTAATGAGCTTTGTAGGTGATAGATATATTAAAGAAATGTTTCTGAACTTAATTAGAATTACAACAAGATCAAGAAATGGTAACTTTTTGCTTTTTCAAACATGTAATTGATAATGCCTGCAGACATTTAGGCAACCTGTTTTCTGATGTTAATCATGCAAAGGGGAATTTAAAAAAACAACTGAAACAACAACAAAAACCCAATCAAACGAAAAAACAAACAAACAAACAAAACCAAACCCCCTCCAGAGACTTCCTGGAATAAACACAGGAAAAGATGATTTGACACCTGTTATTTCTGCAAGAAACCTTACTGTTCAAAAAGAAGCAGCACTTAGTAGAAACTGATTATAATATTTTTCTGCTCCCTTCTCCCCCAACACACTTCTTGGGCTACTTTGTCTTGAGATTTCTGCTGCACAGGAAAACCCATGATTGGGCTGCTGCTCTGTTAGTCATACTGCAGGGCTGTGTTCCTGATAGTGTAGCGTACAGACAGCACCCAGCACGGAGTGTGGGGCGAGCTACTGATAGCTGTGATTGATACTGCATTGCTGGATTTGGTAAACTGGTAATAAGTTGCCTAAAGCAAGTACAGTGGTCATCTAAGTAATGCTCAATGTTGTCGCAAGTACTGCTTCCCCTTTTAGTTAATGGACCTTCCTCTCTTTCACAAAGCGCTGAGATCCTCCAGCAGTGCAGCAGATTGTTTTGCTTTTTAAAAGGCCTTTTAGCCAAAGATCTCAGACAATCTGTGAGCTACTGCCAATTAAAGCTCTCCTGCTGTGGGCTGGGCAAATACTGTTATAGCCAATTCATTACAAAACCGAGACAAAAAATCAAGACTGTTACTGAAGTAGACACAACAGTATCTGTCCTATCTCCTTTTCTACCTTTTGTGGCAGAGACCTGCATTTGAAAAGCCTTTAATTTATTCTAGATAGTATCATATATATTATTATACAAGTAATCCTTGGATAATCTTGGATACAAGTTACTTGGATCTGTTTTCATTTCCTTTCAGATAAGAACTCTTGTTTGGTTTGGTTGTTTGGTTTTGTTTGCTTGTTTGTTTGTTTTTTAAATACCAATTGTAGATTTTGCTGAAACTTTAACTACATAGGGAAAAATATTTAACTGGGCACAGCACTTAGCTCCATTTAATTCAGTGCAATCATTGTGTTAGACTATTCAAATTTCCAAGCATTCCGACTAAAAGATCGGTAAGGTAGGACAAGTAAGTTAAAACTCAGTTATCATCAAAGTCAACTGACACAGGAGCTAGGTATAAGGCTGCTTGCGTTTTGGATCCTGAGCAATGTAGAGCGCAACACATTCTTCTGTTCTCTTCCAGCAGTACCTGGAAAAACAGAGAGATGATCCAGTGTGGCGGAGGGGGTAGAACCACATACTCAAACCAAGAACTTAAAAACACTGAAACCAAGAACTAAACCACTGTTGCTACTGAAAAGTAGGGGAAAGCAAACAGCTTCTGATTACACTTGTTCTCTTTCCATACTGCTATGTCTTGTGATATTCCAGGGAATTACTCTTTGCCATCACTAATATATGCCAAACATCATTACATGGGGGGGATGAATGTATGTCTACTTATGGATGAACCAAGGGGAAGGCATCTATTCTGATCTCAGTGACATGAGGACTGGAACAGAATCACCTCAGTACAGATATTATTTTAATCAAATACGAATCCACAAAATCAATAGATATTTTTCTTGTAGTCATCACTTTTGTATTAGCTGTTTGTGTGCCATTCACAGAGATGGCCAGAGATCAATCAGTGTGCCACAGTGATGTATAGAATAAAAGGTACCAGCTGTACAGATCTGATAAACATCTTAATGCAATATAAACTGTGCTGGCACATCTTTGCACGTGCATCATGCCATGATGTTCAAAACACATGCTCACTGATTGGCCTGCAGGACTGGGAATTAGTTTAAGATAAGTGATTTCAGAAGTGATGGAAGTAATGGTGAAGGGAGGAGGTGGCTACATGCTGGAATCACAGGTGCAGAGAACAGTTCTGTGCACAGCTGGATGGTTTCAGCTCTATCAGCAAATGTTTTCAGTGCAAATGTCAGCACTACTACTTATTAGATGTTTCCTGTAGGAAAGAAGGCCATTTTTATCATTTGGCTATAATCTGCTGCATTGCATTACCAGTGAGTATACATCATGCTTCATTTCTTCATGGTGAGCACTTTATCAACTTATGCCACTCTTCATAATTGGGAAGTACTCCCCCTTTCCGTTCTCTCTGGAAACTGTTTCCACTGGGCTTTTTCCCTTTACATGTATCACCTGTCATGATTATGAAACAGACATATGCATCCTACTCTGGGAAGAGAGCTGTGTTCTTAGTCTGAACCCCAAATCTTGCTGCACCGATGTTGATTAAACCTGGTCTGGAGTTTAGGGGATCTGCTGTGATTGCCAATTGGTGTATTCATGCTGTCTGGATTTATTCATGGTCTTTTGCATGCTGCCTTTTCTTGGTAGTGCATATCTTTTTTATTTTCCCCAGCTTTAATCATAAGAGCTGAAGCAGAATGAATGTCTGGCTTGTTTCCCCCTGAAGACACTTCTGCCTTGAGGAATAATGGAGGCTATTGCAAATCCTGCATTCACAGACGCTGTGTTTCTACACCAGCTGATGCCCCGGCTGGTGAGGACCAAATACACAGAATTTATGTTCCTGGAAACTGGGAAATCATGCACTGAACCGCTGTTCATTTCTACTCACAGAGACTGGGCACGGACAAGCAGGCTGTCACCAGCAGATAGAGTCAGGGTTTTACCATCCATGGTAACAGTTGATGTGCCCTCCTGAAGGGAAAGAATAGATAACTGGCTTTTAATTCTCTGTGTCCTGTCACTAGCAGAAAGAAAATCCTGCAAGTAAGTATGGAAATCTTTCCCCCTGAAAGAGCCCTTCAAGCCTGCTCTGCTTCACGAGGCCTAGCTAAATAATCAGCTGATCTTCCCTGTCCAACATTATTAGCATCAATAAAAATATGCTTTATGGTTCATTGTTCCCCATCATAAAGCAGTAACCCATTGCCTGACTCTTGGGGGTACACTGCTACCAATCTAACCTAGCAGCCTGCAAGTTGGTACAGGTCCGGAAATTACAGAGATAACCTCCTGGAGTACTTCAAGCTCCTCTTCTATTTTTCTGATTCCCAGTATCTTTTCAAGTCTTGAAAAGCAGTTCACAAGTCAGCAGGGAGCTGACAAAAATCACTAATAGGAGTCCATCCACACTGGAATGGACTCATCATTATCTTGTCAAGCAGAGAAGCCGAGTTCTTGCCAGCTACAAGGTCTTGATTGCACAGGCTGCTGTAAGCTGCAGTGTAAACAAATGTCTTTCAAGATTATTATTTCTTTAATTAGTGTTTGATAGTCCCTGTGAATTTCAACAGAACAGGAACTGACAGAAATATCTGCCTCCCAAGCTAGTCTGACTTGTGTAAACGAAACTAGCTTTTCTCTGTTTTTTCCTTGGGCTGCAAATGTTTCCCAGAAGCCAGCTGAATGAAGGGCATCTGGATCACCTCCCACTGTACTTTTGTACAAGTTTTCAGTTACCTTATTAGCTTATTGTAACTGATTCCAGTTTGACTTCAGTATAAGGACAAATACTTCAAGGCAGAAGTAGTAACGGGTGATTTTTTTTTTTTTTTTTTTAATCACTTGGAGGCATTCTGATATATTTACAGGGCATATTCTTGGTCGGGTGTATTAAAAACCCTACCAAGACCTGATGGAGGATGCCAGTATCTCTGTCCTCAACATACAAGATGAGAAAGAGGGACTATTTTTATGGTGGTAGTAGTTTACAGTTATTTTTCATGATAGTTTAAAGCTGAAGGGTGGGGCCTGTTGATGATCTTTTCTGTGAGAAGGTAATCATTTTAATTTCTGTTGCTGGTGCTAGAAGGCTTTACTGTCTGAACTGAAAGATGAACTCATCAGTTAACAAGTGTGAATTGCCACGTACCAGCTGCCATATCCAGATATCTGAGTTCTTTCTACTCTTCTCAGTTGTTCCTGGTCCAAAAGCTATAACCTTAAAAAAAAAAAAAAACAAAACACAAAACCAAAACAAAACCCAAACAAACAACCGACAACAAAAACAAAAGAAAGGAAACAGCGAAGAAAAGTAACAGTGACCAAAAGTGTACATATTCATCTTCCAACAGCATTTAAAACATTCTATTTTTACAGAAAATATTCATAGAAGATGACGTTATTTTTACAGACATTAAAATTCACATTACGTTTGGTATTCTCATATTGATTCCTACTGTTAAAAAGGGAACTGATCACACCTGCCACTCCTTATGCTCCTCTGCATCCTCACTTATCTATTCCTTCTGCCTCCTCCCACTCTCAGCTTTGCATCTATATATCCTTCCTGCTTCTGTTCTTGGAACAGGCACTTCCTCCTCATGAACTCTGAGCCCTGTCAAGAGCCTGTTGAAGTAGAAAAGATTCTTCCATTACTATTAAAAAAGATGCAGACTGGACCTTATTTTTCTCATTATCTGCCCTTTCTGTGTTCTTCCTGACAGTCCCACACTCTCTGTCACTTTGCTGTCAGATGTATTGGATTCTGCAGAGTGTGACTTCAAGCAACCCAGAGAAAGAATATGTTTTGTAAACGATTGTGCATACAGCAGATATCAAATGGTGACAGCTTCATTTACACCCAAACTAGACTGTGTTTGACTAAACTGAAAAGGGCAGTGCTTCATCACAGCCCAAACTCCCTGGTGCTGTCCAGTTTTCCTTGTTTCCACTTTATGTATATTGAGGGGAAGGGGAAAAAAAAGTGTGTTTACACACCCTGATTAGACTTGGCACCAAGAATGCTGTTCAAACATACAGGGAAGCTGAACACACTTATGAGTAGTATTTGCATTACGCTGGTGTTTCTGATTTGGGAAATGGTGGGGGGGCAGGGACTGGGAGAGAGAGAGCGCAAGCTTTTTTAATCCCAAAGTAAATGGATGGAAATAAGGTTCAGGTTGATTCCATGAACCGAAGTACTTGAGCTAGGCAGCCCCTGCCCTAAGCTAGTCAAATCAATGGATGAAGGCAATCACTTGCAAAGGACAGGGCAGGCTAAGACTGAGTTTTTCTGTAGGGGTGCGTAACTTTCTCTGCTGCCTACATACTGTTCTCAGGCCTGGATTCACTCAGTCTGAACAGTAGGCACCTATTATCTGTACTTTTAAAAATAGCCCTCTCTTTCAGAGAAATTAAACCTCCTTACCTCTGTTTCAAAGTTATCTCCAAACATACTCAAGGAGTTCTTCTGTTTCATTTCACCACGATGATCATTTAACCAGCCTTGGAAGGAAAATGGCTCCATAACAGAAGTGGAATTTAGTGGGAAAGGTGTTTCTTTCAGGAGTTCATCTGTAAGCAAGTTAGAGGGCTATCAGTGATGCTTGCTTCCCTTGATCTTGGCAAACATTTTACTGTTGTTTACAGCTTGAAGGGTTCAATTTATAGATATTAGCTAGGCAAAAGTCAGTTGTAACAGCAAACAGTGCTATGATCATTATCAGGGCTTCTTACCTGAGGTAGTAAGATGCGTGTACTTGTGTATCTTTATGCAGATGCTTCTTTGAAGCCGTTGTCAGAACTGTTGTGCATCCACACTTGTTAGAAATACATTCAAACAGTATGCAATAGACTACCTAGTTTTTGCTGGCATATTCTTCATTGCCTTTCAGACCAGTTTGGACTGGTATAATCTGATATATCGTCTCTGAGTCTTTGCTGAGTCACCCTTACATACCCCCTTATAAGTGGAAGTAGGGCCACAGAACCAGCTTACTCTACATCTTTCATGTAGTTAATACTGGGTTTTTATGTTTCTTCTCCCCCATGTACTTTTAAATACACCAACCACAGTGGAGCAAACTAGTTATCACAACCCTAAATCTAATAAAATGCCTCTTTTGTAGTGTTCCTGGAGTTGTAACTGGGTTTAATTTCCAGTAATTCTTCATAACTGATTTGATTTAAAATAGCTGGAGGACTGAATGCAGTTTCAGCGTAGCTGGTGAAAATCAAGATTTGTTCTGTTACTGGTATATGAAATTAGCTTTAGTTATTTACCAGCTCACAGTGAAGTGCAGACACAGTGCAATTGCCTTGGTGTTCTTAAGTAGTTTCTTCTGAGATGCCATTGCAAACTCCCATAGTATAATTTCAAATAATAATGCCAACTGGATGCAGGGAAAACTCACTAGATGGCTGTCTCGGAAATGCATTAAGGTAATAAACTCACAGCCATGTCTTAGTATTGGTACTAGTAATACAGTAGGTCTTTTTAAATTATTAGTGAATTCATTATGCAATGTTCTTCTGGTTCTTTTCTAAAGCTGTATTCCACTGCTCTGTAGTGTTTTGAATGTACCATTTCAGTTTGTCATGGAAGGCCATTTCATATGCAGTCTTTGAACAGCATGTGAGAAGGTCAGTGCATCCAAGGGATAGCAGTGTACTGAAAAGCTACTGCTGTTTAATGGATCATAATAAGCACTGAGTACCTACATTCATCTCCAGACAACCTGGATGGGATGCTAATCCTTTTATTGTAGAAACGGGGTTTTGCCATTCATATTTCTTCTCCATTATATTAAATTAAATGGAAGAAGTCTCCATGTTTCTGCAAATGATTTGTTGTGGCCAATGCCTGTTTCAGGAAATACTGAAAGCAATCTGAAAAAATTTGCAGCAAAAGAAGGAATTTTTTGTTTGAAAGCTTTTTGCCTTCAAGCTTTTTTTTTTAAAAAAAGCATCCTACTTTTGCATTACTTAAGTGAAATACTTAACACCCTTTTATTGGAAAGCAAACTCCTTCAGAGAAAATAAGAAGCACCGGAAGAAAAATTAAAATCTTTACATTAGATTTATTCTGACCTGGGCCTGGAAATATTAACAAAATCTAGTCTGAACATTTTTTATTTTATTTCCTGATAACACTAAAAAGTAGTGTTAAGGTCACTAGTGATTTATTTTCACAGTGCAATATGTCTGACTTTTTTTTCCTTAATTTTCATAGGTTCAACAAACTTGCTTTGGAGATAATTAGGAACACTTATACACTTTGTCCTTAAATTATGGATACATTCAGCTATAGCTGTATTGGAAAGTTGTTTTTTGGATAGATAGAAAATAAAGGTCTAAAATATTATTATATATATTTGCACACAGCAGAGGAGAAGAAAGACATTTTATCCAAAGGCACTCAGTGCAATTAGTATCACAACAGATTTTAAAATATTTTCTTTTATTAATAGTAGAAATCTTTACCTTCTAAAGTAATGCGAAGACGATAGAGCTTTTTTTTGTTTTGTGGGTTTGTGGGGTTTTCTTTGTTTTTGTTTTTGTTTTGTTTTCTGTTACCAGAACAAAACAGGTCACTCCTGAATTTAAAAAAGCCTTTTGGAATACAAGAATGTTACCTGTTGGTAGGGCTTTCTACTAAAATACAGGTCCTAGCTGAGATTAAAAAGACAACCCCCCCAAAAAAAACCCAACAAAACACCAAACAACAAAACAAACAAACCACCACCGCTCCCCCCAAATGGTATATAGTACCCAGTAGGGTAAGAGACTCATACCGAGAAGCCGTGGTTATCCTGCTCAGCTCAAGGGGATATATCATCCAGAATTCCAGAATCAAGCTAACAGGTGAGTTCAGACTTCAGATGCTGGAGAATGGATAGCAAAAAGCTGAGTCTCTATGTCGGGCACTGTGATGTTTTAGGCAAGCAGAACTATGAATGCTCCCCATGAGTTGCAAAGAATTCAGGGTACAAAAAAGTCAAAGTTGTTGTTTGTGTTCTGACCAAGAAGCATGCAAATCTAACAACGAAAAGTTACTATAAACTTCTAAGTTTGTAACTTAACTTCTGTCACTTATTCTCCACAAACACAATTTTGCTACTTTTCCCTCTCTCTTGTGATCTCTGACTCCAGCTGTCCTGATCAACAGGGATAACATACACAGGACAACAGTAAACAGTGACTTGTGCGTACTTAGGGCCTACGCTTACTATGGAGCACTGCCCTTTCTTGCTTGGGATGTACAGGCGCTTTCTAACAGTTTCATTTACTTCCAAGTAAAGGTGGACTCTTTTCTATTTAGACTTTAAGTTCTTCAGGACAAGGACTGTCTTTTGACACTTGGCAGCAGGCCTTGATTTTATCTTATTGCTAATTTTGATGTTAATGACACTTGCCTGGTGATAGCATAATGGCCTTTGAAAACAGACTGCATGAAACAAACCTTTAGTGTGATCCAGTATGATGATTTGATTGTTACTGCAGAACAAATAAGAGAGCACTGTGACGATGAAATACATGACGTGTGTGCATATTATTAATAGCCTACTTGACTGAGTCGTCATTTAACCCTGATACTTATCCCTTGCATGACGCTGAAAGCTGCAGGTGCTCTAGTGCTTTGAACTCGAGCTAATGAGCTACAATGAGGAGGATCCAGTATTTTGCGATCCCACGTATATCACAGTTGAAGCCTGGTACTTCCAAAGGAACTGAATGTTTCTTTTCAGGCTAATGGCATATATTTAGATGTTGTTGAATATATTTCTGCTTAGCCTGTACATTAGCCTTCAACAATATCTCAGAGAGTGTGAGTTGGTGTGTTTCCGGAGTTCTTATGTTCTAGTAATACTGTGAGACAAAGAGACAACATGTTTAATGATGGTAAAGGTAAAAATATGCCAGCAAAATGCAAGGAGATGGCAATGCTAAGCTAGTCAACTAAAATTCTTGTGTATGTATCTCCAAGTAATATATCACCAAATGGAACATCAAATCTAGTATTCTCTTACATGTTCAGGAGATCCATTTAAATAGTTCAGTAGTAAAGTCCATTTTTGTAGATCATTACTGTTAAATATTCATATCACAGTAATACATTCTTTATGGGTTTTATAGCTCTTTTCAGGTTTAAATTAGAATATGATATCATGTTAAGCTGAAAAATACATCATGTTTACTGAATGAGTTTGTAAATATTTTAAAAAGATTTTAGAGGAAGCTGGTTTCAGTTAACCAATAGAGACTGTACTGAGACTGAGAATGTGAAGCTGTGCAAAAATGGAGAGAACAGCTTGTAAGAAAACAGCCAGTGAACGTACAGGTAGTTACAGCCTCAACAGAGATGATCTAAGGAAGAGCTTAAAATTGCTGGGAGTACTGTACTTCTGATAACAATAAAGAGGACGGGTAAAAGAGCACTGCCACTGGCCTATCAGGTGTATGTGGGTTTATTTGCTTACCCCAAACTCACTTGTTACATGGAAGCTCCCCCTCCTTACCCCAGTGATGTGCCTAAGCTTTCTTGTCAAGAAATCAGACCATCTCATTCTCCCAGAGTGTTTCTTGAGCCCTACTTTACCCAGGTCTTTCCATAGCTATCTTGCAAATCTTATTTCGTTGAGATTTGTTGCAAAGGAAAAGAGCAATAAAACACATGAAATACAATATATTGAAATAGTGTCAACTATCAAACTGAATACGTATTTGCTTTATGAAAAACAGTATTTTTCAATGACATGCTATCCTTCACTTCTAGTCAGCACATTCTAGATGGAACAATCTTCAAGTCACCTTATATGTTCTTACTAATTATGAAAGCCCCTCCATTGTAAGTCACTGTGCTGCCTCAGAAACAGTCCGTCCCTGCATGCTGTGGCCCCCTCTCCATGCAAGGATATGAGAAAGTCCCTCACAAATGATGCCTCCCTCTGTAAAAGCAGAAGACATCCTTATCCAGAATGGAGCAGTTAGATCTTCTTAGTTTTTAGCTGAGTGTAAAATGGTTCAGACTAGGGATAAGGAGCCAATGCCAGCAATAATATATACCCTGGGATGTTTTTCACGTATGTGCCTACCTAATTCCTATGAGAAGTCTGCTCTATTCTCGATGTTAACAAAAATGCTGGTGAGACTAGTAGGAGTTTAGTACCTCTGCAGATAAAACCTGTGGACTGAGGGATGTAATTTCAGGCATCTAAGTTTGAAAAAACAAGTAGTTACCTCATTCCATATAAAAATCCAGAGTAAAATCACTGAAGGTGACTGATTACTTTGGGGCTAGTTGGTTCATTTCACTGTTGTTGAGTATAGATGCAGAAACATTTAGCTGAAAATAGAGCACTCACTTGGTGTAATCATACATTTCCTTGTGTAACTGTATTTGTTTTTGTCGCATGCCCTGAGAATTGGCATGACTGCTAATTTATGACTTGTCCCTGTAATTATTTCTAGGCACATTTTTCTTTGTGTCACTAAATCTATGCTGGAAACTAAACAACAATTATTTTTTTCCTAATTGAAACAAAGAAGTTTGATGATGAAAGCTTTGAAAAATATTTTCATAATAAATATAGCCTCCTCAAAAGGAGGTATCACCAGCCAGAAGGAAGGGAATAAATTAGAACAAAAAAACTGCAAGATTTACACCGTAATTGTGTTTAAAGGCTTTTCATGATATAGTTAGGTCATTGTAATTAAGAAGGATACATTTTTATTGAGAAATACTGACCAATCCTAAGATCAGGAAGCTTAATTTTAATTTCTGAATCTGCCTTTTATATGACCGTGGGCATTTCATTAATCATCTTTGTGCATAACTTCTGCTTCCATAGAAGACAAATGGGATATTTCATAACAAGTGTTAAGACCTCACTACATTTTTGAGACGGGATTTGCACAGCATGTATGAGCTATTACTACTAAATAGAAACACTAGTGAAAATGTCAGTGACTCCATTAGTGAGTTTTTTTGTTTCAGATGTTGCTGTCTGGGGAGCATTTAAGAGCGTAAGGAAGAAAGAATCTACCTTATTAGAGAAGACATACCTGTTATGAAACTGCTCTGAGCTTTAGAGCTCTTAAAAATATTAGATTTTTTTTCACTAAAGTCTGAACAGAATGGAAAATAACTTTGTAAGGCGTTTCTTCCAATTTCCCCAATAAGTTTATTATATGCATTATGTACTAAAGGTCAGAAGTGGCTTGGTTCCCATGGTGAAGCATTAGGAGAGCTCCTGGAGATTACCATTTACGTTCTGCCTCTCTTTGAGGATGCTCAGCTGAGAATATTGTGGGAGAAGCAGACAGCTTCCTGGAGACTTTTTTTGGCTTTTGTTTGGTGACTGTTGTCACAAGCAGATCTAGGCTCTAGAGAGCCTAACAAACTTCTCAGAGCACTCCTGGCTCCAGAGAATATTCAGCCTGCAGTCCTGGGTTTTGGATGATGTGTTGTAGTTTGGGATTAAAAAGTTTAGCAGAATTTTCCATATGGCAAATTATAGCAACCATACTCCGGACATTGTAAATCCACTTTATTTGTGTATTAAATGTTGCTGACTTAGGTTGATTTGTCCGAGCTCTTCATCTCCAGTAATGGCTATATACTCACTGGAGACCGGTGTGGTGTGGGAAGTTGTTAAATATGAAGGGAGGGGAAATGGATTAAACCAGTGAGAGGTTGCATGGTCATACAGGACTGTAATTCTATTCCCTTCTTCCACCTATGTACCCTTTGCAGGTGGGCTTCAGGAGAGATATGAGCATGACTTGGAAGTTACTTAAAGGATTTATTATCACAGGATAAAGATGAACAGTGTATTTATGTGAGCATCTTTGCCAGAATAGAGACAGTGAGGATGATATGAAAGAGGAGTAGATTCAAGTTGTTGATAAAATTTATGGAGACAGTGTCTCAGAGAATTGTACAATTATGGTGGGTGTACACAGTTTAAAATTATTGACTCTTCGTATTGGTTTGAATACTGTTCTGTCCTAGAGACTTCCTGGTGGTTGTTTGCAAAGTAAATTCCCTAGAGGAACACTCCTTAATATCTAAATGCTCATATGCTGTTTCTTTTAATACAAGTACCCAAAGCAGAAAGAAGTAACATATCATAGAAGAGAACTAGGTAAGTGGGAAGTCATTAAAAGATGAGAGAAAAGAGAATCAAATATTCAGTTTTTCTAAACAGCTTCATACCAAATAAAACCTATTTCCAAAATCACCATTAGAATTATTTCAATGTACCTACAACAGAAAGGTGCAAATATTTGTATAAGTTCAAAAGAATGGCCCTACATTTGCTCTAGTGTAAATGAAGAAAGAATTTCTTTCTCTCCTTATTTTTATTTTTCAGAGGTAGTTTTAATTGAATTAATATTGCCTACTAGCCAGTTATCTTTATTCTTTACCTTTCTCTTATTTTCAGTTACTAATACTTCTCTTTTGACTTGCTTCGTTATACACCAGTGAAACAAGCCTGAACAGTACATACTGCCTACAGAAGTTGCCCTGGATTAGCTACAGAGGATGACAGTACAGAAGCTGGTTTTTATAGTGATAAGCTCACCCTTATAACTTGTAATAGCACTGCTGAAACCAGAAAACATTTGTTTATAGACCATGCCCTAGGCTGTATGGTATTCCTACTCCAACCGACTGAAGAAAGCACCCAATTTTTTATACTCATTCAGTTCCTTAAGTTTTGGCTGCCGTGAATCACAGGCATAGAACCGTGCTGTATTCTAACAACACCAATCAGATTTTAAGTTCAGACTGTAAATTAGACTAGATATGCCTAGAATCAATGAAAGTTTTGCTAGTGAAGTTACTACAGGACTGGGTTTTGTGTTATGTACCTGTATGTCCACTGACAGTAAAGCTTTTATGGACATTAAAATTTCATTGATAATTAGAAGTAGATTAATTAATTTGGATAAACAAAAACCTGACATTCTATCTACACCATTAATGTTCTTAAAGATCATTTTTAAACAAGCCTATCTTAGGAAGTCTTTTCTTGCAATTTTCCCCATCAAATTTCACATAAAAGAAGCCCTGATTATTTCAGTGAGCACGGTAAGATAAACTTTTGAACTTTGGATAGTTTTGCAAACAATATTCAGACATCACTGTTTATTAGAACTGGGGTTTGTCCGTCTGAACTGTCTCTTGTCCTCTTGACTGTAACACTGAGATGAAATAGCAACCTTGAGAGAATCTTGCTTCCAGTGTGATTCAACTGAAATTAGCAAAAGTTGTTTTGATAACTGTGATTCCTCATGTCAAAAATTGTGTAAAGTAAACCAAACCAACCTATCTTGAGTGTTCCATGTTTAGATTATATCCTAAATATATTCACCACTATTGATAAAAGGGAGAATTTTCTCAGGCTTTATTTCTGCATGTGGTAACAAAATAAGCTACTAATTAGTACAAAACAGTTCCAGGGAAGATTGCATGCAATACAAGTTTCTGATTGTATTTCACCTGATGGTACTTGAGTCCCTTTTCTAAAAATGTATCTTTTTAATAGCTACTTCTGTCTATTCATATATTCTGAGTACCCTGCTTTCAGAGGGACTTGCCCTACTGTTGGCTGAGCCAGAAACCATAAATAAATCAAGAAAAAGTCTGGACTTAGGTTGAGGTTTTTTTGTGTGGTGTTTTTTTTAAAGCAATTGGAGCTTGATTGATTCCAATTATAGCTTTCCTCTATGAGTGAGCTGCAATCAAGGGTTTCTTTCAAGATGTTTTTCTTCAATTTTATTCCATTTTTCTCTAAAAAGGTGAGTTCAGGCTTGTGTAGAGATGAACCCGAGAGCGCTTCAGCTGGCACTTTTAAATTGACGGGATTCTGGATTTTCAGAAGAGAAACTGAAAGAGGCTGAAACCCAGCCCTCTGCATAGGCTAGCTACTGGTAGCTTGTTATATGCTACAAGTGTCATCTGGTTGTTGATTTCTACTTAAGAAAAAAAAGAGAGCTACTGAGGGAATAAATCCAAATCATTATTTCTCTGTCAGTTGGGTATGCCTCCAGAAGGAACATATTACCAGCTTACTCATATCTTGGTCAAACATTGTTTGATTATTTCTTTTTTTTGTAAACCCAACTCTCACAGTTACAGGAGCTGCTAGCTAAAACTCCTGTAACTAAAAACCTGGGGTATTTTCCTCATGTATAAAACATCACTGAGACTTTAAGCTTCTTATTGTCCATGAGAACTGAAAACTGGAAAATTTAAGCTGTTCCTCAGACTGAAAGCCTGCTATGTAACTTTGTTGACTGCTTTTTGCTTACAGCAAGAGTTAAACCAAGAGCATTTCAAGTATTTGTTGTCTTGGTTTAGTGGCTAATCCAAAAGGAGAATCCGTTCAGGGTAAAAAGATGTATTGAGCTCTCAACAAAATAACTATGGTTACTTGCTTTATTTTCTTTGGTCTTGATAAAAACTTTTCAGCTTTAATGAAAGTCTCTCATGCCTTTTGGCCTTTTTATAGCTTTTGAATAAATTACAAGGAAAGAGCTTCTGTACTGGATTTATCAATAACAATTTCTAAGAGTTCTGTGTTTAAAAAGTGTCAAGATGTAACATAGCTTCTGATTGATTGTCAGGCTTGTTCTTTAGCTCTAATCTTCTGCAAAAGTATTAACAATATAAACCTTTAATTTTTATTTTTTTTCCTGCACTGGTATAATTAATTTGTTACTGACATTTAAGCTCTCAGCTCAGACTGGTGAGGGATGCTTATTGTAAATTGCTGTATTGAACAGGAATAGTATGTGTGAAATTATTTTTTTTTTTATTACAGCAGCATCTAGAGGCTCTATCTGAAATTGTATTTCCTCTGCTAGACACTGAACACACAGTCAGAGACAGTACCTGCCCTACTACACCTCCAGCCTCATGTAAAAAAACCCGTAACAAAGACAAACCACCAACACTCAAACATGTCACACGGGTGATGTTCTCAAATTAAAATAAGCTCAAATAAAAATAAACACATTTTGATGTTAAGAAAAGTATGATCTTGGAGGCAGCAACATTTTGATTGCAAGAAACACAGACCCTTTTTCTGAGACACATATTTCCTAGTCAGTCAAAGAGCCAATGCCAAAAGCTGGTTCAGCTGCAAATTCTTTTGGGCAGGGTTTCTGACTGGCTTACCAGTTCCTAATTGCAAAGGCTTATAAGGTTGCTATCTCATACATCGGACTCTTCTGTGAACTTTTAATATTGTTGACAATGATTTAGTCAACTATTTTTAAGAAAGTTGATGTACATGCAAAAAACATCTTTCCCCGATTTAGGATTTGAGTAAGAACTTGTTCCATTATTAAAACGGCAGGCAGTGACATTTTTATGGTGACTATCAAGCTGAGAAATGGGATAGATGTGGAAATAATGTTTCACTAGAACTTTTGTCTCTAACAGAGTAATTCATAAAAATTGTCTTACTTAAGACATTTGGGAATGAATATGGAGATTAAGGATAACTGGTTCCAAAAACTTCTTAGAGAGGGCAACTAAAATTTAACTTGTGGCAAGAGCTACGGAATTTAAGTTATGAGTGTGACCAAAGGATGACATTCAAGTTTGTCATGTAGTTGTAAGAGCAGCATAGCTGAGTATTATGGCTGTGCATGTGTGCACATGCAGTGCACCTGAGACATAAACTTCCTGCTTTCCTTTGATTCCAGGTGCAGGATGTCCCCCAGTCAATCATCTGCATAAGTGAGACAATAAACTGATTTGAAACAACAGATCTACTTGAGCAATGGGATCAACTGAACTGGTGGCTTTCACAACAGCATTGGTCTAACTGGTGCAGGAACTCTCCAGTTGGGAATCTCAGGTTGTCCTGGAGATCCCACAGGCAGCTTCTGCTGTGTTTATGCTGATTTGTAGTTTTACATGTGTTGATTAAGAACCTGGCTTTGTCATGGAGACTCTGCAGGTAGTTCCTGCAGCAGAACTGGCCAGGTTGCACCTAACTAAACCACTTGCAAATGGTCCATAGAAACTGTTCCTGCAGGTGCAGAAATGGTCACATAGTGTAGTGTTTTGTACATAGTTAAGACAGGTGGGTGCTATTTTCCACATTAATCAGTAGCAATGGATCATGCACATGCTGGGTGTTCATGTAGAGCTGACAACAGGATTGTCAGATTTCTGCAAAACCAGTTTCCCACTGAAGGTGTTGTTGCAAGTATCCTTGCAACAGAAACTTCACTTGCCGTACAGAAAGCAACCATCATGTTTGAGAGATCTGATTCCTAAAGATACTAATAAATTAGTTTTCTTTAACAGTCACTCTGTCCTATGTCTTTGTCCAACAGACTCAAGAGTGGGGTTAAGACTGGAGTATCTACTCCAGTGTGGAAGTTGTAATCACTACCCACAAAGAGAGGCAAAATTGAAGATACGGCAAGGCAGCATGGAAAAAAAAGTGTTAAATGGATCAGACTCTCCGTGAACTAAAAGTATCTATCTTTCTCTAGGTGTTCTTATTTCTCAAGAGGAAATCGCAGTGTATAGTTATAGGTAAAGGAATACAAGTAGGTATAAAGTATGTAGATTCAACTAACAAAAATCTCATTCTGCAGAGTCAGAAATGAAATTTTGTTAGTACAAGACTTGAATGGCATGCAAGGATAGAGATACTGGATTTCACACTCTACAGTTACTTGATAGGTCATGATGATGGCATCACATGAACAGCCAATATGCTGTTTGGTAATCATGATTTCACTTGTGATTGGGGTAATGAGAGGAATTACTTCCCAAAGTAACTTTAATTTACATAATCAGAAAGAAACCCAGAAACTTAGTCATTTTATGTGGAGAGAATCATTACTGTTCAGATACAATAATTCTTCTAATTCTGAAATTAATTTGCATTACCTGGATTTGGTTTTCCGGTTTGATATTGTCTTGAATTGAAAAACCTGGAATAATAAACACCAGTAAAAAGCCATGTTCATGTTCTATAGGTTAACAAAGACTAGGCAGTAATATTGGACTTTAAGCTTTGTGCTGAGAATGGATGTGACAGATCCTCAGCTACTATCACATGTATTCAACAGGGCTATACCTATTTTACTGATAGAGGGTTTGTCTGGAAGTCCGCCAAAATTCATGTCACTAAACAATTTCCTTGTTCACATTTAGCAACTGTTTAACAAATTGATTAGTTAACTGATGGCATTCATACATTTCCTAGAAAGCAGCTCTCTACCGAATTTGCCACAGTCCTGATTATTCATTAATAATATAATTAAAAGTACTTAAATTAAAGCAAGAGTGAAAGAGGCCTTATGGCAATGTAGTGTTTTACCTAGTTAACCTAGCACCAATTCAGTGTTATTTTTTCATTCAATTCTTCTTGGCCTTAGCAACAGTGTGCTTTTACTTGTTCAAAAAGTATCTACCAGATAGATGTGAGGCGCACTTGATTTTCATATTTTTTTAAATCTGATTTAATGAGTTTGGGGTATACAAGATAGGATTAAAGATTTGTAGAGCAGCAGTTAACTTTTAACAAGTCTATGTAAAATGCAGCATAAATAGAAAATTAACTATACTAGTCACAGACTGATAAAGACCTATTAGATCATTTTAACTGTTCTTTTAAAATTTACACAGAAAAAAGCTTACTCTTGAATTATTGGTATAAGTTGAGTGCCAAGATCTTCACAGTGAAACCATTTTTCAAAGAGGACATTAGTTGATTCTCCAACATAGTATCTGAGAAAGTAAAAACATTAGTCAATCATTTTATTAACTAATTGACCAGGCAGTGTCAGTCTTTTCAAGAAGATAGTTACTTGAAGTTGTGTAAGAGCATGTCATTCTCAAGCTTGGTGTACTTTATTCTGAAGAATGGTTATTTATGGAAGATTTCTGTTTCCCTGGTTAGCTGACTTGGTGGGTGGGGTGCCCAACCTTCTGTGGAGGGCCTTGTAGTTCTGCTGATCAACCACAGAGAAGTCATCAAATCCCTTTAGCAAACTTTCCAGATTTAATCCTGGAAATGATTGGTGCCATAGTCCCTTGGGACCAATAACTCTCACTTTGCATGTAGTTACTGCAAAAATAACTGGCCCCAAATACTGTTTCCAGTAACTGCTTCCGTGCAGCTATGAAATAAATGTTCATATTCGAGAGAGTCGGCTTACTTATTGCCCATGCGTGGACTGATAAGAAAACAAGATGGCTTATGGACTTGTTTGCAAAACATAGACAGTTGTCTGTTGTATGAATTTGGGAACTGTTATTTAGCTCTTAGTGCTTCACTTGCATTATTTTATGTTTTAACAAATAAATAAATTGTGCTGAGATCAGCAGGTCAAGGTTGCTGTAATTTATGGAATGGCAAACACAGAATTTACCTACAGATTTAAAAAAGATTGCACGGACTGGCAAAGGAGTGATGCTCCAGTACAGTCACTCATACTGTGACTGATTGTAAATAACTCCTAATGTGTCCTTTGAGTTAAAGTCACTGCAATGTGTATTTGAAGAGAGAAACAAGACTTATGTAATTACATTTTGGATATCTGTGTATTCATGTCTGTCTTATGTATCTATACCCATATTGTCCAGAAACTTTCTAAGAGCTCCCCAGCCCCTTAAGTTTTGCAAAAACAGGGTACACAGAATAACGTTATTAATGCCTCCAATATGGAAAAAGCTGTGCTACAAGCACAGATTTTGAACACAGAGAATCTATAGAGAAGGAAAATGTTACAAATGTCTTGGTTGGGAGAAGGCTTTGCACTTGGGAAGGACTTTGCACCTTACTAGGTGTTAAAGAATCCAACCACACACCTAACATCAAACTTCATTTCTGTACTCATTTGCCATAAGATTAAGGTTAGCTAGTGCATTTTTCTTATGGTACAAAGCACGAAATTCACTACTTAGCCTGAAACACTAGGGCAGGCTACTTATTCTTTACCTGTACAGTAACTGGCATGCTAGGGGCTCTGATTTATGACTGAGGCTTGTAGGCATGATAAATAATGGAACAGTAATGTAATATTAGACCTTGAGTCACCATACTTCCAAGTTCATTATGACTTCCTCTTGTACAGTCTCTGCTTTATGTGGCTGGGAGTGAAAACACTTTGAGAAGATGAGGGGTTCTGGTTGTAAATCCCCATCTTTCCCAGGAGAACAGAGAGAGGCAATGTATGTTCAAAAGTATGACATGATTGTTCACTTCCAAAACTTCAGGTGCCTTTTTTCATCATGTCAGTGTGAAAACAAGGGCACTAAAAACCTCTCAGTGATTTGTTTCCAGGCACTTGATTAGATCTTTTAAATTTGCTTTGTTAATCCAATCATTTTTTTCCACCTGCAAACCATATGGTAGCTTTTGGTTTAATTTCTCCACAAGAGCATGACTATATTGGAGTGCAAATCTCTAGATCTACCTGGGATCCCTAAAAAGGCATTCATCATCTCTCTAGCTCATACCATTCCCTGGCTTCATGTACAAGGTTACCTAGAGCTACTTATGTTCCTTTATTACAAATAAATACTGTTATCTGAATAGCTGGCCCATTGTTTCTAGCTCAAAATATCTTTCTACTAATGCAAGGGCTCATGATCCACAGACCTGCAATGAAAGGAAAGAAAAAGGACAAGTGCATAGGTGAACAATGTTTTCAATTAACTGGATTTGTCTTTAGTTTGGAAGCCAAGCAGGCGTTTTTTTTTTCAATGGTCCATTTCTTAGTTTTTTATATCTTTCTTTAGTTTGTTTGTTGGGTTTTTTTTAATGAAAAAGCGTATACTTCTACCTCTACACGTTCGCAATCTTCCTGCTGTGACACTACCCATGCAACAATCAAAGCCATAGGCAAAAGGACAGAAACAGTACATTGCAGATATTGCCCCAATTTTAAATCTTTGCAAATTACATGAATAGCTGTAAACTCTCTTTGGTCAGTTGTATCTAGTTAATATCAAAACAGCTTTTCCAACTTGGCTTAATGTTACCGCTGTAACTTGCCTTCTTAGACTTACGAATTCTGTATGACCACAGGACAAGGCTTAGCCTGTCTCCCAGTAGAATACAGAATAAACCTCTCATTTCTCTGAAGATGTTGTTCTCATAAGGCAATAAAAGCTAGGCAGAGGTGTGTACAATGTAGAGGGGTTAGTGTTAAGAAAATTGACTTCTGTTTCCAGCTTCCCACACACTTGCCAGGAAAGCTGCTCTTCATCTTTTGGTTTCAGTGCTTACAAAGGAATTGATGTTCTGCTTGCCAGAATTGATTAAAAAAAAAAAAAAAATTCTGATTTGTGTTGTTACTGAGCTCTGTGATTTTAAAACTTAGACGATAGTAGTAGGCAATACATAAGTAGATAGCAATAACCACATCATGCATTTAAGACATTTCAAGCTGTTCCTTATTTAACTAGATCAAATGCTAAATGAGATCTCTGTTTATGTGCATATAGATTAATAGATGTGTGGATAAAATTAGTACAAAATTTCCAGGGTGAATCTGATAAATTATCAGGAAAATAAAATTCAGTATTGTATTGACATGAGAAATTAGTTTCTGATATGAATCCTAACAGATCGGCCAGCAGTTTATACTTCACCTGAGCCCGTCAATTTCTGTCTTTAATCTTTCCCTCTCAATCACAAGACCCACAGTGTCTGCGTATCTCTGAGGAGAATGAGGTATCCTAGCAGGTAGGAGGAACATCTATTCAAAGAAATGGGAAAGCATCAGTGTCAAGAAGTCTTTATTCTTTGTGTTGTCCTTCCTCTGCCCCCCAACCTGCAAAACCCTCTGCTCCTTGCCCCACTTTTCCCCTACTCTTTGTTGATCCTGTATTGCTCCTTTGCAGCTGTACCCACTTTGGTACCAACAACCCAGCAGATACTGTTTCTTCCTTTCTGAGTGAATGATGACCATTGACTCCACAATCAGCACTGCCTTTATTGCAGTCACGTGACCTCCTCCAAGTTTGATCGTCATTGCTAGACACAAATGAAAAAAAAAAAATCTAACCAGTTACTCATCTGGAATTTATAAATTTACTGCAATTTCTGAGTAGCAGAAATGGAAATAAAAAGCAAGTTTGTTGTCAGCTCAAGAAAAATGTCTAAACTAATCAACCACATGTACCCTTCCAAACACAGTGAGCACCTGTGATTTCATGATGAGGAGTGTTATTCTCTCCAGAATAACAAATATGAGGGGCTGCTTACTCATGCAAGTGACAAAGTAAATAGGCAACATTTGGGTGAGAGAAGTCTATTACTGAGGTTTGAGAATAAACCTTTTTCTAGCAGCTATCTGACTATGTAGGAAGGTGGTAAGCCTGTAGTGTTCTTCAGCACTACAGATTTCTTAGCCAAGCTTGGGCGAGTCATTACAATTGCTCTGACTGCAAAACAGAGCTAATGATAGTGCCTCACCAGGACTAGTGTCAGTCTTCACACTAAGGATAACGTGTGTTCCTTTTCATTAATGCTTTTGGTACATGCCAAGATCTCAGCTAGATGTATTTCTCCAGTATGAAGTGTATTACCAGATTTTCACCATCTATAGGTTTGAAAACACAGATCTGTATCTTTCAGTGACATCAAGCTATTGGGGATAATATGTCTTTCATTTTAAAGGCTGGCCCCACTAGATCCTTTCAAAGTCTGAGTGCAGTTCAAGCTTGTGACAATAATAATGAATGGCAGCTGTAGTACGTCTAATAACTTGTAGTAACACTAAGTAAAATATCTACTCATGCTTTCATTAAGGGCACTGCAATCTATGCTTTAGCAAGTCCACTACTATAAGGAAAAACAACTGACTGCAGCTGGATACGTTTTATCCATATATTGCTCCTTTAAAACTATTCTCGTATTGTGATGGTTGCAAATGCTAGATGTGTGAGGACTAAAGAAGGCTGAAAGTAGCTGAAACTCTTTCACAGTTCTAGGCAGTTCGCTTAATGGCATATTTGAGTGGGTGGGCAGTATCTACTTGACAATGTGTAAACAAATGATTACTTGAATACACAGGGCAGATTCCATGTCATGCAGGGGAATAAGAATTTTTCTCGATATGATTTGACTACCTGAATGGGTATCCCCAATGCTTAGAAAGATTTTTATCTGTTATTGAAATAATGAAATGTTGAACACAGTGTATTGTAGTTTGCTGTTAATTACATGGAATTTGCTATACTGCATTCAAGACTTTTAAAATTTTTCTTATCCTGATGCATCTCTTGCACAGCAAGGATAAATTGATTTTTAAATTATTAATTAAATATTCATTTAACATGTACAATAATAACAGAAAAACAACCCTGTTTTACCTCCCCTTCTCGGATGACAATGTCTTTTTGTTTCCCATTTTCAATTATCTTCAAACACATATCTCCTTTAACCTGGTAAAAAAGCTGAAGGAATAGGAAAGTAACGTTAAAGCAACTACTCCAAAACATTCCGTACTTCATATTCTGTACATAAATGATACATGTATAAATACATTCAATCTGTAATTGCAAATACTTACATTTTTTTTCTAACCATAAATAGCAGACTTCCAACCTTTGCTGTTTTGAAAATGTTACTAAATACATATTATTTCCGTTATCTTACATACATTTGACAATCTAAGAGGTCTGTAACTGCTTATAGAGCTATTCTGTGAACCCAGTGGAATTCCGTTGCACTGTCTTTACTCCTGAGGATTACTCTGTGGGGCCGGGACATTATGGTTCAGACATCCGTTAATTGCCCTGTATATAAAGCTTGTTTTCAGATGTAGCAGGGTCTTCACTACTGTATTCAGTCAAATTAAATGTCACTTTTCCAAATAAGCTCCAAATATGCATGCACAGGTTTTTTGGGTTTGTTGTTTAATTTTTAATGGGGCTTTCTCATTTGGGAATAATTGCCCATTTGGAAGCTGTTCTGCTTTATTTCTGTGGATACTCTCAAAGCCCAGCAACAGCTGCTCCTCTTCCTACTGTGTATGTAAAAGGATTACATTCGAAGCATATGTAAGGACAGAACCACTGAACCCATAATTCTGTCTTCAATGACCTTTCCACAGCTCTGTTTTCAGAGTAGTTTTGTGGGGGCTCTGAGGGGCTCTGACCTAGCCTCATGCTTCATGGCAGAACTGTGCTATGAACTGTAAGCAGGTCGGTCTTTGACCTGGAATAATGAGCACATTTTTCCTCATGTTATATAATACAGAGCAATATTACTTTAATAAGTCAACTTTTCTGCCACTCTCTGCCAAGCTTCTATATGCTTTCCATGCATATCTAGTCGTCTGCCATATCTAGAAACTAAACATTAATTCATATAACTGCTAGTACAGCTGAAACTGTCTGAAACATGATTACAAGTTAGAACTATCATGAAAATAATTTTATTTATAGTAATGCACTACAATTTTGGCAAAATAGAAAATAAATAAGGGAAAAAAGAAACCACCAAAGCATATAAAAATCCCAGACTAAACCTTTTCCAACATTAGAAACAATCAATTTTTTGAATCAGGATTATTCCAAAAGAGTTTTGAAATACTATTACATGTCCCTGTACTAGTATTCAAGAAACACCTCTATGAACATAAGAAATAATAAATATGCTGTCAAGGGAGTGAAATATTAGAGAACTGAAGATGTACTGGAAAAAAGCTGATGCTGAGAGCTCTTACATGAGTGAAAAGTTCACCTTGTGCCAGGGATATCACCATGGATAAATTTTAACTCTTATCAAGATGGCCATGGTGCCAGGCTACTTATCCTCCTTGCACTCCATTTCCCATGTTCTTTTCCTGTCATTTTCTTTGGTGTTACTGAATAACCATACAAAATGCTACAGCAGCCCTCGTTACAGAGCACATCAGGCAGGGCTAACTGCTCGTTGTATGACATAAAGTGATTTGAGTGGGGAAATGATCTCTCCTTCATTTCAGAAAAGACTCATCTAAGACCGTAAAGTCCTGATGGATTATCACACAGGCCACTGGTAATAGGGCACTGGTAATGCTGAAATTGAAAGGTCCTTTTTGAAATGTTGAGCTTTGGAGTATTATCTTCCCTATAACTACTGAGGGAGCTATTACTGCACACATGCACAGGACATGTAGGTGAGGGAAAGGACAACAGAGGCAGAGTTTTATTCTGCTTGCAACTGTGAATCATGCAGCTAAGCAAACCTTCTGGTAATGGAAGACTGGAGAGGGGAAAGGGGCAATCCAGTTCAGTATTCGAGCATCAGAGTCATAAGTAAAGATTCTGAAGACTAAGTTTTGAATTAAAAGAACTGTTTTGCAATGGGAAAGGAGGAATGAGGTGGGCTACACATTGTCAATAAAAGTGTTTTTCTGAGTGATTTTAAATAGTACCTTTCACAGTAAATTATGGTCTGTTCTTCAAAACTTTTTTTTTTTTTAAATGTCTGAGTGTTTCAGTCATCCATAAATCATCTGATGTAACTGTGAATAATACAAGTGGCACTAGTTACTGAATCTATTGCTATGCTTATATTATACCTTGAACTTTTATCAAGAAAACTGTCAACTGTTTAATGTCTCACTGAGTTACAGTCCATGCCCATTTCACAGGACACACTGGCAATACAGTACTGCTGGAATGTTACTTTTTTCTAAATGCTGACCGAGATTTGCCTTCTGGGCACATCTAACCCTTTCCTAAATATCTCCTGGAAAAATCAAGGCCTGAGTAAGGAAGTACTGGTGTGTGGGTGGTGCATGCACACATGTATGTATATACACAAATAGGTATGTGTAGATAGATAAGATAGTAAGTCAGCAGAGTTCATGCCACCTGAAAAAATAATCTCTCCTAATTGGTCTGGTTTTACTGGGATAATATGGTATCCATTCTCCACAGCAGAACTGAAAACTGAGGAAATATGCAACATTTTCAGTCTATTAGCATCCTACTAATGACGAGGTCTCTTGTTATGTGTAATATATATATATATATATATGTGTGTGTGTATATATATCCTTGCAGAAAAGCCTAGATTTGTACATTGCTACTGCATAATGGGTCAAAATTGGAATGGATTTGTCTTTCTGAGTGAAAAATATGGCTCAAGGAAGAAACAAAGGTTGTTCACCGGTCTTTTTTTTGCTTTCTGTTACTGAATGTTCTTATCTGTTTATTATTATTATACTTCCTTCTTTTTTTCCTTTCATTCTCCAGACTTTTGCCTTTTGTTTAGCTTTCCGGCTAACAATGTGGCATCTTTGCATTATGATTACTCTAAAAACACCTCCTCTTATTACTTCTCAACCTACCTCTAGAAGTTATGAGCCACCTAGAAGTCATTCTTTACACTAAGGATAACATTTTTTCATAACATAGCTCAATATGATCATTAAAACTGCAGTTATACCTATGAAAACTACACTGAAAGTCCCTTAAGACTGAGTTTGTTTTCTGACTCATTTAATTTTCCTTAAATTCTCTTTACTGTAGGATAATTACATCCTCCTTCCTTAGTCTGCTTCAACCTTCTTGATTATGCTTCAAATATGATAGTACTGTGTTAAGCTGCAGTGAAAGGCAGCATGACCAGAGATGAATCAATGTCAAGTCTGTAAAGAGGTATTTCACCCAATTATGAAGACTCATAAAATAAATAATGCAGGCATTTTTGGAAAGGATAGGTGGAGATGCAAAGAATTGGGAATTCGCTATTCCCTTCAGTGAAGCTGCTTGTCTTGATAGAAACTCATTTCAACAGGGTAAAAAAAAGTGTGGACACTACCTTAAAAAGAGCACTACCACCCCTGCCGTATTAACGTGGTGAGAACAGTATTGCTCCTTTGTCTAGGTATGTGTATCCTAGCAGAGTAAAGAAGGAAGCATGCAGGAGGGGAAGAACTCAGTATTTTTAATTGGTTTGTATAGGCCAATTAAAAAACAAGTATTTTACTTTATGTACAGTAATGTATGTAATTTAATTTAGATCCACCTTTGATATCAAAATCTGCCTAGATGTAGGAGCCCAGAGCACTGAGGGCTTTTGTAGCTGGGAGCTTATTCACAGACCTCTAAATATACCTGCAAGTGTACTTTGAATACTGACTGCTTCTGAAACTGGAATTTGGGATTAGCTCTGATTTGGCATATCTGGCTTGTATTGCTTGTCAAAATGCTAAATACTAAATTAATTTGCAGAGCAACTCAAATTCTGATGTGGGAGTAGATCCTGGGTGTTCTCCAGACTTCAGAGGCGACTGATCTATTTGAGCACAGAAAAACAATTTTCTTCTTCTTTCATCACAAGGTTTTTCAGCTATCAGAAGTATAGAAGCCAAACAGATGAGAAAGGTAGAGAAAACAATGTTGTGGGTATTTTTCCCCTCTGCTCATTTACATGTCATCTGTGAAACCTAAATACTAGCCCAAACTCATCCCAACGGTTTTATGCAGCAAACCAATTTCTGAAAACACAATCTCTTTCTGATGAAAAAAAGATCATCACCCTTATTACTTTGTAATAGAAGCTTTTTTTCTTATTAAAATATTCAGAGTCTTCACCAGATAAATAAAGGGGGGGGTTAAATGTAAAGAAGCAAAAAGGTTTCTCTTGTTTTGCTGTGATTCATGTTCTCAGTTTTATTTAGGAGATAAGCACCACAAAAACTACCTACTGGGAATGCTTACTTAGCCCCTCTTTCTCCTCTTTAGGCATCCATTATTGCCATACAATGCAAAGGGAGAATTGAGTTGCTAGGGAAGAGTTTCTCAAAAGCATGCTGACTAGAGTGCAACATATGCTAGAAGAAGGGGTCAGGCTTCATTTAAGCAGGTAATTTGTCAGCAACTGGAGCTAAGTCTTACTTGTGGTGTGTGTGTGAGGGGGAGAAAAAGAGAAATCAAAACTCAGGTTAGAAAACTCAGAGAAGCTGTGGTAGATGTGACCTCAAATCTGTACCACGTTTCAGAGCAAGGTGTTACTTTTTTCACAGAAAGAGTGGTCAGACAGTGGAATAGGCTGCCCAGGGAGGTGGTGGAGTCACCATCCCTGGATGTGTTTAAGGGTCATTTAGATGAGATGCTGGGGGATATGGTGTAGGGGAGAACTCTGTAGAGTAGGGCTGATGGTTGGACTCGGTGATCCCAAGGGTCTTTTCCAACCTGAATGATTCTGTGATTCTATGATTCTGTATCTCAATCAGACCATGTAAATATGCTAGAAGAAGCTGAAGAGATTGGCCAAGATAATTAAAGGAGAGGGAATTTTTGTTCTGAAAATCCTCTTTAGGACTGCAGTGTAAGGGCTCTGATCTGTGGGGCTCCATCAGTATTTAGGTGGCTGTATCCATAGGAAACGATCTAGATGCTGAGTGTAGAAATTCAGAGTAAAATACACACGGCACAATGAGAAGCAGAGATTTTAAAACCAAGCAAAATATTGTGCCAATGCAAATATGTTGCAGGTGGTAGATGAAAGGCTGATTTGAATTTCTCTGCATGGAACTGCACTGTTTTATGTAGACTCAACATCAGAATATAAATTGTTAAATTAAAGTCAGCTAGTTGAGATTCATTGTGTTTAAGTGGTGGACTGAAGTATGTAAAGAGACAGGACCCTAAACACTTTTCTGATCCTCGGTTTAGCTGTTAGCATATATTGCTTTCCCCCAAAGCAGCCCGCATGATGCAGTAAATAAAATCTGAAATTCTTTTACTACAGATAATCTTTGTTATGATTGTGGGGTTTGTCTGTCATTAACTTCCTCCAAAATCTACCATTCCCTTCAGTTTTCAGTTACCTTATTTCTTTGGAAGTTATATAATGAATTTATAAGATAAGATTAGAAGGTTTCCTCCCCTCCCTCAGGCTTTGCAAGTGAGCAAAAAGGCAGTAAATACACCATGAAGTCTCTGAGCTGTGTAAGCGCCAAAACCCTTCTTGTCACAAATGCTACTGAAAAGTTCAAGAGACAAAAGTATGTTGAGGACCGTTCCCTGGTACCTGGAATGCACCTGCTACCCCATAGCCATGTGGGCTTGAGCATCATGTCAGGACTGCCACAGAAGCTTTAACTGATCTCATCAAGTTGCACAAGAATTGTAGTCACTAGTCCATATAATGCAAGGCTCTCTTGACAAATGAGGTACGTTGGAATAATGATTCATTTGAAAACCTCACCAGACTGGCTATATAGCACTAACACTTTATTGTTAGTGCATAAAGTTTTGTTTGTATAGATATATACGTCTATTCTCACAGCAGGTTTTTTGCCATGTTTCAACAGAAGAAGCATTTCCCAAAGCAATTCAGTTTCATTTTGAGAATGAGTCTGATTTAGAGGCAGAGAACGTTCGAGTTGACTCTGTTCTGATGGAGAAGGGAGCAAGGGGCAACTTAACATTTTCAAACAGGAAAAAGACTGAATATGACACAGTGCTAAAGTCAGGCCAAAGAATATGAATGGTTTATCTCTTGTAAGGTGCAGCTTGATTTGATTCCTTATAAAACCTGTCCAGTGGAAAACAATGTCTCAGGTGTGAGGCAGGACTTCTGTGAAGAACGACAGCAAATAAATACTGCACAGAAAATTAAGAAGGAAGTGAGGTAGTACACAGAAAACTAAGAGGGAAGAAAATGTGGAGTTACATATTTAGGAAACTTCTGCTTGTTGAGAGGAGAAAAAAAAAAAAATGTGCGAGACTTGTTATCATTTTAGCCTAAATGACTGTTCAGGAGATAATCCTAAAAGGCTTTGAAGAGAGTCCAAATCAAGCTTCCATTTTTTCTCATAATTAGCCAGTCAGAACTGATCTTCCTGATTCATCTGCACATCAACTGCACCAGCAACGAACAACTCAGGAGCAGGAGGATGCTCCTAAGCCCTTGTCTCTGCATGTGAACCCCTTGCTGCTGTGAACTGCTGGCTGACAAGTGCAAGTTGTGCCACAGGACACACTACAAACTGTGTGATAACAGGCATAAAATAACGAGTGAACAGGTATAAAAAATTCTAAATTTAACTTTCTTTTCTAAACTAACACCTCTTTACTATAGGAGTAATACTAGTAGAATAGCATCAGCTAAATTTGCATAAAGAATTTGTGGGGTTTCGCATTCATGATCTGGCCTGCTATCAGAATGCTTATACAGTTTGTCTTTCAAATTGTCACTCAGGATATAAATGACCTTTTACCTGACAAAATAATGAGCTGAATATGGTTTTGAATGGGTGTTTTTAATCCAAAATTTAATTTAGAATGCCCTTTTATTAGGATATTCTCTGCCTCACGATTCTTCTCTAATGAAAAACATGGATCTAAATTAGATCACAGGAAGGTGCAAATGTGTCTGATAAACAGCTATGGTAAAATTCAGTGCATGACTATTGTGCCTCCATAAAAATGGACAAAATCGGCCCATACATTAAACTGATATGTAACTGATGATGTTTCTGATGTGTATATTGCCAATTTTTCTATCTGATAGGAATTTTCTGTTTTCAATTTTGGTTGCTGAGTAACTGTGGGAAATTTTCTATGTAAATGAGGATGTATTGATACCTAAAAAATCTTGTATCCAGTTGAATTAACAATAATTTACTATACTGTTGCATACTGATATACATTCTGCCTTCATAGATGTTGCCAACTTCTTATACTGTTGGAAAGTCATATAATGGGTTTAGGCTTATTAAAGTAGGCCAAATTCTTTTTAAACACAGGAACATCTTGCAAAATATAAAAAATATGTGGTAAATTATATTAAACTAACTTGAAGGGGAGGAAGAGATAAGTTTTGGGTTTTTTTTTTAAAAAAAAAAAGAAACAGCACAGGAATGGTTTAGGGACCAGGGATAATCCAGTATGAACTGGGAGATGGAGGGAGAGACAAGACTGTAAAGAAAAGAAAAGAAAAGAATAAATAATATTGTAGTGCAAGCTATCATGCCAGTTAAACCTCAGCTCATTTCTCATTTTTGTGTGTTCCTCTCTTAGTGTATAACTCTAATGTATTCTCCAGAGCAAGAAAATAAATTAAGTGTATAAAAATAAAAAGGTTAAGTTACAGAAAAAATTGTTTGGAATCACTAACTTCCATATGTACCTTCACGTACCTTCATTTTATGCTTTGCCACACCTTGATGTCCTTGACCTTGATTATAAAATTAACTCACTCTTTTTTAACTTAACATATAATACTTTACAATATACCATAATAGCAGCATACAGATTAGATGTTCTTCTCAGTGCTTTCTGAGCAGTCATACTACAGATGTGATTGCTTCTCTCCCAGGGATGTAATCAAGTTGACAAAACCACATTTTGTTTTACCCAGCTAATTATCTCTGGAATTTCCTTGTAAATATACGATGGATGCTAAACTCTTCTAGTTAGCAATAGTCACTTCACATGCACTGCCCTGAGACCTGGCTTTGCCTCCTTCCCAGCCCAAGCAACCTGATGACATGGTCCCGGGTGTTGCCAGAGCTCTTCCTATTGTGGCCGATGAGAAGAGACATAATGGAGAGTGGTGGGTAACCTGTGGTACATGATGGACATGCCTGTGCCCACAGACATAAGGGGGCTGTGAGAGCGTGGTGGCAATCTAAAGCAGACAGAATCAGACAGTGATAAGATAGCATCCACTCTTGCAGAATGGTATGATTATAACGGCTACAAACACCTGCACAGCACAATTATAACAGAAAATTGATAAAGGCTGTTGTGAAATGGTTGGCTTGGTTTTGTGAGAAATTATTCAATAAGCAAACCGAATTTCTGTTTCATATTAAAACGTTTTGTTGAACTTGACTCTCTTCTGCCTTGAACTATGTAGATGCTTAGGCTTGGGTTTTCAAAGGTACTTAAAATTAGGTGGCCAAATTTTATTGGAATTACATGAAATAAAATTACTCAGCTGGAAAGCAAGGTAAATTGTCTCCCATCCTGAAATTCTTACTTCCAGGCCTCTAGTGTCCCCTTTCCCTTAGGGTTCCTTCAGAGCCAGTTGTGATACTTCAGACTCAGAAGAGTCCTTAGGCCAAGCAGACAATTCCAAGAAAAACATAGTAAACAAAGTAGGTGCAAATTGTTACGATTTTGATAGGTTTCTACTATTTCTTCCTATATTGTGCATTTGGCAGAATGGCTACTGACAACTCCAAGCAGTGGGATAGCTTTGTTTTGATAAAGAAGTGCAGAGAAGGGGATTGATTTGAAAAATATTTAAGACTATTCTTTAACCTCCCAAAAATGAATGAAAGCTAAAAATGCTGATATTTGTCACAAAATCCAGAAAAATATAATTTCAGGCCAATTAAAATATTTCATTTTGATTTTTGAACTTCAAAGTTACTTTATAAATATAGATTGATCTTCTGCAACAAAATATCACTTTAAAAATACTGTTACCTTTCCAAAGTTTTGTCCCAAAATGTTGAAATGAGACATTCTGATCTGTCAGAATGCTTTTTCTAGTTTCCTGTTGGAAATGAATGATAGTAAAATAGATCTGATCTCATGTGCCTGCTTCAAAGGAAATGCACAGATGGTGTATGCTTCTTGTGAATGATTCCATTTAAGTCTCTGAACAGATCTAATAAATACAACATCACTGAGCCTGGCATTGCTAATCTGTAGCTGTAACTTCAGATTAGCTGCATTTTAATCATTACAGATCAATTAAACCAGAAAAATATAAATAGCCTATAGGTTACCTCTTCTCCTTCCTCAATATGATAATCCTTCCTTTCATTTGGTCCTCCAACAAACATCACATTTAATTGATAGCGATGCCTAGAAAAGAAAATGACATTTTAAAGCTACCTCCACTTGTGATGTTCTTTATTTCATGTAAGTTTTTTTCTCTTTCAATTCTTTGAGGACAGTGAGCCAATGGAACAATGCTGAGTGACAAACGACATCCAGAATGAGCACTCAAAAGACCTCGGGTGCATCTCTCCGCTCTGCCACTGTCCTGCCAAGTGACCTCAGGCCAGCTGCCTCCTTCCTGGTTTTTCAGTGCCTCCAGCTATGAAAAGGGGACAACGATAGTTACCAACTGTGGAAAGAGCTTTGAACTGTAGATAAAGAATGCTTCATAAGAGACAGGAACAAGAAGAAAATGTCTTTTCAACCTAAGCTGATTAGATCAGGATTTTGTAAAGGTGAAACACTTTTAAAGGTTAATAAAAACATACTTTTTTTTTTTTTTTTTTGTATTGGGTTTGCATGGCAAGGTTGGGGGGCGTGGGGGTGGGGGGATGTGCTACATGGGCTTCTCCCATGTCTGACAGAGCCAATGCCAGCTGGCTCCAAGATGGATCCGCTGCTGGCCAAGGCTGAGCCCATTGGTGAGGGTGGTAGTGCCTCTGGGATAATGTATTTAAGAAGGGGGAAAAAATCCATGCGCAACAGCAACTTCAGATGGAGAGAGGAGTGAGAGTATATGAGAGAAACGACTCTGCAGACCCCAAGGTCAGTGAAGAAGGAGGGGGGGAGGTGCTCCAGGCGCTGGAGCAGATTCCCCTGCAGCCTGTGGTGCAGCCCATGGTGGGGCAGGCTGTGCCCCTGCAGCCCATGGGGGTTAATGGGGGAGCAGATCTCCACCTGCAGCCCGGGGAGAACCCCACGACAGAGCAGGTGGATGCCTGAAGAAGGCTGTGACCCCCTGGGAAGCCCATGCACCTGGCAGGACCTGTGGCCCCGTGGAGAGAGGAGCCCACATGGATCAGGTTTGCTGGAAGGACTTGTGACTGAAGGACTGCACCCTGTGGGAAGGACTCACATTGGAGAAGTTCATGGAGGCCTGTCTCCCATGGGAGGCACCCCGCACGGGAGCAGGGGAAGAGTGTGAGGAGTCCTCACCCTGAGGAGGGAGTGGCAGAGACAACGTGTGATGAACTGACTCATTCAAAACTCAAAACTCCCATTCCTCATCCCCCTGTGCTGCTTGGGGGAAAGAGGTAGAGAAATGGGGAGTAAAGTTAAGCACAGGAAGAAGGGAGGGGTGGGGGGAAGGTTTTAAGATTTGGTTTTATTTCTCATTATCCTACTCTGATTCAACTGGTAATAAGTGAAATTAATTTTCCCCAAGTCGAGTCTGTTTTGCTGGTGATGGTAATTGCTGAATGATCTCTCCCTGTTCTTGACTCATGAGCCTTTGGTTATATTTTCTCTCCCCTGTCCAGCTGATGAGGGGAGTGATAGAGTGGCTTTGGTGGGCATCTGGCATCCAGTCAGGGTCAACGCACCACACTTCCCCATGGGTAGCATTACCAGAGGTACTCATGGTAGGAATTAGCAGCTAATTTCTCTTCTATTTATACTAATTTTGCTAAGGTGGAACAACATTACAATGGTTTCATTGGGGTTGTGGCTGATTCAGGCCCTTTATCATAACTCTGCTCCTTTTAAGAGCCCAAACGAGCACTTCTCTTGGCTGTCATGAAGAAAGATATCACCCCAATTATCTATCAGTCCACTGACACTAATAAAGGGGTAAGGTAGCAGGTTTTCATTTGCTAAAAAATGCCCTATAAATCAGACCCGTTAGCTGTGATTCAAAATTTGTTCTTAAACTCTTTTTGACATCTGCTTTTCAGTGAGGAGATTCTGGGCAATATTTGGGCTAACAGGAGATCTTATTAACACAGAACCAGCAGAGCCACACTTCCCTGCAACACCAGGAAGAACAATGTGTCTCTGTCTCAGCACCTTGCAAGCCTTAATTGAGAGAAGCTATTTTGAATGGCTGAACATATGCATTTGATCTGCTATAATCACGTTTACTTTGAAGAGTATTTAAACGATAATGAACAACACAGTAGGGACTAGAAAGCAGAAACAACAAGTAACAGTGACAAATTAGTTTGTCAAATAAAAGTCTAGAGAATTAAATTAGATTACAATTCTTAAATTGACTGTTTTCACCATAGGAAGCTGTATACATAATACATACTTGACTTCATGTCCATATCCTAAAATAAGGAACCAAAAGGGCTGACTTTGACTTATTTAGGCACCTGCTTGAAAGGATCCCTTGGGAGACGATCCTGAAGGCTATAGGGGTCTAGTAAGGCTGGGCACTCTTTAAGAAGGAAGTGTTAATGTCTCAGGAGCAGGTGGTCCCCAGGTGCTGTAAGAGAAGCCGGCAACAGAGAAGACCACCCTGGCTGAACAGGGAGCTTTGGCAGCAACTCAGGGAGTAAAGGAGAGTTTACAGCCTTTGGAAGAAGGGGCTAGCCACTCACAATGATCACAAAGATGCTGTGAGGCTATGCAGGGCAGAAATCAGGTCTAAAGCCCAGGTAGAAATTAATCTGGCTTCAGGGATCGAGGTAACGAGGACAAGAAATCTTTCTATGTCAGTCGCAAAAGAAAGACCAGGGAGAGCCTCCATCCCCTGCTAGACGCAGGAGGAAACATGGTAACAAGTGATGAGAAGGCTGAGGTGCTTAATGCCTTCTCTGCCTCAGTCTTTAATACCAAGACTAGCTGTACTGAGGGAATCCAGCCTCCTCAGCCAGAAGGCAGAGACTGGGAGAACGACCCCCTGCAATCCAGGAGGAGATAGTCAGTGACCTGCTGCATCACACAGACACACACAAGTCCATGGGACCAGATGGGATACACCTGAGGGTGCTGAAGGAGCTGGCTGGGTGCTCGCCAAGCTGTTTTCCATCATTTACCAGCAGTCCTGGCTGACTGGGGAGGTCCTGACAGGTTGGAAACTGGCCAATGTGACGCCCATCTATAACAAGGGTTGGAAGGATGATCCGGGAAATTACAGGCCTGTCAGCTTGACTTCAGTGCCCGGGAAGCTGATGGAGCAGCTCATCCTGAGTACCACCACACAACACATGTGGGACAACCAGATGCTCAGGCCCAGTCAGCGTGGGTTTATGAAAGGCAGGTCCTGCCTGACAAACCTGATCTCCTTCTACGACAGGGAGACCAGCTGAGTGGATGAAGGGAAAGGCTGTGGATGTTGTTTACCTTGACTTCAGTAAGGCCTTTGACAGTGTTTCCCACAGCATTCTCCTGGCAAAAATGGCTCCTCGTGGTTTAGATGGGCACACGCTTTGCTGGGTAAAAAACTGTCTGGTTGGCCAGGCCCACAGAGTTGTGGTGAACGGAGTTAAATCCGGTTGGCGGCCGGTCTTGAGTGGTGTCCCCCAGGGCTCGGTTTTGGGGCCACTCCTGTTTAACATCTTTATTGATGATCTAGACGAGGGGATCAAGTGCACCCTCAGTCAGTTTGCAGATGACACCCAGTTGGGTGGGAGTGTTGATCTGCTCGAGGGTAGGGAGGCTCTGCAGAGAGACCTGGACAGGCTGGAGCCATGGGCTGAGGCCAACTGGAGGAGTTTCAATAAGGCCAAATGCCGGGGGCTGCCCTTGGGCCACAACAACCCCCAGCAGCGCTACAGGCTTGGGGAGGAGTGGCTGGAGAGCTGCCGGTCAGAGAGGGACCTGGGGATGCTGATTGACAGCCGGCTGAACAGGAGCCAGCAGTGTGCCCAGGTGGCCAAGAAGGCCAATGGCATCCTGGCTTGTGTCAGCAATAGCGTGGCCAGCAGGGACAGGGAAGGGATCTTACCCCTGTACTCGGCACTGGTGAGGCCGCACCTCAATTCCTGTGTTCAGTTTTGGGCCCCTCACTACAAAAAGGACATTGAATGACTCGAGTGTGTCCAGAGAAGGGCAACGGAGCTGGTGCAGGGTCTGGAGCACAGGTCATACGGGGAGCGGCTGAGGGAACTGGGGGTGTTTAGTCTGGAGAAGAGGAGGCTGAGGGGAGACCTCATCGCCCTCTACAGCTACCTGAAAGGAGGTTGCAGAGAGCTGGGGATGAATCTCTTTAACCAAGTAAGAAGCGATAGGACAAGAGGGAATGCCCTCAAGTTGCACCAGGGAATGTTTAGACTAGATATTAGGGAGCATTTCTTTACAGAACGGGTTGTTGGGTGTTGGAATGGGCTGCCCAGGGAGATGGTGGAGTCCCCATCCCTGGAGGTGTTTAGGAGTCAGGTCGACATAGTGATGAGGGATCTGGTGTAGTTAGGAACTGTCAGTGCTAGGTTAATGGTTGGACTAGATGATCTTCAAGGTCCTTTCCAACCTAGCTGATTCCGTGAAAATCAGAACAGTTTGTACCACACAGATTTACTATCCATTTTCAAGAATGCACTGTAATACTTATGCATTAATGAACATCTCTACTAAAGAAGGGCAGAAAGACAACCAGTAACAGCTAATAATTAATTTAAAAAGTTAAAATTAACTCTGGAGAATAAGAGAAAGGCAATCTATGGGTATCTTGTAGTCTATTGTTAAGATGAGTTAATTTTTTTATAGAAACCCATACAGTTTCATTATTAGTTCAATAACTAAAAGTGAAAATATTGCTCTAAAAATCATTGTTGCTTAGCTTTTTGTTTGGCATATCTATCATTAATTCTGTTACCCTATGGATTTAGCTGGGTTTTACATAATAAACAGGCAACTACAGGTTAATCATTTCTATCATTAACAATTATATAACACCACCATCAAAAAATTCCAGCTATGAAATACAAGCAGGAACTCAAACAGGTTTGTCCATATCGCTAATTAAGTTGTCTGGCTAATATAGCTGCATTAAGTTAAGAAAAATCATAAAGAAGGAAAGCAGCCTCACTGAAGACTGCCAAAATGCAGTTAGAGTATCATAAAGGTTTCAGGGATGTGAAAAATTACTTGATTACACTATTTTTAGAATGAGGTGCTAATCAATGGCCTATTAAGTTTTATATACTCTTATGTTTCTCTTCTTAACCCCATTAAAAAAATGGTACCAGCAGGCAACCTTTTAAAAATGTCTCAAGTCCGTGAAGAATCAGAGAGTCAATGACTGCAGTTAGGTCCCCTTATGATAACTATCATATTCTGAACTAAAAGAAGAACTTTAAAAGTGCAATAGCTACCTGTAAAAATCAGCTACGATGAGGGTTCTGATTTTGCACTAATTGCTCATTGTTGAGGTTAAAAAGCATTTAAACTTGCAAGACAGTGTCATTAAAATACATCTAATTAAACTGCAGCTCTTACATTGTATCATTTTCTTGATTCTGGTAAAACTCTAAGCAGGTGATAATTCAGGAATTGAGGTTTTGTTTTGAAACCTCAAATAGGTATTTAAAACTTTTGATCCTCTCAAATGTATGGAACACAACTGAATAAAAGCTTGAAAGCCATAATAAATTTAGACACCAAAAGTACTGCTGATTTGCTGTAAGACCTAGATTTAATCGTTAATTCTCTCTTGAAACATAGGATCATAATTACTAAATGTTTTGAGGTTGTGTCCTTTCAGTGATGTAGAAAGCAGTGAGAAGATTGCCTTATAATTCTCTACTCAGCACATAAAGGATCAAGCCTATGAAGAAATGTTGGAAATCTATTAGTCATTTCTTGGAAAATCACTTAAAACCTTTTTTTACAATCCTGAAAACATTTAGGTAGCACCAGGAGCAGGTGGTGATAAACTCAGAATCCATACAGTAGATGGCCTTCCTCTTTTTCTTCATAGGCTGAAGCTATATTGAAAAAATGGATTTTTTTTTTTTTAAATTATACAATTGCTATCACAAAAAAATGTTTCTTGTTTCACTGTGCCTTCTTGAAATATTTATGGGGGACCTCTGCCAGAGGTCACAGAATCATCTAGGTTAGAAAGACCTTGAAGATCACCTAGTCCAATCATTAACCTAGCACTGACAGTTCTCAACTACACCATATCTCTCAGCGCTATGTCAACACATTTCAGAGTTACTTCAGGATTACACAGAACGGCTGGTAGGTGGTACAGAACAGTGCAGTAATAACAAAAGGGTTCATCTTACTGAAGAGGAAAGAAAACCATGAATATTCCATATATGTAAAATATCAAAATTCTACCACCATCACTGGTAAGCTTTAGAAACGGATATGCTTTACAAAATGCTTTCTAATTTTATTTTGAAAATGAAAGTAATGAAAACACTCATAAGGAGAAGACACTTTCCTCATTCTCTCCCTCTGTGAAACTATTGTAATGATTCAAGTTTCATAATTTCTCGGTTAAACATACAGCTGTAGTTTCAACACAGACATCTCTGTAAGGATGTGCCTTTTGCCTTCTCTCTGTCTTGCAACCATTACTTTGAAAAGTAACCTGTACACCTGTGAATGGAAATTAATATCACTGCTACAGTACTGCCCATTCAGCTTTTGAGTAGAGGTAGCACTTCAAGATAGGGGAAGAGGCATGTTTTTTGATGCTTTTTTAATGATTAAAATTGTAAAGCAGTATTTTTTTTAATTAAAAGCAAGGAAAATGCTTTTTATTTTCTTTACAAAACCTGAGTTTCTATCACTGTTTAGAGAGAATCCTTTCTTATGAAAGCCTTCTATATAGAGAGCTTTGGACCAAATGTATTGTCCTCAACTTCAGAGACAAAAGAAATCCTTGCTAACATTGTGACTAGAAGCTGCCACACACTGGACTATTTACACTGGAGCTTTGACACTGAGAACATGCATGCCGTACAACTGCATAATGCCTACACTTTTTTCTTATATTGACCATCTCATTCAGAATACAGTTCATAGCTTTAAGCTGCCTCTTCAGCCTCCCTACCCTGCCTTGACAGCTCTGTAAATGCCCGGGAAACCTGCTTGTTCAGTGCCCTGCCTTTCCTTTCTCCTCATCTTTCCGTGATACATCACACTTGGTTTTGATTGCTCCTGAAACTTTCAGGTTGTGATCTGATAGCACTAATCTGTTAACTAAATCTTCTCATTTGTGGATATGATGCCGTCTCCTCTGATTTCTACAAGTTTTTTATCACAGGTCCTGACACAATTTCCCTTAACTCAGTCTAACTGCTTAAAAGAGATTTTGAGTTGAGGCAAGTGTCTTATATTGAAGTTGATCTTTACAGCTTCTTCAGAGTTACTGCAGAACAGATTTCAGTCTCTTTCTGTTCTTTGAAACAGAACTCTGACTGCAGTCTGAGAGGAACTACAGTTCCTTACTAATCTTTACCATATATGCATTTCAGCAGCTTCCTCTTATAGCTAAGAATATTTATATAAGAACGGGGTAAAAAAAAAAAAATAAAATCTTCATTTACTTACATAAGCTTATTGCACACAGGTGGCAAAAAGGCAGTTTTGTTTTCTTCTATCCATTTTCTTACATTTACAAGAAGCTCCATGGTCCACCAGCTATGAAACCTTTGATAGAGATACTAAGAGTTTGCAGAGTGCTCCTTCAGTGAGGAAACTGCACTTGATTCCATCCCTAGAGCTCAGGGGATTGGTTGGTATAAGAGGTGTCTTCAGGCTTCAGTGTCAAAGGGACAGGTCCATCAGCCAAAGGTTACTTTGTAAAGAGTACTAATGCTCCAGCAGCTTAGCTAATAATTGACTAGTGTTTTTAAAATATATATTTTAATCAGAAACTGATTCTGCCCACAGTAAGTTTCTTAATTCTCTTTACTGCATCAACTGGTGTGTGTATTACCTCTCTACAAAAATTGCCTTGTTACATAGACAAACGGAGTTAGAAGAATAGGCAAGTCTTGGGCATCCAGACTCTTCAAGTCTAATACAGAAACTGGTTTCAAAGCTAAATGAAAGTTGAGAGCAGTTCCTCAAAGTTTAGTTACATATAAGAAGTATTTTTATACAGGCATAACCGTACATAAGTATTTCAGGCCTGACAATAGAGCCCCATTTCCTTTTCACCACCTGCCCTCAATCTTAGGTTGAATGTTTGGGGGACGGTCTTTGAAAATATTCGGATCTTCTGCCAAATAACAAAAATAAAGATGTCTCTTGCATTTGTAAGACCAAAAGCAGCTGTCCATAAATGCTCATTTTAATTTGATCCACTCTTTGCCAGTGTTGTAGCAGGGCTTGTTGGAGAGCTGAACCTAGTTCTGTGATACCCTTTGGGAAAGTGCACCATATTGTTATCTAATTATCAGGCAAACAAGAAACTGAGAACTACCAGGCATTTCAGATCTGTATTAGTCCTTATTGCCTCACTGGTTTCTGTTCAATGTCTACATAGTTCCTACAGGATTGCTCACTCTGTCACCCTCTTTTTTTTAATAAGCAAATGTATAAACATTTATTTTCAGACTTAAAGTACATTAAATGGGTGGTAAACAAAAAATCCCTGAGGCTCAACAAAATTTTAGCACTTTTCAGTTCCTCTTGACATAGTTTAGTCTTCTGATTATATCTATACTGTGCTTAGTGGGTGAATGTGTATGGGTATAAGGTTATGATATGATTCCTTTAAAAGTGTTCAATGCATCTTCCATAGCTTGCACATATGAGCAGTGCAGCTGCTGGACTGAAGAGTACAGTTGCATGCTGGAACAGTACAAATTTAGGAGTTCTTTACCTTGTACCATTATAATTTTCCCATGGAAAAAAAAGCAATGGAGTGAGAGTCTGAACTAATACCATGCTCTTATTCCAGTATGTGTAAGGGTGACTCTGTTTTACCTCCATCTGTATCACTTCTTTGAAGTTTAGTTTAAACTAATTACATAATTGATTAAAAAAACCTCCCCAAACATTTATTTTGGGATAAAAAAATCCACATGTGGATTACAGTTCTGCTATATTAGTACAATCACAAAAGGACTAGGAATAATTTCCTCTGAAATAAGCCCAAAGGAACTATTTCACTCAATTAACACCCACCCCCACCCCCACTCCCCTCCAAACCCCAATATATTATTTATTTAGCACTTGAAATTTCTATCATCAGAATGGCTGTGGTGAGGCACCCATACATAGCAAAGTCATTAGGCCTGGTTTTGGACCCACAGACAGGAACTTTTCAGTGCTTTTTGTACTGTAGGCTGCTGGCACACTGTTTAGCTGTGAAGGAAAGACATCTTCTATTTAAAATGCATTTTTACTTAGGGGATTGTGACCCAGCCTGGCGAGACCGGGAGAGCTGAAGACACTCTATTTTAATGGACATGGTTTTGCAAAGCTCTGCCTCATCATTAGTAACATGTATCGCAGAGCAGGACTGCATTTGTCGGGAATGAAAACCAAGAGACTGTACAAAGCCACAGCAGGAAAAAAACCACAGATCCTGGAATTGACAGAGCCAAGCCTTGTTCACCACCATATAAATGTGCCAGTTTTAACTGCAGGGCTATTGTCCGCAACCCCTACTCTAATCTCTAGTCTCCACTTTTTTTCCACTAGGCAGAACACACACAAAGTACTATTACCTGCAGAGAAAACTATCTCAGTCACAGGCTGATAAATCCATTTTGTGGCTAGGGATATGAAAACCCAATAGCTAGACCTACTCAGGGAGGAAACAAATGGACTTCA
This sequence comes from Athene noctua, assembly GCF_965140245.1. Classification (NCBI taxonomy): domain Eukaryota; kingdom Metazoa; phylum Chordata; class Aves; order Strigiformes; family Strigidae; genus Athene; species Athene noctua. Next base: position 101,317,608 of record NC_134037.1, on the reverse strand, counting down.
CTTATAAAATTCACCATTAGTATGAAGCTGAAGTTATTATTACAGGGTAGTATTTTTCAGCAGCCTTCTGAAATCAACAGGTTTTGAAAAAAGCACTTAATGGACTCTCCATCAGCATAACAAGTATAAGGAAACATTCCTGGGTTTGGGGTTTTTTTTTTGAGGAGGGTCAAGAAATGGTCTGCATAGCCTGGAAGTATGGGGCCACAAAACCCTGTTTCTGTGAAGTGTATTGGAGAGGCAAAGGAAATAGCCAGTATTGCAGTCTCTGTAAGATGCAAGTAAATACGTACACCTCATGACCTGACTGGGGCCTGGATTGTTTTTTGCTAGTCTGCTTCACAATGACTCTTCTGCTCTCACTTTCATCTCAGATCCTTCCCTTTAAGCAAAGATAACGACTTGACTTGTCAGCTTTTGCTGACACTGAAGCACAAAACTTCTACATAAAAATAATCCATCTTTTGTATTGAGGGTGCAGGAAAAAAGTGGTAGTGGCACTTCAGTTTAGGACAGTACCTACTCTTTCTGCTTTCCTCAAGGACCAGACCTATTAGAGACTTAAAGTTACTAGCTGATATCCAGCAAGCAGAGTATATTAACAAAAAGTACATAAGCTAAATATTATGTTTGTAGTTAGAAGAGGTATTCAGGTTCGTTGGCCAGCCTTTTTATCTGTATTAAAGTGATATTTGGTCAATTTTTCTGTTACTCCCTTTATTAATTTTTTCCCACCTAAAGAACTGATAATAAAGACCTAGACTGATTTAGAGCCTCTGTGAAGGAGAGAAGCAGAACATAAAGACAGAAAGCATGGATGCTGTCTGCTCCACTCTGCCCATTCTACTCTTGAAAGTAAACAGCATTGTTAAAATTGGCTCTTAAGCCTTGTTATTTTCATAGTGCTAAGAAGAATTCTGAAAAATCTTCACCCGGGGAGGTCTGCATTCACCAGCAATTTGAGCGCAAAATCCTTTTAGTATCATTTCAACTTTGCCTTTCTGTCCCTGTGCAATACAGAGACTAATTTATCTACGTTGGTGTTGAAATAATGGAGCTACACTGAAGTGATAAACTGGATATTCTGCAAGCAGCAGAAAGCAAGTAACTTTCTGTGGCATTAGGACAGCTTTAACTTCTGTTTTTATTTTTTTTTTTTTGTTATATTGTGAAGAAATGGAAAAAGGAAGACAGATATAACTTAAATAGTCCATTTCACCTGGTTGAACACACTTCTTATTTTTGGTCAATTCTGTGCTTTTTCTGTTTATTTTTTGAGAACAAATACAAATTAATGACTTTTTTTTTTTTTTAATTAAGAATTAAAAAAACCCTATATAGTTGCTGAAAACAAGCTTACTACAAACCTACTACTTGAACCCAAGTACAGTTATGTTCTCACAAACTAATTCACGTGGCCAAATTTCACTGCTATATTCATAAACATACTATCAAAGGCCTCAATTTCTGTGGGGGGTAAACTTATTATAGGAAGCAAGTGAATCACACAGCACAACAGAATAGTTAAAAGATCCCAAAAAACCTGCTAGAATCTTCACCGTTATCACTATTAACTTTTATGGGAAGGCTGATCAAAATACAACAAGCAGTGACCATCATCTATATAAACACCAAAATTAGACTCACTGAGTCCTCCCTCTTGCCTGAGTCTAAGGTTAAATCTGTAATAAAGAGCTTGTCTGTACATTCAGAGATTCAGATTTGATTCTTCCTGACATTCTTGTGTTTGATAAAAAGCACTTGTTTGGATGAAATTATGTTCACAGCAATCTTGGTGTGGTATAGAGTATTTCATTTTCTAGTGTAATGATGCACTGCTAAGGGTAATGAAGGCAGCTGCTGTTTTCTGGTATGCCAACTAAACCTACGTGATGATGGAAAAATTCTTGAAGACATGAACTATCAGCTTTCTCTTTTTCTCCACAGCAGCCACCTTCATCAATGGTCAGATACAGCAACTGCATGTTATTCCACCTGTCAGTGGTCTGTATCACTGAAACAATTCTAAGTAATGCCCACAGTAATAGTACCAACAGCTGAACAACTTTCTTGACAAGTGAGAAGCACCTCATCTCCATTCAAAACAGTCTCAGAAGGTTTCAGCTCATTTATGGATCAGAGGTGAAGGGAGAAGGTTAATGAAATCACACATATCTGCTACTCAATCTGCCAAAAGTAGTGGGGAGATAAGTCCTATTTACTTAAAAGCAGATGAATGCCGGTCACAAAATCACAGAATCATTCAGGTTGGAAAAGACCCTTGGGGTCATCAAGTCCAACCATCAGCCCTACTCTACAAAGTTCTCCCCTACACCATATCCCCCAACATCTCATCTAAACGTCCCTTAAACACATCCAGGGATGGTGACTCCACCACCTCCCTGGGCAGCCTATTCCACTGTCTGACCACTCTTTCTGTGAATTTTTTTTTTTTCCTAATGTCCAGTCTGAACCTCCCCTGTTGCAGTTTAAAGCCTTTCCCTCTTGTTCTATCGCTAACCACCTGTGAGAAGAGACCAGCACCAACCTCTCTAGAACGTCCTTTCAGGTAGCTGTAGAGAGTGATGAGGTCTCCCCTCAGCCTTCTCTTCCTCAAACTACACAGTCCCAGCTCCTTCAATCCCTCCTCACAGGATTTGTTCTCCAGGCCCTTCACCAGGTTCATTGCCCTCCTCTGCACTCACTCCAGCACCTCGACATCTCTCTCGTATTGAGGTGCCCAAAACTGGACACAATACTCAACGTGTGGCCTCACCAGTGCAGAGTACAGCGGGACTATCACCTCCCTACTTCTGCTGGTCACACTATTTCTAATACAAGCCAGGATGCCGTTGGCTTTCTTGGCCACCCGGGCACACTGCTGGCTCATGTTCAGCTGCTTGTCAATTAGAGCCCCCAGATCCTTCTCTTCCAGACAGCTCTCCAGCCACACCTCCCCAAGCCTGTAGCCATGCAGGGGGTTGTTGTGGCCCAAGTGCAGGACCTGGCACTTGGCCTTGCTGAAGCTCATCCCGTTAATGTTGGCCCACTGATCCAAACTATCCGAGTCTCTCTGTAGAGCCTCCCTGTCCTCACGCAGATCGACACTCCCGCTTAACTTGGTGTCATCTGCGAACTTACTGATGATACACTCTATGTCCTTATCAAGATCATCAGTAAACATGTTGAACAGAAATGGTCCCAACACTGAGCCCTGAGGAACACCACTTGTGACCGGCCACCAGCTGGATTTGACTCCATTGGCCACCACTCTCTGGGACCGTCCATCCAGCCAGTGCTTGCTCCAGCAGACTGTTGGCTCATCCAGGCCATGGGCAGCCAGTTTTTCTGTGAGAATCCTATGGGGAACTGTGTCAAATGCTTTTTGAAAATCCAGATAGACAATATCCACAGTCATTCCCTCATCCAATCGTAATTTTGTCATAGAATTTTGTCACCTGCTGCTGGGCCACCAATAGTTCATGGAAATAGGCCATGGAAATCCAAGCACTGTATAGCACTCCCTACAACCCTACAACCATCCACCCTGTAATGAAAAGCCCAGAGCTTGTTGCTCTGACTACAGTAAAGTAGAAACGAAAATGCTTTCTAGTTCTCATGTCAGTAACTCATCAGAGCCACCTAGGAAAGTAAATATGGTGATGATGCCTAACCATGGGTGGAAAAAAATAAAAGAGTATGTCTATGTCTCAACTGTGTTACAGGGTTGGAGCATTGTTTGGGTTTAAATATCTGCTGATGCCAATTACATTTACCCTCTTCCTGCCACATAAAATACAGATCTGACCACAGAAAAAAAAAAAATTCATGTTAACAGGTACATTTTAACAATAAACATGTGCATAAGGCTGCATGTTTCCTTCTAGTACCAGTTTCCAAGGATGTAATACATCTGCTATACACTGCGTTGTTTCTACATGTAACATTAACCTTTTAGACCTATTCCGCGTTTTCCTATCAGAGGATCTGAATCCATCCTTGAATTTTAGCAAACAGCAAGACAAAACCTTATGATATTGAAACGAATAGTTTGGACCCTGTGTATGTCACGTCTTCATATAATGGATGCTCTGCAGTTAGTAAAGTACTTGTGCCACACTAAAGATGAAGTCCGTCCAGGGGTAAAGTAGGCCCTCAGTGAATTATCCCTAGGGGATAAACGCCAGTATTTTTTATTATTTCTATTAACTACCATTCGAAAATTTTGTATGATTCGTTTCATCCTGTACCACTTGTTTTTCAAGTGCCAGGGCACCTCTTGTGCCAGATAGAACGGCGGTGGAGCAGCAAGAGGTGCGTGAGGCCCCAGAGCGTGCAGCTCCTGATACTACACAGACCATCATTAAATTTACTGGCAGGAGGTAGTTGCTTTTCTCTCCGGCTTGGACCTGAGCACGACAGACAGGTCGTGCGTTATTTGCCCGCTGATGTGAATTAGCGTGAGGACGAAGTTCGCTGACCTCGCGCCGAATGCCTTTTACCGACGGCCGCCGGGAGGTTTGGTCCGCAAGGCCCGGGGCCGGGGCCGGGGCCGGGGCCGGGGCCTGTCCGCCTCGCCTGCGGCACTGCGAGGGCCGCTTCCGCCGGCAGCACCGCCTGGGGGGGGCCAGGCGCGGGGGCACGTCGCTCCCGCTATCCGCCCCTCGGCCGCGGCCGCCCGCAGCCGCGCCGGCGGCGGCCAGAGACTGCGCCGGGGGCCGCGGTCCCTGCTCCGCCCGCCCGGCGCGGGAGGCCCCGCCCGCGCGGCCGAGGGGGCCGGGCTCTCCCCGCCGCCGCCGCCGCTCGCCGTCCCTGGGGCCGCCCGCCCGGCGGGGAGACAGGGGGCGGCCGGGGGGCGGGCTTTGTGCCGGGCACCGCAGCCGCTCGCCTTCCGCCCTCCCCGACGGGGGCAGCGTCCCCAAGTCCCTCTCCCCTCCTCGCGCCGCTGTTAGCGGCCGTCACGGGCGGGAGCGCGGCGCAGGCAGAGACGCGGGGCGGCCCAGGGCCGCTGCCCCCGCCGCCCTTCCCCCGCCGGGGCGGGCGAGGCCTTGATAAACCGTTCGGGAGGAGTTGGTGTCAGGGCTCCAGTGGCGCAATCGGTTAGCGCGCGGTACTTATACAGCAGTACAAAGCCGAGCAATGCCGAGGTTGTGAGTTCGAGCCTCACCTGGAGCACACAGCTTTTTGGGAAGAAAAACGGGCTTTTTTGGAGCTCGCCCGCGCTCCAGAGGAAGAAAGAGAAAAGTCCACGGAAAAATTATGCAGCCGAGGCGGCAGCGTGGGCCCGCACGCGTGGGCTCTGCCACGCTCGCAGGCGTCTGCCTGCTGGTGCGGCGTGAGGCGTTCCAGTGTACAGGAGAGGTGGGGCACGGCTCGCCATTATGGGGGGTGATGGCTGTCATGGACCTGCGTGGGGCTTTTTATTACTGAAAGTTGGCATCTCTATGTTTGGTTACAGGGATACGTGCTCATGCATCAACCTAAGCTTGGTGTGTTCAGAGCAGCTTGTCAGTGTGGAATAACAAACGCTTACCTGGTAAGAGCTGCTTGTGTGAACTTGCAGGAAATAAAGGTTATTTTACACTGTTTAATACCGAGTGCAAGTAAATATTGTCTGGTGCAGTCACTACAACTGAAGGGTAATAAAAGCTCCCCCCTTACTTTGCCTCCTTCAGCAGTCCCAGTCTGTAACTGCTCATTACCTTGGTAATGCTTTACAAACGTGTGGGCTGTGGCCGGAAGGAAAATCATTCAAATAATTTCAGATTTCTTCTCACAACTTGAGGAGAAATAGGGCCATGGGAAAAGGGCAGCTTTCTGAAAGAGAAGGTTAGGGGACACTGCCTGAATGTTTAGGCCCAGATCTTGTGAGCCTGCCTCCATGTTAACATCTAGTCTACTACTTTTGCGGTGTAATTTATATCAGAAAGTTCAGTGAGACCCTCAAGATCATGCAGCCAGGGGTGCCTTTGCTGCCCAGATCAGCCACTGGTGTCTGTACTGCAAGCATTATCTCCCTGAAGTGCCACTTTTAGGTTTTCAATTACCACTTCTTCCCTATTCTAGTTACTACTTTGTCCAATCTGAATTTTGCATTAACTTCATTGATTTTAGTGACAGTGCGGTCATGCCTGAATCTTGCGCCATATCAGTAGAGGAAGTCTAAACAAACAAGAGAGATATGTAATACATCAAAGGGTAAATAAAGTTAATCCTTTGCTCGCAGTGAGTTTTGTGTTTTCTCCTTCATGCAAGAGTGCCATGTCCCAGGGCTGAGGAGTACAGACAGTACAGAGGAATATTTGCAGAGGTACTGGAAATACTAAAAAATGAAAATGCTGCTTTTGTGTAACTGGAAAAAAAAACCACCCTAGCACACGGAGAGGGACTCCATTCCCTGGACAGAGACCACTTCTTTCAGAAACTGAGTGGGGACAGTGCTGCTCCCTCCTTCCTCTCCCCCTTCCCTTGTGTGCCCCTAGGCACAGGCCTCACCAGGGAGAAACTGATAGTTCTGCATTTGGGATCTTGCTTTGGTGCATTGGGGGGGTGATTGCGCAATTTTTGCCAAATAGGAGGTGCACAAAGCAGATGCCATTCGTTGCAACTTGCCTCTGTGGTGCCAGAGAGCAGCTGGGACAAGTAGTGAGAGCTATACGATGCTGTGGCCTTCTTCACAAGTCCTTCTTCATCCCTTTGGACCTACTTTGGCTTTTACTCTCCAAGATGATTTTTCTCTTGCCTCTGAGGAAAAAAAAATAAAAATCACCATTTGCATTCCTGTTGCATAGGCCTTACCTCCTGATTGACTCCTGTGCCTGACACCTAAGGGAAACATGTTCCGAGATGGGGCTTTCACACTGAAAATCATGCTAAATCAGGACAATTTACAGGGATTTACTAGAAATCCCTGTACAATGAAAGAATGTTATTTATCTACTGGGTATTTACAAAATAAAGTGAATTTCTGCTAAAGCATGAGGGCTTCCTGATGGAGGCTGGGCTGTGAAATAAGGTTAAATAAACCACGGTGGAGTGGTGCACCTCGTTGTGGCTTGGCTGTGGGTACCTGGGCAGGGGCGGTGCAGGGGCCTCCTCCTGCCCGGCCCCGTGGAGGTGCTGCTGTGGGGCTGGCACCGGGGGGGCCTTGCAGAGCCTGGGGAGGAAGGGTGCAGTGTTGGAGCTGAGGTTAGTAAGTCTGTTTTATTTTTAAAACAGGGTGCTGCTGTGGGGAGGAGGTGAGCCTGGCTGCCCCTGGGGGAGCAGCTGTGCCTGGGGAGGGGGATGAGGCTTGGGCCTGGGTGAGTTTCTCTGGCGTGTGTGAGGAGCCTGTCCCTGTGCAGTGCTGGGCTGGGGCAGCCATGGGGCAGCCCTTGTGGCCTCACCAGCTCTGACAGGGTGAAGTGTGGAGTGCCCCGGGCTGTCTCTTGAGTTTGCAACTTTTTCCTGACAGTTAGGTGTCATACAGGCATATGAAAAGAAAGTATATGGTTCTGTTTATGCTAAGGTGATTTTTGCTGGCCTCTTCCCCAAATAATAATGTGGTTCACTTTCCTCTTGAAAACCAACTGCTGGAGGTTGTCCTCTCCAATTTGAGCTGCCGCTGGTGTTCATCACTGTCCTTGTAGGCAGCGGCCAGGGGACCCCTGGCCTCAGCCTGGAGGCTTTTGTCAGTTGGCAAGGGGCTTGGACAGGCCATAGGTGCTCCTGAAGTGCCTTCAGGAGGAAAGGTTTTGCCATGGTGAGTCTTCCATGAATGCCTGGTTTATCTAGGGTCCTGCCTTTTCTAGCCTATGCCAATGCTCTTTATTTGTCTATTAATTTGCCTGGTGTGGGTGGCATGCCTGCAGGCCAGTATCTCCCTAACTCCTCTGAAATCCTTCTAGGGTCTGTTTAAAAAAGATCCCTCTTAAAACTCGTGTTGCTCTTCATTTAAGCTGAATATGGACTATGTATTCTCTACAGGCTTATTCCGGCTGCTCTGAGTTCCCAATGACTGTGGAAAGAAAGAGGGCTCGTTTATAGACACAGAGAAACTTTACATGCTTATTGCTGGAAGGAGAATTTCACAGATCCAACCTATTGCCCAATCTTGGAGAATTAATAGTAATAAGTTAGGGATAAGGCTTTGTGTTTATCCCTGTATGATCTTGCTCAACCAGGGAGTCCCACTGGTATGGGAGATGCAGGATCTAGGAGAAGGAAAAGCAGGCTCATTCTGGATACCCTTTCCTGACATTTATTTCTAGAAGTGACAACTTTTGTTTCTGGCATGTTAGTACAGTTTTGGTGTTTGTGAGGCTCTTAAGTGTTTGCTTAACTTGTTTCTTTGAATGTATTGTTGTGGAACTTTCCACAATATTGGGGCTTGCGTATCCTAAGAAATGCCTGTAAAAGCCTATAGTAAAGACTTGACCAACTAAAGTGTTCTGAAACCGAAGTAATAAATATTTTTAATCTGCAAATAGTAAATAGCCGATAAGAGTCTGCTCTTCATAACTTTTACAATAGATGGCACTGTGGTCCCACAAAGCGAAAAAGAAAAACCAAAGCAAAGCATTCCCAGACATCCTAAAAATAGAAATCACTTGCTAAATGCTCCATTTCGCACAGCAGAGAACAATAGGCAAAGATTCCAAGGGTTGTTTAGAAAACAAAGTCCACTGGTGGTATAGATGCGTTAAGTTTTTGTTTTAGGCTCCCCCGCGCCTTTTTTATGTAACATCTTGAGGAACTTTCAGAAATTAAAATCTATTGATCAGTTGTGTTTGGAGTAACAAGTATAAAGTAACAAGTAGAAGCATAAAGTGTTATGCTTTTTAAGTCTGTATGAATTCAGTAGTGCATCGAATTGCCAGCATAGCAGGCCCGGCTTAGATTCTCTTGGACAAATTTTGTGAAGACTAGCTGGTGTTAGAGACGTGCAGTGCTGCCTCTAGTCCAGGCAGCTACTTCCCACTAAGGGTGCCCATGCTATGGAGGCATCGGGCTTGGAAGCAGGAGGTGGGAGGAGAGGAAGAAAATGTAGGTGCCTGCAAACAGTGGAGAAGGACTCTTTTTAACCAAATAGAAGTATGATTTTTTTATGAGGGGAAAGATAAGGTAAAGGTGGGGAGGGGGGGAAAAAAAAGTCGGATGGTCACATGGACGCTTCCTTGGTGAAGAGAAGGGCTGAAATATGGAGGGAATAGTTGGGCTGATACAGGCTGACAGAAGGAGGAGAAGTTAGAAGAACTTGCAAAATCGGTAGAAAACCAAGCTCACAAGGAGAAAGAGTTCATGCATTGCTCTCTGAAACCCTCGACGGGGATGTTGAAAGGAGGGAACAAGAAAAGAGAAAGGGTGGGCAGGAAGACGAAGGAAGAAAAAGAAGAGGGAACAGAGAGAGCAGGTAGAAGAACATAGGTAAGGAAGCTTTAAAAAAAAAAAAAAAATGAAATGTCTGGCTGTAGCTATATGAATGCCTAGGGCAGTGAAAAACAAATGAGTAAGTGTTAGCCAGTCAAGCCAACCTAAGATGGGGTTGCTGTAGAATGCAAATTGCCCTGTACATTTTGCTTGAGCAAAGAGTGATCTCAGGAGGCAGGTTTTTTTCTTCTCTGTGTGTTTTGAGTGGTTACTTTAGTGTGGCAATATAAGAGACCCCTTGGTCTCTCTAGGGATTGAAGCTGGTGTTGGGAAGGCTAGAGAGCTCAGATTTCTGGTTTGGACAGGAAGGAAATGGACAATCAGTACTGGATTTTGTGCCCATTTAATTTTCTTGCTTATGCTGAGTTTGCTGTGTTGGGCTCTGCTTTTAAGGTGGAAAAAGCCTCCTGGTTTCGTCAAATAGTTTTGGTGCAGCCTAAATATTTGAAACCTTGGAAAAGCCTCAGAACACAGCAAAACAAACTAAACCAGACCCAGAGAAAGAACAAGCTGGGGAAGTGGCTGAAATGGCAGGGGATAGTCAGAGAGTCTGTAATTAAAAATTTTGGAGGAGGGATGCTCCCTTGAAAGAGGCAATTGAGCCTGTACTGCCTGCTTTAGTTGAGAAATCTTTATATATGGAATAGCAGAACTATGGTAGTGCTAAGAAATACTTCTAGAAGTTTTACTATGAAGTTATACATTTTAAGATTGTGGGGGAAGATAAAGCAACAATTTTAAAACATTCATCTTCTGAAAAGACTATACAATGCTTAAGAGGCAATTGTGCTTCAGGTCATGTGGTGAAACTTAGAGACTTAGATGGTTTTCTGGTTATGTGAAGAGACTGTCAAATTAATGATGAGCATCCAAAATTATTTGCAAGGTCTCAGAGTCAGTTGACTTCACTGCTTGCATTTATTTTCCATGTATCCTACCCACTGAAATTGGGATGAGAGTTGGTTAAGTATACATCTTGATTTTAAGCACTATTTGCATGCTGTTTAAAGGAGAATGTACATCTGTCTTTAAGGAAAGTCACATCAGACTTGTGCCAGCATGTATGAAGGCCATTTCATATTAAAAAGCTGTTAATAATGCAAGTTTATGTACCTTTGTCAGTGAGCTGCATCCTAGACAATGGGTCTGTCACTTTTGTGAAAACTCTTACATTGTTGCAGCAAGCTGAAAATGTCTTAGAAGTGAAAATATGCCCACCTCAATTTGGGTTTTAGGGGAGTTTTTGTAGGAAACTGATGCTGGATTTGACGGCTGCTCTGCTGACCTTGCTTCTGCCTCACCTTCCCCCTCATGGAAGGGCCCAGCCTCAATAGATGGAGGGTTGCCTTTGAAGTTGCACTGTTTTAGGGAAGGCAGGAAGCACTCATTCAGAGGCTTTCTTCCCCACTCAGATTTCCCAGTACTCTCAACTGCCTCCTAACTTTGGTGGAGTGGTCTAAGGATTTCACAATGCCAGCGTGAGGTCCATGCCAGTCACCTTGTCTCAGTGCAGCTGTGAACATGCTTCTGTAAATCCCTGTGGAGTGGCAGGAGGTGCTGTGCTTCCCAGGGTGGCTCAGGAGGGGCTGCTTGTCCACAGGTGGCTGTAGGGTGGTAGCGGCTTGTGCCAACTTGGTGGCCAAGTCCTTCCTTGGATCCAGCCCTAACACCTCAGTAATACTTGTTCCTTCTTGAGACTTGCAAAGTCAATTAAGCTCAGTGGCTGTGCCCCACTGAAATCAATGCCAGTAAAAAATGCCTGCATTCAAATCTACTGAGATTTATAGATGCTTGCATATGTATTTAAGATCCTAATAGCTTTGAAAATTTCACTGCTAATACTGAACTGTTTGTAAGGCCTGTAGTTACCTACATCTGTTTAAAATACTGCTGTGACTGATAGGTGTATCTGATTGTGTCTGTCATTCTCATTTAACTATTCTGTGCCTGCAGTGTAACCTAGCCAAAAAAATACTTACTGCTATTTATTATGATAAAGGAAATGTTTGGTGTAGCTGTATCATTATTTCTTAAATTCTTAACATACAGTTTCTTTGAAAATCCATTTTTTTCTGGAGTTGGAGACTTGTGTTTCATTGGGGGTACCAGAAGTGCTATTGTGTGTCTTTGTGATTGAAGGCAAATTTGTTAAAAGAGAATTAGGAAATTTGCCCCATTGTCTTAGGTTCCTAATAAGTGAAGCCCTTTGACAGGATTCTTACAGCACGGACAGATTTTCAGAGCTGTTCAGGGATGCCTGCCTGATGTTGATGTTTGTCTGCCTGCTTCTAAGCATCTGGATGTTGTAAAGGATATCTAGCAAACAGACCTCTTATTGCAAATGTAATGTATTTGAAGTATTCTTGCAGAAGTAGCCTCTGTCATCTAAATACTTCTGCAAGTAAAAGCCAAACTGTCAAGGAATCAAGATTGAGGTGACTGTTTTTGAAATGTAGTATTAATGTATAATACAGATGGGTGCATTTTCACTGATGTCAGTGAATTTGCTTCATGTTCCATAAGAGGATAAAGACTGGCCCAAAGTAATGGGAAGCTTATGTCTGGCTGCAAGGAAACCAGGAAATTCATGGGGCTTTAAAGTATGACCCACTGCAATATTCAGTATGTGTGATTTTTGGCATGATTCAGCAGTAAATACTAGTTGAAAACAGAAGCACAAATTATTGGGTAAATAATTCAGGCCAAAGAGAGGCCTTCTGCTTGTGGATACACAGTAAAGGAAATGGAAGTAGAACCACAGAATACAATTGCTGAGAAGAACAGCAGCAGTTCGGAACATTCACTGCTAGAACTGTGGAAATGATCCTTCTGGTTGACACCTGAAATCAAACAGGCGTAATCATCTCCTTTGTATGTATTTGTGTGCACTGACCAGTAATGTGTGTGAAGACTGCTGTACTTGGCAGGCATCATTTTGGAGGGGACTTTCTGTTCTGTGGCCGGTGGGTTGAGGTTATAATCAGCATAATGCTCCTTTGGTAGATGATCTAATAAACATCTGTGACTTGACTTTTAAAATCTTTTTTTTCCCTTTTTTTTTTGGTGATCATTGGTCTAGATAGATGTATCATGCACTGGAAGAAGATAACTTCTTTAAATTGGTCTTGTCTTTCACTTTGCATTTTTTTTTAGTACTTAAATAGATAGCTTTGGCTGCTGACATTAGGCAGTGCTTGTCTCCTATATATAGAGAGACCCACCTAAGCAATGTTCTTACATGTCATTTGATATAGGATTTTTACCTTCTGGCAACAAACAGAGCCAGGGTAGTCCCAGCAGATGTGTCTGGCTAGCGCTGTGGCTGAGGGATCTGGCTTCCATTTACTTCATTTGGAATGAGGAGGACCTTCAGAAATCAACAGGTCCCTTCCACAAGTGAGGTGCAAATTAAGGCAAATAGCAGAACGAACCATTACACAGTAAATTCTCTAGCTTGGGCATCTTTTAGTTGTTCTTGGAGCTTAGATTGCCTTGGTTTAAGGTGTACCAGGCTTTTCACAATGGGGAGAGGTATTACTGGTGTGTGACCTCTGTAGCGGCAGGAGTTGAGGAGGACAGCCAGCAGCACTGATCATGTATGACCCACGTCAAGCGATTGCTTCCTTGTGCACTGTGATAATTGGAAAACCACAATTCCTTGATGTCTCCAGTGAATGCTGGTTTGAAATACAAATTGGACTGTATTTAATTTTTATATGGAATATTTCTACTTATTAAGTTGCTTGTTTTCTCTGGAAGCTAATCCATGGGATAATGGGGTGAAAATTCCTGTAGCTTACTCCACTAAATTACTGCTGGACAGTATAAGAAAGTGGGGTTTAAGGGTCAATTTGGAAAGTAACTTAGACCAGAAGTTTCCAGTAACAATTGTGGTTTGGATACAGTTGAAATAAATTCAATTGTACTTTCATTGGCTAAGTAATAATCTTAGAGTAGATGTGAGCAATACGCATTGGAGACTAACAAGCCATATCCTGAAAGAAAATTGTAACTGATACTGACAAACTGGGGAAAAAACTGGTAGTGATTACAAGCTATGAAAGTGCTGGTCTTAGCTGTCCCACTCAATAAATAATCCTGAAGGGCTATTAGCAGCATTAGTAGTAGCAGCATTTAGCCATCTGGCTTGGCTTCCTTAGGAGGTTTAAAAAAAAACCCCAAACAACAACCAAAACTAAAAAAAACCCAACACCACTGTTAGTGGAACTGCATCCATTGAAATCATGGGAGAACTTGGCCCTGCCTTTTAATGTTTCAGTTCCTTGCACTTGATCTCATGTAATCATTTGATTTGATAGGGCAGATGTTTTCTTGATGTTCATGGACCACCAGTGGTCCATAAGTCCTAGGTAGTGGTCAGTTCAAGTTACCATGCATCAATCAAACCATGCTGGTGGTCTGCAAGAGACCTTGAAGTGGCTTCAGACCTACAAACCGGTGGCTGCAACTTCAAGCTTGTGTTAACCATTGCACTGGCGGGGGGAGGGGGGGTGGGGAAGCACTGTTTCTGTTTCTCAGGTAATCAAATCTACTGTCTTCACTGTTTCTTTGGGTTGGAATTGTAAATATGAGTGTTGATCTGGCAAAAATGCTTCTTGTTCGTTCTTTACTGAGTGGGTATTTATGAGCTACTCAAATGAGTCTTTGCTGTAGCTTTGTGTTGGTGCGACTGCATTTCCCACATGTTCTCTTTGTGTCTTGTTTTACTGATAAACTCTTTTCATCTGTGTCTTTGTTAATGTAACATTCACAAATGATGAACTTAAGTGTAAAATGTCAGCTTACTACATTAATATTTTTGACTGACGTTTAATTTATTTCCTAAAATTTTACTTTCTTCCTCCTATAAGAAAATGAAACTAAGGATGAATGTTTTAATCTCTGAGCAAAGGCTTTTTTGCCTTTTCTGTGTGCTACTGCTAGAACTAACACTGCCTTGAAATACATAGTCAATACTGTTTCCTGGTATGTGATTCGTACCATAATCAAACTGACAGACATCAGTGGAGCACTTACAAGTTTATGCTTGGAATTAAGTCCACTAAAATGCTTCTGGAATCTCCTGGTAATTTCCTTTTATCAATGTAAGTGATGCAGCATGAATCCATCATAATTACTGCAGAGCTACACCAAATTAGATGATATGATTGAGGCTGAATTTTTCCAGTGGGCTTTTTTAATAAATAAGAGGTGGTAACAAAGAGGCAGGCTGTGTAACATTCATCATTTGATGAGTTTGTTTGTGTTCTTGTATATAGGAGAGACCAATTTCTTCTGTTCAGCGTTCCCCATTAGATTGTTAGAGTCTGTTCAAAGTGCTTATCAACTACTGTTCTAATACATTATTATAACGCTGTTCTTGTTTACTTCAGTGCGAGGCATAGACAAATCAGGCTTGTACTGTTAAGCATCTGTATCTGGTAAAGCCATGCATGACTAAACTTGGTGCAGTGGCTCACATCCTTGATTTGTTTACACCGATAGAAATTGAGGTCTATGTTCACTCGGCTAAGCTGAGTTTTATTTCAGATTTATACTGATGAAATGGGAACAAAAATATCTGGTGTGTGCTTTAAGTATTGTACTAGAATAAACTCTTCAGTCTCATTTATCTGAGAAGTGCCAATCGAACAGCAGAGGACAGGACATGAATGTCAGACTGCTTCATGGCTAACAGTTATGCAAGACCATACTACATGAGAGTTCTGTATGCGTACTTAAATTTAGTTACCACAGCTAATGTAGGTCACAGTGAAAATGACGTTGTGGTACTTTCACATGAGTTTCTCTTTTTTCTTTAGTGGCTTTTGCTAGGCAAACAACTTTGGTTTGGCCTACAGATGAAAAATGTTGTCTTTTGGCAAACTGGATATGAATTTTGGCATTTACAGCAGGCCATATCATTGCTTGGAAGAAAGGACAACTCATTATTCCATGACTAGATGTGGGGAAATAAAAATCAATTAAAAATGTGGACTCCTAAGTTTTCCAACAAGTCTACCACCCTTGGGTGCAGCCCTGGTAACTGGGACACCAGCCCAAGCTGCTGGAGGGGATGATGTCTCTCCTAATGTGCATCTTTCCTTTGTGCATAGCCAGAGGAACCTGCGGGCTTGGCTGTCCTATTCCAGAGTTGTCATTATGCCTAAAACATTACTTCTGGGGCCTGATGCTGACAAGGGTAGCCTTCTGCAAGGCTACGGTACTGCACTATATGCAGCATGTGGAAATGTAGGTTATTACCAAGTGTTGGGTAGCCATCCCATTAGAGGGAAGTATAGCTACTGTACTTGACTACAGTTGACCTTGTATTTGTATGCCCTAATGCTTAATCCAGAAATATTTGTTACTCTTCCTCAAATTGATCAGATTAAATAGGTCTAAATATCTTTGAATGTTTAAAAGCCTGTAACTGCATCTTTGGAAATAGTAATTAGACCATTAGACAATCAGTTTTCAGCAGATGGCAGCATTGCACTCTGTAACTTCATTTTTCCGACAGTGGTTTTGCAACTCTTTACTACTTGGGCTGGTAGGAGGCTGCCAGCTAAGAAGTAATCCAAAACCACTTCTAAAATGTTTTGAAATACAGGTTTTAGTAGATTATGATAATTGAGTATTGTTTCAGACTCAGGGCTTTCATATGGAAAATACCACTGTGCTGCATAAGAAAATAATACACTATAAAGTAGTGCAAGTACACCTAAATCTTTTCTGTTAACTCTTTAAGTAATTGCTTTGAGACAGAGGAATGGTGTTTGATAAGTGTTCTTATTTGTAAAAATATTAGCAAATCACTTAAAGATGCAAGAGTTAAAACTGAAACCATGTGTGTAGAGCTGTAAGTGACTTCCTGTATATTATGTCTTTTAAGACTACAACACTCCCCCGTTCCTTCTTTAGAAAAAAGTACACTGACTTTCCTAGTCCTTTTCGGACTATACCTTTTAAACAACATGCAGCCTGATCATCAGAGTCTGTAACTAGGCAGATGTACAACTGGACATAACCTCGTTAAAAGTTACCAACTGTTTTACAGTGCTTAACGCTTCAGGTGCAATAGTTAGTTTTTGTCTGTGAGAGCTCAATTAAGAATATTGCATTGTATACAAACACATGCTTGATTGTACATTCCATCTGGTCAATTTATAGAAATTATGGCAAAACTGGAGAGGTTCTCCCTGCCTGCCTCGCCTTCCCTGTTGATTTATGGGAGTTCCAGTAAGACAGTGGAGGAAATGAAAGCTGCTCCTGCTAGTAAAGGAAAGGACTGAGTTCAGAGACCTCTTCAGAAAAAAACCTTCTAGTTCCAGACAGACATCTGTCTGTGATGTACTACTATATACATAATCCTAAACTGTGTAAGAGATTTCATATTTTGTGTATTCTCTTAGGGAGAATATAAGGCTATTCTTAGGCTTGGCACAAGATGCATTCTGAGAGTACTGCATTACAGCCAGCTAGCACTGATGTAAATGGCAACAGAAAACACAAAGCAATCATAAATGGAAACCAGGTCCATCGTTGCAGCCATTCACAAAGAGGTTAAAAAACATACTTCCCTTACAGATTATGCCCCTGCAACTGTTAGGCAGAAACAAGTATATTGATATCAGTTAAATTAGTGATCTCATTAGGAAGTTTTACTCACCTACTTCAGAGTCTGCCTTCACAGCAAATGAAAAAACCTTTATCCTTTCCCTCTCTTTTTTCCTGAAGGACAAAATAATACTATGAATAAAACCAAAATTCAGACTGAATCATTTGTGTTACACTGGTACAATTCTGACTTTTGTCATGGAATTAAACCACAATGAAAATTTTAAATTATTCTGGGTTTTGCAGTCAAAGTAGAATACTGCAGGTGCCAGATTATTTTGCCGAGATGAATGAATAATTTTCCAGCTATGTGCTGTCAGGATGTGACCATCTTGGTATTCTGGAACAAATTAAGCATACGCCAATTTCACTTGAATGGGAGAATTTCAGGAATATCAGCAGCATGGAAGTTGGTATTTTGAATTGAGAGGGCTTCTCATACTAATAACATCCTCAGAACATGGTCTGATGGTCAGAACTGTCTAATGCATGCTTTGTTTTTTTTTTTTTTTTTCCCCCTCAAACCACATGAAGGCATAAGTGAGCAAAAGCTGTGTGCTACATAGTAAAAGTGTGTGGCAAGGGACTTTTTGGCCTACCTGGACTCCCATTGCAACTTGGCAGGGCAGTAAGAATTGGAATTAATTTCCTGTCTTCATCAACAATTAAATGGAGCTTGCATAAGCCTGTTTAAAACAAAAAGCAAACCAAACAAACAGAAAGCTTGGTTAATGTTGCAGGAAATCTTTCCTAATCTTTGAAAAGATAGCAAACTTACTATTTTCTCCTTTAAAGGTGCATTGAGAGACTGGAATTCACTGCCGTGTGTGCATATATTGTGAAAGGGTATTATTAGTTATCTTTTTTCTTGGTCACGTTTTAAAGCTTTGGCATGAAGATTTTGGATACTTTGAATAGAGTTGTCCTTTACTTTCTGCTCTCTACAGTTAAAGGCATAGTATTTTTGTATTCTCATGCAAGGGAGAAATGTGTGCTTTGTAAAAAAGCAGTAAGTTTTGAAGTATTGTTTCTCTTGTGTAGCAGCATCCCCCTCCCCCAAAGCGGGACACACACACACTCTTAACTGTATCTGCCCTTCCAGAGGTCTTGCAGAAAGCCAAGTAAATGTCAGGTTTTTGGTCTTGGAATTAAATCAGACAATCCATCTCCCATGTCTTTTTGGCTATTAAGTTTGTGAGATAATTCACGCTTTCTAAAACATCATTCACAGATCATCTCAGAGTGTTGCACAAAATATTTTTCTTTTAAAATAAGATACACTCTTAAAACAAAACAAAAAACACCAAACAATAAAAAACCAACCAACAACAACAAAAAAAACCAGCCATGGAAGTCAGGTCTCACTCTGAGTGACTTATCCTTGCAGCTATGTGAACTGTCTTACTTTGTGGTGTTTGAACGAGCAGTTCCGGGGAGGGCAGTTACTTTGGGTGGCTTCTGCTGCTGGAATTTTGTCTAAAAGACGGTATATCACTCTGGTTTTGCAAGATTTTATATCAAGAAAAGTTTCACCACACTAACAATAGGCTTAATGGTGCATTAATTCCTGGTGTCACTTCATTAACACTATAGAGTGTATCCTGCATTTCAGATAAAATCTTAAAGATGTAAATTGTATTCCTCATCTGTAATATGCACTTACCTGTTCTTTTTCAGGATTGAATGACACACTTTTTTCTGGTCCGCTTGAATGACCACGTTTTCGTATTTTAATGAAATACTGGATTTTGTGACTCTGGTCTTCCAGAGGGTATTATACACTGCTTAAATAATCTGGTTTATTTTTGAGATACTGAGTGACATTTACTGTGAAAATTAGTGGAATGTGTGGATATCCGCAGTTCCCCAAGTCTCCGTTGCAGCTGACATGGTTGATTGTATTAATTAAGCACCAATCCAGATACTTACCTGGGTGTGTAACTGAATGTGGGACTTGCACTCTCAGTATGACAGGAGATGCCATCAGTTTTCTCTTTAATACTCCTAATGAATTACTTTGTGGTTTGGTGGGGTTTTTTAAATAGCAAATAAGCCTGCAATCTTGAAGGTAACGAGTTTGATCTTTGTTTTCTAAGTATATTCTTTCTTAGTCGATTATATGTCATTGTTGTCTACATTTCCTGAATACAAAGTGTTCTTCATTTACATGTTGAAGAGAATAAAATTTTTTTTTTTATGTGTTGCAGCTCTGTAATAGTTATTTGCATCTTGTATACATTTTAGAAGGAACATATTCAAAGAGCTATGTAAACCATTCAGAAAGACTCCCTTGGGCTCTGTTTGCTTTTATAGGGCGGATAATTTAAGAATTGCTTCTTTTTAAAGGATTAACAGCTTTAAGAAAGTGCTTTCTAACGAGTTGCTTTTGTTTTCGAAGTGGGACAAAGTCGGTTAGTAGATTGGCTTTCAAAGCATCTCAGTCTTGGTGTACTTTGGAACTTGCCTAAAGAAATGATTTCCTGACCTGTATAGCCAACATTTCTTCTTCAAAATACGACTTTTGAAGCCTGCTAGGAAAACTCTCTCCAGCGTTTGGATAAAGGAGAGATCCTTATAGCTTCTAAAACCAGGGACTGGGCTGGTAATTTTAAATATGTTAAACATGCTGAAATTCGACAAATATATTCACAAAAAATCCGTTTTATCTTTCAAGAAAGAAAATCATAGCGTTCAGGGATTTTGTTGTTGTTGTTGGGTGGTTTAACTGTTTAAGGACATGACGAGAAAAGACAAAGTTTGTAGGCAGAGGTTGTGTCTCCATAGTTGGACTAGTTTTACAGCTAGTAAAAGCCACCAAGCTTTTCAGGGGGAACATGACTGACTAGATCATCTCTGTAAAAGGGGCTGTCTCAAACCTCTGAAGCAGAGATGACTCTTGAGACAGAGAAGTAGTAATGAGGTAGCTGTTTTGGTGTGGGAAAGGGTTCTGACACTGCAAAGGTGTATAGTTTCTGTTTGGGAATGGGGGAGAGGCTGTATGTGGGGAAACTGAGGAGACATGTCACACCTTTATCGAGTGGGATGTGTAGTATCCAGTACAGATGTGACTTTCATTGTTCAGGATTACTGTTCAGTGTAATGGCATGAAATCAGGATATAATATAATATATGAATCGTTATTTATGTATTACAGAATGAGGAAACCTAAAGGGTTTTAAAAACTTTTATATTCTACTCAGGTTTGGTGGAATCAATGAAATGACTTACCCTGTTTCATCTGCAGCAAGAAAACTATAATAATCACTGATGGAAGGGTCTGGTTGGGATTCTGGTGCTGTGTGCAGAAATGGTCTCCGTTTCACTCTCAGTGAGAGATGAAGTATAGGAGTGTTCCATTTTTCAGATGGGAACAGTGATAACCACATGGAGAGGATCAAACTTTATGTGTAAGCTTTCAGCTAAAGCAGTAGGTCAGGCTTTTTTCTGTGGTCCCTCTCATCTGCAGACATTTTCTATGCATTGGCTCTGTTGGCTCACTGCTGTAACATCCCACAAATATTTAACAGATTTATCATACAGCACCCCTTCAAAATAAAAATATAATATTCCCTTCTTGCTGATGGGGGGGGTCGGGAGGCAGCTAAGGGATCTTTGTCTCTTTGGAGTCAGATATTTAGCATATTAAACTTTTCTGAGCAAGAACAGAACAAGCATAAAATAGAGTATTTTCTTCAATGCAGGACTTCCTTCATATTGCAATTTTAAAATCTTTAGAAAGTTTTGCTATGCTGCAGCCTGCAGTTTTACGTAAAAGTTGCAGCAGCAATATGAATAACAAAAGTAGTATTTATCACTCTAGAAACATAAGTTTTTAGAGTTGTACTTGGATGACTTCTTGTATTTTCTGAAACCTGTTACCACCAGGAAAGCATCCTTGCCATAAAGATTCAGCTTCTAAATGAGAAAATGGACACTCTGCTATCTCAGTTGTGTAGCAGGAAGGCAGGGAGCATGTATTTAAAGTGAATTGCTCTGGAATTTGTTTAGGGCTGTATTTTAATATGATGTTTTTAATATCTAGACTATTTGTTTTAAAGTCTTAATAAAGCCACATGTCTCATATCTAAATTCAGCCAATCTGAAACTCTTATCATCAGGACTCTGTAGAAATATGAGGCTATGCCTACACTGTTATCCTTGCAAGATATGGGAACTTAAAAGCTTATCTTAACAGTAAAATTGTAAATACTGGGATGGCAAATTTGTAATATTAGATACTACTCTGTGGCCAATTTTTCTTTTTTTTTTTTTCTTTTTTTTTTTCCTACATCCTGAAGTCGCGTCAGAGTAAATCATTGTATATAGAACCTCGTTATAACTGTACTACTTTTCACCCTCATTACAATTCATACCTGTATTCCTTGTTCATGTACATAAAATTTTAAGCTATTCCCATCTGATAGCTGCTTGGGATGGGACCCATTTCACCCTTCCCTTTAACTGAAAACAACAACAACAAAACCCCTCCATAAACCTCAAGGAATATGTTCTTTATAAACAAAAGCATTATGCCACCCCCATGGCAGTTTTGACGTTTAATTCTGTAATGGACAAGGGGAAGTGCTACTATGGAAAGATACGCAGATCTGAAGACCCAACAAACCTCATGGCTGAACATATCTACAGAGCCAAGGATTTCTCAAAAACAGGAGCAGGGACTCTCTTCCGCTTAGTAAAGTAGGTAGATCCAGAGCCTTCAGAGAAGCTGTGGAATTCTGTTCGAGTTTTACTCTTCTCTCCCTTCAATTAGAAATCAAAGTGGATGCAACAGTGACTGTTGCATTCCCTCATTTGTCACACGCTTCTGCTGCAAATCAGGAAATATATATGGGGGCTAACCTACCTTTTTTTTTTTTTTAACACTTTACCATATGGCTTTATTAGATCTTCTCATTTGACTGGCATTGTTGTTACACTTTTTTTTTTTTTTTTTAATAGAATTAAAGCAACTTCCCAACATCTAGTCATTCTCTTGTTTCCAATTCACATTTTTTCGTTCTTCTAGTACAGAAACTAAAACAACATACAGCCCTTTTTATACTGTCTACTGGATTTGTCAATGCATGTGCTCTGCAACCTAGTGCATAGTGGTCTTAAACACACTTTTTTGTGTGTGTTTGTTTTGGTTTTTTTTGTCAGCCAGTTCAGGTATACTGATATATAGTTTTAAAATTCAGAAAAAAACAGAGCTGATGATTCAAATTCTATCATACTGGTTAATTTTAGTCTAAATCAGTGGGTGTGCAATATATATTTGAATATATAAAGATTTTATATATTCTGTGTGTCTGTGTGTCAGTCATCTTACCTTAGCCAATAGAAGAAACCAGCTGAAAAGTGAAGCCCACTGTTATACAAGTTTATTATTCTCAGTAATCCATAATACAGTTTTGATAAATCTCATGCTCACTTGTCTGTTCTGTGGACGTGGACACTGGTACTCACTGCAAGACTTACTACTCTAAAACATTTAGTTTTATGTTGGGATTTCATCAATGTAAAAAGCTAATAAATCTTGATTTGAGGTAATGGTCCATCCAAAATATTAGAAATTAAATTTTGTAGATTTCCAGTCTACAAGACCTGATAAACATTTACTTGACGCTAGCTAGTATACACTAGAAGAAAATCTTTAAAGGTCAGTTATCCTCTGGCAGAGGAGTTGGTAAGATATTAGAACAGGTTAACATAAGCCAGAGCTGGCAGTGATTTAGATTTGTGGTAGGTAATATTTATGAGAGTTCACAAATGTCTAAGCAGCCCTGCCAACTTATTACTTATCCTTTCAGTGCTTACAAAATTAAAGTTGATTCTTCAGTGTTCTGGCATTTATGGCCTATACAGCAATGTTCATTTCTGTTTATTTTTACAAAAAGCAATTTCTCCAGTTTCTATGAGAGAATGATCATGATGGGATTAGAGTTTCTTTTCCGAATTGTTTTCTTTCCAAAATCCTCCAGTTACAATTACAGAATGTTCTGGTTTGTAGTCTTTTGGTTTTTTCCCCTTCCCTCATATGACTCCAAGCAAAACTTATTTTCACATTTCTATTTTATGGCAATACCAATACTGTACAGCCTTTCTGGCTGGTATCTTTTCAGTAATGAGCATAGTGATGTCTAAAACCCAAATTCATGGAAAATTCTGCTGGAAAGCCTGAGAAAGGTCATGTCGCTGATTTTTGTATCCACTGGAGGTATTCTGTGGAAAGCTCAGCAGAGTATCTAACCAGCTGCTTTACTGAGATTAAATAAAGGTAATAGGATGTTGGCCTTGCTAATAACACTGTTTTCTTTATTTACCTAAGCTATTAATTTGGATTTATTTTATAAACTCTGCAAGCTAGTTAAGGGTCCTGTGTTCAAGGCCTAAGGGTTGTCAAGGAACTGACACAGGTTGTCAAGGAACTGCCACATGGCTATTCACACCAGCTTTGTGCCTCAACCCTCGGTCTTCCTTCAAAACTGGCTTCCTTAGTATAGCATGTCTCAACAGCAGAGTAAGCATAGTACACTGATGCTGTGCTGGCAGGCCAGTCAGATATGCTTAAGAGAGACCCAGCAGGATGGGTGAGTGAATGTATATGGCTAATGTTCCCTGCATCAACTGGCCACAAATGCTGCTGCCTAGGTCTGTGTTCTCCCTAGATGCCCATGTGGGCGCCACAGTCAAAGGGCAGTGGCATCAGCCTCCACAGACTATAAGATGGCATTCTTGTAATAGCAAGGGAATGTACAACTCGAATATAAGATCTCTGAAATCTCAAAGCTCATAAAAGTTGAGGGTGCTCTGAGCAGTTGACAGCATTGACATTTGAAGTTTTTTTGTATCGGTTGGAATCTCTGGCACTTGTATAGTAGTTGTCAATACCCGTCTGCTCTAACATTTCTGGGTATAGCTAGGCAGGTGGCTTAAGAAAGAAAACATGAATGAAGAAAAAAATGTGAAACCATTTTCTGCAGAATGGTCAGATACTGTGTTCTGATGCAATAAGGTAGTGAGTAACACCTCTGTCTTTATTAAATATATTTGTGTGTGTATAAAAATAAAGCCTGCAATGATATGGGCAAAAAAGACTTTTTGACTTGAAGCATTTCTAGCAATGTCAGCTGTGCATTGAATTAAGTTTCCAGTAGTGCTGTACTGTATCTTTTTAGGCCTGGGAAGAAATGGGAGTAATGCTCTTTACAGACAACTTGGTCTAACCAAAGCAGAGCAAGCTGTTTTAGATTCAAATTCTACTTCCTTATCTTCCTTCAGAGCATCATGTTCTGAAATACACTCTGTATTTGTGGAAAGCTGGTGCTTCTCTTTCTCTGGCACAACCCCATTGACCATAATGCAGTTATCCCAGAGAAATTATGGACAGTGCAGACTTTAACTTAGTCAGACTTGTTCCTAATCTTGATGGAAAACAGAGGGACAGACAATAAGCCCTTTCTTAGCCCGTAATATTAATTTTATTTTGCATTTCAACATTAAAAACCCCCCTCTTCATTGAAGTGATTGCCTTTGCTATGAGAGTCAGATAAAGCTGCAGTTATATCTCTGTTTTACTTTAGAAAGTGAAGTGTTGCAAATATAACTTTGCCTTAAGTTATGCCACAAGCACCATGTTAGTATCTGTTGTAATATTTCTCTATATCGGATTCAGACTGCAAAAGAGGAAGTAAAATATGACCAAATATTTTATCAATGTAGATGTAGGATTGATGCCAGGAGGAGACTGGTTTAAGGTAGCTGGGGAAATTAAAAGAAATAAAGTGATGTCTAGTCAAAACCTGATGCTCAGATAAACTCTGGTGTCTGTTCTACTGAAGCCTAAGGGAAATAAAATTATACAGGTATTCCTCTATCTTAGGCAAAGGGAGAAAAAACAGAATGTGGTTTTTCTTTTTTATTCTTCATTTTCTGTGTGTACACACTTAAATGTTTCCTTAAATTTATTTCTATTATGCAGGAGAGTAATGAGTGGCACTTGAGTTGGTTAGGAAACAATTTTCCCATTTCATGGAATTTTGAATCTGAAAATATTAAAATCTCTTGGTCTACTCTACTTATTCCTAAATCCTTCTGTTTTGGTTAGTGATTTGTATTTTTTTATCACTCACCTCAATGTTTAAACTTAGAAGTTGTGTAAATAAGGATTTATTTGTAAATGATGAATCAATTGTCAGAACTTTTTTCCCAATTTGATGCAGCAAACTTTTCACATGCAGGTTCTTAATGAAGAGTATTTTATCCTGTAATAAATCATGAGTTTGTGGAAGTGGAGAAAGAACCTTGTATTCACCTTAAACTATTAAATCTAGTTTTGGATATTGGAGAACAGTATTTAATAGATCTATGAATTACAGGTTTAATTCAGTTCCTTTTTTTCTTTCTTCCTCCTTGGCTGTGAAGTCATAATGACAAACAGTGTTATTTCCCTTCTCAGCATATGCCACATGCTGCTGGAAAATATGCAAGAAAATGTAACATTAACATTTCCCTGATACTTCTAAAAATAAACAGAACTTTCAGGGGAAGGAAGCTTCATGTTAATTTATGAATTTCTCAGCTTCCAGGCTGGGGAGTGAGGGTGGACACCACCCATAGCAGCTGCTTAAGCCAAAATTACTTCTAGTGTGACGGTCAAAGTCTGATGAGCAGGAGGCTTGAATGCCGATTTTAAAAATCTGGCAAATAAGAATTTGTCTCCATGTATTGCCTATGTTCTCCACTATTCTGTACTTTTAATATAATGTCTCTCAAATTAATATTTTAAATACTGTTAGTCTATGGATTATGAAACCTAAATCTCCTTTGTATTTCTTAATGGGAATTACTGCCAGTGACTCTCTGGAGTCTAGCTAGGCAGCTCAAAGTCTGTAACTTTCCGTATTCTATCAGAGTGACTGGTTTGTATTTCCTCAGCCTGGGAGAGTGCGCTTTCAGGTTTGCTGGAAGACATGTAGTGGGTCACCTTGAAAGGAAAGTAGCCAGGAGAAAGTCTCAGAGTAGATTGGTTGGTGGTGGGTTTTTTGTTGGTTTTCCCTTTTTTTAGGGGGTGGGGTGGTGGTGTCCATTTTATTAGTTCTCATGTCTGCTGGGCTAGGCTTGTCCAGAAAACAGTCTGCAATTCATCGTGTACTTAGACCTTATTACATGCTTGGACTGAAGACACCACAGAGCTGAAGATTAATTTTTAAGATACTAGATAGGTGGGAAAAGTAGTTATTTTACATAATACATTTATGATTTGCCTAATATGGTAAGCCCCGGGCTATCATGTTTCATTCTGAGAAATCTGCCGTCTTACTCCTTTGTACCAACCTCTACTGGCATGCATTCATTTCATATGAAAATGTATGTTTTAATGTATCCTCTACATTTGCTGAAAACAGACTTGTGCAGGAGCAAAGGTACCTGGCTATGTCAGAACACTGTCAGTGAAGGTTCCTTCATGTTCTTTTCAGTTGTGGCCCACCCACCCCTTCTTGTCATCTCAAACACTGACTTAATGGAGGTTGCAATGTTTTCTGAAGAAGTCGTGCTTCTCACTGGAACAGAACAACTACATCTTCCCCCCACCTTAGTAGCACATAGCAGCAAGAAACTATACTGTCTTGAGGGTGGAGGGGGTACTTCCTGGAAATACAAGCTAGTCACCATGGCAGAGTAAGGGAAAATATAAACTTCAGACAGCCCAGTTATTTGATGTACATCCAGATTTCACTCCTGTGAAATCTCCTGTTAACTTAAATGTTCTGTATAAGGAAGAAACTCTAAGCTGTGTACATTTTGTTAGAGCTTGATACAAAATTCCTTTGTGGATTTTACCTCTATGTGCGGTAACATGACATCCCTGCTCCTACTCTCTGACTGCTAATCTCCCTTCCCATTATTTTTCTCTATGCTATTTGTTTTGTTTTTTTTTTTTTTGGGTAGTCTTTAAATGTACCCTGAATGAAGGTAAGGTCTAAAATAATTTGTCTTGCTCCTCCTGGCCAAACACATTTATAAGGAAGACATTGAACTTAAAGTTTGTTCAAGTCTGAAGAGACATACAAGGTACTTTGTGTTACAGCTACTATTCACATTTCATCTTTTCCTCCAGAATAAATTTGGTTTAGGCTGTACATGTGTCTAGTGTACTTTCCTTTAGGTATTGATTTCTTTGAAGATATATAATCACAAGGTTTTGGATATTGATCCTACTCTTTGTGTATTGATCACACCTTTTTGATTAGACATTAAAATCTTTGCTGTTCTTCATAGTGCACAAAGGGAAGCTTTTGCTTGTGAGGTGTGTAACCTAATGGTATATTTTGTGTCCTTCCTTAGTTTCAGTTTTTCTGGGAAGACTTATTAATTAATGAACAAGCTATGAAATAGCCAAGAATCATAAATTACCTCAAAGGAATTGCAGAGCACCATGGTACATCAAATATTTTCAGTCAACTCTCTCTTTGTATAAGCAATAGTGGGTGTTTCCTCTCCAGCATACTTCGGTTCTAAATTTAGGGATACATTCTCTCACTGGTGTATGTGGAAATTTTTCATGTAATTTCTGTTAATGTTACTGGATGTTATATGGGGTCCAGCCTGGTTCCATGGCACAGCTAAGAAAGAATAGATCCCTTCAGTTTCCTTTACTTGGATGTTGGATTTTAGCAATGGTCATTGCACACTATATCAACCAATTTCAGTGCTGATGCCAAAGGTTTTCAGCCACATAGGTAGCCTTGAAGATGATTTTCCTGAAGTTCAAAGTTCTCAAAAGGTTAAAAATAACTTTCCAAGCAAATTATACAGTAATGCCAGTGTTCCATTATCTCTTCTGTGTCATTCGCTAGTTCCCCAAATGAAAGAGGAAGAGGGTGGCATGGAGATGACCACAGTCCCATAGCAGCGTACAATATGTCTACCCATAGCTTTCTCATTCAGAGTGGTATTGGCGCTCTTGAATTTGCAACATGCTACCAGTATGCACTTCTGGTCTGGCATGCTTCATGAAGGGTTGTGGCACACTACTTCAGGAGAAGATGCCTTCTGCTAGAATTACTTGTGCCTTATGGGCTGCCAGAGAAGCAGCTTGTGAAAGCAAGCCTCTTGCAAATTGGTAGTGAGTCATGTAATGGCAGAATGCTTGTGAGCGCCTCATGATTTAGGTGTTTCAGGCAGACACAGTAAACGTCTGCCTTGCTGAAATATGTCAGTGATACGTGCCAGTCCAGGTACAGAGGTGCATTCGGGAAAACTGAGATTTGTGATGAAATGTATGTTTAATATATTTAGGCAATTACCTAACATAAATGTGCTGCTTTAAGCTTCTCCATATCTCCATATCTCAGGAGTGTCTGTGAATTTGCTCTATATCCAGACGAGAAGTCCTGCAAGGCTGTAAGAGCTCATCGTGCCATCACTACGGAATAAAACCACCAGAACTGACTGGAGAGAGACTTCCTATTCTGTTTGTGAGAGGCAGGCCCCTGTTCTCTCTGTGCTGTGTAAATGTGAACATTTGGAGACAAGAGTTAGGAAATTAATTCTAGAGAAGATCAGGGAGACAGTAGTCAATGACTAAATTAACATGTGCCTCAGGGCTGCAAGAGATAGCTTATGGAAAATCTACCCGTCAACTTTGTAAAAGCCAGAATAATTAGAAGGAGAGTGTTTGGTACTTTGCCCAAGCTTGATATAAATTTTAGAAGAGGTTGCTAGTGAATAGAGCGCATAGAGTAGTTAAGTCTATACATAGTAATTACTTTTTAACATACAATTCTGCAATTTACAATGTGGATGTTCAGTGTATCCAAAAAATAAAAGGGGAAGAAGATGGTTAGTAGAACCAAATGAAGTATGGAAGAAGATGGTTAGTAGAACCAAATGAAGTATAAGGGCTGTAAAACAACTTCTGCAAAACATTCAAACAGGCTAAAAAATGAATGACACAATCATGCTGCAACATCTTCAGAACGTAGCCAATGTATTTTTAAGTCATTTGGCACACATATACGATTTGTAACTGTAAATCTGCATAAATTGTATCATTCTTTAAGTGTTTACAGGCTGTCTGTGTCTCTAAATATTAACCTCAATGTGAAATCAGTTTGTTTTTAATGTTGTATCATGGTCTAGACTGGGTCTTATATCAGCACACTGAAAATACTGTGGAGATCTTGATAAAATGAACCATCAAAGTTACTCAGCTATAATGTGCATTTATGTCTGCAAATGAAAACTGAGTTTAGGTTGTGCAAGATTTGCTGAAGGCTTGCATGCTGGCACTCACTCAGTACATTAACATAAATACGTTATCTGCAGTATTTTCAGTTTGAGATCACGGTTGCAAAAATTGTTTTACAGACTTCTCTGTCTGTTGAAGGGTGTGGAGGGGGAAAGGGAACCAGCAGTTGGTAGTTTCAGTGTTCTTGCTCATGAGGCTTCATGTCATCAAGAGTATGATTTCATATGGCTTTCACTGTAGCAATAGAGAATAAGACTAGAGACCCACACAAAACATGCTCAAAATCATTATTTTCACTTGAAAAGGTATTTTCCAAGAGCTTGATCATACTTGTACACAAAGGAAGGACAAGGTTTCTATTTTGTGTCTGTGAACAATGCTGGGACTTCAGGAACTGTTTGAGTTTTAAAATGAGTTAAAATCTAAATTAAATATAGACGATGAAGGGAAGAATGACTTTTTAAATGTAACTTCACTGACTTCAGGTCAGCCTCTTTAAGTCTCTTATACATGCTGAAATCATTAGAATTTTGTTGGATGAAGTTTTGTTTCATATAAACCAACTAATAAGTCCCCTTGCTCACTCTACCTCCTGAAAACAAAACACAACTAAAACTAAGGCACACAATGAGCACCTGAAGATTTCTTTTATGAGTTGAATCCAGCTGTGCTTTTCAGACTCCTTTTTACCCATATGCTGTGAGACTAGGACTCGAGCAAAAAGCCATTCTACAATAGGAGACTTTCAATGAGAGTGCTTGCCTACTGAAAGTAGCACTGTTTTTATAGATGTTGGAGAATAGGGAGGTGAGAGAAACCCTGAAAAAAATGTTATCCCACTGGGAAAGAAAAATTGGTTGTGATAGAGAAATTTTAGAGATGGTCTGCAGTGGCTCCAACTGGGAATGAGCACGATATACCTATACTAATCTGAGAGGTCAGGAAACCTGAAGGATTCTAATGCCCATAGCATAGCCTTCCACTCCATCTCTTCCAGTTTTAAGCCTTTTTCAATTCTGTAGAAGAAAAAATTTCAAATGAGAGCATGAGGAATATTTTGCTCTGAAGCATGTTTGGATTAGAGGGTTTCATCTTGTAGATCTTCGTGTGGAACTTTCAGTGTACGTTGCTTTCCCAGTGTATTTGATACTTCTACTCTGAGAAGTTTTGTTCAGCTGAGGGATAGATTTGCGACAGCTATAAAATAACTTGATTTTTAAATGCAAGAAGGACTTCCTTTGTTTTCTATTCTCTGTATGGTTAAGTGAGAGTTAATTTGGTTTTGGATACAAATGGCACCTGAATTGTAATGGACATGCACTTAGACTTAAGCATGACAGAAACCTGTATTTACTCAAGTACTTTGTGTTCATAAGGACATACTTATTGTACTAGAATTTTTTCATCGAGAGCAACACTGATGGTCAAGTGCTAATATTTAGGGGTGACCTGCAACACTATCTGTATCTCCCATGTAATGAAAAGAGGTGGATGTGAAGTGTATAATAAGGCATACCATGTTTCTAAGTATTTTTAAGTATTACATAAGTATTTGCACAGCTTTCACTAAGTTCATAAACATATACTAGAATTTTTTTGTTGAAAAAAGGAAAAAACCAGCTTACTGCTGTGTATTTAAACCGAGGTTCAGTAGGATTTGTAAAGGTACTTAGCATAGCAGCCTTTATACTTGGGCTCCTTAAATTTGTTTTGGAAGCATCTTAGAATGAAATTGTTAATTCTTTTAGTTAATCTTTGGTAGAACTATATCTTTTTATGCTTGAAGCCATCCATCATCATCTTAAAGGAAAAATGGAAAGAAGTCTTCTGTGCAATGTCCAGCAAATGACCATGTTTTGAACTGGTGGAGAAGGATAAATTTCAGGGTTTGAATTGTGACTGGATTGTGTGCAATCTAAATCCCTGGGTACAGTTAGAATGGGAACAGACCTCTAGCTTTATACCTCTTCTACTGGAAATGTTTACAAGAGACATATGCTGAAAACTCACGACAGTTTAAAAAAAAAGAAAGCCTGCTTATCATAATGGTCTGAGTCATGTAACACTTGCAGAATATTTGGGTTATACTGAGAACTTTTTAAAAAGGAAAAAGAAAAATACCCCCCACTTTCTTTGTCAGCTTACGCAAAGATGCAGTACTTCAGTTCATGTGTGATGCTATCCTTGTGCACCAGGAACTGTAAGAAATCTTCCACTGATTGCAGACCACTGTATTGAAGCTTTATTTTTTTGGCAATTAATTACTTGCAACTGTTTGTCTCATATCTCTCCGTTTTTGAGAGCAGAAGTATTTTAAAGATTCCTTTAGTTTAGATTTTGTGTTTCTAATATAACAGACCTTCTAATCTAAACACAAGAAAAAAGAAAATGGAAACAGACGCCTCTACATTTATACCTCAACTGTTGGAAATTTTTGAGACACAGACCTCCCCTCTTTTTTTGACTTGTTGTTGAAGTGTCATGAAAGTTGTTCCCTCACTTTTTCAACTCTTATAACAGGGGAAATGTAGAAAACAAAACCAATATAGTAGAGTAGGGAATTGATATAAGTTTCAGGTTTTAAAATAAAATATTTGGGAAAAGTATAGGAAAAAGTACAGGAAAAAGTATTCTTCCTAATTCATTCTGTAGAAACTGGTAAACAGAGATGATGGGATATCTTGGTTTTGTTTCCCTCTATCCTGAACAATTGCACCTTGTGTCACATTGGGACTGGTTTGAAGGAAATGTTAATTTCTAATTTTATTCCAAAGTTCATCTAATGGTTTCTTTCTAATGTGGAAGAAAAAAATCAGCTTTCTGCTTTGTTTCTTAAACAGAGTCCCAATATATAACACTGATAGAAGCAATAGGGGAAAGTCAGGAAAGGAAAGGAGAAGGAATACTGAACACATGCTGCTAAACTGTTCAGCAGGGGGTTATTTTGCTGTACAAACGGTGTGACCCATCAGATGCACTACATGTGCCATTTAGACTCAGTTTGCACATTTACTGATGACCAGCATACACAACGAAATCTGCAGTAAGCCTAACCAGAGGATCATACGGTGGGCACCGCCTGGTTGGCACATTGTGACCTCTCTCTGGTTATGTACTTTATTTGAGGCAAGTGGTTTTGCCCTCTCTGTCTCTCTCCTCTTTCACTGAGGCCCTGAATCAGTTAATCATCTACTGAGGGAAAACAAACTGACAAGCTGAGATTATTAAAAAGCGTTCCAAGGAGTACCCTCCAGCAGATACCAAATACACCCACTTCCATTCTAATTTGAAGAATTTGCAGAACCATTTCTAGCTTTCTTCCAGTGACCTGTGACTTGTTCTTGCCTGATTTAAAGAACTTGTTAGCAAATTGGCCTCTGTCAAGAATTTTCTGAAATTTGTTAGAGGGGAAAATGGCTCTGACTGTCACTTCTTAAGGTGACAAAGGATGAATTGAAAGTTGTGTTTGGAATCTGAAGGCTAATTTAAGATTATACAGGAGGTGGGTGGCTTTCAGTTTTACAGTCCAACAAAAACAATACCATACACTAATAATGCAAATTTATTACTATTTCATAGCTTCCTTGGAATAAAGCACATAATCTTTTGTGCATGCATTAATAGATCTTGCCTGTGTGCAGAAGCAGGATGTCATACGTTTGGAGAGTGAGGAGTTATGCCCTGATTTTAAAATTAAGTAATCATAGCAGAGATCTGACTCAGTGGTAGGAAAGGTATCTAAGATGACAAAATTCTTATAATAGATGAGAAAATTAAATGATTGCCAGGAAACTCCCATGCAAAAAATGAGCAAAACAGGAACAAAAAGATCCTCTTGGCATAATGAAGTCTGTATTCTAAACACAGCTGAAGCTAACAAAATAAATATCAAACTAGGCAAGATTGATCAAGATGGTCTGGAAAAGCTGTTACCTGTTTTATTATGGGCCATGATTCCCCAGTGGATTAAAACAACAGTAAGTTTTGGGGGGATAGATGAATTTTGTTTTTATTTTCTACAGATTTTTTTTTTTTTTAAAGACTTGGAAATTACTGATTATCTGTCTCAATGTAGTCACCCACCCAACTCAGAAATATCAAGAGATACCTTGAAACATATCTTTGCTTTTAAATATGTTTTTAAAAATTATTTATTTAAAAAGGAACCATTTGATAACATTTCACACAACTTATAACTAGTTAAATTTGAAAGAAGACAGACTTCATATTTTTTTAGAATTTCATATTTCTAAATACATCAAGAGTAACATAATTTCTAGAGTAACTTTCCAGATCATGAGCTTCCCCAATTTTTCTATACACTAATGTATTAAAAAAAGATATTCAATATTCAATTGTTGCAGAAAGGCACCATGCCTTGAATTCATTATGGGGATGGGAGGTTGAACAGTGGAGAAACAAAAACTAGTTGCTTTCATTGTGGGATGAACATATGCAGTTGCTGAGAAAGTGTTAGAAGAAGAAGGAAGCCTTATTCTTGTATGAGCAGCACAGAGAGTCACTTGGCATGACAGTGTTATTGTTCAAGTAAAACTGTTACTTCAGACCAAGTCATATGAATATCTCCATCTGCTGTACAGCATCTTCATTCAGAATTCATGAGTGATGTAAAATAAAGGGGCTATATTAGTGAGTCTGGTACTCTCATAGCACAAACACATTAATTTCTTAAGTTTTTGCTGATCTGTAACTTAATCAGGAACTGTCATTGCTTTGAGTCACTGAAGGCTTTCAGGAAGGGAGTGGTCAGTTGCCTAGAATGA
The DNA here is from genome assembly GCF_965140245.1 of Athene noctua. NCBI lineage: Eukaryota > Metazoa > Chordata > Aves > Strigiformes > Strigidae > Athene > Athene noctua. The sequence goes on along the minus strand of NC_134037.1, from coordinate 101,283,543 downwards.
AAATACTCAGTTATCACATGAAAGTTATCATACATACAGAATGACCCATGCTTTCTGGCATAGGTTAAGGACTCTGTAGGTTACTCTATTGTTCTTCATCTACTGGAATGATAGAACAGACCAACTTCCTGAGCATCTGTGCTGGTCTTCTAATAAGCATGTTAAAGAACTGAAAGTTATAAACAAGGTTCCCGTCTAAATATATTTATGTATCTGTGTCTTTATGCATGTTTGCTGTTTGCACAGGAGTAAAAAATGCGAGTCGGAATAGAGTTTGGGTTGCAGAATGTTGCAAATATGCATAAAATAGATTATTTTGCGGTGAAACCAAGCCAGAAAATCTCTCCTGGCTGCACACATTGGGCATACAACAGGTCTAACTCAATGCATGGAATCCAAATAAGTGAAGTTCTGTAGCTTATCCTGAACATGTGCACGGATGCAAAGTTCTTGAGTTACTGATCTGACGTGACAATCTGAGAAGGCTTCCTACACTGTTAAAGGAGCCAAATGACATGGGCACCTTTATACTTGCTATCAAATGTCAATCTTCTAGCAGCAGCTCTGCTGTTCCTTCATGTCTGTAGTTCCACTCTTTTTATTTTTTTGTTATGCCCACCTTCCATTGCCCTTGCCAAGTCCTTTTCTGAACCTTTTGTCTCTACAACAGACCACTTCTTATTGTTCCACTTTCTAATGATCTGCTCAGGTCTTCAACACCTGGGCTTCCCAGAAAATCCACCTAGAGCACTGAGGAAATTGCCCTGCTGCTCATCAGCTTGTGCCATGAGAGAGGCTGGAGCTGCTGTGCCGGTAGGGTAATGTGGCAGCCAGGTCAGGAGGCTGCTACCCTCATCACTACTGTGGGTTATGAGGAGAGCAGCAATCAGTGTACATAATGTTCAAGATGATGAACAGTATTTCCTTGAAGACCCAGAAACTGGAGACCACTGAACAGCTGTGCCCTTAGTGTAAAGATCCTGAACAAATATTTGGACATCCATACTTAGGGCTCCAGAGCAGCTAGTGTGTAAGAGGAGTTGGGAGGAGAGTGTAGCTTCAGCTCTGTTCCAGGAGCTCAGCATTGGAGTGAGGTTCACTGTGGTGTCACTGCTTGATGTGATGACACATGAGATGGTGTCACTCCTGAGTGAACAAGAACAGAAATACAGCTTGCTTCCATGTGGGAAAGTAGTAAAGTGTTGCTGTTGTTGGTGTGTGGCAGCTGCCAAGATAGCATGACACTTTGCAGAGAGGTCTGTGGAGGTTCCTGCAAAGCAGGCAGAAAAGGCTTGTTGAATAGCTTTCATTCAGACAGCTATGTCAGGACATTTTGTTCAAGTAATCAAAATAAACTGAAGTAGAAATCCAAGAAGAGTGTGCAGTATAATATAGCCTGCAGAACCAGCTGCTCCAGGCTGCTGATCTGCTGCAGGGTGGTACAGGCCAAGATTGCTACTTCTCCTCGAAAACATGCTGAATTTGTGCTTGAGCTGTGTATGAGGGCTTCTCTGTCACTTGAGGTTTCTCACTGCCCTGAACAGATTTTTTTGGCAAGCAAAGCTATTATTTTTTCACAATACTAAACTTTTTCTGTCTTTAATATTCCAGTAATTAACTTCATAATCAGTGACAAAAGAGATATGGGAACCTGAGGAAAGAAACAGATGAGCAAGGATTTTTATTCTTAACTGACATTCCAGCAAAGTGCTTATATTGGAAATGATCTTACGTGGAGGGAAGGCTGGGCTTATAAGGGCCTAGCCAAGACTGTACTTTTATAGGTTACCTTGTGATGTATAGGTAGCATGTAACACTTCAAGGTATGGTGTCTGGATGTTGGAAGATTTGGCATGTGTCTGAGAAGATCCTTTACCAAAAGCAATAGATAACTTCACAGTTACTGAATGGTTACCAGTAAGTGTTCACTGCTGTAACAGAAAAATGATTCAGCACAGCTGCTGGTTTCTAGAAATTCCAAAATACGCAGATCTGGATCTTTAAGGCTAAATATCTCCATGGTTTGTTTTTCTTTGTGTGTGTGTTTCTCCTGTATTGTAACTTGTTCAAGTGTTTTAGAGAATCTTGTAAACTGATGGTTTGTTTCATTGATTAAGTAAGAGTTGTGTGTAGGAGAGGCTTTGTAATGACAATTGAAACTATACACATAATTGCATAGTTTCCACTCTATAAAAAGTTTTATGCAAAGCTGGAAGATATCATTAGACTTGTGTTTATAACTCGGGATGGCCTCATTTCACCAGCTTTTCTTGCAAATTAGTTCCCAGATGTCAGAAATATTGTCCAGTTACCAGCTATTGCATAAACTCCTGAAGTGTGAGATATGACTTACTGCTCTTGCACTGACCTCAACTGTCAACAGGAAAATAAATGATCATGAAACAGATTAGATGAAGCAAGACTCAGAAAAGCAAACTTAATATCTAATTTTAAGTAGCCTTTGATTACACAACTATCACATTGTCTCTGAGATACATAATTTTACCATTTCTCAACTATGTTAGCAAAAAGCCTTGTATTCTTGGATAACTAGAAAACCTTTATACAGGTTGGCAGCTGTGTTTAAACCTCTAGCTATCTGACTTCTAACCGCATTTTTGTGTAATATAGAAATTAAACCCACTACTTTTAAAGTTGATCTGAGGTGGGGAAGTGGCTCTGAAGTCTGTGTCCCAGCTTGTTGATGTTGTCTTCCTAAGATGAGATGCTTCCAATTTGTGTCCTATGCATTTTACTACAAAGTGTTGTAGAGTACAAGCTATCTCAACGTCACAAGTAGCATCCCTGCCCCCTATCGTGCACTGCGTGGCAGCGGGAGTCTCTAAAAGTGATTTCTTAGAAAGGTCAGCTCCTCGTTGCTAGACTTTCTTGGGGCCTTGGCCGAATTCAAGATCAGGCTGCACTGTCTGTATGGCACTAGTTTTGTGTTGGCCCCAGAGATGGGGATATTGCAGTATAGATCCTATCACATAGCCACCCCCTGACTCATTCCCAGAGCAGCCCAGAAGTCTCTTAGACAAGACCTTAGGAAGGGAAGGCCTTCATGTCCTGAGAAAGCAAGAAACTGGGCTATTCAGTGTTGAGAGGGGTCAGCTGTGCTATAGCAGCTGAAATAGATTTTTGCTTAAAGTGTCAAAATTTCCCGGCATCCTTTGCTTCATCCTCTTTTCCCCTATCAATGCATTTTATAATCTAAAGCTTTTGAGGAGTGTGAACCAGGGCTGGTCTTGCATGAAGACACATTTTTATTTTTCTAGTGACTTGACTGACTTCTGTACAGAGGTGCTCTTTTTTTCATTTAATTCCAGTCCTGCAGAATCTGCCAGGGTTGCTCTTGTTAATCATAGCACTCAAAAATCACTAGCTAGTTCCTGGGACAACTGGATTATTTTTTTAAATAGGATTTTATTTACTTTCTATTTTATCAATTTTAGGAAAAACTATTCTCATGTTTGCAAGATCTCTGCCTGAGATGAGCCTTAAAAACTTTCTAAATAAGTGAGATTCTTATAAAATCTAATTTTGAGAAACATAAATGCATAATATCATGAACTTGCAGCTAGTACGCTTTATACTTGCTGTGTGATACCTCCCTTGCTTATTCCATGTATTTGTAAATCTCATGGTTATTCATAGCTTGATATAGTTGTCCTATAGTTAAATACCTGTAGTACTTACAGGTACCTATAGTCATCCATACACATATGGATGAAGTTATAGCTGATTAAACAGATGATCAGATAAACAACATATTCATAAAGACATAAAAAAATCTTTCTGCACCAACTGGACTAGAAAGCTAGTCAGATGGACTCCTTCATGTTCGTTTGCTTTAACTTGTTTTCAAATATCAACCTCATTCTCTTAAATGAGAGTGTCTTGCTGTGTTACTCAGCAAAAATGTAAGGGAGTCCACTGTAGCTTGCAACAGCATCACCTTATTCCAAATTTGCAGACTCAAATGATTAATATCAGGCAGATGGCAGACAGTGTGCTGTAAATCATACAGGGCTGTCAGGTCATCAGTCATTGAATCTCAGCTCTAAAATGTGACACTGGGTTAACAATCTAATTTTGTATAAGGAGAATTGCACTCACAAAGTAGTTTTTCACTTAAATTGGTTTGTAAAATGACTCCACTGTGTGCTCTCTTAGGCTATTGTTATTTCTCCATTTAACTTAATTTGTTGTCTATGTGCAGACTCATTAGATGGCTTCATAATCAAATTGCAAGGTTGGCCATAATTATGCAGTCAAAAGTGGCTAATGGGTTAAATTCTAACTGTAAATTCGAACTGAAAGAGCTGGGAGAGGGTAATTCTGGAGAGTTTTTTTAAAAGAAAATTACCTTAAATTGTGATTTTTCAGTTCAAAACTAGAGAGATATGTGCTACTCAGAATTTACGTCGCTGTGTTCCTTTTAAAAACTGTAAATGTTACTAGAGATGTAATACTAGAACGCTATATGTAGGCTACTTACTGTGTTTTAACAAAAATTTCAGATCTCACTCCACGAAATCTTAGTGGTTTTTTAACTCAGGTACACAAATAAATCTCTTAGATGAAGAAATATCAGCTGGTAGTTTACACTGGATTTATGTAAGGTTTATGTTCTGGTGTCTTTTTGTGTGGTTCTGACTTATAGCTGATTGGGGGGGGAATTTTTGTTTGTTTGTTTTTGGTGAACCTATTAGCATACCTACTTGAAATGCTTGTATTTTGCAAGAATGCCATACTGGCTTCCTCTCAAACTCTTGCAGAAAATGCCAGTTGTGTAAGTTCCCTCTGCCAGTCAGCTGAAGAATAATAAATATTTCCTGTGGGGGTAGGGAAATAATTTTGGTTTCTGTGTTTAGAAAAATTAGGAGTTTTAATGAAGTCACAATTTTGTTTCCACTTCATTTACTAGGATGGTGTTTAGAAAAAAACACACTTAAACTTGAAATGTTTTGGCTTCTATATGGCATCCTCTAGTGCATAAAAGATCTTAACATCTGTTGTTGATGTTTTGAATAATATATAAAATGCTTATTTATTTTTTTTATTTTGTATGTATGCGTTCATGTATACAGACAGTATGAGAGTTTTGGAAATATCTCCAAAACTCAATTAAAAAAAAAAATTCAACACAGAAATGCTCTAATGGGAAAAATTTCACTGCTTCTAAACCAGATTTTCTTCTTCACATCTAGGCACTAAATTACATAAAGTTTAAGACAGAGGACCTGCAAAGTTAAGCTTAGTTTTCCAATATCTACAACTTAATTAGGGGATTTCCTTCAATTTACAGGGAATTTCTTCTGTCCTCTAAATTATTTTTATATCTGGAACATCTAGATCATTCCTTAACAAAACCTTACTTGCACTTGATTTCTAGCTATGATTGAAGTATTTTCTTAAGCGTTCAGATATTTTTTGCATGCAGTGACACTTTTACAGAGTAGATACAGTGATGAAAGTGAAGGATGCTCAAGATGGAGTTCCCACCATCTGCATTTAAATTCCAAGGCAGGCACAAAGCTGGCCTCTTTCCCTTCTGTCTTTGTTAGTATACAGGCCGTGAAAAAGGGGGAGACTTGCACTGGATTTTGTTAACACCTGCTACTTTCACCCCCCACTTCTCCTTAAATATTAGCCATTTGAAGTGTGCCTGTGCACTTTGATCACTCTACCCTCCATAGTCCAGGAGCAGTGGGAAATGCTTGCTGCCATCTCTGGAGCAGGACTCTGGCGGCAGCCTCACAAACTCGCTGGTTTACAGCAGAATGAGATGAATAGCAACAAGGGCAGCAGATCTTGAAGAAATTGAGCTACTTTGCAGGGTTAGAGCCAAGGAAAACTTATTTTTAAGCAAGAGAATAGTCTTAATATTTCTGTGGTAATACCTATGTGGCTAACTGGGCTTTATCCTAAATCAGAAATTCCCAAGACTAGGTTATTGGGAAGGATGAGGTGAGCCAGCAGGCTTACAGAGTAGGGAGACTACAGGATGTTGACTCTGCCATAGTTTTCTGCAGGAATGTTTCATGAAACTGTTTCAAAGGTTTAATGGATCTTTCTAATTTCACTTTTCCTGTAAGCAGTTTGTGTGGCTATCAACAATGCTTGCGAATAATAGGAGGAGTACAATTATGTCTCTCATGCTTTGCTCCCTGAACAGTAATGAGAGATTCTCTATAAACTGTTTTGAGGATGCTTGCCCAAAGGGGTTTGTTCTTTGGCAGTCAGATGCTTACCTGAGGATATTTTAAGCATCTGTTGAAAATTGTTGCAAAGTGAAACGGAACAAAAGCCTGTTATAGTAATCTAAGCACTGTCCAATATATCAGAGGTTCCAGTATAAAAAGAGATATATTGGAGATATATAAAAAGAGATATTATAGATATTCCCATATAGAAAGCTAAATTGGAAGACATTTGTGAGGAACTATAATTAAATGCAAGGTGACTCTGTCTACAGTTTAATGATTGTGTGATTTGATGCAGAAAAACTTCCCACATGTAAGTTTATGCTGAAAGACTTTGGTGAATGTTGGGGACTACTTTTTTTTCCTTTTTAAAATCTCTATCCATACGGGTCTTAGACCACATCAAAGACACTTGATTTATCGATAAAGTAAGTCTATGTCTGTTGTGCCCTCACTACACTGAATAGTGTAGTATTCTAGCAGAATTTATGGGCTTTGCTGGGCCTTTCTTTGTGTAAATCATTTAATACCATATTTACACTTAATCTCTTTCTTCAACTTTAATAAAAAACAATTCCAGTAGAAAGTCCTATTCTTACGACAATGAACATCTGGGAAGTGTTGGAAATTCTCACAAAAGTTATTGGGAAGACACGATTGTGATTATTCTTTCAAGATGACTTCTCCCTCTCAGTTGTATTCTAAGTCTTGACCAAAAAAAGTGCTTGTGGACGTGTGCCTTTCTTGCACCTTTTAAAATAATTTTAAAATTAAAATCTATTTTTAATAAAGTCTGTTTGACTTCTGACTCTATTTGGATGGCCCAGTGGAGAGCTAGAACTGCTTACTGATGTCATTGTAATCTCAAAAATCATCTCTATGCTCTCAGTACTTTTATACTTTTGATATGACAAACTTGTATACATTGGCATCCTTCTTTCAGATGTTAGGTTTTACTCTGATTTGTTTGAACTTACATGTAACATTTTCTAAAGCCACCTCCAAATAGGACATAAGTAAACATTGTGAAATGACAGGCTGGGTAATTATTCTGTCTTCCAGAAGTTGATGTGGCATAAAAGAAGACATATTTCCTACAGTAAAATTTTCTGTTGTAAAATATCAAGAGGAAAATTTGAGAACTCTGCAGGGTCTTCAGGGTCTTCTAAGAATACTAGGAAACTTGTACTTCTGCATTAACATTTACAATTTACTGAGATTTCAATGAGAAGAGACCATAAAATACAATGACCAATAGAAACTTCCATAGTAGGGTCTGACTAGTTCAGCATAAAGACTAACTTCTATTCATGATGAAGTTTTAAAACTACATTTATCATGAAATACCACGTCCTATGTATCATTTATCCTGCACTGTCATATTCTTTTTCTTTTTTCTTTTTTTCCCTCTCTGGTTTTAGATGCTTATTTTTTTTGGAAAGAATGTGTTTTTCTGTTCCTCTGTAAAAGACAGTGGGCAAACAGGGTGAAGGGCATTGCCAAGAACATTGGGCTCAGAGGCTAATAGTTAACCCTTGGGAGTGTATATTTGAATAGTAATATGTTCATACTCTCTGTAGGCTGCTACGTGATCACAGGAGTGCTGCAAAGAAATTAAAAGTGAATCGTATGGATTCCTGTGTATTTTGTTAAGAAAGGCTAAAAAATGTAACATGATTGTAAGGCCCAATGTGACATTTTAAAGGTTTTTAAAGCATGGTGTTGCATATGCAATAATACTTCAGGGAATCATTGCAGGTATGCCCCCTCAGCAAAACCCTGGCCCTCTGAGGCTCTCAGGCTGCCCCAGGAATCCAGGGGCTTCCCCACCTCCTTGCCCAGCAGCCTCCTGGCTCTAGCCCTTACCCAGAACCACACACCCTGGAATCGTTTCAGGAAGCCCCTTTTGGGCAGAGACATCTTGAGATTTCTTGAGACTGGCAGTGTTAGATTAACAGTTGGACCAATGATCTTAAAGGTCCTTTCCAACCTAAATGATTCTATGATACAGTTAATACGCATGTAAGGCACATTTCATAGTTTAAACACCTGCATTACGTTAACAACCACAAGGCATTGTGACTTGCTTGTTCTGGGAATCAAAAGTTGATTCCTTAGAGTGCTTAAAATTCCTAGGGCTGCTCGTGGGATTTCCCTAAATTGCTGCATGGATATGCAGAAGGGAGGAATGACACAAGAGGAGTGGGGGAAAACAGACAATATTTTAACTCTATAGCAATATCCTATTCTGTACAGACAGTAAGGCCTCTCCCATCAATTTTTTTCACTGTCAGAATTTGTTTTCAGCATAAATGGCTAAATTTTCAGTTAGAGAACTCAGTAATGCTAAACAGTTTTGGATGAACTGGCCTCTAAACCCATATTTTTAATGCTGTTGTTAGCTCCTATAATCCAAGTGGTTGGTGAATTGTTTGTGTCCATACTAAGTGACTACTCAGAGCTGTGAACACTGGATTAACTGCTGGCCAGACAGATGGAACTGAAAGGGATTCTCAGAAAGAGATGGTTGAAGAAAGTATCCCTATTCCCTACTTTATTGTTCAATAGTACATTGCTATTAAAATATCACTATTGTTACACTTAAGGGAACTGTTATTCAGCACAACTGATCTCAAACTGGTCAAACTAAGGATGCCCCACTAAGGTCATATTTTAAAAACTTTAGCTGTGCCACTAGTTAATATAATTGTAGGTCTCAAACTAAATTTACTTCAGCTGTAACTTTACCAGATATAGTAGAACTACAATGTAAGTTACTTTCTTCCTTTATTAAATTATCTTGAAGGATTTCTTTGTTTGTGTGTGTTCCTCTGGACGGTATTATTTTTACCTCTTGTAAATGTAACTGCCTTGGAGACTTTATATCTCAAGAGCTTTAGTTTGTATATTAAAAAAAAATAAAAATCCATAAATATCTAAACCACCAAACCCATTTAAGTAACACTTGCAGACTCCACACAGACTGTAGTTAAATGTAAAACAAACTACTTCATTTTGTTATTGCTTGTTACAATCCAAATAAAAGAAAAAAGCCTTTTTTTCTTAATAATAAATGTGCTCAAAAGGTAACAGATGTAAAGATCTTTGAAATCAGCATTCTGCTACTGGGCTTACTCCTCTTCTTGTGACTGAGGCTGGATAATGCTGGTGTTGACTTTACATTACTTTCATACCTTGTTTTTTATCTATGTGTTGAAAAGTGACAGTAGTTGTGTGTTTTCAACCCCCTTCTCCTTTATCAGGAACTTGGGTCATTCCTGTCATCTGCTCTTAATCTTACCTAATTTTGATCTGATTGTGCCTGCCACAATTGAAAGAGGTGCAGAAGACTCAAAAATACTGGAGGAAGCTCCCTGCAGTTGTGTATAATGGGAAGAGGATTCTCTTCTTTGTAAGGGTCAAGTTCAGGTGGAGCAGTATTAGTTAACTGGTGTCTTAAGTGTCCACAGCTGTTGACTGGTATAGCATATTTTACAGTTGTTTAATTTTATAGTTTGGATTGCACTATTGTTTAGTTTTGAAAATGCAGGTCTCTTTCCTCTTTAAATATTTGTATAGTGGGTCACAGCAGCTGCTCCAGCAGTTTTGATCCTGCAGGGTCAAGAGAGCACTTGTCAAGCAGTGCCCTTTTCTGTACACCTGGTTCTTCAGCCGCTTGCTTGGTAGCATCAGTTTGGCTGTTTGTTTCCCTGGGAGCTGGAAGGGAGGAGATACAATTAAACTTTTAAGAAGCCCTGTGAGTAGCAGGCTAGTCAAAAACAGTACTTTAGAAGTATCAGGTAAATCCGTATGCTCATCAGGGCCAAAGTTTTATACATTTTTGTTGCGTAGTCCCTTGTTTTCTGGCTTCATGGGGATCTCCACAGAAGGCAGACTTGGAGAATGAGACCTTGATAATCTGGTTTTAAAGAGTAATTTATTTCTCTTAAAGTTGCTGCATCATAGTGAGTGTAGGTAATTGTGAGATAAAACATTACACAGTGTAATTTTATCCAGATTTAATATATCAAAAGTAAGGCCTTCAGATGTTTCTGTATTTTCTCTGTTGTACAGAAAAGCTACTAGCTGGTTACTCACTGCCCTGTTACTGCAGGGTACCTGGGAGCATGATCTGCAATATGTAGTTGCAGCTCAGCCAGTAGCTGCTCAGAGACATCTCAGACTCTGCCAGAGTTGTTCAAAATCTTCCACTAATATTCTGTAAGGTAATTTCTGTGATAGTGATAAACAACACAGTATGTCTTATAACGCATTCAAGTGAGAACAAAAAAAAAGGCAGAGTGTCGTATGTCCTGTCAGAAGTGCAGTGTAAATACGAGTGTAAAATTGCCTCCTGTGACCTACAGAGCCAAGAACACAGTAGTAATCTTCTAGGATAATTATATTTCTTCTCACATTGATTTACTATTTACAAGATGCTTGTGGTGTAATTTTAGAAGAGAAAATAAATAGTTCAGCTGAACAAACCAACGTCACTTTTTCTTCGCAAGCTGAGCATTCAGCATAATTCCTTAGTTGATTTTCTTCCAAGTTTTCATTTATCAGTAGTGTTTGTCACGGAAAAAAAAAATAATCTTGTAGCTTCCTCATTCCAACTCCTCTTATTTCTTATTGCACTTATCGTCCCCTCCATTTCTCCTCCCCAGCTCCAGGGTTATTTGTTTAAAAAAAGGATATTGTATTCTTTCCAAGCTCTTGGTACTCCCTTTTAGCATCTCAAACATTTCATGGCTAGATGAAGATAGGAGTTCAAATTCTAGATGCCCCCTAAATGTAAACCTCTTGGACTGAGGAGCTTGCTTTGATCCTAGCAGATGTCTGAAGGGGAAAAAAAGGTTTTGCTCACTTAAGTATCTGGTGGGAGGAATAAAGTAGAAGCCTCTTGTAACTCTCATTTTACCACTTGAATGTGGATGGATAGACATAGTTGTGTCATGCGTGTTCATTGTAGGTGCTGGGAAGCTGGGGTTGCTGAAGGTGTGATGCTCTTAGAGAAGACTGGGCAGGAATGCTTTATCTCCATCACTTTGGACAAATATCTGGGTAAATTCGAACTTGGCAATATGAAAAATCTGCCGGGTGTGTTTTGCTCTCCCTTCCTTACTTTTAGTTCTAATTTTTTAGATCTAATGCAACACTTCAAAGCTTGTGTTGTGCAAACTCTAGCCTTTTTGGAATTACAATGATCTTTGACAGAGACATCCCACTTCAGTATTTTATGCTTAGGCTGTGACGATTCCTAGTGTATGTTCAACAAAACATGGATTTGTAGCAGTAATGAAGACCACTTCTTTGTAAGGAACTGTCTGCTGTACAGTCTTGAAAACAGAAATGGAAGGTGAATAACAGAAAGTACAATATTGAGTTTGCAGCTTGTGCATGTTGGGTTGAGTAGCACTAAACAGGGGAGCACCTATGAAATGGAAATCTTCAGTAGGTATCTTCTCTCTTGCTCTGGTCCTAGGTACTGTAAAGCAGTTTCAGATCACTGTGGAAATGGCAGAGTTTCAATAATGATTACAACATTTCTAATCAATTCTGCCATGTCTATTCTTTAGAATTTTTAAGAAAAAAGTTTACAGATGGAGGACTGAAGTCGCTTGTGACAGGAGCTGCCGCAACTGTGACTATAATATCGTAGAAGGCAGCATTCCTGTATCCGTTTTCTGTGTTAAAAGTGTATTACACTCACTTTATAAGGGATTCTCCCTGAGCAAGGACAGAAGAGAATAGGATTGTTTTCTGCTTACCAGCTCCAACTGCAAGACCATTTTCTCTTTGAGACAGTTATTTAACTGCTGATTGCAATGAGACTGTAATCCTAAAAGTGGTGTCTCAGCACTGCTGCAATATATGTATATTTTTAATTTCACCACATTTTTCCGCTGTTCCCTGATTTCTGTCCACCCAGCTCCCCAACAGTCATCAGAAACACTGGAAGCAAGCTTTATTGCTCAAATGAATGTTTCTTTTCTCCTTCTGTGTTGGCATACAAAGTCTAGAGGGATTGTATTTCTTGATGCAAATTTTATCTTTAAACTTCCCTAATCTGAAACATAAAAGAAATGTATACTATTAATCTTCTAACAATTGCTCTTATAATTTGCAAATTGCATGACCACATAGCCTTACTAAGCATATAGTCATGATATTTTTCTATGGTGTATGCTTTCATATATGTTGGAACGGCATTTTGTGACTTCTGTGGTCGAAATTTTCTTCCATCCTTTTATGGGGATATTGGTTCCCCCCCCCCCTTTTTTTTAAAGCTATATATTTCCTTTCCATTTGTTTAGTATAGCTGAAGAAACTACCATGTGCATGTCAGAGCAAAAAACTGTTGGTCAAACATGTTTTCTTAAGCTAGTATTTAATCATTCTGTGATCTGGAGTGTTCAACACAAGACAAGTTGTCTGAGAAATCACAGTTAAAAAAAGAGATAAATTCTTGTACCAGGCTTTATTTTAATGGAAAACATTGTAATTGGTAATGAAGTGTCCTTACAAATTTCCACATCATGGGCTTGAAAGTGAACTATGCAATGTATCTGACAAATGGGGAACCAGAATCAGGATTTCTTGTGTGTATGAATACCTAGTAAAAGAAAACTGAGTCCTATTAAAGAGCCTGTGATCTTCTAAATATGCAAAAATTAATGACTGAATAACTCGGTCTTGAATCTCTTCAGTATGTTGCCTGCAAGAATGGCCAAATATTTTTTTTTTATATTAGCAAATGAGTTTTCATATACAGATTCAGCTATGCTAACTGTAACAGAACCCTGTAACCTGCCCTCTTAAAACAACTGAAGCAGCAGTGGGCAGCTGATTTTGCAGTTAGCTGTAGTGGACAGGCATCTTACTCATATCATCATCTGTGATGTGACAGTTTTGAACTGCAGATTGAGTTGGAAGTGACTTGAGTGCACATGTGTAGCCTTGAAATGATCACCACTTCCAGCTGGAGCAAGGATTACTGGCTCTCCTTGTCCTCTTCCCCCGTTCCCTTTTGTTAAAGAACAAAAGCTTGGGTTGCTGAAAACAGTGTCAATATCCAGTCTGTTGTGCTCTTCCAGTAATTCACCTATCATAGCAATCCATTCATTCTAGTGGATTCTACTGCATTTAGACACCTAAACTGGATGCAGTGACAGCAGCAGCTGTGGATTGGATAACTTCCTTGAGAATTTTATCGCAAGTTGTTCCTGACTTCTTGAGCCCAATGCTACAGGTTTCATATGTATACTTTGCTCCTCACTTCTCAATAACGGCATTGGCATTAGTATATGCGCATAACATAGGAATCCTTTGACAAAAATGTCCCGTCCACCTGTTGTAAAACCAAGCAGACTTCTTGAAGTTCGCTCTCCCTTTCTCAGACAGAATATGAACTAATATTAGCTGTCTTTCAGGGGGGCACAGTTCCCATCCTTTTCAGCATGCTGAGACTTGATATTTTCAAACTAAATTATGTGAATTGATAATTTGAGATATGTGGCAAGCACCTGATTATTTCTTTTTTCCTTTTCTGTTGCAAATTGGGTTGGGGGAGACTGAGTTAAGGCTTTGGATGTTCCTATTATGTCATTGCATTTTCACATTGTTGCTTCCTTTGTGGAGAGTGAATTACAACCGGTGTCCTTTGAGCTCTCATGAGCTTTGGGCACTTTAAAAACTTTACACATTTCTCAAATTCCTGTTCTCATATTAATTCTATGCAGTCCAACCTGTTTTAAGTAAAAGATGAAAAATGGGATTTTTTTTTTGCTCCCCACATCCAAACAGAGAATACGAGAATCACACAATGAAATGCAAACAGATAATTTTCCATTTCCCTCAGTCTGTCCAGCCTACAGACAGGCAATGACTAAGGCTGAAGTTCAGAGTTTTTTCCATCTTAAGGATTTGGTTTTGTTATGTGATGCCTGAAGACGACGGCAATTATGTTCTGACAGATTCTCAAAGCTCTAAAGGGTATCGCTAGATTTGCTTATGATAAAATTGCTCCTTTTTATCGAGGATAGGACTTGAAATGAGGGAAATGCTGTGCTAGACCATAACCTACCTACAGTGCCTCTTAATATATCACATAGTTGTGAGATGGGTGTTTGACACTTGGGGTTCCACTTCTGGATTAATAACGTACTGAGCTAATAATTATGCCTGTTCATCATTTTAGTGGGGCAAGTCTAGTAAGGGTATCATATCATCTTGAGCTTGATAAGCTTAGCAAAACATGGCACATTCATGAAAAGCTTAAGCTTTGCAGGAATGTGAAAGTTACTCTTTTGAGGGCCAAACCAGTTCATCAGTATCTCCTTTAGATGAGCAGTGGAGCTAAGGAAGAGGCTGAAATTCATCCCTTTGAAATCATTAATGAACATATACAAATTCATGTTCCAGAACTGAACATGACTATAATGTCAGGGGTAGGTGGTTTCCTTTGGTGGTTGAGGAGTCTCTCACATGATATTGTGATTTGTTGTGCCTTCAGTTGTGCTGACACAGCTGTTGTGTGCTGTAGATGGCATCACCAAAGCCTTTTATTTTCAGGGTGGTGGTTGTAAACAGCTCTGGGAGAAAACAGACATTTAAATCCTCCTGTCTTGCTGGATGTGTCAATAACTGAGTGCAACCAGTATGTTGGAAGATGCTCATGCAACCATGTAACTTCTGTGCCTCAAATGTGATGACTGGGGATGTCCAGGAGTCCCCTTGTTTATTCCTTTCAGATGCCAGGAGGATTTCCAGATAATTGTAAACTTGTAATACATCTATGTGTGTATCTTAGGTCATACAACTGAATAATCAGCCTGTAAAGAGTTATGTAAATCCCTTTAATATTAGAGGATAAGCTTATACACTAACACATATTAGAAACTTTGCTGCTTTGGTGGCTTATCTAAACACTGTATGTTTATTTTGATATCAGGATCAACTCTGCATGCAGCACTGGGCATGTGAAATCAAAACCTGGCTTTTGTGCTTAGGTTCATCCTGAGACTGCAAAATGCTCTAACATATTCTCCTGTAATTGCAAAGGTATAGAGGGTTAGTGTTGAATTATTACCTCTGTTCTAAATCTCTAAAGCTTTTTTTTTTAAATCACTGAGTTTGTTTTTGGCTTTGTGTACAGGTTGGCTCGTTTTGGGTTTTTTTTGCCTTTAACCCTTTAGTCTAAAGTAATGACACTACTGTAGCACTGGGAATGCGCTATGAAATTCTATCAGGTTTTACTGCATTGGGCTTTTAAAATTCAAGTCTATTAGTATTTATATTAAGCTTGTGCCAGGTCTTTTACTGCCTGTACTGCATACTATGTGCTTGAAGCGGTGAGCTTTAACCAAGATACCAAATAGAACTGCCAAGACAAACCGCTTACGAACTGTAAGCCATTATCTTTAACTCATCTGGAATCCCTCAGCAAGTACACTGGCTTATGCTGTGTGTGCAACATTTTCATTTTACAGATATTAGAAAAATAGTGTAGGAACAGGAGAGAATCTTTCCATTCAGAAGACACAAGCCAACCAGTCAACTGGTGGTTCTTTAGAAGCTGCTGTGGTTTCAGGGCTGCTCTTGCATTTTTGCATCCTGTTTTATTGCCAGCTTCATGCTGGAGGTTCTGCCAGGTTTTTGTTCCTGCTCTTTGCCTGCTGTACTGCTGCCTTTCTGAGGAGCAGGCTGGAATATAAGAGAAAAGCATGAATTGCAAATGCATGCTGTGGTTCAAAGTTGTCTAATGTAGCAGAACTCTGCTGCCGATTCATCCTTTTGAAGCCAGTTTACTTGAATTTTGTTTGATGTGAAACTGTCTTTCTAAATAGCATTTTAAAATTTAAATTTCTGTTTGAAGTAATGGGACCCTCTCTGCAGGTTACTTAAGAGCTTTAAACTGGTAGCCTGGTGTAAGGCAGTAAAATTACAGTGTTTTTTAAAGCCAATTCAACTATTTATTTCATAATGTATATCAGACAGATTGAAACCTCCGTTAATCCTAAGTAATTACTGCAACCCTTTGCACAATTAGCTTCAAACTTTCAGGTCAACAGAATAATTACATTAAAAGATGAACCTATTTCTCTTCCCCATTTAACTCCCGTTTAGGTGGAAGAATAAATTAGGCTAAACAGATGCCATAGATTTTATTTGGTTAAGAGGAGATTTATGGCCTAGTATTTTGTTGAATCACAATTTCATGTGCACCTGTTTTAAAATAATGCAGAGATTGATTAGTAGTTTTTTGTACCAACTTTGCACTTCAGAAATGATTACATTAAAAAAAAGAAAAAGAAAAAAAAAAGAGCCACTGGAAATCCAGAAACTACAAGCGCCAATCTGCATGGCCAGGTATAATGGTATTGAAATGAAAGACAGAAAGCTTCCTTTTCCTTCTATAGTGTGTGATGTTTTATTAAATCAGGACTGAGTTTATTCTGATTGGCTTTGGTACACATTTCCAATGGTTACTTAGCTTAGAAACCAACATATATTTTCAAATGTCATCCTGTTGCTATTATAAGTAATATGCCCTAACCAAAGCCTGATTTGGTCTTGTCATGAAAGGCACTTCAAAATTTTTTTCTTTTTTTTAAATGCTGGCTTGATGTTTACACTTGTGTTTCTTTCAGAAGTGAAGATGAGTGCTAGTTTTGGTTTGGGGTTTTTTTGGGGGTGGTGGTGACTCTGCTTGATTCCTTTGGATAAGGCAGAGAATTAGGATTTATTTCTTTGCTTTTATTTTCTTTCCTTAAAGTATATTTATATTTCAGAGGAAGGAACATATTTTAAAATTCATCTGTCTACAGTGAGATAGAAATGACTGTCCATTTCAGATAGTGTCGGGAAGTTTTAATTTGTCTACAGCTTTCATTTTAAGGAAGCTCATCAAGGAAAGAGCTACTGTTACTGAAGAGTAGATGTGAGTGTCCATTCTGATGTTTCTAATATTGTTCCAGTAATTACTTCTAGATAAATTAGTAAGAAGTAAAATATGCTAAATACTTCAGATCAAATGAAGGTATAATTATTATTTTTTTTTAAAGTCCTTTAATCCTGCTGTAAATAGACACATCTTTCTCCCACCATTTTTCTTACTTTCCCTTACATGCAACATGACCTGACAAAAGACCAGTCTAGAGAAAAAATTACTAGAAGTAACTTTAACATAACAAATATTACAGTTCTTTCTATGGCTTTACTCTTGAGTGGGGTTTTTTTGCTTTAGAGTTTCATAACGGGCATTCTTTTATGCAATGATGTTGCATTAGATTAATTAAATATTAAGGTGTAGACAGATTATCTTTTAAATCTGAATTGTGTATATCAATTCAACACAAACACTTGTGTTGAAAAAGATTTTATTCTCAAGCAGACCAAGAACCTCAAGCTTTTGGAGTGCAGGAATCAAAGAATCCTTTAGGTTGGAAAAGACCTGTAAGGTAATCAAGTCCAACCATAACAGGAATGTCCAGTATTGCCCATTCTTTGTTTTATTCTTACACAGAAATGTTTCTTGACCCATTTTTTTGTATCCGCCTTCACTAATTACAACCTCCTTACCTTCTTCCTTCAAGAAACTGCGGAATTAAATTGTAGTTTTGTGTTAACACATTGAGAATTGTTTCTTTGCTGTGGTTAGAATCTGTTCCTGTTTGTGCAGAGATAGCTAATGAATTTCTAATGGCACCAGTGTGTCTCTGAGCTGCTGGTACTGTGAGAAGAGCTGTTTGTTCTAACTTTCTTTAATTGCATTAAGCACTGAAATTTAAAAAATCACATTCCTACAGAAAGACCTCTAAATCTTCCCATTGAGTGCCACATATGAGCAGAACTCGACAAGGCCTCACCTTCACCCTCTTTGAATGATCAACAGAAATCTTTCAGGCTGCTTTCACACACCTTTTTATTCAGTGGTTTGGTGTATTTAAATGCCAACTTTACACATTTTAAAATAAGGAAAAGCATCTGGTTTAGTAGATGAAGTTGATTCATCCTGGACACACCTTTGTTTGGTCAGGTGCTGGTACACTAATTAAATTAAAGCCTCTATTCATCTTGCCAGCCTTGTCTGACATGGTTCAAGATGCCTGACATACTAGCTTTCACATTGCCTCTGGTAATCTACATGAGTTGAATTACATATTTAAAAAGCTGTTACCAAATACAGTGCTTTGTAGTTTATTGTAATGGGATGCTGGTGTTTCCCTATAAAATCTCGTCTTTGCAAATAGCCATTTTTGGGCTGTCAGTGCCAGGTGCAGTAACAAAATATTTTCCTAGTGCAACTAACCAAAAGGCCTTCATGTCTATTTTAGTTCTAGTAAATCCAGTTCTTCATTTATTTTCATAAGTATTTATAGGTGTCACAAGACTCTTTGCTTAGTTATTTTCCGTGCCATAGAAAATTCTATGGGGAGAATAAGAATAGTGTTTATACTGCATTTAGAGGAGAATTTCCTGCTTAAGTGGTTGCCTAGGATGTGCTAGCTAGCTGTTAATACACTAAAATAATATTGCTAATTCTATTGCAGCACTTTTTTTATTTTTTAATGAATTTGTCTAACCCTGATTATCCAGAAAACTGAAAGTACAGACTTCTTGATTCCCTCCCCACCCCTACCCCTAACTACAGATTGCTATTCTACTAGCCAGTTCAGTATTTTTCACTTGTAAAATCATAAAGTAGTTTCCTACATAATGTGTCTGATGCTGTGTTGATCCTTTCTTGCCTTAACGAAAACAACTGAAAGTTTGTGTTAGAGGTATGGAGGAAAAACACTGCCCTAAGTATGCATTTGGAGTTCCCATGCAAGTGGTATGAAGATAATGCAAAATGTCTTCTGTGTTCTCAAATTTCTCTACTGCATGCAGATCTAAAGTTAAGCAATTTGCACAATGAATGCGCTTATGATTAAAAGCTTTTTTTGTTTGACTTTTTTCCTATAAGCATTTACTGCCTAAGTCTGCTGGCTTAGCTAATAATAAAAATACTGTCCTATACAAATAGTGTATTACTTTGTACATATTTTTAAAATTACTTCATATGGGAGGTGGCATGCTTTCTTTTCTTGCTCAAAATATGCTCAGAACAGTGAGTTGAATCCCCCACAGCATTGATATTTCTATCCTTCTGTCTGTCCTCCTCCAGGTGATTTGCTTCAGCCCCTGCCACTCTCAGTTCAGCTATTTCTGTGGCTGTGCCATAAAACTCGTTTGGATTAAAAAGAAAGCAAAAGCAATGAGCCAGCAGGGCTAGGTCTTCCTCTGTCGGCTCTGATGCCAGTTCAAACATTTTTGGGAACTGAGAATATCAGATAATAGACCTCCAGGAGCCTCTCTTTATGAGTGCTGCTGGAGTAGTGCTCCTTGAACAGCGGTAATTAAGGGGCTGTTGTGAATGGGTCAGCTTTCACATTTTCAAGTGTGGAGCCACAAATGTGGAAGCAGAGGAAGTGTGTGCTTGCTCTTAAGAAACCAAAACACTTTCTGGTAATTAAGCAGAATAGTTTACCTTACTCCTCTGTTCCTCCTTTTCTCTGTGTGAAGCACATCACTTCTTAATTTAACTATAGATATTAATCCTGGGATTTTACTACTTGAATCTAATTACTCAACATTGTCTAAGGGAGCATGTGATTAGGACAGTTACCAAAGGGATTATTCTATGCTAGTAAAGGCAAACTGGTCAGGGAAACTGCATTTGACTATCTGAAGTGCAAACCCGAAAGAAGAAGAAAATAAAGGTATTGAAGTCTTTCATTTCAAGCCCCACTGGCATTTCTCATTGGAAAAGGTCTGCTTCATCATGTGCTTTTTTAACTTTACAGAAAAGAACCGAGAAACCTTTCTTCACCTTTCTCATGCCCATGCCATTTGCAAGTTAATACTTGTGCCGTAATCCCAGTCAGTTTGGTTAGTCTGCAAATTTTGAACACGCCTCACATGAGGTCCTGCCTGTGTCAAAAACCAAAACAGAGCCCTCTTGGAAAGGGAAGCTCCTCACCAAGCTGCAACTTGTACGACTGCAGAGATCACCTGGTGTTGGAGCGAGCCAGCGTGCCAGAGCCTGGGAGTAGCACATTACAGGGGTTGGCTTTGTAGAAACACCACCGCAGTTGCTAAGGAGCAGATAATTAAACCAGTCTATTAATCTTGAAATGCCTACAGCTAGATCTGTTCAAAGGCAGCAGCCTTTTGAAGCTGGTACTTCAAACTGCATTGCAAAGGTGGGCAATTGCAAGTCACATGTGACCAGAGCTGCTTTTGCCCCTTGTTTTGGGCTGTTATTCAGAGCAAAAGGAGTTTGTATCATTGTCAAGGGTAAATGTTAAAGCTCATCCTTAAACCAAGGTGAGTGATAGCACCAACAGTGCTATACAAAACTTCAAACTATGTGATTCAGAATGTATGTGAAAATAAAGTTGAAACACAATGGAAAGCAACAGCAAAAAAAAAAATCTCAACCCTTTTTTTTAAAAAAAATGTTTTTAATGGAAACTCTGTTTCCTGGCTGTACTATCTGTATTTCTTGGGCCCAAGTAGTAATGGACCACCTAGCAGTATAGATTTTGTCTGACTGGGCTCAAACATGCAATTAATTCTTGTAAAATTAGCCACAGCAAACAAAATGAAGTACGTATGAGCCTTACTGTGTTTTTTGTCAGATATGGGAAGAAACATAGTATCTAATTTCACTAACTTTTTGACATCAATAAGGTATAGTCTGTTACTGCAGTGAGTTCATGGTGAACATGGTATAGTTGGAATGTCTTTTATTGCA
Source organism: Athene noctua (assembly GCF_965140245.1). Classification (NCBI taxonomy): domain Eukaryota; kingdom Metazoa; phylum Chordata; class Aves; order Strigiformes; family Strigidae; genus Athene; species Athene noctua. The sequence continues at coordinate 101,262,531 of NC_134037.1, read as the reverse complement.
ATACCTTTTACTGGAATCCCTACAGTCCAACTTTATCATTAAACCATGACTTTTCTGTGTTCTCTTGCTTCATATAACTTGTGGTAAGGAAGTAGTCTTGCGGTGCTGTCAATCTGGGTTTAAGGAGCTGTTTATCAACATGCTGTGACAATTGCTTAAGTGTATCTGTGTGTTACAATATGAGCCACTAAAGCTGGTTTCATTAGCCTAGGGGCTAGCTACATAGTAGATCAGTGGGCAGAAGACTGATCATAATCTAACAAAGCTGACTGTGGGATCATTTGATAATAAAGAATGAAGGTTGTGTTTAAAAAAACCCTATACATTCCCCAGAAGCCACATATAAGGAGAGTCTGTAAATAAAACTACATAAAGTTTTTCTGTGCATTATGGTACTTTGGTCAATTTGATATGCTGATCCAGAGGATGTTCTACTATTAAAGTAAAGCAAAAACTTGTATAGACTGGGTTAAAAAAAATCCAGTTCTTGAAACTAGTAACACTAAAATCTCCTGTCAGCCACCATATCTCAGAAGTAGTTGCTTCAGTTTTGATTTTCTACTGGTGGAGTGCTTACAGAAGTCTTAATAAAATTGTGAATCCTAAATCAGCAGGAATTGCTTTGTCTCACTCAAGCTAAGGAATAAAAACCCCTCTCTTCTTCCCTCTCCCACATACACAGAAGCTTGAGAGTGTAGGGCCAGTGCTGTGGGAAAAGAGCACAGCAGTCAGACAGCCTTCAAGAGGAGTTTGGCTGGGAAGGGGGTAGATTAGTTGAGTAAAGCAAAATCTTCAAAGTTTGAGATCCAAATCCATAGATAGTAGAGGTTATAATTTTCTGTCATGCAGTCTGATTTTATTCCTCCAAGATGAGGAAACATACAAAGTAACCTTAACAGAACCTGTGTACTAAAAACCTGTACCTGTGAATAAATAAGCATGTCCCTTCACTGGAAGTGAAGCCTGTATCCAGCAGTTTAGAAAAAGGATGTTTGGATCAACTTGGTCAATTACCTCAACCAAATAAACGAGGGAAAATTAAATAGAGTTGATGGCATTTACCCTTCAAAGGTCATATTCAGAGCAGCAGATTTATTGTTTGTTTTTTAGATTTTGAGTGTATTGGTATTAGTCTTATTATTTATTCAAAAGTATCACCATTGTTTGTCTTCCCCCTACCCCATGAAGCAGACACTTAGTCCAAATATAGCGCAGTTAATTACTGTTGTTTCTGAATACCCAAAAGGCCATAATGTTAGATGTCTCATAGGTATGAAAAAATGTGTCTGGAGGCCCTCAGTATTTCTCAAGTAAAGATAAGGGGAGAAAGAACTGTGAAAATTTAAGTTGTAGCTTACATTTATATGTAATATGTAATATGTAATGTAATACCCCCAGATGGGGTACTATGGCAAGCATGAAGTGAGAATTGCACCTGGTTTCATGGAAGGTATGAAAATGACAAATTTCTGTTTAATTGTTTATAATTGCTAGTTGGAACTGTAACTCCAGTAATTTTTAGCTCTGCTTTACTGTAGTGAGTGAACCTAGAAAATACAGAACAAATGCTCTTCTGTGTCATTAAAAAAAAAAAAAATCTAAAAAATCTGTAGTTGCATATGAATTTTTTACTTGTTTTCAATCCCAGCTCCTGGGTAGGTAATGAAGCTCCAGCTGCTCCTGTCAAACAGGGTGCTGAGATCAATCCTTCTGTCATTCTGCATATATACATTTGGTCATTGTTTATCACATGTCAGTTTTCTGTGGTTTCCTTACAATAGAAAATACTCAGATTCTGATAAAAAATATTCATTAGAGTAGCGGCAGAAATGGACAATTGTTTGTTTAGAAACGGAAACAAAACCACAGAATAACTACAGATCTAAAAGTCTGCTATTTTCTTGATTTATGCTTGAAATCAAACATTCAGTCAGCTTTTGTTTTCTAAGTGCAATCAGACATATTCTCTGACATTTGTTCACAGCTTGCTGTTGGCTAAGTGAAGACTGACTTGTTAGCCAAGGAAGAAATACTTCACCAGGAGCCGTTCAGCCTAGGCTTTGGAAAAACTCTGTAGCTTGTTGATCAAGACACTTGTCAAGTTTTATTTTTCTTTTGCATTAAAGAAGATCCCAAGGCTGAGCTCATCACACAAGTGTCCAAAACTCTTATGACTGACACAGTAAGAGACAGCAACAGAAGACATGACTTTTTTCTGTGGAAAAGGATGACTAATGTTGTGGCCTATTACAGGAAAATAGCAGATTTAATTCAATTCATTATCAAAGCAAAAAATCAATTCATTATTCCTTGTTTTTTCTTTTGTTTTTGTTTTTCAATGTCGTGAACCCGAATGTTGGAGTTAAATAGCAATTAGGCAGATGAGTTGTGAAGAAAACGAGAATGTAAACAAACAAAACTGTTGTTAAATGTGACTTCTGGAATGAACATCACTAGTAAATAACACTCTCAGTAAAAATGTGTTAAACACGTTAAAGTGTTCTTTCATTTATGAAAATATCATTAGCGAGCAGAAAATTAATACTTAAATATGAATTTCCAGCTGTCTCCTTTCTCCTCAGCAATGCTTGTACAATATTGTGGTTATAGAATGAAAGAAATCAGTGAACTGATTTGGCTGTGAAAATGCTTGGGTTTTAACTTTTTCAGATAGATCAGTGTCCTGAGCTACCTTGTAGCATGGCCTCACAGCTTTGAAGGAGAAAGCAAGGAAGGTAGAGCAAGCAAGTTCACCAGAGAGGTATCCTCCTCACTACCACTGCTGCTGGATGTTGAACCTTGCTTTCAGCTTCCTCTGGGAGAGCTGTACTTCCCTTCGCCTGAGAGAGCCGTGGACTCATTCCATCATGATTCTCCTGTGAGCTAATATTGAAACATCTGGTTTTGTATCTGGGTGATATTGGGTTTGAGTTGTGGCCATCCATCTTAAGCAAAAAAGGATTTTGCTTTTTTATTTGGAAATGTAGTCTTGTAGCACATTCATGGTGCTTTAAGAATAAAGTGAAACATGAATGCACTTCTGAGCTGTAAGACTTAAAAGGAAATATGCAAGTTGAGAAACTTATTGCATAAAACAAACTGAACAGAGAGAGACCGGTGTATTGTGAAACTGACACTGGCAGCCACTAAAGATAATCAGTGAAGAGAAAAAAGGTGAGGACAAATTTTTATGGAAGGACAAAAACTGTAGTGTTAAAGGAAGCATAGATTTTTCCACACGGGAAAATGTCTAGAGGCAGTTTATATAGCTGAAAATCAAGTGGTAATGGTTGTACTGGGACTAATATAAAAGTAGCCTCAGATGGTAATTTATTGTGCCATAGTACTACTTTTCACTGTTTGATTAATCTCAAGTCTCCCTTAGGAAATTCATGGGAGGTAGGAGAATAATTTTAGTTCTTTGGAAAATGTTAAGCGAAGCATCTCATGTTGTGCTCATTAGCAGAAGAAAAGAAACAAAACAAACAAGCTATAACCCATGCTGGGAGTGGTTCAGATGTCTGCAATCTTTCTTCGCAGTAATTTGCATTTCTTCCCACTAATTTGCTACTTAGTAATACCTGAAATAATACTGTCTTAATTTTTTCCTTGTCATTGTTAATTTGAATTTATACGTATAAAATGAGTGATCATTTATACGTATAAAATGTGTGATCATATTACTTGCAAAAAACAGTTGATTGCAGTTGATCCATGTGTGAACCTTATTATGCAATTCTGTGTCTGTTAATAATATACCCCTATATGAAATTTCACACATCACTCAGTGCACACCCTGTTCTGAAGATTTCTACAAATCCAGGTTTAATTAATTTTACTTATAAAGACAGATACCAAATTTCATGCTGATCATGAGAATTATCTATGCTTTACAGATGAAAAATTTTGGTCAAGGACAAAAAATTGCCTGGGATTAAGCAATTAAGAAGTAGAGTGGAGACAGCAGCTTGGCTCTCCCAAGTTTAATCTTTCTGTTAAGCCCTTGTGCCTGTATACTTATATCTGTTGCTATATTGAGAAACAGGAAAGGGGCAGGCAGAAGACAAAAGATGGGGTACCATATTTGAGATCAAGAACTCAGACAAAACATAACAAAAAGTGTCAGCCTATCCATGATTCTTGTTAACAGATTCAGGAAGAGGTATGTTTCTTCTCAATGAGTCATTTTATTACTGGCTTCCCCCTGCGACACCACATCACACACCCCCTGCCCCCTGGTTGCCAAGGTATTATTGTAGTGCATGGAGACAAAAAGCTTGATCTCAGTTCATGATATATTATGCAAAAAATTTGCTTCCCCTCCCTTCACTGTCTTCTTCATGAGCACAGTGCTACATCAGTGGTGGCCAGGTCAAGTACCTCAGGAGAAAACTAAGCTGTCAGATACGGCAGCCTCTCTTGGACTACATACTCTGGACAATGCAGTTCTATACTTGTCCCAAGATAAGCTTTGTTTGGCTTATACTAAGATTACTAAATTTTTGGTAGACTTCTGTATTACAGTGAAAAAAAATCTAGCCGTTGTTTTACTGTGGCTTTTTATTTTAAAATCTCATAATTCTATAAAACTATTTCTGTGCTGCAATTATTTATCACTTGCTGTTGGCCTCATTTGGACTCACAAGGGATTGTGCTAGGCCCACAATCCATACTGGCTTTCAAAGTTGTGCCTTTTTATTTTGTGAGTTCATTCAACTTCAGTTCTGACCTAAGAGAATCTAATTTGAAGGTATCAGACCTGGAGATTTTGTCTAACAGTACTTCAGAGATCATGACATGTTGTGTGAGATGGGCCAGAGCTGAAAGAATGGGGTCTCTGAATCCATAAACATGGCAGAAGATTGAATAGGGAGTGTTAGTTCTGCTGCAAGGCATTGGTAAATCATTCTACTGATGTTGAAATTGTCTCATCTGGAGAAGGTACTTAGAAATGAAGAACAGAGTTTGGTGTGGGGAGTCAAACTCATGTTACGCTTCAGTCTATCTTAAAATAAATAATTATATTCAAAAGACAGGCCCAGTTCACCACCTATCTAGCCATGATTAGCAAGTTACCATTTTAGCCTTCTAAAAATTGGCTCCTGAATCCTTTTCAGCCATCCTGAAAAGTTGTTCATAAAGTGTGATTTCATAAAGTCACTCTTGGCCTTTTTTAAAAATTTTTATTTTATTTTAAGAACAAATTATTTTTTTTTACCCCAGGTTCTTCCAAGGGTTGAGGTTTGACTTAGATGTAGTCAGTGTCTTGATAAAGCAGTGTTAACTTCATTTTCACCACTTAAAAATCTAGAATTTTCTAAATGAGGAGGAAATGGAATGACTTAACTAAGAATTAAAAATTCAGGAACTCTGAGAGTGATTCAAGTGCTTTGCCAAGTGACCTAGCTTGAAAAAATACATTTTTATTGCCAAGGAAAAAGCAGCTCATTTATGAAGTTGAAATAAAAAGGTTTTAAAATGTCCAAGTATTAAAATATGGATGCCAAATGAAATTTTGGCCAGCATGTAAATAACACCATGAAATTTGGTTTGAAACTAGTTTTCATCTTTTGGTGCTGTCACTTACTACCTTGATCATAAATTTTATGGTTTGGATTTTTTTTTTCCTGCTTGTTCCATTCCCCTTCTTTCCTGTACCACTCTCACCCTCCTTTCTTCAGGAAAAAAAGTACATGTGTACATTTTTTTTAACTTTATATGTATATTGCTGGATAGCCAAATTCACAATTTCTAATATTACATCTGGAAGGTGGAAAACAAGCGATGAAAAAATTGTACTCTGAATTTATTTGATTCTGTAGATTTCCTATTTGTTTAAGACTGAATTTAATATCTGGAGAGTATTTCTAACAGTTAGCATTAATGAGTAGGAAAAATAAGTAATTTTGGGGTCAAATTATTTACATTGCTTACATTCTTACTTGGATACCTAAACTCCACTTTACCAATAGTAAAGCTGAAAAGATAATTTTGAAGGCTTCAGAAGCGTGAATTGTAATAGTCCACATATGTGAAGTTGTAAGGTGGAGCTTTTGTTGATTTATCACAGGAATATATCTTAAGAATATATACGGTGTGTGCATGTATCCTTGAGTCACAAATATGAATGTGCAAGCTTAGGTATTTGGAGATAACGCTTCTTCTCAAAACTTGTCCAAAGTATACTGGGGAAAAATTTTTCTTTGAAATGCTATGTTTTATCTCTTCTGGGACCAGAGTGTAGCAGAGATGTAAATCCACTTGAGTGCAAAACTGGGCATGAGTGTATGCATTATTGTGCCTAAAGAGTGTTTTTCTGAAGCCAGGCACTCATACATTTGTATGTAGGATGAGATGCAATCTACTAATAGATTAATGTATCTGTATCTCTCAGGTGAAAAATCAGTGCATGGTGATAATAACCATAACATTTTTTCCCCCCCAAGTACTACAGATGGTTAAATATGGGGTTGTTTAAAATATAAAAACGTCTGTAATCTGGAGGCTAGAGTTGTAAGGACAGGGTTTATTTTCTCTGTGCCAACAGAAAAGTTAGAAATAAATTCATCACCATGATGAGTAAGTAGTGACTGAAAAAAAACCCCCAAACATATCAAGGCTCTGGGTACAGTTTAACAGTTGGATAGTAAAAGCTGATTTTAAATTAAAAAAAAAAACCCAACGCTTTGGTTCAGATCAAAGGATTTTTTCCTCAGTGAAAAGGACATCACATAAAAATCTGTTTGAAATGAAATTTTTTATACAGTGTGAGTTGTTTCAAATCAAGGGCGCAGGAGTTGGAACTCCTGGGAGAGAGTGCTGGCTGTATTGATTGACTGGGTGGTGGCTCCACAAAGATAAAACATAGGAAATAACGATGCTTCCCGCACTTTCATCTACCAGTCTTACCATCACCTTCTGTATTGCCTCATTTGGTATAGTCAGTCATCTTTATCAGAAATAAATTTAAGGTAGTATAAGGGAAGACCAGTTAGGGAAATGAATTAAAAGTAGCATAGGGGAAGGCCAGTTAGGGCAGACTCAGAATTTGGACTATTTTTCTGAGAGGGGCTAGAGTAATCTCCTGTTTAATGAAGCAAAATATTCCTTGAGATAGGACTGCTTTATGAAGGAAGATGCTTGCAGGAGTGGATAACATTTATTTAGAGGATACTCATTGAAAGGGATAAATTTAAACCAGAAGCTAGAAGGCGGCTATCCAGGGAATGAAATTCTAAGATCCCATTCCCAATATTCCGGTGGAAGTGAGGAACCCAGCCTAATTGAAATATGGGGTGTTTTAGTAGAAAGGATTATAGAACAGAATTTTGGTCATTTTAAGCTTAAAAATGTGGGAGCGCAATAGGAATATCCCCAGCAAGCTACCAAATTAATCCTGAAGGAAGTTTTCTTTGTGTCATAGTTTTCTGAGCTGTGATGATTTGAGTCTGTGCTTCAGGTGTTTTGCTGATCACCCAAGGGGACCAGGAGGAAACTTTCCCTGTTCTTCTTTGGTGGTTGGTCTGACTTTTACTCCCATTCTGTAGCTTGGTGAGATTTTTTGGTCTTCCCTTAAGAGTGGACTGGATTTGGAATTTCAGTAGAGTATCTTCCCTTAAGAGTGGACTGGATTTGGAATTTCAGTAGAGTATCTTCCCTTAAGAGTGGACTGGATTTGGAATTTCAGTAGAGTATCGTAGTGAACAACTTCTGAGATGCCTGGCTGAGACTGAAGAAGAAAGTGATAAACTGTCAAAGTTACAATCAGCGTTGCCTTTGAACTCAGGCTGAAGTTTTGCATCCTTTATTTTCCTCCCTCTCTTTGAACTTTCATGAAGTAAACCATTCCTCGGACTATCTGATTATGTCCCTCTGTCGATTTGTGCCAGTTTTGAGGATCCTAGAAACAGCAATGTCTTTGATTTGTCATTCTGATTGAGGTCACTGTTTTTAACTCTTTTGTTTTCATAAGTTTTGTTGTTCTTGGCCGTGGTTTTTATTTTAATTTCTTTCATATATATTATTTTTGTTTCTAATTATTAAACCAGAGGTTAAAGGAGTCTGGTGATTTTGGATTGACTTCTGTGGACTCTCTTGGAATAAGCCCCATGGTTACTTGTTCCACAGGTGTTGGGCTGGACCCGACACTTCTGACTTTTTTAGTTCAAAATCTTTGATCTGACAGGCTAAAGTGAATGAGAATTGGAGACCCTAATTTTGCAATGTCCTGACCATTGAACTAGTGAGATGTGTCTCTAGTTTTCATAAAATTGTTCTCCTCCATATGAAACACTCAGAATTGTCAGTGAGGCAAACTGAGAATGACTTACTAGTGAATGATAATTTGAATACTTATCTGAGTTTAATTTCACTACCAGAAGACAATGGATCTCAAGATGCTGATTTAAGATAATGAAAATAGAAATAGTGTTTTTGTTTTCATTCTCTGGTATAAACAAATACCTTCCAAAAAATTTATCTCTTAAAACTCAGAAGTTAATAAGAGTTTTCATCAAATTAGCTGATAATTTTGTCTTTTGCAAGACTCAGTTATTTGTTATTTGTTATTCTTTTTGTATCATTGGACCATAGAGAGACCATGTTTTATTTCTTCTATAATTCCTGTGGGCAATGTAAAACATGAAATAGCTTGACTACTTTTATAGTTATTGCTGTAATTAAGTTGTTTATTGAGAAAATTAAGATTTCTGTTGCTGCCAAATTTTCTAGAACTCTTTCAGAAGGAGAAATAATAACTAAGCATAGTTAAGCCTAGACCTTTAAAACAAGTCTAATTAAGTAATTCTTGAGAAACACCCTTATCTCCATGCTTATTCCTTTTTTTTTTTTTTTTTTTTTTTTGTATGAATAGGTGACTTTGTGTTTGAAATTGGCTTCTCTAAAGTAAGTAATTGCTCGATAAGGAATTTAAGAAATTTAAATAGGACCAAATTATACTGAAGTCTGTAGATGTCAATATCAGTTATTTCTTCTATTCAGACCTTTTTAATGGAGTTTTTAAGTAGTTCTTATAATGATTTTGGAGTTTGTAAAATCAACTGACCACAAACTGTTTTTACAATTTTTTTAAAAATTTTTATTTTACTGCCTAATGACCCTATTAGAAAAATGTCAAGTTCTTTTGAAATAGAGCATTTGAGTTGTCCGGCAGGCATACAGCTGAAGTTATGGGCAATTCAGAAAACTTAATGGAAAGCATGATTTTGCAAAGTCAGTAATAGGAAGCAAGTTGGTTTTATTCCCAGTCTTATAATGTAGGACTCAACAACCTAACTGATCCATCTGGCACAGCAGTCTGCACTTGAGAAGACAGGACAAACAAGTGAGCCATGCACAGGCAGCAAAAGAGCTGTGTCATGCGGAGAGATTTTGAAGGCCAGTGACAGAGCTGTGGGTCCTAGGTGACTGTGGGCCATCTGCAGACATGCATTCTGGGGAGCAGCCGGCCATGCTGGAGCAACTGTGGCCAGGAAAGGGGAGTCCACCCTGTAGCTCCACAGCCACTCTTGCGGCCTCGAGCTTGCAGGCATTTCCAACAACTTCAGTACTCATCTGTGCAGGAGCCTAATGGTATGGGAGACTGAAATCTTGTGTTGATGCTTGCAGACACTGTTGAGGCACAGCTGGTAGCTCACCCCCTGCTTTTTGTTACTGTTTGGAGCTGCTGAAGAGCCCTCTTAAATTGACCAAAATTATTCAGCTGTTTTCTGGTCACTTGGGTTAGATGTCTGGTGCAGGAAACACTCACTGTGATACTTTACTAATAGAACCATAGACTTGATGTGTATGTGCTACTTAATTTATCCTCCTCCAAAAGCCAGATATTTGTTGTTGCAGTTTCTCTATGTGCTATGATTTCCTTGTGGACAAATTCCCCCTTGTGCTTAGGACCCAGGTAAATAGGCTATTTGGAGAAAGTTGTCCAAGAGCTTAACTGCTGTGAAATCTCCCCCATCAGCAAGAGCAGGAGTTTGAAGAATAAAGCATTTGTTTTATTAAAGATATTTTTGGAACCCTAATGTATGCTTGATAAGTGGGTTTAAATCTGCACAAGTGCTACTGGTTTTATGAAATTCCTTACCTTTGTTGAGGACCTGGCAATCTTTGGAATGTCCTTTAGAAGGAATCCAATATTTGCCTGGTGTAATACACAGCATAAAAAAGGGGACCACTTTTCATTAAAAGTAAGTCTACTCCTTGGCATTCTTCAAATCATATAAATATGTGTGTTCAGTAACAGCTATGGATGTTTTCAGGCATTTTGCTTCAGCTAAAAATTAATAAAGATATGGGGTTAGGGGAGAATGTTTTCTAAACCTAAACTTTTTGAGAGTACTTAATCAAAGGGACTTTAAAATTACTCTGTAAGTAGACAGATTTATTACAGGCTTAAAGCTAGAAGTTTCAGGCATGAAAGTACAAGGCTAAAAGTGGTCAGCACTGTTGATATGTGCATTTATAGAAATTTATAACATGCTTGTGGGTGTACCATGCATATGCGTTTTCTTCCACCTCCCAATGTACTACTAATTGTTCCAACTTTCAGCTTGTGGAACTTTTTATGAAGTCAGGTTTTCCCTGGAGCAACACAACTTCTTTCACTCTCACTGGTCTTAAGAAGACTGCTTTAAGCACAGGGCAAGACCCAGAACATTTGGGATGATGATATCAGGTCTCCCTCATGCCTCTGTCTCTTGAATCCAAATGACATTGTCATTTGGCGGCTGAACTCAAAGGATCAAAATGAGCCAGATGTTGAGTGGACAGATCTTTGTTTGCCAGCAATCAAGCCTCTGCTGAGCATGCCATTGCAGCTCAGATTTCCATGTCTGCTACCATTTACTTCATTTTGGCTCATTAAATTGACAGCTTTTAAAATGAGAAAAAGGGGAGGATGAGAAAGAGCAAAAGTTAATGTAGAAGGCTGTTTGCATTGTCAATCCACATTTATTTTTAAAAAGTCCCAACTATTGATTGCATTTAAGGCCTTTTTATTTCCAAAACTTTTGCTGCTCTCAGTGTTATGACAGAGGTTACTTGTTACATTCTGTGAACTTGCACATTTGTTTTATGATTCGTTCCATGTATGTTTGCATTCTGATCTAGGGAGCTGTTCTTGTAATGTCTCAGACTTTTGTGTGTAAAAATTGGATGCCTAGTTGGAAAATGAGGGAGTAAAAACCTGCTGCTCTGGTGCTTTTTTGATAGTGCTGCTGTTTTGAAGTAATTATTTTCTTTTGCTACACTGTGAACCCTAATATCTCTCCACAAGTGGCATTATTTAATTGTCGGTTTGGTACTCCCAATAGCTAAGAGAGAAACAGTCCACAAATAATAGTTTCCTAAATCTAGTGTAAACCAGTGGATCAAATCATGCTGTCCAAGTTGATGCTAACTTAGAGATCAGTTAAAAAATGATCTCTGATATAAACTTAAGCATGATGTCACATATAGTACTCTGTTCCTGACACCACACTTGATGTTACACCATCTTCAGACAGATGGTAATGAAATGTGGCATAATGTTTCTGCCTGATGCAGTCTGGTACTACTGTAGCTGTACTGTCTGTAGCAGGGTTCTGATGAGCCATGGCTCCTGAGAGGTGCAACCTGAGAAGATGAGGGGATTCATACTGTCTGGAATATGAGAGCTTTCAGAAGTCTTCTGGGTACGCAACATGGGCCAGCTCTGTTAAAGTTCAGGGCCTTCAGCAAATCCTAAGTGACTAAAGCAAGGGGGCAAGTAATTCCTTTCAGCTGTAGGTGAAGTCTTGACAATGCAGATCCTGTGTCTTTCTGTTGGAAACAATTATCTAGGGAATGTAAGGTCTGGGGCAGGTGTTGTAGATGCCCATGTATCATGGCTGTATCAATACAGCTGACACACACAAAAAAATAAAATCATAAAATACGTGAAGTAATACATCAGTGTTTCCTGAGCAATGCTTCTGTCATCCTCCTATCTTTGCTAGAATTCATGTTTTCACTGTGTCTATTCATATTCAAGATGGAGAAACTTTTCCATATGCTTTTCTACACTAAAAGTTTATGGTTTGCGGTAATTTTCTGAAAAAGAAGGAACTGAACACAATTTTAAAAAAGGAAGGCTTTGTCCTTTTTTGTTTCTAGATGGTTTTATGCTGAAGGGAGCATCGCTGATGGAAGGAATTTGACTTGATGGCATGGCTTGGTACACTACAGTCTTTTGCTCTGACTTACAGGCAAAATTAAGAACTCCTGTTTATAGTAGTTACACAAGCATAAAAAACAATACAGGTGAAGTTTTAAACATCATCTGCTTACCAGCAAACTGTAAAGAGACATGCTTTAGTTGCTCTACACAACTAAAGTCACAGTAGATAAATTGCAGAATTTCCAGTTTTTGCAGTCTTCTAAATGACTTCAGCTGCATTGCTGTGGATGGAGTGAATTCCTCCCCGTTTCTGTTGGCTGTCCAGGGTTCCGGTGTCAGGTGGTTTCTCTTTAAAAGGATCACCGGCTTGTCAGTGGAAGCCTTTGTACAACATCCTCAGATACACAAGAGCACCCAGATGTAAATTAAGACAATGAATAGAGAAAAGCATGAGAAAAGTGGGAGTGATTGATACCAATTATTACTAGAAAAGAAATGTGTTAAGTGTTTAAAAGATAAATATTTATACACGTTGGGGGCTATCGATGGATTAAAATGCTCTGCTACCACAGGCATTCTTTCTAGTGCTTTATAACTTTGTCAAAATTTTAGGAGACACTTTCTTCTGGTGGACACTTTCTGTGATATTTGGAAAACGGAAGGGGAAAGGAGAAGAAGGAAAGAGGAAAAGGAATTTGGAAAAACTTGTGAGAGTTGCTTCCTGTATGCTCAACCTCCTGGGTGTACATGTAGTCTGATACAGAAAATGATACATGTGGAATTGTCCCAGCTGCATGTAGCAACAGTATGTAAATGAAGCTTGATACAAGCCATTACTCTGTTTTTGAACTATTCTTCTGTTCAAGGCCCTTTCCTGTAAAACCTACATTTTCTTATTTTTCTACATCAAGGGACATAAGGTTTCTAAACTTCTAGCATTTTATAACATGGGTATTAACTAAGAAACACAACTCCAGATCACTTTTTGCAGTCTCCCTACTAAGCCTATATTGTTTCTCGCAGCAGTTATTAACTACTCTTCTTCAAAGGCAGATTATGTTAAAAGATCAGAGGTGTTCTGACACTACAGTCCTCTCAACCATCACACCTTCATAACATGTTACTCAAATGCCTCATCTCAGTTTTGATGCTGTTTCTCTTAGGAAGGGTGGACTCGGTGAATAATAGGTTGGCTTTCCCCCCCTGCCCCACCCACTTGCAAATTAATAACCTTGTCTTCCCATGTCTTCAGCAAGTGGAAAACAAAATAACAAAAGTAAAGCTTCTGTGGGAGAGCACAGAATATTCAAATTCAGATTGAAATAATATTTGAATAGTAGCTTTCTGTTCTACTTTGGATTTTCTTGCCATGAATCTCATGAGGTACTACCCTAACAGGAGGGTTATTTAATGAGAAGCCAGGGTAGGCTGTTCCTACGCTTCCTGCAGACCGCCATATTACAGTAAAAGAGAGCTGGAGGGTGAAAAATTGCCTCTTTCACCTTTTTAAAAGAAAGCTCAGTAGGTTTTCCGAGGCTGCTGTAGAGATGGTAACAAGCTGATTTGCAGGTGTGCTTTGGTAGGAAAGCCTGAAGATGATTTTTCTCCAGGAACATCTAGTGGGGCAAAAATTACTTTGTAGGTCAAATGTTCCAACAGCAAGGTAAAGTAAGTGCAGAAAGCTAGGCATATGTTCAGTGGCAATGACGCTGGGTTGTCTGGGACCTCTATTTTTATGAGGAAAAAGGGTAGTATTGTATGCTGCTGGACGAGTTGCTTGGATCTTGCACATTTTAAATGTAGTGCACACTTTGTTCACTTAATGTGTACTCCCAACACATGAATCATAATTTCCTGTCCTGCTTCAAGGAGCAAAATGCCTTAAGCTGCCACACATGGATGCTCGAAGTGTGGCTAGCAGTACAAGGGAAGTGGTTGTCCCCCTGTACTCGGCACTGGTGGGGCTTCACCTGGAATGCTGTGTTCAGCTTTGGGCCCCCCACTACAAGAAAGATATTGAGGTGCTGGAACACATCCAAAGAAGAGCAGTGAAGCTGGTGAAATGCCTAGAGAACAAGTCTTATGAGGAGCACCTGAGGGAACTGGGGTTGTTTATCCTGGAGAAAAGGAGGCTCAGGGGAGGCCTTATCACTCTCCTGAAAGGAGGTTGAGGCAAGGTGGGTGTTAGTCTCTTCTCCCAAGTAACAAGTAATAGGACAAGAGGAGGCAGCCTCAAATTGTGCCAGGGGAGGTTTAGACTGAATATTAGGAAAACCTTGTTCAGTGAAAGGGTTGTCAAACATTGCAATGGACTGCCGGTGGAAGTGGTTGAGTCAACATCCCTGGAGGTATTTAAAAGATGTGTAGATGTGGCATTTAGGGACATGGTTTAGTAGGCTTGGCAGTGTTAGGTTAACCATTGGACTTGATGATCTTAAAGGTCTTTTCCAACCTAAATGATTCTATGATTCTAAATATCTTAAAACCTGGAGTAAATATTTTGCTATTTCTTTGAGAAGTATTCTGTGTGGCAAAACAGTAACAGGTACACCTTCTGTTTTTCACACTGGTTTAGTAAGAGCAGGAAATTCATTCTGTGTTGGGTATGTAGTGTTCTGTAGCAGCTTGTGTCTGCATGGGATTCAACAAGAATTTCTTTGTATTTTTTTCTTGTATTAATCCTTTTTTACCTGCTTGTAGAGGCATTTTTTATGCAGACAGATACAAGGTTTGCTTAAAAGAAGAAATTTGAAAGAACTGCTCTCAGTGCTGAAATTATTATTTTTTTTTTTTCTTGAAAAGCATATTTTCCTGACATGTTCCTTTCCTCCTTTTCTGCCTTGTCCTGTCTCTTTGAAAGATCAGATGTCAGTAACTAGACTTCTGGCTATCTACCGTCAGTTCTGCCGTTAGCATGTGTATATCATGTTATCACTTTGCCTTCCACTACACTTGTCCCCACATGTTATCTTGCCAGCAGAAAGCATTGAAGGTGTCTGGATTCCCATTCAAAGATTTGCAGGGACTAATTTGAAATGTAATGAGGTGAGATGAAAAAACTTTGCACTGGGAGAAGGCTAGGTCCCCTGAAAACGGGTTTCCTGTTAAATCCTGTCTTGGTTTTTTGGGTCTTCTTGCAAAAACAAAGGAACACCAGGATGTAACAGCATCATGAACATTGGTATAGTTATCTCATTGGTACGCTCTGGACTCTGGTTATATTCCTCGTGTCATATGAGCAAGGAACCTTGAAAACCATGTTAACTTTTGGTTTTTTGATGTTTGAGAGCTGTGCTAGAGAGAGTATGTCCCTAGTCTAAACCGAATGAGTTTTATATTGTATTTCTAATGGCTTTAGTGGAGTTACTCCACACTTTGTGAGCATCGTAAAACTTTATGCCAACCAACAGAGAAAAAACCCAACATAACATGCTTAAATGCAGTACTGCAGAGGTCATAATGTTAAAAAGAGCTGTGCAACTATATGAATATGAAGCTTAAAGTTGTATCAGAATTTGCTGTTAGAGGATTTTTTTTTTCTGGCACTTTATAGATCACATTTTTTAAAATTCAGCATTTAAATGATAGTAAATTTTAGAACCTTCTAAAACTTCCCAGATACTTCATCATATTGATTTTTTCCTAGCCTGTCAAAAATACATTGTTAAAGCTACAAGTCTCAAAATCTTCAGAGTGAATATGGAAAAACGAGCTCAACCAGCTGACTGTCCTTCCTTTCCTCCTTCAACTTCCAAAGACAACAGAGTTGTTTTTTTTAAAAAGGCAGAGGATGTTTCTGGAACTATACCATGGAAGTATATTATAAATATATGTGTATTTTCCAGTGAGCTTATTTCTCTTCTTCTGAAGCTGTAACATGTTTTTGCAGCATAATCAGTTGCAAGAATGACCTTTAGTTTTATTGGAATCAAATTCTTCTCAAGACCGATTAAAAAACCACACAAGTTCAAGCATTGCAGCATGCATGAAAATAAAAATATTTTTAAACTCATTTTAGCCTCAGAGCATGTCATGGTCAGTCATTCAGGCATGAGTAGGATTACCTAGTCTGCCACCTTTTTAAACAATTATTCTCAGATTTTTGAGTGTTTTAATGCTGCTTATATTTTTCTCTCTGTATTCATGCTTGCAGTGCATTATGAAATATGGAAAGTGCTCTGGTGTTTGCATTTAACAGTGCTATCAGCAAGTCTTCACATGAAAGTAAACCAAAGTTTTTCAAATTCAGAGGTTGTGGTTTCCCATTCAAGAGATCCTATTATTTTTGCATTGTGTTTATAATGCCTTGGATAGCTTTGTGCCAACACCTCTATTGTAACCTACCCCACCCACCATGTATTTTATAACTCAGCTTTTAAATTCTCCTCCTAGTTGAAACTTGTCCTAAAAAATGTCAACTCAAGAGCAAATTTTCTTTATCATATTTCCCCATAAAGGATTCCTTTAATTTTTTTTAATAGGAAAGCTTTTCTGGAATAATGTTGGTCTGTGGGTAGATACAGTTACTTCCATGGCATGTATGTATATGCATTCAGCAAATACAGAATCTAGATGGAATAAAATGTAAATGCATAACAACCACAAGGACCAAAGAAAGTCTAGCAACTCTAAGACCTGATTCAGTCTGCAAATGGTCTAAAGCAGCCTTGAAAGTCTGTTTCTGCCACCTGCAATTTAGCAGCATCCCTGAGGACTTGGTTTAGAAGCTGGAGAATGCTTTCAAAAGTGTAATAAACGATTTCATTTGTTGGGGTTTTTTTGAGCAAATTTCTGTGAAACTAGAACTGAGTCTTCATAATACAGCACAGAAAGAAATCAGGAACCTGAGTTGGGGAATGAGGGGACAAAGGGAAAAGCATGAAAGAGGAGGAGGAGGAGGAGGGAAACAATGGGAAAAAAAAAAAAAAGTCCTTCTAGCATTTCAGTTTTTCTTGATGAATTTGCTCTATCTTTCTCTTATCATGGGCCTTGGGAATTTTTTTTAAATTGCAGTCTTAGGCACTTCGGAGAAGAAATCTCCACTTTTCTGTGTCTTTATACACCAATGTGGTAGTTGTACTACCAGTACATCCCTGACAGAGAGAAATGTTCTTCTCTTGAACTGAATTTGTACAGTGCAGAAAAATACTGTCAAAGTGTGGTAGGTTTACAGACATTTTGATGACCTCCTACCCACTTGGCATCCCTAGGTAGTTAAAGATCTTCAGGTTTCTATCTGGAATGTTATCTCCTGAATCTCAGTGCCACAAATCTGTAAACATAGATTTGCATGTGATTAGGGATGCAAAATTGTGAATGCCTATCCAGATAGTTTTCAATCTTCTACAGAAATGCAGAATCTAAACGAGCTTGATCATTTGGTTTTGGTCCAGTTTCAACTGTAAACATCTATTGATACCTCATTCCAGTTCTCTTCTGTGCCTTGTAAATGAACAGTACTATCTCAATGGCTGAGGTGTAAACTAGTCAGATAATTTGCCTACCAGCTCTGCCTCCCTGTGCGATGCCTGGGTGAAGCTTTTAAAGGTTTTTCAGATGCTTTTTCACTTGCCACATCTTTAGGTTCTGATTTTTATGCACAATTTTCATCTGTGAAAGGAGCTGTATAATAGATCCTGTAATTGCCAGATTATTTCATTTTTAATTGTTGCACAGATTCTTGACCTCATTTACTACTTGCAAATGCCATATAAAATAAAAGTTCCTCCATATGTTTACCTGTCAGAGAAATGTAAGAGTGAGAGTATCACTTTGGAGGATCAGATTTCTGTATTGTGCAGCTCTCAGCAATATATCGGAAATTTAAAATTATCTAGAGCATATAAAGAGGAGACATATTTAGAAGAGGAAGGTTAAGACAGTCTGCAAGGAAAAAGCATATAATCTTGTGTTTAACTTGCAAACAGATGTGCATTTCAAGCCTGAAAGAGAAAGGAGAGTCGTTTCCCTGCTCCAGCTCGAGAAACATGTAGTATAGGGGCCACACTGACTTAAATCCTTTACTTTGCATGTGAGCTGATTTTTTCTGAATGGGCAGAGATTTGAGTGAGAATGTGGCTTCTCAAATGTTTGTTCTGCAGGGCTGACTGCTGGAATAAGTATTTTAGTAAAGCTGTAGAATGATTCAGTGTGATTTCATGTTGGTTTTGTGTTTTTCCTCACATCAAGAATAGCTTTATATCTAGGTATTGTATAAGTGTGCTCTGGAAACAGAAAACTATTCTGTTTTTGAAAAGGTGTATATGCACAGATCAGGCCTCTTTTTTTTAGCTTTTTTTTTTTTTTTTTGTCTAAAAGATAAAACCTACATCAGTAGCAGAAGCAGAGCTTTGCATTGTCAAAAAGGATGAGAACATGTGTGGCATAAGAAAGTCACTCCAACATCCTAAAGACTGGAAACTAATATGTCTCTTATACATAGGCAGCTATGGGCCTGAATACATTGTTTTACAGATCTGAACAGGTGAACAGATCCACCAAAGAATGGAGAGAGCATAGAGTAGCTATACCTCAATTACAGGAAAAAGGAAAAAAGACAAAAATGTACCAGTGCCTCTGAAAGAGTTTCTCTACAATATAACAGCTCTTTGTGAACGAATGCACAGAGGACCAGAACACATCATGTAGAATGAGCTTTTCCTTGATTTCTGTTCATGTGTTTTCCTTTTCCCTTCTACTCCCCTCCCCTTGGCCACAAGCTTAAAATGATGTAAACTCTTCTGAGTGTCACACAAAATACATCTGAAGAGAGAGAGAGGGTTACAAAAATGGCCTATACTTGGGATGTCTGGAGAGGAAAAAAATGCATGCTGTTATACTTTTGAGGGCCCTTTCTCAAATGTTTCTTGTACCACCTGCACCATGGTGAATTAGAAGTACATGCCTTGTCTCTTCATCTGCCAAAATAACAGGTATTCACCTTACCAAAAATGACAAACTAGCTAACAAAGGTATCTGATACTTGTTAGACTAATTAGTCCGCCTCTGATGCCTCTGCTCAGTATTTGTCAGGACATGATATGTGAAGACATGCTTCAGCTGTATAATTTTAAAGTTTTTCCTATGTCTCAAAACATAATGATTCAGACCAGAGAGTGACCTGTCCTTGTATCCCACAGTTGCTAGAAATGGATGCCCAATGGAATGTAAGAACACAACAAGTGTATAATATTTCTTTCTAAAGTACTCTTTCAGCCTCCAACTATTTTCACTTCATTTTTAGATTTTATTTTTTTTTCTGAACCTGATCTATCTGTTTAGTAAATCTATGGTCGTCTCTCATGAAACTGTGCAGCCTGTCCTTTAACCTATGTAAACTTTTTGCACACACAGTAGCATTTGGCAAGGAATTCCAAAGGTCTGTCACTTGTAGCTTATACAGCTACTTGTGTTTTTTACTCTGACACCTGTTTGGCTTCATTTGACACCCCAATTTATATATTGGAACAGAAGTAAACTCCCAATATGTTTTTACCCTTTTCATAACACTTGCGGTGTTGTGGGCCTCTTTCACATCTCACTGTTAGTTACATCTGTTCTAGGCTGCAGAAGCCCAGCCTGCATGTTTGTTTCTCCTCTGTGGAACTGGTTTCGATCTTGCTGCCCTTCTCTGAAATTTTTCCAGTTGTAATACATTCTGAGAGCTGCCCAGTATTTCTAACATCATGCCAGCTGTAGGCAAACTGTAGATTTCTACCATACCGTGAAAATGAGATTTTAAGGGTTTTTTTCTCTATTTCTTCCTAAAATTTTCTAAAATGTTTCATTTTCTGTTTTGACTGCTGCTGTAAGTATTGAGTTGATGTTTATACCAAAATATTTACCAGAACTCCAGTGTTTTGGAGCCTGTCTGGTAAGTGAATCTATGGATTATTTTATTCCATGCAAAACATTTTTATTTACATTTCTGGTGCCATTCTATTGTTCAGACACTTAGTATTTTAAGGTCTTTCTGCAGTTACTAAGTTTGCCATTCCCTCTCACCTTATTTAAATACCTTTGTTTCGTCACCAAATTTGGTCACTTCATTGCTTACTCCCTTTCCAGGTCACTTAAGAATATGTTGAACAGCACGGTTCCCTCGGCACAGACCTCTGAATGTTTCTTCCATGCTGTTTCTTGTCATGAGTCAATGTTATACTCTTACATCTTGTCCATTTAGTTTCTTTAAAAGACTTTGGGAGAGATCTTCTTAAACAGGTTTAGGAAACTTAATTTGACAGAGTTACCCTTAAATGAAAATGCATTGAATTCTTCATTTTATCAGCTGTTGTGATAACCCTTGCAGCCAGTTTCGGTACGTTTGCAAGGCAGGCATTCTCTTCACAGAAACTATGTCAGCTTTTCTTTGAATAAATAGAATTAGTGGACACTGGAATAAATGCTATCCTTTGTAGTTTCTCTCTGTATACCCTGTCTCATATGAATATGGGCATAAATATTATCTCTGCCTAATGTGAGGCTTACAGGTCTGTAGTTGCCACTTTCATCACAAACCATTTTTTAAAGTCACATTTATGTTTATACAGCAGTCAGAGATTGAGGTGGGGCTTAAGAAATTACAGGTATGCAGGGATTCATATTTTTGTCAAAAGAGAAGATAACAAAAATGACTCACTGAAGGCTTGATGGTTTGACAGAAGCCAGAGTTAAGAATTTAAAACTTTGTCATCTTGATGTACAATGATTTCATATCATGTGCAGAAATGTAAACATCTTCACTCTTTTCTCTTATTGTCTTCAGCACCAAGTTTTAAGCTAATATAATAGTTCATTAAAAACATTTGTATTTAGTCACAGTCATGACTTTAAACTTTAGCCATCTTGTGATTATTAATATATAAAAGGCTTTAAGAGAAGCAGTCCAAGATTACAGATACATGGAAGTTGTTCTTAATCTTCTCTACAAAAATGATTTTGTAAAATTCACAGTTTTCCCCCCAGAGGGTTCTCATTCACTGTGTTTGTTTTCCTGTTTTCAAAGTCCATTCCATAGCAAGGCAAAGTAGCACCTGCACCAACGTGTAAACTTTGGGACGGCTGTAAACATTACTCCACTCTAACTTTAGCTGATGAGATAAAGGGACATGCTTTAAACATAGCTAGACTGGTAGTTGCATCGAGTAACTGAAGTTACTCCTTGTGCAAGTGCACAGATCATACTTCTTCAGAAATGAGATTACTGTTTTGTTCCACAGAAGCAAGGAGGTGAATATTTTCCACTTTAATTAAAGTAATGTGTGACAGCAGGAAAAAAAGGATAGACTGGTAATTCTGTATATATTCAGTACTGAAAATCTGGTAAAACTGTTTGAATATTTGGTTTATTGCATCAACTAATGTAGAAAACAGAAACAAATATTAAACCTGATTATGTGAAAATCTCTTTTGAAGTATAGGGACACTGTAATAGCAGTTATACAAAAAGTGGACAGAATTGGCATGTAACTATAGTAGTCCAAATTTGTAGTGTGAGAAAAAAAAATCACAGTAGATTTCGTGTTGAAGCTTTTCTTGAAGAAAGGCAGGAAAGGGTAAACATATGAAGTCTGCTAATGCATTTCATTTTTGTTTTCATTATTGCCTTAACAAAAAAGCCTAATGGGAAATGACACAACTTCTATCACTTTAACTTCATTAAGGCCAGAAGAAAGAGCTGCTTTCTAGTGGCTAAATGCTCAGTATGTGAAGCAATATCTGAATGGTGGTGGGGGACATATGGAGTGTGGATGGTCCAAAGAAATGGATGAAGTAAAAAGTCAATTTTTTTTTTTTCTCGAAGCATCCGCAGTAGCAGCATGGAATGTGGAGAAAGAAAGAAGGCAGATCAGTGCAACTGTGATTTACGGATGCTTACAGGAACAAATTATTTGTATTTGGAAAATAATAATTTTTAAAATAGATGACGTTGGTTTGAGCTAATAACTTTTTGACATCTCTGATAGCTTTTTTTTTTTTTTTGGCCAGAACAGAGTGTTTAGTGGACAAAGTAAAGCCATTGTGAAACACCATTGTGTAACTGAAAAGCCTTTCAGTACTCTTCTACGAGACAGTGTTTTTTAACCATATTAAGGAAATATGGATGGTGGTGTACTTTGGTTGGAAAAAATACAGCTTTTTGTGATTAAGCTGTCGCGCAAGAGAGGATGTTAGGTGAGGTCGTACCTGGCTGCATTCTGAACTCTCTGATGATTTAATTAATGATTTAGGCTGATGGAACAGAGCAGATACTATCAGACTCGATAACTTTATTTGGAAAGAGTTGCAGCTCTTGGGAAGACAAAATGAGAATGGTCTAGACAAATCAGAGTGGTGATCTGAAATAAGAAGATGAAGCTGAAATACAGACACAAAGTTTTTCACTTATAATGAGGGGAAGTACAAAAAAAGAAACAGGAGTTTCAGAATACTAGTTCTCCCAATAATAATAGTATATGAAACAACAGTATTGCAAAGTGGATCTAAGACTTATGCTAGATGTTAAAACATAACAAATACACATGACAGAAAAATTAACAGGCTACCATATGCAAGATGAGGAACTGATTATCCCTCCTCTTCTGGTGGTGACTATGAAGTCTCACCTGAAAATTGTATTTTAAGAAATGTAGACCAATTGTTAAGAGTCCAAAGAGGTACTTCAGTAATGAACACATTGGAAAACATGAGTTGTGAGGAAAGACTGAAACAAAGAAAAGATGAAGACTAAACAATTGTCAGGGATAAATTTGCATTCTGCTTAAGTGAAAGAGCAGGGGTAGATCGGGTTTTTTTTAGTCCAGCACATTGACAGTGGTAATTTTGGATTTGTCAATAGCTGTGCTCTCTTATCAGTAGCTATTTGAATAGAATGAGTGACTATGCAAACAGGGAGAGAGACAAAGACAAGGTAATCGCCACTGATTTTTCCATGTAACCTTGAATATGAAAAGGATACAAAACTCATTTTTCTTAACTTTTCAGTTACTGAGAGAGTTTTCAAACGTCTCTAAATAAGGAATGGTAATGCTATGTCTCTTAGATCTTGTAGTTGTTACAAAAAATGGCAACTTAAAAACACAGGGACAATGTGCAAGGAAACCTCTCTAAAACTGTCTGCTAGTGTTAGTTTCCTCAGCTGCCACCACCCGCTTGCTTCTGCTTGCAGCAATTTTGGAATGGCCTGCATGCAGGATATAATTCCAGATGGTCCCATGCAAGTAGTCTGTTCAAGTGTGAGAATTCCTACCGTTGGAATAAAAATGTGAAGCAAAGCCTTGGGAGAATATTTTGTTCCTTGTCTTTTGAAGTAACATGCAGACTCTTTTGTTAACATCAAAAAGGGAAGAAAGAAGTTTGTCCCAGTGCAGAGGTTTCCATCAGAGAGATTTCCATAATTGTTCCCAATACAAGTTAAAAACAAAAAGCTTTAAAAAAATGAGACATCTAAATCCAGCACTCTTGAACTTTATTTTATTTAGAATAGAAATAGAATTAAATTGAAGTATGCAAATTTGAGAATGAAACACCTTTTTTTTTTCTTTTTTTTTTTTTTTCCCCCCTTGCCTTAAGATGGACTCCTACTGTTCTTTTGGATACATATATAAGAAGTCATCTTTTGACTTTTTAAGGAACTTACTGCCTTTATTGCTGCACTGAGAAAGTGTAAAAGTAGTGCAGAAATTGTGTAAAATGCAGAAATACTTTAAAACTTCTAAAGAGAAGCATGTGGAAATATTGGTAACCTTTGTATTCTGAGACAAGGATGGACTATTTTTGCAGACTGAGGTAGGGATTTCCTGAAATGTTCCTGGAATGTAATTTTGCTGGGCTTTAGTTCTTAAAATAAATACCACATCACTGAGCTGCAGCAGAGGTGTAGCTCTAGTTGCTGAGGTGTGTGTGGTTGAGAGCTGCGTGAGAATTCATCTGTTTGCCAAGAATTGTGGAAAGCAGTTGTAGTAACAGAAAACAATGTGAGAAATGTATGTCAGATGAATGTCTGTAGACGTGGTAAATGGACAACAGGAAGAACCTGAAATCCAGGATAGAGACTGTTGCTGTTTTTTCCTATGTTGAGACATTCCCTGCTACATCTGCATTGATCTCCCTAAAGCAAGTGGCATCTGCGTGCTGACCAGATAGGCTGCCCAAAGCAAAAGGTGCTGAATGCAGTCAGGATCTGTGCCTGCAGTGGCACTACCCTCCAGCAATGGTAAGGGCAGGTGGCAACTGTAAATAAGATCTATTAGATGTACCAAAAGTTCCTCAAAAAACCAACCAGAACTTTGAGAAACCTGTCAGCTACAAATAAGAGAGGAATGATTGTGAGGGTTAGATGATCAAATGTAACACTTGTTTCACTGAGCAAATGCATGTTGTGTGAAAAGGAGTTCAGACAAGAAACTGATTTGAAGCAACTCAGCAAATCACTTCTAATTTGTCATAGTGTCCTACATGAAGTCTCACCAACTTTTCCTAGTGAAGAGTGGAGCAATTTTCTTAGAGATCTGTTTCACATGATGAAACTTGTCAATAAGGAGTAAGCAGTCAGAAGAGATCAGCAGAAAAGGCCTTATTTCTGAAATTTGTTTTATTGTGAATTGTGTTTTCTTGTGGCAAAAATTTAGTAGAGATGATGAAATGTGATTATTATTTGATATTTAATGATTAACATGGTGATCATAAAATTACAAAGAAAAAAATTGTAGTACATTTCAAGTAATCTTCCTCTTAAAGATTCCAACCCCACCCCGAAATTTTTTCAGGAAATGGAAGCTAAGTGTCTTGAATGCATTTCAGGTTTTTTCCTTACTAAAGTAATTTGCACCTGCAGACCAAATTCACATAAAGATCCTGCAAATGTTTTTTTATTTACTTTTGATTTAAATTTAATTCAGCAGTGTAGCACCTCTGTATTTAGAGAATTATTTTTCCAGATTCTCGCTCTCTATGCTGAAATTCCACGCAAGTGACTATGAAATTTTGTACAGATTCGGTATGCATTCAGATACCAGTGCATTAAGTTCTTCAAGGGAACACGCATGCAGAAATGGAAGATCTCAGAATAAATCTCTTGTAGGCAAAAAAAGAAACCCCTAAACACTCAAAAGCTCTGTTTCTAATCCACACTTTTTAAAATTCAGCTGCAAGTCTTACATCCCCTTCCTGCAAAATTATAAATCCTGGGCTTTTAAAACTATTTCTGAGGCATCTGTTTATGCAAATTGTGTGATTGGTAGAGAAGATGATGATTTACTTTTCTGTAAAGACATCTCTGAAAGTGATTTTATTTTTTAACATTGTTAAAGGATGAAGCATTTAATGTATAAACTACTCTCAAGTCTATGCAGAAACTTCCTAACAAACCCAGCCCACATGTTGATGTTTTAAGACATTTTTCACATTTTTAAAATCTGTACTGTCCAGGTTCCATGCCTGGGTTTATAGAACTTGTTGTTTACCTATCCAAAGACTTTTTTTTTTTTATTACCTATGGTTAAGGATATGGGAAAAACTTCTAAGGAATCCAAAGGCTCAGTTATAAAGGAGGTTTTGTTTGTTTCTGCCTTGTCCATTTAATTCCGGGATCACAGATTTTTGATGTGAATTGTCCATCATTAACTAGCCTTCAGTATTAACTACTAAGTTGCTTGCAAATGCCTAATTTCTGAGGACTATTTAAATAATGCAAGCTATGGTGAGACCTAAGGTAGTGCATTTTGCCATCAGATCCTATTTTACATCAGTGTCAATATCTAGAGATGGCAACTTTGTCAGAATCTGTTGTAACGTTATGTCTCCCTGAAATGGATATCCTGTTGCATTAGTGGCTATAAAAACATCTCATCAAACCTGTTGTGGTCTGACAGACACACATAAATATTTCAGGAGGAGAGGAGGAAGATTTCTTCTGCACTTGATGGATAACTTGAAAATTGAAGAGTGAATGTTATCAAATACTGGAAAGAGAGAAGCTGTCAGAAACACCTGGAGCTCTCAAACTCATCTTACTTAAGAGGGTGATGTGGGGGGGATGCCTGCTGCTGGCTAGTGGAGGCTGTGGATACTCAGCTCTAAGTATCAGTATTCCCTGGTTAAAGCATGGGGAGTTGGGCATCCAAGAATCTAGCTTGCTGTATGGGGAGCTGCGTGTGCCACCTCAGTTAGACAGATCTAGACTGTTTTACTCCACTTGTTATAGGCTTCCACCATTTCAGCTGTTTCTGGTTGCTCTTCAGCTGAGGGACCAGGAACCTCTTAGGCAGTAGAAAGATTAATCTGTTTCCTTCATTGGAAGCAAAAATTGGTAAACTAGTTACTGTTTTGCAGCTTTGTTTTCAATCTCCCAAATCCTGAGAACCTAAACCACTCTAATGAGGATGTCCATGCTTCTAGCACATGACTCTTGATGTCTTTGTGTGGTCTCTCAATGGAGGTGGTCTGCCTCTGGCCCTTCCTTGCGAGAGCTGACACACATGTCCAGAACATGTCTAAGGAATGGGACTCAGCTCCTCTGTGCCCGTGTTGACTCTGTAGTTCTGATTGGAGTAGTTGAACTCTGCGGTAACAGTCTTTGAACAGCAGCTAGCAGAATATTTAAATGCCTGAAGTGATGGTGTTTGAGCTGTAGCCCTAAGCAACTGTAGTTACATGTAGCCTCAGCAGTCTGTTTGCTCTTAATAGGCTGCCCAAGCATGTGAAAAAGGATCTTAATTTGTGAAAGCTGATATCTAGGTGCTTCTTAAAATCTGGCTCTTTTGTTCCAGCACTAATTCTCTTCTCTAATGTACTCTTTTGTTCTTTAAAAACAGAATTCCCTGATAATTTTTGACTTCTGGCTAATATTTTTAATGATTCAGTCTTCCTTCTAGTGCATAAAATGAATATTTAGGTATACTTAAGCATATAACATCTATGTGATTCGTTAATAAAGTGTGTTATTTGCGTAGCCTAAACAGCTGATATTTGTGCCTGTACCTTTTTTTCCCCATTGTATCCCTTAACATGTGATGTAAAATCAGATTAGGTTTTCACTCTGCCTTTCTGTGAACATATAGTGAAACAGTTGGATGTGCTTTTATATACTTTTTTTTTTTTTTTACCTGTTTGTTAAACAAGTTCACTAAGGGGAATTTTAAGAAAGCTTTTGATTTGTTGACTTGGAAGAGTTTGATATCCTACAGTTGGGTGAATATTGAAAAAAGCCATGTGTGCAACCCTGGGAATTCACCTGTTGCACATATATGCTAAAGCTCTGAGATATAATCATTGGGTGATCTTGTAAAATACCCATAATCAATCTGTGCCATGTATGCTGGCAGAGAACTGTTTCATAAATCAAAATAATTGCTGTTATATACTGATTTCTAAAGCTTACAGGCTTGCACATAAATTATCACTTTGTTTGAGACTGTGAATATAGTCTCCTGAAATCTTTTTCTCTTTGTAATCTTAACTGTTGTTCAGAGAATGTTTGGGATTTTGTCATAGAAATAATTTCCTGTCTTACCCACTACTGTTTGCACATACTTGTGTGAGTGCTAAATAGATTAGAATCAAAACATATGGGGATTTTTGTTTTGTTTTAAATACTCTGCAGGAACATAAGGAATTCCTTAATCACTTCAAACCCCTCTCTAAATTGATGTGTGTAGGCTTTCTTCTACTGGGATTACTTTAATAGAACTGGAACCAGTCGAGATACAGCAGTAATGTAATAGAAACATGTGGTTTTAGCAATAAGTGTTATTTGGAGGAGTTAGAGGAGTTTCAGGTGTTTCAAAACCCTTTGAGTGTAATAATAATGTTTGGTTATAACTGAAATACTTTCAGTGTACATGCTAATTTAGGAGTTGTGTTATAAAACTGGTTTGTGAAAAAAATGTAAAAGCTGATATTTTCTTAGGGTGTTAATTGTAAGTTCTAACTGATACAGTTCAATATTGCCTTTTTTCATCTACAAAGTTCACTCTGGCAATTTGTTTCTGAAAAATTTTCCTTCTGATTTTTCTACACATATTTGTCTTCCAGCTGTCCTCTTGAAAGTCTTTTTTTTCTTTACAATGACCTCTTGATTCTATTGAAATCAACTAGTTCCATTTGCATACTAGATCTATATACAGTGTTTGCTAATTTTTGTTGTGATGCTGGGCATCCTTAATTTTTGGTCTGGTTTCTCAGATTGGTATTAAAGCTATATTTGCAAGACCATTGCTTTAAAAATGGACAAATAAAACTCTCTACATCTGTCACATAGTGAAAACAAATGTTTTTTGCCTAGGTGGTATGTTTCCTCTCTGTTGGTAAATAGACACTATATTAATGGCTGCCAAAACAAACGTTACGTGGCTGTCGTTTCTAATGGCAGGAGGTAGTTCTCCCCTTTCTTCCTGCACCTCTGCCTTGCAACCTGAACTCTGGTTTAAAACCATGATAAGTGTCGTAATTTCTATGTTAAAACAGAGATCTCTTAATTTAGAGGATACATTCATTATGTGCCATAGTGGCTAAAGAGAAGATCTGTCCTGATCTCAGTTTTATTCGAATATTGCAGTTTATTTGGTATGTGACCAAATCTTAACACGTTCATAAGGTTTTTGTTTAGGCTTTAAAAATTCTCCTCCTAAATGTATTGTTTACTCTGAAAAAGTATTTCAAACATATTAGGTGAGCACATTAGGTGAGACTGGCTTGTAGATCTGCATTCATCTGGCGCATTACAGTTCTCATAACATGTTTCTAAAGCAAATTGCTGTAGGCACATTTGCTGACTTAATTGCTGTCTTATATATTGTTAAGTGCCATATAGCTTTTATAGAAAACAGACCATGGATCTTTCTTAACTAGTGGAATTAATAAAACTACAAAGAATTTTTATAATTGTAGATTAGAAGTTGCCTTGAGGTTATTCAGTTTTCTCCCAGTCTCTTTTCCACCACATCTTGTCATTGTGACTCGTATTTCTATAAAATTTTGACTCCTTTATTTTTACTTTTGAATACATACATACAAATGTATTAAATAAATATAAAATTCATTAAGTATAAACATACATACAATGTATTCATTAAAAGCCCATCAAGTTTGCACTGTGTTTAAAACTAGGAAACTGGATGAAGAATCAAAGAACAAAATTCAGATTTGGCAGTAATTGTATTTTAATGATAGTATTTATGATTGCTCTTAGACTACTTTGTGAATTGCATGTTGTGAGTTATGACTAAACTGCTCAAACCCGGTTTCCTAGTGCAAGACACAAATGTACATAAGCAGATGGCTGAGAGAGGAAACTGCACCAAATGTAGTTAGGATTATGGATCTCTAGCCAAAAGATGTGGTCTGAATAGGAAAATTGGTTGTGGGGGAAAATTGTGCTTACCTTTTGGTGGCAGCATATCTCTGATATCAAAGAATCTCTTCAGTATGATCTGCATCACTGATATTTTTGTAAATACTTGGCAAAGGCAAAGCAGCAAAGACAGTAGCAAAGACGGAGCCTTTCTAAGTAAGAAATGATGGTGGAGACACAGCCGAGGTGAATGGTACTAAGTAGGGTTGAAGGGTAACTCAGAGCTCTAGTAAGGGACTGCAGCTACTGGGCAATGAATCTGTAGTTGTTAATCTTGAGATAAGTTATAAATTCCTTGCAGAAAAGCAGGAGGCAGCTCTTCTGTTAACAAGCAAAAGAGGAACCTGAAATGCCATATGCCCCAGGAATTGGAATGGGAAATTTTTCACAGATAACCACAATACTGCTGACTTAAGCGCTGACTTGAGCACTGACTTTCTGAAGCTTATGTCCTTCTTTCTTTCTCTGACTTTAATTGCCCCAGAAGTTATCTTTGTAAAATGGACTCAGTGCTTGTATTATATTCTCTAGTACTGGTGACACAGGAAGTATACCCAAGTATTAAGTGCAAGCTGGAGTTGAATTTTCAGAAAGCTTTTCTAAAGAAAGTCTATTTGCTACCTCAGAGATGGTTACACCTGGATAATCTATGCATGATGGTGTGCTTACCAGCTTGGTATTGATCAATGTTTGCCACCCATATCTGTGGGAACATCTGATGTTATGATTTAATCTGTGTATGAGTGAGGTAACCACCTTACAGAACATGTTTTATTTACTAGATTGAGTGTTATAAAAGGTAAGAGCATGGTCCAATTAAAAAACAAAAATTGACATAAAATTACTCTCTAGTTCTACCTCATGAACATGCAGAACGATTGCAATTTCCACTTTGTACAACTCTAGTTTACTGAATAAGTCAAATTTCACCCTCCTATCTTTTCTAAAACCAAGACGTAAATAGCTAAAAATCTGTGTATGCTTACAAAATCAAGCTTTTAAACTTTTTTTTTTTTTTTTGCCTAAAGCGTATTCAAGTCATATCTGAGTTGAAAGCCCTGGTATGAAAGGACTTGTTACTTTGAATGAGAAAGGAAACTCGTTAGAGAAATAGCACTAGAACTATGATGAAGAGTGAAAACTATGTCATACTATCTACATCATACTATAGCAGAAGGGAGAGTTTTTCTTGTGTTGGCGACTATGCAGCACATAAACTGTGTTAACCTGTCTCCATAGAAAAAAATTCCTTAAACTTTATGACTCAGTGAAAAAAAAAAATTATAATGAAGGTTTTAGTTTACTTTGCCTAGAAGTAATTCAGAAGTAAGGGCAGACCTGCATGAAGGGGTAATGTAGTTTTGGAGCAATAAGCAAGGCAGTAAAGATAAAATGGTGGCTGTTGAGTATCCAGAGTATCTTGAGATACAGACCAGGTATCTATCTGTTTGGGCCAAGCTACAGGCAATCTTTGTCAAGATTAAGCATTCAGAAGGTCTTACTTGGAGCAGACTAAACTTTCTTTTAGTTCATGACAACTGCTTCAGCCTTAGAGACTTGGAATAAGCAGACGGACATCTGAAAATCCAAGCGGCACATTAGCTATGTCTTTTTTCCCATGCCTTTCCCTGCAGCTTTTGTATGAAGTTTGCAGGAGGTTCTGTAATGGTTTGTTATTAGAGTATAATTGTTGCAATGTTCTCAGGACAACACAAGCTCCTTTTCATGGTCCAGCCACAGTAGTGGTACAATAGAAAAGCTGTTAAGATGGAGCTGAAGATGGGGACTAGTTTTCCTAAAGAAACTAAGTCTTTTTTTCCCACATAAAAATGTTTCAGTGGTGAAGATGGTGGGGGATAAACCAAAAGTTACCAAAAATCTGAGTTTCGTACTTGCCTACTCTTCTCTGAAAATGAAAATTCAGCAATATGACTGTTAAGCATTGTAATCTGAATATTTCATATTCTCATTCTTTTATATGTGGGCATGATAAACAGCTGGAATAAGTCTCTTAAAATGAAACACAGTCATTCCTTTCTACAGAACTGATCCCAGGAAATGCATCCCCTTTGAGCTGATGGTCTGATATTACCAGGTAAGAACTTCCATGAAGCATTACAATGATGTTTTCAAGATCTAGACGTTGGAGTCGGGATATATATAATTTTTATCCCTGAATTAATAATTTTTTAAAAATTAATTATTAAAATTAATAATTTTTTAAAAAATTGGGGGGTATGGTGTGGTATGAGGAGGCAGATAATGCATGAGGTTTTTCACTGAAAAATCAATTGAAAGTTATCCCACTCCTCCCCCAACTGTAAACCCATGGAAAACTTTCCTTAAGATCTGTATTTGTTCTAGTTAGTCTAATTAAACTTTGCTTTGAATTTGCTGTAGTGTAACAGGACAGAGACTTTGTGAAAGACTATCCAATTCCCCTGCACACTTGCTTTGCATAGGTTTATCAAAGGCTGTACTGTAAGATTTCCACTTGTGATTTGCTTGTGGAGAATTAGTCCTGGAGTTCCCACTGTGAACTGGATAGCTACTAATAGCAATTGTGCCTCCTGACTCAGGTATGTGAAAGATTGGAAGATGCTGTAGTTATACTGGAAAAGCATCCTCTGGAGGTGCAGACTCTTCTCTAAGGAATTGTGAAAATTCTGTCAAACTTTAGTAGATAGTGGAGATTATCATCATGTTTAGATTCTTCAGTGGCTGGTAGCAGATATATCCTTAGAACTATCAATAAAGTAATAAAGTATGCTAGGTGCTAAAGAGGAAGATGAGCCATAAAAGGGTGTTATCCATGTGGATCACTTATTTTAGGGTTATCTTGAATGTAGTGGTGGAATGACATGGAGAGAAAATGCAAAAGCAGATTGGAAGTTAAAGGAAAAGAAAGTAAAATGAAGCAAAGATGGAGCTACAGGAGACAGGCACTGCATCATCTTGAAAGGTAGGAATAGCAGAAAAAGTTCATTATTTTAGTAATGATATTAAAAGAAAGAAATGAAGTAGAAAAGCGGGTAAGGAAAGATTGCATACAAGAAGCTGAGAAAACACTAAAATATGTGAAAAGGATACAGTGAGATAGAATAGACTCTTAAAGAAGCAACTGAATGGTTTGAGAATGAATCAATATTTTTCCTTAAAAGTCTGCTGAGATTAATCTTGGCTAAAATGTAGCAATGACTTTTTGCAAGGGAGGAGGTAACAGATGGACCCAGAGAGGGTCTTGACTTTCATGTCTGTACAGATTTTTAAAAAAATTTTGTTTGTTGAAGGCATTAAAAAATATCTCTGGCAGTTTTTCCATTTCCTTTGGATTTCATGTCTAAAGAAATATGCAAACTGGGAGAGGGAATGGGAAACTGAGCCAGGTGGCAAGCCTATTCATCACCTAGTCAGTTGTGGAAAATACTGAATGATCAAATGAAAGTGTCTTAAAATAACACGAACACAGAGACAGAAAAAACTGCCAAGGGAAGGAATTTGTGTTAAAAGAAAACTTGCAGTTTCCCTGTCCAGTTGTAATAAAAGACTTCAACGTTCAGTGGAAGGCAGTGTATGTATCATGTGCACCTATAATTTTTTTATTATTGTTACTTTTTAGAGTAGTCATTAAAAAATACTTTTTTATGAAAGGCATTCAATTTGAATACTTTTATGGAAAATACCTCTTGTATTTATTTATATGTGTCTGAGTATGCCTGTATGCCATTTTTACCCATTTTTGTAAATAAAAATAATTTCTTTAACTTACTGAATAAGCTGTGAGGTGGTTTGGTAGCTCTGTCAACTTAAGGATGTAAACCAAAACAACAGGAGAAAAAATTATCTTTTAAATGAAAAAGGTTTAGATCTTGAACTGAAACTGACATATCAGCTATGTATATTAATCAATCTGCATGATTAAAGGGGGCATGGTTAGTTTTATTATAACCCACTACCTATCCCTTATTTTTCACAATGTGGAAAAGGTCAGCTGGTAGGAAATCCTACTTCTAACCTTGCTTTCTTTGTCTACTTTGTATTCATGAACTGAAGAACAGTGTCTGCTAATAAAGACTACAGTGTTTTAAAACCATTCTCAAGTTTTAGAGAATGTTCCAAATGTATCTGCTGGGAGCCTCTAATATTTTGCTGGTTGATATGAGTAATTATTTTTACTGTATTTGACTAAATTTAAAGGGTTAGATAACCATGAAATTTTAGTTATTTCCCAAAGTAGGATCCCTTTTTTAATACCCAGTCACCTTAATCACAACCATTTAGGAAGTCAGAGCTATGTACCAGCACTACTTAAAAATCAATTAATTGCTTACCTAAGTATTCCTACAAAAATAAAACTTGTAATGAATTTAACTAATATTTATATGTGGGTAAACTAACATTGGCCTCAGCAAATGCTGCTAGAATCCAGGTGGTATTCTTAAAGACTGAATCTATACTGGACACATTTTACCATAGATGAGAGAGGAGTTTAAGGTATAAGCTCTTCAATTTAGAGAAGGCACAGCCCAGAAAATGCTGTTGTAGACATGTATATGCTAACTAAATCCTGTATTAATTTGGTCCAGGTGTAGTGAGAGCTTAAGACTTTAATTTGTTTCCTGTAGTCTTAAATGCAAAATACTGTGATTGGTTGGCCAGTGTAGAAATGTGAGAAGAAATGAAGAGCTTCAAAGTCTTGTAAGAAATAGAAAGGAAGTATTTTTGAATCATAGATTTGGATTGATACATTCTATCTAAATCAAAAACCTGATTAATTTCTCCCCCTTTTTTTTATAGCAAAAAGACACTTTGACCAAACTGGCCAAAATATTTGGAAGATTCTCCCACCATTCCACCCCCTGCGCAAATTGTGAATGAAAATGGAGATTAAGCCGTAAAAGCTTTAAAGACAGCTTAAAAGAACTTCTGGTCTCTGGCCAGTTCTCAAAATAAATAATATCCCATTTTTACCATCCCTCTCTAATAGTTTGTCAAACATGTGCAGAAATAATCATATTAGCATTTATCAATTATACAAATGTCATTCATCAGCCAACACTATTTACAAACAAGGAAGTATAACGGATTTTAAAATCCAAACTGCTTAAATTAAAAATATATTTATTTCACATAGCAGATAATATGTTTTGAGATTTGTTTTCTGGGCACATGAGCTCTTGGGAACACGAATTGTCCTAGTCAGGATTGTTCAAAGTTGCTCTGCTTGGTAACAGGGTTCTTGAGTGCTGCTGTAGTGCAAAGAACAGTGATGTGCTAGAAATATTTTGACAAGCACTTAAAGAAATAGAGGAGTAAACTGTCTTTAAAGACATCGGTCCCAATGTAAAAATGTCTGTGTGGCCACTGTGAGGCAGACAGATTTGGAATTTACTTTCTTCAAATGTCCTTGACTTGTTTTAAGCTCCAGTGCTGCATAGACATTCTGAATCTAGAGTTTAACAGTTGAAACTGGGCTTGAACTCAAATGATATAATTGATTTAATTGTTTTATGCCAATTAGTTCTTAAAAATTTCTCTGCTTGAGTACAAGGTTAGCAGGCTTACTGTTCAGCCACCTGAGGATCTTTCTCAGAACATTCTCAGACTTTTATCCCAAATGTATTTTTGAATTATATACCATGCTTAATGAAAAGCAGAGAGTTAATTGGAACAAGCAATATTGGAAATTAGTTTTCTGTGTACATGAAGGGGAGATTTATAGTTCCTGTATATTTCATGCTTTTGTAGACTGGAAGGCAGCACCTTGCAGCATTAGAAAGCAGGCATGAAAGAACCTTTTAGAAGATGAAGGAAAAAGCAAAGAACTTTCTTGTCCCAAATTTTGTGGTTTTGGATCTTGGCACAGTTGTATTTCATGGAATTAGTGGGAAATGGTTTAAAATGGACAGTCATTTTCATCATGAGTCATTATGAATAGCAAGATATTATATATAAACACATTGTTTGGAACCAATACAGTCAGTTTTATCTTGTGGTTCAATTAATACTATACTGAATATGATCTTCTGGAAATAGAATACCTTGATTAGATTCTGCCAGTTACAAACTAATGAACCATCTCTGGACTTCCTTTATTTACAGGTGACATCTTGCATTTATTTAGTCAGAAAACTTCATAGACTGAGGTTCCCTCTAGCTACATAGAAGTGACATACAGCACAACAGCAAAAAGTTGCCATACCAGAATGCAAATACAAATCATCAATATTGTAGATTAATCCATTGATATTCCAACAACAAACCTTTGCTTTTCATTTTTATATGAGTTTTGGCCCCTAAAAATTATGGAAATGATGAACTTAACAGTGTTAGCTTAAAAACCTCTCTTGTAGAAACCTGCAGGACTGTGAGAACTACCGTGGAAATTTCAGTCCACAAGCTGCTGTCTTTACCAGTTCGTGTAATGTATCAGTGACATAAAAGTAGAAAAGTTGACAAGTAGGCATGGCTCTTTGGAGGTGTGAAAAATCCATTAGGCTTCTTTTGTATCTTTTTTTTTGACTGGATTTCCAAGGAGAAAAAATTCAGTAATGGATTCTCTGAGATGGATTCTGAAATGCAGTGGTCTTGACAGAATTTCATCTATGTACACTACTTAATAACTACTTAAAGAAAGGTAGGAAGCTGGCGGTAAATCCAGTAAATGCAAGTTAAACGCTACTGTCTGACCTTTATTTGAACTGCAGAGTCAGATCCATCACAGGAAGATTGGTTTATCCTCTTGTGTCTAAGATACTCTGTAGTAAACGTAGTATTTTTGTCCTGGAGAGCTTAGTTTACAAGTGAAAACTTTTCTGAGTCTGGTAGATTTGATTAACACAGGCTAAAACAACGTGTGTGGCTAAGGATGCTCTGTTTGCATTTTAGAAAGTCACACCAGTTCCATATGTAAAACAAACCCTTGTTTGAACTACAGGGTTAGGGCGATCACAGTATAATTGGTTTATCCTCTTATGTCCAAGATGCTCTGTAGTAAACAGAATATCTTATGTCCTGGAAAACTCAAGCCTGGCCAGTTTTTGGTTGCTTTTCAGTAATTGTTGTAACAGGAAACAGTGAATATTCATTCCCTGTTAACATTGAATGTGCTAGTAATACTTTACACCTTTATGAAAATTTTCTCAGGCTGGAAAAGAAAGTCCAAGTAGATATAATAATTTCTGGTAGGTAAGTTGTTCTGTGTCATTGATCATCCAGGTAGTCCTCCTCTGTACCTTTGTTACCTTTACTGTATCTTTTGAAGAAAGGAATAATCAAAAGTTATGCTTTTCTGGCGTAATTGCAAAATATAGTCACTCTAGTGTTATGATATGCAATAGCAAGTAAGATATCTTAGTTGAATCTATTAATTTTTCTTATTAGGATATGATTTTAAAAAAACATTTGAGTAGTTCAGACTACTGAACTTAAGTTTCAGTGAAACCCCTTGCTTGATGTTTTAGCATGAAGCATGGATCCTGTGTTTGAAAACCTTTTGTGCAGTGAGGTGCTGACAAAAGGGTGAACTCTAAAGTAATCTATGCCTCAGATTAACTCTTTAGTCCCTGCTTCCACAGTAGTTGAAGCGAAACACAACCATTTCTCCTAGGATGCCTGCACGCCTGAGGCTAGGCTTGGGAACCTGTCTCTATAAACATTTATAAAGTAGGTTCTGGGAATCCAGAAAAACTCAACACCACCCCCACCCCTCAGCAATAAAGGCTTTGTCAGTGTGATTTTTTTTTTTTTAATTAATAACAAGATTTTACAGAATCTGCAAATAAATTTGGAATATATCATTAGGCCTCCTATCAGTAAATGCTTCTTAATGCAAAGGGAAGTGAGAAATTCATGTATACCTAGATGTAGGTAACACTCAGGATAGCATGAAAGAGTTACCATTTTGTCATCACCTCTCAAATTAACTTTAATTGTTCATTATTCTTCTTACTTATGCACTACAGTGAGGGAGGAGAACAGCCTAATAATTCTTCATATGAACAGTGTAGGTGATCATGCAGGTGTTGGTCTTTCTACAGCTGCTCTAGAAATAAGGGAATAAGGTCTAGGTGACTCACAAATCAATAGCACAGTCTGTGACTGCAGAATTGTCTCATATTCGATTTAACTGCATAGCTAAGCTAGAAAGTCTATCTTAGACCATACTCATTGTGCCATTTGTCTCATCTTCAAAGACTACTGAGTGTTGGAAAAGTGAACAGTGAGGATTTAATTCAAGTGTGGAAGCAATAGGATGTAAATGTATGATGCTTTCACAGTCCTTTATGTTGTTGCCATTATTTCTACAAATTCTCCTCCATGAAATAGAATTGTGGTTTGTATCCCAAATTCAGAAAACACCAGTGTTCTCTGAAATGAGTTGTAAATAGAAGGTGACCTGCAGACTAACTTCGTGCTAAATGGTGGTGCATTGAGGAGGAATTGTTTCCATTGAAGCTGATGGGTGTTCAGTTAACTCTTCCAGATAGGAGGACTAGGTATAACTTTGTAGTTTGACTTTAAATATGATAAGTTTTCGTAATAGAGCTTCTAGGTTTTTGTCATGCTAAATCAACTTATGTGTCCCATTCTCATTGCTCTTTTTAAGACAATGGATATCTCATGTTGTCAGAGTTGGATTCCCAGACAGAAACATAATCTCCCTCATACTCCTCTTAACACAAATAATGTGTATGTGTTGTGATAGAGATGGTGGAGAGCTAAGCAGCATTTTTTCTGTTCTGCAGTTCTGTGCAGCCCTGCTTATGCTCTGTTTTGGAATGAGACTTTGCAAAGGACTCATGGACTTCATTTAGCTTTCTAGAAAGTTAATGGGTGTATCTGAAGTCAGTTAACTGGGCTCTCCCTTTAAATGGTTTAAGGATAGGCAACTCCAGAGAACAGTTCATTCAACAAAATGATGATTGTTTAAGACAGGAAAAGTTCTCATTTTCGAGAGATTCTTATTAGCCAGATTTAATAATTCTACTTTGTGAGTTCATATCCAGATCTATTGATAGAAATGAGATATTAAGAAATTATCTAATGCAGAGTATACTTAAATCACAATACTATTCTAGATCCATATTTTGATTTGATGACAGGAAGCATGACAGTACTTGCTCTGGAAATCTGTATATAAGAGTTGTGTAATTTATCTAAAATCTTTGTTCTCAGAGAGCTGTGATAGCTTTAATGTAATAGGTGCAGAAAATTCCCTCAGTGTTATCATGTATGCTATATGAGTACAACTGACATGTATGATTACCGTGCATTTTAAGAAACTTACCTCCTGGAAACTTTTCAACGTGATTTCAAATAGATTCCTCATAAACCAAGCTCACAGAGATTAGAAACAATTTTTATATATAGCGGGTAACCTCTTTTGACGAAGAGACTTAATTGGTTTCTATTCCCTAAATTTGGAAAATAGGTAAGCATATTGGATTGGGTCCATAAAGAAATAACACATGTACTGCGAGCCCACAATAAGATGTTGTGATTTTTTTTTATAGTTGCAGATATCCTGTTTTCCTCTTGGTTTACAAAGAAAACTCAGTGTCGAGGGAACTGAAGACTGGGATGTGCTGGGCAAATACAAATTTAACTGAAGCCAAGAATGCCCCTGGTTTGGCGCAGAATAGAGTAGTAAGCAGCCAAGGACGTTTGGAAAGCCAAATCCAAACCAGTATGGTGAGCCTCCTATATAGTACTGCATACAGCAATAATTATATATGTGAATTTTATTCCATCATGTCTTTATATCTTGTTTTAACAGAGGATAGTCTGCTTTCTAAGTGCCAGAGCAGGGTGATAATAACTTCATGAGTGTCACAAACTTTATATTCTGCTCCTCTAGAAAGAGCTTTAATTTCTTGTCATTAGCTCTCTGCTTTTTAGCCAGAATTGACTGTATGGCTCTAGTTTGCCCTGGTCAGGATGTGGGAAAAGCTCAACCCAACATACAGACTGACTTAAAAAAGTTATATTGGCACAGAGACAGAGTCAATAAGTAACTTATTTTGCAATATAAGTAGAAACCAGGGTGTGATTAAAAAATAAAAATAAATAGCAACAATAGTCTATCTTCTTTTGTGATAACACAGCAGACCTTGACTTCTTTCTAGGATTATTATTTACTCCTGATACTGTGCTCCAGTAGTATCTCTCAGCAGACTCTTCCTCTAAAACTGTTTTCACAGCAAAAATCTAGCTAAATATTTGTGTTAAAACAGCCTCTGACTTCTTAAGTTTATGTACTGTAAGGTGCTAGAGTTATACTCTCTATCACTTTGGTAATTTTTTATCTAGAGTAAAATAAAATGCTTTAGGCTGAATGAGATTCCCTGAGAGGTATCATTCTTTAGTATAGTCGTTCCCTGGTTTCATGAATGCACAAACATTCATGTGGAAATGAGTATTCACCGTATTTGTAGATGTACTTGCTTTATATTTTCACCAAACTACTTATCCCATCTAATTTAAATTATTTTCATCTTGTTTTCTAGAAGATCCATGTGCTCTTACTAATTTAAATCTTTCTGTTCTGCTCTTCCCCATTTTTCTCTCTTTTTGCTTGTTGTTGTGCCTGAATTAAAAACATCTGGATTAAAAATGTTGAGGTTTTGATAACAAGCCTGTCTCTCATTTATTTTTCTTGTAAAATACCACAGCATCCTTTCTATACTTAGCATCCAAGAAAAGTTGAGATGTGTTGAAAGGTTTCACTAGAAACAATTTTTTATACAAAATCACTGTTTTGATCAGGATTTTTTTTTTTTTCATATGAAGTTTTTACTTCCTTTGGTGAGTTAGCTTTTCATTACACCTCTGAAAGGGAAAGAAAACTGGATCTTT
The DNA here is from genome assembly GCF_965140245.1 of Athene noctua. Lineage (NCBI taxonomy): Eukaryota > Metazoa > Chordata > Aves > Strigiformes > Strigidae > Athene > Athene noctua. The sequence goes on along the minus strand of NC_134037.1, from coordinate 101,222,170 downwards.
TGGAGCATCAACAGCTGACACTGAAAAAATGAAAATTTGCATGTACTTCTAATGATTACAGTTGTAATTACCTTACTGCTATGCTTTCATGTATTTTGCCAGCAAATCCTGAAGGGCCAGGTGCACTCACAAAAAAAGATGAGAGGTGTGTACAGTAGATGAAAAAACCTATGCAATGATAACATGCATTAGCAAACCATTCTTCACTCAGCTGCAGCAAAAAACTATACAGAAACTTTGCATGTTATTACATACTAGGAAGAAAATTCCATGCTACCAAAACAAGGTATGACTGAGGAAAATGAATGCTAGTACAGCAGCCTAGCCAAGGATCTTCCCATTCTTTTTTTATTTCTTGCCAATCTCACTATGTTGCAACCTGCCCAGAAACAAGGAGAAAGTGTAGGCTAGGGAATGAGCTTGTTATCATAAATCCAGTGTTACCACTTGAAAATGGATTATGCAGATGAGTAACATCAAGCTCTTGACACAGTTTGTAACAGTAAAGTTGGAAATTCAAGTTAGTGCAAATGCTCTTCAAGCTGGAACAGTTGCTACTGCAAAAGCAAAATGGGTAAAACCTATGAATGGCAGACTTGGGGAGTTTGTATGTTGTTTACTGAGTATCACATGTTCAAATCTAAGGGAAGTTGTTTTTCAAAAGTTACCTAATTACTGATTCAGTTGGAGCCACTGAAGAATAATGCTTAGAAATTCTGCATCAACACAGGGTTCTGTGTCTTCACAAGTTTTCTCTAATTCTATTACTGGACTGGAGTGCAACTGCAGAACTGATTTTCCTGCACATTTTGGGACAGTTTATCTACGGCCTGAACTTTACAAATCAGATGTGGTGTGTAATTAGAGTATTTGTTGTAGAATGAAGGAATTCTGAGCTCTGATGTTGATTCATCAACAACAACAAAAACTGCAATCAGGAGGAGTATCTGTTCATATCACATCCATTTGTGTTCATACTGAACTCTTGTGGAACTTCAGAACCAGAAATAGCTGTGGCTCTGCCAAGCAAAGACAGCCTCAATTTCCACTGGACATTCCAGTAAGCATTACACTTAATTCCTGCCTTTAAGGTAGAGTACAGTAATTAAGTGATGTGCTGCATAGCTGTGGCCCTCTACCACTTTCTACATGTCATAATGCATCATGCTATGAATGAAGTCAGGAGTGGAGCTCCTTTGCTGATAGTCTTGTGCTTGGCAGGATCTGCAGGTACATAATAATTAACTGATTCCCAATTATACAACAGAAATTGTCCCTGCTCTCTCAAGCAGGTAATTGCATATTAATAAATGCTAAATAATAAATATTGTAGGTATGAAAACCTACATATTTTTTTTTCCCCTGTTTATAAAGCTAGATTTACCTATTTTCAGACATATTCTGCATACACAGAAGCTTATTCTGCCTTCAAATTTCGTAAATGACATTGTAATTCTGGTAAATTAAAGATGTAAAAGTGTCTGTCTGTCTTTAAAACTTCAATCTAGTTCTTGAGCTCTGACCTCATAGGAAGTGAGCATTTGGCTCCTCAGTAAAATCATCTCTGGATTAGGTTTTGCTCACATTCAAGTCAGCCAGGCAAATAGTTGCTGCCATTTGACTTCTCACAGGCGGAGTTGTACTGCTTTCAATTAGCTCTCTCCCCATCTTGTCCACCCACCCCAAGCCTCCTGGAGACCAGGAATAGTGCAGTGACTAACAGGAATTTTCAAATAGCGCAGTATCAAATTGATTCCAGGCTCTGCAGCCATGTTGCAAACTAAGTTTTGCCGTGAACTTTTATTTTAAAATACCTGGTATATTTATTTTCTATACCTTTTCCACTTTCACCTTCTAAAAGAAAAGCTTGTTGACAATTTACTGGTCATGTAGAAGGGTGAGGAAAGAAGATTTTTAACAGTGGAAAAATGCTTGCTTTCATAACATGTGTCTTGGTTTACATGTAATAGAAAATAAGCTTGAGATGACAGTTTCTGAGGTGCTTGTTTCCAGAGCTCAGGCTACGTTGTTTAAAGGGGTGTCTGTGTAGACAGCTTATGTAATTACTTTGAAGAGGACCTGTACAGATTATCTTCCTGTAATGTGCAGTGAGAAGAAGATCAAGTTGCATATTTTGCAGTGTGTGCTTGTGCTTGTGTGTGTATATATTATATATGCATGTGAAGTAAGCACTGGAGAACTGAAGTAATAGATCCCGGCTGTGAAATTTTATGCAATGTACACTTAACACATGTAAATGCTTTGTCTGGCAATCATGCCAGTCACCATAGAATAACATGCAATGAGTAGAAAACAATTTTGTGGTAACTGCAGCCCACAGTGGTTTGATGAAAAGTCCTAGTAAGAAATTGCTTTCACGTCAGAAAATTCTGTATCGTCAGAAATTCCTGAAATGTCAGCAAGGGTGTAGCCCTTATGAAAATCCTTGAATACTCCAGGGTTACTTTACCTTGCTTTCCTTTGTGTCTTCGTTTATCTTCTTTCATCAGGTATATGAGCAACCAAGTGTATAAGTATTGCGCAAATTTGTGTCCTTATGAGGAATGAGTCTTAGTCATTGGTGTATTTAAGTTTTTTTGTTTCAAGAGCAGTTAGCTTCTTTCAGAGGTAAAGTTTTCAGTGCAGAACAGGCACTGCAAGAATCATGTCAAAGGGCTACCTCGTGCAGAACCTTTTCAGTCCTTTGTATATAAGCCAAATACCTAGTGTGCTCAGTTTTCTGTTTGGCATTTTTTTATTTCATAGAAGATCCCCAGGGAACTGCATGCTTAGCTTTCTTGCAAAAAACCCTGAAAAATACATAAGCAGAAAAAAGATAGGAGGTGCTTGACTTACACACACCACCCCACCCCCCACCCCCCCCAAAGTGTGGCTAGAAAAGTTAAAAAGTCAACCTTGTTCTTTTCTGATTGAAAGCAATAAGAACCTACAAAAATATCTATCAGCCATCTCAAAATATTTAGAGAGAGCTTTTGCCTTTCAGGGAACTCCACACACCACATGGTAACATCAGGCTTTGAAGCCGAGGGTGCGAGCTGGCCACATCACCCTGCAGAGACTGCAGAGGTGGGAAGGGGCTGGGGAACACCATGGTGTGAAACAGCTGGGCCCCAAACCTTGCAGTGTGCCCAGTGGGTGTTTCTGTTCTGAGCTGGCTCGGTGATTTGGGAAGGGTGGGACCTGAAGGGGAAAAGGAAGGAAGAAGAGCTTTCGCCTTGCTTTTATCTTTCCATGTGGTTCTGCACTCGGATGAAGATGTCTTCCCCTGAGCACTTGGCTATTTCAGTAGTGTATAGTCAAGTGCATACTATTTTAAAACCCTAAAGCAAAAAACCGCATAAACTCTCTTTTATAATGGTATCCTAGCTTTCATGTAATCAGGTAATTCAAGGTCGACCATCTTTTTCACTATAGGTTTGCCAAACTATTAGACTTCCTTTGTTACTATTTCTTCTAATGGGCCTAATCAAACGTGATTTTGAAGAGAGGGGGAGATCCTTTTATGCTTTCTGGTTCCATTTGAACTGCATACTGCTAAACAGTAAAACCAGAAAAATTAAGCTCTGTTTTGATGGTGTAAGTCAACATCTATTATCATAAGAACATATTTTTTTGTGATTTTTTTTTTTAATTACAAAAGAAAACCTCTCTCATGTCCTTCCAGATGTCAAGTAGGTGACACACAGCACTTTTTTTTTTTTCCTTGTAGTGTTATACTTCAAAATGAATACGTTTTGTTTTTGTTTATGCTGAGTGGAAATTAAACACTGATGCAACCTTATTCTGACTATGCTTTTACTGTCAATTGTAACCACTTAAAGCAGTAGTCTAGTAAATAATGTTGTCTGCCAAGAAGTTGGCTTAGGTGGAGTTTTCTGAACCACTCCCCAGCACTCTGAAGAACTCCTGAAACTTCCAGTATCTGTTGCTGACACTTGAAAAAAGAAGAATTTGCTGCCTTCACACTCTCACTGTGTTCTTCTTGAGATCACAGTACTAAACCTTTTGAAGGTCTAGTTTGGCACACTTGAGTTTGGAGGCATCATTTAGATTTCTGGTGGTCTTAATGAGCTGTGGAGGAAGAAAATTAGTGTTATGCCCATATTCTAATATATTTACATATGTGTGTGAGTATAAAAATATATATGACCTATACATCTCTGTTACATAAGCATTCAGAGGTGTTGTCTCCTCTAACCCAGGACTAGTGTCTATATGAGTTCTTTACATGTGTATTAATGATGCCTCAGAAATGGTATTCCACATATAGAACTAAAATAAATTATTGGTTATTTTGAAAGTGATTGTTCTCTGAAGATTCCTGTGCCATGTTGGATGTAGTTGTGAGGGAGAAGGATCAGAGTGCAGTAAGACACTGAAAAATGTTGGATATGTGAAATTTATTGTAGTGCTTAAGGAATCATATAGTATCATAATGTTATGTGTATTGTGTTTACATAGAAAGAGAACATTCAGACAGAGGACAGCTGTAACTACCATGAAGTACAGCAAAGTTTTAATGTCCACACAAACCTCGAACTGAAACAAACCACTGAAGATACAAATGAGTGTTATTCACCTGTGCCACTTCTGACTAGCCACTTAGAGTAAAATTGAGCAACTTCAGCCAAATTGTATAGAATATTCACAGAATTTTACTACTAGAGGCAAATATTAAAGGCTTCCTCTCCTCAGAGCTCCTGAATAATAAGATGGCCTCTGAAATACTCGGCAAATTTGAACCAGTTGCTACAAGATTATAAAAGCCCTAAGGCAGAGACCAAGTTTTAAGTGAGCACTTTATTACTCTTGTGTGAATCCAGCTTGATTCACTCAAGCCCTGTATTTAACTGCTAACTGCCTTGTCTGGAAAGGATGTTCTGTGTATCCTGTGATAGCTCATCCATCATCAGCAGAAATACATTTAACAAGACAGGAAAAAACCTCATATTTGACTAGTATGTACATATGCAAGGAAGGGGAGGAGGAGGTTTTGAACAAGGTTCTCCTTCCATTGACCAAATAAACACACTGCTGCCTATTCTAAACAATGGTTATGTTGCTGATGAGTTGGAAATTTCTGCATTGTATATAGTGCATAGTAACCAATAGAACCTACCATTTTCCATAATGTTTGGTCTGTTCAAAACTTCAATTCTCCTCCTTGGAGGAGCACAATTATATGAATTGCACTGAAGATTGTAAGTAGCTTCAAAGTTGCTGGTTTAGGGCCTTTGTTCCAGAAGAGTGATCAGTGTGTGAATGACAGGTAATGGTGCAGATGGTCAATGAAATATTCTTTGTTGTAATCTTTTGTTGACCCACTACTATTCCTAAATCATGAAAGAGAATGCAGTGGCTGATACCTAGAAAATACAGACGGTTGCAAATATGGGCAGAATTGCAAAGACAAGACAAAGGCAAAGTTACCTAAACTATAAAAATTCTTATAATGGAGAAGACATGTTTGCCTAATTGAGACTATCCCAATTGAGCTGGTAGTTTTATATCAGCTAAAATGTCACACATCCATTCCAAAGTCAGCAACATCAAATGTCTTCCTTTGCCTTTCACAAAATTACTGTGACCGATGTATATTATTGCTTCAGAGTGTTAAGTCATGTCTCATGATTGAATCACATGATAAAGAATATTTCTGTTGATTAATAATTGGTCTGATTGCCTAACCTGTACTCACTTTGGTAGTCCCTCAGAGAAACAAGCTTCAGGAGAATGATTCAAATGTCAAATAAGTATTCTAAGTTCGAACCTTGTTTTACCAAATGTAATCTCTGTTGCAGCCTATGGGAATTTAAAACATTGAAATAACCTGAGTCTCCTTAAGGTTTTGTAGTGACATGATATTCTGGGAGGGGAAAACAGGGTTCTTTGGGTTTTACTATATAATCCAGTTTTACACACTGGCTGCAAATCAGGGGTAGTGTGAAGATGACTTGATTCTACGAGCTAGAAAAAACTAGTCTGTACTGAGTTAATTTCCTTAACTAATTTGAAATTGTAACAAATAATTAAAAATCATTATGATATAGTTCAACTCAGACATTTTGAGAAGACATGCCAAATTCTGTAGGGCATCTGATTTCCTTTAGCTGGTCCTTATGTTGTTTATGCATGTTGATATTTGATTTGCTAAGACACGGATAAATATGGCTAGAGATGCTGGGGTTTATTTATCTTTTTAAGGTCTTTCGGCTAGTTGCATTGCAGAGGAGGTGACTTGCCGCTTACGAGTCTGAAGAATGATATGCTGTTTGGGGTCTGCCCCTTAAAGAAAATGTATGACAGTTTAGAGTGGGGGTAAATAAATTTAGGGTGAGGGTAAATAAGACAGAAATGTATGAACACAGCGATAAGGGAAAGCACATGTAGAGAAGAGCAGTGCTCAAGGCTGAATTTACAGGCTGTTCATTACTGATATACAGACAACTGTAATTGCTGTGAAAGTACCCTAGTGGGTTGAGCAGCATGGGCAGAGTGCTTTGAGTTGATCTGGGAGTACATGGAATAAATCATGCTGTTTCCACATCTCCTTGGCACCCATGACTGCAGGACCCCTTGCGATCAGAGCATCACTAGCATCGCAAGTATCTCCATAAACAGAGCATGTTTTGCTAATCACTGAGAAGAAGCAGGCTCTGATAATTAATTACCTGCCTGGTGTTTGTGTGTAGTTCATGCTCAGAAGTTTTTCATGTGAATATAGCAGGACAACACTTGCTTTGTGTCCTCTGGCCACACACTTGTCTTTATGCTGTTTTGTGCAGTCACTAAAGTAACAAAACTTGACATACATATAAGTTATAGAAGGATAAAGCTGGAAGTGTTGTTGAGTCCAGTTGTTTACGCTCACAAACACAATTTCTATTACATAAACTAATACAGCTCCACCTTGAAAAGGAGTGAATTTCTCCAGATGTTTTTTTGGAAAGGTGTCTTAAGAAAGACAAATTCTTCTCGTTAGAAACTCATTTCTAATTTCTAGTCTGAGCATATGCATGGCTACATTTTATCCATTTGTTCTTGTGCCATTTTTTTCCTTTACCTTAGACAATGTTTTTCCTTCCTGGATTGTCCCTTTCCCCACAATGAATTTATAAGTAGTAATCCTATCCCTTCCAAGCCTCTTGTATGAAATTCTGTTGCTTCTTGGAGGATCATCAAACCTTTCTCTTAATCCCATTCTGAAGTAGTCTCTTGAATATGACTGGCCATTATTGTGTGTATTTAACTACCTACATGAGTCTCATGAGTGCCTTGTAAACTGACAATATTTTTTATCTCTATTCTGAAACATTAAGATACTTGTGTTTCCTGGGGCTGTGATACTGATGCTCATAGATAACTTGTCATAAACACTTTCTAATTCTGCCAGCTAATGAGACAGCAGCAGATGTTTTTAGATCCAGGCATTTATCTGTAACTCCATCTTAAATTCTGAACTCCTGGGGTCAATCTCTCTACTGCTGTTCTGTGTCAACCAGTTATTTCTCTGTGTAGCTTCCACCTCCTATGTTGTCAATGTCTTCTAATTTTACACCAGCAGCATCTTTTGTTGGCACATTCCTGGTCTTTGAGATGGGCACCTTAGAAAGATCAAGGAACTCCACCAGTGATATCCTTCATTACTTTCCTTCTTGCATCCACCTGTTTTCTTCTCCTCTTAGCCTTGTTCTAAAGCTGGCCTATTATCAAGGTGTTTAGCAATTCCAGTTACTCCGGCCCTTCTCCAGTATTGCATTGAGTATTGAATTTGCTATTCTCTTGCCCTAAAAATGGAGATGGTCATGAAAAAAACCTTTTCTTCACTATCCTTAAGTTTGAAACTTAAACTGGATGAAAGACATGTCTCTCTGAGAGGCCTTTAGGGGCCGTTTCTGTGAACAGAATAACGTGAAGAAGCAAAGGACAGCAGTAAATGGATATTCCCTTCTACCACCGCGTTTGAGCCTTTTTTGACCTGATCTGATCCTGTTCTTTATGTATACACATTTAAATTACTACGTGTAGTGCGCTTTTCCTTCTCTCATGCATAAAAAGTGTGTGTGTAGATCTTGGTTGGTATTTTGACACTTTTTTTTTTGGTCATATTGCTGAACTCAAATTACAGTATATGTAAATAAATGTAATTTCAAGTTCCTGCTGTGGTATTTTAGTTGTGTATATGATCCTGTTGGTAGATCCACAGTGTCAGGTACATAGAGTGATGTTTGTCCATAATTACATCCTCTTTTACAAAGATTCACAGTTTTGCATTTTGACCATTTTCTGCATTAAAGGGGTGACTGAGCTATGGAATACCTCTATACTATAGCTTATGTGTTAGCTTCACCAGTCTTCAGCTTTTGTTTTTGTTTTCCTTTGGCGATGCAAAACCTTCCCTCAGTGAATGGAGATTTCCACTCTAGCCTGCCTCTCTGCTTTTACAAGTGGTGCAGTGTGCTTTATTTTTGCCTTAAGAGGGAGAGGGGCATGGGTTGAAAGATAAGAAAGCTGTGTTGTAGCATACTGGTTCCAAAAATGATAAAACGTCAAAAATAACAGACTTGTTCCAGGGCCATGCAATCAAAATAGATTTTGCACTGGAGATATAAAAAGTGACTATGCAAAACATTCCTGAAATAATTTATGCTGAGTTCAAGTTTAAAGCCAGAGATATACTAGTATATTATGTGTTCTTCTGGCATTGTGTTTTGAAATCAACAAAATCATCTAAACTTTTGCACTCCCCTCATTGCACTGATTCCCTTAATATTGTACAGTCAGAGCTACAGGTTTACCAGTTTTTCGACTGGAAGTCTTTATTGGTTTTTAGTGTCAGTTATCCGTTTTCTATGACAGTGATATGCTATGACTTATTAGTATTCATGGACTGAGCTATCAGCTTCTTTAGTTGCACATATTTCACTCTGTTCTGGGCTGTCTTGTTGCCACACTTAGAAAGAGAAGCATTCATATGTCTCTTTGCTTGGCAATTAATGTTTTTCTGGTTATGCTTACTTATGCCAACCACCAGTGCAACCTACCTGTTGGTAACCCAGCTGAGCTGGTAACATTTGCCAATCCTGGGCAAGGCCTGAGTCCTGCAGTGGGCAAGGTATGCCTGTTGCAATCCTAGTTTAGAGTCTAAAAGGTTTTACATTTTAGTGTGTGTGGCCTGGCTATGCCAGTGGCCTTAGGGCCAGAGAAAGTGCCCTGGCTCTGCTTAGCTTACTAACACAGGTATAGGTATAGCCAAGGGGTAAAGGCCTATCAGGACATTTCCCAAGACTGAATATTTTTGTTGTGAAGGTATTTAATTTCCTTCCTCTTTCTCTACCACATCATTTTCCTCATTGCTTCCAGATCTTTTACCATCTTATTTCATGGAGTGGTTTGTTGTTTTGTTTTGTTTTGTTTTGTTTTCCCCAGCTAATTATTTATTTTTAATTCTGATTGATCAGGAAAATACCCAGGAGAGAACTGACACTAGAAGGGCCTTAAACATGAGCTAACTAACTTGAACATGTACAAAACCATCTGCAAAAGGCTTCATATAACAAGTCTAAATTCCTATAATAAAATAACTTATTAATCTGCAAAGTTAATGAAGTCTCCAAATAGCATGCAAAAAATTATTTTGAAGTATAGTCTTTCAGTTAGAAAAAAACTGTAATTTGAATTTAGAGTCTGGTGCAAAGCCCACTGAAACAATTGGGAGTTTTGCTAGTGCTCTCAATTGGGGCTAGACTTGGCCTCCAAATGCAAGCACTTTTAGGGTGAAAGAATTATAGTCCAGTGGAAATTACATTTTCCACTCAAAATAATCTCTCTGTTCTGAGAGGTCAGGCTCTGAAAGTGTCCCGGAACTGGGACTTCACCAAAGAGTTATAAAAGTTACGTGTTAAATTGTATATGCTTTGATAACAAGGTAAAATTAAAAATGTGGCGGAAACATACAAAGCCACAGCAAAATATTTTTTTTCATAAATTATATCATATGCATAACACTATAGAGATCATACTTAGCATAAACTGTCTCCATTCATATTCTGGAAATGTCCTCAATATCTGTGTACGTACTTACATATTTATATTGTAAATTCTCTGCATTTGGAAACTAACTGACTGCCACAGTGCTACAGCAGGTGACCCCTAGAGCATGTGGCAAAGAGTGGAAAGCGACAGCCATTACTGAGGCTGGTCCTCCCTTCACTGCCTTGTACTCAGCCTGTATTTCCATCAGGGCCCTGCTCTGCCCAAAGACACAATTATAATTTTTTTTAGTTGTAAGTGCCTTCATAATGGAACAAATAACTTGCATCTTGAAAAAATTGTGGCTTTATAGCATGCCTGGGAGGATTTGTGTTGCATGCCGTGAATGGCTCATGAAGTGTTTGAAGGGATGAGACTACATGGGAACTTTTGAAAGACTGACCCAGATATGGGGCCAAAAATAGCATAGTCTAGCTCCAAACCTTGCTTTGAGTAGAGTGAACTGTCTTACCAGGTCCCAGATATCAGGAATCCTGGGTGAGCCATGTTAGCAGGTTCCGTTTTCTTCTTTATGCTTGCTGTAGAAGGGAGTTTAGAGACAACTGCTGTTACATGCAGTGTGAACAAACAGGGGCTTGAGAGCCAATGACGGAATTAAATTACTTGATAGTATAGATATATAGTCTGCAGAGGTCAAAAGGAACCTGAATCAACCCTTGGGTATTAGCCCAACATGAAGCTGCTTGGGACTTTTTTAAAATATAATTTGATCTCCTGTAAAGAAGTCATAATGAAAAGTGTATGTGTGTGTTCATGTTTATGTACAGGAAGTAAGGGTAGAGTCTGAAATATGATCTTTGAAAAACTTTTGTGCCCAGTCCCAATCATAGGCTTAGCATGGCTGAACTCTAAATAGGGAGAATCAAGTAAGTGATTATTAGGGTGTTAATATTGAGTTGGGGCTGTCTACGCTTATTTAAGATTGAGATGTGTTAGTGACACGAGAATGGGCAAATTAAAATTACTGGGTTTAGTTCCTGCTACATTTATTTTTATTGAGACACACTTTAATTATGCTGCAGTAGGGGTTAATTTAACTTGTCTAAAAAAGAGAAAATCAATTTGCTGCCAAATTCACATATTTATAATACTCTAGGTTATACTGAACTAGAGCTGAACTTTGGGAAGCAAAAAGTAAATTGATACTTTGCACTGGAAGTGTATAATATTTAGGTATAGAAATAATATAGGTATAGAAAGGTAGTCAGGTAACTTCAGTTAGAATGAATGAAGTGATTTTGTTTTTAATGATTTATAAGTTACTTATATTTAGTCAGTACACTGAATTTGTTGTGTAGCATCCATTTGAAAGTATAACTTAAATATTATATATAACATTATTACAGCATTTATATGTCCTTTTAAACCCTTTGATCTACCTTTTGTTCTGATACCTTCCTTTTAAATTTATGTAGTCATCCTTTGTGTGATAGCGAGAGGTTGCTTCATGGAAACAGTGGGAGAACAAGGTTTAATGAATAGCAGGAAAGTGTTTGTTCTGCTTTTTTTTTTTTAAAAAAAAAAAAAAGAAGAAAAAAAAAAGAAGCACATTATGTGTATTTTCATGTAAAGACCTAATATTTGTTAGGAATAGCTGACTGATTATTTTTAGGTTTTATTTTTTTAAGAGAACTGATGTAATCAGAACTATGGAAAATACAACATTTTGTTTGTATTATATATTTCCCAGTTGTTCTTCATTAGTAGAATTATTTTTCATATCTGAGCATTCCTCCGTCCAGCATTGTCTACTGTTTTACTACCCTAACTCATCACAATTTGCTTGTATGACAACTTAAAAATGTCAAGAACATATTTTCATATTTTAATAAAAGTGATGCATAACCTACAGTTCATCCATGAGAAAGGTAAAATCTTGTTGAAGTCATTGTTTTGTTTCTTTTTGGGAAAACGTCAGATTTAACCTTTTATAGAGAAAAAATAGTATCTATCTTTACTAGATCTGGAAGAGATTTCCTCAGAAGCATCCATGAAGACTTTCTGAACAGTCAACTTCTTCAGGGTGTTAGTTATTTGCCTGAGTCGGCAGTTCTTTAAAAAGAGATGACATGAGTTCTTCTATGAAGAATTATCAGAAAATGAGGACCTCGCATATTTTAAGTTTGTATTGCAAAAATACAAGAATAAGAGAATGATTTTAGATTTATACGATGTTTTAATCTGTATAACACTTGATGAGATTGTTCAATTATTATTGGTCCTGGCCTCCTAAGTCCTATTTTCCTTATTCCTTCTTCTCTTATTCATGAGCAATAAGCAAAACAGACTTATACTTGTATGGTAATTAAAAAGCAGTCTAGATAAGACTGAGGTTTAGCTCAAGCTGAGAGACTTGAAATCCATGAAAAGGGCTTGGGATCATATCCTATTGATAATTCACTCAAAAAAAAGGTATAATAGGTCTGGTTCTAGATATGTATGAAAATATGAGAATGATCAGTGTTAGGTTAATGGTTTGACTAGATGATCTTCAAGGTCTTTTCCAACATAGATGATTCTGTGATATGTTCCAGATGAGCTAGCCTATCTTTAAAGTGTCACTCTATTCTCAGTTTACATTAACACTTGTTGTTCTTTCTGTCTTTTATTAGTAAAGCACTTGGCAAATTGAGATCTTCATCAATAACTGACTCAGGCTTTGCCACGGTGCAGTTACACAGCTAGTGACAGGGAAGGTGTTAATATTGGCTCTCCAAGATAAACTCCCAATTTCTGAAGCATTAGTGGCCTCAACATCATATCATAGTTTTTACAATATTTTATTTTCCCAAATTCTAGTATAAATGACTTGGTAGGGCAATGGCCAGCATTGCTGGTTAGGACCATGCACTATACATAGTGTTTGAAAAATGCTACTTTTAAGATAATTTCAAATATCTCACATATATCTGTTGTGTAATAATACCAAGTACAGACTTCAAATCTGTAAATAACCTGTAAACATAATTAAGGAAAAGAACAAACATATTTGACAGGGTGCCTGTAGTTCATCCCTGCAATGTAACATTCAAATCATGCTGTGAGGTTAATATGAATATGAATATTAGGATAGCTTGTTAAAAATATGGATGTACATGTGTAATTTCAACCAAATATATCTTTACCCTATTTATAATGAAAAACATATACCTATAGCTTAAACCTGGCTAAACTAGGTTTTTTTGCCTTTTATCCTTAAAAAAACATAGTGACATCTATATCTTCTAGGCTTGTTTGTTTAACTTATAGTTTCATTCTAATTAAATTCATTAAACCAGCTTCACATCAAAGTATATTCATGGACTCAGGAATTCAGTACCAACATTGCTTGAAAAGTTTGCTCTGTCTTAAAAGTAGAGATAAGATGAGGTTTGTAATGGAAATTTTAGACATAGCCTTGGCCTGTGTGCTGTGAATTGTTGCTGTTGTAACAGGTTAGCTTTTTTTAAAAAAAAAAGTTGCTGATTTTTGCTTTTACAATGATATTTCATAATGCAGTTAATTCTGTCTTCACCCTGAAACCTTCCTCTGTGGTCTTCAATGGTGAGGCCAGAATGAAGTCCAAGTTACATATCACAGTAACAACTTTCTATTGTAGGTTCCTGGTCTCCATCTTGCATTGTAACTCAGCTCAGTGGTGGTACTTGAAATGATGAGACGAGAAGAATTTAGCCCTGTCTCTTCTGTGTAAGAAATACTGGCAGTGGAGGTTAGTGGTGTGTTGCAATCTGCTTCATGATATGTTGGGGCTGAGGGAGGCGGGAGACCGACCTATCACATCTGCCTTGGAAATCTCTCCAAGGTAAACAGGAGGAGAACAGCATGTATGAGGGAGGATGACCCCAGTGTTGATGAGTAACAAAAACAACCAATAAATTCACATCAAGGATGCCATCCATGACATGAATATATACTTAAGTGTGCTATCTGAATGTACTGCAGTACATTAAAAAAAAAAAAAAAAAAAATCACCCTTGAATAACTGAGAATATGTGACTGGAATGCCAAGCAAAGGGTCAAACAGTTAGACAGGAGGGAGGGAGGAATTAATAATAAAAATGAAGCAATGGTGGAAAAAAAAGAGATAGGAAAAAGAAACCCTTTCGTGCAAGCTTGTCAGAAAATGTGCAGCATACATTATGAAAATTATACTTTAGAACAATTTGCGTCTTCTTTTATATATCTTTTTAAAACTATCTCTTGTTAATTAAGATTTGTGACAGCTGTTACAAGGTAAATAATATTTTAATTAAAGTTCTTTGTGGATATTTGAACGGAATTCCATTGGCCTTGCATTTAACAGGGAAGAAGTATTGGATACTATTTTAGGTAATGCAAATTTGGGCTAAAACAGTGACAATAACTTTCGGGAGAAATAAATCCATCTGTAATTTTTAATTCATTTGGTATAAAAGGTCCCTCAGTTACAACATCATTATTGTTCTGAGTTAATATGCTGGAGAATTTGCTTTTTCTGTGCCTGTCCTCCATCTCCTCCCCCCAGAAAAGAAAAAGGAGCAGTTGTTAATCACAGCATGTAATTTACATTTTCATATGCACAGTGTGAAAGAAAAAACAATAAATACCTGAAATGAATAATTCATAAACATCCTATTGGTTGAAAATTAATTAATTTTTTAGTGATCACTTAAAAAAAAATACCAAAAGAGAAATCGATCTGAGGAGGCAGTCTAATCTTTGTTTTCTTCTGTAGTCAATAATTGTGAAGATATGCTTTCTTAATGTTTTGATGCTTTTTTCTTGTGAAACTACTACCTTTAAAAATGCTGACAGTTTGAATTTGTTGACAGCTGTTATTGTTTCATCAGGCATATTGCCGTGATGCGATAAAAACAGAAACATCTGAGAAGTCTGAACCATTCTTGAAAACTTATAATGAATCAGAGACTTGATGTTTTGTGTGGAGCTGTTATTTGGAGGTGCTAGATCAACTCATCTCAAGCATATGGCTGATGCATATCCTTGTATGCTCTGTATGAATTGGGATAAGCTACTCTCTTTCAAATATGTAATACTGAACAATGTAAACCGGTTTAGGTCCCCATATAAGTAGTGGATATGACATGATGTTCTATCCCACAATATTGGGACTGTTGATAAAGTCATACAGTGGGGAAAAATGACTGGGGAGCTCCTATTTGCTTTAAATGTATTTGGAACATAAGAAGATGGGTAATTAGAACAACTAGTCATTTATCTCCCAGGACTTGATGAGACTGAGCAACCCTGTTACAGATTCAGCTCATATTAACATTACAGCTGCAGCTCTTAACATTCAAAAAGTGTCTTATTTAAGAGACCTCTGATAAAATCATGAAAGTTAGCAGATATTGGTAGAAGTATTATATTTGGAGGAAGAGTTTTAGAGGAAGCACCTTATTAATTTGATCATCAAATCTGATTTATCCATCATTTAAACCAATCTGGTACAAGTGGTTATGGAGTTCCACAGTAAACCAGAACAAGGAAGAGATCATGGTTAAAAAAATAATCCTAAAAATTGTAAAAGACATCTTGTGGAATTGCAGCTAAATACAGAGTAAAGGTAGAAGAGTAAAAGTGGTAGTTCAAAGACACTGAGGGTCTTTTCCTATCTTTTTCTGATACTTTCCTTTTCTCTTAAATGGTTGTATATATGTTTGCCTAGGAAAATTTATCTTAGATCCCCGAAGCGATTTAATTTGTAAATGTCTGAAGTTTGGAATCCCCAGTATTAGACGGGGATTCAGTTTTTATGGTGTAGATGCCCAACACCTTGTAAAAATCAAGGCTTTTTTCCTGAGGTATCTCAGACGGGAAATAAAAGCTGATGCACTTGCAATTACTGGGTGCCTTCTGAAAATTTAAACCTAGAAATTTATGGAGATGGAATTTATTGAACTGGAATGGAGAAGTGATGTGTCTGAACTGAAACCAGTTGGTGCTACAGGAGGGAGTTTAGTTGAATAGGTAGAATGTTGACTGAAATTTCTGGACTTTAATGAGCTGAATAATTCAGATGTCAGAATAGTTATCTTCTTTTTTTTTTTATTCCTAGATGTTGATATTTTTGTCACATGTGTAATTCCCTCCCTTCTACCCATAAAAGCACAGTAACATAAAGCTTTATCTAGTTTTGAAAATTATTTCAAAGGAACTGAAGTAGTTTAGGTACTGATTTTCATTGAATGCCTTTAGAAGTGTGTCTCATCATCATGCGATTAGATCAGTCAGACAGGTCTTTAAATTATGAAAAATGCCACTGACCTTTTAAGTCTATTCTGAGAAATACAGAAATCTGAAATTTTTGTCTTTTTGAAATTAAAGATAGATCCATTGTCCATTTTTGTGTGTTTAAGCAAGGACCAAACAGGTACAAATAGTACTACAATAAAAATGAAAACAAATTATACTGATTTTTCCTGAGTCAGCTAAGAAATATATAGAATAATGAAAACAAAGCAAATCATTCTTTTCATCTTTGATGTTTTCTTCTCTCTTCATACTCTTATTTTGAGTTATTTAAGCATGCTTGAATGATGTATTATTCAATAATATTTTCATTCTAAATTACCTTTACTGTACTTCATAGCTCATGTAATTAAAATAGTTGTTCAGAGTATGCAGATGACTTGCAGTTTATGTGAGATCATGTCTTCAGGAGATAATGCTTGAGGTGGATTCCCAGCTACCTTTGAAGCATTTCAAGTAGGTTTAATTTGAGATAGAGACAACCACGTTTTTGACACAATTCCATTTCATTGATGTTCCTGTTTGCCCTCAGAACTGTCTGAAGTGTCCTAACCAGGATCTAATCGTACAGTTTTATTCTGTAATTTCACAATTGTGTAACTGTGTTTTGTTCTCTTATCAAACACGTGCATAGTGCTCAAATAAAAAAGAAAACAAACCCACCCACAACCAAAATCTGACTTTAAAGTTGGAAAGGTGATTAGCAAGATAACTATTTAAAAAAAAAACACCAACAACAAAACAAAAAACCAAAACAAACAAAAAGCTTAAAGTCTGTTAGTGAGTCTAAACCAAACTTACATTTAAAAAAGGCGAGATGTCAAGTATATCCTTAAAACCTAATGAACAATGGTATGTGCTGGTGCTGGGAAATTCAGATTTGGAATTCAACTTATGTTTGTAAAGATCTGAGCTGCAGCAAGCTTTATAAAAGCTAAATGTACATTGCAACATGGAATAATCAGTTATTGGCCTATGCTGAATGATACATATTTTATGATAGTTTAGCCTATGCATTGCTTTAAGGATTTTTGGTTTGCTGGTTGTTTGTTGTTACTGCGTTTAGCCCTTCCTAGAATAAATGCAAAAAACCTGTTTCTGATTTTTTAAAGATTCATAACTTAGCAATGCAGAAACACACACACTTGGAGAATGCAAAACAAAAAAGCAACTGAAACGTTTCAAATTGTGTGACTACTTCCCTTTTAGATAAGAGACCACTGTAGATGTCAAAATTTGAAGTATTTTCTCTGGGTTTTGTTTTTTCTAAGTGCATGTGCTTCTGAACCATAATTTTTAGTCTGTTTTTTAAAAGCAGAAAGAACTTTTAAAAACAAAATGTTTAGTTAGTAGTTAAAACAAATCTCTGTGTGGGTGGGATTTTTTTTGTGTGTGTGTGTTTCTCATATATTTTTAGAACAAATCCTAAACTTAACCATAATATTATTCACTTACAATTTTTAATTATTCATTAACTTCAATGCCTTGAACAACGATAAAAACATTCTAGAACATTAACTAGTAATATATGTAGTTTATGGCTTCAACCTGAAGGAGCTGAACACTGTAAGTAGTGCCCGTTGCATTTAGGGATGACATTCATAAACTGGAAAAATGAATGAAAATATCAGGAATGCTGATTCAAACTCTGGCTCTGTGCTCGCTTAAATAACTTGGAATCTCATACTACTTATATAGTCAAGTAAATATCCTTTAATTTTCGGTCTGTCATTTGACTTTGTACCTGCTCGAATTTTCAGACCATTTTTTTGGGGAGGGGTTAGGCAGTTTAAGGAGTGTCTAGAAACTGTCAGTTAAATCTGAAATGTAGTATAAGTCATGGTTCAGGTTACCAATTCTGAAGTATGGGATACATTATATTTCAAACTAATATTTCCCTCTACAGTTGATGTTGTATCTGAACTAGAAATCAAAGCTCAAGTTGGTGAGCATCTCAGGTTAGGCTGCCTTTGAAAAGGAAAACCTGTCCCAGGCTCCTCGTGCCAAATCTGAACACCCTGCCTGACTCTGCAGGACTGTTTGTACATTTCAGTGTGTCCAGGACTGCGTGATTCTTGCCCAGCACAGTCTGTATGAACATGTAGCTGTGGTGTTACACTGGGATGTTTTTACTTCTGCCATGGTGCAGCTACTCTGGGTATTCTCTTATTTGCATGCCTTCTCTTAAGTATGGCCTTCCATCATGGAAATAGCTTTATGACCCCTATTGTGCAACAATGCATGAAACTGCAAACACCTGGAAAGATTTTCCATGGTGCAAGCATTAGTACATCAGTAGCCAAACATCTGGAACTCATTGGGAGATTCCCAGTGGTCCCTTCAAATGCTGATTGAGATTTCTTTCTTTTATAAGATGCACATCTCTCTTTACGCTGATTCTGAAAAAAAGAGTGGAAGAGGGAAGAGGTAAAGTCTCTGATTGGCAAATGAAATTATCTACCACCGGGAACATTTTCTGTTAAAAGTGTAAAATACCAATGTGTGTATGTAATTTTTTAAAAAATAAAATTATCACTTAAAATGTCATTTGTGGTAATTACCAAATAACAGAATTTTGGGTATCAGGATGTCTGTAAATACTTTGGTCTTGAAATATGGATTTTAGCCTAAAATGAAATGCTTTTCAAAGAAGTTGTAAAACTGACCCAGGTCTCAACATAGTAAGAAATTAAATCCCCTGACTTAGGCTGGTTCTCATAATGTATGTTCTTGCCCTGGGTTCTACAGTTTTTTTCCTTTCTTCTTTTTCTGTGTAATGATATGTATAACCTAGAGGTTAAAAGTAAACAGAGATGAAGCAGCTCCAGTTATGTCTGCTATTTCCAATTTGTCAGATTTCCTCCTTCCTGATCTTTCACATGTGAGTCCTTATTGTGACTTGTTGCTAATAGCTGCCGATATTTTGCTTGCTACCACACCCTTCCTGGGGACATCTGGCACATTGTGGCTTCACTACATCTGGAAGATGGTACAAATTAATCTCTGCTTAATGTCAAATCATTTTTGAATGGCCACAGTGGCATAATTTTCAAGACTGCATGATGACATATGTGGAAAGTGCCTGTACACTTTTTTTTTTTTTTTAAAACTATTTTCCTTTTATTTTGACTTTTTGTGTAACAAAATAAGGCTCCATCCTGGGATGTTTTGGTGCTACTCAGCATAGGACATTTATTGATTTCTTCCTTGTCAGGTTGGACACTCAGTCAAGTATTGGAGGAAAAAAAAAGGCTTCCTTATCATACACCTTTTTTTTTTTTCTCTGTGTAGAGAGACTGGGAGGCGAATTGTACAAGCAATATTTTGATGACTGTATGCTGCTCAAAAATACATCTTAGAGGGATATAAGATCATAGGTCTAGCAACTGCCTCCATGTCCTGCTGGAGTGTCAGAAACCAGCAGGAGCCAGTCACATGATTTAGCCTTCACTGTAGAATTTATGTTTAAAGGTTTCCATCTGCATATTTTGATTGCTTCTAATATTACATTTTAAGTTACAGGAAGATACTGATTATTGTTTTTTGGTGTGTGTGTGTTTTGTTGGTTGGTTTTGATATTTGGTTGTTTGGAGTTTTTTTAATTAAAAAAACCCCTCTCCCCAGTAGTCCTTCTGATTTATTTGTATATGCAATTGTTCAAAACAGAGGAAAAAATAGCCAGGTCATAAACTTAGCTCTGTATTGACTTCATTAGGAGCAAAGCCCCGAAGTCTCATTGCTAGTGTCTTCGCTGAGAAATGCTGAGGGCCAGTAAAAACTGAAATGTAGAACAAAACGGAGGATACAGTGTGTACATTTTGAGATGTTTTCCTTCAGACTAGCTCTCATGTGGATTTTTGGTTTAACTTCAACTGAAACAGATCTGGTTCACATACTCCAAATCAATACTTAGTGTGCAGGGACAAGTGGGAGATTTGCTTCAGAAGTGACCTTGGTGATTTAACTAAACCAGTAATTAGGCTCAGTTATTGTTGACTTCAGTCAGTGATGTCTGGTTTTGGAGATATTATTGGTATTAAAAGAGTGTGATCTAAAAATGAGATCTTTTTTAAAAAAGATTGAGCCTAGGTATACATATTATTGTTACTTTTCCTATGGAATTTGGGATTTCATTTTCAAAAGCATGAAATGTACTTACAGGACTTTCGTCATTTTCAGGTGTCTTTTTTTAATGCAAAATTTTATGATGATCTTAATTTTAAATAGAGTATGAGAAGCATTTTTCAGAATCTTGTGATTTATAATCAACTTATTTGACTGCCAAAGGTTCCAACTGCTGACCTCCAGAAGTTTGGCATATAAAAATTTAACTAGAACATGTTTGACGGAAAAGATACGTAAGGATGCAGCAGTAACTTCAGAGAATTTGGATCACAGAACTGGTAAGATTTACTGGATAGGTACTGACTTACAATGGAGAAAGTGTCCAGTGTAATTCTGGGTGGAAAACAAAACAATCTTATTAAGAATACATATATATAAAAGAACACCTCTGTTGTCTTTTCTGATGTAGAAGAAAGCTTCATTCTGGTGGCTAGAGTAACTGGAAAAAAATTAAGTAGAATTAGGATGTCACATATGATTTAAGTCTTGCCAGAAACTGAAGTCAGTGAGATGTGCTGAGTATATTACTGGCCCAGGATCTAAGACTTTTCCAAAATCACACGAGACCTCTGTGGTAAATGTGAAAACTCAGTTCCGATCTTCTGACTTCTAGTCCAGTCTTCAGATTGCAGGAGCATCCACGCTACCCTTTTGTTCTTCATCTTTCTGTACTGTTTTCTTATGTGTTAATCAAGAATGACAACATATTTGTATGTCAAAGAGATGAGCCACAGGCAGATCTAGGTATTGCATCCCATACTCCATAAACTCTGCTTCTATAATCAATGGAAGTAGTCTGTAGAGATAACTCTTACACATAAAAGTGATAATATTGGGTTCTTCGTCTCTAATGTGCTCTTTTCCTTAGGTTACCTTCCAGTTTTGCTAATACATAGTCAATACATTAGGCATTGTGGAGAAATGTAAACTTTTAATGCACTGATCAATACCAACTGTAGTGCAATTTAATGATAAAAGAGCCATTGAAACTTTTTGCTGGAAAGACAGGCTACATTTTTCAAGCATGTGTTTATAAACTCCTGCTTCTAAGCACAATGGCTGCATTATAAACGAAAGCTCGGGAATAGGCAGTGCTCCAAGCAGAGTCAGGAGTGGAAAAGGAGTAACAGCTGAGTTCTGTTTATCAGAGCAGCTTGGGCAGGATGTGCTTTCACATACCTAAATATTTATGTAAACAGATGCACATTAAACCACTTAGAAATAAATAAAGCTCTCTGAAAATAGAACTCCCCAGTGACATCAGGAGCTGTTTATCTTCAAGAACTGTGGGAATGGGCTTGAATATGCAAGTATTTCATTGAAAAAAAGGCAATAAAACTAGCTTCAGATGTAATTTCATAAGTTTGTATGACACAGGCCATCTGACTGTGCTGAGTGTACAGATTTACTGGTAGTATTTTTCTAAAACCAGCCAACTTTACCTTCTTTCTCAGCCCCACACAATGGTTGATCATCTGTACTTGTTGCTAGTAGGGCCTTTAAGTGAGAGTGTGCTTTTGTCTGCCCTTCTGCATACTAAGGCACAGAAAGCCTTGTTGGAGCATGGCACTCTGCTAGACAAAGGGCAGTCTTGGCATTGGCTGTGTCTCACCCACACAGCGCAAAATACCAGGTCTACACAGCTTTTCTACCATTATATTACGTGTCCATATAGAATTGTGTCTCAGCAAACAAGGGTTGCTTTTAGTACGATTGTATACAAATGCTGAATTAACAAGTGTTTATCATCTACACCTATCATCTACAAGTGTTATTTTTACAGTGTGCTAATTTTTCTGCTTCAGTTCCACAATTTGAAAGATAGTATACTGCAACCACAGTTTAGTAGCTGTTTTCTCTCTATGCTTTTGTACATAATTTTTTGCTGGGGTCATGTTGTGTAGTGATGTTTTTTAAAGAAAAGTTCTATTTTTTACAGCTCTGTGAAAGCTGGTGGGGTTTTTTTGTTTTTGTTTTTTTGTTTTTGTTTTGTTTGTTTGTTTGTTTTTTAATATAACTTACTGCATGCACCACCTCAGTTAAGTTGTTACTTCTTTAATGAAATTCACCAAACTCCTAAATTTCAAACATTACTATGGACTTCTCTTTGACCCTTTGTCTCTGAAAATGCAACACAACCTGTCTTCCAATTTCTTTTTCTTTGACATGTATCTTGGTTTGCAGAGAAATTATTAGGACTTATTTTAAATACGTTGTCCTAGAGTATATAAATTAAACTGCTCCAACTCAGCCCAAATTTATACAAGAGGAAGAAGGTCTGCTTTCCGTGGATTTTTATTACATTTTCTGTATGTGATTTCTCCTACTTGACAACATTAGTTAAGATTTTTGATAGGTTTCAATTCTATAACCTTGATTGCACTGTTAGCCCTCTATGGCTTATTGACCAGTTTTATCTCTAAAAGCTTCCTGCAACAGAAGCTAATAAAAGAAACATTCAAACAAGCTGTTTGTTGTAAATTTAGGACAAATTAACTTTAGGGGATATAATAACAATGAAGATGTATTAGCAGATTTTTACGATCAGTTTACATCAATAAATGCCAGTCCTTGTTCCATGTGTTCTTACTGTGGTCAAATGGTTAGAGTTTGTGGTTGGAAAAGGAAATTATTTCTGCTCAGTCTTGAGTTGATGTAGACAAAAGCAATTTTTTTTTTCTTTTTGCATGAAGCACCATGCTTCTGAAACTTAGTGGTTCAATACCTTCAGTTTGTCCTTAATTCCAATAAATGTGGAAGTGCTAGTGCTGCAGCCAAGTCAAGCGTTTGTGTTCTGTGATTCTGAAATCCTTGTAGTTGCTTGCTCCCACGGAGATTCATTTTGTGAATGGGACAAACCTGACAATAGCTCTTTTGGCCATAACACTCATGATCATAAAGGCTGACTGAATAAAACCCCAATTTATACCCACTGACTTTGTCTACAGTTACACAATATCTCTGTTCTGGCACCCCAATATGTATGAATAAAATGAACAATTAGACTTCACAGATCCAAAAAGTCAAAAGCACTATTATTTCAGATACAAATGCAAAGTTTTGTCCACCTTTCATTTTTTAAACTTGAAACAATACCCTTGACTGTGGATAGAATTTGTTTCCTAGAATTTCCCCATATATTTGAAACCTTTTTTATGTTTCTTCTACTATATTATATGTGTTGATGAATGTTAAAAAGAGGAAAAAAAAATGCAGATAAGAAAATGGAGATATTTGTTCTGTAAATCTGGCTTTCACCAAGCTTAGTCAGTTACTTCATTCAGACAATAATTACTTGCAGAACAAAATAATGCTTGGGCAGTATCAGAATGCTACTCCTGGGCTCCATAGGATTTATTTTAGAACTTACTTAAATTGGAGTAAATAAATTTTCTTCAACATTAATTCCAAATGTATGATAACTCTATGTTGATTAAAGTGGTGTTGTACTGCTATCCAAGACTTCTCCTGATGTTCTCATACAAATGAAAACTTACCAAATAGTAATGTAATTCTAGGTAAATTCTGAAGTTACATTTTCCTGTAAAATCAAGAAATTTTAGTTTAAAAGTGGAACATCTTGAAATACAAAGTTAAAATAAGGAAAAAATAAAAATGTTTCTCACCTCAGGAAAAACCTGATAGTCAAATCTTGTTTATTCATAGTGTCCTCCATGCTACTTAAATTTTTAAAAGTTGGTTGACATAAAATTTATATTTATACTCCCATGTAACAATGGATAAAAGATCTGGAAGGTATATTTCTTCTTTTACAAGTGATTCTGATATTTAATTAAAATACTGATTCAGACTTTCCTCTTAGGTATGGTATTCTGTGAGTGGCAAAGAAATTTCTCATCCTTTTCCACCTGCTGTCTTCTGAATAGCAAACCACAAACTTGCTTACTTTGGAGTTTTTTTGTTGCATCTCCAAGAGGTCATGAGTTTGTAGGGAATATTTCTTCTCATCTGGTGAGATCAGAAAAGCAGGAAATGTGAAAACTTAAAATCCTGATTCCAATTTTTGTGTAGTCAGTCAAACCACTGCAAAATTAATGATATGAACCCCTCTGAAAATATTTGCATTTGTCATGCTTAAACTGTGCAAGACATTGGGGACAGATATTCTATAAGTGTTTCCCAGTGTAGTTTACTCTTGTTGACAAGTCGGGGTATAATGTGATTGTGATAGATATATTTTGCCTGTGCTTGCAGCTATATAATTCTAAGGGAGTTAAGACCCCTTGGAGAATAGAGATGTATTCCTGGCATAGCTTCAATTTTCTCTGCTCCTTAATCAGTGTCATCAGTTGAAGAGTTTTCTGTGAGCACTCTTCCCAGAAAAAAAAACAACCTCTTTCATGGATACTCATGTGAGAACATGTTGAGGAATGGTGTATGAAAGACAGAAGAGTGAAGTAAAATTTTTTTAAAGTGATTTCCCCCACTGTTGTGAAGGTGTCCTATGTCCACGTAAGTGCACATTAATAATCAGGAGACCTAATGAATTTTAGATACTTTTTTTGAGCATTTTCTAGGATTGGTGTCTTACACAAGTGATAAATTTCTCAAAAATCCAGAAAATAGATCTGTACGTACTCAATTTCCCATTCACTTTGTCTCTGCTTAAAATATTCTGCAGTGCACCCAATGTTAGAGTGTGTGCAGCTACTTCATGCTTCATGGGAGTTTGTGGGGGGTTTTTTTGTTTTTTTTTTTTTATTACTTAGATGTTGATTATGGATAGTATGTGAACAGGTGATGTGGTTTTGACTTAGTGTTCATTATTGATCACCTTGGGCCTTATAGAGACACACACGTTTTAGCACTGAGTTTTTCTCAGGAATGCAAATTTCAAATGATACACTTGTTATGAGCTGATTTGCTATTAGAGTTTTGATTTGCTATTGCAGTTTTTCCAAGATACCCACTATTCAGTAGTAGCATGTTTGGCTTTGTTGTTGTTGCTTTTCTTTGCATCATGAGGACTATCCTGCCTGCTGCATGTTCTCTAATCACATGTTGGGAGAGGAATAAATTATCACAGTCATAAAAGTGTGGGTTGCCTGGAGCCTTTCAAGGTGATCCAGTCCAACTTCCTTCTCAAAGCATGAACATCAGATCAGTCATGGCTTTGGTTAGCTTTAGTCTTGAAGGCCACACGCTGTGGGCTCCTGACCATGTTACAAGCTTGTTACTTGGACCCTCTCCAAAATCCCCAATTCTTGGAGCGGGGGTCCAAAGCTGGATGAAGTTCTCCAGCTGGAGTCTCACTGGTGCTGCACAGAACAAGAAAGTGTCTTCCCCTACTTTGTTGCCCCTGTTCCTCCTGATGTAGCCCCGTTGTGCAGTTGGCCTTAGTTGTGATAGAAGTATACATTTGTCTTGTATGTAGTTGGCATCTGAAGTAACTACGAAGCTGTTTTCAGCAAGTGCTGATACATCCTGTGATCCTGCCCCAGGAGCAGAATTTTTCACCTCTTGTTGAACTTTGTAAGTTTTCTGCTGGGCCAGTCCTCAGTTTTCTTAAGGCCCATCTGATTTAAAGCTCCGCTGCCTAGTTTCTGTTAAAGTGTTTGAATTCCTGGCAAAAATTCTGGTTTTGCCATACACTGGATATATCTGTGGCTTGAGAGAGCAGAGGAGTCACTGTCTCAGGTGGTGTTGCTGCTCCAGACAAAAGAAAGTAACAAATGTCAGAGATAGTCTTTCATGTTACTATCCAAATGACATTTTTTCGTGCATTAAACTCTCTTTAAAGACATTTTGGTTGATAAAGGCATTTTGAAGACAGATTTCCACATGGATAATAGTAATTTCCCAGGAGATTGTGATTAAACTTCATGCACGCAACAGTGGGGGCCTTGAGAAAGAAGTGTGCCTTCTTTCTCAAGTTTGTTTCTGTTGCAAGCATCTTATAGATATTCTGTAAAGTTATGCTCCTAGCTTGTGTTTACTAGCATTCATGAATGGTCATGCTGTACAACTTTACAAGATTAAAATCTTTAACTGTTACCTGTCTTGAAAGCTTCCTATTAGGAGGACCAAATCTTTCTGACATCCTTCATGGTAGTCTCACATGGAGCTTGTGTGGCAGGAGTCTGAACTACCAAATTTTCAAAAACCTTGCATGCATTGTGAATGACATACATGTATGCCACTCAGAATTTCTTAATGTCCCCTTTTAAAATCTTAAGAGTGCCAGTGTGACAAAGTGCACGACAAATGACACTCTGGGTCCTGGGTGTTTTGTTGTTGAAAGAGTCACTAAGTAGCATTTACTATGCAGTATTAGGAATGCAAAAGTCAAGATGGCCATTAGGCTTTTCATGGTGGTTCAGGAAATCAAAACCTAAAATGTGTTCAGTAATTGCATCACATTCCTGGAATCCTTCTCTCCCACTGTACTGACATCTTTGTTCTGCTCAGTGTCTTTCAGAACTGTCTCCATCTGTCAGTGAATCTGGCAGATGCATGGCTTTGTCCTGTGGGGTTCTTACCTGCCAAAAGGTATACAAACACAGGGGAAAAAAAGATTCATGAGTTTTTGCTGGATGTCTTCAATTTTGGATAAAGAAACATCTGAGGGAGATTTATAGACATTTTCTGAGGTGATATTGCTTTTGTGTGCTATTTTAACAGTGACCATTTTGATTGGTCCACCTGTCAGTGCTTAGTGCTAAGATGTCCATAACAACATGTCTGTTGTTATTCCTTCACATGAATTTCACCACAGATCCAATTTCTAAGTGGTACTACAGGAAAAGATCTACAGGCCTTTAGTAACATTCCTGTAATGACAACATCACTGTCCTTTTGTGTTCCCTTTCTTTAGGGAAAGTTATAGAGTCTTATGTTTCAATGTAATGTTTTCCTCGATTAAGTTAATTTTGGTACTGGAGACACAGAACACGTGGTTTTCTCCTATTTTCCTCATGCTGTTCCCCTTCTTCATGTAAGGAGCTGTGCTATCTTCAGAGATCACTGAGGAATTCAGAACAAGATGTGAACAATACAGGGAAAAGATGGTCCTATCTTGTGGCAAGCGAAAGCAGTCTTCGTGTAGGTTGCTAGAGTGTGCTATATCTGATATATTGGTCTCTTTGGCTGTCAAAATGCTTTTGAAAGGCAGAAAAAAAGCAGCAAATATTGTGTTGGACTGTAGTATTTATGGAAATACTTGTTGATGTTCTAAGATTGGGGACAGCAGTCTTGGAACATCATCCGTCGTATCAGCCAGATCGTTTAAGTCGTGTATATTTGTAGTCTTGGAATGCTTATGAAAGGAAATTATAATACCAGATTGAATTTATACATTTTGGTGATTTTTTTTTTAAAGTAATTTTAGGAAGTACGATACCAATTTCTGTTAAATGTTTAACCTGATGTACTTTAAATGAACTTCTGAACCTGCTACTGCTGGCTTCAGTGAGGTATATTTTTGTGTGGAAACCTTTGCATTTGAAATTAATGCATAAAAAAAAAAAAAGTAATTTCAAAATTCTGAAAGGGTTTCTAAGAAACAATTGAGGGAAAATAATTTCTTAGCAGTTTTTCAATTTTCATTCATACTGCCAGGTGCTACTCACATGCTTTGGTTAAATCCTGTTGGTTTGTGGATTATTTTTTTTCTCTTTCTACCCTAATTTCTAGGGTTATATAAGCCTTGGCTGTGGAACTTCAGCCTGTTCATGTAAACCTGAAGGTGTCAGTATCATTTTTGGATACCAGATTGTTTAATCACAAGAGAAATTCCTGGTAAATATTTTTTTTTTAAAA
This sequence comes from Athene noctua, assembly GCF_965140245.1. Classification (NCBI taxonomy): domain Eukaryota; kingdom Metazoa; phylum Chordata; class Aves; order Strigiformes; family Strigidae; genus Athene; species Athene noctua. The sequence continues at coordinate 101,193,940 of NC_134037.1, read as the reverse complement.
TGGGTGGAGATTTATTGCTCTATTCATTTTTATAGTTTCTTAATCTGGTTTGAGTCACTGGGAAGGAGGCCATGGACTCTTTGGTATAGAGCCTTTGAGCAGCCTGTGTGTTATTGTGCTGAATCACAACACCTGCACCAGCCTAAACAAACCGTTTTTCTCGAGCCCCTGGAGATTCTAGACTTATGAATAGCAATTTTCTAGTCCAACCAATATAATCGTAATAAAAGCATCAAATATTTTGAAATGGATAAATATTCATCTGCTTATGCTTGGTCTGAGCATAATTAAATTACACCTGATGTTTATGATTCATTCTATGAAGCTTTACAAATTATGTTTTTGTGGTATGAGAAATACTTTGAGTGTTGAATTGCTTTGTGTGATACACTTTATTATTATTTCCATATGCACAAACCCTGGGAGTTTTATTATCCATTTAACTTCCATAAATCATTATGAGTTACTGAAAAATTGTTGCTTAGGTCAGATCACATTTTCCACAGTTTCATTAAAATATATTTTGTGGAGCTATTTTTCTCACTTTTTTTTTCATTCTTGATGCCCTATGCATTATTTTGTATGTATGAATTCCATCACTAATACTTGGTAATTAATTTATAAAAGTAAACAGCAAGAGAAGAGAGAAAGAGGAGGCACAAGTTCTTTTTCTCAAACTGACTCACATGTCTTATGTGAATTTGGGCAAATCACTTAACTCCTCCATGTTTGTTTCCACATCTGTATAGCAGGAGTAAATTTCCCATGGGCTTTATAAAAATTAATTAGTCTTTGGAAAGTACCTAGAAATTCTGAAATTGAAGGGCCTACAGATTCCAACATCTTACAAATTATATCATGATGGCATCAATTAACTTAGGCCTTGGTCAAAAGAATGTGCTGATTATTTGTGCATTTGTGTCAATAGCTGTAAGTAGTGTTGATTTATGTTTCGCAGGACTGTATGATTATCACAAACCCTCTGCATTGTTCTCTATGTTTATATACTGTCATCAATAAACTTGACAAATGTAAGTCTGCTTGGGCTAACATTATGACTAGAAAGTTCAGCTACCAATAAAATTGGAGTAGGACAAAAAATCTGGAATTAAAAGAAGAATGGTTTAAAAAGAAAAATATTTATTATTAAGATAAATAGTCTTAAAACTGTTTTTTGTTCATAACTTCTCTTGCCTGTTACTGCTCAGTGTTTAACCTTTCCCTTTTGGGCCACAGGAACAAAAAGGATTGAGTATTTGCAAAGCAATGCTCCAGCTATCTGGAGACCTGTGCCTTTGGCCTTTTTCTTTTTATTGTCATGATAATTGTACTGGTTTTCCTGGCTGACCTTGTGATCAATAGAAGTCCAGGCATATCAACACTGATTGCTATTTTAGATCTTATTAGAAATAGCAATTAGAATGACAAAGTGCATTTCAGATTTCTTTCAGATGGACCTGGGAGGGATAACTAACTCCACACTGAGCAAGAAACCTCAGAAAGGACTAAGCAGGTTCTCATTGTCTAGGGTGTGACAAGGCAGTTGTCTGATGGTGCCTTTGGTGTCCTACATCCAGCCAACTGAAGTTGTCAGTCTGATACAGCCTCTGCTGAGCAGGCAAGATTTTCAGGCTCTGGAGACTTCTCTGAGTTGTAACATAGGGCTGAAGTGTAGTGCATTATCATTCTGGGCATTATATGAGAATTACTCAATAGGAAGAACTGTCACCTGAGGCCCTGTGAACATAAGGCAAAATATAATTCTTGATGGATAGCAGTAGTAATAAAGAGAAAGCCCGCTAATAATTAGCTGCATAATTACTTTAGGGTAGACCTCTGGAAAATCCATTTTCCCCATACCCTTTTCTTCCTCCTCTCCTTTGCAAATCAGCCCTTGCCAAATCCTAACTTAAAGCATTTGGCAGGCAAAGCTATTCATGTCCTACTCTGTATAAAGTACCCTCCATGTGAGGCACACATATAGAGAAAGTTTGGGTAATGGTTGGCTTGGCAAAGAGATTTTTTTGGATGGATAAAAATTCCCAAGGCCTCTGTTTATTTATATAGTTCTTGGAATAACCCTGGTTTCAAAAGGCTGCTGGCCAGCTGCTGAGACAGCGTTCCAGCTAATATATTCCCAACGCAATCACTACACTTTGCTTTTCCCATCATGATATCCCCAAGGCTGTTTTTGGTTAAATCTCATGACTGGAATATAGGAAAGTTCACATTAAGTCAAAGCTCACAGTGCCACAATGTTTCTCTCTTTTTTCTTTTCTTTTTCTTTTTCCTTTTTCTTTTTCCCTTTTCTTTTTCCCTTTTCTTTTTCCCTTTTCTTTTCTTTTCTTTTCTTTTCTTTTCTTTTCTTTTCTTTTCTTTTCTTTTCTTTTCTTTTCTTTTCTTTTCTTTTCTTTTCTTTTCTTTTCTTTTCTTTTCTTTTCTTTTCTTTTCTTTTCTTTTCTTTTCTTTTCTTTTCTTTCTTTTTTCTTTTTCTTTTCTTTTCTTTTCTTTTTCTTTTCTTTTCTTTTCTTTTCTTTTCTTTTCTTTTCTTTTCTTTTCTTTTCTTTTCTTTTCTTTTCTTTTCTTTTCTTTTCTTTTCTTTTCTTTTCTTTTCTTTTCTTTTCTTTTCTTTTCTCTCCTCTCCTCTCCTCTCCTCTCCTCTCCTCCTCTCCTCTCCTCTCCTCTCCTCTCCTCTCCTCTCCTCTCCTCTCTCTCCTCTCCTCTCCTCTCCTCTCTCCTCTCCTCTCCTCTCCTCTCCTCTCCTCTCCTCTCCTCTCCTCTCCTCTCTTCTCTTCTCTTCTCTTCTCTTCTCTTCTTCTTCTCTTCTCTTCTCTTCTCTTCTCTTCTCTTCTCTTCTCTTCTCTTCTCTTCTCTTCTCTTCTCTTCTCTTCCCTCCTCTCCCCTCCTCTCCCCTCCTCTCCTCTTCTCTTTCTCTCTCCTTTCTCTCCTTTCTCTCCTTTCTCTCCTCTCTCCCTCTCTCCTCTCTCCTCTCTCCTCTCTCCTCTCTCCTCTCTCCTCTCTCCTCTCTCCTCTCCTCCCTCTCCTCTCTCCTCTCCTTCTCTCTCCTCTCCTCTCCTCTCTCTCCTCCTCCTCTCCTCTCCTCTCCTCTCCTCTCCTCTCCTCTCCTCTCCTCTCCCTCCTCTCCCCTCCCCTCCCCTCCCCTCCCCTCCCCTCCCCTCCCTCCCCTCCCCTCCCCTCCCTTCCCCTCCCTTCCCTTCCCTCCCTTCCCTTCCCTTCCCTTCCCTTCCCTTCCCTTCCCTTCCTTCCCTTCCCTTCCCTTCCCTTCCCTTCCCTTCCCTCCCTTCCCTTCCCTTCCCTTCCCTTCCCTTCCCTTCCCTTCCCTTCCCTTCCCTTCCTTCCCTTCCCTTCCCTTCCTTCCCTTCCCTTCCCCTCCCCTCCCCTCCCCTCCCCCCATGCTTCTTTAAATGGAAAGGTGCCTGTTTCAGCTGCTTTATCCTGGAGTATTGGTCTGTGGGGAAAATACGGCATCTGTAATGCAGTGTATCGCTGCATATATAATGCTAAGAATAAGCAGATCACTATGGTGGGTCTCAAAAAGTGCGTGTGAAGAGGTTACTTTTACCAAGTAGATTAAACATTCTATTTCAGTGACTAAGATAAAAGCAGAGCCAGTGCGAAGGATCTCTCTGGTATAAATGCCCTTTTAGCATTTCATTGTTCTTATCAACCGAACCATGCAACCGAACCACTAAGGCAATGAGCCAGGACAACAAACTACACTTTTTTCTGTTTGTTTTTATTTGAACTTTTTTTTTTCTTTTTTTTTTTTTTAAAGTCAGAAAATTAAAGAGCAGGGCTGATATGTCTCATGGTCATAGTGCACAGAGAGCCTAAGGGACTTAGCAATGTTTGCAAGAATTTTTGAATATAATTAGTTGAACTAGTCTCATTGAAGAAAATTATTGCCCATTTCTATCCTTCCTACCCATGGCAATTCTCATATTTCTTCCACAGGTATGAAAATAGAAGTGAATAATGACACCTAAAGAAAACAGAACAATGAGCCAAATGATTAATTTAGATCCATGGTGCCATTTGTCCATGTGATGAAGGCAGGTCTGAAGGTTCCCCAGGCAAAACCAATTCATATATGCTTCAACATCCCAACTTGGCCACAGGAAAGATGGTTGCTCTATGCTTCTCTGTGGTATCTACAGTCTTGGACTAAACTTTATGCAAGAATGTGCATTTTTAGCAGAGGTTGAATACAGGCAGAGCTGGGCCTAGCAAACCTATCTTGCAATATAAACTTACTCAAGTGATATTTGAAGTGTCTGCTGTTCTCCTGTCACCACTTGACTACAGCAAGCAGCCAGGAAGACTGTTGTGTTATTTTTTCTTTGCTTTTCTACATAACTACTACACTTCTTGATTCTTGTATCCAGGATAAAGCAACTATTCTTCACTGCTTTACCTGGTTTCTCTATTGAGTACCACCAATTGTCACAGAGATCCTATCAAATTAAACGTTACCCTTCCTCCATCCCAAACCCATACTGCTTACGCAGAATGGAATTTAAAGTTTGGGCAGTTCTCAAAATCCATGTTTTATTTTCTTCCTTCCTACGTCCTGTTGTGCTTATTGTTAACCACAGTTCATCTTCACTGTGGTAAGCAGTGCCACAGACATCTCCTGCTTTCATTGATGCCAGGTTTGACTTTCTGCTGTGGGGAGTTCTCTGACAGATACTTGCTAAGACAGTAATTCTAAGTAGAAATAGATTAACCACCCTGAGAGTGGCACTGGAAGGAGGAGGTTCAGAAGGCAGGATATTTCACTTAGTGAGGGACAGCCAGCACTACAGAACTATTTGAGGTCATCTCTGACTTTGATTATATTACTCACTTTAGACAGTTAGCAGGTAATAAGCTCTGTGTTGGTACACGCCTGCACATCTACAGAGCTCCATTAATTCCAGTAAGACTCAAAAAACACACACAAGTGAATTAAAGAAGTGATGAAACTATTCTGGAGAGAGACACAGGGATGGAGCCCTGGAGGACAAACACGTATTTTCAGTTTCTCTCAGGAAATTAGGACAAACTAGAGATCAGTCATACATGGGAATGATTGATATTTCATTTTGTTCAACATTTTAGGGCACTTCTACACCCCCCTAAATTTTGTTAGTTTGGTGCTATTTATTCAACTAATCCATTCTGAGAGGAGTTATGTTTTCTGAGTATCCAGAGAGGTGGATCTGATTTTCCCAAAAGGCTGGTTATAAACCTAAGGACACTGCAGGTTGCTTGTTACAGGCAGAAGGTTGAAAGATCACTGCATGTTGAAGATCTTTGCAGCAGAACTCCAGGGAAACAAAATTTTTCTTGAGAGTCCCACTGTGTTTTATAGATGGCAATATTAAAAAGCCTGAATGCTTTTCCTGATGTTCTATTAAGTACACATGGGAAAGCAATATTTTATGTGAAAAGGAGCCCAGCTCATGTGCACAGTCTAGTTTGTGTTATCATCACTTGCATCTTTTGTGCTAAGAGTTTCTTGCATTTCCAAAATTTTTTTTCTACATCATAATACATCTAGTATCTATACCACTTGGATTGGAGGACAATAAAAATGTCCGAACTCAGCTTGTAAGATGATCTTTGGGAAATATAAAACAAATGTTATGTAGGTTATTTTAGAGTCTTTCAGAAATCAGAGATCATGGTAGAGTAAGGTAGATTAGGAAGAAAACACCACACTAATCATTACGGCTATGACTAATTGTTCATTATTAAAAAAATATTGCCCTGTTACTTTGATTAACTTCTGAACAGGAATGTATGTATCTGAGATCATATACATGTATTTATGTGTATTCTTAATGAAGCAAATATGAACACTAGCTGTTTATGTATGCATACTCTTATGGATCAAAATTCTAGACTTTTTTTAACTTTGCACACGTTATATTGATTTCTTTTTCAAAAATACATGCAAAAATTATAAACTCGCATAGAATAAGATATGTATATATATATAAAGATTTCACTAGCCCCTGTTTCTTTCATCTGCATATTTGTACACATATACTTAGCTTAAATGTTTCAGTATGAATAGCTAGCTGGTGGGGGAGGGAAGGGTCAGTCAGGTGTAGTGTAGATAGATGTGATTATTCATTTAAAAGCTACTGGCTGGGCTACTTAAATAGCTAGTTTTGATCAGTTATATCTGGTTTCCACATGTGTTTCCTGTTTTTCTCCTAAATTCTATACTGCTCAGGGACTTGGGGAATGCAGGTCCAGGATTTTCCTGAAAGGAAGGACTGCTTTGTTCATTACTACCATGGGAATGTGTTAAACTTAAGCATGTGTCGTACAGGTCTCAACTGTGTTTCTCCAATAGCAGATACAAGCTTAGCTCATTAGAAATATAAGAATATGGCGAAAGGAATGGTGGACTCCTACTTTTTTTTTTTTTTTGAGTGGGTAGCAAAGAGGAGGGGGATGTGTGTGTGTACTGTTTACTCTAGTCCTCTTTTTCTGTCTGCCAAAGTCAGTTCAAGTAAATTAAAACAGTGACTTTGAAGTATGCAAACTAAAGTAGCTCTGGTTTTTAGCCTAGCATAAACAATGTAAAATACATCAGTAGTCTTGAACACTCAGGAAGAGATAAAACATCCCAAGCAGAAAACCTGGGAACATATCAAAAATGTGTTTATTTGAAATCTGTGTCAAGGCACAATTGTATTTTTCTCTCCTCATACAATACTGTTTTAATTATGAGTGGTTCTGTCTCTTATTATGGTAATCTGCCATAAGCCCCTAGAAATTGTTTATTAAGAATTAAGATTCTGACTGTCCAGCTATGAGGAAAAAGATACTAAATCTGTTGCAGCCAGGTCATTATCAACATATTTTTCTAAATGTTGTGTGCTCACTTTTAGCTGAGTTTCCACAGTAAAAAGTAGGATTTTCCTGACTAGTTTTTCATGAGGGAGGGGTATCAAATATATTCCAGTCTTAAGTACCATAATACACCCAAAAGAAGGCATTTCTGTGGCCCAGTCCAGGCCTCTGATGTTAGGTGTATAAGTCAGAGCATGATTTCTCTAAATTCCTTTTAGAGTCAATAGAAAATATACTTTTCTGCAGAAAGAAACACTGCAACATGCAGTTGTTTCAAGAAACATAATCTCCATTGAATCCTCAAATGTTACCATGTTCAAAATTAGCCATCCCTAACTTTATAGCCTCCAACCTTCTACAGCCAAGCTCTCCTGCTTCTAGAGCATCTCACAGTCACTGTTAGAGACCAGGCCTAAGCCTATCCCTAAAATTCTTTTTGGCTGGCAGTCCCCAAATATTTAGTTAGGCTTGGGATAATTAATTCCACTGGCTTCTTCCTGACAACCCAAGACAGCAGAAGAGGACCTAACAGCCTGCTAGCATGCCTTTCTTCCATGCCAACTCCAAATTAATTTATTTCATGAAATCATGTGGTAGCATATATGTGATCAGATTTCTTGACTACCTGCCCAGTTTGTGACTAGCCTGTGCAGCTCCTTCCATCTGGGCTAACTCAAGACTGTCTTGGTACCGAGGTTCAGCAATTTACCTGATAACTAGGCAGGTGGGGAGAGTCACTCAAATTGAAGAGACAAGTCTTAATAGAGCCCTTAATAAAGCTTTTTCCTAAAGCTTAATGTTTCATAGCCAAAGCCTGATAGTGAGTGCATGAGTGTGAGTAAAGGAGTGGCAATATTTTGATCTCAGACTAAAAAAAACAGATGTAATGTTGAGCTGATGCTAGAGTCGCTTTGTATTATCCAGGTGGCGTAAAGAGAAAACAAAGTGATGAAGTCAGATGTGTTAGTTAATTACAGTCTTTAGGGAGCAGAGATGGAAGCATTCTTAATCACATATTAAACAGACTGCATTTTTGTTCAGCTGATTGAGAAAAATGTTGCCCAATATGCTGTTATATCAGGTCTTAAGGAATCAAATGAAGAACTTAGGCAAGATGAAAACTAAAACCATATTTCAAAATGTCAAGAACTGGTTTGGGATTTCCAGTATGTCTTTAAAAAAAGTATTTCAGAGAATCATTCTTCTTATTATTTTTTTAGGAAACCGCAACTTTTGGAAAAAAAAAAAAAGACAAAAGGTTATCTGTATGAGAGTATTGTTAATAATCCCTTCCACTGAGAAGATTCTGCAGAGGGCAAATCTTGCTTGGAAATCCTTGTGTATGCTTCACCAGTTTACCTGGCAAGATTTTAAATAAAGAAATAGGGTCAAGATATGGAGGGTGAGAAGCAAAACTAATCACCTTGATAAATGACAAAAAAGTTAGGGAATAATACTGGAGAATACCAGATCTGTGAAAACAGGATTTTGCTTCTCACTTTTTGAAGAAGCAATGGAATGCAGAGTTGCTGTAGGAAAAGATTTATGATTTTAAAACAGTTATAGAGGATTATTTAATATTTGCAGATAAACATAGAAATGAAGAGCAAGATTAGGTGCTGTTAAGGCAGGAAAAGTTTTATAACAGAGTTATACAAAACCTAAGTTTGTGAAGGAAATTAGTGTTTTCTAATGATGTGCCAGATTCAAAGCACCAGGGAGAGGAAAACTCTACCATTACTTGGGTAGGAGCCGAGAACTCACCTAAGTTGCTACCAACATTACAAAGTTGTTATTGTGCTACCCACTATAGAGGAAATTTTAGAAGAACTTATATGACTATATTAGCCTTGCCAAATTAGAGTATAAACAAACATGAACAAAAAAGTGTGACAGATGAGATATTTTGGCAACTGTATGTTAAAAACTTTAGTCAGAACTTTTGACTTTTCCACAGTGGTCTTGACTTTGCTTCAGGTAGCAGTAGAGACTTTTGTTCAACTGTGGTGGCTGTGAGTTTTTAGTATTTATAATAGCTTTTCTTTCAAAGAGAGTTAAATTTTTTCTCAAGCAGTGCCAAGTCAGCTTTATCTCTTCCACATTAGACAGAGATCTGCACCTAAACACATGCAGTTTCCCTCTCTAGTATTAATACCTTGGCTGTGTCTAACTCTTATGGAATTACATTTTTTTTCAATTTCAAGAAAGTGTTGTAGTTCTTCAGTTAGGAATATATATTCGAGTTCCTCTCCTCTGTGAAGAAATCTTGACTTAGTATAGTCCCCAGGTAAAAAGTTCAAATGTGACAGTTTCTCTTTTGAGGTCTGGAGCCCAGTTTAATTCCTATTTGTGTTGGCTGAGAAGATGTTTGTTTAGTTTTTGGTCTCAAACTGAGATAGTAGTAGGTACAGTTTAATGGGGAAAACTTCCTTTGATCTGAAGAAGAGTAAAGATTACTAGCAAATTTATGTAACAGCTCATGCTGTGTGTCACTGTTCCTGCTTTCAGGGTTGTCCATATTTCAATATGTTGTTGGTCAAAATTGCCTTTGTCATACCAGTGACAGGTGCCAGGTCAGAGTAATAATAGTACACTTGAACTACTGTGATATCCCATAATGTATTTGGCATATCACAGTAATTTGTGATATGCCAGATCACAAACTGGTATGTGATCACCCACATCACGTATTTGTGATTATTATATGACATTTTTGTGATTATCACAAATGATGTATCCAAATCCAATTCATATGAGCACTGAACTGTTGACTCCTACGGTGACTTAACGTGAAGGGAAAGATTGTCATAATGTCTGCTGGTAGCATAGAGATGGTTACCATAAAATCTGAAAGTATTTGATAGATAAAGCTCTAAGCAAAAGTTACTAAAAGCCGCCAGGGTTTTTTTTGTGTTGCTGTGACACCATGTAAAACAGGGTGGTTGGCCCTTAAACACTGCACCTGATTGCTAGTGCTATTCCTGGTTTGATGAACACAGCCACAAAAATTGTGTTCCTTTTTCTTTTTTTTTTCTTTTTTTCTTTACTGGTTACTGGGAAACCAATTTGACAAATATGTTGTCTTCAATTTGAATTTTGAAGTTGATGCGCAAAAATCCTGGCAGTGTGTGAGTTCACACTTTTTGTGGCACAATTTAACAGCATAAGCCTGCATAGAATGACTTCAGTAAATCTGAAGAAAATAAAAATGCCTTGTTCCATATTTTAGTTCTTCTGGAAATTCCTTGATGATCTTCTCTGTGGATTTATATATACTGTGAAACTGTTTGCTATAAATTTTTTTTTTTCATAAACTAGTTTTGAAATTCTTGACATTCTGAAGTTTTTTAGAAGCATAACAACAGGTTTGATGTTATTGACAGGATTACTTGACCCGTTTTACTGAATCTGTTTCAAAATTTCTTCAAGATCAGACTGTCATAAATCAATGAAATTTATTTTTATTCTTTACATTTATAATGGTACATATTGAAATATACACACATAGTGATTTTTTTTAACTGAAAACAGGACTCCTATCTGACAGTCTAAAGCCATTCTGTCCATTCAGAGGATCAAATGGTTCTGCTCTTGATGCAATTAAGTGTTATTGGCTTTTTCTCTGACCTAGTATAAAGACTTGAAGGCAGAATCCAGGCAGCTTTCAGTTAGGTCACAGTATTCTCATTGTCACTATGTCAAGAAGCATATGTTTTACCAGAAGAAAAAGAAATATAAAATTACAGTTCTTGTTTTGACCTGATTCTAAAGTACCATGAACTGACTTGGAGACAGGTCCTACTAAATGTTTTGCATACATAGACAGTTTTGATATAAGCTAGCATTCCTCATGGAGCAGTGTAATTTTTTGTGTTTCCATTGATATATATTTCCTTTGAATGGGAAAAAAATATTTTTATATAATTTATGAATAGATATGAAAAGATGGTTAGAATAGCTCTTATTCTGAGAGTCTCTTCCTTTTAAATTTCCACTGAAAATTAATCTTCTTCCTTTCTTGTAGTTAGCAAAATTACAATTAGTGTTCATTAACATTCTTAAAAAAAAACCCCAAAAAACAGAAAGAAGGTAGATATTTGTCCATACTCCAGTTTTCTAGAACTATGTCAAGATGCAGTAGTTAAAATAAGCTTCTTAAAAACTGTAAAATATGATGCAACTAGTTTCTCATAAATTTCTACTTCTTGAGTAATAATCACCTAACAGTGTTCAGAACCATTTTGTTACCAAAGGAAAGTAAATATCTAAGTGTAACTGATAATGAGATGAATGACAATTGTCAAACTCTTTTTGAGAAAAGACTTGTGTTCCATCATAGCTGACTGAGCTTAAACAGAGCCCAGGGGAAGTCTCTGTTGAATTCTCCCTGCCCCCACTGAAAGTTTCTGAAAACAATCTGGAAATTCAAGTTCGTACACTGAATCAAATACCTCTGGATGAAACCCCAAAACAATGACAAAATGCTAAGTATATGGTGTTGAAGAACAATGCCACCAGAGGTAGATGTTCAACATAAAAAAGCTGAAATTCAAAACAGTCACTGGTATTGTTGTAGTTCAATGACTACTTCACATTCTTCTCATTTTCTTTATTTTGATTATTGCATCTATAATTTGGATTCCATTACCACCTACTTTCTTATTTTTCTACTCTGATTTTCTTTAGCGATTTAGTGCTTTGAGAACTCTCCTATAGCTTATTGGAGAACTATAATAAGAATGAGAAGAGCATAATGTAAAACCTTTAGGGGATAAAGGGGTTTTAGGTTAACCTAAAAGTTTTCCTCTAGTGAATATGTTAAAATCCTGTCACAGTACGGTGCTGTGTGTTTCTGATTAAACAAAGTTGACACCTCATTTATTTCTGCTATATTTGCCATTAGCTCGGTCATAAAATATACTTCGAGTAATTTTTTTTCTTATGATTATTGTAATGGCAGTGCTCCAGACACTTTTTGGAACACTTTAAATGTTGCATCTCTCTGTAGAGAGATTTTTCTCCAGAGAATTGGACAATTCATACAATGTGTAGAGGCTTTTGTTTGGGTTTAGTTTTTTTGTTTAGACTATTAAAAAAAAAAGGCCTTTCTTCCTTCTGGAATTATTTTTCCTATTTTAGTCCTCATGTTCAGTTACAAAGGGTTCAAGGACAATTTGCAATGGAACAGTTTATTTGTTGGCTTCTAAATTTCACCTTGAGTGGAGAAAATTAGTCTGGACAGAGTCCTGGGTAAGAAAGATGTTAGAAGATGGGTTGCATAGTTGAACTGGTTATTGTTAGAAGGCAACCTTTTTTTCTGCTTTCTGACTTGCACTGAACAGAAGGGAAAAAAGGGTATATCCAGTGACTTCAGGTACTGAGACCAGATGATACATCGTGGATTTAGGAGTATATTAGGACAGTGATGATATGTGAAGGTCTTAAATTAAGAAGAAATTCCAATTGCTGAATGGGAAGCAGAGTTGAAAGCTACACAAAACCCCCCCTCCAAAACAGTAAAAATGTGTGTAATTAGGAAACTCATGAGGATTTTAAAGCATTCAGGTCTGATCTGATTGTTGAAGTGCAAAGGATATTCACATGCAAAAGTACAGCTGTAGAAAAAGGAAAATCCCAAAGACTGGGCAGAAGAAGACGAGGAGGGGGAAAACAAAAAAAAGAAAAAAGAAAAAAAGCATTGCTTGCAATGAATAGAAGCCTGATCATGATACCCTGAAGATCTGTGTCTGTGTTTGTCTGTATACATTATACTCTTACCTGTATCAGGATGCATAAAATACGTGTATTTATATATAAGCTTAAGATGTATGTGCATGTAAATACAAAATAATGAAGCTTTTATTAATTAAACATCAGTTAAAACTTATTCATAAAGAAAAAATCTTACATGTTCATAAGTTAGTCTTGTGCAATTGGTCACATTTTCACAATTCACTAGCAAGTGCAGCAAAATAAAATATTTTTTTCTTAGTTTTTGGTTACAAATCTTGACCAATTTCTCTTCTCAAGATCCATTTTTTCATGAGAATTAACTCTGAAATTTGCATTGGGTATAATCCAACAAAATGGGTCAAAAGAGGTAGTCTGTGTCGTGTCCATGTAATGCTTAACTTCAGTTTAGACCTCCTTTGAGGTCTTAACTTTGTTTTAAACCTTGAATTCAAATGAAAAACAAAACTAAAATACCTTCGAAAAAAAACCCAAACCCCAGTAACTTCAAAATGTTTTTCTACAAGAAAATTCTGGATGTTTGGCCAGGATGTATGACACTACAGTTAAGCTTTATCTCACTTTCTTTATGTTGTCTAGTAAATTCTGTTTGTTTGAAGACACTTTAAACTGTATCAGCAAGTATTATGGCCAGCTTGCCCTTTCTTTGTAATAGTTCTGTAGCAAACATTTAGATTGATACTGATTAGGTTATTTTATAAATCTCTGAAGATAATAAAATAACATAAATATCTGTGGCAAATAATTTTTAGTGCAATTCCTCAGAAGTCCGCACTTTGTCTTAGAAGCTGGTTTTGCGAACTTCATTTAACATTTTATTTTCCATAGATCTAAGAATAATGATTAAAGAAATGTCTGTGTTTATTATTTGTATTCTTCAGAAAGTCTTCATACTGTACAGCTGCAGACTTGAAGTCCTTGGGAAGTGTAACTTGCTTGTACATCCTTATGATAGAAGATTATTAAGAAGAACTTGATAATACAGTTAAGAAAGCAAAGTTACTTAAGAAAGCGAAAATGCTAACAGCAACTTCTAAGCAGTTGCGGGTATAACTCGTTCCAACACAATAATTATCACTTTATATTGTGTTAAAGGGTCTTCCTGCCAATTAAAGGAGTCATCTTCAGATGTGAGCAGGTAATTGTGCTGGGCCAATGGTGTTATGGTGGTTGTATTTCTGTTGCTGTGCACATCTTGCATACTGTCTGCTGGAGAGCCCTCATAGGATATTCTTTGAAAAAAACAAAAGATGAGATAAATCTGGATTTTTAAAAAATATTTATTTATTTCAGATTGAACATTAGCCTTGCTTTCACCAGTCACAACATCAGCTTCCCTTTAGCAAGTAATAATAAGAACTTCACTGAATTTGTGGAAATTTTACTAAGATGTCTTTACAATTACACTCCTATCATCTTGATTAGCAGCTTAGAAAATTGAAAGTGTGGTAGGTAAATTAGTCAGAAAGTTTACAAACAAAGTTTTGTGTAAGTTTCTGTAGTCTGTTAGCCTGCCATGATAAATTTATAGCAATTTACTTCAGTACCCACAAGCCCTTGCCTCCCTGCTTGGGTCAGCAGTAGGAAGGTTTAAGCAAAAGTCCTGAGCAACTAATTAAACTAATGCCTCTGAATCCATAGGAAGATACTTAAACCTTTCTGAGGCAGGGATTAGTAAAAGGCAATATCCTATCAGGATCCTCTAGCTTAAGTTTTTCTGGAATCCCCTTTCTCCTCGGATCATGGAGACATCCTGAGACATCAGAGTTTGCTCCTACCATGCTGGGTTTCTTGCTCCATTTCTTTTCATTGTGTAGCCATTCTGCAAGTGCCCTGGTGGGCAGCATACTCTCCATACCCTTCAGACCTTCCTGTCCCAGGCCAAGTCGGGACTGGAGCCTGCTATATGCAGTAGCCTTGAATGCAAGAACTGTTGTAGCAGAACAAAACATGGTCCTTAATGTAACTCCAGGCTCACATTAGAGTTGAAAATAATTCTTGTTTGTAACTCGCTCAAAGAGCACCTTTTAGAACAAATGCCAGAGGAAACTATTGGAGAACTAGAGGAAGGGGTACCATTAGTGTGTCAAACTATATTGCTGTTGTTCACAGTTAAACAGCCTTTAATTAAACTGACCACAGGGTCAAGACCATTCTTCAAAGTCTTCTGTGTTACTGAAAACAACTTTCTTTGAAAAGGAAGACTGAGAAAGAGTAGTGCTAGTTGGGTAGCCTTTTGAACACTTCTTAAGATGAGGCTAACTCTTGGACAACTAAAGTGAGCCCTCTAGCTCCGGGCTGCTTTAGCATAGAAGCACCCTCTGGGCTGAGCTGCCAGGTATCCTGGACCTTGTGCCTAATGAAGTGTGCATCCTGACATCCTGGAGTTGACAGATCTAAGTGGCTCTTGAGCCTACTTGTTCTTTAGCTCATTCCCATCGCACTATGGAATGGAAGAATTATGGGGGAAGTATAGGCTCATGACTAGCTCCTTGAGCTCCCTATCCACTGAATTCTTTGCAGTATGAAGTATGTATTATGTAAAGTTCTTGGGGTTTATAATGTGGCATGTAGGATTAATAAGGCTGGACATTCCTAACCTAGGGCATTTTTAGGTATTCGAAGGTTTCTCTTTACTAATCCATACTTTTTCAATAAAAATGCAGTTATCAGATTAGGAACTTGGTTTCTTTGTTTATTGATCCAGAAATAAACTGTGAAGACATAACTATGGTTTTACGGAGGAAATCTAAAATTAATGACAATGTTATAAATGCAGTTTACTTGACCTGTCTCGTATTACTGTTGCACATTTTATTCAGTAATGTTCAGACCAAGACAGCTCTACAGAACTGTTATTTATTATTATTTCTAACCCAGCAAAAAGAAACAATTGTTTGACATTTAAAGCCATCAGCTTTGACTTCCTCAAAACTGTTGTTATATACTATAATATCCTTTAACTTAGCAATAGAATTCTGTACTCTGATTTTTTTTTTTAATTATTCTTTTTCCCCTCCATGTAAACTTGAATGTTATGTTCTTCTTCTGTGCTACATAGTAGCTGGAACTTAGAAAAAGACTGGGAAGTCTGGAGTTTGTCTAACCGGAAAGAAACTTCTGTGTTTTATTTTTCCTCTTCTAGCTTGACAAAAAGGTCTCTTATAAGATGTTATCTTTGACAATGATGCTCAGTGTTTGAAATAATCAGTGGTGTCATAAAATTATTGTGTAAGTTTATAAACTTCAATTACTCTGTACAATTTTTGCTTCTTCAGGAATGTCTACAAGCTGTTACTAATTTTTAGTTTAACCTGACATCATATTAATCAGGTAGCAATAGTTTCATGACGTACTTAGTGTGGGAACCATGTAACAATAGTAAGATTCAGAATAAATACTTGGTTTTCTGATATTTACGTGTCCTATCCAACTATTATATAATAACAATGTCAACTAAGAGTTCTGGCAAGCATTCAGTATCTCAGAAGATATGGATATTTTAGTCTCGTTCAGTGACAGCTCTGTCATTTACTATGGGCTTGACCAGGACAGTAAGCCTAGATGTAAGAATATGGAGCCCCTGAATTTCAAGTATTTCCTTTACAATCCTATTAGTAGTTCATGCTTAAGATGTTTACAGCAATTTATTACCGCTATTCTAGTGATAGGTTAGCACTTTCACAGTTCTCCTAGTCAAACCATCAACACAGATAAAGCTGATTAGTTATCTTGCTTTTTTTCTTTTATTTAATTATTTTCTAAGAAGTGGGATAGTCTCTATAAACATGGGATTGCCAGGAAGGGCAGATAGACTTTCTGTGAAATCTTGCAGATTACTTTAGTTTAATTAATTCTGACAGCTCACCTGTCACTTTAATAGGCTTCTGTTAAGTGAGGAAAAACAAATTTTTCCCCTTTGGCTGCCATGAGAGAGGTCAGGAACAGAATAACTGATGGTTTATAATACAACATTTTTAAAGGGTTTGTTGCAACAAAGGCAAAAACCATCTGTAGCTGAAGAACAAAGTACAAAAAGTCAGTTCTTGTATAAACTCTGATGATCTACCCGTAGTTTGTCTATTGCAAGGACTAGAAAGCAGAAAATACCAACAATAAACATCACTACTCAAAAAGAAAGAAAAAAAAAAAAAAAGGTCTTGGCAGCAAGTTTTCTTAGGCAGCTTGCCAGTATCCTGATTCAGTGTTTATGGGAACATCTTGAAATGACTCCCAAATTAATGACTATATCTTCCATCACTCCAGTCTGATGTCTGAACATGAGGAGAAATAAACAATAGTTAATGACCTGGAAGCTGCTGGCAGTTACTGTATTAGTTCTGGTTCTTATTTTCACTTATTAACAGCAAACTATTCTGATCAGATGTTTATCTTTGAAAAACATATGCAATGGAAAATTGCACCTCAGATTGCTATCCATTTCACCGTCTCTTTAACTGGGACAGTTTCACACAGAATGAAATTATCTCAATTTGATTTCATAACTAGCTGCTTTTAAGATTAAAAGTTCTGCTTTAAAGTAGACAGTGTTTTCTTTCTTTCTTTTTTTTTTCTTTCCAGTGAGAGACCCTAGACACCTGAACATACTGTAGTATGGGTTTCCCTTGCAAACTCGGCAGGGATACGTGCACAACTGTGCTAAAAGATTTTCCCTGCTCAATACCATTGGCCAGGCCAAGCTGCTGGGGAGAGGCAATTAGTTCTTTATGCAAAGTAGTCAGATGATAAATTAGCATAAGAGTCATGATCTCTCATTTTGCACTGAGTGTGCATATATGATGTAAAGCGCTTATGTGACATTAGCTGTAAACTCAAAACTGTCTTTTTATTTTTCTCCATTTATTTGGGCATGAATTTATTGTTTTGTTGGGTAGTGTCTTTTTTTTTTTTTTTTACAAGCTCTTGCAGTCTGGTACAGTATGTAATTATATGCAGAGGTAAGATCCGTGTGATAAATTTCACAATCATATGATAAATGTTTTCAAAGTCAGTTCTGAATTACCTAATTGTAACGTTGGAACTAAGCCTCTCCAGGTCCCTTAGCAGCTTCATAGGCTCATGTGCTTCTTCAGAATGCTTTTTATTTTTGCAAAAGAATATTCCATAGCAGCTGAGAACATAGGACTGGATGAGTGCCTTCATTTATCAAGCCCAGACCCCTGGTGTTACAGGCACCATGTGAAATAACTCCTTCCGTGTATTTACAGTGCTGCATTTTAAGAGTTCTTCCTCCTTTCCTGCCTCCCTAAATGTGGAATTCTTATTCTTCCTCAGAGATCAAGAAAAATCATTCATTCCCCTATAAAGGCTGTAGCTTTTTCTAATATCATTTTGGCCAAGCAGAGAGAGAATGTGTGTGCTTTACGTTGTCCTCCCTCTTCAAAATACCTATTTCTAGTCCTTGAAGAAAGACCCAGGATGATGCAAATCAGCATTATAATATTCTGCATAGTTCAATTAAAAAGCTTGTCTTATCTGGAGGTATCAAATATCAAATTTAACATTTGTCTTCTACTGAGTAACCTTCATTTTGATTTATGTTACTAAGAGACTAGAGCCTACGGTCACTTATTGTGAAATAGAGTAGTTGTTTTGTTTTGTTCTGGTTTTTTTCCATGTTGCTGTGACACTTACATGGTGTCATAGAGAAGTTCTAGAAATCTTCATTTAGGATGATTGTAAAATGCATCATTGCTATGTGTAATTTAAATTTCTCCAGCTAAGATGTCTTTGTTGCATTAGGATATATTAGCTTCTTGTGTACTTTTGATTCCTAAACCTATTTGCTGGCTTACTCTCTAATTGCTCCCACTCCAGCTCATCTTAATAACTTTGCTTGCTTCTCCTCCAAGAACTGTTACTATTTTTCTAGCTACATTATGAGGACCTACATCTCTAATGATATGCTTCAAACACTTCTGGGGTTGTTGAAGAAATTGCTAAGTGATTTAGCAAAATGTTAATTTTTGTTGTCTTAATTATGGGGTTTGATTTTTTGAATACTCTTGTGAATTGTGCATATCAGATATCTTCAATATTTTATTTCTTAGCCTGAGACCCCTTACAGAGGGATCTTGTTTGTAAACATTGCTAATGACCTTACAACTGATTTTAATTTCAGAGTTTCAGAACTGTGGTATGCAGTGTTTCTAATCCCACAAAAAAAATAGACTTTTTACAGGAAGCTTCCGAAGTAACAAAATGGTTTTTACAATGAATTTGCTGCTGAAGTTTGGGTGAACATACATCATCAACTTGGCTCAAAATGTAGTTTAGGAAATAAAAACCTCTACAAGGTACAAAAATTTGACCATTGTCTGTTGAATCTGGGTAAAAATCTGCCCTTGTGAATTAATTGAAATATAACTATTTTTTCAGTTGAATGAATGTAAATCTCGACATGAAAGAAATTAGCCTGGACCTACACATGGATGAAAAATGTCCTTTTAAGAAAGGTCTCTTACAATTACTTTAACAAAAAATGAAATTAATTTTTCAAGAGTCAACCATTACGATTTCAGTTATAGAAGAATGCTCATGAAATTAGGGCAGCTTGCTAGACACAAAAACTTTTCCCATTCTACATTTCTCCTCTGTATTAGACATAGGAGAAGAAGAAAGATGTAGCCAGACCTGTAACTGAATTTAAAAGAGAACTCATTTTGAGATTTGGCAGATTTAAGTTAGATGCAATCACATCAGTCACATCCAGCACCTCTGCAATTCCTAGTATCTTGTGTTATAAACCAATAGAGCAGATACTCTATAGATGGTCTCTATAGCAGAAATACTGATTTTATAGCCATAAATTCTTCCTTGTCTGCAATTCAGTTCTTTCATCTAAACTGCTTTTATCAACTTTATCCATTTATGCTTGGTACTATATTTGGCAATAAGCTCAAAGGCAAGTGGAAAACTGTGCAGTTTGCTTCTTGACTCTTGTAAGCCTGACATAGACATGAAATCACTTTCCAGGCCTTCCTTTTACCCTGTATAGGAAAGGTTTATAGTAAAGAATATTTAAGGCACCCAAGTTTGGTATTCTGCTCTGGAGCTACTGGTGTGCATTTACACTTTCACCTGGTTTTGCACCAGCAGTTATTTTCAGCTGATCCAACTGCAAATAAGTGTAAGTAGGTATTTAGTGATTGGCAGGGGAGGGCAGAAGAGGCAAGGGTGCCTGTATATGATGCTCCAGAAACAGGTCTGCTTTAACTGAGCTATCCTTAGTTTCTTGTCTTTGAGTAGATCTTTCACCTTTCTTTATGGATGATTTGGTGCAGCGTTTTAAGTTAGATATCCATATTTGAAAACATGAGTTGGTGTCCGATATGAAGAGATGATTTCATAATATAGATGCAGTAGAATTGCTATGATTATGTCCAGAAGTGATTTATGATTTATAATTTAAATCAGTGCACTTTTCCTTAAGTATAATGAAAGTGAACAACAGATGATGATGATGATGATGATGATTATTATTATTATTATTATTATTATTAATCCAGAGTAAATCCAGAGGTTTTGGGTTTTTTTTAAATCCAGAGTAGAGATCACTCTGGATAAGCCTCACATGCAAGTATCTGTAGGCAAAAAATGTGAACTTGGTTTGAAAGTTTAACATGAATTAAAAATCAAAAAGGACAAATAATGGCCTACTGAAAGACAAATTTATTTAAATTTCCTGATAACTAGAAACCATGCATGGAAGTTGGAACTGTGGGCAAATGTAGGTTAATGCCATTCCACCCTTTTCACAGTACGACTCTAGAAATGGCATCTAAATTAGGCCATCTAAATACTCATAGATTTTGGAACAGAAGGGATTGGTATGTATCATCTCTTGGATCTTCTGCCTAACACAGGTGAAACAAGCTTACTTAGTATCCGACACAAGGAGCCTAGACCTTCTGTATAAGCTCTAACACATCTATCTATAAAATGCTAAACCTTAATTTAAAATGATGGTTGGTGAACTTTTCTCCTGTGTGGTTTTAGATAGATTTTAAAATAGCCACATTTTGGAAATGTGTACCTCATTGCTGGTTTTGATTTGACCATTGTCTCAGCCGTTTCTCTGCTGGCTGGAGGTCTGTGGACTATTAGAAATTTCCTCTTTGTAGATGTTAGTCTTATTATGTTAGTCTTACTACTTTTGGGTTTTGGCTTTTGTGTGCTTTCAATTTTGACAGTGCCAGAGTGCCCCCCACCTACTAGGCTTCTTCATTGCTCTAAATACTCAGGAGGTTTTCACCAGTCACCTCTCCACTCTGCTTGATGAGCAGCTTTAAGGAAAACCTGTAATACTGTTAATAAGGAGTACCTTGAAGTTCTACAAGATCTGCTTAAATTTGGCCATAAATATCCCCTTCAATATTAGAACCGCACAAGAAACTGTGCAAACATTAAAGAGTGTTTTTTTGCATCAAACAATTTTCCCAGTGTATAATTATGCAATTATTTAAGTAATAAAGTTTTAAGCTGGTACACGCCTATAACTTCCTTATACTTTTTCTATTAAAACAAAATGCCCTTAAGCGTTTCACTTTTGTTTTATATTCACTTCATTTCCCAGAATAATTAAAGCTTAGTCATTCTTTATAAAGTCATACAGGTAGGAACATAGATCTGGTTTGCAATCACAAAGGTAGACCCAGATAGTACTCTCAGTCTACTTTTGTGAGAATAACAAATTTTCAACAGAGTTCTCAACTCTCTGCATTACATAATACAAGTAATTAAAAATTTAGTGTCAGAACATCCAAGGTCACATTTATAGTTGTATAAAGAAATATAAGTCCCCTGATTTCAGTTAAAAAGATGAGGTTACACAAGCTAAGCATCTGGGTCTATGCATTTGAGAACTTTCTATAGTGTAAGCAGTACTATACCTCCTAACATTAAGAAGGACTGAGACAGGTTAACAGGGTCATTGTTCTTTAGTTACGTGTTTTATGAGACTAGAATTTTTAAACCTTAAGGTTTGCAGGCATGAGTGCCCACTGTAGGGTTTGCACCAATGTTTATAAGCCTAAGTGCATGATTCTCAGTGCAAGGCTTTGGTTCACATGAGTCCCAAAGGCAGCTTTCCAGTTTTGTTTTACTTTTTTCTCTAGATTGTGATAACATTCTTTCAGGGTTCCCTCTTAGATCGTACAACTGTCTTGAAACTTATCTAGTACTGATCTGTGTCATTTAGGAAATTTTGCTTTCATCTGAGAACTCATAATGTTCAGTCAGTGTGTGCCATTCATAACTAAATAGCCTCTGCTTTTCATTGTTCTTCTAATTAATGATTGTTGATTGGTTTGACTTGCTGCACATTGTTGCCAGGCATGATCAAAGAAAATCCAAGATTAATCTGCTAAACTAGATGTCAGATTAGTAAATTCCTCTGTGCCATTACAAAGATTTTTCTTCCTCAGTAAAGGCCTGTCAGAGGATGATGGCTTGGCTATACCTCTGACAGGTCAGTCCAAAGGTCAGTCCCTGAAAACATGCACACATTAATGCAATAAAGCATGATGACTCATTTATATCCAGTTTATAACTCCAGCACTCTCTTCATGAATGTTAGTCAGGTACTGCTGAGAAAAAGATAATTTACTTTGATTGCTTTTAAATACAGCTGAAGAAAGTATTTATACCCTATCATGTTGTGAATACGTAAGGGTTTTTTTCAGGTCAGTAGTGTACTCATTCAGTATAAGCCAGAGAATAGAGTCTTGTAAGTGTCTTTTTTTCAGATAGCGTAGCTCTGTTATTTCTGTGCAACCCCTTTAGCCAGAACTTGATTGACAATAAGAAGGACCAGGCTTCAATATAAAAGAGTAACTAATAAGTGGGCTGAAGTCCCGACTGTAAACCTTCATAAATTTCACTAAACTCCCTGGAATTCAGTAATCTAACTTTCTCTACTGTCTGTTATGAAAGGGACCCCAAACAAAACCCCAAACCAAAAAAACCCCCCAACAACCAAACCCCAAAGCACACACTAGCAAAAGACATAAACACAATAACATGCATATAACTATTTTATAACCACGTCCTTGGTGCAGCTTTCCTGGAGACCCTTAGTTGCTCCCTGCCTTCTACAAGATCACCTTGCAATCTGGGATTGTCAGACCCTGCTAGACAGCAAGGCTAGATTTCAGCTGCTACTGATCCTGTGGTGCAAGCTGCTTTCATCTGCCTTGGCATGCCACAAATCCTTCTTTTCTCTGACTGCCCCTTCATTAGCCACTGCAGTTTTGGTCTTCAGCTCAGCCAGAAAGCAGAGAGTTTGAGCTTTAAAACAGTTGCCCTGCTTAATAGCTAAAAGATGTTTAAATGAATCTCCTGTTTTCATCCTTTCTTTCATTGATAACATCTGCATCCCAGTGCTGGAAGCTACTGGTTGAGATGAAGGATTAAAATCATTCCCCCCAGCAACATAGATGTAGTGGGTTGACTGGGCTTCTTTCTTCCACTTTATGAAATGCTTCCTTATCTCCAGAAATACCTTTTTAGCAGAAGAAAATAAAACCTCATGTTTCAGGCCTGCCCACTGGGCCCTTTCATTGTCTCATTTTGACCAGGTATCAACAGAAGGATTCTCTGTTTTGGTCTCTTTGCCAGTGCAGAATGGCTTTCACTGTGCTGGCACCCCTGAAGCATATGGCTGCTTTTGCTGGTAGACTTATGCCACAAATCTTACACCTTACCTAACTTTGCTTAAATTTAGGGTTGCTTTTTGTTTTCTTCTTCCTCCTTCCACTCTTCTTCCCTCCTCCCTTTTTTTTTTTCTCCCTTATGAGTGTTACTGTTTCATACCATTACTGTCTCTAGTAGTCAGGATAAACAGTGATCTCTCACATATTTTTATTCAAGAGATCCCAGGCTAATAATTAGAGGCAGATATCAGTGTTTCAAAAATGTTTTCAGAGTTCATTTGTGGCCACCGTATCTTTTGGGTTGGTTTATGTTTAGTTAGGGAAGCTTTTACTGATTCTGTATATAACTGTGAATAATTGAAATGCCACGGTGTTCTTCCCTAAGTGCTTTTGCTGTTAGTTCATCACACTTGGTCAACAGATTAAATATCATTATTTCTATTAAATGATCATAAAATGTTTACTTTTCAGTTTAAAGGTCAAGGAAAAAAACCTGTTAGCTCAGGATCTGTTAAATTGCACACCTCAGCTGCCTTTTAAAGTTCTAGACTTATTGATTTTTCCTCCTACTCACTGAAGAATTTCTGGATATGTTCATTTTTGCAGCCTAATTAGCTTTCTGCCATGAATAAAAGATGTTTTCCAAACCATCAGAGTAGGCAATGGATTTATGAAGTGGCAAAAAATGCACGAAACCTGTATCTCTTTTGTAAGGAAATGGATGGCTCAGGCTGATATTGAAGGAACATCATAGTTGGAAAAGTGGAAAAGAAATATCCACTTCTTTCATGTTTTTAATTTGTGGCAAAGTTATTTAATTAGAAATGTTGTTTCTCCAGACAATTGCTGATTCTCTGCTCGCAGAGCATTGTTTGGTTTTGTTTGGTTTATGTCAGTCTATAATCCACAACACAAGTAGAAGATTCAGCTAAAACTGGGAAAAGAGCAGTATCATCTCCTGACATATTTTTTTACAGGCCATAGTATTTCCCCAGGCCATAGTACTTAAATGCTCGAAGGATAGTATATGGTTTCCTGTAAATCTGCAAACTGAACTGAGGTCATTTTGCACCTGAACTTTTCCAGGCATGTCAGCAGATTGCTGTAGTTTCCTTAAGACAAAAGAAAAAGGAAAGCAGCTGAAAATAATTAATATTGAACTTGACACATCAAAAATGTAATTTGTCACTTGTGATTAAAGCCTTTATCTTTAGTTCTATTTCTGTATTCATCATGGGTCTCCCTTAGCTATCATTAGGCTCCACATGGTTGGAGTTAGTCTGACCTTTGATCCATCACAATAGACAAAGGGATCTGTTGCTGCCCAAGCTAGTCAGCAACAGTATAGATCAACGAATGTAAGCTTGGTTAATAATAATAATAATGATCAGTTTAGCTACTCTGATTAATTTTTAAGTCTATGTGGCTAACCTAGATGCTGCAAAAGAAAGGTTAGATTCATAACAAAATTTAACATTAGGAAGTCACATTGTGGTAATTTGATCAGATGTGAAAAGTAAAGATGGTGGAAGTGATACATATTTTCAGTATACTCATATACTATTCAGTTGGAAAAATAGAGAGTGATAGTTTTACAAACTTTCTTTTGTTTTTCACTTTTTCTGAAGCCTTCCAGAAGTTTGCTGAGTGCCACAGATATTGTGGTGGCTTATTTTCTAAGCACAAGGAGCTGAAATGTTTGACACATCGCTGGCCTACCACATCATTGTCCTACCACCACATTACCCTGTTGCTTATCATTGTAAACCCATTCTGTCATACTGTATACAAACTGAAGCAATGCATAAAATATGATAAATGAATGTTTTCATTATCAGCTACATCTTTTTTAGTACAGGCATGTGTAGCTGAAAGCCAGCAATATTTTAATGGGTGACTGTAAGTGGTGTGTTTTCAGAAGCAAACCATTATTTAATTCAGTTTAGTCATACAGAAAGGCTCAGACTGCAGGAATAAGTCACACTACCTGTTGTTTAAACTAATTTCAGTACCTCAGTTAAAGCCAGACTATGTGTTCTGTGGTGCCGTTTATTGTGGATGTGAAAATGTGAAAAAACGTGAAACTTTATTTCCCGACCCTGTGTGCTTACTGAATATGTCCCATCACTTTCCACAATAGTAAAATCCTAAGCCAAGCCCTAGTTTGGTCTCTATTAAGTAAAGCTCCCTTGTGAATAGTATGAAGACTATTAGATCTGTAGTTCTATTATTAAATATTTTTGTGGTAACAACTTCATTATTCTAAGGTCATTAACACACTTCCTCTGCTACTGTAAGTGATTGTGGGTTAAAGTAATTATTTTAGGCATCTACATTTTGTTGATCAACATCTAATCATAAATAGCTTGCAGTTTCTGGAGGTTGGAACAATAGCTATCAGAGAGTTATTATCCAGAAGACCAGTTTTCCCCCCTTACACTGGCTTCAACAAGCACCTCCATGCATGAAGCAGGGTTTAGTGTGGAAGTGCTGATGACTAAACCTTTGAATCTGAGCACCTAAAGACCAAAAGCCCTGAAGCACCATTGTGTTCCCTTAATGTGCATAAACACAGGTGCTATTTTTTCAGCAGATACCCCTGCATTGAGCCACATAGCTTGCTTGCCCTTTGCTGTAAGGTGCATCTTCCGGTGAGACATCAGCAAGGATCGAAGTACATTAGGCTATGTCACCGTGTCCTTTGGCTCCAACAGTTAATAAATAATTTACTCTTGTTTTAGGTTTATTTTGGTAGGTTGTAAATAGGTTTCAGTGTCAAATTTACCTCATTGACGTGATTCTCCAGTTCTTCTTGTTTAAAAGGGAGACATACTGTACTGATACATGAAAAAGTGAAAAGTATTTCTTCTCTGTGACCTTTAGATTTTTTTATATCTTATGATTTCTTGAATCTATATTTGTGTGGCAGCACCTTTTCCCTTATGTATTAGTTTCTTTGGGAACATTATGCAAATCAGTGCATAAGTCACTATTTCCACTACCATTTCTTGCATCAAGCCAAATAACTTGGAATGACTTGGTAAGGTCTAGTTCAATCTTCAGACATCCCAAAGAAGGCCAATGAGAATTTAGAGTGAGGTGCAAAGCACGCAGATTTTTGACACATCGTAATACTGTGACAGCATTTGAAATGACTATTAGTAATTTTGATCAAAATTCTATAGAATTTTTGTCATGTTTCTGACAAAGTCTCTTTCTCAATTTTTTTCTTCATTCTTTTTTTTTTTTTTTTTTTAATAATTATTTTAGCTATGGTAGAGCTCTCTTCATAGCTTGGTCCCACAGCCCTCACAAAACCATAGGATTTCTTCAGTAATGGTCCTCCACTTTCTTGCTTGCAGAAGTGCTATTGGAGTGTTTTAGCCATTTCTGGACAATACTATGCCATATAAGAGTAATGGAAAAATATTACAACATGAGAAAATTTCTCCTTCTTTGATGAAAGTGCTGTCCATCTAGAAGGAGAATGAATTTAAGACTTCAATATCAGACCTTAATCCCATCCTAATTCTTTCCTGTGCTGCTGCTGTTCTGGTTTTTGTTTTGTGGTTCTTTTTTTTTTTTTTTTTTTTTTCCCCAAATGAAAAACCAGTAGTGTTAATAGCTATGTGACAAAATGTAATCGCCCACCACTGAGTTAAGTTTTTATTAATAAGATTTGTAAAATGAGGTAATTTTATAAACTGGCTCTCCTCTGTACTTGCCCCACATTAAAAAACAGCAAACAAAAAGTTTTACTGTCACACTTGTCTCTTCTGCATTTTGAATAGTTTAATGCTTTTCCCTTGTGGACCCAAGGTGACCGCGTTTCTACTCTCTAATGTGCAGTAGTGCCACAGAACCCAGATCACTCTCCTTTTCACCATTTATTTCACATCTATTTCCTTTAAAGTTAAGGAGACTTCCAGTTTGTTTTTTGTTACTGTAGGTTTTAAGTTTATTGCATGTTATCAATAAACCTAATTTTTATTTTTATTTGTTATGACTTCTGCTGAGCCTGTTCCCTGCTTCTCTGAGGTCAGTGCTGACACCAGTGAGACAACTGGAGAAATAAGGTACTATTTGGTAGTTTATTGCTCTCTAAAAGGTGGTGTACTTTAAATTTTCATTATTTTGTTTTTCTTAACAAATAAAGCTTAAGCAAGTTATTAATGAGAAAAAGATTTGAGTAAAAAGAGAATGGTCAGAGGATATAATTCTTACCCATTCCAGTTTTACCAATGTTAGACCTCATGCAAATGTAATTTTTGCCACATTTTCAGCTGTTAAACTATGATTGAAAAAAATGTTATGCAGAGAAGCAAATAATGAACAGTAAAGCCAGATAAGCAATTTGTTTTACAATTTTCACTGTGTTTTTATTATTCAGGTACAATAAGAAGTCAAAATTAAAAGTTTCAATTTAAAAAACACCTCTTGTTCCTTCTCCCCCATCCCTGCCCCCAGTGGTAACAATTTTTCTGGGGGGGAAAAAATTAAGTCATATTTTCTAAACTATAAAGTATGAAGTTTTCTCTCATAACCAGCATAGTTTGTTTGAAGTCACATATGGTTGCACTTCTCTTGTGTAAATGTGCTTAGCACTTACTCAGCTTTGGAAGTGAGGTTCCAGTTTCATACCAATAAAACTGATCATTGTCCACTGGTGATTTTTAAAACGGACGCATTTCAGTTCAATTCATTTTGTTCTCTCCTTACTGCAGTCCAAATTTCCCCATTTTCCTCTCTTTACTCCTGAAAAGGGCATTAACGTGCTGCTTTGGCGACTGGTGTTGCTAGCTAAATAGAATCTCTGTTTTCTCAGTGAAATTGCCGAAGTTATAAAAATTAGAACAGCCATGTCAGTCTGGAAATAAATAGTCTGTATACTAGTATACTTCATCACTGGGGCAAAAATAAAGTAATTTTCCAAGGCAGTGAGCAGTAATCTTACTGCTGCCTTGACTGCAGCAGGGCTAAACGCCTTGATTTGGAAGTGGCAGTGAGCTGGAGTTGGTGGCTGGGGGCTACCTGCTGAGGTACATCTGTGCTGGGGTGCAGGGAGATCATCTCTCGCTGTGACTGGGCCTTTTAGATGCTCATTTTAAATGAGTTGGGTGCTGTGATGTTACTTCTCTGAGCCGTCTGCTAGCAAGGGTCCTCCCCAGCACCCTCCCACCTCAGGTAATTCCACCACTGACTTTAGAGGTTTTTCCACTTCTAAAGGGTGGCTCAGGCTTTCGGATCCTGAGTCCAGTTTTGAGTGCTTTTACTGACCATAGTGAGGACAGAAGGAGAATTTGAAGTGTACTGGGAGATTTCATAGCCTTAGAGATTTGTGCTGTGTCTTACAAAAATTATTATTGCAAACACTGGTTATTGTGCTCTTCCCAGAACAGGATGAACAGAGCTTATGGCTGAATGTCACTGTGAATGAAAAAATATATTAAAACAGTGCCTTTTTTTTTTTTTTTTTTTCCCCTTTCCTTATTTCCTGCATTCGTCCTTTGATTTGATTTTGGGGGTTTTTTTGGATTACAAATAATTTTGTTTGTTTTCATTGCCAATTTACAGAACAAAACTTTAAAACAGAGAGCAATTAAGAGACTAAATGTTTTTCTCTTGCTAGCTGGATAGTTATGTCTTGTCTGGCGGAACAGCAGTTGCAATGTGTATTTGTGTAGGAGGTTAAATCTGGTGTCAGTGGTTTGCAACTGACAGTTACAATATGTTCCTGTGGCAGTTACAGTGCCATTAAGAAAAAAAGGATTTTGCTCTAAGTGTCTCAGTAGGTTGGGGGGTGCATTTTAAACCTCTTCGTATGCAAAATACCGGGTACTAACATTATGTGTTAAAGTGGCTGAATGCCCCTCAGGAAAACAGTAACAATGAGTTCCAAAGACTGTTTATTATAAAGGGATTAAGAATGTTTAACTTGCTCCCATGTAAACTAGCTCCAGTCAGGAAACCTCAGAGTGGAATCCTACTGACTCAGGAGGCCAAATACTCCAACAGTGTAAGTCACAGTAAGAGCAGGGGTTTGCTCGGACCCCTATGATCTTGTTATGGGGCCCTCACATTTTCATAGGAGATTTTTGATTAAGATTGACCCTGATTTCTCCGAAGGGAAAAGTGTCTTTTCTCACACACACATTTGTTTTTGTTTGTACAGAACATTCAGCAAAAAGGTTCACAGGTGTAAATGGAGGGTGAAAAAGGAGAAGAAAATTTGCACCTCTGAGTGCTTCTCACCTGAAAATAAAACATACTGCTGCTAGTAGGCATCTTTATTACAGCAAGTTCTGACCTGAATGAACTGCGCTGGCATTAAAATGCATGAGAGGATCCAATGCTCTTCCAAATTGGGAATTGTAATTTTGTCTTTTTTTATGGGCCCTTTTTATATGGAAATCTCTCCTCTGTATTAACAGTTGCTGAAGTTGAGCCTTCTTCCAGAGTTGCCAGGTGGTAGTGAAGTAGCTGTTGTGGGGCTGGATCCAAAACAGTGAGCATGATGTGTGTACTTAACTTTGTCTTGGCTTCCAGTAGGGCAAATGCATCCCTAAACTTCCTGGAGAAAGCATGGGGAAAATGAAGAGGCCAAACAAAATTCATAGGAACTACATGAACAACTGTATTAACTGACATTAGGAAAGCTGAGGAAGGTGTCCGCCTTTTATCGTTATTGTCTTAGAGCTTTGGTACCTACTTCTAGGCTGCAGAGACACCTATGTCAGGTGAGGTCCATCACATGAAACTGCTATATATATTTTCTTCCTCTTTGAGGTCCATTTTATTTCTGTTGCAGTTAAAAGATCTTGCTCATAATCTTGAGAGAACACGATCCAGATTAAATTTCTAATAAGCACATTGTTACCGTAAGCCAAATTGTCTGCTGTCTAGGAATATGGAATAATTGTAATTACTACTGCTGCTTAGGACTGGGAGAGAAAGCTGGAGGTAGGGTAGAAG
Organism: Athene noctua; assembly: GCF_965140245.1. Lineage (NCBI taxonomy): Eukaryota > Metazoa > Chordata > Aves > Strigiformes > Strigidae > Athene > Athene noctua. Next base: position 101,163,674 of record NC_134037.1, on the reverse strand, counting down.
GAACACATATAAGGCATAGTGAATTGAAATTTCTACCCTGGAACCTCATACTAAGCTGTTTTTCATGCTAATAGTCCATATTATAAAAGACTTGATCAAGACTTTCAGCCTCCTATACTGTCTCAGTTGAACTCCCTGAACTACATTTGTCATTTAAAGTGAGAACAGGAACGTTTCAAGGAAGTAGACAACAAACCCAAGTCATAACATTGTTTGTATCATCTCCAGATGAGAAAGGGAATCAAGCAGAAGTAATACTTTTTATCTTCATATTTTCCTGTCAATGTGATTTTTTTGGATGCATAGACATTCCAAATTACAGTGGTTTCATATATATTATTTATATATATATAAAATTATATTTTTATATATACACGATCTTAAAGAATACAATAGAATAGAATAGAATAGAAATTATATATTTAAGATGTTGTAAATCATTGTAGTTTGAATAGACTTTTTTTTTTTTTCCTGGTTTGACAGTAAATTAGGGACAATAGGGATGTTTGCCTTCAACTCACTCCGTAAAAGCACCATTTGTCTCAACAAGTTCGTCAGGCAGTGTCTGTTGATTCATGATTTCAGTGAGATAATGGAAGAAACACCACAAACATATATACTAGATATATGCTAAGTTCGCTGGGAATTGCAAAATAGGCAAGGTAAAATAGAAAGCAAAACAGGAAATAAAACATGGAAATCCCCCATGGTGAAGCCAGGAATTCAGAGAAGGATAAGCATGTACTTGTTCACATGATAACGTAATGTACCAAGCCATGTGAGTGGTTAACATCTACAGTTATATGAGGAATAGATGTCGCTGTAGAGCTTTTATTTGTGATTTTGATTTTTATTCTATTGTGCATTTATGATGTTTGCTAGGGAGCCTAGACAAAAAGAAAATAAAGATGAGGTTTCCTCAGGAAGTGGCTTTTTCTTTCTCTCTTGTGGAGATTTTTTCCCTGCCCCATTTTGATACTGTATACAATGAAGCTTTGCTATTTGTTATTGAGGGAGAAAAAGATTAGTGAGTCAGAATAGTGGAAAAACTGAGGGTATTCTGTTTGGAGGCTGTATTGTCCTTTTAAAAGGAATGTGAGAAGGGAAATCCTAACCTCAATGAGGTCAATGACAAAATTATTACTGACTTAATTAGGATAAGGATAGTATCTTGCAGTTGGGAGCAGAGGTTGGGGGGGAGGGTGGGGCGGGAAGAGACAAGAGAGTCAGAGATTTTATACGTCCAGAGGGAATGAAAGACTATAAGAGAAAGAGATGACATTCACAGGGCCAGTGCTTATTTCTAATGAGATGAGTAAGTAGGAAGCATTTGAGTCACTACAGGTTTTCTATGCTTTTCAGATTGAAAATATATAGTCAGAACATATTACTATTCTTTCCCTAAGTGAACAGTGCTTAAAAAATACTGAAGAAACAAACACCTGATAAAACAAGCAGGAAAGATTGAGCTTTTTAGTTCAATTTTTGTTTTTGTAACCCTCATCCAGAAGACAAGCAATGGTAAAACTAGACATGGCAAGTATAATTGTAAGACATATTTTCTTCAGCCTTTAATTTGAACTGATCTTCCTCAAAAAAGCAAAAGAAGGTTTATTTACCAAGACTTGATAAAGATGTGGAGCAAGTGACATTAATTATAGATGATCTTTAACTTGTTATTGATGCCTTCAGGAATCAGGTCTTCCTGGGTGAGTGACAGGCCAGCTAGTTTAGAATAATCTGGTAACAAATCATCATTTCTGTTTTTACAAAACTTCTGGAGATTCTCTATTAGAAATATTCCAAAATATCAAAAAGAAAACATAAATGATCTGGAGAGCTTCTCACCTTACTTTCTTAGGATTTTCAGGTACAGATTATGAAGATGTGCTGATTAGGGGTGTTCTCTCTTAGCAGTATGTCACTTGTTACCATTCATTTTCTAGATTGATGGTTTTACAATAGAAACTCCTTTCTAGAAGGATATTCAGAACAGTTACTGAAATTCAGTTATATTCCTTTTGCCTTTTACTGAATGGGAAAATCCTATTTGTGTGCAGACTAAGAGTTTCTTCTGGTTAACAAAAGCAAGCCACACCCTTTGACTATGTGTTTATCAGTATTTTTAAATTATGGTACCGTGTCATATTATTGAATACTTCCTCTTAGGCTTTTACTTAAAGTAAAGCACATTTTAATCTTTTCTCTAATTCTGATTTGTTCTTCATTCTTTCCAAACGTATATAAAATAGAGGGTTTCATGGGGAACAATTATGTTTTGCTGCAATTAAGTTCTCGTTAATTAAATTATTTTTGTCCACACTTTAAGACAGTGCCCTTTCCAGCCAAAAGGAGTGTGTTTATGGCTTCAGTACTGCATGATATACAACCAAACTAAAAATGGTATATACCATTCTTATTTACTGCAATAAAAGACAATATACACTGACATAGTTACTTTCTCAGTTTAAAAGTTATGTCTTTGAGTTTTCTCAGGAAAACACAGAAATGTTTCAGAAATCATTGTATACAGTAGCACTGATTGTTTTTCTTGGATAAGAAGAATAAGCATAAGCAGCTTGTGAATAAATAGCAAGAAGTTCTAATTCCTGGTGTTTATTAATTCCTATGCTATTTGCCCCTGATGTAAGGCCCAGGAAAAAATAATTATAACTTAAGTGCACAAACCTGCTGAGTTACTGAGCCATTTTACCTTTGCTTCTCAAAACAAAATACAGTAAAGCACAAAGAAGTGGTTTAAGGAATTTCTGCATTAAATTACCATTTTGAACTCATAACCTCTGAAAACTGTACCATCTCTCAAATAAAAACAAAAGCAGTAATTTCTTTTTTTCTGTGAGTTTTTTTGTCATACAAAGACAGAATCAAAAAGGTATAAACTTTTACATGACATTGTCTCTAAGAACAATCAGTAGAAAGTCTTAAGAAGTTTAATCAAATTGGCACAAAACTTTGTTTTAATGACATAAGTAAGATTATAGCAAGTCAAACACTCTGGATGTTTCAGAAAAAACGTGCTAACCAGTAAACCTATTAAGATAGGCTTTACCTAAATGCTGTTCTCTTAAGATGATAGTAGTAAATGACTCCTTTGTAGGATGGCCATTTCAAAAAAAATGTTCTGACACTCCATATATAATGATAATGAACTGTTAGAAAACTTCATGCTCACCATAAAGTTTGGATAAATGTTTAGACCTTCAGTTAGCCATTCATGTTATATTACCTGTTTTAGACAGGAATATACAGGAAGTGTTTATGTTTTGTTTGTAATTGTTTCTGTAAAATGCACGCTGCTGTATCTGCACTATAGTTTTGGAACCCTTTTCCTCCTGTTTCTGATCTATGTGGGAATGCATGTGAGGTGGAAGAGTTGCTGTGAGCTACCTTACAGATGCACACAGAGATCTGGATCTCGGTTCTGAGCCTATCACTTGGGTCAGGCTATTGTGTAAGCACTGTCATTGTTTTATTGAACACTGTAAGAGAAACGTAGACACAGGGCTATCCAGATGTATAAGCTGTGCACATCTAAACCTGAAATTGTATAATTTGTGAACATATCTTTGTGGAACAGAAAATCTAACTTCAAAAAAAATCTATGACAAAAAGTGGATACAACTGTCTTAGGATGTGGCCTAAGTACCAATGATGCTGTTGGACAAATATTTTTTAAAAAATCAGCAAATTACTCATAAAAATATAAAGAGGAAATACTCGGAGAGAATTTCTGTGTTATTGCTGTGAAACAGAGAGCAGAATTCCTCCTAAAATATGTCTTTCTACAAATATAATATCATTTGGAAGTTTTTCATTCTTTTATTTACTGTTCTGTCCATTCTATGTGGTCTTGTCATATTAATTTATAAAATACAAGGAAAATCTTAATGTGTATACCCACAGCAATGTGGTATCTTAGTCTGTCAGTGTCCTACATGTCAGGCTCCTCTGAGGCGGATTCCTCTATTTTTTGCTGCTTTCTGGAAACTCTGCTTTTTGCTGCTGGATCACTGATTGCTGCTTTGGGTATTTTTCTAGCAGTAATTGAATTCTAAATACGTTGTGGACTTGCCCACTATCACAGAGCAAAATCTAAGCTCACTGTCTGTAAGCAGCTTAAGAAATGAATGTTAGCTTATTTTCCTGACATAGGTTTATATTATTGCTATACTACTTTTGCATTATTTTTGTGCTCAAGGAAAAATTACCTTTTAGATGATGTTTGTGGATTGTCTGATAAGGCATGAATTTGTGCTGCAACCTTTTCCAGTTAGTACAAAGGTAATAGTATGGCTTTTTACTGTCTCATTGGTTACCTGTTTTCATGGAATTTGTAGTTACTGTGCTTCTGTCAAAGTTGATCAAACTGGCTAATAAGTTCAGAAGTAGTTGACAAGTAAGTGTTCAGTGTGAATAGATGTATCGTGCTTCCACCATGAAGGGACTGAAAATTAAAATCCTGAATACAGCCTTTGGACAAGCTACAGGAAACTAGGAAATACTGGGAATGTATCAATTCATCTCAGTGCAGTTATTTTCTTAATGAAAAAATTTTCAGAATAACAGTTTTATTATACTATACTGTATGATATTACTAGGACAGAATCCTACAAACATCAGCACAGAAGAAACTTCAGTGACATAAATATTCTCAGTCAGTTTAATAGAAGAATGTAGGTGCACATATATTTGAAACTTATAAAGCTTGCCTTTTGTGAGTACCATCATCTACTAGACATAATTTAAAACAACACAAATCTGACAAAACTTTTGTATATTACAATAGTTAGGAAAATATTTAATTTATCTGAAAATTAACTTTTTCTTCTTCAGCTTTACATTAATTGATACACCTAGTTTGTATGAGAGAAGTGAATTTCTTCTGGAAAATAGCTTTTACATAGCTTTAAGATATATTCTGGAAGCATTTGAAGATTTGTATTTTATTTTATAATGTTCTCTCAAATACATTAAAAATCAAATAATTTTTAAAATAGATTTAGTTTTTTTAATGTTACCTTCTTTCCTCTTTCCTGTTTCCCCTTCACTAGACAAAAGAGAAATTATTGTAATAACTAAACAAAGACTCCAATATAAACAGGTATATAAAGATGTATAGAAAGATTCACCACCATTTGTTTCGTTATATTTTAAGTAAAAATATTAGATTACAGAACATTTCTAATATGAGAGATAAGCTCTATATTCTGAATTCTGAAGACCCTGCCTTCTTCAATCCGATTTGAATGCAAAACATATTGTTAGCAGAAACTCTGATATATACTCATAAACTAGGGGTATGACTGAGAGAAAAATCAAGCAACAGAAAAACTGCTGAATTCATGTCTCCTGATAGACTTGGCTCTTCAGTTTTCATTAACACTGTGAAATGGACTCTAGTCTTCTATCTTCCCCGTCTAATGGAATTTCAATACAGTACGTTGGACGGCTGTGCTTTTTTTTCCTTAGAGCACCAAATTCAGTTCATGACCCATTTTCCAAGCTCATTTTTTGTTTACGTCTTTATTCCACTTCCAGTTGCATTTCCATACTCTATTCTAAGGAGATTTATGACTTCTGTTTTATAACTTTAACTTCCCTTTGCATTTTAGGAATCAGTTTTAAGGGGAGAACGTACTATGAGAGGCAGATAAGAAAGTTTTCTTCCAGTGGGGAGGGATTTCCAAATTTAGCCTCTAGACCCACTAGAGTGAGTGCAAATCTCTACTTCATGAACATATTGAGACCAGGTGTGAGTCTGATCCTTCCTCTCTTGTGGGTCATGGAAGTTTCTATTCACTGTTTGAACTCGCACAATGGTTGTCATCAAACTATTACTCCTCATTATTTTAGAGACCAGTCATTATCCAGACTGAAAAACTTCAGATTTCTAGCTTGCCCAGCAATACAGCTAAGTGATAACATTGCTGTCATATAACACTAGTAAAATTTATGTGGCTGTTCTCAGAGATAACAATAAATAGCAACCTCTTTGTAGTGGCATGTGCTCTACTTGATGTGGAGTTTCCAATTTCCCCTTCAAAACCAACAATGCAGCCTTCAGGTACTTCTGAAGAAGTTGTGTTAGGCATGGGATGGGTTTTAGAGACATCAGTACAATAGAAAAGAGAGTCATTAACACAACATAAATTTTAATTTTTTTTAGAAACAGATGAAATAGTGAGCTTCTCTGGTCATGTGCTTTTCCCTGGAACATCACAGAAATAATATATTAAAATACTGGGGGGGGGAATTTTGGATACCTTTTTGTGCTGTGCTAGAGGAAAGCCCCAAGACTTTCCTTTTCATCCCACTTCAGGACCTTGGTCAGGATTTAACATTTATGGGTTTGCTAGAACTTCCTTTATTGGACCTTCTATATAGTAATTTAACAGTATTAGATTAACATAGCCTGCAGCTAGGAGCAATCATTATCCTTATGCACTGTAACATATTATAGGTACACTACAACTAAGTAAAGGAATTTACCTCATTGTTTAGTTCCTAGATAGCCACAGGTTTATGATTAATTTCAGCATTACTAATTTCACTGAAATGAGAGCTTTAGAATAAATACAAGGCAGAAATCAACACAGTGCATCAAGCAGTGTGTAAATAAACTCTCTCAGTTTTTTCAGAATTACCTTCTTTCTCCCTAGCTCTCCTCAGTGGATGTCTAAAGCTGATAAATGCAAGGAACACATGAACAATATTCTCTATATTCCTATCTGGAATAGGCTGTTCCATAACTGCCAGTGTCTTTCAAAGAATACTTTTTTTTTTTTTTTAAAAAAAGGGGTGAGGGGAATGTGCATCTTTTTGCACAACAGATAGATTAAAAAAAAGGAAATATACTTTACCTTGAAAGAGCTTCTATAACATAAGAACAAACCTTTGATTGCTCTGGTACATTTATTTTAAAGTTTTGAGAATTTTGCTTAGTGTTTTACACCTCTGACTTTCAAAACATTTTTGTTACTAAAATTCATTAACCAAATGTCATTAAACTCTTGCTTTTGGAAAGTATGTTCTTGACATTCTGCTGAAGGAAAAACTTACAGTAGAGTTTTCCTGTTAAGCTTGTTCCTTGTTAACCCTTATCAAGAAATTTTATGAACGTCATGTAGTAACCTTATGTTTGTGAGAGGGACTTTGCTATTACTGCACAATCTTCCTCTGTCTAGATTTTTCTTCTGTTTAAAAACGACAGAAGATAGATTTTTCTGTCAAAAGTACATATCAATCCTTTGTTCTTCATAACAAGTAATTTCATGGACATCTTTAAAAATAACCACCACAATTGCTCACAACTTCTGAGGGATGAAAGCATTTGTTCCTTTTCAAATTGTTTACGGTTGCATCTCACAGCTGTTAAAACCACAGTACTTTTATTGAATGGAAATATCTTGTCAGCTCAAAAAAGTCTAACAGCTAAAGAGACTTAATTAACTTTTTTTTAGCCCAAAGTTTCCTTTAGAATCTTAAACACTGCCAAGTATTTGCCAAGGTCACCTATCACTTTCTCCTATCAGTCACTTGGGAGCAATCAGTATGTTGAATGGAACAGGCTGTAAAAAGCCAAGGTGCAGATATGTGCTGCAGATTTGTTTTAAGGTCAGGTTCAGTGACAACTAGTCCTGCGAGGTTCAGGCCACAGCAGAATATCTTTGGTTCTGAAGAGGTTGTTTTTTTTTTTTTCTTGTCATCATTTTTGGGGTTTATGACTCCAAATTGCAATTTGAGATTTTTGCTGTAAAGAATGGCAAAACTTTTGCCACTTGGGCATTAATTTCATAGATACAGGCCATTGTAAATTTCTAGCTGTTTAAGCAATGAAGAAAAAAATTGTCTTTCTTTGGCTTTCGATTCTCTTAGAAAACAAACTTACAGGGACGGAACATAGTATCTGTGAATGTCAGGTGTTTCATTGCATGTTTCTGTTTTGATGCTTTTCTGGAGGATTCCTAATGTAGGAAAGCAGAGTTTGTATTTTGTCTCAGCAGCCAATACCTGAATTATCAGTCACAGCAGATAGCACCAGGCATGGAAGGTAGACATGGCCCTTATTTCAGAGTCTCACCACAGTAAAGCCTGTTTCAAAATTCCCTTTTCTTTCGAAAGGACATCAGGCTTTTTATCTTCTACGATAATTGTCTTCACTTTCAGGTATACTGAGACAGAAAGCTTTGAAGTGAGACTAGAACTGTGAGAAGTAGGTAAATTCCAGATGACATCTGGATCTCATTTACATAAGAAATAAAATATTGTGAAGAGACAGATTGAAAAAATAATCTGTCACATAGCCAGAGACTGAAATGCTTGAAGGGAATAAAAGGAGTACCATATTTTGAGCTAGCTAACTTTATCCCTCTCCAATGGCCATTTACTCTGATACTGCTTTCAGATTTTGTGGAGCAAACATGTTCCTCTGCAAGTGTTACGTGTTCAAGAGATTCAGAGTTGTCTCTGTGTCTGTGGAAATAATTATGGTTTTTGACCTCAGTCATGGCAGGCACAGCATGTTCTGCACTCCCAGTAGACTCAGCACTTTGCAGTATCAGGCTCTTTAATGATATGCCTTTGCATCTTGGCATAACTTCTTACTAAATGTGACTATCCAGCGGTACATTGGATGTCACAATCATCAGCCAGTCAGTGTGCTCTGACTGCAGGGACTGAATACTGGCTAGTTGAAAATTTCTGCTTTAAAACTATTCAGTCAAAGGATAGTTTCAATAATGTTTAGGGTGAGAACTCCCTGCTGTTCCATAGTTGGAGTGCACCTTATTTTGCTTGTGAGCTGATCTAACATATGCCATATGGACAAAAAAAAAAAAAAATCTACATTCATAGATGAGCTTTTGTCCTTTCAGGCTAGGTTTTACCATTTCAGTATGTCATATCCAGTAATTACATTTACTACTTGTAATCAAAGCAATTTAATTGTACTTGAACAAATAGAGAAGTACTATTATCACATTCCTCTTGGATTTAGACTTTCAAATTACGGCGATATTTTTCTAATGAAAACAATAATTCTGAAGTTGTCCCATAAACTAAGAATGTTTAATTATTTCCTCAGACCTTCCCCTTTTAGAATAAAACCTTTTTAAAAAGTTAAGATCGGTAAGAAGTCCGATGTCTGTAGCTGCTAGTTGGTACTAAAACTAACCTTTGTGCACTATTTTCATGTCATTCGGTGGATCTTCTAGTATAAGTAATGTGGAACAAATAAGTTTCTGGATTTTATTTGCTTTAATAGCAGTTTATACTAAATGTTACTAGAGGAATCAAAAAAAGTAATGATGATCAATTTGCTGAACTGTTAATAACACTGAAGTCTTTAAAATATTCCTGTATGTTTGGAATTCACATGCAGAGCTCCACTGAGCATTTGCTTAGAGCCATTCATGCTCCTTCTCTGCAGAGTGCGCACACTAACTGCTTGAGACAAACTTTTGCTTGTTTGGAAGCTTGCCTCTATTCCCAAATAAATATTTATACTGGCAGTTACCCCATTTGTTTACCAGCCATTCACAGATTGGACTGCATTTGGAGAATTAATTGCCTTACAGAAAGATGCTGTTTATTCTTTGACAGCATGTTTCTGCATTGCCCCTCTAGATGGCATTTCTAAAAACAATTCCACATGGAAACATGCAAGATATTTCTGTATTCCCCAATAGCTTTAAAAATAAATACCTCTGCATGATTCACAGGGACCTCTGTGTGCACCTCTGAGTTAACCTGAGCTATAAATGCTTTATAAATAAAGTATGCTGAAACAGTAGATACACTTTTTCCCACTGATTGTCTTACCTGTTTGTCTTTCTTTTCTTTTTTTATTTTTTTTCTTTAATTGTTCTCAGATATGTTAAAAGAATGCTTACGCAGAATTAGATGATGCTTGGATCAAAATATCTTATGTGGCTTCCTAGTGGTTTGGGTTTTTTTTTATCTTTACAAGAAACTTGTAATCAGAAGATATTCATGAATCAATCCTCAGTCGACAAACTGCAAATCTCAGTGTAATGTACCTGAATATTTGACTCTGTGCTTTAAGGTAAAACATCCTCTTAGTTATAGAAGCATGACTTGTTCAAACCTGCAGGAGCCAGAGCATGGAAATGAAAGCTTTCTCATGGTGTGGAACAATAGAGAAATGCTACAGCCATTACTGTAGCCCACAGGCTACAGGAGATGAGACCTACTCCTATTCCTGTCCCATGCATTCTGTGCTACTAGATGCAAAATATAAGTCAGCCCTCCATGGCTTATCTCGTGATTGAATTGAGTAAAATAATTTTGACACATTTCCCACCTAGATTTTAAACATGCTGTAAAGTCTTTGGCTTTCTCAATCTGTTACAACATCATCACTTGTTAATAATTTCCTTAAATTTCCTGTTAAAAATAAAATAATGAGAGAGTTGGCTTTGGCATCTGTGCTCATATATTTTGCCCATAAGGAATTTTTTTAGATGGATATCCCATTCCTATCAAGGTAACACGATCAACCCTGGGTTTTTTGTTCATGAAATGCTAGATAACCTTTGGTGGTTTTCCTAAATAGTTACTCAACAGAAATGACTGTTACTTATCAAGATGTTTCATGCCTCTTAAATACCATAGTAGTGTTTTAGAGAGCTTTTAATGAACAGTGTCATAAAATGTGGCATCTTTTCTCAGCAGAAGATAACAGTCCAAATTGCAATATTGCCCAATAAGGCTGTAAGCTGCTGGCAGTGTTCAGCTTCTCTGCTAGAATGAAGGAAGTCTGAAAGGGCATCTGTTATAACATGAAGCAACACCTCCTTGATTTAGTAGCCTTGTAGTTAACGGAGTTAACAGATGCATGAATACTTCTCAACTGACCCAAGCTGAGAAACACCGAGTTAAAACTCATAATGTGAGCTTCAGTCAACCTTGAATCATGGCATTTTATGAAAAAGTGATGTAAAATATAATCTGTATCTTTCAACAAAGCTCAGTGAAAGAGAAGCTGATTAATGGGTTATGAGAAGAGTATGAGCATGCTTGGATTGCTTTTATAGTACTAATAATGTAGTTATGAAAGTCTTTTCTTTTGACTTGTTTGAGGCTAAACAACCCTTAGCAGACTAGCTGAGGAAATTGTGTGGAGACTTATTCTTCCAGTAAAGCTTTTCAGGATTGGGACCTTGTGCTGTATGAGAGCAGAATGTGATGTAGGAAGACTTAAGCTATTTCCATTGAATTATTACCTTCTGGGAGTAGGAGGCATCAGGGTTCTACATGTGAGTCCTGGTCTATTTCTGAGAAAAAGGAAACACACATTGCCTGAGAAACAACAGCAACAAGCAAATTGCTTTATGAAATAGCAAGAGGGGCAAGGAAGATGTTAGGTATTATTGGGTTTTCTTATGAGATCTGCTGTCTTGGGTTGTCTTTGGATTTAACAGGGAGGGAAGAAAACTTTTTGGAGAACAGACCAGTGCTAATGTTCAGTTATGAATTATTTTGTTACTCCGCTGTGATGGCTGGTTTATCCTAAATAATCAGGCAGTACTTTTTGACACAGTCCTGTGATTTTTTTTTCTCCTGATTACTTTCTAGAGTTTACACAGTAATTTAATTATATTCTCTACATATTTTCCTAAAATAAAATATCTAGTAAAATGACAAAATTACTTACAAAGGATGTGATCGGTTTTGATTTTGTTTTGGTGTGTTTGGGTTTTTTTTTTCCAGAAAGAGTTACTGTTGTCCTAACTATTCACAAAATTTAACAAAAGCTCGGCATTTGAGTCCTTATCACTTTCTGCTTTTGTAAATATTCTTATTTGTAAATGCAAAATTCCAGCATTACAGAGATGGTATCATTTTGTCTACCAAAGTTTGTTTTTGTGTGAATGGTTACTTCATTTTGAATATGAAGTGCTTGTCAGAAAACTAGGTATTTTTCACAGTCATAGACATCACAAAGATTTAAGAAGTGATAGTTTTGTAAACACCCACTGCTTTATGTATACCTTGTTTTGCCCCATGCCTTGCCATAAAAGAAAGTGTTCCTTCCAAAGGAATATTTTTCCCTTATCTTTCCAGGCCTGTAAAAGTAACCCCAGAGATATTTTAAAGATTATAGTACATCCTACTGCACACTTTAAATGCAGTTAACAGATGGCATGCTATCTGTTACAGTGAATTGGCTGTACGTGCTATACCATTTGAGCTTCTTGCAAATGGATCACTTTCATGGACAGAGTAAGTAGTAAAGGGTAGCTCTGTGAATATACTCAGATCACTGGAATGAATAACTTACTAGGGGTGTAAGAAAACGAAGCACATCAAAGCAAAATCATACCTGGTGGTTTTTCACTATGGCAAATATTAGCGATTAAGAGCTAAAATAGAAAGCCTCATTAGTAGGCTTCATCATCAATATTTCTTGACCAAAACTGAATATGATGTAAATTTTCCTTTTGGTACTCAAAACAGAAAATAGGGAGGGTGATAAAACCTGTTGACTTCATTACCACTAACTGCTAATGACGGTGATTTAAAAAAGGATATCAATCTGGTATTCACTTCAAGGCAGCAAGAACAGAAGTGAGGGAGTAGTGCACACTAAATAACCCTTTTTGAGTAAGTTGCTGCTTAGTGTCCAGGAAGTTTTATTCAAGAATTTCAGTGTTGCTCAATGGGATTCACCCCACAGCCTGAGCAATAACCTGCCAGGAATGATGGAACAGATTTGGGGATCACGGGAAAAAAAAAAAAGAATGCAGGGAAATATAAAATAAGGGAATGACCTGAATCTTTAATAGGCACAGAATTCTATTCTCAGGATGTTCTAAGAAGTATTTAAGGGTTAATTGGAACTAGCTATCACTTTGTCACTTACGAGAACAGTCAGAAGGAGAGTTCTTGTTTTCTCATCAATGCAACTAGAAATTTCAGCAGTCCTTTGTAGGCTTGGTTGTTTATCAACATCATGAAAATACCCCTCACATCCTCCTCCCCCTCCTGAGCCAGCATTCCTGATATGCTCTTTATACTCCAAATGCCTCTGCTGAATCCCAGGCAATCTGAAACCAACCGAAAAACTTACATTCACTGCAGGATTGTAGGGGGATTTGGATCAGGCCCAGCAACAAGAACATTGCAAATTAAGAATGATGTGGAAAAGTGGGTGTCATGACAGAAATATGTGCGTGGGCGCTTGTGTAAAACCTGTACACAATATGCTAGTGCTGTGCTTTTCCAACTTTTATTTATTTTAGCTACTTATTTCAAAAGAATGCAATTAGGACCTTTAATATAAATTTTATTCCTATTTTCATAAAAAAGTAAACAGGGCGAATCTGTATGAAGATATTTTTTCTCTTATTCTGCAAAAACAGGCAGAATTTGACAGCAGGGAACAATTTGATTGAAGCACTCTTGAGACACCCACAGGAACATAATCTTCCTTTTGAGAGAAAAACTAAAGTACAGAACTGAGCTGTGCCATTTGAGAAGGATTCATACTGAATTGTTCAGTGCATGCTATGTATAATTAGTGCACACTGGCCGAGTGATTATTTACACAATAAATCAAGATTTGGTCAAACAAATCTCTCTTCGTGTCACCAATATACTTTGCTGGCTGCGTTTTTCTGGCTTCATCCTAAAATCCCCCCTCCCCGTACCTCCTGTTTTCTTTTTTCTGCAAGGACTTCCAAATGCCTCTCCATGTGTGCTGACAGCACAAGGCATTCATTACTGGGAGACTCACTGTCGAGACAATAAAACTATGCAGGGCAGGATTGCATTGTCACTATCTTCTTCAGAGCCTGCCTTCAATATGGGAAATGTTCTCTAAAATAGCTTCTACCCTGGCTTCCCTCAGGTTGTTGTGACCTTTTGTTTTTGTGCAACTGGAGCTTCATTAGTTTGTTGCTGCATGCACAATTTCCAACGGCCGCTTTGAAGACATGTTAATTATAGTAATAATTTCCAACTCATTTACTAGTCATTGCCTATTTTCTTGCAGGGCAAAAGTGGAAATAAGATCTTGCCCAAACCACTCCTCATTGAACAGTAATGCCTTAAGTCAAATCTCTATCTGGAATTTTTTTCTCTAGTAAATTTTGCCAGAAGCCGTCGTTTTTCCAAGGTCTGTGCAAGTAACTGCATAATGCAAACACTAATACTCTAGATCACTTCACACGTTAGTAATAGGGGAAGCATTTAGCCATCAGAGGAAAAAAAAAAATCTATTAGATAGAACACTTCATTTACTGAAAGCTAAATAAGCGGTTATTCTGTGGAAGTCTGCAGTTACAGTGCTTTTCCTTTAAGCTTGTGAACAAGCCTTTGGGCTGCACTGCTTATTTGATCATCATAACCATCAGTAGCTTCACTGTAGAAACTCCAACAAGAACTCCCTGTTTTGGAGCTTGATTCTGCGAGGAACGGACCTGGAAAGTATTTTATGTCTACAGTTTCTGGCAAAGGCATTTTCTACTGGCCTAGGTCTTTGGCCAGGATCTATCAAGAAAAATATAGGTATCTTTTCAAAAGGAGCCAAATATAGTAATGTGTGAACATAATTGGTAAATGCACACTGCTGTCCATTTGCACATGCAAATTTGCTAATGTAAATACAGACTTGCATGCGTATTCATTATTTTACGGACTCAGTCTTGGTACCTGCTTGAATTTAGCCCACGGGGTTATTAGTTTCTCCAATTGAATCATGTATTTTGACTAGATGCAACCAGAAGGTATGAATTATGGTTCAGTTTTGGTGTATTTCTAGAAGTGTGCTCATTGAAGCAATGTACAGAGGAGAAATCCCCTTCTCGCAGGTGATCTAAGGGAAAGGAAAGTAAGCATGTGTCATCAGCCACTCCCTCCTGCTCTTGTACATGGCTGCAAATGAAGCCTTAGCTATGTATTTCCTGTGGCCACCCTTTTTGCTGATGATTGTTGTCTCAAGCTGCGGAACAGCTGATCTTCAGTGTAAGCTGCTGGTGCGCAGTGATCTATTTGAAATGTTGAATGAAGTAGTGTACCAGCTATTGAGTAATTTTGCTCATATTTTATGTTTGCTTTGTCCCCTGTACTGGCTGGAATGGGAACAGTCGTGTTAACAATGTGATAGCAAGTTAGTCATATGGTGATATTTAAAGTTTTACTGCCAAAGGTGACCACATTGGGAATGTTTGATTCTAATGGTGGCAACCGTGTTGCTGGGAGATGGGGAGATTCCTTCTTCAGCTAAGATGATGTTACCGTGCTTATGCATCAGGTGCTTGGGCAGTTTCAGTCTGGGAAAGGACGTCATGTTTAAAAAGCGCAAGTGCTCTGAACGTTGGTGGAGGGGGAGGAACCATGGCTTTGGAGTGCCTCCAGCAGGAGCCCACTGCAGCCACGACTTTGACACTGTGCAGGTCCTGCACTTAGTAGAGTACAGCGTTTATTTAGGCACTCTCTCAAACGAAAGGGAAATGCTCAATGAGGCAGATCATATATTATACATTTCAGTAACAGCTCATTCGTCACAGACCTAGTAACTGAAGGAATGGTACAGCTTTCTTTAAAAATGGAGGTTATTGTAATAATTAAAAAAAAATAATTCTTTCCACTAATGCACAAATGAATCCTCAACATCTTGAAGTCTGATTAGTTACTTGCCTGAATACTTTTTTTTTTTTAATTAAAAGCAGAACTCACATTGAGTAAAGGAATCTCTAACACTTCCTGGCTTAACCGTGTCAGAAGTTTTTCAAATACTGTATTCTTCTGTGAGATTTAGAAGTTTCTACTTTTTGATCTTGAGAAAATACTGCAGAGGGCTTTAGTAACAGTTACTAAAAGCCAGCATTGATTTTTATCTAAAATTTTCAAGAGGATTATAACCACTTGTTATTTTTATTTGAGTCGTGGGTCAAAATATTGTTTGTGAGCAGAGGGACAAACACGCACAAAAGACAAGTTTTAAAAGGATAATATTTTGTCTCAAGTAAAAATTATTGTGGATGTTCCGATTTTATAGAGTTTATAAGTATTTATAAAATTGTTAATTGTACCATACCAAATTTCTTGCCATTTCAAGTACAGTTTTTTTGTTTGGTTTCTTTCTACATGGCTATCTGCTCTTTGGAACCTGAAAGAGAATCCAGATCTTCCTTTTCTATATCTCTAAAAGTGAGTTAACATTAGCACAAAGTGTGTGATGGCACAGCTAGGCCTCAGTGGGTGCAGGGTAAAGATTGCTTTTGGTGAACTGCAGATTAGAGTTGTGTAGACCCAACTTCTGTGGATGATACCAGTGACATTTGTTGATGCACAGACCACTGCCCAAAGTGATGCCTCTACATCTGTGGGCAGATCAGTGCAGAGATGGTGGAGAAATTTTTTGAAGAGTGGAAGGAGGACGCTTGCAGGAGTGGGAGAAGAGGTTGTGTTTGTGCACAGGTGGCCCAGCGCCCACCATCTCCATGGCTATAGTACTGCAGAGGAGAACAAACATAAATACACAAGCTAGTTTCTGTCAGACCAGTTCTAAAAACCTGTATTTCAAATTTTAGTCATATATATATATATATATATATAGTAGAGGGGAAGGGGGAGATTGTTCGTTATCTAGCATAACTCCATGAGAATGTATTTGCTGATGTGACCCAAGGCGTGTATGTGAATACACTCCTTTGTTACCAGGAAATAGTTTTCAGTGTTTTCTTTGATCATAATTCACTCATATTAAATCGCATCATAAGTGCATAGTCATTTGGAATCTGATGGCAATATGCTGTCAATCGCTTTAGAGTACTGTCCCTTGGGAACACCAAATGGGGTGCTTGTTGCCTTGTTTCTTCAAATAACAGAGTTGCAGACATGGACAGAATATTAAATGTATCTTTTTTTTTTTTCTGTGTAAAAAATACAGAGTATTTCATTGCTATCTTGGAAGAAAACAGTCTGTGCAGATGATATAAATGTCTGTAATCACAGAAATAAGTTCCCACCTGTAGTAAAATTCTGACACAGCTGTGCTAATCTGTACAATTTGACATGGGACCGATTTCAGTTTGCTACATAGCTAAAAAAAGAAACCAGGTGAACCAACTGAATGCTGACATTTGAGTAGGAGCAATAAATCAAACTGGTGGGTGGGGGAAAGGAATGTTCCTTTCTTCAGAAAGAAGCCTGCTTTTTTCCGTGTGAAAATGAAATGCGTTTGCCAAGGGTGGCTCACTTACACTCCATATCATTACATATTAAAGAAAAGATTCACAGAATCACAGAATCAACTAGGTTAGAAAGGACCTTGAAGATCATCTAGTCCAACCATTAACCTAGCACTGACAGTTCCCAACTAGGGCAGATCCCTCAGCGCTATGTCAACCTGACTCTTAAACACCTCCAGGTATGGGGACTCCACCACCTCCCTGGGCAGCCTATTCCAACGCCTAACAACCCGTTCTGTAAAGAAATACTTCCTGATATCTAGTCTAAACCTTCTCTGGTGCAACTTGAGGCCATTCCCTATTGTCCTATTGCTTGTTACTTGGTTAAAGAGACTCATCCCCAGCTCTCTGCAGCCTCCTTTCAGGTAGCTGTAGAGGGCGATGAGGTCTCCCCTCAGCCTCCTCTTCTCCAGACTAAACACCCCCAGTTCCCTCAGCTGCTCCTCGTACGACCTGTGCTCCAGACCCTGCACCAGCTCCGTTGCCCTTCTCTGGACACGCTCGAGTCATTCAATGTCCTTTTTGTAGTGAGGGGCCCAAAACTGAACACAGGAATCGAGGTGCGGCCTCACCAGTGCCGAGTACAGGGGTAAGATCCCTTCCCTGTCCCTGCTGGCCACGCTATTGCTGACACAAGCCAGGATGCCATTGGCCTTCTTGGTCACCTGGGCACACTGCTGGCTCCTGTTCAGCCAGCTGTCAATCAACACCCTCAGGTCCCTCTCTGACTGGCAGCTCTCCAGCCACTCCTCCCCAAGCCTGTAGCGCAGCTGGGGGTTGTTGTGGCCCAAGGGCAGCCCCCAGCATTTGGCCTTATTGAACAACAACAAAAAAATAGAGCCTGTTAGATATGCTCAGTAGTTTACCAGTGTCACAAATATAAAATTCATTAGAAGCACAACTTGGAAATATTTAGCACAATAATTGTATTTTTTTCTCTGTTGTGCCAGTAATATCTACACTTGTATTCCTGTCACAGGTATCCTTTGGTATCTATGTTTGTCAGTAGGAATTTCCTATTGCAAACTGAATTGGTCAGTATTCTCAAAAGTAATTGTTAACTGGGAGATATCCCTAGGTCACCATTAATTTCATCCATGTTTGCTTCTGGCATGAAAGAAAGCATCATCAGTGTGGTGAGATATTGTTGCTCTAGGAAACTTGCACAGATTAGGTTTAAGAGTGAGGGTCAAAAAGCTGTAAGAATTTTGAACTGATTAGCATAGCACAAGCTTTTCATAGTGGCTAATAAAGGAATCCGCATTGTATAACAAATGATTTGTTGCTTTTGGAGGATTTTGATAATAAGGTTTCTGTTTGTGTCCCACCCTGTGAGGTCTTTGTTCAGTTATTTATTACTGGGCTAAGGATTACTTCTGTAAACCTGTAATGATTGTCCAGTTTGTTCTTGGGGAAGTAATTCTGTCATGGTCAGAGGGAAGGGGAGACTCAAACATTTTTTTCTTGAGCAGATGAGTTCTTCGTTAGGCCTATGTAGTGCGTACAGGTAGTACCTCTTGTTGTTTTCCTCACAATTCTTACCTCTCGTTCACTAGGAGCTACAGTTAGGGATGAACACTTTCCATCATCTGGTGTAAGAAGTGCCATCTTAAAATTTTAGGCTTTTAGCTTGAATATGTAAAACTTATACATCTCTAGGAATGAATAAGTTCTCTTTCAGAAGACAGTCATGGAAAAAAATTAGTATAGCATCAATAAAAAATACCTTCTGATACATAGCAGAATATTTGAACTCTGATCTGATCTTCCTCAAAATCGCTGATAGACTGACTGAAATTTTCTTCATATTTCAAGTGATGGGTTATTGAAGTAAATCCACCATGTGGTGAGTTTACCAAACTTTTGTCTAATTTTGGCCCTATTACCCACAGGTGAGTTACCCAAGTAACATATACAACGTGTCTCATTTCCAAACTGGGTTTGTATTGTTTTGTATATGAATAATGAAACATCTTAATTTATGCTGTGCAAAAATATCTGTGAAAATTATTTGTCACCATTAGTTTGTGGATTCACATGAGTACTCCTGTGCTAGCTGACCCAATACAGTTCAGCTGCTGGTTTAAAGGAGGATTTTCAGCTCACTGCTTCTCTAATGAAAGAAGTTGCCATTGAATCTGTATGATAGAAAATAACAGAGCTGGAAATACATCCTACCCTGCTTGGAAAGATCAACTCTTTCAGTTGTGACATTTCAAGGACTGAAATGTATCATGTTAATATTAAGTCATAGTTATTTTTGCTCGGAGGTGAATGTATGTAAGACTTCAGTGCATAGATGGACTATATATATATATATAAAATAACTTGTGGAAGAGGCAAGTGACACATGGGTTTGAAGATTATCTGAAAGTATAGCTGAATACCACTAGTTAGAATTACATTCTGATGTTACTACCACCTGGTATTCCAAGGGACTCTTGAAATTAAAATTTAGGCTATTTCCCTCCATGTTTCAGTGGTGTATGGACAGCAGTTCACAGACTTACAATAATATACAATGTGATCTTTTAAAATGAATTTTAATGAGTTATGTGGATCCTATGTAGATTATAATGTGTATTATAGAAATGGGAAAGGGAGGGGGAAAAGGTCTGTTTTACAGAAGCCTGCCAATCTGCTCTCCCAGAAACAATATTTGAATATTAGCAATATTTGCAGTATAATAACGCTCTGATAAGTAACAGATGAGGTGCTAGGAGTTGCAACTGTAGTGAAAGCAGTTTCAGTGGCAGTCACTGTTTGACACCAGTGAGTGTAGATCCTCTGAGTCTGACTGCTTCACCAGATTTTCACCTAAGAGAAGGCAAGAGAGAACTGATTACAGGACTCCCCAGACCTGTTCTGGGTCCTCATTCTGAACCTGGTCTAGATCTGACATAGACCTGGAATTTGTTAATGTGCACAGAAAGCCGTAATGAAAGATGGTGGTTGATGTCTTCTGTTTCATAACAAGATCTTCCTCTGAGCATTTTAAAGAACCTCATTGTACTGTATCTTCTTCAAATCCAATTCAAAGAGCACTGTAATTTGGCAATGCCCGTTAACTTAGTGTGTAGATGACACAGATAGAAACAATTGACATTAAAGACGCCTAAAATTTATAATAGCCTATCTTCGCTTGCTTGTAATACTGCCAAATTTAAGTAATTTCAGTTTTCTGTGTGGGATATCTGCCTCAGCCTAAACTATTTTGGAAAATGTTCTGCAAGAAATGGTGCAGCCACTGCTACGAAAGCATCAGGAGGGGTTAGTTTACTTAGGTGTAAAGTTATGTAGCTAATGTATTGAAAAATTCTAGTAATTGCATGCTTTTAGGAGTGAGAGGTGGTCAGAATTTGGTTGTCATTAATATCTTTTGTCATTCTGTGAGAAAGCTATTGAGTTTTGTTCAAATTGTAAGCCTGTAAAGCTCTCACATATGTACGTATCCTATTGAGATTTGATAGAATTTGGCAGCTTCATCAGCTGAAGGTTCTGTTCACATTAAGGATATTCTGGCCCCACATTTCTCCGGTCTGCAAACTGGACTATGTATCTGCCTTGTGGCCATAATTCATGTTCTAGTCCAGGGCTGTAAGGGGCAATTGGGATTTTCCACTCATTTTTCTTCTTCCCTAGCTGCTCAGATTCACTGCAATGCAAGTAACAAAAGATAAAAGCAGAGATTTTCCTTTGAATGGAAAACAGTGTTAAAGACCCCTATCTTTATACCAATTGTATAGCAGATTTTACACTGTTGTGTCCTAACTTGACTGGACATATTTATTAATGCAGTTGATGGATAAGACGCTGAATTCCAGCCTGGATTACCCTTTTTTACTCCTGAAATTTACATATAAAACTCACCTGTGCATGTAGGTTTTCCACACAGTTATTTGCATGCATGAATATGTGTTGGTTAATGGTATTTTGAGTCATTGCAGCCCTTAAACAACCATATTAAAGGTGCATGACTGAAGTTTGTGGTAATTGTACCATCTGGAAGTCTGAATTCATAGGTAAGAGTATGCCTGGAGTGTTGAAGGATAAACCTTCTCTCTGAGGTTGAAATAGTTTATATAAAGCAGGCTGGTAGTACTACATACTTTCTACCACAAGTCTTCTCCAAGTTCCATCTAAGCCTGGGAATCGGGAACATGCTTTACTAGTTAGCTGCTACTGATTTCTGTGTGTTTTCCAACCCACAATGAAGTTTTCATTTTAATTGAAGGAGAAATATTTAAGAATTTCATAGCGAGATAACATTTTCCTGACATGCACATGAGGATAAGGAACAAATAAAAAGCTGCAGATATTATAAAGACACGAATTAATTATCCTACTTTCTATAACTACTCTGCAGAGTGCTGTTCAGCATACTTCGTGTAACAGCACTCCTCATCACGATGTTGCATCCATCTTGGTAGCAGACTTCTTTTCTCCTTTGAAAAAAATATTAAGCAGATTCAAAATTTCAGCTGAATACACAACTCTAACAAAAAGAAAAAAAAAAACCCTTTGTTTTCTTTTTTAATGGCCAGCCATTAGTGATTCTGAAAATAGAATGCATTTCAAAAGTAGTTTAAGAGCTGCTTTCATCAATCTTTATTATTTATTGGTTGACTCAAATGACAGATCTGAGCTTCTTTATAGTTGGAGGTGTGGCTGATGGTTTGTGTGCCCTTCTTGACCTTGTCAAGGGCAAATGTAGTTTAAAGTTGTTTATAAACTATAAATTTCATGGTAAAGAATGATGTGAAAATAAATCCAGTGTACTTCTTAAATGATTAAAAGTACATTGTGTAAACAGGATACTTCAGCGAGGTAGTCTCTGGAAGGGTGTGTTTCTACTCTTTGGACTAATCTGAACAGACATGTAGTACAAGCTTATAATTAAAAAATGTTTTTGTCACTACACTTGGTGAGAATGGCAATAATTTTGTGGGTAGCAATGAAACTACTATGAGATGTTGATGTTTACAGTTTTGAAGAAATTAAGTAAAAGCAAGTTCCATTAATATTTCAAGAAAATAATTCACAATGATCGAAAGAAACTGCTCTGTTCCTGACCTCCTGAGGATTTAGAGGCATATGACTTCTCTTTGGTAAGAGCAGGCTGGGATGGCTAGAACACAAACTCAGATTGGATGCCTATGACTCTTAGACATTTGCCCTTTAATTATATTGATTCCAAGACCTGCCTTGTCTCTGAACAAGTTAATTCCTTCCGCAGTGCTGGACATACATCTTCACAATTTATACATATATTATAGTGTTTGAAAGTAATTAATGTATAAAGGCTATGTTACTGTTCGCTAGACTGTTCATAACTTAAGGTGGGACAACAAATAAAGAAAAAACAGGGTTAGAGTATTTGGGAAAACTATTTGAAATGTTTTTTCAAAGTAAAGGCTAGCAATCTCAAGACTTTCAGCTCTAAAAAACCAAACTATATGCAATACTAAATGGATTTTCCATGGCATGCAGATGAATCTCTTAGTTTATTCTATTCCTTGTTCACAAGATTATAGAAATGACTGTGATAATATTAGAAAGTTTTGATCATAGAGCGCTTAAACTGATTGCAAAATGGCACAAAACTGTACAGTTTTGGCACTCTCAGAGCTACCATGATAAAGTGGTAAAAAAATTTGCATGTTTGGTGATGTGATAAAATAGAAACAAAACTGTTTGCCTGCTGACATTGGTTTCATAAGCTCACCTTTCATCTGAACATAATAAGGAATTTGCTTCTCTACTTACTGCATGAGGTTTTAAGTCCTCCCCTTGCCTATGACTTTTTAAGATTGTTTTTGAATATGGCATATTATAATCCTGTGTCATTCCTCCCCTCTCCATCCCATTGCTATTTCACCATTAGGTTTTACTAAATGTAGAGAAAAAACCATGAAATTCTAGCATTGTGGAAACCGAGGGCAATTCAGTGCTCCACTAATTTATTTATTTAGTTGCAAAGGTAGAATGTAAATGGCAAAGCCTTGAACATAGTTCCTAGTTCACAGTTTAAATTCCTTTGCCTATTTAGATTATTGCTCTGGTACACAGATCTTTAGTTACAAAATTAGAATGTGTCTACATTTCCTTAGAGGTATAAAGAGTTTGGATCTACACTTTAAACTGGGTCCTACTCCTATTATTATTTTACACTTCCTCATATGTGTTTTGCTTATTTCTGGAATATTTAGATAGGATTAATTTAATTTCATTACTTCCATGGAGTCGTGTTCATACCCCTGAATGAGTTTACAAGGAGTATCTGAAAGACAAAATCATATTTAATCAATTTCAGAGGTTCTTAGAAAAAGTACATTACACATCTTGTTGTGATACAGTTCTAGACATGCTTCCCTGTAGCATGTAAAAGCAGGTAAAAGCTCTAATCAAGGTTCGTGACACTTTTGCTGTGTAAATATAAGTTTTAAAAGGATCCTGGGTGAGCTGATCTGACCGTGTGCAGAAGTTTTTTCGAAATTGAAGAGCAAGACCACTTCTGATTCCACATGAGCAATGCTTTTCATGCAGTGTTTTCAACCAAAGTGTAAAAAGACAGTGCTGGTATGTGAAAACAAGAAACTAACTAGACACTAAGTGTGTTTCATCATGAGTAGGGACTGTGCTGGAAGTCCTTTAAGCCAACCACTTAAACAGCTCCTTATTTCCTGATGGAGGTGTCAAGAGATGTGAATTCTGCTACATCTCCTGTAATGCATGGTGAATTTGTGAACCATATTTCTTGAATTTGTTGGCACGTTGAACTGGATGCATATGTAAGATTTTGATTGTATGCCTAAGACTTCACTTTTAGTTGCAATGGAAGTGACAGTAGCCACGAGTAAAGGTGACTAGAAATAGAAATACATTCATATCACATAAGTACTGGAAGTACTTATAAATGAAAATCTCCATCATGGCTCAGCATAGATACAATAAAAATACTGAGATTTCTGAGGAAGGACGTTGTATCAAAATATCAAATTTAGCATAACTGTGTGGGATGGGGAGTGTTTTGGTTTGTTTTTTTAGCCTGTGAGGAAAGCACTGATCAATGTTTCCTTCTGCTTTTGTAGGCAGCTGAAAAATCTTTTCCTTTGTGGATAGTCAAGGAGCTATTTTTATGATTTTTCCCATGAAAATTGAAGTTACTAATTTCTATAGAAAAAAAAAAAAAACAAAACCATAAATTTTTTCTAAGGAGCTTCCTCTGTAAGCATATTTTTTTGAGCAGAATGTCCCTGCTGGTTTTTTATCATGATTAACTTCATCTAGAAAACTGGAAGCCAATATGCAATAAACAAAAGATGAGGCAAAGCACAGTGACAATCTCACAAGTTAAAATGGATTTAACATGGAAGGAAACAAGAAACAGGAAGAAAACTTCCCTGTTGTACAGAGTAGTTTTATTTAGGTTTTACAGCTTTGCTTATGAGCCTGTCAGAATCCAAATTGTCTTCAGTAGGACAACAGTAACTGTTAGGAAGACAAAGGGAGAGTGATATGTGGATTCTGTCACTGGAATTTAGTGCAATTCCACACAAGGGGAGTGGAAAGGAGTGACAAGGGATGGGGGAAATACATGGGAAGTTATAAAGTTAGAGGTCACACAATGCTCATTTAGTTGTAGGAAGATTTGAAAAAAATTCTGGTTCCCTGTGCTTTGTTTGAAAATTAATGTTTTAGTATAAAACTGATCATGCTCCAGGTCTTAGCTGGCTGCTATTCATAGTTTGAAATCAAGCTGCTTCTATAATTAGTGTGTTCTTTACTTATCTAGCTTATGTGGCAGTTCAGTGTTTAGTTCAATTTACGAACTAAAAATTAGGGTAGAGAACCAGATAGGCACATGCCAAAAACCACACTTCAGACCGAGTTTAAATTTAAAGAAAAGTTTTCTGTCTCAACTTAGCATTCTGAGCTACTTTCAGCCAAACCAGAACTATATGATCAAGCAGTATGGCCTTTTATAATATATGTTGGGCTTCAGAGTATGTATCCACACTACAATTTTGCAGCTTGGTCACTTTTTGAAGCCAAGTTAGGATTTTGTTTTCTTTCCGAATACTATCACAGTCCAAAAGCAGCCCATTGACTGCTGCAGATGCTACATCCCATTCACTGTGAATGAGAACATTGGAATCTCTCCCTGATTGAGTAGCATCATTGTTGCAGGTATCTGACAGATATTACTTTAACCAAGTAAACTTATTTTATCAAGCTGATAGCTACTGTACTTCTGAACTTTAAGGAACAAGAATGAATGTTAAAAGTGGAAAACCCACAAGAAGATATAATTGATATCCTTATAGCTCAACTGATTCAAAACATATTTTTGCAAATACATATTCCAAGAACCACCCACACAGACACTGATCTGAACAGACTAAGCAGCATTAAATGGTAATGCTTTTTCCTTTAGGTTTTTTTTTTTTTTAATGGTTATCAGAGTTGTCAATCTATTAAAGAACAGTTCTCTTATATCCACTCCAGAATTGCCAAGTATTTATATAAATCAATGAGTGGATGATATTTTTTGCATTAAGGAAATGTTACAAATCTTCCTAGGTAGCTGTTGGTGTAGTTTTGCCTTATTCTAGACCTACTTAATAGCTCCTTTCTTAAATGTTTTTTGGTTTTGGTTGTAAGAGGAATACATATCCAAAGTGCTCGGGGTATGGTATCAAGCTATACAGGATCTATTCTTTATTTGCATGTAGATGTGGTAAAATAATGCTGCTATTAGGAAGGAAAGTAGTGATATAACTGCTGAAAAATTTGGAAGTGCTTTACAGACTCTCTCTTTTCAGATAGACAAGCTAATTTTATGGACTATGTACCTGCGGTACAGATTTGAAGTGACTTGACTGAGATGAAACACAAACCTGCAGTTGAGTCAATACTATTCTAAATGATGGCTGCTCTAACTATAATTAAACTTGGTCTCTTCCAGCTAAGATGTGTTTAACATAATGTGGAGTGGTCTCTGTGGCAGATTTTATTACTGTAAAACAGTATACCTGGTGTAGAAGTCCGTGAAGAATTTGAACAGCCTCTGGCACACTGATTTTTCAATAGTATTTCTGTCAGATTGCGAAGGTGGGCCCCATCTTGGCAAATGTAGAGAAAGAGGTTGGACAAACTCCAGCATGGGTTCTTTGCTTTGTTGCTTTTCAATTAAAAAATAATCACACGTGATGCATAGGCAATTTCCTGAAGATGAATGCATTGAATTGTTTGAAACTTTCAAATTTCTTATTGTCTAGAATAGTAGAACTTATAGTGCAATATAGTGGCACTGTGTCCACCAAGGAAAGACTTAATTCTCCTGTTGAAGGTGATCTCACCATTCACAATGGTAAGCAAATGGAAAATTCATTATTTTATCTGATCAAAATAAATTTTAGATTGGGACCCTAAAAGACTGCAGTGACTGCAGTGGATTAGGGTTAAATTCTTAGTGAAGTCTAAGTCTGAGTACTTTGCACAGAATATTTCTTAAATAATGTGTTTTTCCATGTGTATTAAGATCAACAGGCTCAAATAAAGTTCAGTGGGCTGTGGACAGAGCTGCAAATTTCTCTCAAGCTACATTTCCAAATAATGATGAATTCAAAGATGAGTACAAAATATGTGGTTGTTTCTGTCCTGCTCTTTGTGTTCTCTGCCAGTCATAACTGTACTATTTACTGGGCTACATAGTACTTAAAAAAAATTCTGGAGCTGATATGACCTCAATCTTTACTCCATTATCCTTTCCCAGTAAATTCACTCAAATACACAAAATTTATGATGTTTTATAATACCACCTCTTCTCCAGGCTCAATTCCTTCAGCTTCTCCCCACACGGCAAGTGCTCCAGCCCCATCCATTGCAGTGGCCTCCACTGAGCTTGGTCCAGTCATTCCTGAACTGGACCCAATGATGTGATGTAATGTAGTCACGCTTACCAATTGCTCACTCCTCCCTTTGCTCATCTGCCAGAGCAATTTCAACCATTGTCTCACGTGTCCCAGTCACAGCTATCAAAGTAGCATTGACCAGAACCAGGATGCTGTGGTTATATGTACAGAGCCAAACTCAATCTATTTTAATCATAGGTAAAAAGTGACAATTCTGATTTTCCACAAGACTTGTGTTAGGAGTCGTACAGTGGTACAGATTCCAAGAGTTCTCTGATGTGAGTGAGGTCTGTCCAAACATTCCAGCAAAACCATTCTTGGGGGGGTTTACTATACTAGATATTAAAAAAATGTGCTGATTCTGCTTACTTTGCAGAAATCTTCCCCTGAACTTTCTCATTAAAATTGTTTTCCCTTAAAAATAAAGAGGTAGAAGAGGGATTAAAACATTCACTCCAAGTAGACCTCTGATACTTTTTGACCTCAAGCCATAATACACAGAAAAAAAGTTAGTTTTAAATAAAAATGCTTAGAATATTAATGTAAAAAGTACACTAATTCTGTCAGGTATTTTAAAAATACGGCAAAATAGCCAAGGTCATAATAAAATTTAGTTGCTACCATATGTGAAATAATTCAATAACAATCTTAATATGTGTGTCTGTGTTTGCCATTGTTTCAGTCTCACTGTATGGAAACATCTACTTTTGATTCTAATTGCAGGTATTTACACATGCATGCTGAAACAAAATAGACTCCTTTGGGTGCTGTGAGACAGGGTGTCTTGACAGCTTCAAAATCAGCCTGGTATTTGAGCAAAATTATTGAAAATTCCTGTGGTCCAGAGGCCATACAAGTAGCTGAAAGGCCATGCTGAAGCTGGAGTAACAGCATAGGAAAAGTTCAATAAAGATGAAATTTAAATGCAATTGAGTTATATCAGTAGTAAAAATAAAAGAGCTGAAAGGGTGGAGGGATCTTGAAAACTTGCTTATTAATTATGAGCTGGATGTTGCATAATAAAGAGTTTTACAAACAAATGAGAGCTGGTTGCTAAAGACAATATAGATTACACAGGAAAGCAGAGGTAATTATTTCTAGTAATACGCAGGGGTACTGTTGATCCCACGTAATCAGTGTCCCCAAATCCTGAAACTTATTTCAGACTTATAGGGGTTTCTAAAAAAGCCCAAACAAAACCCCACCACAACTCTCAACCCCTCTGAAACAGGGAAAAATAAAGTAGTTTAATTTCACTGTTTTTAGAAACTTTGGAAGACATTGCTACTCTTTTATTTAGGTAAAATAAAAAAAAAAAATTTGAGATACCTTAAAAAAATATTAAAAATTAACAGCAACAACAGAGTACCAGTTTTCTGTTACTTTTCAAGATACTATTGATTTAGGGTTAACATTCTGCTGAATTTTATGACCTACATCTTTGAAAAATACTAGTGGGGTTTGGTGTCATATGTAATGAGGCTTGGAGCTTCACAGAGTTGTAAGTACTGTTGTCCTTTAGCCATCGTCTCTTTGTGGTAGCTACTTTAACTCAAGGGGCTACATCTTTCTGTTTTGTGTTTCAAATCAATAGTATTCTAAGATAATGTCATGATTTTGTGGGATTACATCACAAATACTGTTTTGGTAAACATTTTTTCTTATTTTGGTAAACTATTTTTTTCCCATTTTGGGGCCAATAAACAAAATTATGAATAGCAGGAAAGGTAAAAGCAGATGCAAAACTACAAATATGTATTTTTTTTATGCTAGATATATATTTCATATTTTCTATGGCATGTGAGTCAAACAATTTAGGAAAAAAACTGTCTTCAGGCAGTCTTTGTGTATGATTTGAATAGTTAAGTATTCATTTATTGTCTTCAAGTATTCATATTATTGTTCATATTCAACAGTAATAAACTGTCTTCAATTAAATATTCAATAGTCAGTAGTATTTATATACACTATATACTTACTAATTTTCAATATTTCTATAGTTTTATGGCCTATGTTAAGTAAATTAAAATCTCTCACACTTCTGTGCAATGAATACAAGGATAATACTTTGTGTTGCTGGGATTAAATGAAGATGTCAGGCTTCCTGAAAATGAAACATCCCAGACAATGAAACAGTTCCCGAGAGAATAATCTCTTACTTTATCCTTTGTATTAAAATACAAAAATCCAAGCAGCAGCAAAAAGAAAAAAAAAACAAAAAGAAAAAAAGTTTGCTGGATTTGAGAATGATTTAATATTGTCAGCCTTGGCAGGATGTTCAGTGGGACAATGAAAAGCTTCCCATGGGACCATAAAATAATCCTGGGAAACTCTTTTCAATTTCAAAAGGCTCTGTCACCCCAGTACATACTTTGTATCTCCCTTCAAGTCTTCACTGGGCACCTTCGGACAAAACCATTGCAAAGACTCTGTTGCAGTCTGGCCTCAGCAAGACTTTTCTAATGTGATGTGCCAGAATCCAAGGACAGTGTAAAAACATTATTCCTTCCCCCCATTACTGTGATCATAGGCCAACCAGTCACTCAAATATCCCCACAGCATGCCCTGCATGCCAGGCAAAGCTTTTGAAACCTACAGTCTAATTGCTTTCTACTTACATCTTCTACTGAAAATGAACTCATGCCTCTGGATACCATTTACAGCTCAGTGCAGTGGACACAAGGCTCATATTAGTGGTTCAAAGCCTTTGGAAAATATATCACAAAATACATAGGAAGTTGTTATTTTCTAGAGTTACTAAATATTCTTGCATTATCCTCTTGTTCCATGGACTTTTCCAAGTTAAAATGTCAGTTTTGTAGCTGAGTAGAAACTCTTTAATTTGGAAGGTCTGAAAGTTACTCTTGTATTTCTTAAAAAAATAAAATTATTCAAACACATGATGAAAATCTCTGAGGATGAGCTGTATTAATTCAAAATATCTTTAAGAGTGTGAAGCTCAGAATTGTTCCCAGCTCAGTTTTTACTGTATGTATATACATTGGATAGTAGTAACTTTGTAAAATTTTATATACCTGTAAAGCCAGATTACTTTCTTACATTGCTTTACTAAATAAGGTCTGTGGTGCAAAGTCTCGAGAAGGAGGAGCTTTCTGTGGTTACCTTTTTGTGAACCTTGGGGAGCCTGCAACTCTGTTAAGAGATTCCCCATTGACAGAAACTCTTTATGGAGGATAAAGCTTGCCTTCATTTACTGGTGAATAAGCAGAAATGACAGTATAGGTCAGACCCTGTTGCATTTTGATATGTAACAGCTTGGCATTTTAGTCAGATGCTGTAAAAAATTAAGTTTGCAGATAAAATGCAGTTGCTGCTGAGTAATGTAAGAGCAAAAGAAGAGTCCTAAACATCCTAAATTTCTTTCATTTCACCCTCTCTCCCCCACCTCCAATTAATCTTCCTTTGCCCAAAGGACTCTGTGCTGGAGTCAGGAGAGTTTGCCTGTTTACCCAGGAGCCCAGCATGACGTGTAGTTTTTCAGGCTTTCTAGGTGGGGCTTTAAAATTCTGTTATTTAATTTATGTGAGGGGAAAAAAAATCTCTGATTAATCAGACATGTCCTGTTTTGTTGCTCTGAACAGCTGCAAAGAAATTGTACTAGAAAGCTAAAACCATTGAAAAGACCTGTTTTTAACTAATTCAGAGCAATAAAACAAACTTTACTAGCAAGGTTACAGTGGGGGAATCTCTAAAACTGACAGATGACAAACTGGTGGGTCAGATCCTACGTTCATTGGCATGCAAAACTTGCCAATAAAATCAAAAGTGGTTTTATCAGATTAGATGATCTTCAGGAATCTACCTGGTATTTTAACAACTGCAAATCTGCACTGTATGAGCATGCATTTTTTATTTTTTTTTTAATAAATATTTGCCAAAACTAACATGTTCATATGTAGGATTTGGATTGAAATCAATTTTGGAATATGTCAGAATATAGGGTTTTACATTGGCCCATTGCTTATTTTTACAGTTCCCAAGGTACAGTTCAGATTTTCAGAGTCTGGAGAGGAAAAAAAAAAAAGAAAATCAGTATTAAGGATGATTAATAGCAAATGGTTATAATTTTAGAGCATTTACAGAGTTAGAATATTGCCACTTGTAAAAACATTTTAAAGTGGAAAACATTTTACATCATTAGAAAAATATGTTAAATACAGCTTTGAAGTGTATTGCTTTAAAATAATTTCAGTAGAAATCACCAATACATCTGGGTGGGGGTTTAGAAAAAAATTATGCAAGGCTACCATTGCCTGAAAGATATTTTAAATGGATGTTATACACTCTGATTCCCAAAGAATGTGACACTGATGCTTATCAATTTAACTTATGAGGTAATGAATAATATTGAAATACACTATTTCAATATTGAATAGTATTCAATAGTATTGAAATTATATAGATAACTGGGATTCCACAAGAAATAATGAGCAAAAATATATATATTTATAGATGCTTATTTCTTCAACAGAAGTCAGAGCAGGGATCTTTTGGATTTAGTTTAAGGGTCTCCTATTTATCATATGCTTCAAATCAAAACAAAATCAGGACCCAAGTTCAAGTGGACACGTTGCTTTTTGTTGTCTTGAGTAAATGATGTTTGTGAAATTAAGTTATGTGAAAATGACACCGACTTCAGGAAATCCCTGTAGCCATCAATGCAACAATCAATTTCTATAAGAAAATATTTTTGCAATGTTGCCAAACACCATCCAAACAGAAAGATTTTGTTATACAAAATAGATTACTGTTAGTTTATCTGCAAACTTATGCTTGTGGTTTAAAAGGAGCATATGGCAAAGTAAGGTAAAGGATAATATCACTGTGAGATTGAAATCTGTGAAATAAGATGAAAGAAGAACAAGATGTTAGCCTTAAACATTTCAACAGGTATATTCTTATAGAATCATTTAGGTTGGAAAAGACCCTTAAGATCATTGAGTCCCAACTGATGGTTAATCAGGTAACACCTCACACAGACTAAGCCACCTGAAATAGCCACTGAAGTACTATTGGTAATAGCTGCAGCTTTATTTGCTGTGAAAGCAAAAGAAGCCTCTGCTTTTTTCATTGGATATGGAAGAGTTAATACAGGGAATTAACATAAATGGGAAAGGCTTTTAGAACCAGTTTTCTTTCCTCCCCATCCTGGTCCAATACCTGATCTCAGGCACTAGCTAGTATTTCAAGTGTAAAAAAAACCACAGTTCATTACAATATTTGTCTGGAAGTTGACTAAGTTTGTTCAAGTGTGGAGAAAAGATGGACTTGCCATAGGGTGATTTTTCCTGATCAGTCCCTTGCCAGGATTAAACTGTACAGCTGAGTATAAATGATAGTGAGTTTACTGCCTGGATTCTGGTCAGAAACACTTAAGTAGTGTAGTGCTGTGCAAATAACTGCTGCCGTAGAGACAAAGCTGTGTCCTGCAATGTGTTGTACACTGGATGGCATTGGGCTGGAACAATCGAGGTTGTATTTTAAGTAAGGCAAAAGGTCGTGCAGGCTGCAATGGGGAAGGCTTTCAGCAGAGTATGGCTGCTGGAGGGAGGGAGGGAGAGAGAAATGAAGTAATCCTTTAAAGCAAACAGAGTTGCTTAAATAATGCCATGAAACTTCCAGTTCTCAACAATGGTCAGAGATCAAGCTGTGTTTGTATATACAGGGTTGAAGGTTAACCAGTAACTAAAGTCTTCCCTGATTGCCACAGGTTTACATTTTCTCTGTCACTGATGTTTGCCAAGTGGGATTTTGTGAGATTAGAAAGAATACAGCTGGGCAAATGGGTATATTATAGGGCTTACCCAAACAGAGTTAGAGAGGAGGACCACACTGATACGATACACATGGTGAGTTCAGACCACTCTGAGAGGTCTGATGGATTGTGTAACAAGAAAGGGCTGAATGCAGAAAATTTTAAAGGGAACTCTGTAGTTGAAAGACCGGACTTCCCTCTCATTTCATATTTCAAAGAAGTTGCAGCAGTTGAAAGAAGATGCAAAGGGATTTCTTTTTTTCTGTTTTCCCTGGTGTATTCTCTGTGCTGTTTGACAGCCCTTTTCAGAAAGCAGTCTTTAGTATTCACAACAATTGCTGAAAAGACCCTGATAGTCAAAAAGCAGTGTAAATAACTTCTCCTGGTAAACAGTAGCAATGACAATAATAATAAGCAGCATGTGATATGTAATTGCAATGATTTTGTCTAGTAATTTTCAAAGAACTGATAGTGGAGTGACAGATAATTTCCTTTATGGAAATTCTTTCCTTTGGCACTTTGTTCTTTTCCTTTCTTTCAGCCAAGCAGAACTGGCTAATGTATCTCCATTCTTTATGCTTCTGCTATTTCTGCAAGCTCTGACAAGAGCTTAACAAATATTATTGATATGTGATCTTGTTACTGTCTCATTTGGCTGTTGAACTTGCTTGTTGTTTACAAGAATTATTTATATTAATCTAAATATTGCTGAGGTAGAAATTATTTCTGATACTAATAAATGTCTGGCAACAAACACAAAAAAGACTATTGACATCTATAAGTCTGTTTCCTAGTCCAGCATGTCCGTGCATCTACCACCCAGTACAAGGTGACTCCAGCTGACTCTTGTGTTGCAGGGATGCTCTTGTACTACAGTTGATAAGTAACGGTAAGGATTCGTGCAAAGGGGTGAACTGTGGTAATTATTTCTTGCTTCATGCTCAGCAGATGCCTAAAGTAAATAAAATTTCTCATGTCTAACAGCAGGAGTTATTAAAGGTTGCCTCAGTGTGCTTAGCATGTGGCAGGATAGGCTTTAAGACAGACTTCTGCTAAGGGGAGTTACTTTGCATGGGTAATACTTTTCTCAAGAATATTCCACACAAATACTGACTCTCCTATTATCACAATATAAAGTTATGCCTTGATCTATTATATACATCACTGAAATATATTTACTTTTTAAAGCGTATCTTATAACACTGAATAAATGAAGTCTCCTAAGCATGTCTGCATTGTAAATGTATTAAAGGCAGAGAAATAAAACAGAAGACAACAGAAGTTCAAAATCTAAACTGAATTCCTGAGGAATGATTATTTCTTTCAAATGTTGTATAACATTTCTAAGAATCAAACTCCTCCATCTAATCCTTGAACAGTACGTTACTCTGGACTATGCAGAGACTAACTGACACTTGATGTAAGTATGAGTAGCAGGCACTCTCTTAAAAGCATCTTTAAATTTAATAAAATTATTTTCACAGACTGATTGGTAAAACTATGAGTCTCTGCTAAATTCATAGCTACTGTGAATTTGATTCTTCAATCCAAACTAAACTCCCCTTACTTTTGCACTTTTTAACTCCTGTAAAAATAAAAGCTTGAATGAGACTATTTGGATAGCACAGCAAAGGATCATAATGGAGCCTGGATCTGGTACAGGGTGCTTCAGTTCTGTAGTGGTAAATGAACTGTATAACAATATCACATACAGAGTTTCATGCAACTCGTGCATAAGTAATTTCTGCATCATAGTCTCCATTTCTGCATCATAGCTTCAAAGATGAGAATGCTTACCTTTGCATTTTACCTGAATCTGACTCTCAAGAATTTGATGCTTTTCCTTAAATTAAAAATATTTGATTTATTCTTAAACATCTTTATTTCTGTTCTGTTACTGTCATGTACAAACATGTCCAGCCAGGTGTTTAAATCTCTCTTATCCCTCGCAGCAATGAGAAATGGAGTACAACCAGGACCTTGCAAGATCGGTGTGAAAATTTCTGTCAGTTTTGGGTTTTGTATGCTGCTTCCAAAGGGCAAAAGACTTGGGCACGTATATCTTCTGTTTCATATGGTAAAGTCTTTAAAAAGCTGGAACTATATCATAAGTTTTCACTTATTTCTACTTGGTAACAAACCAGGAAAAAATTCAAAAGCTTCAGAAATATAAGGTCAAAATCAACCTATTTTAACACTTTATTTACTGACTCTCACATAATAAGTGATTTTTAAATTTTTGTGATTAAAAAGCTAACAGTCTAATATATAGTCAGCAAAACAAGAGACCTATAAAAGCATTTAGTAAGTAAATATTTGTGCATGAAGGACTAAACAAAGATAATATTAAAGCTTAATTACCATTAGCTGTTGCTTTACTAATAAAAGTTATTAGGCTAGATTCAAAAAGGGTTTTCAGAACACTTCAAAATTACTTTCAGTATTGTCAAGAAGTAAATACCTTTTCTCTACATACTCTTGCCCTAGTAGCACAGGATTATTAATGTTTCAATGCTAATGCAGTTGGGCACCTTCTCTTATTCATGAGGTAAACTTTTATAAAGAACAGTTAAATGGTCAAGATCTTGAGACCTTTGAGAAGGCTGTCACATTTTTCTATAGTGCATGTTTTTAAACACTTAAGCAAATGCTGCAATTCTGTTGAGACTGTATGAGTGACATCTTCATAGAGCTGTAGCCAAGTTAATCAGTTTATCACTCTATGTTTGTGTACTCTTGAATAAAGTCTTGACTGTGGGGTGGTTTTATGAGCTGTTCTCCGTAAGTTCTCTTCCATGGGAATAAATCAACTCAGATAATTAATATGAGCCAAAGATTCCACATAAGTATTGATACAATACTTACCATATTGACTAAATTATTGAGATAAAAATATACTATCTGTGTCAGCAGATTTCACTGTTAAGTTATGTTATTGTGATAATGACTTCAGTGTTAGAATTATGTACATGAAATTTTTGATTTTAAGATTTTAGTGTTAACCCTCATGGAAAAAAGGTCATACTTCTCAACTTACTGATTAACACTTTGTTCAAGATGCTTCTTTGGGTGGTCAGGGAAGTTCTGTGTAAACATACAGTTTACCCATAGGCTCTTACAACGGTCCCTTTATATTTTGTAAAACTACCCAAGAATGTTAAGTCTCTTCATTGTAATCCAATTTACAAAATGATCCTGTAATCCCTTAGAATGTGAATCATTAATTTTAATGTGAACCATCTTATAAAGTAATAGAAACCTGATTGCACTATGTAGAGAGAAAAGTAGATGGGTTTAGCTGGTTTTTTAATCCAAAAGTGAGTTTTAAATGGAGTTTACAGACTCTGGCTGATTAGTAAATGTAACAAGCACATCAGCAAACAATTCATAGATTATTTTGAGGGACTGTCTGTAAAATCACTGATGTGTGTTAGACAATATTCACATAAATAATCCCATTGCTGTTAAAAATATTTGTAGAAATAAAGCTGCTCACTTAATGCTTTGCAAAAGTAGGTTCATGTGCCCAAGGTATTACAGATTTCACTGACAGAACAGGCAAATCAGGGCATCACGCAAGGATCAGAGTATGTGGAAGAGCTGCAGAAGTCCAGTGGCACAGAAACCTCTTGAGTCTCTCTCCCCTGCTTTCTCATTTCTCTTGAAAAATTGGTATGCACCAATTCAGCTACTTTCAGGTTTTACTTTTGATTTTGTATGAGTAGCAGAGAGATGGGCCAAAATTTTGCCCATTCTTTCCTCATCTGTGGTTAGTAAACAAGGCATCCAGTTTCATGTAACCAGCCTTAATACTTGAGAAACCCACAGGGCAGGTTTATTGCTCCCACTCACTTCCCCTGTGCGTTATAAAACGGAGTCTCACCACTGTGGAATAACCATCTGTTGCGATACTTTTGTCCATACAGTCCATCAGTTCATTTTGTGCAGATGTAACTAGCAGCTTAAGTGTTGTGTGGTAGTTTTGGCTACAGTTTACTCTGTGAAAAACTGTATGTTTGAGGTAATGAACTGTGCCTGCATCAGCAGTGGTTCCTAGTTTTTAGATTCAAAAAGAAAACCACCTGTAGAAGACGTAACTCTTAAGTCTGAGAAGCTATTTTCAGATAGTACTTTTGTACTTTGTGTAAAGATGCAAGTGCTCGATTGTGTTCATGAAACACGTTTTACAGATAGCAAAAGGAAGCTGAAGCTTTTGAGATGTCTCAGTTCACTTGGAGGTATTCCTTATCTCCAAGTAAAGCCCCAAGGCACATTTAAATCCCCCATAGAGCAATCTGGTTGACAAGGTACTGTTTAGTAATTTCCCAATGTGCATTTGAGGCACTGGGGGGGTTGGGTTTTTTTTACGCTCCTTGGAAATGTTATAAAATGAGTTAACATTGGAATACCTACTTAAGGTATCTTCCTGAGATAGGAGGTGGATGTTGACCTCTCATAAAACATAAGTTCACCTTTGGAGAAACTGGGTTGCAGGGGTTTAGATTGTTGTAGGTTTATCACAGTACCAACTTCACATGAAATATCCAGCAGAAACATCTAATGTCATGGCTAGTATTCTTTCCTCTTTAGCAGCAGTTAAGTTTTATGTAGTTAAAGGTCATCCTTGAAACCTTTCTGAGATGTCAGTACGAGCAGCTAGGTCTTTTTGTGGCCCACAGTTCTTAGTGGAGACACTATCATTCATCACCACCAGTGGAGGATTCCTTTCTCAGTTAAATCAGAAGGAAAAAATCCTTTTAAAAGATGAAGTCTAGGCCAAGTCTGAAATATACAGGATTTGTCGGTATAAAGTAGTTTATTCTGCTCAAATAAAGAGCATTTTCCATGAAGTGTCAAGTCAGAGTAGTTAACTGACAGTAAATTTTTGATCAGCTCCTAGAGCATGTGAGCATTGATGATAAAATTCTCTACTAGAATGTGTATGTTTTAGGAAAGAATTTGATCCAACAGTTTTATACTGATGTAGCTGTTCATTTTTCAGCAGTGATATAGGGGCAAGTTATTTTATTTACCTCCTCAAAGATAAGGAAGTCTCCCATAAAGCCACTTTGTTTTCTTTGCCTGGCTTTGGTATGTTTGATTTGGTGGTGGTGTACTTTCGTGATCCATTTCATATAGCTGCCTATGTGTACTTTTGTTTTTCACTACTAGCTCAGAACTGACTGCCCCTAATAACATTATTCGAAAAATATAATTCAGCAAAACAGTATGTTGATCTTTTGAAGGTTATCTCTTCTATCAATCTCTAATTTCAGCAGGATTGTCCTATGTTTGAAAATCCTGCCATACTGTTGAATTACAACATCCCAGAAAAAAGCCCTCCACGAGTTATGCAGCTTGTGGTAAGCAGCTACCTGTGTTGGTGGAGCACGGTCTTGATTTCCTAAACATAAGAGCCTTCATTCTCTGCATTTTCTCGGGCAGAAAACACTGGATATTAACAAAAGTAGTGTGATCTCTATGACTCTGAATGTAGGTAATTAGCCCTTTGTGTCATCTTTAGGCAGTCTGCAGAGCACATTAAAATGAACAGCATGAAGTGTATGTGTCCCCAGGATGCTAATGGAGCCTTACTTAGTTGTACATTATTATCTGATTGGGGCCTTAATAGACATACTTCTTCTACCTCTCACTACTTTTCTGCCTTATAAATTTTATTCTTCAAAATGTACAAGATATATTAATATATATAAATATATAATAAACTAGAAAGAAGTTTAAACCATAATATGATATAAAATTCAGGCATCAGTGTACAGCTATTCATTACAGTAGTGACATCTCTTCCACGAGACTTTGTTTATCAATCAGCTCCTTATGCTTTGAAATACAGAAATAAGGATTTTGAAAGAACATGGCTTTATAAAATGAGTAACATTGCATAGTAAGATATTTTCTCTGCATTATTATTCCCATTTTTCTGTAGTTGTATGTTTTTGTGATCCAGTTGTACACTTTACCTTTGTTTATTCGAGACATACAATGAAAAGTTAAGTTATAGAAATGATCCACTCAAGTAGCGGCACTGGCAGTCTTAATTGGCCACACTGTGTCATGATGTGCCATTGTGTGGTTTATTCATTATAATTATTTTTGTTTATTTGTGTTAATAACATAATGGTAACTCAGAAACCTCTACTGGCACTGTTATGAAAAATAATGAGACATTCAGTGGTAATTTCTGGTTAGTATTTATGGAGACGCACATTTCCTTAGGAGGGAAATAAAGTTTTCTAATTTATGATTGTCATGTTGGAATGTTTAAAAACAAGTAAACAGACTTGTTGAAATATAAAATCAATATGAAGACACAAAATAATAATTCTATTTCTGTGAAAAACATGTTTTGGTAGGTTATGCAGCAGATGCAAAAGCCAGGGCTCAGTTTCAATAAATAAATAAAAATAAACTTTTGCCACAGAGTGTAATACTTTTAAAATAATTACTGTCTTCCAGGCTTGTATCGTAGGGAGTGAGTAAAATATATATCAATGAGATAAAGGACAGCAGAATATAGCAATGCCTGGCACTTATGAGTTAAGCATAACGATGCAATTAAATTGCTTTAGATGTGTTACAACAGAAGGAATATCTTAACATATTGCTTTTGTAAAAGATCTTAGTGCTGCCTTCATTTCTATGTCATTTGCACTGCTTTCTGGACAGATGTTAAATGTTGTGTCCATGATATGTACTTTGCTTTTTCTCTTGTCCCTGAGCTGAAAATTGACTGGATAGTGCAGTGTTTGGTTTTGGAATAATTCGGTTTTTAAAGCAATAAATCTGTTTTAAAAATGGATAAGCTGGATGTTAGAGAAGGTCAGGACAAGAAGGATGTCATGCATTTGGAGAGAGAGGTGGAAATGCTTGTGATGATTCACAGTTCCTGATGGAGCTCATTTGTCGGTTTGGGACTGGCCTCCAAAAAACCTTCATTTTCAGTACAAACAAGCTGTACATTTGCATTAGGCAGTATAATGATAGAGACTTTCTGAGTATTTACCATCAATCAGCATCTTCTCCCTTTCTGTAAGTGGTCTGTCATATTATCCTTGTCACAGTTCACTGAGTGTTTTGAAGGTAAAGGCCTTCACTTGATTTCAAGGAGGAAGCCAATGTAGAGTGTGGAGAACAGGTATGATGGATTTGTTGTAATCCATGTCACTGAAGTGCTATACTGACAGATATTTTTTAAAGCATTAGGCATCGTTGGAGACATCAGGTACAAATATTGCATGTAACTAAGGAGAAGCTGGAAGAGTATTCTCTCACATGAAGATGATAAATATATCATGAATAGATGTTGCTGTACAAGTGTTTGGTAACAAAAGAAATTTTACTACAGTCCTAAACTGTGTACTCAGATGATCAATGCCAACTGTATGGTTTAATGCCATGAAATACAAGCAGAGGCATATGCCATAGTCATGCTCCTTGACACATCTATGTAATTTTCTTAGTTCACATGGATGTTGAAAATATCTGGAGAGAGAATGGGTGTTTTTGACAGTGTAAATGAAGAATATGGGGATGGATGTGCAGTTTCCTGTTACTGTTGTTTGGAGGGAGTGATTTAAATCATTTCAACACATGCTGTTTGGATCCCTGCCATACCTTGGGACAGATGATGTTGGATTATGCTGGAAGATCAGGAATATGAGAACAGATAGCTCCTCACTGACAGCAGATCTTCCATCAATCTCTCTAAAATTTGTCCTGTCCTCTGTGCTGGCTTTGATCCCAAATGGATGGGATCAAGGGTATTGGTTTCAACTGAATTAGTTATATTGCTCTCTGGCTGCCATTTCAGACCTGTACAGATTTGATATACAGGGTAATGCCAAGACAGAATTTTCCTATCTAAGGATTTTTCAAATGTTGGTCCAAATACTGCATGTCCTAGGAAAGAACGGAGTATATCTTTCATAAATTAAACATGAATTATTTCAGTTGTGAGTGGCTGCAGTTGCTTGTGACATTCTTTTATCAGCTAGGCAGCCAATCCGTTTGCAGAAACTTTTGGGGAAGGCTCCTGTGCAATTTCCAGTATTCCTTCAGCAGTGTGACCTCTTCAAACACTCTTGGAGCATAAAGGAGGAACTGGACTACTTAAAAAATCTTGTTTATGTGGTGATGTCACCAAAATAGGATCATAGTTCTTTACATTAATATGCATTTATTAAGTATCTTCCATATCAAAAGATGCCAAGTACTTTACATCTCAGCCAGTTAAATTTGCAGGCTGTGGCCCTGATCCAGAGACCTCTGAAATGAGTCTTTTCATTGACCTCACTGGACTTTGTAGTCCAAGCTGTCCAGATAGCAATGATTTCATATGCCGTGTAGATGAAACTACTCCTGTTGTAGCTTATGCCAGCCAGCTCGCAGGAAAGGACAGCAATAATATATACAGGTTTGGTAAAACAAAAGAAATGTTGCTTTTAATTGAAATTACAAAAGAAATGTAAATAGGTAAAGAGGACAGTAATCCTCAAAGCTGTCATTTACCCAAGTCTTTGGTGTTAACATGGTTCTTTTGAACGAAAAAACACAGAAGTTGCTAAAGAATAGAATGGTTTGATGTTAAAATGTCACTGATACCAATTTTCTCATTATCATATCTTTGGATGTCTTCTACTCAGTCTCTAAGCCCACTACTGTCCTTTCTCCTTCTCAACTCAGTAGGTTCAGAATGTGAAGCACCATTGCTCTAAAATCACAGAATCACAGAATGAGTGGAGGCAGCTTGTACCTACTCAGTTTATGCTACCAGCTGGTCAGAGACAAGTCACCTTTGGTCTAGAATGGATGTGGCAGGGTTAGCCATGTGTTGTGCTTCATTGAACAAACCCCTGCAGCCAGTGCTGCTTAGCGTGGACTCTGTAACACATTAATGTGACCAAACACATCCAAGACAAAAGCTGTTTTATTTCCAGTTATCTGAAGTGTTGGCAGAATGGCTTTCTTGCTAAATCCAAGCGAACAGACATCAAGAAAAAAACCCAATTATTCAAATGGCTCCTTTGCTTCCAGTATTAGTGTCTGCAGATGGACTACAGTTGCTGCTTTCTCCTCTTCTTTTTGCAGACGGGAGTATTTATCTCAGCCTGGTGGTTAGCAATAAGAGAAACAAATATGTTCTAACAACATAACGACAGACACAAAATGTACCTCATATTTGCTAAACTCTCCTGTACACCTCAAAAACATGTAAGGATTATGTGGTGTACCGATCTCATAGCCACCTGCAAATGTTTTAATCGAGTCACCTACGTGCTAGGTTACATTTTGTTTTTACATTCCTTACAGTATTTGCAATACATTTTTAAAATAATAAACTTGTTTTCATCTGTTAAAACCAAATGTCTCCC
Organism: Athene noctua; assembly: GCF_965140245.1. Classification (NCBI taxonomy): domain Eukaryota; kingdom Metazoa; phylum Chordata; class Aves; order Strigiformes; family Strigidae; genus Athene; species Athene noctua. The sequence goes on along the minus strand of NC_134037.1, from coordinate 101,121,352 downwards.
TTCAGGAAGTTTGTTTACTATTTTCAATACTCATCATTATATTTGGTTCTGTTTCCAGAGTACACACAGCATGTCTCAGAATGTTCCCTAACCAAGTGGAAATAGATTATTTTAACAAATGGGGCCTTGCTCACTGAAAATGACAGCTCATATCCCATGTAAACTAAACATAGACGAGCAAGTTCTCCACCCCAGCTAGGTGAGCACAGCAGTATGACAGAAGCAGGGACAGAACCTTCCTTGTCTCCCTCAGACCTACAAGGACAAAGCTGCTACCAGCTTCCCCATATGTCCCTTTCCCCAGCTGCTGCCATTTTCATTTCCACACACCATATACCCCCCCCCCCTTTTTTTTTTTTTCTTTTTTCTTCCTCTTTTCTGATGATATGAACTGTAGACAATTCATTCCATTACTCACTGCTTGGTAAGGAAAATGGTAGTGAGAGACATATGGATTGATTTTTCACACTTTGCACCATGAGTCTCATGAAAGGCAGAGAATGTTGTAGTTGTATCACTGCAGTGGTCTAATTTCTGTATATGGATCTGTGTGTATGAAGAGAAGAACATGCCCTTGAGTACACACACTCAAATAAATATAATGGCATTTGTGAGATTGGGTCTGTGGAATTTAGATTCCTTTGTCACTATAGACAAAGTAATATTTAATGTTGAAATTAAGTGTGTTTATACATTAGTATTAGTCTTTCTAAGGCATACAGTGTTATTGCTTAATGATATAGTATTATTGTTTAACAATATGTATAAATGTTATTCATAAAAGAAGTCAGAGTACAATTCAAAGCAACATCTTAATCTTGTTCTTCTTTCTCTGTGGTTTTATTGGAAAGCTAAGAGATACGAACCTGATTGTACACAGCTGCCTCTAACTGTATTATAGAATCACATCTGTTTTCTCACTCTTAAGAGATGGTTGAATTCTTGGGAAGGTATCATATATAACTGAGTGGGCTGGGTTCCTTGTGCCAAAGTTTTTACAGTCTTGGGATGGAAACTGAAGTGGGTGTCTCTTTGGCTGCCTTCATAGTGTAGTTCACATCTTCAAGCCCAAAGCTGAGGAATGGCTTTCAGCAAAGACTGTTTTGGGGGTTCTTTGTGGTGCAAATAGGATGATCAAATGAAGCATTCTTAGCGGCATTTCACTCTCAGTACACACAAGGAAATGATTAGTGTTATAGTCAAGGGAGAGAATCTACAGGACTGTATTGGAAGGGCCTAGATAAATTGGTGAAATATTATGACAAGAAAGTCAGTCTTGTATTTTGTTACCCTTATATTAGGAGAATAGCAACATACACACCTTCAGTATTCTGTCCATCGAGGTGCTGGAGCGAGTGCAGAGGAGGGCAATGAAGCTGGTAAAGGACCTGGAGAATAAATCCTGTGAGGAGGGATTGAAGGAGCTGGGACTGTTCAGTTTGAGGAAGAGAAGGCTGAGGGTAGACCTCATCACTCTCTGCAACTACCTGAAAGGACATTGTAGAGAGGTTGGTGCTGGTCTCTTCTCACAGGTGATTAGCAATAGAACAATAGGGAATAGCTTTAAACTCCAACAGGGGAGGTTCAGACTGGACATTAGGAAAAAAATTTTCACAGAAAGAGTGGTCAGACAGTGGAATAGGCTGCCCGGGGAGGTGGTGGAGACACCATCCCTGGATGTGTTTAAGGGTCGTTTAGCTGAGATGTTAGGGGATATGGTGTAGGGGAGAACTTTGCAGAGTAGGGCTGATGGTTGGACTCAATGATCCCAAGGGTCCTTTCCAACCTGAATGATTCTGTGATTCTGTGAAATACTAATGATTTCTAAATCTCCCTGTACGTTGTCTAGAAATGCCCATTCCCACTTCATTATTTTCTGTGTGTCCTACAATGAAAGCAGTTTTTAATGCAGTGGAAGAGAAATAACTACTGTAACAGCATTAGCCACTGAAAAAAAAAGAAAAAAAAGATAATTTAATCTGCTAATATACCTATGCTACATAGAATAGCACATATATTATTCAGAGCCCTAGTAAGATCAGTTTCCACAATGAAATGTATTGCTAATAAACAATTCGATCAGGAGGGAAATACAATATGATTGTGGGTATATGATGATGATTCTTTTGATTCTTCTATATCAATAAGTGATTTAGCTTTAAATATGTTTGCATCTATGACAAATTTAGGTGCCTTCAAATGTTTGCTGAGGTGACCATTGGTAGTTAGACCACTACAAAAGGATTTACATAGGTGTGCAGACAAGAGTGTGCATTTTTTTCAAACCTATTTGTGACACATTCCTTTGATCCAGTTAAGCAAACAGTATGCAGCTTTACTCATGGTGTGGCTGTTTGCCATGTCTTTGTAGCTTTCTGAAAAGAAACAGACAAACAGGATTTATATGCCCAGAATATTTAGATTCTGAAAATGTTAACCAGCTCCTATTTATAAAAACAAATCTATCACATACTCCACAGCTGAATACAGCTGACAGCTTAGGAATTGGGATATGACAGGACCGAAACAGCATACAAAGAATAGAAAGGGATCATATTAAGACTGCATTTTACTTGTTTGGTTGCTGATGTCTTACTGATGCGCATGTGTTGCACTGTTTGAATCATATAGGAGAAAATATTTCTTACAAGAAATAAAGCAGGTAAATTTGTTACATAGTCAGGGTCAGAAGGAAACCCAAACATACTTTCCACATTGTAAGTTTAGTAATAGTTGGCTCACAATTTGAGTTTGAAAGGGACAGCCGATATATTCAAAGAACAGGAACTGAAGCAGGAGCATAAATCAGGCAGGGGATGAGAGGAAAACATGAACAGTCCACATGAGAGTTGATGCTACAGGATACTGGATGATGAAGGATCTTGAGGCAGGAGCCATTGTGGGGAGGAGGAACTAGTACTAGAGTCATAAAATTTTAATTTTCTAAAATAATGCTTTTAAACAGAGCTATTTTTGGTCTAGTGCAGGGGAAAGTGTTCTAAAAGGGATGTAAGTACATCCTCTTGTATATTTTTTGACTTTGAATATTAAACTATGAATATTTGTTTTTATTTTTTAAGCATAAAATCTCCATATTCATGGCATTCCAAGATTTCATGTTCATATCAACACTGAATTTGGAGTGAATTTCCAGTGTTACCCAATTACAATGTTACAAAAACACGGGAATGAATTCTTTCAAGTAATGCTATACTGTGGGTCAGTGTAGCAGAAAGGACTGAACAACTGCTTTCCATCAAAGATTAAACTGCCTATTGATATGGTTCAGTAATAGCAACGCAAGGGACAGTTACTGCTCATTTGCCAAGGCTGCATTTGTTCACGCAACATTACTTTTTGTAATGAAGCACTAAAGAAAAATAGAACATCAAGGGGGGTAGTGGGGAGCATGATCTCTCTTCAATCCCTTCTCCCCAGGGATGAAAAGACATTAGCACCTGTTCTTTCATTGCTGACAAAGAATTTAGCATCTCTGATGTGGTGCTGATCAGGTACATCCTATTTCTATTTTCTTCTTGGAGAAGCACCTGTAATCCTACAGATTCCATGCAAAATGGTTAAATTGCAAAGGATTAAAGTGAAAGTTAAGAAAACCTGTTAGTTTTACCCTTCACAACAAGACCTCATGTTGTATTACAGTTCTGAAGATTCAGAGAAGGATTTTTCAGCTGGTACTTCAGGAGAGGGGAATCAAGGCACCATTTTGCAGTATCAGTCATAATGGCACATTTTCTCAGAATTATGGGATTTAAGTTTGTTTCTTCTACTTGTTATTAAATAATAAACATACTCTGTCTCCTTTAAAGAAAAAAATAAATTCGATTAAATAAAAAGGAGTTCAGCTATGTGCACCACAGGATCTCATTTCAGCTATGGAAGGGGATTAGAGTGGTATCATCCCTTAACATCTGAGCTAAAGGAAAGGTGTCTGTGTTGAAGAATTGAATTTCACAGTTCCCATGAATTTTCTTTGGTATCTTCTTTCTGTTTTGTCTTCAAATTGGGGTGTGTTTTTTATGATATTAATAATTTAATTATTGTATTTCTTCCCTTTAGACTGTGAACATCATCAATCCAAAGGACTGAGTGTTTAATGTTAGGTATTAAACCTGAAATGCATTGGATTTGTTCTCTGTAGCCTTTCCTGAAACCGAGTTGAAGTAAAGTTGAAGATCTCCCTGTTTCACACATAGAAGGTAGGGGAGCATCACCACAGCTTCATGCTTCAGATATATTCTGTCTCTATATCCAGGGAGAACTTTAGACACCACAAGGCAGCTGCAGACACAGCTTTCAGGTGTATCTGTACATCTCATGATAAAGAAATGTATTCTGTATTGACTCACAGAAAGTTAGATAACATAAAGCTGCTCACCTTTTATGCACTGTTTTATCATTCAGTGGTTCAGGCTGCATGCATGGGTTTAAATGGAAGCATGGATGGTTGGAGTTGGATCTTGGACCCCTGTGAATGTCATGCCATCAGTAGTGTCTGAGGACTGGCCTCCTTAGTTATTTTGGTTGCCAATAGAAGTGTTCTGGACATGACGAAATAGGTCTGTACTGAAAACATCCACAGAGCCCCTTTTGTCCATCCAGTCCTTCCACTTGTCCATAGCTGTTTCTTTTTAATAAATGTGTGCAATCTACTTGGTGGTGAATCTTCTCTCAGTCTATAAGAGGAATAGAAAAAGATAAAAGTGATAAAAAGTAAAAAAATACTGAACTTGAGCTAAGGATATTGGGATCTGATTCTTTAAAGAAAAAGTCTTTCAGAATTGAAGAGGGAAATGTAGCGATCACATTATGCTTTCATGCTCTTGAGGAAAAGAAACCAGGTCTTTGCTTATTATTCAGGCTAGACTGAGGAAGACTGTGCTGTGTTTGCACAGAAGTTACTAAGGGCAAGCAGTTAATTTGGTTACACAGGCAGCTGGCTGTACTTTGTGTACATATGAGCCACTCCAAAACTTTATCAAGAAATCTTCCAATTAATTCATAGGAGAAGTTAAATATTAATGCAAAAGTAAACAGTCTGTTGACTTGCTGTGTGGCTCATTAGTTAGGAGTGTAGCAGCAGTGTTGAAATACTGATAGTTTCAAGAAACTTATGCTAAACCTAGATCTCTTTTCACAAAACAGCTATGTAAGGGATCATTGTAAATTACACAGTAACTTGCAAAGGGAAAGTCCAGACGAGATTCATGTTGGTCTTTCCCTCATCTTCTCAGGCATTTTTAGCTTTGCAATGTATTCTGTATCATGGAGAACTGTTGTGTTTATTCAGAAGTTATATGATGCACCTTCTGGTTTTAGATCAGTAGTGTTGCTGATGTTTTTCAACCAAATCACAGCACAGCTGAGGTTGGAAGGCACCTCTGGAGATCACCTATTCCCTAACCACCTCTGCTCAAGGCTGGGTCAAACAGAACAGGTTACTCAGGGTCATGTGTCCAGGGAGGTTTGGAGTATCTCCATGGATGGAGAATCCACAGCCTCTTGGGTGACCTATTCCAGTATATGACCACCCTCATAGTAAAAATAAAAAATGCTTATTCTTACGTTTAAATGGAATTTCCTGTATTTCAATTTATGTCTGTCGAATCTTGTCACTGGGCACTGCTGGATCTTGTCCTTTCACTGACACTCTTCTTGCTCCCCACAGTTAGCAGGAATCCTGGCTGGAAGAACAGTTAGGAAAAAAAACTCCATTTGTATCTGGCCAAACTGCCAGTGGCAGGACACTGACTGCGAGCTGTTGTAGAGACATGCTGTAGAAGAAGAGGCAGGGGAGGTAAGTGATGGCTAGCTGACTAGGCCATGGGAGCAGGACACAGCTTTTTACAGACTGTAGGCCATGGAGCAGGATATGGTCCTTTAGATCCAGTGCTGTTTATTCCAAGAAGCAAACGTCTACAAGAAAGGAAGTACCATTACAGGGAGGCAAGGCTTTTGCTAAAGGAGAAGCCAAAGACTGTGCTGGGTGGAAGCAAAGCTCTTTCTAGGTATGTTCTTAGGTGACAAGCCAGTGACTCTTCTTTTTAAGTTACTCTGGACTCTATGTAGGTTGAGAAAGCTTCAGTGCATTGCAATTATATGTAAGTGCATTTCCAAAGGCTTTATCTATTTAGATACAACAGGCACAGAGGGAACATTTTTAATCTTGGAGAAAAGGAGAGAAAGAAATTGTAGCAAATAATTTTTCTTATTTTATGTGTTTAGGTTTATATTTCTTTAGTTTCCAGTTTTACTGCTTTTGGGACCAAGTTTTGGGGACTAAGATGAGGCAATGTCTATAAATGATCCTGTATATAAAATTTCTTCTCTTCCAAATTGTGACAAAGAACCTGGAAATTTAGATGAAAACTGAAACCCTAATGATTCATTTCAGATCTTTAATTCATTATATGTTTTTCCATATATCCTTTTTAATATTGCTTTTACTAATGCCACTTCAAGGAAATTGGTAACTTGATTATATTTTGATTTGTTATTGGTTGTCTGATATGATCTTATCTAGTTGCTTATATTTCACCACTTTACACTTCTCTGATTCTTTGTTGTTTGACTTTAGTGTAATTCAGAAAGGACAGCAAGCCCATGTTGGCAGGGGATAACCAATAAAGGAAAAAGTCAGATCTTCATTTGAAATTTTCACTAGGGATTTACGCTTTATTAAGTTACCAGAGTAGGACTCCACATATTTATTGAGTCATTTTATTTTCAGGGATATGTCTTCTTTGATAGCACATTGTATATAAAGCTTCTTTATGATTCTGTATTATAGTAACCAGTCAGACACCTGAATTAATAGGAATTGAATAGAAAGTGAAATCAAGAATTTGGCTTCATCGATTGTTGATCAGTGAGCAAATTTTCTTGCCCCATTGAAGTTGTACTACCTTCTGAATAACCAGCTCCAAAACTGGCTTTACAAAGCCATGGATCACTTTTATGTGTCAAAGGGCTCCAGAAATTTCCAAATCCCTTCATGGATTGGAAGATAACTTGGATTTTATATAAAACTGCTTCTCCTTTTCTTTAAAATAGATGATCTAAAAGACATCAAAAGTCTCCCAGGCTCTGGAATAATTAGAGCAAAACTTATTCAGACTGAGGCAATTTTTTTAAATAAAGCAAGTTTTGACCTCCTGGGCAAAAAAGAAACACTCTAAAGGTCTGAAAGGAAAACTCTATCCCCCGCTCATGCACTTGAAAGAACAGCCCTGCAGAATGGTCTTGCTTCCTGGCCTCTCAGCTTCACAAATCTTTCTGAATAAGATATGGTCGATGCAGCTTCCCTGGGCTCCCCATGCTCTGGAAGCACTCCCCACCGGAGCAAAAGCCATGGCTTTCCAGGAAGCTCCCTTGCCCTGCCACTGATATGTGCCAGGACAACATAAACAAAAGCCTTCATTTGGGCTTGGGTCAGGCTCTTATAGCAGAGCATCATATACAGTAAACTGAAAACAAACAGGCAAGGCAGGTCTGCTGTCCATCAAAATGATGTCATGTTCGTTATGTCATGTTGCGTCAGGCTTTCTCGTTCTTCCCTGTGATCTAGTTAGGAAAGCTCTGCCTTTGACTGTACTTAGCTCCAGTAGTGTAAGAATACACCTTCAGTGATCTGGGGGCTGCTGGCTGGTTTGCTTGGTGTTGATGGAAAGGTTAGCTACGATTTCAGAGGTCATCTTACAGAACCCAGCAGCAGTCTGTTACGATGAATTTTGTGAAACATGATGGCAGGTGCAGGGGGGGCATTAATTTTGTCAAGGAAAACCCACACTGAAAGTAAAAGAGATAAAAAGTTGCACAGCTTAAAAATATGTTCTCAAGTCTGTTGAACGGAACCCATCATGCCAATTTTAGGTTTAATTCCAGTAATTTGTATTACATATGTTTTTCCTGCAAGGAAATGCAGGAAATTGCATGTATTGTTTTCAAAATTGCTTTCTTAAATACTGTAGTTGTCTTTCCTGATGACCAAAGGATATAGATTTAATCTGCATCCAGACATCAGTAAGTTTTGCTGTAACAAATCAACAGAGCTAAATAAAGCACCATGTTTTGAAGCTGTACTGGTCATTTCATATATACTGTAATGAAAATACTCTCCTGCTTGTTTTTTTCTTTTTTTAAAGTATTTTTACTTTATTAAAAAATACTTACCTTGAATGGAAAATAAATCCTAAAATCAACTTTTAAGTATGAATGTCATATGTTCAACTTCTATTTAATATCCACAACGATTTAGTCCTAAGGGAAGAAATAGTGCTGACATAATTTTAATCCACCTGAGCTGCTCGTGCTGGGACAGGAAAAATTCTCTTTCCCCATATCTCGTGAATGTGTATTGATAGATAAGCCAGAGGTGTATTTTAAAAATGCCTTTTTCTTTTTAACTTGCCAGAATGGCTTTTGTAATGTTCCATTCTTACTGTGTCTCACATGGCTCCTACTAAGCCATTTGTACTCTGTAAGCAGAAGCTGAGATGGCTGCTGTTTGTTTTCAAGTTACTGATTCAGAAATTTCAGCTTGAAAAGTGAAAGACAACTGCATTTTCCATTTTGCGTGTAAGCAATGAGGATCCTGGAGGTTGGCTGTGCCTTCAGTAATATCCATACAATTCTACTACCACCATGTTCTGTGTATCTGTGCATTCTGTGTATCATGTTCATTCTGTGAATCCATCCGTGTGGATTCACTGACTCCTAAAAACGCCCCACACTGCAGTTAATCTTGAGTTTGGTCAATGGTTTTACTGGTAAGATTTTTAGATTTGATCAGCCCCCTTATCTAGGATACTCTCTGATTATTAACGACCACAAATATAATGTTGGGCTGAATATATGACTTACGTACCCCAAAGTTACATGTTTTCTAGACTCTACGCTGGAAATCTTGAATCTTCATTTACATGCTGAAGTTCCTTGCACAGAGCAGGGCCTGAAAGCTGAATTCACACAAGGTGCTGCCTAGTTAGGGAGTGTAATACAGCTAGGAAAAAAAACAAACCAAAAATTTCTGCCCCCCACCCCCACCCCCACCCCACCCCACCCCCCCCCAAAAAAAAAAAAAAAAAAAAGCACCAACAGAGGTCTGGGTGCAATAGTTTATCTGAAAGCCCAGACTCACATAGAGTTTAGACTGTGTAGTACAGTACATCTACTTTAGACATGCTTTTATCAAGGTAAATATGTTGCTACAGAAGTTGATGTGGTTGTAAATAACTCCTTGCAATGCGTGAACTAACTTGTTTAAACCTTGATTAAGGATCTCTGACTACACCACAATTTGCAGAACAGACCTCTCGGGTCTCAGCAGATGTCTTATTCACAAAAGAAGCCTTTCTGCCAGAGGAAAGCAGCACTCATTCTTGTTTCTTTTGAAGCAGAGCTGGAGGAGAAGGCAGGGTCTTGAAAGACTTAGTAGTTAGGACTGTCTCCTTGGAGGTTTGAATTCTATCTGCTTGATGTAAATGCATAAATTCCCATGACTTCCAGATGAACCAGGATGGTGGAACATCATGCTTTCCCTTGCTTACTCTCACTGGCACGTTCGATGGTGGATTCCTTTCTGTAGAATGGCTTAGCATCAATTGTATTGGAGTGTGAACCCTGCCTAAAAGGTTGGTGGTTGGAGCACTCTCCTGGGAAGTGAGATTTTAGTCTTTTGAATGTCTGTAGATTTAGGAAGTTATTGAATCTCTCTCTCTCTCTTGCTGAGTCTTGCAAGCATTAAACTGTAGCATGAAAGGTGGAGATTCCCACCCATCCTTTTAAAAGACAGTGAGCATGTCTGCATTTTCTGAGGAACCTCATCTTGTCAGTGTGGTCTTATTATTATTCAGTAATGATTAATGTTTTGGATGCCTTAGGGGACCTACACATTCCTTTGCCAAATTTCTAGATCCTATCTTGGGAGGGATGTGAGAAATAGGCGCTGAGCTATTTAGGCTGGGGCAATTCTAAGCATGTACAAAGCAAACACCTAAGAAACTTTCAGGTCAAATGGGGAGGAGAGTGATAAGTTTAAGCACCATCTGAAGTAAGAAAATCTTACTAAGAAGTAGTTTGGATTTCATTCTGAACATTGGGCCTCCGATCTGAGTCAGTCCTGTTTTAGAAACTTGTGTTCTTTGCTGAATGTGGCTAATGGTCACTGAAGACAATGGTACTATTCTAGAAACAGGAAGCAAAAATGTTTGCAAGTATGAAGATATCCATTTATATTTCCAATTTAAGATGTACTTATATTTTGGCTGTTTTACTGCAGGTGATGTCTACATGTGAGTAGATACTGGTTTTTGATGGAGTCTCTAATTTCCTGCTACTAGACTTATAGACTCCCTTTTCTTCTTAATAATACTGTCTTCTACTCAGAAACAAAACTTTCTGGACATGAAAACTTCAGCTGGCTCTGATGTTAACTGAAAAATACCGAGGAGCTTAAGAGTGTAAGCCATCAGGAGTTCTTAAAAAGCTAAAACGCTTGGCATTCTCACATATCCATGTTAGTAAATTAATCAGAAGATGCACTGTGTCTGTTCTCACTTGACTCTTAGTGTTTTCATAACCATTGCTTTGCAATGAGAGGTTTTACACAACTTATCACAGAGAAAGCAACATTAAGATTTTAGGATAGGTAAGGAGAAGATTTCTGCATTAGAACACTTCCACTTCTTCTGATCCGCACTTACACTCCCAACACAGGCAGAGGGATTTTAAATTTAATCGGGCTATCTACTTTAGAAGCTATTTCCTATTAATTCACACCCATTCACATGATCTCACTGCGTGAAAGCTCTCACCTTTGAAAAGCAAAGTTCAAAGTTGAGTACGCTTTCCTGACTGGAACTATTTGCAGCTCAGTTTCCCTGGGTTGAGAGATATAATATCACATTCTTGTCTGGTTCCCACTGTTCTAAAGGTATCTAAAGAGCTTTGTTTTTAGAGTTTTTTTTTTCCTCTTGTCACCTTAACGATCCTGCCTTTGGTCAGTGGAAATCAGGTGCTATTTATTCAATTTCTGCAACTCCCACTTCATGGGAATCAGTGTACCATTAGCTCTGCCCATGGCTTTAGAAAAACAAATCCATTCTGCTTTGGGAATGCCAAATGAGACTAGCTAGGGTCAGACATAAAGGAAGCAGGAAGAGAACAACAGTGAACAAGGAAGCATTAGTATGAAAACAATTTCATATTTATGAATCATAGAGCCTTTGGTGAAATTAATAAAACAATGTGTCCTGGGCACATTCAAAGAAAGAGTTGAAAGGCAAAATATCTTTATGAAGGTGAAATAAGTTCGTAGTATTATTTGAAGTGCTCTCAAGAATGTTTGTTCTATACACAAGGAGAATGGGAAAAACTGAAAGTAAGTCAGGGTTTGTGGGTAGACACAGCATATTTTACTGTTACACTAGAGGAAACCAGTCACAATTTTAAGCAGATAAGCCTGTCATCAGCTGATAGAAAAACAACTTCTTGGGCCTCATGGATAGGAAGAATGGACTGATACCAAAAGCTTTTCCATTTTTCCCACTATACTACAGGCAGTACATTAGTTTTTGCTACAACCTTTGGATATCTCTTGTACGCTTAGAGCATGATTGCTACAGCAACATTCTTGCAAATGTGAAAGACCTTTGATGCTTTTCAGCCACAGCTATATTTTTACTTATATTCTTAGAATTTTGAAAAAGCGGATATTATCCAACAGAAGTACACCCCTGACTTTGCTGAAATTTAACTTCAACTTTGTAGCTGAAAGCATTCTAAAACAATACAAATGTGTATAGCTGTATAGAATTTTGACAATATTATATATATTTTTCTAAAAAAAAGTATAATCATGCTTTCTGAGTGTAAACAGGTAGGCTTTTGCTATAAGTAGAATTTAATTTTTTTTCTCTTCTTGTAACATTGTGGCTTTTTTCCTGTTTTCTACGCAGGTGTCTATTGGTTGCACTGTAAAACAGGCCTGAGATTTTCTCTGTATCTACTTTGGGTTTTTTTCCCCCACTATGCAAGTCTCATTTAAGTCAGGACTATTTTTTTTTTTTTTAATGTATCTCTGTGTATTCTTGCCAATCTTCAATATGAGCACATTAAGGCTTACTATTAAAGTGAAGAACGAACAAAGTCATATTCTAAAACATCCTGTTCTAGCCTGTGCTGTTTTGCATGTAAATGTTAGGCAGTATTTCTGCCTGATCTTTGCATTAGTTGATGTAGCTAATGGAAAATGCTGTTACCTTTCAGTAGAAGAACTATAGAACAACAGTCCCACATTTTCAGTGGAGAAAAACAATCAGTATTTGAACAAGGATGGCGTGAATGATTATTACATAGGCACATGTTTCTTTGCTGTGTGATGGGCAGGGACGAGGAGAGGAAGACAGGCATTAGAGAGATGGTGGGGTGAAAGACAAAAAACCCCATGTAGTTGGGTGGCAGAACAGCATTCTACACCAAATTCTCTAGTAGTGTAATAAACTGGGACAGTGTTGTCTTCTGCCTCCATGTCAAGAACTGACGTGCATCAAATATTATTAAATGATTTGGATAAAACTGTTTCAACAATACACTAGAAAATAGTATTTTTATTTTCTCAGGGTTGGATTGTTAAAGAAAATTCCTTTTAACTGTTCTGCTAGAAGAGAAGAGCATTAAAATAGAAACCAGCATATTAGAGTAAGTTAGAAACTTTCCAGTGCCACTAAAGCTAAGCGCTTATTCTTTAAACCCCAAACATTTTATTTGAAACACCTGGATTTGATGAATTTCTATCAAGGCATGGTCCTACAGGAATGCTTCCTGTTTTTTTATTTGATTTTTCCTGAAATCAGTGACATTGAACATCTTAGGATACCTATTGCATGGGGCAGATACATCTGGTAAGTGTGTCCCAGGTCCAGAGAGCCTCATGCAGCTATTAGTGAAATGGACATTCTGCTTGTCTTAGTGCAGAAGTTGATAAGAGGTAATAGAGCACTTTATTAAACTACATTGGTGGATGAATGCTCATCAGCTAGTTAAGATGAGGTCAAAGCCCAGATTTTTTGGACTTTGCTTGCTGTTTGTTGATTCTTTAGCAGACATGAGAAAAACTTACCTATTTTCTTGTAACTGTGGAAGCAGCTCTAAGGAAAGCTATCTCTTTACAAACTTTGCTTCTGTGAGAAGAACATAGTTTTCATTGAGCAGTTGAAATCAAGTGTCAGAATTTCCTGGAGACTTGGATGCACTCCGGTTTTTGACTGTGTGTAATTTATTTGAATATTTTGGTTTTGTCCCAAAGCAGCATGAAGGGGCCTCTATCTATATAAGAGAAAAGTCCATGAAGGTTTTATTGTTGCATTTGACAAAATGCAAATTGCCTGCAAAATTCAAATTTGCAATGCAATTGCATAATGCAAATCAATTTTAATTTGCAAAATTCTCACTAGATGGTTGTTAGAAAATATTGCAAGGCTTCTTGCCAGTGGAATAATTTTCCCAGTTTTTTACTTACAGACTTTAGTATTGCAGAGCATTGTAGAAGCAGGAATTTAAATTTTCTTTTGATTTTACGTTTAGATGTTCCCAGTTTCGGGGCTATGTTTGAATCTGGACTATCATACAAACATTTCGAATTTTAAATTTCATATTAACACTTGAATCCAAACTTTCTTAAATTTTTTGGATGGTGGTGGAGAATGTTGATATTCTAGACCAGTCACATCTATAAGTTACTACAAGAAAATGAAAATTGTGAGGAATGATTTTCAGGAAACATTTTTGTAGCAATTACTTGCTTCTCACCCCCACCTTTCCACTCTCAACCAGTCTGTAAGATCAAAATCTATTCAGTTTTCATTGTTTTCAAAAACTCATGTGATACATTCAGGGGTATATGAGGGAGGTAGGGGTTCACAGCATACCAATCATAAGACAAAGATAAATTAAATATTTTTTCTTTTGAAGGCAGTATGTTTGAAAGCTGGATCATCCAGTGTCAGCAGGTAGGACAAAACCAGGACAAATGATGGAATCAAAGCCTTACATCCTTAGCACAAACTTAAAAATAAATAAACCTTGAAGAGTATCAGCATGCCTGTACTTACTTGCAGGAGACTGTTTGCAACCCCCTTGTTCTATTTCTTGTGCTGACAACTCCCAGCTGTGTGGAATATTTAAGGTGGTATAACATGGGCCTACTACTAAACTGAGTACTTTACTATCAGTTACGTCTTTAAAGAGTGCCGAGTAAAGACAGGGGTAAATTACTGTTTTTCAAAAAATTTTTAACTATATTTAGAAAGTTAAGTGGTTTTTCAAGTTTTAAAACATGTTTGGTAAAAAAACCCTAAATCATTTGCTCAGCACCTTCCTATGTTTTCTCCTAAAGACAGTCTATAGTTATTTGCTTATCATCTAACTTATCAGCACTTAAGATTTTCTCTTTAAAGTATCTCTCAGTTATTTCTTGTACCAGAAACAGCCCTTGAAGTTTTAGGCTGATCTGCTAGAAATCTGTTTTTATAGTCAAAGTCCTTTCAGAAGTCTAAGCATGTCTTGAGGTTCTAATGTAAACTCTGGGATACTGGGAGTCGCCTTTGAATTCCTTTCAGAGCTTTAAATTCCCTTTATTTCCTTTCATCCTTCAAAGAAAGGCATTATATTGATTTAGATTTAATTTTTTGAGATAGAATACAATTGATCTGGGAGTTTACTATTGTTGCACCTGAGTGCAGAAAAGATGTAAATTTTAGAGGTTATGTTTGATTGTCAGCCTTACGGTTCTTGTGGGCATAAATGTGTGCTCATATATATATATATATATATATATATTTATTTCTCCTTCTTAGTTTGTATTTGCATATGTGTGTTCATATATCTCTCTATATAGACAAGTATATCTCTCTATATGTTCATGTATACGTCTAAATGTATAAAAAGTTTTAGAATTTGTATTACATTTCAAATCAGCACAAAACTTGTACAATTTCAGTGAGCCAGCAATATGAGAAAATGTTTTGCTTTTGAGCAATCCAGACATTTCATTTTCATTGGACAAAATATTTTTTGTGTCTTAAATTTCAAATTGAGAAATAATTTCAACATACAATGGTGGTTTTTTGTTTTGAAACTGTCAAAATGGATCACTTCGGCAACTTTAGGAACTTTGTTCCTGAAGAAGACATTAATAAAGACTGTCTTTTCCTCCTTTAATTTCAACCAGCTGATGTTTTCTAGCAAAATAAATTAATTTAAAAAAATAAATCATGAATGGGTGTGCTTTTCAGAGAGAATTCTGCAGTGTTTTGTTAACTAATGGGCAAAATAGTATATAAAGATTAGTTATAACTATCAAGTAACTTAGGGTGGCTATTTTATCTGCAATATGACATGTTATTGAAGATACAAAATGAAAAATACACATCCAGTTAAGATAAATATTCATACTCTAAGGGTTTTAAACAAAGCTAATACCCAACAATGGGTACATAATCAATATAATATACTTCTACACTTAAACTATTTTGAGCTGTGGAAAATATAAATATACTATCAAATTTTATTTTATGGTGAGCTCAAGTAATGACTGGAACATTATAACTATATTTAGCATGTTTCAGTTTTTTGGTAGAAAAAAAATATTAAACTGTATAATAATGTCTACATTAGTTCCAAAACTTGGGGAGTGATATTATATTTTTGCAGATGCTTAAAGCTACTTCAGGGCTGTGCACAGAAATAGGGTTATAATAACAGTTTGGGATGTTGTAGGATGAAAAGGGTCAAGTGATGTAAACCACCACAGAGTCTGCATGTTGTCAGTATCAAATTAAATAAGGGTGTTCAGGACAATAGTATGATTGAGGAAGAGGGGTTGCTTTATCTTTCAGCTTTGATGCACTGAAAGTACATAGTTCTTAATGTAATTTGACATAATTATTTGAATAATGCAAAACCTATGAGCAATCTCAGCAGCAGCTCTAAAGTGAGTATCTCCATAGTAAGCACAGGGACAGTGTGCCTGCAGCTCTGAGACGTAACCGCTGCTCTTTTGATGAATGCTTTAAAAATATTTTACGCAACTTGTGAGTAAAAAGACAGAATAATTACTGTAATCAGAACATCACAAGCTGGGCCCAGGCTCAGCAGTGTGTTACGGAGAACTGTCATGAGTGGTTGTCTGGTGCTTAGTATTTTCATAATAGTAAGGGCTGTCTATTTCACATTAACTCTTTATTTAACATAACTGGATTTTTAAAATATACAGAATTTTTGCTCTGAATAAGCAGTTTCCAGAGACCTTTTTTTGTGTTTCAATCAGGACATGCAAAAATGTTGCTGTTAGATATATTTTTTGGGGTGGGGATGGGGTGGGGGTTTTGTTTTGATTTTTTTTTTAAAGCTGTGATCCCTTTAATCAAAACACTACTGCTTTCCATTTTTTGCCCAAGCAGCTCTTTTAGCGGATCCCGTTGTTTTCCTTACAAGGAGGAAAAACTGATTGATAAAGTTTAGTGTCTTTAATGCAATGCTACTTATTTACAAAGACTGTCCAAAGGCTGTTTTCTGTAAGCAGTGGAGGAATTAGGAAAGAAAAAAGATTATTTCATTGTTCCCAGCATCAAGGCCCTTTGAGCCTGCAAGCATATTCCAAATATTCCACCACTCCAAAATATACTCACCTGACTTTTCTTAAGAAAACATACTTTGATTTCTCTGAAAAATAAGTTGGAGTATTTCTGGCTTTATATTACTCCTATGACTTTCTGAAAGAGATGCTTGGGTGAGTTATGTCAAGCAGCAAAGTAGGATCCCAAGGCCAACGCCAAGCTTGATCTTCTCTTGCCTGCCAAGCAGACAGTGACGTTGTCCCAGCAGGAGAGTGTGAAGATACTGACCTCCTCAAGCTGTGTTTGCTGCTGGAAGGCAGGGGAATGCTGCGAGTTGGAGGGAGGATGCATGTGAGAGACTGTGAACACTGCCTAATGCTTTCTGCCTTTAGCACTCTGTTTTTGGTTGTTTCCAACCAGCTCATCCTAGTAATCTAAACTGAATTTTTCCATATATTGTTCCTTCACACCATTAGATTTTTTTTTAAAGTTTCAACAAAAATAAGTCATTCACTTCTGAAAAAGGTTGGTGAAGAACAGGTGTTTTTGCCAGTGCTCATTTTCTTAATTTGTTTTTTTAACAGCTGTGTATCCTCTGTGGTTTGGAGATATATACTGAAATTTAGCAGTGAAGTGCCCTTCATTGTTCTCATGAAATTCACCCTGTTTCAGTCAAGTTGCAAACAGGGGTAAAAATTGCCATTTTCATACATGCAGCAGGATTTTATGTCTTTTCTTTATTTGTTTTGCTGATGTTATTACTAATTTTCAGAAAAAATTGTCTTACAAATCAAAACAAAAAACTTTCCGTAGAAAAATATTGATATTTTGATACTAACTTTATTCTGAACTAAGACATACCAGCTGAAATAGGAACAGAAAATTAATGTAGAAATATCAAAATATTTCATTTTGCCCACTTGAGCTCTATGTCCCCCAGAAGTACAGCGGTGATGTATGAGATGATAAGTACCATGATGAAGCACCACAGTGCAAAAGAAAGAGATGATTTTTGCATCATGGGAAACAAAATTTATTTCAAGAAATATTCTTCTGTAGAAAACTTTGATTTTGTGTGTATTCCCACAATTCCTATAAGAAGCCTCTCTGTAAGAAAGAGATTTTCTCTGTTCAGTTCAATAGAGACTTTTACAAGGAAGGATGACTACCATTTGTCAAAACTGAGCTTGAAACAGACATTGAAAAATTAATTCTGTAACACTTTTTAAGTCACCTTGAACATAGTAAGAATAATGTTGTTAATAATAATGAAGAATGTGATATATTGCTCCAAGAATGAAATTGAGAAAGTATGAAACTCAGAGGTCTGAGAACTGCTCCAAATAAGTCAAACAAATAATGAAAATCCATCTAAAATTAATTCCCAGATTTTTCAGGCCTCCTTGCTATTTCCTAACCTTTTAATGGAGCAGATGAACCAAGAACCAGCCTTACTAAAAAAAATTTCAGACATCTGTTTCAACTTAAAATGCCTCCTTTGTTTCCTACTTTCATAAAGTTTTTTAGAGAAAAGAACTTGTCTCAGTCAGATCTCCCCCATGTTGTGATCTATGTGAAATAATCAATAGCAGGATGCGATAATCTGCAGTGTGATATACTGACAAATACAAACTAGACTAAGCACAATATGGATCTCTTGTTTCTGTAGCTATTTTACACTTTCTCAAAGGACTTACATTTATGAAGGACTTAGAGGTATATGCCTGCAAATATAACACTCTGTTTTACTTAATTCCTATTACATTTGAAAACGTAGAAATTTCTCTGGTGTATGAACTCTCAAATGTGTTCTCTGTGAAGTACATGGTCTATGAATTCTGGCTTTTTGTAGGGTTTTTCTTCTCAGTTTTGATTTTAACTTCTTAGAAGAAGCTACAGCTAAGCTAATATTAATCAATACCAGCAAAGTTTTTCATAGAGTTGCCACTAAGGTATTTATGTCCTCATAAATATTAGGGAGAAGGTTCATGCAGGAGTGGGAGAGCAGCTTGGTGAAGAGATTAATTTTATCTTTAGTCAGTTTGAATGAAGACATATTAGAAACCAGATTTTAGTACCTTTTTTTTTTTCCCCCTCAGTAAGACTCCAAGTTTAGACTCAATTTTATATCAATGCTATGTAGACATAGTGTTATAAAAGGGCCATTAGCCTGATCTAGTATGACAACTCTCATGTTACGTTTTTACCATGATAAATCCTTTAACCACAGAAATACTTTATATGCAGTGTGAAAACAAACAAATGAAAGAAGTAATCTTCTGGATTTCTCTTTTCAAATTTATTTCAGTAGGAGCTGTAGCTCTACAGCTACATGATCACTTTGATCCATGTTTGTGCTGAAAGGGGTAGTCTCATCCTCTCCTTGCCACAGTCATTTCTCAGTTTCTCACTTTTTCCACTGTTACAGTCTGTGAAGCCTTGCATTGAGCTAAATCACTGGAGCGCAAGCTTTTTGGGGACTGCTGGGGATGGGGACAAGTTGGAAAACATTGCTTTTTTTACATAATGGCTGAAAGCAATGCCCTGGAAATACACAGCTTTGATACTTCATTGCGAACTACTTCATGATATACTATGCAAAAGGTAATTCCACTTTATTCAGATAAAATTATAAGCAGGATGAAGCCTAGGTAAAAGACTAAATGATGGGAATGAGAAACGAAACTGTGTTAAATATGTTTAGACAATGGCAAGTGAAAACATACAGTATTGGTAGAAAGTAGTAGGACATGTTGTACTTGTTAGTTTTGTTACTGACTTGGAAAAAGGAGTTAGCCACTCAGTAAATAAACAGCCCCAAAATTGCTATGCATCTACACAATGACATAAAAAAAGATGTCACAGTAGAGAGGAAAGCTGGGAAAGAATTAACAATACAAGGTTATTATTTTGTAAAATAAACAAACCAAACCAGAGAACTGAGAAGCTATCCTGGAACATTTTGTTCTCTACAGGAAGATGATTCTGGAGAAAATACAATACTAAGAGACACCAGGTTACGTCAGCGTACGCCAAAATGTCATGAATTTGTCAAACAGTATGGATATGAAAAGACTTACACAGTTTTGAGCTGCTTATGAAAAGTCATCTCATTGCAAAAGCAAAAATCACTATGATGAGCCAGTACTGGCATTCTGGACAGCATCCTACAATAAAGATACTACCACACTGAAATGGGTTTGACTAGCATTATTAGAGCTCTGAGCATTGATTTCTGAAGCCTAAAAAGCTAAATGTGTGCAATTTAGCATGACTTAAGTTAGTGCTTAAACACCTGGAGAAGATCTTTCCATCAATTGTCATAGCTCCATTGTCTTGTATTAGTTATCATTTCCTAGGACAAGGTCACATTATTTAGCTGGAAACAAGTGGACAAAAGCAATGAGGTAGAGTAAAATACAGAGTAAACATATGTTGAAGATACATCATGTGAGATCCTTACAGTGTGATAAAAGTGGCTGTGGAATGGTCTACTTAGGCGAAAGTATAAATCACATTGTTCAGAGCTTTTAAAGTGTTCCTGCTGAGCAAAGCCCAGTGTAGCGTGCTGAAGTGGAGTGATCTTCCACTAGCTGGAAAATGGGCTGTATTCCATAGTCTTTCCAAATACTGTTATTCTTTACAAGAAGCCACATAGGAGAAGGATCAGATTTAAGTATTTATGTGTGAAATAAGCCATAGAGATTCAAAATTACTTTCAAATAAAAACCAGATTTATGAATCGCTGTTGCTGCAGTGTCTTGATTGAAGACAGCACCTTTGTAGACTCTTTGTGTCCATCATTGAAGTTTTGATACCCAGATGTTGGTCTGTAAGCTTAGTAAGATCTCTGATAGTAAACTAAGTAACCAGCTTTTCAGTTCTATAGAAAGGTCAGATTTGAAATCCCGTTAAGATTCTGCTTTTTAGTCTTTTTCTTTAAAGAGATTAAACTAAGGTAGTAGATCAACATATCTAAAATTCATCCTGACTTAAACAAACGACCAACAAGCATTGAAGGTACGCTTATAAATTTTAGTTCTGTTTGCCCTAAACATCTATCAGCTAAATTCTGAATTTCCCTCACAGCCATTGCTCTTTTTTCACCTTATAATCTAAATATCTTCTTTCCAATGGCATCCGTAGTTGTGCCCAAGAGTTATGTGAACTTTCCGAAATATGTAAACTCAGATTTTAAGGCTCCTTTAGATAAAGGAAAAGAGATATAGTCACTGCCACAAAATGTTCTGCACACCCCCACACGGTAGCCAAAACTAAACCAGAAGGAGAAAAGCGTGCCACTTGGCTAGACACGAGGTAACTTTCATAAGCAAAAGCTATGCCCATAGCCACCATACAAACTTAATCTTCATTCTGAGATCCCTGTGTTTCAATTCATTCAGTATAGACGCTAAAAGACAAACACAGTTAACAAGATATCCAGTGTCACTGGATAGTAAGTAAAGAAGGGAAAAAAATGTACAGAGATTTGGCTCTTTTTTGTTGCTTTGAGAAATAAGCTTTTCTTTCTTGATTTGCAGAGGATTTCTGGACTGCGAAATTGCACAATGCTGCAGTAATGCTAAACTTTAAAACGGGCAACATTCACAGAATCACAGAATCATGTTACCTCTTGTCCTATTGCTTCCTATAATACTTGGTAGTAAGCTTGGTAATGGCCTCAAATTGCACCAGGGAAGGTTTAGACTAGATATTAGGAAGCATTTCTTTACAGAATGGATTGTTATAGGTGTTGGAATGGGCTTCCCAGTGAGTGGTGGAGTCCCCATCCCTGGAGGTGTTTGTCAGGTTTACATAGTACTGAGGGATATGGTGTAGTTGGGAACTGTCAGTGCTAGGTTAATGGTTGGACTGGATGATCTTCAAGAGATTTTCCAACCTAGACGATTCTCTGATTACCTCTTGTCCTATCGCTTGTTACTTGGTTAAAGAGGCTCATCCCCAGCTCTCTGCAGCCTCCTTTCAGGTAGCTGTAGAGGGCGATGAGGTCTCCCCTCAGCCTCCTCTTCTCCAGACTAAACACCCCCAGTTCCCTCAGCCGCTCCTCGTACGACCTGTGCTCCAGACCCTGCACCAGCTTCATTGCCCTTCTCTGGACACACTCGAGTCATTCAATGTCCTTTTTGTAGTGAGGGGCCCAAAACTGAACACAGGAATCGAGGTGCGGCCTCACCAGTGCCGAGTACAGGGGTAAGATCCCTTCCCTGTCCCTGCTGGCCACGCTATTGCTGACACAAGCCAGGATGCCATTGGCCTTCTTGGCCACCTGGGCACACTGCTGGCTCCTGTTCAGCCGGCTGTCAATCAACCCCTCCAGGTCCCTCTCTGACGGGCAGCTCTCCAGCCACTCCTCCCCAAGCCTGTAGCGCTGCTGGGGGTTGTTGTGGCCCAAGGGCAGCCCCCGGCATTTGGCCTTATGGAAACTCCTCCAGTTGGGCTCAGCCCATGGCTCCAGCCTGTCCAGGTCTCTCTGCAGAGCCTCCCTAACACTCCCACCCAACTGGGTGTCGTCTGCAAACTGACTGAGGGTGCACTCGATCTCCTTGTCTAGATCATCAATAAAGATGTTAAACAGGAGTGGCCCCAACACCAAGCCCTGGGGGACACCACTCGTGCCCGGCCGCCAACCGGATTTAACTCCGTTCGCTCTTAGGCCCGGCCATCCAGCCAGTTTTTTACCCAGCAAAGCGTGTGCCCATCTAAGGCACGAGCAGCCAGTGTTGCCAGGAGAGTGCTGTGTGAAACGGTGTCAAAGGCCTTCCTTAGTGAAGTCAAGGTAGACAACATCCACAGCCTTTCTGTCATCCAATAAGCAGCTTGCCCTGTCATAGAAGGAGATCAGGTTTGTCAGGCAGGACCTGCCTTTCATAAACCCATGCTGACTGGGCCTGGTCCCCTGGTTGTCCATCATATGACTTGTAATGGCACTCAAGATGATCTGCTCCATGACCTTCCCTGGCACCAAGGTCAGACTGACAGGTCTGTAGTTTCCCGGATCCTCCTTTCTGCCTCTCTTGTAGATGGGTGTCACATTTGCCACCCTCCAGTCCAGTGGGACCTCCCCAGTTAGCCATGACTTCAGGTAAATCATGGACAGTGGCTTGGCGAGCACATCTGCCAACTCTTTGAGCACCCTTGGGTGTAACCCATCCGGTCCCACAGAGTTGTGTGCATCCAAGTGGTGCAGCAGGTCTCTGACCACCTCCTCTTCAACTGTGCTGACCTCATTCTGCTTCCCCTCCCCATCTCCCAGCTCATGAGGCTGGGTGTCCAGGGAACAGCCAGATCCACTGCTAAAGACTGAGGCAAAGTAGGCGTTGAGCATGTGAGCCTTTTCCTCATCCTTAGTTTCCTTCTGCATCCAGTAGAGGAGCGAGATTTTCCCCCTAATCCTCCTTTTGCTGTTAACAAATTTATAGAAACATTTTTTGTTATCCTTAACAGCAGTGGCCAAATTGAGCTCTAGCTGTGCTTTGGCTCTCCTAATGTTCTCCCTTCATACTTCACTACATCTTTATAGTCTTCATGAGAGACCTGCCCCCTCTTCCAAAGGCAATAGATTCTCCTTTTGTTCCTGAGATCCAGCCAAATGTCCCTGTTTAGCCAGGCTGGTCTCCTTCCCCGCCTGCTTGTTTTTCAGCACGTGGGAACAGCCTGATCCTGTGCCTTTAAGTCTTAGCTCTTGAAGAATTGATAGAGGTCATTCAGTCACTTTGTCTTGGTCGTGTTAGAGTTACTGTGTGTTAAACCAGAACTGCATGAATCAGTCACCATGTGTTGTCCTTGGGTATAAAATAGAGTTCTTTAGTCAGATATTTGGATGCAGCTAATACTATCTTTGAAATTTAAGAGAATTCCCACTTTACCTCTCTAGCGGTAGTCATAAACAGGTGTCAAGTCTTGAAAAACAATTTTTGATGATGTCATGGCTTCTCACGTTTCATCATGCCATACTGAAAAAGGGAGAGGAGGCATGCTGCTGACTTTAAAACAAACTAAGATGTATGGTCAGATAGAAAATTGCAATGGAATATGTCGATGTTAGTGCCTGTTTTTCACTACAGGATAAGCAACAGTATCTCTCTCAAGAGTATTCTCTTTCCACACCAGTGAAATCTACGTACAACAGGACAAGTTAAGGGCTTGTATCAGGGATAGAGCTGTGCCTTGAAGACAAAATGGAGAGGGCCAGAACAAGCTTACCAATTATTCAATTCCCCATAGACATTAAATCAAGTGTCTCTTGTTTCAGCAAAGTGGATTTTTCTTGCAGAGCTACAGTTAGGCTGCACATAGGGCAAGTACGTGTTAATTTCCTATTATCTCCTTCAATAGTACATAAGTTACAGAATCACAGAATCATCAAGGTTGGAAAAGACCTTGAAGATCATCTAGTCCAATCATTAACCAAACACTGACAGTTCTCAACTACACCGTATCCCTCAGTGCTAAAAGTTTTCCTAATTGCTCAGGAGAGAAAGTTAGTGAGAGGATGTACAGCATTTTTATGCATGCCAGAGAAGTCTCCATCCTACTGCTGATCATCCTTTCTCTGGCCTCACTTTCTAACAGCTGGGATGAACCTGCTATTCCCAGAGCAGCACAGCTGTGTGTGGTATTCGAAGGTGTCCAAACACAGCTTCTCTGTCTGGGAGATTTTTCCCCTCTGCCCCAAGAAGTACATGCTGGTTTCAGAAGAGGTGAATAAAAACATATGGCTGACAGCAGAGCTATGCAGATAGTTTTATTTTAAAGATGAAAGCCTTTCAGTGTTGTGTTGTTTTACCAAGTTGCCAGGAACTTTCCCTAAAGTTCATTTTATTTTATTTTGTGTGCTTGTGATCACGTGGAACCAAAACCCACTGGTTTGTCCCATGCAATCTTCCCTCCTGATACACTGTCATGACAGAGAGTGATACCTTAAAAGCAGTGATATCTACATAGCCAATAACTTGCTGGAGGCAACCCTGGTATTACTACATGAAAGTATATCTTCGACTGACAGCTAGTTCTCTTGCTTCTCATCGTGATGAACATGGCGCCAAAGCCTCTCAGTCCTTGCAGAAAAAGCCCTTGAGTTGTTTGTTAAGGAGGAGCTCTGATGTCCCCGGAGGGAGCTAGGCAAGTCTCCTTGAAGGCCTGCCCTTATTTTCAGCAGACTAAAGCAATTTGTTCTTCTTCAACTTACTGTTTTTATTATGATTTAAATTATAGCAACAGTTGTTTTCTAGGGACCTAGATGCATATTTTGCCTGACTTGTTGAATGAGGTATTCAGCAAGCTGTGGGTATCCTGCATTTGCTCACTGGTGTGTTTGTCCTTTGTAAATGATCTAGCTGGATTGTAGGACAAATTCTTTCCAGAGGCTGAATTTCCCTGTCTTCTAAGCAATTCTAAGACTTCCAGAGGTGTCTGCTTGCAAGTAAGGTGGGCAATGGCATTTTCAAGGTTGTAGCTCAGTGTCCAATTCGGGAAGGGCAGCAGTAATCTGAACAGCATAATGGTTCCAGTTCTTGATCATTTAATTTCTTCTAGCAACATGTGTTTGAAAGCTCACATATACCTATTGTTGCTCATGCTTAACATAAAAGAAACTATAAAATCTCCTAAACAATTCTGAGCACTGCCCCACCTGCCCAAATCCCATTAGTGATTGGTATGCCAACCTACAAAAGAACACTGCAATCGCTGAAGGAGTCCATGCTATTTTTCCATAAAAATGATCTCATTTCTTTTAGCTTACACAGCTGTCTTGCTGTCTTGACATAACTGCTTGTTGATTAAAATTCTTGGCACAGAACAGCCTTTACTTATGTGTACATCATCATTTTGATTATTTCTGTTCCTTAGGGGAACTAAAAGCATGTAATCTCTGATTTGTAAAGCAGTCTTGTTACAGGTATCTTATTTTATAGGATTTAAAATATGGACATATTTGGTATGTTCCTTTGGTTTAGAAGAAAATTCTAGTAAAATATGCTTTCTAATAAGGTGGTTGTGATGTTCTTGTAGCCACAGAACTAACCAAACACATGTACATTGATTGCACAGTAAGTCAGTGGCTTCTCCCCACCCCCAGTTTGGTTTGCTTTTCCTTTTCCTTTTAAAAGCCATCTTGTGAGGTTGAAGTCTGTCCTGAATAACTGCTTAATGTACCTTGTTTCTAGACTGGAAGTCACTGATTTCTTTTCAAACGTGCCTCTTGCCCACAACAAACAGTTTCAGCCTTTTCTTTGTTCTGCCAGCAAAACCCTGGTAGCAAATGGCAGGTTAGCATACCAGCCAGCGAAGCTGCTTGATTAGGGGGCTTAATTTTAGGAGCTTAACTTTAAACACCAAGCTTTAAGACAACTCTCATTAGTGTTACACAGCTAACTCGTAAAATCTCTCAGGTTCAAAAGACTGTGAATCTATAAACGCTTTCCTTTTATTTAAACCAGAGCTTTAGAGTTATCTATGAATTGAATTATCACCTCACTGAAACCAAAATTATGCGTGTTAAAACATTAATGTTTTTTGCTGTGGCCGTGTCAGTCTACTTAAAAGTTAGTTAAATGGTATGCAATAACTTTCATAAAATATATGGAGAAAGTTACCTTATGTATTAAATTAATTTAATCAAAATTATAAAAGACAACACAACAGAAAAAAATCTAGCATGGAACGATATGTAAATTCAGGTTCATCCAAAAATGAAAGAGAAGTGTTTCACAGAGAGATTGGCTTGGACAGGGAGTGATTATTAAAACCAAACAAAAATAACAGCAACATCTTTAAACATTCTGTTTTTTCCACTCTAAATCTGTTCTTAGCAAGGGCTAAAATAGAGTTTAAGGCTTCTGTGTTGTCAAAACAAAGTTTGCACAACCCTAAATAGTTTTTCCCAGTTTAATTTCAAGAGAAGCATAGAGAATTTCTTACTTTCTGTTGCAGAAGCAGACAATATTCAGAACCCTGAGATTTATAAAGGAATAGAAATCTAATTCTTGCATAACTGTAACAGTTATATAACTTCTCATTATATTGTTTTGCAGTAAGTTACTTCAGTCTTAAAGCCTGCATTAAGAGCAGATTCATTAATAGTTAAGTTTAAATTATCATGCTGTAAAAATCTTGGTTGGTGTTTTCCAGTTAAAATGCTTCAGTACTGTAAACTCAGTTATACATTAAAATCTTACCTTGGGGTTTCTGTGGTGAAACCAACAGTTCTTGTATGAGAAAGTTAACTCCATTTTTTGCTTATGAACCTAACAGACTAGATGTTATAAGCATTGTGAAATGAATAGTTTTGTAGAGCCACTTAATTTACAAGTTCTGTCATTCATTAAAAAAAGAGAGAATTCCAGCATGTAGTTATTACATGCAAATGTTCATAGTGAGAAAATATTCAGTATTATCATTGAATTAAAATAAGATGTAAAGTATCTGCCAGCATGCTTGTGGCAAACAGTTTCACAGGGACACATGTATGTAATATCAGTACCTCTGGAGGCAGGAGTTTGGAGAAGTTGGAATGTATGTCGCTAGAATATGTTCTCAGGGTGATTTTCCTTATCAAATTATCAATAAACTAGCCTGTTGATTTTTTTTTTTTTAATATTTTGGTTAATATTTTTTAAACATTTTTATTAAAATCTACAGAACAGAACTTGTTGCACAGAAACTGGATTATGCCTGGTACAAATTCATTACTATAATTAATTAGCTAAACTCAGCTTTGTATGCATGCAGCCAAGCTCTTTTGAATTCCTACTTACATGCATATAAGTAATCTCTGTGCTGTTGTAAGCATACCCTGTGTCTTTAACTAGCCATATTTCGTTTGTCTCTTCTGAAGCATCCATGTTTGGAGTTATTAGTATCTATGGAAAAAAAAATAAGGAAAGAAAGATGACATAAAGTCCATGAGCAAAAAGAAAATACATAAGCAAAATAACATTCAGGACCAAAACTTGCAAGTTTTCCAGTGCTTGTTTTTCTAGTTGGTGCACGTGCAAATTGATTGTTGGTACATGTGACAAAATACATGTTTGCAGCCATATATTTTAAGTGTATCTAGATATTAAAAAATGTGAAACACAATCTACATGAAACACAATCTACATTGCCTACATTGTCTATGTAATCTATACAGTTATTACTACGGAGATTTTAACAAGGAAGTCTGGTTTCTTCTTTTTATAAATTTAAACTTAACTTTTCCTGAAATTTCCCTCCTTCAACATTACCATTTACTCTTATGTGGGAAACATGTGCAAAGTTGTTCTCCTGATCAACTTGGCCTTTAATTGCATTTGGTATTAGAGTAGTTTAAACAGTTGGCAAATATTGTAAATGTTTCAGATTCCTTACCTGCAGAATATTATTTAAAAAAAAAAACAACCCTAAAGCTCAGAGTGATAACTTTATAAAGTGTTTATTTTACAAAGCAGAGTTAAACAGATAACATTAATGGCTACATCATATAATTAGCTAAATTCCCTCTGTGGTTCTGTAACCTCCAGCCAGGCTTTTCTCACTTGCTTTTTCTGTCTTGGACGGAGATGTTCCATTGTGTAAAGCTCTGCTATTGTTCTGTTGAATGGAGGAACATGGAAAGAACAACCAGTGAACATCTTTAACCTCACTTCACCCCACATTGGTTTTAAAATAAAATGAATCATATTCAGTAAAAAAATGAATGATAATATCAAACAGCCTGGAAAGTGAAAGATGTGACTGCATCTACCAGTTATTCAAAGCAATCCATGACATTTTAGGGTAACGTACTATAAATCACAATTATTTGGTGGCCAGTTTCATTTATATCACCCTGACAGCTAAAGAGAGACAAGTATTTAATATATTTATATCCTGCTGGAAACACTGGAAAGGTCTTCCCTCAGTGTGAATCATGGTCAAGTCTTATAGGTATTTTCTGTTATCCCTTGGAGCCTCATCTTGCTGCTACTGAGGTCAGTGAGAGTTTAGTGATTGAAAACATGTTTGCAGTGATAACAACCCTCTACTCTCTTAATAATAAATTCAAACAGCTAATACCTCTAAAGGAACCCTCTTATGTCTATCTCACTTCCTCAGTTGTTGAACATTTTACTTAAATTAAAGAAGTGTTATCTCCTTAGCATTCTTATTAATTGATATTCTTGATCTCAAGGTAGGCTATAAATAGTACGCTTTTGCTGTCTGTGATATGCTTTCTTGCACGTCTGCTCTTAAAAGTACTTTTTTTTCCCCAGTATCCTTTATAAGTAATACAAGAATGACTGGATTCATTGATTCCAGTTTATGATGGCAATTGGAATTTACTGAGCAGATTTAAGTTTCAAGCAAGATTCTTCCGTTGCAAAAGTAAACTGAAAGCCTACAGTCATTTTTGTGTTATGACATACCATAGTGGACACAAAGGCAACTGCAGTTCGATGTATACATGTCTGGGTCAGCTCATTTTGAATTATATGGGGCAGAACCAGGTCAGTGGGGCATCAGGGAAGTCCAAAAAGCAGAGAAAATGTATCTGTGTAAGGCACTGTACTGCTGTGAATGATCTACAGTGATCAAAGTTTGCTCCTTTAAAACCAACTTGAGTATCTTTTAATGACACTGAAATAATTTGTGTGGGTGAAGTAAGTGTCATTTAATTTCCTCTAATATGCATATCAACCTTGTCAATTTTCAAATAGCAGCTCTTCATTTTGTGTCTTTGACAGGCATTTGCCGCTTTTGCTTTCCATTCCAAAAGGAACAACCTCCATCTGCATCCTCACTAATGCTCAAAATCTAGTGAAATTTGAAGTCAGAACTTGATTTTCTTGAAATACATGTAAAGATTTCTCATTATTGTTTTACCTCTCCTGCCAGGGATATGTTCAGTATGACAGAAACAAAAGAACATACATTTTCAGATTCTATTTCCTTACTTTCAGCTTTGTGTCTTCTTTCTGATGAATGAAAAAACCCCATCACGTATCAAGTAAATGTTACAGGAAAAAATTACTCCTGAAACATATTAGCTGCCTACAATGACAGCCCAGGTCTCAGTTCAAAGAAAGTTGTCCTGAGCATCACAGACACGTTGGAATATGTCCTTCCCGCATTCCTCTGAAACCACAGACAGGACATCCTGCACCATAATAAGAGCCTGTAGGTTGTTAAGAGCCAGGAAAGAGCAGCATTAGAATAGAGGAGAGAAGTTATACTTGAACAAGAAAATATCAAACCTTTCTGCTAGACTCCAAACTGCCAAACTCATTCCTGAACCAAGTTCAAAAGACTCATTTGTGTTTTCTACATCATTTGAAACATATTTAAAATGGTATGAAACAATGGTAGGGCAATACCTGCTGTTTATTTCAGAAGGGGACTGGCTCAGTTATACTTTTATCTTGATTGTTCTTGAGCTTTTTTATGAGGTCTTGGAACAAACCAAGCCTATAGGAATAAAACCTATCTAAATAGGTTTTATTCCTAGGTAAAATAGTATGTTCTTGGCAGTTAAATATACATATATATGCTATGCTATTTACTGTTTTTCAGTCACAAAGTGCAAATTCATAATTAATGCTGCTAAGTTTTCTTGCAAAAACCTAACTGGAAGATGTTTTGGGGACATGTAACTGTTAATGTTCAGAGATCTTTTCGAAAAGCAAATTGTACTTCTCTACACAGTGTGTACTCTGTTCCCTCTTACTTTTTTAAGAAGAGGTTAGATCAGAGACTAAGGAAATGTCCATGGATATGCATCCAAAGCCAGTCCTGCTATGTCTGGTGAATAGCAGCTGTTTATGGATGCTATTTACTTTGAATATAGAGTCAAGAAAGGCCTCACTATTAAACTGCATCTGTCTGAGGTGTTCTTCTCAAGGTACATGAGCTTCACCACCTAAGAAATACTTTCCTTTAAACAAACATGTTTTCTATTAATTATTTACTTTGCCTGCTCTATTCATCATAAACTTGTTATACATTTAATGCTCATCCAGGAAAAGAAACATTTTTCCTTCCTTCATAGAAAGGCTAAGAAATTAAAATGGCTGTAGTAATTCAAAGAAACAGCAAACGAGTAGCAGTTTTAATCATGTGAATCCTTCATAAAGAGCCTTAAGTATTTCTCAAAGTTTTCTGATTCAGTTTTTTGTGAAATCTTCCCTGTATTTTTTTCTCCTGTTCCAAAGTGGCTTTATGCAAACCTACGCTACAGGATAGTCTGTATTGTCCTTACTGCTGAACAACTGTTTGATGGTATCAGAGACAGAAACCCTCTCAGAGAATGTAATATGCCACTTCACCAAAATGAAAACAAAATCCTTTGATTGTAGCAGAGTCTGTTTCTTTTCTTATAAGGACTGAGGACATTTTGGCAGCTATGCTGCTTTTCTTGTGATTTGTGGTATTGTTTATTATGAAAACAAATTGCCTGTCTGTTGGAGGATATTGAGCCAAATTTGCTGATGTCAGTGAAGATACCCTGTGGCTGAAATGAGAAGGTGCAGGAATTTAAGAGACTTAGAAAACTCCTGCAGAGAAACATCCCAACTTTGCAGCTTTAGAACATTTTTAACTGGGAACCCCTGACAGTGTAAAGTGAAAGTAGGGCCCAACTTTTGGCCTGGGATTAATCTTTAAATGGAAGAGGTAGAGCTGTACCAGTGTCTGGCAGTGGGAGCAGCAGTCTCCAAGAGCAGAGGGTAGGAACCTCTCTTTTAATGAATGGTGACTCACTCGTGGTGGATCAGCACATATTCAAACTGACCTCAGCTCAGTACCTGGCTCTTCTCTCAGCAACATCATCACCATGAATGTCAGGGAAATCATTCCTCTAGTGGAGGTAAACCGCTGCCCCATCTGAGCCTTTGCTCTGGCAAACGTAGATGAGTGCTAAGAGAAGAACAGCACAAGGCTTTTCTAGTACCTCCCCTGCCTTTGAGACACAACCAACTCCATGCTGAATTCTGATGAGAAACACAAATTAACTGCTTCTTTCCATAATAGTGTAGAAAAGATAATTTCCTAAGGACTGATGATTGTTGCTGCCCAATGGGGGAAGTGCTGACCATAAAAGGTTGCATCAGAACTTTCCCAAGTGCTGAAAAGATCAGAAAAGGCACATCTGGGGAAAATATGAAAAAAGTTTTATTAGTCTTTTCTACTTTGTGCATGTACTTTTGTAGGGGCTTCAAGCAAGAGGCTGTTGTCTAGCTGCTTGTTGGGTGAAGTTCTCTTGTTCTGCATGGTAGGTAATGGGATGAGGAGAAAACAGCTCATTTGCATCGACAATAAAACATTATGGATCCCTTAACTGTGAGAAATATGATTTCTTGAATTCTGTCTATTAACTAGTACTTGTACTAGCCACGTGTCACTACTGTGGGTTGAACTGCATCACCAACTCTGTGATCTGGCATTATAATTATATTGTGTAAAGAGAATATTTTCATAGTGAACATAGCCTTGCTTCATATCTAGTTTTATTAGGCTGTGACAGTGTACTTTCACGGCAATTAATTCAGTCAGTTCCATTAAATATGACATGTTGCAAGCCTTTCAGCTTCACTCGGTTTACGTCTGCAAAACTGACTTCTAAGATCAACAGTATGATAAGGAGACAGCACTGCCCTCTTTCCCCTTGGAATATGGAAATGTAGAAATAATGCATGCTGTTTGTATTTCATGTCTTATTAAGATCTGTATCTTATGTATACACCCTAGCCATACTCTATATGTAATTTGTGAACGTAATATACTTCATTCCAAAAACATCTGACTTGCTGGCCCAGTCAGTATGAAGCCCATACAGGCCACAGGGCTCCACTAGAGTTCTGCTTGCTAGCTTCATGTAAACCCTAGTCAAAAATATCTTTCTTTTTTTTTTTTTTTTTTTAAAATGGAAATGAGCTTAGATCAATAAAATAGTTTTAATTTCACAAATGGACACTCCTTGGGAGATTGAATTAAATCTCAGTTTCCCTCTCTCTTTAAGGGCAAAAGTATTTTAGCTGAAAATTGCCTAATTATGTTTCTTTTACCTAAGGCAAGTTCTGCCAGTGAACCACCATCAAAGGTATGCATTTAAGCAGGAAACCAGCATTTCTGGCTGGAAAGAAAAGCAACATTATCTCTACTTTGTTTACTTTAACTGGACCAGCAACGATTTAGAGATGAGAGTTTTGCCTGCACATATCTAAGGGGAGAGAGGGTGCTTAGGAGAAGGAAAGAGATGAAGTCCATATGTTAGATATGGGTGTATACGCGTTCATGCCTTGCTTAGAAGGTTTAGTATACATCACTGAGCAAAGCTGTGAGATGTTATCTCATTGCCAATACATCAGCCTGTTTTGCTTGGATGAACATTGACCACTCTTCAGAATGCCAAGTCATTTATCAGAATAAAAGACCCAAAACTATCTGTGAGAGGCAGAGCACAGGGTTGGTTGAGAGCATATGCTGGAATGCATTTAACATCTCTGAACTTCATGCAAGAGCGGTAGAATGCAGCTGCTGTTAGCACTTTCCTCTATACTCCCATAGGAAAATTTGTTCTGTGAAATTCAATTGACCAGATAACTATAAAGGGAGAAGAAAGAAAGTGATAATACATGGGTTGTGAAACCTTATCTTAAATTGGTCTAGTAATATTGGGGAGAGATACTTATGTAACTGCTTTTATAACTACAGTAAATAGGTTAAAGCTTTTTGTTACTGAAACCATATGGAAAATGAAATATTTGTCAAACTGATACTTCACTCGGCATGCTGTTACAGCTTAAATAATTTTGAAGTGAAAATTGAGAGGGTTTGAAAAATTGTCTTGCTCTACTAATACAGGATGCAGGTGATTTCATCAAAGATATTTTCATAGAAGTAAAATATGTAAAAAGTATGGTGAAAAAGTATTTTCTTGAAATTCCCTCATTATTTACTTCTGTGCTGTTAGCATACTATTAAATGCAGTGGTGTTTTTATGTATAATATAGGCATCACCCAGATCCCAATGAAACTAGTGGAAAGAATCCCACTGACTTCAAAGACCTTGGAATCAAGCCCTTCCATAAATTGCTAATTAAACTTGATTAGTAAGTAAGGTTGGCCGATGGAAAAAGTTTACTAGATTTATAGCTTACCTGAATAATAGGTAGTGGAATTAGTGAAGGTCTTGCAACTTTATTGCTGGAGTTCTGTTTGACCACAACACAGCATGAGCTACGGGCCTGTATTGCTTTTCTTCATATTAATTCCCTGGTTCATAGAAGTAAGGTAAATGTTTCTTTCTAACATGAATTTTTATTGTTTACATAAGACAGGCTTCCTTTTCATTAAAACTTTTGTTATGTTTCCTTTGAAAAACAATGATATAAATTAAGGGAAAGGGAGTATAACTTCCATTAATGGCACGAAATTAAAAAAGGATGAATTATGCAGAATATCAAGGGAAACATCCTGACAGCAAGATCTATTAGAGCACTGAATTGTCTCTTGAAGGAAGCTGAGGAAGCTACATCACTTGAGACAGTTTAAAACTAGAATGGATGAACCACAGAAAAATACAGCATATAAATGAGACCGGGAAGTGGGCTGGCTCACTTAGCAGACCTTCTGTGTCTCTGCTGTCTAGAAGAATTTTAAGAGTTGTACAATTTTAGGAAAGCTTTATGTATGTCTAAGCTCAGCTGTGGTACTAATTATACTAAACAGTTTACATTAGGCAGCTTTCAGTAACCCACATGTAAAGCTAACCAGGAAAACCCTCCAGGAAAAAAAAATCAAAATAAGATGAAAACTAAAGCCCTGTAATGCTCAAAAGGGACTTAATGTGCCTATACCTTCTGATTCCTACCTGTTTGTCTCGCTGTGGTAGAATCACTTGACTGTCCAAGTGGTGGGTAGAATTCTGACCTACCGCTATGAAAAACAGAGGTTGAGTGAGGTCAGTATTTGGCTGACAGTGCTCACTGTATTAACCTAATTATCTGGTTATTAATGGTTTGTTAGTTTAAACATATTGTATGTGCACTGATCTGGCACTAAAAAAAATCCAGTATACTTTTAGGGATAACTAGTTTGCTACCAGATTTTTGGTTCCACTGATTTAGTTACTTGAAGTCTGCAGCTGCCTGACTATTTTATTTGGTTAACAGACTGCTATGTGTATTTGACCTCATTAAATGGAGGGTGTATGCCATAAATTCTATTCAATATGGGGTAGACAAGAACATTACATACCCCCAAAAGCTCTCCTAATATGCCATGAAAATATTATTTTCATTAATATGAAAAATGCTGCTGCAGAATGTGTTTTGGAAGGAAAAAAAGTTCTTTTCCTGATGGCTTGCTTAAAATTATGAAGGTGTTCTTTGAAGAGCATCGCAGTATGGCTTAACATTAATCAACAAACTGTTCCTAAACCCCATTTGCCAGGAATAATCAAACAGGCATATGTTCAACACTCAGGAAACATTTTAGAGGATTAAAAGTCACAGCGTAGAGAGGAATATGAAATCCTAAACCTTCCCCTGCACTCAGACAAGCAGACAGCCACATCATGAGCAGCTGAATCAGACTTCAGGAACTGCTTGCACAAACTATGAAAATGTCTGGCAAGATAAAATGTACCCTCAGCTGGAAGAAAATGATTCAATGGTCACATGATGTCCCATGGCCATAGCTTTAAAACAGACTTTCAGAAACATATTCGACATGTGTTGATGATCATACAGATGAAAGCATGCATTGTACAGATGGGAATTCCAGTATCTTGCACAGAGACTTCAAGACTCATGAAAGAGAGCATTTACAGTGTACTTTTAGGATAACCATGGAAAAAAGTGCCTTTATCAGTCAGTACAGTAGTTATGAAAGTCTTGTTTTCTTGAACATACTGAAGTATTCACATGTACGCATATGGTATTGGAGATTAATTCATCTGTCCCTTGATGCATTCCTCATCACTGAAATAGAAAAACAAAACAGAAGAAAATGGAAAAGACTGCTGTGGAAAGAAAAGCCCCATTTTATTCGGTCTTAAGCATGACAAAGAAAAAAATAGTTGGGGTCAGTCTTTAAATTATTTTTTGCATGCCCTGTGGACTTGAAATCCCCTAAGTTATTTTACCAAGCTTTACGACTGGGTAAAACAACCCTAGATATTTACTTGGTATATAGTGAAGGGATTTTAAAAAGCATGTGTAAGACAGAAAAATCCCTACACTTTTTTCCTTTTTTCCTTTTTTTTTTTCTGCAAATTTATTTATTTTTTTTAAAAAGGAGGGAGGATGTGTGTTTCAATCTTTTAAATAATCTCAGTTATAGATGTTCTGTTTTCTCTGAATTTGTATATCCAGGGTACTCCTTTTAGGGGAGGCCAGTTAAACCTCAAAGCAGACAAACAATTTTCTTAAGATTGACTGTAGTTTCAGATTGACATTCCTTAATGAGCCTAAGCCCCAAATCCTGCCTTGCTGAAAACAGTCTAGGTTCACCAAGGTTTCTAATCTTTTCAGTTCAACTTTCAGATGTATAACAAACCCTCAGACCAGGCAAGAAGTCAAAATAAGCAAAAATCTTTCTGGCTTTTTTCAATGTATTCTCTGGAAACACATAAATCTCAATGTAGGTTTTATCAGGCATATTTTCCCTTGGATCTAACCTACCCTTCTGATTTTTCTCATGAAGCTCTGTATTTGTATAAAGGCATGAACATTTATGTGCTTACATTTGTTCATTAAGCTCGTGAAAACTTAGTACAATCTGGTCACATCTGCATTATCAATATGAACAGAAAAATATGATGGAACAGAGCATTTTGCATTAGGGACCTATTTGTAACTGTGAATATAAAGAACCAGTCACATTTTCGTAAATTATAAAAGGTTTTAGCCATGTATATATGTTGTAAGCACACAGGTATGGTTTTCAGTTGTGTTAAATCAACTCTTTGGTGATCTGAGTGGGGTATAGTGGAAGCTGTGAATTATATCTGTAGAGTTTAATGTTACATTTAAGGCTCCCTTCCTTTGCAGGATGAATTTGTCAGTTGATTTATGTACATTTCTCAAAAGTAAAAATATTTAAATCCTTTTAAAATGAACAGTACAATTTGAGACAGGACCAACTGTCAACTAATATAGGTGGAATTACATCAGAGATTAAAATTATTAATATTGTCCCAAAGACCAAAATTTTAACTCAGTCCTCAATCAGTCATAATTCCCTTTGACCCTTGTCAGGTTTTTGCTTGCAGAAGTGAATAAAAAATGAGAATTTGGCTCCTTAAGCTGTATGTTATTAAAATAACATTGTTGACCTTTCTGGTAGATGATCACAGTGGCAAAGTCAGGTTTCTTGCCAGGTTGTCTGGCTATAAGATTAGACTTTGAGGATTTATAATTATAGCAAAAATTAGTTTTGCCATAACATCCAGGTGAATAATTAAAACAGTTTAAGACAAATGCTTTCAGTAGATGCAGTCATTCCTGTAGAGATCATTTTTCCTTTGCACTCTTTTCTATATCCCGTAGGTAATAAATTCCACCTGGATGTATGGCAGCAGAAGTGACGTTCAGTGTCCCAAACAAGTCAGCCACCCAAGGTAGACACTTTGCTCTAACATGCATATCTTGATCTCTGCTTCTTGGGCAATGCCATCACAAATTACAAAGAACCACTTAATTGTGTAATTTCAATGATCAGTTTTACCACTGCTGTTTTTGTTGCTAATACCTGTAATTATGTTTGGACTTAAAGAAAAGGCCACAGCAAAAAGTCTGAGGAGCCCTATAACCTGGTTTTCCACATTCCTGGCCTTTTGTTTGTTCCAGGATTTGTAACATGGTAATTGATAATGATAGGTGGTAGATGAGATAAGTCGTTTTACTGTAATGCCAGGAAATTAGTTTACTAGCACTCAGGGCCAGAAGTATGTTTCATCCAATTGTTTTATAGGTATTTGCTAAGGAATAAAATGGAAAAAAAAAAAAAAAAAAAAAAGCCCCAAAACCCAAGGAGATAAATTCTGCAGTTCTATTCCCCCAGTTCTCCTTGATTAGGTCTGGCTTTAGCAAGTTGCTTGGTAATACATGAGCCAGGATAATAGCTGAGAAGTGGAAAACTGAAGCAAATAGGTAGGTAGTGCAATTTGGCAATATTATTTTATCTGCGCTATGTTTTCCTCATAAATAGCACTTCTGCAATTTTAGCTGTACTTTCAATATTAGTACTTGTACTAACATGGCTCTGGTGATTTTTTTTTTTTTTTCCAATGTAGGTTACAACATTTCTAAGATACATTACAGGGTTTAAGCATACAGTTTACATTTATCGTAAAGATCACATTTGTGATAAGCAGTGAAGCAGGAGGACGGAGCAGAGTCCTTTCAGTCAGAGGATGTTTTTCATTCATTTAACTTCAGTGATATTCTCCCAAATGGCAATATAGTGTAATCTCATGACATAATTTGTAACACATCCTTCTGACCAAATTCACATTAATTTTTCAATTTTGTATGTTGCCAAAATTTTTCATGGTTGAAATACCCAAGCTTCAATATCATCAAAGAGGCCGCAAAATGTTCACAGTGAACACACCTTTTGTCTGTTATT
This sequence comes from Athene noctua, assembly GCF_965140245.1. NCBI lineage: Eukaryota > Metazoa > Chordata > Aves > Strigiformes > Strigidae > Athene > Athene noctua. The sequence continues at coordinate 101,083,106 of NC_134037.1, read as the reverse complement.
GAGGAAAAACAAAGTGTTGTGGTTTGGAAAAAGAAATTTCTAGGAAGTCACTGAAACAGGTTACAAATGAAATGGAAGACTAACACTTAAAAAGACAAAGGACTCATGAAGGGTAATTGCACAGTCAGTGTTTCCCATTTGGAAGAAGCACTTAAATGTGTCAGCAAGACTTGTGACAACATCTGCTGAGTACATATTGATGCCATCCTTTATAGCCAGTCATTTTTACAAGGCATAACCATTTCTGAAACATATCTGAGTCTACAGTGCTGTGAGTAGTTGAGAAATCTATTAGTTTCTTGAGAGTGGCACAAGGTAGACTTGCTATCTTCCTTCTCTTTCTGCCGCTCTTTCCAACCCTCCCTGGTCTTCGCTGATTAGTTTTCAGCAGGGTTAAGAAGCTGAATTATTTCAAGGAAGGGTCCATCCAGCTTTAGATATTTGTCTGTATGGGCCTTGTAGCAAAACAGATGGGATGAAGATTGAGTGGAACCTCTTTCTTTGAGCAAATGCACAATGGCATTTTGTGGATCTTAATAGGTGGTGGTAATTGAAATATTCGGAGTCTCTTATACTGATATAAAGATGCAATGTTAAGGGTTGGTAGGGAAAAAATATTAGACCTGCATCTGAATTCCCATCTGTGCCATTGTATCTGAACTGTACACAAACACTAACTAGCAATGTGATTGAAAATGGTTTATATGTAAACCACACAAAAGGGCATGTTCCGAGACTACAGGAGATACATCCAGAAAACTAGCTGGTGTCATCAAAGTGCTGGATGCTGAAGCATCCATATGTGATAATTGAGGGATGGGTTAAAAATTAATTGCTCCAAGAAAAATGAGCAGAACTCAAAATTCTGAGGATACTGAAATATCAAAGAGATACTATATCTTTGGTTTAATATGTAATATGCTTGTGAGAAAGAGTTATTCTAATATGTGGTGATATTGACAGTCTAGTAACTGGTCAGTTGTCCTCTTTCTGCTCATTTTCACATGGGACTTTCTGAAATCAAACAAGGTAGAGTAACGAGCATACCACAGTTTCAAGAAGAAACATGTTGAGAATAATTCTTCTGCACTGAAATGTTATGATCAGACATCCAAATAAACATTTGCAGACTTTTTTTTTTTTTTTTTTTTTTTTATAAAGGAGTTGGAAGGATCTTAGGAAATGAGTAATTCTCAGAACAGGCAGGAATTTACTTAGGAACTTATTAATTGCTGGATGCTAGAGAAGTACTGGCATGTCCATTATTCCCTGGGCATTGGCACTAGTTAGTAGATGTCCATGTGATTAATAGAATAAGCCTGGTCCAGACAGTGAAGAGTGTTAACAAGACCTTTGCAGAGTTTGTGGAAAGTATCTGGTTATTAGTGTTCCACAGAGGTGCAAAAAAAGTTGAAGAATTTTTGTAGCTGTTGACATTTCTTGGGAGATGTTAAAAAATGCTGGAGGTGGAAGAGGATATCTGATACATTCATTTAAACAGTAGACCTGCAGATCAGATGCAAGATAGCTAACAAAAGCAGAAAAATTATGTTTAAGTCTGACAAATTACACTTGGACAATAAATGACAGAGTGTCATTCAGTGGATGAATAAATCATCTGCACTCAAAACTAGTTTGGACTTTATGAAATGCTTGTGTCCCTGTCAAACCAATGAATGTACCTGTGTTATTGTGTTCAAGCTAAAAAGCTGTATCTGAAAGCAAGCTAATGAAGAAGGCAATTTGATGTGTTTATATCAAAGAAATCAGGAATACGAGGAAGAGAGATTTCTAATATTGCTAGAAATTAGTATGCCTTATAATACAACCTGTTAGTGTGATTTTCCAAAGAAAATGGCACATTACTTGTTTAGGGTTAGGTTTAGGTATATTTCAGACAAGTAATAGATTTATTTTAGCTGTTTACCTTTGTTGATTTTTTTTTGGCTGATAAATTTGTTTTAATACAAAAATATGTATATTACTTTGTGGGAGTGATATGTATATAGTGCACTGTCTAATCTAAGCTAGGTCAATTGACAGATATCTTCAAAACTTATTGCTAGATTTCTGCCATCTGAGGTCATATTGTTAACTCTTCTATGCTGAGCTCCTCAGTATAAACTGAGACCTACCCTTTTTAGTCTATGACTCAGAATGTTCATTTGATACATTTAGTTGAATGTTAAATGATTTGTAAAGAGAACTTGGAAAAAGGTGGGAGCATTATAACACTTGTTAACAACACTTCTACGTCTCTGAAAAGACTGACATCAGAGTAAGCCAATTTTGGGAATATACATCTTGTGCATCTTGCGGTACTGAAAGTCAGAGGACTTACATTTTAAACATGGTTCTTTCTTCTAAGGATTTAAGGGTTTCATGCATTGATTTCTTGACAGTCTCTTTGTCTTTAATTTTCTTTTTTTTTGTTTTTTTATTTAGGCATCGGTAAAGGATAGACAGCATATATATATATTATTTTATTACTTAGTAGCTAGCATTATTTTAATGTATGAAATCTATGGTTAAATATACCAGAACAAAGTTTTAGACCACTCTTTAAAACATGTTTGCACATTTTGTCACATATTCCTACCCATGCAAACCTTTATATATCCATGCAAAATTATGTTTTCTTTCCATTCTTTTGAAAGGGTTTAGAAAAATTTGCCTATTAGGTAAGCTTAGCTTTTCTTTAAAGAAGGTACCTTTTGTTTAGAAAACTAACCAACAGAAATCCAGGGCAAATTCCAGGAGAGGATATATTGCATTTAAAGAACAGCCTGCATGCTAGAGGTGTCTTTGCTTTTAAAGCTTTGAATTGGTTTTTATTGTATAGCTATGTCCTCAGAGAGCTAAGATTTACAGACCTCATTAATGTAATTTATAAGACTAAATGACAAGCATACTAAAATATCTGCAGCTGATCCAGTCAGCAACATACAGATAATTCAGATTTATCCAACTTGGTCTTGTCAAGTCAAGCAAAACAAAATCAATCAGGGAACAGAAGGAGTGGGAGTACTTAAGCTGAAAAAGAGAGTCTGTTTCCTGATAGGGGACTGGGGCTGGGCAGCCTGTGCACATTTTGCATTTCAGAGAAAATACTGCAGGAAGTAATTTATTTTTTATTTTTTTTTTAAGTGTTGAAAAACTACTAACATTCTCCGAGGAATCCCCTTCTCACTTTCATCTGTGCTGTCTTGAAAAGTGGCATGATGGCAGTGCTTGGGAATAGCTTTCTCAAAGAGAGTTCAAGTCTAAAAATTGCTGTTCACCAGAGAATCACATTTCCATCTCACAGCCACTAATAATAACCTACAAAAGTATTCACTCTCAGTTTTAAATGACCTCTAGTGCTTGCTGCTGCCACTGAAATTGTCAGTCATCACAACTGGTATTTTCTCTTCCACTGAGAACCAGCTATGTGTGTGAGGCACGTGTGCCCTGGCTGAGGGAGAAGAAAGCTCAGTCCCTGAGCAGGGGACCTGGTCATGCAGGCTGTGGATTCCTCCCCACCTTTACTTCCCTTTTGGCTGCACACACATCATCAAATAATGCAATTTCGAGACTTTAGTTGAGCTGGGGGTGGAGATGATGGAAACTTAGTTCTGCTCCCTAGCATACCAACATTGAGCTGTGCACTTCATGGAGCAGGGCCTGTCTTGAAACTGACAGAGAATACACCAGCTCCATGTCTGACAACAGCTACTGAAAGCAGTCCTCTCAACGTAAGCACGATGAAGAGCCAACAGCCCTAGACTTTCTGCCTTGCATGTATTTTAGCTAAAAGCTCTAATGTGATGTGTGCCAGTACACCTAGTTCCATGAACTAGTCAGAGACCTGCAAGCCTGTTTGGGAACAGTTCATTGTGCAAGGAACTGTTTTCTGCTTTACTAGCCTTGTTTTCATGCTTGTCTGGAGTGATATACAATGAGGTGTTTTCAGTTGAGGAGTTTTGAACTTGTTTTAGTAATAGAACCTAGCTTGTTCTAAGTAAAAGCAGAAGTCAAATCCTCCACTTAGTGGACGGAAGTTATGTACTACAATTTACATCTTGGGTCACAAAGATTTAAAAAGCAAATTCCTAACATCGTGTTTACTTTCTGGCACAGCAAAGGAAAGTAGAAAAGACTAACATATTCATGAGCAGATGCTTGGCTCCCTTTGCTGGTGGCTCATTAGAATGCTGTGTAACCAGACTCTATACAGGTGGACAGTTAAGAGACAATAATTTTAATTGGTGCTTTTTAAGATCTATGTACCCAAGGGTCTCTAGGTGCTTGACCTTGGGCCAGAAACCAGTCTAATGTTTTAAGTCATTGTGGGCCTGCTAAGATGCTTGTCTTGCTAGTGACTAATTTATGACTCATTCTCTCCTCAGTTAGTCACAGTATTGCAAGTTTCCACAGTGTGAAGTTGCAACTAAGAGGGGGAGGAACCTAGGGCAGAGAAATAGCTAGAGAAGAAAACTAAAATGGGAAAGATTTATTATTACACAATATGGACTCAAAGAAAAAAGAAACAAACCAACAGACTTGTTTATAGTCTCAAGTGAGGTTCATCAAGGTAAACTGCAAGGAAATGTTGAGGTTCCATGGACTCACTGTGTAATTCTAAATTAACATTAGATATTCAGGAAGAAAAAAAATGAATAAACACCGAAAACAATGGTTATCATGAATACAACACCAGTGACTCTTTGACTCTTTGCTCAGTGTACCATGGATCAGACAGAAAACTCTGTCTTTGAATAGCCCTAGTCATGTTCTGTGAGCTAGGGTGATAATTTACCTAGGTTAGATTCATTGGGTTTGGTGATGGTCTTACCAAAATATCCGAGAGAACTAGAAAAAGTCCAATAGGAAGTAATATACAACTTTGGACTGATAGACCTAAGAGAAGGAATGAGTGAAAAGCATCATGAGAGAGCTTATGCAAAACATTTGAAAGGAGTGAACAGTAAAATCATACCTGATCGTAACATGTGATGAGAGGACATGAAGATTTAGAAGTCTCATGTTTGAAGCTGATCTAAAAATGCTTCATGAAGCCTTCATGTGCTCAAAACCTTAGACATCAGGTAAGTAACAAAAATACAAACAATGTAATTGAACCATTGCCTTCTTAGACCTTCCTTCTTAGGCTATACATTCTTGAGATGGTATAGTTTTATCCATTGCCAGAGACTAGTGTGTCATGTTAACACATTTACTGCTTTAGTTAGACATATCCTGGGGTCCTATTTAAAAAACACAAAACCTTGCAACCAGAAAAGATACTTTCTTTCTCTCTAAATTGGAGAGATTCATAGAAGAGCCCAGGGCAGAAACAGCTATCCAATTCATTTATGTCCATCCACTGTCATCCTAATAACAACATCATGACAACTGGTGAGAGAGGAAACCATGTAATCTCAAGCAGCCTTTTGCAGCTCTAGGGATACTTTTTCCCACACTGAAATGACAGTAAAGATTAGGTGGGTGACTTAAATTCACTTTAGAATGTAATGGCTTATAAAACCAAAAGCCCAGTCACAGGTTCTTTGCAGCAGATTTTGTAGCATATGAGATACAGATCTGCACTTTATCATTGTCTAAGTGAAGACACGCTTGAAAAATTGGACCAGATTTTGTCTGAAGAATCCATTGCCACCTTTCTTTTTGTTTTTCTATCAGAAGACAGCTTGCTTCAAATTGCCAGTTTATGAGCATACACTAGAAACACAACAGAACAAGCTGGAAGCATTTTGGATTAAAGGCTTTTGTTGATTTTATGTATAGAAGTCCCAACAGCTCTTCAAATGGATAGCAACTAACACTGAACCTCAAAAAATTAAGACTGTTCAGTTCAGATAAGTATCCAAAATTTAGTCCGCTTAACCAAAACTTGTCCAAACCTCTCTGGTCTGGAAAACAGTCTGGAAACGTTACATGATCAGACTTTCTTATGAATTTTCCAGTGCTCTTTTCCTTTTGCCAGCAAAGAGATATCATGAGAACGACTTCTTAGAGCTTAGTGAGTCTGCAATTAGGCTTCTGCTCTTGGCTGAAAAAACCCCCCAACATTTAACCAAGCCTGTTTTGAACTTATGCAGGGAACAGATTTGATGCAAAGTCCATCCCTAATAATTACATAGGAGAGATAAACCATATACTCTTATGCAAGAAAATGTGCATAGTATTAATTCCTTTGCAGGATTTTAAAGCCACTTCCTTTCTTCTTGTGGCACTAAATACAGTAGTTTCATTTTAAAACTGAACTTGGACCAAAATTGAGTTCACTTGTAAGTGAACTTCAAATTAAGTCTACCAGTAGAAAAACTGCTAATGCAACAGAATTGTTTCTACTCTTCCCTTTTCAATGCTTTTTAGTGTATAATCATATTTTGATCTGTGTTTCACATGATCCTTTTTAAGAAAACCAAAAAGACAATTTTTGTTTTCAATGGTTTTGCTGTGAATTAGGCCAGGAGAGCTAGGAAATGTTGGTAAATGTATCTGAAAAAGATATAAAGTGGTATGTAGTTAATAAAAATATGTTAAACATACAGGAGCTAGGTAAGTCCTAAAGAAGGCACAAAAGCTTGCAGAATAAAAAATAAATAAAAATAAAAATAAAAATAAAGCTGAGAATACTGCATCACTGGCATAGGAGAAATAGCACCCCAGATCCTAAAGTCAGTGACACTGATTAGTGTTCTGTCTGCTGAGAGTTAAGAACTAGGGCATTAAATCTTACAGTCTGTTCCTGTGACTCCTTTTTATTGGACTCAAACATTTCAAATGATAGGGATTTAATGGACAAATTGTGAACTGAGTTGTTGCCATCAGATATCCCTGTGAGTGGCTATAATAACTTGCACAGTTGTTAGCAGTTTCATGCAGGCCAGTCGTACTTGTGGGGGCCCTTAGAAGTTCAGTACCATGTGCAATTTGAGTTTTGGTTCTTCTACTGACTAAAAATCAAAGGTGTTACAATAACCAAGGGTAACATTAATCTATAAAGGTATGAAAATTTAGCTTCACAAATAGAAAAACTGGCTATTACTAAATAAAGAACTTCTGGAGAGATAGTGCAAAATCAGAGTAAAAAAGTTGCGGTTTTTTACATGGACGTGTGGAATAACTTATCTGTGACAAAGACAGAGGAACAGAATGATGGAAAGGAGAATTTGCCGCTTACCCATCAGCAGGCTTTCCTATACAAACTTGCATACCTTGTTGTGTTTGGCTTTCAAGGTGAATGAAAAAGGCTTCCACACAATGTTTGTGTAATGCTCTTTCAATCAAAAAAAAGGATATTCAGAAGTGCCTAAGGACAGAGGTGACTTAGGTGCCATTTGTAGCATAAACTGTAGCATTAAAATAGCTTGAAACACCTTCACATTCTGTTCCTTTGAAAACTGGAAGTCAGCTCCTACATAATTTTTGTGGTTTTCAGATACATAGATCCATATAGATAAGTAGCTGGTTTCATTTGTTCACCTCCAGGTCTCCATTTTCTTTGTTGCTTCATTTTAATTCTGCATATTCCTAAGAATGCACATCCGTTTTATTTATACTCAGCGTAGGTCTCACCAGCTGTTTTGCTTCCCATAGCTTTCTGTAAAAGAGAAATATCAGGCATATTTTATAGTTTACATTTTTGTAGCCACTAGTCTGAGTAATATCTGATAGACACATGCTTTGGAATTTGTCAGGAAAGGGATTCATCTTTTATTTCAACTGATTTCTGATGAAATTGCCCACAGAAGTAACCACAATGTCAGAGGTTAGGGAAACAACTCTGTTAAAAAAAAAAATATCAGGAGACAGACATTGAGAAATGTAGAGATTTCCCCAGCTTCTCTCTTATCATGTAGTTTCCTTCTGGTTCTATTATACTCAAGTTTTTAAGTTTTTTCTCTGGGCTGCTTCTACCTTAAAAGCAGAAAATCATCCTGAAAAGGACCATAGTTCATTAAAAGAACTAAGAATCATAAGTAGTCTAAACACTCGTGTTTATTCTGTGGAGCAAGGAGTTTCCTTGACTAATTATTTGCTGAAATCTGAATAAAATCACTGGCTTTTTATCATAGAATGTCCAACCATTACTTTATTCTTCACTCCTCCACTGCTCCTGAATGGATGCCATATACACAGAGAGGAGGGAGGACAACAGTTACCCAGTGTGCTTTCTCCGAAAATGAAACTGTTTAAAACTAGATGTAATAAACATTCTATGGTTTGCTCTTATGCTCACCCTTTTTGTATTCTTGGCAAAATGCATACAAGCTTAAATCTTAGGTAGCAATGAACGGAAGATTTTTTTTCAGGCACAAGTGTTGTGAATGTAGACTGATTTCCGAGACTCCTCAAAAGCAAGAACTTTTGACTTGAATCCTGGCTGCGCCTAGGGTAGGCACAAGGCTAAAGTAGTAACATATTAGTGAACTGGGTACTGGTAAGACAGGGATAATTTAGGCCTCCGAGGGTGAGTAAGTTAGTCTAAGGGCCTTTCTAGATCCGGGGCAGGGGCAAAAGAGCCCCTGCATATAGAGATACTGTGCAGAATTCAAGGTTATTAGGGCAAATCCCACAGAGAATGAAATTCATATAAAGGTTGTCTGTTGCCTTCCTTCACTGATGTCTGAATGGAATTCTGACAGGCCACCCTGTAGGTGTGAATTTTCAGTATCTACTTTTGAATCTGTTCTTATGTTCCTTCTATATTGTGTTGCAGTAAGAGCACATCTTAACATTCTTGACAGGAAGTTACACAAAGTAGTCTAGGCACTATGTAGAGCATGTCTTACATGCAAATATGCCTTCCTACAGTTTATTTCAATGCCTATGGCAATCTAAAAGCCCAGGGAAAACTTTGAACACATTATTTCAGAAAAGAACATCGATGTGCCTTTGAAAATTACATCAGGCAGCAATAGTCATTTCAAGCACACTTTCTCTTCTGGGAAAACACATCAAAGAGCAGGGGTACCATTCTGTTTTGTCATTTCCTTCAATAACAAAGGAATGGTTGATCCTACATATTTGGATTATGTAGTCAAAACTAAAAAAAAAGAGTGTAATAATCTGAATCTTGATAGAGCCCTTTTGTCATGTAGTTATTCCTTAAATAAACTCTGAGTAAGGGAAAAGATGTTGGAAACTTAAATACGGAATGTGATGAGGTTAAAACACAACTGGTCGGATTAAAATTATTGGCAGGCCCAGAAAGAAATACATATAAACTTTCTGACTCTTTTACTACAGGTACAATCCCACTGTCATGTGAATAGAGAAAAATAATGTAAATAGCCTGCTGGTCCCTGGTAAGAACCTCTTCTAAGAGGTAAAGTGAGAGAAAGAAGAGGCAGGAGTCTGAAGAACTAATGACAATTTAAACATCAGCCCTCCCAGTTCTGGTGACTACGTGATTAATGTCAGTAACATGACTCTCATTCTTAAATAGACTGTAATAATACATGTGCATCAACTTTGTTTGCATATGCATTTGTCCCCTACAAAAACAACCCAAAAAGCTAGTATGCAGTGTAATTACATGACCACTTTTCTGCAGGAGAAAGGCAAAGCTCAGTGTAAAGCCAACTCCACCAAACTTGGGGGAGTTCAGAAATGTGTAAGAACCAGAGTGACGTAGCACAATCCCATCATACTGAAATATTGTATCCTGGCCACTAAATACAATTAAAATTAAAACTATAAATTACTCTTATTACCTGTACAAAGTCCAGTTTGGTTAACCATATGCATCTGAGTAATTGTAATGGACTTACTTGGGCCATTTATGTGCATTATGCTAACATGTAGAAATAAGTGGCAAAACCAGATCCATTAAATGTAGTTAAATTTTACCTTAACACTAAGAGATGTCAATTCAGCTATATGCAATTCCCCATCTACAAATCATGTTCCTTTCTCCCATACTGTTCTGCTTTGTCTCCATACAGGAAAATCTGACAAGGTGGACATGTCTGTTATTCTCTGCATATACGACAGATATGTAGTGGATAATTTCACAGGGGTCCTCTAGATACTATCAGAACACTAAGACTACTTGCACTTTACCCGTACTTTACCATGAGATCTAATTTTTTTTTTTCATTATGACACTGAAATAGGGGAAAAGGAAATATACGATGTAGTTGCCTGTAGTGTAAGTGTATTGGATTCTAATACCCATTAATTCTTTCCAGACTCCAAACCCCAAGGCCTTGTTGTAAAAGAAAAGAGCATTTCTTATTATTCTGAATTCACTCTGGCATGTTCAAGGAGGAAAATTTTTTGCATAATTTCTTTCTTTATTGGGAGGCAGCAGAAAGACCTATGTCCATTTGAGACATAGGGAAGAAGGTTCCCTGTATGTGTGGATGATGATTCAGATGCAGCCAGCAGTTTTAGCAAAATTCTTCCTCCCACTCATTTAGAAATTAAGAATACTGTAATTAGAAGATAGAAGGCTGAATAATATTCCTTCCTGGGAACTGTAGTTTTCTAATTATTTGTGCTAGCTTGCAAGAGAGGATAGAGAATTCCACAATGAAAAAAAACAGGAGCACTGAAGAAAAAAAATCTTTTCCTCAAAAGACTATCTTGATTAATTAATTTCTTTCTGTTAAGAATTTAAATTATAGCACTTTTACCTTTCTTGACAGGTTCTGTGACATGGGAAAAAAGTACAGCTTAGAAGCCATTCTGTAGCATACAGGAATAATGAAATTTTCTGGCAGGATATCTGAAACAGGCATGTGACTAAACCTGGAGTTCCTGAATCCACCTCCAGTATTATGAGTTATAAATAAAAGCTTCTGACACATTTAATGGACACATATTCTGGGGATAAAAGCTTAACTATGACAGTATGAACATTCGGTAGTTCCTGAAATGCTACTTTAAATTTAGAAATCAAGGCTTCTCATGAAAGTACAAGTAAAGATGGATAGAATCTGCAGGACGGGATAGGACATAGGCAGGATGAAATGTCCAGTATTTGCATTGAGATACTTCCACATAGACTTACAGGGAGGGGCATACAGAGACCTGATATAATCTCATTTCATTTCCATGAAACCTCCTGCATTATAAACCACTTGGAGCAACATTACCTGCAGAGACCTTTAATGCTTATTGAGGATCTAGACTGATCCAGGGTCACTATGACTAAATGTCATTCCAAGATCATGACAGAAGCATTCTTTGAGGTCTTGTATGAAATGAGACCAGTCGGTATCTAATGCAGCACTGCTGTTGTGTGAGCACTGGATATGACTGTCCAGGGCCAAAGAGGTATGGGGAAAGCCCAGACGTTGTACTCCAGCCTCAGCTGACTGGGACTCACATTGATGGTCTGGGACCTGTGGGACTGACAAGGATTCTTAATATTTACAAAGCTTTCCCAGTGACTGCTAATATCTGAATAACTTCCAACACTGCTACTGTCACCTTCTGTAAGCACTGAAATTGTTCTGCTTGTTAAAAAAAAATCAGTTCAAATGAAATTCATTGCTGTTGGTGTCTGGAAATGAAAATGAAGGTGAACTTTCAACACCAGGTCTGTTTTCTGACTAGGAACCATTTTTATTCCCACTGGGAACAGTTTTAGCAGAGAAAAAAACCCGAAAAGGCTAGATAAGCAAAGCAAAAGGCATATCTAGGGCCCAGTTCCACTGGATGTGTTTGACAGGCAATACTCTAAAGATGACAACAGTAACTCAGTTTCATTGGCATCTTTATTTCTTGTAGGAAGGACTATACAAACCACTTGGTAACCCAATTTTGCAGGCATGGAAGGTAGTCAGAGGGTATAAAATGGTAAATCAGCCTGAAGAATTAATTTATCTTTCCTCATAGACAAAATTCCGAAAGGTTGTGATGTGATTTTTCTTTTCTGTTACATTTTCATCAGTGCCAAGAGGCAAACAGGATTTAAAAGAACTGACTCAGGTTGTTTGCACAGGTGCAAATTCTCTGCTGTCCTTTAACTTTTCAAAATTTCAGAAATGCAGGGGCTCAGTGCAAATAGAAGTATAGGAAAAAATTCCATGTCTGGAGTGTTCCACAACAGTTACAAACAAGAGGAACTTCTGCAGTCACAGAATCTTTTTTTCATATGCATAAATTCAAATTGAAAACTGGGCAGCAATTCACTTCAGCATTTATATCACCTCAGACTGTAGTTCTGTTTCTTTTTCCAGTCTTTGTTTTCATCTAATCCAATTTCGTACTTCCTGGAATAAAGAATTATGAGACATAATAAAAGGAGGCTATCGTGTCAGTTTGGACTTGTGGGTACTGCATAAATATTAATGATAATTAGTAGGACTTTAGTTTTACCTTTAATGTTCAAACACCATGAAGGAAGGTGTGGCAATGATTTCCCTTTTTTCTGTGGTGTAGTATTACTGATTTTGTTTTGGTTTTTTTTTACCAAGGAATCAGGATCCTATTGTGGTATTCTACAAATTCATGATGTAAAAACACATCAACAAAAAATAGCCTTTGTTGAAGACATATTTTTTTCACATGATATCTGGTTTATTAATGACGGTAGTCCCCATATGAAGTAGTTCCCTCCACGGGGAATTTTAATGTGTTAACTATGTTCCTTGATATTAGAATCAGAGATTAAAATAGTAATTTTTTTTTCAGAGGTTTTTCTTGATTTGACATTTTTGTTTGTTCCAGCTGAAGAAATAGAAGGAAAACACTTGGAATATTCTATTAATGGGGACAGAGCTCTTGCAGTGTTTTGGGGAAGGACAGCGGGTGATCTCCAGACCCTACAAATCCAGGTTCCCAGCAGCCTGCTCTGTGGGCGGCCAACAAGCTGGATGAGGTAGCCAGCAAGAATCCAAGTTTTAAAACCTGCCTGGCAATGAGGCTCATATTGGAGTCTGCCTAGGGTCTGTCAGACCTTTGAAATTAAGGTCTGTCAGGTCTTTGAAATTAAACCACATCTGTAAAAAGTTCTAAATTGGCAAAATCATCAAATTCCAATGAAACACTATTTGGTAAGAATTTTTCCAACCTGCTCTAATTAAAAGGAAACTAAATCACCACAGCCACTGTTATGCCTGTTCAAGTTCCCAACTGTAGTTGTTTCCAATGTTCCAGGTTGAAATAATATGTAGATATGTATATAGGTCCACAACATATTAATGAATCCAGGAAGTCACTCTTTCTAGCCAGAAAAAAAAAAAACAAAAAAAACCCACCAAAAACCCCAAACCAAACCAACAACCCAAAATAAAGCCAATGTCTATGGCCAGACTGTTTATAGTTCTATCACCTCATTATTTTTCTCTGAGGAAAGTTTGTTGGGTTTTTTTGGTTTGGTTTTTTTTTTTTTTTTTCTTTTGTAAAAGAAGTATTTCTCTCTACACAGTTTATTTCCAAGAGATATTGTTCCTGATGAAGAGTTTTAAAAAGGTCATGCAAACTGTACTGTTCAGGCTGTCTAAAAAAGATTGCTATTAAATATGTCTTAAACTTAATATTCCCTGAAAGATTAACTGACATAAATGACATTTTGACAGATTATTTTAGCTATGAGGGGTTATGTATATGTGCTGAATTTTAAAGTCTGCCTGTTAACTCTCAAAGTGAATTGAAATGAGTAATTTATTTTTCTGATAATTAGTATGTTATGTCATTTCTGAAATACAAGAGATCTTCATCTGGGGAATATAAAAGATACTGTAGAACCAGCAATGCTTAGAGCTCCACACACAGCCACTCCCTTTGGAATAGGAAACTTCCAAAATACAAAGATAAATTTTCAAAAGAAATGCCTGCCAAGTTCTTTAGAAAATCTGCTTGTAAATGCCAGAAGACTGATGGGTGCCACACAATTCGTAAATCACCTTAATTAGATACCTAACTGTAAATCAAGTTGTTTTGAGAAGCTTGTTCACTGTAACACTGACACTATGATGGCAAGATCCAAACCAGAAAATTTCATCTCAATTAACTGTCTGTATATCCTAAATGGGAACTGATATATTTCTTCATGTATTTACTTTCCTGGCTCTTGCATTATAGCTCTGGCCAGGTGAAGGATCGCCATGTAAGGGATATTCTATACGCAGTGTGTCTTTCTGCACAGACAGCAGGGTCTGTTAATAGCTATGGCTTCAGCTACACCACATCTGTTCGTGCTGTGAGTCCTTTTACTTCTGTAGAGTCTTGCAAAGGTGTCTTGTGTGAGAGTCTGATCTTTGCAGGTATGACAACACAAACTGTCTGGCATAACCCTGGAGAAGCTGTTCCTGCTCCAGATCTAGGATAATTAGATAGGAAGAAACTCAGCAAAAGGAGGATGGTCACTGAAGTGACATTGGTTTCCACAAGCGGTAACTCGCAGTCTTTCAGGCTCCAGGAAGTGGAGCCCCACAGGTGGGCTCAGAGACTTTGTTTTCTGCTAGGGAACTCTGTTAAGAGTTCAGATGTAAGAGTTTTACAACCTTTTGTTATGCATGCTGCAATGGCATGTTATTTAGAGGAAAACTGAACTTGTTCTTTTTTGTTTGTTTATTTTATTTTGGCTTCTCTCTACTCGACTCCTGCTTCTCTCTACTTGACTCCTGCACATATAGCACAGTCAAGAAGTTCTTTTGAGAGCTCCTTGCCTCGCAAAATGTCCTGGAAATTATCCTATGACTGATGTAATAACAGCCTGCTGACTGACAGCAACAACCAGTTCCAGATTATCCATCTGTCTGCTTAGCAATGGCTAAGGAGCACACAGCTGGTGTTCATGGGAAGGACTGGCCTATGTCCTAATTATTCTGTGAGAGAAAGAACCAGCCATTGGGATTTACCCAAGCCTCACTTTATCCATGATGAGCTGTAATACTAACCATTTTTGAGTGAATCACTACCAAAACCAGCTGGGAAATAGGCATTTCAGAGGTGAAGCGGAACAGGCTGGATAGTCTGTGGTATTCTGGGGAGTAATTTGTAAATGTTACTTTATGGAGCTGCATGGATGTATTTTGCAAATATTGGTGGTAATCATAAGATAGCTTAAAGTTTCTTGTTCATTCCTGAACATGATGCACCATCCATTCAGTGTATGTCTGAACAAAACCAACACTAGAGCATTAGTGGATGTCATGACACAGTGTAGCTTCAGTGCATCCTCCTAACTGTGTTAAAGTATTGGTCTAGAGTTTATGGCTAACATGGGAGCTGTGAAAACATCCGGCAGATATCTCACAGCCAAAAGTACTTACAATGGGAAAGCTAGGTCCTATGATTTGTTGGCCCAGCCAAAAACAATGATGGGAGTTAGATAGCACTGCTGACGCCCAGCTGAGCATTCCCTAACAGACCCTTTGAGACTCAAACTATCTTGAATCAAGATTCTGTCATGATAACAACCTGAGTGAGGTAAGACACTTCTGAAAAGTCTCCACATTGTACAGGGCTGTTGTTTTGTGCGAGCTAAAGACTGATGATGAATGATTGATTGCCAATGTGATACAAACATCCTCTGAATAAATGTGACTATTTAGCATGCTGGTTTTGGTGGTGAGTAATATTTCTGAAAGCTCAGGAAATATGTAACCCAAATAAAAAGAGTTCATAGCACTGTGGAAGGTCTGATGGAGACGACCTATTTCCAACACAAGCTAGTTTTGTGCAAAACTCTGATCCAGAGGAACCCATCTGGATTTTGTTCATACATAGCAACAGTCATATGAACTGACTGTATTTCATACAGTACTTTGTATTACAAAAATAATACTTTGCCATTTGCCCATACTGGGAGCACTGAGGTCCTGCCTGCCAGGTAAACTGCATTTAGTTAGGATTATTATGATCTGTAATGGCCTCATTCAGTGTCTGTTTTGCATGCCTTAACTAGCATAGAATTGCAGGCATCTAGGAATACTTTCCTAGAAAAGAACATTAGAACACAGGTTTGCTTTCTTTAAGTAACTAATACATGACAACATTGAGTAAACAAAGCAAGTGAGCCAACATTTGTGAAAAGGAGTTACAAGCTGGTCCTTAGCCTGTGTCATGTTGGTAGAGAGCCCTGCCTCGGGTTAGAGATGAACTTTTCAGATTAAGAAGAAAGGAATTGTCAACAATCATCCAAGGTGCACTGGTCGTCCCTCTCCAGTATTTCAGGATTAGTTTGGACAGGGTCAGAATTTTGGGGTTTTTTCCTGTGAAAAAATTAGGGGCTCTCAGTAATAATTCTGAGGTAAGTGCTGTCTGAAGTTTTGTTAAGCCCACTGCTTCAGTGAGACATTAGAAGGAAAATATTTTGTTTTGTTGGTTTATTTTGGCTTTTCCTTGCTTGGATCCTTTACAGGGCTCTGCAGAGGAGTGTGTAGGATGGGCAGAGTGCCAGGTTTGCAGCCTGTACCATCCTTCAGTCCCAGAGAGTTCAGTTAGAAAAGGTATAAATGTATTCTCTGCAGAATGCCTGGCAAATAACAGGAGAAGGAGGGAGGAAAAGAAGTGAGCCTTCTGTGTAAGCAGAGAATTCATCCATATCTGGGTTCTCACATGAAATCTTTTAGGACAATATATGAACTGTGGTGCTTCTGATGATGTGAGCCCATAGTAGAGCGGGGAAAATGGGCATTATGCAGACATTTTCCAGCTTTTTCTTCCCCTGGAAAGGAAAGGTGGGTCCATGACACTTTGTAAGACATGTTGAAGATTACTTTTTTACTGAGGCTCTTCTCAGCACAAAGGGGCTTTTCTTACTTGGTTTTATATATTCTAAAAATGTGTTGGCTATGTTTATGATAATAAGATAGCTGCTGTCTGTGGGAATAGAATCAAGGGAGAATCTTACTACAGTAGTCACTGCTAGAATAGATAGGCGATAACGTTTGAATTAACTGTTGTGAAACTGCTCTTACACTCTTGCCATGTGGCTTAGACCCACTCTTGGACATGACCTATTACTTCTGGTTCAAATATATGTAAAAAATAGCAGATGTCTTAAGGACTGAAAGAGATTTTCATCAGTGTATGAATGGCTCACTTTATGTAAATGTCTATAAGCAGCTTTATTTTGTTTATATTGTGGATTAAACCTCAGTCTTAGTCTGGAGTCCATTTTGGCTTTGAGGAGGCATCCATGACAGTCTACTGAAGGCATAGACAAGAAATGAAAAGGCAGTTTTTCTAGTAATTTCAGCATTACAGGAAGAGAACACTTAAAACTAGCCACATGTGGGACTCATGCAGAGAAACTGAGACTCTGTACTTGGCAGTGTAGAAATGAGTAGAAAGAGAAATCAAGCTGACAAGATGACAGCTAAGACCATAATTACGAAATGCAAGCTCTACGGGCAAACTTTTGTTAGAAAAGATGTAATGTAACCAGTCACATATTGCGAGACAAACCCAAATATAAACAAGAAAAATCTTTTTATTGTCCCTAAATCACACGTAAAGCTGAGGAGTAATGAATTTGAATAATTCATTACTGGCCTCAGATCACACCAAATGAATTTGAGTGTTAACTTAGGTTTTTGTGAAAGCCTTAGAAACAAGACCATCCTTCCACTCAAATAGAATTTAGTAAAATACGAAATAGCCAACTTTTAAAAGACTTACAAATATACTATTTCAAGTTCCAATAAATCTCAGTTGATCTTTAAGATTTGCTATTAATCTGCCAAAAGTCACCAGCTGCTACAAAAGCTTTCTTCACAGAAATGTCTGTGTGACTTTCCTAAGCCCCAGACCCAGACTGAATTTCTTGAGAACTTTAGACAACTGCTTCACCTTTCAACCTTCATATTCCTCCTCATTACCAGTACCAGTGATAGTGTCTGTTAGTTTGTACTACGTAGTGAAGTGCAGCAATTTCTTGATTATTGTCAACTATGTAAGATAATGAGAAGTCCTTATTTCCTACTTTCTGTCATGCAAATGGACAAACACAACTCTAATGCATAACTGAAAATGTTCCTGGATGTACAACTCTGGAATTATTTTTTCCATAGACTTTAAAATCCCAGTGCAGCACTTACAAAGTCTCCTGTATGGCCAAGCTCAGAGTCATCATTGCTCCAGAATCACTGCTGACAGGCAGAATAAAAGATTGCAGTCAGCCTCAAAAGAATATCTTTCCAGCTTTCTTGCTGCTGGTTTTGTTTTGTTAGCAATCCAGTTCTAATTTGCAGTTTTATCTTTCATTTCTCCATGTGTTCAAACTGGACCAAAGCTGTAGCTTCTTGCCTGACTGGCTCCAGTGAGGTAGCATGATCCACAATAAAATTCATTTTTCACAGATAAAATAGTGGACTCTAAGCTGACTGCAACTGCTAAGGAGTGAAACCTTGATGCTGTAATAGACACTGAAACATCAGCTCAGTGATTAGTAGCAGTTTAGCAAGCAAACAAAATGTTAGGTTCCTTAAGTAATGGAAAAAAAGAAAAAAAATGGAAACTGTCATTATGCACAGTTTGTTCACAACCTGAGTGATATGTGCAGTTCTAGAGTCCCTATCTGAAAAAGATTGTATTAGAACTCGAGAAGGCACAGAGAAGAGAAACAAGGATGACCAGAGGTTTGGAGCAGTTTGCATAGGAAGAGTGATTGAGAAGACTAGGGCTCCTTCAGCCTCAGGAAGGATACAAAAGAGGTCTACAAAATCATGAACAGCATGAAGAGATTTGTTAGTGATCAAAACTGATCACAGTTTTCCCCAGTATGAAAAATGAGGGCCAACAAATGAAGCTGGTAGGAGCCTAGTTCAAATCAAAAGTAAGTAATTCACCTGAAGGAGAGAGCTCTTCATAAATGAAACATGGAACACCATAGGACACAAGAAATGTATGCAGGTTCAAGGGAAAACTGGACAAGTATTTGTAAGAGAGGGCCCCCAGATTTCCTGAATAGATTAAATCGTCACAAACTCAGAAAATCTGCTGAGTTGAAAGCAGCTGCAGGATGGAAGAGTGTGAGGGGGTGAAATAGCTTCTGTACTTACTCTACTGTGCTTTCTTATGTGTCCAATTATGACCACAGCTAGATACTTGGTCTGAATCAGTATAGCCACTTGTATTTCGATTTTATAACAAGGTCCCAACTGTTGGTGTGACCCAGAAACAACCACTGAGCCTCAAACCTCTGTAAGATTCCATTTTTTTCCTATAGAATCTGGGAAAAATGCTTTATTTCTTGTCCTATACAGTAATGGGATCTGCAGTGTGTGTGAGGTGACCAGAGCTATACAGCCCTTTCATTACAAGCTTTCCAGTGACCGAAGTCAGTTAGGAATGTATACTTTAATGTCTGCATCTTCACAAATGTATGGTAAAATACCGAACTAAGCTGGTGCTCTAAAGTAGAGAGCTGTGAGGAGGAGTGAATTATGCAGTGTTTTGTAGTCTCAGAATCATAACTATGTAAAGTCCTGATATTATAATTTTTCTTGCTTTGCACATGTTCTGAAAGGGTCTATGAATGTTTGGAGCATCTTTTTGTGTATGAAAATATGAAAAGTCAAGTATTATTAGAAAACCTATTTGCATCTAGTTGCAAACTGAATACTCTTCCTGGCAATGAAATCAGCATCTAAAATTATCATTTGGAGAGAGGGAGAAATGGGTTCCGTATGGGAATAATTATGTGGTCATCTTCTCTTGAAGTAATACAGAAATCACTACCCTGATGAAAGAGTCAGGAATAACTTGTTTATCTAGCATGTATTTGGGCATCACAACACTAAAACAGGTCAGGAGGGATCTGACCCGGATATTTTCTGTCTTGATTATTGGTTACAAATGTGACGAGTAACTTTCAGCTAAGACAAGTTCACCATAAATTCTACTAACCTGCTTTTTGAGGCGTCACCTCTTATGGTGAAAGGATTGTTCAGTCTCTGCGCTCAACTCAGTCCTTGCTTTCTTCAGTGAAATATCCAGTAAAGGTGCCAATTGTGGCAGAGGTTTTAGTGGTGTGGATTCCTGTCCATGAGATCACCAGCTCATTGACCAACCATGACTTGGTAATGACCACTTGGTAAGTGACCTACACTGGATTTGAACTAGTGACCTTAATGTGGAAGACTCTGAATGCCACTTCCAATCTCTGGAGGATTTAATTTCTGTTTTTTATTCTAAAATAAACTCGGTTCAACCTCAGACTTCTTCCTCAGGCTTTGTTGTGACAATAATCTTTTCTCTGTTACCTTGAACTGCTTTGTGTCTTTCACAGAGCTGAGTTGATCTTAATCATTTCATTCAGAAATCATCTTAATATACATCTAATTCATAGAATATTAAACAACTTTATTTTTCAGCTAGTGTTTATGGGAACAACAAGAAGGAATTTTAACAGCTATATTCAGTGTCCTTGAGAAAAAAAACATGCACTGTAGCATGGGAACAGCCCTAAGTTCCTTACTCCAGCAAAAGCCTAAGTCAACAAGACTTGTGCCTGAGGAACTACCACAGGACTGACCCAAATATTTTGATGTTTCTGATTAGAGGTACACAGAAGGAGAAAGAGACAAAAATAAATCCAAATTTCAGAATATTTAGCTGGAGCTTGTTTATGTAGCATTTCTTAAAAAATAACTATTCTGTAAGATTAAGTTGTGTAGCCCTAATTGAGGCCAAATGTGTATGAGGTACACTGATTTAAAGCCCACAGTGGTCCAGTTATTTAAAAACACATTTTTATAGATGATGTTGGCATTGAGTGGTTTTTCAAGTAGTATGTACATATTGATTGCAATTATCAGCCTTTCACTGAAATGTTCTAATTTCATTATCAAAGTAAAAATGAAGGTGAAAACTAAATCGTTAGTGTCTTCAGTATTCATGAACTTTCTTAAACTGACATTGTTGCTCAAGACGAGCTTTTATGGTTATTCGTCCTTTATTTTTAATGAAAAATTAATCAAAGTTTTACTTTAGAAAATCTTGGTCTTTGTAAACCCTTTCGGGGGGGGAAAGAGGGACAGTGGATGTGACTTAGGTATAAAGTTTAAATTAATATTAATAAAATATGAATAATGAGATCCTATGAATCTCAGCTGATAGATATTCTTGTGAGTTTTTCACGTCTATGCATTACTGATTCCTGGCTTAGGGGCGGAAATTTTACAGTGAAATCCTCCTTTATCAGTATATGGCTTATATGTCCAGGCATAAAATTTAAAAAGATAAGTGAACAACCCTTCCCTGAAACATAGAGATTGGTCAGATTGAATGCAGTGAATCAGTGTTCTTTCTTCGAGTAATGATACAGAATAACTCAAGTTAATAACTCAAATACTGAGTAAAACAAAAGAAAAAAAAAAGTCAATGAGTTCTTCTCAAATGTTTGCTAATTTGTTAAATACATTAAAGAGCTAGACATGCAACCCTTCTGTATAAATTACAACGTGGATACAGTAACTTCCCAAAGATTCCAATAGTGTCATATTTTGTTACTGAAATTTCTCCATCTCTTTGATCAAAATGGCCAGTCTTCAGCATCTGGTCAAATACTTAACATACTTTGTATAACATAGTCAGGAAAATACATTTTTTAATTACAGGTCCATGAAGCCCTTGTG
Source organism: Athene noctua (assembly GCF_965140245.1). Lineage (NCBI taxonomy): Eukaryota > Metazoa > Chordata > Aves > Strigiformes > Strigidae > Athene > Athene noctua. The sequence continues at coordinate 101,061,555 of NC_134037.1, read as the reverse complement.
GTTAAGAAGGAAAAAGAAACAAAACTTTCATCTGAAGTCAAGCTGGCTGACTGATGAAGTGAAGTCAGATAGGAAATGAACAAATATGCATTTTATATTGTATATTTATATATTTTTAGATACTATACAAAACTAAGATGTTTCGGAAGACTGTTGCCCCTGACTTGCAAGACTGAGCAAATCTGGCAATGACATGGACATATGCTGAGTTTTGTTTTCCAATGTAAAGTCTAGGCATTTTTCCTGCAAACCAAAATGTCTATCTTATGAGGTCTGTGTTATGCTTTCAAAAACATTTTCGTATTAAACATCTGCTATACAGCCTTAATCCAAGTGCACTATACTTCTCATAGGCAAGCGGATTGAAATTCTTGTTTCAAGGTATTTTCAACTAAAAAGGACTGTCCTTTTTAACTTTTTTTTTTTGCCCTGCAGTAAAATGTTAACATTTTGAAGGGAAGTTTAGTTTTTTTCTTAATTTAATTACCTGAAAAGATAATGACCTTTCTCTCCAAGAACAGTCTCTGCTTTTTTTTCTGGAAAAGAGAACTTTTATGACAAATTCTAAAACTATGGAACTTTTGTGATAAATTTTTGAAAAAAATTTTTTTTTACCTTTCTTTCCAAGTTTCTCATTAAATTGCTCACTATTTTATGACCTGCTTCAGTGTAGCGATTTCTGTTTAATTTAGCTTGGAGCCAGTTACTTTCTGAACCCACAGAGAAACTCCATGTGTAGATTCAAAGGACACAGGAAACATCACTTCCATTCATGAGATCTGTAGGGTTTGCTTCTCATGGCTGCTGAAAATTTTGAGAAAGCACTTTATTTTTGCTTACAGTATACTCAGTATTTCCCCCCCAGTTTTTCATTATAAAATATAAGTTTTGATAACTCAGAAGTGTGGGAAAGAGCCTTGAGACATTGTCCTCTGAGGGATGAAATGTTTATAGTGTCTTATTTCTAGATGTAGATATGATTAATTCTGTAATAAAGTGCCTAAATTTTATTTCAGCCATATGACACTCAGCTGATAGTGGTTTAAGGGGCTCACTAAAGAGCAAAGCTGGCAAAGTCTTTTTTCAGCTGATAGCTCAGATGAGTAGTAGGAATTAGCTGTAATAGCAGCAGCTGTCAGGAGTCAATAGCACAGAAGGCGGCAGTGTGGCAGGGAACGAACAGAAGGGAATAGATACTGAGAATTGGTCTATCTTGTCACCAACAGAAGTGACAATGTAACAGCCATGGGTAATATAAGCATAAATGTTAGAGTACCTTTCCTTTAAGAGGAATAAGCCTACACAAAGATTTGTGTCAAATTGTGCAAATCATTTGACATTGTACTGCATTACATCCTTTTCTCTAAAATGGAAAGACATGGATTTGATGGATGGACTGCACAGTGGATAACGAATTGGCTGGACGGTTGCAGTCAGAGTTGTGGTCAACAGCTCAATGTCCAAGTGGGTAGCAGTGACAAGCAGGATTCCTCAGGGGTCGGTGTTGGGACCGGCGCTGTTTCACATCTCTGTTGGAGACACGGACAGTGGGATTAAGCACACCCTCAGCAAGTTCATCAACGACACCAAGCTGTGTGGTGCAGTCAACAGGCTGGAGGGAGGGATGTGCCATCCAGAGGGACCTGGACAGGCTGGAGAGGTGGGACCCTGCAAACCTCATGAAGTTCAACAGGGCCAAGTGAGAGGTCCTGCACGTGGGTCGGGGCAATCCCAAGCACAAACATAGGCTGGGCGATGAGTAGATTGAGAGCAGCCCTGCGGAGAAGGACTTGGGGGTATTAGTGGATGGAAAACTGACTATGACTCAGCAATGTGAGCTTGCAGCCCAGAAAGCCAACTGTATCCTGGGCTGCATGAAGAGAAGTGGCCAGCAGGTCAAGGGAGGTCATTCTCCCCCTCTACTCTGCTCTCATGAGACCCCACCTGGAGTGCTGTGTCCAGCTCTGGGGCCCCCAACATAAGGACATGGACCTGTTGTAGTGAGTCCAGAGGTGGGGCATGAAGACGATCAAGGGGCTGGAGCATCTTCCTTGGTGGTGGAGGACTGGCTGAGAGTTGGGGTTGTTCACCTGGAGAAGAGAAGCCTCTGGGGACACCTTGTAGCAGCCTTCCAGTACTTAAAGGGGGCTACAGGAGAGATGGGGAGGGACACTTTATCAGGGAGTATAGTGATAGGATGAGGAGTAACCATTTTAAACTGGAAGAGGGTAGATTTAGATCAGATATAAGGAAGAAATTCATTACTGTGAGGGTGGTGAGACACTGGAACAGGTTTCCCAGAGCAGCTGTGGCTGCCCCCTCCCTGGCAGTGTTCAAGGCCAGGTTGGACGGGGCTTTGAGCAACCTGGTCTAGTGGGAGGTGTCCCTGCCCATGGCAGGGGGGTTGGAACTAGATGATCTTTAAGCTCCCTTCGAACCCAAACCATTCTAGGATTCTATGAAATACATATACAGGGTTGCAAACACTTTGTGCCACTCTACACAGCACAGAGATGCCTCCCAGAGCCCAATCCTGTAGGGAGAGGATACCTGCTACAGGCAGACCACACAGTCTGGACAAGGCTCAGTCTGGCCTGAAGGCTCAGCCAAAAGTGAGATACGGGTTTTCAAGCTCATCTCTGCTTTTCCCATCAGGTAGAGCAAGCTGCTGGTGTACTTAGTGATCTTGGGAACCTTTTTTTCCTTCTCTCACTTTTTTTACCATGGGGAAGGTGTAAAATATTAGAGATATTCTATTGAAAATATAGTACATATAAAGTAGATGTGATGCTGCTCTAAACAGCTGTACATGGTTTCTGCATTCCCTGAAGTTTTTCAAAGACAAGGTTTCTGCTGTGAGTTGGAAATGTGTACACAGCTCATATATTTCTCATTTCGGTTCTATAAAGATAGGAGTAATCCATGAGATGATCATATGTATAAAATTACTGCAAGACTAGCTCTAAATTTGTGAAGTGCTTTTGCGTTCTTTTGAATGAAAAGCATTACAACTTGTAAATCCAAACCAGCAATATGTAAGTTGTTGTGTGTACTGGTAAGCCAAGGAGATGTCATGTGAAAGCAGCTAATAGCAGAGGGTTGTACCTGGAAACCTTTCTGCCACAGATTTTACTCATGTCCAACTTTTCCCAGTTCTTCACAGCTGAGGAAAATATTTCTGCTGACTTGAGTGATGCTGAATACAAGATGTGTGGCTATGTTTAAGATGGCAGTGTAACAAATATAGAAATTATGAGGTTTTCTGTAATGAAAAAAAGTTTTCACTTAAAATATCACAAGTCTGAGGTTGATTCTGCTAGTGTTTATGTCTAATATTTCATACAATATATGTACATCTGTTTATATTATGATGTCCTCAGTTATATTTATAGTTGAGCATATCAAAAGGGAATTATCTGCTAATGTTTTAAAGAAAAATACTCTCAACTAATTCATCATGCTCCACCAAAGACAGGTGGATAATAAGGAAAAACATTTATAGAGTTAGTTTTATATTTTATAATAATAAAAATTATATGCTGAAAACAAGGGCCATCTTACCATTTGCATTATAAAATACTCAAAACCAAATTTCTTTTTGAGGACTGTCTGCTACCTTAATTTCTCTGAACTGGAAAATAGATCCAGATAAAGCCCCAGTTCTCAAAAGGTTGATCAAAAGCTGAAGTCAGTTTAGATCTCATTTGTATTACAAATTTATGAGTAAGTCAGCAAATGGACTGTGTAATGGGCCATTCTACTGGCAATCTAGTCTTGATTAACTGCTGTCAGTGTCATGGAAATGGTAATGTAAAACCTGAAGAATTTAATTTCTACTGCATGTGTTTGAAATATTTATAAAGTAATGGTATGGTAACTGGGCTGTTCTTGATAGTGGCTATGTAGTTCTTCTATCTGTCATAGTGCCATACTTTGTCCTGCATTTCGCATGTGATCTTTCACTTTTCTTTACTTGATGATGAGAATGACTCTTCTGGTGGCATTATTACAGAATTTGCTGTGAATTCCTTATCAGGTTCAGGTTCTCCAATAGGACATTGCTGCTGGACAAGGAGAGGGAAGGGGCTCCTTCCTTTGTATTCAGCTGGATAGCAGAAGAAATCTTCCAGGTACGTCTTTACAATCCCAAGCAAACAATGGCAGAAATTCCTCTTATTACTTGATCTTTATGAATAGTGACATTATTTTGATTACTACAAGACTAAATAAAATGGGTTTTCTCCTATAACCTCATGACTTTTCCCCATTATATACTCACAAGATATTACAGTAATTAGTATCTGCTGACAACTGCGTACAACATAATTTTATATAACATTTTTTTAACCAGACTGTTTCTTTCACAGCGCATAAAACAAATTAATCATACAAATTTGCTGTATGTCACTTAACTTCCAGGTTGCATCTGTTTATATACATATGCCTATTTTGTTAGAGTGCTTTATATAAAAGCTTTTAATGTCCACACAGACTTTTAGAATATCTAATTACATTCTCAAAAAATGGGAGGAAGGGGACTTATTGAAAAGAAAATATCTCAAGTAGTGGAGGCTTGTTCTTCAGGCACTAGTGGTCTCCAAGTATTTTTGGCAAGACATTTGTTCTCTTTTAAGTTCCAGTGCTAGTGCACAAAGGCTCGGAAGCTCAGGCATGTAATTTCTCTTGCAGTGGTATATCTTAAAAATCTTCAGCATTATTGATCCAGGAATGTTCTGGCTATAGGTTGCTTGGAAACATGCTCACCTAAGATCAACTTTTCATGTTTGATTTTCCCTGACAGTTTTCCATAAACCCTCAGTAGTACCTGAGAGCTAATTTCAAACTAATGGTTTATTTTCAGTGATTGTAGTTTGTGATTTCAGGGTTTGGCTGGTTGACTGGTTGTTTTTTCAAAGAAAGACTACTAAATTCTGTAAAAAACCCATACAATGGTAGAGAAGAGTTAGCCACATTTGGGATTTTGCAGCCTTGATCCATCTTCTTTATGCACGAGGAAAAAGAATAGCATCAGGAAGAGAGACGTGTCCCTTGAAAGACTCCATGATTTGAAATCTGATGCTTCCTGCAGGGAGCTTTGTCATCTCCATGCCTGCCCACCTGTTTCCCTCTTTTGTTCACACATGGAGTCATTACAACATCCAACAGTGTTTGGCTTAGTGGGCAAGTAGTGCTGGCACACAGTTTTGTGTGGAGCCTCATTGTGCAAAGGAACCTACCTGCTGCTAAGACAGCCTTGCTTTTTCTTCTCCCACCCGTGTTATCAGGGGTGGCTTAGTCCAAGTTACAACTTTGATTGGGCCACACAATCACAGTTACATGACTTGCTTTCCTTCAGGTATAAATGGGAAAGAAAAAGGCTGGAAGTGGTCCTCACATAATCACTCACTAGGAGACTCAGAAAACAAAGTGACAAATGTGGCTGCTGTGTAATGACTTGCAGGACAAGGCTCCACTGAGGAACATTTGAAGATGGCATAACTTAGAGCAACCCTATTATTGCTGCAAGCTGTGTCCATGGCTGAGATCCAAGCTGAGAGTCAGCAAAAGTAGATGAAAGCAACCAGCACTGTTTCCTCTATGCCTCTTGCACTAATGAACTCTATTATCTTTATGAAATTGTTTCTCACCTACAGCTTGCTAATGCAATTATAATTTGGTCCTTTTAGCTCTTGCATATTCTTTACGATACTGTTCCCAGGCCAATTCAAAATCACCACAGCATGAAAAGATTGTTCTCAACAGCACTTTTATGCTGTTGATTTGAAATACTTTGAAAACCATTAGATTGTTCCAGGCTTACCGGGACATTTCCATAAAAATAAGCTGCATGCCAAAGAATCTGAGATTCATATATTACAGGATATGGTCTCCTCACACCCTCCGCCTACTCATTTGGAAGTGTCTCATGGTTTTCCTGCATCATTTGACACATCTGTAGTCATTTAATTGTTCTAGACTTTCAGACTGTATTGTGAAACAATTGCTTACAGGACTCATTAAAAGAAAATATAACAAAAAATTCCCATGCGTTGTACCTCCTCCACAGTAACATAAGCCTTGGAAACTTGCAGGGTATCCAAAAAAAAATATATATTTTTTTTTTTAAACAGGACACTTTGACCTGTGTTGGAGTAGGCAGCCAGCATGCAGCATGAATATTTGGACAATATTTCTGTATGTCTAAACAAGTCATGAGTGGAATGGGAGTGTGTTGTATATTGCATGGGATTTTTTTAAGAGTTATTTGTTTATTCCAGTTTTAGCCCTGTCTCAGAAAGGTACTTAACTTATTTTTTATGTCAACCCTCAATAGAAAAGCCTTTTCTTAAGTCCTGTTGAAATAAGTGGAAACTAAACATATGCTCAGAGGTAAGCATTAGCTTGAAACATTTTGCTGACTGGGATATTCTCTCACACTAGTCTTTGGAAGTTGACCTGGCAAGAGACGTTATTGGAGTGCATCTCTTTATCTCAATTAGTATTGTGTCATACAGAACAAAAACACATTGTCAAATGCTTGAAATTCCACCATTCCCTATTTCCCTCCTTAGCAGAGAGGAGAACTCCCTGCATCTCCGGCTGAGATACCTAACATGTGGCAGATCTCTAAATTCCCATCTGACTCAAGGTCATAGAACACGACACTTGATATTGATGCTGAACTAGGCTTCTGCAATGTAATGGATGTATCTAGTTGCAAATGTTTAGAACTGGTTGCAAAAAAAGTTTAACAGTTTCTGTTGAAACATGAATTATGGTAGACACAAATGTGGCTTATAGGCTGATGAGAGCTTACCTGGAGAATGTCACAAGGAATATATAAAAATGCTGCTTAGGTTTTGAAGGAAAGGATCACATCTGAATCAATCCAGAACTAAAGTATCCACTGACATATCTTGATCATGAGAATCTTTTGGATGGAATTTGCTAGTGAGGCACAGAGTGACAGGCAGATCAACCGCCTTTATGTGAAAATGGAAATTAAATATTCTTTGCTTTCTACATTCTTTTTTAGGGGGCTTGTTTAACACATCTACATTCTCAAAGGTGAAATGTTTTATTTTCTCTGAGGTAATGTTTTGGAAAGACTAGAAAAATTTTACCACATCCATAAATGTATTTTACACTGACTTTATAACAGGGTACATAACAACAGAATATCATATGGTACCAGAAACAGAGCTATTAGATGTATGGTTTTCTTAGCTTAATAAGTAGGCCCAAGTGATGAACAAGCTTCTGCAACAACGGGTTTTACCATATTTAAAACAGAGGCAACATGTGTTGTGCTGCTTCTCAGAGTACCAGATGAGTCCCTCTTTATTCCAGTCTGTCTCTATTTTTATGCCACATTATCATTACATTTGACTACCTGGAATCTTGAATCTCTTCGGTTCAGCATTTCAGGCACACAGATATAGTAGTGATGAGTAGAGATGAGTTTTTGTTAAAACACAGGCTCTCAGGCTTCAAGATCACTTGCAGAGGTTTAGAAAGCTCTTCCCTGAGAGCCAGGGATCTCAAATGCTGACCCTGGTGCTCAGGACTAGCAAGAGGAATAACAGCCTGCCCCTCAAAACAGCAGAGTCAGGTGAGGTATTTCCTGGGTCAGATGCCATGAGTTCCAGTAAGACCTGGAGATGTGTATTTCCAGCTTTTCCTTCTCCATCCCTAATCACTTTCTCCTTATTTCTACCATGATTTCTTCCACATATGACCCCAGGACCATATGCTGGATTTGGCAAACACCTCACCAGTTTTAAGTGAAACATAGTAGGTTTCAGAAGTGATAATTTCCAAGTTAGCTTCAGTTAATCAGCAAATCACTGACCTTCTCTAGATCCAACACTTGCCCTAATGAGTGGGAAACATGATAACTTGTATCAGTTGTTGGGACACCCCATTACCAAGAATGTTTAGTAAGTCTGCATTGCCTGGGGAGAAACGAGGAAAATTATAATTTAGCAAACACAGGAGTAAGGTTTGTGATGAATGTGAGCACTTGCAGGTAAGCAGAAACAGTACAGTGGCTTTGGAAAGCCCTTCCCAAAGGTTAGTGGTGTTTAAGAACACAGGTTTGCACCTAATGTTACACTCTATGCCTTACTTACCTCAGTATTTCACTACTTTCATTGCAAGGCTTAATTCAGAGTTCAGACTACACTGAGTTCAGGCATGTTATTCAGGAGGGGAATAGTGTGTACAACACATTTTACTGTATATCCCATCTCAGCTGGCTTTCCAGCAGAAAGGTGATGTAAGCACTCTGAGGAGCAGTTTGGTTATAGTTGGAAAACAGATTTTTCAATAGGTTTTCTCCCATATCGGTTTGGTTTTATTGGTGTGTTAGATTAGAGATAACATTAAACAGGCTGTGTGTAACTTAAAACAGATCATGACCTTTTGTCAATTATAATAGATTTAAGAGTACATGCGTGTGTACAGGCATATGTGTGTATATATATGCCAGTGTACAGCCAACACAGAAATGTGTGCGTATTTGTAACCTAACAGAAAAGTTTGAGAAAAATATAGAAGCTAGTGGAGGGTGTGGTCATTAATAATTGTTTTTTAGATTAAGCACGGTTCATGTTCTCTTCTAGTAGTAATCAAATTGAATTAAGTGCATCTAAAACACCAAGGGTTAGCAAAATCCAGTGGAGTAGGCTGGGCATCTTTTGCAAAGAGAATCCCAGATGTAACTGTGTTACAGTAAGTCATTTTCCTGGGGCCTGACACACAACGTGTTTCTATCCAGCAAATTTGACAGAGGATATGCAGTTTGCATCGTCTCTCTTTTCCTCTTAGCCAGTTTTTCCAGCTAATGGAAAGAGAATGTCATTGGCCTCATCTTTATTCCACCCTCATTCCATCAGGCCCAAACTCTGAGTTGGATAACTCCCAATAGGATCAGGACACATATGGTCAAAACATACCACATAAGTAATGCTTCTGAATCAGCACATGCATTTGCAAAATATATTTTTACTTTTAAATTTCTTTGTGAGATCAATTCATTCCTCAGCTTACATTTCTTTATGAATAAATAGATATGTTTATGTTTGCATATATATACGTGTATATGTGCATATATGTATAAGTAAATCGATTTTCTTTATCCTACTAGACCTCTGGGAGATGGTGCTTCCAGCTCTGTGTATGTGAACTGCAAAGAGACATTTACTTTTGTATATGCAGTGACAGGAAATGGGATGAACCAGCTCACATCTGTTAGCCATTAAACAGTGAAATAATAACAACAGCAATGATAAAATATTATTTTAGCCAGGCTGACAAGAACAGACATCAGCCATAGAAAGCTGAAGGTGAGTCAAAAGAGGGCCCACATCCAGCTGATTTCTTCAAAGGCAAAATACTATGTACTCTTTCCTGGTTTTCAGTTCTGCAAATACCGCCTTCTTGGATCATCATAACATGCCATCAGAATGAGTGGGTTTGAGGATTTCCTGTAGAAAACTATAGCAGCATTCATTCCTGCAGCAGTGTTCTGAGAGGAACAAGCACGGGCCTCAGGAATTTTTGGATTCAGAAAAGCAACACTTTTCTTACACTGCTTCCCACTCACCTTCTGCACTTCACTCAGCTGATTTTTTTTTCCTAAGAAACTGCTAGATGGTTATCAAATGGATTAATTATAAAAGTGTGCTATTTCTTAACTAGATATTACCTGAGCGATTATCAAGGGTTGTGTGTTGTTTGGGGGTTTTTTTAATAGCTCTTGTGTGATGTACTGCATCACTAGAGAGAACAAGAGGACAGACTTTCACTAAAATCTGATCAAGTCAATGAGAGTAAAAGAGGTTTCAGAAGATCGTGCCTCAGGACATTGCTTTGAGTGATAAAACAATCTATTATTAAATAAGGGAGAGATGGCTCTTTTGCCGATGTTAATGATAGTTGTTACCAGATAGCAGCTGCCATTGTGGAAAACTGGCAAGCTGAAGGAATATCACAATTAATTGGAGAACTAGTATTCACAGAAAATGGCTGGCTGCCAATGGACTGCAAAAGTAAATAGCATCAATTAAGTCAGCATAGCTAATTTTGTACTGAGCTAGTAAGTACACTATATGCACAATGACCTCTTTATTAAAAGAATAGAATATTGTAGAAAGTATAAGTGCACAACTGTTGAGTATTATTCAAGTTATTTCTTGATGATTTAATGGGAAAAAAAGATAAGCACTGCCTTTTACCCACTTTGGTAGATAGCTATTTCTACTTGAGTTCTCTATTTTTACTGTTTCTGTTTCATCAGTCTGCTTATGTGTAAATAAAGAAGGCAAGCACTTGGTAGAGCGTTTTATAAACATCGATGTGTAAATACTTGGTACAAGTTTGGATCTTAGTTTTAAGCTGCTTGGTTTTTTCATTTTTCAAAGTCACCTTGTGTTTCTCAAGTCTGAAGTTGAGGATCATGTGGTGGTGATTCAATGGTTGTGTGTTGTTGGTCATGCCTCGCTGAGGGGACAGCAGTGTGCTTGACCTCTCGAGTCAATTCTTTGTGTCCCTGTGTTCAGAGGGACAGGATGAAGTGTGTCCAGGACAAACTGTTCCAGGCTTTGAGGACCTGTTGATGCAAGCAGGCCAGCAGGAAAGAGTCTTTACCAACCTTTGCTATTTCAGTAGATATCGCAGGACTCAGTGATTCAAAGGCTCCTGCACAGTGAATTGTGCTTATTCACATTTGGCAAGGAATGGTAAGGGAAATGGATACACATAACCTTAACTGCTGGGCTCACATATAATGTGGTGTTGGCTGTTCCCCGAGGAATAGGAAGATGACCCCAAGTGACAATGCACTGTCTTCTTCAGGTGAGAAGGGAGTAGTCTCTGCGTGTTTACATAGTGTCAGGTCATAACCACACAGACATGTACATTCAGTGTTTTAACTGTCTCATGAAGAAAGTCAACAAATGATCTGAAACCTGGCCAGACTTCAAAAGTTCAGAGGTTTGCTTCAGAAAGAGCTGCACTCACTGATCCAAGGTTTATAAAAGCTATCCAGATTTTGTGAGACTGTAAAACTGGGCTGGAGCAGCATTTTTCCTGTAGTTTTCAGCACTTCTGTTTCCCATCCTAGCTGGACAGTGGAATTGAAAAAAACACTTCTTCAGAAATTCCAAGAGCTTAAGAACATTTGGTCCCAGTCTGTTTCTAAAAATGAGAGAAGATCTGAGAGGCTGTCTGGTGGGGTCATATCTAATCTACCTACTCTGTCCCATTTTGTCTGCAGCTCCCTTCAGACTGAGCGGTATTTTTGTATCTGGAGTCCAGTGCGACACTTGACATGCACCTTAACAGACCAGCTTGTCATCTTTTCCCAGCCGCTTAGAGATTCTTATTGATATTAAAACTCTTGATTCAGAAACAGACTCTGTTTAGGCTTTGATAGCACTATGCTCTGGTGAAGAAAGAGCCCAACAGTTTGACAGCTGCAATATTGCAACATCAACAGGGAGTCTTAAATTTCAGAATAGTAGAAGGCATGCTCCTAATGCCTTGGTGTTTCAGATAGGAAAATGCTGTTTATAGTATCACATGACCAAGGCATGGGCTAGTCAAGCCATGGGAAGAAAATATGTTTCAGCTCCTGCTGTTAACTCTTTCAAAATGTTGCTTTGGGATTGTGAGGACTAGCTATTCATCCTTTTTCCTCCGGCTTGGAAAATGCTTGGGTTTTTTCCCTGAAGGTAGTTACCAAAGTGTTGGACCACTGTGACAAGTGGGTCAGTCACCAGCACACTTCATGTGTGCCAGCCATGACCACTTGTGGGGGCAGCAGCCTAGGTCCTATTGCTTCAGCTGAAAGAATTTGTGATGTTTGCAAATGTCATCTCCATTTCGTCAGACTAAATAAACACTTATTTAGCCATTCTTACCTATATCTAGGGCCTTTTTAATTTTTTCAGTTCAGTGGGAAAATGAGACTTTTTTTTAAGTCCTGGGGAGTGAGGATATTTATTAGTATTCTACTATCAGTAAAAGACAACTAGCTAACATATCCTTATAAGAAATTTCAAATATGCAGAGGTAGGCAGGCATTTGCAGAGAGTCCTAAAGCCACAGATTCCAGTTCTGCCCTTCAAACTTAAAAACAATTGAATTGCAGAAGTATTTGCATTAAGAGGAGACAGAGAATTGTTACGCCTATTACAAAGAGAGGAGAAATTTTAACATTCAGTTCTGCATCTGGACTCAGATATTAAGCAGTTCAGAAGATTTTGGATCGGAGACTCTGGTATGAGTTCATGCCTGTTACTGTGTGCAGTAAGAAACTTCTTGCAACTGTGCTCATGCCTTCACTGAGGCTTCCTGGATCCTTTTTCAGGAAGGGGCTGCAGCTGTGTGCAGCTTCTGACTCCTCCAGGGACACCATGTTGTCTATGGTATATAGAGGAGGTCAGAGAGATATTTATTCTCACCAAGCATATCTTCCTGTATTTTCCCAAGGGACTGAGTGCTGCTAAAATATTACAGACTTTGGAAAAATCTCTTAAAACCTTACCTGCAACTTTGAACCTTTCTTGGCTCCTTTCTTTTCATCCCAGAAGGAATTTTCTAATAAGTTTTCTTAACTGTATTTGGTCCAAGATAGTCAGGTTTATACCACTGTAATGATACCTCCATAGAGTCTACCAGAATTTTCCTTTATCCATCTTTAAATAATTACAGTTGTACCTTACAAGAAAGCTAAGCATATTTGTGTAGTACTTCAAACTCTTCAAGTTGAAGGGAGTGTATGAATGCAGTGTTCACTTAATTGGGTACATTTCCTTGTGATGAACACAAAGTCAGTTTATGCAAAGAACTGTGAATGGCAGTTGCTGCTTACTCATGTCAAGAAAACAGCATTTGGCTTAGCAGAGATACTTTTTGTGGAGTGAAACTGGATTTCACATTGTGTTGAATAAATATTTTAAGGTTTTTTCTATATAAATAGAGAAAGTTAAAAAACAGTAGCTAGCTAATAAAAGTAACGTACAATTTTATACCCTCATCACAAGATATTTTTACCAATTAAATGTTATTTGGACTCTGAAAGTAGGAGACATTGGGATTAATATTGTGTTTGGACTTATATTTGCCTTATAGAGATGAATTTGATCCTTAGTGAATATGATTTTGCCTCTCGCTTTTATTCCATACTGCATTTTACTCCAGGTTCAAACTTCTCATATGCTTGGTTAAAACAGTTAGTGTAATAGTGAGGCTGACAGATTCAGCAAGACTTCCCACTAAAAATGCTTTACTTATGCACTACATGTGCAAGACCACATTAAAAGAGCATTATTAAGACATTTGATGCAAGTAATTACAAAAGTGAAGTTTGAGACGGCACATAAAATTTCAGTTTGGGTCACACATTTGCATTTTAATCATATAGTTTGTTTTAAAGTCACAGGTCCCTTTCATTTTCAGTATACAAGATATGTCCGCTCTTCGGATACACCAGAGCTGTGAGTCAAGAAGACTGGTGCCTGTGGATGTGGATTCACAGATTATATACTTATCTGCATCAAGTAAGTCAGAGGACTACTGGAAGATAAAGGATGGTCTCTGCACATCTCTCTCACAGATTTCCTGTGAGATGATACTAATAAGTCACTAGCACCAGAATTTATCAAACATGACTGAGAATTTTGTGTTTCTTATTTCTGGATCCTGTGTTCAGAAGTGCAGCAGAAGGCAATAGGACCTGTACTTTGGGCATATAAGTATTGTGAAAACTTAACTCCCAGATGTCACAACTTAAAAAATGAAATTCCTACCATTATTTCAGCTGCAAAATGGAAACTGTACTGTGAAGATAATTAATACATATGAAACACTCAGATACTATTGTATTGAATATGACACAAAAAGTCTTGAGGAAATTAATAAAGCTGTCTTGAGAACAGCTTTTGAATAAAGTGAAGCACATAAAGGCCATGATCACACACTGAAGAATAATTCAAAACAGTCAACTCAACATTGTTTTTATGTGAGCACTTTTCATTTCAATTCACAAAATGAGACAAAGACCCACTCAAAAAAAAAAAAAAAAAAAAAAGTCCCAACCCTGAATGTGTAATCATTGTATTATATATTCACAGGGGGACCAAAGTAAGGTCACGTATATTGTAATTTCTGACTTTCTGAGTGTTTGACTTGGCAACTTTAACAGTTTTTATGTCACACATGTACTGGGAGAAAAGTGCTAGAAATTGGTGGTCAGGTTTTCTTTTTGGTACTATTCTTACTTCTCAATGTCATGAAATAACTCAGCACAGCCCAGTTTCACCTCACGTTTCAAAGAAATACAGTATTTTAGATGTGGTTTTGTACTTAGTGAAGAATGTAAATTTGACATAGAAGAACATTAGTTCTTTTCAGGGAAAGCTTGGTGCTTTAGACATAACTTATTTTTCTCATGAGAAGCTGAGTAAAACTGAGCTCCATTTGGAAATACAGCTGAGCTTATCCTGTGAAGATACCAGCACTGTTTCTTTAACTTTTAAAACAATGTTGGGCAGTCAGTTGGGAGGGAATGGGAGCAGGGAGAGATCAAGGGAAAAGCTCCTCTCAGTGAAGCGGAGGGTGAGAAACAGACCACCTCTATGGGAAGTGCTGTTTTCCTCATACTAGCAATGTTTCTTGCTTTGCATTGGAAGATAATGTTTCTTTCTTGATTCTTGACCATTGTCATATGCTTCTGCCAAGGAAGCAAGAAGGAGGAAATAAGGCAAAGAAAAGAAAAGAGACCTGTCCACGAGAAGGGGATAATAACTTTAACAGAGCTCTCCGCAGAAACCCACATGTGTCCCCATACACCAATTGCCCTGAAACAACCAGGCACAACGGGCCTCCAGCCAGAGCTCAGTCCCCCTCAGAAAGGACAGAGCTCTTCAAATTGCCACTCAGTTATCCAAATTACCTGCTTTTCTTCATAAACCAACAGTATTGTTCTCTTCGACAGGATCTTACAGTGAGTTGCCAAGTAAGGGGGAGTCTGCTGAGGTGAAACAAAGGGAATATTCTTACAGAGGTATTTAAGCTCTACTCAAAATGCTGAAAGTGACAGGGTCTCTGAATTTTAGTTATCATCTTGCAGTTTTTTCTCCTTAGGAAGTTGTTTTTGCCCACGAAACTTTCAGGATTGGGCCATTGTTCACACAGACCTACATGCTGCAGCGCTACAGCCTACTGCACAGCCATTCATTTTTTTGGTGAGAAGTGGTGATAGCAAGCAGCTACCTTGGCACGGTTTTACCTAACCAAGGTGAGGTGTTTGTGACATATCTGTTTCAGCTATGCCTCATAGTAGGTGAGCAGGGGGATCCCCAGCTTTCCCAGAGGAAAGCCAAACTTCCAAAACTGTCAGCTATGTTTATTTCAGGTCAAAGAAACAAGAAGAGGGTGAGAGATACTAGAAAGTAATTTTCTTTATAGTCCAATGGACATTTGATGCATTTTGTTGATTTTTTGTTAATTTCTCTGTTCCTTTTCTTCATATTTTTAACATCCTAGTTGGGAATGAGTAATAATACATCTAGGGTGTTTTCTGCCACTTTGAGGGAGATGTTAACAGAGTGTATCAGAAAGATGGAGAAATGTATGTCTCTGTCCTTCCAGTGGTTGTGTCTCTGACTGTGTACTTTTGTGCAAGCAACAGATACACATTACAGTGTTGTATTGGGAGTAACTGCATGAAACTGCTCCCACATAGTTTCATAAACTTTTTTTAGCTTGAAAAAGACCCCTTCAGACTTAGAAGAAATGTTCCTCTGTTGTGAGCTCCGAATGATATGTTTTATTTTAGGAGAGTTGAAGCAAGGAGGAATATCCTTTTGTTCACTCTTTTCTGTGGTCTCTGAATAGAAGAACTAAAGTGGCAGAGATGGAGTGTTGGTGTCTTTGTTGAACTCTCTGGCTTGAGGGGGTTCCCTAAAGGTTGTTTGACCCTCTTTGTTCGACTGTTTAAAGTAAGAAAATGTCAAAACTTACTGTCGCCAAATTCTTCTCTACTAGAAAGCTAAACTAGGAAAAATAAAACCTGCTTATAGTCAGCATAGGCTTGATCGACTAAGAAACTAAGTCACGTAGATAATGGATGCTGATTTATGTGTGAAAAGTCCAAATATCATACAAAACCAGATTACGGTTGACAACAGGCTAGCTGTGGTGACAGCAAACAGGTACCTATTTGCTGTGATTTCATCACCCTGGTAACACTTAGACCATGTTTCTGTGTAGCCATTTCTATTACATACTCCATCCATTCATCAGGTCCATTTCCTCATTCTGGCTGCTTCAAAAAACAGGTTTATTTCTGGTGGTTGTTTAAACTGATGAAGCATATAATGTTGGATCAACACAGTGTTTCAGATTTGTCTCTCAATATTGCCTGTTTTTCTTGACTAGGAAAGCCTGGGGTAAAAACTAAACATACTAATAGTGAAATGCAGTACAGATTGCCTCTTCAACAACTCACACAGTGTATTTTGTTATAGAAAAAGTAAATACATTGGGCAGACAACAAAATTGCTTGCAGCAATGAGTGGGAGTTTACAAACTAACTTAAGAGCTTTGATTCCCGTGTCCTCTAGTTGCACTAAATGCCAGAAGATAGTATCACAGCCTAGCATAAATGAAAACACTGAAGGCAACTAGTTTGTTTGTTTATTACTGTTTTGTTTAAATTTATGGATACACATGTTCCACTCTGGATGCTTATAGAGTTGCATAAATATGGTTTTGCTTGGGTAGGTTTCTTTTTTTTTTTTTTTGAGCCACAAATTACAGTGTTTATCATGCTGATGAAGCAATGGTTGAGGGAGAAATATGACGTTAAAAATAGACTTGGATTTCCCAATCATCTGAAGTGTTGGCTTGCAAGCCCATGCAGCAGTGTTGATTTGTGGGTAGTTAATTTTCTTGGCCATTGTTTTTCTTCTGTGTGATGCTGTGAGGTTATTTCTAGGCAAAATGAAATATACAGTTATACATAGTAAGAGAACTGTATAGTAGAAAATGTTCTTGGCACAGACACACTACTCAGAATGAGTACATAACGTGCGCTTGAATGGACTAACTGTTTTTTGTTTGTTTTTCCATTGGCAAGCCAAGAAATAAAGCACAATCCATTTTGAACTTAATTTTCCCATTTATTTCTTTTTTTTTAAGATTAAGATACAAAATCTTATTTTCCTTTGGACGCAGTTCCAAGACTCTGGACCAAAAGCTTACTTAAGTGATATTTCCAAGCTTTACAGATGTTACTTATTCACTTTTCAACTCAGTTCAAAAATCTTAAATGATCCAGATATTTGAGAAAACAAAAAATTATTTCCTTACTGCAGTACTGAGTTCAGGTTTTGATCCTGATATAAATATAGAGGTGAAATTCACCAAGGGACAGAGGCCAGCAGAAAGACATGCACAAACAATATGTTTTGCAATGTTTGCATGGGGGAATAGCTCAGTACCTCCATCACCTCAAGTTTGCAATACCTGGAGCTGAGACAGTATGTGGTTAGACAGAGCAGAGAGCATAAACTGGTGTTGGACTTGGATTTGACTCAATGCCTGAGGGCTGGATTTGAGGCTAATTGAAATAGAAAGGAGGTTTTCCTTTTATTTCATTGGTCTTTGGACCAGCCTCAGATTATCTGGTCCTAACTCATTTGCTCAACGGGGACAGAAACTGTGAATGCTGTTCCAATACATGAACTGGAGCTGCTGATTCACAAGAGCTAAAACTTACTCCCAGGTTGTTTTTCTTCAGTAAACCAGATTATTTGAACTTTTAGGGGGTGAACTAATTTCATGCACAGCAAATAAAAGACAGAATTAAAGCATTCCTGGTACAACAAAACTTAATTTGCAGGGGCTTGTTGAACATTCTTGAGCTAAAAAGAAGTTGTGGCACAACGTCTTGTACTATGAGATCATTTCCCATCATTCTAGGAATATATTGTCTTTTTATTCTGCCTTGAAATGGAAATACAGGGAGATGGATACAAGCAGGATTTGGTCTATGATTTCTAGGTACAAAAAAGTCACTTCTTGGAAAAGGTGACTTACAAGTTTCTTTATAAAAAAGGAGGGAATAGTTAAAGAATTCAAGTGACGAACAATTTGCATGTTTAACACCATATATTTTCTTCCCTTTTTATCCTCACTTATATACATAACAGAATGGACCCCGTCCTTTACCTTGGAATTTTGCATTTATTCTTTCATCTAGATGACTTAAAAAAAAAAATTCTATTAGTGTAAATGTGTTTCTCTTTCCATCAAGCACAGTGTTTTTGGGAACGGAGTCAGACTAGGGTCAGAACTCTCCATCTTTTGGATTCATGCCCCAGACTGGAAAAAAATGGTTAATAAGTTGCAGAAAAGAGATGGGTTTTACTCTTGTGACACAACAGTTTGAGATTTCTGTCTGCCATTACGCAGGGTGTCAAATGTTCCTAGAAACAGCAGTTAAGCAAACTGGTAAAAAAGGGGATGAAAAGAAAAGAAGCAGCAAGTTAAAGTCAGCAATCCAGAGTAGAAACTTAAAGAAGAAAAATCACTGCATTCACATGTATTCTTTGTAGAAAGCAAGATGTGGAAAATTATCAATTTTCTAACCAGAATATGCTAGTATTTTTGTAATTTCAGGGTTCTTTTCAGCCTCTCTCCTGTCCCCAGGAGTGCTTCAAAATTAGCTGCAATTTTCATGGTTCAGTTATTAGAGTATGAAATGCCTAAGTTTTGGCAGATAGCAACAATAAACCCTAAAATTAAGCATTTAGTACTGCAACGTCTATATTATCCTGGATAAATATGCCTATATTTTTGTTGGATGGGTTCAAGAGAGCTAAACAGGCTGGGAAAACCTGAAGTCTCCTAAAACTGACTAGGTGAGGGGAATGGAAAACAGTTATTTGACTCAAGTGGTGGTTGGGGAGTGGGGAATGCAATAAGGAGAAAACTGAGCAAGGCACTTGAGAGATACCATAGTACAGTTGGAATACAGGGTTTAATACTAGAAGGTTAAAAGACAGAACTGCTTATTCTTCCTCTCTTTATACTCTCTGTTCCTTACCTTTGTGCTGCATTATGTTGCATTCATATTTTCTGGAAATACTTCACTCTTCTTTTTTTTCCTTTTTTCCTTTTCTCACCAACTATAACACTTGACCCCCTGTGTGCATTCCATTTCTATACATCTTACAGCAGATTTTGGACCCAGATAAAACCTGGTTATTGCTCTATATATTACAGCAGAGGACTTTGACTTGTGCTGAAGGCCATAATTATTCAGAGAAGCACTTGTTTAAAGTTTCAGGTGCGAACTTAGGTCCCACATGGAGCCCTAAGGTATTTACTGGCGGACAAGAATATGAATAAGCAGCTTGTTACTATAGGTGAAATAGTGAGTGGCTGCCTACATAAATGCCTCCAACAGTCCTAGTTCTGGAAACCCCTTTGGCCTAAGCACTGGCCTGGTGGTTCTGTCTCTGTTATGGTGGTATTCTGACCGAGAACAACCGTATGAGATAATGTCATATGCAAGATATGCAGTAACTTGTATTTCTGTTTGCCACAAACATTGTTTCCTAGATTTTTTTCTACTTCAAACTTGCACTCCCCTTAGTGAGAAGCTCAGCTTTCCTCCAGAGTGTTCACAGATATTTCTGCTTGAAAGGGACTTTCCTTCATCCACACTTTGTTCTTCACCTGGTATCTCTTTCCTTCTTTCTTTTGTCTTCTTCCTGCTCTGTACTGTGCTTGCTGTTTTCCTTCTAATGCTCATTACCTCTGATCTCTTCTGGCTGTATTCACTTGTTCTGGCTATGGAGTGTTGTTCTACCCGGTGCATCAAATTTACTTTTCCTTTCCCATATGTTCAGCATCATCAGCTGATATAATTTACTGGGATTGTATCCTTTGTGGGTGTACTTTCATTTTCAGAGTATCAGGCAGGGTGCTGTCCCCTTCCCTTTTACATAACCAAAAAGGCTGCATCCTGCTGACAGAGGCAACTGGTTATACAGAGAGTGCAGCAGAAAATGTTCCATATGCTACTTACAGATGACCCACCAAAGCTGGGGATGTGGAGAATCATATAGTAGAAATGTTAAACTTAGTATCTTAGGAGAGTAAATGGATGTCTGGTTGCAGAAATACCAGAATGAGTTGACAGCTGGAGAAGGGTTACAAGAATAGCATGTGCTGATGGCAGCTGGATTAGCAGGTCATCAGGACCCCAACACACATCTGTGTGCAGTTTTTCAGGTCATCCAGACTGAGAGACAAAGTAGAGTAAATCCTGATGACTCACAGAGGAGGAACAGGATGGCGAGATTAATCACTGTCATGCCCTGAAGGATGCAAAAAGACACATCCAAAATAAGCACAGGGCTGCCAGCTGAGGAAGAAGAGGAGACATGAGGTGGAGCTGATAGTTGACAGGTCCTCTGTGTCACTGTAGAGAAGCCTGGACAGGACGCCTGGATATGAGTACCTGGGTGCTTGTATGCTGGACAGACTACTCATGCGCAACAAGCCTTAACACTTGTGAGTGAGGCTGCAGGTGTGAGGGTATGACTGAAATCAGCTTTGTTTTAAAATAAAATCTCCCTTGTCCCACAGGTTCTTGCATGATTTGCTGTATTGTTGCTACAGCACTGCAGCATTATTTCCTGCAAGTGGGGCAACTGTGCCATCTCAGGGATGGCAGAGAGTTGAGCTTCCCCTGGGACAGCTCTGACCCTAACCCAGAAGTGGGAAGAGGACATTAGGCTCTATCACGCACACAGAGCAAACACAGTGTGAGTCTCCACATCATAGGCATGGGAGCCGAAAACCTTCTTCACTGGGCCTCCAGCTTCACCTTTTACAGTGAAACTGAAGCCTGGGCCTTAGCCCTGACATCCAGGACTGATGTTACCTTCTCTGTGCTGCCAGAATGCTTTTCTACTTTTGGAAGAAGTAGGAAAATGCTCTTTCTCAATGAATACAACCAACTCTAGCTAGGGCATGTTGTCATGCTTTTTTCATTTTCTGGATAAAGCAGGGAGACTGGCATTCTGCATAGAGGGAGAAGCATGCCTCTTGTTGACAGACGTGTCTAATGATGGAACATAGAGTACCTGGCACAAGTTGCACCCTGTTTAGCAAGTCTGGGCTTCCTTAGGTGAGCTGATATGCAAGGTGCTATGCAGTGATCTGAAGTCTTAGCAAATTACATTCCTTCATAAAGTCTTACAGCAAAATCAGAAATGCTTGAAAACCTGACTATCATGTTCCCCATTTTCATTTGAGATAATAGCCATCTAATCTTCTCCTCTTAAGTGTCAGATTCCAGATGATTTGCCATGTTTTCTAGCTAGACAAAACATTTGATGATGTCTAACAATTTAGATGCAGAAGAGTGTTTGCAAACACATGTTCCTGAGAGGATCTAAAGTAAGGAGCTGGGGGCCTACAGATCCTAGTTTTTAGATACTGAAGACCAAGGTATCAAGGTTGCCTCTTTACTAAAGGAGTTAAAAGCTGCAGATAGATTAGATGTGTGCTTTTAAAACTGGCAGCATACTGAGCAAGGAACCCTTAGCAGAACCACAGCAACTTATAGTCAGCCCATAAAAAACACCAAGCTCTTTCATTTTTAAGTCAAGGCTATAGAGAATTGTTTATGTCTGCTCTGAACCACAGATTGGAGCCCCCTTTTGAGGCAGATGCTCCGACACAGGAAGACAGGCAATTTGGCTGGATCTGCAGTTCTGAAGTGGAGTATTAGTTTAGTTGTAGATGGTTTGTAGGAATACTTGTATTTTGTGTCCAAAGCCATTGCAATCCTAAATTGCAATTTTTACTCCAAGAACATGTGTAATTGGCATTTCACAAATCTGTAAACCTACACTAAATGGATCTCTTACAAAATGCCTGTTAAAAATTAACTCACTTTCATGGCACCTTTAGAGATTTAGTTAAAGTTTAAGTCCCATTAAGAGACATTAGACTGAGACACAAATGTCATGACATGTCCAAGGCCACTTAGTTGTTGGAACAAAATAACTACACAAAATAACTAAAACAACAGGGAATGAGATGGTCTGGCTGTCTTCTGTATTCATCTCATGCTTCCCTCACTTCCACTGTCCCATAGCACATTGTATGTGAATTCAAACCTGCAAACACTTTCACCCAATTAGCAGCCCCTCAGTCAATGGTCTCATTCAGCTGTCTCAAGTAATGTTGGCTTTTACAAGGTCCCTTTGCCATTTGGATTCAATAAAATATTTATGTAAGTGAGAGCCAGTGATGGGGGACTAGCAGGACTCTGATGTTCCATTTTATGCCTTTGTAATGGAATTTTTTAAAGTAATTGCTTCTCAGAAATATCCTCTATTGTTTTTCTTTTAAGACGGTATTCTCAGTTAATAATTCTGCTTCATTTAAAGTTAATGCCAAATTAGTGCTATTTTATAGGCTGTTTGCTCTCTGAATGGAGAGCTGGTAAATCAGTCTGCTAATTTCTCTTGTCACCTCAGCGTTTAATTTTGATTTTGTCCAGTGATTATCTGTTATGTACACAACAGTGTAGTTTCATACTTGTCATTTGTCTCTCAGTTACAAGATCTTTGTTTCACTCCCATCTCAAGGCTTCTTGCTTACAGACATCTGACTGCAGCAAGCTTACAATTATTATTTTATAATCCTAAAAGATATGAAGTTGCAAAAGGGGAAGAACATTTTAAATATAGCTTTGCATTAAGCATGGTTACTGAGTCATTGTTTCGGTTTTATACAGTACATATTTCTGGCTAGTGTAAAATGCACTAAGAACCAAATTTAAAAACCATCTGCACCTCCTGTTTCCGTCTAAGATGTTATTTATGTTTTTGGCTTTGTACCCTGAGCTAAATACAGAATGTGTAAAGACTGTTAATTAACCCTTTGAGACATGAGTTTCCCATCAGTGTGTGGAACAGGAACATGTTTTTAATTAGGTAGTAAAACTCCTAGGATTTATACTTGCTCAAAATTTGCTCCATAATGAAACCGAAGGGAGTACATGTTAAATGAATTAAGAGAAAAAGAAAAAAAAAAAATCAAACCAACAAAAACCCAAAACCAACCCTCCATGTTTAAGTAAAGCTAAATGTCTCACACTCCCACCAAGGCCAGGAAACTCAAATTTAAGGCCAGTGGTATGTTATTAATCCAAGATATCTTAATGAATACGATCAGGGTTAGATACAATTTTTCTCACTTGAAGAGGCAGCATCTTAGTCTTTATCTTTTCTTTAACATTTTCTGGTAATATCTGTTCATACCCTTAAGAATTCCCCAGGATGATGCTCAGTGTTCTCCTGATATGGTGGATCAAACAGTCAATTAAAGAAGGAGCTCTGTGTAAAGCTGAGCTCGGCTCAACTCCAGCAAAATGTCTGAGCACTTGTCTAACATAAAGCAAGTGAATAGTCCTGTTGAAACCAACGGAATTAGTTGCATAACTGAAGTTAGCCACACACTTAAATATTTTAGTGAATTGTGGCCCAAAGAAACACGCTGGCTGTTTAACAATAAAATGGGGCATTGGTCTTGTGATGTGCCATAGCCTACCATAACCCAAAACCAACAGAATACTTCAGTGGGGATGTAATCTTACCTGTAGTATTATTTCAATCCTTAGTTAAACTTTATAGAGAGATTTTAATATTGATACATGTAATAAAGCATGCTATAAGTAAAGAGTTACCAAAGCACAGGGCTTCTGTTCTTATTCTGCTGTATTTGCCATTCAGTCATTTCAATTTTAAATCAGAAATTCCAGAAATGCCTAATTCAAGCAAAGGTCTTAAGTGTCTGGAAAATATCATGTTTTAAATAAAAGCTTGTTTAAGTTACACAAGCACAGGGGAGGGAAAGCAGTTCAAACTGTGAAGCCTGTTTGTTTTTCTTTGTGCATGTTTAACTTATATATTTCTCTTATTTATTTATTTATTTAAATTTAAAGGATTTTGATGAAACCCTTCACACTTCTTTATCATACCTCTTGAGTGCCAGGTTTCAGTATAAGTGAATTTTTGTGGCCAAGTGATAAAACACTAAAAATAGAAGCGAAAAGTAAATGTCTCCAGACCAGTTGAAAAGAGTTTCAGCTGTGTAACTGTTGGTCCAGAGAAGTTCCATGGGCTTTTTGTTTTGTAAAGCGCCATGGATAGTTTTTACTCTTCCCTAGAAAAAGCTCCCTCCCCACTTCCCATGTCCTTTGTAATAATCCTGGTCAGAAGTGGGGCCTGATCCTGCTGATCCTTCATAGGAAGACAGAGCCACTGCTTAGGGGGAGGGTTTGCAGTCCAGAGACTGTAAAAATTAAAGAACAAAACCTGAATCACTTGCTTTTGTTCTTGTGGGAGACTTTAACATCTGCTGAAAACAGAACACAGCAGAGCAGGACCAGTCCTGGAGATTCCTGGAATCTGTGGGAGAAACTTCTTGATGCAGCTGGTGAGAGAACCAACCAGAGAAGGTGCCCTGCTGGATCTCCTCTTTGTGAACAGAGAAGGACTGGTGGATGACGTGGTGGTTGGAGGCCGACAAGGGCACAGCAATCACAAAATAATTTTATTCTCTGTTCTTAGAGGGGGCAACAGAACTTACATCCTGAACTTCCAAAAGGGCTGACTTTGACTTGTTTAGGCACCTGCTTGAAAGAATCCCTTGGGAGACGGTCATGAAAGGCATAGGGGTCCAGTAAGGCTGGGCACTCTTTAAGAAGGAAGTGTTAATGTCTCAGGAGCAGGTGGTCCCCAGGTGCCGTAAGAGAAGCCGGCACCAGAGAAGACCACCCTGGCTGAACAGGGTGGTTTGGCTGGAACTCAGGGAGTAAAGGAGAGTTTACAGCCTTTGGAAGAAGGGGCTAGCCACTCACAATGATCACAAAGATGCTGTGAGGCTATGCAGGGCAGAAATCAGGTCTAAAGCCCAGCTAGAAATTAATCTGGCTTCAGCAATCGAGGACAACAAGAAATGTTTCTATAAATATGTCAGTAGCAAAAGAAAGACCAGGGAGAGCCTCCATCCCCTGCTAGATGCAGGAAGAAACATGGTAACAAGTGATGAGGAGAAGGCTGAGGTGCTTAATGCCTTCTTTGCCTCAGTCTTTAATAACAAGACTGGTTGTACTGAGGGAATCCAGCCTCCTCAGCCAGAAGGCAGAGACTGGGAGAAGGACCCCCCGCAATCCAGGAGACTGTCAGTGACTTGCTGCATCACACAGACACACACAAGTCCATGGGACCAGATGGGATACACCTGAGGGTGCTGAAGGAGCTGGCTGGGTGCTCACCAAGCCACTTTCTATCATTTACCAGCAGTCCTGGCTGAGCAGGGAGGTCCTGACAGATTGGAAATTGGCCAGTGTGACGCCCATCTATAAGAAGGATCGGAAGGATGATCCAGGAAATTACAGGCCTGTCAGCTTGACTTCAGTGCCCGGGAAGCTGATGGAGCAGCTCATCCTGAGTGCCATCACACAACACATGCGGGACAACCAGATGATCAGGCCCAGTCAGCGTGGGTTTATGAAAGACAGGTCCTGCCTGACAAACCTGATCTCCTTCTATGACAGGGCAACCTGCTTAGTGGATGAGGGAAATGGTGTGGATGTAATTTACTTTGACTTTAGCAAGGCTTTTGACACCGTTTCCCACAGCATTCTCCTGGTGAAAATGACTGCTCGAGGTTTGGACAATCGCACACTTCACTGGGTAAAAAACTGGTTGGACGACCGGGCCCAAAGAGTTGTGGTGAACAGAGTTAAATCCAGTTGGCGGCCGGTCATGAGTGGTGTCTCCCAGGGCTCGGTTTTGGGGCCACTCCTGTTTAACATCTTTATTGATGATCTGGACAAGGGGATCGAGTGCACCCTCAGTCAGTTTGCAGATGACACCAAGCTGGGTGGGAGTGTTGATCTGCTCGAGGGTAGGGAGGCTCTGCAGAGAGACCTGGACAGGCTGGAGCCATGGGCTGAGCCCAACTGGAGGAGTTTCCATAAGGCCAAATGCCGAGGGCTGCCCTTGGGCCACAACAACCCCCAGCAGCAGCAGCGCTACAGGCTTGGGGAGGAGTGGCTGGAGAGCTGCCAGTCAGAGAGGGACCTGGGGGTGTTGATTGACAGCCGGCTGAACAGGAGCCAGCAGTGTGCCCAGGTGGCCAAGAAGGCCAATGGCATCCTGGCTTGTGTCAGCAATAGCGTGGCCAGCAGGGACAAGGAAGGGATCTTACCTCTGTACTTGGCGCTGGTGAGGCCACACCTCGATTCCTGTGTTCAGTTCTGGGCCCCTCACTACAAAAAGGACATTGAATGACTCGAGTGTGTCCAGAGAAGGGCAACGGAGCTGGTGCAGGGTCTGGAGCACAGGTCGTACGAGGAGCGGCTGAGGGAACTGGGGGTGTTTAGTCTGGAGAAGAGGAGGCTGAGGGGAGACCTCATCGCCCTCTACAGCTACCTGAAAGGAGGTTGCAGAGAGCTGGGGATGAGTCTCTTTAGCCTAGTAGAAAGCGACAGGACAAGAGGGAATGCCCTCAAGTTGCGTCAGGGAAAGTTCAGACTAGATATTAGGAAGCATTTCTTTACAGAACGGGTTGTTAGGCGTTGGAATGGGCTGCCCAGGGAGGTGGTGGAGTCCCCATCCCTGGAGGGGTTCAAGAGTAGGGTTGATTTAGAGCTTAAGGATATGCTGTAGGTGGGAACTGTGCTAGGCGAACGGTTGGACTAGGTGATCTCCAGGGTCCTTTCCAACCTAGATGATTCTGTGATTCTTTGAGCTGGGGATGGGGATGGGCACAAGGATAGGAGCTCACTGCAGTCACTACTTGGATAAGAGCTAGCATAAACTAACTGTAGGTGAAACATCAACTTTAGAGGGCAAAACTACCATAGCACTGGTTGAACACAGAAGTGCAACCTGGACAAACTAAAATCTTAAAACTCAACGTGAACAAATTGCTATTTAGACTATGTGCAGTAAGCACAAATTAATGTTTCATATTAAAAAAATACTATTGTTTATACTTTTATATTAAATAAGATCCCCACATTTGGCAGCAAAGTGTTTACATAGCTCTGTACATGCTGAGACACCTGAGACTTTCAGATGCATCAGAATGTTGGTTTTCTGTGCATTTCCTGAGATATTCAAGTGCACAGAACTGGCAATGCAGTCTAGCACTGAAAAACCTGCCCCTCTGCACTGGGGTTATGAATAAATAAATTAGTTTCAGGTTGAAAGTTGGGATAATACTTCTCTTAATTCAAGGTAATTGACTATTGTGATAGCTTGACTATCTCAGTGCTTCCGTCTGCTCTGCTTTCTGGCTCCCAACCTTCTACTGTACTTCAGGGTGCTCTGATGAGTGAGTAGACCTTGTGACTTACTTCTGTTGCTTGCCCTGGTAGCTGCTCTTTGGCCTGATGCTCAGGCTTGCAGTCCTGTTAGCTTCATCTGTTTTTTCTCTGATCGCTTGAGGAACTGATTCAGTTTGCTAACACAGAAGAAAAGTATTTGGTGGTTGTTTTTTTCTGGGTAAGTGTTCTGCTAATTTAGTGTCCCAAGTCCTTTCTCAGAAGGACTGAATGAATATGCAGTCCTTAGGATTCCTAAGCAATGTGTTAATAGGAGTATGAATTTTAACAAGTCTTAATATACTTTTAAATAAGTACTTCTCTGGTGGTTGGTACTTCAGTATCTTCTGTGTTCCAGATATTTCTATTCTGGGTTTAAATAGCAAAAATTTTTAGCTAATATGATCCTTTAGGAGAGACACCAGAATTTTAGTGGTATAGTAATTAAGCATTTGAAACACCTGAGCTGCCTCCTCCTCCTCTAATGTCTTTTACAGAATCACAGAATCATTCAGGTTGGAAAAGACCCTTGGGATCGAGTTCAACCACCAGCCTTATTCTACAAAGTTCTCCCCTACACCATATTCCCCAACATCTCATCTAAATGACCCTTAAACACATCCAGGGATGGTGACTCCACCACCTCCCTGGGCAGCCTATTCCACTGTCTGACCACTCTTTCTGTGAAAATTTTTTTTTTTCCTAATGTCCAGTCTGAACCTCCCCTGTTGCAGTTTAAAGCCATTCCCTCTTGTTCTATCGCTAACCACCTGTGAGAAGAGACCAGCACCAACCTCTCTAGAACGTCCTTTCAGGTAGCTGTAGAGAGTGATGAGGTCTCCCCTCAGCCTTTTCCTCAAACTGCCAGCTCCTTCAATCGCTCCTCACAGGATTTGTTCTCCAGGCCCTTCACCAGTTTTGTTGCCCTCTTCTGCACTCACACCAGCACCGCGATATCTCTATATTGAGGTGCCCAAAACTGGACACAATACTCAACGTGTGGCCTCACCAGTGCAGAGTACAGGGGGACTATCACCTCCCTACTTCTGCTGGTCACACTATTTCTAATACAAGTCAGGATGCCGTTGGCTTTCCTGGCCACCTGGGCACACTGCTGGCTCACGTTCAGCTGCTTGTCAATTAGAGCCCCCAGATCCTTCTCTTCCAGACAGCTCTCCAGCCACACCTCCCCAGGCCTTTAGCCATGCAGGGGGTTGTTGTGGCCCAAGTGCAGGACCTGGCACTTGGCCTTGCTGAAGCTCATCCCGTTAATGTTGGCCCACTGATCCAATCTATCCAAGTCTCTCTGTAGAGCCTCCCTATCCTCATGCAGATCAACACTCCCACTTAACTTGGTGTCATCTGCGAACTTACTGATGATACACTCTATGTCCTTATCAAGATCATCAATAAAGATGTTGAACAGAAATGGTCCCAACACCAAGCCCTGAGGAACACCACTTGTGACCAGCTGCCAGCTGGTTTGACCACCTCTCTTTGGGACTGTCCAGCCAGCCAGTGCTTGATCCAGCAGATCATTTGCTCATCCAGACCATGATCAGCCGGTTTTTCTATGAGAATCCTATGGGGAACTGTGTCAAATGCTTTTTGAAAATCCAGATAGACAATATCCACAGCCTTTCCCCTGTCCAATAGGTGGGTCATCTTGTCATAGACGGAGATCAGGTTTGTGAGGCAGGACCTGCCTTTCATAAACCCATGCTGACTAGGC
Source organism: Athene noctua (assembly GCF_965140245.1). NCBI lineage: Eukaryota > Metazoa > Chordata > Aves > Strigiformes > Strigidae > Athene > Athene noctua. The sequence continues at coordinate 101,032,390 of NC_134037.1, read as the reverse complement.
CTGATCCCCTGGTTGTCCATTATATGACATGTAATGGCATCCGAGATGACCTGCTCTATGACCTTCCCTGGCACCGAGGTCAGACTGACAGGTCTGTAGTTTTCTGGATCACCCTTTCTGCCTCTCTTGTAGATGGGTGTCACATTTGCCACCCTCCAGTCCAGTGGGACCTCCCCAGTTAGCCATGACTTCAGGTAAATCGTGGAAAGCGGCTTGGTGAGCACATCTGCCAACTCTGAGCACCCTTGGGTGTAACCCATCCGGTCCCACAGACTTGTGTGCATCCAAGTGGTGTAACAGGTGACTCTGACCACCTCCTCTTCAACTGTGCTGACCTCATTCTGCTTCCCCTCCCCATCTCCCAGCTCATGAGGCTGGGTGTCCAGGGAACAGCCAGATCCACTGCTAAAGACTGAGGCAAAGTAGGCGTTGAGCACCTCAGCCTTTTCCTCACCCTTTGTTACTATGTTTCCCTCTGCTTACAATAAAGGAGGGAGATTTTCCCCTAATCCTCCTTTTGTTGTTAATGAATTTATAGAAACATTTTTTATTATCTTTAACAGCTGTAGCCAAGTTGAGCTCTAGTTGTGCTTTGGCTCTCCTAATGTTCTCCCTGCATAACTTCCCTATATCCTTATAGTCTTCACGAGAGAGACCTGCCCCCTCTTCCAAAGGCAATAGATTCTCCTTTTGCTCTTGAGATCCAGCCAAAGGTCCCTGTTTAGCCAGGCAGGTCTCCTTCCCCGCCTGCTTGTTTTTTGACACACGGGAACAGCCTGTTCCTGTGCTTTAAGACTTCTCTCCTGAAGTATGTCCAGCCTTCCTGGACTCCCATATCCTTCAGGGCAGCCTCCCAAGGGATTTTGTCAATCAGTCTTTTGAACAGGTCAGAGTTTGCCCTCCAGAAGTCTAAGGTGGCAGTTTTACTAACCCCTCTCTTTGTTTCTCCAAGGACTGAAAACTCAGTCATCTCATGATCACTGCACCCTAGACGGCCTCCAACCTTTACTCCCCCGACAAGCTCTTCCCTGTTCACAAGAAGCAGGTCCAGGAGGGCACCTTCCCTGGTTGGCTCACTCACCAGCTGTGTGAGGATGTTACCCTCCACACATTCCAAGAACCTCCTGGATTGTTCTCTCTCTGCTGTGTTGCATAGTCATTTACACTTGCTTGAAGTGAATGCGAAGTGGGTGCAAAATGCTACCTCATCTACAGGCAATGTTTTACAAATGTGTAAATGACTATACAAGCTGCAAAGCTGTGTGAAAATCAGACTTCTTATCTTGGTTTGGAAGAAGCCATTAAACTTTTTAGAGGGCATCTTACAAGCCGCTCCTGTTTCTCCATGTTCAAGCTGTCCTTTCCTTCTTTCAGTTGTAGTAAGGCTGCAGTGATGCTAAAGGTCGATGGGGAAAATGGAGAGAAGGTAAGATGTACCCTACAGTCTTGTATGCTTGTTTATACTTTATACTAGGAACTATTGAAAAAACTATGATGTAGCAAAAGGGATTATAAATGAGGATCCTTCACATTCTACCTACGTGTTGCACTTCATTAGTTAAAAGTCTAGAGTCTCTTGATAGTTATCGTGGTATAATGGGATAAGGAGCACAGTACAACTATTTGCCAAAACATATTGATTGTTCTCTCATCTTTTTGTTATCCCTGGCACTGTAAAATCAGATGTGGCTGCACAACTGAAATCTGTGTCTTTTGGATCCCAGCAATGAATAAGCAAAGCAAATAATGCTGCGCTTTTTTTTTTTTTTTTCCCCCTGTTTGGTTGCCATTTCTTGAAAAAGCAGGTATCAACATACAAGTGCATGATCTCATTTTTGCTGTGTCTTTTTGGGACAAAACTGGGCCAAAACGTTTTGCTTCATTTTAGAGTCTAAGTGGACTATAACAGTATACTGCTATGATTGGTTGGGATCTGTGAGCAATATAGTGTCCTGACTCTATCTTCTGCTTCTGACTTACCATATTACTTGTGTTCCTACACAATGCAGGTATATCATGTTCACAGACCTATACTACTAATGTGATGTTCCCTAGTACTAATTATCTCTTGCTTTCAATTTGATAAGATCAAAGCATTCTAATACAATTCAAATATTATTTGTGGAAATACAAGAGAGAGTAATTCTATACTCTATCACAGTAAAAAATTGCCTATGGAAGTTACATAAAAAAATCTTATGTAAAAGAGTCATCTTTGAACACTGTTGGTCAATCAGAAGTTATGTAGCTTGGTAGAGAACAAGCATCTTGGATAATTGGAACTTAAGAGGATGGTTAAACACTGGAGTAGTTTCTCAGAAATGCAGTGAAATCCCTGTCCTTGGAGGCTGGGAAATTAAAACTTTTCTGCTACTTACTAGTCTGATGTAACTCTTAAACTGTCTCTGCTTTGACTGGGGGCTTGAAGCAGACTAACAGAAATCTGTCCCAGTCTCAGTTGTTTTGTATTTCTGTGTTTTCTGAGAAGTACTCTACATCCACAGTCTGTGCTTTTAAGTTACAGGATAATCTTCTGCTCATAGTACAGTTTATAAGCTTTGATACGAGTCAGTGATGATTTTTCAGCGACATGTTAAATGACTATAGCAAGTGACTGTGTACTGACATTTCTGTGCTACAATATGTAGCTGGTATATTTTGGTGGTGCATTCACACAAAAGGCTGAGATCTAAATGCAATGAGCATGGAGACCTGTATGTAATTCTGAAGATAGACTATTTAATGCATGTAAGTGGTCAGCTGGCCACTTCCCCAGCTAGCCTACTTCTGTGAAAATTCTCATCCCACCTGTTGCTCTTGTTGCTTGCTAGGAGTATATCCATCTACAGAAGAGATCGAGCTCTGAAAGTTCTTTATCCCAAACTGTGTTATTCTGTGAAAGGTATATAATTACATAATATCTCATTAACTCCATGAAAGAAAAAAACGTAGCAGATATGTTCAAAAAATATTTCTTTGGAGAAAGCAAAGCTGGTATGTTGCATTTCTTGTAGCATCTGAATCAACAGGATGCTTGAAACGTTATTTGCAAAGTAAATGAGTTGTTATAAAGGTATCTCGGACAAGGTGTTATTCACTACTGTTTTCATGTATTTTATCTCTGTGTCTGTATGGCAACAGAGAACTAACTCAAAATACGTTGCTTATCATGTGAAATTAGAATTCCAGAGTAGCACTCACAGGTCTTTGAGCTACTTGGTGTGCAGAAGTGTCTAAGAACGAAGTGTGGGCTATGCTTCCTATAGATCTCCAAGATAAACTACGTGCTGGGTAGAGTTTATGCATTTATTACAGTGGTGCAATGGAAAGGCTAAGCCTATACTAGGAAACTCAACAAGTCCTGCTCATAGCCTCAAGCACTCTTCTGCAGGTGCTCCATACTGTTTTAATTGTTAGCATGTTTCCTGGCATGATTTTGATCCATGCCAACTGGCAGTCTCCTAGGAAGTCCTTGGGCAAGCTCCAAGAAAGAGCATAGGCCAGGGGCAACACCCACCAGACTGTAAAACAGGGACACACATTTAGGGTGGGTGGAAGGTTTAGCTACATGGAAGGTGAACTGTGTCCTTCCACTTGCCCCCAAGGCCTCAGAGCTCTTGAGGCTCCTTCAGTAGAATACTCAAAACACTTTAGATTTTGCTCTGTAAAATCACTTTAGTTCATGCTGGACAATTTTCAAGTATAAACTTTCCTTTCAGTTGTCCTCATCTCCTTTGAGGCCAGCTCGGTACTAGGGATGTCTGCCAGCATAGCTGTGTCAGTCTGCATACAAATAGGTGTGATTCCTGACCAGTGCAGCAATCCCAGTCAAACTGTCCAACAGACACATGACTGCCCTGTCAAATTATTCTTTAATGCTATAGCTGATTTAGTTTTATCAAAACATTGAACACCTTTATAAGCTGTGCCTGTACTATATTTGAAAGTGCCGTGTTCCTGTACAGACAGAGCACCGTAGCTCAGATTGCAGCCTTAGGCAGAGTGTGATCCAAAGATTAAGGTGATACAACTGGCCAACAAGGTAGTTTGCAGGTGAGCTCTGTTACACCCCACCCCCCCCATTCCCCCCCCCCCCAATCCACCCCCTGGCAGATCTACAAGCAAACATTCATTACCCTTGCAAGCTCTTTGTGTAGTTTTTTGCATGCTTATTTCTCCCATACAAGCAGGAGCATGTTGTATATTTATTCAAATGCCAGAGTGAAACTCTGAACTTTTTTCCAATCCAAATGTGAAAACATAACTAACTGAAAACATAGTTCTTGGTCTAAAGGAAAACCAGCTGCAGTTATGCAATTACTTTTTTTTTTTTTTTTTTAATGTCATGCTAAAAAGGTCTACAAAAACCTGTGTGGGAGGGGAACTGTAAAGTTTCCCTTTAATAGTTAACAGGAACCATTTTTGTCGGTGACTGGTACACTGCTGGAAACAGGCAGAGCAAATTTATTTTTGCACTCTGTGGACCGAACTCAGCTCAGGGATAAGGAGACTGAAATTCCACTGAAGATTATAAGAATGGCGCCCTGTGTAGAAGCATTTTTACTCTAACCGTAGGACAGACTGAAGAAACACTTGTGTTGCCCAAACCTTAGCAGAAAGGCAGGGATTTCTTACTTAAGACTGAAAGTCAGTGTCTCCTTTGTTGCTTTGATGTATCAACTTCACTCTTCTTTGCCAGAGGCCATAACAAATCTTTTTCATTACCTGTGACATAAAGGCTTTAGCCGGGAGGTTAGTGCTGATCAGGTTATTGCGCTATCTGATTCTGTACACCTACTCCGTGGTGCCAGCCACTAGCCTGTTGATTTTTTTGCTCGTAAAAGTCGGTGCTCAGGCTGGGATTTCAAGCTGAAAAATTAGTGATCCTGCTGTAGTAATGCCCAGGGGGTAGAAAGCATGGAAATGTGTATGTGATTTGATGATAAAGCATGTCAAAGATGTATTTTTTTGTAGAGGTCTGAGGATATGGGAGGAGATGCCAGCTATGATTCATGGTTTATTTACCCTTCTCTACCCCTGAAGTCTCACAATCACTAATTATTAATTATTATAGTTGCACGCTTATTTACTCTTTTTCTTGAAACAACCTTCATAGACCAGATAAGTGTCTGAAACTTTAAGGAAGTTTTGCATCCTCACCTGAACTGCTTAGCTGCATCATACACTATAGCAGAAGTATTGCATTTGTAGTTTATCAGCATTCAAAAGGAGGTGAGGGAAAAAAATGGGTCTTGGAGACGAGAAGCTTTTATCAATCAGTCTTGAGCTGACAGCAGGACTAAAAATGCTTTGTTGTAAGTTAGTGAACTCCCTGGTTCAAGCAGCAACCTTGTAGTGAAATAAAATATTTCTTAGCTCCCATGCTATTCCACCCTTGAGTAATGCCTTCTGATCCCTAATCCCTATAAAAGAGGCTCAGTGAGGTGACATCAGAGTAGCCCTTCACAACTGGAAGGTTTTCCTATACTAGGAAAATCTTTTGCTGCCCCTTTGGACAGTTTTTAGACACCGTAATGCATCTAGAGCACAGTCTGAAACTGCAAGGCAGTGTCAATCACAAGGGGAACAGGCTTTCTTTTCATTGTGGGTGCCTTTCCTTGGATATACATGCCCTGTCTTCCTGCATGAGGCTGCATCTAAGGAGGTATGTCCAGCCACCTCAGAAGGGACTTCAGGAAGGGATCCACCTGCTCTGAGTCTGCATTGCCACCCCTCCTGGGTGCTCAAGAGGATGACTGGATCCATTGTAAACATTAATAATCTTTCCTTGGTAGGAAGAAAATGGGGCAAATAATATGACGTGGGATGGGATGGAGTACATGTAGGTTGGAGATCCAGGGCTGGGGCAGGATGTGACAACAGTAGAGACCTAAGCCAGTCATTTCACTGCTATCATGTAGTAGCAAAAGAAAAACAAACAAACAAACAAACAAACCCCAACAAAAAACACTAGCATAGCTGCAAGTGCTTGTCTTGGGACTTTCTGACAGGAAGAGGAAGAAGCACGTTTATGAAAGCAAGGTATTCTGAGACAGGCAAGAAGAGTGCTTTAGCCCATGTCATGAACTACACATCTCATATTTTTATCTCCCCACATTCTGGAGTATTTGGATATAATTTTTCTGTCTTGTCAAGCTTTTGTCTTTAGTATTTTGGATTTGTGAACTGATGGCAGAGAGTGCCAGCTGTGAATGTGCTGTCTGGCTAGCCTGCTGGATGAAGGAGTGGCATATAATTCAATAACAAAAACATTGTACTGGAGTTTCTTTTGAGTTAGTTTCGGAGGAAGCATCATCTTGGACAAAGATCTTTCAGGGGAGACTTTTCTCATTTTCTTAAAGCTGTCTGACCTTTAAATATCTTTTCTCCTCTGGATGGCAGCACTATTGAGTTTTTTATTTGTCTAGGAGTAAGGGTGACAGGATAGATTAGAAAGCTATTTCTGTTAATTGTTGGAATCCATTCTTATGGCAGGAAAGTGAAAAGCTATAGGTAATTTTCCTTTGACATAGATTTTCTTTAAGGATTAAGTTCGCTCCTTAGCGTATGGATGAATAATGGTGCAAAAATAAAGTCAGATGTTACGATTTCTATATAATTTGCTCAAACTTGCTGCTTTTGTAGTCTGACTGATGAATATTTATGCAGATCATAGAACCAAATTGTAGATCATTATACTTACTATATGTATATAATATATATAGAATGCACACTCCTAAATGGGTTCTTTCATCTGCAGTGTCATAGAATAAATCTAAACATTAAGTATGCTTCTTGATTCTATGAAAGTAAACAGAGCCTACAGAGATCTCAAACATGTACAGATGAAAATGCAGATGGACTTGGACCTCACTATACCGACTCTTTTTTATCACCCTACTTTTCTTTGACATAAGCCAAAAATAACATTTTCCATGAGTCTGAAAGCAGAAATTTTTGTTGAGGTTATGATTCATTTATAGCCATAGTTAGATGGCAGGAAAAGCTGTCTGTGAGCCACATGCTAAGTGAGCTGGTTTTCTATATACACACATATGTTCATACATTCCCTGTATAAAAGTGTATTTGTAAATGTGTGTGGAGAGCGTGTGCACATGCATGCACCTATAATAATTGATGTAATACTTGCTTTGGCAGCGGACAGTGACAGAATAATGGAATGAGACTCCAGGCCTGCTTTTATTCTAAGTTTCTGCTTATTAGAGTAGACCTAGTGTAATTTATCTACTGCATAAAAGCATGAGTATTGGGACCTGGAGGAACCAATTGAATAGATCCTTCATTCCTTTCACTTCACTTCCAATTAGTAGCCCTAAGAGAAACCCCGACGGCAAGGTCCTAAAGGACAAATGCACTGCAGGATTTCTGCTCATGGGAGCATTTGCGTTGAGCCAATGAACAGAAAGATTATAAGGCTGGTGTAAGACAGAAATAATGACGTAAAGTGTCATCTTTGTTCCCAAATCAAGATCTCCAGCTCTGCTCTGGTTGCACAGACTGCTAAAAGTGGCCAGAGGAGGAAGATACAGCTTGGGTTAGAAGAGTAGTCAATATGCACAGACTTGTTTTTACGCCAGTCAGGTTATTGAATTGTTTTACTCATAGGTGAAAATTCACTTTACTGAAGTGAAAAATGGCTGACATGCCTGAGGCTTGAGAGAAGGGAAAACAAGCTTGAAGACTGGAGAGTACTACCTAGAAGTCACTTTCTGTGGCTCACTCTTCACAGCTGGACTGCATTTCCCATAAGCCGTAGTATACTGTGCCCGTAGGATTTCCATCGTCCACTACTTAATGATTCAGCTAAAGGGAAGGCTGTGGAGGTCACTGGAGGTGAAACCTAGTATGGAGCCAGCCTATGAAGGCAAGTAGGAAGAGACATCCCATCTATAGTTTTCCATGAATCACTGTAGTTCTCAGTCAGGGGCAAAAATTATTGCTGAACTGACCGCAGAGAAATTGTTTCTTCTTGACAGCTGAACTATCATGACTTGGATTCACCTAAAACTGCATATGTTCTTAGAATTTTCCTGGTGGACAGTAAAAAATATATTTCCCGTAAATAATGAGTGTGTAAATGGAAAACTGTCTCTCAGGTACTGTCACTTTCAACCTGTTCTATCTAGTTCTATCTGAATGGCATATTTAAATTGCTGTATATTATTTTAACTAATAAGAAGTATCTGTAAATTATGTAAAGAAATTACCAAAAGAGGTTGAATTTTTTTCTTTTTTTGATTGGCCATACTGTTCTAACCTTTTTCAGGTCTTCCCTACTGTTCTCCCCACATGGTACCAACTATTTGCTTGGGTGTGTGTGTATTTTCGGCACGATAGACATGCTGATAAAGGCACGAATACTAATATGTATGCTTACAAGGATTTTATTTTCTCCAAATGTCTTTGCTGTGCTGTCTGTAGACCAAACTATGTATCACTTATTTACAATATTGAGCACTTACTAATAGAAATACTCAAAAGACTTAGTGAGATTGCTCATGTGCTTAACAGCCATGAAGAGAGGAAAAAATAAGACTTAAAACTACTTTTTCCTGTTTTGCTTTGTTTTTTTTTTTCTTCTATTAACTGAAATACAAATGTAAATCCTGGATGAGGTTGCTTGTTTTCACCCTTGAAGGGTGAGATTGATTCCTTGAGCCAAGGCATGCTTTTTTTTTAAAAATGTCAGAAGTTGATTAAGTCTTTTGTTTCTCTATTTTTAGGGACTTTCTTGTAATTTAAATATTATTTTTTTTTTAAGACCACCTCTGGCATCAAACCTTTGCTTTAAAAAAGTTCAGTTGTGGTTTGGCAAACCTCAAGCAGGTCTGGACAAAAATAGCTTTTTTTTAATAAGAAAATGAGCTGAAGTAAGATGAATATAAATAAATTTGTATATAAAAATAGAACTATTGTTGGTCTATGTCTGGCTAGTACTCATATTTAGTCACTTAATCTCTCCGGCCAGTTTTTGATGGCTCACATATTTGGACAACCCCAGGCTGAAAAAGACCTAGATCCCAGGTTCCCACTTCCCAGGGTAATGCTCCAACTAGTGAGTTATTATATTAAACATGGCTTGTGGTACCAAATGTCACTTAAAAGGGTAACCTCTGCTTGAGTCTTTGAAAAGCAAGGCAGAGTCTTTTGTGAAGAGGTGTCCCAGGCTGCTGGTCTCAAATAGGGAAAGATAATCTTGCTGTACCAAGGAGTGAGGGGCAGAAACCCTGGGAGAGGTAAATATGTGGGGCAATGCTTTGCATTCAGCATTTTCTCCTGGATGGTTTCAAGTAGCTGCATGCTGAGCACGCTTATGTCAGTTGTGTCTCCTTGTTCAAAGGCTGCTTTAGCTTCTATACCGAGGCTCTTAACTCTCATTAACTGTATAGAAATCTGAGACACCTCCAGCCTCTGGATGCCACAGGGAGGTAGGCAATACGCCATTTTATTTTAATTGCATCTGTCTATAAATGACTTTGGAACATGCACTCAATTGATTTATGCTCTTCACTTCCAAGAAAATCACAGCTGTGATGAAGCATTTGTAGGGTCAGTCTCATAATTTGACAGTGAAGCTATTAAACTGGAACAATTTTAACTAGTGTCTTTAATTTTCTATCTCAAAATTATTTCCTTATAAAACTTCTTTTTGATAGAACCTGAAGGTTTCTTTGCAAATGTGTCTTTCTGTAATGAGTAACATTTTCACATAGAAGGCAAGAGAGAGGAAAGAAGATTGTTCTTTTTAAAATGTACCTGTACTAACATTAGTAACATGTAAATCAAGGGGCTGATACTAATTTCATAGCCTTCAAAAAAGACTCAGTGGATTGTATCCATTACTGCCCATAGCCCTGATTCAACTTTTATAGAAATCAATAGGCATCCTGGCTGTTTCGTCCCATAGCTGTCTGGATCAGGCCCAAAGCAAACAGTAGTCATTGGGAGATGTTACAAACAGTAAAATTTAGAAGTAAAAAAAAAAAAGTTGAGCAGCATCTGGTGGGTTCTAACGAGGATGCCCTAGATGAGTATAGCATAAACTAAACAGTGTTTCTGTGTCTGTAATTTATTTAAAGAATATTACACTTCCTGGATTTTCAAACTGAAATTCGTAGATTGGAGGTAAGGTAAAATAGTTCATGAAAAAGCTTTTCTTCCTTCTGCTGAGCAGTGGCATGCAAGTGAAGCCTGGCTGCCAGTGCTGCAAGTACAGGGACGGTGGCAGGGGATCTCCTGCCTGCTGGGGTGTCAGCTCCTGCCTTCCACAGTCCCAGCAAAACCCAGCTCCTCGTCAGGGAGACTGGCAAGAAGGAGGGGTAAAAAAAAGTCAGCCAATTTCTTCAGAGGTGATTTGTATAAGGGCCCCTCTTCCCTGCACGCAGGCTCACACAAAAGGGCTCAGAAAGGAGAGTGACCTCCTGATCCCCAGCAATGGCCAAAAAATAAACGAGAGCTAGCCCCAAGGCAGTCCCTCTGTGGGTGCGAAGTGAACCTCTCCCCGTCCTCCTGCGGTTTATTTATAGATAGCTTTATTTGTTTGTATTGTCAAGAAGCAGTAATTCCTAGATTATTTCTTAAGCGTCTAGAGAATAAAGATCAAATACTGCCAAGTGTACACATGACAGATAAATGAGAGTATAACACCAGAATCCTCCTTTGTCATGGAAATTGTGTTGGTTTCCTGTTAAGAAAATGAAAAGCAGATGTTAAAAAACATAGCTGGTTGTGTGGATATTCATGCTGCATTGGGACAGCTGGGATTATAAAATGGTGAATACTCGGGGGGAAGGAGGGTGGTTTTAATTTTACTTTTTTTTAAAAAAAAAAGTGAAAAAGAAATAGAACTGGCATTTAGATGTTACTGGTAAAGTAGAATATATCACCTTGAGCTAGTTGATGGGATAGGAAATACTAATGAGGATCCTTCCTAGATGAGAGTGCTCACAGCAATACTGCAGATGCTGGGCTTTTCTATTTTATAGCGGGTACTTTTTGTTATGAACAAGAACTTGGGTGGGTCAGAGCTCCCCCGCCACCCCCTGCTTGGATTCCCTCTAGCTGGCAGCCAATCTTGGCTATCCTTCATCAGCTTCTTGAGATACGAATCAGTTGTGACTTTTCTTATAATGTCATTTTGAGGTGGAAGGCAAGGGAAGGGAAAGGATTAAAGCCTGCAAGGAGGGGAAGGCAGATTTCAGGCTGCTTGTGCCATGGAAAGGCTCCTACCAAAGGAGAGAGAACTGTTTTCTAAGCATTCTCTCCCCATTCTTTCCCCACCCTCTGTAGGACTGTTGTGTGTATCAAGGAGAGAGCAAAAGAGCAGAGGCAACTAAGTGATAGGGAGGGTGTTACAGGAGAAGGCAGTGTGAAAATACGTGATTATAACACTGCTCGGGTAGTTCCCTGAGACACACATCTCTTCTGTGAGGACATGAAGCTATGTGAGATCTAGGATATGCCAACCATGGTGGAAAAGGCCTCCCCCCCTCCCCGCCCCGTCCCCCTCATTTTTCAAATGACTCTCCTGATTCTTGGTTGGTCTGCAGTCTTTTTAATGACCTGTTGCTGCAGTGTTACTTCCTGCTTGTACAGTATGTTGACATATTGGGAGTTTGAAAGACTGCCCTGTCTTCCCTGTAATTGATATTAAATATATATATATACATATTATACATACATATATGTATGTATATTGGCTCTCAACAGGAAATGCACAGGGTTGAGGCAGGCTTCAGCCTTAGCCATGGGAGCAACCCTCCAGGTAGGGAGAAGGAGCTCCCCAGGAGTGTAACTGCCTTCAGGGACATCTTCCCCAGAGACGGGGAAGGTGAGCAGGGAGCGAGCAACAGCAGGACTGGGAGAGAAGGAAGGTCAGCACCTTTCCCCAGTGCCCCACCACTCAATAGCAGCACTCAAGTGCTGCTCAGGTTTTGAAGTAACACCGGGTCTAGCTGTGCTGTTCCAGGTTGTACTGTGTGAATTTATCTTGGCCATTTCATTGTGACTACTCCTCATCCGAGTTACGCAAGGGAAACGTATATCACAGCCAGTCGCTGAGGAATCCCAGGGAAGGCATGCGTGCACACTTGCTGGAGAGCTTAACCGATATTTCTTCTTAAGCAATTAAGTGTATTAGGACTGAATGTTCCTGAGATGAAGGCGGGGGATGTGAAATACATTCATATTTCACAACAGTAATCAGCATTTTCAGGAGTTTTCAAAAGCTGAAAATACTATTTTTTTATTTGACAGATTCTCAGCTATTGTTTTTGTGTTTCTCCAAGTGTCCTCTATCTTTGCCTTTTGATTTTTCCATTTGTATTTTTTCCTCCCTGTGTAGTTAACAACTAGTTGCAGGGGTGTGTGTAGGTATATGCAAGTCATATATATAAAGATCTAACTGACAATCTGGCTGCAATCTCACTGGGTTCTAAGAGCAGAAAGTAGACAGCTCATTCTAACAGCTTTGCTGAAGTTGGTTAAATTCATAGAAAGATGATATGGGTTCAGTATATCGGTGAGAGATTTTAACACCACATGCAGTCAACTCTGCTGTGAAGTAGAATGCAAAATTCTTCATTTACCCTAGAAAAATCTACATTTTTGCCTATATAAACATACGTGCACTTCCTTTTGATTCTGCTGCTTCTCTTCCTTGCTTGGTTAATGTCTTCAATCCATGCAGCAAGGACAGGCAAGCTCCAGATTCCTGGATGTGATCTAAAGGTCACATCCTTTGCAGTTGTTGCTATTCCGCTTCTAACCTCAGGACTGCAGGGGAGAGCAAGTCTTGAAATGTTCAGGGCCTTATTTTTTTTGATGAATATCCAGCAATATTTATCTGAATCATCTGATGCAAAACTGTATCAGAAAAGAATATCTCTTTGCAGTATGTTTCCTCATTAGTTACACTCGGAACAGAAATATTCAGCCTTTTGCTTTGGGACTTTGTTGTTTCCACATTCATCCCAGGTAGAAATTGAAAAAGTCACATGTATGAAAATGTGTAGGCTATTGTGCCACGTGGTGACTGAAGTGAAATTATATTGATAGCATATGACTTAATGATCAGAGCACCCAAAATTGTTCAGAGAATTAGGGGGTCTTTTTAATTGTAGATGGCAGCAGTAGAACCCCTTGGTGACAATTGCTTCAGAGAAGTACACTGTGGAGTCTCAGAAGTTATTCTCTCACCCTGAGGACTTATATGTCTTTTCACATCATATTTAACGTACTTTGAGACAAAAAACCCCAGAATCTTCCCCTCTGATGCCAGCTCTGTGCTGTATTTGTAACTCACCAGAGCGTTTGAGCTCTGAGGACATCCGTTTGGCAAACTTCGTAGCTCCGTAATTCTTAGAGAGATGTAATTTTTTTAATGTTGCTGGTTCGTTTCACACAGACAAAATCGCCAACCACAGGCACAATTCTTTCAACACAGGAGGAGGAGATGGGCTTCCCAATGGGCTCTCGTCAGTGATGCTCCTTGGTAGGTTGAAGGGTTCGTTAGCAAGGATCTTAGTCTCTCTTCCAGGGAGCTTCACTGATTTAAACAGTGCATTGAACTGCTGATTCTGAGTAGAGAAGATTATAAAACTTTATATCCCCCCAAATATTATATTCTACCATACCTAAATATTATTAAAATATTTTTAATGCCCACTAATATCTTGGGGTTGTTTTTAAAGTGCTGCTGCAGGAATGTTTACCTATGGTAGAATTACTTGTATGAGAGAAACATTTTGCTTCTGCCTGAACAGTTACTGAGAAAATTGATTTTTTTTTTTTTTTTTTTTTTACAGCAAAGGCGATAAGTAAACTCCCTTTATTTTTTCCAGTAGACAGACTGTGTTAAAAGATCAAGAAAAATAATACCTCTTTTGGAGGGGGCTGGGTTAAGTTCAATTTTAAATGGCTTCCCATGAGTTTTAAGCTGCCCTTTCTGTAAAAATGTGTTTTGCCTGTTCCGGCCGAGGGGAGCGGGACCTGGGGCCGGGCTGCGCTGCGGCTGCTCTCGGGGGGGCTGGTGGCCGGGGAGGGTGCGGGACCCGGCGGCCCCCGCCCGGCGGTGCAGACTGAGCGTCTTCGGCACTACCCGCCGCGGGCTTTGGCAGGAGCAGCTCGCAGCCTTGGGCCGCCGTTCTCTGAGCCTGCCGCTAAATTCCTTGGCAAGAAGGTGGCGCTGGCACTCTGAGATTGGGATTTATTTCTTGCGGTGGGTGATTTCGCATCCACAGGGGTACCTTTTAAACAATTTCTATAGGCTGCATCAAGTGGAAAAACAACTTCCCTGCAGCTGTTTTATGTTTTCTTGGGTTGGTTGTTTTTGTTTTGTTTTGGTGTGGTGTGGTTTCTTTGTTCCTTTTTTTTTTTTTTTTTTTTTTTTAATGCTTGGCACTTAGAAATCCTGTTACTCTGCAAACAGGGTCCTCTCTTCTGTGAAATGCAGCCTCAGCCAGTTCATGTCTTACACCACCTTCATTGTATCCCAGCACTGACCAGCTTCGGGAAGCTTTTGGTTACAATGGGCTTCTTTGTAAGGAGGATGTGTGGCTTTGGGGGTGACCTCTGTGAGCAGTGGTTCGTTTTGGTAGGGTGGAGGACATGGTGCCCTGAGGCTCATTAACACCCCGTCCTGGTGTCAGCTTGGGGTTTGTAGTTTTGCTGACTCAACACTCAGGGTGTAACTTCAAACTTCAAAACCCTGTTCCTAAAGCCGCGCTTTTTGTGTGTGTGTGTGTGTGTGTGTGTGTGTGTGTGCGCCCATCTCTTGTTTGTTTGTGCCTAATTCCATGTGTTAGGTACAACTTTATCAAGGTGAGATGTGCCCTCTTCTTCAGGCTGCTTGTGAATGACAGGTGTTGTGAATGAGGGTGAATTGGATTCACTTTAACCTTGGACTTCAAGGCATAAAAATTCATCATCCTTCTCTCTGCCAACACCTTAATTTTGGTGTTTAACCAATCATTTTGGCCTGGAAGTGTTCAAGGCCAGGTTGGACGGGGCTTTGAACAACCTGACCCAGTGGAAGGTGTCCCTGCCCATGGAAGGGGGGTTGGAACTAGATGATCTTTAAGGTCCCTTCCAACCCAAACCATTCTATGATTTTTGGTGAGTATCAGCCATATATATTGCAGAGCAAATGATTGCTGTTATTTTCAGTATGCTTAAAATGTGTGTGCATGGTGTATACATAAAAGACATGCTCCCACTTGCAAAGCACTCCCCTGGACCAAGTATTTCTCCTTCTAAGACAATCTACATGCTTTGCCACATATACTGACTGCAGTTTTCATGAACCATAAAATAAGTATAGGATATGAACGGGTTAAGTCTCTATTGTCACTGGCTGTGCAAATGGCCTGTGTGTTACATAGCTATATTTTTTTTCTAGACAGATTTTTTAAAATAATTTAACTATGACATTAAAAATTCAACTTCTTAAATCCTCTTTTTTTTTTTTTTTTAATGGAGGGAATAATTTCATAATGAAGTACTGTCCTGGTCACAAATTTATCTTACGTTAATTAAGTTGGTGGGGCAGGGATTGGAGAGCCAGGGAGAAGACAGTGTGTATGAACTCAAGGCTGCATTTGGCAATTCAGCCAAGCACTTCCTGCCAGCACAATGGTTACCCCAGTATGCAATTTGTGCAAAACGGGCAGATGATTTTCTTCATAAGCGTTAAGTACAAAGAGTACTCCATGATGCCATCTAATTGCTTAATCCCCAAGGAGTTCTTCAGGCATTTATTTAACACTAATTGCATGTGTAAATGTTCTTAATTTGCAGCGTGTGAAAGTTGCAATGAATACACGCAACAGAGGATGTCAAAGTGACACTTCATGGAAAGATGCAGTTAAGGCAGTGTTAAGTTACTTCTAAATAGGATTAATCATTTATTAAAGTTCAAAGCTCCTCAGAGCACAGGAACTAGCATATGATGACTTGTTATTGTTCACAAGTAACTTGTGGAGGGGAGTCACGCCTCTAAAATTTCTATGATATCTTAGTATATTGCAGTAAATGGTGAATTTAAAGACTTGAAAAGCTAAGCAGGGTGAGCGATTCAGCACAAGGCAAAGAACTTGGCTTGGCAACCATTGCACAAAGCCTGCTTGGGCTGTTAATTAGCACTTGCATTGTAATAGAGCTGTGGAGTCCCAGGCACTGAACAGAGCTATAGTCGAGGGGTGGGGGGAACCCCTGCCCTAGAGCTCGTCCTGCTTTGGCCCACAAGATAGGGGAACAAACCAGTCTTGTAGGGTGCAGGACATTCATAAAGGTCTCTAGACAGGTAAGTCACAGGTTTTTTTGAAAGGAACTTGTAGCTCTGATGCCTGTTTTCCTGTCAGCTATTTTCCACTCCTGGGGTTAAAGCTTTGACCCTTTCTGCGATGTTGAATATCACTGTAGATATATGCACAGGAACACAAATAACAGTTGGCACATGAGCTCTCAGGAGAACCTCTCAGGTCCTAGGTTCTCTCTGTTTGTGCTGGATTTCATGGGGCAAAGTAGCTCAGAAAATCATACAATAAAAAAAATTATACTTTTTGTGACATGATTATATGCTCTAGAAACATAATTGCCCATGAGCACTACTTTGTGGTGCACACTGTGCAAGCATATAGAAGTATCTTCGAAGAGGAAGAAACATAGATTTTACAGCATCTGTTAACGGAACAAAAGTTCAGGAAGCCCATGTTCAGTCAGCCTGCCTGCCCAGCTCAGACACAACCCTGAGTCACACACCTTTACACTGTGTGAGATGTATCAGCTCTGCGTCTTCCCTGGTTCTTTGGTGGATCCTGATACTTAAACCTGTATCTTAGTACTTTCAGAGAGGCAATAATTCCCATGGGGACTAGAGCAAAGTAATTCATGTGGAAGGGCAATCCAGCTAGAATTTGTCAGAATGAGTGGGAAAGATGAAGGCTTGGATGTGAATGTTTTTGTCCATCTGTGAGGTGCCTTGGGTTCTTATTAGCTACAGCAGTAATGCTGATTGAATACTACCTGTTTCAAGACTGAGGACTTCAAATATTAATTCTCTTTATTCTGAAAATTAGATACACTCACAAGGTGCATGAATACACCTAAATCTCAGATAGTTTCATACCTTCAAGTTCAATCTTGATTATCCTTAGACCATGAGGAACAGTATGTGATCATCTCTTTTCCAGCTAGGCAGGGCTATCAAGGCTTTACTTTCAGACATAGCAGAAAAAAAGAAAAAAAATTTAAGTGCCTGACTTGTCAGACTTCCCTGGTAAAGACCAGAGCTGAAAAAAGGGCTAAGCATCCTGTCACGTTGTGTCTAGGTGTTTCCTAAGTAGTAGAATCCGTAACAAAGTTCAGTGTCTTTAGCACAGGCAGAATTATACATGTCAGTACGGGATCTGACACTACTGAGGTATAGGGGAAAGAGTCATCTACAGTTTCCAGCAGGCCATGCTGAAGAGAGGCATGTGTTTCAAATTTAGGCCTACTTCTGTACTTAGAACTGAACATTAAAGTCTTTTTTCAGGCATCTTTAAGGAGGAGCCTGTAAAAATGGACAGAAGAAGAGCTAATAATATCTGAATGCCAAAACCAGAAATTAATGTGTGTGTGAATTCTGGTCCAGGATTCTAGTCAGGCCTTTTGTTAGGCTAAATGGCTTCATCATCCCCATGTGAAACTGCTGAAGAGAGCTGGAAGAAGTTTATGCATGATGAAGAAAACCTAACTTCTCTTGCATCTATCCTGGGCCCTTTGTGATTAATGGAAAGAGTCCATTAATTCAAGCATCTGCTTTTGGTCTCTAGGGGGAAAAGTGGTTGTGATTAAAAACCACCTTCTACTCATATAGCTTAATTTCCTCTGTTTTCCTCAGATGAGACCAAAAACTGGAAGGGGTATGGATGGCCCAGACAGTTCAAAACAAAATAGAGTGGCCACAAATCTCAGCCTTCCCTTTACGCCAAGCTGCTCTGTGAGACTTTGGCGCTCTGTGAAGGGTTGGTTTGTCTCCTTGCTTGCTGCTTGCTTTTTGGCAGGAGTGGCATGTACTGAGCTCACAGATCTTCACAGCTTCTGGAGTAAGGAGACTGTAGAGGGAGAAGCACACATCTCACATAGTGCAGAGTGGCACCAGAACACATTTAGGTGATGACCACTTGGGTGCTGTGTTTAAACTGATTAAATTGTACCCAAACTCTATCAGAGACTAAATTCTCACTTCTGTTCCAAAAATTCAGCCATTTGAGCTGACACAGCTAGTACTGGGCTGCCTGTCTCTTTTCACAGCAGAGGTGTGTGCAGGCAGCATTTGTTCCTGTCCATGGTATGTACAGGGATGTGATCCACCCATAAGAAGCAGGGATGTACACTGGTATCTCTGAGGGAGAGGGGCTTGCTCCTCTGCTGGAGTGCTACAAGCGCATTGAAGGGGATGAGAGGCACTGGCAGGCCACAGCACAGTGTTAGAGATAGTGAGGAACAAGGAGGAGACAGGTCTGGAAGTAGATGGGAGGATTCAGTGCGGACTGGGCACTGCTGCTACTCACAGCATAACTGGGCTTTGTCTAACCAAGGATTGATGCTCTAAGGTCCCACCTGCATGGACACAGCTGTTGAAGGAAGAGCCCTGTGTAATATCTTTCCTCTTCTGTCCTGTCCGATCTATTTACTTGGAAAGGATTGTGCTTAAGGCGTTAACTTCCTAGATATAATAATTATTTTATTTATTTTTTTTAGTTCAAAAGCTTTTCAGTCTCCTTTTGTGAGCAACCTACAAGAGAAAGCCTAGATAGACCTAGCTCAAAACTGTCTGGCCCAGCGTCTCACCATAAAGTACTGTAAGAACAAATGTGATAGGCTTCTTTGTACCCTCCTTAAAACTCCCTTGTGCTCCCAAGTGCACATTTGTCAAAAGTAAGCCTTTTGAAACCAGAAACCTATAAAAATGAATCCTACAATTAAAATAAAAATTTCCAGTGTAAAAGTAAGACACCCTTAGTAAGGACAAAACCATACCTCCTCTGGGTGTTTATAACCTGATTGTTATGGAGAACTGAAAAGAAATCTGCTGTTAGCAATATAAGCAAACTGTCTCTCATGTCATTTGAGTACCTTATTAAGGACTATTCTTATTGACTGGACTGGGGTTATGCCTGAGGAAAAATATTATTCAAGGTAAGGACTATCCAAACTCATGCCATTAATGGTTTCTAAAATTTCATCATTACAGTGTGCATGCTTATAATTACCCCACTGACACCCTTTAAATGTCCCCAGTAAAATGCTAAGTAAGCTTTTAAGGTTCCCCAAATGAACGTCTAAATGGATCTATAATATAAAACTTTAAAAATAGGTGGTTTAAGAGAAGCCTTTATTTAGCATCGATTTTGTTGGTGGTGGATGAGATTCTGAAGTGGACCTGTTTTTTACTGAGACGATTGCTGTGAATTTTCATTGCATTTTGGTAGGGTAACATTTAAGCAACTGGTACCTTTAAAATACTTTAGTAGCATACAGGTGTGTATGTTTAACCTGGAGGGAACAGGGATAAGGAGAAGGACAATTACAGGATTTCTCTTCTCCCCTTCCTTCCCCTCTCTTTTGCCACTCTTGCTTGCCCAAGAGGAAAAAGCATCGCATTTCAGATCCTAGGAAGTCACACTTGCCCTGTTTGTTCTCGGATACAGGCCTATAAACAGAGACATTCAGTCTGTAAACAAGCCAAGGCTTACAAAGTGACTGAAAGATAACAGTCCCCCATCTAACAGTGGGAGAGGAGGGGAGGGAGCAGGGGGAGGGATGATAGAGAGGCTGCAATAAAAACAGGAAGGTCTCTGTTGGTCCTCTTGAAGTTAGTGGTTAAAAACATCAAAGCGTGGTGTGTGTGTTTTTCAACCAGACTGCTGTGTCACTTTATAATTCTTCATAAAGCAACCATCCAGCCACTAACATACTGCAACTGTTAGTGCGAGCTGTGCTTTGATTTAGAGGAACTGTATCCAGCTCCAGGCATGTTAAGCTAAGGAATCTCTTGTAGGTTTACTTGGCATGCTCTATGCCATTGAAGAAACTATAACTTTTCAGAGCTGCTAATTGCAAGCTGTTCAGGATTTTTTCCTTTCATTAAAAAAACAACTCACAAACAAATTGCATTCTCCCTCTCTCTTTCACTCCCCAAACCCAAATCATTTTCCCAGACTCTGAAGTCTTCAGAATTTCCTACATTGAAATTTTAAGTGAAAAACAAGATGGCAGTGGAAAGTAAGGAAAAACAACTATACTGTATATATCAAAGCAAAAATGTACGTATACTCAGCGCAGTTCTAAGAAATATAAATTATTCAACAACTGCTTCAGCAGAGAAATATTTTTAAAGTTTGAAGCCAGCAGAGTGCATCAGTTCCCTTAGATGGGAGAAGGTATTTTGTTCTCTGAAAATAAGAGATTCAGAGAATTGCATGGAGCTCTTGTCTGCCCTTGGAAAAGCAGCCAAACAAAGATAGGTGGGAAGAGAAGCAAAGAAGGGCGGGAGCCTTTAAAGTGGGAAGAGGAGCAGCATTGTTCTGGGAGGGGAATAGTGAACTTTACCGTAAACAGTGTTAGAAGCTTCTCTCCAGTGTGCTGCACAGGAAAACCACTCACATTTATTATTGCTCAGAAAGGTGACTTACACTGAACATTTGTTTTTAGCTTTTAGCATAGGAAAAAGAAAGCAGTAGCAGTTCAGTAGATGGAGAGAGCAGTCAGACCAGAGCCAGCCTTTGGTCTGTACTAGAGCAGTCTGGTTTGGAGGCTAGATTTTTTTTTAGCAGTTTTCTTCCAAGGGAATAGCCCTGTAAGATTTTTTTTTTTTTTTTAGCAGTTTTCTTCCAAGGGAATAGCCCTGTAAGATTTGCTACTCCTGTAGGGAGTAGTTGTGTAGTAGGGGTTGCTGCAGTTGGGAGGAGGGGTGGAGGCAAATGTTTTAGGTGGGGGAGATGGTTGGTGCTGGTGTGCTCTGTTACCAGATATGATAGGTAAAATTTCATGTCTGGATGATGATTTAAATTTCCTCCAGCTGTGAATCAGGATTTTAGCCTTGATCCTTCATTACTGATCAAAGCTAGCAAGCACTCTCAGCAGCAGTGAAGCTGTAGCAAAGGTTTTAAATGGAGGTCAGCAGAGCAGAGCTCATTCAGGGGATGTATTTTCCATGGGCTTCCATGTACGGGCAGAATCCACTAATTGAAACACACCTGCATACTACTTTCCTCTGGCATATCTTAACGATACACATAGTCAAGTACTTAGATGGGTAGCTAGCGTAATTTCTGTAAGCCATTTCTAAAGTGTCTCCTTTTATTTTTTTTTTTAATTGTGAGCACATCTCCATTGAAGGGAAAATTTGTTCCCCCTTGTAGTTTTTAACAACTGAAAAAAATAAATAGAAGGCAACTTAAACTTGCAGATTGCTTCAGGTGAACTGAACCTGCATTTCTATAAAGTGCTGATGCTTACTTCCAAAATGTATATTCATTTTTGATTATCAGCTGTTCTGAAAATGTCTGCTTCATATAGTATCACTAACAGTAATCAGCTATAATAATGTGAACACATGTTTTTGTCTTTAGCACAGAATAAATCAAAAGACTTGCAAAGTTAGTAGGTCAAATCACTTATGTGTGGTAACGTTCTAAAAAAAGAGCTGCAATCATTCTCTCTCCAAACTTCCATTCATATAATCTTAAATTGAGACTTTGCTTTTAACTGATGGGATATGTGCTTAAAGTGCTACACAGGCACTTAAAGGTGAACATGCACATGTACCCCCAGACAAACACATGGAAAAAAAAAAAAAAAAAAAAGGTAAATAAATGTAGGTTAAAGAGCATGCCATTTTGGGAATCCTAAAAGGCTTAAGTATTGGTTCTTCAAAAAAGTGTATGTAACGCTACCTGCTACAGCCCATGGGTTGGGTACAGGCCCCCCAAGAGTTCTCTTAGAGTCTCTTGCAACCTTTTGCAAAAATATCACAGTCTTCGTTATGTCCCAATTAGTGTAAAAGCTCATTAGAATAATAAAGAGAAGAACTTGTCATCCCTGGCTAGTCTGGGGGCAGGAGCTCATCGTGAGAGATCATGGAAACATTTTGAGCACAAGCCAGATTTTTGAACACGTACACATAGATATGGTTTAGAAACTTACTCAAGCTACATCATTGCCCAGAGGGGTTAGTGGAAAATGAGAACTGAAGGTTGCCTGGTAATTTAGAGGGGTTTTTTCTCCCCTGTAGAAGTTTGCTGGCAGTGTGAAAAACTGGAGTGAATAGTGAAACAAAGTATTTGCCAGCATCCATCAGATAAAAGCCACAAAGTTACTTCAAAGGTATTAGTGCATCTTTTTATTTGCTTTTCGTGCACATTCATATGCATGACGTTGTGTTTGGAAGACTGTCCATGACAGAGAAATTCCAGAATGCTTGCATGAATAAATATGAACAAATGTTCATCAGATGTCATACCACAAGTGGCTTGCTCAGTTCTCTTGACTGCTTTTCAAAGCTTGTCCATTCGGAGAAGACAAAACATAAAATTAATTTGAGGATTTACTTTTTGTTAATAAATGCCTAGGTAATATTTGCAAGGATTCTTTTCAGACATATACATTCTAAAAATATATTAATGGGATATGGTTATAGAAATATTATAAGTAGAAAATACATTAAATTTCATTTAAGTTCATGAATAAAAGAGCCTGTTTTCTATTGGTAGTTCACACCTGTGTTGGACCACAAGTAGATGTGAATATTTAAAGTTAACTTGAGCATATTGAGTGCCTCAGAAATCTGCCATATTTTAGGTAGAGGGGATCCAATAATCCTTTTTTTTTTTTTTTTTTTTTTTCCCCCCCCTGTATGGTGGCTTGGGGTTTTTTTAATCCTTCTGAGGTAGATAAACAGCCATGAAAGTTACCTCCAGAAAGAACTATTATATTATAAGAACTTATAAGTTTAGGTGGTGCTAAACCTATAGATATTATGTAAATCTTACCTGCTGCATTTTCTATAGAAGGGTGGATGATATCAAAACCACTGAAATTAATTAGGGGCCTTTCTAGTGATTTACATCTACTTTAGTTTGGGCTGCACGTATCTTACTGACGAAACATCTCGTTTTTCTCAGTGTGTTGTATACTTGGCTCCTTGTGTCTCTTCCCATCTGAATAGATATATTTCTGAGGCTGCAGTGCTGTCAGCCAAGGTATGCTTGCCACCAGGCTTGCATGAAAATCCACTGACTTCTACTAAGCTAAGGGGACGTCAGCATAAATATGCATGTATCAAACTAATCCACAGTGTATTTGGAAAAGCTGTGACACATGAGTTCTTGGATAAAAGCAAGATCTCATGTGTGATTATTCAGGAAAAATATTGTGGGTGAACAAAAGTTTTTGGTACTCCTATGAAACTTACTACTTATTTAGAAATCTACATCAGCCATCATATTTTTTTCTTCTTCATTGCTCTCATATATTGAAAATAAATATGTATGGTTTTAATTGTTACTATTTTTATGTGATTGAAATAATTAGCATACAATAAATAAGAATATTAATTATTATTAATAATAAACTGATGGGTTAATATGTTTTTCTTGTTTGTGAGCCTGCAGTTTCTGAGATGGCATAATCTGTAAGAGCACAAAATACTAAGTGTCACTTCAGAAAGGTGAGCTGGTTTCTCAGTGGGCATAGAGGAGAACAGAGACGGCTCTATGGCTTGATTTCAGCTCCCTGAAAGCCTGGGGAACTGTGGATTTTATATGGCTGGAGCTCTGCAGAACAGAGCTTTGTCTTGATAACTCAAAATGACTAGATCATGCCTGGTAGCTGGTCCTGGAAACCTGACCCTTGTCACAGGCTGACTACATCAATTTGCAGTAGATTGATGATGTATAGACTGTGGGTGCCCCAGGGGAGGCCCAAGAAACATTGTATTGTTAATCCATACCCCTCATTAGCTTCTGCTGTGCTGGATTTCAACTAGCTGGCAGGGCTAGAGGAGTTGGAGGGAGAATGTGGCCTTGTCTGGCGTTGTTATTCTTAGTTGCCTTTTGAATGAAAGGATGTTTTAAAATACCTTTTCTCCAAAGTTTAATACATCAAAACTGGCAGGATTCTTTATTTTCCCCTCCACCCTTCTTGTCAAGTGCCTGGAATTCCTAGATTTTCTTTGTATATTGATTTAGCGCTCTCCTCTTGACAGCCCAAGCTTTATCTCTTCCCGATAACAGTCTCTCTCTATCCTTTCCCGAGCAGTGGCAGGCATATTATATACGCTGTAATCAATTTACATTTCAGTACCATTTGTCAGTTCTTGCGCTGTTGATGGAGGCTGTAGCCCTGCCTTCACAGTTTCTTTATGTACTTTGAGACGTGTTGCTTAACCATTTCTTCTCAGTGCAGTGCAAGGTTTTGATTTGAAGGAGGCTGTAGTTCTAAACGTGGTTTCTATCAAACAGTAACATCATTGTCAAACTTCAACAGAATTAACCTTAACTGCCAAGGAAGTTTTGACTGCCATCATAAAAATGTTTGATTAGTGTTAATAATTTATTAAATTGGTTTGTCCTGACACTGCCAACATGTTGGAAATCTCTCAACCATTAAAACATTAACAGAGGCTGTAATACAATGCTCCTTCTGTTCCACGTTTTATTTCAAGACCACATTCTTACGAGCCTGGTTCTGTGGTGTTCCAATATGCTCTCATTAGGACTACATTAAAAGATGAAATATGACAAATATTAAAATGCGTGGGAATATGGAGCAGAGCATGGCGGGTGTAGTTTTGTGGGCAACTCTGCTGTGATTAAATTTTTGAAAAGCAAACCTGTTTTTGTAATATGGGGAAATAAAATTACTAGGCGAGTATTTAACTGAAACAGGCCCAATATGTTTGATTGCTTCATCCAAACTCCTAAAATACATAAGTTTAGTTAGAATTTCTACTAAGATGTGAAAGCTGATATTGGGCCTGCTTATGCTGAAGCATGCCATTCAATTATATAATAAACAAAGTCCGATTTGAGAAAAGTATTAACACCTTGAGAGTAGATTGATCAAATTTTTATTTGATCATTTACATCTGCACTTGAATTACCGGTGGTAGGAGCTCTCTTGTGTTCTACCAGAAACACCTGTTTTGGCTCCTGCAGACTCAGGAATTTCATGTAATGTATTCTGTATAAAAGGCCATTTAAACAATAACAAGAGTTTGGTTTATCTTCCAACTGGATGGAAGACACTTGAAATGGAGACTCAGTTTATCCTTTGCCATTTGCTGATAATACCAGTGAAATTAAGTAAGCGATTGTGTGTTTGCTTTCCTCTATTTAGTACTCATGTAGGAGCTCCAACACTGTCACAAATGTGTAGACTGAGGTTGCAGGCTGCATCAGTGAAGCACAGAGGTGTTGACAACCAAAAGCAAAACTTTCCTTTTCCATCCCAGTCATGAATATATATTGAGAAAAGTTTCAGTACCTACCTTTGAAATTTAATCCAAGACTTTTGAACTTCGGGAGTGAATTATTCCATAATTATTCATAACAGCTGGCCTGGCCCCCTGTCAACTCTTCTCTTTTTGGTACCTGAAAAAATGTGATGGGTACATTAGTGAAAGATGTATTCTATTCTGCAAGACGATGTAATCTAAGATAGTCATACCTGTATGTCCTAAACTCCTCGTGTTTTCAAATTAAGAGAACATCATTTGGACAAGCTACCCTTGTACCTGTATTTTATCAGGTACTCAGCTGCATGGAGTACAAATCTGAAATCATTGACTTAAAGTCAGAGGACTGATTTACAGTGAGGTCAATGAGAGTACAACTTGGCCTTTCTTCCATTTAGTCTCCATTGATTTCTCCTTTTTGATATGTGCAGGACAATTTTATGGAAATCATTACAACAGGTTAGCCTTTTGCAGTTCTCTAAACTTCAGAAAGTTGTTCTTAATAAACTAACAGCACTGAAAATGCTGATTTGTTTTAGTATGTACTATGCCTGGTAAGATGTTGGCAAGACCTGTGTAGCAACAGTACATTAATACATAGAAAATAATCAGTTGTTTCAACATCAGAAAGTAATTATACATCAGTTCAATTCATTCCCAAAATATATGTCAAATACATGAGTGTTCGGGGAATAGACTGAGTATAGACGTTAAAATTCTATCTTTGGAACTGCCAGCAATAGTTACTCTTGTTTTTTAATGTTTGCCTTTGCAATAGTTTTATAATTATTTGCTGTGTTAATAATGAAAATTGTTGAACATTCTGAAACCTCAAAACAGTTCTACATTTATTAATTACGACGGGAAGATAAGCAGAGCAAGTGACTACTGTGTGATGTGAGATATTTTAATATGAATCTTCAAAGTCTTTTTTTTTTCTGCTCAGGAAAGTCACCAGCAATCAGACTGCTTCCTTGTGGTTCGGGATCCTATATGCTGTTATTAGGAACATTAGATATTTTGTATCTCGAGATGTTTACCTCAGTTCTTGAGGTGGGATAAACTAAGACAAGCACTTTTACTAAGTGTCAAGAATTTTTCATCTTATTAAGAGCATCCTCAGCTCCTCCTGATAGTATGCTACATGTAAATTACCTATGAGTCTTCCCAAACTGTAAACCAAAGGTTGTGCATTACCTGCACAGAAAAGTGAGGAATCTCATATTCATAAGTTGTTTTTTTTTTCACAGTAAAAAGGGTTGAAAAAATTTTGAATTAACTCCATAAACATTTTCAGTTCCAATGTTTCCTTTTGAAAAAAACTCCTGACTCAGTGATTTTGTAAATGGCCTGCAGTGACATGCCCTTGAGTGTGGCCTAATGAGGGTTCAGGGTGCCTCTTGGATCATGTTAGAAAATTTAATGGACTTTTTTTCTATTAGCTTTTCAGACTGATTATTCTGGGTTTTTTATATGAGAACAATCCTTATAATCCTTATATATAAATATATATAAAAATCATCTTCAATGGCAACATTTTTCCTGCCCATAGCTTTAATGCACTGTGCATACTTACGAAAACGCTATCTTTGGGAACAGCTGTCGATAGATCCCATCATGGTCCTAGTTGTTTAATAACAAATTTGCATACAGTTGTATGAACTGAAATTCAATAGAGGAAGAAAATCTGTGCTCAGAACAGAGCTATGTTTTTCATCTCCAATTATTTGTACCCATCTTTTACCCATATTTCCATCACTGAAGAACAGTACAGTTAATGAATAAATGGACCACAAATACCTCTGACCCCCTTCTCTGCTTATGTGCTGAGACTTGATGCTTGAATTGATATCACCTGTTACCTGTATCTCTGGTCTTAATTTGTGTGGATTTTCTGACTTTGTTTACCCTTCTGTTGCACTAGCTAATTCCACTGAAGCTTTCTAAAATAAGGTATAAGCAAGACTGCATAGTTTGCTCTTTTCGCTGCCTTTCACTAATAGCTACAACATCATGTTCTTTTAACACTTCTGATCAGCCACAATACTAACAAAAGGGACTATTGCCCAAATACTTGATGATTCAAAACAGTGTGTTAGAACACTGCTTCCTTATAGTTAACTTTGCTCAGCAATGACCTGGAAAATTATAGAGGCTAGCATTCATGTTCTTTGACTAAATCATGTAATCTCCAAATCTCTGCAACAGAACAAATCCTGACAGTAATCCTGTATGTAGCTCTGACACAGTTTCCTCTAGAGGAGGGTTTCTTCAGTTATTAGATTAATAAATGTGTATTATACCATTATTGAAATGATTTGTATGACACAGGAGTCCAAGAGTATATCGAATGAAAAAAAACCCAAAAAACCAACAATCCCTAGAAATGCAAATAGAAGATGAAATTTAACTAGCTCCAAACTAGCTGAATTTTTGACTGTCAGTTTGCCTCTTTGTGAAAAATAACACAAGGCAGAATGACCCAATATGGAAACTGCAGTCTTGTATAAGGCAAAATAAGAGGACAAAAAGGATAGGATGGCTCAAGACTGCACATGAGGTTATAAATAAATGACAGTGTAGAAAAAATAAATCCACAAAAATAGCCTATATTTAATTAATAAATAAGTAATGAAAGTCAATCTTGGAGAAGCACTAATTTCAAAGATAGTTTTGAAAATCATAACAGCAGACAACAGGAAAGGCAATGACATGTGAAAATAAGAAAGCCAGGCTGGAGAATTAAGGCATAGGAATGAGACAACACCAAGTGTAGATCTTGTTGTTTGTGACTAGGACCTAAGAGCCATACTTAGTATGCAGTACTTCTTATTTCTTTTCTAGTGCAATAAGGTTACATATTTCAACCTATTATAAGTCTAGATTCATATCCCTTATTTCTAGGTTCATGTTTTTCTAGATGTGAATTTAACTAACTGCATGATTGGTACAAAGTCATCAGCCAAGGTAGTGCAAATTAATATCTGCATAAATCACAGTTCCCTAGCCCCTCAGGAGTTTAATATTTTTAAAAGCAAACATTGGATGTTTTATTACTCACAAAGCCTTTAAGTTGCTTGTGTCAGTCTTTTGTGTTCCTGTGTTGTCTTTTGTTTTTATAATACCTGTTCTATCTCATTAGCTAATAGGTTTTACGTCAACAGCTAGGCAGGAAAAATAGAAATATAGCTGCTGAGCATTTTCTTATCCATATCCAAACAAATTATCCAGAGTAGTGTCTGTCTTTTAAACTGTGATCAACTTTTCCTTGTAAATGGAGACAGAAGAAACCAAGGCAGACAAGGGGTCATAATTTCATTGTGCTTCTGTATAAAGACTCGTGTCTGACAGTTGGTGTGACACAAACTTGTGTTACATGAATACCTCATGTCCAGAGTTCAGGAATGAAAGCTGTTCTATGAATAGTCAATATTTCGCTATGATTATTTGTTGCACTGGTATTGCATGAGCATCTTTAACAGGAAATTATGTACTTTGTTAATTTCTAGTAAAGATGTTATCTTTATTAAGAGATCCCTCGAGATCCCTCAGAGCTGCAGTGTACCTGTCCTTTTATATGCAGCTCCTTTTGAAATCTCTGTGGCATCGGCAAAACAATTTATGTTGTTGCCTGTTTGTTTTAGTTTGGGTTTTTTTGTTTGTTTGTTTTTTTGTGGGGGTTTTTGTTTTTGTTTTTTTAAAGAGACTATACTTTACCACCTTTCCTTCCTCCCCTTTATTCCAACTTGCAAACTGGAAAATCACTTCCTGGTGCCCCAGTTAGAGGAAATTTCTCCAGAGATATAACATCAGGTGATTATTTGCAGGTTGTATTGCTTTACGGCACATTAAACAAAGTATATATTGTGAGAGCGGGTGGAACCCGGCGGCTACCTTCATTCATCTGGACCCCAGTCAGACTTTTATCAAAAACCACTCCAGGAAGGCAAGGCAGGACTTTTCACTCCCATAAGAAACTGCAGAAAACTTTTTATTATTGCTCTGGCAGGAGTTTAATGGAGACTAGGTTTTCACTAGTACAGGTGTTGACAGTACTGCATCCTGCATCCTTTCTGGAGCAGCTGATTGCACTAGAGAGCACTTACAGGATTAACCCTGTTGTGAACAATGGGGGGGGCTGATTTGTCTTGCTTTTTTATTACAGCTTTGTGTTATTTAAAGGAAAATGATGCTTAGTAAGCAGTGGGATCGCAGCCACATCCTCTCTTGATTGAGAGTGAGCCCAAGGACCAGAGCAGGTCCAGCTCATGGATGAAGGATTCTGCAGCTTCCTCTGGTGTCTGGAGTCTGCAGGACTCTGGTGGGTGCCACCAAATTGCAAAACGACTCTTCCTTGGTGGAAACTTGAAAGCAATGTTGTTCTCCTGTACAGAGACTCTGTCCATTAAGTGGGAAGGCCAGCACACTGCAAACTTTGGAGCACCACAGACATTCTGATCTACACCGATAATGTATTTTAATTGATCCATCCTTGTGTTTCAGAGCACTTCAGAAAAAATATCACACAGTATTTTCTGTGGCATGAGCCATATTCTCTGAAGGCACAGGCAGGAAGAGAGACTTGCTGCAGAATTATAGGGCAAGTGGAACAAAATGGGATGAAACCTAAGTCCCCTTATCTTTGTGGTGCTTTCAGTAGCACCCCAGCCCAACAACAAATATACAGCTGTTCACATTGGCTTTACTTAACTTGCTTAAAGTTAAGTAAAGCAAGTGCTTAAATGCATTTTTGTATTTAGATGTTGTCACCGCAGGCATGCCATTATAACCCAATTATTAATACTTCTAAAAAAGAAACATGATATTTTACGTATGTGCAAGAGAATTTTCCTCCTCTGGCTACACGTTGAAAAGTGGGTGGGGGGTGGGAAAAGCATTAACAGGGTGGGGGTGGAAAAATGTATTTTAACAGAAGAAAGAGTATGTACAGTTATAGTCTCACAGCAAGAAATAAACACTGTAATCATAAACAAATGTAACCTTGAGTACAGAAGACAGTGATTTTATTGTATGGACATATGGTGCTTGGGCGACAATGGAGGATTTGTTCTCTTGCATTAGTCAGGACACAGTGGCAGGCAGGCCCTTTCTGTGGCCATTGCTTCCAGATAACACGTGTCAGAGCTTGGATTATAAAATGTCTACGAATGTATAGACTAAGGCAAGGAGAGGGCTTGCTTTGAGGTCAAACGGGGGAACCTCTTCACCTGAAGGCTTGAATATTCTCAAGAACAACACTGGAAATCAAACCAACATGAAGAAAACTTCCCTTCCACAATGTACCTGCTCTGTCTTTCGCATTTATTTGAATACTTACATTTGTACTCTACAAAGTGTTATCTGTGTGTGATATCTTGAGGCATAATAATCCAAAACCAGCTCTGCAGATCTATGCAAACTGTGAAGAGACAAACTGACAATGTGGCTCCACACTAGACTGTGCCCTGTCCTTGTGTGCCAGCCACCAGCTTAGATTCCATCAGGTTCCTCACAGAGATCCTATGGGATTGTGTTTCTAAATCTGGATCTTAGGTGGGAGAGATTTAAAGAGGTGGGAATTCTTGTTTCTTGTAAAAGAAGCTACACTGGAGGAAGGAGGCCTTTATTGTGTGCTCATGGACACAATCTGGACAACATAACTAACTGATAGACAGTGTTGCGTAAGGATGTGTGAAAAGATTTACCATCCAGGAGTGGCTACTTTCTCAATTAAGCAAAATCAAGACTATATTTGCATGGGAGTACTTGCTCTTTTTCTGTCTTTCTGTTTCTGTTCATCATGCTAGGTGTACTTAGAGGTTTTTGATAACTTGATTGCATTGTGGTTCATGCTATAATATGACAGAACTCCTTTCCTATGGGATTTTCAGTCTTGTCTATTTAGAAAGGCAGAGTGGCAAAAAGGTGATATCAATTTCCTTTTTATGAGGGAGAAGTGAGGCAGAGAAAAACAAAATGTCTTAATGAAGGTCCTTTAGGTTATTCATGCAGAACTGGGTATTAAAGCAAGATCTCCAAGTCCAGTGCAGTGCATATTTTTGTTGATTGAATGTGTTTTGAGAGTATCTTCCATGTCTTCACTTGTTTAGAATCCAAACTAATTCTAAACAAAACCCCTGTTTTGTCGAGATCAGATTGGAGGTGCTGGATGCAAATGTAACATGAAGCTCAGATCCCATTTGGGTTTTCTGTTTGTTTGCTTGTTCTTAGTTCTAACACTAGGAAGCTTTTAGGAATGTTAAAAACAAAAGCAAACAAAACCCCCCTAACCAACAAACCCCGACTCAGAGTTATTCTATTCCAGTGCAAGCATAAAGAAGTGGTTTCTGTTATGTCAGTACGGGGGGTGGGGGGTGGGGGTGTTGGTTGACCAAACAAACTACCAAACAAGACCTGCATGTTCCTTTTCCTGTAAAGTGTTTCCTCTGAAGTAGCATCCCCTGAAGGAACAACTCCCATTTGAGACAATAAAACTGAAGAATGTTTCTGTACATTGGCAGCATACGCAACAAATTCTGGGGCAAATCTTCAATCCCCCGTAGAGAAACATCTAAGAGGTGACCCTTTATTTGTTGTTGTTGCTGTTAAGATCAGACCCTGTTTCTTGTGAGACACTTTGCTAAGAGAGCAGCCTTGCAGCAGATCTTTACAAGTCAGGGAATAAGTCAGCCTCTGGAGGCTGCCTGGTCCAACAGCCATGCTTAGAGTGGGTCCAACTTTGAAGTTAAATACAGCTTCACAGATAACTTGGGTTGTTATAGGCTGTGTCCAGTTGAGTTTTGAACATCTACAAGGATGGAGACTCCTTGGACCCCTGGGTGCCTGTTCCAGTCTTTGACCACTCTTATGGTGAAAAAAGAAAAAATCCCTAACATCTAATTGGAATTTCCTTGGCTGCAGCCTGTGTCTATCGTCTCTTTCCTTTTACTGTGCACCTCCAGAAGTTTGGCTCTGTCTTCTTTAAAAGCACCCATTATATAGATTAAGAAAACCATAAGATCTGCCTTTACCTTACCTTCTTGAGACTCAACAAACCCAGTTCTCTCAGCCTCTTCTCTTCTCAGCCTCTTATATTATATGCTTCAAATCCCACCAAGTCAGCAGACTGTCCTTTTATCCAAAGCAGAAACTCAAATTAATTTGCAACAGATATATCTCGGCTTTCTAGACATCAGTGAAGGCCAGACACGTGGGGTAAGTTATTTCCATGTTTGAAGTGAAATGTGTTGGCACAGACACAAGATACCTTGTTGCTAATGTAATTTTTGGCAGGTATGTTCAGTCAGACGATTTTTTTAGATGCCAAAAGCGAAGCGTAGTATAGCTTACATTTCTCACATGTAGCCTCACAAGCAGCCTTGTGTTCAAACCTCCAGTCAGTCTATGTTGCCTTGGCTTTTCTCCTGCCACATGGCAATGCATATTTGAGAAGAAGACTTAGTGAATTATTTGGTAAATAGCAAAAGAAATAATTTTTGAGTACTCCTGTAACTTCTGACAAGAATTTCCATCTAGTTGCATGAATGCCCAATGTTACTTCCTTTATTCCAAAACATTCAAAGATGTTTGAAAAAATATACATATGATTGAATTGTTTTGCAGAGTGATTCCTCACTGATTTCCTAGATAAAATTGATTCCATCTTATAAAAATCCTTTATGGCTGTCTGTCACCAGCTTTTGTCTCATTTGTTCCACTGTAACCTGTCATTTGACGTGAGGACAGATTGAATGTCCAAACAAAGAAAGCAAAGTCTAATGGTGTAGAAAGTTTACTTTGTGGGGTTTTTAGGTGTTTTTTTCCCCCCTCATAGTCAAATGAGCCTTTACTTGAATGAATTTAATTGCTGTTGAAAAGTTTTCTTTCTATGTGCCCTGCTGGGTACCTTGGTTATGCTTCCTTAGTCTGTGTTTTCATGCCAGGTGGGGATGGGGAAGTGCTTTCTCAGGCAATATGCTGACATTATGCCTTCTTGTCTGTGGAGGGCTGGAGGGCTGTATTTTGTATTCTGTTTATATAGCTCTGAACCTATGGGCGGCCAACGGAGTGTCAGTACTATATATATATAGTATCTCCAAACTCACTTGCCTACCTATTTGCAGTTGCAATGAACATAGTTGCTTAAATTGCCATTAGGGAAAAGGGTGCTGTTATGTTTCCCTTACTGGTTATCTTGCGGTTAAAAAGCTGTTTGTCTACAGAGTCAATGATACCATAACATGAGCACTCTCTGAGGAGGAGAGATGAGGAAGGGATTAACGTGAGGAGGGAAGCTTGTAGCATTTACTGCTCTGCCAGCTCTCATAGTGGTAGTTTTCATGATCAAAACCGATTCTGATGGCTCAGTTTAGCAGGGATAGCAAGAGCCGTGCTTGGCACAGCACTTGGTCATTTCGTTGTAATGGTACTAACCTAACTTACATTGGTTTAGAAACTTCTGAGCCCCTCATTCCTCCTTGCTAAAACTGATGAAGCAGTATTCATGAGAAATTTCTACGGTCTATGTTGTAAAAAGGCAGGCAGCCTAGTGCAGCTTTTTAAAAATCTGCTTGACCAACTATAAATCATGAAGTGATGCTGATTGTACAGTTGCGCTGTGAACACTAATCTTCAATGCTTTTACTAGAGGAGGCTTTTTTTTTTTTTTTTCCCCATTAGCAGTGGTATTGAATATATCCATAGCTAAGATTTTGTGACCAGGAGCCCATCTGTTCAGACTTGTTTTGGCAACAGAATTTAGTTTCAGTCCATGTTTAATGGTGGAACTTACATTCTTCCACTTCCTATTTCCTAAAGCAATAATAAATATTTGGGCCTTTTTCCTCACTGGGGTGCGGTGTAAGCAACCAGAGTGGCTGTTGCGGATGCTATTGCTGTATGAGCACCTAGAGCCCAGCAAGGCAGGGACCAGGCTGGCTCCCAAGCAAATGCAAGGGAACAAGTTACTCTGAAGGGAATTTCTGTATGTGAATATGTCACGTAATTTGAGGTGTCTAATGTTGTGGTACATGAGTTGAGATCTTGCTTACAATGCCTGTGTCCTACAGCACTCCTTTCAGGACCCAAATAAGATGTTTTGGTTTTAAACCGTGACGCTATATGCTCCTGTTTAGTCTGTGATCTATTTCTATGGTATTACAGCATCACGAGTTGTTCTTTTGCGGGCACCTGTGATTTGTTTTCTCCTTCCTAAGTGTAATACTTCAAAGTCATTTTTACTCAAGTTCATCTCCTGGTTTTGGACATGTTGACTGTTCTAGTTTGCTTTATCACCTTATATTCCTCTTCTTCCTTACTAGTCAAGAGCCCTGGAAGACAGGATTAGACCCTGAATCTAGACTTGCTTGATTTGTCTGCCCTACTCCACTGTTGAAATCATTCACTGAATAAGAATTATTTCCAGGATGGATACTTCAAGGATACTTGAGATACCTGTTCTTCTGTAGGAATTGTTTTGGCAGTGAATCACTGATAGATATACTTCAGGCAGCTGTGAACACTCTCTATGGTGTTTACATTTAAACTACTTCTTTCATTGATTTTTGATAAAGTTGTGTACGGCATGTCAAAAATTTTATTTAACCTGAAAGATATCTACCACTCTCCTGTTATCTACTAAACCTATTAATCCATCAACAAAGGAAATAGGACTGACTTGCCATGTTTTTTTTCTAGCTTTTTCTATCACTGTTATATTCCAGTAGTTGAAAATTGTTTGCTTAATCATTTGCTCCAGAACCTTTACAGGACTTGAGTGGTTTGCGATTTCATCAATCATTCTGTGATTCCTTCGTCTTCTTTTCTTTTTATCCCTGTCCTTTGTATACTCTTAAAGTGATTTCCTATGGTTCAAAGACCATTTTGATTAGTTCCTGAAGTAGTCAAGACTGGATTTCATGAAGCCTTGCTTATTTGGAGATATCTGTCTTATCTAAATAATCTGTCTGTCCTCTAGTCAGCATTTCTTTTCTTTAGTGTCCATAAAGAGAAGTCTGTCTTTTAATAAGAACTGACTTCTCCAGCTACTTCACATGTCTAAAATGTGTAGTATTATACAAGTTATTTTCATTACTCTAAAAATGGTGGTATACACCCCATTTTTAGAAGTACTGATGTGATTTGCTTGACACGCAGCCAGGCAATGGTAAAGGAAAGGCACACAGAAGTTTTTGACTCTTCTGATATTCAGCACTCAGACCTTTCACCATGGGTCAGGTCTCAACTGTGCTAAACTCTGTGCAAGCAAGATGATCCTGTCCCAGAGCATGTCACAGTGCAAACTGATGACAGGAGACAGGCAATATGGACAGACAGACAGAACCACTACAGGAAAACCCAGAAGTCAACACTAGTCTGTAAGATGAGCAGTTCCTAGTGTGCAAGATCAAAGTATCATTGGTGATGCTGTCTCCTCTTGAGATGAGGAAGCCTGAGCAAATTCCTGCTGTGGAAACTTCAGTTACCGAATCTGACCAATTGCAATTTCCCTTCAAGCACCCCTACAAATGAAATTATCCTCTTGGGCTGGCCTTGGCACAATTTATGATCTTGATATCCCATCAACCTTTCAAAGAGAACTAGAAATATAGTATTTCTTCTCATATATTGTCAAAAGATTCACATGGAAATATAATATTAGTAAATAATCTTTTTGTATATAATTCAGCATTCAAAGTCACAACCTGACCTAGAAGCAAGATCAGATGGCTTTCTATCACCTGCTGTGCATTTCTGTGGGCCATTGTTAGCTTTGTACATTATTGTATTTTCATCATTCATATTTTCATTCTCACTCAGGATTCACCCATCTGAGAGGAATATATTGAGCTTGTACATTCACAGTGACCACACACTCAGTCTTGCTGTTCAGCCTCTATTTTGTGTCATGTGTATTTGAAGCACTCTGACCTGTTTCCTTAATGTGCAGCATGATCTGCAACATAAATGAATCTGGGGTAAATAAGCTGAAAATTGTTATCTTGATGGAGTAACTACAAAATTTATCTTCCCTGCACTGTCACTTTAAACTGGCAATTAAAAAAGATTTACAGGTATTTTTTTGTGTGTGTGTGCTTGTGGCATACAGAAGTAAATTTAGGGATTCATGAGCTGGATTTAAGGAACCATCTTACCTTTCATTATTTTGTAGTATTTGTGGGGACATGTGATATAGCTGTATCTGTTCAAATTGAGGATAAAGAAATGAGAAGGTGAAGACTCCTAATGAAAAGACTGATTCACTTATCTTAATCTGCCTTCCTAGCAACAACTTAATACAGTGTTATTCATTATTTTAAGGGGGTGTGTCTATAGGCTAGTGATGTCTCTGTAGCATGGATGTAGGAAAGTTTGAAACTCTCCTACATAGCACATTACATTGTGAAATGACCTTTCTGACATCTGAAAATCTGGAAGGGAGCTCACGGAAGTTAAAGATGTAACCGGCTACATGCTGATTGGTTTCCAAAGTAAAATCTTAGATTATGTGATTCAAAACAATGTTCATATTTTAAAGTCTCCATGACCTGAATATGTGGAAAATGGACAGTTATTACACCAGAAAGTAGACATGCTCATGCTGTGCATGCATTTTAGTGGATGTTTTGATGTTGTGAATGCTACATGCGTGGTTTATGTTATATATGTGTACCTTGTAGTTTTGTGGAACTTTTACATTAACTGTGGATCAATTAAATTTTTAAACTATGATTTTTTCACTTCATGAAAGCAGGCAGAAGATTTGACATAAAGGCTTCTGTAACTTGCAACTATTCTGATTTGCTGACATCAGGTGGTTTTCAGAGGGCTACCCAAGCCTGCAAATAAAGTTTTTAGTATATCTGTCATGCACATTAGAAGCACAATTTTGCCAAGGTGTATAATGCAGCATTTGGCAACATCATCTCTGTGCTTGATAGACAGATTATTGGATTTGTAACAATTCCTAGCCTGGGAGTCTGTCTCTTAAGCCAAATGTGAAGACTTATGCTTAGTCCTAAAGTTCCCTGCTGTGTTTGTGAAGGCTGTGGCCACTGCACATGCAGATGACTAACCTTACTCACATGAGCCATCCCATTTAGATATGTGCATATGAGACTGTGATGCCATACCCTAAATGATCAAAGTAATACAAATCCTGAATTCTTACTTTTGTTCAAGCACACATATAATCTTTAACATCCCAAGTAGAGTTTTAATTAGCCATTGAAAGCACTAAGTATTAGGCTCTGAAACTGATTATACATCTAGAAATCACTTGGGTTAATTAAATAGTTTCCATTCATGTTCTATTGGCCCTTTCTCTTCTTTCATTAGTTTTAACCCACAAAAAACCATACTAAAATCACCCTCAGAGTAAGTGCAAACTCAGACTTTGCTCTAATCCCCACAGTGTGTTGGATATTACTTTCAACTCAGACCTAATTAACAGTGTATGTTCTTTATTGAAATCAGAACATTTCTGTATATTACATGTCAAAATAGATACTTCTTATGTGCTGTCATTTTCAGAATATTGTTCTTGTCCATGTCTGGTACAATCCTTAGTTTTAGGAGGTATCATGTTACACTAGTGATTCCTCTGACAGCAAGCAAATCTTAATTTTCTCCTTTTTTTCTTTCTAGTATATTTGTACTACTTTTAAAACTGTGTGTGATTGAAAACTGTGCTCCAGTTACCTAAAAGAGAAGTGTCTTTTAAATCTATTAGTGATGCCCTTAGCAGAGGGCACAGCAGCTGAATGGGCACTGAGATTAAAAGACTTTTCTACATCAGGTGAGAGTTCTAGTGACACAGCAGTATTGGGAAGGTGACTGCTACCAATAGCTCTGCTTCTGTCATGAGAACAAGGTTTTCAGGCCATCACAGGGCATAAGCATATGTTTAAATCCTCTTTGCAATTAAGGTGGAAAAAGACTGTGTGCTTTGCAGAAGCTCTGCTTTGTAGAAGGTGGCTCAGTCACTTACACAATGAAAATTAAATATTTGCTAAAGTGTTCACTGAAGCAATGCCCAAAACAACAATGGAAAAAAAAAAAGTCAAAGAAAAACATTCAGGCAGAAGTAGGTAAATGTATCAGCCTAAAACATATTTAGAATAGCTGTGATGAAGCATTGCACTTAGTCAGGATGCTGCTTGGACATCTAGGCCTGCCAATCACGACTCAGAGAGAAGGGCCACCAGCTTCACTGGGGCTCAAGCAGTGATCCTGACATTAGCATTTTTATACCTGGGTTGCTGAAGGCACAGACATGTCATGATTTTGGTATGAGCAGAATTAAGTATCTGTAACTAGAGTTAAAATTCAAGTACCACTTACTGTTCTCAACTCTCTTCGATGGCTCTGTCTCCTACCAGCCATTGAAATGAAATACTATGATTTCATTTTAAATGCAGTTGTGTGGTAAGAGCTAGCTTTTTTCCCTTCCTGACATCTTAGATATCATTGGGATTCAGTGCTTTTAGTACCTCATTTATATAGTTATTGCAATCTTGAAGTCTTATTGCAAATGAATCATTCTTTGTTGCTATTTAGCAGAGGCAACACTGTTTTGTGGTTTTATTCTCAGTCACTGACACTGAATGGATTTGTCTGGAATAATAAATCAGGTTCTGATAAAATGAGCATGGATTTTCTGAAAAATTTGATTTTCAGTGTGAGAATATTTCAGGTTGATTTTTAGTCACTGCTTACAGATAGGCGTTGATTATGGAACAGTTATTTAGGATAGCTGAACACAACAGTTAAAGCTACATAATCTCCTAGAATGTATTTAAAGGTAAGCAAATAATATGTTGAGATTTTGAATGCACAGACATTACACAATTTTTAAGTGGGAGTCAATGGTACTTTTCTGGACAACTATAGCAAACCCAACCCAGAATTCAGCAAGAGTTTCTGCCTTCAGACTGCACGAGAACTGATGTGGCTGGACGTGATTCTTGAATTCCTTTTGTTAACTCAGACACAGATAACTTTCCAAAGCAACCAACTTATGTGTTGGAATCCCTCAATATTTGGATGTTCACGTGAACACAGCTTTAAAAATCTGAGGATGTGCTACTTTCTACAAAACTAGGCTTTTTTGGTTCATGTCTGTCAGGTAAAAATAACTAGCTTAGACCACTACTCCAAGTGAGTGTCAAGCCTATAACAGAAAAAATAGGATAGCAAAATAAAAGTTACCTGATTCTATTTGAGGTGTGTCTGAAGCAGCATGGACAACTGCTTGGGCTGCCTGGGAGACAGGTGGGTTTGCCATTGATCTATTGACCTCAGACAAGGTGCTTCCCCTCTCTGTTCTTCAATTCATAAACCAGAGATAACACTCAAGGCCTTCTTTGTTGCATGCTTTCAGATCTTCTGATGAAAGGAGCTTCACAGTAACAAATAATAACCCTATTCACTGAGAATTTCATATAATGGCAAACTTATGTTCCAGGTTAGTGCAAATGGATCCAGGAGTTCTGGAACCAGGAAGCCCAATATGTGCTCTAGCCTAGTCCAGCTCTAAGAGGGAACAAGCTTCATCTGAAATTTGTCATCCAAAACAGATACCTTGTTGTAAGTATCTTTCCTAGAAGGATTCTGAATGTCTGATATGCTATCTGCTTATTCTGATTCAGCAAGTCTCTAGTTTTCGTTGGTTGCCCTCCTGCCCCTCACCCCCAATCCTGCAGAAACTCAGTCTTTAAACTCCTCATTCCTGTCAAATAAGGCTGACACTGACCTACAGGATCAGAAATTGCTATGGAAGTGGGATGGGTGGACAGAAAGTCTTGTGTGGCATGATTGTGTAGGTCTCATATCTTTAGGAAACCAGGGCAAAAGTCATGCCTGCCTTCATTCCATTTACTTTGAAAACCAGAGAATGGACTTGCCAGAACAGTATCTCCAAACTCAAAGCTATCTTTATCCTTAGCAAATGGGATGGGGCGCTAGCCAAAAAGTGAAAGAATAAAATTTACAATATGAATGGGACTGCATTGTTCACGAATGTAGCAGGTGAGATACCAGTTAAAATCTTCATCGCTGCATAGACTGATTCAGTACAACTACTAGCTGTAGAGGAAATGGGCGAAAGTTATGTATAGGAGTCCTGGCTCAATGTGGTGTTGAGCTATCCAAAGACAAAAGAATATATGGCTAGCCTCTACAGCAGGCCACAGAAAGGAGAGGAATAGTTTGTTTTCCATGTTGATGGTGATTAAGTTGTCTTTGCCCCAGGAGGTAAGGTAGATATTTTATGGGGGAGAGGGAAACTATCTATTGCAAAGTTTGAGTGGATTGTGCAGGAGATAGGCAAGACCTCTGTCGTTACATGGTTTTTAAAACAGGATTATGCAAATACCTGTCAGGAATGGCATTAATACCTGAAAACTACAAGGCCTTCTGAGCTGCATTTGAACCACCTTTTCTATGTTTCTTCTATAAAGTCCAGATTGCTTTGTGAAACACAGATATGCAATAATGTAAATAAGACCTTTAGGCAATAAGCTGTTAAGGTTTGTCTAGCTGGAGACTGACAGAGCGGAAAGTTTGGCTTGTGTATAACAAAAAGCTTATCGAAATAAACTGCCCCAAATGAGTCATTCAGCCTTCAGAGGAGGGAGAACCGAAGCCTTTGAAAATAGACACAACTTGACAATAGCTGCAGGACTCGGAGGCATTTTCAGCAACAATATGAGCAAAACTCATAAATGTTAGCATAGTAAACACCACATTACTGACTTGCTAAAGGCTACAAAGACTTTTACCTCACCTGGGCAGCTCCCAAGCAGAAAGAAGTTTCCCATTCTTGGCTTCAGTCACGGGTCCTGGAAGCTGATGCCATGAGAGATGATGAAGTGTCATCCATATCCTGTCTGCAGTTAGAGAAAGATAAGGTATTAACCAGCAGGAAAACAAGCTGCTGTTTGTTACGGACTTGGATGACAGAATGTGGCAAGCGCTCTTGCATCTAAGATCTGGATCCCAGAGCCTTACTCATACATCCAGTCCTTATTTAACCTGTCCTGGAGTCAGGTGCTTATTCAGCCATAATTTCCTGAGATACTGACAGAAAACTACCAGCTCAGAAGCCGGCTGTAATATTTTCAAGCACTGAGCACTGCCCAGTGTCACTGGATCTAGCAGCAGAATTTGTGTGAAGTGCTGAACTTTGGCTATACACTATTTCACTGCTGCTGTTTCTTTGTCTCCCTGTTGATGCTATATCTTTTTCCACTTATTTTAATGGACAGTTATGGATAAATACATGAACTGAAAGTTTTACATATAAATTTTGTGTAAAGAAGACCTTTAACTGAGCAATATTGCATTTTCTAAAAAAAAAAAAAAATCCATCAAAAGGTTTTTATCAGAAAACTGAAAAACAAAAAAAAAGCTAACAATGTTTTATTACATTTTCTGATTTGCTTTCTAGTTTAACAAACTAAATTTACTGAGAAAAGACTCTGGTTTTCCAGTCAGCACAAGTACCAAGCTTATAAAAGCATTTTTGCTCTGCAGAAAAACAGTGTAAAGAGTTGCTTATGGGGAAATACTAACTTGCACATTAAACTTACTGAACCAGGAGGGAAAAGAAACCCCGACAAATCCACAAATGGTGATGCTTGCAGCCTGCCTTGAACTCAGCAAGTATGACGAACAGTGACACTGCTGTCTTAATGTATTGCTGACAGAGCTGCTGTACTCATTAACCTTTGATGAAACAAGATGTCACTTTGTTCACATCAAATGCTCCTTGATGCCAGTGCTCAGAGACTGTTTTTGTTGCTGATGCAGACATCAGCTATTGTTGAAAACATTCTCTCTCCCTTCCAACGTTTCACTGCCCATGAGGATTTATAGGTGCTGATCATTATCAATCTGCAAATGGAGTTTGAAGCCAAGTGTGTGTTTAATTTCTGCAGCTTTTAATTATTTTTATTACAAATATTTAAGTGCAATTTAGGTATATTTAACCTGAAAATCTTAAATCTTAAATTCCTGATGTGCTACAGGATACTGCCATGAACTCAGGGATACATTTGAATGATCCCACTATCTTTTTTTGAGGCTACCAGAACTATTAAAGAAATATTTTCATCGTTTACAATGCTACATAGTAGAAGCACATTGTAGTGGGAAGAGACACTGAGTTGTGAAGTATTTTGTTCAACATCGTAACTAAACAGTGGTGTAGCCTGGATTAGAATTGAGGTCTCCTAATTCCTGATCTATTCGCTAGCCATTTATCATCATTGCCTTCTATTATCGACATTAGGAACTGATATCACTCTTCTACGTACAGTAAATATCATGTCACCTAGCCAGGAAATCCTGACTGACCATCTCCAATCAGGCAATAATTTGTGCCAAAAAGTATTATTTTTGATTAGTCTTTACTTTGCATGATAAGTACATTCATTTTGCCATGAGATAAATGAAGGGGGAGCAAGAAGGAAAAGGAAGAATTTTTGTTTCCTAGCCAAATATACACATTTTCAGTTCTGAAACAGTGAGATCAAAGGTGCACATACAGTTGCTTTTATGTTTATTTTAGTGAATAGGACAATATTTACAGATGACCTCTAATGACATTCCTTCCACTTCATAGTCCAGTATATTATTTTCCT
The DNA here is from genome assembly GCF_965140245.1 of Athene noctua. Classification (NCBI taxonomy): domain Eukaryota; kingdom Metazoa; phylum Chordata; class Aves; order Strigiformes; family Strigidae; genus Athene; species Athene noctua. The sequence goes on along the minus strand of NC_134037.1, from coordinate 100,989,226 downwards.
TGCATTAGGGGACTTTGCAGGTTTTGCATTTCTTTTGTTTGGTTTCTAAGTGTTTTATTTTTGCACAATTAGATTTGCAATCATTACAGTTGTCATGCTGTTGAAGATAAGATTGGGGATTCTTCTAATTTGCAGTTGTGCAAAGGAGGATGTCTGATCAGAGACTGGTGCTGGAATTCTAGCTAAAGGCCATGTCATTCCTCAGAGGGTGCTGAGCTTTCAGAGCTTTGTGGAATAAAATAGGTCTAGAAGTGGTGTTTAAGAAAAAGATTTGAAGGAAAGGAGGCAAAATCACATTGAAAACAGCAAGTTGTTTAAGGCATAGGAGCCGCTTTGGACTCTTGTAGTGAGAGGAGGCAGCAGAGGGGAATGTTAAAGAGAGTATAAGTAAATGAGATGCAGGCAGAAGTATTTTCATGGGAAATGTAGGAAATATTATTAGTTTGCTTAACACTGAAGTGCATCTGTTCCTTATTGACTGATGAAAGCCCAGGAGATTGACCATCCATACTAGACCAGCTTTACAAGATGAGCCTGTGAAATTCACAGAATAGCAAATTTACATGAAATATGACCATGCCACTAAAGAGCAACACAATGGAAAGTGCATCTGAGAACACTCATGGAATATGATCAAGCATAGTTGATAGAGAGTCCTTGAAAGTTGGTAGTAAATACACTCCTTTAAAGACTTTCACCTGTTGCTCTAAATCATTCATACCCCATGGCATGTCTGCCAGCACTGTGACCCCTGGCACAGAGTGAGGAACATCAAAGAAAGAAGTGAGCAGATCAAGTCTCAGGTAGGTGTTGCACCCTTGTTATGGATAAAAGAAGTGTCACTAAGTTATAGAACAGGTGGAACTGGGATACTGTAAGCCTGCCGTGAGTGACCCAACAAATGTTAGTAGGACAGTACTATCCGTTCATGCAGAATTGTGTAGAAGGCATTTAAAAACGTTATTTAAAACGATTTTTATGTTATCTTGAAGACGTGAAAATATGTGAGCTATCTATTGCTAGCTTAGTAAAAGCTCCTCTTGATTTTTTATTTTTTTTCTTAGATTTTTCAATCCAAGAAGGATTTACAGTTTCTGATAATACTGGTAATCACAAACAAACAAACAAAAAAGATTCTTATGTTAGTTTTTATCAGTCAGGTTAATTTTTTTTTAGATGCACTACCATGCCATGTAACATCTCTGCTCTCTGCTGCCAGGCTGCTTATGGTTATTTACGGTCAGGCACTGTTTTCTGCTGAAATGGCTGTTTTCTCTGGAAGTATACACATGCTACTTCCCTTCTCTAAATGTTCTTCATGTGCTTTTAGGTACAACATGTACAGACTGGTTTTTAAAAGAGTAAAAATTGCTCCCTGGAAATGAACTGTAGTTAAAATGGAAGACAAGCCTATTTACAATCAGAGCCAACAAGTCTGCAAACATATGCTCTGGTATCTAATATCAGGCCAATTTCAGTAATGTTCTTTTGACTGTGTACTGTATAATTTGTTATTGAACCAGAAAAAGTCTGTTATGAAAGTTTATCACTTCTAACCACTGAATCCTAACATCAAATTACTTTTTGAACAAGAATAAAAGCACTTTCACAAATCTTCTTCAGAGAAATGTTTGTAGGGTGTTTTTCTGAACAAAGGGAAACTGAGTTAAACAGATGCATGATAATGCTGATGACACGAGTCTGATGCCCACCTCAGGTCTTCAATGCAGTTTTAGACCTTACTGACTTTGGAAAAGATTCTGTGTTATCCTTATCCAGGGCCCAAAGAAATCTGTGCTTTCACAAGAGTAACTGTTAACTGCAAAACCAGAATACCCAAGTCCCCACTGTAACAGCTATCTGCCCTCTATGCTTATACATATTTACATCCTGTCTGCTTTACTAATACTGACAAAACCCCTGCTGCAGTCCTTTGAGCATTTCATACATCAGTGTCCTCAGGGTTAAAATCAGGTTGAGGGGGGGAGTTATTAGTCTTTGGGGTAGATTTTTAGTATTTCAGTTATGATTTTCTTTTAAAGTTGGTAATTATTTTTTTTTAAGGTCAACTTCAGTTGGTTGATGTTTACTTGTCTGGTGGTAAAGCATTTAAAAGAGTGGGTAGGGGGATAAAAAAAAAGAAAGAAAAAGCTCTGTAGTCTCCTCCAAGTGACCAGAACCTGGCTCTGTCTAAACTCTTCTGAAAAGTGATTTCAGTGAGTCAGAAATGTTTTCCCTAGTGTTTCTATGTACTTTCTCCTGAGTTTTGTGATCTGGTGTGTATCACAGGAGTTCAGATTTCATAGTGTCCTTGAGCAAAGTATGTTTCTAAGACAAACAGCAGCCTGATGGTTGCACTGAAATGCAACACTACATAGCTGCAGTGACATGAGGAAGCTGGATGAATGCCAGTGACACATGGGCTTGGTGGAAATGTGGTGGTCTCTGCTGGGGAGGGAGCAAGGGCATTTTCTGGCAGCTGGAAAGGCATGATATTCACATTCAGCTCCAGAGACAGTCAATTACGGTAATTAACACTTATTTGGGTCACCATGGACAGATGCTTATTTGACAGGAAGTGATACTGTTCTCTGTAAAGTTAGAAGTGAAAAAAACCCCATCTTTTCAAAATGCCACTGCTACCCAGCCATCCGAAGAAAGGCTTCATACCACTCCTTTGGAAGATGTCAGTCCGTGGCAGAGGAGACAACATCTTGTTTCATGCTTGAGAACATTTACCTTTTGCAATCAGCATGAATTCCATCTTTCCCAGGCAAATGTGAGTCAAGACCTCTTCCTTCCTAAATGAATTTTCTTACGGACCTTAGTTATTTTAGACTGGCTCGGTATAAAGAAGTCTTTGCAGTGAGTAACGGGGTATAGGAGTGTTCAGTGACGTCTTTGTCAGTGGATGCTGTGGGCACAGTTCCAGTAGACCTCTGGTTTGTGCATATGAAAGTTGAAAGATTACTCTGCTGTCTTAACAAGGAGGCACGTGATCTTGAAATAAACAGTATTCAATATGGTAAGTTTACTTTTACGTTTTCTTTTTCTGCCAGCTAAAGGTAAGGTGTACTTTGTCATTATTCCTTTATCTTACTTTGGCCACCACTGCCATAGCTGTCAAAGAGGACAGGAGGAGTGGAGTTAGGCAGCACATAGATGTAAGGGGCAGGGAAGAAATTGGGTGCCTAAAATATGGGCAGCTCTAAACTAGAGGTTTCCCTGAAGTCATCCCAATTTAGACTCTACCTAAAATATACAGAGTGTCTGGGTATAGGCAGTAGACATTTTAAATGACTTAGTTGTGATACAACTTTCAAGCCCACACTCGGATCTGAGGGCATGGAGTTGGGCTGCTTTCCATAATGTAGACAGAGGTATTGGAAGCTGCCTGGAAGTTGGGAATTTTTCCTACTGCTAAAACTATGTTTGAAATGCCATCTTGTAATTTTTCATCATCTCTTTTCACAGCACTGCTGATTATCATAGATACTGGCATGGAAAAGGAGATGCTATCCTATATAATCATGGAAACACCACAGTGTCCAAACATCACCGGGGTAACCTTTCTTCCCATCATGTTCTGCGCATTTTTGCAATGGCTGCTTGTGTAGCATAGGCAAATATCATGGCCTAATGAGTTGGTGCCCATAGACCTAAACTCTTGGCAGGAATAGGGAGGTTAATTACCTTCTATTAAGGTGAAGTCCTGGCTCACAGAGACTTTTCCTGGTGACTTCAACACAGTTTGGATTTCACCCTTGAAAACCAGTGACTCTGTGCAACAAAAGAATGTGTTCTGCCAATTTGTGAACCTTTGATTTCAGTTGCTGTTGTCCTACTTAGCGCTGTATGCTATCTTAATGGTCTTTGGCAGCAGTGTGCTGACCCTACCCACCTTCTGGACTTGACTTCACCTGTCCTGGAATTAATAAGCAATGTATTATTTTATTTACCAACTAGTGTAATCTCTAACTATACTGCACTATGTTACTGGATACTTTTGTCTGTTGTAGGAAATTCATATTTTGTTTTGGAAACTTGGCTAGTGGCAATCTAACCACAAAGGCTAGGAATAGGAATAGCAGCATATGTGCATTTTAGAGAATGGTTTGAAGAAATTGCAGCAAATCACAGACATTTTGCATATCTCATGTATGCAAGGAAAGCTTATGTTTTAAGGCTGTCATTGGTCCTTTGTATCTCAAGGATACCAGCATGGCTATTTTAAGTTGCCAGTGTATAGCCAGTTGCATATGCTTCATTTGTTTTGGGGGCAGAGGAGAAAAAGATTTGGGGGGGTGGGGGGATTTTTAATTGTCTTTGAAGGTTTCTGAAGAATATATTTTCCCTCTGTAATGAATTATCAAAGGCTCTTGACCTCATGAGTAATAACTTTGTTCATGGTTGCAAAGTAAAGACAATTCAAGTAAATAGTCTTACTGACTTTAAGGAGGTTGATTGCAAACAGTAATCATGTGCAGAAGAGTTTTCAGCACTGGCTCTCAGTTAAACTTAAAATTCAGCAACAGTATCCACTGAAGTCAACTGGAAAGTTTTCCAGAGTAGGGAGTGAATATAAAACTGAGGACAGTCTTGAGGACCAGGCCCATGTTAAATAGTTCTACTCCCTGAATACAAACAGCTGAAGGTTTCTGAATAAGCCAAGACAAATAACTTTCTTCTGAATTTTTTTCTTTGGCAAAATCCAATTTTTAGCAATTTGTGTGATAAATGCCACTAAGGCAGCATGGAAATGGAATATATCTGAAACAGATATGTCACTTAAGACTATAGTTGCTACATTCTGTTTCTCTTTGTAACATGTACTTAGTTCATATCTAGTCCCAAGTACTGCTCAGTTTGTTCCAGTTTTTTTTTTATTTGTAGTATATAGGGACAATCAAGGTACTATGTTCTTTCCATAAAGTTTTTCCTTTCATAGCACAAGGCTGGAATGGAACTAATATGAGAGGGAAAGTGCTTCACCAATGCCAGAGAAAGAAAAGTATACGAAGTTAAAGCCTTTAAGTTAATGAACACAAAGTTTGAAGTTCAAAAATCAAATAACTTTGTCTGATTTTAGATATGTGGGACCAATTTTCAAAATTGTTCTTTTTCCTTGTAATGTAAAAAAAAAAATAAAAATAATAGAGGAAGCATGATCTCCACAGATGTCCTTTTAATGCCCTCTTTTGTTACCTTACTGTGATGGACCTCTTTTTCCTTGCTCTTTTTACTCCTACTGACAAGTAATCCTAGCCTGCTAATCCTGACCCTTAAACTCTGCTACATTATAATTAACTTTCAGTGTCTCATGACTCTGATTTTTATGTATTAAATGCATGCCTTGTTATCCACTCAGTACAGCATAAGACACCGCTTTGACAAAGAATGAAATCCAGCGCCTGGGAGAGAGCTTTATTCATCCATGAGACAAATAAACCCTATTTCCAGGACTTAAGTGACATTAAAGGCTTGTTGATACTGAGAAATCTAATCTGTCAAATGCTTAAAAAAATACTTTCCAACTAAATTCACAGACTTGCGCTAAATCTCCACTGATTTAGATTGTAAGGATTTTCCTCTGGTTTAACTTAATGGATTAGAAAAAAAAAAAATCACCTAAACCATTGTAATTTTGGGATATGAGTCAGCTGGCAGGTAGTCCTTGCATGATCCATTTGTAAGGTGATGGTTTTCAACAGAAAAATGATGAGCCTGTTTACGAAACAGAAGAATTTGAAATCAGTAAAGCTGCTTTCAAGAGCGAAGCTGAATGACTCACGGGATGAAAAAAAAAATCCTAAACTTGGAATCTAATTCATCATGTTTAACGCTGGAATTACTTAAAGATTCAAAATCAAAACTCCTCTGTCAAGCAGAGCAGAGAGGGCAGGATCTTACATTTCTTAAAGCATGCACTTCAAAACCAATATTTTTTCCAAATAAGTCAGTTTATTGTTATTTTCCCAGGTTTTGATGACAACAAACAAGATTTGGATACTTAATATCTTGTTTCTGTGAGAAGTAACAAGCTATCTTTAGAACAGCAGATGTCATTTCTTCAGATGAGAGAAGTGCACTTTAATTCACTTTTGCTAAACAGACTTTTGGCTTTATTGGCAGGTTGTCAGGAAAATTAAGTGAAAACGACATGTGTTGCCAAAGTACAAAAGACTTGGATTTAAAAACATCTCCACAAGAAATCTGTATTTCAAACCATCAATCTGGAAGTTTTTCCATGACTTTGGTTAAAGTGAAAAGGAGAGAACAGAGCCTAAAATTCAGAGGAGCGCTCACCTTGTTCACTGGTCAAATCATATTAAAATGTGACTCCATTTACTGCAAAATATTGATGTATCATGTCAAATGCACCCCTTCTAAAGGGCTTGAAAAGAAGAGGGACCTGTTGAAAAGCCTTGATCCAGCTGAAAAATTAGGCTTTCTCTGGCAGAGTCAGTGAGAATCCTGAGGGTTGGATGGGGAGAAGGGCAATTAAGTTTCTCACTTAATTTCAAGAAGGTCCAAAGGGAGTCAGGAAGCAAGGGGATGCTCCTGTGGCCCTGTAGGAGCAGCTAGCAGCCATCCAAGGACAGCAGAACCCTTTGGGACCAATTTGGGCTAAGCCTACATTCTTCAAAAACAGAGTTGTTGCTTTTTTGGGAAAAGCAAGAGCAACTCTGGTTGGTTGCTGCAGGCATGAAACAGAGTAAAAAAATAATTCCCTGGGCCAGTGGAAGATGGTGAAAGGCTGTCTAGCTCTGCAGGAGAGAGGTGTATAAAGGCAAAGTCCTTAATGCTGTGGGGTGCAGCTTGGAGCTGGAGACAGCCACCAGAGCAAGGAAAGAGCTGCTCGGATGGTCTGTCAGCAAGGTCATTAGTTCACGGATTCACCCTCTGCTTAGGCAAATTCAGGGCTTGAACTGAAGGGAAATTGCATCCTTACAAATCTTAATACAAAGCAATGGGTTGAGTAGCTGTACGACCAAAGGGATGGGAAGTTCTCCATTCTGTTGTCCCCCATAGCCAGTCTCCCTGCCCCATCTCATTGTTCTCCTTCAGGATCCTCCCTGTGACCACCTACCGTCGCTGAAAAAGGCCCAGTGGAAGGTAGTGAGTTGCCCGGGGTGCAAAAATTTTGGATATTTGAGGAGATCTTTCTGTCTCAAGCTAGTAAATTCTCCTGAGAAAGGAAAATGAAGTTAGTCTCATGCTTGTTTATACCTCTGTGACAGAGATCCCTTACAATAAATGCTTCAGACAGTTGTTTCTCTTCAAAAGAAAGATGAACACCCATGAGCTAGATTCTTCAATTTAAATTGAGCTCAGCTTAAAAGAACTGTGGCACTTGTAAGCATGATTAGTACTTAAATCTGCTGTCATTTAGCCAGCAAACAATGTACATAACATCCACTTAATTTTTGGCAAAAACAAAGTTCTGTGTTGTTGGTTTGTTTCGGTTTTCTTTTTAACTGTAATCTTATTTTAAATAGGAGTAGCATGTGTGGTGGTGATGTACAGGAAATGTCTTGGAAATTTTGAGAGCAAATACCAGCTCTGCTAAATTCCCCATTTTAGGAGTGACACAAGCAAAGGAGAATGTAGAATGAAAATTTTGTGTGTGACATAAAGCCTGTATCTCTGAATCTAAAAATAAAATGGGAGCCACTAAACAGTAAATGTGCTGTAGTGATAACGAGCAATTTTTTTCTGTTTGTATGAAATCACAAGAAGACTGGTATTACTTTTTATCTTTTGCCATTGCAAGCTTTTGCCAAAGTGCTGGAGGTGTAATATAATCCCCCGTAATTACATGTTTTGAGATAGAGCATTCCTTGACTGTTTATATGGATTAAAACTGACTTAGAATGCTAGAAGGCATTTCAGTTATAATGGTAAACTAATTAGCAATTAATACTGTGCTATGGTTTAAGAGTAATTTTTTTTTTTTATACTTTGCCACTAAAATAGAAATATTCAAGTAAGCTACAAATGATTTCACGGAGGTTTATCTCATTAATGTGATAAATTCTATGTTCTTTTACAAACAGAAGAAAAATGTCACAGAATAGCAATTAAAGAAAAACAAATAGTGTTGGGAGTAGCACTATGTGTAACCTCACTAATTTCATGGAAGTCATTACTTATTTTCAGACTTGCATTTATCTGTGGCAATAATTGAAAAAAGGGCAGGATCAGATCTTTATTCAAATTTTTATTGCCACTGTAAAGTTCGACATGCATAAATTGAACAGAAGTGTGTTTTACCTCTCTGTTAAGGTGTTGGAAACCTGGAATGGCTAGACAGACCATAAAACAATACTACATAGATTTATCCTTATATAGATCTATTCTGGCACTTTTTTTTTGTAATGATACTTAATGTGTTTAGTTTACATCAGCTGCCAAGTATTAGTACTTCTCTGAACTGTATCCAAACTGAATAGGTCTAAACTAAGATATAAGACTATTTTTTTTTCCATTTACCTCAGTAGGCTTTGGATCAGATCCCTGTTGAATCTTCAAAGTCAAATTGGAAATCTTGTGAAATCATATCTTCTTCCCTTGAGCTGATTCCAGCCCTAGAGCTGGTCTATGTAGACATTTCTGATAATGATGAACACAGTGAGCCTGGTGAGATTCTTTTGAATTTGTTAATGTATCCAAGTAAGCTGTTGTTGATTTCTGAAAACCTAGAGAATAAAATCTAATGCTGTGTTTTCACAGAGTGTTTTTTTTTTAGTTTCATTTATTTTATTTAATGGAGTTACCATTCTTTGCTGTTATACTCAAATGACAAAAAAATTCAGTTTTATGAGCATTGTATGGTAACTGTCTGACTCTCAGTGCTGATAGTCATTGTGCATCCAGTCTGTTTTATTAGTAAAGGTGATCCAACAGGCAGGAGGGAGGTAAGAGCTTTGAAATAAAACCTTTGGAAATACATGCTTTCCCCATGATCTGTTTCAGATATGACTTGGAAGATGGGCAGAAACGGATGAAAGAAATTTGTTTCCGAGCCCTGGCTATCAGCTTAAATGACAAGTGCCTGTTTGTAAAACAGTGTTGATTAAAGTGGTTAAGTGTTCAAATAGAAAACTTGCATAGAAAGTAATTTTTTTCATAAGTGCCCTCCTGCTTAATAAAATGGGTTCTTATCAGCGAACAATTCTGTTCTTGCAACAGTGGCTTGATGTTTTTTTAATATCTCAGCTGGAGTCCCTGCATGCCAGCCAACACTTCATAGATCCCAAGAAGACTTCCCCACAAGGGGAGTCCGTCTCTAAGCAGGTCCCAGAAACTCTGCTGAAAGCATCCAACATGAGAATTTGGGGTCTGGAGACTTCTGGAGGAAGCAAAAGGAAAGGAACGAGGTGGGAGAGTGCACAGGTGTTGTCTTCAGAGGTTTGTAGTTAAATGAACTTTGGCTTTCCAAGAAAAACACACAGCTGTTATTCCCAGCTAGTGTCATGCAAGAACTGCTCATATTTAAATCTTTTCCACATTTCATTGTAAGTTTGGAAATGGTTCAAATTTTATGAAGAAGGGGGAGAAGAACAACTGATGTACATGAATTTTTTTAGTTGGAAACTTGCCAGTTTGGGGTGTCCCCTCATAAACATGAAAAATGCACCTCTCTGAAGTAAAAGTAGTTCCCCCCCCATCCCTGCTTAGCAGAAAGGAAAACATGGAGAACATGAAACCACATCACCAAACAGCAAAGGATTAGCTCATAAATGTGTAACTTTCTCACTGTGCGGCATTCAACCCTTGAGAATTGTGTAGCAAGCTGCATTTTGCAAGAGGCTTCTGTGGGGTTTGCACAAATCCACGATGTCATGCTTCAGTCTGCCCCTTTCTCCCCCCATTCCCTTGGCATCAACCTCCAGCTCTGCAGGGCTGTAGCCACCTGCCCCTGCCACCCTACAGAGCCCAGGTCCATGGGAACTGCAGGGCCACTCATTGCTTGTGGTGGCAAACTCCTGGGGGGACAAGAGGTCTAATTGCCATGTTAATACATTGGTGGCTGTGGTGTCACTGCTGCAGTTTCAGAAGTGCTGTGGCCAGCTGCAGAGGAGCCCCAGTGTTGCTCCACAAGCTAAGGAGGTTCCTGCACACGAATTTCTCTCTGTCCCGAGCCTAGTGATCAGTGTTTGGGGCAGGAGCTGAATATAATTCAGAGGAAATACCGGTGAGCCTAGTTGCTCCAGTGGGCCATGTACTGGCTTGGAAGTTGCAAAGTGTGGCTTATTGTGTCCTTCAGCTTCTTGACTCCTGTGTGTGCTTGAATGAATTTTCATCTCAGGTTTTATCTGTCTTATTTTTTGTTTGAAAAGCCCAGATCTCACGAGTATTTTGGCATTGTTAGGCAGCTGTAAGTGTGTAAGGATGATGGAGCTCCCTAAGGCAAAGATCTTACTCACATCGTACTGAAGGCTGTCTACCTGGAGCAATGTAGAGCTGTGTAGATAAACTAAGCTTGTTCCCAAGGAGCCTGCTTGCAGGCCAGAAGCTGCTTCTCTGTGTAAGTGAATCGAGCTAGTACATACTCTTTCTCAGCATGGCTGGTTAAGCCAAGCAATGTGCCGAAAACATACCTATGCCTCTCCAATCTGCTTAAGCGCCTTTTGCAGCACCACACTGTGCCACACAGGCCTTCAAGTAGAACACCTTATCCAGTAAGTCCCTCATCTAGTCTAAGGGGTGGTTCTGTTGTACAAGTAATGAAAACATCTCAGTACAATACACTTGCAGTGAGACACTAGAAATTCTATCGTGGGACCGTAACAGGTAATAGCATACTTTCCATTCAGGTTCATGAATTTAATTAAGAACCACCAAAAATCAAATTGAATCAAACATGCATTTACCCTGCCTGTCAGTCTGAAACAGTGTAACATGGCTCCAATTTCTAACCTGGATTTAAACTTTTGTCCTCAATTAGGTTATTTAATTTTCTTCATTTAAACACTACAGGAAAATGAAAAGCAGGTGTTTCCTTTATTGAGCTCCTATTGTTATGCTTTCTTTTCTATTTTGAGTTATAGTCGCAGCATTTTAAATAACGAACCAGGACCTCATCTTTGTTTTCAACAAAGTCAAATATACACTAGAGGACTGGAATGAAGCTGGTTCTCCTAGTGTTTACTGTCATAGTAGAAAAAGCTCTTCCATAAACAGGGGAGGGAAAAGAAAGGCAGCTCCAAACCTTTATTTATCATCAGTGTGTCTTGGTGGTACTTGCAATTTCCTGTGGCTACTGTGACTAATAAAAAAATAAGTTCCTGGAATGAAGGAGCAGAAGCAGACCTCCAGCCCCAGAGCACAGCAATTGTATCCCAGATAAACATGAAGTCCTTTCACAAAGTTATGGAGGTCTCCTAGTAAACAGCACAAAACTATGCAAAATGTAAGGAAAGCTGTTGAATCACTTGGCTGAACAGTGATTTACTTCCCAGTTCAGTCAGGATGACAGACACCTATCTGCATTCTGCTTAAACGTTGCGTTAGTCTTTTATGAAGATTAGCAGTTAAGCACAAGGTGCAAGACCAAAAGCCTATGAATTTGAGACAATCAAAAAAACAGCCAATGTAAATAGTTTTGAAATCATTTAGAGTTTGAAATTACCATGTTTGTATAATAGTATATTCATCCTAATCAAAACTGTAGGTACCTTATAATTAAAGAAAAAAGTGGATGGATTCTGTGCATGCATTTGAAACACAAGAGCTCAAGGCTTGTCTGAGGGATCCTTAACAAAGCACTAAAGAGTCCCAATACTGGGATCAGTATAGAGTGTCCTATTACCAAGTGAGGAAAGAGTTTCTGGAATAGCCTTTTTTGATTGTTCCAGAAGAAGAGCAAGCATTCATGCTCTAGGAAGTGTGTTCTGAGAATTCCTGCAGGCTGAGTTCTTAGTCATGCCAAACATTTGGTTAATAATGACTTTTTAGGCTGATTTTCCACTAGCAATGGACAAATGTAATAGAGGTCAGTGGTTTCATTCATTTTAGTAAAGGATGTTTATCAAAACCTTACCCAAAATTCTGCGCGATAGAAATCTTCTGAGATTAGATACTTGGAAAACTTGCTTAAACTGCAGGAAATTGGGTGTGATCATTTCATTATGAACCAATTTGATTGCTGGCTATCTCTTTGTTATTCAAGCCAGAAGGTTTACCAAATGTTGCAGTAGATGCTGATCTCAGTTCCATGATATAACTCACTTTGCTGATTTCAGCTGAAGCACAGCAAAACTGGGACCATCACTTTGTGAGAGGACTTACTGGGTTGTTCAACTAACACCATTGCAGAGATCTTTAGGGACAGGGAGTAGCACTTGTAAGAGATTAAATTCTACTTGCCTTGCTAACATTACAGTCCTGGTATTAAAATGACAGTTTTCTCAGCCTGCTGTGGTTTGAAACACTAGCTTTAACTTCGGAGCAGTTGACCTTGATCAGGAAAGACAATAAGCAGTGGCACCATGGAAAGGTCCCAGAATACAATTCTCTTTAAAAGAAACAAAACAAAATCTGATCCACTGTAATCTTAGAAGGTATTTAATCTAGCAGGAGAGATGATGGCTTCAATAGCAGTGCTTAAAAACTTCTACTCATATGCCAGTCCTAATGATTTTCAAGTACAAATAAGAACTCAAAACATTAAATTCCAAAATAACTTTCTTCCCTCCCCCCCTACTCCTGAAATGCCTTGCCTTTTAAGAAATGACCTTCACCTATAGATAAATGCTGAATGTGGTTGGGCCATGAGGCTTCCATTCTTCCAGACTAGGTTCATATATGCACACATTTTTAGCACAGCACATGCACGAATAAGCAAGCACCAGGAAGGCTGTGCAAATGCCATGGTTCTATTCCATTCCTTTCTAAAGCACATTCTACATTCGTGAAAGCTGCTGGGCTGGTGAACAAGAAAGGCAGTACAGTTCTGTAGCCTTATATTCTGCTTTATAAGGGCAGTTTAAACATTTTTTCCCCCATCTTAGTCTCATGAATATGGGTGAATGAAAAGGGGAAACTCTTCTACAGCTGATAGTCTCATTCTTATGCCTGTGCCATCATTAGCACACAGTGCCAGCATGTGGGTAATATTATCTGGGGGAAGGGGAAATGGTCTTGCTTGCTTGTTCCCTCTGTTTGCGTGTGCACAGACAAGCCAGCACACTGAGGCTCTTATTTAGCAAAGCTTCCTAAGTGTGTGCTCCAGCCTGCCCATGCTGGAGAGGCTGTTAAAGAACGTGCTTAACTGTAATCAGATGTTCAAATTCAAAAGGATTTAAACATCTGTTTCTCATTAAGTGCATGCTTAAGAGCTTTGCTGAATCAGGTCCTTAGCCATTAGGAAATAAACAGAGACCACCAACTTATTTTACATATACTCTTGAAGAGTGTTCAGATAGATAGTAATGACTTTCAGTCAGTACTGACCGAAGTTGGCTTTGAACCGCTGACCTAGAGGTGAAAGGCTTGTATCCTATTACCAATCCCTGGGGCAAACCAGTCTTACTTGTTTTCAAATATTAATGAATTAAGTCAAAATGTAGCCCCATTGATTGCCTTTTCCCTGTACTTTTCCTGTGTCAGCATCAGTAACTGATGCTGCTGTAGAAAATCTTTGGGAATCAGTGCTGCCCACATTTCTCTGGTTTAAATCACTTGCATTGTAAGCAGAGTCTTAATAACTGAAATAGTTGGTTAGCTTCTAAAAATATTTAGAAATGGATCTTTCCATGAATGTTGATAGTAACTGTTCATCAAGGAAAACATACTTATGTGTAGGGACTAATGAATTATTTAGGTATCTATTCTTCTAGCAACATGCAAACATAATTCTCACTGACACTAATAGGAGATTCATATGCATGCCAGGAACAGGGAAAATCCTTGGAGAGTATTTAGAGAACATTCCTTGAAGGATTGGAAGGAGGTGGGTGGCAGGAAGGAAAATCATCGATGCAAACATGAATTTGTCATTTTTCCACAATGATATGTATATTTTTATTAACTAACCATTGATTAACCATTAACTAACAAAGATTTTAAATTCTATTTACATGTCTAAAAGCAGAGCTTAGATGAAGGCCACACACAGATCTCGAGTTGAAAGTGGAGGCACACTAATATTATTGACAAAAAGCATATACCTCCAGTAAGCACTTTTTTGAAAACTTTGGTTTTAGTATTGGGTATTTGACTTTTGAGAACCTTTATTTCCTACAAAAGGAGGCTAACTGTGCCTCAAGTATTATCTGAAATCTGTGGGGGGTGTTTCTTTATCATTGGATATAGGATGTGCATTTGATCCAATGATTCAAACGTTGATTAGCTTTAGTCAGATATTGTGAAGGCTCATTTCCGTTAGAATTTGCTCACTTGCTGGGTCACATGCACAGTACTGTCCCATCTACGTAGGACCTATGTGTCCTGGAACATGTCAACAGGCCAGGGACATCTGGAACCTAGACCGCAGCATGACTGCAAATGCAGGTTTACAAATGCAGAAAAGATTCAAGTGCTAATGGCAAGAGATGCAGATAACTTAATTTTTTTTGAGCTATCCCAATGTCTCAGAGAGTCATCTCTCCAGTAGTGTGGTATCAGAGGAAATTCAGCCCAGTTTGGTAGAAGAAGTGGCTGTCAAAAATCATAGTAGTATCAAAATGACATACTCCATTGCCTACCTCTGCTGCTTCTCCTCCCTAGAGCTATCCTGCCCTATACCGCTCACTCAAGGAGGCCTCAGGCCATATCAGATGTGGGTCCAAAATCCCCCAAATTTAGCTTCACTGCTGTGCTCTGTTCCTAAAATTATTTGGCAGCAGAGAAGAGCTGTGCTCTAAATAAGGTTTCCTGGGGCTTTTCCCTGAGGCTGTGTTCTGCCATGGCCTGAGCAAGGACTGAGAAGCAGGGGGTCAAAAGCCCTGTTTTAGCTGAGGCTTTTGGGGTCCATGTTTGCTGCCTTTTCTGCATTTTGAAACTGAAGTCTTCTGCCCTGCTGTATATTTCTGGTGCTTGGTATTTCTGAACCGTTCATGTTAGTTGCATTGTAGGCAAGTTAATTCAGTTTACAGGAGGAACTGTGATGCCATTACTAAATGCTTCTGTCAAACAGCAGCAAGTAATCTGCAACCCTGAGAAAGTTGTTATGGCTGTTTTCCCTGCTGCACACCTGGCAGGAGGGCAACATGCCGGGAGTCATCACCCTGAACTTCTCCTGGGTTTCCTGGCTCTGCAAGGAGTCTGTCCCTTGCTGATCTTAGGGGGTTGTGTGTGACATGATGAGGCGCACAACTTCCAGACAGAAAAAACAACTTTAAGTGGCTAGTGTTTCTTTACTGTAAACACTTTCCATCAGTTCTGGAAAACCACAAAATGATGATAATGCAAAGTTACTGGGAAGCAAAACCCATTAGAAATTGTGTCCTGACACAAAAAAAAAGTCACACGAAACCAATGACACTTCTTAGGAGAAACAAAATGTAAAAAGAACAAGGGAAATTTCCAGTGAAATATAAATTTGATTACTAAAACATTTAAAATCAAATTAAAGATTGAATCAGCAATTCACAAAAGGCTACCTTGAAAATTTATTATCTTATCTTGACAGCATGTCATTTGTGGTGGGGAAAAATCACCAAACCTAGAGCAGAAGATAAGGACTCACCTATAGGCATGCAAATATTTCTAGAAATTCAAGCTTTTTAGCCTGTAGAGACTGAAGTTTACTTTAGCCTAAGTCATTCTCCAAAAACATTAAAAAGGTTGATAAATTCCTCTACCAGCTATTTTATCATATTTTATATACTACTGAAGATATTTACTGCTTTCTCCAATGTTAGATTTTTCAGGTTGACTTAAAAGAACATGAAAGAAATGTCATCGCTTTAAAAATGATCTTTTTAATGAAGACTGAAAAACCTTTTTATGAGTTGTTAGTTTGGTTGTGCTGGATCACTAGATTCAGTTCTGGTTTGTGACTTACTTTACTTTAACTAACATGTGTTTTCACTAAATTTCAGAGAAAAATGAGCAAGCCCATGTGAGGGGAAAAAAATCACAAATCAAGGATAGTAAAACTGGTTTTGAATCTTTTTATGGAAAACAAACATTTCATTGAGAAAGGTGGTGTATTTGTTGAAATGTTGTAGGTTTTAGTTAAAAAAAAAAAAAAGTCTCCTTTTCTCCATTCCCCCTTCCCAAACCGATTTGTTTTCATTTTTGACACACCAAGAAAATACTTCTCATTTCCAAAGCTAAACATAAGTTTATGTGGTCCTTTGTATAACCAGGTGTTTATTCACATGCATTGTCTGCTACTGGTTTCAGTCTTTATGGTACTTTGCTCTATATAAAAGAAATATTGCAGAGTAACTGAATTGGAGATGCAAAACATTTCAGCTTGCTGTACAGTTATGCTCTGCTCTTCCCTGGAACTGATGGCTCCAAAAGAGAGGCAATGCAGGAGGAAATGCTGAGATTTCTAAGGGTCTGAGGGAGCATTTAAACTGTATTGGAATGTTTGGTGGCTCTAAAACTCCTTCTTCGGGCAAAGGTAAAACAGTGCCAAAACATTAGCCCAGTCTTTCACTTCATGAATAGAAGACATACATTTAGCTGTCAGTGGAGGTAAAAGGTGATAATCTGTAACCAAAATCGGTTGTTTTTTCAGGGTTTAGGGTTGCCATCAAGCTAGGTCAACTGGGCCAGCACCTACTTACATGCATAAATATTGGTGCCCTTTTTAACCAAGTGAAAAAACATATTACAAAGAAATCGGGAAGAGGGACAGGGCTACTTATTTTCGGTCAATCTCGATCAAAGATACCTGTGTATTTTTGCAAGCTTTCCTGTCAGAGATCTGCCTGATGCTGAGGGGATGCTCCACTGCCAGACCTTCTGCTCCCCAGATCTCATGCCCTCCTCTGCAAGGAGGCATTGGCACACTGGCAGCGTACTGGAGGCAGAAGGAAGGCAGCAGTCACCCAAGGCACCCACAAGGCTCAGCAAACCTGCGAGGGTGCAGCATCCTTTCCTGCTACGCCAGGCTGCTGCCAGGGGGGAGCAGCCGCAGATCCCACTGGCAGGGGCACGCTCCCCTCAGCAGTCGCTGAGTTTATTTCTTTGCAGAAAGAATCTGAATGTACATCACTGAATTTGGTCTGAGAGGGCTTTTTCAGGGTGAGGGATTTATTCAAACCTGCTTTCTAGCTGGGGTTTTCAATGGTTTGGTCTATGTTTCCTTAACAAAGATATATGCTGGGATTAAAGGATCTTGAGTTAACCTCCCCGGTTTATTTAAAATGCACTCTTTGTAAAATACACATCAGAAGTGTCATGAACTCTCTTTCACTCTGGGTGGCATGGAGGGTGTAGAAATGTTATAAACAAAGTAATACAAGGTAAATTGTAATCTGAGGCAACCTTTTTTCCCTATAGAAGGCAGTTGAACCAAAAATGCTTTCCTTAGCTGCAGAACTGTGCTAAGAAGGATAATGTCTTATTATCATTGCTTTATTGTTATGTTGCTTCAAATCACTATTTTAAACCCTTTTGGGAAAAAAGGTTGGACATAAATATACTTTATATACAGCTGAGGTTTGCTGATCATTGCTGTTTTCTTCAGTAAGAGGAAGTTGCAGGTGGCTCGCAGGTTGGCAAGTATGCTGTATTTAACACTGCTCAGTTTCTGTAGTTTGGCTTTTGGGGCGAGGGATTCACTAACATCTATTTACCTTATGGCAGTTCCCAAGATACTCCCTTAACCCAGCGGCTGGTTGTGCTTTCCTACACTTGTCAAATAACAGGTTTGGAACAAATTGCGTAGAATTACGAGTGACAGAAGTGCAATCCGTAATTATCTACCTAGCTATCAGAAGATAATGATAATTATGTTTTTATTTTAAATCATACAGCGGAGATGGCTACATTTCTTATAGTTCTAGTGTTGCTATGACCGTAATAACACTTTAGGCTTTTAGTTCAGAAATGTGGTTTAAACTTTTTTTTGTTTTTTTCTTTTCCCCTCCGGAGAAAATTATAGCCTAAGTAGCAGGAGGCAAGTAAACACCTTACTTTACACATTGGCATTTGGATTACAACAGAACACAGAGCAACGATTGCATTCTGGAAAGTATATATGCATAGTTGAATCAAAGTCTGTGTAAGACAGAGGAGGTTTCAAACTAAGGGACGGGGAATTAGTCCCACAACAATATCAGAATTTGTGTTTAAATATCCTGTGTAGTCTACACAATAAAAAGTACTTTTTGCCATGATTTCAAATGGCAGTGTTTGCATATTGAATACTCAGCAGTATTTTAGGGAAAGAATGGGTACAATATGGTAACTGCAGCTGTGAGAGGGAAGGATATGAGCTGTCAGTTGGCCCAGCTAGTCCTTATGGCAAAGATGTCAAACTGTGCTGTCTCTCGCCCTTTACACATGTCACTCTGTTTACTGTTGGTGTTTATTTGTTGCAATTTTAGTCAGAGCTTTGGGACCTTCATCCCACCTGCTTCTTTTCTCAGTGCATCAGATGCGCTGTTGCATCTGTGGCCGTGTAATTTGTTCCTGTCTGCTAAGTGCTGCTCTCCAGTCATGGGCACAGCTTACTGGCCAAGAAGTCATCGGTGAGAGCAGAAGCCATATGGAATTGAACCCATGTGTTTTTCTACTTCATAACAATATTTAGCTGAAACAGTCTCTGCAGCCTGATGTTAACATGGCCCTGGTACTGGGATATGCTGGGATGGCTGCGAGGGTGGAATTGTCAGTATACGGAATATTTTTGTACCCCCACTGAATGGCTGACAAAGTCATTCCAACTGCAGAGAAAAAGTGAAATGAGGAATGGAAATTACCTTATATTTGAAGGACTGAGGGGAATGATCCTGTGGGTAGGGGGAGCCCCAGCTCAAAGTATTGTACATGCTCTGCACACACAGGCACATACACACACGATGTACTTCGAAATTAATATTGAACAATGAAGTGTGTAAGATACTGCTAATAATGATGCTGTTTCAGGACTCCAACTGCATACTTGCACATGGGATTATCAAGACTTATTTTCTCCCATAAGGTCACCACCCCTGTTGTGAAATGATGTTTTGAACTGAGAGGCTGATGATTCTCTGCAGCCTCCTGGGTGACCATATTGTCACTCTGAGCTATATAATTTTTTATAATTTTTCCATCCATCTCACCTGTTCAAGGCCTGAATCTTTACTCTGTGTTATAAATCAGTTTTCTGTTTACTCTATAACTCCATTTTGGCAGGGATGTTACATAATGCCGTGTAAATTTTGTAACTCTATAAGGTCACATTTTAATAAGTAAATGCATTCACTCCTTTGCCATCTGTGGGTGATGAACACCTGCATTAGGAGAGCACTGAATTCTTTCAAGATATTCTTAAATAGACTTATGAATAGAAGTATCTCCTACATCTCAAGACATGCGAAAACAATAGTCCCACAGAGTCAAAGGCACTGTATTATGAAATTTAAACGTGTTTTATTTACATGGGTCTTAGGATAAATCCTTTCTTTCTTTCAGTTGTGAAATCCCTCTTTCAATCCTTCAAATAACCCGTCTGAAAAAAATCATTCCAGCAGAGCCATTACAATTAATTCTATTATGTAAACCAGTAGTTTCAGATTTTCATTAAACTGACAAATGGTTTCTCAGAGTCATTTTCTAAATTACAAAATACATCTTGTCTGTTTTAAAAGGCCTGTTATCACACACTATCCAGTAACATAGGACTATATTACTGGGGTGAAATTTAGTCCTCAGCCAGGAGTTTTAAGGAGCTATGTTAGGTGCTGATGTCCATCTGTAGGCATGTAAATAGAAAGCCTGGTTTTAAATTACTTAGGATCCAAGGGAGCTGATTGGTATACAAGATTTTTGGGAAAAAGTTTCCTTCTTTTATTATGAAAATATTAGTGTTTGGAACAAAAAAATTGTGGCACAAATTACTAGGTAACATTAATGACATTAGAAAATAGGGTTTGTGCCAGTCTTTTCTGGCAGTCTTAAGCACATCTTCCCCCTCCAGTGAAGCTCCTGATTTGCCTAGGCCAGCATTAAAGTAAACTCAGCACCATAGGTCTTAGTGGAACCTCCCAGAAGCAGCAGAGGTGACATTATATGGGCAAGCATTGGAATTTAGCTGAATGATCTCCTAAAGAAATCAATAATCAGATCATTTCAAAAGAACCATTCAACAAAACCTTGGATAAAATGACAGATTACTTACAACGTTGGTTTAAAGCATTTATGCTGGTAATTAAGAATAACAGACAAAGAGTATTAAGTAAAGGAGAGCAAACATCTAGCCAGTCATTAAAAGAATGGAATTTTTCTAATCCTCTTACAAAGATGCTGCTTTGGGTCAAAGTCCCTTTCTGCATAAAGCAGCCGCACCACATTTTTTAAGTCAATGAAGAGCTGAGAGCTGTAGCCCAGACCCTCGAAACTACTTTAAACAGACAACTCCCACTGAGAGACAAGCACTGAAATTCATCTGGGGACTTGGGCCCATGAGATGAATAAAGAGACTTTAGTTCACACTGTATTGCACAGCAAATAATTATGTAGCCAAATTATTTTGATATACCAGAAATTTACTAATGCTTTATTGTCTGGAAGTTTCCATATTTTGTGTCACACATGTTTTATCTCAGGGTTAAGAAATTCTGAGAAGTGCTTTTTATTAGGTTAAACTGACAGATTTTATTTCATACAGAGCCACATTTACAGACAACATCTGGTCTTTACATTTAGTCTCTTTTTTGTTCACCAGTGATTGTTTGTTCCTGGGAAAGAGGATATGTGATTGTTTCTATCTGTCTCACAAATAACTTTGCATCTATAAAGTAAAGTCAAATTTACTTTTTTATTTCTTAGGTACCTGTGAATCTTACTGAAGCCTCATGGTCAACTTGTGCTATTCTGATCATTAGTAAGTACTCTTAATTGCAGTTGTCTTCTTTTTGAGTCCTTTTGAACCCTTGTAGGATCTGTGAGGCACTAAGGTCCAGCAGAAGATCCTTCGATACTAATCTCAAATCTTATTCAATTAGGCCTCCTTGGAAGACATTGTTTAATGAGTTGGAAGGACCTCAAATTCTATTTCTAGCCTATCAAACCCAGTAACTACTCCCTAAGCTGCATAATTAACCTTCCCCTTGGCAACTTCTTCCACACTTGTCTTCGTGTCACCTTGTTTGAAGTCTCTGTCTGAAATGTCTTTATTGCCCTGATTATTGCTCAAGTCTAAAGGGAAAGTGACTTCTTCTATAAAGCCTATAAACCTGACTGTACCAGCCAGTATAGTGAAGTAACTGAGTAGATGGCACTGTACCTCTTTTCTCAGTATTTTTTCTGTTCTTGCTGTTGCAAATGTAGCATATATGAACAGCAAAGTCCAAATACTTCTGTCTAAGTTGTGTGCAACACACATGACTAGGTGGTGGTATGGTCCACTGTTCTGAGAAGCAATCCTGGGTAAGAGTCATAAGATGTTTAAGAATACACTGGCCAGTAGTGCTTCTCCTTTTTGTGTACAGGTAATTAAGCAAACATTTTCATTTCAGAGAAGGGACTTGGAAGTCTGGAGAGGGCAAAACTAATGTTGTCAAAACTGCTGTCTCATTATACCAGTGTTTTGGTACAGCCTTAGCCTGTGGTATTCAGACGTGATGTGGATTGCTCAAAATCATCTACACCACAAGAACAATTCAAATGTTCTTAGCCAAATAAACAGATGTAGGGGCAGATATAAGAAAATTATATTTAAGTTGTATGGGATTTTCATCTTCAGTGCATATATACAAACTGATGGCAGACCTTGCTGGATCCTTATCAAGAGACATGGAATCCAGCGAGTCCATGAAAATTGAAGTGAGGCTCAATTTACTGAAGTTAGTACAGTTATAATTGTAAAAATACACCCACTCCCTCATTTCATTAAATTTTTTTGTGGTAAAAAGCTGATGGGTCAGGTTTTTTTTCTCAGTGATTTTTTCCTCTCTAAAATTCACCCTATGGTGAATAAAGGAGTAAACAAGAGGCTGACCCTTTTAGTGTGAGGAATAGGAGAGGAAGCAGTGAGTCAGTTCTTTCTTATTTTACATACCACAATTACTTAGGACCTTTGTGAGCTAAATCCTGACCTGTAGCATATTACATCTCCACGAAAAGAGCAGGGAAAAGGAGTTTTTGTCCTGAATAAAGCTAGTTTGTACCACACAACAGCACTGTAGAGGGCTGTAGCTTTAAAAGCTAAACTGTTCTGACAGATGGACTATATTATACCTTATAGGTACATAATTTTTCTTTGTAAATGGCTTCCTTTTGACCCCAAGTTCAGCACAATAATGTATTAATGCCCCTGCACCCTCGGCCTATTTTCTGAATTAGTATTTGTATTAAAATAAAAGCTATTCCCAGTTATTTTATTTTTACCTTCTCTTCCTCCTCTTTCATTTACTCAGATACTAGCTAATGCAGTAATGACTCAGGTGATAACTTAGGACTAGGTTAGTGATGCTGTTTCCCACTCCACCTCAGTCTCTAGCCTCTGTAGACCAAGTTACAGTACATCATCAATTGCACAATGTAGCAGGATAGCAGATTTCAGGATGTGAATAATAATATGATTCAAGGTCTCTTGAACCCTCTGTAATTACTTCTATTAAAGATGACCTGGTTCTTAATTAGCAGGTCATTTGGAATTGGCACATACAGTTAGGTTACACTTCATATAAGATACTCTTCTGTAAGTCCCTTAAACATTTTTCTTCCTTTTGAAAAAAGAAATTTGTGGCTGTATTTAATCAGGTATTGGTTGGCAGTTAGTTCTGAGGAGGCTGTGAAAATAATTGTACTGCACAAAGCCCCACAGTCTTTGAAAAAGCAAAGTATATTTTCTCATGAGGTGATAACTTTGATGTCATAATTATGATCATCTAACTAGAAGTGGACAGCAGGGAGAAGCCAGGCTCCAGCTGTGCCTGCAAGCTGGTGCTGATACATACCTACCAGCTGCCCAGGAATGAAGTTCTACAAACACTTTCTGTCACTGTTGCACAGACCTTGCTCCAAGGTCTTTCAGGTTCCTCAGGGACATGGCTACTGCTGTTGTTCAAAAAGATCCAAGTATTAATAAAGTGAGTGACCAAACTAATTGCCTAGAGCCCATAAAATGTTGCTGAATCCAGCAGTGTTTAGCAAATACTCAGCATTCTTAGGCATCTTCATCTTCTTGTCTCATGAGTTTAACTCTCTGAGATGTGAAGTTCATTTTAAATTTTTCCTCCTTTAAGAAGCTAA
This sequence comes from Athene noctua, assembly GCF_965140245.1. NCBI lineage: Eukaryota > Metazoa > Chordata > Aves > Strigiformes > Strigidae > Athene > Athene noctua. Next base: position 100,965,856 of record NC_134037.1, on the reverse strand, counting down.
TGAATTATAAGGCATAATCTGAGAGTGTTTTACCTTAAAATGTCTGTAATTCCCAATTAAAATGTTCTATTCAGGGTATGAAAAAAAAAAAATTCCACTCTCTGAACTGCCTACACTAAGCCCCATAGCACTTGGTGATCCTCTGGTAATGCCTCTCTATGAAAGGATCTGGAGTCTCAGGGGATTACTAGAGTGGTTTGAGACTCATCAGAAATGTCCCCCTAGTTCAAGCATAGTTTATACAGCACTAGCCTTTAAATGTGACACTATCTAGTTACACAGACGGTTGGGTGTTCTGGAAACCACAGAACAGACCTGCTCCTATCACCTGGCCCTGGCAAGCAGTGGGGAAAAGTCTTCACTTCGGTAATTTGGATCTCTGAACTCAGCCAGCGATTAGAAAACTAAATTTTGCCAAATGCTGGAGTTAAAATCACAAACTAATAGAAGCCAAGTTTCTGTGAAATAAGTAAACCTGCCAGAAAGATATGACTTGGAAAACTAGGCTGGAAGCACATGCTGTTCTTTGGTTCTGCTCTGGGGTTTCTTTGGGTTTTCTGGCCTTTCTTTAATTCTTTCTTTTTCCAGTGCAAACAATTCAGATTGTTTAGATCATGCATATATAATACATGTTAATATTATAGTCTTGTATATAAAAGGTTAGTGTGGTATTGTGGGAATATTTTTGCACAATTTTCATCATTGCCAGTATACATCAAAAAATCAGTTTCTTTTAGTTTGGAAGTAATAAGTCCAATGTGTATATGACATATTGGTCTTCCATCTAAACTCAGCATGTGCGTTTGGTTGCCATGTGTTAGAGAAGCTGCTTTGTGACTAGAGCCTCATGTAGGGCAATATCTTAAGTCTGAGAAGACTTCACAGCACAGTTCAGCAAGTCTTTACTTGTTTAGTCAAACTTAAGTTAGAATTGTAAAATGGTTTTGATTAGCTCCCGATGCTTTTAGATACTCTTGCGAATCAGTAGATGTGGTGTAAGTTTAGAAAAGGCTCAAGGAATCTTATCCATTTGCCAGTATATATATTTTGTCTTAATTTGGTCCCTGATTTCAGAGACACATTTCTAGGCCAATACTCAGAGTACTAACATTGTTCAAGCAGTCAACTCTATGGTTTTAGATCTCAAAGGTGTGATTAAATATCCTAAAAAATAACTTAACTAGACCTGCTATGATGCCAAGGCCAACAGCTTCATTTTGAATGTACAGGTACTTGTAGTTGGAAAGAAAACAAAGAAATTGTTTCAGATTTGCAATGCCTTTGTGCTCAGTCAGGTGTGAAAGAAATTGAAAAGAAAAAAAAAAAAAGAACTATGCAAACCCCTCTCCCCACAAAATTTCACACACTCATTGCCTCATGAATGTCACATGGGTCTCTGCTCCAGCATCACAACTTTGCTCACCCGTGGGTTGTTTGTTGCATTTTTCAGTTTGTTTCACTTTATATCGTTTCTGGCTGAGAGGCCACCGTTATAGGCTTGACCTGAATACTGGAGTTATGAAGAAGAAAAAAGTCACCCTGATGGAGAATAGATAGTGACAAAGACTTTATTCTCCTGTCCACACCATCAGCTGAGAGGGACCTGCTATCAGCAGTAACTGAGCCTTGAATCGCACATTTTCAATGCTGCAGGCGGGAGATGGTCTTGAGTTACAAAGCTAAGTCTCACATCAATTAAAGTCTGTGTGCACAGCAGCTGCATTCAGAAAGGTGGAAGAGATTTAATCTTCACCTTTCACCTTGGGTCAAAATACAAGGTTACCAAGACAGACTGTTATTAAAAATGTACTGTTTATGCCAACTTAATGTTAAAAGTTTGCTGTTATTACGAAAGCACTTTATTACTTTCTCCCTTTGTTAAGCAAACTTGCTGTTAAATAATCAAGGAAGTAATGAAACAGTTGAAAGGAACAAATAAATATTTATGCTGGGCTTCCAAAGTCTGTAGCAGTTTCAGTCTTTCTTCACGATAAAAATTAGGGAATTATTCTCTACTGCATCTTGCTGGTGAGGAGGTGAATTATTCTGGTTGAGTATAAAGAAGCTCCCAGGACTGAACATTGAAGGTGTACTTAGCTTGATTGGATATAAAGAGGGAGTAAGATTTTATTTTAGTACAAATAATCATTTAAGAAAGAAACCCTGTATGAAGCACTAACTTCCTACCTACAACTCAGAAATCGTAAGTCCAAATTCAGCTCACCGCTGAAGTCTTTGGGCATCTCCTATTGTTTTTCAGAGGAAGCTGAATAAAGCCCAAAGGGGAACATGTTGATCAGTGTTTCCAGGATGCATTAAAGATAAACAAGGTGTAATTGATCACATCGGTATCTCACTGCTGTTTAGATGTTGTCCATGTTTCGAATTTGAAGCGAAACATCTTCATATTCAAATAAGAAAATTCCTATAATCTTTGTGTCTCTTTGTGCATCTAAGTGAAGAAATTTCCCCAGAGAGATAAATATAGATATTTTCTGTGGCTTTATACAGCCTACTTTCCTAAGTTTTGTGGAGAAATATTTGAACGAATAGATACGCATTCTAAAGATGGAGTTAAAACCTGCGTTTCATACGGGTGAAGGTCTGCAGCTGCTAAAGTCAAAGAAACTTTGTCGCTGATTTGGAAGGGTATGAATGAACTGCCTGTGAACAAGGGAAAGTCTTACTATCATTAATTTATAGAAATTTTGTCATTCCACTTTTACATCAGTAACCTCAGGTAGAGTAAAGCTGTCAGAATAGAAAAAGCAAGCTGTGCTAGTAGCAACTCTTACTCTTTAAGTTTGGGATGACAACGCAGCCAAGAAAGCTGAATTTAGAGTAGGAATTTTCATCTAACATAGGAGTTAAAGATGCAATTTGGAGTGTCTGTACTGGGTTCAGCAGCACTTACACTGCGATTGTGTCCTTTCAAAAAAGTGGTTCTGACTATGCATTAGTCCTCTGTACAGAGAGTGTATACTTCATTACATGTGCATTGAGTTATAACTGAATATGACTTCTTAATATATTCCAGATATGTTAAGCAACAACTGAAGAAGTATGTGAAGCATGTTCTAGTTTTTGTTTTAAAACACATGTATTTTATTTATAATGTGGAAACTGTACAGTCATCACAATAGTTACTCTCTGACATTTAGCTTGTTTATTAAAAAACAATACCTTTATTAAAATTGCAACAGTATTTTCAATTCATTTGCTATTTAAACAATTATCTTAGACTACTTAGACATTGAATAATACAAAGTGATACTGATCATCACTTGCACATTAAAAAATATTCTGCTCCCTGTTTCCAGGTCTGGAATAAGTCACAGAGGGCTTAGATCCCTTGTATCATATGATGACTTTCATTCAAATAAATAGAAATCTTCTTGCATGTATGGTGTCTAAATGAAGTTTAAAAAAAAATGAACTGAATGTAACTGTTAAATCACCTACCATGTAAAAACCTTAAAGGTTTTAAAGCCCTGAATATATCTTTTACTAATCAAAAGTCACTATGTAGTCCTTGTGGCTGATGTCAATTCTCAGTGTCAGGTAGATGGAACAAGCTTTCTCAATCCTGTGTTGACACAATGACAGGGAACCAAAACTTCCCTCTTGGTCTATGCAGTGCTGTTGCATTCAGCTTACAAAGCAGAAGGAGAAACTCAGTCTTGAAGACACAGCAGTCCCAATTTTGCAGAGACCTGAAGGCTGCCTGTCCTCCCAGCTTTGGCGCAGCGGCGCAGCTCTTCCCTACACCTCTCTCCGTATGTTTCCTCTTGGTTTCGCACAGGTACCAGGATTGCTTGCACGCAACCCTGTATAGGGCTGTTGCCCAAGTCACCTGAAATAATATCGGCAGTGCAGAATATAAACACATCACTGTGTACCACCTTATTAAACACAAATGTGGCTCTTCTGGGGGCCTTGTTATCTAAGATGTGCCTCACCTTCGTTTGCTCGGGTACCAGTGTCTGACAGAGATCTCTCTTGTACTGCATTAGTGCAGTGGTGGCAAAACCAGGCACAGCCTCAGGTAGGGGCTCTCTGTAGGGGCTGCGCAGATAGAGAGGGCAGAGGTTTTCCTCCAGTCCTGACCTCCTCAGGAGTTAAGGTCAGAAGGCCAGATTTTTTTTGTTTGCGCATGAAGTATGTTAAGTGCTAGACTTTGGAAGTCCTTAGCTAAGCTGATAATGCTTTGAAAAATTTACCACCTGAATTTATAAAGCTGAAAAGCTTTATAAAATTTGAAAATATAACCATTGCTACCTGTAATCAGTCTAGGAAGCCAAGGGTATTGCATACCAAAATGTCAGAACTAGTGGCAGAAATGCATTTAGCTGATGCATTTCTGGGTTTGAGTGGGATTTCCTTGGTGTTACTTTAATTTTAAGTGTCTCATCATCTGTGGTTAATATCTGTTTTGCTTCTGGTAAGGGACTTGATAAAAACTGGAGTAGTCTGACTGAATTTTTCCATCATTACAACTTTTATACAAATTTTCTGATTTTGATTAGGCTTCTGTTAGAACTTTTCTGTTCCAGGACAGAATTTCTGCCAAAAATAGAGAGGCTGACAGAGATTTTGGTAGTCTTTTATTTAACAGTGTTCCCTGAGTTGAGGGGTATTTAGTCCAAAGCAGACAGATGAGAGCTCTGAGCACCAGGATTTTAACTGGAACTGCATGGGTCTCTCCTGAATTTTTGTTTTTTGCATAAAACTTCAGAAAGCCTTATTTTTCATCCCAACAGGGAACAGGAAAATATTTTGCTTGAAAGCTGAAAAAGTTTTATGGTACAGAAACATCATTTCATATCTGTATGTAATACAGAATTGAGTTTGTCAGTGCAGTCTGAATTTTGTCTTTGATCTCTAAAAGAGAAAGGCAGCCCATGAAAATACTGCTGAACTAAAAGATCATAAACAGGCTTAAAATACCACATTCTGATAGAAGGTAAAATATTCTGATGGAGTGTATCCCACTAAATCCAGGGCCTAGAGAGTTTATCGGGGAGACTTATAGTGAAGTAAACAGACAATTTCAAAGCTCTGAAATTTGATTTTACTTTTTATCTAACCATTATCTGAATTTCTTTGCTGGATTTCTATTCTCATTATCTGATCTTTGGCATTTTGTTTTCCCAGAAGTATGGCAGAACAAATAATTTCTTGGCAAAGAACGTACACATCCAGTGGATTTCTCTGGAGATATCTTTTAATTTGATGAACACCTCAGATGTATCTTAGTCAATTCTTGCTTAGTAATAGATTGGCAGAGAGACAAGTAATGCTCTGCCTCTGCCGAAGCCCTGGAGAAACCTGTGCCAACCCTATTCCTTGCCACACCTGCAAGGCGGCTTTGAGGGCTCTCATCTTTTATAAAATCAATGTGAGCTTAGTTGCCTGGCTGCACCCTGCATGCAGGGCCCTGGAGCAGAAGATTGCTGTAGGACTGTAAAAGCTGGTGTAATCGGGGCATTTTCAGTACATGTTGACAAATTCTGGTAAGCCTAAATGCCTCCCTCTGCTGATCCTTAATGAACCCTATAGGAAGAGAGGTACCAGTACGGCAAATAAATTCTATGTATCTTAGCATGGATCTATTGCCATGAGAATGTAAGAAAAGTATGGCATAATTATCAAAAAAAAACGTAAGAGCACACACTGAATGTCTTACTGGCTCAGCAAGGAGCGATGTGGCTCTGAGTGACCTGAGATGGCTTAGTCGTTATCTGCCTTTTACTCTGATTTTATTAATGGAAAACTTGTTTTCCTCTCTGTGCACTACAAATAACCAGTCACCTAAAACGTTAAATAATGAAATTCAAATGTACTGAGTTAATCACTGGAAAAGTGCTTCATCTGAAAACTCCATGGGGGATCACATTTCAGAACACAAATGTCCTTGTACAGTATGCATTTCCTCTTTGGTTCACAGGTTTGCTCCTGCAGAGATTTAGAGTAATATTGAATTACTGCCTGAAGCCATGCCTGACTATCTTTTTCATTAATTACCTTCCATGGCTTTGGGACAGATTAACTGATAAATGTATGAATCCCTAGCGTAGTAACCTTTACTGTGTACTTAGAATAACTGATAGGCATGTAATCTCAGAATCTGCGAGAAACTTTTTTCTTTCTTCCAGTAGATTACTACTGTGCTCTTGCTATCTGAGTTGCCTATCCAGTTGCTGTATTGCCTTTGCTAAAAGATGCTCTAAAGCAACAGCTAGGACGTCTACAACAGTCCAAAAGGAAGAGTGGTATAGTTTTTCAGAATATATATGTTTCTTCTTTTCATATGTTAGTATGTAACTACATAATGCCCTGTCTTACCTTTACTGGGCAACAGATGCTTCAGAGTAGTCTAAGAAATGCAAATAAGGCAACCATTTTTCTGGTTTTTTGGTTGGTTGGTTGTTTTTTTTTTCTTTGGGGGAGGGTGTGTTCCTTTTTTTTTTTTTTTCCTTTAGCAAAATGGCTCAGAAACTGGTAATTCTGGAAGTGTATTCACACCCTCTTAAAAAAAAAAAAAAAAAAAAAAAAAAAAAAGCCTAGTTTCTGTTGCAGCTGGGTTTTATGTTTCTCTAACCTGCCCTTCAGCAAACTATCTGTTGCAAGTTATTTGACCACTCTACCTCCTTCTCCTCTGTGCAAACATTACTCATATTTTTCGAATTTTTAAATCCAGTGAGAAGTACTTCAGATACTTATTCTGCATATGGAGAGCTATTATCTTTTTTGCTTTGTTTCTTGTGGATATTCTTACTGCATAATCTAGCTAGTGATCTAGTTAGACAATATTACTGAACAGCAACCTTGCTAGGCTTGCTTGAAACTTCCCACATGTAATTCCAAAAGCTTTGCTTTAGGTCATCATTGTAAGTCAAAAGAACCACTTGATCACAACCAGAAGAAATTGAATAAAGTCAGGTATCAGTGTTATAAAACATATATACAGAGTGAACTGAACTAACGTTCTTGCATACTTGTTTTTAAGGCCTTTACATTGATGCATGCAATCAATTATTAATAGTATTTGATAGGATCATCTATTTTCCAGGAAATTATCTCAGATGGACAAATCTTTTCACTAATGCCATTATAGCAAGTCTATTTTCATTCACGGGATTTGATCTGAATTGGTTATCTATCCCTTTATGTTTCCCTGATAACCTGTTTCCATACCCACAGCATCTTTACCATAGAGCTGCTCTCACATGTGCAGGACCTTTTTTACAATTACTTTTGGCACGTGTAATCAAAAGGATGGTTTGGAAGAGCAAGAAAGAATGTGAAAGGCAGTTCAGGTAATGAAAGTGAAGAAAGAGGGAATTGCAGAACATTTTATTCCTCTGGTAAAGCAGTGCTTGAATGAGTCACAGTATTGCATACAAATAGGTAATTATGCAAATATAGGCATGGAGCAGAAGATCTCAGGGCAAAATTAATGGATGGGACTAAAAGAAGTTGGGCTTCAAGGATGGAATTTTTGAATACATTTGCTATTGATCTATTAAAAATAGCTTTTGGGTTCCCAGCCATGACAGATTTGATCTAAATCTAAGCTTTGCCTCAATTTTTCTCCACTTTTCCCACATAATCCTATGTCTCTTTCTGTTATTCCCGTATAGATTAAATAAAGTTTTTATAAGGTTGACTGAAAAAGAGGAGGGGTACTACTCAGTTAAAAACATTAAATATCCGGTCTTAATAATGTGGACGGAAAAGTATACTGGAAGAACAGGGAAAGCCAATTACACTTTCAAAGCTTTAAATATGAAAGAGAACTATGGGGAGGGTGGAGCAATCAGAGTCTTTTTGATTTGTTAATCTCCTTTGATACGGAATTTCCTTCAGTGGAAGATATTCAGAAAATTACAAACAAGGCTATGTAAGCCCAAAAAATATGAGAGTAGCATTGCTAGTCTGTCTATAGTTCCTTAGGGTGAAGAGAGTTTGCGTGCCCAAACAAGCAAGTCAGTTTTATAGCAACCTCTATCATCCTGAGCCTGAGCACTCCTATTGCTAAGCATCCATATAATTTATGCCTATAGGACTGCAATTCCTCAGGGTAATTTTTCTTCCATCTGTTCAGCTTGAATGGAGAACATTTGTTGAACAGTGTTTGGAGGGATGTTGGCAGTAAAATGCATGCCCACCCTGACGTTAGGCTAGTTAACTGGTCTTTCTAGGCACAAAGCTGACATTGTTAGATGGCACAGAGCTTGAACAAGTACAAATATGAGAGACCACATTTTCTTTTCTTATAAACTTGAGTATTCTTTCCTATTGTTCTTCTAAAAAGAGTTAAGATAACTAACTAAATACCCACTTAGAATAATTAGAAGTAGTTGAAGTCCACCTGTCAATTGTATGAAGTTAGATTAAGTCCAGTCTTTGCAGTCTGATACTTTTTCAGATTCAAGAAGCCAGAGCCATGTAAACATTGAAAGTAATTATGTCTCCTTCTCCTCCTTTTCTTCCCTTTTTTTTTTTTTTTTCTCCCCTTTTCTTTCTAATGCTATTTGTTACAGAAAAGAGTCAACTTGAGTTTCAGAGAGTCTGCCAAAAAGCCTCTGGCATTCCCTGGGGGATTGAATTTTACATTCTTCAGCAAACAATGTCTGTCTCCAGAAAGCAAGAGGAAAAACAGTATTTTTCTTTTTAATCTAATATCAATGTCTAAGCCTAACGGAGCTCTGATTTTTTTTTTTTATTTTTCAAGGCTGAGGAACATCTTGTGTTGATGTTAGTATGTGCCTTTTTAAGCTTCATTTGTTATCTTTAAGCAGCTGCTAAAGAGTAAACAAGATCTTTTTCTTTTCTGTGTTAAAAAAAGGCTCTTAACTTATCCAAAAGCTCCACTGCTATTGTGCTTATTGGGCTATGCTAACAGCAGCGAAAGAACGTTATTGAATACAGCAAATGTTTGGTTTATTTCAAAGCCTTTCTAAACTGTAAATCATCTGCATTTCTTTGCAGCATTCTCTTTTTCCTTGCTAGTAGAAAATTAAACGAAGACAGTTAGCCAGGAGATGGTAACTTAAGAAGTTATCTGTGATTTTTTTTTTTCAAGTATAATGAAGGAATTTCATATTTCTGACAGTGACTTTACATATAAAACTCATGTATGATCTAGAATTTTGAAAGTGATGTTGGGTGAGCATCTTAAAGGAGGTCTGATTTCTCAAAAAGCAGGAAGTACAAAACATTGTTCCTTTCAAGGTAAGTCAAGCCTTTTGGGGTTATTTATGTACAGAAGATATATATATTTCCCTCCCCATGTGTTATCCCAGCTCTATATTTCCCTGTCAGATCACAAAGACTTTCCAAAGATAAAAATTGAGTGATTTGGCATACAGACAGGAGCAGAAATGTGTGTATTTGTGTTTAGAGAGGGAGTGCAACAGGTGATTTTCAGAACTGAAACTGTTTACCATCTCCATTGATGTATACTCCATCTTCACCAAAATCATTGCTACCAGATAAGATTAGATTGCTAAAACCACTCCTTGAAGTTACAGGGTATATAAATCTTGTAATCCTCTTCAGACTCTCATAGGAAAACTTCACAACTAAGAAAACAATCTTGTTGCCAAATTATTCGTTACAGCTTTCCAGATTTTTTTTTATTTACTTTGTTTCATTTTACTTTTCTAACTTGAATTATGCTTGATATACAATTGAAAAGTAAAGATATTTGCTTAAAAAACCACGACACACACCCAAGTAAATGCACAAAATTGTACTTTAGGACTGAACTACAACTTACGCATCTCCTTTAGTTAGCAGCGTGTAAAGTGTGACTCAGGAGTCTTCTGGCAATTTAAGGCCAAGAAGTGGCTTGCTCAGCCTGGCATTATTTAAAACTGCCAAAGGACCGCACAGAGCTATGTGCAAGGATTTTCTGCCCTATCTGTTCGGCAGAGGTTTTTGGAACAGAAGGCGCTTCTGGTTGTCTCCTCTCTTCCAAGAGATTTGTTCAGAAAATTATTCTGTTTTGTTCTGTACCGGTTTTTATTCCACACGCCCCTCTGTGCTGTCTGACTATTTTCTGTAGGACGTTAGGTGCTGGTGTTCTCCGCTGCAGCTCTATCCCGTCCATGCGCATGTGGGTATCTGTTTTGGAATCAAGGGGTGTTCACATACTTGCTTTATATTTATGTTGGAGAATAAAAGGGTTATGTGCCTTATGCTGGAGCTAAAGGCAGTTTGCTTATGAAGCAAACTCCCTGGAGAAGCTTTGTTTCCTGCAGGTTACTAGAAGGTGATGGGGAAAAACATTACACCAGTTGCAAACCTCTTGGGGTCTCCCAGCTCTTGAAGAGGAGTGTGTGTGTGTGTATATGTATGTGTCTGGGGGGTAGGAAAGAATAAAACCTACTGGCAGGGTTTACTGCAGGAGCAAGAGGAAAGAAACCACTGTAGGGCTCAAATGAGCCTCCTGAATAGAGGTGTGATTTGTCACAGGATCTGCCCTTTGCTACTGAACTAACTTTTCTTTCTTTTGGTCATCTGAGATGTTTTCTGTGCTTAAACCTTCCTGGGTCCCTTCAAGTACCCTGCTGGAAACCCTGTGAGTTGAACTTGCTATATTTTTACTCAGTAGAACTTATTTAGTATGCATTAGGAGGGCAAAACAATATGTCCTAATGCAGTACTAGCTATTTTAAATATCAGAAATATAAGTGGACTTTTAAAATTTTAGCATGAATGTGTTGCATCATCAGGGATAAATTGTGCTGGGTGATGTTTTCTTTTTTTCCTAAAGTGATGCTTGTTTTTTTTTTCAGATAGCAAGACCTAGCCAAATGGAGATTGCTTGCTACTCAGAAGTGTAACAAATAGTACAGTTCTGTAATATTGCCTGTGTTGCAAACTGTTTACTGAGATGGATCATAATATATAACTATTGAGATGGATCACACTAAGCTAAATATCAAAACTACTAGCTCTGTAGATGTTTAAAAGGCCAATAACCACTGATTTTGTTCTACTCAGCCCATTTGCCATTTTAGAAATAGTTATGGGGAGCAGATGCCAAGCTATTCTGCACACAGCTGAGGACTCTGGTTTGGTCCTGCATGCCCTGGCTGAATCTTTACCACCTGCATTAGAGTCTCCTCAGATTTTATAACCTCAAGACAGTGCTGCAGAAACCAAGCAAGCTGAGTGATTGAACATGTAATTTTCTCCCCTCTGAGCCTCCGTGATTTCCTTTCACAGTAGAGGGCACTGTGCAGTTGGAGTTTGTCCTCTCAAGAAACTAAACTGCTGGTTTCTCGTAGGCGTAGAGATTCCAGGGCACTCTTCAAACTTACAATTTTAGCTCCACTCGACGCTCATGCCTAATTAAGGTAGTTATATTTTAGTTCAGCGCTTGCTTTGGTTTCTAATGGATCTTTTTCGACTCTTTGTCTCTGCTGCTGTGCATTGTTAAAGAGCTGAACTGTTTCATCACAGATATGACTATATTTTAGTGGTCAGCCAGTAGATTGCTGTACCGAGTATTTAGTTAAATGCTTTGTGGATCTTTCTGTATAAAAAGAGCTCCATTGAGACTAAGAGGATATTATTATTCATAATGTGGTGACTAGTTTCACACATGGCTGAAGCAAAATAAATCATCACTGTTTTTAACAAAACAGTGAGTAGACCTCTTGTTGACCACAGCATATTTGTGGTCAGCAAAGAAAGAGTCTTTTATAGCTATTAATATGCTGCCAAGGTGCTTTAGCTGAGATTTTTGCCCTAAGGGAGGTGGGCTTCCACTACCACATATTCGTGTTTCTCTGCTAAGCATGTTTCCAGAGCCCTACCCTTACAGAGTGATTTGATACAAAAATCCAGTACTGAAAAGAGAAGCTCCTTACTGAAAGAATTGATACAGATGAATATTGTCCAGATGTTGAACCTGATAAGAAAATGAACAATGCTCTTGATTGTTCAAGCAGTAATTTTCAGTTCTGGGAAGTCGTATACAAACTAACTGATATGTCAGCATTTCTGTTGTGCACACAAGCATAAAGCCTGAAGGATTGAAGTACGTCTGAGTGATACCAAGCATTACACTGATCCTCTAGTTGTTTATGTTTCCAGTTCTGTACAGTTAAACTTGAGTTCAAACAGCGTTTTGTAATTGGTCTGTTTATTACACAGTCAAGGGAATGTCATTGTTTGGGGATGCTGTCATCTTCTGATTTAGCACCTGTACAATGGTACCTGACTTCCCGAGAATGATTTGGGGCAAAACACAGACACTTCTTACGCTGAGAGTCCTGCTGAACAGACACTGATGGAGCCAGTGCTGGTTCTTCAGTGCTTTCTCCCATCACTCTGTAGAAGTTAATGTGAGCTGTTCAGACTGCATACGGCCATCTGCCTAACTGAAAGTCCCACCAGAAATTCTGAATGCTTTTCTAGTTAAAAAGCAGGAAGTTTGAACACATTGATATGCTGTCTAAAGGGTGCAAAAGAAATGTATTTTATAATAGGAACAGCAAGAAGAAAAGATCCAAAGTAATACATAAAGAAGAGTCATGGGTGGTATGAGAAGAAGGGAAGGAATATAAAATAGGAAAGCTGTTCTCTGTAGCATATCATTATGTAAACCAAAAGCAGAACCCTTATTTTAAAGGCTTACATTTGAACTTAAACATGTTTCTTGACATACTGTTTACAAAAGGCCCTATTCTGATCTCAACCCAGTGTAAAAAGAAACATGTCCACTGAACACAGTGAAAGCTCAGTGAATTTACGGGAGGGAAAACTTATGTGAAATAAGAAGGACAGTCATCGTATAAACTTATCTAAACCTTCTTGTAGCTCTTCAGATGAATTTTTAGAGCTGCATATCTGCAAACATGAAAAATGCAAATAGTTTATTAAAGACTTCTGGTGTATTTATAAATAGACTTAGATTATATTTGTAAGGCATAGAGTGCCCTCTCTGTGTTTACTTTGCTGTCCAGCTCAGTGTTTTCATGGGAAACAAATGGTTCCTGCCATCTCTAAACCACATTAAAAGCATCTACTGTCTGATGTTTTTAAAGATATTAAATTCTTCATGGCTGTTCATCTGACATATTCTGTATTCTGTCTATGCTATGCTCTGAGCTGGCCAGATACAATTCAGTTCAGAAATAACATGACTGAATCATCATCCCCACAAAGATGTATCCAGATTAGTGTACGTGATCTCCTTTTAGGACAATTGTAGTTTACAAAAAGGTTTCAAAGAGAAAATTTTCTGTCTAGGTAAATGCACATGTAGAAATACATTAAGTGCTTTAAAAAACTTCATGCTGCATCTGTGTCCTCTACAAGCGGTTATGTGCCTGGTGCCCAGCCATGGTATATAAGGTGGTTGATGATGCTGTTCTCTGATGACAGTTCTCTGGAGAAATAGAAACAGGGATTATCTGTTTAAAAAATGAAATTTGGCTGAAGGAATCAAATCAAACAGCTTTGATTTTCTGTCATCTGTGGCAAACATCCCCATTCAACAAATTGTAAAATAAAGCCTAGAAACTGTTTTTCTAAAGTTTCCTGGGATTCTGTCCATGCCTATATCTGTTGTAATGCCCACCATCTTATTAATCATCTTGGACCTTTTTCTTTTCAACATTAGTGATAAATACAAAGTGTTAAAAAGGTCTTGATGTTGTAGTGTTTAATAACACAGTTCCTGCTGAAGTAGTTTTGTAGGTTGCTATGGATCAGAAATTATAAATAGTAATAACAGGAGAGCAGATAACATTTTGATAATATTTTACTGTGGGGAAAATGACATCATCTTTGATGTTTCAATACCAACTTAATGTAAATGTTATTAACTTTGTGATTAAAAAATGAGAACATTTCGTGGCTTATAGTTTTTGTGTATAATTAGACCCAAACACCAGTTTGTGGCTTTATCTATCATGCTGCTTTCTCCTTGATTCTATATTAAAATGGAAGTTTTCTGAACTTTTGTAGAAGCTGCTGTACTTTTACTGAACAAGAAGGATGGTGTCTTAGGGAGAACCCTGAAGTTGTCTCCTGAGATTTGGATGGAGTTTCTATTGCAGGATCTCTGCTGTAGGACGAGCATTTTACACAGCTTTGTTCCTGGGTCGCTGCCTGCAAGATGAAGGTATTGCTTTTCAGTTTCATGAATGTTCTCTAGGTAAAAGACGTTTGTAATGGCTAAGTATTAAGGTTCTGTAATGGTCCAATGAATTTAGTAGGATTTCACTTCTCTTGCCTGCTTCTCAATGTTAAAATTTTAGAAATATGCATTAGTTCTTTCAGGGGAAAACAGTACAGAAAGTCTCTGAGTTGTTATGACAGTTATGAAACTTGCTCACCATAACTGAAAGTATCGTACAAGGGCCACTTAACTGAGCTGGGAAACTTTTGAAGTTTGCAAAACTCACTCCCATGTGCAAACAGTTTAATTCTCCCTCGGAGAACAGGGCTTTCTGCAGCAGTAATGCTGAACATCATCTTCCTCCTCCTCTCCTGCAGAGGCAGAGCATGCCATGTTGCTACTACTTTCTGCTTTAAGAAGTGAAAAGAAGTGTTGGCCACCAAGGCAATCTCATTTTATCAATAAAAGCAGGGTGAGAGGCCATGTTAGGATATTAACAAACCTGACCTTTCTGTTCATAGGTGCCAGGCTGCTCAAGCTAGACACAGATATTTTAGCTGGTATTTTTGTCTAGGCCAAGCTGTTCCTGAGAAGTAAAGCTTGTTTATGAAACCTCCACTAAAAGCAGGTGTTGCAGACATCCCATTAGTAACCTTTGACTTACCTTCCCCTTTGAAACTTTTCATCCCAAAGGACTGACATTTCAAAGCCCCCTCTTTTTTTGTGTCCCTCTAAGTTTGCATATTGTAAACATTTTTCTTCTCTGCTCTGATGGAACAGAGCCAAAAATCTGCACAATGGGGGAACTAGATGTTAATGAGCAGAGATTGTGGGAAAATGTGTACGGGGCTGCCCTGCCTGACCTGCATGATAATGCTACATTTAGCACATTCTTTTCCATTAGTGTAGCAGGCCTTGAAATGGTAGCAAACAACACATATTGTGAAGGTTTGTTTTAAAGAAAACTGCTTTCCTAGGAGAGTAGAAATAAAAAATTATTTATTGTGTATGGTTGGCAGATGGACAGCTAGCTGGCCCTGGAAATATTTATGCACAAACGCTCGTGTGAAATTATATATTCTTCTTCATGTTTTCAGTAAAATTGCTTTACATGAAAGTTTGAATTATGTAAAACACAAGTATTGCATACAGTCTCATACTGAATCAAGGAAGTTTGCAATTGCTCTATGGCATTTAGGGACTGATGAGAAGAAAAATGGCTATTAAGCCTGCTAGGACCAAAAAAATATTCTAGCAATCTGGCGTCTTCTAAATAGATTTTTTTTTTTTTACTCTAGCTGTGCTCACAACCCCTTTTTAATGTGTTTATGTCAGTGTAGTTTTGTTTGTACAAAATGCTCCTGAAAAATTAATTCTGGCTCCTCCTAGCCAAGTTTCATTTAATCATAAAACAAAATTTATGTCTCGACCATATGAAAATCATTAGGGGCAAAAGGACTCTGAGAACATAAACAACACCATGTGACTTAGACACCCAATTGCACAGCTTGAACCTATCAAGTGGTGAACATATTAAAATACTAAAGAGAACACTTACAGTCAGCATTTGGTGTGCAATGAGTAGGGAGAAATTTGTTTGCACAAAACTTCTGACTAACAAAGAGGAGTACTGAAGGAATTAATAACAAAAGACTGACTGTAGATAATTTCTGAGCAGAGAAAGGTATTAAATCCATTAAACAAGCTATTTCTTGCAAACTTTTTATCCAACTATTGTTTTAATTATACTTTTATGTGTCCAACTTTGCTCTTTCAGTTAAGGAAAGAGTAATTCATGTAGTAAAAATTGCATACAAATGTGAACTGTTTACAAATGACATTCCAGATCGTCATCGGGAAATGCTTATTTCTTCACAGTCAAAGATTCCTAAAGAGCTTTTCTATGGGGAAAGAGGCTTCCACTCATTACCTTAAAAACAACACTGTTATCTCCACTGTGGAGTGGATATGGGCTCTGAGCCATATTTTGCAAAGGACAAAGCAAATTCTTTAGCAGAACATCTGCTAGATAAGAGCAGCATTCCTTAGAATAGGTTTTCTGATGAAAGAGATGCCAAAGCCTTGATTCCAAAAGTACTTATATGCTAAAACAACTACTGTCTGTGCTAGTTCTGTTACGTGCTTTCAGGAACAATTTCAAACCCCAGCTAACACTGAAAATAATGGAGGTGGTTAACAGTATGCTGTGGTGGCTACACAAATCAATTTACATTTTACATAGTGAAAGAAAAGAATGCAGAAGTATTAATCCCATTTTCAGGAATCTTTAAAATGGCATGAGATTCATATATGACCAGCTGATAGGCAGTCTCTGCACCAATTATGAAATGGATTTATTTTCTCCACAAATAATGTCTTTGTGCCATGACCAGTCTGTGACTCCAGCCACTGTACCCTCAGAACTGCTCAGAACAGCTAAAGGGGGTGATAGTTGTTCTGCAGGTCCTGAAGTCTGTGCAGTAAGGGAGATGATTATGGACATTTGCTCACGCTGCCTGTCACACCACCAGGAAGGCCTTGCAGCAATGCACCGTTACTCTGTCATGCAAAAACAAACCATGGTATTGAGAAGGGAAACACTGCAAAGTGGACTGAGTACAAATTTATCATGTGGTCACAGAAGTCCCTTGCTAATAGCTCTGTTGGAGAGACCTTCCAGGACTGGAAGGCTCTGGCTAAGGATGAACCCTGGCTTCAGTAGAGTACATGGATGGTCTTGCTGTTCATTCTGGGGAAACCGTAATGATCCAGGTGGGTATCTGTTACCAAGCTGGGTAGTTTCCGTTCCCATTTTTCACTCTCTGCCTTCCACATCTGTTGCTTACAGCTCCAGGTTTCTGATGTCCCCTACTGCTTGCTGTGGTGACTACAGAACATCTCTGAATTGTCAAATATTTCTGCATAATGATTTGAACCAAACTTTGATACGTGTTTATGGCAAGCACCAACTTGGTAACCATGTCTAAGGAAGCACTGTGCTCTTTCATGGTTAAACTTTGGCTCATCTGCATTTCTCGTGGAGCTGTACATACCTCAAGTGCCTTCTGTTTGTTTGTCTTCCTCTTCATTGCACTTGAGAGATGTTGTGGTCTGTGTTTTGGGAACTGCCCTAAGTGAAAGATTTGGGGAGTTGCACTGTAGCTGGAAACGGGAAAGCAAGAACACAGGGTCTGTAGTGAAAGAAGAGGGATCAGGAGAGTTGCTTATTCTTTTCATCCTCCTTCACTCGCTGTTGGGTGCTGACTACTCTGTGGGTTTGATTTTAGTTTCTCAGCTGAAATTCTACAATTTGTAGACCTTTACATCACAGTTTATATATGATGATTGTGTCCCCACAAACAATGAGTGTGCCCAGCCCACCTCCTTGCTGAGGATTTATATTCTAGCAATTTTCTTCAGCTTCACTTTCAAAGCCCTACAGAAAGTATTTTTATAATTGCTTTTTCTTCATAAATTGGTTCCTTTACCTTCACTGTCTGAAATCCTCATATTCTGTGTGTGAATGCCATAAGAGATTGCCTCCAGTTTGGCCAATGCTCTTTACATTTGGCTTCTTCCAGTCAGTGCTAACTTCTTGAGCAATTACCATCAATCAGATTAAATATTTTAGGGGGATCATATCACATCTCAGACCTGGGTCTTTCCTCGACTGATTTTGTTGTGTGATAGAAGGTATTCATCCCACCGTGCTTTCCCACAAGCATTTGAATACTCATAATATTCAAACCTGGAAGAGTTAAGAAAGTTTTCAGCAACAGTGCCCCACCCACATCCATGCTCTTCTAAAGAGGTTAAAGGGAGAGTTACATTAAATGTATTTCAAGTTATTCGTGCTAAAACTTTCAGGACAACTTTAGTGTGTGAGGCGTATTCAGAAAAAGCATCCCTATTAAGAAAAGCATTTGAGCACAAGATAAAACACGATTCTGGATAGGAATTGACAAGCATGTGTTTAGCTGCTTTTCAATATAGGTCTTGACAGAGTTGATCTCACATCGTCTTTTTATTTCTTATTCTGCTGATAACAAGTGTCATCTTAACATTTGCAATAGATGCTTCACAAATATTTCTGTGATCCCTTGCTGATATATTGCCACCTCTAGATTTTTTAATATAATTCCCGTTTTACAAATTATGAGCTGAGTTACAGAGAATAACTTTCCCACTCTTACCAAAGAAAAATTGGGTTTGTGGAGTCCAGTCATCCTTATTTTCCTTATCACAGGATCTTCTTAAAAATGGAGGAGCTAATTTATTTTGAGACAGTGATGTTTCACAGAATGAATGCAGCTCTGCTCTCATGCTAAGAAATTTAAGCTTTTAAAAACCCACTTGCTGCCAAAAGACTCTTCTCTTTCAAGACTTTTCGCTACGGGTGACACTCTGTTTAAAGTCTTGTCCAGCTGTGCTTTATAAATACCTCTTAACTGATAAATGAATTATTTCCTTAAGATCTCCATATTGCCCTGCACAGTTTTACAGTAGACTTATTAGTTTGCCAAACTGGTTGTATTGTGTTTTTATATTTGGTAGTTATGCCCTGTATATTTTTAACTTTCTGGCATGATTTTGACCCAATTTGGTGAATTATTGTCAATCATCGTTACAAGATATAGGAAACAATACTAGAAAATAAGATCTTGCCATTTTTAATCTAACAAACCAGCTCTGTTGCTGATCTTGTCTGGCTGTCTAACAGATGGGCTAGTGTCCCATGAGAAGACAGCCACTTCCTTGCATAATAAACATAGAAGGAGAAGTTGTCTGCAAACCATTAGTGTATTGTAAAGTTAGATGCAATGTCTTGATATTGTCAGACTGGGTTCCTCAAGCACATTTCTTTGACATTCTGTCATAAGTCAGATACAAGACAGCGTTAAATCAAAATTAAAACTTTAAAAGGCTGCCAGCTGTTTAACTGTTCCCAACAAAAGAACACCAGTCAAAATATCCTCCATTTTCTAAATATTGATAATCAGCTAATAGACAATAAAGGATTGAGTAAGTTATTTGATGGAGACAAGATCATTCAGCCTACATGCCACATTCCCAGCATGCAGTGGAGATTCCTGTCTCCTTTTTCCATTTTACAAATAAGGACATTGGTTCTAACACTATTCTTGCTTGAAGTATAAGCTTGTTATTGTATAGTGGAAGCTTATGAAAGTCCTGACTGGTAATTACATTAGAATTGGGTTTTTTTGATGAGACATTTAAGGAAAATTGAAAGACCCACAGAAATCAAGGTGTTTTTCTTAAGAAGAGTATTTTCCCTTAAATCAAAAGGCAACACATATATACATAAGAGTCTGTGGCTGGTCAATTTTCACAAGAATGGTGACTGAAGTAAATGTAAGAGACAAGTGTTGTCATTTGCAGAGGAGAGAGTTTTTGTGGTGAAACAAATTTTCCACCTTTTAAAAAAAGCATTACTACGGTGTTCCAATATTAAACTAGAAGTTAGTTCTTTCTGGTTCTGCCAGAAAAAAAAAAAAAAAAAAAAATTACAGCACTCAAACTTTTTTTTTAACCAATTACTTATGGCAGTTTTGGCACAAAAAAAAAAAAAAAAAAAAGGAAAAAAAAAGATAATCAAATTCCAGATGTATAATGCTGTTTAAGCCTGTAGGACATGGAGCTGCTGAGCAATATGCTATACTTAGTTGCCCTGACAGGTCTTAAGACCTTCCCACTAAAATTCCATATTTAAGTTAGAGACAGAAATAAATGCAGTGATCTGAGAAAAAAAAAGAACACTCAGTCTGGATAGACTGAAATGATGATCCCTTTTTTATCCATCTTAAAACTAAGAAGGGCTTAAAGCTAGAATTAAAGCCTTTCACATATGTATTGCTAAAGACTTTTAAGGAACTACTGTAAACTGAAGGATTGACAAAATCCAAAGAAAAGTACAAGTAACACTGCAGACTTTTTATTTTACTTTTGTCATAGTTTTACAACTTGTATTTTTGTTTCTAGAACATGTTATAAATAGAGAAAACTTCAGGAGAAGATACACTGAAATTAGTTTGAGCCTCATGTCACTATTTTTATCTTCTCTGCCTTAGAGTGATGAAATGGGTCTAATTTGTCAAAATTATGTGGAAAATAAAAGAGGGATTTCTCAGAATGATCAGTCATGTCTGAGTTTTTATATCAGAATATGTGAATGAATATACAGTGTATTATATATGTCCTGAAATGTTTTGACTTTTTGGATTGGTAATTGTGTGTATGCAGTACTTTTTCCATCTGGTCTCTTCTTTCTTCACTGGAAAAATGTAAAGTTTTCTTAATTGCTAGATGGTAGAAAATACTACACATTTTCTAGTAGTATAAAGCCTGAAAATGCAACTTGACTTGTTCACTGCTTGTAACTCACGTTTTGTTTTACCCCATATGCCGCCTTCCTATTTCATTCTGAAGATGTAAGCAGCAAGTTACTAGATCATCATAAGCCAGATACAGTGTTTATGATGTTTATGTTAACTAGTGAATTCAAATGACCCAGAACTGCTATAGGAAACCTCTGTTTATCCTAGGTTCATGCTATAATTATCAGAAAGCTTATTTGAAAATATCCTCCAAATAATCTCCCATTTCTGTTGATTGCTCTCTATCTTGTCATTCTTAGGAAATGAAATGAATCCCACTTCTCTACAAAGGCTATGTAAAATGTACCAGTAATAATGCCACACTTATGAATAGCAATCTGTGTCATTAGGAACAAGTGTTTTACTTCACTGCTCATTCTTTATCATACAAAATCTAAGTATTTACAAAGGACCTTAGGACAGTTCTGTGGCGTATAAAACAGAGCAGGGGGCTTGAGGCAGGGTTTTGATGTTTTGAAGCAGCTTTCTAGTGTATTTGAAACAGTACAAAGAATAGTAACTTTTTCTTAATCCTGTCTTTGAATAAAACAGTGACATTTCAAAGGCTGCGACAGTTTTGAAAACATAATTAAGCTAAGCCCCTTTAACTTTGCATCATACTAATTCTGTGGGATCATATGTAACCAATGGTTAAAGCGAATAACTGGTTCAACATTTGTGCCTCTAGTTAGTAGGACCTTGGTTCATACTTTGAACCAAACCAACTCTGAGCATTCTTTTCCCTCACTCATCCCTGCTAGGAAGTTTTATGAAAAGCACAGGCAGCACAATGCATCAGCTCCTTTCAGTAGGGCTTTTTTGGTCCTGGAAAGAGTGAAAAGAACAAAAATATTCAGGCTCCTCTGTTCGTAATGAAGGTTGTGGCACTGCATTTTGTATCTGTTATTTTCTTCAGTAAGTTTGTATGCCTGATAGACTGGGAAAAATAGAGCTAGAATTCATAGATTTGTTCCAATTTGGCCATGAAACAACAGTTTAGTAAGACAAATAGCTTTGAAATAATATAATTGCAACATTTTTTGCATATCAATACGAAGAGTAATTCCTAGTACCAGAACATCTTTCAGTGCACCTCCTTGCAATGCTCAACAATACAGTTTGAGTCAGCCTTAAGAGCTGACAAATTACATTGCTTAAAAGTTTGTTCTGCATATTTGTTTCAATACTCAACTTTCTCCTTTTGTCCTTTGCTATTTGTAATCACTTATGTCAGAGGAAAATGATGACCTCCATCATGAAATCAGAAGAAAAACTGGCACTACTGATAATGCGATTACAATGTGGAATTAAAAGATCTGGCTAAAATGATTGAGGAGGAAAGCAAGGAAGATAAAATAAATCAAAATCAGTGAAGGAAACAGTTTTGCACAAATCTTTACAGTGCAGCCTAAGTCCATGAGAACTATGTGTATTCAATTTATATCAACAAATACAGTTGGGGCTCTGGTATCAGATACTGTGGTCCGACGTAATTGAATTACAGCAGAGATCTGCTCCATTTCTGGACTTCTGCGGCATCTGTCCTGGCATGTTGGGTAGCTGCAGTGACACTCAGTTCTGTAGCTGCTGATCGCACACCACTGCAGTGCGTGAAGTTTGAGAATCTGTTTGTCAGAAAACTCTTAGCAAAGGTGAGAGTTTGGGCTCACTGACTTAACTCCGTTGCTGTGGCAGACAACTGCATCACTGTGATCCTGTTTATAAATCTGATGTCCTTCCTCTAAAACCATGCAGCTTCTTGCCTTCACAGCCCTACTAGAAATCTGTACCAGAAGCATGCTGATATGACAGCTGCAAATTTTCTCCTAGATTTTGGCCACACTGATGGCTGTGCTGAACTCTTTGCTGCCAGTGCCACCTAGCACAGGTAAAATAATTGAGCAATTTTACTCAGCCTGCATTTTGCTAAATTAAGACACCAAGTTCCCTTAATTTTCTCTCGTAAGAGAGGCTACCCATTCCTCTTATCATATGAATGGTCCTTCTTTGTAGATTTTCCAGTCTTTTACCTTTCTTGAACGTCAGTGATGAGAATTTATATGCACAGCTTCAGGTGAATTAGTGCCAGGGCATGGTGCAATAGTTTCAGTAATTCCCTTTTCTACTTTGCCTGAAGCCTTGTGAGGTTACATTTGCCTTTTTAAGTGCCAGCTGTGATCACATAAAAGACCATGCTCATTTTCCTCCTGTTGCATAAATCATGGTCTCTGGACTTATAAGAGAAATTCTGTTTTTCCCTTGCTGAATACAGCATTGCAGTCTATGCAGCTGAATTCTGTTACTATCATTCCTGTGCAATACTCTTGTCTTCCTCAGCATGGACAGGGCTCCCTCGCTTCATGTGATCACTAACTTTCATTAGAGCACTTCTATCGATTGTTACCAAAGTCATTAATGAAACTATTAAATACATCCTTCTCCAGACTAATGTTTTTTTAGGTGCCCCTCTAATAACCTTCCAGTTCTTCAGCTGCTTTTTTGATAGGATCAGTTGTCATTTAGTTTGTTATACCTATTGAAATGCTGATATCTTATTCACCTTTTCCACATTAAACTAACTTATTCTTTTGGAAACATATCCAGTGATTTTCTGAAAGCCAGGAAATTTCCTTCTTCATGTGGTAGTGTGTAGCATCTAGTGTGTAGCATACCTTTGGCACACCTCAAGTGTGGGTTTTTTATTTACCTTTTATCTTGAATGGCCTTCACTTTAACCTTACCACTTCTTCCTAGATTCGTGTATGTTAAAGAGTAATGGCCCAGGATGGGACCTGCGATTGCTCTGATCACTCTTTTCCCATTCTGAAATACAGAGACTACATTTGCTATTCTCTTGTCATGTAGTACCAATACAGTGATATGAGATGTTCAGCTTTTTGGTATTTTTGTAATTCTTGTTTTTTGATTTGAGTGCATTTCGCTCTGAGCTTTTATTTCATTCTTGCACTAGCATTCATATTACTTACCTTTTTTATGTGCTATTGTTCAACAACATTAGAAAATTAACTGCTCTAAACAGCAATAACAAGATCTTTGTGAGTAATTTCCCAAATATCATAATGAAAATCTATGCTTCATGAGGTTCTCAAGTTCTTTGTTAACTCTAGATAAAGGGGGGATTTTCATAGTCACACATAGGATTTAGACATCAAATCTCTCTCTTTCCTCTGCCTTTCACCTTTAGAAAGTCTTCCCATGAAAGTGTATATGACTTCTGAACTATTGTTTCTCAGGAGGTGCAGAGTAATATAAGGAGCAGATACCTCTGACTTTTTTTAACACCTGCCAGCTCTGTTGCACCTCTGGCCTTTTTCTTCAGGGCTTTAATAATTAGAGCTGTGTGAAGTTTCACACGTAGAATGGAACTGGATGATTCTAGCATCTAATCAGGTCAAAGGCTAAATTCCTCTGGTGTGCAACATGTTACCCTAGGCTGAAATATAGCCCTGTAAACTGGAATGGTTAGATCCTTAACTTTGGAATATTAACTTGCTAATTTATTTTTTGCAATAGATAGAGAATCACCACATCACACAACTGTCAATTTTATATCACTGCTGACATCTTCTGCCCACGCCTTGCAACCTGTATGGCAGGATGTGATTCTATGCTGTGTTGCAATACCTGTTTGCTTTTCTAATTGTAGAATGACATGGGGATGACACAAAGCACCACACAGCCTTGACCCAACAGGCTGATCCACTGCTGACATAAAGCAGTGTAGCTGTCTAATTGTGTGCTCTGTGGATCTGGCCCCACATGTGGCAATCACTGCAAGTGGTAACCACTAGTCTAAACTGGAATGTGTGAGCTGGCATGCTTGATTTAAGTTGTATAAACTGACTATGACCTTGCCTCTGCCATGAGAATTACAAGCTCTGATCATGCAAACTAGGGTTCTTAGAAGAATAAGAAAGTAAGGAAGCTTTGCAGATAAGTAAGCATATGGGTGCAAGTTTTAAACAACCTCTGTGTAAAATTTCACTTTGTGCCAGCCAAGTGCCTGAAAAGCTAGATGCCCGTTTGTTGTGCTTTCTAAAGTTGGTCTGCTGATACTATTTTGTTTGTGATGTATTTAAAGTACTGAAACCTTTCCTTAAGATTTATGTGTCCTTCCAAAGGGTACCCAGTGAATAGGCTAAATGCTTGGCATGCTTTCATCCTGGCTGCACAATCTGGCAAAGCCTATGGATAACTGGGTCCACAGTTGGAAAATGCAGCTCTCCCCCTTTTCCCAGATGAGATTCTTAACAGTACTCTTTAGTTTGGCAGTCGATCACTTTTATCAAAATGCAGTTGCCTTTGGCCAAGCCTTTGGGATTTCTGCGCAGCTTTTCTCAGCCACAAATCATTTCTTCATTCAGTATGTCACTTGACATCTTCCGTGTTATAAATTAGTTCAAGAGGGTGGACCCCCATTTCACCTCCTCACCAAGGGCTCAGTTCTCATGTTTTCTGAAGTTATTTATTTTTGCTTTAGGGGACAATGCAGTTTTACTCTCCTACTGTGCTATCAAGAGAACAAGTCCCTTTGAGCCAAACACCTGCTTTTCTTTAGAAAAAAATGATGGGGAAATGCCTTTTTAAAAGCTTCTATTTATCTACTTTCTTAATTTACAAAAAGTCCCTGATTACTCAGATCCCCAGAGATTTTGCAAAAAGGTATAAAAAAGAAAAGGAAAAGTAATGCCTTTCTCTTGCCACAACAGGAACAAATGTGCCCTCAAGATTACCAGACCCTTATTGTGTCCTGGAGTCAAAATCCAGAAGCAAGTGGTCTCCACTAGGAAAACACTAGGTCAGTCGGTGTCTGTGAGCACCAGCCTTGGGAGTCTTTGCTGGCCAACATTGCAAGTTGGAAGCCAAGTGAGACACAATGAGTATTACCTCACCTTACAGGCTCCAGTCTCTTCATCCTGAAACTTCCCCTCAGGTTGATCATAAAGATGGTTACATTTGTTAGGAAGTACCCAGGATATTCATGGAGGCTTTAATCTGTCATGATTTCACACTCCCTCTCACCCTTTTCTCTCCTCTGACAAATCTGGAGAAAGGAATCATAAAGCTTTATTCCTATTCTTAGCTATGATTTTTATTAGGGCTTGAGTGTTAAGCATCTAAATCTTATTAAAATTCTAATTCTCTTATTTTTGAGAGTCACATCCTCAATTCTTCTTTTTCCAAAGGTTTTAAGGTGGCAATTTGCAGACATAGCATGATTGTGCCGCATAATCTTGCCACGATTTCTGGGTACACCACATCCTTCTGTCCTTCTAACATGGGTGGTATCTTGCAGTGCCACAGGGAAGAGTTGGTACTTCTGGTACATCTGAGCCCTTACAATGCCAGAAATTTTAAGTAACAGATCACATTCTGTGGGCTAGCAGGTAAGGAGCACAAACATTCCAAGCCTACATGTAACAGACTTGACTACAATTAAATTTGTTGTGCCCTTCAATTACTCTTTTATTATATCAGTGCCCTAAGAAGTCAGTCACAGACTACAGCTGTATTGTACTGCACAAACACATAAGGGAAAAAAATAGTTCCTGCTACCAAATGGTTTAGCCTTGGGTCATCTCGCTTATAGTTTATGGTTTTGATCTAAAATGTGCAGAATGGTGTAGTCTAATTTGTTTCTAGTCTAACTTTCTAAGACCAGGATAAGATGCAGACATGACTATAACAGTGACCCCTATGTCTACAGCTGATCCTGAGCACTTCAAGTAAAAGTTTGTATCAGCCCCATTTTGGCCTTAGCAGATGGCCGCAGCACATTCCTCCGCTGCTGTCTTTACATGGCTTTCAGCATCTTCCTAAAACAGGTCCTCTCTTTCTTCTTTGTCCTCTGGGTTGCTGTGCATCCAGCTGTTGGCTGAAAAAGGGAAAGCAGTATCACCTTCGGATTGGATCTTTTCCCTCCAACTCAGTCCAGATTTGGGAAAGTATCTAGGAGTCATAGGAATAAGAAAATCTAATAAGAAATTGCCTTAACTAAAGGTAGTTCTGCTTGTGTGTTGGGGTTTGTTTGTTTGTTCTCCCCATGGCAATATGTAACTTCTAGTCAGAAGTGCCTAATCCCAGTATATTCAAGATTCAGATGCAGGTCTCAGGTCAGGGTGATGTGGAGCAAGGACTGAGGCTTGGTTCTTCCCATCATACATAAATATCCTAATCTGAAGATTACTGATGATGTATGGGGAAATTTTCATATTATTCTCTGTTAGGGATGCTATACTTTACGTATAAAACAATAACGTTTTATTGCATGAGCAGAAGAGATGGATTAGCTCTATATAGCTGTTCTGGAGGTTAGTGATGAGAACAGAACTGGGTTTTCAGAAAGCTGGGTTCAGATCGCCATCTTTCAAGAGGGGTGGGGACCCCTGCCTTTCAATGCCTTAAGCACTAAGCTTCCTCACTTCCAGCAGTCAGGTAGGGGCAGAGAATGAAACAAAAAAAAAACCCAACAAAAAAAAATTAATCTGAAATTCTTTACACATACATTGAAGAGCCAGAAAATACATTACAAATAATAGAATATTGGCACTGGAATGAAAAATTGTGGAAGAGGCAAATATTCATGACTCTACTCACTGTATATTTTTTAGCTCAGCAGAAATGTGTTTTCAACTTGATCTCAGATACCACACTATAGTATAGAGTATGTATACAGAAAATTTCACGTATGTAATGTGTCTCTTAACTACATACTTAGACACTATTTCATGGGCTGTAGAGCATACTTAGAAATATTTTCCATAACGGCAACTTTTGACATTTTGGGTGATTTAAAATGTGAACTACACAAGACACAATTGCACACATAAATGGAAAAGCAACTGCATAAGCAGAATATAATATTTATTATAAATTGTATGCAACTGTGCAGTCACAACAGTTCTTTTACATTTCTAGTAATCAAATGTATTTTCTCCCATTTACACTCCCATTGTTCTACTAGGACAGTTTCTTGTAGTTAACATATCCCTTTCATGCAAGCAAATAAACTAGGCTTTACAGAGAATGGCAAAATCACTTGTGTCTGCTGAAACTAGTTTAGCTGAGGAAATATTGTATATAAGAGAACAAAAGTCTGATGCTTTTTATTGTGAAGAAAAACGTACTTGACAAGTAACTCCATGGACTGTAGTGTGACTGTGAGTGGTAAGAAATCTGAATGTTTGATGAAATGTGAAAAAAAATAAATATACCTTTTCTTTTAATTTTCCTTTTTTACTACTTGAAAATGTTAATTGAAGCTTGACTAAAATTTTCTAGTGAGAGTGTGAGGGTAGTCCAGAGTCCAGGTCTCATAAATATTAGGGAAATCCTTTCTCTGTGCTTCTCTTGGCAGAAGGAAGCGTGTGCACTAGGAAGGGTTCTTGAGTTTTGAATCCATTTTTGTTGAGGAAACATTTTAATTTGCTCTCCTCTCACTGGATTTGGTAAGGACTTGCCTCAGAATGGCCCAGCACAGATTAATTTTCAAAAATTACTACATTCAGAAAAACAGTAATTCTCAAGAGCAAACACATAATCTCATACATGAAACACACCTTGGGTTTTATTCATTTCTCACTGACATAAGGTGTAATTTAGTTGTCTAAAATGGAGTAATTCGTGATTTACGCCAGAAACAGGCCCACAAAGGCTATTTTTAACACATACAACCAAATGACATTTAATTTTTTCACATTCACTCCCCAGTGTTGTTGTATACATCCTCAGTGGCATTATTAAGTGGAGCTTTTCAAACAGATGAAGTATGTTACTTACTGTGGCTAAATTGTAATGAAAGAAGAGATGGCTGTTTGCCAGTGAATGGTGTGTAGCTTGTAGAAGCATGTAATTACATAAATCACAAACATATGCAGAAGATGTTTTCTCTTTACATTTAACTGGTGTTGCCTGGAGCTATAGCTGCTTGCAACTCTATTTAATTACCATAATTATTTTAAATGTGTATATCTGGGCAATCTTTGAGCTTTATGAGAATGTTATTCATACCTTATCAGTAAAAATCTAAAGGGTCCCATTCTTTCCCCAAAGGGAGTGCAGTAACCAGATTTCTCCAGATTTTAGGCATAGGGTGTCTGTAATGTTTACATCTTTATTTTGAATTACAGGTTTTTAAAAAACCCAAGCCTCTGAAACTAATCAGATCTTGAAATCTCAGTAGACACTATAATTTCCTGGTAGGAAATTAAGCATTGTACATTGTTTGTGGAAAGAAAGTACCTGGAGAGGTCCTGATTAGCTTCTTTTACATCTTAATTTGCTGACTGTGTAAATGTTGTTTGGCCAAACAGATTGACAAGTGTCTAGGAAAGGTATTGACTGTATTAAAATGGATACTTCCTATGGGAAATGTCAAAAAAGCCTGACAGACTAGCTGGGATTTTCCAGTTTGTTCTGTCGAGGGGTTAAATGTGTTAGAGTGGGGCATTATTTAAATTCTCTTTTGCACTAGTGTAAACGTGATTCACATAACTGATGTTAATAGACTTGCGGCAGAAATACCACAGGGATAATACAGACTTTTGGTTCTTCTCTCATTTATGTCCATTTTATATTGACTTCATGCCATTTGATATTGTTAGAGTTACTTGTGGCTCAAACCAATACAAATGAGAAGACATGAGTCCTAATATATAGGATGACTTGCCCATGTAGACACACCTCAGTTTGCCCTAATGTAAATTGGTGAGTATAGAGTTCCTCCAGTTGAATAAACTGAAAGTGGTAAGACCCTTGGGATTAAGAAATCTGATAGCTAAACAACCTTAAAAGACCAAGCAGTAGGAACCATAAGCAACTGTCACACGTAAATGATGAATACTTATGAGTACAGATACAGAATCCTTATGCACTGAAAAACCAAGAAAGGCAGTTCTTGTAAGAAAAGGGTAGTATAATTTATTAGTTCAACTCCACATTTATAAAAGCACATGTTTTTTGACAAATGAGCCCTTCCTATGTTACAAAAAAACCCCACCAAAACACCAGTTGGTCAAATGCCTGAATGCAAAGATAGTGAAACTGCAAAGATTTCTTGTTCCAGTAAAACAAAGAATGTTAATTATTAACAATTTTAGAAGTCCAGTTCTAGAAATAAAGTGAATATAAATAAATACCTAATGGAGAATCAGATTGAGCAAACACATTATTTTTACATTATTCATTATCAGGGAAATAGGATGATAGTTTGCACCTTGTCTTTTTTGTCAACGACTATAGTTAACCTTGCAAGTGATGCCCCTTAAAGGGCTCTTGTAAGTCACAAGATCATTTTTGTTTGGTTATTATGTGACATGCCAGCTGTAGATCATATGTGCAGTTTTGTGACATGGCTTAGTCTTTTATTCCACCACCCAAGAGGCAACATATACAAAGCATTATTGTCAGAGATCAGTTACTACGATCTCTTGTAAAAAAAAAAAAAAAAAAAAAAAGGCAAGCCTACAGATTGCCAGGGAACAATGCACTTTCTACATCAGAGACTGGTTTGTTTAATAACCACAAATTATTTCAGGTAATTTGGCACCAATTTAATTGCACCCACAAGAATGTCCTCAACAACAAAAAGTAACAAAAGAACCACCCCCACTACCAACCCCATCAGGATGAGCTGAAGGCAGAGTTTCCATTCATTAAATTATGATTAGCCTTGCTAATACCTTGTCTATCAAATCCCCATACCGTGCTGCAGTCATACCAAAGGGAAACATATATGTGATGTTTTGAAAAGGAAGCTGATGGAAAGTGATACATTTCCCATGCATTACAATGACAATAAAATCCTCCAGATGAAGGTGCACACTAAAATGTCATTAAAATGCATATTATGAACAGCTGAAATTAAAATCCAGCTAAGGCATCGTCAGTTGACATCTTTAAAATGAAGAGCATGAGGACAAACATAATATTCACTAACTGTGAGGAGGAATTAATCTAGATTTGTAGTTAGATTTTGTTCTGTTCTTTCTCATTTCACACATTTCCAAATCATTGTGTGATTGAAAGACTCTGATGGTTACATTAACCTACCATCTCCATAGTATCAGCATCTATAGAGAGGGTGATATATGCCCTGTCAGTAGGTTACAAAGCTCTTTGCTGAATAGCAGAAGAATGTGGGAATGGGAAATCCCCCTAGTTTTGCCTCTGGGAAGAATATATCTTGGTAATTTCAAATAGTGAAACCAAACACAGATGTTTGGAAGATTGGTTTTAAAAGCTGATATTGGACAGCTGATGTGAAATTCCATTAAATTCAAGCGTTTTGGGTTCTCTCCAGCATGATGGAGATACTTGCTTCTGGCCTCCCTGAAATGCATTTACCTGCAGCTGACTGCAGGTAGTACTACAGAAAGAATTGAGTTCTTCATAAAAAAGCCTTTGCATTTCTCCTCATGAAAGCCATGTTCACTTTTTTCACAGTGAGATTTTCCTCTTCCATGGAGCACAGAGGAGCCTACAGACCAAATTCTGATAGATAAACATAATAAAAGAATATCAAGAAAATTGAGTTTTCCTTAACATCTGGGCATCATTTTATCTGTATCTGATCGAGGATTCCTTAAGATAAAATTAAAATATCCAGTTCCGAGTCATGGGAGACCATGGTCTGTTTGATAGGTTTGTTGTTCTCAGACTACTTACTGTCCATGTCTCCAGCTTTCTTTTGAATGGCTATTTTGGCTCTGATTGTTACATGCTCCAAAAGGCATATCTCAATATGTATTTTGGTTATTTTTGAGTGTGCTGCAGGCAATTTGATCTATTTTTTTGAAACTATTCTTTATCATTCTATCTTTCCAGTCAGGTCTATCAGTGACTAGCTACATAAATACTGCTACAATGAAATTCTCAAATCTCTAAGTGATAAGAATTTTTTACTATGGACCAATTGGAAGAGATTCAGCCTGAATTTCATTTGTTTTTCAAATGATTTCTTTGTATAGTGACTGAAACTGTGTTACATGATTGGTGGGAGGGAGAGAGAGAAAAAAATAGGTTCTGCATGTTAATAATAATTAGATGACATCTGTGAGATGAAACATTACAGCATGAATTACCTAACTTCATTCGACTTTGAAGTCCACCAGATCATTACAAAGTTTGCAAAACATTTGATCATCTGTTAGGAATACATGGTAAATTCCCCATCCTAAATTTATACCCATACAATGAAGGACTGTAGTACTTGAGACCTGAAGTGAAAGGGGCTGGATGTGATTACAAATTGGACTGTAATGTGATCTGGGCTTTTCCAGTCAAGTTTTCCAGTGAAAGTTGAGGTTGGCTAACGATTTCTTTCCTGTGCACTGCCCTAAGGATCCGTTCTGTTTCTCCAGGGCAACTTGGCAAGAGACTTGCAGATATTTAAAACCCCTAATTAATGCCAGGTATTTCACTTTTATTTTTAAAACATGAAAAAAATAATTACTAAGCCAAAGAAAAAACAAATATTTTCCATTTGCCATTCATTACAGATGTCAGACAGCCATAAATATAGAAATGGTCGGCTGCAGGTGTAACCTAGTTCTGTTGTGTAATGCACACTCTGTTCCTATAACATTACTAAAAATGGTCTGTCTGGCTAATAAATAGCACTACCATTACATAGTAAAAGGTGAAAATTAATGTGAATGCTGCTGGTGAGTTAGCTATATTAACAAGCCAATCATGTAGTATTAGCAGTTATAATGGGGAACAACATAAACTTTTAAGAGCTTCTGCAAAAGCTTTCAGTCTTTTTAGTGTTGGGAATTTAGAATAAGGGCTGTCCATTAACTTTATTTCTTTAAATTTAGAAGCAAAAACATGCAGGAATTTTTAAAATAAAGTCACTGACATCTACATCTCAAAAAAAAAAAAAAAAATCTGGATCCAACCTGCGTGTATCACTATTATCTTAGATTCTCTGCTGGTAAAGCTCTGTTGCCTCCATCAAAGGTTCTGGCCCATGTATGATAACCTTTGATGGCTAACTGATAGAGAACTGATAACCCCTTACTGATAGAAAAACCTTTCCCACACCCAGAGCAAGAAGAGAGTGCAATCTAAAATGGCAGTGAGTAAAGGGAGACAATAAACAAACAAAAGACTAATTGATTTCTTCTACTTGGACACAGAGTTATGTACAATCAACAGCTCATCTGGCCCTGTGTCCTCTGGCATGGTACTTTGGGAAAAATTTAAGACCAGGCCACATAACCTATGTTTCCTTCTTGGAGATTCCTTCCAGATTGTGTCAGCAGTTGAGGAAGGTTCTGAAATAGATATTACTTGACCATTATAGGTAATAACCAGTAACAGATCTATCATCTCCAAATTGTTTCATCCTTCTCTGAATCCACTTTTGCCTCTAGAGCATCCAGTGTTAGTGAGTACCACAATTTATTTGAATGCTGTATGAAATGCAGCATGCTGGGAGTCAAGCCTTTGCTGGGATGGTTCTTAGGTCCCATTTGTGTGTCCTTGAAGAATTACCATTTTGTGGAGTCCTAGAATGGCTTCCTCTCTATCCTGCACATCTGGGGAGAAATCACATGAAGTCTGGCCCAAGATGATAACTAGGATGATGGGAGTCTGCCTGATTAGTAACATATTTTGTGAGTTGTTTATATTTGAGTCAAATGTACTAATTCCCCTTTCTGTCTTCCTACCATTCTTTTAATTTTATTCTTGGCTGCAGAAAAATCGCTAAAGCAAAATGTACCTTGAAAGATAGATTGTTATGCTTGGCAATGCTTTATTACATTGCTGTGCCTCAACACCATATTTGATCTGAACTTATTTCTAGGAGATAAGTAGATTAAAAGAAAATGAATTAGAAATATTTCTGTTTCATGTGTCAGTTGGTAACACACATCAGAGGGTAAAAATTAAAAGACAGATGTCTATTAACTAGAAAAGCAAGTCTGCTCTCAAATGTAGTGCTACGAGTTCCTGTGGAAAACTTCACAATGATATGACATTCCTAACCTGTCTAAACAAGAGCATATAGAAGAACTGATAGTCATTTTGTTCTGTCCTATGCTTCTGAAATTATTTCAGTGAAAATTCTCTATTTCCCAAAGTCTATGAATTTGTATTATAACTACATTTTTATTTTCGGTCTATCAAGTACTGCAATTAGATGCATATTGTGGTGAAAAGGGGAAGGACAAGGGAATTGAACTACTGCATATTTGTAAACTAATGTGAAATTCTGATTTCAGTCAAGTTAATGCCAAAGCAGGGAGTTCAGTGGGAGCTGAATAAACACTAAAGATGTTTTATCACTTGCACTTGTGAGCAACAAGTGAACAGGTAAGTTCAAAGATTTCTTGTCTCCAGTCTCTCTGCAGCTTTGAAACAACTTGGTTTGGCTGGGAATGCTGCTGCACAAGACCTACCAACTGTTTCCAAGTGTGGGGCCAGAAGACGTGGATGCAGGTCAAGAACAAGGATCCAACAGGTTAGTCCGTTGTCTTCCCCCCCGTGAGCATGTTCACATGGGGTTTGATTCTTGCAGGCTTTAAACAAGTGAAGGAGGTGGCAGGGGCATTTTTCATGCCAAGCACAGGCAACACAGCACCCGCTATGGAAGGCAATGTAATGCAGAGCAGAATTTGCTGTCTGTGGGTTTAACAGTTGGTTTGAGAAATGGCCGTGATTTTACAAGGCAGCTCTACTAAACCAGACAAAACTGCCCTTGGTGGTCTCTGCTTTGAGTAGCATTTTAAAGCTATTGAATTTCCATGGTTACTTTTAGCATGCTCCCCCAGTGAAACCCAGGTAAAATGCTGCAAGGAGGTATCACCCTGGAAAGAAAGGACGGGTACCACAAAGAGACAGACTTAGAAGTGTCCCAGAAAGGCAAGATCCTGTAGGAACTATGACTACTTGCATTATCTTCTCTGATGCCTGAGGTGAACTAGAAGTATTTCAAGAAAGCAGATTGCATGGAAATGGCTTGTCACTTTTGCAGTGCTAATGCTACCCTAAGTTAAAACATTTAATGATTTCCCATCCCTGCTCAAAACAGAAGGACTTGTGAAATGTTATTGAAGGGAACGACCCAGAGCCAAAATGGCTTGACACTGTGAAAGAGGGAGAAAACAAGCATATCAAAGATGCATTAGTGATTCCAGGCCTCCTCTTGTGTTCTGGAGTTTGTAGCAGTCACAGAAACAATTTACTGTTCTATTTAGGAAGGAAAAAATCTATAAATCATAGCTAAGTTATTTCATAATTTCTACGAAGTGTACTTAAGTTATCACTGTCCTAAACAAACTTCCATTCTAGATAACTGTATTCTACAAATGGTGCTTCCAAGTTCACTCTTCATTTATAACTGAAATGCCAGGAAACACCCCAGAGAAAACACCATTGTTCTATCTGTATGAATTATAAGATGGTGTTAGGATCTTTTAAGAAATAGCTGCTGACTGGCTTGAAAATAAAAGGTGAAAATAAACACAATTGTTGCTATGTTAGACAGATGGCTTTTGCAAAAACCTGTGTTAGACAATTTCTTCATGAATAGTGAGGCAACCTAGTATTTTTCATCCATGTGTCATCTCCACATTCGTCATCTTTCCACTAACTTTTGACTGTCTTTTTTTTTTTTTTTTTTTTTTTTTTTTCCCCCCAGAAGACCAGGAGTTTAACCTAGTTTGCCACAAAGAAAAAGGGAAAATGTGGAGAGTGAAATACAATTTTCTAAAACGCATTAGTGAGAACAGAAAGGGAAAACAGGAAAGTGGGAAAGAGACAGGGCCATTTAAAAAGTCAGAGAGAAAAAAAAGGAGTGAAAGGGAAAATTAAAGGAGAGCATGGTTTAAGAGCTGATGGGCAGGTAAAATAACATAGCAATAAAAAGATTATAAAGAAGGGTCAGAAAGGTAGTAGCAAAGAGATGGAAAAATAATCATAAGCAGAAGTGAAAGAGAAAATAAAGGGATATAAAACCAAATAAAAACAGGAGATGGAAGGAGATCTAAAGACAGGAAACAGGAAAATGTGGGAAAGAAATAAGAGATAGTGGTATTTAATTAACACATGTTGCTACCTTACATCAGAGGGAAGTAAACACGGGGCAGTCATCCCAGTTAGGGCTACAGGATGAAAATAGAGGGGCAATGTCTTTTTTTCCCTTTTTTTAAACATTATTCAAGGTTTTTTAGCCAAGGATGAGTATAATAAGGGCCAAGAGAAAATGATTAAAACACGTAATGGGTGTCTGAAAGCAAAATGCGGATACTACTGGCAGCCCTTACTGAGGAGGTTCCCATCAAGCGCAGCAGGCACAGTACAGGCACCGACATCCCTAAATCACTCTACAATTATAAGCTTCGCTTCCAGCGCTTGTCATGTATACGCTTATTATGGTATATTCAACAGAACAAATAGCCAGCTGGGGTTGTCAGGCTCTATGTTGCTTTGTATGGCTCCATCGGGTTATAAACAATCCTCATATTAGATATTCTGGCTTTGTGGGGGAGACCCATCTCTGTAGTGACAAGGTGCGTCAATCTGAACCACACAGCAAGCTATCAGATACAGGCAGCCACTGTAAAAACAGACTCTTTTCCCTCTATTTTTAAGCTCATGTAAGAAGTCTAGCATTGGTGTGGTCACTGCTTCAGAGTATTTTCTGTAGGCAGTTTTAATGAGTAACAACATGTGAATTGCAAGCTCTTTAGTGATCGTGACCTGGTGAGCAAATTTCATGTTGAGGTGTGTTAAAGTTAGATTCTTGCCCTGGAGTGATGAGGACAGATGGTGGGGTCTTCAGGTGGCAGATTTTCCTGGTGTAGGTGGAGCAGAGTGTCCCTCACATAGCCACGGGGGTCACACCTGGAGCCTAAGGAAGGGCCAAATCATGGACCCATTTTGCTGAGCATTAGTTGACTTCTAAGTGGCAATGGCCAAGAGAAGGGTAGTTTTTATAGGTCTAAATTAAAATATCAGCTTTTGTCATTGATCAGTTTTGAAATCCTTTACCAATTCTTTTTTGTTGTTGTTCAAGAAGGCTCAGAAGACTGACCACTGGTCACTGGTTCCAGGTTATGGCAGCCAATGGAAGCATCAACACCAGCACCACAAAACTCAGCCCTTGTAACAGTAGGTGAAGTCTCCTGATCAGTAGAGGGGAAATCCATAGGAGACTGAAACCTTTTCTTCCTTGGGCCAAGAGGAAGTCTCCATCCACAGCATCTGGAATATTTCTAACGTGCAACCCAAGCATAATAAAGGTGTGAAGGCCAAAAATGGGAAACACCTACCACAGCTCTAACAGCCAAAGCAAACAGAAGAGAACGCAGTAGTTATGGCTTCAAATAGCTTGTTCCTCAGTCCTCTTCATATTTCACTGGCATCCTCACAGATACTGGCGCATGTTTAGAGCAAAACCCAAAAGAAAAACAAAAGTCTTCGGGATCAGAGGCAGCTGCCTGTCCCTAGATTCTGTACTACCTTAACATGTTTTGCTTTTCTTGTTGCTTTTTGCTATGTTTGTTTGGTTTGGGAGGGGGAGTTGTTTTTTGTTTCATCCTTTCCTATTCTTTTGTTTAACTTTTCCAAACTATCAAACAAAAAGTCGAATTATCAATTTTGGTTTACTCTATAGATCACTGAGGGAAGCTATAAAAAAATAATTTGTATTTGGCTTTTCACTTTAATGTTAAAAAACAGCCAGACTTGATGTGGTCAGTGATACGATTTTTCTAGCAACATCATGATTATGAGGGAAAGTATTAGACTGTTGCTTGATTAAATACCTCAGATTTACTGTGATTCGTTATTTTCTGAGGAAATCTTGACAGCAAATGAATTCTATCTTTACTGTTCTCTCAATATTTCTATCAATAACCTCTTTAACCACTCATATCTAGAAAAAAAGAAACAAGAAGTTGAAGTTAAGGCTATTATATTAATCTAGAACAGTAGAAAGATGATGCTTACATGTTTGTCTACTCACGTGAATAAAAAACTGAAGTGAGTTCTACTTGGCAACCATGTACAAACCATATAAAATCTATCTGTGTGCTGGCTGTCACCAAGAATTGAACGCATTCAGACGAAAAAAAGTAGTTTCTCGTAGAAAGGCTGCAAGTGCAGCATCAAGCCACTGTCTTCCTGCTTGTTCATGTCTGCAGAAATGTGCATGGACGTATCTTGCTGCTCACATGTATTATTAGAGCCTCTGGCTACAGTGCAGCCAGTTTGTCTAAAAATGATTTCTCAACTATAATTCAGGTACTGGGTACCTCATTTTTTCCATTCCCCATTTAACTCCAAGTTCAAAGATTACTGAGCACACAAGCCTCTGAAAAGAAGTCAGCATGTTTACCTCATTAAATTTATTTCACTAACAAAAATGGCACCCAGATTGCATTTCAGTGCAGGCTTGGAAGTAGGAAGTTTTCTTCAATGTGATTTCACTTGGCTAAAAGTAATCATGCAGATTCCCCTAACTTTGAACTCCATATGGAGCTGTAAAAATTGTGATTTGTTTTAAAAGGTCTTTGCTCTTGATCGCAGACATTTTTGGTGTGTACTGGCATCTCAGACCAGCAAGTACTGAGCAATATGGGGCTGACCCAGAAAAGTATTCATGTAAATGTTTGATTTTGGGTCCTGTTGAGGGCCAGTTCCTGAAAACATAAAGCTAATCACATATTCAACTACTTTATTGGATCAAGACCAGGGCATGAGGTCTCAGAGATGGACATGTCCGTGCTGTGCTGACAAACATCCGCACCTGGCAATGAGGCCAACTTCACTTACAGGCTCCATGCTCCACTCAGCTATTTTAGGACAGGTTAGGGACCAGTTCTGGCAGGGGATGGAGGGGGGATATTGTGTGAAAAAAGGTCAGAAGTTTGCCTGCTTGCTCAAACCAGAAAGATCTGTTTTTAATCTATGAAAACACACCAAAAACACCCTCTTGGAGAAAAAGGTATGTTGTATTTTTCCTGACCGCTGTTTTCCCTGGTGGCAAGTTTCTCATTCAAAATTATATCCACAGCTTCATTTACAGGACTTTACAGAAGGATTTGCACGGGTTAGTGAGGGGAGGGAATACTCCCATATGCAGAAACACAGAACCCATTAAAGCACATGAGGCTCTGGTGGTACCCCTCCCCAGCTGCTATGAAGTTTATTTGCAGGCTGCAGCCTGGAAAAGGGGCTGTGGCCCATCTGCACCCCGTATGTGCAAATTCATTTCCCACATAGCCACAGGACTGTGGGTCCAGCAGACCCTCCCCTAACCTTCTCTCAGATCCCCCTGCATGCTGACCTAATTGGAGCCAGAGCAGACATCACCAAGCGCCTCAGTGTCATGGGGCAGGGGGGCTGGGGACTTCTCCCAGGTTCCCCGCCATTCCCTCCCTCCCCGGCATAACCATGGGATTAAACAGCACCGCAAACCTTGTGTGGGTCCCTCCACACGGGGCGATCTTCACCCCTGGAGCAAACCAAGCGTCACATCACACTGGATGGTGGGGCACAAGCGGAAGATCAAAACGGGCAATATTGTGTCACTGCACCACATCTTCTGGGTCTGAGCCTTTTTCCCTTTCAGCTGCAAAGCTCACACTCACTGCACAATGGCATAGGCATCAGAGGGATGTTGTGCGTAAGCACCTCAGGAGGAAAAAATCAAAGGGCAATATTGAAATTGAGGCAGGGAAAGAAGATGGTATTGCTTAAATTAGATATTTTCCTATATTGTCTTTTGCACAGGAGGAAAAAGTTAGTTTCTTTTTATATTTTGGGCTTGTCTGGAAGACATTGGGAAGGGCTGTCTTAGAGTGGTGAGGGCAAAGGCATCTTCTATTTTAAACCTTTGTTAAAGGGAAAGGGACAAGCATATGAGGGTAAGAAAAAGGAGCGATGAACATTAGTAAACTTACCTGAAATCAAAAGTGTTTGTGAAGGAGTTTGTTCTAAGAAAAGTCCTAAGGTTTAGGGGCTCTTTACTCTTACACAGACATGAGAAAAAGCATTAAAAAAGGCAGTAATTCTATGGCTTGAACGAATAATTAAACCAATGCAGTACAACACTTAAAAACAAATGATTGTGTCAGTAGTACAAGCAAAGCAAATGACAGCAGTCAACCTAACTCTATCTACAAAAGTGTTTAGACATTTTAGCAGTTTTACAAATACCCACTTTCATGTGTATCTATCTGTGGTTCATCTGAGTATCTGGCCCCCAAGGCTATCTCTGCCTAAAAGGCACAGTCACATTTAAAGTAAGCAGTGACCTCTGGATCAAAAATAACAAAGTCACATGCTCAAGAAGAGGAGAGAGTGATGGTCACACTTCACGGCTTTAAGCCTCAGGTTTGTTTTTTAACACTAACTTCCTTAAGGTCCCTTTTTAAAATGAGATTTCTTTGTTCTTTTTCATGTCAATTAATTCTTCTCTCAAGAAAAAGTTCATTTTTGTCCAATAATTAATTTTGGTAAAATGCATATCATGTGGAAGCACGTTAAATTTGGCAAAAGGGTTTTGCTTTCCTTAAATAAACACAGAGGTATGGAGGTCCAGTCCATAGCTGTGGGAACTGCAGCCATGTCCTCCGGTTCCACATTTTATCCAGCGTATTTTCTCAGAAGGGGTAAGCCCCTCTCCCACTGCTGTCTCATCATTTTGGTATCCTAAAGAGAGCTCCACAGACATCTGTTTAAAACTCCCAGATCTCAACATTTGGATGCGGTATCTGCTGGGGACATTGGCTGCTGCTTCGGGCTGCTCCAGAAAGGCTGGTGACTGTGCAGAGAGGAATGGGACTTTCTGATGTGCCGGTGGTTCTTTCTGGGAACCCACTTCGCTCCTCTTCTCCTACCTGAAGCTCAGTGACTTCCTTTACCACCCTGACCTCCTCGGTCCTGCCTCACCAGTTTTTCTCACCACCTTAAAGGAAAAAATACTGAGTATTTAGGAAGGACTTGTGTTTCTCAGGAATAGATGGAACGGGTATGGTTTACCTCAGAGTCTGAGAGTTTTGCTTATAAATAACCATAGGTAATACCTGTCCCCTTTGCTGTAATAAACCAAGGTCTAGTCCTCCTCTAGTCTTCAGAGGGAGAGCCCTTATTCACTCTGGTATTAATCACTACCTTTTATTTCTTTTCCATGGCTATTAGTATTGAATCAAGCTTTGTTTCTGAGGTTGAGAGAGAGGAAAGATGGTTTTAGTATTGGCTCTAATTATTTATTTTGCTTCAGGCCACTGACACAAACACTTATCTACTCAAGGGTCACCAGAGAAGTGGTTGAAAAGCACCTAAAGATCTTAATTAGAATTTGATTCACACTCATGTTCAAGGATGCAGATGATCCTTATATCGCAACAAGTAAAGCCTTAAAACATTGGATTGAAAATACTGTAGGAAAAAGCTTTCTTGTGGTATTTAGAAAAATTTTTGGTCAGGGCAAAAATTCCACAGAAGCTGACTTCCTCCTGTGATTTTACTACTTATATGTTAAATTTAGTCACTCAAAGCAAAAGAAACAAGCCTTTTTGTTTTTAATTCAAAATGATCCAAAACTAAGTCATTTGGCTTTCTATTCAGTATAGAATAAAGTGCTACCAAGGTCTAGCATTAACCCCAACTAGCTAACTTGTGTGACAGCTACACATCTGTGTTTCTAGGGTTCCACCTCAGGTAAATACTTGTTAAGCATATGAATTTTTTGTAGTGATGATGAAGTAAAAATGACTGCTTTGCTTCGGCTGTATGTGTCTTGGAGCTGGATTTTTCTGTGAAGTCTGTGGAAGCTTGTTACCATATTAAATGCCCAGCTTTCAGTATATCCACAGCTGAAGGGGAAGTAAATGAATCAACCCTGAGTTTCACATTCAAAGGTATGTGCTTTTCATGGATTTATGCCAACTAGATTCTAGGTTTAAAGAGACATTGTGATAACCTTAACCATACTGTGGCTAGACTAAACCTCAAAGTTCTTGTTCCGAGGGACACTGCTCTTTGAAGTGGCACCACTGACTGTTCTACCTACTGTAGGTATTTATGAGGTACAAAATGATAAGTACGTATATAATTTTAACCACATATAAGCATCACCAAACCAGATTATATTCTTGTCTTCCAAGCATTTGGTTGCTCAGTTTGAATTTTTTCTTCCAGCTTTTTTTTTTTCCTTTTTCTTGATGAACCTGCCCTGAAGAAACATAGAAGCAGTGTTTGCCAACAACAATAGAAAACCTGACAGCTCAGATGTATATATTT
Organism: Athene noctua; assembly: GCF_965140245.1. NCBI lineage: Eukaryota > Metazoa > Chordata > Aves > Strigiformes > Strigidae > Athene > Athene noctua. The sequence continues at coordinate 100,924,039 of NC_134037.1, read as the reverse complement.
ACTATGAACTGAACTTACAGCTCTTAACTAATACTGTGTGTTTAGCCTGTTTACTCACCAAAGTAGTTGGAGGAATATCTATGCATTTTCCACATTGCTTCCAGTGTGCTGCTTTGTTTGTTGGTGATTTATTAATGATACTCATGATTTATTACTGTCACTTTATTAGATTATGTGCAAATCAGTGACAAAGCACTATGTGGATCATGCCTTGTTAGTCATAAAAGCATTCAAGAAGCCATGAAAATCAGTTAAGCTTGAACCTATTGAACGAAAGAGCATAGTGCTGTCTATTGATCAGTAGCCTTTAGATATGTAATGAATAGTAGTACTTTGGACACTGTCAGATAGTGTTTTCCTTTAGATCTGATAAATTAAACTCTTTTATATTAGTGCTTTGAGATTTAACATAAAATACTCTTGTACTGGTATTTCAGCTCTAGTAGTGTGGTGAACTTACATGGTCAAGGCATATTAATGTTGTTAGAAAACCTGATATTTTCTCTTCCAACACAGTTTTAGTTATTAAGTTAACACTGATCTAACTTTCATGTATGGCAGAAGATTGAGGGCTGGCCTGCAAATAGTTTGCAGAATATATTTATAGCCTGTGTGCATGATATACACACTCTCATATATGAATAACTGACAGATTTGGACTGTTGTAGCTATCTAATTTCTTTATTAATAGAGATTATATTCTGAATTTCTTACTGAAGAGGCAAACAATATGTAAGATGTAAGTCCTCATATGTTGTTGGCTTGAAGGGTACTTTATTTCTATTTACAATATCAGGATACGATTTCTTCCCACTTTGCAGTTTGTACAGCCATTTACACAAAGAGAGAGTTGGGTTGTAGGTAAAAAGTTACTATTTTAATTGGATAAAGTTGAAGGCAGATCTTGTGGTGCAGCAAGCCCCAAGTCTGACATCTGTGTCATTCTCTGAAGGATATCCCCATTAATACTAAAAGCCAAATGCTTTGAAGGAACCCGTGTTTGCTAGGGTCTGCATCGGAGTCATTTTCTCCTTCCCTCAGTTCCTCTTTCTTGTAAGAGAAATTAAATATTCAGAAGAATGAGCCCATCAGCCTATTTTATTAACAGGATTAGGGGTAATAAATTTCCAGCAGCTTTTTTTTTTTTTTTCTGGATGTTTTCTAATGCTCCCTTCAGTGTTTGCTCAGGTTATCTATTTTTGAATTAGTTCCTCTCAAACAAGCTTCATTTAGGCAATAGCAGATATAACCTCTGGGGACTGCTTGGCAGTATGAAAGAACTGTGATACTAGTTTGAACATCAGAGTGCCCTGGCATGTCAAATAAGTGAAATGTTCTGTTTAACTCAAGTTTCAGATATTTTTGGCTGTGTTTGCTGTTACAGGCAAAATCCAGTCACACATCTAACACTGAGAGCAGAAGCAGTGTTTGGTAATATCTCTGACCCAGTGTTTTCTGTCTTTCAAGCACAGAGTTTCCTCCTCCTCTTAAGGACAACACAATTATGAAGGCTGAGCACGGAATTAAAAGAGTATGAATATAAGTAGAAACGTCATAGTAAGCAGGCAGTTTTCCCAGACTGAAAAGGCTTGGGGACAAAGGAAATGAAGCATTTATGAGCCTTTACTCAAAGCTACTGTTTTTCAGGCTCTCTGGAACATCTGTTTTGTGACTGACTGGAGACTCCAGTTGTATCAGCTCTTTTCTTCCAGCAGAAAAGCTCAGTGGGTTAACCAGTAGTGACAATTTCAGTGCACAAATAAAAATTTGCTAAGGTGGATGAACTGTGCCTTGTCTGTTGGTTTAGCTACTGATTTCAGGACTGAAGGCCTGCAATTAATATTTTGACACTTTCAGTCTTCTCAGTTACTTCTGTATGAATTAATGTAATTAATTCTCAACTTAAGTTAATTCAAAAGCTCTCTTGGCAACACTGTAATATAGTGACTACCTAAGTAGTAAGTGAAAGCATAGCTAAAAAGACTCAGAGCTTAGTAACATCTGCAGTACATTAAGAAGGGTTTTGGAGCTCTAACACATGACCCAAGTGTCCAATGTCCTTGCAGAATGTCGTTTACTGCAGCCTGGTTTTGTTCTGGTCTTTCTCAGAGTTGGCTTAAAGGGCAATGACCACATTAATTGACCCAACAGAATGGATATAGAAGGGAGAAATGATTACCATCTCAAATCACTATTTTCTATATAGATTTTTACTTAAAATTAGTCTAGGTTAATGTCTAGCTTGTTTAATAAATGTTTCTTATTTTACGAAGGCAACTATAATTAAGTTATAGAATTACAGAAGTCTGGCTGGAAAGAAAATTTCTAGCTACAAAATATTTTGAGGTTAAAGAAAATAATTTCTTGGGACTGTGTAGCAATCCTGATAACAAGCTTTCTCTGACTGCTGTCATTATCAAAAAACAAGCCAAATCGGAGCTTCTGCACTTTGAATTTCATTCCATCATTTGAATCTAGATAATTTCATTTTCTGGTGGACAATACTGAAACATTGTCAACACTCAGATGAATCAAGTAATACCCCCCCCCTCCTAAAGTCTGATGAAAAATGAGAGATTCATGGTATGACTTGCCATAGAAACCAGATAAACTGCACTGAAAGACAGTTTAATCAGAAAAGTCTTTCATTAGTTTGCTTGCAGTCTTCAATGTACTGCCCAATATTCTTTCTGCCTATATCTGTAATCATATATCCTTACCTACCCAGAAGAATCTCATTTCAGTGACAAGTTCAGAGAAACCATGTGTATATGGTGCCTCTCATTTATATGTGGCATATTGTTCTATCTATTCACATCCCATTTAAAGAGTCAGTTCATCCGTGTTGCCCAGAGACAGTGAAGGGCAATAACAAGGGGTGGATATTATTCTGTCCCTATTGAGTAAAATCCTACTCCTGTGCCTGTCCTGCAGGAAATAATACCCAAAGAAACCAAAAGGGAAAAAAAAAAAAAAGAGTAAGGAAGAAAGAAAAGAAAGAAAAAAAGAAACAAAGGGTTTCCCTTCTCTCTTTCTTCATTAAACACTGTCTTTGTCATATTCTTATTTGGCTTCCACACCCCCAGTTTAAAAGTATTTAGCTAGTGGTGTGCCTGTCATTACCAGCTCTGTGTGACACAGGAGTTTTAGTAAAATTGAAATTCAAAAGGCTTCATAAATATGGGACAGGAGTGCCACTGTTAGCAATATTACAAGACCTAGCACATTGCTGGTACTTGACTAATAATAAACAACAGCAATAATGACAAGAGATAACTGATTTGAACACACCTCTATGCCCTGTATATCATGGACAGTAAAAGCTTCTAATGTACCAGTTTATGTAGTTGTTAGGAGATCAGTAACAGTCCACTACATTTACTGTTTCTCTCAGTAAAAAAGGAAACATACAGACACATAGCTTAAACAAAAGTGAGCATAACTTTGTTGGTGAGCATAACTTGATGTGGCATAAAATAACATTTTATGCTAATTCACTAACTTTTGAGATAGGAATCAAGTGTGTTTGGTGTGTGCTGAATGTCTATTATTAAAGAAAAATACAACAAAAATTGGAATAGTACTTCCTGAGAACCAGAAGGATGCGCTTTCTCTTTTGTAGTACTTATCTTTTCTTAGTTCTTGATTTGGGGACTGATTAAAGTCTGGTCATTAGCACTGGACAGTACTACCCTGGGGCAAGCCAAAGCAAGACTCTCCTAAACTGCTCTGTCCTCCTGTCCCTCAAGCATACTGCTTTGTATTGAGGGATCTTTATTGGAGACCAGCTATGGAGAAGGTGTGAAAAATTCTGGGAAGGATTTTTGTAGGCTGTCAGATCATGAACATTTATCTAAATAGTAAGACTAATAATGGTGCTGGTGTTATTACTGTTTGATTGCAATAGTATTGCAAAGTGAAAGTAGAATCTTGATCCTAACCTCCACCTCCCCAGGACTAAAGAGGAGACTTTTACCATTGTTGCAGTGAAAATCTTTCAGCACCAACTCAATTTGCTTAAGAAAAGAGGGTAAAAGCATGAATGGGGTTGATTTCCTTAAGCAGTTTAGCACACTGCTGATCACAGAAGTTTTTTTTAAAAAAAGCCAACTAATATGCAAGTAGGTAACAAACCCGCCTTTGTGAAATGGGATTTTCTTTGTATAGCACAGAAATAATTCCATCCTTAAAACATTTACAAGAGATATGAGGCTGTAAAGGATCTCCTGAATCTTTGAATCCAGACCTTGCTATTATGTGACTACAAGAGTAAAAAATATGTTAGTAATGTAATTTGCATATATTCTTCATCTTAAAATTAGCATTACTCTACTTGTGCTCTGTTCCAGGATCCTGCTTTACTGAAGGTTAGGTACAATCATACCATTAAATGTTTGTCACACTGAATATATTTCATGTATTTTTATATGGTTTTGAACACAGAAAAAAACCTCAAACACAATGTAGCCGTGACTCAAAGTAACTGTTGTGTCCATTAGAAAAGACATTTGTATTGTTGACGTTGGTAAGGAGGGTGCAAAATTTAGATATCCATTCCAGTATTTTGGATAAAAACATCTTTATTGAAAAGTAAAACTAGGATTGAGCTTTCTTTGATTGTTGGGTTGTTTTTTTTTTTTTTCCCAAATAGAAAGTTCCCCAAAGAAGTCTGAATGAATGTTATAAGTTATTTTATAAGATGGCTGTAGGTTGTATATTACAAAACAACTAAACGAAACTAACCATAAAGCCCTGGGATTAAGCAGATGAAAAGCCCATTCCAGATGGAAAAGAGCTCAAGAGTCAGAGCTGCCCAGAGTCCAGAATGCTCTGTCAAAATTAGGTTATATTAGTGTAGTCTTGAAAAGGAGGTTTGGAAAAGAGGCTGAGTTAAGACAGCAGTTAAACTGTGTTTGACAGGCAAAATGGAATACATTTCCGAGCTCCAAATGGCTGCACAGTGCTCCTGTAATGGGTCTTTTGCTCAAAGTGTAATGAGAAGAGAAGAAGGAAAATTATTTCATTAGTCCAGACTATAATCAATCACTTCCAGGAAAAGAAGTCTTTCATGATTTTCCAGCAGCAATAGGAGTTGTTAAATATATTAGTTAAATGTTTTATGAAAGAAAAAGTAAAAAATTATTAGAGAAACAAGTAAAATGCACAAAATTAATCTCTAAATTTATAAGTATTCTTCGTCATTCTGCTGTCTTTATGCCTCGATACATGCCTTTTTTCTTTATTGTCTCTAAACTGCCAATAGCCGTAAATGCATGAAAGCAATAGAAAGGATGGAGTAGTCTCAAAAGAAAAAGGATCTGGCAGCATGTCCAGCCCAAAAGTCATAAAGGCCTTTCCTGAAACTTTAGGATTGCAAAAGCTTACTGAGTTTTGCCAGATTACTTGCTTCTGATGGAAATTCCCTAATGGTACTGGTGGTTTCTGGAGAGTGGTATAAATAATTACATAAGGTGATGGTAGGCAAATTATTGAAAAGTACTCTGCACAGCTGTAATATCCAAGAATTTCTGAGTGTCTAAATCTGTATCGTCTTACCTAGTCATGAGAATATTATCACTCCCAGATTTAAACAGCAGGAAAGCTGAATCACAGGAAAGTCAGTCTTGTTCCCATTGAATTTAACACTCCAATGCCTGGAGATTGTCTTTGGTATATAGGATGCAAGACTGAACCCAGGATAGTAAGGATTTGATTTTTCATGCCCATGTGCACTTAAAAGAAAAGGATGGAGGAATTATCCTTTATTTTGTGTGCTGCATGCTCTGCTCTGAAAGCCACTTTACTCAGGGAACACTAGAATAGATTAAGTGCTTCTACCTTTCCTAGACGGTCCAGGGACTTGGACAGAGTAAAAAAAAAAAAAAAAAAGATGAGACCAATTTAATCTCCCCAAGTCAAAAAAAAGAAGATGCTCCATGAACCAAAGGGAGGAAGTTAGTTGGTGTGCTAATTATTAGCTTCCAGGAGTCACTTGACATCCAGGAATTTCCTACAGGCAATATTGTGCCTAAATGCAAAACTGGTATTTTGCAAAGGCTCTCTGGAAGGCCCCCTGCACAGATTAATATCAGGTAAATTTGTTATTGAAGCCACAAATGGATGCATGGAGTCTCAGCTGTGGTCCTGAACATGGCCACGCAGTGCTCTCCTGCTTTGCAGATGTCAGAAAAGTCATCTCTTTTCATAGTGTTCTCCTTTCAATACCACCTGAATCAGTCTGTTATCTTAGGAAAAGGCTGGGTTCTTTAAAATAGTAAGTCATTTCAGAAGCAGATAGCTCTAGAGTGTAAGTTTAGGTATTATGTAGCTCTGTGTCAGTTTTATGGACATAATCCTTCAGTTTTAACTGGGCTTTTTAATTTCACCTAAAAAAGAAGTGAGTTCTTCCAACCCCATTTAATTCCCATCTCTCTGTGGAGCTTCACTTTATGTTCCTTGTAACAAAAAGGCTTTTAAAGTTGATAAATGGCTGCAAAGATTTTGCTTTTACTTTGTTGCTTTTCTGTTTATTTAACCAAGAGCAGTTCTTTTAGTCCTGACCTCAGCCTTGTCAAATAGACTGTGTTTGTCAAACTGCTCATGCTCCCATTAACTCCTAGCTGTTTCAATTGTCACGTTTGATGAATGGCTCAAATACTGCTAGCATCATTAAAAGCAGGGATACTGAGGGAAGTATTATGTTATACTGAGTCCAAGTACACACCATAAATAGGAAAATTCCAAGCAAAGAAAATCTTTTATTGCATAAAGGAAATTACAAGTGGTTTAAACTAATCTCTTTTAATGCCATCTTTCATATGTGCAGGAGACAAGAAAAAGCCCCTCAGGTTTCATGGTTGGTATTATCTCTTTATGGTTAAAGAACATTAGTAGATTTATAACCTTATTTATACAGAGTTCATGTAAGTGTTTGGGTGTGCTTGGGGGAACGGGCCTGCTTCATGTGAATAAAAGCGACAGAACCGTTCCCACAGTATTCAGTAGGTCCAGAGGGTCTGTTCCTTCCCAAAAACAGCTCCTGCCGTTTCTGTAAATCAGGGGTCCCTTTGAATGAAGCCATGCAGCACAATTATTATGCTTTTCTTTCCCCCTCCTAGACTGATGGAGGCACCGCAGCGGTGGGGTGCATGGTGCTGGGCATCCTGGCCCCCATCCAGCGGTGCCCTTGGCTCTGCCCGCCTGAGCAGTAGCCACAGCTGAGCTCTCTCTAATAACCTGCCAGTAAAAGCCACGCGAGCTCAGGCTTGCCAGGGCCTGGCAGAACTTGTTCTCTGGTTACACTCAAGCTAGCGTTTCAGTTTATCTTGTCTGGTGTTCTTGTCTGCCCTTTGTCGTACTTACAGCGCAGTGCTGTAAGCAAGAAACAAGAGTTCAGGATTAGTGCTGGGAAGTTGGGTAATGGCTTCAGCAGAAAGAATAAATATTTTTGCTATTGTTGTGTTGTTGTTTTGGATTCTGGGCTTTGCTTAATGGTTGAAGTCTACCTAAAGGCCAAAAAACTTCTGTTTGGATAATTTTTTACGTTCTTGAGGTAGATACAAATACATATCTGAATAATTTTACAGGTACACTTAAATATGCAAAGTTACAGACTTCTAGACTGATGGTATTGCTATGCTTATTAGGCTCAAGACAAAGTTGCTGGGTTTTTTTTATGATTTTGTTTTTAAAAAATTTAATTCCTAACTATATGTGCGTATACTTATAGGCTGGTTCTAATATTCCTGAGTGTTACTTGTGTGGAATTTTCATTATGAATAAGTACATTGCTGCAGTATATTTTTCCTGGACAGTGATACAAACCATTACAATGAGGACAGCAGGCAAACCACTAAAGCCATTCTGAAATGGCATCAGAAGTAGGTCCTCAAAGTTTATATTATCCTAAGCTGCAGCAGCACATCATGGTTTTTTCCTTACTTGAAAATAGAAAGGATTTATTGATCTCAGTCTTTTATGAAACACAAAGTGAAGAAACTTCCAGTTATGTCAGAAACTGTATCAGCTGGAGTTTGCTTTCAGCGAATGTAACTGCCTGGTTGCTTGAGTGCAAGAATGGCAGAAACTGTCTCTCTGCTATCGCAGCTAAATTGAACACTAGTTTTGAGATGATCATTCTAAGTAACTAAAACTAAAGTTTTAGAAAAATGATGCAGGATGTCTGTTACTGAGCTTTGAGGCATCATTACTGTAAATTAATGATTTGCATCACAGCCAAAGCATAAATTTAAAGATGTAGCGAGAAGCATTAATAGTTAATGAATTCACTTAAGTCTTTTTCCCCTTTCTTTGATGACATAAGCAGCAGAGCACACAGGTGGGCTGTGGGCTTCCAGCAAGTTACGGATGGCGGGGAGGGTGCAAAGGTGGGCAGCTAGCTCCACAGAAGCCATGCTCCTGGTGGCTGACTGCACCAGGTGTATTCAAACCCCACTTGCCCCTCCACACACCCACTGAGTGAGGGATAGCATTTGTTATTTCCTCCCAAGTGGAAAGGTGCTTCTCTTTGTCTGGACTAGATTATCCAGGTTTGTATGTATTTAGATCTGGACATCAGTGATACAAACTTAATTAATGCTTTTCATTCAGACAAACCATGAAATGGTAGATAATCATGAATGTGTGTTTCTGTCCTGAGGTACATCAGGTAACTGATGTTTGTTGGACCCCAAATATATATTTGGTTTCCTAAATAGTTGTTTTACTCATCGAGCAATAATGCTGTTAGTGAGCAACATACTTTTATTAGAACAAATACTTTTTCAGCATCCACTTTATTCTTGTTCCTCTCTGCACTGGAATGAAATATTAATCAAAACAAAGTAGGAAAGCTGCAATAATTCCTTAATGGGGCTTCCTGCATTTTTAATCGCAATTTGTTGGTGTCACTAGATTTCTGTTACTCTCAAGAGTACTGAAACCTACAGCATATGAATTCATTTGATTAACCACACTCAAACTGAGTCTATAGAAACAGGCCCTGTACTTAGTATTGTTTTCTGTGGGATAGGATTATAACCATCAGGGTAGCTGCATCTCAGAATTAAATATAAGTATGTACTATACGCAGGTAGGTACTGAGCCCCCAACCAACACATGTTCTCCCACTAAAATGTGTGAGACCAGCATTTATGAGAAAATAGACTCAGAGGTCTGTAGGCTCAGTTGGTCTCTAATGAAATGTGATCTTGACCTGGAAAAGTGGCATTGGGGATGTTGGTATCTACACACTTGTTAAATCAGTAAAATGAAGAATTTGACTCATGGTTCACTGAAAAGGCATCAGCAAGGTTAAAGTAAAACCTAAGAAAAAGCTTTTTTGCTGTTGCCCCCTTGTTCAGCATATAAATGATACTGTCAGAAGTTTTGAAGCAAGCGTTGCAGTCTTTTCCTGGAAAGCATCACTGGCAGAAAAATAATTTTCAGCAGAACTCAAGAACTAAGGGGAAAAAAAATAGCATAAATCAGTTAACAAGTTGACCCACAGGCAGCCAGACTAAAGAGGCCTCATTTCCTATGGATTTCTGTCTCTTCAGCCTCATCGTCTGCTTTTCAGCTCTCCACCACCAGCAGCCCTCCCTGTCCTTCGTGCCTGCAGCACCTGGCAGGACAGACTGTACACGTGGCCAGGGCGGCACTGCTGCGTGCGCTGTCATGGGCTGTCCCCATTTTGCACAGGACTTGTAAGAATTTTACACTCATTGAGACCCCTGCCCTCCTGTAAAATGGAATTAAAACTGGGGGTAAAGAGCAAATAGATGACAGGCAAACATTCGTACAAGACCATTATGTGGTAACCTCCTTTCCCTAAGGAACTGTATATTTTTGAATAGTTGGTATTTTTAGAGATTGAATATTTTGCCTATTTTTAAAAGTAAAAAGATGCATGGAAACAATCACAGAGAGGTGCCACCCTGCTTCCTCTGAGTAAATAGTCACAAAGCCAATTCAGATTGCCATACTCTGCAACATATATACCCTAACCCTATGGCCTCTACCCCTTGGATTAGGCTGCACCCCAGTCACTGAGGACCCAAACTGCAGAATCCCTGTGGCAAGCAAGCCTGCCTCCCTTGTATGGTAGTGTCCAGGATTGCCACATTTATGCCATCTAGACATGGTAACGTTGGAAAGAATATTTGAAATTGAAGGACTGAATCCTACTCAACAAAAGATGACACCATTTTCTTCCTGGGAATGATGCTGGTGGTGTCAGCAGGATTGCAACATGTTAAATTAATCCAGCATTTCTGATCTGGGGGTTCTCTTTAGCAACGTATGTCAGATTTCCTCTATAATGACCAATTAAAATTCTAGGACTAACTCAATGCAGCTACAATATCCTCAGTATCCTGCAGCATAGTTGTCAGAGCAAGTACACACTTTTCATTTTCTTTACTCTGCTTTTCTTGCTTGCTTGTCACTTCAGTTGCCCATGAGTGTTTGCCTTGCGCTGTTCCCACCCAAAAAGAATGTTAGGGCTGGGTGGTAAATAAGGGACAAAGATAGTATCAGTGTAGATAACAATGAGGTTTTGTGTGTGTGGCTTTTAAGAAAGAAACTTTTGAAGAAATGTTGTGTCATTTGACATTTTCTAGCTTTTATTAAACAAAATAAAAATTATATGTTTGCATTTTTATGCAAACCAATTAAGCTAGAAGTAGGGTTTTTTTGGCTCAGTTTTGAAATTCATAAAGGTGTGACTGAAAAGAATGTTTTTCCCTGACATTAAAATATTAAATCATCATCAGAACTTGCCTCTGGGCTCACAGGCAATAATGCATGTATCTCCTGTTCTCTATTTCAGTCTGTCTCACATGCACAATGTAAGAGACCTACTTTTTTCAAAGAATGTACATCTCTCTATACTGTGTAGCTTGGACAAATTTAGCTAATAAGTTACATGTGCGACTAGTCCTTGCTGGTTAGAGACTTCTTGGTATTTCTCCTTTCATTTTTCCCTTTCCAACATATACATTGTACAAAGCTTGAAAGCTTTGGAAAGGACTAGATGTAACTTAATCACTTATTAATAATTTAGAAATATTAACTCGGACCTAAATTTTGTTCTTCCTTTTCTCTTTGTCACTTCTGGACTAAGAAAAGTATTTCTAGCAGTGGTAAAAATATTGGCATTGCCCCACAGTGCCCAGAAACCATAGGAAAGAGTAGCCAGTGCAAATGGTAAATGAGATTTTTAGTCATATTGTGTGAACCCCTACTTTCACCAAAGTGAGTGAGACTGGAATTCCCTCATGTTATATCTCTGTGCTATAAAATATGATGTTGTCTGATTGCTACAAAGGTTCTAATTTTGTTATTTAACACTACTTTCTGCATGTCTTTTTGCTTGTTGGCCCTCTAGTCATGTGAATTTTCAGCCCACTCAGCTTGACTGAGCACTTCTGTCTGAGAGCATACTGCTAGCAGCTTTCTTCTGAGGCACCTAGTACTTGATGCTTTTGCTTGAGCATCCTAGAAATTCAGGGGCCTTCTTGACTTTGGAGGTAGGAGAGCTACTTCACTGAGATAAACTGTAGTTGTAGAGATTAATAATCAGCTGCTTACAAGAATATTTCAGTTGGCTTCCCTGTGATTCTGTGGGGTTTTTTTACTATTTCTAAGTACTCTGTTATGGGTTGGCTCCTACAAACTATTTAGAGGCATCCTCCAGACTAGACCTTTGTCCAGCTTTAAAGATAGCTTTCATGGGTTTCATTAGGTCATCAGATCACTGCTTATTGTGAGTCTGAGTCAAGATATAAGTGATGCAGAACCTAGCTAATTCACAAAACCTGAGGGTATTCAGGTTGTTATGGTCTGGCCTGTGATAGTCCTAAGAAGGAGCTAAATATTACAAAGAGCTGGGAATCCCCATGTCTGAGTTATACACCAAAGATATTAGATTCCAAATCATCACAAATGCTTGTTTTTCCCAAAACAGAAACACCCTTCTGACCTCTCTAATTTTCTGATATAAGCCAAGAATCTTTTAATGATAATCAGAGTCAAGTATCAGTTCCAGAAAGCCATCACTATGCATTATAGGCACTTACACACATTAGAAAACAAAACAAAACAAGCAATCTACCACTTCCCAGGATTAATGCGATGAAACATTTTATGGGTGGTCCATAAGTGGACAGAATGTTGCACTAAAGTGTGACTGAATGGCAATTAAGCTTAATTAGAGAAGGTTTTGAAAAAGACAGATGAAAGTAAATTATGGGAATGAAAAGCAACTGCGCTTTTGGGGACCACACTTTGCTACACTAGTTCAGTGAAGTGTTGCTAAAAATGTCTCCCGTCTGTCACATTCTGACGCACATCCAACAGTTTGTCAAACCAAGCATTTTTCTCTAGAAGGAGGAATCTCTTAGGAGCACATTCTTCACCCAGTCACTGCTTAACTCACTGGTTTCTTCGGGAGACAGCTGCACTTCCATAGAGAGAGTAGCAGATGACCCTTAATATGCGGCCATCAGGTTTAGTTTAGCATTGTGTCTTTTCTACGTGGAGTAACAGAGGTAATGATGAATGTGGATTTTCATTTTCATGTGTGCTCTGGGGAAACTTTTTCATAATTTCATATTTTTAATGCTTTCTCAGATTTACAACTGAGCATCCCATATGGAACATCTGATTCTGGTTCCAGTGATTTTCCTTGGTGAGAAGACCCTGCTAAGCAGACCTGGAGGAGTTCCCAGGCTTCCACGCTGCATGGTTTGAGGGCATCCCATCAAACAGGCTCTTTCAGAGCAGAGGGCTTCGGGTTTTCTGTGCTCGGAGACAGACTGTTTCAGAGCTAGGTGCCTATTCCCTCGCAGGAGAATTTTAGAGGAAACAAAATTTCACATGCTGAAGCCCTCAGCAGAACAGAACTGCTTTCTTCTGCTCTGGACTAGATGGTTGTTACTGCAGGCACCATTATAGTATGCTATGTTATTAAATTATGGAAAATAATTAATTAGAAAAGCAAGGAAAAAAATGCTACACAGTTAGCAGGCACATCTTTTTTTAGCTTGGACAGTGTCTGGTATTGCTTTCCACCAGGACACTGGGATGCTTTTTTTCCCTAATGAACTTTTTATATCTGAGATGAAATACAGATTCTGTGGACAATTTATTAAGAAAAACACCAGTTTCATGTGAGCAATTTTCAGACCAACAGGGAATTTATATGTGGAAATCATATACGGGTATAGGGAAACACCTCATAAAAAGAATGACTACATGGTCAGCAGCTGTAATTTATGTGCATTCTTTTTTAATAAAAAAATATGTTTTCAGACCAATGTTTTCTTTTTTTACTGCAGCTCAGCAAGGTAGCTTCAGCTGTAGTTGAGGCCTTCCTCAACCTTCTGACTTTTTGTTTTTGAAAAAAAGAAAGCTAAAATCAACACTTTGTGTTTTCGGTTACAAAGCCTATTCATATGTGAAAGGTGCAGTAAGGACACCCTTCTTCACTGAAGGAAGCTGAAGTAAGTGTTGATAAAAATATCACACATAAAAGAGTGCGTTACAATGAAAACAGTGAGACAAGAGGATGATAAATATGAAAAAGAAGCTATTTCTGGGATTTGATGCCTGAGTGTGAACGGCTGTGCACAGGTAATCTGGATACATTTCCTTATGCCTCAACTCTGCATGTTAGATACATGTTTACCTGCACATACACAGATAGAAAATTTGCAAATGATGTGTGTGTCCATAAATGACAATTTCCTACAGGTCAAATTTTGTGGAAATCAATCAGATTAAAAATTATATTCCTGGAAAGGATTCTCTAACAAAATCTCTACATGAGATCTCATATTTAGCATGAAGTGTCATTTCTGAAAAGAGATCCCCCTAGCTGGGGAACCTTACTCAGATCCCCTACTTGCCCCCACATCTGTAACTGGAAAGTGAAGCCTCAGCTAAAGAGTTGCTGGTATGTGAAGTAATAAAAAACTCCAGGGTATGCCTGGATCTGTGGTAATGTAACACTTGCAAGGGGAGCTGGCACCATCTTCTTGGCAGAGTTGTTACAAGCCCTCCTTAGACTCATGCTTTTGTGAAGACGGTTAGATATTGGTGGAAGTCTGATGAAGTTAGGAAGCAGTAGGTGAACAAGCCATTTCCCCACTAAAAGCCTAAAACCAGCATTTTATTACTTCCTGTTAGGTCACTGAAACATCGCTCACCTGTCATTTTGACGATAACTACTCTCATCTTCTTCATCTTCCTGAAGCTCTCTGCTCTCTACCTCTTTTACACAGGCTGTAAATGTTCCCCTCCAGCAGGTTTTCCGAGATTTGCAGTATTCCTGTTGGCACCTTCTGCAGCAGCCAGACCTCTGGGAGACCCTGGGATGGTCTCTGAAGGGAATTCTCTGAGTCCAATAAATTAGTCAGGGCAAAGGCTGGCATTCAGCTTTTGCTCAGTTAATGAAAGGGAAAATTCACCTGGATTGGTACTAGTTACTTATCAGGAACCTACAGGGCATCAGGATCTGGCCTTCTATGATTTGGACACTTTCTAAATTATATTTTATGCCAGAATGCTGCAATGTTATTTGGAAGAGCCAGGGAAAACCAAATTTTCACAGCTCGCAGAGACCTGCGACAGCAGCTGGAGGTATTCTCCGTACTCTTTCACCATGCCAGAAGCCTTCACAAGGCTTTAAAGCCAGAGAAAATGAGCATACGAAGGGACCTGACAAAAAAATACACTAATAGACCGAGCATGTCTATTATTCCCAGTTTTGTAGGAGACGCATTTCAGCCTGTATGTAGTGTATTTCTGCGAGGGATGATTAATATTTACAGGTGAAGGAACCTCAGGCTTGCTGGGAATCTTGGATTCCTTTCTAACCTGCCCTCGTTTCTTTTTTCACCACCTTCTTCCCTTTTTTGTGGCTTTGCAGCGTAATTGCCCACAGCAACCCCCGGTTAGGGATCCAGGAGCAATCCTTCACCACAGGCCCAAGGAGGACCTCGGCGACAGCTGCTGAAATGCCTTGATCACACATTCCCAGCACCTTGCCCTGCCAGCAGTGGGAGGAAACTCCAGTTTATGTTAATAAGGTGTGGAGGGTGGCCAAAATATTTTGTGAGTTTTCCGGCTCGAAAGGGTAATGAAGCTACCTCTGTCTCAGTACGCTGGCACAGGAGCAAGCTAAACAACTGGGAAACATGTTTCAAAGAAGAAATACAGAGCACAAACTCCCTGGGTTTCACACTTCCACTGGGGGCTGAGCTTTGCCTCTTTCCACCTTTTTTCCAGGCTGACTGCTCCTTTTGCACAAAGAGGGGCGGATGGGGGAGGGCGAGCGGGCTGTTTCTGCTGATTAGCTTCAGGCAGCTCTCACCAGACTGAAAGCTACACTGGAAAGCATTTTTTAGTTTATACCAAAATAACGAATTGTTTAATATGTAAAGTAAACCCAGAAAGTTATTCCCATAAATTTGGTTTAAAATCTACCTATTTCTCAGCTCTGAGCAAAAGAAACCTCCACGCTGCTGCAAGCGCAGTCAGATTATTTGGGCTTGCTTCAAAAATCTCGCTCTTTTTGTCATTCCTCTCTGACCTCCTCCCTGCTAGTCCCGGGATGAAAAGCAAGCCAAAGATCTGCTGAGAAATGGGCTGAGCCACTGCTGACCTTTGCAAATCCAATTTCTTCAAAGCGAGAGCTAATCGACGTGTTCCCACGCTGTGTATTGCTGAAACATACGATGCAATTCAAGGAATGAATTCACCATGGTGCAATCTCATTTTGAATCCAGTTTTCTTGCTATGTGTCAGAGGGTGAAGGTGTCAGAGTATGGTACAAGTTATAAAGAGCAGTCACACACAAGTTTCACAAACCACCTAAGTCTGTCTTTGACAGATTTTGTACTTTGGAGGGGTTCTTTCCCTTAAAATTTAAAATGCATTAGTGTCTCTGTGTCCTACCTTCCTCCTCCTCAAAAACAGAGAGACATTTTGTAGTGATTTAAAAAAAAATAATCCAGTGAGACTTTGTTCTGAATAATCTCCAATTAGAAAAAAAAAACAGCTCTCTGAGGGCATTATATGTCAGGTAACTGAGGTTCCAGTCTGAGGAGAGTCTCATGCACAGGCGCATTAGATAGAAGAGCATTAAAATTCATATTTAAAACTCAGATTCTCTCTCACTTTGCATATCAGATTTGGTATGAGCGCTATTCCTGTTTTATAGCAGTGAGAGCAGTCCACTCCGTGCGAAGTTGCGCAGTCTCTGTTAGGTACCACAGGCCTGCAGGATCCGTGCAGGAAAAGTGTATTGGCATTCCTAACACAAATCTTTTAATCTTGTTTCAACAGGTGTGTGAAGACTGGGCCCCTCCCTCTGTTTTCCAGTGGGAGCTGCTGTTTTCTTCCTGCGCTGCTGGCCAGGCCCTGCCTGCCCCCTGCGCCAGGTACCCGGGTACCCCAACATGAGCGAGCGACGACGTGATGTACCCCGTTTACATGCCCCAAGCAGTGCCTGTTTGTGTAATGCTGCCACTTTTTGTCTGGGGCAAAAGGGAGCAAAGAGGACTCTCATTCCTCATTTAACTACTGTAGGCCATATGTCAGGGGTAGCACATCTCAAGCCGTTTCGTCAGCACGGAAGAGAGGAGTTAGGTCATTCCCAGCATGGGGATGGGTTCAGTGTGCCTCTTGGGAGGCCAGCTCTCCAACTGGGAAGCCATGGCACACAGCAGATAGCAGCTGAGCTGCTCCACATTTCATGCCTTACCACAGACCTCCCAGTGTACTGTGTATCTGGCTGATTTGGTTGTATAGTAGAACCAGAGATACTGCAACCTATTTACTTATTTCATTTTCATCTTCATTGCACAAGTGTCATTCCATTAGAGCTGATGTAATGGAGAATCAGGCCCTTGGGCTAACGGGCTAAAGTATGCCCTGGCTGTGTAAGCTGTAGACTTTGAGAAGAAGCCTCAATGCTCTCATTTTCAGGTTGTCCTTAACAAAGCAAAGCAAATGAATATATATCATTGTTCTCAAGACTGCTGAATGAAGCAAGTCCTTTTTAAAATTTTATTTCCATAACGATGCATAGTAAATTTCATCAATTCATGACTGGTTTATAAAAGAGTTTGCTCGCTAACCAGACCTGGAGAACTAAATTTCTCAGCAAGTATTGCAATAAGAGAATTGTTTGTGTTTTTATTACTTTCTTAATATTTTTGTTACTCTCTTTCTCAAGAAATGATTAGATTTTCCAGTCTTCTGCACATCAAAGATTTTGGAAAAGAGATTGTATAAACTGGATAGGTAACAGCTGCCACCAGACGGATTTAGTGGTGGAAAGGGGAGAGGGCTAATTTGTTTTATGTGCTTCCTCCTACTGCTGGCACCTTTCACTGTGGCACACTGTTTCTGTCCTGTGACAGGGAATATCTTTGCACAGAGGGAGCCCTTGTCCACAGGATTACACCTACCTTTGGGTTTCACTGTCGTTTATAAGTAACTTTTCCAAAATCCTTCATCATAGCTCTTGTATCTGGTCTTGGAGTAGTTTATTAGAGAGAAAAGAATGAGAGAGCAGCTCTAACTTCGTTAGTTAATAGCACTGAATAACAGGTTTTCATTTCTGACCTTTTCAAGTCAGAAGTTTTGTTTGCTCCACTCCTGGATACCTCAGGACACTTTAAATTGGATGTATTTATGTAAAATAAAAAACCGTACTGTGAATTCCCCAAGAAAGGTCACACAGAACCGAAGCAGAGTTTCAGCTTGAATAAACTGCAGTATCTCTGCTGCATCCCCCCCCATTTAACATGGGAATGAGTATTTGCATGAATCCTCTTTATTTCCTCATCTGGTGTAAAATTCCTTGTGCTCCTCTTTTAGATTACTCACTGTTTAGGAAAGATCTTGGAGGGGAAATGATTTGTAGTATTGCAAAGTGCTAGCTGGTAAAATAGATATTGTGTGTATAGCAACAAGATTTTTGCATATTACAATGTCAATATCCGATCCCATTCAGATTACACTAAGGCAACCTACAGCTTTGATCAGATTCAAAGAAAGTTGCACCACTACTTCTCTTTCTTATTTTGTTTGATCTACTTGCTTTTACACCTGCATGCAGTGTTTTTAAGTACCTACTCTCATGTTCTTCAAGCTTCAGCAAAACACAGCACTTTCAATATATGTTGTCTGCAAAAAATTACCTCTGTCCTATAAATATTCTAAGACATCCAATCTGATCTAAAAATTTGAGAGGGACTAACATCTTCTCAACCTAGTCTACTTCTTCCTGAGGTAGCCTAGATTACTACTTTTTATCCTTCCCTGCTCTGAGCAACGTCAGAATCCATTGCTGTTGCAGAACAGGAGACTGGCTTCACCCAGTCTATGAGGATCCTCAGAACTTTGAAAAAATGCTCAGATGCTCGCACAGGTTGAGCCTTTTTTGCAAGCTGGCCTGGGGGCATTGGGCACCTCATCTGGGAGAACACCACTGGAGCAGATAGTCCATGTCAGTGGCAGCTGGGCTGCAGCTGGAAGAAGGAATCCCAGCTGGAGAAGAACAGAACAGAAACCATGTCCAAAAAACCATTTCTAATGTGATTTTTTTTTTTTTTCATTGAGCTCTAGGTCTTAATTAATTTCAAACTGTTTTCTTCCATCTCCTTCATTTGCCCCTTGACTACTGCTCCATATATTCAAAGCAAATGACCCTGAAAGGAGAGGAAGTCCATTTAAAAGAGCTACTGAGCTTTTGTGCAAAGCCCAGAATATTTTTTTCTGCAGTCAGTGGAGAAATGAGAACAACCCTGCCAGTTTCAAGACAAAATTCACCATCTTTAGTGAGTGTTTAGACTGCAATAAAGATCAAACTACAAAGCCAAAGGCAAAACTACACAGGAGGCTCACAGGCTAGATGGGCAGTTTGCTGCAGGAGCCGGAAAGTAAGCCTTATCCATTGCTCCTCTTGTAGTGGGAATTTGCCATTCAGCTGGCACTGTAAACACAGCAAAGAGGTTTTATCTCAACGAAGAAATCTGAAAAGGTGTCAGTTTGCAAAACTGAAGGAACTAGCAGGATTTAAATTCCAGAAACAAAACTGTTATGATAATTGTTTTTCCTTTTGTTCATTTTGTCTGATTATATTCTGTAGCCAAAAATATTTCAGTAGCTTGCAAAGCTGGAAGCTAACCAGGTTATCAAAATGGGCTCCAGCTCACTGAGGGATGCCAAGAAATATACTTTTCTTCTTTAGGATGTTGTTAATAGTTTTGTATTGCTTGCCAAAACTTTGATTTGAGAGGAGAGGAGAAGATCCCTGACTTTTCTTTGAAGAAAATGAGTTTACTGTGTACAATTCATACAAACAGGTAGAGAAAAAGGTGTCTGACTAATAATGGAAGGTATGGTGAAATCTAGATTGCAGTCTCTCTTTTACACATAACCCTTTCCATATGCCAAGTTAGGACCTGTGCAGGTGAATGTCACCCTGTCTACCTACACTGAAAAGTTACTCCTGTTATCTCGGGTTCTCAAGGTCCTGTACTAACACACACAGAACAAAGCTTGTACATTAACAAAGATTGATATAAATCTCAACTTTTTAATGATATGCTAAGCACAACAGTCTCTTGCATCCAGAAGAGGAGGTCTTGTTGGTAAGCCTAAGAATCAGCAGGAGCTTGTGCAAGTGATCATACCAAATGATTGCCAAGCTATGAAAGCAACAGGTAATTCGGGTACAGTATCTCACAGACTACTGGAATTTTTAAAGTGAGCTTTGTGAGCTTGTGCTCAGGCTTGTACAGGTAGTGTATGTCAAGTTAAAGCTACATGAATTATTTTTTTCACTTCATTCTGAAATCTGTTTGCACTGGAGTTACAAGTGTAAGTTAGCACGCTATTGATAGACATTGTTATCATTATTTTTACTACTTCCTTAACATGTATTTGGAGCTCTGCAGTGACAGTAATAATAATTTTTTTAAAAATCATTATCTTGACTAAGTATTTGCCACAAAGGAATGCTTAATTCATGGTGACTTTAAAATGTCATAGCAATGCTTTGAAGCAGTACAGAAACTGTGAAGTTTGATGTATATAACTAACAGGGGATTAAAGCTCTATGGCTCAAGAACTCCACTATGAACACATATAACAATATTTTTCTTCTAACACAGTTACATCTTCATAAAAATCTGTTAAACTGCAGCTCGCAGATGAAGTCTAAAATACAGGACAAATTAAAGCACGGTAGCCCTGAAAGGGCAAATTGATCTAACCAGAGCTGTATTACTTACAGGAAAAAGAATTGAGATTACTGATGGCTCGCTGCACAGAAACAGCATCTACTATAATGAAAAAGTGTATACCATGGATTAACTCTGTCAGTTTTGTGCTGGCCTGTTTCTCATTTTACATGGCCAACACTTTGATCTGTGCTCTAATGTAGGTACTTACAATCCTGGGAAACTTGCTGCCCCAAATTGAAGACAAAATAATTTAATCATAAGTATTTGGACAGGCATTTTTCAAACCAATGTAATTATATTTCATTGTTTAGAGCCTGTGTCCTCCTGTGAGTATTACATCCAGAGATAATTTAAGAGCACAACTTGCTTGTAGGCTTAGGTGTGTGGGACATTTGAAAGAAAATGGAAAATTGGTTAGTTGATACAGTTTATAACTCCAGAACATTCAAGCTTGAATATATTTGTGGTTTTTTATTCTGTTAAGGAATTTACTCTTTTTATGAATTTCAGCTTCTAATTTTGCCATTCCTGTGCCTGTAAATACATACATTCTCATGCAGTTTAGGAATGAAAGACAGCATTACGGTGATTTTGAACAGATTTTTAGCTCTGCTATATTCCTATAACAACTCAGAATTTCCAGGGCCCTCAGAAGGGTTGTTCCAGATTTACAGTTGTATAACACCAGCCGAATTTTATCCTTTTACATTTGCTTTCAGAGCTAAGGCTTTAGTCATCCAGGTCCCTAAACTGGTTATCCAGTCCAGTTCTTTAGTCTGTTTTAGCTGTTGCACTCACAATTATGAATTTCATATAACATTAGATGATGGTAAATAGGTATAAAGATAAACTGAGTTTTTAAAGATGGAAACTGCTGATATTTTTTACTAATTTCTAGATCTATTATGTCACTAGTACTCTTTGGGAAAGTTCTGATTTACAAAATATGATCTCATGGTGTGTTTTATCTTATTGGCTTCTTGCCATGTTGCCAGAATGCAGTGTATTCAGATAGAGGCAACCAAAATGCATGCTTCAGCAGCCTAGACATGCAGAGGAAGAGTGCAAAGCTGGTTTTCATTTTCTGGAAACAGATCCTAGTTACAGTATACCTCAAATTGAATGGCTTTTTATTATTGGTTTTGTGTTTTTGATTTTAATTGGGTTCTTTGGTTTTATGTTTTGGAGATGCGTATCATATGCTCACAGGAAAAGCCCAAGTTTCAGAAGTTTTCTTAGAGTGAATTTAATGCTTTTGAAAGTTTTACTGGAAACCATCATTCTCTGTCTGCTCACAAACACACCACCTACAACACTTTCTGCACTATTCAGGGAAGATCCTTTACAAAATACTACATATTTTTCCACCCTTGCTCAGAAGGTACTACTCTATAAAAGAAAAGATGGCCTTCTATTTCTGCTACTCGAGTAGTAGTTCTGCTACTCTAGAAAAGACTCCTATGCTGAATTTCTAAGACTACCAAAAAATGCTGTTTAAGAAAGGTCAACTTAAGAAATTATATCCTGAAAAAGGTGTTTTTAAGAAAGAATATCTTTTCACTAACCTCTGTGAAGATCTTTTGGCTTTCAAACATCTGTGTAATTCAGCTGAACTGTCAATTCCCCTTTCTTCAGTAATTTAAAACCCATATTTTCCATAGAACTATTCAGCAGTATGAAAAATATTATTAGCAGGAGGGGAAAAAAAAAGTGATTGTGATCAGAAATCGGAACTGCCTCATCTAAAGCCTGGTTCAAATATGCACTGACTGGGGCTTAAGTTGCCAGTTTCATCTGTGGGCAATTCATGTGAGATCACTTACAATGATCTAGGTCTTCAGGAAAAGCTGTGAAGATCAGCCACTCAGCCACATCTGTTCTTATCTTGAGCACTAATCTATTTTTCTCCTTGCTACCTTTTAATATTTTTTCATCTACTTTATATTTTTGCTCTCCCTCACTTGACTTATTTGATTTGTATTTTGTCTCTGCTAAGGAATGCAAATACCATTATACTCACTTCTCAAATGAGTTTTCAAACCAACAATATTTGAATGTCTAGATTTTTTTTTTTTAAATTGTTTTTACTAAACATCTGGTGGTGTGCACTTTTGTTTATTATTTATTATCACATTTAGGCTCCTGTGATAATATTCTGGTAAGATATGAGCTAGGATTTTCATTTCCAAGAACTAGACTAATTTGTGAAACTGGAGGTGGAATACTCAGTATGCCTTCTCAGGTGAAAAGATAGCACTCAGTGAAAGAGCAAGGAGCATTTAAGAGCTTTGCAGAAAGGATTCTTTTTCTGACAACGTTCAACCCAGATAGAACCAGGAAGTTTAGAAATTGTGTAGAAAGTCATGCCCTCCCGAGATCTGGTCACTGTCTAGGTCAAGAGTCAGACATGGTTCAGACAAGGTTCACGTCCTGATGCTTTGCCATGCAGAGGTGAAGAAGATGATATGAATGTGAGCATCTGATATGTAGCCGATACACAGTTCACTTGTTCTTAACCTTGTTAAATAATGCATTTTTTTAAATCTTCATCTTTTTCAGCCTGCATGGTACTGCTCCTGCAACACTTTTTATCAGGCTTTAGATCTGTGCCCAACAACTAGTTTTGTTCTTGTTTCTGTAGCAATTTCTGCCAAGATATTGACATATGTGAAGAACTGTATATTTGTTGAACTCTAGGATTATTTCAATTTTGTAGGCTTTAGTCCATAATCATCAATTACCCAGCCAAAGTATGAGAAGTGATACACACTGGCAGAAGCACAGTATTTTACAAGTGCATCTGAAGCTGAAAAGGTGGTACACAGAAATACTGTACTCTTGGGAAGTTTAGTAATGTCAGTTTTGGAGTTCCTTCACATGCCTCCATAGGAGATGGATCACTTAATGGAACAGGTTCAATTCTCAGTCTTAGCCAGGTAAACCCAACATGGTTCTGCTGAGCACAGCTGACTCTGCAGGCTGCCTCTCTGTTAATCTGACTAAAGCAATGGAGTTATACATCCTAGAGTGTGCCTTTTCATTGCAATTGGACCACATTCAGCAAAGTGGTATGTGAAACTTCATGAAGCTTGGCAGGAAAAGACCCTCAGTTTTGATAGTGATGGTTAACCTCCTAAAGAGCTTTCCTTTGTTGATAACTTCTGTTAGAATATAATTCATGTTTAGTACTTATAAAATGTGTATTTCATGAACTGCCTTGCTGACTGAGGAACCTCCAGTTATTTTTTTCTTTCAAAACAGATACACACCTTCCCAGCTGGACAAAGCCAGTGATGAATAAGCACTCTTATCATCTTTCTGACGTATCACAGTTGTCTTGCCTCACGGTAGAGAATACCAAACCATCCAGCAAGAAAGCAGGCCGTGTGAATAGCCTTGCTGAATTCCTAATTGTTTGCTCTGGCAGTTCCCAGTGAAGCAGCTGGTTGTCTTTGGAAAGCTATGCTTGTTGTTTTGGGTTTGAACATCATGTGTCTTTAATTTTCAGCACTAGCCACAGGGATAAGTATCACAAATATCTGCTTGAAGGCCCTTTGCCCTTGGGAACACAATATATATTTGGCAGCCTCTCTGACAGTGGGACTGAGGGGAGAATCAAAGTTGACTCATTGCCTTATATCCCCTCAGGGAGAAGAGAGAATAAAAAGGGCAATTGCTTCTTCCTTCAGTTGCCTGAAGCAAGTCTTTCCTGTTTTGTAGAGAATGAACAAATGATATTTTCTAGAACAATCTTCCATCTATATGATCAAAATATTCCATCCAGTATCATACAGCTAATTCTGGGTCTTGTCTTCCTTGTGTCCTAGTGTGGTCCCTGGTGGAGTTTAGAAATCCGTAACCTTACATATAATCAGAAACTGACATTCACACCTTCCATTCAACACTCACCTCTGACAGAATCTACTGTCTTGTTGTTCAGCTTAATGCACTGTAAGCTAACTAAAATGAATTTGTAGAATGTTGTGTAGGCTCTCAGGTGCATAACTGTGGAGTGGGTTTTATTTATTGTGACCAAAGCATTAACAAAATTATGATCTCCTATTGAACGATTAGGACCAACCTAAATAGCTTCACTGAAAGTCACAGGATGATGCTCATGTTCATTACCCTGCCTGTGAGTGTACCTTCTGAAGTATTCTCCACCTTATTTGCCACACTGAAGTGAAACAGCCATTAGTGTGCTGGTAACATACACAGGGGAAGCCCAAGCCCCAGAGTATGCATTAGCTAAAGATTAAGCAGGATGCCAGATGAGCTTTGATTCATTTTAGAAATGTTGCTAGACAGAGCCCCAAGCTCACACCAAGTGATGCCAAGATATTTGCTCATGTCTCCATTGCCCCTTATCTCAAGTGGTGCAACTGCCAGAAATAATTTTACTTAATAGAAAAACTTCACGTATTTTGCACATTGCTCTTTCCTATGTAAATCTCATTAGTTTGTGATTTCTGCTTGAAAATAGAATTCAGCTCTTGTATTTTAGATCTGAAAAGCATCTTTCTTTAAGACAGCATTTCCATATTTCTAGGAAACCCATTCCTTTTATTATATAATCAGCTCAACTCAGCACAAGAATCTTATATAAGAAGGCAGCAATTATCAACTGAGAAAGCCTAGCATTTTCTTTTTCTTTCTAAGATTTGAAGTTTTGCTGTTAGTCCTGAAGTGCAGTGCTTTGCTAAGGAATATAATTTGAGTGGATGAAGGACTTGATATACTTCTCATACACAGAAAAGAATTTCAGCTGGGGAAGAAGCTCTCAAAGATGATTGAATGTATTAGCTTAGCATGAATCTGAACTTCATCTTGAAAAACACTGCACAGGGTCTCGGTGATACAGAGCCCCTTGGAATCAGCTGTTGTCTCAGGTGAAAATAATAGGGCTCAAAAGGGTTCTAATTATTCCCAATTTGAAAGGTAAATTAGTATGACTTTATATAAAAGTAATTTTACATATGCTTGTATATTATATATATCAATAAATGTATTTATTCATTCTGTCCAACACAGACAATATGGTCTTGATCTGTAAGCAAGATCCCCTCTTTACAGTTGCAGGAGTGTATGCCTGGACCTAACTGTACAATTAACAGTTTGTGACAATTTTTGTTTTGTGACAAGTTGCTTAGGTTTTAAGTGCTTTAGGTTTCATTATTGTATGATTCCATTAGTCTATTTTATGTCTACTTCCAGTAGTTTATTAGGGTGCAAGGACCAAAGCTCCTCAATCAGTGTCATGTATTTTACACAGAAGAGCCAGACAGAGGTGTGGCACAAGGTAAAGTGTTTCTCTTCCTTACTCTTTGTTTCAGATTGGCTTTACACTGAGGTATAGCAACTGTCTTGCACAGTATTACACAGACATAGAAAGACACTCTGTACTTCAGCAAGGGCTGAAGCAAGAAAAACAAAACAAGTGTGCTAAGAGCAAAGCACAGCAGAAAATACTTTAGGAGGATCTATAAAAAGTTTAAATTGGTAAAACATGTATGTGGGCGGGTTAGAAAGAATAAAGCATAATTAAGTTACTGAAGCCTCAGCAGGGCTCTGAACATTGTTCAGTGTACACTGCAGTTTGCTTTAAAGAAATGTCAAGAATACCCACATCCTTAGAAAGGGGACTTTTTTTGTAGTTTAGCATTAATTTTAACAAATGCATGAAGGCTGCCCTTTCTTGGACCTTGTGTCATTCTGCTGCAGGGTACTGAGTGTATTACAGGAATGTATGAAGGCAAAAATCCCACCTTCTGCAAACTAGTCACAGAGCTGGGCTGTGCATATTAGGCACAGCTGAAAATCAGGGGGGAGCTTTGCCATCCTGTACTAAAAAGGGTGCTGGGGCACATCAAAACTGGGCTGGGAGCCAGCTTCCTGCCAGTCTGCCTTGGTGGGGAAAGCCCTCTGAGGTGCTCTGCCCAGGTCCCTGCCTGTGCAGGGACTGGTGCCCAGAGAAGCATGGATGGATGAGAGGAGATAAGCTTTGCCTTCTCTCCCTCTGAAGTAGCGGGGAGCAGGAAAAAGGGTGCCAATCACAGAAAAGTATCCTTGCAGCTACTGGAACATCATTTCTAATTGCCCTGTAATGTGGACAGTTTAGGTCCAATGCCTCCATGCTGTGAGTGACCTAGACACTGCCCTCTTCTCCCCCCACTGACCCCTGCTTGCCCTTCTGTTTCCCTGGAGCTTCCTGTGGATGACCCTGAGTGACCACCACAGTGAAGGGCCTGGGCTGTTCCTTTACAAAACCCTGTGTTGCTCCTGAGGCCACAGAAGAAAACACAAGTGCTGCAAAGTAACACATTTTGCTAAATGATACTGCTTCTGTGGTCATCACAGCAGACCACATCTCCTGACACTGACCATGTGAGTGCTATGGTGCACACAGTGTGGTAAACCTGGAGCCAGACAGGGTTTTCAGTCCTAGCTAAAACAGGCAGCCTTTCGATTAACTCCCCTTCTCATGGTGCCCAAAGCCCAAGACCACTGGGAGTCGGTCCTGCCCCTTATCGAGGCCTATCTCCTTCCCAAAACATCCTTCCATGAACGCTCAGTGGGCTCCGTTGTGACAGGGGACTCCTTCACCGGCAGATTAGTATAATGTTGCGGCTGGGAAAGTCACGTAAGGCAGCCATAATATGAAATTATGAAGAGTAATGAGGATTTGAGCTGTTATCTATCTCATAAATACACATTCTAATGTGCAGAAAAACCACAGTGTTGACTGAAAATATAGCAATCTTCAGGGAAAAAAAAAAAGATGTTAGCCAGAAGTGTCGTGTCTTTACATATGGTTCACCTAAAAAAATATATCTGACCTTTTTTAAGATGGCTGCCAGCCAACATTTCAGCAATATTTCCTTTGTGTTTCTGCTCACACGAAGTGATTTATGTCCAAGTACTCTCTAGCTGGTTCTCAAATTGCAATAATGATTTTGATTGCTTGTTTATAGTTTTATCTGAACATTTCTGCCTGCCATGTCATATATTCTGAACCAGTATAAGTGTCGTTTATAGGCAACTGCTGTGCCCATGTAGAGGCAGTGCATTGTTTCTTCTGTCTTGCCTGTGACTTTTCATGTGTATTGTATGTAAGTTTTTTGGAGGCAAAGAAGGGGAGAAAGAGGACCATATCTTCACATTGCTGACCAAGAAAATAATAGTTTTCAATTAAATTATTCTGACAGCTGTGTAGGGAAGTCAAAATTGGGTCAGGATCTTTGGACCAAGTGAAAGTTTTTTCCATGGGAAGACTTACCATACTTTCCTATGAAAGAAGTGAGACCAGAGCTGCATACCATCAGCCCAGCAGTTGCGAGGCAGTCAGACTTGAGGGAAGTGCACTTGGGCCCAGCTGTAGTGAACAAGGTCATCTGTGCAGGACACTGCATGAGGAATGTGCTCCAGAACTTCAGGGTTTGCCGACACAGTGTCACACAGGATATTTAGTTCAGGTGTTTGAACTGAAAAGTTTGTCTACATAACGGGCAACTTATTTTGCACAGTTGATACCCACATGCATGTTAATGGTTGTATGTCCTTTAGGTGGTTTGACATGGAGTACGGAGGAAAGGGAAAACAAACTGATTTTTTTTAAAAAAGGTGGTGAAAAAAGAGTAGACAGTAAAAATAAATGGTAGATTTACCCTGAAATCAAAATTCAATAACATAATGCAGTTTATATTAATATAAATATCTATATCAATATTAACATGACAAATTAGGATGGCTGTTTCAGTGAAAGAACATTGTTTTTCATTTAAATAATATGCTCCAACAAATATTTTATTGGTTTTGGCAGAAACTGAAAATGTCCACCATCTTTATGATAAAGCAAAATAGTCATGCATGTGTATTGTCTGTTGTTTAACTTTCCACCTTTTGGAAACAAGAGACAAAACAGTTAAGAGGCAACAAGAAGAAACTTTCTTGTGCAGAGAAAAAACCCACAGTATGCAAAGGGGTTTTTTTGCAGAAAGTACCTTTTCTTTAAGTGTAGGTATTTTTCAAAAGATAGCAGAGAAATCAGAACTAAAAATAATCTTCTTATTTAGTTGGGACTCCCAGAGAATCACAGAACTTGAGGCCAAAAGTCTGTTATGGTCACTGTTTCAACTGACTCATGTAAATCAGCTTGTACAATTTCACTCAGTAATTCCTTTACCAAGCTTATAACAACATACTGCTAATTAAAAGGTTGTGATCTGATAGTTACTGTTTTCACTTATGCTAAGAGTCCCAGCGACTTTAAAAGAATTAATCACACTCACATTAGGGATGAAAAACACCATATGAATCTTACAGTGTATTGATACCTAAAGCATGATGAAACTACTGCTGTCACACATACTGGGTAAGGAATCCACAAGGATGTGGGGCTGCAGTGGGTGGTCTTGGAGGTGAAGGCAGGGTCCTTTCCTTCATCCTCTTCTGCAGCTGTCCCCCTACTCTGCAGGTGGTCAGATGTCCCTGGCAGCTTCCACCCAGCACAGACCTTCCTTCAACCACTCATGCAGTGAGAATAACAGCCCTTGACTGGTGCTTGGCTAGCAGGAGTGGGAGCACCACCAGGGACAATCCTTGCCTTGAATTGCCCCACTCATGCTCTGCAGAAGACAAAAATGCCCTGTGCAGGCCCTTCAGTCTGCCCATGGGCAGCCCCCAGAGGACTGACGCTGGCTGTTGCATGGAAAGGTGCAACGTGGAGCATGTAGCTGGTGCCACAGGTGCCATCACAGCAGTGGTGCTCGATCACTCGGGCCTACATGGGAGAATTCACAGACCCCTGAGTTCTAATGGTAGCATCCATCACAAATGCACGTACCTCAAGACAGTGAATCCAAATCTTATTACACAAGAAACTGGTAGTGGACAACTCTGTGTCTTGTACTTCTTTATAAAAGAGATGGTGTTCATGCTTCATGGAGCTTCATGCCATATTTCATATTCTATAGCTGCACACACAGATCTGCCTGCAGTGGCTATGATTGCACAAACATGCAATAAGGAGTGTTAAGGACACGCTTCAGTCCAGAAAGTCAGTTAAAATCCTGAGAGGAGAACATGGTAGCTACTGAATTCTCTGACTGATGGTAGCTCAGTGAAACTATATTTGTTACTCCCAAACATGTGACTGGAAGAATAAGTGATTCCCAAAGGACTCCTCAGGAACAGTCCAAAGCTACAGGCCAGATTATTTCTTTTAGAAGACTGTTGACTGACTCCACCCATTGTTGGGTCTGGTGCAGCTTCTCTTTTATTCTTGTCAACCTACCATCCCCAGTTTTCTTGCAAATAATTTACCACACATTGGAGGTGTATCATGGTGGGAGTAAGAACAGGGTTTTTTCTGAACAGCTATCATCCTTCAGCTTCTGGAAAGCTATAAGTATATTCTCCTTTGCAAAACTGCTCCATACAAACACCCACACCCCCAATATACTACTGAAGGTAAATATGCTCACTGTTGAAGTCTACTGGACGGATAGGGCTCTATTCCAATATTTTCCACAAATAGAGCTAAGGAACCAGCAGCATTGGGGGAGCACCCCAGCTAGCAGAAGTCAAACACTGTATCCCACATACTAATGATAATTTTGACAAGACTTTTAGAAGACAAGGAGAATATTGGGAGTGGAAAGAACACAAGTTTTCGATGGAGGGAAATAGCGTTCACATTTCAATAAGCTCCAAAAATGCCTTTTTCAAACAGAGGTGCTTTGTATTATGCCATTCCTGTTGGCCATTTGGGGCTTTTTCATTAGATGTATGAACTTCTTGCCATAGTAATAAAGGTCAGGCACTATTGTGCCTCTTTTATGATACTGACTAGCACAAGTCGTGTATACAAACCCAGGAAGTATTTATTTATGTGGAATACATACTTAAATAGTGGACTACAAATCATTTAAAGATGCCTATGATATGAATCATACCACAATTCCATGGATAAGTGGAAACATTATGCAACTTATTGAGTTTTTAAAGCACTAACGAATGTGAACTACACAGCAGACTTGGGCTGGACCTTTTCACCCCTTCTAATATATGCTGTGGCTATTTAATATTCCTCACTAGGGAGTAATGCTGGCATACAAGTCAGCAATATATTAGGCACTGGAGCCATGAACCTAGTGAGAACATAAACTAAACTGATTTTCAATATTGGTACATTACAAAAAGGACTATTATTGTGAGGTTAGAGATGTCAAAGTTGGTGACCTGGTATAATGAAGTATTCCCTGCCACATAGTCAAGCATGAAAAGTAATTGGAGGCGGTATAAACTTTTAGAGGCTTAGTGTTTTTTCCCTCCCCAATTAAATATTCCTTTGCACACTCTTTTCTTTTTTTTTTCTTTTACATTAAAAATAGTAATTTTTGTGAAGCATAAAAGCAGAAAAGATGCTCCTGTAAAGTTTGCAGTTGATGGAGAAATGTGTTTAGAAATGAGGTCGCATCTTAATGCTTGAGTTACTTACATAAGGCACTGATGAAAAGCGAGTTTCTACCTGCCAGCTAGGAATGACATTAAAATATTATGGCAGCATGTGACCAGCTTTAGAGCTTAAAATCTTGAAAGGACACAGACAATGTCCCCTTTGAAGAACATTCCTGAAGATCACTTTACAGTTTCTGCTAAGCTTTAAAACACAGAGTAAAATGCTGCATGTCTAAGCAGCAGCAATGAAAATTGTTACTTCTTAGCTGCAACGTTTACATCTGAAAAACCACCACTGAAATCTGCACAGGTTTTTTATCTTGTCTGTTAGAGTAAAAGAGTTAGCATTTAGTATAGGGAATGGTGTGTTAATACTGTGAATGTCATACTTTTCATTATGGCTCCACATCCCAAATTACTGCACTGGCTTTGAGAAAGTTATTCCCAATTTCCTCTGGCAGAAGCATTGCCTGAGCTGGCATCGCATCATTCCTCAGGAACTAGACTGCAGAGGGCACTCCTATATAAGAAGGAACTGCAGCCTCCAGGCTCATTTACTTTTAGCCTAGATGATTCATTGTTATTTTTTTCTTGTTTAATAATTAATGACACTATTATTACACTAAAAGGAAAATCTTATTATTCTTGACAATTGGTTTTGTTATGATTATTTAATTTTTCCCCCCAAGTTTATACAATTACAATGTCTGTCAGTGCTCATATCATGTTCGGGTCATCAGACTCAGAAATTAAATGTACACAGAAGGGTGACCTATTAATATACCATCCCTAGGCATAACTTGAGTGAAGCAGCACAGGGAGTACATGGATGAGGATGGAGACAGCTTTTGCCATGTGCCAGGGAAGTCAGAGAGCTTCTGCCTGAGGCAGGCTATCCATGGAGCAGTACGAAAGCTACTTTTTCCTTCCTCTTGTCCCATCCCTGGGAAGGTTTTTTGGAAGCATCGCTTTGGTCTAGATTTCAGCTGTGACAGCAAGGAAAGACGAACCTCTCAAACAATAGGTCCTGAGCCTTATGGGGTGGATTTCTGCCCCCTGAACTGCTCTTCAGGATGGGGCTGGATGGACAGGCTTCAGCTAAATGTGGCCAGAGATCTGCAGTTTGCACAGCACAGCGGAGGCAGGGGGGTACAAAGCATGTGGCAGAAGCGGTGCAATATAGACTGGGGACTCTCTGAATAGTGGGAAGCTGGGTTAAGGCTGCCATAACACAAACTACTCACTAGAACTGTTACATTAGGCCATTAAAACCCTGTGATATCTCAAGATTAGGAATAAGCAAATAATGTAGTTTATGGCTACTTTAGCCTCACCCCCTCTTCCCTTTTTATGAATTAGAGGTAAAGCCTGTAATGGCATCATCCAGCATCTCAGCCTTAAGGCTGAATAACTTAAAGCCAACAGAATTAATTCTGGAAGTTCAGCTGGAGACTATGCAGCGACTACATCGCAGTTTAAATGTGCTTCCAATATTTAGCTTTGTTTAATGAGAACAAGTCCATACTAGCTTTGGCTTCTGCAGGGGATACAGCTCATGTATCATCCAACCGACAACACAAGGGTCATTTCGTTTCCTGTGGGTAGTGGAAAGTGATCTGCCTTTTCACACTTACTTCTGGAAACTTGTCACAGGGAAAGCGTAAGATCAGGCTAATGCTGTGCAAAAGAGCTGACTGAGCAAGGATAGCGAGACCTGCTGTCGGAGCAGCAAATACACAGCTGAGTCCCGAATCATGTTTATTTTCAAACTGAAGACCTCACATTTCAAATGAGAGATTTGCTCAGTAAAATGCATGCATTTCATATTTCATTACCACATGTTGTATATCTCATACAGTGGTTAAGAAATGAAGGAGTGTGGAAAGGACAGTTATTTGGGGGAGCTGTAACCATAAAGATTCCACTGAATAGGATTTTCCCTTGTTCCAAACTGTTATCTCACTAGATAAAAACATTGTGCTTTATGATTAAGCTAATTGTGTTGGACAAGCCAGTCTGCAGCACTAGAAGCCTGGATTTTCAAATGTGCTGAGTACTGGCAGCTGCAACCAAAGTCAGTGGGGGCATTTAAAGTGCAATTAAATGCGAAGTTCTCTAAAAATTCAGGCCAGAGGCTGTCTGTAAAACAGGAGTAGAGATGCTGCCTCGCCTCACAGGGGTGCTGTGAACATTTGTGGCACAGCTACTTACACTAACTAGTGAGAAGTTATACTGAAAAGTCTGTGAAAAAAAAAATCTTTTTTCAGAGGAGGGTTTGGCTATAAAGTAAGGCCTTGACCCACGGACTGAACGGTGAAGAGGAAACAAACATGTACAGCTTGCCCATTTGTAGCCTGAATGGATGAGCGATCATGCCTCCTCCCTCCCAAAATATGTTAAAAATCATAATAGGTATACGACATGGACTGAATTAATGTGCAAGCATGTCTAATTCTCACATTCCCTAGGGCATTCCCCGCTGAAGGGGGTGTGTGGTATTTTTTTAAAAATATGTAATATATTTATAAATATAGGTAATATGCATAAACAATGTGTATTTGAGTAAGAAATCTTTATAAATCATCCAGTGAAGGGAGATGAAGATGATTAAGGGACTGGCGCATCTGACATGAGACGTGGGACTGTTGAACCTGAAGAAGAGAGGGGAAAGCTCGTGGCGAGAATCTTATCAATGTGTACAAATACCCAAAGGGAGGGGGTAAAGAAGACAATCT
The DNA here is from genome assembly GCF_965140245.1 of Athene noctua. Classification (NCBI taxonomy): domain Eukaryota; kingdom Metazoa; phylum Chordata; class Aves; order Strigiformes; family Strigidae; genus Athene; species Athene noctua. The sequence continues at coordinate 100,890,588 of NC_134037.1, read as the reverse complement.
TCTCAGTGGTATCCATTGAAAGGACAAGAGTCAATAGGCACAAATTGAAACACAGGAGATTAAGAAAAAATGTTAGAAAAAACATTTTTACTACAAGGGTTATCAAACACCGGAACAAGTTGCCTGGTAAAACTGTGTCTGTCCCTGGATGAGCAACCCTCTCTCGTTTGCTCTGGTTTTAGCAGAAAGTTGGACTAGATGATCTCCAGAGGTGCCTTCCAACCTCAACCATTTCGTGATAAGCAAGGTGATATTTTTTTCCAGTTTCTTCTTTGTTCACTTTCCTTGAAGTACTCGCTGAATAGATCAGTTTGTATCCTGTTCTGGTTTGGGATTTCTGCTTATTTTTCTCCTTTATCAACTCTTTTACTTTTGTGGATGCTGCTCTGTAATTTTACAGGTTATTGTAGTGTTCTGCTAGGTCTCCTGTAGTTATAACTTGTTTCTTCGTTTGTGAGTGAAGCTTCAGAGCAACATCACTGAGTGGCCCACTGGGAAATAAAAATTAAACAAAATATAGCATAGAATATAGCAGAAACTGAAATGAAAGTATTCTCCCTAATGTCATTACAGAAGAAACTGAATCTATTTCAGTGTACTTTTTCAACTGCATAGGGAAAACCCTTGTCATAGGTGAGGACTAATTTGCCTGTAACTACCTGTAAACTGAAGAAGTCACCAGGAATGAGAGCTGACATCTTAATAATAGTGGTAAATTGAAATTATTATATAAGAACAGAAATTTGTAATTTAGATCATTTGGGGGAGTGGTTCTAAGGAAATAAACATACCAAAGTTGAAACACCCATAATAACAATAATTGGAATTTGCAGTAAATATTGCCCTGCAGCCTGCTGTTGCAACTGAGACAGTTTTGTAATGTTTTAGATGCTATGACACAATGATTTACACACTTCTCTTCCTAAATGTTAGAGTAAAACTCTACTGTATTGCTTTAATATATTTCCTACTTTTCCATGAATGGTTGTGACTGACCTACTCATTTTACAGTAGTTTTTTGATAGGTTTTCAAATTAGTATTTAACCATATAGTGACTGACATGACATAAACTCAGCAGTGTGCCCTGCTAGGGTGATGGGAACATTTTTAAATACTGCTGCATAAAGCATAGAAATGTAGCAAGCCATTTAAATTATTAACACAGTTACTACTAGCAGGATAGAAAATATTTACAGAATAATTCTGTACTCTGTTATTGTAATATCTATTCATATTTGGATTGTGGTAACATTCAACACAACTGCAAAAAACCCGTCAAAATCTATAAATACTTCACAGGCAACAGAGACAATACTATGTCACATTGGACGTACTTAATTATGCAAGATCCTGAAACTAGATACCTTTTTTTTCTTTCATACTTTCTGCTTTTCTTCCCCCTCTTTCACATTACTTTTTTGTTACTTGTTCCAATTGGCCTTCACTGATATTTCTTGGGGGTTTTTTAGGACTCTGGAACTGACTGGTATATTTATATCATGTGAGTATGTAATGAGTGTTATTAGATCGTCTTTTAGTTCATTCAAAATTCTAAGTAGAATGGATCTTCTGTACCTTATCTGCCCAGTTTCAGCAATGCCTCAAGCACTGAATTTTTTTTATAGTGATATTCAGGCTGATATTCAGACTCATTTTCTTGCATATTTTGTTTTACTCCTAAAGATGCTGATGAGAAGGTGCAAATTATCACTAAATTTCTTCTAAAATCTAGCTTCAGTATCTGTATCCAGCTTTATTCTGCCTCCATGTTTGGATATTTTTTGTTCAGGAATAGGGAATAGAAGTGGGATTCAACAGATATGCTTATAGTATTGTAACATCCCTTAAGAGTGCTGGGTAATGTGCTCACCTTGTTCTTTTACTTCTTTCTACTCTGAGGATTCTGTGAGAAGTCTGAATTCTGTTAGCTGTTATGTGTTGGGATTTTCTCCACTTCTGCAATATGAATAAACTAGTTTAATAAATCTGATAGTGAATCTTCTGATTGGAATGCTTCATGACATTATTATGCCACTTCTTATGTCTATTGACCATATTAGTATCCGTTAAGTGAGATTAGGAGAGAAGGTATAGATGCAAGGGTTTTCTTAAGTCCTTGGAGGTGGGAGATAAAATGAGACACTGGCAGTGAAAGGAAAACACAAAGAGATCTCTTACTCCTCAACGAAAAGGCTGAGAAGCTTGAAGTAGTATTTTCTTCCTTTGAAGAAATCTACTAATGACAGGTCTTCAAGATCTCACTTTTCTCAATATCCTGAGCTACAGTAAAGATTGTTGTATTTGGTTAAAGCCTGTTTCACAAATGAAGACTTGTAGGAAGAACTAAGGTGTTTTGTCAACTCCTTTCTGGGCCATACATGACAACTCAGATCAGGACCAAACCAGCCAATTTAGAAACAGCAGACAAAGGACCTAGAAGACAGTTTACATCAAACACGTTATTTTTATGATTAGTTGGGGGTGTTCGAGCTATTTATGAAATCCAGATAGAGAAATTAACATTTCTGAAAAATCCTAGAACAAATGATGAGGAGTGGGATCATGCTGGGTTGTATAATATTTTCTTATATAAAAATATTTTCCATTCTCTTTTGTAGGACTTTTATAACCCAAAGGATTCTTGCAAAAATACAGAGCATTATTGTAACAATATAGAGGGAAATGACACATAGCAGAATGATAATTGCTTGCCATGAAGTATGGATTGAAATGTAGTCAATGCATTTGCTTGCTTCTAACTTTTGGATGAAGGCATGGAGTCTGTATAGTGCAGGCAAACTTGCAGGCAATGTTTCTGTTTCTTCTCCTAGTACTTTTAAAATTCAAATGAGTTATATTCAGAATGTTAAACCAAAGAGATAGCCCATCAAAAATATATCTCTTTCAAAAATATTTGTCCATCTAGGTGACATTGGGGGACATGCACAGAAAAATATTTTGAACATCATCGTTTGTACTTCAAACACACTGGACACGATCGCTGAAAGAAGGACCTCAGGCACTGTGTAATCACATAATAAAAAGTAGTTCTTGTTCTAAATTTGTGTTTTAAGTACATACACCATAGAGCAAGGAGAGGGAGGAGGAACATCAGACTGTGGCTGGAAAGTGAGTCAAGAAAGGCTGAGTGCCTGGCTCACTATCTCTCAGGAAGCTGTACCAGCAGCAGGAACCGCTCTCCCCAGAATGTCAGCCAGCACATCAATAGCATTCTCTTAAGTAAAAAGAAGAACTGGAAGACAAATAAGTTGGCTAGCTTTTTATCTCCCTTCAATGAGAGGTTTAATTCAGTTTCAATTTGAAGTTCAGATGAAGGTTGAGTCTTGTCTCATTTTATCTAAATGAGTTCATCTGTCTCATATCACAGTTTTACTTTGTTATGCATTTTAGCCTTCTGGTCTTTTTCATGTGAGGTAGTAAATACTGGCTCTTTTCAACAGTTGAAATGTCAGGACATGATCATTTTGAATGTGTTAGATGAAATCTGTGAAATGCTGCATTTCTTTTTCAGTGATCTCTGGAATGAAATCATGGTTCATAGGGCTAGAGGACTGGAAGTGACGTCCGGGGTCACTGAGTCTGGTGCAGTGAGTGCAGCCCAATGCACAGGCACTGCAGTTTATAATCCCTTTCACATGCCCACAGACTGCTGAGGTTTTTTGGTTTGGGATTTTTTTTTTTTTTCCAATGTTTGAACACTTCACTGCAAACAGACACTGGATGAGGGAACAAGATTTTGCTCTTCAGTGGAGAATAAGAGTCCTCAAACAGAAAAGACCTTGCAGGATCAGTCATATTTTATGTAGGTGGCCTGGGGTAGGGATATTGATGCTGGATTCTGCCTCTCCTGTCAGTGGGCGCAATGAGACTCCACCAATATCCCTATCTCAGGGATGCTGCCCACCTTATCTTTCTGCATCTCTGTTTCCCCATCTGTCCCTAGGAACAATAAATGTAAAGTGCCTTCAAATCTGCTAGTGAACAGCTTTATATAAGAGCTGCATTCAGCCTGAGGCAGGCCACAGCAAACCAGGCAGCTTCAGCTTGTTATTTCTGGGTACTTCACCCTAAATTAAAAATAATCTTGATCTGCTCTTTTTTTTTTTTTTTCTTTTTTTTTTTTTTTTCAGCAGCAGTTTAAATTGAAAGGTCACTTCTTTCTCTGGTATCTCAAGTTCTGTTTTTAAGTAGTTTCAGCATATATCGTGTCATAGGACATCAGATACTACATTCCTTCACACTTTTAAAATCATTGGTTCTTTCTATAAGAAAGTAAAATTCTGTTAGAAACCCATTCAGGTTTGCTTTCTTTTGAAAAAAAAGAGAGGCTTTTATTTTACAAAACATTTCATCATCCAAGGTTTATTGACATCTATGAGATTAAGTTTTAGACAAACAGGGGATTTTTAATAGGGATTTATCACTCACTAAATTTGATCTACAGATTCTCTCTTTTGTAAGAACTAAGAAATATTTTTCAACATCCTCCCTTTTTTGATGACAATCAGGCCTTTTTTGAACATAATGTAATAATGACATAACCTTCATTATAACATCACAAATGCTACAATATAATACATTTGCTTAAGTCAGGGAGAGGGAAACCAGACCAATTTATTATCGCCTGTTGATTCACACTCACATGCTGTGCAGTTCGTGTGAAGGTCCCATTTACTTTTTCACATGAACTGCCACAGCATGGTTTAAATAGAGATTTCTCTAGCAATAGTGTTAAGGTTCCTCATTAACATCATTTCTGGAGTCACTGGGCCAAGTATATCCCTACTACAATTCCACTGATCTCAGTGGGGTTATCCTTGAGATATATTTGGTCCATTGTTTCTACAGAATCCCTTTGTTCTTTTTTGATCTCTTTAAGAATTTTGTTACTTTGAACATTTCTCACAGAGCAACTTATCATGCTGAAAAGTTTGCAACATTTATAAGAAATTTCTCAGGTATTTCTCTCTATTTGTACACCAAAACAAGACATATCCAATAACATTTATATTTATTACTTTTATTTTATAATCTATACATTTATTCTGTTTTCCAGGAAAATCAATAAACATAAGTTTTTCCTCTTGTTTATTTATTTCTTTTTTTAATTCCAAAACTTCATGTGATTACCAAAAATAATCTGAGACAGACTGCAGATGTATTTTGCATTTTCGGCCCGGCTCTATCGCTTGCAATTTTTGGAAGCAAATAATGACTGAGTAGTGATGCTCCCAGGCCAATATATTCTCACACTGAAAACTCTAAGCTTGTTTGATGTTCTATATCAATACTGAATGTTTTTCTTCATTAGGTTTTAGTTTGTTTTTTTTTAATTTCCATTATGAAAAAAATGAATGCAACATTAAAAAATGTTAAAATCGACTGACACACAAAATTTCATACAAGTTAGATTTGCAATTAATGACCATTTTGTACATTATACATATACATGTGATTTACATAACTTAGATTTTCACTCAGGAGAGTGAAAGTTCTGGTTAGGGAAGAGAGCATACCAAAATGAAATCATCCCTCTGATGAATGGTTGGGTAAACGGAAAACACATCTCATTCTCAAAATATTATCCTTATTCCTTTCTGTATATTACTGCAGTTTTGCATAGGCCTTTGGTAGACTCACTAATTTATATTAATTTTCTCAGCAAACTATGAACTCAGCACATTAACCTCTTTATTTGCCTTTGCATTCAAAGACTCTGTCAGATATTACAAAGATAATACAGATAACACACAGAAACTAAATCTGTCTTTCACCAAATCCAGAGGAAAGTGACTTGGACTGGGACCCCTGGTTCCCTGAGCTCATACTTATCTTGCTGTCAAGATCTTTTTGTTCTCCAAACTCTTGAAATAATTAAGTCCCACCATGAGATTGCATTCTGCAGGGAACAGCCTACAGGCTCCAGAGGAATTAAACCACTGCTTCTTAACTGCTGCTTGCAGAAGTAACATTTGGGTCTGATGATAACAAATGAGGTTGGAAATGCTAGCATGGAAAGCTCTGCTACCAGCATGGCCTTTACACACAGACGGGTGCATTCAGGAAAGTGCCAGAAGAGAAGCGCACCTGTGAGTTCATTACTTAGTCAGATACAGGGCTGTGATTTTTTGCAAAACTTCCAGTCCCTTTGAGTATGTTATTAACATTGAAGGCAGAAAAGATACTGCACCTAAATAAGGATGTGAAAAACTCTTATTTAAAACTACTCAGAAGCAAAGCTTGTGTTCAAACTGCACACACGATTGGTTTATGTTTATAGAGATTTATGTGTGAGACAGAATGGAAAAATGTAATTTTGTTTTATTTAACGTCTCTCTCAAAATCCTAAAGACTGCTTTTAGATGAATTAGGTGCTGGTAAGTACAGTGACTATGTAGGCAAACATTAACGGCCAAGCTTCAGTCAGTAACAGCCCTGCATGTTATATTATGTGCTAAGAAAGCGAATGTTAGTTAGAAACCTGAGGTTGTCCCTGTGCTCTTTTCAAAAGTGCAGTGTGATCATTTATCTACAAAACACTGGAGCTCAGATAAGGAGCTGAAGGTCTTGTCTGAAAGCTGGTGCCTTCAGGCAACACCTGGTACATCACTGAAGTGTTTGTATTATTATACAGCTCCAATCTCAGTGTGTTATTCATGTCTTCCTCGTCCACAGATCACTGAGACCAAATGGCAACCTGTTGAACCATATTTTAACTCCGATCTTCTCATGCAGAGGGGTCCATGAACAGAATAAAGTCAGAAAATGAGGCAATAACCTGTAGTCTCCATTTCTTGATCAGATCCTGGAATTTCCTTCTATCAGCATCAGTTGATTTCACAGAGAGTATATGAAGTCATGATTTCATGTCACATAACAGCTGCTCTTGTGAAACACAGCAGAGCCTCCTGAAGCTCGAACACAGAAACAGGACACACAGTGTGTGTTCTGCGGATAGAAACACTCTGCTGAGCATACCATCCTCGGGATGCACATCCAGCAAAATGCAGCAGAGACCCAGGGAGTCGGGGTGCCATTTTGACATGCTCGGAGTGCTCTGTGGGGCTGACAGCACCTTTTCTTCCCACTGAGCCTCAGGGCTACCATGTACTGATTGGAAACTAAGAGCACATGGGACCTTGCACACATGTTCTGGAGGAGCCATTCTTGGAGGATTATGTCTGGATTATGGCTTCTAGACCACTCCTAAGGGCCCTCCTCCTGAGAATGGTGTAGCTGGGAGCTCTTCGTCAGTGCCATCACTGCAAGCTTTCAGAGAGCTCAGAACCTTCACATCCTTACCATCCTTTGGCACAAGTGGAGAAGAGTACCTTGAAAGGCTTTTCACAGTACAGCATACTGATTTCTGTTGGTGGATAAGATCTTCATTACAAGGGAAAAAACAAATTTTAGTTAGAGGAGAGCTTAAATGGAAACAGTTCGCTCATATTGGAAGTATAAGAAAATTCTATATCATTTTTTCCCACTCTTTCTTAGCTCAGAGGCCTGCCTACCAAGCCTTTATGAAGAGAGAAAAAAACAAGAACATAGGGTCTCAGAGTGCATAGATCTGGACTGTGTTGTAACAAACCCATTCAGAGCACTGGTAAAATCTCCTTTCCAGCTCAATAAAATAAAATGAAATGAAAATACCTCATCAGCTTTTGTGTTTAATTTAATTTTAAAAATTCCTCTATGTGCAGAATCATGGCCATTTTAATAACACCGGTCCCACTGTTAGCTGAAGGACAGAGTTTCTTGGATGAAGTACTGGAAATTATTTTAGTATTTTCAGTAAGAATAACTAACAGTGATGAGTAACTTCCTGGATAATAAGTGCATCGGGCAATGCACATTGTTCCTCAATCTGATAAACTCTTAGCAGGGAACTTCCCTTCTCTGGACTTGTTGCTCTACCCTGGGTTTCTGTCTCTTCAGAAGAGGTAGATCTGTATAATCTAGTGAGTCAAACACTGAGCAATCAGTACCACCAGGGCAGTGTTTTTAATGAGAAAAGCAGTTAAATAAATGGAATGTCATTAAGACATATGACTGTTTTGGAGATGATGCCAGCAGAATAACAGAAAGTAACTTTAAAATATTGCTTGCTATACATTTATTTTCAATGCATATGAAATTATAGAAACAAACCACTTTAACTAGCTGAAGTCATGGACACTCTTTGCACACGCTATTTCAAATCCCAGCAGTATTTCAACCTCTTGGAGTTGTCTCTTGAACTGTCAAAGAGGGATCTGGACAGTCTCTCAGTGTCTCTGACTGTTAAATCCTTAAGTGACATGTATATATGCTTAAGGAATGGGTCAGCTTGCATAAATGTCCTGATATTAAAAAAAGAAAGGAAAAAAAACCCAAGAAGAAATAGATTGGTGGTTAGAATAGTGCTGTGAAACCCTTTGCCCTCAGTTGATTGGGTTTGTTCTAAGTTTCAGTATTCACTTAAATATTGTATGAAAAAAAAAAAGAGATGATGCCAAATATTCCTGTTATACACCAGCAATTTTTTTTGACAATGCTTTGATCTGTGACTTAGTTCAATGCTTTCAGTATTCACTTCCAAACCTGCAGCAGACACTTTAACTTAAGAGGCTGTGTTTTTCTTTTTCTGAGTCTATAGTTAACTTTTCCCATTCAGAAAGGATAATTTTTTAATGCAGCTGAGCATATGCTAAGGCCTGGTTGGCTTTAGCTTGATAGTAACTACACATATAGTAATGCTTTTCTGGATCTTTTACCTATCCTCCTCATCTACCACCTCTTTATTCTTTATTGTCAATCTTCCATATAATTAGTGGTTCATGTCAAAGTCACAATGTTGTTAATGAATCAGAAAAGTTTTTAAAATTCTAGCTGTTATTGCATTCTTCCCCAGCTAAAATGAAGATCATCCCTTTCTCTGGAAATCAGGCTTTAAGTGCTAGCAGTGCATGGGTCTAAGACCAGACTTCCACAAAGTATAGATTAACCAGTACCAGACAGTGGGAACTGAAAGAACCACTGAAGAAATGGGAAAGAAGAGAAGGGAAGGTTTGAATATTAGAGTCTTTAGACCTGCTTCTTTGGATTTTTATTTGTTTCTCTGTTCTGAAGATGGAAGGTATTTGGGCTTCTTCGTTTTCACAGTATGAATACCACCAAAACATTGTTTAGTTTGCTTTCTTAGTAAATTGAAAGATGTTTTGTAAACAGGGTAACACAGATATCAGAGCAGAATCTGTTGCAAGATATCACTTTTGTTCTCAGTCTAAGTTCTTTATTTCTCAGCTTTGTGGTATCCTAGATTTATCCCCCATGGGGACCACAATGATGATATAATTATTGCTGTTTTCACCTAAGAAATTTAACCCCTTTCTTTGATGAGGAACTGAAACTCTTGGTAAGCAGAAACTTCCCAGATATCCAAGGACAAGAGTAAAATTGGTCAAGCTGTTTGTCTTTTCACAGCTGCAAGGATGACCAGCTTCAGAGAAAGACAAATTTATTGTGTGACAGGTAATTTCTTATTGCATTGTAATTAAATGCAACATCATAACCTGGAAGCAACACTATAAACTGGATAATACTGGATGAAAGAGGCTGGATTATTATTTTCAGCCTAGATAACTAATGTTCCACCGGTATCAGATTCCCATGAGATGCCAAATGAAGCAATGTGTTAATTCAAACTTGTATCCTCTCTGTTTTTCCAGGAAGTTCAAAATAGATCTGCAGGAACATTTCAGAGTCAGATGGGTACAGCTTCAACATTTTGGAAGCACCTAAGGTCCTTTTGCCTTGTCCATAACAACAGTTGTTATAAGATTTGTTTAGTTTTATTGTAGCCAACGTATCTTTTGGATACCTAGAATATTCAGCACTGAATGGTTTTGTGTATTGTGACATCTACATCTAAGACAAAAGTGTCAATACTAGCAGTGCCAGCCACTGAAATGTAATCTAATATCTATATTTTAAAAAAATAAAAAAAAGGATGAAAGATGGATGCACCATTTTACAAGACTGTAGACCAGTGGGGATAAAAAAAAGCATGAAAACAATCCTCAGTGGCTTTTTACTGTTTGTCCATTGAGAGTACAATTGGGTGCCTCCCTTTAGGAAAAGAAAAAAAAAAAAAAAAAAGAAAAACCTATTTATAGTTTTACTAGAAAAAACCCATCCAAATTCTTTGCCTCTAGAAAAATTCTTGCAGGAGATAGTAGTGTGGAGGCTATTTCAGCAATCAGGAAATCCCAAAAAAGAATGTAAATGCACTTTTTACATACTGAATTTGAATCACCTCAAACAATGTGATTGACATGCATTGACAGAGCAAAGAATTATATACAGTTAAACTTCAACTTTTGATCCGAACTTTAGACCAAAGGGAGTCCTGCAGAAGGTATCTTATAGCTTCCAAACCATGTACGTACATTGTTAAAGAAAATGCTTTCCATGTCCTGCTACAATTAGCAGGACAATTAGGTTTATTAGGTTTATTTTTACAATTAGATTTTTAGTTGATTAGGGGTTTGATAATAAGAAAATGATTAGTTAGAGGTGAAGTCCACAGAAGGAACTTACTTATAAAAAAATCACCAGATTCCAGTTAGGTACCAAGGCTGTGTAGGGACAATTAGGCACATAAGAATAGGCTTTGAAAAGTCTGACATAGTGCCTGGAGAGGCATCGAAGCTAGGCAACAGGAAATGTTGAGCACAAAATTCGAGCTTTCCTTAGAGTTGTATTGTATTCATACCCCTTACCTGGGTTGGGGTGGCACATAAAGGTTTAAAACCAAGCAAAGAAATGTTTGAATAGGAGTTTAATGTAAGGCTTACTTGAAAGGAGAATACTAGTTGTCTATTCCCTGCTTGGTTTAACAAAAAATAGTGAACTATTAATCAGAGCAGTCTGAAATATTCCTCTCTCCCCTTCTAGGCAAGTTCCCTAACCTCAAGGCCAACAGTTTAACAAGTATTTAATTATTTCTTCAAAATGGAACAGTTTTTACAGAAATATTTGGAGGCTTCTCTTGTCCCAGATTTCCCCAAGACACCCTCCAGAAATTTTCGGAGAGAGATTTTAAACCAGAATTCTTTTGGACAAATGGAGGAAAAAAACCTCAGTTTTTTTCAAGTCCCAAAGGGATGATCTAACTGCTGAGGTTCTGGACAAAAGCATGAAAGCAAGAACAAAAGCCGGTGTTATAAGAACAGTCAAGAACTCTATGAATCTTCAGATCTAAAATTTTCATAAAAAACATGGCTGACTGAAATATGGGGAACACAGTCCCAAAGACTCCACTGAGACTTGTTGAGGAATGGAATTTTGAATAGAAATTGGTTTAGCTCTACTTCCTTTGGGGGTGGGGGGGTTTTGGTTGGTTACTGTTAAACCATTTTTGCTTGTAGCTGTTGTTATCTCTGAGCCATCACTTTGTTTTCTTCTCAGAAATTTATTTGTTGTTGCAGAGTCATGAGTTAGGTCGTCATTTCCAGAATTCTTTTTGCCTCCTGTAATTATGTTGTCTAGTTTTTGACTTGTTATCCACAAAATTCTCATGTTTTGCAGACACTCTGAAAAATTTGAAAAATAGTAAAGAAATTGAGGATGAGATTTCTGAGGGACTTCTTGCAATCATCCTACAGAAAAAAGACAGAAGCCTTGCTTTGGAAACGAATTATTTATATCCAGGACATTCCCAGCAAGTATTTGTCTGAAGAGCATTATAAAATCTCCTACAAGAAACTCCAAAACCCATCCAGGAGCTTGCCAGAGTGACAGAGAGATTGGAAAATATGAATTCTTAGAGGGATCTGATTTCCAGAAGATACATGATTCATAAAAATCCCAGGCTTCTTTGTAGGTCGCCCTCAGCTAGCCAGTGGTTTTACAGAATCATTGTTTTCCAAAATCACATCTGTAAATGAGATCCCTGCACCAAAGAATTTGCTATTGATTTAGATTGCATAGGCTACAGATGAAAAAATTACTTATATGATCAACAGGTCGCAAGCAAATGAAATGAGGGTTTGGCATTAGCAATCAGTTCATTCATTCCTATGATTTCTCTCTACAGTTTCTGGCTTTTGTCGGGGCCTGATGGCAGGGGTGGGGCAAGTTCCTTCTTTCTGGCCCTTCTCAACCATTCTTTTGTGGTTTTATGGGAGTGTCACAAAATCACATTTTGAGGAAGAGGCCAAAAAAAAATTCTCAGCAAAATGAGAATGGATGAAAATATTGAGATGTGAGTGGCAATAGGATACAGGGCATTTCTTTACTGGGCACTGAAGAAACATAATGAGGACAGTGGATCTTAACTCCATATGGCCTCTAATGTCATAGTCATCTTGTCACTGTTGCTAACCTCTGTTTAACCTTACTACCAGCTATTCTCCAGCAGCAGAGCAGGCACCCAATGCACCATGAGAGGGGAAGGTTAGAAGAAGAAGTACACAGAAAGTTCCTGTTAGTCCAGTGGGGAAGCATGCCTGGGCCTCACCACCCTGACCAGAGAGGAAAGGGAAGCACTCCAAGATCAGTGCCCTGTTGGTTTTAGTGAAAAAAGATAATTTCTGGGAATGGGACAACTCTCCTAAGATTGGAAAGCAGAAGCAGCTCCAGGTTTATGAAGAGACAAAAGGGATTGAGAATTGGCTGCTTTGTAAATGTAAAGAATATAAAATCGGTAACTTACACAAAGTAAGTAACTGGGCACAAAGGAAGCATGTGAAAAAGATGGAAAGGGGCTAGGAGGTCTTACAAACCACATAAGTCTGAAAAAAGATAAAGCAATAATGTAGGCTTCAGTGTGTTGTACCAGGCCTTATATAAAATAAAAAACCTGCATCTAATGCAGAAGTTGAAAGGATTCATAGAAAGGGATTTCTATAGCAGCTAATTTGAATAATGAGGAAGATAAAGATCATTGGGTATCCTTTTAGGTGGTCTGGTGGTGCCTCTGTTGTTACAGGATGATCAGCAAAGATGTTGCTGTATGACAATGCAGGGGTCTAGTATTTTTGCATGAGTCATTTTCATACTGTATAATTTCTTATTCAGATCTCAAAAATATCAGGGGAGTTACCTCATGTATTCTTTCTCTCCACAGAGTACTACAGACAACAAAACAAGCTACTGTAAGTTGTGGGTACCAAGCCAAAGTTTCAGTAGCTTCTTTTTTTTTCTTTTACATTGTTATGTGGCATCTTCCAGTGTATGTAAAGTGCTACAGACTGCTGTCCAGCTGGAAACTTGCTTTTCTCAGCCAAAATAAAATGGTTAAGTTACTCAGTGGTAGCATGGATGAGTGTCTGTGAAATTCATGGGCGGGTGACTGGGGCATCTTGCCATGCTCAAACAGCTTGCGAGGGAAGAACATTTATCTGAAGGAAGTATAATGTAAATCCTTTATGGTTGCTTATGGACTCATTTTCTCAGGGAAAAAGTCACTAATGTTGCATTTTGTTACTACTCTGTAGTTCAGAGCAGCACCTATTGCCTCTTTCATGGTATTGGAAGATAGGTAGGGTAAATAAAACAGGCTTTTCTGTAACGTTTATTTCAATGACAGATACTGAAGTTGGAAGCTGAGACAACTGGAGTTGATTTGCAGTAGTGCAAATATTTGCTTTCTCAATGTCTGAACTACCTGTAGAAGATCCAAGAAGTTTAAATTATTAACACTGTTAAATAGCATTAAGTTCTTAATATTCAAAAACAGACTTTCCAGATAAAGATGAATGTTCGACAAAGGAAAACAACAAATTTCCTGACTACTCTGTAAAATTAAAGCAGAAAAGCCATTTTGTGTTGCCTAAACAATTGTAGGAACTAAATAGTCTGGAAAATTTCATTTCATGTTTGACAAAGTTAGACAAAAAGTTCCTGTGATCCAAGGTGCTAAATCTTCAAGTACAGCTTTTTTACATGTCAGAATTACAAATGAAGAAAATTGTTTCCTCCACCCACCCCCTCCACCCCCCACCCCCCCCTCCCCTAAAAGAATAAAAGGACAAAACATTTTTATCTGGCTAATATTTGTGTTTTATGTTAATAATAAGGTAAACCAGAAATGAACTTGTGAAATGCTTCAGTTCACTAGGCTTCACGGTTATTCTAAAGAAAAAAAAAAAAGAAGCTAAAAATGTTTTTCTGGATCTACTGAAGAGTATAGCCTGTCAGATCCAGTAGATCGCTTGGTCATAAATTGATTTTGAAACATGTGAAGAGGCTCGCTATTTTCATTAATTTTTTGCAATTAATCAGGAGCAATTCTTAAAGGTACCACTTCATACAAAACTAAACTTGCCTAGTGAATATGCATTTTGGACACATTAATTCCTTTCTCCTCCATAAAAAGATCTAACTTCTTTATTGTAAGGAACTCTTTTCTTCAGAAAATAAATCTATTATTTTAAAATGGAACTTTGTTTTTTTTTAAAAAAAAAAGAGGAAAAAAATGGTTTTGCTAAAGAAATATCTTGAATTTGTAATCCAAGAATCTGACATTGTAAATAACTTTAAAGTCATTTTTCTTGGGTGAGCTCAAATGAATGATTCCTAGTGGGTTCTCTGAGGATGTTTTTTTTATTTGAGGCCTTTATAATTTTAGAATTTCTTGTCCCTAGTAAACTGTATAAATTACTCTTTCTTGAAACATGTTTTTCAAAATAGCATGGTTAAATACAGACCAGAAAGTTCCTTTCTCAGTCCTTCACATCTTTCCTGCTAGCTACAAGCAGTAGTTCCTTGGGTGTACAAAACACAAAGTCTGTTGCAATCTTTCTTGAGCAACACGAGCCTTACTTAAATGGGCACTGAATATACTGACAGCAGTAAAATTTTTAAAAAATTAAAAAATAAAGAAACCAACAGTAGTTTAAATCTTAATCCCTCTGCCCACAGGGTAGAAAAATAATTGGTTTTATGGTAAAATTAGTAGCTTCAAATATTTTACAGCTCAAAAAAGAACAAGAAAAAATGGATGTATACAGGCACTCTCTTTTGTCATTGTTTAGCTTCATCTGCTTCTGACCCCATGGCACAATATTATACTCCAGAAAAACAGCTATTTTCACTCTTTCCACTTGCTCCAGTATCCTCATACTTCTGATATTTTGTTTCGACTGATGCATGAAAGAAAGAAAAAAAAAAAAAAAGAAAGGAGGAAAAAACCAATTATTCACATCTAAAATTATACTGGCAAGGAGCTAACAATTAAACAAGAAATTCACAGCCTTGTTTGTCCAGCATCAAACCCTTACCTTCAGGATGCAGGGCTGCTTATGAGAGGGAAAAAAAAAACCCTCTTGCACTCCTCTTGGAATGCTCAGAGGAAAATAGTTGGTTTGACACATACACTGCAGATTCCTCTGATCCACCAAAGACTACCCAGTCAGTCAGGCTGTGTCTCCTCTTAGAGTCTCACTTCAGTCTTTTCCTTAGGACTGCCATGAGCACTACAAGGAAGGAGTTCCTTTGGATCTTTCTTTGGTTCAGATAGATCATGGCACACTGATCTTAACTTGCTTTGGGGAAGGAGTTGGTAGCTGCTGCTGTTTGGAAACTAGCTGCCCTTTATTTCAGTTATAATGAAATCAGTATAACCCTGATTTCACTTATGGTTGGAAGGCTAGCAAAAGCTCATTGTCAGCCTCAAAGAATAAAAAAACAGAGAAGTAAAAGCATGACTTAATTCCTGTACCTCCACATTCTCTACAGAAAAAACAACACCAAAGAAAGAAACTGGCTGAAAAACAGAAGAACCTGAAACAAAGAGAAGGGAAGTTTTTTATCTGAATTCCAAATTCTGCGATTTAGAGGAGCATTCTACATTTTCAAGTTTTTTCCTGCAATCACAGAAGGTAGAAATGTGCTTTGCTAAATCGAGGAAAATTGAGATTTTGAACATTATCTCCTAAAAATACCGTCATGAGACTCAGGTGAAGTAGAACCAGGGTCACACGCATGATAAATAGCCCTTCCTCAGACAAAGGGAAACTCCCAAGATCCCCACTAGAGAAGAGACACAGAAGTCCATGTGAGCTGTGGTCTGACAGGGGAATTTGGACACAAGTAGTGTGTCCTATACTTACACAGGTTAATCAGGAGCCTGTTTGGGAATTTATAGCTTAAAAAACTAATCCATGTAACATTCAGCTTAATAAAGAGGGAATGGATTTATGAGACAAGGACAGAAAGAGAAAGCTCTCAGGGAACATCACATTCACAGGCAGATTACTAAAACACCATAAACTAGGATGTTATCTTTTAGTTTAGTTTAGTGTTGTACTCGAGGAACAGAAAGATCAAAGTACCCTCTCTGAAGATATTTGGCTTTCTAAAGCCTGTGCTGACATGTGACACACCTGGAACAAGGTTACAGTTACATGTTCAAGTAGCCTCCTTGGATGCAGAGGTATTTCAGTATGTAATCCAGCACTTGGAGAATATTCCTCCATGGACAAGGGGATTGAGGCATGTGTTCCGGTGTACTCACAAGTTGCAATGCAAACATTTATCCTTCCCAAGTGGGACTGATCTTGAAACAAGGCAACACCATACCTCCATGGCTGTCAAAGTGTGATCATTTCAGCTGAAGAAGAAAATTAAATCAATCCCCTATGTTAGAGTTACACAGACAAAGCCATTTTTTATAGATTGACCTTATTCAAAGGAAGCAGGGCTGACAACATTTTACAAATCAGAAATCTTTTATTTGGATTTTTTTTCTTGGATTGATTTTTGTTTTGGAACTTCTCTAAACACTATTTAACTTCAAAAATATTCTGACCAAGCTGTACCATATGACATTCTATAAACATAGAATCTACAAGAACTGCTTTCATTCTCCTCTAAATGTCAGGCTCTTTTATTTAGCAGGGCAAGCTTACAGATGTTTCAGTGGATCTAATGCTAGGAAAAAAAGATTTGACAATGTGAGCCATGGTAAATTCTAAACAGGCGTCCTATATGCCTCACTAATACATAAAGCCTAGAGTTCTCACATGGCATCAAGGTATTACTGTTCTAACAGAATGTAAACTCTGGTTTATAAATGGTACAGAATTGTGAGCTACATCAGTGGATGTCCCCTGAGGGTGTAAAAAAAATTAGTATGAAGCAGTAACTAATCATAGAACAGAATGAAAACAAAAATCTATTTTCCATAAGCCCCTAAGGAATTTTTACAGTTTCATCAGTTTTTGTGGTGTCAAACAGGGCAGCTCTGGTGTGGTTAGCAAACATTAGTGAGTGCTCTTCACAATCCCATCCATGCCCAAAGTAAAAGGGGCCCCATGTCAAAAATCTTCCAGATAATGACTCCGCTGACTCTTCAGATATGTGGGTTTGCTTACTTCTGAGGTGCTGGCATCCTCTTAAGCTGTTTGTAGTGCAGCAGTAGCAAAAACTAAATTGTCTTTGTCCAAACTGTGTCCCGAGGTACAATCTCAACTCCAGAAGCTGAGGAGTGAGTGCAAAACTCACCAAGCCCCCTTTCCACTTGGAAGCCTTTTCTCATGTGAGGATTTGTACTGTGTATCTTGAGTCTTTTTCTTGCACGGCATGTGTGGGAGCACTGTCAGCTCAGTCAGCAGCCTTCCCAGGTTACAGCACAGGCATAAATAGCTGCAGAGCATCCTCTACATTTACTTGAACCAGAGCTATTTACGGAGCCAAGATAGTTTCTGAAAACAATAAGCCCCATGGAAAGCCTTATTTTTCTGCCCTTTGTGAAATATTTCCATAGTTAGTGTCTATCAGTCATACATCAGTTCTATCCAGAGGTTAAAAAGGGCAACCAGGTAGGCGGTCTTACATTTGTTTGGTTTTGTGGTATTATAGTTTTCATCATGAATCCACAGTGCTTACTTTTTTGGAGAGGTGTAAAAACTGTGTCAGATTACTGTTTTTTCCCAGCTCTTTATTCTTGTCACCTAAGAAGCTTCTAAGGTAAAGCCATTTCCATTTTGATCCTCATCCTTCTTCCTTTGGTCTATCGTTTCCATACCTTACTGTTACTCATTCTACACCGTTCACTTTTTCAGGGAATGTAGGGTTATCACACATAAGAAATTCAAGTAGGCTGTTCCTTAGGAACTCCCATAGTCTCAGCTCTGTAATTAAAAGGAGAATAAATTCTCAGGAGTATTTTTGAGTGCTGTTGAATTCTCAAAAATCAGTCACATATTAGGATGTTTCACTGAATACTGTTGGATATACAACTCCTTTCAGATTCTGAACAACCAGCTGCTCATGAAAAAACAATTCCTGCCAACTTTACCACACCATACAAATAACAATATTAGCTTCTGTATTTTTGAAACCCTAAAATACTGAAAATGAAGTCCTGGGACACTTTAGCTGGTAGAAATTTGGCTACTGTAGCTGATACAGAACCAAAGTTAACATCAAAATGTTTTTTAGAAGAGATTTTATTTTGTC
Organism: Athene noctua; assembly: GCF_965140245.1. Taxonomy (NCBI): domain Eukaryota; kingdom Metazoa; phylum Chordata; class Aves; order Strigiformes; family Strigidae; genus Athene; species Athene noctua. Next base: position 100,872,119 of record NC_134037.1, on the reverse strand, counting down.
ATAGCAGTTGTATAAAGAAACAATAGAAATTTTTACCACTTCTGTTTTCACTCTCCCATGTGAATTAATGCATTTCCCACTCAATGACAGATTATCCAGTTACCAAGCATAAACCAAACCTTTCCGAAATTGGGACATCTCAGGACTAAAGTAACTTCCCTTAACTGATTGATAATTAATTCCTCTTTTAAATACAGTAAAATGGGATTTGTTAAAGGAAAAATTCCATTCACTAGTGCTCAGATAAAAGAAAAAACAAGTTTTCTTATCCACAGCTAGTTAGATAAATACAATGAGATAAACTGCATACTTGTACAATATATGGATTGTATGGATTGGGTTTTCTAAGCAGTTCTATTAAAAAACTTAAGAAGAGAGAAAAGGACTTCGTCTGGAATAACTGATATCACCAGTTGCTCTTTAAGAGAAAAGACTGTTTCCAGGGAAGCCTTGAAGACTTTTTTGTTTGCTTTAGTGGAAAGTTCATGAAGAAGAATTTATCTTCCTAACTAGTATCTCCCAGGGATGAAAAAAAACAGAGCATAAAATTAATAAAACTGTCCTATTTATACTAACACTTAATAAGGTCACATACAAACTAATAGAAAATATTTGGGGACTTGATATAGAATATATGTTTTGTATAGTTTCTTTTTAAAGGTTCTGCATGACATACACCAAACATCTACTAAATTCTATTATCTATTAAATTCTGTAGGATGGTTTAAAACCTCTGTAGAGTGTTTTCTATTGAGCGCTATAGGACCTTTATCTACAATGTTATTGATTTGCATAATAAATGTCCAGTTCTATATAATTCTTTTTTTAAGCGAAACTTTTCCAGTTCCAAAGGATTAGGCCCTTATTAAACAGCCTCAGTAGTGATGAGTACTTGCAACTCAATATGAATTAATTGGAGAAGTAGGTAGAATTGGCTCCAGCAAGAGTTCCACATATTTGCCACGCCATGTGAGGCAAGATGCAAAATCCACCATTTAAATATATCTGGTATGATTAAGTTCATGGTAGTTAATATGTTATTGCTGCATTTGCCCTTATAACTAGCTGTATTTCTGGTGTTACATAAAAATGTTGCTTGGACTCGTTGGGAATTACCATATTACTTGTGTCTTAAAGATTCAAGTAACAGAAAAATAAATACAAGTAAAAACGTCACTTACAAGTAAAAACGTTCCAAACATCACTTACTTGCTAGCACAATATTTCTCAGGAATGCAAGGGAAATAATTCTAAAACCTTTTAGTATATTTTAAACAGTTTTCTTGGTAGTGCTGTTTTGTCTCTCTGCAACTGGAAAAGCAGTTTGCCTCAAACTGAAAATGTGAGACGGTTAGAAGAAAATAATAATCTGCTTAATGAAAAAAATCTTACATTTTCCTGTGGAGTCTCTACAGGAGTTTAAACTCTATTGAATGTACATGTATTTATCCTCTGTAACAGCATGCTATAGGCAGATATAAAACCATAAAATATCAACCATTTTTCTGGACATTGTGTTGCAGGGTATGTCTGAGTTGTACAAAAGTATTTGAACAAGCTAGTTCCACACCTAGAAACAGTTTGGCAGTGACAGCAGAGAGCTGTACTAAAGCTAATTATATAATTTTAAAAGCTGCAAGAGCTTTCTCTCACTTCAAGGGAGATGTGCTGGTGGAACTCAACCAGAGGAAAGCAGCCTTCAACAGTATAAATCCTTCTGCTTTGTAAAGCAAGTCCACATTCACACAACCTCCTATACCTATGGATAATTTTGTTTTACTCCAAGATGACTCTCAAAAACATAATCCTGGCTGTATTAAAAATTATGAAAATTTTGTGGGTGGAAATTTGGACCAAATGGGACCAAAGGAGTGTCTTGTCCCTTCCTCACTCAGTCTCCTGTCATCACTTCTCACATATAAATTTAATTTAAATTCCACTGACTGCAGTGTTACAATAAAGATAGAATATCATCCCACAGAATTTTCATAAGCATATAAACAAAAATATCAAGAAAAAAAAGCCAAAAGTAGATTTTATGCACCTTTTTGTACTTTTGATGATAATGTTTCTCTCTCTTTTTCAGGCAAAAATAATCCCCATATTTCTTTAGGATCAGGAGTCCCAGATCATGTGTGCGAATGATCTTTTATCATCGGGTTAAGATGGTTTATCAGCTATTGCATCTGCCACTTCTTCAGTCACCTTTTCAAGGACCAGTTCCTGATCCCACAGAAGAATTTATGAAAGGAGGAGCAAAGAAAAGAATAATGCCACATCTTGAGGGAAAGAAGACGACATTTGACTGAAAAGCTGGCTTTATTTGTGAAATGACAGCTGTTTGGAACTGTTGACAGATTGGGAGTGTTGAAAATTGTTCCAGGTTAGATGGATTTGTGATCTGGGTTCAGGTGAAGTGGTCAAAGGTGCTTTATAAATGCCATTTCCCACATAGCTATCACTACTACATGGTAGTACAGGTAACATTTTTATAACATGTAATTGAGTTATTTTGGATAAATCCCATGCAGGTCAGGGGTATGTACTTTTCTCTCATCTTCCTCCCCTTTTGCTGCAGCAATTGCAGTAATTTGAGACATTCCTACTGCTATTCCTAATTGAATTAGGATGGGCTGAAGGCAAGATATCTGGGGAGGTGTAGTAGAGAAATAGCTCTTTTAGTCAAGAAATCACTTTCAATCTTTTTTGCTCTGTTATTTCCTGTGATCTGAATACATTGATCAGATTCATGGTCATGCTGGAAGGAATTTTCCAAGGAATAGAAATGAATCAACCAAACATGAATTGGAAAGAGGGGAAACAAGAAGTTTAATCTAATAATGAGAATTCAATACTTTCATTTCTTGCACTCTATTCTGCTGCATTGTATTTATATTATCATGCATGTTTCCAGAGAACAAGTACATTTTAATTTAATTTTAAATGGAAATAATGGAAAATGGAAAAACCTTTCTCCCTCCATGCATACAAAACATTAAATATATAATTTAGTCAATTAAATATAGTATAGAAATAAAAATAATTGCAGACACATGGGTTTTTGACAGTCTGCTTGGATTGAACTGATACCCCCTCAAATATCTTGTGTGATAAACTGCAAAGGCATGTTTATTCATACCTTGTCCCTCCACTCACTAATGGTCTGAAGTATATCTCGGGAGTACAGGTCAGAGCCTCATCTTGTGCCAAAATCCCTGGAAATGCTTGATGGAAAGCTCTGTTGAGTGTTGTCCTTCCCTACACAGGTAACAGAACTTCTGTGCGTATTTACCTGTGTAAATTTACACTTGTGATTGCCAGGTTTCTACCAATAAAACTTAGTAGTTAAGATTCATGGCAAAAGTGAAGACAAAAAGTGAGGAATCTTCTGACAGAAGTACAATACTATATTTTACGTTACAGTCCAGAGTCGTCTCTGTTTTGGTACTGATCACAGCATTTATTTAGTTTATTTACAAATGATTAGTGAAGACTCCCCTCTCTGGTCCTGAACTATCAGTTGGCAAAACACAGTATTTTCATCAGCAAGCTCTACCTAACCACAGTGGGCTAGAAAGGAAAATGACATCAATCAAAGGTGTGTGGCACAACACAGAGCAAATCAAAAGGTTGCTATATATTTTGTTTGCATTGGGTCACTTCAAAGTCATGCATCTATAACGTAGCAATGTTTCGGAGGAGCTCATACATCTGCTGTTGAACTGAGAATTTTCACTGTATTTCACACAGCTGTAATGAACAGCTTAGAAAACTTAATTGTATGTCTTAAAGGCATTTGATTCTTCCTTTCCATATGATTTCTTTTTCTCAGCTCAGTTTTAAAATAGTACAGAAAATCTTCTGGCTGACAGTACAGAATTCAATTTCAAGCCATGTGTCAGCAGGAAGGCTGCAGTTTTCAAGTTTTTGGGAATACACCCTCCCCTGCTTTTACTACACAAGTGACAAAAATGCTTAAAACAGCAGCCATTAATGTCCTGAATCATTAGAGTATGGCAAATAACCTGTGATGTAACAATTACTATAGTGACTATTAACTTTATTTCAAAAACTGAAACAGTGGACACATATTTCACATGCTAGACAAGGTTGTTTTGGTATAATGTAGTATATTTTAATATATTCTGTAGAAACTGAGCAATACTCAAACTGGTAAATATGACAGACTACTTTAGACTGAGAATAATTCTGAGAATAGGGTCTTTAAAGTATATTTGTTAGCCTCTGTTTAACTGTTATTAAATATTATACATAATTAAGATGAATTAATCTAATTAGACTTCCAACTGACAAGGGTTTCCAGTTCACTGAAGTTTTGCAGGGCCCATTTTGTACATGCCATTAAACATTAACCTTTTCTTTGAACAGCTGACCCTTAAAAAGATGCCCCACTAAGAAATCATATCATATATAGTCTAACCATAAACCTGACCACTGAAAAGTCAAGAATTTCCATCATCTTTCAATGTTAGTAATACCTTAAGGAGATTTTTCTGTGTTTCTCAAGCAAAACCATGTTTGGTGAGCTTCCTCTTCTTTGTTTCTAGTTTCTGAATCTTGAATTATTAATTGCTTATACAGTAAAGCTGAAGGGGGCCCAAGAAGATATTCCACACTTCAGACAGGATTTAACTTCTTCCATATGGAATGGTATTCTGAAACAGAGCCAAAATCTATGCTATTCAGTGGGAATATTGTTCAGTTATGAACAGGAGAATTTGCCCATGTATATATACACATCTTTATAAAATATTCACACATCTATATGTATACAGACATCTCTATGTATGTATGTATGTATATATATAGTCTATATTCTAAAAGTTTATGTGAAAGTCCATTTTAAAGAGTTGTTTAGAAATTGAAATCACCAGTTATTTTGTTTACCATCAGGTCACTCAAAATTCTCATATATACAGAGATTTTTATTGATTTTTATGGTTAAACTCTCAAACCTCTTTTTAGGTCAGGTAATGCTTGTGTTTCTCATTGGAAAAGGCACACCAATGGGAACCAGAGCGCTATGAAACACTGTTCTCAAGGCACAACATTAGTAGCTTGCCTAATTGCATGAAACAGTAGACTTTGTCTAAACAGAGGCTTCAGGAATTCATGTATCTTAAACAGAAAAACATATTCAGGTAAGGAAATATGATATGTATGGTGTGCTGGGCACTGAGCTTGGTGCCAGAAATATGGAATTGTCTTGCTGGCTCTATTTCTGTTATTTTGATCTGAGGCCGGTCATCTTGCCCTTCCGTACCTTGATTTTTCTTATCCATTTTTAGTCTTTCTGTTTACTTCAGATGGCTTTACTTCAGGGTAAAGTTTATATTTAATTATTTGTTTGAATAGTATGCAGCACTTATATCCCAGTGAATACGTCTGAGCAGTCTGATAACTATAAGATTCTTACACAATTGTTTCTTCTGCCTCTCATTTTATCCTCTGGTGTTGCATCATATTTGGTGTTGGCAGAATAAAACATGAGTGTTCTTGCATTCCCTTATAAAATAGTCCAAGAAAACTGCCTTCCAAATATGCAATAGCTACAAAGTGTTGATCTGCTTGGCAACCAGGCACATGGGAACATGTTTAAAAGCCCTTAACAGGAATCAAGTGCTAATTAAAAGAAAACGAGGAAAGCAATGAATGCCACAATGATTTTACCTGTAGACTTGAGAAAGGACAGATCATTGAAACTGTATTTCTCAGGTCTACTACAAACAGAAAGACAATACATATTTAGCCATCTTCTCAGGTGGGTGCTTAATAATAATAGACTTTATGTCTCTTAACTCTGCTCCCAAGACTGTTTTAACAGTTACGTAATATGCATACATATTAGGGAGGAGTGTCTGACATCCCTGGGTTTTTTTCCCTTTCTAACCAAATGTCTGAACCTTAATCTAGAGTCGGGTTTCTTCTTGGGTGTACTCCTTCTGGCCTATGATGTTAGCATTTCTGGCTGCACTTCAAGAGAAAGGGTGGAGAACAAGTTAACCACAATACCTTATGGTCTGAGAAATTCAGTAACAAATACGTGAAAGATATGGGTTCAAGCATTCTCCAGTTGACTAAAGCACAAAACTCCTAATTGCTGGATCAGTTACTGGAGTATTGTGCAAAAGGACGGATACTGAAACATCCAAGTGCTTGCACGTTATCACATCAAATTTCATAGAAGATTAAGGTGGAATTTTCATGGCACTATGCCTAAACTCAAACTACAACAGGGTACTATGCAGGGTATGGAGTACTATATCCAGCTCTAGGGCTCCCAACATAAGGACATAAACCTGCTTGAGTGGGTCCAGAGGAGGTCACAAGGATTATAAGGGGGCTGGGGCACCTCCCTTATGAGGACAGGCAGAGAGAGTTGGAGTTGTTCAGCCGAGAAAAGAGAAGGCTCTGGGGAGACCTTATAGTGGCCTTCCAGTACTTAAATGAGGCTACAGGAAAGATGGGGAGGGACACTTTATCAGGGGGTCTAGTGATAGGATGAGGGGTAACAGTCTTAAACTGGAAGAGGGTGGATTTAGATTAGAGATAAGGAAGAAATTCTTTACTGTGAGGGTGGTGAGACACTGGAAAAGGTTGCCCAGAGAAGCTGTTGGATGCCACCTCCCTAGAAGTGTTCAAGGCCAGGTTGGAGCTTTGAGCAACCTGGTCTAGTGGGAGGTGTCCCTGCCCATGGCAGGGGGGTTGGAACTGGATGATCTTTACAGTCCCTTCCAACCCAAACTACTCTATGATTCTACATAGTACAGGATTGATGCTAAAGAGCAGGCACTTTCAGTCATGCAAGGAGCTTTCAGGCTAAGTACAAGGATAAAATATATATCCAACTGTGTTTGTCGTGTCCATGAGTAAAAAAATATTACTCACGGAGGACACCAAAACAATTATGGCCTATGGTTGGTTATGGTTATTTTAGAGAATATAATACCTTTGGACTTTTTGTTGTTATTGTTCTAACATTTTCAAAGTAATGGAACAATACTTCAGGAAAATCAAGGATTTGGATAAATTAAACATGAAAAGAATATGACTTTCTGATGATTGATTGTCTTTACAGCTCATCTTCAATTATTTCAAGTATTTCACCTATACAAAATCTACTAGGGGTATCACTGCATAAAGTTTTATTACTTCTACAGCCAAATAAACCAAAGCAAAATGTTTGTGCAAATGCAGTAAATTTCCCTAGAATTATTTCCAATCTACAGTCATGACCAGTACAGGACTAGCCTTCTCTCATGATCAGTTAGATACAATACCAAGAACCCAGTTGTGCTACCTTTACATAGAACAATGATTTAGTCTGGGAGCAGCATACCAGAGTGTATGGTACTATCACTATATTTAAGTAAAGCACATGTTCAGCTGAATCAGGCCTCTTGGATGTGAAACTGGGAGGTGCCACAGATACTTTTGCAACATCTCATTTAGCTGTGTTCCTGTGGTCTTAATGTCCTGAAGCCATAACAGAAATAAAAGACTGCTGGCAGGCTCCACTAGAAATATGAGAAGGGTGTCCAAAGGCTTACTATTTATTTACACACCTAGACATAAATAATCCCCTCATGTACCACTTTTACCCATAGGCTAAAACACATAGCTTTACAGTAAGGTCATACTTGTCCTCATGTTTTGGAAACATAATCTGTCTTTTAAGGTTTGCAATTCCTTTTGTTCCAGCTGTGGATTTATAAATCCATCCCCTTTCGAAGAATTCAAAAGCTTCTTAAGACTTGATTGTTTTCATTTGAATGGAGCAAGTATTAAGTCTGATCTAAAAGAAAGTCCACTACAGTGTCTATATATACATATAGGCACACATATATTTCTCCTGAATATTTGAGAAGGTATAACTTGATATGTGAAAAGCCAAGATAATAGACAAACTGGCAAACAGAAACTTCTTTCTCTGAACATGGGTGAGAGGTATATCACCTTTATATACACCACTAGGAAGAGTTTTGAACTAATATTTTGATACATTGAAATTAGGAATCAGAACTCATTAAAATTTTAAATTTATTAAAACAACTGTTCAATTCAGTTTAAATCTCTTCCTTTTTCATATTTATTTTCCAGTCCAACACCAGAACACGGCAGTTCGTGACCCAGGTACAGAATTGAACCCTTCCAAATTTATCCTGTGTGAAAGCAGAACTGAGCCCAGAAATTTTTTGTTCCTTATTCTTCCACAGACTTTCTGTATGAATTTGGTAATTTGTTTAAAGTCTATTTCTGTGTTTGAGGCCCTCATTCAGTCAAATATCTAAGTTTTCCAGTGCCCCGTCTAGTTTAGACTATAGACTCTCTGGACTCGGGGCTGCTTTTTCTGATAAATCTCTGCACAGCCTCTAGCACAATGGAATGTCTGGAGACCTTTTTATAAAAGGATCTAATATAATACAAACATTAGGAAACATAACACCATGTCACATCATATCAATGACTGGAGATAAACAGAGTTACCTTACAGGACTCTGGGTGGACAGCCTGCATGCACCCTGCAATAAAAAGGGAATATAGAAATGGAAAGTAGTTTTAGGTTTTCCAGAGCTACAGGTTTATTTATTCTCCTTAAGCAGCAAGTTTGAGGATGAATAGGATGAAGGCCATAAAACATGAATGCCATTTTTAATTGGAAAACATGCAGTAAACTAGCTGCCACTTCAGGATCAAAGATGTTATTAAAAATTAAAGATATTATTACTGTTATTGTAAGGTTTTATTAGTAGCATTTACCAATAGCCCTTCTCACATGGGAAATTGCTGTAAATACCCAGCTGACTTACAAGCAACTGTATTGTTCATAACATCAGATGCCTGGCCAAGCACTACCTTCTGCTACTCTTTTTCCCTATTCTATTTTATGCCATTGAACCTAGGCTGTAGAAATACTTTTTCAAACAAGGGTGTAGTACGTCCTCTGATATATGGCTGATGTAACAGCAGAGCTGTTAATATTAGGGAAAATTTACTTCTGTAAAAATTCAAGATTCCACTTACTTGCTTCTCTCACTGTTTACTTTCAAGGGCTAAATAAACCTGAAACTGTCTCCAGAAAGTCTGAGGTATAGTAACAATCTGCATCGCTTTCTCCTATCCCATCAGCAGGCTATATTTGGTAGAAGTCTGCCACATGCCTCAGTTCATGCTAGTCATTCTACAAAACTGAGAAAGAGACAAATTAAGGGAAAACTATTAGACAATATAGTCCCAAGAATAGCCTAATCCCAAAATGAAACAGTATGTTAAAAATGAATTGCATTTTGGCATCTTTCAAATTTCCTTTATAGGAAAGACAAACAGTGTCATCAAGGTGATAATATGCAAATGTCTGAGGAAGAAATCCTTTCCTAAAGACTATTTGCACTTTCCTTGGGTGGAAAGCTGTAGCTGGCTTTCACGTCTACCTGTTTCCCTTTTGCTAGTGTGTGAATTGTGGCTGAACTTCCCTGTGCTCCTGGGACCTCCCCAGTCTGGAGCTGTTTCAGCTTGGCAGCTGTTTCACAAGGAGATTGTCTTGTGTCCTTACCTAGCTGGGGAAGTCACTTCTGCACTTTTCCTGTTAGGGTACAGAGATTAGGAAGCAGAATCATTAAATGAGGATGCATTTCTTCTGGATCTGAACCATCTCCTTGCTCTTTCCAAGCCTTGTCTTTCTCTCCCTCTTAATCATGGGACTAGATGATAATTCAAATTGGAAGGGACCTCAGGAGGTCTCTAGTCCAACCACCTTCTCAAAGTAGGCTCAGCTTTGAGGTCAGATCTGGTTATTCAGACAGGTATGCAAAACCTGCAAAGATAGAGAGTGTATCTTTTCCATATTGGGGGACCCAAAATCTCACTTAGTATTTAGATGTGTTCCCACAAGAGCCAAGCAAAGGACTTATTTCACTTCCCTTGATCTACTCTCTATGTTCTTGGTGATACAGCCCAGAATGTTATTGGTCTCCTTAGCTGCCAGTGTGCACTACTAACTCATGTCCACCTTGCTACCAAGAGCCTCAAGTCCTGTCCCGCAGTGATGCTCCTCTGCTAGTCAGTCCCTAGCCCACACTGCTGCAGGAGTTCATTAGTTTCCAAATGCAGGACTTGTCATTTGTCCTTGATGAGTTTCAGAAGGTTCCTGTTGACCCATTCCTCTGTTTGTCTAGGTCTCTCTGGATGGCAGTTCTGCCCTAGATTTCATTGACTGGTCCAATCAGTTTAGTGTCTAGTGTCATTGCAAACTCAGTGAGCACGCACTCCTTCACCTCTGGCAAGTCTCTGTTAAAGATGCTAAACAGGTCAGGTCCAGGACAGACCCCTGACTCATCATCAGCCTTCAGGCAGCATTGGTCTATTATCTACTTCCTTCAAAACCTGGTTAATTAACCAGCTATTTACCAGTCTAGACATCTGCTTATCAATACAACATTTCCCTTGTTCAGCCTTTTACTACCAATGTAGTGGTAAAGGCTACTCATGTTTTGCTATGGCATCCCTTTAACATCTCCATTTGAGCTTTGGCTCCTTTTCGCACTGGAGCTCCTTCATGATTTTTCTGCTTAGACAAGCTGGTCTCCTGATAGATCTACTTGTCTTCCTGTGTATTAGGATGGACCATTTCTGTACTTGGAGGATACTGTCATTAAGGATCTGTAAATTTTCTGAGTTCCTTTGCTCTCTAGAACTCCCTCCAATGCAATCCCATCTACTAGTTTCCAGATAAAGCTTAAATCTGGTCTCCTAAAGTTCAGGGTTTGTAATCTGCTATTCTCCTTCTTTGGGATCTTCAACTCCTGTTTCATGGTCACTACAGCCAAGACTATCACTGATTATTACCTACCAAACAGTTCTGCCTTGTTAGTGAATACTAGATGCAGCTGTGTGTCATCCCTGTTTGGCTCATCTAGTACCTATACCTGCTTACATCCTGCCTTGTTGCCCTCCCAGCAGACAACGGGGAAAGCAAAGGACCCCGTAAGAACAAGGGTCTGTGATAGAGAGACTTCAGACTGCCTGCATTGTTTAAACAAAGCTTCATCTACTTCCTCATCATAAGGAGGTAGTTTGTAACATAATTCCACCACAGCATCACCTTTGCCAGCCTCTCCTTTGACCCTGACCCATAAGCTCTCAACCAGATTGTCACCCATCTCATAGAGGATCTCCATACATCCAAGTTCCTATTTCACTTAAAAAGTGACACCCCCATTGTCTTTCCTGTCTTTTTGTACTGAATATTGTGTATCCATAACAACCTTTCAGCCATCTGAGCTGTTATTCCAGTGATGATATAATCTGGTGACTGTGAGCAGAGCTCTAGTTCCTCCTGCCTTTTCCCCAGCTGGGGACATTTGTGTACACACCCTGGAGATGGGCCTCCTTTTGCTCTGTTTCATCACTCCAGTCTTGTATCACATCACTCTGATATCACCCTAATGAGCCAGCTCATCAATAAAACTAAGTAAATTGGCTAAAGGAAAGCTAAAATGGAGAGAGATGCAGATACAGGTATAGAGAGATAGCTATGGATGTTACAGATGTATATAGGTGTGTGTGCAGTGCAAATGAACACCACCTAAAGACAAATTCATCTGTATGTCAAAGGCTAACATGGCTGAGTACTCTCTGAATGTGCAGATACCATGGAACTCACCGGGGACAGAAAATGGAAAATTGCACTGCAAAACACATTAGAGGAGGCTGATACCTTCATGCATAGTTCCCTAACTAGCAGATGTTTTTTGAATAATACTAACCTCTGTGTTCCCTGAAATAAATTCCCCTGTTAGACAGCTTGGTAGGTGTGACACAGAGTAATCTCTTTTAAATCATAAATATAAAGCAGACCACTTAATGATATTTTAGTTTTTCACTGCAGGATTTTTTTGTTGTTTTCCTCTTTTTTACCATGCAAACTGTACAAAGGCCACTGACAGCTTTTTCTTTCCTAAGTAAAAAGCTAAGTAATCCGATGCCATTAAGCTATGACAGTTGTTCCATGTTTTAAAATATTACTAAGACCAGTATTGTTAAAATTGCATAGTAATTGATGCACTGTAATTATTGCAGTTTTCTAAAAATAATCTACTAAAATAAAACTCTAAAATGTTGTTATCATGCATGTAACTGTATCTGGCTGGTCTACATCCTCAACTTTACATTTAATGGTACATTTAAACTTTAAGCATTTACTTCTTTCACAGGCACCTGTAGTTGGTTTCAGTTGGTTATTAATAGGTTTGTGTGAAAGGCTTGGTATAGTAAGTATAATTTATCCTATCAACAGTTTTACCTTAAAATATTTTAAATAATGTGCTTATCAAGCAAAAAGACTCCTGGCACTCAGATCAAAAGTCATTAAAAATCAGTGATTACCTAAATTTAGTTATTCTGCGCTTGGGACAGAGGCTTGGAATTGAAATGGCAGAAAATGGGGTACTGACAGATGATCTTTTAAGGTCATATCCTCCTTTTGTGAAGTGAAAATACTGGGTGCTCATCAGAATTAATAATATAGTGGCAGCTCTTTTTTAGTTTGAGATATGTCTTTTCTGCACTGAAATCACAATACAATCAAACATTAAAACTTTGCAGGCAGTGATATGGCTTGTAATCTTCTATTTGCAGCACTGGATATGCTAACTTTCCTTACTCTATGTTTTACAATGATCTTCAAGGCTAAACAAACAGAAATTTTAGGCTGATATTAGGAAGCATTTCTTTAGAGAATGGGTTGTTGGGCATTGGAATGGGCTGCCCAGGGAGTGGTGGAGTCCCCATCCCTGGAGGTGTTTAAGAGTCGGGCTGACATAGCGCTGAGGGATCTGGTGTAGTTGGGAACTGTCCGTGTTAGGTTAATGGTTGGACTGGATGATCTTCAAGGTCTTTTCCAACCTAGATGTTTCTGTGATTCTGTGAAATTATTCTGTCTTTTATCTGTCTGTCCTTACTGCTTGAATGAACTACTAACAATGAAATTAAGTCTATAACTAAAGTTCCCAAGCAGAGGGTGTGAGCAATAGGAATAATGTATTGCTCATAACTTAAACTGAGTGAAGTGTACTGTCTATAAATATGACTGCAGAAAAAGGGCAGTAAGAATAAGAAATTCTCATAGTGGCCAAACTCGCTATCAATGGAATTAAAACTGTCATCAGACATGTTAGATTCATAATGGTATTTCTGAGTTATTTCCATTCCAGAATAATGACTGTAAACTGAACATTAAGTATTATTGAAGCATTTATCACCTTCATGAGAGTGAAGAGTATTCAGTATTATTGCAGACTGGTATGAATGCCAAATTCTTTTAAAGATTTCTACATAATTTGTAACTAATCCTCCACCAAAGTAATGGTTGTCTTTGTTCAGTCTTATCATCTCAGCTACTGAAGACAGAGCAAAGGAATTCCTTAGCCTACCCAGGAAATGGGTGCCAATGGCAAGGTCTCAGTCACCTCTGATTTTCTACTGCTTTTGTGGTCATTTGGATTATTGAAAAGTTTATTGCCAGTTGGAGAGGGACCTGGAGGTGTTGACTGATAACCAGCTGAATAAGACTGATAAACTAGCAGGGTGCCCAAGTGGCCAGGAATCACAGAATCATCTAGGTTGGAAAAGACCTTGAAGATCATCCAGTCCAACCATTAACTTAACATTGACAGTTCTGATTCTGTGATTCTGTGATATGCCACCTCACTGGTGTTATCAGCTACACAGAAACCTCACTCTGAACATATATGAGAGTTAATAATTAGTTAGTATTTATCCATGAAACATTCATAGATATATTTCAGTTTGGTAAAAACACTACTATTTTTCCTAATTGTCAATCAATTGGTTTTGGTTTTATAAAAGTCGTATTCAAAAATTCTGGATTCTGAAAAATTAATTTATTGTACATCTTAAAAAGATATTTAACCTATTTCACATAATTTATCCTGCGCTTAAGCGAGACTACTGATCAAGGTGATTCAGGTAGCTCGGGTTACCATAGACATTCAGATGCATCTCTTCTCCTTGTGAACATACACTGTCTGCTGGCCATAAGCACAGTCCAGTCAGACCCTGCAGACAAAATTTTCTTCAGCTTGATACTTGACTCATTCAAGATTTCATCCTCCCTTTGCATGAGCTAGCAGTATAAGATTCCCTCATCCATTTCACTTTTTTTTTTTGTCCAAGAAATGGAAGACTTCAGACATGAAGCCCTGGAGCTCTCTTCAGTGACAAAGGAAAAAACAATCCCGGTCAAGAAAAGGGACTGAAAGTGGTATTATATATTAAAAAAAATTTTAAAAATTAAAAAAAAAAAAAAGAGTGGCAAAGAGAAACCCTGACCATTGTGCATGATTACAGTATAAATACATAAAAATAAAAATGGTAACAGTAATAGTTAGAAGCCAATTCTGAAATTCTTTCCACTTTTACTTTATAAATTAGGACCTCTGGACATGCAATGTAGAAGTGGGAAACAGCAAAGAAATATTGGTCTCTTGCCATTATTATCTTTTTTATTTATCATAAGCAAATTATATAGAAATCCTTCCTGACTGCAGATCACACATATTGTATTCAGATCTTGTTATGAGTCATTATTTTATTCCAGATAAGGAGGGCTCCTTTAGATATTCAGTTGCTGGAAACCCTTAGAAAATGTCCATATCCAATATTCATGCTGCCTAGCTGAGTTTCTTTTCTTACTAATAGGTAAGAATAATATCTTTCCTATCTTAAATGATCTTGCCCTTTTTCAAAAAGCCTGTCAAAGACAAATAGGACTGGAGTCTTGTTTAAAATTCGTGTGTTTTAACACTAAGCTGACACTCATGCTGCCTCACTAGTGTTTTTTCATCTCCTAGTGTCTTTTTGACTAGAAAGGGCTAATAGTATTACACCTTTAATATGATTGCCATTCTCCATTTGCTACGTATCTTTGATATTATGTTGTCATTCATAAAGTCTCTGTCTTAGAGACCATCCTGGGAATATTTCCAAGTGGCAATAGTAACACACGAAGCTGCAAAGCATACCCTCTGACTGACAAAGGCTTAAATCAGAAAGTGATATATTGCTCTTTGTCTAACAGTAACTCCAGTAACATTTTTTTTGATTACTTTTTAGTTTTCATTAACAATGAGGTTTACACCAGAAGGTGGACAACAGCACCTGACTGCAAAAGACACTGATGCAAAAGACCAGATTCTTCTCCCCAAATAGTGTCTGTATTGCCAATTACAGTGCATTACACTCCTCTAAAGCTTTTTGTAACACAAAGTTAAATACTTCTCAGGAAGCCTCTTCCTGAACCTAAGAAGGATGCTTTTTAGCAGGGATATGGTACCTTTTCCATATGCAGCTTGAAAAGCTTTTAACAAACACTGTAATTACAAAGCTATGTAAATGTGAACTGGGATTACTAGTAATAATACAGTAAGGTCTTAATTCATCTTTTTTTAATAGTCTTTTCAGGCAGAAAGGAACTCAATAGGCTGTTTTATACAAAAACAAATGGGAAGCAATGGAGAGATTGACTGTTGTTCCTTATCTGAAGATTGAGTTTCAAGTGCTAAATAGATTAAAGCTTAGAAGAAAGTCTTGAGAATAAAGCAGAATTTAAATTTTCCTTCTATCTTCCATTTTGATCCCAAATTTCTGGTCTTTTAGACGATTTGAAATACGAAAATCAAAGCCTAATACCATGGTAGTTGCTTGGATAACAAAATAATCCAAATATAATAAAGAAAAGCAAGGCAGTCAGAGAAATGTAGGTTATCTCAGCGCATAATTTAGAAGTTTCTGTCTCATACTGGAACTTGATGCATAAAAAGAAGAGTCTTGAGCACTAAGATGTTTCCTTTTTTTTTTTTTTTTTTAAAAAAAAAGGCAGTGATAAAGAAGTTAACATGGACTGGGCTGAGAGAACAGAAACTTTCATGGTATGATTTTAGTATTTTTACATTCTAATTATCAGGAGATAAAATAAATTATAATAATATAGATTTCTGGCCATTTTTATAAGCTTTGAGCTTTGTTTATACTGTCCTAGTAAAACAAATTAGTTAATTATTTCTGATATTAAACATGCCTTGCATACATTCTGCCTCTCAAACTTTTTAAAATATGAGCTGAGGAGACATCGGTCGAACCGTGGTGTTGATAAGTTCATAGCATTTAAGCACAGGAAAGTACATGTCCTTCAAACTACTCCATGTTTTTTGTGTGCATGACCATGCAGATGTGAAGCCCGTAGCCAGCCCCTGAAGAATATAGTATTACAGGGACACCTAACAGATACACAGTGTTCCCAGCCTGTCTTGTGCACTTTGTGAAAAACAACCTTGAGAAAGTGCTTTTCCATTTCTGCTTCCTGGGAATTTTACTGTTAGCAGTTTTATGAATCTTTGACAAGGGAAAGATGATCCCTTAGTGATCTTGCTTAAAGGTTAAAAACAAACCCCCCCGCGAGCAAAAAAAAAGAGAGATAGTGTGTGTGTGTATATATATATATATATATATACATACACCACTTCCTTATCTCCCCAGCATTGAACATTGATATGTGTGGATGATGTGGAATAGGTGTAGAGAGTTGGGAATGAGGCATAAAATGAAAATGCATGTTCAGTGCACAGAAAAGTGGGCCTTTCACTGCTCTATGTGTGTGAAAATCAAAATGCCAGTAAGTATCCAGCCTGAAAAATATCCATCCTCTAGTAGAATGACTGTTTAAATGGGACTTAGCATTATTCATATTTCTCATTAGCCACCAGCCATTCAGTAAGTGCCTTTCTACTATTAAAAATCAGTCCATGACTTCAATGAGACAGAAAAGTTGGTTCACTGATTTCCATCTGGTTTTTTTTTGCTTGAGTCTGGGTAGCATTGCTGAATAGAAGAGAAAGTATAGTTTCTCTGCAGGTGAGCTCTTTTTTTTTTCCCAGTGAATTGCTCTCTCTCTTCCTTTTCCCTCCCCTATGACAGAAGACAGCGTGCCTATCAATGCCTGACAAAGTAGCGGAGAAAATGTTGCTGGCAATGGCAGATGCAAAGAAAACCACAAATCTACAGCACGCCTAGCAGTGGTGTTAGTCTCACGACTCCAGTCAACTGTTCCTTCCTATCACAAACCCCCCACCTTCCTTTTTTTTCCCCTGTGTTGTTCTCAGGCCAGCAGCTATGTGTAAACAGGATGTGGGAGCTGTACTGAAATGTATTCAAGTCTTGTACACCTCCGTCCTCACCTCTGGCTGCAGTGTGTATCCTGCCTGGAACATCTGCTTCAGATAAATATAGGGAGACTTCAAGCTGTGCAGAGAAGGGCACAGCCTGGAGTTCTTCAACGAGTTTGCTCTTGTCATCCTTATTTTTTAGCATTTAAAAAATATGGAAAAAGCATTTTACTTCTTACTGGAGAGCAGGTTTCCTGAAAAAATCACTGTTGAACATTTGTAAAAAATTCACTGGCCAATATTTAATAACTGTGATATTCCAAGCTCACTAAGAATAACATAACTTATTGATTGTTTATTTATTAGTTCTAATGATGCTAACCTAAAGGTGCACGTTTATATGCTGTTGATACCCTCGACGTAACTTGAGATGGTTTTTCATGGTTTGCAGTTTTAAAAAATTGCCTCTGGTAAGCCAGCTAACATAGATCATAGGGATTTATAGCATGTTCACACAAAAAGGATTTCTTTACAGCTTGAAAACTGAAAGCCAGAATCATGGAAATGTTTGCTACATTCCAGTAGACGCCACTTCACACAGTCAGGGAGATCCATCCCAACTGCCATGCAGGCCGCCTCAACCCTCCGCACTCTGCCCGCACTGCTCTGCAATCTGCAGAGGGGGCCAGCTCTGGCAGGAAAGGTGGGGGGTATTTATGGGACTGCCAGCTCAGAATGGGACATCTCTGAATACGAGACCAAATCTATATTTAGACACCGTGGGAACCCTGTGGTCTAAAATGACAGCTTAGGAGTTTCTACGACCATGTATACCTGAGTAATATGCAGCCAGTGCATCTCTCCTTGGCAGAATTTAAACATGTCGATCTACAGCCATCATCACAGGCATCTAAGCAGACAGCCTGATTTTTTAAAGTTAAACCTTCTTGATATAGAAAAAAAAAAAAAAGTCAAAATCATTTGGTGTTCAAAAAGGGTATTATATCCTTAGTTATTCCAAGAGTAACAGCGAGGGCAATATGTTAGGACTGAAAATACCTGTATAGGCACACTCACAGAACCCATGGACACGCACATTCAGCAGGCTGGATACAGTCCCAGTAAGCGTGCTCACTGGGCTGTTGCTGCCACTGAGGATGACATAAATGTGCAGCTTTACTTATACCTGAGGAAGGAAAGGGAACCCTTTTTCCCTCCTACTTGTAACCAACTCCCCTCCTGTTCTGGACTGACCTCTAACTCTTCTTGCTGCCCCATCCATGAAGCACAAGAAATCAATTCTGCCCATAATACCGACCAGCCTTTGAGCAGTACTGCCTCTACACACGTGTGTACACACACACAGATGCACACAAATGAGCTAAACAGGAATGGGGCTCTGCAAAAAGGAGACAAAGACTCACAATTAAAAAACAGGTAGAAAATCACAAACAGTAACAAATCCCCATTTCTACTTTGACTGATTTAAGGATAGATATTTTCAGAGACAATAAAGGATAATTAGAGACTTTAACAAGCTTTTAAATCGAGACTCCATTTAACTTCGCACACGTCTCTTGAGCATTTATTGTCTGAAGCTCCTGTACAAGTATTTTGCTCAATTCACTTGATCAAACACAGCCATCTGCAATGTTGCTGTCTGCATCAGGATTAACTATCTACTCTGCCTTTATAGTGAATGGAGAGAAATAGTACTTCTGGGGTACCATTCATCTCCTTTTAAAGTAGATATCTAAGTCCAGTGAACATCCAATTAAATAAGCCTAGCCTCAGGATGCCTGGTTTCTCCAGGGACAAAAGCCAGGCCTAGGCAGCTGCATAGGAAACATTTTAAAACACTTGAGATGGCTCTTACTGTTTGTCACATTAATTTCATCAAAATTTTGAGGAGAAGATTCTTAAATGAATGAAATAAACGAAATATTGTAAATTAAATTAAAAGTACCTTTTTTATATACCTTGTACTTGCAACCAACCTTGCAGATGCTTTTTGTAATTAATTATTTCTGTCATTATATAAGGGTTTGGGAGGGTTGTTTTTTTCCTCTTCAGGAAAAAGAGCTACCAAATAAAACACCTAATGTTAGTTAGATGCTAGATTCAAAATTACAACAGTCCTATTCACTCAAATGTTTTTTGTAATATGTGGCAATCACAAAGGTCTCATTTTTCTTCCGCAGAGAAAGGCAAAACTTTGGTAGAAGCAAGACATTTCCAGTAATGATACCATTGTAGACTGGGATGTGACTCAAGTACACTTATTCACCTGAACTTCCTATGAAAGTATGGGTGATAAGACAACACTATGGCACAGAGCATAATCTCTTCTGCAAAAGCATGAGGCCTGATAGCTGAAGAACTGCTAACCCTACACATCGGACCTGCAGTATGGGAACATTTCCTCCCTGCAGAGAAAGTAATTATGGAAACTCAGAAAAATTTCCAGTTTTGTACAGTTTAAAAAATATTATTTTAATGGACCACCTGTTTGCTTCCCCTAACTCATTCCATTCCAACCCTCCTCACCTCTAAAGATGCACACAGTATAGCTATGTTACATATGAGCTTGGTATTTTCCCTGTGAGCTCCTTCACAGAAATTCTTGCTTTCTGCTGTGCCAGCTACTTCTTTCTCCCACTGCCTTACTAGTACCTTGATTGTACTGATCCAACTACTTATGACTTCAATCTGTAAAATGTATATACAACTGCATCATAGTTTTTTGATGGATGTTACTGACCTATGTGCTGCTAGAATATTTCAAGAATAATGTCCATATGCTTCAGTAATGCACTGTGGTTTGCTAAAATGGAAGGGCCTGGGAAAGGGTTCATAATCTTCAAACCTTTTTTGCTGTTTTTAATGTACCAATATCTAACAAACAAAAGGAGATCAGGACTCATTTCACGGGGTGCTATAGAAAGGCTTCCAGCATAATGCAAATTAAACAAAAAAAATCAAAGAGAAAACAGAGCTGCAGTGATGTGAAGTGAGTTGTTCAAGGTCACTCAACAGGTTAGTAGCAGGATTGGAAACTTAGCACTTGAGGCCCCCCTTGATGCTTTATCTGCAAAGCATACTCAATTCTTACACCATCACATAAGCCTTTTAAATCAGGGCTTGTGCTCATCATCCCCATGTTGATAAAGTGATGTCTTCTTTTAAAAACAAGAAGTACTTGATCATTGCAAGGAGAGCAGCAAGGCTCTTGAGAGTGTGATATTTCAATGCAAATAGGCTGTAACTACGAGGATGTAAAAGACAGACTCCTCACAGTAAACAACAATAGGTCAGCACACTGTGCAATGGGAGTCGGGATTATAATTTCCTGTGTACACATGAAAAAACTAATACAGATG
Organism: Athene noctua; assembly: GCF_965140245.1. Lineage (NCBI taxonomy): Eukaryota > Metazoa > Chordata > Aves > Strigiformes > Strigidae > Athene > Athene noctua. The sequence continues at coordinate 100,851,538 of NC_134037.1, read as the reverse complement.
TGATTCCTTTTAACATGATCAGGCCTGGGTCTAGGCTGTAAAAGGTCCTGTTTGTTAGGTCTTGCTTAGACTCAGCACAAGGAGGAACTTTGTCACTGAGTGTAGGATGCTCTAGAATTTCTTACTCTTCAAATTTTAAAGGGTAATTTCAGCCTCTCCCAGCTGTCTCAAATCCCTTTTGGATAATGCATAATTAAAAGGAGTTGAAATTCAGTAGGCCAAGAAGAAAATCTACAGAAGTGACAAAACAGTGCATTATCATATTTTCCCTCATCACTCTTCATTCTCAAGTAGCAGCAATTGTAAACGCTGGCCTTTCTTGCCAGCTTCTCTGCAACCACTCCAGCAGCACAAACTCGGGAGTCCACTTTCTGTTAAGCTCACATGCAGCTCTCCAGAAAGTACACAGAGCTTCATAAACATGATTTCTCCTACTTCCAGTACAGAATCCTCATTAGTCTTATAAATTACAAACATCTTCCAGGCAGAAGGTAAGGCAACACGTAGTGGCCACTGCTGCCCAAACTAATAGGAAAAGGACAATGTTGTTTTCTTTACATTTCTGACATGACACATCACAAAGAAATGCCAGATCAGGGTCAAGTTACACTAAGCTGCACTGTGTTTTTTGGTCTTGTGATGTGACGTAACCTCTTATAAAGCAATGAAAGAATTGTAATGTAAAGAAAGGCTTTTGAAAGAATTGCTAGAAGGAAATAATTGTTCAGCATGAGAAGAAACTAAGTGGCTGGTGTTACCCAAGCACTAAGTGCTGGCTCCAAGCAATGCTTCAGGGTTATGCCCTGTGAGAAGGAACGGACCAACCCGTATGTCCCATGTCAGTATCAGAGGCCACCCACTGGAGAGTGGCGGGTGGCTGGAGGGGACTCTGTCCGCCAGCTGTCTGGGGAGAGCAGCAGTACAGAGCCCATACAGCCTGTACTGTCTTCTGCTGCCCTGACTGTGGGGACTCCACCTTGTTCCTTCTTTGGGTGACCCAACACAGCCCTATTCCATGCTATTATTTGCCAACAGATTACATCTAGTCACTCAGCTGGGGTCAGCCAAGTCATTCACCAGGCACGGACAAGCAGGAGAGAAGCAGCAAAACTGATACTACTGTCATAGCATGATAATAAGGAACAAAATGGGGACCCTGCATCCTACAGGTGTTCCTTTCCCACCCTTACATAGTTTTCCCATCTTTACCTTCAAAGCCAAGTGTCTCGAACCCTCTGGCTTCTGAACACTATTACAGCTGCAGTGGCTCAGGAGGATTCTGAGACAAGAAGACATGTAATGGAGTCAGAGAAAAGGCAGATGAAAGAGAAGAGGAAAACAGAACTAGGGCTGGCGAAAGCGCAGGAAACCAAAAAAGCAAGCAAAGGAGAAAAATCACAAAAAAAAAAAAAGAAGGGACAGGATATACCATCCATAGGTAAAGCTTAAAGAGTTATAGGAATTTTACACTAATTTCATGCAAACTAGAGGAGTAAGGTGAGAACCTAATACAAATGACACTGGTAACTTCAAGCAAGCATAAGTGTTACTGTGCAGTCCTGGATTTAAATGGGTCATCCCTGAGCCTCAAACCATATATTTCATCCTGTTTTCTTTTGTTTTTTAAAACACTCTTTAAATTTCACCACTTACAGGAGACACTTCTTAAATCAGGGCTCAACATACAAAGGATTGTAGCCTGGTCCTACAAGATACCGTGTACCCCGTTCTGGAGATGATGATGTTTATGGCAACATTACTAGGACTTGAGCTGTGGAGGCAGAAGATGAGAGAGAGTAGTGCTTAGAGAAACATTAGAAAGCCAGCCTGGACAGAAACAGATGCAAAATATAATTGGATTATATATCTGACTAGGTTTGTTAATGCAGAGCCAGTCAAGAATAGGATTTATGAAACCCATTCCTTATACTACTCAGCATGTACTAAAGCACACTTACTCTTCTAGGATTTCAGGAAGGAAGTAATCCTAACACTCCCCATGCACACTGAGACAGACAGTGGTTATGGCTGTAAGGAGATGGAAGAGAACGTTTTCTTCTATTTTCACCTGCCATAGTCCTTACAGTGGCAAATCCATATTTGGAAGCCTGTCGGGTAAGTTTTTTTTAGAGTTGCTTCATCTTTTGCAAACACTGCTGTCTTTCACAGAAAAAAAAACAAAAACCAAAAAACACCCCATAGTTCCCTCTTGTATTTTTAGATTTAATTTGTTTTGCTCTTTGTATTTTAAAACAGCAGTGTTTATTCACAGCTGAGCATTCAAGAAACCATTAGAAATGTATCATGTGACAGCATACTGCAACTCTACAGCACTGCAACTCTACAGTACAACAGATTAACTAACAGTAAATGCTTCTGCTCTCTAAAATTGTTGTTTTATAGATCCTTTCACTTTTCCATTAAATCATGTATTTCAAACTTGCTGATACGAAATGCTGCTCTGCCATCATGTTCACATGTTCATATTGTTTCTTTTGAATAAGTACAAGATTTCATTAAAATTACTACAAAAATGAGAGTATGGTTGAAAGCTAGCCAGCAAAAAGCTATGTGTTGTTGCACGCAGTGGGTTTACTGTTCAAACTTCTTCCCTAACTAGTTAAGACATCTGAGGTATTTGTTGAGTGGCTTTTTTGAAGTTAGCTGAATGTATTGGAACAAAATTTTGTTGCACATTCACAGGATGTGATTCACAGAATTTTGGATGTCATTAGGTGTTAGGCACTAGAAAAATTACATTCTTGCAGTAGTACTTGAAGAATTCTTGTTGTTGCTGTCTGTTTCTCAGAACCAAGTAATAACATGACAGTTGCAGGTTATCACCTGTGACAGGACATATTATTCCACTGTACTTGAGAAGGAGCTCAGAAATGGCAGACCAAATGAAATATGGAATGGAAAGAGACCATTGTCCCTTTCAAGTGTTATGGCTCTTCTGAGTTCTGATTTATCCATAAATCCAACCTTAATATCTTCTATGGCCTGACTTCAGTGGTTTTTTTAGAATAATTCACAAGAACCATCTGAAAAGGTCCTTTTCCTATTAAGAAAAGTTTTCACTTTTCCTCACAAATGTTCAGAGGGGCATCTTCTGAAGAAAGCATCACAGTTCATTTACTGAGGTGCCAGGTGGCTGCCATCTCCTTCTCCCCTTCACAGGCTGGGCCCTATTCTGCCCACTGCCTTGGACAGCGAGTAGCGCTTGCCCAGCAGCTGGTCCCACTGAGCCAGCAGGGCAGTGGGTGCAGGGAGCAGAGTGAGCTCCCCGGGGATGGTGATCAGGGCTGCTGGACTGGTCGGCTCCACACAGGACCCGACAGGCGCCCCAGAAAGGTGGGGGTGGGCATGATGGCCAACTGGTGCTTTCTGCCTGCTCTCTACCATGCCCCTTCCCTGCCAGCATCAGCCATGTTAGGGCTGATTTCTTGAACTTCCCTGCTCCTTACTCTACAGCAAAGAGGAAGCTCAGAGCTGCCTTCCCCTGAGTCGGTGCTGAGGGCTCAAAGTCAGCTGGCCACCTTGTCCCTGCATGCCTGGCCTGCTTACCAGGAGATGGGCAAAACGCAGCGCTGCCCCGCGTCCCAACAAACCAGTACGTTCTCACACATACAGCCAGATCAAACAGTGTTCAGGAAAAAATCTGGGACCCATATTAACACTCAGTACCATCTCCACCAGGGCAGTTTAATGAGGGGGGGGGGGAGGGCACTGTTTCTAGCACATTCCAATTGACAACAGCTGGGACAGCTCAGCTCTGAGCAGCTGCCTGCGCTGCAGCCCCACTGCATCGCCTTTCTGTGTGGAAAGCTTTGTTTTGGTTTTGGACGGGTTTGTTGAGCTTTCTTGCGCTGAAGTCTCACACAGACACTTTCCCTTTGCCCATGGCATGTGACCCTGCCAACATATGGGCTTGCATCCCCAATAAGAAAAACAAAAATATGTTTTAAAAAAAGTTTAAAAGTAAAGTAAAGGTTAATTAACCTCAGGTCTGTTCTCAGCAAAGCAAGGCTGCCATGGATAAGTAATAAAAATAGTTTTTCAATGGTCCTTGTGTCTGTCAGAGTCTCGCTCTGTGATCCTTCAGTCAAAACCATGAAAGCGGGAGGGGGAGGAGAGGCTGATTCGCTACTGTCCTTTTCTTGTGTGTGTGTTCCCAAGGCTGCCCAGCTCTGTCCTTCAAATCATCTCCACCAGTAAATCATTTAGCTCAACCTGTCACTCTCGGCCATTGTGAGTACACAAAAGCTACCCATTTAACCCCAACCATGGCTGATTCACGCGGCAGGGAAGGCAGGCTCACAAAAGGAGGCTAGCAGGGAAGGTGGCAGTTGGGTTGGATTTCATGTAGACTGGTGCTGGTTTTCCCTCTCTTTTTTTTTTTCTCCCTTTTTTTTTACCCCCTCCCCCTCTGTTATTTTAAATTAGCAGCACCTCTCATACTGGAATTGTTTTTTGAAGACCTCATGTTTGTCAACAGAGCTGTTCTGCTTGAGTAATTTGACCCCAACCTTGCTTGAAAGGTTTGAAAGGGCAAGAAACAGACATACCCATATCAGCATACATCTATTACCCCTTTCACCTGGGCAGCTTTCTGGACCATTTTTGTGGCTTTAAAAAAAAATGGTAACAAAACAGCCAATTAGTCACAGGGAACCAGAGCTATTCCAGTCAACCTGCTATTTGGAGAAATCTGCACTGCAATTATTGGGTTCATTTCACCTGAAGTATTGTTCTAAACTGTCAGCTAAAGGTCTACTGAATCATAACATCTGCCCAAAGCCTGCACCTCCAATGGGCATCTCTTGTGTTACAACAGGTTGTATTCTCTGCCAAGAAATCACTCTGCCTTGATAATTTAAAATTAAATTTAATCATTTGACATAGAAATCAGCTGTTAAATTTATGACTTCTCCATAATTGCCCTGGTCAAAGCTTAACCTTCATCTAACATCTTCTACCCCCAAACAACCAAAACCCTGAAAAACTAAACAGGCCATCAGAAAGCAACAAATTCACATGGTGCTGACAGTAAAATGAAATGCATAGACAAACCAAGAAATACTGCAGATAGTTGCGTGATTTATCCCTTTCCCCTGCCAAATTCCATAATATCCCTAGTGAACACAGAATCTGCCATGGAACACAATGTAATTTATATAAATATATACTTGCAAATAGCCAAAGTTTTGATTTCTAATGATACTGGTTTTAATCCACTGGAGAATTCTTCAGTAATTACCTACAAGGTGTAGCGCTGTGTTTTAAGAACCAAGAACTGAAGCTGACACTCACAAGCACTAAATACACTACATCTGTGCTTCTCCAGGGATATTTCTGACTTTTGTTATGCATGTGAGATCCAATAAATGGTTATATACTGTACATTTTGGTAATCCTTTTAACGACAAGTACTTCAGGATGTAGTTATTGCTTAGTGTGTTAAACATGTTTACTCTCCTGTTGGGCATTTAAAATGCCTTAAGTCGTCTTTTCACTATGAATTATGTGTCAAAATGTTGGTTTGGATATCAAATTCTCTCCTAACCCTGTCATTAGGAAGAGTCTTTGTCTGCCTGAGTCACTCTTTTGATTCTTTTGTTTTGTTTTTTGTGTTCCCCTGACAGGTCTATCCTACACCTTTCTATAGCTAGCAGAGTAAAATAGAGTTGGGAAACGTTTTGCAGTACTGAGTTTGCAGTCCCACTGTAAGCTTTCTCACAGTTTCATCTTCAGTGAAGGGCAGAGGGGTGGGTGAGAAAACATGCTTTCCCTGAGACTGCAGAGTACGTGAATTGCCTTCTGTTTCAACCTATGGGGCAGCCTTCACAGATTTCAGCACAAATTGAAGAAATATCTGATTTCCCATTCCATCTGGATTCAGTTTCTTTCTTCCTCTTTGTATAGTTTCTTAGAGACATTATGGAGCTCACTGGAGGGGATGCTTACACATGACTATGGCGGCACTGGGCATACTGCCAGAATTTCACTCCAGGAGGCTGCAACAGGAATCTTTAATTAACTTGAACCAAAACACTGAATGGCAAAGAACAAAAGAGTGGGGGTGGAGAGGAGAGAAGGAAAGGAGGGAGCAGAAAATAATGTTTCCCATACTAGAATCTCCATTTTTGGTCATAGTATGACATGATCATAATGTCGTCCCTTATATGTATTTACTAGAGCATAGGTAATAATTCCTAACTCCTGTCTTATTGAGTAAATTTTGCCTTTCTGCTCACGGAATTAATATCTGTGATTTCCCTTTATACAACGTAGCAATCAGTATTTGCTGGACTCTTACATTAATATACAGTTAGATTACAGATATCCTCTACAAGTTGCAAGATTCTAAATATGAGTTGACTGTGTTTCCAGCATCCTGAACATCGCAAAACTACACTGTAATGTTGCAACAGTGCATGGGAGTTCCAGACATTGGACAAGACCCTACTCTGCTTGATATAATAGTATGGTATGTCCCTGTTCTCAAAAGTTTACATTCTAAGCATAAGCAAGAATTAGACACAGACAGATGAATAACATAACTACTTACTGAAACAGCATTATTCATTGTTGTGAAATATTTTTGAAACAGAATGGATAATGTTTCACACTCATTTTGCAGAAATACACAAGATGCAAGCAGTAGAAAATCTGTCCTGCAATACCTTTCTCCCTTGAGCTCAAGGGAACGAGTTGAGAGGTTTCTTTGCTGTCCCTTTCCTGGTTAAATATGTGTGCAGAATAATTAGTCTACATGCAAAACTAATGGTGATTTCATGCATATTCATTCAAGTGAGTTTGTGATGGAGGATCTGATACTGTTCTAGCTAATGAGGCTCAGTTGCTCAAATATTTGTGAAAACAAACATAGAAAGGACTTGTACATTCTCAACATGAACTTATTTACACATTCAAAGGAATATTCAAGTGTGAATTGATCTGCCAGTTGGTGGTTTAGAGTGTATTATGTTTGCATCTTCTGGCTTAATGACATCCTAAAAGAATCCAGTTTGTGGTATCTCTGATGTGAACCAACACATGGTAGCTGGCGACAAGCAAGAGATTAACTTTTAAAGCACAGTCCTGACCTGCACTAAAATGCTAATATGGACATGCCCAAATTCCAAAGAATTTTTTTTGTCCTCAGAAGCATATATATTTTTTCCTATCCTAAATTTCCAAAACAAATTAAATCAAAAAAGGATCCTTAATTTCCTGCTTTAAGCTGATGTTTAATATTGTTGCATAAACATTTATGGCAAAGAAATCATTTTTCACTGCTTTGTAAAACAATCATATACTTACTAAGTATAGTTGTGAAAACCTGACATAGAGACAAGCTCCAGAATCCCCTCAAAACAGAAAGGTTTCACAGAGGCCCAAGGTTGTGTCTTCCTCAAGTCATGTTAGGAGTAGCTGCAAAAGAATTTAAGAGTCTTTAAACTGAATGTGACTTCTCTGATAAGACTCTGCTCAGGTTTACAGAGATCAGGGGGCCTGGTGTAAAAGAATCACTGAATGTGCCTTAGAGAGGTCTCTGGAATTTTTTGCAGCTCCCTTCTTTGGAAGCCAAAATACATATAGAAAGCAGACTTGGAGGAATAGCTATAATATATAACTCCGAATTTTATTTATTTATTTATTTATTTATCTATAATTATTATTTTCTGAGCCAGTTTGATTCACCTAACTTAAAAAGAATTTTGCATGAGTTGTACAAGGAGTGCATTTAGAGTGAGAATTCAGTTTATATAACAAAATTTCTATCTACCAAAATACAAACTCTGCTCTGAATTAGTCTAGTGTGACTACAGAGTAACTATTTAATTCAAAAGCATTTAATTAGATCTAATGGCATGAAAAGAATTTATCTTCCAAGGTTTCTATCTCTCTCTCAACATATTTATATATATTTGTGAGTTTGTCTGTGTGGGTGTGCACATGCATAGCTACATAGATGAACAGATAAATGGATAGGTATCATCTGCTACATTACCAAAACAAACCCAATGAGGAATTGAGCATATTTATTGGAACCTGTGAAGAATAAGCAATTGTTGTTTTCCACCTAACCATTAGTATGCTGGCTCATTCTGGATTACATTTGCAATAGAATCTGTTTAAAACATTTAAAGATGTTATCTATATTTACACTGAAGGCAGCATTAGCTGTTTCTGGCCTTACTCTGGCAGATGGACTGATCTTCACAATATAAACCAATCTCTCATGCAATATAGTCCAACTTAGAGGTTTCTCTGAAATCTTCTGTTATTATTTTCCTAAAAATTATCAAAATTAATAAATGTTTCAAATTCAAAGTGACAGCTGAATAAAACCTTCTGAAAACCCTAATCAGCATTCATTCCTCATGTAATTAATTCTGCTGAAGACAGTAGAGATAGAGCTGATGCAAAGTTAACTTACATTATTTTCATGTGACAAATAACCCTGATTCTTTTGTACTGGCTGATTTTTAACTGTGTCAAGTGTTCACAATTAGAAGTAAAAATATTGATGTGTATATTAATGAACTTTTACTACAAAGGTGAATATGGGCTATCCAGTTCCATTTTCTTTCATGTCAACTTTCTGTTGGAATTTAGCAATTCTCTTTTCTAGTAAAAATGAGTCTATTTTGAGTGAAAAAATGGCTGTTAGGAATTCTGAATACATGTAGTGCCAATAAAAATAATGTTACCATCATTAGAAAAGTAAAAGTCATAAAATCCCTCGAGTCAAAAGAGATCATTTTATGAGAAGTCCCACAGACTTTTTTTCACTAGCCGACATACCCCCATGCTCAGAGAGCTTTCATTCCATGGGAGCTGCTCACTGGTGTGCCAGTACTACTTTCCAGTTTGCTCCATGATTACAATTCCCACTAGTTTCCAGGCATTCCTAAATAAGGGCCAACACTTCTCTGCATTAAGATTCTGCCTTACATCAGACTTCAGCAATTTTCACTTAAAGAAAAAAAAATAAGGAGGATATCTGAGAATTCTCTTAGAGCAGAATTTAAATTAAATCTCCTTATTAATGATGTATGGATTTCTTTCATTGTTTAGGAGGCCTGTGTGCAGTTGAAAGAAACAAGAAGGCTTTTAGTAATGGGCACTAACAGCACCATTGTGCTTGCATGGAAGCTCTTGGCCATTCAGTGTCACAGGGTCAAAAACAATCCAAGCTCCCACACCAAAGCAGTCTGTAGAAGGCCACACAGACCTCACAACACTGATTCTTTAGAGCTTGGGTGGGTTTCTGTGAGTGATGTGTTAAGTTCAGCATTGGGAGGTAGAAAGAAAATTGATTTTTATTAAAATTTACACTCATTCACACTTCCTAAGTTCATTTTTGATTTTCTGAGTTAGGTTGAAAAGCTGATGGGAACAAGCCAAAGCATGAAGTAGAATTATTATGAGACAGCCTTCTTTTCTAATGCTTTTGCTTCTGGTCATCTGCCACATCTCTGTCAAGCACTAAGCATGGTGTTACTGCCTTCCAAATAATAGCGATAGAAATCATAGAGGTATACAAAGCAGGAGGAGGAGGGAGAGGAAACAAGACTAGGAAAATAACTTATTTGACTTCATGAACCTTATGAACCACTGTATTTCATTACTAAGAAAACATCTCAGTCCCTTTATATCATGTTCTCCTCTCCTTTTCCTGGCTGTTGCAATGTGTGACCTGGATGGATGCTTTAAGTTGCAGATGGCAGTCAAAGAAGTCTCATGTACTTCAGAAGGAAGCTAACTGCATATCCCTGCATAACAACAAAATAAACAGTAAATTCTGCATCTTGCTGTATAGTATCAGTACATGTTACAGATGTATATTGATTATACATATACAACTCCATGATATGTACAAGTTCTAAAGCATGAAATTGTTTTCCTGGTAGAAATCAGATAATTTATAGTGAGTTGTTGTGTCAGTGAAAAGAATTTGATAAACTGAAATCCCACAATGTTTCCAAAATACCAATATATTATAAAAACTTCTTTTCAAAAAAGTATGCTATGCCATTCTCACCGTTAGGGAGCTGTAATAGGATGGGAGAAATAAAAGACTTTCATGCACACCATACACATCAACGTCTCTATTCCAAATGCATGTAGAGCAGAGGGCTCTTTTTCTGAAGTTTACCTTTTCCTTCATGAAGAAGTTTTGCTTCTCTCCTGGCTTCACAACTCCGGCAAGACTTTCTTTTCAGTCTTTAGTATTACCCTATTGCAATCTTTGCCACATGAGCTTGAGAGAGAATTTTTGTTTCCTAGGGGCTCAGAGGTATTACTCTAAAACCGCTTTGTTTCAGTCTCACATCAGAACCATGCAGGAGGCATTCGGAAGCATAGGGAGCAAATCTGGTAACTGGGGACTTCTATTTTCGATTGATGTTTTAAAGAACGTTTACCCTGTGTTTTGAGTGAAACTAATGGTAAACCACATCAGATCTGTTAGTGTTTTGTACAGCAATGTTCCTAGATTAGAAGCAAAATTTCTTTGTGCGGGGGCTAAGAATACTGCAGGGGGCCATCTTGCTTCACTGAACTGGAACATCCAGTCTTTTGAGAGCACTCACACATTAGGTTGTAAGATTACTCTCACTATAGCAACCCTCTCCACTACATTTTTTTTTCTTCTTTTTTTTGTTTTGTTTTTTGTGTGTGTGTGTGTTTTTTTTATTTTGGGTTGGGTTTTGGGGGTTTTTTGTTTTTAAAAAGAAGATGCTTTATAATTTATAAATTAGCTGTGCCACTGTCTATTATCTTCATCAACACCTTCTATCCTTTCTTCTCCTAAACTTCTTCCACTATTGCAACGAGTTCCAGTTCAGTTTTATTCAATGTTCCAATTCTACACTTCAGTTTTTATAGAGTGTTGGTTTCTTTACAGAACTGAGCAAGGACAATAACACCTTGCTCTTTATCCTGCAATATCAGTAAAATATCAAATTTGAAAATTCAGGGCTCCTCTTGTTCACTTTGATACTCAGTTTCTCTGAAAACTAGGCTTTGTCTCTATGGCCCTCTAGTTGAGTGACAGGGGAGTTGTGAATGAAAAGTAAATACTGTATGAAATGGTTTGAATCTCGTATATCTGATGAAACTGCTGTACTAGTGAAGGTGTCAGACCACAATTAATCAGCTTGTTGGTATCAAAGAGAAAACCCAAAAATCAGTGAACAGCTGTCTCTCCAAATAAGAACACCTTAAACAGTAGGATGTCTGAGGTCTAGGGACAAAAAAAAAAAAAAGAAAGTAGATCTTCAGGAAGTTTCTGAAAGGCCAAAGGAAGCTGTTTGAGCCTGACTAGATGCAGGGAAACTTCAAGGCTCATGGATCCAGTACTTGCACTGAAATTCAGCTGCCTGCTGAGTGGGGAAGAGGAGCCTGATCTGTGATCTTGGATGAAGACTTATTTGCAGTTTGTCGGTGACCAGATCCATACAGGCAATGATCGGTACCCATCCTGTATATAACTATTCCTGATTATTAGTGGTCCTTCAGTCTATAGAGATTCTTCAAAGGCAGGAAATAGGACAGAGAACATAATTTATATCCCTGTTTCTATTTTTGACACGGACTTAGACACACAAAAGACCTATATGGGCAAATTTATAGCAAAACACATTAGAAACAATATGAGAAAAATATAAACTGGTTATTACAAAAGGTGAGCTCCACTGTAAGTATCTAATACAGTACAGCTTCTCCAAATAAAGATTTATCTTTTCTCCAACCTTTTGACAGCTAGCTGGCAAGTAAAACCCCATTCAAGAAACTCTATCAAAAGAACAAGCCAGACATGTTGGGAGCAGTGCTTGTTTTAACTGAAATATATGCTACATGCCTAATCCAAGTGCAGAAATCAAAAATCTAGATTATGCGATGTACATAAGAAGGGGGTTTCTAGACCTCAATCACTTCAGGAAGGGAGGGCCATTATGTTAGCGACGAAGTCTGCTTTTGTCCCTGGAGAAATAAAAAAATAAGCTCTCCGACTACATACGGCCTGGGTTTAGGTTGCCGACCCTTGATCTGGTGTTGACAGAAGCTGGGAAAAGGAGGAGGAGGCTTTCTTGGCCTGAATCTTATATTCTGACAAAGCTATTTTGAAACTAAGTTGGAAATTTCCTTGCAACACCATATGTGATAACAGAAGTGACCTTATAGCCAAAATATTTAACTTGCTGCTTCGGGAACCCAGACGGCTGTTCATATAGCTCAGGATAAAAAGCAAAAGAAAGAAGATAGTGTATCACACTCTGCTGAGCTGCACAGTGCTATAAAGACTTCAAAATATTGAGTTGTCTATCACCAATATACAGTATTACAGACACCTTGGATAAAATTTCTAGGGTTATTCTTCATTTCATTCTTCTATGTGGTCTTTTTATATGATCTTCCATCAAAGGATGAAGCAATAGAAATGGCCCTTTTAGCAAGAGCAACACAATCTAATTTGGGGTCACTATTGTTACTTTAAAAGTGTCCTTTTCAGCAATCATTTTAAAGTTGCTCTGTATGTGCAGGGAGTGTTTCTTCACTACAGCTTCATCTTGCTTCACATATTGATATGGCTGATCAGGACATCACTGTTTCTCTTCCATAAGAACAGTGCACTGAAATAAGGTGGCTGGTGCAGGTGGCTCAGTAACTGGACTGCCCTCAACTAACAATCCCGTATAGCAGGAGTGGGATAAGTAGGACTACTTGTCACTTGACAGAGGAGCTGCCATTGCACAGTCCAACTCTCCCCCTTTCCTATCAATACAGTAACCCCATCAGTCCCTGGCACAGGCCACAGATTTCAAATTATAGTAGAGTTGGCACTGGCAAACGTTCATTACTTTTATGTGAAGAACAGTTCGGTGATCTCGAACCATTTCCTAAAATAGAAGCCACGCAGCACAGACTGATACCTAACTGGGCAGTTTAAGGGCAGAATCTAGGATGTTTATGACTGTACAGAGTGATTTATCTATTAACACTAGGGATAGTCCATGGTAGATGACACTACAACAGTTGGAAAAGCAGCATGAGAAAGCCTGCTTGCCCTGCACCAGCGCCTGTTTGGGATGGGTTCTGTGGCTGACCAGAGGTGCCAGTGTCAATGTTACATTCAGAGAAAGGTTAAAGCTATAGTTATTAAAGGCTGCTGATGTCGGAGTCAGCTAACTTTGGTCAAGCAATAAACTTGGAAGTCTCTTCCCCCAAGGGCTTCCTTTTTTGTCTCTAAAACAAAGGAAAGTGAAATGAAAACAAAACTCTAGACTATATAGCAGAGTGTTATGTGACTAAGCCAGCTGTTGCTCTGATACTGTTATTTTTATAGCCCAGACTATTCTGAAAGAAGGAAAATCCTGTCTGCCTTCAGACCTGTTGCTTTTGGTAGCTAGACAGGGCACTATAGACTACTTGATATTCTTTAGCCCTGTGAGCCTACACATGTATGATAGGGAGTCTGAGCTGCCAACAATATATAGTGGTTTGAAAACATTTACTATTTATTTACTTCCACTAGCAAAAAAGAATAGTGGGAGTAGTTTGACTAACTCTATTGTTTAGGCACTCATTCGTTAGGTGCTTTGTTACTTTTGACACTTCCAGAAGTGCAACAAGTTATTTACCAAAGATTCCAGCTTCAGAAAAGATGCCCTCCAGCCCTGTGAATTTACAGCTATTCATGCACTAGTGTTTTAATGAAAGCCAGGCAAATATCTAACAGGGCTGGGTTGAGGTAGTGAGGGGGGGGGGGGGGGGGGGGTATATTAAAAATGCAACACAGCACCAAAGACAGTGGTAGAGACTAAACAAGAGGAAAGTCTTCCTTCCTTGCACTCATTTAGCAAGCACATGGAAATAATTGTCAGCTCAGAGACACATATCCGTAATTCCCATTGTGCTTCGAGAGTCGGCATAGCAGCCTTGCGCACCCTTACAGAGCGCTCCAAGTATTGGAATGCAAATCTTTACACCAAGCATAAGGATTTTCCCAGACAGTATTCTCACAATAAGCAACATTATCAATTAGAACAAGGCTCCCCAGACCAGGTCAGCAGCCATGGAGCTTGCTGGAGTTCATCAGCATGGGAAAGAGTCGTTATCAGTGAAGCAGCTCTCCTGTATTTAAAGTAATTGATTTACTATTCATGTTTGATGAAGCCTGAGTTTTATCCACTGTGTCAAAATAAGGAGGTGCTTGTTGAAACAAGTAAGGGCAACTCAAAAAATTCAGTAACATGTTGTTGATACTTTGATAGAAATGATATTTTAAAAGTTCGTGGATACGTCAAATAAAAATGTGTGTTGCTTTTGACTAGGTCATAAAATGACCAAAGCCAAGAAGTTTCTTCTATGAGCTGCATCAAGGAACCGAGGAAGGGTCAAAGCTGCGTGTCATGCAGACATGTCAAGTTGCTTCTCTGCCAATGTGCCAGACTGCTTGAGGTGACAAAAGCAAGCGGGTGGGTGACAGGGCTGGGGGAGGCAGGCAGTGATGCTTGGCTCCTGCCAGGGAGTGTGCTGGCCAGCCTTGCTCTTTCTCTGTGCACGGATCACAGCAGGCAGCAGCTCTCCATCTCCATCCCCAATGGCATTGCCTCCTCACCATTTTCTGACCCCACATGCTATATGTCATGACTGCATCAGTAACTCACAGATCAGGCTGCCACACTGCCTGGGATTGTGGAAGGGGAGAAAGCTGTAATATCCTAAGAGAAATGAGAGGCAGGGTTAGCTGCCAGGGACTCAGTCACACAAATCAAAGCATAAAATGCCACAGGTCTCAGTTCTAGTCTGTTTTGCTCAAGGCAACCAAGACAGACTGCTTTATCATTTAGACTCAAAATTAAACATATACTAGACTGAGGTTAAATTTTGCTTTGTGGGTATGGAAGATTGCTGTTTGGATTTGAATCGGGGTTCAGGAAAATACTCTTGGTTTACATCCTCAGCACCAAAATGCATTGCTGCAGACAACGCTCATTTAAATTAAGAGGACTGTGTGAAAATCAGAACTTTCACATTCAAAAGGGTCTCTCAAATTAGAACTCTACTCACACTGGCAAGACAGGTGACACATGGGACAACATAGTAACTAAAACTAATGGAAACAGAAGATTCATACTCTGACCCAGATTCCTGTGTGCTTATTTAAGGAAGAAAAAGAGATGTAATCACTATGAATTTAGGCCTTTAGCTCTGTAACTATTTTCTTGCTTTGAAATAAAGACAGAAGGATAATCATTTTCTAAATTCAGATTAGTGACTGAAGTCAGTGGCGTAAGCAAAATAGACACAATGGGTGCATTTGAAAGGTGTCAGTGGAGGACTGAAAAATTATTTTTCACACAAACACAGAAAATAATTTCTAGATTGATAGGGAAATGATCGGTTTGAGAACTACAGTTCTATTCTCACTGCTTCTTTTCACGTCACACCTTTTCAAAAGAGAAGTTAAAAACTGGGACAAATCAGTTAACACCATATATATATATATATATATATATATATATAAAATGAAATAGAATTTTAATATGACCATACAGAACTAGGTACACGTGGAAATATAAAAACATAAACACTGATGCTTTTTATCAGAAAACAACACAGGAAATTAATAATATAAGGTTTTATCATCCTATGTGACAAAAGAAGAAACAGATGTTGCAATGAACTCTTCTGGTAACTTTATAGCATAGAGACTGTTTTCATCAACTAATAAGATACAAACACTTAAAGCAAAAGCAGTTTCTCCCACATACACCCTGCTTTGCTGATACTGATATTGCCTCACTTTCTAGATGATAAATTGGAGTTGTTTATAGCTTAGAGCTGGGAAGCACATCAGTGATTTAAGTTTTCTTGACATGGGGCTCTAAGGGGTGGTTTTGCCACATCCTTCACAGCACTCTCTTATTGGTGTGGCACTATGATTTGAAAACAATAAAAAAACCCCAAACCTGTAGTAGAAATATTGTTGCATTTCAACAGGACCTACAAAGTGAGTCAAAACTAGAGTGGGAGTATTTTAGGGTTTAGCTCTCAGAAATTATTCCAGGACCAAAAAGTCCATGCTCTGAGCCCAAAGTTGTAGTCTTAGAATAACATGATTGGGTGCACTTGAGAACATATAGTCAGGCTGTTTGCTCAGCAGCACAGAATCTCCAGCCTCTAGTAAAGGTGTTAGTGCCTGTACAAATGATCTATTGTACTTTCTACTGTTTACAAATAGAGCACATTGAACTAGACAGGTTTAAGCCTGTGTGGAGAAAGACTGGTAAACAATATTGCTAAGATCATACTCCAGTATTTGTGGGAGAATCTGAATGAAGAGTTACCAATTAGACCAATTTGATCACCTGCAATCGGAAAGAAAGTCACAGTTCAGTTTTTGATTTCTTTTTCATTTCCTAGGTAAAATATTGTGCACTAGACCAATGAATGGAGATTGCAGGTCTACTCTCACAGCCCACCTGTACGACAAAGGGAACACCAGTCCTGGAAAAGCTCTTCTGGCTTGGGTTTGTCCCCTCTGTCTTCCCATACGCAGACAGCACAGCTAATCTGCAGAGTTGGACAAGCTCAAACTGAGCACAGTAATACTACACCTGGCAGCAATGATGTGGAACACCTCCCCTAGAAAGCACTGAGGTGTAAGGAATTGCTGCATTCCTTCCTCACCACAGTTTCCTTCCATAATTTTTTTTGTGCCAAAGGTATGAATGTTAACAGGAATTTCAGCTATATGTTTTTCTAACTTTCTAGGCCTCCTTTACCACCGAGTTCATTCAGAGACGACTGTTGAAACCTCTGCTGTCACTGCACTTCCGAGGTGTTATGTCTTCTCTAGGCTCAGTCTTAATGTCTGTGTAGGCTGCAAGTCATGTCAAAGGTATTTTGAGTCATTGTTTATTTTACCACCTATCACAACATTTTAAGGAGCAAGATGGGTTAAATAATGTAACGAGCTACTAGCAAATCCTTTCCTCTCCCCCACCCCCAATCTGCAGAATAGTGATCATTGAACCACACTGCAAATTAACTGTAATAAAAAGGAGGGTATAAAAAGAAAAGCAAAACATTTAAAAAGCAACTTTGAGCTTCAGAAAGGTCATTTCTCAAAAGACTACAGACATTGATGAGGAAAGAAAACATATAAATGTTTTTCAGGGTTAAATAAATATTTTCAAGGTGAATATTAGGTATCCATTAATGTCTCTCTGTGTAATCCACCCTAATACCAATCCTTTAGTTATCCTGCTACCAAAAGGAGAGAGAGGCGAAGAGAAACTTTCCCTTTAATTTACTTTGCACTCTGATGGTTGAAGACAAGAAAAAAAAAAAAAAAAACCTTTCTGGCTCTTTTGACTGAATGGTCAAAGGTACCTTTGCGGCGCCTTCAGAGGGTGAACTAATCTGTGACAACTGTAGCTAATCTGCTAAAGCGGCCCGCATGTGTGCTAATGTGCTAATATGGGGGGATTCAGAGCAGTCAGCGGTCGGGAAAAACCACCGCTTCCTAAAGGGACCCTCATATGCAATAGTCCTGGCAACATATGCGCATTTTAACACCCGCTTAAGAGGGAGACAATGCGGTGGCCTTTGTTGTGCAACACAGAGGCGCGGTTCTCATGGTGGGAATTTCTGCCTCACAGGAGACATCCTTTCAGATGCGATGCCAGGGGCTGGTGGCCTGGACACGGCTCGGAGCCGGGGCCGCACCGACTGCACGGCTTGGCGGAGAGGTTACATGTACAGGCACGGAATGAAAGCCCCTCCACCTCCTGCTTCACTGAGAGGCTGAAAACCTGGGTAGTCCCTGCAGGCGTGTGTGGGAGGGAGGGAAAGAGGCAGAGAAAGGGTGGAAAGAGGGAGGAATTGGCTGAAACGTCTTGGACCAGGTCTCAAGCTGGGATAAAATCAGCTTGTAGACTACGGTGCTTTATCTAACACAGCTTTAAGCAGGTTGACACCAGTTAGTAATGTTTTGATGTGCTTTATTTTATATGTTGTCCTTGGAGGAGAATTCACAAGTGCTCCACTGGAAAGACTAAATGACATCTTCTTGCCCCCTTGATTGTTCACTGTGCCCTCATGAAAATTTGCCTGAGAGAGGATAGGCAACTTACTTTTAGTATAGACCATGCAATAGGGAAGAAGACTTTGTGGACATTGAAACTTCAAGAGACAGCCTGCCAAGAGACTTTAATGCTCTCATGGCTGTGGTGCCTCTTCTTGACACAGATGTGCCCTGCAGACTGCTCTGGACCACCCTGGTCAGTTCACAACATTTCTTTGTTTTCGGTTGTCCCATAGCCTAATGCAAAATGAATATAAAAGTGTGAGCAAATACATAGCTGAGACAACGTCTAATCACCTAAGAGAGAAAAGTTTACTAACTGCCTCTTATGAGTGGGGAACGGACCAGGGTTTACTAACCACTCTTGTAAGTGTGCCTTTGTCTGGCTGGTGCTCAGCACCTTTCCACTATGGCTGGTGTCAAAACAGCACAGTTACTGTGAGCTTGACAAAAGCACACTGACAATGGGCACAAACTGAAATATAGAAACTTCCATTAAAACATAAGAAAAAACTTTCTTACTATGAGGGTGACCAGACACTGGAGCAGGTTGCTTAGAGAAGTTGTGGAGTCTCCACCCTCTGGAGATACTCAAAACTCAACTGGACAACGCACTGGGCAAGCTGCTCTAGTTGAGCCTGCCTGAGCAGGGTGTTGGATGAGGTGATCTGCAGAGGGCTCTTGCAACCTCAGCCATTCTGTCACTCCAAGAGCTCAGTTTATCCCCACCCACAAGTCTCTTCCATCCAGAGTTATTTAATTTGACTGACAACACAAAGACAATGGCAAAGGGAAAGCAACACCAATATTAGCTCTTTTATCTCGATATTCCTGTTTTATCATGATAAAAAAATAAAACTCAAGCAACACCTCAGCTGCATATATGGCCTCAGAAAAGTGCTCATCTGGGGCAATTCAGATTCAAAGCAGTTCGATCCAAGACACAGACCAGACTTGGCCAAGTATTCTCCTAAGAACATGGCCCCCATTTTAAAGCTGCAGTCTTTTTAGCCTCCTTCCATTTAAAACATATTCCCACATCAGACATAGAGAAGTGGCAGAGCTGAAAAAAGTGAGAGTCATCAAATACTGAGTAGCGTTTGGGGTACCAGTGAAACAATATTATTCTAGCTACTGGACTTCTATGTTTTTTCTCAGATCTCTGAAAGTATCGGTGAGCAATAACTGTTGTAAATGTTTATAAATATGTAAATGGATAAATTTTATTTATTCCTTTCCACTTTGTTACATTCGGCGATACTATTTTATGTTTGAGTTTTGAATGCATAACAATTGACCCCTACGGAATAGTGACGACATTTCCTCTCAGAGGAAGTCCTGAGGGAAGGAAGGTCCCGCATAAACAAACTTCCACTCAGTACAATAGAGTAGCCCATAAATGTGACCATTTTTTCAGGGCATGGGTGAGGCTGACACTCTCTTCCTGCTCATGCAGTCAAGGGCTTATCGCAGTCCCATTTCCCTGTAATTTAAATGTTTGCATAGCTTCTAGTTCATTTGTATTTTTCCCCACACAGTGCAGATGTATCCCATTTTCCTGTTGCTGTGGAACACAGCCACAGTTTCCAACAGTGTTACATAAATGACCATCTGTGGTTAAAAAAAAAAAAAAAAATGCTGATGCACAAGATTGCAGTGTGAGAATTTTAGCCAGCTAGCAAAATTTACGCTATTAATACTTTTGACACTTCCTGACAATAAAAGCAAAATGCAGTGTTCCCTCTGTTTCAGTGTACTGTAGCTATATGACAGACTGCCACTGTTGCTGCATGCAGGGAAGAATGTCCAGGGAAAAGTTAAATAAAACCTAGTTGCCTATGCCTAGATTTCCAAGCTTTTCAGGATAGTAAAGGCAGACTAAACTAATGAAAAGCTACTATACTGATCATGAGAGTGGTATCTAATTGCATGGAAATAAAGAAGAGTACTAAGATTTCATCAACATTTTTTTGGCCTCTTTACATTTGTTGACTTCCAGAATCAGCAGTGCTGGAAACACAGCTGAAATCCATTGCACAGATCTCTGCAACTACCATGACACTTTTCATAGTAAGTGGTGGCAGTAGTAAATTGCCAGTGCTTATGTGGATGGGGATAAGAGGAAATAAAGATGTTCAGTGATTTTCACAGGCATCTGGTGCAGTTTCAAATGCTAGAGGGGCACAACTGCTGTTTTATTTTTCTGACCACCCCAAGACTGACACTTGCTTCCTTGTATTCCTCAAAATACTGCTGTAGCAATCTTTTCTTTTTTTGTGCCTCTGACTCCTCATCCTGTGGTCACTCGTGTCTTACAGTGAGTCTCTCTTCTTTTCTTAGGAGTGACCTTGCCCAGATAGTCCTGGCTACCTCCTGGCTCTATATCAGATTTCACTTTCCCCCACTTTCCTGATATCTTTAAGTTCTCCTAGTTCAGTTCAAAGTTTCCCTCAAACCCACTTTACTACTCTGAAACCTAAAAGCCACAGTGACACAAATTAAAGCTTTCCAGGATGTCTGATTAGGAGTGAAAGAGCATGTGTTTTCTTAGGGTTTTTTTCTTCACTTTTTAGCAAATGTTGAACTATTATGTTTGAAATTTGAAGGAAAAAAAAAAAAAGTGCAGGCAGACATACATCATGTAAAATTTTATTCCAAATAGGTGAAGTTTGTGAAGCCTATACCCCAGGATCAAATAGGTTTGAGCAACCTTAATAAATTGTGCCGATAGGCACACACAGTCATATATATACACACATGTGGTCTTCTGATAATCATGCCTGAAGTGCGCTCACAAAATAAGTGTATTCATGCACCGACAAGCAAATGTGTGTACCAAACAGAACTATGACTACTGCATGTATCTGCATGTACTGTAGCATTGGCTTCCTAAAATGTGCATTTTGCACATATGCTTATTTTTCTGCTCTTACAAAACACTTTGAAAATATTTGTGTTCATTGAAATATAACTTGTGAGTCCTTTTAGCTGTAGCAGTTGAGGACCTACCAAACAGTTTTCAACCCTCTGATAAAAACTTATTCTATTGTTACTTTCTATAGATGATGTCTATGAAGCACAGACTGTGATTTTGTACATTCATAAATAGCAGCAATGGACACACATGTCCCTTAATAATAGATAAATAACAATAATTACTAACAACAGACAAAGAGTACAAGGAAGGGAACAATTTGCTCTAGAGAACTAGAGAAAATTAATAAAACCAATGAGGTTTTCTTTACCTGTGAGATTCAAATTTTATTTCATTTGAATTTGTTTCTCTTCTCTCTCACATTTTTCCTTAGACAAGAAACTTCCGTTTTATGGTCCAAGGAAACAAATGTGAATGAAAAGTAAGTAATTCACATCATAAACAAATATGCTCACGCACAAAAGACAAGTGGTATGAGTTTCTCAAAACTTTAGGCACATCTTTTTTTGCGAAGTGAGGCCAGATTTCCTACTAATTTTACAGAAGTTGTTACGCAAGTTTCTCTAATTTTCTCAGTAGCCACTGTGAACTGTTTGTCATAACCTTAAGAGACCCTCAGAAATCAAAGCACCTACAAAACCTCTGCTTTGGGATTGTTTTGAGTAAAATCAAATATACTCAGTATGCAGTTCTGGAAAAACAATGAATATAAATGTCACATTCAGCCATTCACTTTTGGTTCAGAATACATGTTTTTCTGCCAAAGGACTATACATGGTATATAATCCTTAGCTCCTTCAGGATTTTAATCTGCCGTGAAGCATATGGTAAAAAGGTAAGTGTTCTGTAGAATCATTAACTTGCCTAAAGCAATGTGGATGTTCTTTCTTTCTTTCTTGAAAGACAAAGAGCATCTGAAAGTAGTTAACAGCCCAAACCCTATAGTTTGCTGAGGCAGCAAAAAATGAACCTGGAAATGTCCCTGCAGGGCTGAGTTTTATGTTAATTAGTTAATTCCCAGGGCACTGCTTGTATTGACAAGAGTATGTTATTGTTCTGTTTCCTCAGTTAGTACCAAGAATGTAAGGGCACAACATGTAAATACATTTATTTATCAGCTCCCAAAGCATCAGGGGGACTGTGTAATATTAAAGCTACAGTGGACAGAAACCCCAATTCTGATCTCACTCCAGTTCTTTTAATGTAATGCTACTCTTTGTAAAAGGGATTCCTTTCAGAATATTAAAAGCCTTAGGTCAGACTTTACCTTGTAAGAGCCCACTCAGTGGCATTCATGAAAAATGGGGCTTTCAGAAATACTGGGCTCAGCCAGCTCCTGGTGCTGAGGAAGGGCAAGACACAAACACCAGAAAGCGGTCCAGAAAAAAGTAGCTGAGGATTTGCTTTCTTCTAAGGGAGTTGTGGAACAGCTCAGCCTGGAGAACATGGCACTGCTCCTCGTCCCTCTCTCCCAACCAGGATGGTAGGTTGCAAGGCAGCATGCTACCAAGGTCAGCCAAGCTCTGGAGAAGCAAGCACCTGGTATGACACCAACCCCTTTGTGTTTCCTCATCCAGGCTCAGTGTAGCTGGCTCCTGGAAACATCCTCATCTGTGGGATTTTATACACACAAAAGAGGACCTGCAGAAGACAGCATGAACTCTGTCCATTGCGGTATTGTTTAGCTCTCTCCATACCCATTTGCTGCTGTGATCAACTCACATGCACAACAAGGCTAGGGGAAATGAGAAACTACAAAAATGGTGTTCCAGAGTTAACCCAGATGAAAACAGAGTGACTTCATTGAAAAAACAGATTTTTGAATAAGAGTTGACAGAAAACTCCCTTCTGCAAAACCTTTGGCCTGTTAATGTGCCCAGAACCACTCTCTGGCTCTGAGGATGAACGGCGTTAGCATGGTCTGCACTCACACAACCAGCCCTCCTCTTTGTATCTAAATTCACTTGCCACATCCATGCTACTTCTTGAGAAGAGCCTTAGGTCCACAATGGTCACCCAAATGATGTTTGGTCATTAACTGGGAGAAACTGGTTGGCCCAAACTGGGCCAAACAAAGTGCTAAGAAGAAAACAGACTGTGACAGTGCTCAAACCATGTCTGTTTGCCATGATAAACAGAGCCTTTGGAGAAGCATAATGAGATACGTTTCAGTCCATCCCATGTGTCATGTCCAGGGACTGTTCCAGAAAGGGCCTGATTCAAAGCACATCAAAATTGCAGTTTTCCCAGTGGTTTCAATGGGCTTTGCAACCTAGTCTGCAACATTTGACAATAATCAGCATTTTCCCTAGAACATACCACTTAAATGCACAGAAATCTAAATAAAAAAGTGTTCTCATAATTTTGAAATCCTCATCTGGATCTGTTTCTGGTTTAAGAAAAAAATTAGGTTCGTTCTTATTTTGCTCAAATGGGTACATACATCTCTGGTTTAAATAATAGAAAGCAGAAAAAGATTTTTGAGGTGATATTTCCAGCGATGAGTTCCAAATTTTTTGGAAGGGGGAGCATTGATAGAATGAAGTGGGAGGTTTTTTTAAGCTAAAATGACAGTTAATTTAGTTTGAATGTTAATTGTGCTAACTGATTTCTTTTCAGTCTGAGACTTTCCAATATATGTACTTTCAGCTCAGGTGCAATATTTAAAGGTTTGTTATAAAACTCTTTTATCTGGAGTTTATTACACAGCACAAACCCCAGCTGTGTAGCCTCACTTGTTAGTATTTCTTTTTCTTATGCTAAACAATGAAAAGCCACTTCCCATAGAACTGTGACGTACAGTATTTCTGTAATCTTAATAATTTTCCTTCAGCCACAGAGTTTGTGTGTCCTCATGCTTTTCTGGGATCAGATTTTCAGAGGAACAAAATCCCTAAAAAAGTAATTAATCATCTGGTTCTGGTTATGAAAATGGCTCGTTTCTGTGACCTTCAAACCTCCCTCCCTCTCAAAGAAAGCAACAAGAATGTAAAGAACAGAGAGACAGATTTTTAGAAGTATTGAGGCTTTGACTCCCAATGACTGTTAAAACAATCTCGTCCTCAGCACTTCACAGAATACTTGCTATGCCATACAACAGTGGGCCCTAAATTCCATCTTGCATTTTGATTTCCTCTTATTGATAGATGCAAGTCCTTCATAATTTTATTTTTACATTCTTTACTTGTAATTTAAGCAAAATTTCCAGTATAGTTTGAAAATTCCTGATTATCAGATTAAAATTTGCAAATCAATGTTCCAAAGACTTCCTGAGTTGCACGCATTGCTTGTGAACTTAAATTCAGTAGCAATGTATTCCATGGCACTTTGTACATAACTGATTTTTCCTACCTGACTAAAGCTAATGATCATTTGCATACAACCTTCATCTGCTACACAAATTCTCACTCCAGTATGTTGCTGATGAACAGCATGGCTAACTTCCCGTTAGATGACCCATAGCAAAGCACCACCAGAGTGTTGTTCTCCAGGAGTGGAGGACAAGTTCTGGGAGTGATTTACTCACCAGTGACAACAACAATTCTACCAGACCCGTATTTGGTCCCAGCAAGGTGAAGCTTTCAGCCCAGCTTCACAGGCAGGATTCAGACAGTACCAAGGCAGACTTCAGCCATTACCAATCATGGCCTTGGCATGGGAGGCAGACATAACTGCTGGTGAGCCAAATTGCTTGCTTTCCAAGAGTACTAATAAGAAAATGTATTTCCTTCCCTCACAAAAAAATACTGCTCACCTACAAACACTAAACTTTTTGCATGAGAAGAGAGATTTTCAAGTAGTTCTGCTCCCTGTCTACCTTGGTTCCAGACAGCCCTGGACAACAACTAATGAAGAACACATGGGACTCATTTCAGTAGGTTCTCAGAGAACTTCACGATTTTGTGAATTTGTATTTTCCAGTGGAAGAACAAAGAATCACCATCACTGTGGTGCTACATCAAAAAGTGCAGAGTTGTAATTATTTCTGTTGGAATTAGACACCAAAGTATTGTGAAAAACATTGAGTTGATGTGCCTGTTTGTATTTTGGGGGGAATCAAATACTTTTTAAGAATCTGGTTTCTATAAATTCCAATCAAAATCAAGGCCTCATAGCCAATTAACAGTTCCTGACCCAAGAAGTTTTAAAAGAGTAAAAATTCTACATTAATCTAAATGTAGAATTAATCTAAATCTAAACACTAATCTAAACTTTTTAGACTAGTCTAAACAAGATTCAAAAAGAATTTCTGGTCACCATTTCCTCAACAGGGAATTGAAATATAGGTAGTTTAAGTGACTTACTCAAGAATCACATGGGAATTGACTGACAGGATCAGGAGTCAAATTTAGATCTTCTATGTCTCAAATTAGTCCCTTAACTACAAGACCATGTTTCATGATACAACAAAATGCTATGAACTAATTGATCTTTCAGAGCAGTTCTACATATCCTTTCAATAGCTGTCCAATCTACAGTAATAGGTTTTAAAAATTCATTAATGATTATGGTATAAAGCAGTCCCCTTAAAGCCCATTACCACTGTGTAAATCCTATAATGCTTTTACGTGTACTTGGTCCTGAACCAAGGGGGTTCTGTGCGTGAGGACACAGTATGAATGAAAGCAGGATGAGACCAATAGTTTTCTAATTGTGTATTGGGTAACACATTCCTTTTCCTCTCTTCTTTTTTCCTTATGTATTTCCTGAGTGAATTCATGCAGAGCTAAATTAACCCTGTGTATAAAAAAAAAATCTCCTCTTGAAGTGAAGCATGCATCTTCTCTCCAGATGTCCATATCATTTTCCAGTTGATCTGTAGGCTCTTCTTTGGCAGTACTAGGCCTGTGCTTTCTCAGAAGTTGTAACATGCTTGAGTGTTGGTGGCTGCCTTATTGTTTATATGATTAGTCACTCTTGGACTATTTTAAGGAGGTGATGTATAATTTCTGTGAATTTTAGATAAACTTCATTTATTTTCTGATGATTGATGCTGGCCAGTTATCTGGCTAATTGCATTTTCTAGTATATTTTCTCCATAATTTGAAAAGCATTCAGAATGAACAAAAGCTTTCTTGCTTGCTTTGGCTTTTTTTTTTTTTTTTTTTTTTGAGGAGGGGAGCTGTTGTAATAAAGCTAACAAAACTCTAGCTGAACTACAGCTTTATAATAAAGCCTGTGACAAGTTCTGGGATCTAAGCCAAAGTCAAACCAAATGTACAGTTTACGAGGGTGAAAGGTTTTACTGGCCAGTCTGGTTCTCTTCCAAAATGCCTTCATTTCACATGTAAACGCTAATAGAAACAAACAGTGGTAGTACCATTAACTTCTATTTTTGCCTCACCACCTCCATGTCATGCAATAAGCCAAAGAAAGAAATCACAAGTAGAAAATCAGGGGAAGGGGAAAAAGTGCGAGAAAGAAGAATGAAATGAAACTCTGTTAGAGCCTTCTCTCCAAATTCCATCTGTCCCACTGAGACTTCCTCAAAATTATTGGCAAAATGTGTTATTATTTTGGGATGAGAAGCGGAAGGTAAAGGAAGGAAAGGGGAGGGCTCAGGGTAACTCAAAAAGACCTATAATTATAAAAAGCTGCTTTTTTGTTCCTCTCAAACTTTGCTTTTCTTTGCAATATTAAGCCAGCATAGTGGGAAGCACACCAATTCATTTGTATATACCTGATCACCATTTTGTGACGAGACCCGGTTTCCCCTCCTTGGTTCTGTTTAAGACAAAACTTTCTGAAGTCTATGGGAGTTGTGCCTAAATAAGCTGTAATATGAAGCAGAAGACTGCCAGAGAACCCTTGTTCACTGTGATATTATTATGCACACAGCATGTCTATGAAAAAGCATGCTTGCACTATTCTTCCCACATCATTCTCTGTATCAGCTCCTATCCATTTGTTTCTTTCTCTGATTGCACCTTGTAATAAACCCAAGACTGATAGCTCCTTAAGGCAGTGGCTTTCCATTTGCTATGTATTTACAGTATAATTCTGCCAAAAGTACATCCCTATGCCAAAGTTATATATCAGTGCCTGAACATGATATTTTTTTAATTTTTAATTTCAGAGCTATGTTAAGTAATTGTAAGTAATCACATGATTACAGGCAATTAGATTTTTCCTATATTTAAACTGCCTGCACTCCCACTGACTTTCCTGTATACAAAGCTGGTGCTGAGACTGCAACACATCTCACTCCTTGGGCCATACCAACACTACTTTTGCTTAGCACAGTCATTTTCCCCCAAGGAGCATTTAACATAGAGAACTACGCCTTCTGTTCCTTTTGAGGAACTGTGTTTAAAACATTTATAAGCACCACACACAATCAAGTGAGCAAGACAGGGGCGTTTCCAGTTGTCCCTGTGCTGTAACTGCAGAGTATAGGAACTCTTGAATTAGCATTTGCTTTGTTTTTTCATGAATAAACTAATTGATTCAGCTTATCTCTCTGGAGTACTGCATCTGCAGAAACCTGAGTGTAGAGATATAAAAGATGTCGACACATGTTGAATCCTGATCTTTTAGCTCTGGGAATTACTGTAATGCAGTATGTACAATGACACACAATAAGTACAATGACACACAATAAGTACAATGACACAGGCTCACGGGAGGGTTGTGCCGCTTCGTCCTTGTTCTAACCGATTTTATTTCTCTCCCTCTGGATAAAGTTAACAGCATATCTTAGAGTATATTTTCCTGGAAACTAAGGGGAATCTGACAAAATTATGTTTACAGCAAAGTCCTAGAATACACTTTGTGACAGAAATCAACTTTAAATCAAGACAAAATGGGAAGATCTTTACTGACATGCCCTCATCTTGCCTTCCTTAGTGTTAAACTCTTAAGTACGTGGCACATTGTCTGCAAAATGGTTATGTCATCTTAAAAAACTTTATTAAGTCATTCAGCAGCTTGCTAGAGAACTTAATGTAAGCTGTAAAAACATTGGTGGGGTCTTCTTGTTGAAGACACTTCACAACAGGTCTCTAGGCACAGACATGCATTAAGGCATGATTGCACTTACTACCCTGATGTGCATATTGATCTGAATCCCTGTGTAGTTTCATAATACATGCAGGATGTCTCATGACTGACTCACATTATGTCCACATCGCAGTCAGGATGTGCAATTCCTAAAGACATTTATTTGGAGGCTTTAACAGACCTAGCCCAAATACTTACCAAATGTGGCTATTCTGAAACTAGGGTGTATCTCCTTCGGACAGGTTTGTGCCTCTGAGTTTTAGGACACTTGCTCCTATAGAAGAGGCCTCTGCCTCTCCTATACATGGACTTGCAGAATCTAGTTAGGAGCTTTTGAATGTGTAGGCTACAACACATACAAGGGAGACAGCAAGCTAGGGCAAATGGGAACAACGGGACCTTCTAAACTCACTGTTGCATGCAACATTTCTTTTTGTTGTTGTTTTCAAAAGCTATCCTCTAATGAAAAAATCTATAAAAGTATGACAGTGTGCCAGGCTCTTTTGAACATGATCATTTCAGGTTTGACACATGCAGCTGACAGACTCTACACAAACTAACTTCTTTTAATTTAATTGTTTAATTTAATGACCTGTACCTGATGCGGATTTAGTCACAATCACTTTCTGTATAGCTCACAGACATACTATGTTACAAGGATGAACTTAATTTTCACAATGTCCTCTGGTGCATTTATGGGATACAAAAATTTGGGAATCAGCAGCAAGCATACCTTCAGTGCCAGTCTCATTTGCCACTCCACTAGAGTGGATTAACTGAATAATAGTAAATGACCCAAGGCAAGATTAAAGCAATGCTTGAGAAATAAAACCAAAAAAATTAAAATCCTCTAGAAGGCCCAGCAGAAGCAGAAATCCACTTGATGATTAACACTCAGATTTCACAGCAGCAACCTGGAAGAGAATGCTGTAGCGAAACTTAATAGCTCAGTGCAAAAGTGAGCAAGAGAAAGTGTACACATTGCAGCAAAAGTTATTTCTTAATAAATGTAATTTAACACTGCCACAGATGTACAACTAAATTTTCATGTCAACCCCCAATTAAGTAGTAGCAAGACAACAAGAGTTCGAATTTATGGTGGTTTGGGTTTTTTTTCCCTTCTTTGTTTAGTCATTGTTTGAAATCGGCCAAGAAGCTGAGATAATTGCGAATCTGGAGAGGGTGAATGCATAAACCCAGCCTCAAGTCTACTTCTGACTTGCAAAAGGTGCAACTTCACATAACCATTTATATCCAGCTTCCCTTGAAGGAAAACTGGACTGGGCATAATGGATCAAGCAAATAGAGTTTAATACCAGATTTCGGGGGACTATCAATACCAGACCACTCACAGCAGTTTAAGAGCTCGAGAGTAGGCAAACGGCAGGGACTAACTCTCTTCCCTTCTAGCCCACCGGAGCACTGATTTCAGCAAAATATGCTCAGTTCTTGAGATTAGCTTAATGCTGCTGCAGTTACATTATTGTTACTGGAGTTAGTTCAACTGACAGCAAGTTAACCTGTTTTTTGATGTAATGGTGCTCTCAAGGAACACTGTAGACTCCCTCCTTAATAACTGATGAGTGGTCCAAGCCCTGAAACAGAATTCTTAATCTAGCCAATGGTATTATAAATGGGGATATGCTCATTACTAATTTAAACAGTTATTCAGGGTTGCCCTGCTCTCAGGGTCTGTGTTCCTTGCAGGTCGAAGGAGCCATTATCCCTCTCCTTATACTCTCCTCGGAGCTAATGAATCTTGTATTCCCTTTCTACACAATAAATTCAGTTTTAACAGAATGATTCACCTCTAACTCTTCTGGCTGCAAAGGTAAGAAATGTCTTTTTGAACTCTTACTCTATGCCACTCTCTGCTATACAAAAGATAGATGGCAACAGATCACTGCACCACAACTTCAGTAAGAAACACCTGACTTGGTGGAGACACACTTAGCAAAGTGACAAGTTCTTAGAAGTACCCCTCTCTTCTGCATATTTTCTGGCTGACCTGTGATTCTTAAGAGCCTCTTACTGAGTAAAGCAACTCTCTACCAAATAGTGCTCATAAGTATTTCATTTTGGTGTGCAAATATGACCCTGTGAGACAAATGCTTAAATTCCTTAATGGATATGGCCCCAACAGCTCTTGCCTGGATGCTCAGAAGGGAGCTAATTTGCTTTAATTAAAAGATATACGTCTCCATTATCTCTTCCTGGACTTACCTATGGTTACAAAACTAGGCTTTCTGTAGAGACCTATCTATGTATAATCCTTGTTCACTACAAGGCATGTGATCATGTGGGTTTTTTTAAAAAAAGAGTTCACTTTCAGTGTTACATTGGTGAGAGGATATTACTGCAGCATTTTTCCTTAATTTAGGGGACAGCTCAGACACCTCTCTTAAAGGGACTGAAAATCTATAGCTCTGCTTGAATACAGTGGGAGTGATAGCAAACCAGATGAGTGTTCTTTTCATTATGTAAAACATGCAGAAATAAAATTTAAATAAGGGCAACTTGACAAGATGTCAAAACATTAATGTCCTGTTCATTCAGTTTGTTCTTATTACTGTTTTGTCTTAGACAGCTCAACTCCTCCAGCCTATGTAATGCTTTACCAACAGTGCTGAATTCCTAAAACTTTTGTTGTTTATGAATTCTGATTTCCTCATGACCATGTGATGCCAACAGTACCCTGAAGGAGCAACAAAAAGTGTTTGAACAACAAGGCATTTCGCAGTCTTGTCTCATCAAGGAACCTGGGCAGATATTAAAAGCAAACTGATTCCAGAACCCAGTTTTCCATGTTAAGAACAAGCTAAAGGTAAACCAGAAAGGTTGGAAAGAGAGATAGAAAGTTAGAAGGAATTAAAAGTACAAGTGACCAATATTCAGTCTGAAGCATTCAGCTCAGTGAATATGGAAAAGTTTCTTTCAGGGTTTTGTTTAAAAAAAACCCTGAGAAATAAGTTTCTTCAGGAGGAGTGGGAATCTTGTTTATCAGCTTTAAGTTATTTTTTTCTACCTCAAGGAGACACTCCATCTCCCTGGAGCATCAGTCCAATTGGCTGGTTATTTCAGTTCTGTGGATATTCTGCTGATAGCTATAATGTAGATTCCCATGCCAGATACTTGAGTTAATTAGCTTGTGGGCTGGTAGTGTCAGACTTGTTTAGTGCGGGGAAAAATAGCTGACAACAAATCATCACTGTGTGAGATCTTGATTATTGTTTGGATGCAAACAGCAACATGCTGGCACCGCCTTACAAGTGTTTTCAATCACAGAAGGATGTTCTAACACAATGATGCTGGCTTTTTTCAGGAGAAAAGATTTGGATCACTGATGGCCCTGAGTCTAGCACACTTGCTGTTTATTCAGATTTCATTTAGGTAATCCTGTCTTCTCCTATGTGGTCATAGGGTTGAGAGCCCAGATCCTGAGTTTTTAAAAAAGTCTCTAATAACTAGTTGCCAGAACACGGGGATGGATGACCACTGAGCATACTAGACATGCTATACAGTGAATCCATACCCACACAAATGTTACATACATGCATTTCATTGCTTATGGAGATTAACCTGAACACAGTCTAAACAAATACAAGGGATCTCCTCTTTCTTGTGTCTCTCCAACTTATTACATCTTTCCATGTTGCTTAGTTTCCACCAAAAGTACATCTGTTCTTTTGAAGAAAATATATATTGCTCACTGTAATTATCCTTGCTTTAGATCTGCCCTCTACTCAATACAGGTAAGCATTATATCAGAGTATCCCTTTGGGACAAAGTATAAAGGAGAGACGCTCAAAGTTTGCAAGCTACAAGAATTTTCTGCAATTCATCCCTTTGCAATGTTTCCAGCTTTGGTGTGAATTTTATAAGGCATGGTGGTTTTAGATAATATTATCATGTTTAGATTCTGTGGTGTTAAGATCGAGGAGACATGCACAAAGTTATATATTTGCTTTTGCACTTCAATCTGGACATTCCTGCAGTTGTTTGCTGTCTCGGTTCAAGTGTTGTGATATTCAGATTCCAGAGAGTAACCTTGGCTAAATGCTGGTTAGAAAATAAAAGGGACAATTATCACCTGAAATGTGTAAAGGTTTTTTTTTTCAGCTTCATCAAGATATTGTGTTGAAAGCACTTTCATCTTTGTTTCCTTCATATCACTCCATTATTTTAGTAATAGAAACAATCCAAGCTTCTCAGGAAATGCACTAGTACTGAGACAAGTTCAGTGACTGCAATAAAATTATATGGAAAATGTGGTTCTCCCATGTATACTTTCCACCAGTGTTTTGCATCTTCCATGGTCTAATCAGGAAAACAAAGGAAGGTCATGAGTCTGAACCTAGAATCAGAAACCTAGCTGAATCAGGATATAAAATAGCCACAACATAAATCTCTGAGGATACTTCAATGACCTGTTTTGACCTTCTGAATCATCAAACCTCCGTGGGTTGATAGTTGTAGAATCACTGTACAGATAAAGGAGGTTCTGTGCTTTGCTAAATTGCACAAGCAGCAACAAGCAACTCCAGCCATGTAATTAGCTTTTTTTATGTGTAATTAGTATAATACATAATTTGGAAGTCTTGGAGTTAATTATACAATATACATGCCTGAATTATTCTATAGGTAGCAATTTGTGCATTGTGTTGTATATCTTGAATCTGTAAACAGAAAAGAGCGTATCTATAAGTATGTAAACAGAAAGAAGCATATCTATAAGTATGTAAACAGACCAGAAAGGAGACATGGGATTATTCTGCATATCTTTTAGGGGAAACAGATAATGGCAGATTTTTATGAGATGTGGAAATGCAATGCAAAATGAAATGCAACTGTTAACCTATTATTTCACTCAATGTATGGAAAGGTTGTAACAGAAGAGTAATAAACATGATAATTTTAGCTGTGACTCATTTGAAAAGATTCTGATACAGACCCTCTAGAAACTGCAATATTAACTAGACTCACAACTTCGTTAACTTTTAAGACTCATACACAACTCAAAATAAAACCCCAAATTTAATCTCTTTATCCTGAATGAAATAAGGATGCCCACTGAAAAGACTAATTGTGTACTTTCAACAGTTACATTCTTCCTAAAACATAACTATTTCAGTTTGGGATTGGTGCATTTGGATTGATAAATAGTACCATGGGGTAAGTCTGTTTCTTCAGATGACTTGGAAATTTGTGGGGAAAGTAAAGAGCTGATGAATTAAGAGGGGTTTGAATTATTCATTGCAAATATTTAATCTATCAGTTTCATTAGATGACAAGAATGCAAGATGTGAGCAGGCAGTTGGACAGGGGAAAAGAATTTTTTAGTATACCAGTTTGTCAAATACACCTTCTGGACTGATTTTCTATTGCAAAGTGTGATTGTTTGTGCCAGCTCACCACTTGGACCACTCAAAAGTGTCTGAAAAGGAGCTGGTGGTTCCAGATGAGTTTTCAAGTCCCATATTACAAAAATGGCCCAGTAAGCTGTGAGAGCAAAATAACCAGGGACTCTAAGCCTTGAAAGTGATTCTTGCAAGTCAGGACAGTG
Source organism: Athene noctua (assembly GCF_965140245.1). Lineage (NCBI taxonomy): Eukaryota > Metazoa > Chordata > Aves > Strigiformes > Strigidae > Athene > Athene noctua. The sequence goes on along the minus strand of NC_134037.1, from coordinate 100,817,932 downwards.
TCAGGTGCTACACTGATGTTGTCAAATCCAGTGATGGAAAACTTTGTGGCAGTATTTGTTCAGGACAGCATAAAACCAAGCCAGCTAAAAAAGCATCACAATTCAGGTGCTTAGAGCACAAAAGGGAGATGGGGACCAGTATCCTTTCCTAGTTACAGAATATAAAGCATCATAAATCACCATGATAACTCCTGTGAGACTACAAAAATTCAATTAAGTCAAAGTTTTAAAGTTTATGATAATAAATATAATGGTATGCAATGCAACCACTGTCTAATCATTTGTTAAAAATAGAAATCTTCTGTGCTGAAATAAGAACACAACATAATTCAATACCTACTTAAACTGGCCATTACACAGAAAATCTTGTGTGATAGCTGCAGCTCTATTAGCCAGAAAAGTTGCAATTTAGCTAATTAAACAAACCAACCAACCAAATTCACATGCTGCCTTTTAAGAGGCCAGATCTGCTGCTTTATGGGCAGGACACTCTCCACATGTTTTCAGACCATTATATATCTTCAGAATAACACATCTGCAGGATAGCCTGCTTTTTAATAAGTAAACTGGACAGGTATCTATGCTTTTTAACCTTAGACCACAAAAAGGACAAGCCTTTTTTTATAATTTGAAGATGTAATGCTTCAGATTGCTCAGAAGTCCATAGTTTATCCTGAAGAACTCCGTTTAACTCCTCCCTATTCTACTTTTGGGAGAAACGATAAATAAACAGGAGAGTTATGTATGAGGTTACCCAGGAAAGGAATGGGGAGATGCTACTGTTTGGAATTTATTGATGAGGGTAAGATAATCATATTCTGTCTGGATCTAAATTAGTGTTAGCCCATAATTTAGGCACAGGGATCAAGAGTGAACTAAAGACAGTGTTTGGGTTCCCTTACACAAAAAGCTGTTGAGATTTAGATGTACTAGCATTAATTATGGATCCCACTCAAAACTGGGGCTTTCCCATGCTGAAACACATGAAGACATATACTCTGCTCTGAATGGAGAATTTGGAAATAAGTGATAAACTGTGATACTTCCGAGGCTGGTTTTGTATGGTGAGAGAGAAACTTTTTAGGACAGCTGGTAGAATCAGAAGAAACCTTTCAGGCCCACAAATGCATTTTCAAGGTGTGGCAGAGATTTCTAGCATTTTCCCATCTATATTAAAATACATACTTATGATAACTAATAAGTCAAAGTCCAGAGGGAATTGCCCACAAGCTTTAAATACTCAGCTTTAATTCCTCTCTGATAAGTGTGTGGTATGTGTATCTATTTTTCTGCATATAACACAATCAGGGGCCTGAACAGTCAACAAGTTATCTTTTGTTCAGATGAATATGAGAACTTTATATGAATTAATACCATAGCTGCTTCCCCATGTTAGGAATTTCCTCCTCACCACATAAGTTCAAAAGTCAGGTAGATAGTCATGTAGCATATTGAATGAATCATGCATGTGAGCAAAAGGGTTTGAAATAAAATGCTACTACAATACATTTATAATTAGGAATAACCTCCTTCTCACCTCATGAAACTGTCTCTTCTCCACATGATTACTGATGGAGGCTTTTCGCATACATGGTGGGGATAATAGCATGTTAAGTGCAGAAGTCCTGTAACTCAGGACAGTGTTAATCAAGACTTCTGACTAAATAGCTGAGTGGGCAGCCATCACACCTCTCATTCTGAAAGAGCCTTCCTCCTCACGTTTCTTTTCCCTTACTGTCTAAATGTAATGGCCACAGCTGGAAACTGAATGACTGTGCCTGAACTTTTTGATGCAATTAAGTTACAACAATTCAAAGACCTTTTAAAAAGGATTCTCCAAAAGACATTATAAAGTCTACATAAGCAGAAATAAGAAATTGAATTTGTAAGTTTTGTCTAAATCAAACATTCAGCAACCTACAACAGCAGTCACAATAACTAAATTATTTTTCTTCCCAGTGAAATGCTCCTAAAGGGACAGCTGAGAGGAGGGGAAAAAGACCCAAACAAACCAACAAAACACACCTATTTTCTGTGACTCAATTTTTTTTATTAATCTTTAACTGTTGCTGTGCCTGGCCTGTTTTTATGACTGGTGTCTGCAAATGTTCACAGGGTTGGGTTTTACTGGCAAACACATCAGCAAAAATCAGTGTTTGGGGGAGGGGGAGAGTGGCAGATGTGGCTTTCCAGAACCGAAGGTTTCGTTTGCATCCGCCAGCCTGCATGCCAGAGCTGCATGTGTACACACGTAGGCAGAGAGCAGCTAGACAGCACAGCTTTTATTTCCAGGACTCGGTAGTTTCTCATCAGTGTTAAATATTATCCTCTCCCATTTTCTTGCAAACATCCTGAACCTAACCAAAATGTATCAGCTAAATTATTCGCTGCATCATTATTCACTCAGTTCTGTTTGTGTGGGTGTGCTCCCATCAGCATTTTGAAAGTCAGCCCAAATAATGGAGTGTACCTATGAGCACAATGTGAGCTAATGATTCACGAAACAGTTTTGAATTCAGTAACAAGTGTGTTTTTAAAAACTGCTTTCTAGCCTCAGTCTGAAGCAGATTAACATAAAATGCCCCATCTACCTACCTAACAAAGAATGTTTTGACATTAGCTTTGACAGACTTTTTAAAATCAGCTTTGCTGCTGGCCACTATCCAAGGCAGCAGGACTGTACAACTGGTAGTTTCTCTCTAGATCAAAATTTCCGCTTCATGTGTGCACCCACTCTGGATTTCTTCAGTATGAAGTTCTCACTGGTTTCAGTCCAGAAAAGCTACAACTATATATCCCTGACAGCAAAATTATAGTTTCTAAGCAATTTAGGCGAAAGATGATAATCCTTTGATTTCTACTACCAGGTGTCACTAAGGACCAAGCACTGTTAGAGTATCTGCTGACACTAAGAATGAATTTAGCTCACGACAAATGCCATGGACTATTTTGAGTCATTTCAATATGTCCTCAGATCAGTCAGCTTTTAATGTGATATTCTTCATGGCATGCATCTCGCCTCTGGGCTGATTTGAACAATCCAAAGGCAAAACTCAGTAAGGCAACTATATCTCAAGGCTGGAAGCACTAGAAATGTTGTAGGACAGCTTCACCTGAAAGCATTGCTTCTCAATTTTCAGACCAAAAGAACATGCTGGTAAACTTGCCAAACAAAACTAACTGATACATTTCTTTGTATAAATACCTCTTTATCCCTACTCTAGTAGACCTTGTTGACCTAGGTCAAATATGAACAGATGAAATCCAGATGGCAGATGATTTAGCCTCTAGAACTACTCATGCTGAATCATAGAAAGTCAGATACTTCATTAAAAATACCAAAGCTAGTATTTATCTCCAGGGCACAATATAGTCCACAAGACCTACAAAAAGGAGAATGTGTTCTCTCCCCCTTATTTGTTATTTGACTCCCAATGAGCTCACTGGATAGCATATAATAAATAATACAAAAAGGGCATTTATTATGAAAACATTTCATGAGAGGAAATAAGATGATATCTATATGCAACTTAAGGATCTTAGACATATAATGTTACAACCAAGAAGCATGGATGGCAGACAGAACTCTACTCATCCTTCCCAAGAATATTAAAATCCAACTTCTTCCCTGATAGCATCAATGATCAAAAGGCATAAACAATCAGGCTTTCTATGCTAATGGTTGCACTGAAATACTTAAGTAGTTTAACCAATTAGAAGGAGCACCAGCCATTAAAAGGAATCTTAATAATGGATTAGTTATTCAGAATCCTTTAAAAGAACTACATAGTTTTTGATCTCATGTATACCTCATTTTTTTCTTGAGACTTCAGCTGTTTTTCAGGTTTTAAAAATAAAAAAACTTTTCCCAAACTCTTAGAAAGTATGAAGCTGCCAGCCTCCCTGCCTTTATTTTTATTAGCTTAATTTGTGAATCATTGAAAGTTAATATATTTGTGGTTCACATGAAAAAGAAGACTTGAAAGTTTAAGTAATATGAGTCTTTCTTCTATGTGAGCTCTAAGGCAAAGTATTTCTAATTGCTATGAACTGGCAAGTATAGAGAAAAAAACTCTTAAAAAGAAATTACATTTCTGAAATTAGATTTCATTAAGAAGCAGTGTCAGGGTTAAAGTCTGTTTGAAGTAACACAAAAATCATTCAATAAAAAGTTACTGTGTTTTATTCAGATGGGAGTGGAGAAACAGGGATAGTTTATGGTTCAGGAATATATTGCCTTCAACATGTTTAGTAGAAAAAGAATTTTTAACTAAACATGTCCTCCAGTGCTGATTAGACTAATGCTTGGCAAAATTTGCTCATTATACATTATGCTAAAAGAAAGTCACACTCAGCTGCAAACTCTATTTAGGCCATATGTTGAGCAATCAGTGCTGCAGTGCAGGAGGATATGTTGAGTAACTCCATGGTCAGTTCAGAATTAGCAGGAGCATCACATATGTTATTGTTACCAGAAGCAACACAGACTGTTTAGAGGGTGCACAATTCCTCTGTCAGCTTTTTTAGCTCTAGAGTTAAACAAAAAAAAACCCCCAAACCTAACTTCATTTTTGTTTCTCATTTATATGGTGTGATTTTTCTTTTTCATGTAAAAAAAAAAAAAAGAAAAAAGAAAGAAATACCTGACAGTTTTGGTCAGGTTTTTTGTCTGGAGGGCTTCCTGACCTGTTTCTGCTGAAGCCATGCCACCAGGGACTGGCTTCATCTGTGGCCCAACAGATAGTTCTGGCTTCCAGCTGGGCCAGCAGCTGACTGCCTGGATGCACCTCCTCTGCTCCAGTGCAAAGTCCAGCTTAAACCATTTGTATACACTCCATTAGAAGAGGTGGAACATGTTAGTCAGGCCTAGCTTGGAAAACTGTCAGCGAAGTCCTGAATGGTAGCTATAGAGCAAGTGACTAGTGAGTCACAAGTCTCCTAAAGCAACATCGCTTTCCAAAGGGAATTCAATTCTTGCTCAGCCAGGCTTCAAGGTATGTTTTGAAGCAATCTGGCTATGTATTTGTGGAGCCACGCTCTGTGTTAATTCTTACTAATTTCAGACTTCTGATGGCCTTCATATTAACCTGCAGAGCACTCAGCCAAAAGGCAGTGCCCTGCTAGCAAGCTTGCTCAAACTCTGGGTAGAGAATGAAATAATGGAACAATTCACCTTTTTTTGGTAGCCTTTTCTTTCCTTTGGTCAGGAAATAAAAGGAGGCATTTTGAAGTTGAAACTTCTGGGGGTTATATACCACTCATAATGCTAACACCCATACATCAACATAAGCACATGTACTCCTGCCTTTAAAGGGGGTTGGTTTTATCTCAGAGCAGAACAGCAATATTTAGGAAGACACAAAAGTTTTGCAGGTTAGAAAAGTATTTCCCACACAGTTCTAGCCTTAGTAATGGGAGGCCTTCAATGGTATTTAATATTTCAGACAATTTTTGTTTCAATTAAATTAATAGAAAGGAAAATAAAAAAGAAAGGGCTGGGAATGGGGTAATTTTTTCCTATCCTCAGGGAGAATTCAATTACTTAAATTGTTCTTTTGCAGAGGAACGAAACAATGGCTGCAGAAGAAACATTGGAAAATGTCATCCAATCTGCTTCTGAAAGGCAGTTTATGCAATGAAGCACCATTTGTGTGAATTCCACTAATTCACTCCAATTTAAAACACCAGCCAGACCCCAGTTTTGGTGTTACTTGAAAACTATGAGGATTATTAACAGTCAGTGCTCAACCACCACCCCTTCCCAGAAGCACCTAAGTATTTTAGGGAGATAAACCAGTGAAGTCTTAAGTATGCCTCTTCACAAGGCAACTTTAAGCATCTCTGTCCATTCCTCAGAGGCAGTTTAGGCACACACGTTCCCTTGGCAGCTCAGGAGCATGTAGGAGCTGCCTTGGAAGGCTGAGCCCCAGCGACTGAGAGCTACAGTGATAAAATACAAGATTACCAGCAGTTTTTAGGAATAAAGAGATAGAGAAGGATACAATGTAGCTTTCCAAAAACAGATATTAGGATTACGTCCATACAACCAGCTATTGGATGTCACAGCACAGCAACATTTAACACCAAAGCAGTGAATGACTATTCTTCAAGGCTGTTAGGTGCTACCAACCCATACAGTCGATTGGGTTCATTAGTTATAACTTAAGGACATGGTCTAAGTGTGATCCTTGACTTCCTACAGGTTCTGGCAGGTCTCACACTGGGATTCTGTGGATACTTTTGCAAATGTCACTCAAGATCTAGTCCTCTGTTCTGCAAAACTTACACAAAATAAAAGTATTTTTAGTGAGACTATTCACCTTCTCTTCCCTTGTTTTTAGCAACAATTCTGTTTATAGCTAGTAGAAAAAGTGCATGCTAGGGACTGACATCCAGCAGTCAGGATTGTTACTCCAGAACATGTACATGAATAGTATTTCAGAAAGCAGCAAATGAAACCAAAGCCAATGAAATAAATACTGTAGCCAACATCTTCCAAAATTTTACCACCTTCATCTGGTTCTTGTCTAATGGATGCTTGTTCTATTGCAGGTATTGCTTCCTGGAACTTATGGCTAACAAGATAAACTCCAGAGAGAAAAATCTTGACATGGCCTCAAAGAGCTGTGAAAAACATGGATCATTGTAAGCATTCGTATTTTGGAACTAAACCAGTATCTATTCCTTTCATTCTATATGTGAACAAATACATCTCATCTGTTTCTTCACCAACTCAACTATAACCACAGCCATTCATTTCATTAATTTCACTAGGCTTTGTCCTCTTCTCATCTGAGCAGTACGTTCGCGATGACAACTCTGTGCTATTAAGTGAATCTCACATTTACACTGAGAGTGCCAAAGTCCTTTTAAAATCTTGAGTTTGTTTTTTCTACTTCTGTCATAAGTTTGCCTAGCAAAAAAACCCACCAAAATGCAGCTGAAAGGGGCATGTTCACTTTCAGAAGTCAATGAAAGAGAGGGGGTGTGGAGGAGAAACTCTTTAACATTGCTCAAGAAAATACTTTTCAGTCAAACTCCAGCAGCGTACTGCCTAATTCCTGTCTGCAGCAGCCCAGTTAAAGCTGCCTGTGCTTAGGGGCGATTGGCAGTCTGCTCTGGGTTCCTTCACAGCACTGTTAATCTCCACTAATACTCTCCCATGCTTCATTTAATTTCACTCTCAGGGCTCTTTTTCAAATTCTTCCTCAAATCTTAAACCAATGCCCTCATTGTTTAGGATTCCTTTACCCTGACAAGGCTGACCTCAGATATCCTCTCCTCTTTCCTGCTCTGTAACTCAGGCAGTCCACTTACTCATTCATATGGTAACCGCACATAATGGCCTCCACATTAATTAAGTAATTTTGGTTCTTTAAGGTACTACAGAGGGGTTTTCAATCTCCCAGTGTCTTTCAGGCCAATTGAACTCATTTTTTTTTGTTGAAGGGGCCAGAGAGTACATGGAAGAAGAGCCAAGGAGAACATTGCTCGCTCTCTCTGGGCCATTCCTTTCATGCTGCTTCAGGGTTAGGCCAAAACAACATCAGCAAGTCTAATTTGCCCCAGGAGCGGATGGGAAATGACTAAAAACCCTGCAGATTAATTTGTGTCAGATGTATGCTTTAAAGCAAGAGAGAGCAAGAGAGAATGAGAGACCATTTACAGAAAAACATGCTCTTGCTGTGGGACTTAGAAAGGCCCTCTTCTTTCAGATCTCTTAGGAGCTGAGTGGCCCTGAAAAAAAGAAAGAAGTCCTACCTTTGCTTTATGTTCTCCTTTTATCTTTGATGCTTTTCAGTAATCAAACAATTCAGGAAAAGAATCAGAGGAATGAAATGAAGCAAAACTGTACAATGCATAATGGATTTGCAACAACTGCTGGCCCTTCTAGCATGTGGTTTTCCACCATACAGATAAGACGGGCAGAAAAATAAGGGGTTTGGGGATTTTGGGGGGTTGGATGTCCCACATCATTCCAGAAAAGCAAAAGGTGTTAGAAACTTCATGGTACTCTGGAAAAAAAGTAATGATTAATGTTACCCAATCAATACCCTAATAGAACAGAGACTGCAGGTCAATACATGATACAGACTGGCTGATACTGTGCCTGTGACAGCCATAGGGAAGCTTGGGTCAAAACCAGTTTTCCTGTTGAATCAGTAGACCCAAAGCTGCTCCCTGATGGCCAGATATGATCACCCAGCTGTGGTGTGCTGATGGGAGGAGTTCTGGAGTGGCCTATGGAAACCCAGCAGCCTGTCATGTTTGCTTAGGTGCTACTCAGTGTGACTTAATAGGGAACAACAGAATTTGGATTTTTTTCTTTTTTTCTCCTGTATATGACTAACATGTGAGCTGAGAAACAGCATGACTGGCAGCAGTTAGACATGTTACTGGTATTCTCAGTAAGGCCAAGAACAATCATCTCTGTGTCCAATCTCTCTGGTTAATGGTGTTGCAACACTGGGGACAAGTCACGTGTGGTGCTACCATTGTGCAGTAACCATTCTGTTGCTAAATAAAGCTGACTTAATTTTGTACATTCTTAGAACTCATATCCAATCTGATCTGCCCACCACATCTAAAAGGATTTGTTTACTTTTTAGGCAGCCATGCTGTTTAGTTCTCAGATGACTGCCTCAAAATTCTAAGGAAGCTCAAAATAAGCCCCATAAAAGAAATGCAACACTAGCATGGGCTCATCTCTGGTGAGAGCTAGTTCTGCTCCAAAAGCTTCAAACTTTACTCTTCATTCACACTGTTCCTAATCCTTGTCATATCATTATTATGAGACAGAAATAATAATACCCAAAGCCTTATTCAAAGTCTGAATCCTGATCTGATTTGGCAGCGTAAACCTGACAGTAAAACCTTTTAAGAGAGCCAAACAGACAAAACCCCCAATCTAAAAAGAGAGCAAAACAGTTTTATGGAATTAGACTTTAAATCTTGGTTTCAAAACAGACTAGCACTTAGGAGCCTATGTCACAGCTTTCAACAAGGCATCAGATATAGTTAATACAGCTTCTAACATTGATGCAGTTATACTAGTACTCTTAGCAGTACCATCTATTTCAATCTAGAAAGGAAATAGCAGTATAGGAAAGCAGCAACATAGGATGTCTTTATATCTATAAATGTGGTTGTACTGGGATGTTTTTCAATAAAAACACATACCAGTAACTTAAATGGTTATACTAGTGCCAGATCTTCTATAGGAGACCAAGAGTCTCAGAAGTCTTAGATGTCTATATGACAACAGTTTCACCACAATTTTGGCAGGTAATAGCATTTCCAGACCCATGTGCAAGCACCAGATCTCATGTGAGAAAGAGAGATGATCTTAAGTTACTTGAGCATTTTGAAAATATTATTTTTAAGCTGATGTATACGAATTGGCAAGTTAAAAAATAGAGCCATCCTCCTCAAAGGAACAGAATCAAACAAAACCATTCTGAAGATACAATAACAGAGTGGAATAGAAATCTGTAATAATGTTGATTATATTGTCAAGTCTCTCTCCATAAGCTATACTTGTGGAAAATGGTAAGAACTATAGAAATATATATATAATTCTCTGAGCACTTTTATCTGAGACAAAGTTATGCTGTTATCTTCATGTATACAAGAACAAACTGAGTCCTGGAGAAGACAAATTCAATAATATCTAGATTTTTAATAACCTGATTTAGGTCCCACTTGAAGCTTAGAAACTTTCAGTGAAGGGAGAAAGATGAACTTCCTCAATTTATCTGATCAATAGTAAAACCTCAGGTTCATTGATACAGTCTATCAGTTTCAGGGTGCCTAGTGCTAGAAAGAAAAGAGGCAGCTTCAGCCTGCAGATAACTGATTTGACTGATCTCTCTCTGCAGTTCTAAATTCATTCACCACACGTTGTCAGTGCTATAGCTCCAGCTCAGGAGAGCAGCTCAAACACATTGCCAGGGGTTTCCAGGACAGCAAGCCTGCTCAGCCCTGGCTTGGAGCAAATTTTAAGGGCCAGGGAACCACACCCTTACTTCATGCCACAGCAAAACAAATGTAGAAGTGACAAAACCTATCTTCTGGCTACAGTCAGAAATACAGTTGTGTGCCCATGCTAGTAGGTATCCAGTCCAGTACTAAACTTGATAGCACCAAAGTCTCAAGCAGCCATGCCAGGCCAAACAGTGTACTATGGGAAAGTACCACTCTGGCAGTTCTCCTGGGGATTCACCAAAGATTTGAGAAAATGCCATCAGCTTTTCCCTCTCCTAATATGAGTTGCTTTCCTGTCCAGATAAGGATTGCTTCTATTGCTCATCTTAAACTGGGGAAGTGGTTTCAGTGAGAACTCTGGAGTAGCAGGATTACAGGAGATCTGAATCTCATGCCAGATACAAGCTCAGTGAGTCTTTCCTGATCTGTTCCCCATCTAAGTTCAAACTTGCGTTTATGGACAGTACCAAAAGTATAATTGCAATAGTCTTTTCTGAGAGCAACGGCTGTGGCATGAAGAGGCATGAAGACTGGTGGGGTGGTTTTTTACGGTAAGAAGACTGTACATGAGGAAGGTGACCTGACAGATGGTTGCAGCTCTCTCAGCATTCCTCCTGCCACTAAGACCTTCAGCATCATTAAAAGTCTGTGCCTGTTACCACTCACTAACCATCACTATCAAAAAGACACTCAGTATTTCATGACTTAAATATCTGAAAGGTAGTAGAATCTCAGCTAATTATTGATCTTTACTATAACTATGTCTGCATTGTATTTTTTAGCAACAGAGGAAGAATATTGAAATAATTATAAAGTTTACAGATAGCTTAAAATCTTGAACAGCTGCTTGTACATTTCCTCATTTTATCCTACATTTATTTATTCTTTAAATTAGTGAAACACTTAAACAGTATTGGTTGCATACATACCAATACAGATTTCTGCCAAGAATAAACACAAAATGAAAACTAGCAAATTGCTTATCAGCAAGGTACATTTGTTCTGCCTTTTCAAGAACATCTGTAGAAGTCTGAAGGGCAGAAATCAGTTCCCTGGAAAACAGTTTGCCATGGCTAATTCTTTGAAAAAGAAAAAACTCACCTATGTATTTAACAAGGCTAGGAGACTGTTATAATTTTTGCTGTAAGCCTCAAAGATTCGGTTTTAAGACAATACAGCTAAAGATTGTGCATTCTTAAAACTTCTGAATAATCAGGTCCTGACTGTCCGAAATCAGTGATTATGAAAAATTAGACCCGAAAATTTTTTCCATGGGCTTTACATGAATGCGTGATATTTATCTCTCCTTGCTTTTAATTTTAGACACAGTCTACTTTTCACATTTCTAGGCTTTAGTAGACATTTGATTTTACTTGACCTTATGTTTAATTTTTTAGGTCCTGGCCCAACCTGTGGCCTCAGCTGTGCTAATGTAAACCCAGCAACTCTATTCACTCGAGTGAGTTTCCATTAGTGAAGGCGTAAGCAAGACTTGGCTCTCACACCTGATGTGCCTTAGCACCATAATAATCTCATGCTGGGATCTCAGAAACAGAAATACTCAAGTGTTCATAACACTGTGTTAAATATGTGTCTAAGTCTATTCCTGCTTAGGCTTTTACTGAAGCACCATTTAAGAATTGTTTGACATTAAAAAAAAAAAAAAAAAAGACCTAGATACTTTGACCTAAGCTTCTAAATTTAACTTTTGACAATATATTTTTCTTTAAATGTGCTGCAACTCAGGCATGCATTCACTTGCAATTTGTGTACACAGTGAATAGCTATACACATTTCGTATGACTGGCTCTGTTTGCTTTCTGTGTAAAACAGAAGAGGTCACTGTATCTGAACCAAACCTGAACTTGAAGCTAGAGTAATAGGTAACTTGAATGCAAACAAATCCAGCAACCTTGCCCTAAAGTCAGCATGAACCAGTTAATTTTCCTCACTGAACCCCTGCAAATGAGCTAGCAGGAAAAGGAAAGCCTCTACTTTTTGGGAAGACAAAATGGAGCTTTTAGTCTGATAAATTCAAACCTGCACAGGACCCACCCTGCCTTACCAGGTGGCCCCATTTCGCCCTCCCCAACTCCAGCATGCTCCAGCAAGCTCAGAGTCCCCTTTCCCAGCTCTTGGGAAGGAGGAGAGAAGTTTGCTATGGGGAGAAAGAGTTTATAGCTTACCAGCTGTGTGAACAAACTCAGACTTATTGGGCTTCTGTGAACTGGGCTAAATCAATGAAACATCAGAGCTCAAACTTGATGTTTTATTTCCTTCGGTCTGAGGTTCTGCTTGCTATAAACGTGATCTGGAACAGCACATGTGAGACTGTGAAGCAAAAAAGAAATGAAAACAGAATGCGATTGTACGTGAGATCAGTTCCATGCTGACGTGATAATACGTTCAAAATTCTCATTTCTGTAGAAAGCTGACCACAGGCACTTCATCAATCAGTATTTCAATTTGTAATGTGTTCCGTATGGTTCTCTGTCATTACTTAATGGGGAACATCCCCTCTGAAAACATCTGACTCGGAGCTCTGCATCGAGAGCACTGCTCATGTTTCAACCACGTTTCCCAGAAACTGAACACTCAGCAACATATTCATTTTAGTGACAGCCACCACTAATGAGAAACAGCCAGGCATTCATTGAATCTTTTACAACCCAAAGAAATTTATATTAACAACAACAACAACAAAAAGAATCTCAGATTCATTTACATGACAACTGAATCTCTATAATCTCAATTTTAACATCCTAAAGTTCATACTGAATCGGTGTTTGTACTTCTTTCTTACATCTTAAAGTTTCTCTCGCTATTTTTCAGCTCTAGTTAGCCCAGTTGTTCTGACATGTGTTCTGCATATCAGAAACAGGAAGCTGGGGCATGAATTGGTGGGTTTATCAGAAGCTGAGAGCTAGTGGAAAAAATAAAAATCAGTAAGTCCATCAGAAGTAAAAGGCTCACACAAGTCAGTGAATGCATTAGATCAGAAAGACCTAAAGAAAGCAATTAGAAAAGCTGAAGTATTTTATTGGAGAGCTAAATTATTTTCCTGCATGTTTTCTTTGCTCAGAACATCAGGGGATTACTAATCTTAAACCTTTTGTTTGGTTGGTTGGTTTTGTGATAAAGAGGAGCAGCTATCAAAGATTTTGAATTGCCAGTATATGAAATAATTAAAAAAAAAAAAATCAGACTCACAAGGTATGCAAGTTGTGAAGAAACTAAAATTTTAGACTGTATGAAAACAACTACTCTTCTAGAAGACTGGAGGTAGCAAGTACTGTACCTTCATTTAGAAAAGTCTCTACTGGCTATTCAGGGCATTACTTTGAAATGGTCATTAAAAGCAACATAATAAAACAGCTAGATGTTCAGTATGCCACAGAGTCTAATCAGCAGGATTTCTGCAGAGAAAACCTGTGTCTCACTAATCTGCTAAGAATTACTTAAATCTACCAACAACACACTGACAAAGGATAATTTATTTTCATAATGAACCTGGCAGAGACAAAGCAGGATAGCAGGCAAGACAGAGCTATGGTAAAAATGCGAGGTAGCAACTCCCAGCCCACCGGCCAGGTGGTTTATTCCCAAGGATTTCAGCAGGATTTGTTCCAGGAGTAAATACTTAGAAATGGAAAGAAGAGTTTTACAACTGCTTAAATCTATGTTATGATCTTCAGCAAGGCAACATATAAAGATTTTTTTTAAAAAATAAAAGAGTATTTTAATTAATAAGATTTTGCCAGCTAATTAAGTCAAGGTCAGAGTTGAAAAGTCAACGCGTATACTAACTTCAAAGCATGATTAATTAGCACTTCTCATTTTTTAAAACATACTTCACAGAAGTGTATTATGTTTCATCACACTAAGAAAGTTTACATTTGCCTCCCAAATTCACTGCTTTTAAGACTATGGACCCTTCAGAACCTCAGCTTAGTGTGAATGGCTCATACTTTTCATTTTCACTATAGAAACCATTGATGATTTTGGCTGTTAGTAAAAGAAGAAAGAAATTAAATCCTAAACTCCCAAGTGACACAAGTGTCCTCTAACTTTTAGATTACTTACCAGATTCAAATGGAAGAGAAACTCCATCCATTTGGATAACAATCACTGAAATAAAAAACTCATAAAATACATGGTGTAAGAAGCTGAGTCTCTGAAAAAGCATGTCTAAGGCAAGGGCTGTAATAAATGGGATCAGAAAGTTTCAAGCGCTTTGAAATACAAGAGTTAGAAATCAAAAATCCTACCATTCAAAGGAAGCATTTGAGATAGAAGATGAAGAAAATATTGTAATTAAAAATTAAAAGAAAGTAGCTAATTCAGAGTATGAAGGAGCTAATTCTAAACAGAGCTCAAAGAATTTTGAGCAGAATTTGCAGGTTTACCTAAAGGACAGTTGCTGAGCTTCAAGACATGACAGGTATCATTTCACAGAATTAAAAATGGCAAATGATAGGAAAAAAAAAAAAAGAAAAAGATTAAGAGGCTTGTTGATAGATTTCTGGACTCAAATCCAAGGAAACAGGAACATGAATGTTGTAACGAATAAGCAAAGCACACAGCACCCTAAGCCCAAGTTCTAAGCACTAAAGCCAGGTATCAGCACAGACAGCCCTGGCAGGAAAGAGAATGAAGCAAGAGGGCACATGTTAAGTGTTAGGGTAATTCAGGTGACTTGCTTGCAGGTGGAAAAAATAAGGTTGAAATGATGTTTTCTCAAAACAAGAAGCTGATTGGAAGCACATCTGAAAATGACTTTTAGTGTGTGCCTCACTATACTGCTTATCACTCAGATTATTCTCTTGACCTTTTAGTTGACTTCATTTGGAAAGTGCATTATGTGTGCCTTGTTGAACTTTGTCTTTTTTGTTTCATCTCATCTTAGCTGTCACAGAATGGCTTTTCCACCTGGTAAAGAGTTTGTAGGCTTTGTGCATGCCTTGTACCTGTGGCTTGTTTCAGTATGTTTCCTAAAGATGTCATCAGAGGTACACTTCAACAGTTATATATGTTCAGGAGTATTTCCCTCTAAGCACTCACATGTTTACCTCTGAAAAACAAATTATGCCAGATCTGATGCTGGCTAAATTTTGAACTGAAACTTTCTGAGATGTTCCATTTTTTCCCAATACGTTAAAGCTCTCAGGAATGTATCTACCACATTTCAGCTGTTTGGAACCCTGGAAGTGTTGCAGTGGCAGCAAAAGGACTGCTGTTACCAATGTCCTATGTGACCTGGCGCAAATAGGAAGATTATTACAATCCTCCTGCAGTGATAGGGAGCAAGGTAGACGTGTTGGGCCATGAATATGCATAGTACTTGTCTGTCTGAGATAAATTAATCAAACTTTAGTACACAAAATTTTTGTAAAAGTGGTATGAATCATGAATTATTTTAGTTACATTAATAATTGTTTATCTAGCTTGCTTGGATGTAATCCAGCTCCCATTTCTTTTGAGAGAATTTAAAAGGCTACATATATGTATGTGTGTATTTCTAAACAGTCTAAGAGCAGTAAATGGTAATCCCTTGGTAACAGAAAATGCACAAAACATGCTGTTTTGCTTTTCTTTGGATTATTTTATTGATGTTAAATAATATTGCCATCCTCATAGCCAGTGAACAGATTGAGAGGGTCAAACTCTGGCTAGTTGCTAGTGGGTACAATTCCAGAAAATTAAACTTTGGATACTCTATCTGTCCAAAACTGTCTTCCTGATATCAGTAGAATGTACAGTCCAGAACTTTATTTCTTGCAGGGAAAGCTGAAAACCTGGGTGTTGGTGCAGGTAAGCATGTTAATCCAACCAACATGAGTGGCAACAGCATGAGTCTTGAATTTCAAAAGATAGATTCCAGGGTTTTTTTTAAAAAGGGATTTAAGGCATCTTAACACAGGTGGAGAAGTGGTGCTTGAAAGCCCTGTCTTCTGTTTTTCATTGAACTGAATGGGAGCTCACTCTGTTCCTTCTGAACATAACCATGTCCCAGAGAGAAACTGGGACCTTTCTGACAGACTGAGGATAAATAAATAGAAAGAAAGCTTTACAATGACACGAATAAGTAGTTAGCCCTGTTCCGTTTTGGTTGTGTACACCTCATGTTCAGCCTGCTAAGGGGAGCAGACATGGTGGTGTTTGCACTTCTTTCCATTTGCTGGCTACCTGCAGGGCAACCAGCCCTGGGCTCCTGCTGCTACCATGCACTTCCCATTGCTGATAACTGATTATTTATAACTAACAAAATCTGTCACTGTGTTCCCATTACTAATAACTACTTAGTAAGATTATTGTTGTTACTACTATGCTAGCAGTAGCCTAAGTCCCATTCTCAGTAGGTAAAACCTGACATTGGCATAACTACTTGGTCAGCATTACTCTTCCATTTCCAGAGCTGTGTGGCTACACCTTTTACCATTTCCCATGTACCACCAGTAGTAAACTTACATCGTTGTTTTGCAAGAACAGATTAGCTGCCACTCTTCCTCCACTCTGAGGGTAGGGAAAGTAATTTCTAAACGTATTATTGTTTTGTTTTGTTTTGTTTTGTTTAAGAGTCCAAGAGAGGGTGACTCATGTTTCTGTTTGCAATTCAGCAGCTGTCTCCTGCTGCCCTGAATCATCAATTTAGATGAAACATTACTGCCATGGTCTTCATCGTTTGTAGAAAGGGCATAATTAACCCACCATTCATTTCATAGCCTTATAAAACATTCTTGCACAATTGAGCTAGATGGCTTTTGTTTGGAAGGGATGCAGTGGAATCTGAGAATTGGATTCTGAGAGGAATCTGCAGCGTCAAAAGAAATTTAATCGCAATTATTCTTTTCACTTCTTTTGGTGCTTATCTAAGAACTTGTTTTGATATGACAGTATGGGAAAGAAGAATGGTCATTTCAAAGGGATCTTTCTGCAGCCATAGCTGCAGATTTTAAATAACTGCCATTGTTGACATGTCAGCCTCTTGAGTTTTCTTAACTTTCACTTAATGTAGAATTTGCTCTTAATTCTGGCAGATCAGTATGTATGTTCTGTGCAGAAGATTAATAGTGACATAAGAAGAGATATAAACTATGAAAATTTGAAAACTTCAAAATAAACTTTTGAAATGGAAATTTAAAGATTTGAAAATTATTTGATACAAAAATTCAGGTATGTCCTCTTGTCATAGTCTTATTTTCCATGGTATCCCCAATGACAAATCCCTGTAAACAGTTGCTGATGACACAGATCACGTAGTTCCAACCCCCCTGCCATGAGCAGGGACACCGTCCACTAGATCAGAAGAGCAAAAACATCTGAAGTGCAGGTTCAGGTCCTATGTGTGAGACTAAAGAATATGATTTCGATCCCGTTTTCATTAAGTGTATTGAGAACAACTCCTAAACACTTTTGGATGCTATAGTAAGCTAAACATTTTGGATGCAGTTTTGAGTGCATAAAGTGGTTTAGGGACTTAGTGAAGGCATCCTGATTTCCATTACATTAAATGTTCACTGTGGGAATCTATGACTTCTGCCACATTATTAAGCCTGACCTTTAGCATGCCCTGATGTGCAGCATCCTTCAGTAACTTTTAGAGGGAATTTATACCATGCTGCTTGCCACATTTGACTAACAGCAATGTGGTTGATTTCAGTTCTTGTTATGTGCCCTCTGCATAAGAAGGGGTCTACAACAACAGTTACTATCGACAAAAATAATAATCACCACCCTAATATATGTTAATAGTTACATGGAATTACAGGACATTATTTAACATCACATCTGCCCATAAAAATGATGTGTCCCCCCAAAATACAAATTAGTTGTAGTGCTGAAGGAAGGCTGCTAAGTAACAATAAAAAAATACCATGTTTATTAGGATTAACACACTTAAAAGGAATACACAAAGCTTAATAAATCCTATATTGCTTATTCAATATGCAAACACACATTTTATAAAAAAATATGTGATGAAATAAACTTTTTACTGTGTCAAAGCAGATGTTACTATCAGAGAGTAATTATTGACTATATTCCTCAAAATATGAAATAAGTAATATCTTAAATTGGTAAAATACAGATAAATATCTTCTTGGCTATCAGTATTCTACTGATTAGACACTAATGCCAGACTACATAAAATTTATGCTTGCTATAGTTTCATAATGTGTTATATAAATATAGCTTAAGTATACTAACAGCTATTTCTTATTTAATGTTATCCTTCCATAGGCACTAAAAGCAGAAAAATGTACAGATCTCTTTATTGGTTCTTATAGAGGTCAGCATAAGATAACCAAGTTGTGCTGAAAAGTACTATTGTACTTGGTCAACATAACACCTTTTAATGTATAGGCAGCACAGTACTTCTCATGTCTTTTAATCATTCTGTTCTCTGTTTTTTAAATACTTGGATATTAAAAAAATGTGATGTTAGGTGTTTTAGTTAGACTGGTGTCACCTAATAAGCTTTATTAGATTTCAAAACATCGTTTTTTCATATCTCTTTAATCATTGCCTGAGTACAACATACATATGAATAATTCATTACAGACAAATACAGACAAATTTCTCAAGATGTTGCATATTTATTCAGGACTCAAAATCCCTTTGTTTAATAATTGTAAGTATATTCTACTGAATTTGGTTTAGGGAAGTTAATGCACAAAAATCAGCATTTTCTGCAGCAGCCCATGGATGGTGTTTAGCTGAAGGCACAGCTGTTTGAACAGCTCTTTGTGTGGGTTACCAGGGAATGCCCACAGAAAGCCTGTTTGTGTGCTTTACTGGGGAACTGGGGGGAGGGCTCTTTACATGCACTGAAATATAATTTCTACTCATGTTGTACAATCTCCTTCCAAGTTTTGAATCTCCTGGCACATTTTTATGCTCCCTGTTGACCTCATCATCATCATATAAAACATGATTTGAAGAAAGAGAAAACAGGTGGAGGCTCAATTTTAGTGCTTCCCATTCTGCCCTCACTGCTTCTCCCCACCCGGCTGCCCTCCTTCTCCTCCCTCCCCCACTTCAGTTACCCAACAAAAAGCAACAAGTGAAAAACTAACCAAGGAAATGTTTCACAAAAAAAATTCCATGGAACCCTCTCCCCAACACATGCACACAAAAGGCAGCCTTAGCAATAACCACAACCATCCGGCAAATCCAAAAAAGCCTACATAATGAACGTATGAAAGTGTGAACTGCTAAACTGTGTTATTCAGTTAGTTCTTGGCAGAACAGTTTTAACATAAATAGGTTTGACATTTTATTAGAAATAGACACTTTTTTCTTTTTTTTAAATTTTTCTTTCTCTTTCTCCTTTTTCTTCTTTCTCTTTTTCTTTCTCTATTTTTTCTCTATTTTACTAGAAATGAATTACATTCAGAGCTCACTGGAGCATAGATAAATGCAAGCTAACGTTTTTAACTTGATTACATTCTGAAGTGATGTATAGAGGTGCATAGCTACAGTAAGTGATTCCATGGAGAGAAAGGGGGAGGGAGGGGAAAGCCCTCCGTGGATATGATAAGGAAAGCTGGGATGAATTGTGGGCTCTGTTCTCTGTTATCCAAGGGTGGCTAGCTGCTGCTGCACTAAAGGCCTTTATTCCCTGCCTGTGGGAAAGTGGTGGGCGAAGGCTGCGTTCTCAGTTACACTGCACATGCAGATTTTAATTAGCTGGATTAAAAACAAGACCGTATCATGTCCTTTAGCAGTGTTCTATCTAGAAACAAAAGATTTTCTTTCCTGGCTTCTGCAAGCAGCACAGTACAGCATTAATAATAAAAAAAAAAAAGGTCATGGCAGTTCAAGATGAAAGGTCACACATGATAGAAACTCTATGTGAGGGGGACATCATGTTTATCTCCGTGATAAAGGAGCTCTGTCCAGGCAGGTCAGCACAACATGCCTCAGCAATAGGAAAATATAAACATATGGGGTGGATAGATGGTGGAGTGGGGAGTTTGGCAAAGTGAGTTCAGTTGTGGCAGTAGAGAGGAAAAAAAAAAAAAAAGAACAAATTGTTAGAGAAAGAATATAAACTGAAAGGATCCAGCTTTAAAAAAAGCTAAAGAGAGTCAAAAAGAGCCTGAGATGAAGCCTGGGGTGATGGCTGAATAGCACAGCTCAGAGCCTGTGCAGTGTGAATAAGCATCAAGCCTCTGGTGATACCCTCTGCCAGCAGGCAGGGAATACCAGCTTGGGCCACTGGGCTACATCCCCATACACCACAGCACCCTCACACAGAGCCTGTACCCTTCTGCCCACAAAAAGTCCATAGAGATACTTATCTCTGGGTCAAGCTTCAAGCCTCTGACTTGGTCCTGGGCCTCCTGACAGAGGATCCCCAAACCGAGTGCTTGGGCTGAGATTGGGTTTTTTATATTTCATTTGGGTCACTACAACTAACGTATTGAGTTTTTCTGTGTTGGGTTTTTGTTGTTTTCTTTTTATTTGTTTTTTAATGGAGAGCCAGGCTTTCCCCCAGTGAAGACCCAAGGAATCTGCATGTACTATGAAATGAGACTTAGCAGCTCTCTAACCCACAGCCTTCAAGGCTTTGCCCTGGAACGCACTGAGCACTTTCAACACCACTGTTATCAGTAAGAGGAAGATACAAGTATTCCTTGGCTTCTCGCAAGATCTGACTGCAAACATAAACACATTATGGCTTTGCAAACCTTAACTGATGCAATGGTCTCAGTAGGTCTGAGCAGAGCCACTGCCATATGCAAGCATCTATGGGAGAGTCCTTCAGGCTTGAGGGGCAACACAGAAAGGGGAGGGAAAGGAAGTCAACAGTAGATTAGGTCAAATGTTCCTCTTCTGCTTTGACGTATTTCCTGCTTTTCAAAATCCAGCTCAGAAAAAAAATTATCAATTGCTAAGTAAATCATTCTGGGCAGCAACTCTATTATTTTTTCATAATATTTTCGTTAAATAAGATTCTCACAGCCTGGGCCAGGTATGACTATGTACATGTAGGGCTCTATAGCCTCTTTTATGAGAATGAGCTACGAATGGGTCAATTAAGAAACAAAGAGTCTTTCTACCCTAAAAGGAACATTGGGTGAAAGCACACAATCGAGTTCTCATAGTTCAGCAAGGTGCTGAACATCAAATGACCGCATTAATTAACAGCACACTCTTAGCCTGTAGCAAACCTGAGGCAAAATGTGAGTTAGCTTAAATGTCACTGAAATCAGTACTTGTCAGCTTCAGTAATTCAATCATATGTCTGAGCTTTAAGAAAAGTAAAGGCTAGTGCTAGAAACCAGAAACCTTCTGGATAAAACAGTACAGTTTTTCATTTTGAGCAGCATTTCTGCATAGTAGTTACCTCTTAAACTGGTAACACATTGATTAAACTATCCCTATTCTGCTGCTGCTGCTGCTGAGTTCATTGGAAAATCATGGTTTAATTCAATACATGTAGGTAATTTTCTGTAATCTCAGTAATATAGCATGGCCTAATATAATAATTTGGCATGATGAGCTTCTTAAACCTACTTGTCCTTCACTACCGTTTATCTTTAGAATAGAAAAAAAGATTATATCATGAACTGCCTGATTCTTACTTACACTGTTGCAGGCAGAAGTATAACATAGCACTGTGAAGGACAGTGTTACGTGGGATAACTGGGGTACCAGGTGCACAGAGTTAGCCCTAGAAACACAGAGCATCAGATCCCCAAACTATCTCACACTATAAGACACTTCAGGCTTATCCAAATCCACTCCCAGTGCTCTGACCGTGAAAAAATCATGATAGAGAGGTGAATACACTCATGTCCATTTTGCGGGGTTTAAAATAAATTCCTTTCCCAGACATGTGCAAGAACTTGCCGCAGAAATCAAAGGGAGTTCTATGCTCATATCAGTTCAGCGTGCTTATGTGGCCTTGAGCACCTGGTGTGTTTGTATCTCAAAACCTCGCAGATTTTCACCCTTTTATCCAAATAGGATGCTGAGTCACAATATTAGTTACTTGCTCAAAGCTGTAGGACATCCTCCATCAGGGAAGAGAGCTGAAGTGGATTTTCTAGAGCCTCAGCTTGTGTGAAAAACCTCTTGGTAGTTCAAAACTACCTTACCTGTTGCCTGTAGATCAGGCAACAACCCGATTTTATTACTCTGTGAGATGTAAAAAATGTGCATGCCAGTACTCATTTGGTAAAAAACGGAATGAGAGTAAAAAGAATCCAAATGTGAAGGACGTGAACAAGCTAATGATTATACTTCTCAGAGTCTTCTGGTCACTCTGGTTTCACTCTGACACTAAAGAAACTAAACAGGACCAGCAAGGTATGGACCTGAAACTGTCTATACTACTAAATTGCCCTCTGGCGTAGTTTTGGCCCAAGCCTGCTTGTGCTCTTTCAGACAACGCCAAAGAACAGCTTGGGTATTAACCTGGGTCAGGGACCATCTCCAGTAGGTATTTTGGATGTGGCCTCTGTGATTTGGAGAGTAAGAGAGTTTAGCTGTGTGAATGCAAGCTCTTTCAAGCTAATTGGCCTCCAGGAAAGGTCTCTGAGTAATTTTATTTAATAGTTTAGATGTAGTCATTGTGTCCAGGTCTTCATTTCCTTTCCAGTCTTGCCAAAGCCAGCAGTCAGTGCTTGGTCCAAACATTTGCAGTGTGACATAGAATTCAACAGGGTGACAGGAGTAACATGATTTGACCATGCAGCTCTCATAAATGCAACACAATTCATTATGTTTTTTAAAAAAGCACTGTTATTTGGGGAATGGACTGAAGCAAACCTAGAAGTAATAAACAAACCACAACATAAAATGATGCAAACAATTGAAGAATGAATAGGCCAATTTGTTTCAATTAATTAGGGGCTAGTTCCCTGTTACTATAAAGCTGTCTGCACAATAAATGAATATATATGTGGACAGTCTTTTTTTATAAATACAAACAATGATATTATGTAAATTCCAAGTACACTGTTAACAACATTAAAAATAGAAACTCTTACTTTAAGTACTGAAAAAAACCTAGTATGTTCTAGATGGAAGAAAACAACATTTTAAACAAAGACCTTCTCGTTTAAAGCAATAATCATCAACATGTGGCTTATATGTAGTATGTGGCAGCTGCAACAACATTCATATCTCAGTGTGCCTGGTCTTAGGCATAGCAAGGGAAGTGCTGAAAACAGTAGCATTCCTCATGGATCTGCTCCAGATCCCACAGAAGTCAGGGAGAATCTACCCCCCATGCTTGCTTTCACACTCGGGCAGCACAGCTAATGTTGAGAAAACAGACCACAGCTATGCGGCTCTCTCCCAGCAAGCCAGACACGTAAGAAAAAATTACCATCCCCTCCCTGAAGTCAGGATTTTGAAGGTGGTGGAAAGGAAGAGAAGTAGAGAGCTGGTACCACAGCAACCTGGTTCCTTCAACAAAGTCTGTCTCACACTAACCCTGACATCTGTAAAGGCCTTGAAGCCCCCAAGATCCATTGGATAAATAACCAGGGTGGAGCTTGATTTTGGGGGAGACAAGGGTGTATGATTTTATTTATTATTATCCTTAATATGATGTTGCAAAGCATTATCCCTGCTAGAAATACTCATGACACAATATCAAATCATCACAACATGAACATGAGTCTTGGGTTCAGCTGGCTTACATGTTCTGGAAAGACCATTAGTTAAAGTTTCTGCTGCTTGGAACTGAGAAACAATGGCATGTCTCAGGAAACAAATCCTTCTTTTCAACACTCCACTGCACTCCTGATGCTTCTGCCCCGCTTCAGATTATTTTATGGGGAAAGACAAGGAAGCAAGCTAGCTGATTTCTTCTCCAAAGAACATGGCCATTGCACTGGCTCACAATGACAGACCAGCTTCCCAGTGACAGAACAGCTGCTAAAGACTGTGAAAGGTAAGCTCTGGCAACTTAAGAGATACACCAGGGAGACATCAAAAAGCACATGTGCTTTTCCATATCCTCAGTGCACATAAACTAAAGTTCCAAAAGGAGAGCTCCAGCAGGCATAGTTGTATCTACCTAGCAGTCAAGTGGACTGCAAGTTTATCATGTTTGGCTTGCTATTACCACGGAAAAAATATTTTCTGTCAACATGATTCAAGCTAAGAACACAGATCCTCATGCCTTGATCAGCTGCATTCACTGCCTTGATCAGCTGCATTCACTCAGATGTTTTCACATATCTGCTCTACACTAGGAAGTCAATATGAGGTAAGAAGCAGAACAGAAGACCTCCTGTGGTGGTGCATGTCAAACTGAAGAAATGGTAGTCTATTGTCTGCAAATCCCACTTGGGAGAGGTGACAGGAGGTAAACTAATTTTCAGGTAGTTTCAAAAATAACTAATTCCATCTGGTTTGTTGTTGGGGCTTTAGTTTTAATTCTGACAGATTTTTTTGAGATTTCAAGTTGAGGGTGTCTGTTCCAACCAAAAATACATACAAATATGGGCTCTCTAAACCTCTAACCTATATATTTGATTTGAAATCCCAGGATTACCTTGATAAAAGACAAATCACTGAAAAAAACCCCCCTATAACTGATATTAAATCATAAAAAGTAAGGCAACAAATGAGAAACCTAAATAATTGCTTTCAAATCTGTCCTTTATGGATCAAAAACTAATAAATGTTTTCTTTAGGGCCTCAGAACAGACAGTACTGTAGCAAGCACAATGCAAACATGCTTTGCTCCCAAAGGCCTGGCACCAGCATTGCTATTGTATAACACAGCTTTAAACTCACTCTCAAGCAATGTTGTAAATCAGGATTCATTCCACCAAAGTCAATGGAGCTAAATGACCGTAAAACTGGTATAAGAGAGAAATCAGGTTGTTAACCTCTAAGTAGGGCTTGCACTTGTCTCACAACCTCTGTTTGGTCAGGCTATATTTTATTCATTCAGAGTGTAAAATGAGAGCCTCAAGCTAGGAAATAAGTATTTGATTGTAGTTGAGCTATGCTTGATACAACTTAATGATACTAAATTTTAGCATAAACTTCTTGGCCCATATCCAGTAACGTTGCCTGAATTGGAATGGTGTCTGATTCTAACCTCAAACAGCAACTTGGACCATCTTCTGCCCACACAGTCTAATGATATGAGAACCCAAAAGCAACTACAGGCTTCCTGCTTTGACTTGGAAGTTTCCACATTTCCTCAGCAGCATTTAAGGATCCACCAGTGAAACAAGAGAGATGACTTACTTATCAGATAGTGGTAGTAGATAGATTCTGGCTCTTGGGAATAACTTGATATTTTATGATACACTATTATTGAAAATAGGAAACTGAGGCCAGGAACCAGAACTCAGAACACCTACCATCCCCTCCACTTCTTAAAAATGGCCTTTATTTGATGTTTTGTTCCTCAGAAGATAATTTTTACCTAAATTCTTGGTGGGCTGAGGTGCATAATATTGACTGTTGGCTGGGTGAATGGGACTCCTCCCTCAGGATCACTGAGGCACTTCCATGGCACTGTAGGATCAAAACACAGGTATGCAACTTAGGTTGTCTAAACTGCTCTGCAGAGGACATAAAATCCTCTGAATTCAGGTAATGTGACCCTACATATCTATGGGCCAGGAGAATAACTCCTCCTTACAATGGACCTTTAAAGCTTATGAAAACATAAACCTAATGCTCAGTAGCAGTCGGACAGCACAGAGGATGTCAGGAGTCCTTTGGGAGGGAAAAGAGAACAACACAGAGGATGTTATTCTGCCATTTCACAAATTCATGGTGAATACTTGAATACACTTCTGATCCCCTCACCTCCACAAAGGCACAGCAGAAGGAAGAGACCTACAACAGGGTGAAACAAGGATGATCTGACGTGCGGAAAAGCTTCTCTACATGGAGAGTTTAGATCACAGTGGATTCCTCAGTTTGAAAAAGAGATGACTGATGTGTAGTTGACATAAAATTATGAAAAATATTAAGAAAGTATACAGGAAAGAATTATTCAGCATTTCTCATAAAAGCTAGGAAGACACACTAGGAAGAGTAAGACATGCTAGACTAGGAAGACTAAGGGACACACTGCTTTGTTTTATACAGTTGCAGTGTTGTAAAGGCCAAAAACTATTAAAAATCCAGATAAAATACAATTAGATATACTCTTAAAAAAGACCCGTAGACAGCTACTGAACATGGAGATATGGACTCCTTTGCTTCTTTCTTTGCATGTACTTTGAAGATCTGATTATTCCACTCAGAAGAGATTCTAAAGTCCGTATCATTTCATTAAGTTTGTAAAAAATGCCTTAGGATTCACCACTGTCCAAGGTTATATATTGATAGCAGTTTTATATATCTATTCAAGGGAAAAAATATTAACTAGATGCTAAGAAACTGCCAGTTCAGAGGCATCTGGAACATATTTAATGATTAGTGTTATTAGCTATATATTATGTAGTAATTTAATACAAATTGGGGACTGTGTGCAAAAATTGTTCAGAATGCAGCTCCTGATTTCTGATTTCCAGCTACATTGTCACTTTATGGCATTTATTGATGCTTTTGGTTTTGGCCCATTTTGGGGTGGTGGAAAATCATGGTAAAAGACCCATCAAAAAATGTGAAGGAAAAACACAAGGAAAATACACAGATTTTGTTTGCTTGTTTTGTTTTGCAATCAGAGGTTCCAAAGAGCAAAGGCAACCCCAGAATGTTTGCAACTCCAGCCAGTAAGCCTCTGTCTCTGCACAGAGGGGAGGAAGGTGTCAGAGAGTAAAGGAAAGAAGACCTGGCCTGGGTCAAGCGGGTGTATTTGAAGGATTTCACTGAGCTTGCACCCTGGTTGCCAGGCCACCCTGGCACCAAGAGCTCTTTCCACCCTGTTTCAGTTTCTGTTTTCTCTAGGTGGTAAGGAGCTTTCTGGTTTATCACGGGGTAAATCTGGGTTTGGCAGACACACACACAAAAAATGTATTTCACTTTCTCTGGGAAATGTAAACAGCATCACACCCAGCCAGCACTACCAGTTAGTATAACAGCAGAGAATGCTCTGGTTCATATCTGGATTTTGCCTCCTGAGCGGCACATACAGATGAAAAGTAAAATAATTAGTTTGTAAAGGTTCATCCATTTATCTTGCTGGCACAAAGACCTTCTTTGTTTTATTTTATGGGATCTTAAGGATCTTGTTTCCCATTTTTGATTATGTAAAGGAAAAAAAAAGAAAGATGCTGCTGTGTAAAAAAAGCAGCAAACTCTAAAAGCATTCAGAGAGGGAGCAGTAGTTTTAGCCTTCTGTTTGTGCGATTCCAATAGGTGTATTTAAATGTAAATGCTACCCTTTCACCCTTGAGCCACCTATTCTTGCAGCCAGCAGAAAGAGAGCATTCATGGTATAATGTCTTTATGAGGACAGATCTTATACTTAATTTCTCATGTGAATCAAACTCTTTTATAACACATTTTTGTGAGATTAAAAGAACAATATTAGTCTAGTGGCTCAGCAGCCAGATCACTGCTCTGTCACATGGGAGACATGGGTTCAAAGGGATGGCAGGCAACTTAGGGGGGAAGTGCATGATTGAAACTGCAGCCTCGGAAAGATTCAGTCCTCCACTCTCACAGAATTGTTTAACTTTGTATTATCTCCTCCCTCGGGCCAGCCAGAGCCACCCTCCCTCCAGCTCCTTAGTGGAAAATGTGTTCAGCTGCTGCTCTCTTACAGGGAGTTGTTAGGAGAAGGGCTTGAGACTCCAACTCTTTAAATCATCTGCATTAGCTTGCATTTGCACTGTAGGGAGGATTTTCAAGAAGGGAGGTATTTTGAACAGGTATTTCCGGACAAAGTCCCTTTGTCTGCCCAGTTTTACCCAGGGCCCACGCACTAAATCATAGTGTGTTCAGGTTACCCATGCTCGCTCGTGGCATGTAGATGTCTGAACTGCACAGCTTGTGAGCAGGCGGCATCCGAGACTCAGCAGAGGTACAATGTGATAATAAGATTGAGAGACTAGTTTGGGTCCTGTTATGTCAGGGTAGAGTTTTACAGAAGCCTAGAGGGCCCTAAGTGTTCTATATTGAGGGATTTATTTCTCAAGCTGGGAAAAGTCTCAGTCCATTTTGGCTAAATAAGTTGAAAAATAAATTAGTTAAGCATAGGCCAAGCAAATTGTTGCATCTTACTTTGCCCCCACTGAACCAAAATAAGATGTCATGGTTTTTTCAGAATAATTTTTTTTCCTCAGTCTGAAGCATGGTTGCCTGGGACAGACATCAAACTTGTGGCTCCACACCACCTCCACACAAGAGTGAATACAGCTTGGAGTGTGGCTTTAAGACGGCTGCAAGACGGCTGTATTGTGGACTGGTGTACGTTCAGCACTGCCGATTCCTAGAATTATTCTTTTTGTGATGCTGCTCAGAGGACGCAGTGATAGGGGGTCTTTGTGCAGAGTGACATTCAAATGCTTAACAGTATGATTTTTTTACTCCTTGCATCTTACAGTCCAAGTACAAGCTACATTATTTTCTCATTCTTTACAAGCCATGTGACGCAAGACAGGGGTCTGTGTATGCCACCAGTGCAAGCACCAATGTCAGGCAGTCCTACTTATTCCCTTTACTTCCCCTTCCCTTGATAGAGAGCATATGTCTCATTGTGGCACCAAGCACATGAAAACTGAGGGGAAATAGCCTATTATTTTAGGAGGTGCAGGACCAAGCACCTGGAACAGTGAAATACTTGGAAAGCACTTCTGTAAATGTTTTAGGCTGTAATATATTAAACAATTACGAGGTGTTGGTATTTCTGTGCTAGAGGGCATTTAAAATAGGGAAGTCCCCTTTAAAGGCACCAGAGTGGAATGTGTATGGTCATGCTCTTTAAAAGAAAAACTACCTCTTTTTTTTCCCCCCTTTCAGCAAAAAAGTCGAAGTTTCAGCTGACTTGTTCTTTCAGCAGAGGAAATGAAGCCAGATTATTTTAATGTTGTTTTAAACAGTTAACTCCTCTAAAAAAGAAAAAAAAGAAAAAAAAAAAAAAGTCCAGAGAATGGAATTAGTTACCTTGAAAGCTCTATTCAGGTAATTTAGAAAATAGTTTTGCTAATAACCTTAATGCATTGCTTGTATACTCAGGACTGTCAGCACCACAGGTTACTACAGGTTAATCAGTAAATTGCTGATACCAGCTACAACCAATCCTTAAAGAATCCAGCATCTCTTATGTCTTTGCTTCTATTTTCCTGACAACAATAAATCAGTGTCTGTGCAACATCAAATTAGCATGAAAGAGTAAGAACTTAATACTGACAATTCCTAGCTGAGCACACAGTCAAAATAAAATGTAGTTAATGAACACTTAGTTAATTCTTAGAAGGCTCTTCCTAGTGCGCTTTAAAGTACGTTAAAGTGAAATGCAAGTTCTTTTAGACAGGTAGACAGAAAGACATGTTCACACACACACACGTGCCCCACACATATGTAGTCTACATTTACACATATGCATATAGATAAATTCCAAACAGACAAGCTCTAGGAAACTTTATAAGAGAAACAAGTAAA
Organism: Athene noctua; assembly: GCF_965140245.1. NCBI lineage: Eukaryota > Metazoa > Chordata > Aves > Strigiformes > Strigidae > Athene > Athene noctua. Next base: position 100,788,409 of record NC_134037.1, on the reverse strand, counting down.
ATATTACCTACTGGTCTCTATAACGCCAACAAGTGCACAGATTCTCTGGAAGAACTTTAGAATTGTCTGTTCTAATATTTTGAAAGAATATCTTAGCAATCATTTTCATGAAAATATTTTTTCTGACAAAAAAACCCAAAAGACTTACTAGAACCTAAAAATTATGAACAGTGGAAAATGCCTGCTTCAAGTTTCTTGTAAGAAAACAAATACAGGAATTGGCAACTTCTGTGCAGTTTTAGCTCCGAAGTAATTATGACAGGCTTTTGCTTTAATCACTTATCTCAGGGCAGCCCATCAGATTAACAAGAAAAAGAAAAAAAAAAAAAGAGTATTAAAACTTAGTGAGTTACTGGAATCTTCTGGAACTGAAAACTCTACAGATGGTCTGCAACATATTTGTATAGAAGATGCCCAATTGTTGATGGGTTTCCAACTATTATAGTAGCATAGTAAGAAGGCAGATACTGGGCAATGAGCACTAAGCAACTGTTGTCACTGAGCCTTCCCCTCTTGGCTGCATCCCCACTCACCCAACGAGCAGTTTTTGGTCTCCCAGAGCAGAGACAAAGGTTGCTTTGGAGAAGCCGGGAAGCCTAAGAACACCATGTAGATTTAGGACTGGATAGGAGGTATTGTGCGGAGGCCATGCCCATTACTCATCCGCTGGCAACGGGCTCTCTTCCTTTTGTCTGGAAAGACGGTAAACTTTCAATGCCATCTGAAAACAGAAGGCCTTTCACGGAGTGCAAGAACTCTGCCATCTCAATCATGTGAAAATATTGTAAACACTTTCCCAGCCCCCATTCAGCTGTCCAAAAAGCAGAGCTAGAAAACACAAAACAAAACAGGAAGGAAAGAAAAGAGTGTGCATTGCGCACTTCGTTTTAATTTCTATTTTTTACTCTGAATAGGAATTTTGCTTGGAATTTTCTTTTTTTTCGTTAATGTTATGAACATGATTAAGTAGCTATTATAGAGAAAAGGCAGTTAAAAGCTTATTCTGTTTTATTTAGAGGGGGACAAAAGTCCAGTGACCAGCAGTTTCTTTCCAGCCGAGCTTCTCTCATGTTTCCTTAGAACCTCTGCAAGAATAGATTGAAATGTGCTACAGGTTGGATTTCTCTTTCAGTGCTTAGGTTGACCCACCCCTATGAATGTTTTCCAGGAGGGTCTTCTCTTCAAACATTTAAACAGCATGAGTGTTGTATTACTGACATAACATATATAATAATGTTTACAGAGTGGGAAGGGGTTCACACAGAAGAGTATGTTCGGAGAATATCTGCATGTGTGTGTATACGTATATGTTTACATGTCTATCAAACATGCAACATATGCAAAAGTATATGTGTCATTTGCATAAAATTCTTTGCTGGTGCAATACATCATTAACTTTAGACAGTTGTTTTTACAGGTGATTTCAGTCCTCATGTGGCTATGTAAAAGCAATGTAGTTCCTTGCTGAAAAAAAGATGTGCTCATTCTTCTGAAATCAGGGACTAATTGAAATTTCATAGTAACTTTGAACCATGGCAAGACGTTAGCACCCCAGTTCTTCACTATTTGAAGTATGAGGCTTTCATTTAGGGTAGTCAGCTTAACACTGGAGAGGGGCAAAGTAAAATAACTATGCTGGTGGGAAATACACTTTGTTCCCTTGTGTAGAAATCAAGATTTCTGGTCCAGTTTCATCCCTGATCCAATTCTGAACAGAGCAGGAGGAGGTAAGCTTGGGCATATTCCTGCTCCCTCAGAGGCAAACCTTCTGCTCCTGACCTTGGAAAGGTTCAGCTGTCATCACTGACTTCCAGAGGGATATACCACTCGGAGGGTATTTCTTATGAGTATTCAGAAAACGGTGCGCACTGATGAAAGTCAGTCCCCAAGAGGCCAGGGAGAACTGACTGCTATAGCAGCACACCATATAGAGGGGAGGCTCTTTTACCTAATTGCCCCTCACTCTGCTGTGGATACACAGTTTGCTGACGGAAAAGGAGGTTTTATTAGTTAAGTGAAGGGAAATGAGTTTGTAGAGCAGTTTTGCTATCCAAGTAAAGAGCAAATGTGAAAATGCAAATCAAGTGATGTGTGAGTCCCTGTACATTCAGGCATGCTTAGTGCTCTGTTCCTCCTTGGATATATCCAGCTGGGCTGTTCCTTGACATCCCTTTGTATGCAGGAGTCCATATGCACAAGAAGCAGGTAGATCTGGGAGTTCACTGTGCTCTTGGATGTTCCTCAGACATCTCTTGAGGTTGATTTTGGTATGCTCATTTTGCACCTTAGGACTTTCTGCTCTGCCTTCTGCACTACAAGAGGAAAGACTATGCCTTTCCCTGTGCCATAGATGCACTCCTTTATGCTGGTGAAACCAGCAGCTACTCAATAGACTGACATTCCTGTTACTGATTTGAGTAGAATTCAAGGACCGTAACACACAAAAATGCATGAGAAGTTATCACCAAGTAATGCCAGATGTGGCACATTGGGAGGGCAGGTTCTCCTCACCATCTCTCAGTATACACATTATTCATTGGTATGGCCTATGAATGAGTTTTAGAAGTTCAGCACTTCAATTCCATACCCCCCAAATATTAGTGTATGTTACTATGCTTAGATAGTCACTTTTCTTTCTATACACATAGTGAAAACATATGTTCATAGGTTAGAGAGTGAGGAAAAGTAGTTGCCCATAACTGAAGCAGTTATAAGCAGATAAACTGACTAACATTTTAAATTCACAAATGCATTCCTTAGGACTGCCTTGCACATGCTATCTCAATACTTCCCTCCTCCCCTCTCCATTTTATAAAAAGAAGCTGCAATAAATTAGAATTTTATGAGACTCCAAATAAAAACCTTCACTAAAATTGAAAACAAGACATGGATGTAGAAGCATATGGAAGGTTTATGAGAGCAGAGAAAAAAAAAAAAATATCCCAAGGCAATAAAAAACCTGTCTGACAATTCTTGGTCTTTACAAACCAAAAATTGCAAGAGACAGATGAAGTTTGCTGTACAATACAGTACTGGTACATCTTCCAGCAAAGAGACATTACAGTTTTCTTATTTGTTCCTCTGATGCAATGCAGCCTAGTAAGAATTACTCTTAAGATCCATTTTCTGACTTTCTTTATAAAATACTTCAAAGTTATACATGGAAATGAGATACCTTTCTGCTTTGATCCTCGGTATAAGGGTAACCAAACAGAAGTGGCCATTCATAGAGTTTTCTTTGGAGCTAAACACTGGACCCTATGAATTTTGTAACTAGCATTTTAAATGTTTTATGGGATAAAGGCAGTTTTAGTTAATTTATATTTTCATCTTCGTTCCAAACCTCAAAGTGATTAATTCTGGTCACTGTATACACAGCTTTACTTTTTTTTTTTTTTTCCCCACTACTTCTCCCATCCTCACCACTCCCCTCTTCCAGAATGGTGTGGGTACGGGATTTTGTTTAGCTAAATGATAGAATGGCTATTAAGGATTGGTTTGCTTTGTTTTTAAATACAATACTCCACATTCCAGACATTTCTATGAGGCACAGTGGTTTGGAACCAAAGAACACTGCAAATGATGAAATTTGGGTCTGGCTCTAAATTATTGCAAAATACTTGAAGAAATTTTAGATTTTTCCTCTCTAAGATGTCTCAAATTTAGGGCTAAGGTATGGGGATATTTGTTTGGTATCTTAGAAGTGACAATCCTATGTGTTGTTCTATGAGAATAATATGCAGGTTCTGTGCTCAGTACCCAAATAAGGTCTATGAACTGCTAATTTCCATTTATAGAGAACACAAATAATACCAACTAGTGACAGAAAGTATTACATTGGCTGAGAAGTATACTGATTTTACATTCCTGCTAAACTGATCAGTTGTGAAATAGTTAATAGTGGTAGCCATTAAATTATCCTTGCTTCTGCTACCCAGTTAAAAACAAATTCAAAGTGTGTGCAATGGGTAGCAAGGATTTTTCATCATGCCCCATCCCTCAGCTGCCAAAGGCAAACAAATTCTGAAAAGAAGGTGAGAAAACAAAGGTGAAGACATCCCATATCAGAGTGGGGGAAGTGTATTTACAGAACAGACATGTTCATGGTCTGGGGAGGTGGCATTCCTACAGAGAAGTTGCTACAAAGGCTCTGTGCTCATAAGATTCACTCTAGCTTGGAAACAAGAAGGTACATAAACAGCACAGAGGGAAACATCTAAAGAGACCTGAGGTTTTACATCTTCCTTTAGATATAATCTTGCTGAAACTCAGGAAACCTCTCCTGAGAGTGTTATGACTTATTCTAACACCATGGAAATATCATTCTTCCAAAGGAAAAACAAACACAAACAAACAATATTGTGATGGACAATTCATTAAGAGCCCTTGTTTGCATGGTGCCTTACAGAAGTTGAGAAGAGTGAACATTCTTGGGTCTCCTATCATTAGATAGGACAGTGAAGAGAAGAGAGCTGTTCAGACCTTGAACAGGATTGTGCCTGACTTCTACTTTATTAGAGTTTTGAAAGTCCATTGAATCCTTCTCTTTGTTTATTTTGGCCACAGTCCCTGGTTCCCTGTGTGCAGTCCCACTGACTTGTTCATGACATTTTCCTCGGGTATCTGTAGAGATTGTAGAACATCACAATAATGATAAAAAGTTTATTTCATTTATTACAATAGCTGTAACAAGTTTTGACTTTTTTCCCAGAGTTTATTCCTAATAGATACTGTTCCACCGTAATTATTTTGCCACACAAACTACTCATACCTAAATACTGTCACAATGAAGAGCACTATATGGAAGATCAAGCAGTCCTATGGGTCTCTTATGGTCTTCCGGATCACAATCCTAAGCAAAGATAGGAATACTTATGAAGCACAGTGCCTAGCCAGACTTCACACCTTTCTACAACGGCGTTAGGTGGCAATGAGCCCCTTTCTGAGGCATGCTGGGTAGGGCATAAGGGACCAGCACCCCATTCAGCTCTAAGGAGTCTCACAAAAGGAGGATGGCTATAAGTTCATTGTTGTGGACCTATCTCACAATTTCCTAAGGCAAATCTTCCCTCTATTCCTCCTCCCCATGCCTTCCACACAGTTTATGTTGCCTGCTCCCCCCCACCAAAAATCTATATTTTCCCCCGCTCTGTACAAGAGATGTAAGACAAGTCTAAACACAGCTGTCAAGTTCTAAAATCAGCATCAAAGCTCAGTAAAAGCAAGAGGGAAAAACAATATGCTTTGTTAAACAATACTGCCTCAGATCTCAAAGGGTTATACAATGAAAGTAATACCCCCTTTGAGTTCTGTATATGGCAAGCATTACCTAACATCCTCAGTCAGAACCCCACTGTTTATGAGGTGATGAGAAAAGAATACAGCTCCCTCTTGTCAGTAGGACATGTCCACTGCCCTGCAGGAAATTTTTTTGTTATATTTCAGACATATTGAATCTTCTAGACATTAGAAAAGCAAAACGTGCGCTGTGCACTCTGGAGCCATCACCTCTCTTGGTCAGCTCATAGGTTTGCCAAGGTCACAGAAAACACTCTTTTACATCATAAGTCTTAGCTTTAGGCTGTTTTACTCCTCCACAGGAACCTGAAAGGGTTTAAACAGATTTATCAAATGAGAAATAGAAATATTTATATTTGGAAACATTGGTATTTCTAAACATTTTTTATTTCTTTCCTTCCCCACTGATACTGATTCCCAGTCTTTGAGCCATGTGAAGTGGTTTAAAACTTACTTTGCAGGGGAAAAAAAAAAGTTTGCCTCCTAAATCACCCCCACTCCCAGCTCATCGTTAAGGCTTTCTGCTGCACTACTGGTATTACTTCTACCACTACATATGTGTATGCGTAATGTGTATTTATATGGTTGTGTGTTACATATTAATTCTCTCCTATACAGGGGAGCATTTTTTTCAGTTTTATAGACATCAGTTTTTATGGTTAGTGTGAATCCTTATGATGATCTAATCTGATCTACAGAATTCACCAGTTTGTTGACACCTTGATCTCAGTATATTTCTTTAAACTGCAATAAAGATGCAGACAGGCACCTGAAAAGCTTTTATTGGAAAGTTCATTTCCTCTCTCAGTTGAGCAGCCAGGGGGGGAAGCTTAGAGCTGACATTGGAGATGCCCAGCACCTGCTCTTCAGGAGTCTGGGGAGAGCCTGATTCTCTCCAGAGCCTCCACAAGGCTCTTCTGGGAAGGACCCTAAGCCACTGTGTTGGCATAAAGGCAACAGGTTTTTTTGAACACCCAAACAACCAGGCGAGTTGCCCAACTTTTGGGCCAAAAGGGTCTCTGAGCAGGCAAATCAACCTCAGCATTTGCTCACATGCAGCAGGATGGATGCAGCCAGAAACCTGTTTGGTAATACTGCTACTCTTCAGCAGGGTGAGGATCTGCTCTTGTATCACAGCCACGTATGAAACAGTTTTTGCTGCCAGTCCATTTCAGCTGACACTTTATTTTTTACTTGATAACAGGGTGTGCAACACTCCATACTGCAAGTGTGAGCAAGGCATGTGGAATACTCTAAATGCTGAGCTACTGTTATCATATATTCCCTGGAAACAGAAATGGTTTTGCAAGGATCACAACATACAGTCCTCATTCCAGATTATAAAAGAAAGAAGAGACAAAGTTAAAACTAAACAACACAAACAAGTTTTCTCCTGTAGAGAGGCTGCAGCCACAAAGGCATAAACTGTGCCCTTCCTGCTAGGTTACTCACCAGGAGACAAAGACAATAATTCAGCAGCCATAGTATATTATTTAGCAATAAAGAGATGGTGACCACCACCTGCCATTCTCCCTCTGTACAGTCCTTGCTGTTTTTCCTCAAACATACAGGAAAACTTCTTCAGCACAAGAGGCATCAGTCTACTACATAGAATCATCTGGCCACCCCTGCACTTCATGGTCTGTCAAAGATACAGGGGCTGGACAGGATGATAAGGAATGAAGACACCTGGGTTTTTCAGCAATAAAGGCAGTTTAATGTTTCCCCACTGTGAACAGGTGATTCTTCATAAACAACAGGGAGGGACACTTCAGGGTCGAGACAGGAAGACGGTTAGTATTTTAGCTGATCTTCAATAAAACAAAAGTGAAAGAATAAGAGGAAAATTATCGCTTTTCTCTTGGTACAAAACAACAACTGTATTGTGCCACATTTCAAAGTGAAACATGAGCATTCCAGGCCACCAGCCAAGTAAATATGCATATATACACATATGTGGATATGTGTAAATATGAGTATTCCAGAAATGCTTACACTTTATTCAAAATTATTCCTTTCCATTGTGAAACCCACCCCCTCGACCAGAGAGGGGCGTGCAATTATGAGCTCCCTGGGACTGTTTCTCCACCCATGATATCATTCCATGAGCAGTTTATCTTTGCAAAATGCCTGGAGGTCTGCAGAGGAAAAAAAGAAAACACACACACTGCCCTTACCTTCTCGTGCTTGGCCAGGCTTGTAGTCTCAGCCTGGATTTTGCTATTATACCCAGTTTGAGCCCAAGCAAATTCCAATCCACTCCTCTTCCTGAGGCTCCCATTTATTTAAACAGGTGGGACCAGAATTGCTGTACTTCCCAAAGTGCTGCTGCAGCTGAACCAGCTTATAAAACAAATCTGCTACAGGTATCAATTAAGAACATGCAATGGGAAATTTCATGCTACAGAGGGGCAAGAGCAACACAGCAGCCATTTCTAGAACTTATGTGCTGGCAAAGTCAAAAGCAATGCTCAGCTGCTTTGTAACTTTCTTAACTCAGGAGACCATTAGCTGGAATTGTTGCATAAACTTTATAACGATCTCTTTATTTAAGGTTGTCCCACCATTCTATTATCTGTCATTAATTTTCCATATGTTCCCCTCGCCACCTTGGGCTGGGTTTGGTTTACAGAGTTGGATCAGATTTCTTTACAAGCCAGGACATTTGCTGGCTTGCTTACTAGCTTGAGGCCAGTTATGTCTGAGTGAGGCCCAAGCAAAACAAGTGAGATTTGGTGACTTTCCAGTGAGTAGGCACAAAATCTACATGATCCAAGGCTGTTGTTTTTTAAAACTTTAAAAATTTTAAAGTAGAAGTTCTTTCATTATTTTGGGTTATTATTCTAAAAACAGATGCTGGCTGATTCTTGCTCAAATATTGCAGAATCCTTCTGTTTATCATAAAGTAGACCTTTTTGTTCTCTTTTCTTTACGCTAACCATAAGATTTTCAAAAATGATTTGACACTGAAGGACCTCCAGACCTTTAAAAATCCCCCACTTTATATGCCCCACCATATATGCACAGAAACTTAAGGCAGCAAAACCAGAGTACAGTCCAAACATGAGACAATATGAAAGTACCAGTATTAGATATTGCATTTCAGGTTTAGTCAAACACAGAGCAGCACACTAGTAAGCAGTAGTTTGAAAATATCTTGAATGCAAAGGAATTCTTACAAAAGTATATGTCTTGTCTGTCCTTAGCTGGTACAGAGACATTCCCCTGGTTTTGCTTCATAAATTTAAGCACTGTTACAGCACTATAGATGCTGTAACAGGTGGCATGTGAAAGCTATATGAATGCTGCAAATAAACATCTTATTGTCCATATTGTTATCAGTAGTAGCATTTACCAAGGTAACCAAGCACAAGACCCTGTAGAGCTAAGCATGTGCATAAATACAGATTTTATTATGGACACAAAGTGTGTTTAGGCCCCACAGCACTGAAAACTGCAGCTCCTGACTACTAGGAGTATGCTTGTGTGCTGGGATCCAGAGCTCTGGGAAGCAGAGAATATAGACACCCCAGAGAGCTGAGCAGGACCTGCCCAAATTAGCCATTAGGAAATGTGGAGGATGTTGGAATAAGCTTAAGCCTCTCTGGAATTTAGTCACCTATCTCAAGGCAGGGATTTCCACCCTCCTCCACTGTTATCTAGACCTCCTCCACCAAAACAGTAAGAGAAATAGGTGCTGTTGCTGCCAGGCCTCTTTTACGCAATCGTGCTACAACTGGAGCACTCTCTCAGACTGCCAGAGATTTGGGCTCAGTTCCCTCTAGGCATGAAGGGATCTGAGCCTGTATTATCCACACCTGTGCTGAAAACAATCAGGCTATATGTTATCCTGCTCTGGAAAGTTCCTCCTTTTCCTTCTAAAGACATTTCTTTTGGCATGCTTAGGAAATGAACCTAAGGAAATGAACCTAATTTAAACTGAACACCGTATCATTTTATTTTTGTCTTTCACATTTAATCTTCTTAAAGGGACAATTTAGTCACTATCTGAGGCTATTTACAAAGTAAGTACTTAAATACTGCAACCTTTGTTCTTCCCCACAAAGCAAATTAGAGTTTGATGAAAGAAGGGTTAAATAATTCAACTTATTGAAGAGAGACCTACCATAGTCAACCCACTCAGGGCCTGGAAGTGTTCTGCAGAACCCAGCGGCTCAACCCACCAAACTACAGGGATGTTCTTTTTCTTTATGTTTTCTTTATGATTTATGACACAGTCAGGAAGGGAAGGAGATTGGAAGAGGGGTACAGGTGAGAAAGAAAACAGAAAGACTCAGCGATGAAAGGAAACTGATCAGATAAGAAAAGGCAGATTTGCAAGTCATTGGCAAAAGTGCAGTTCTTGGGTTGTCATAACCTGTGGTAGGTTGGACAGAGAGTGTAAAGCAGGGAGAGGAAAGTCCACATACAGATCACTGAGATCCCTGCAGAGATCAGAACTACTGCAGAACCACCAAATAACCAACAATAACCTCTAAATGTGGAGCTGAAAGAGAAAACAGAAGATTAGGGGATAGCTGGGAAAGAATAGTCACAGGAGCCAAGAAAGGATGAAATTTCAAGGAGTTGATGGGGTCAACAGCATTAAGAGCAAGTGATAGGTAAAAAAAGTTGAAGTTGTGAAATAGACCTGTGACTAGATCAGTAAAATCCCAGTGGGGGATTAACTACACACTACGGGTTTCTGTGCTTAGATACAAAAAGCTTTACAAACCAGATTGTTGGCAAAAGTTCATGATTCCCACACTGGAATAATTAAAATAAAAGCTGTTCACTGAAGTTATTTTTGGTGGGCATGTTTGGATCAGAGACTGGAGTTGTTGAGCACAAGTATAATACATGCCAAAAGTCCTATTATGTGCTTGCCACTGCACCCTGCCATACTTGGAAATATGTTCAAAAACTGCGGTGGAGAGTCCTTATTGGCTTCACACTTGAAGGACAAACCACTGCTATACATTTCAGTTGGATGTCACAGCACTGGTCCTGAGCCATTTCTCCTGGAGGCAGGGGCCCTCTCAGTTGAGTCTGGGCAGGGAGACGTTTGCTCTGTGGCAGACCTCAGAGAGGGCAGGGGACTAGTCTAAACAGGGTATTCCTACTTGAAAGTCATATATACATATTCTAGAGTGACAGGGGCGTAGAAGTCAACAAAATCTTATGCCAAATGGTGACCTTCCTATCTGATGAAATGAGGTGCTCATACCAAATATACCTTCACAGATGAAACAGACTGGAAAACCAGATGGTAAAGCATTAAGACCCATTAGAAAAATATCACCTCACTCAGGTGTAACATTTTTGTTTTCTTGCAGTAGAGTTCCTCAAAGGACCCTGCAGAAAAGCTGGATGCTTTTCTGATTGTTCCCTCACCACAGGCATTTTTCCCTGAAAAACCACATAGTATGCAAGTTGCTGTAAACGGAGACAAACTGAATATAAAACAAGTTCTGAAACAAGTGTGAAACAGAAATTTCAAAGAAGGCACCTTTTGATTAAGGATATATCAGGCCTAGAGCCTATCATTGCTTGTATGGAAAACTGGTGGGCATCTAACCAAACTGAAACTTCTTTAAACCCAAACACTAGGTATATGGTTTGAAGCGGCTGAAGCAATCTTGAAGCATTGCAACAAACAGCTGTCACTATCTATCTGCCAGGGACCATTGCCTCCTGGGAACAGAAAAGCAGAGCATATACCCAGTTTTTTAACTGTTTTCCTAGTGAAACCATACACACAGTACAACACTGCTTCTCTCTTGAAGTAGACCTATGCCAGCAACTTTTTCCTCAAGAATGTCTCCTTCCTTCAGCACAACAGCTCCTGATGACTCACAACAGGGCAAATTGCCTTTCTTTTCTCCGAAAGTTATTTTTACCTCAACACTGGACAATGCAGGTTGACCCTACTTGCTGTTATGCAAATACAGCCTCCAGAAAATATCTTTCCAAATCAGGCTTTTACTGAAAAAGAAAAGAAAACAATCTGAGAACATCCTTAGAAAGGAAAGAGATACATATCTTTATTTGTTGAGGTTTGTTTTGGTTTGGTTTGGTTTTTTTTTTTTGAGGGGAGTAGTTGTAATTTGCCTAATTCTTATTTAAGCAGTTTAGATTTACTTAGTGTTTAACTTAGCCATGAAGGTGTAAGGGCTGAGACCAGGTTCTTGTGACCTGTTGTATTTCTGTCATCTGAAAGTTAAACACTGGGTTAGGAAAATCTAAATGGTGGCTTCATCCTCAGAATGACAGCAGAAGGAAAAATATTTGCACTTTTCCCCCTCTAAGGAGAGAACTGGAAAGGAGCAGTTCTCTCAAGACACACCTTTATACTCTCGACAGGAATAGCTGTACTGCTGAGACTGCCTCCAGCCACATGTTACTAGTACCCCAACTTCTCCTGTCTGGAGCCCATGCTGCAAACACAGTTTTTCCCAAAATTCACAATGTTTATTGGCTTTATTTTGTGGACACTAGACTCCCTCTGCTCCCTACCCCTGTAAAAGCATAGTGACTACTGTTCAACGGGTTCTTAGAAGCTACACGGTAAAGCTGTCAGAGCCAGGACTTGTTTAGAGTTTGCAGAGCCAAAGTCTTCTTCCAGCTGCACTTATATAGCTCTGTTACACCCCCCGTTGTCATAGATGTTATTTTGTACATTAGAAAAAATTATCATCTCAATAAACTCTACTGATCTTTTCTTGTGCAACATCTGAATCTGAGACTTCTGGGGTCAGTTATGGCTTCCTAAAAACTCATCCTGGATTCTGACAAACTGTTTTCTCTGGCATTACTTCTCACTATTTTTGAAAAATAGATAAACATCTGTTAAAATAACCACATTTGTTCTCTTTCAAATCTTACCTTGAAATGCTCTTTTTTTCTGCAATACCCATTTAAAACCTTAACTGCAGTGCGATTGCTACTGCACTTAGACTATGCTGATCGATATCACTGCATAAGTACTCCCTTCTCTTGTCTGTCTCCATCTCCTGATTCTTTGTTGTATGTTTAGACTGTGAGCTCTTTAGCTTTTTAGTGCAGAGATTGTTCTTACCTTCTCAGTTTGGACAGGAGCTAGCACCATCAACATAAGCGCTAAGATAATATAAAGGATTAACAAGGAAGACAGCTTAGCTTTCTTTATGAATGATGGTCTCTTCATGACATGTTGGAGTTCATTGTGCACAGATAGGAAGAATTTGTACAAAAGACATTAGACATCAGTCTGAATTTTAATCTACAATGTTCAAAATCAGAAATTATTGTGAATACTTTGACCTCTTGCTAAAATTTAGGACATCTTCATAATAATCTTCTTTAAATGCTTTTCACGTAGTATATGTCATAAATACCACTTTCAAATAAATCTTTTCAATGTCTCTTCTCAACTGCTCCTGCCTGGAAAGAAGTACTGATTTTGAAAGCTTCAGGAGCCCCAGACTTGGGCCAGTTTCTCTTCACCTTGACAGATCTATAAAACCACAGCAAGTCCACTGACCAAAGCTGAGCTCCAGGGCAGGAAAACAGTATTTAACAGTTTTACTGGTCCCATTCTTTGTTATAATCTCACCTCCATCCACAACCTCTTTAAAACAAAACCACAGAATACCTAGCAGTATCTGCTATCCTGTGCATCGTGAACAGCTGAGGCTTACATTGGCTCATGAACAGCGTGGAGCCATGTGGGAGCACCCATGCTGGTCGGGGGCTCCCTCGCACTACCAAGAGGCTGTCAACAGAAATGGCACAGCAGTTCAGATACTGGGCTTAGCTGATTTGGTCGAGTTGCCAGAGATAGACTCCCTGCTGCCTTACTTATTTTCATGCTGCAGAAATATGAGTTACTGTGGTAAAAGTTTCCATTGAGTGGGAGATTCCCAAGCTGGGTCCTGGAGGTTTTCACTTCTTGTTAGCAGGGCCTGGGTACAGTTTACACAGACCAGCTTGATGGGTTCCCACATTGAAACCAGCCAGCCAGTTTGCACAAGTCTCTCATTCTAAAATATGTGTGATTTATTTGAGCTGATAGAGAGGATAAGAATCAACTGTCTGTTTCCCAGTTAATAAAAAGCATACAATGAGAGCAGAGCTCTGCCAGCATATCTTGTTTACCCAAAAAATGTTTGGCATTAAATGTGAAATCGGAAATGAACTCATTATCTCATTATTTTCATTTTGAAGAATTAACTGCTTTGGGGGAAAGGCTTGTCTTAAACAGTCCTGTCATATGGATGACTAATTGCAAATACATACCTCTAAAGAATGTTCGTTGCTCCCAGGGTAGGACATGGCACTATCAATTCGGACAAGAACATTAGGAATATCCTCTCACGTGACTTATTACAAAACAGAAAGGAAATCCATTTAAGCTAGCAGCATCATGCCCATACAGGTGAGAAGAGTTTCGAAAAAGGCCACACTCGGTAATTCTTGTCCAGGCAATATGGATAAGAAGCACTTAACAATTACTTGTAGTGAATTTGCCCCTTCCCCTCTGAAAAGATAATTATATAACAGTATGTACAGTTACAACTTTCTAGTGCAAAAGTATGTTAAAAACAGGATGCTTCAGTGGTATAAAAGAACATACTTCAGTGAAAATTAAGAAAATGGAATCAGATACACATTCAGGGCTAATAATGTCTTAGGAAATGTTGCCATTCTAGCACCAAACCCAGGTCACTCTGGCTTATGAGAGAACTGCCTTCAAGACACCCCGTTGGGCTGCATCTTTTTGGGCTGCATCTCCTGATGCTTCTTCTCTCCATTCTCATCTCTTTGATCTCAGCTTTTAGTGTTTTCTGGTTAGCCCTCTCTGTAGCTGGCTCAACAGACAGTGCTCCTTAGGGTTGCTGAGTGCATCCACTGTATTCAGAATGCTGCTTTCTTTTTCTGTTGGGGACTGGAGTGAATTTAAGAAAGGGTACTGTGAAGCCCTCCACTGTGTGTCAGCACCGTTCAAGTTAAACAAGTGTGTGTCCTTCACTGAACACTGGCTCTTCCTTTTTTAATCCATCTGAAATATCTCCATCTTTACATGCCCTGTGAACCTCTCTGTAATATCACAGCATGCATGGCTTAAACTTCCCCTTCCTCTTAGGTACATTTGGATATTTTTTTTTTTTTTGGCTGGCCCAGCAATCCAGAGGCAAAAGTACATTGAGTGGCATCCAGGAAGGCAGCAAACATCACAAGGCAATTCTGGGCTGTGCAGAGCCAACATATTGCTTCACAGGCTTCATGCAGCCCATGGACTGTGTGTAGCACAGGCAGGGACAGTACAGATGCCTTCCCTCCAACACAGCCAGTATGGAGAGCAGGTATCCAACAATCAGTCTACTGAATCACTATGCACTTGGGCCCTATCACTCAGTTCAGATCTCTTTACAGAGCAGATCCAGTCAGGAATGAGAAGTTACCCTGTCCAGGTGAATAGCACTAGGGTCCCCAAAACACTGCAGCTATCATTTATGATTCTTCCTTAGTCTATGTTCTCCGTTAGTTAAGGTGGACAGAGAGAAACCAACTCCTTGGAGCATGCCTATCAACTGCAATATTCACTCTCTGTGTTCACATAAGAATGACAGTGTTTTGCAGGAAAATGTGCAGAGGTGGAATTTTAGGAAAAAAAAAAAGGGGGGGGGGGAAGTATCATTGTAGTTATAGCCTATAAAAGAACATTACATAAAGAAACCCCTGAAAATGTTACATTCTCACCAGCAAAGATACACATTCCCAGCCTAATGCTGATGTGACAATTTCCATGTACTTGTTCCTTCTCCTTCATGTGTGCACACACCAGTGCATACCTCTCTCCAGCAGCTGGTCTAAGGCAGCGAAGGGTCACCAGCACTGCTCTGTTTCAGTTCCTGGAGGCTCTCTGCTCTGGCAAAATGCCACACTTCCTGAGCAACTCTGTCTTGCTCCAGAAGCTGCAGAAATATTCCCTATTTGAACTGTTAAACTTTCATTTCCTATCTGATGTTGTCTCAGCATGAGCAACATTTTAAAGTCTATTTTGGTGTTTGCTCTTTTTTCTTCAAGTCTCTGAAAGATCCTATTTTGGACTGAATGGTACAAATGAGCATGAACTTCATGAGTTCTTTGGTATGGCAAATGTAAGCTTTTAAGACAAGATATTTGAGGTTTTCTTTCCATTAAACTGTAGAAAGTAATTAACCAGGAAGTGTAAAGAGGTAGCAAATGTGAACACAACAGAATAGGCTTGACTCTCTTTTCATTCCAAATGAAATGGAAAAGAGGAGGAGTAATAACTTTCTCAGAGAAATTTGTCACACGCATTGTTTGTGCATATCTTTCACATCTTGTTCTTTCACAGCCTATTAGACCCTGGAGTTGCAGCTGCATTCTTCACCTTCCTTCTGTAATCCAGACCAAATCATGTCACCCATAGCTGTTTTTATCTCATTTAATATTAAGTTTTTCACTGTTTTTTAAAAACTGTTATTAATATGGTATATAAAATAATTTCTAAAATGTTGAAAGTTACATCTGCTCCCCACATTACCAAAAATGTACAATGGTTCCGGTTTCCATCACTCTTGATGTTGCTGTTACTGACACCTTTCAACACTTGCAATAATGCTAAGGGTTTATCTCAATAAAGGGTAGTAAAAAAAAAATGTGATCATAACCTCATCACCATCACCACTGCTGATTAAAAAAAGCAGTTTGTTCATCAGTGGTCATGCACAGAGAAGAACAAACGTCCTAATATTTTCATGGACACGATGTCACCTTGGAGTCTTTTTCTACAGTTTCTGCTTTTTAAATTCTCCCAGATTCATTTGCTTTAATCCAGTTTTGAGTTGGGACTGATACCTTCATCTGGTCCTGCCACCTGCTTCCTTCATCTATGGAGAACATGCAGCTGAAGACCCAGTGTGGCTTCCGTCAGAGTTAAGCAGAGACCCCTAGTTAACTTTAATCCTCAGCAAACAACTTCATGTATTGCTAACACACCACACAGTGTCACATAGGTGTATGTAGTACAAAACCATTTCCTTCCCTTGCCTAGCCCTGTAGCTAAATAGGTGGAGATGTAAATGGCAGGTGGGAGGAAGCTCCAGTCTTCCCGAGGAGTAACTGGTTGATCCATCTTGCAGCAGCTACCATAAAAGACACTAGGCAGATACCCAGCCAACCATGGGGAATTAGGGACTCACGCATTGGTATTTTTAGCCATAATGTAACAACTTACTCTAAAATGGTATAAATGGTATTAAGATGAAGTCTCTACACTACACTATTTGTATATGTTCATCTCTAAGTTCTGTATGTCTTTTAAATGGTTTCAGCTTGACCTACGTGGTAATGTTAATAATCTCTTTTGTTTCATACAAGCTGGAGGCATTGAGAAAAGTTACTTTGCTGTGCTACTTCATCACTAAATGTGCTAGGTACTGAATCACAATGTCTATCTGTAAATGCAGTTTCCCTCTTTCCGAAAAGCTGGGTCATCAGAAATACAGATACCTGTTTTCAACAAAACTTTGCCGTGTTTTCAGGAGCCACTGAGGGCAGTATGAATCCACCTTGATGTGGGTGCTCAGTGCTGGATCACAATCTCATTTTCACAGTGCTCTCCTTTCTCTTACAGAGCACAGTACAGGGCACGAGGCAAGTTGCACAGGCATCTCCAGGTATACACCCAGTCAGTAACAACTTGAACTGTTGGCATTACAGCCTGAATAAGAGTACAGATGAACAAGCTGCACATCCACTACTGTTTCAGTCTATCTTCAAGTAGTAATGAAGAGGAAGGGTAACAGTTGTCTGTTCTCGCTGTTAAAAGGCCTATCTACT
Source organism: Athene noctua (assembly GCF_965140245.1). NCBI lineage: Eukaryota > Metazoa > Chordata > Aves > Strigiformes > Strigidae > Athene > Athene noctua. Next base: position 100,771,261 of record NC_134037.1, on the reverse strand, counting down.
TGCAGCCCACTGTGTTACGGACTTTGTTCTTCATGAGCTTTATTCTTAAATACTGCATTTTGTTTTCCTGATAAAAATATGGTCAAGAGTATTGTTTGTTAGCACTTGGCATATTTAGTGGACAGATTCCAAATATACTTGTGTACAGGAGTGGTTTTGTTTGTTGCACCTTTTGTGTAGGGAGAATTGTATGAATCAGCTTTCCCATCAATAGAATTTCCCACATTTTCTGAAACCACTCAGTAAGTGTGGGTGCATAGGTTGATTGCCACACTGCTGCTATTGTTATTTAGTTTTTCTATGATTTTGTACTCATAAGTGATGCCACATGCCTAGAGAAGAAGCAGAAGACATTGAACCAAAGATAGGGCATATGTAACATCTTTCATAAGATTTTTCAGATTTTCCTGTTGATTTTTTCCCTGTCATGTTGCATGCAGAACTGTGCTATTGGGTTTTTTTGCATATATGGTATTCTCTGGTCTTAGTTAACCAGCTCCTTAGGGACTCAGGTTCATTCAAAATATAAAGCAGACACTACTATGGCAGCCAAATACACTGTCTCAGAGAAGTAGCAAATAAACAGATCCCATTTGTCTTCAGGTTAATTTGGAAGATGAGGATATGTATCAGAAAACCCACCAAGTCCTACTGCAGGCTCTTGGGGAAGTTATGTTACATTAACACAACTCCATCTGCAGCTCTGGAACCTGAGAGCAGCAGCAGAAATGGCCAAGTAGCTTTCAGCTGAGTAAGCACACATTTTATATAGCAGCTTGTTTTAATAAAGCATTGTTCTCTCTTATATTGAGGGTCCAAGCACTGTAGCATCACAAAATCAAAAAAACCTATGGAAAGTTTAAGACTCAAGCAGAATAATCATATTTATTACTGTCAGAATTTACCAACAGTGTCCACAAAGGCACATAAAATGGAAATCTGTATGCCTTATGCTGAAGCATGGCAAATGAAGCAAAATACCAGGCAACTTCTCAGGCTGACTATGAGACCTGCTCATTCCACTTCCTAGCCCATCTCTAAAGGTAGTATTTAATAGTGAATGAATTGAATTTAGACTACTGATGAGGTGCAAGATTAAGGACATACAAAAAAGATGCAATTTAAGATAAGTACCATTATTCTATGGCACTTCAGAATGTCCTGTGCTTTTCAAAGTGGTAAGGGGCATGTAGGTTCTTCTCAAAAGAGATTATAATCCATATTTGCAACTACAAATGAAGGCAATGGAAAAAAGGTAGGTTTAACATGAATATGCAAAATTGTTAATTAAGAGAAAAGCCCATACACAGGGCAACTTAACCATTTCTTCTGAATTTCCATAAGAAACATAAATGAAAAGCTTTTGGTTTCTTTTAATCTGCAAAAAAAATCTTCTGGAAATATCCACATGCAAGGAAGATTGCAACCATATGAGATGTGGGCATTGCCATAAGTCAAGGACACTTCTGAACACATGTAATGGCTATTCTCATTAGCCTTGATGAGATGAAGTGTATCAGAGAAGTTCACATTAGCTGTCCTATCACAGTGGCATGTGTATTGCACATATGAGAGCTGTCATAAATAGCTCAGTTTTGTGAAAATCGTGTTTTGTAAACCCTCTTATCATTAGACCAAATGATAATGGGGGGGTTCCAGCCCAGGTGGCTGTCTGTGGTGACATGGACACATTTAAAACTTTGGCTTAGCCTGTACGTCACATGTTCATTTTTCCATTTTCCATATCCTTGCACTACAGGACATACAAGATTGATTCTCTCAGCTCTTTCCAGTTCCATCCAGTCTGAATTTACAGCTGCAGTAGAGCAATCCACTTGAGGTCTTGTTTTCAAGACAAACCATCTCTCTCTGTTCATATTTCTGTTTAAATAGCAAAAGGTCTTCCCCATGCTTTGCATGGATCTTTGTACATTGGTAATTCTTAACATTTTTAAGCCCATCTGCCTCCTTCCCCCCTGCAAGTGAACTACAGAAATGACAGTATGACTATTCTACAGAGAAGCCGCACAGAGCTGCAAGATATGCTGATTACAGGAGATACTTCTACCAAAGTGCAGTCTATGACAAAGTGCTGCCGCCTGCACTGTATCGCAATGACTGTTCCTCTCATTGATGCCTCAAAGCATTCGGGTTCCCGCATCAGATATGAAAATGAATAATGATTATTTCTTCTTCAGGGTAGATGCAACACTAGAATTGCATAAATAGTATATTGTAGCCATCCTAGCCCAATCTGGGACCTCCCATTGGATTTTATGAAAGAAGAGGGTTAGTTCTGGCTGATAATTTGGGAAAGAGATGAGAGGGGAAACCCCCATCATGGCAGGAACTGGTAGTAGTGAAACAATAGCTGGAACTCCAAGTCATTGTTGAAGCAATGTCCAAACATGAGCATCAGAGGATACACTGTACTGCAGGAAGAACCAGCTTCTGGATAAGTTGCATACAAGGAGATATAAAAAATGTTTAATTTTTAAAAAGTTAAAAATCCCTCTACACATTTTTCAAGAATTAGATCAATATCCCCCAGGTGGTTTTAAATTTGGTAACTACATTTTGCCAGACTCCAGCAATTTTAAGTGGATTTTAGCCTGTTCTTTGTTTATCGATCTTCTTCAGTGGTAGAGTACTGCACCTTAAGCAGTATTAGCTAATAATTCTCTGTATTCACTTACCATGTAACACATGAGCACTTTAAAAGTATTTCCTCACTTAAGCCTTATGATTATGCAGAAAGTTTAAAAAGTCTGGTACAGACAAGGAAACAGAGTCCAGGAGCTCTCGGATTTGTTGAAATGCCATAAAAGAATGCTCTGTTTGGGGCAGGCAGACAGTCTGATTATGTGTGTAGTATGATCACAAAGCCAGGAGAAAAGAGAGAAAAAACTGAGCTCATCTGTCTGCTTAAGGCCAATCTTTTTGTTTTTTAATGCAGCTCTTGCTCTCACTACCTGAATGAAATCATACTTGGAGAGAGCACGTCCTTTAGGTCAGAGCCACAGTCACAAGACTGCCTTTCTCCCTTGCCACAGGTTTTACATTTCAGGAGTTGATGAAATAATCCCTGCATAAGGTAAACAAGACTCAGTTCAGCTGAATATAATAGATTTACCCAAGGTTTCAAGTGAAGACTGAGAACTGCAAAGTACTTTAGGTGAAAAGCTCAGTTTCAGGGGAAGATATTATTCACTGCAGATTTTTAAGAATGAAAACACCAGCTGAGTCAAACTATTCCAAAGCCAGAATATTTTATGTATGATCAGCTTAATAAATGGAAAAATGTGTAAATCCGTTCCTTCTAGAGCATTATAAAATGGCATTACATAGGAGATTGATTTCCAGAGCTCCCAGGGGTACGCTCTCTTTTCCTGATGCACATGTCTAAGCACCATTAATACTGTTACCAGGGGGACAATATACATGTCAGAATAAAGTACATGATCAGAACCTTCTGAATTACAACTCCCTAATTAGTGTCCCTGTGTCAATTATTCCATTCAGGATGTCAAATATTTCACAAGAATTAAATTTCAAAATATACAGACACTCTGTTTGAGATATAAAATCCCAAATGGCTCCTCAACATATATCAATGTTATTATATCACATACAGCAGGTAAAAGATTAAACAGTCTTCCACATACCTCTACAATTTTAAACCTACCATGCTTTTGATAGCACTTAATTTGGCACCACTGTTGCATCCATATATTTTTACTTGTGGGGATACTTACTGTGCAACATGGGAGAAAAAAAGGTTTCATATTTTCAGCCAGCATTTTCCTTTCCAAAACAGTGACAACATTGTAATGCAATGCCCAAACTTTACTTCTCTGACCCCTGAATCCAAAGCTGAAGGATAGGGGAGAGAAGGAGAGGAAGAAAAAATAGGCTCTACATGGTCGACATCAGAGAAATCTTTGCTTCACCACATATTCTTCACTGCCAGGGAGTAAAGAATATGTGTGTGTGCAGCTGGGATGTAAGCATATCCAGTTGGAAGTGTTTTGGCTTTCAGATTAAATCAAGCTTCCCCTAAGAAATCTGGCTTCTTGATATACATTAATATTCAAGTTATAAAACAAACTTGGCCTCCATCTATTAGAGGAAGCTGATCTCCAAGTGAGCAAAATAACACTGGGCTGATTCAACGGGGCAGAGACACACACCTAAATTAAAATCTCTGTGTAGTCCACAAACTAGTTCATGTTTCCAGAATGAAGATGAACTAGTGAATCAAGATCTAATTTATTTTATACCTAGGACAGCTTTAATGCTTTACAAATTGAAATAACTGAATGTTTGGTAACCTTTCCCTTGGTTATCACTTTTTCACTGTCACTTTTTCACAGATGTCTTGATCAAAAAGTGGTTACATAAAAACGCCCTAATGAGCAAATTTACTGACTGAAACCAGGACAAAGAATCTGAATTGACTATTGAAGAAAATGCACAGAGAGCAACTTTTGGGTGTATAATTGTAAATATTGTGTCAGAAACTCAGTCCTCACAATGACACTCGTCTATTTGAGATAGAAACAAGTACTAGCAAGCCTAATGTGGTCAAATTTTATCATTAGACCAAACAATAGACTATTCTTGAGCAAGCAACAACACAAAAATTAGTCTCAGAAATAATTAAGGAAATAATTTAAAATATCAAAGAAAAGAGAAACATGTTGGGCTACAAAGAGGCAAAATACTGCAAATAAGTTGTCTTTTACAAAGAAATATCCAGAATCCCAATCAAGGGCTTCTTGTACATCATTTGTGCTGTAATAGCATATAAAGTGGGCTGAAGGTAAGAGATTAGAAAGAGACAAATGTCATTAAAATACAAAGGTCTACACTATAGTGTCTTTTAGTGTCTCAGACCAGCCTTGAGGACACAGGGGAGAAAAGAGAAAAAGAAACAGAAAAATCTGAATGAAACCAAAATGCCTGACACAGCTTTACACATTCATAAACTACATTTTACCAAGTAGTTTTAAGGACATTTTTGAAGTCTTTCAGTTAAGCTCCTGCCCTCGATGCTCTCTGTAAGCAGGAACTCCCTTTATCCCACCCCTGTGGGAGCTGTGAACCACTGAAGACAGGGAATCTTTTATTAGGCACATGCAGAGTGAAAAGTGCAGTGTGGCTCCTCCCTGTGCTCTCATCTCACAGCAGACCCTGAACACAACTCCAGTACAAATACTACGCACAACCATCGACAACAAAATATTTTCCCATTATAATGGATCCCTTTTCCAAGTCACTTTTTTCTTACATTTGCTATTTCACACCAAATCTATTAATAAAAGCCAGATATAATTTTTACCCTCTATTATCCTTTTTAGTGGTACCTAAATTCACTGATATATATAGTAGTGCTTAATATGCCAAGCTCAATCTAATTTCCTCCTCCTAGTGCTCTCTCCCCAACAACTTCATCACGTGTTTCAGCTTTTCTTTGAAGTGACTTCCTTGCCTGGCATGCTAAAATCCAGAAACAGAGTGCCTATCATTATGACTGCAGTTCATGCCCTGACTAGTCACAGCAGAAGGAGAATTAGACTATAATCTCCTAAACAATGTAGAATCTGTAAATCAAAACCAACCAGCTCTTTTTGGCATGTAGATCAATGAACCGGTGTAGGGTATGAAAATCCAAGAAACTTTTCGAAGGTAAAGTCAACCACAGCATATGGATTTGTTCAGCCTGGATTTTTTTCTCTCCTCTGCCCTTCACCCCCCCAAAGCAAGTCTTCAGAAAATTTTTTTTTTTTCATCCCGAAAAACAGCAGCTTCTGCTGGACTAGAGGGCAAAATAGGCACACGCAAACATAAACTTACAATACAGGCAGTACAGAGATTAAAAACAACCTACCTTCAGTACTACCCCACCTAGCCTTCTTGATGGTAAGGATGTTTGCATTTCTTTGCTCTAAATATAAAAACAAACGGTGGCTGCTCTAATCAAAGGAATAATAACATGTTGCCCAAAAGATTTACAATGCATCAAAACATTTATACAGACTCTAGAGTTATTTCACTGAAGAAACACAAACTAACCATAGCTGCATACAGAAAATATTCAGAGAGAGTCAGAGGAATGGAGTTGTGCCTGACGGAGTAACATAAAGTTTCTTGGCACAGAGGAACAATTTCCATAACACAGTGCATGAGGGGTTTCTACTTGCAGAAATGAAGCCCCATCATGCTGACTGATATGTCGTCATGCACAGAATTTAACTGGGATAGCCCAAGTCCCACTGGAAGTCACTGACGCTTTACATTGTAAGTTACTTGAAACCTCACAGGTGTACAGGGAGCTCTCTTCCAGTAACGCAAGTGGGACTAAATATAATCCTCCAAAGAAGTGTCCATAAGATCAAATTTTTCTTTATCTGTCCTAATGAAAAATGGCAAATTGAAGGCTTACGCGAAAGAGTTTTAGACTTTTTTTCTCTCTAGTCTTCTTTACTTTCTCAGCTTTGATGTCTGCAAGGTTCATCATATTTCCTGGGTTTTGCACCTTAACGGCTGCAATTCTCCCAGAAAGGGGGAATGTAGCAGAGGCCGATCTGCTAACCATATACACCCAATATGTGCTTCCTAAGGCTTCCTCTTAGTGACATTTCCAAAGTGGATAGTTAACTATTGTAAACAAAAAATCTGTAATCCTAACTTCTCCTTCCACTCAATTTTTCATGCCGATGTGGGCCAGTGGGGAAAAAGAGGGCCTCTGGAGTATCAGCTTTAGTAGATGGGAACACGCAGGATAGTGTGAAACAGTTGGAAGGCCAGGTTTAAACATGTAACCTGAAACACTGGAAACTAGAACTCACAGCGGGGCTTAGCAACAAAATCAACAATATAGGCAGCACATGACATGTGATCACCAAAGCAGAACCAAGGTTGCTTAAATATAGCCTCTGTAGGTATTAGAATATTTCTGAGAAGTACACATCAAGCACGAGACAGATGCTACTAATAAGTAGAGCTTTAGACATTTATTTTTGTATTTAAATATCCAGCTATATTTATCTGAAAGACTTAACCATACCATTCTTGACTGAAAGGTATGCCAGTTACTTACTGTTGTCTAGACAAAAAGATTTAAAACTGGAAAAGATAAAACCTTTGCAAGGGAACATGGAAAAGTGCTTTAAGAGTCCATGAGAAGGGCAGTATCTCTGCATTTGAGTCCCCAGAGCTCTGGCTTTAAGAGCTCTGTCTGTTGGGGAATTTAGTATATTAATTATTTCGTAAACAGTTTCCTAATGCGTGTTCTTGAACCTACATAATTTGGGTTTGGGGGGAGAGGTTAGTAAGTTATGAAAACTCTAGAAAGCTGGAAAAATCAATCAGTCTTACAGGCAGGAGTGATGTCTGATGATCATCCAACACTTCTGGAGTTGTGACCACGGTGTGGTGAACCACTTCAAACTAGGACATAAAGACATGAATCATCTACAGTGAGTAAGCTGTACCACTTCCAAATTTCCTGAAAAAAAAAATAATAATAAATCCAGACTATCTGGACACTTACCCTAAGTGTTTGGACAGCTTTAAATGATCCTGTGATCTCAGTGAAGAAATTGTTCTTGAAATGAGTTACACATTTCACCTCTATTTTTAGCATAACCATAAACCAGACCTGCTAAAGAGAAGTTTCCCAATCTCTGCTGCAGTAATTTGGTACCATGTGGTACATAAAGCTGGAAGGAAACAGAATACAAAAGAGTTATCACAGGATTCAAGGAGCAGAAAGGTATGAAGAGTTTCACAAGCTTCCCTAAACATTCAGAAAAACACACACACATATATATTTGGACAGGGCAAATATTTCTGCATCACTATATCCTTTAAGAATTTCATCACCAGTGTAAACAAACAATGGACTGAGAGCAGAGGTCAGATAATGCTTCAGAACATCAAGTTCCTATCAAGAGAGAATTTTAGATAGACACAGGAATGAAGTTGATACATGGCCCCTTGGTCACCCCATATGCATTGCACAAAAGAAAAAAGTACCCTGGAGAAATAAGTGAAGACAAAGCCCAGGTGATAAAAAGTCAGCGCACTGGCTTTATGCAACTCATTTCTCCCATTCTGCTGGGAATGATGTTGAGGTTCAGGCCATGAACACAGTGCACAGAACCAAAGCACGCAGTGCTCTGTGTAGGTCTTTTACAGCCACGAGCTCCTGAGACAGCTGCAGCCCCAAACAGCAGAAATATTCATAAAGGCAGCATGAGTCAGTCACCTTTCTTTTCCCAAAACTGTCCCTGGGGAACTGAGTAAGAACTCATTTTACTGAATACTCACCCTTATTTCCTAAGTAGATTAAATCACTTCACAATTTATTTTATTATACTTGTACTAACCTGAGATATTGATCTTAAAATACTTCCAGGTATAAGTCAATACAACTTTAACAAAGAATTCATGTGGCAAGAATGCTAAGCAATAACTTCACCAAATCTAATTCTTGTATATGGATAAGTATTGCTTTTGTCGACTAAGAATTTTTCCTGTGACTCAATAAATCTCCTCATGGAATTAGGTGCTATTCAAGATACATAGAGTTGCAAAACCTATTCCTGTCTTGATATAAAATTATAGGAAATAGACCTGGAAAGAACTTTAAAAGGTCATCTGGTTTGTCCTGAAGGCAGAATCAATAATCGTGTCACTTGGGACAAATGTATGTTCTTAATGATGGTGACTTCACCACCTCCTCAGGCTTCACTATGTTTATGTTTAGAAAGATTTTCCTAATAACTGCTCTGACTCTTCCCTGGTGTAATTTAGCTTGTTGTTTCTTATTATGTCTCCCCTGAACTAAAAGGCCATATTATTCTTTTCCTCTTTACAACAGTGGGGGTTTTTTACATCTTAATTATTGCCTTGACCTTTCCTTGTTCTTCTGGAGTGCTTAAGAACCCAATTTTTTCAAGTTGTCTTTGGATACAGTGCTCCAAACTGAGTCTTTACCAGTATAAAACACTAGATTACTTCTGCAGGCTGCATTCTGGTTTTCATATATATACTAGCTGGTCACTTAGCTTTTTAATAATTCAGCAACTCATGATTAACTTGATTTACTTTCATTCTCAGATCTTTTCCAGAGAACTGCTGTCTATTGTGTTACCCCACCCTGTATTTGTGCAATTGATTATTTCTGCCTAACACTTTGCATTTGTCTCTATTGAACTTAATCCTATTTTTTTCAGATGATCTCTCCAATTTTTCAAGATCATTTGGGATTCTAATTCTGCTTTCCACATGTTCAGAATCCCCCCTTCTCCTGTCATATGCAAATTTAGTGTATATAATATTATTCCCTCATTCAGATCATTCATGAGAATATTTAACAATATTTAATCAAGAACAACTCCCTGTGGAACCTTCTCAGTGTATTTCAATTACACAATAAAATTAGGTAATTATTGTCTGAGTTTCACTTTTCATTCAGCTTTGCATTTACTCTCAAGATTACGTTTCCTTAGCTTTCTGATGAGAATATCATTCAAGAGTAACATAGTCACATAAGTAAGTAACATAGGAGCAAGAGACTCAGTCTGTTCCCTGTATCTGTGGACCTGTTACCACATCACACCAGGAAGTTAGTTTGCGTTGTCGTAATTTGCCCTTGATAAATTATTAGCTATTCCCTCTCTCCATGCTGTGTTCTAGTTGTTTATGAATGTTTAGAACATTCATTGCACTATTTTTTCTGAGAGATTTTGGTGATTTTGTTATTGAGTATGCAACTGACAACCAAGTACCAGCACACAATACCATGCAAATTAATTTTATGCAAAAATCATAAGGATCTTTGAATTTTTTTCATCAAAACTTATTCTTCAAATATTCACTGTTAAAGAGAGAAGCATCTGTAAGAGGTCTTGAGTAAGTATAGAAGCATGCATCTCACACATAAATGATGTATCTCATTGATCAGCACTAGTAGAAACATCCCCCTATGCTGATTTATGTCTCAATGCAGCATTCATTGGAATAAAGGCCCCCACAAAGTATATGGATATCATGTGGTAGCGAATCAATTATGTTCATTCGAATCACACTCAAAGCACTTATGTCATGTTGTTGACTCTTCAACCACCTGCTCTTGTCAAGGAGGTCTGGCACACAGTCTTTGAAGCATTCTTGATTTGCTCCAGTCATGCCCTGTTTTGATTATAAAAAAATCTGTTGTCATAATTTTCATATCGATATCTTCTGAAGAGCCATCACTATGTGTAGATGTGCATAAATTTGCAGAAGATACATCGTCTCTTTTGTGCATTAGTCAGATGATATAGTCTATCTAAATACATATCTGTCAAATTGAAATCCAGTTAAAAATGAAGTGAGGCAACATCCCTGACCAGATTTACTACTAAAATAGATGATCTACTTTTTATCTGAAGTCAAGTCATGTGGAAGACCAGGAGGCATTCAGATGTAAGATTCCAATAGAATTACCCTTGAAAATAAAGATGTTGAATTATTAGACTTTATGAAAAAAACAAAAACAAAAACAAACAAACCAAAAAACCCCCAATAAATGCACATTTTACCAAAACAAAAAACTCTTGCTTCAACTCTGTACATAACAATTAAAACAAACCCCCCATTAATCCTAACAGCCACTGTAGTCACTCTATGTCTAAGTGTGTGGATTTGTCTGCATTAATGGGGGGGAGGGGGGGGGAACCCCATAAAAATAAACTGTTTGTAATGAGTCACATGAGAATAGAAATCAATTTGTTGATCAGTTTTTCCAAGAACCAATTTTATTTGATCAAGAACATTACTGAAATTTTCTGAGCAAAACTTATTGCTGGAAGAAAATCTTCACTTTTGAAAGTATGCTAAAAAAAGTTGGAAAGTAGAATTTCACAAGTTGTTTATGGACAAATTTTCTCTCAGGTAATCTCATTTTAAATAGAGTTATTCCAGATTTACATTAAATAGGTCAGTTAAAAAATAATCTTGGCTTTCATACACAGCACATGAGGGCTTTGCTGGCCTTTCACTTCTGGTGTTACTTTATGATGTCTCTGCAAGGAATTAGATATTTATAGGGTTCTCTCCTTGCAAATCTATCCAGAGTGTCAATTGTTAGATTTCTTTCCTCCAGTAATCACATTCATTGAGGATTAAAATTATAATACTTTATGTAAAAAATCTAACCTTTTCTTACTGAATTTGCAGGAATGGGAAAAGTTGGGGTTTTTTTAAAAAAAAGAGTAAGAGAAAATATACTTGAGGCTGGAGTCTGAGACCAAACACGTTCACCTGTGTGACTGTTTTATTGTGCCTGTATGAACTTCTAAATTCAATAAACATGAAACAGGAGACAGTGAATATCTCAAACCACAAATCAAAACTACTGAGGTCTTTAAGAAATATTCAACTTACACATGGCCTTCAGGACTGTCAACTGTTCCATTCCAGAGCAGGAGGAGTTGTCCTGTCAGGAACAGTAATGGCACAAAAGGAAAATGATCTAAGGACAATTACCAGTCTTAAGGATAAGAGGCAAACGTCTTTCCATTTAGCTATGATTAATCAATATTAATAAAGCTAATATTCCAGTCTTTGTCTAATAAAATTTAGCAACTAGCAAATCTGGAATATTGCAACCAGGTGATTTATTACCATCCCTTCACTCTTTTTACCTCATTACTAACGATGAAATGATGAGATGAAGTGCCCTGCATGAACTTCCTGAAGATGCCATCCTATTGAACAATAAATGAAAAAGAACTGTCAGGTAAGAAAATCGCATACCTGTTTCATACTAATTGTCTACAGCTATAGTGGAATAGGGCAACTGCTTTCTTCATTCTCCCCAACCCCACATCAAACTTACCCTTGAAGGCCATTTCCTGAAATGGCACTTTTAGCTAATGGAAAAGCATATTATAGGACAGAGAGAAACTATAAATGGTAACAAGTCTTAAATTCCCCAGCTCTGGACTCCCATAACCTGTTGTTAATCTAGTCACTCTGAGGAAATGGTGCTATGATGATAATTAATTCTCAGTTCCTTCAAAGGAAGTGCTACATGGTATACTTTAAATAGAAGGAAAAAGTATTATCCTTTCAGTATTTTCATTGTGCATTGTTAAGCCACTGCATTCCTGTGCTGCATCCCACTGTGATGAAGCCAAGGGTAGTGTCTATCTGGTGTATTTTAAGTGGGCAGCAATTTACAGTGAATGTGATTGACAATATTTTTCCCCCAGTATAGGTACCACTGGTTTCTGCTATATTCCAAATACTTCTAAAAGAAATAATGCAGCAATCAGAAAATAATCAGAACTGCAAAGAACTTTCCAAGAGACAGATGAAATGCAGCATTTCCGTTGATTTCAGCAGTCGGTGGGAGAGGATCTAGGTGACATTATTAAATTTCACATATGCATGCTTCTGAAAATATTTCATTAACAAAAGAAAATTTCAAAAGGTCCGCCAAGAGCAGAAAAGGAAGAGCCACATAAGAGGGCTACAATGGACTTCAGGTCATGACATGCACTTGACCCATGCTGCACCAAAAGACACTGAAATTCATAGCTTGCAGTCCCACCTCATGTTCTTCCTTCTCTCAACAGGCTATGAACCAAATAATATGCATTTTAAGTGTACCTCTGTTGTAAACTTCCAGCTGCACTGGAGTATGTTAAGCACCTTTCTTTTAAAATGAAAGAAAATATTAAATATATAGACAAAGGTACTGTTAATGTAGGCCAGGGTAGGGCTATATTAACTAGGATGTATATTCCAAATACAGCCAGCCATCATAGTGACAGAAATGCACCAAACACAAGATTTGTGTGTTTTACAATGATTTTTTTTTTTTTTTTTTTAACTACAGAAAGAGATGTGAATGACTCATACAAGTTTTGAACAACAACAAATCATGGTACAACAAGGAGGCTACACTTTGGTTTCTGCATATACCTTGAGCTTCAAATTTAACTATGGTGAGAGCATGGCATGGTGTGTCAGAAGACTGGAAAAGCTTTACTTCACAGGCATCTACACAGTAGAAGATTTTATTGCCATTAGTGCACATGCAGTTTATAAGCACAAATCTCTTTGCCCACTGTTCTATGGAGACACTTGCAAACAGCGAGGTGAAAATACAAGGATCCTCAGGTCACGAAGTGTACTCAGATGCCTACGCTTTTTGCCTGCCTTACAGCAGGGTGACCCAAGTCCTCTTGTGGTAAGTCTCTGAGTCACGTCTAGAATCTTTTGTTCATTCTGGATGATTATAATTTACCATTAGCCAAACTTCTTCAAGCATCTTTAGTCCAGAGGGTGAACTGCAAATCCTGGAAGATCAAAGTTACTCTTAAGATTTGTGGTGCTTCTTATTTCTTCCTGTAAGTCAAAAAAAATGGAAAGTGGTTCATTTCTCCTTTTGCTCCTGTAAATTTGCTTCTTCCCATGGAGACAGATGAGGTGGCAGCAGATGGAATTAGAGAGTCAAATGTTTTGAATGTGGCTTGTGCAGCCAGCTCCACTTTCAGGAATCCAGAGCAGCTAATCTTGAAAGGAAAATGAACACGTCCTTCAAAACCAAATACCTGGCATCAGATGTGCAGTTTAAGCTATCGGCCATTAGTTCCAGCCTTAATAAACTGATCTAGAAAACAGCTTGCTTTCCCATACTCATTTCTTCTCTCAGTCTCTTCGGTTGAATAGTTGTAACAATTAGTGGGGATATAATTGTGGATTCATCATAGATTTGGGAGACAGAAATTTCTAAACCCTAAATTTTAGTCTTGCTAATTGATGCTATGTGCCTTTTTCTGCAAAGTACTTGGTCTCATTATGTCTTACAGTTCTACAAACATCACAAACCTTACTAAAAATAACAGAGAGACCCTGTGCTTAAGAGTTTGCCTGCAGGTGGTCATCATGTGAGCAACAGAGGCATTATTGAAGCAATTCCTTTTTGCACTCTATGCCAGAACAATAACCATTATAATAATTAGATTCTTTTGTTGGCCAAAGAACTCTGAGGTATCCATCTCTCCAGTTGCTGGCCTTTAGTGAAGATGAGTTGCTGTCTTAAAACTTTTATGGGCAACAAGCTGACTCTCAGGACAAATAGTTCCTTTCTCAGGTCAGAATCAAAACCTGTTGCATTAAATTATACTTGCTGTTGCCATGCCAACATGCTTTCTTTGCTCACACTTCATTTTGCACTCTGAATGGCATGCCTAATAAAAAATCAGGACTTTCCATTTTAGCCATCTCAAATGTACATCTGGACTCCATCCCAGACTGTAGGTTCCTTTAGGAAATATTCTAACTCCAGTTAAAAATACAGTTCTTAACCATTTAAAGGTGGCCAGGCATAATCTCCTGGCAGGACTGAATTTTAATATAAAGCACTTTGATAGACAACTACTATTCATATTTTCTGATATTACAGAATTTGGTAGAGCAGCAGAGCAGAACATGAAGTTGTTTTCTATCATGCAGGGTGCATCTGCAAATTTTAGGAAGAAAATGTCAAAAAAATAAAGAAACTTGCATCTAGCAAAATCTATAGACAAAGATGAGATATGTAGAGAGTATGGATGTCCTGGGGATATATTGCTTCCACGTAAAAATGACTGAAGTTTGCCTTGGATGATAGTTTAAAAAAAATTATCCAGCAAATCATCATGCCACCAGGACAGTCTGTAATAGTGTCTTACTGCAGAAGCAGTCTTGGTTCTTCTGTTCCCAGTTCACACTTGGTGTAGGGAGCAGGCTGAGTTGCAGAAATGTTCTCCCTGCTGCCCAGAGCATTCCAGTAGGCCAGGGAGGCACTTTGCTTTGTGCCTCATCAAGCTTTACCCCAACTAAAGAAAACAAACAGCAGGTTTTGAAGACACTGTAAACTTTGCCCTCACAGCTGGAGTCAGAGTGAAGCAGTGGCAGACAGCAATAAGGGACAGGCGAGAAGAAAACAAAAAGTGATGGAGAGAGACAGCCGCGGCACAAAGAGTTCATTCTGTGCCTCTATTAAGAAGTCTGAGAGTCCCCTACTGGGGAAAAGAAACCATTAAAATGTTCATTAGAAAGAATATCACCTTGGGCATTTATTATTTATTGCAAGTCTTTATAAATCATTACTCTTCAAATGTATTCCAATAAGTCCCCATGTATTCCCCATCCTGCTCCAGTCTGTTAGCAGACCAAACATCCCACAGCAAGTGCCAGTGCCACAGTGCTACTTTGTGGCAGTGGGACATTCGGTTTACAAGGAGGTTTCTTTTACATACACAGCTAGGACTGATTTACACTTTGAGCTTTTGTATCTGAATCCACAGAGTATTTAATTTTAGATTATCCAAAAGAAGAAAGTTATAACAATCAAAAATAAAGATGAAAGTACTCTACACAATTTCTTCAGTAATGCCAGTCGTTTTAAGAAGGGTGAAACAACACTGGAAGCGCTGATCATGCACACAGTACCCAGCCCACCACTCCAGCTGCATGTCTACATTAGCTTCTTAGCCCTGTAACGTAAAATCCTCTGCCTGGTTTCCCTTTAATCTTTGCTTGTTTTGCTTTATCTACTCCAGAATTTGCCTGTAACAAAGTTCTTCATTCACCATTTGAAATACAGAGCAGGTTGAGACTATACAAACTACGTATTAAGGTTATCTATTTCTACCCGCACAGCGTGAAAGGCAAACACAGAAGAAGACCATAAGACTTGGCATGTAGCTCTGCTTTCTCATTTCTTACTGGAAGTAGATGACAACTGACAGTGTACAAGATTTCCTTTGGTATACTGATTTGTGTATTTTTTAAGACAGACTCCCAACTAAATGTTCTGCCCATATACAGCCAGATCCTGCTGTAGGGCACACGGCCTGCTGGAGCATGATCTTTCCAAAGATCCACAGCACACCTTCCTCCTGCTCAAGCACACATCACTGAGGTGTATAGTTGCTGGGTCTACTGTTAGGTACAGGTCCAGGGTTGTATTCAGGATGATTCTCCAGCTACAGTATTCAATCACATCCTGCCATACTGCTCCAGCTAATTCTGCCATTAGGTGATCCAGACTTCCTTAGATAGCAAATGCTGCCAGAGCACACAAGAAGAGCATAACACTACAGGCCTGTGACCCATAATGCAAACTGCTTTAGAAATTTCTCACCCCTATTTATCATGTTACCCTGAAATTACAGAAGTATATCTACTAGTTGGTGTTCATTTGCATGAGGACTCAGTCAAGAGAACTCACACAGGTGAAAAATAACTTTATATTCTCTAAAGAAGAAATATAGAACTTTTCAAAGACTTTTAAATTGTTCATACCATCGCACTTGACATGGTCATTTTTAGAAAGTTAGGTTTAACCACTTACTAAACCCTACAAACCTGATGGACACCAACAGACTACTTCAAGTCCAAAGACATTTGGAGGGTAGTGAACTGCTTAGTGAAATTAAATCCTTAGTGAGCCTGAATCTAAAGCACTTTCCACAAAAATTCTTATGCATTTGAGATATAGATCTTCCTAAATTAAGAGGATTGAAGACAAAGTATATGTGAGACAATAGTTCACATAAATCAGATCTCCACTGATCTAATTCTTTTGCTTTCCCAGAAGTATTCCTGCACTCAGGAATTCTTTTAATTATGGGAATGAGAACTAGGCCACCCAAACACATCATGTAGCCTTAATGATGAACAAGCAATAAACAAAATGTTAAATCCCTCTTTCATTCTTGGCCAGCCAACAGAGAGTTAAACTTAGCAGTTCTCAGGTCCCTATTTTACAATATCATTGACTGACATTGTTAACATCAAGGAAATATTGATATGATAAGGTATATTTCATGTGTTCAGTCACAACATTAGTACAGGGAATAAAGAAAAGATGTGCCAAACTATGGAATGACGAGACACATCAATAGTAAGAAGTCAGTATGTTCTTCCTTTACCCATATGCTACATGGTAGATTCTAGAGATGCTTTTACCCGGGGAGCTTTGGGCAGAAAATTAAGAGGCTTACAACTGTACCGTTTTACTTAGTATGTCTTGTACTTGGGTGCACTTAGTTTTAATTGTCGACAAAATTTATTATTTTCCTTGAAACAAGACGAACTCCTTTCAACACTGCAAAATAGAATTTTACTGGATTTTCTTTCACAGCACGGAACATGAGCACAATGTCCTAGGCACACAAGCAAAAAGGATGGCAATTACCTGGCAATATGGCATCAATTATGAGAAAGGAGTAAAATTTATTTTCACTTTTGTTATAGCATTGTGTTGTTAAGGTATAGTTTGCAGGGGGGAGGATAAATGGTTTCTTTTTGTCTCTTTCTTATGGAAGGAATGACTCTAAAGATGGTTTTCTAGCTTTCTTTTTAATTAATGTGTACTTCTTAAAAGACAGCAATTCTATGTTTTTTTCATGTTCAAAATGTATGAAGATTTATTCAGTAATTAAAATAAGTATTAAACTCAAGAAACTGGAGAGAAAGAGTGTACTTTCCATTGTTTCATAGTCATCATCTGAGAGGACACAATTCCTTCAAGAGACCTAAATTTGGATGCTCTGTCTCTTCCACATGTATAGGTGCTGTCAGTCAGCCAGGCACATTTAGAATATAATAATTACCCCTGACATATGTTAATTGATTTCTGTGTCTGAGAACCTAAGGATAAAATAAGGATATAATATACATTTTTGGTACATGGAAACCAGAGTCAATGTAATATAATAGTATAATGAATAAAATAAAAGAATTTCTGTTCAGAGTGTGATTTTGTAAGTTATAATACTATTTATAACTTGTTCACTGTTACAAACAGGCTTTCCAGCCACTTTCCCATGTTTTATAAAAGAAGCTTAACTGCATAAAGGTCTTCTCACTCTCTGGTAATGATAAGCATTAAGAGCAGAAGTCTTGTGAATACCTAAAGCCAAGGTGACACACTTGCGTAAACTCTGCAAAAAAGAAGAAACCAAAATCTTACCATGTTTTGGGCAATTTGTATAGCTACAGTTCTGCTTTGTATTAAACACAGCATATTTTCCAGGATATATAAGAGGGGAGAGGTGAGAAGGAGAGGGAGAAGTAGTAGTATTAGGTAAAATGGGTAAAGCAGACCTTTAAGGAGAGGAACTTCATCACAGGTCGCTGTGATCCACATTAAAAATTTTTGTCAACACTGGACAAGTGGGCTTACAATTTTGCCACACTGAATGTATATTCAGATGAACAGATAAATTAGGATATATTTATTACAGTTTATAACTTTTCTATGTTTCCAGATGCAGAAAAACAATATGAAAGCACAATTGCAATACTCGCATAGCATTCTTAGATTTAATCATTTGTATGACTTATATCGTAGATATCCAACAGTTCTGTGTGTCACAGGACTTGCTGGCTAGAGACAGCTGCCTTCTCCGTGAATTTTCAATGGATTTCCTCTATTACACCTCCTGAAGTTACTTGAAAGAATTTAATATTCTCACTTCCTCCTAGGTAAATCACTCCTGTGTTTTTCCTCCTGGAGTTTATTGTCTCTCTCTGTATTGTGTTTAGATTGAGGTCAACGGTTCTGGTCTCTGTTTCCTCCCCAGCTACACCAGCCCACAACCTCTCTTCCAGGCAGGAAAACCCAAGTGACGGTCAGCAGGGAAGTGAAGGTCAGAGATTTCCTTGGCTGGCCTTCAACGCCTTCCCGCAGCAAACTGAGTCAGCAGCACTCCTCACAGATCACCTGGCCTCTTGAGGGCATTCAAAGGAATAAAATTGCACAACTGATGTCTCTTTCATGAGAACTCCAGTTTTTAATCCTAGTGGAAGACTCTTCTTCACAAAGTCTTAGTTTTTTGTTAAATCTGGTTTGCAACCTACCCCTGATGTCTGTCAAACTACAGAAGCAGGCCCAAACAGAAATTTACATCCATTTAACTTTAGTTGAATGTCAACTTAGATAGCAAACAAGTAGGATTTTATGCACTTCTAATAAGTTTTTTCTTTAATGTTTTAGCACATCCTAAAAATGAATGAGTTAATCCACATTTCACAACAGTTCCTTTTATTAAAATATGTCATTCTTATACACAATTTTTAATTAACACTCCCTCTTTACCATGCACATAAAATATTGTGATGGAAGTAGGAAGATTTATTTTACAACTGTAAATCTAAATTTTCAAAACTGAATATTGATTCTCATTTCTGATTATCCAACACAAGCCAGTTTATAGCCTTCAAAAAGTGGGTATTCAATATTCTCTGGTATCCTATGGAGTTACTGATGTCAACAGTATAAACTTTGACCAACACTGCATTCTTAGTCCAAAGTCTAACCTGAAGCAGTTGCTTGATGGACACCCAGGTAGAAAATATGAGATGCAAATATTTCTCAAATATAAGGGCAAGATTGACTGAAAAGTAAAATGCGGAGAAGTGCTGCAAGGGGTAGATAATTCTCATGCGGAGCCGACGGATGGAGAATGTGAAGGTCTCTTTGCAACATTTTTTCAGGAATTTCCTTGTTTCTATCAGAAGTTCTGCTGAGATGGACAAGAACATCTTTGTTTCAAAACACCACTTCGACATGATCTACCCTGGAGCAGACAGACAACCACGGTCAAGGTATTACCTGAGGACACCAGACACCTGCCTTCAATTCCCTTGGGTCAATGTTGCTTGCATCTTCAGTGGGACTCTCATATGGTAATGTTACGCTCAATTCTGCTGCAAGGTCCCAGCTCCCAGAGCAGGCCGTGCAGTCTCAGCCCAGGCAGCAACTCCTGTGTAATCACAAAGTACTTACATGCACAGCAATGGGATCGCCAGCAGCCAGAGGCCTCAGTCTGTCAAGCTGCTGAAGGAAATGCCAAATGGAGAGGTGTGTCTGGAACCCCTCATTTCTCTACACTGCAGAGCTTCTTTAAACTCACTCTGATCATAGGAATTACTCACTAACCCCTCCTGTATTCAGATCACTCTTTTGTTTTAAGCAGTCAGTGTTAATATCATTATTCGCCTTAAGCTATAGTGCAGAGGACAGAAGACTTCTGCAGGTAATGGGTAACAAGGACCCTACATCCACAGCACCCTTAGGATCCTGAATCCACATATCCCCCCACTCAGCAGAAAACTCCAGAGTACTTCCATGTAAGCCTCATTTGTTCTTATCAGAGGTGAAGGATACAGCTTTGAACATCTGGGTGGGAGCTCTGACACAACAGCTCAGTGTTTCACCACCAGCACTATCCATGATTCTGAATGGAAGCAACCACGGCTGCTTGCTTTTGTGCTCAAACTACCACTGTCACCATGAACAGACCTACCAAACCTGACCCATCAGGAGATGTCAAGCCAGAGAAGCCTGTCTTGTGACTTCTGATGGTGCTTTTACCATGCCAGGACACTCAGTCTTGCCAAAATGGTATTACTTCTGAATAAAGGCAGTGCTACTTAATTAATTTATTGGCAAAATTGTGTCTCTGGGCTTTCAGAAATCACAATGACTGCAGATGGCCTTGTGAACTCTCAATCTGAACTGAAATTTAGGCATCTGAGTCTCACTTAAGGGGCTTGAGTCCTCCCTTTGACCAGTACAGACAGGTCTGTCTATGGCTAAGAGCCACACATTTACTGGTAGATTAAGCAACGTCAAATGTCTTTCCTGTTAAAGTGGTGGAGCAGCCCTGACACGGTTTTAGTCTGGGTCAGCTAGTATTTGGGAGAGTGCCAGGTTACAGCTAATTCCTAGCCACAGCTCATGAGTTAGTATAGGCCACATACTGCTCCCGAAAGTCCGTCTGGTTTTTCTGAGTGTAGGAGAGTTCAATAGTATGGACGCAGTCCTTCCAGTTGCAAATAAATTTAGAGCTAAACTTGCTAACATGGCAGTGAGGGCCAGACACAGAAATGCTTTCGTGTCTCAGCAATTATGTTCCACAGTCCAAGACAGCAAAGCAAAGAGAAGAAAGTATATAAGATTACACAATGAAGGTTTGTCCTACGTTGGGAACTTTCTGTCCTTGGCGACAAAAAAAAAATAAAAAAATCTGCTAATGACAAGACATCCCATATTCTTATGTTATAGAGTTGCACTTGTAAAATGGAAACACAGGCTCACAGCTGATAAATAGCCAGAGAAAGCATTCACCAGGCTGATTATAAATATGTGCTCAGATAGCTCAGGGACTCTGAGGATTGAAATCATGAGATACTCTACACGACAACATGGTTATTTAAATACCTCCTCTTCCACCGGGAGTTCAGCCATTATTCAAAGAGAGGAAGCATATTCATTCCTGAGTGCTCCAGACACGGGACAGTTATGAAAAGCTTTCTGCACAAATGAAGTAAATGTGGTATCCCACAGGGAGACTGAACAGCAGCTTCTGTCACAGACTCAAAACTGACTGTACCTGAATGAATGGAGGCTGGAAGGTAGCTGGGTTCATGGACATCAGTGTTTGTTGAAGTCTGTCACTTCCTCTTGAGGGTTACTTATGTGGGTTTAAAATTTTATACAATTGCAATAGATACAGCTGACAGCATGAAAACAATTAGATTAACATATAAACAGTTGAGGATATAATACTATTAAAATGGATGTTCAAGGAAACTGTAGCCATTTCTACAGCTGTTTTGGAAAGTCTCTATTTGGCAGAACATGCTGGATTGTCATTCTAAATGCCTGTGCTTCCCATGCTGGTTTCCTGAGGAAGGGTTTGTGGACGGACTTGTTTATTTATTACATTTTTTTACCCCTCTTAGCTGTAGCTGTGGATTCCCAAGCCTTGTGAAAGTAGTCATTAGTTGCCTTGTTTGGCAAGGAGAAATCTGTAAAGAAACCGGCTCCTGTCCAGAGGGTTCCTGGAATTTTCTCCCAACCTTGTGCAAGAGCTTAATAAAATAAAATTTAATTTTATGTAAGATTTGTTACAAGGTCATAGGTGTTTTGTGAGAACAAAGAGCAAAAGAACTGAAATTATGTTTACTGTTCTGAAGTAAATCATACCAAATGAAGTTCAGATGGGACTTGCTAAGGTGATCATCCCTCCAACTGGAACAAGACCACAAGGATCAGATCCTGTCATCTTAAATGAGAACCAAAGGAAATTAGCATCACCTACATCCACATACCCTGAGGCTGTTTTGAAGGCAAGGTCCTTGACTGTGCCAGCCTAAAGCTGCAATAAACTCCCACAAAAACAATGGACAATCACAGCATTTATGACCTTCTGTTCCTCAAGTGTTGACCTTTTTTTCTCTGAGAAACAGAAAGCAACCTGTTCTTATATGTTTTTAAAACAAACACTCCATTGCAAATGCCTGCCCCTTTGGAGGAAGGCATACAGAACAAACACCTAACGGATTTTAGTCACGTTATTTAATACGCTGTTAGAAGAGGAACAGATGCTATGGCAAAAAGCACATTATGAAGCCAGCATAACAGTATAAAACAGTAAAATACTACCTCTTTAGAAGACATTTATGCACTTGGCACTGAACATGTGAATCTTAAGAAAATACTACCTTATGTAGAGTGCAAGTCCTATTTATAGAAGTTATGTCCCTGACAACAGTATCCATCATTTTCTGAACTGAAGTCTGCAGTTCTGAAGTGATTTTCCGTCATATCCATAAAGCTGACACTTGGGCACCCATACAGACAGCTGCATGCAGCACAACCACCTGAACACTATTGTTCTGATCACTGATTATGGAGTTCTTTTGTATTAATACATACTTACTGGGTGAGAGTAACCCAAAGTGATACTTCTAGTTTCAGCTGGCTGGAAGGACTTACCTATTCTAGACAACCATCCATTCTGACTAAATTACAACCCTTTCTCACGCTTCAGGATATCACTAGCTATGGAAAAGTTGTGAAGAAGCTTTCTGTTGGCTAGAGAAGCACCTCCCGCTTGCCCACCTTCTCAAGAAACCAGACGAACAAGCTGACATCAGCTCGACACCGCTTGCTGTAGTATGCTCACACACTGCCTGATACTAGATTCAATTTAAGATCCTGTTCTTCAGTGCAGATCAAGGACTGGGCCTTGTATATCTCATGTACTACCTCGCCTGACAGCTTACCATGACCTAGCATGACAGCTGTGGTCATCAGTAATCACTGCCAAAAGGGAGGATCATAGGAGTGGGTGGAAAGGAAATCAGACATTCCTGGCCGCTTGCCCACAGCTCTGAAGCTTCCTTTCACCAAACCTCAGACTGAAAACAGATCTCCTCTTGCTGAAGAGAAAAGTATGGGCTTCCACTTTTCAATCACTTTTCCTTAGTGCAGCATACAAATGGTTTCCTTTCCCCAAAGAGAAAAGGAGAAAAGAGAAAAAGCACAGGGAAAAACACATGTGTTCACCCAGCAGAGTGAAGAACAAAAGGCCAGAGAAGGCTGTTCCTCCCTGGTTTGTTACTGTCGTTTTTGTTAGCAACAGTAAATTAGGCAGGCAGGGAATGATGGCCCTTGGAAAGCAAAACAGAGAAGTGTTTACCATATAAACAGAGAATTTAAGAGTTACACAACACAAAAAAGTTTTAACTTGTTTTTTGATGAGCACGCTACACAGAAAAGGATATATTACAACGAAATTTAATACGTGTTTTAATTTTTAATTTTTCACAAATTCAGTAACTACCTACAATGCGTCTCCTTTCAAGGGCTCAGCAGGATTGTCTCTACCTCCAAGGACAAGGAACCATCTTTTTTTCTCATAAGTAAGCCATCCAAACCCAAGAAAATTCTATGGTGTTTAGTCCTATAAACACATCTCTTAGAAATGTGGAAGAGGTTCTGCTTGTTTGGCTAAGATTGCATCTTTTTTAGGGCAGATGGAAGAGAAAGTAAAAAAAAGAGGAACAACCACTGACATGGATTGTGAAATAATATGGTCTACAAACCCATTGATTTGAAAACAAATAAGTAAGATTTAAGATGTCCACCATGGTAAAACCCCCAAATTCAAGAATTTCCCTGGCTTCTTGGCCTGCTGATAATTTCAGAACAGTGTTGTGAAATCCTCCAGCTATTCACTCCAGCTGAGCCTGCTTAATTAGAATTCCTCAGCACTTAGACATATTTCCTTAACAGTAAATGATACAAATAATCACTTCAGGAGACAGCAGAATATATAACATGGGCTTTTTTAAAAAAATAAAAATAAAAATAATTATAAAACTGAAAGACAAAAGCAATAGTGACAGCTCCCCAACAGTTTTTTGTCAAACCAAATGCCACCAAAACTATCCTGAAGTTTCTGAGGTTGTATACACTGGTGGTTTAAAACTCGTTCTCTAACCCCATTGCCATGACTCTTTCAAGTGAACAAATATAAAGATATTTCAAGCACCATGGCAATGTTGACTCGGAGCATTGTTAACTTCTACCAAAGGGCTGTGGGAAGCACAGTAAAATGATAGAAGGTTTCGTTTATTAATCTGTGATGAAAACCAGGCTTCTGTTGATGGAGGGGGCAGGGGGAAGGGTAAAGATAGGCTTGTCTGCTTAATGCTTGGCCCAGATATATTTTCTTTTTTTAAAAAAGCAAGCAGCTGAGTGCATTGCTTCTGGCTGTGTCTTTCTGTAGGTTGCCAGTTGCCAGCATTCACAAAGCACAAGTTATGTAATGTGCTCCTATCAGGAATCCAAGTTCAAAAACATTTCATGAAGTCCCATGCTGTTTTTGCTGGAGTAATTGTTGCTGATAATGAAAAGTCTGTATCACCCTGATTCAGCTGTCTCAGCCCTCTCCAATGGCAGCACTTTGTGCTTTCCCTCAATCTCTTCTCCCTCCCTCCCTACATCACAACAATCTCTGCTCATTTCTTAAGGAGACTATTCCCTTCCCTAAACCTCTTCATCAGCTTTTGTCAGAGGAAAAGAAAAATAAAGGAGGACACATATAGTTTTGCCCCTCCTGTGCCTCTGAAACAGAGTTTGTTTTTCCTTGCTCGTCATTTGGAAAATGAAAATTTTAATTCCTTTGCCAAGGGCAAAAGAAACACTGGATTTACAATTGAAAGTATATTCATCGCATTGCAGTATTGACAGAATAGTTTTTCTCACCTAATTTTGAGAGTAAAGACCTAAATTCCAGAGCAATCTGCCTCCCAAAAATGTGCTTACTCCTGATGGAATAATTTGAGACACTTTTCAGGAAAATTTTCGCAGAATAATTTCACAGAAATAATTATTGCATGACTTGTTGAATGAGGAAATTCATTTGCCATCACTTTGCCACTTTGATATCATTAAAATCAATCAGGCACATAGATAAAAGCATGTAATTATTTAAGGTATCTGAATCAGAGTGCATAAAGAGGAGATAATGCAGGACAGCTTGCTCTCTCAATCTGCATTCAATGTTTTTATGCCTGTACGTGAATGTGTAAATATTAGTCAATATATTTCAACATGTAAATAACAGCAATCTGCTTCCTGGGTAAAATTTAAAAAGAAGACATAAAAGTTAAAAAAAAAAAAAAAAATTGAGCAAGAGTCAGAATTACTATAAAATACCCTTATCAAATATCTCATCAAAATATAGGCTTAAACTCTATACACTTTTAAACTGTGCATACTTACAATTCTGTTTCTAGTGTAGTTGCTAATATCATTAACAAATAGCTCATTCTTTAAAGAGAGGAATTTGATTCATCTCGCTGTGTCTAAGTAAAGATGAAATTTAGGCCAAAGTATCTTTGGGAGGTTTGGTTCATGACAATCAGTCAAAGGATTCCTATTTCTTCAGCAGAGTTCAACACAGATGCTTGGAGCAAGGATATCTGGGAAAGATGTGGTTAATGTTACAGTAACGATTTACAATGTACTGGAAAAGTGTACTGATCAAAAACTTCAAAGCACAATTAGATAGATTGACAGATAAAATATCCATGTGTAAATCTCAATGTATTTTATCATGTGTGTGGAAGTAAAAGAAAGATGAAGAGTATAAAAGTTATTTCTATAACAGCAACAGAAAGTTTTATTATTCTTTCAGACATAGTTAAATTTTAAATAACTTAATCATCTTAAATTTATGATGATTTTTTTTCTCAAGTATTTTATATTAAATTTAAGGGACTTCATTTATTTGTTGTTACTAGTTTCCTTTAGAGTTAAAAGTGATGATTCCCAGAAAGAAGGGAATAGAAAATTGTCAGGCACCATTTATCTTTAATTCAGTCTTCAATTCTTAGACAAAACTCACAAGGACTTCTGTTCTACTAATTTGTGGTCCAATAAGCCTCAAGCTGTATACATGGAGGAAACCCACCCTTTGTTTCAATAAAAGGAACACTTAAAATTATGACTATTAAACATGGAAGGATAAACCTTAATCAATGTGCTTTTCACTTTATTTTAGCAACGTTAGCTAATTCTTGCAGCTAAGCTAACAGAGGTTAATTTATACCTCTCTGAGGCACAGAAATGTTGACCATCTTCCCAAATCAATGAAAGAATCAGCAACAGAACTCAAGTGTTGCAAGTTCAAGTTCCTAGTTATAAGAAATACCTTAAAAAATGAAACAAAACACAACAAAAACAACCTACAGTCACTCAGACCTCAAATCCTACAACCACTTCAAAACCTCATGAGTCCTGCTTCTATGAGTTCCAGATGAAATCCAGGCAATAATGCTTAACTAACCATATGACACAAGGCTATACAAGACTTGCTTCTGTTTTTGTAACTATAAAATAGGGCTAACAGTACCAACCTCTTTTAAAAATGCTTTGAATTTTTTCACATAAAAACAGCACAGAGATATACTGATGTTGGACCTATGCCTACCTCAGAAATCAAACATAGTTCACAGATTCAAACATGGTTCATAGACTATGTCATCCCAATCTAGAGCTCTGAGAAAAATGAAAAGAAAACATAGCAATAGCTTGATGCTTCATGGAAAAGCATTGTGAATGAAACATGTAAAGGCAGCAGCTGCAATAGAAATTACGATTTGTGTAGCTTACAGTAATGAATATCACAACATAAGCAAAATAAAATATTTATTGCTACAACGGTTTATATAATTTGGTTTCTTTTCTCCATCCAGCACATTAAACTTTGAAATCTTAATGACTCATTTATGTTGCACATGCTTTGCAAAATTATGCCAATTGCCTACGAATCTACACAAAACAGCAATTTGCTAAAGATTTTGTTGGCTTTGCAAGGCAAAAGAAAACACACAAACACAGTTAATGCATATGCTGGAAAGGACCAACAAATTTTAAGTCCTAACTACCACTTCTGGAATACGTTTTGAACAAAATGTTGATTAGCTGCAAGAGTTATAATACAATGTTAGCTAATACTGGAAAACTTGCCTGGTATGCTTGAATTAGCCTGAATTTAAACGAGGTATATAATAGTGTACCTTAGCCTAGTGGTATTGACACTACTACCAAAGAGAAGTCACTTCAGTATTGATCTGGATGACAAGAGAATGAGACCACCCATGCTTTTAAAATACTGCCATGGAAAACAGAAATTAACTAACTGAGATGTTAACATGAGTAAGAAAGCAAGTTATGACCATATAAACCAGAGTGAAAAAAACAGTCCTGAAATTAACCCTTTGCAATAAACCACTTTCTGACTGGTACAACTGACTTCAGCAGCAGTCATAAAGATATAGGAACCTGGACAATTTTCAAAATCATTACTGAAGGAAGAGAATTTATTTTAGTATCTAATCTAAACATGATTACAACATGTTCATAAGGTCCAACCTCAATTTCAGAAAACACAGACTACTTGCCTTACAGCCAAAATACACAATGGATTTAGGAAAGCTGAGTGACTGGTGGAAAGCACTGTAGTGAAATAGTTTTCACCAGTTTGGTCCACTTGGTTTCTCAGAACCACCAGTTAAGGCTTGCTGCAAGGATTTTCATCAGAACAGAGCATGGCAAACTCTTATTCCCTGGTAAAGTTTTAGACTTGCTTTCTGAAACAGAAAACTTAAAGTAGAACATCTTCTAAACTGAAGCTTCTACACACTCAGAAAGTAGCAATACAGAACTATCACAAGATTTGTGGCCCACTCTACATTCTAAGACACATTGATTTTGTACAGCTAGTCAGTGAATTATAAGGTACTGCTGTGTGTGCACTCATGTTGGATAGAGAAGACTCCTTTTCCATTCAGGACCATACTTCCATTAAATCCTTCTATTTTTCTCAGATATATGTGCCCAGTAGCATTTCAGTGGTATATGTCTGTTCCTTCCTCTTTGAATCTGACTCCATTTTAGAGTGTGAGAAGGCACTTGAAGTAGTAGAGTTTGAACGCTGTGGCTGTCTTCGTTAGCAAGATTCATCCCATCTGCTTTTACCTGTTGTATACCTCCTTTAAATGTCATCTAGGATTCCTGCACACTATTCAACAGAGAAAATCAGGGACTACCAGAGAGCAATCATCTCATCCTAATTTTATGTGGTTTACATAGTTCAGATGAATCACCCTCTGGACACAGGCTTTCTTCTGTTAATGGTGTTAAAAAAAAAAAAAAAAAAAAAGTACATGACTCATGCATGTGAAGCCAAATTTAGACCATTATGTGTAGGTTAAATGCATTTTACCTTTACTGACTGGCATCCGCTTTGGATCAGACTATCTCAGATTTACACCATGGACTTTCCTAGGCCATGGTGAGAAAACCCAAACTAAATCTCCACCCATTAGTGAGAAACAACTTCAGGATGCCAGCAACTTCTATTAAAAACATTAACTATACCAGTCCCTACGGCATAGCGATTCATGAAATTACATTGTTTATAGCATCTCAAATAAAGGAAAATCTGTAGTCTCCAAAATAAACACTAAAGAAGTGCAATATTAGAGAAGTTTATAAGATTCCAAGTAGTTAATAATAAACAGGGCAAAAACAACATGTCCATATGCTGGCAGAACAACGCCTCATGAATCATGCACCTACTGTGAACAAATATTTGTTGGAGGGGTTCACTGGGGTTTTTTGATGTGTCATACTGCATTCATAGGATGATATCTGAGAAGAGAAGATGAGCAATGAAAAAATAAATGTTTTAGAGTATAGTAATAGCCATTTTTTAACCTTTGGCTGGATCACCTCCAAGACCTTCCAGTAGTACTCCTGCTTAGTGGCAGTCCCATCAGAGAGCCATCCAAAAAATAAGAGAATTAACTCCAAGTGGAATAATTATGCATCCCATTTTAAGGTAATGATGTAGGAGTTGACAAACACACAGTAATCTCAACATGTGACAGAATTTTATGGCTAGTATCAGCGTCACTAATTGTCTTTCTAGATAATCTAATGATCTTGTGATCAGTGCAGGAAAGGCACAGGCATTGTCAGATGAAAGATTTGAGATGACTATCTGACTACTGGCCAAAATCTCCCCCTTCTCCTCTCCCCCTCCGTGTCATAATATTCAAAGTATTTTAACTCTAACAAGGGTATGTGATCTCAAAAAGACATGACAGAAATGAAACAGCTACTTCAAATGCTGGACACACCAAATACTTTTCTCACCCCTCCATTCCATGCTACTATTATCAGGAAAATGCTACAGAATACACATAACCTTTTTAATTAAAGAAAAAAAACCCATATTATATTATCTAGTATAGTATATCTTTTGTAGTATAACTTTTAACATAATGATGCTGCGAATATTGTCACAACTTGCTCTGAAAAGTTTGGAAATGCTGTAATAAAATCATCAGTAACCAAAGAACTTTACTGCTTAACTCCATGTCTGAAGCAGAAATGGTGACAATAACAACGGGAATTTTTGGAAGAAAAGGCTATTGCAGACATGGCCTGAGAAGGCTGTGCACACTCAACACCAGGGAAGGATCTTTCTCTCAGCACCCTTGCCGGCCATTCCTCACTGTGTTCCTCTCCAAATACGCTGTTCACTGCCTGTAAAGCCAGTGAACAGGCACAGTATTGCAGACAAATAGAGAGGGCAGCACAAAGCTTAGTTAGAGTACATTTTGAGTTGGAATTATTTTATCTTCAAGATGGAGAAAGGAAACAGTCCCTCCAGTGGCTGAGAAAATCATGAATGCTGCAGGAGGAGCTCCAGTTAAGACCAAGAAAAGGCTATGAGCTCCCTACCGGTGTTGTGGACTCATGGTACTTTCCAGGACACATCTACACTGAGGCAGCCACTTCTGGCAGCTACATGATAGGTACATTGAACAGCATCATTTGAAGCTCTTTCCTAGGTATTTTGGCTAAACCCTCACTGAAAGCATGGAGAGAAAGAGATCCAAATTAGTTCTGTGTTACAGTACTTTAGTTCTTCCTAAAGGATGTGGGAGAAGTCGAAAGTTATGCTTTCCACAGATACTACCGAACAAAAAGGAGGCATGGCGACATGACTACACAAACAGTTGAATCCATCTGGAAGAAGGCATGCTCACGTATGTCCACAATCAGATGAAAAAACTCAAGGAACGAAGAACAAAGGACACCTAGGAGCGATTGCAGACAGCCAATTATACAACAGCTTGCAACACAGCTGCAAAGATCAATACAACTTTGTGTTGCACGCACATATGCATCTTGAGATAGTGCAGACTGGACATTTTAATGGTTCAATTTTATACAGTTCCCATATGATCCTACACGGAATACTACAGTCAGTTGAGCATCAGATTACTAGAACCATATGATGAAAACTAGGGATATATCTGAGCAGTGCAATGATTTGTAAGAGGCTATTATTTAATTTTCTTATAAACACATTTATAGCACATCTAAGAGCTCTCAGAGTAAGGACTATAAGCAGCAGTCTGGTAGTATTTGCAACATAAACATCAAGAATAGAGGGAACAAATTATAACTGTAGACACAGAAAAGGAATGCATCTATTGAGAAAAAAAGAATTCTTGAATAAAAAGTATTGAGCTTTGAAAAACATCATAAGAAATATGAGAGAATCTTCGTTGCATGAAAACCCTTTAGCAGAACACACCAGGTGACTTCAATAGGTAATTTCAAAAATAGAAATTCAGATTCTACCTGTACTGGTTTTCTAACTATTGATTGACATGAGGTGAAACCTAAAGAAATCAAGGGCACTCACAAACACATGAAAGAGTAATGAGGAATGTGCCTGTGTTTTTCTGTATGGAATCCTTTGAGGCTCTGCTTGCCAGAAGAGTGCAGACACCTGAACTCCTGGCAGGAGGTGCAGGGCTAGCCCAAGGACCCCACAACAAAGCTGTATTAAACAGATATTCCACAGTCTCTTCAGGCAAATAAGGAACTTCCCAGCTTTGGAATTTTTCTTTTTTTTTTTTTTTTTTTTTACTGTTTGAAGTCAAATTTTTCATCGTTTTGCATCTTGTAAGTAAGAATTTCTCCATGATCTATTTCTTTCCCTGTCCTATGTGGATGCAGCCTTAAGAAACACAGTAAGTCCCACAGAGACGTCAGAAGCAGCATGTGGAAATCAGTCACGCAATCCCTGCCTGTAATACATCAGCTGACTAACTGTACCTGAAGAACTAACTTATCCAGTGCAGAGATTTATAGACTCTGTGTTATAATTTAACTGTCGGCACAGCAAACTATGCTGTGTTAGTCACTTTATCTTCTGTAAAGACATGTTTCTACAAAGGCAAAGAGATGGATTTACCTCTTGTCCATCTGCATGGCTCTACTGTTTGCAGCAATTACTGCTTGCTTGCAGACTTCTCTAATCACTGAGCAGAGAGAAAAGAATTCTTCTAATTGCTGAGTGGTTTTGGTTTCCCAAAATAGTTGACCTTCTTCCTTTTTGAAGAAAAAACTTTCCCCTGCCTCCCTGCCTGCCTCCCCACCCCCTTCCTCCTGGCAGATACGAGAAGAGAACTATGTTTGTTTTCACGGTAAATGGGAGGCTGGGGCAGTGACAAGGCTGATCTCACAGTTTCCAGCTGTAATATTTGATTTCTCTACAACTGCACATATGCAGAACTCAGAAACTAAACTAGTCCAGTAAGAGCAATATGCATAAAAATCTCACAGGAAAAAAAAAAAAAAAAAAGAAAAAAAAAAAAAGGTTGAGGGGCAACAGCATGGTTCTTGACATGAAAGCAAATACTCCAGCTAAGAGATGAGGGTTATTTAGGCAAAAACTGCTCAACACTGCAGACGAGCCCCTACATCCACATAAAGGGAGATGTTATATTTTCCAGTGTTGAAGGTCCAGGCTTTTATAGTAAAACTAGACAAAGCTAGGCATTTTTAGGTCACATGAAACTGTCCCTGTAGGACTCGGAAAAATAACTTCAAGGCCCACTTAGGAAGAAGAGAAAAAACAAACTATCATTAAAACTTTCCTTATCTCCCACTAACAGAGACAACCATGTATCAGTCACCATGACAATGCTGGTTTGCTGCTTTGAAGTCCATGTAATTTGAACATACAGAATTCTTGTCTTCAGCTTTATATTAACATAACTGATACTAAATGTTTACATTGATCACTTTCAGACATTAGGGGGGGGTTCTACTTAGTGTGTTGGTTTGGTTTTTTTTAATTGGACAATGAGAAGAACGACAGAAAAATATTTCAAAGGGAATTCAAATTAGAAAGACAGGATTTTCCAAAGTGAACAGTTGAGTAACTTTTTTAAGAACCCTAAAAAATGTCTGATCTTCTGCTGGAGAAAATCAAAACTTTTCCAAACGGAAGAGCTGAAGTTTGAGGAGAAATTCATTAAATATATATGGTTACTAGAAGGTTTTTGAGAGGATTGTTCCATAATGTTCAGATATTGGACATCCAGAGGTAGAAAGCTGACACGATACTCCCAGCCCTGGCATTAACTTCATAATCTGTGCAGTCTTTATTAACTATATGTTCAAGGGAGAAGGATTAATTTATTTATTTTATTTTAATGGAAATTCTTCCCTCACGTAGACTTTCAAACTGAGATTCAGCAAGTAGCACACATTCTGGAAAACCGTGAAATCCTTCCTTTTGCTCTTAGCCCAGTAACTGAGACCCCAGCTATCCTGGGGCCTCAAACAGCTGAGCCCAAGCCTGCAGGCTCACTGACACAGACCTGGAAGCCCAGAGACCTCCTAGCTTCAAGTGAGATTCCCAGGTTCTTAACTATGGCAGCTCCCAAGCAGACTGGTGTGAGGCAGGCTGTGCTGCAGACAGTTAAAAGGGTTTCCTTAAAAAGAGGCATATTTCCTCAAGCAAGCCTTTTTAGCCCCTATTGGCAGATCAAAGCTGACAGTTTGCAGTACACTGTTTCATCCTGTTTAGCTTTCTATTAGAAGATGTTTTGTGGGGAAAGACTCTGGACATCTCTAGTCCATGTATTCTTACCTTGAAAACAACTTTTATATTTATTTCAAGGTCAGTGACACAGAAAGGATTGCTTGTGAACAGCACTGTAACTGCTGTGGTTAGCCCTACTGTTACTCTGCAAGGTATCAGGCAAACCTGAGTTTTGTTCATGTTTCCTAGAGACTGCCTGGACAGAGTTGGTGTGTGGTCCAAAACCCATGGATGAGAAGGTTCAGATGGCAGATATTAAGAGCTAGACCACTGCTGCGGACCTGGTGACCTGTGTATTTCCAGCCCTGGCATTAACTTCTGTGAGCCTTTATTCACCAAGCACTTCAAGTCAGTGGCAACTATTTCCACCCTTCCCTGGAATAGATGCTTGCAAATGAAATGACGATAGGAAGCACTCACATTTCTTTCAAATCTCAGCAACCTTATTTCAATTTGAGTTTTGGAAAAGGCTTGGGAAGTACTAATTACTTCAGCTGGTTCACTCCAGGACAAGCACAGAGAGAAGAAAAACAAGGTTCTTTGCCTCTTGTTGCAAAAGAGCAAAGCAGAAGCAAAGCAGAGGTACACAGTAAACTGACCTTGGATGCACGTTAGCAAGAGGTTACAGCACACTTGTCACTCCCTCTCAACCAGCTCCATTCTGACACCATAAAACAGGAATAACTTGGGGTGACTCTGATTTAGGCCAGTTGGAGATAACTTCTCCATAACTGCACACTAGTTGGGAACTGACATTACAGAGCCACATTCGCTCTGACACTGTGCCCTGTTTAGGGCAAATCGTAGGAGACCATTGCCAAAGGTGCCCATTCCTCCACTCCCTGCCAGCTGCGATTGCTTTTAGGCAACATAACTCTTAAAGAATTCTTTGAGCTTCAGAGGAGCAGTGTGGAGACAATCTAGGACAAACCACGTGTCTCAAGTGCTGATCAAACACATTATTAATTCCTGCAGTTACCTCAGAGACCCCTCAGACCTGGCATGCCTGGGAGTGGGACAACCGAAGGACTTTTGCCCACAGGCCTGTTCCAGCCTCACATATATTATCAGAGTCGTTCCAGTTGTGCTCACATTAATAACAAGAAATGTGCTATTTTTTCACAGTGTGACAGACAGCTGGACAGATTGCAGCTAACAGACAATGCTTATGTTCATCACATAATGCTGAACATTAAAAAGTGCTATAACTTAATACGTGTGTCTTCTCTGTAGAAAATGCTTCTCCTGCATAATATTCATATCAAATGACTTCTACACTAAGTTCCTACTTGATTCAGTAAATGATTTACTCAGCCCCAAAACACTGCTACCTTTCTAAGTATGCATTCGGCTATCACTTTGGATGTGTACAGTTTATAATTTTTAATTAAAATTAATTGAACTGCAGAGTTCAATATGCTATAGTTATTTTACAAAGTGTTATTCCATATATGGGATTTCAAGAAGATGATAAAAAGGAATATAATCAGTTTATTTTGCTCACACTCCATTTATCCCAGTTTGGTCATATCTGAGTGTACTAAGGATTTCCAATGTAAGAGGTTTCATAGCTAACATTTTCCTTATCCTTATCCCTCCTTTAGCCCCAGTCCTCTACCCAAAACACAATCCCCCACCCTGACAGAAAGTGCCCTTATGAATACAAATGCCTCTGGACAACTTTTTATTTGGCAGCCGTATAACATTATGGACTTATTATACGTGAAAGAGTTCTACTTTCCACAAACTGGAATTAAAGTGCATTAAGAAAGCAAGAAAAATGTTGTTATTGCACATCACACTGGGTCAGACAGCTTTAGAAAATCCTCAGAAGTAAAGGAGAAAACCAGTCGCTTTTTTCCTGTACCATCAGTATCATCTGACTGACTGCTAATTGTACTGCTGAGGTTTTAAAGACCTCTATTCAGGTAAGTGCTGGCCAAAAAAACCCCACTCTCATTCATCAAAGCACAAGTACTTTCAAGAGTAGCCTAGTAACACAGAAAAGACTTGAAAATCCTCAAAGTCCAGCCACCTATGGAGCGATCATGTGAAAAAAATGTCAAAGAATCACTTTTGTAAATGCTTAAGACAACTGCTACTGAGTGGTAAATACAAAATACTGTTTAATTGCAATTTTCAAAAATTCTTCCTGCTTTCAGTCATTATATGTCTGTCCCTCTGATGGAAATGGGAATTCTTTCAGTTTTCAAGCCTGTGCTCTCCTTTCATTGCAATGAGGACCTAATTCAGAGCTTTAAACTGTGTTCTGCAATGCATAATTAATCTGGCTTCATAGAGACCTGGACAAAAGACCCCATTCAATCTTCAGCTCCTTCCCCCTGAGATATTGTTATTTCTAAAAACTCCTGCCAGCTGGGCTGGAGGGAAATCTCAGCACTGTGGGAGAATGAACAAACTACAGGCCTCCAAGGGATTTGAAGTAACTATCTGACTAAATTGGATTAGAAAGTAAGGAAGGGGAGGGGAAGGAGAGCTTATTCTGAAGTCTACAAAAGCTCATAAAAAATTCTTAGAAGATTTTCATATGGTGAAGGGGAGAGCAATATGCAAGTTTTTATAACAAAACCAAGAAAGAATTTTAAAACATGCGTGAGCCAATACACTTGGGGATGTTTGAAGGGATTACTGCTAGTATTATTTCAGGAAAACTGTTGTGTCTGCCTTAGAGCTTTGCAATGGCATTTCTCTGCAAAATCTGGGCTGCCCTGAAAACCAGAATAGTCATACTTTCCTTCCAGGTATTTGATACGTCTCCTGTTTGAACCTATAATATAGCCTAACCATAAGTTGCTTTAAATTTCCTCCTAAGCATGTCGCAATTAAAAGCCTCTGCCCAGAAGGATTTCAAAGGGCTACAGAAAAACAAACTCAGTCTTGTTAAGAGAGCCAGCACCCTGCTTTCCTTCCCCATAAGCTCATTCTCCAAAGTGTGCCGGTGACGCTGCCCAGATCACCCGGCCACCTCTCATGCATTTCTCAATATTTTTAGCAGGCATGCACATACCCGGGAATATTGCCCCATTTACCACCAGACTTTTTGGAAGACAAGGTGGAAAAAGCCATGGCCCCAGTGGGAAAGTGGGTCGCTGGGGGAAAAGATGCTTTGGACTCTTCGCCTCCTCTGCCATCCCCAGCTGACACAGACCTGCTGCTCGCAGGCTTCCCACTCCTGCAGCACTGATGCTGTAGTTGAATGAGGTTATGTGGGTGTAACCCAGGACAAAACTTGGCTCCCTAGCTTCAGAAATGCTTTCAGCAGCCACATCTTTTAGCCACCCTAACCAACACTCCTCGTGTTTCAGCAAGCAGTCCTTATGACAGCAATAACAAAGACAGACTAGTTTGCAGGTTTTTATATTTTACAGACAGAAATCATATAAATGCCTTGAGAAAGGCCAGCACCCTCACTTAAAATCCTTCTGCTGACACCCGTAGAAATTTTAAAAGTGAAAGTCATAAGATCCAGATAAAGGGACCAGCTTCCTCTCCTTCCCCCTGTCCATGCCTGTCCATCGGGGAGGTAAGGCTGTGTGGGAGGCTGAGCCACCTGGGGTGCTGCTTGAGGGACACACTGCCAGGGCAAAGAGTTAAAAGCAACACGTGAACTTCTCCATGGTCAAAAGGAATGAAAACATTTCCTAAAAGCTGATCTTCTTAGGACTCCTATGTTGTTACAGAGTGAAAACTGAGGTAGTTGTCAGAGGTTGGGCATGCACTGAAGAGACGAGGATGCACGATGAAAAATGCATCCTGCTGGTCCATGCATCTGTGTAAAGTCAGGTGCACAAAAATTGCAATCCATCAGAGCAGTCCTAATCAGAGATCTCATTTGTGTTCTTTCATTATCATCATTTGCCTATTATCACAGAATAATTTCCTATAATCTTTGCTCTGCAGAGGAAGTGCATGGAGAAGAGGGAGTAAGGGGGGAGGGGAAGGAATTTAAAAAAAAAAAAAAAAGAAAACAAGATTCAGCAAAATCTTTCAAAGCAGTGGAGGTTTTTTTAAGGGTGTCACTTCATAAAGAAACACTTGCATGTAACTTAGCAACAGCAACAACAGAAGTACTGGTAGCTCATATTCCAGACAAACAGAGAAATGTTTAAAACATTAACTTGTTATACAAAATCCATACAGCCCATTTTCAGTTCCTTTAAATCCTGGGGTGCAGGAAAGGCAAGCCAACACCACCATGCTTTTTTCCCAACCAACATAATGAGCCACTTGTGATAAGTGCTACACAAAATCCAAAGTTGTTGGATGTTGTCAAATCCACGTTGAGGCATCGCATAAAAATCCTTACTTACAACAGTAATCTAGCAACTCTGAATAACCCTGTGGCATTTCTGAAAAGGGGCAAATAAAGGTTTCACATCTGTGAAAGACAAAACCTGGTGGAGGAAAAAATATCAGTGTCATGACAGTCAGCTAAACATATTATGAGTGATGCTAACCCATAAGTAAAAGAACTACCTAAATTAGCACTGACTTTTCACTACTGAAGGAAAATCTCTACCGTCATTCAGTGGATGGTGCAGTATGAGTATTAGACATGTCATCTCTATTGACAACACCTATTTCAAGGCATCTTACCCAAAACTGGAGTGTGGACTGCAAGGAGTGAAGGACAGACAATCCAACCCAAGGCAGCAAAAGTCAGTGTTAAGCCCCATCCCCGCACTCTAGACTCTACATTGCACTGTTGTAAGCATGAGACCACAGACGGGATCTTCTGGCAGATTATACTTTCTACACAGGCTGCTTAGATAGACACTGTACCCTTCCATGGTCAGGACCTTTCCTAGCAATGCACAAGGAGCCATCCTCATTCCCACCCTAACCCACCTCCTCCAGCCCACCCATGGTGCTGGCACTCCATGGGAAGCCTCATCCTGGCTGTTGCAGGAGTCCTGCAGGACAGGAGCGGATCCAGAGCAACCATTACGGGTGTGCAGGCAAAACCTGATCTGCTACTTCAGGGAAGACAAAATAACTTGTTCTCCCTATGAGGATGACAGGAGCCCAGCAGTGGCACTGGGCAGGTGATGGAGGGAGGAAGAGGGAAGCCTGGCAAGGCTGCAGGTCAGGTTTCTGCAGAGGGGCTGAGGCTCTCTTCTGCTGCAAGAAAGGAAAAGGGTGGGCCTGGAAAGGAAAGTAGCAGAGTCTTGTTTTGCTGTTCTTATGCTGAGTGAGGGGTAGAGCAGGCATGGAGCAGAGCTGTCCGCCTCCTGAGGAAGAAGGCCCTTGCCCCCAGGCACTCCACTGCACAGGGAGGGAATGGGGCACAGATCAAGCCTTTCATTCATACATCTCCAAGAGTGTTTCTCCCTAAGAAAAGAAAAGCAAGGCATGACAAGAAGCAGGATTTGTCCTATATTACAGAAAGGGTCAAAGAGGAACCTAAAGTTTTGGACAAAACTTCTCCATCCATGGGCACTTGTGTAAACTTGGGAGGCTACACATACACCCTGTTGCTCACACTGCACCCAGTCCTACCTTGAGCACAGCCTGCTTCCAGACCTACAGCTCTCCCTGCTCCCAGCCCCTACACACTGCTTGGGCCCAGCCTCAGCCCCACTGCCTGCCCTGCACTCCCAGTCTGCCAGCTGACCCACTCTGCAGTTGATCCCTAACTTGCTGCACTTACACACACAATTCAACTGCACGTACATACCTAACCCAACAGCTGAAGCAGATGAATAACCACAACAGCAATCTGACTCACTTTGAATGACACGAGTGAAACGTCCCAGCCCAGCCCCACGGGGCCAGCGTTGCTGTGGGCACAGTGGCTGCCTCCACCGCCCCTGGGCAGCTATCCCAAGGGCTCTCATCCAGCCTCATCTTCCCACATGGCCCTGACATTTTAAAATTTCATCCTACATAAACATGACGGGAAATTTTAACTCTGTTTTGTTAACTCTGTGTCAGCTGCCAGATTGAGAATCCACAAAATTATCTTAAAAAGGGATAAGTGAATATCAAAAGGGGAAGCAGGGTTCTTCAGCTACAACTTTGTCTACTATGGGGCACTTCAGCTCCACTCCTCAAAATCTTCAGTTTGTCTCATCTCATAGAAATAGATCATTGACTTCCTTTTTCTTAATGCTTACTCCAAGTTTTAAAAGTATACTCAAATAACTCTGAGACAGTTTAGTTCCTTGTTTTTCCCCGTCTTCCTCAAAACCTTAGGCTTCAATTGACAGTAATCCCTGGGACAAAATAAGAGTACAATTCAAAAGGGCCTGAGATCAATGACAAATTGAGGAATAAAGTAAAGGTGAAATTTTCTTGTCACTTACTCTGTTATCACATTGGATTTACACTGAAAAGTTTTGAGAAATTGGACCATTACATTCTCAAAAAGAGGCAGCAGTCTGTCTTCAATACATCTGTCACAGATCTAAACAGCCAAAGAAATTTTCATAGAGGGACTCCCACAGCTTAAAATGCAGGCACAGAAATACTCCAGAGCAGACCTGATTATAGTCCCCAAGTCTGTCCTCAGGAGCACGCTACTGAGCCCACAACTCTGTGTAACCCCTCTTGTTTTCAGCTGTCTCCTTTCTAAGTTACAAACTGCACTGTCCTACCTATGCCATCTTGTCCTAATCTTCCTGTTGAAATGCAATCCTTACAGATCTTGAGTTAGGAAATGCAGTTACTAGGTGTTTTCAAAGAGGGTCTAAACATGGCATCAAAACACCAAAATGTTACTTAAATGGAAACCAAAAATGAATATGAGGCTTCTCATTCAGCTATAATATTTAATTGTACTTAGGAAATTACTATGGACAGAAATTGCTAACTTTAAAGTTCAACAAGTCTTGCTGAAATTAGCGATATACGGAGTCTTGCATGTTAAGCATAAAGAACAAAGCTCTACAGAAAGCAAAACAGGAAGATAATGGCATAAATGGAACACTGGTTCAAATTTTGGACAAAGGTGTTAAAAATCTGTCACTTTACAAGTGTGTTCTTGTCCAGTATTATAGTAATAGCAATCAGATCCAGAAGAAATATTTTGCCTTGTCAGCTTTAATAAAGGTGATATCACAGAGATTGTCAAGAGAGAAGAGACTACCAAGAGAGCAGAGAACTGAGCACAGAGTCAGACACATCACATTGAGGTCAGAAGGTTTCCATTTGCTTGGCTCTATTAGCCTAGGCAGAGCTACCTGGACCAGCATTGCTTTGTGCTGAGTGTAGGATGTCCCGTGCAACCCATGCCACACCAAAACCGAAGTAAAACATAGTCCTTCTGTTATCAGAAGTGCAGCTCTTTAAAAACTTTATAGGAAGCATTTTAAATGAAACAAGGAGAGGAGATGGAATCCAATGACGAGCTAATCTGTTTGATCAAACATTGAACAAAACATTAACAGCATCCAAATTCCTTTTTATCCCAGGGCACATTCTTCAGATTACGTAAAGACGTTACATACACATATATTTTGGCATGGGTTATTGACAGATCACAGTCCTAAAATGTAGGATATACCTCTTCTGGTTATGCTGTAAAAATACTCTATGGTCTTGCTTAATAACAGTTGTGGAGAGCACAAAAATAGTCAGAGGAAAGAGCTGAGAGCAGAATGTACCTGTCTCCTGGCATACAGCTTGGTACACGTTCCACCAAAGTGCAGCTCAGCGACCTAATGGACAATATCACAGACACACATGCATGCTCTCCCTCCTACCCAGGTAGTATTTTTATTTCTAACCCCATCAGTAAGACAAGAGGAAGACCTGTGGGAGCCACGGGGTCACAGGTCTCTGGGCTTTGCTTGGCAGACACATCCCCTACCCTGCTGCTTTTCAGGCACCCTGAAGTCACTGCAGGCTTAGCAATCAGTTGGTTTAAAGAGCACCTCAGTTAAAATGTCCTTGCATGGACTTCTTGATGCATTTATGCAAAGCACTGTATGAACCCATGGTTTAATGACCACAGCTACATAGGCATCAACCTTTCTCCAAGCCATTCGTGGCACCTACTTCCACAAAGACAACAACCCAAATACTTAAAGAAAAGCTGTAATGTAATTACAGTGCCATTAATGTAATGTGCCATTATATGCTACTACAGAGATTTAGAAACCGACTGTCAACTTTTAAAAGGTATTTTTCTAGCAGATATTTGCTTTATTCAGCTAACAGGTTTTATTTCAAATACTAACTTGTAGTCAGTGATAAAAGTATACATTTTCCCCATTTCTTTAACAAATCTGAGCTGAGGTACTAGCACTGCAAGAAACCCCACCAAAAGAGGTACTATCTTGCTCTCTGGTATTGTGAAGCCACAGCATGAGTCTCTTCCCATGTATACCAGGACCAACTTGATGGACACTACAGTCACATAACTCAAACGGAAAAAGAACTGGCTAACTACTAGTTGAAGTGGGGTCCCTGTGCTTTCTCTTCTCAGACATTTTAAGAAAAAAAAAAAAAAAAAAAGAAGAAAATGAAAATAACACCCACACACCCACCTCACCCCACCGCAAGTTTGTGAAGTTTATTTGGGTCAGAAAGTCATGTAATGAATGACACTCTAAAATAAAAAGCCATCTACACGATCATTTGAGTGCCTTGGTAGATTTAATTCCCTTTTCAAGCATTGTTAAAAAGTGAATTAGGAAATGGAGATTAGAGTGCAGTTGGCATAGGAAGCAACAAGAAAACAAAACAAAATCAACCACTCATCTGCTATTGAAACATCTAATCTAAACCTTTTTATGGTTTAAAAATAGAAACTATTTATAAGATAATGTGTGCTTTAATCAGCACACAAGAAACAAGCCAATAATTAAAAGTTCAAAATAAAGGTTTAAACTCAAACATAGTTTTGTAACTGCAGTTATAGCCAGATTACAAAATTCTTTTCACACAATGCACATAGCATCCTTTGAGACTTAATGACATTCTGCAGCTGGGGTAGTATGAATCTGAGTTCTTTCTGTTCTGAGTTATTTACTTCTGCAAGAAAATTCCCCATGGCAACTGGCCAAAGGGGCTTGTCTCCTTCAGTGTGTGAAATGTGAGCAGATACAAACTTGACACCGTATTTCATCCCCTTGTCTTCCCTCGTGTCTGCGTTCCTAACTGTAAATTAAGGGGTGGCACTGAC
This sequence comes from Athene noctua, assembly GCF_965140245.1. Lineage (NCBI taxonomy): Eukaryota > Metazoa > Chordata > Aves > Strigiformes > Strigidae > Athene > Athene noctua. The sequence continues at coordinate 100,728,778 of NC_134037.1, read as the reverse complement.
CATTCTGGGGAGGTAGGAAGCAGTTTATTCAGAAAGATAGGAAGAAGCAGAGGAAAAAAAAAACATACTGCAATACTTCATGGCAGTTTTTGAAACTATAGTCAGATTCTTCTCACCCATAATCGAGACAAGCTGGAATTGTGCAACAGCTGATTCCCTTCTAAAAATGTGACATTTATTCCTTTTATTGACTTTTTAGAGATGCATTTATCATCTAAACAGAAATCCGTAGAAATTTGTCAATACTTCTTAATGCATGTCTATACTTGCAGCAGTACTGTTCTCATTTGCAGTCTCTTTTCAGGAACGCAAGTTGGGTTTTTTCTGTGTGGAGGGTCCACAAAAACACAGAATACTTCTGCAGCACAGACTGCCAAAGCTGATTATGAAAGAGGCAATTTGGAACATGGAGCCTCAAGCTGGACTTTAGAAAACAAGAGGCACCTGGGAAATGATGTGCAACTCCCAGACTCTTAAATACGCTCTGGCAAAACCAAAATTCCCCTGAGGACCTCAGTCAGCCAAGGGTAAAGCAGTGACCTTGGACACATGTTTACCCTTCTTGGAATTGATCTGCATAATGCATTTGCTATGTTAGCTAAGGGATAGCATCAGTACCCTAGCTTCATCTTGCATTTTGGTTTTCACTCAAATTCCTGATTGTACAGTTATGTGTAGTAGTGACACCAGTAAAACATTAAATCATTAGAAAATGTCTAGTTAACAAGGTACATTTTGTGAGAAAGACTGAAAGAGTCTCGAAACACTGCTATCAACTTCTAAGCACACTGCAATAGTTAGGGTGCTATGCCTAGCTGTTGTGTCCCACACACTATCTAGAGAAGTTCAGGCTTCAGGCTGCCCTGGAGAGAATTCTGCGATTCCTTCTGGTGTATGGGGTAGAGAGACCCTTCCCCTTTTATTTGTAGTCCCCCAAAATGTCAATGCCATGGGTGCAATAACATTTTAATTAATTTCACTTGAAATGAGGGTGTCTTACTTGAGGTTCCAGGCAATCAGACTGAAAAGAAAATTCCGACAGTCCAGCCATGGTTTGCTTGTTACTATTTTTGATTAAGGAACAATCCAGATCAAAGACTTCTGCTCAGCTCTGTGTGCTCTCCATAGACTGCAGACAGACCAACCATAAAAGGTTGAAAAGGTCTATTAATGTCAAGGGCACCTCACAGCAGTAGCTGTGCTCACACCTCTGTGTTCCCCACAGGACCAGGGGTCTTGTTCAGACTGGCTGCAGAGGAGAGGCATTCAGGGCAGGGGAGCTGAGCTGGGCGAGTACAATGCACATCCACCAATCCCAACCTGCAAAACACTCCCCAGGGATCATGCTAGCCCAAGCAAGTGAGAACAGATTAGTCTGTACAAAAATCATGCCAGAAAAACTATCACTGTAACCAACTTTAGTCAAAATGTTTGCAAAGCTTAGCAATTGAATTCTTGTTTAAATAAATGGAAAATGAGGCTTAAAGTTTTGAAAAGAAACCCAGGAAGCTGTTACCAACAGAAGGAATCAACAGGCTTCAGTTCTGAAGGTTTTCCTCTGCCTGTGTAAAGGCATGCTGCAGAAAATTTCCCATTAATATCTGTGTGACAGCTACTGGATCTGTGAGAAGCAACAATTAAACATGAATGTGATTAAAGCTCGGTTGGCCAGGGTTTATGACAGAAACAGGAATGCAAATGTCAAGTAGTGAATGGCAAATTAGAGCTCACAGATTATTTTTATCATTTCAGTAGTTCTCTTCAAAACATAAAAACAAGTGATGCAAGCATTTTAAGAGGCTCAAACTGTAAATTCTTTTTGTACTGCCAGAGAAGAGTTGGATACAGTCCCTTAGGTTTCTGGGAGGATACCACTGAAGTAACTGCTCACTAGTGAAGAGGGTTAACTATCCGCTGACAAATGAAAGGAAGACATTTTAAGACTCTTCAGAGAAGAGAGGAAGCTTTAAGTGCAGTTTCATTCTTGAGAGGGAATGGAGGCAGGTGAAGGAGAGGGCTTTTATAGAACCTTCCAAAATAGGTGGCAAGGAGGAAAAAGAGGGGGAAAATTATTTTCTCTTCGCTGTGGGAAGCCAAGTAGCAATTCAAAGGGATGAGATCGTAGGAACATGAAAGAGGACATTTGGTCCAGGATATCTGTAGTTCTACCTTGCCCCACACAGCAGCATAGCAAAAGTTGTCACACACTGTTTTGGTGTTGCCAGCAGTGCATTAAGGGTGTGCCACAAGATTTGTTTATTCTAAGGGGCGAGAAAGGACCACTGCATTTTGCGTAGCCTGGTAAACATGCTGAGCAAAAAGGTGGTTATCCAGCATCCCCTCTTAGAATTACCCAGGGGGCAAACGCAAGGCTCTAGCAGTGAATGCAGGCCCCCAGCTCACTGGCAGAAGCCAGACAGTCTGGGCTGTCCATAGACATCCTCTTCTAGTTGCAGCAGTGTCATCTGAGGAAGCTACAGGCTCTAACGCAGAACCAGTTACTCATCACTGCCCTCCTGCCATGGGTTGCTGCCTCCTCAAATCTGCTGGATGACTTGCTTTGCTGGTCATCTCTAGCATGTTTCATTCAAAAGCCCAGATAATTTAAGCAATTTAAATGTTGGTCTGTGCCAACCCAGCTCATTTTGACTGAAACTGGGAATTGTATCAAGAGAAGCACAACTGGAAACACAGAAAAATTTGTATCCTTCAGCAGAAGTTAGTTGCTGCAATTGGTGCAGGGTAGAGAGATGTTAAATCTCTTCAGACGTTTTAGCTACTGCCATGAAAGGACGTGTATATCTTCAGCCACAGGGGCTATTTTAGCAAATGTCATCTAGCTGCACTCACTCCGGAACTGTACATCAACTGAAAGCCAGCAGAGCACTATATAACTGCTGTTAGTTCTGAAACATTTCCAAACCCAGACCCTCCTCCTTCCTTGGCTGGGAAGAGAGAGACAGGGATTGTAGTAGTTACTCCACCATTTTACACCTGGAGAGGTCTTAACTGGCCAACTGGGACCTGATTCTGCTTCTTTGCAATAACAAAAGAGTCTGAAGAGGGTAAAAAGAACCTGCTGGGAGGCTGGGGGAGAAGAAGTATGTATGAGGCATCATCCTGCGGCAGTGTCTAAGCAGCATCTCTTGAAGGAACAGCATAGTGTAGCGGTTCGGAAAAGGACAGGCTTATAAGATCTATGTGATCTCACAAGCTGAAATAATAAAAGAACATTTTGAAAGATTAAAAAAAAAAAAGACAGAATTAGGGACAGACAAATCATTCATCAGCTCTAAACCAAGAATTGGGCAGTACTAAGTCAGGTGTTTCATATAATTTCAAAATAGGTGTTTTGGCTTACTTTCCTCTTTTCAAAGATTTTTTTTCCCCTTCCCCAAGCACCATTACCCAAGTTCACATAAGAGGTCAAAACAGCTAAGAAAGGGAAGAATCACAAATATCAGCTGAGGTTCAAAAGGCAGTTAGTGTATTATGGCTTTCTATTACATGATTTTGGCTTTCTGTTAAAGGGACATGCTTTTACAGAAATTCTAAGATTGCACAATTCTAAGATGGCACTACATTCATGTCAGGAGAGCCACTTTGATTCATGGTACCTGAAGATCTGTTTCAACTGCTTTTAGGTGCTGTGGGACCTGTGTCTGCAGTGCTCAGATGAATGAGATACATTCTTTCTAAATACCGAGCTTTTGAGGAAACTGATAAGGAGTCAACTTTTTCAAAACAGCTTTTCTGTTTTAAAGAGCACTCTGTTTGGGGAGGGGGGCTGTTGTTTTGAGGTTTTTTTTTTTAATACAGTGAATTTTTAAAGGAGCTTGAACTTGGTGGGTAGGTGGAATGAGCTTACTGAAAAGCACCCCCTGTAGATGCAGAGTCTGAAGAAAGTATCAGGTACCATAGCATATATTCTCAAATTTACTTAACACACAGGCTCATTTTTCTCCCTTTACATTACAAAGAGCTTTGAAGATACCATATAGCAACTAAGGTTCCACAGTTGACTTAAACAACCCAACTCAATGTACTAAATGCATGCTAGTTGTCCCAGTGGCTTACACAGAAATAAGCGTTAGCCCTGTCTAAGTTCACAACAGTGACTTTAACAGCCCATCAACCATCCTCCCAGCGCGGCTTTCTGTCCCCACACTTCACTTCCATTCACCACTTCAGTCTGTCCTTTGATTTCCTGTTCCTAACAGCCTGTGTTTCACATTCACTCCAGTACCTAGATAGATGATGATGGAGGACAAAGCTGCTAACAGTCTCCAGAACAGGGAAGCCACGGTTCTTTTTCAGGCAAGACAGGAAAGTGCTGTTGGAGAGCAGTGAAGACTCAAATTTAAAGCAAACTTTTACAACTCCACAATGACAGCCATCTGGTGTCTGCAACATGGGAAAATCAGGCCACAAGGCAGGACTCTCAAGAGCATTTTCATTTCAAAGGGGATGAGGTGCTGAAAACCCAGCTCCTGCTCACTGAAGTGAGCCCAGCCCCTCAGAGCTGTCCCTTGGTGTGTATGTCTTTCAATAACTCAGTTCAGACTCACCACATTTTTGCACTTAGACCCTACCACCTTAGCATGAGTTAAGCCCATCTAGACAAACAGAGACACTGAAGTGAGCAATCCGTTCATATGGCCTCCATGGCTAACAGATTCAGCAAAGATAAAAAGCTAAAGGTCCTTTGAGGAGCTTTCACTTCCATTCATTAACCACTAGGATCATACTGAATAAGGAATTTTGCCTTCATTATACTTCATTTTTAAATTATAGGAAGAAGAACAAACCTCAGGCGTGACAAATTCTTTACCCTAGTCTTTTGCTTCTAGGGAACAGAAGGTGGAGTAATTTGTATGCAATTTTTACTCTTGTTGTCATTATCGGTTGGCATTTATACCATTGAGACCATATTATCATCCATGCACTTGGCATCTCTGCAGCCCATCCCTGCTGAGCAATTGGTCAAATCAGAGCCGAGACTCATGTCGTAGCAACATCCCACTAAAGAGATGGGAGAAACTTACAGAGAGGCAGAAGAGGGAAATCAATGGCATTCTCCAGATTGCCCTTGAGAAATGCACTGGAGTTTAGGCATTCCTCCACTCTTGCTGTCCTTTGCTGGACTTTTTTCAAACCAGCCTGTCAAATTTTACCCTGAAGAGGACACTATTATTGACAGGAGATCTCAAGAGACATCAAGTAGCTGAGAAATCAGTAGATACCTGTCTGCAGAGCGAGAGCTTCCTTTCTCATCCTTTCCATAGTAGTCTAAAACTGCATCAGCTGTAGTAGGATTTCAGAGTATTTCAATTCCCGTTCCCACATGCAGAACAGGAGTGCCTATAGAGCCAAAAGAATCTGGGCCAAACCACTAAGAGTTTTCTGCTTTATTAATACACACTTGACCACATACTGCTGGGCAAGGCATGTACTCAGCATTGCTTGTATCACCTTACTGAAAAGACCACAGCCTTATAAACTGTGAAGTTTCTTCTCACACAGAATTAGGAAGGAAAGGAACTTCTGCTGATGTTGTGCTGAGTAGAATTCTTTTTTCCCAAAAAAGGAAGTCCCCTCATAATAGCAACATTGTTGGGTGTATTTACTACCAAGCTCATCAAGGCATTTGCCTTTCCTTTTTATGTTTGTATCTTTCACCACAATCATGTTAGTAGTTGAGCAAATATTATTCCAGCTTTGAGCAAGCAGGTTAAAAATATTGTCTCCTACTCAAAAAAATGTTCTGCTCCTTTGGAACAAGTCTATGCTATAGGTGTCCAGCACTTCATACCCACTGATCTCAAAGCACTTTTCAGAATGAGAGCATATGCAAGTTCACAACTTTCCTCCTGGGTAGATGACCAGTTTTAGAGATGAGGAAGTATCTATCACTATCTTCAAAACCGGAAGCCTAGAGTTAGACTTCTAAGCTTATTGTTTGCTTTTCCAAAGAGAGAAAGCTTCCATTATCCATTTTAAAAAATGGATATTCAACATCTCTATATTGCAGCACTTTTGTTAGGTACTGAAGTTCAGTTTGACAGTATTGACACTCATATCTTTTACAGACTGACTCAAAGTTCTTCAGCTAAATGAAAAGACAATTGAACTACAAGTTCTTCGTTAGGCATAAACAAAAATTTTTCTCCTAGGAATTTATTCATGTCTACAGATACACGTGTAGTGGTTTGCAGAGATAAGACTGAGACCAATTATTGCTCTGCACAAGACCATGTTTGACAAGAAGTACAAAAAGATCCCCCCAGATGATCCACAGACACATACACTCGTGCAAACACATTTTTTTTAGGAGAGGGACCAAGGATAATTATACCTACCTCCATTGTTCCCCCCTATCCAGCTAATCCCAAAGAATTTTCTCCCTAAAAAAGCCATTTACTGAAGCTAATATATTTCTGAAACTACAGTAAATATACAGAGAAAATACAGTATAACAATCTAATTCTGGGGATGTTCTTATTCTGGATAAAAAGAGTTTCATCTAAATTCACTCTAGCTTAAATTTCCCTTACAAGAAGAGATTTCAAATGATTTGTCAAAATTCTGCTTCATATATCAGAGTAGCAGCAACACTGTTACAATCTAAATACCACAAATGATAAATATCAGCTCAATCTATAAACTCAACCTTTCATCTTATTGTTCCAATACAGATTGTTCCAGTTTGGCTGCTTCCTGAATTTCAAGGCTTGGAAGAAGTCAAGTGCTGAAAAACAGCCTGAGCATATGCAAGGTACTTCACTTGCCTCATAAACGCTGTGCTTCTAGACATTAGTTGGGTTGGATTTGAATACAATAGTAAGCAAATGTGATGCAAAATTCCCATACGTAATATTCACTCTAAGAGTGATATTAAAACATACATCTCCTTGCACCATAAGGCAGAGCTATATCCCATGCCAGACCAGATGGATACAGAAGTTTAACACTATATTGGTGGACATATCTGGATCTAGGATTTAGCCCAGTGTATAGGAAGATTTTAGCAGGAAAATGAAAAGGATATGGAGATAGTTTGCAGAAATGCAGTTTAAATTTCTCCCAAAGTCCACATCATCTTCTGAATCCAATTTTGGCATGAGCTAGTATCCACAGTAAATAGAACAAATTAATATATTTTTTTTTTATGCAATAAAGATCAGAAATTGCTGTCTTCAAAGAAACATCCGTTGCCCTTTGGAATATCACCAGGATGGCCAGGACCTGCCAAATCTAGGCAAAAAGCTCAGCCTTCCATCATGATCCTCCAATAATGCAGATTTACACTTGTCATCTGCAAGGAGTCTATGTCTAAATGTGTTAATCCACTGTACTCTTGTGAGCATGAGCAACGGTTTTCCTTTGCCTACCTGCTTGTTTAAATGCTAGATTATAAAAATTAAAACAAACAAACAAAACAACCCCCACTCAAAGCTTACACTTGTTTTTGGCTTTCTAATGGAAACTCTTAAGTAATTTGCTATCTTAATTAGTACACGAGTATAGTAAAGTATAAGGAAATAAAAGTTTCAGCTTAAAAAAGCAGGATGTGTGGAAAATGTAAACAACTTGATTCCGTAAGTATGCAAGGGATTGAGGCCTGTTTGTCACAAGATCTCCCCCAAACTTCCCCCTGGAGTGAAACTCAAGAAGCATGCATGGACGAAAGCATGTCAGGACTTGGTGGGGAAGCCAATACAAGAATAGCTGCAGTAGTAACACTGTTCCACATTCATGAAGATCTTTCGTTACCAAGACAAATTCAGCTACAAGACTCACCCTTGTGCATTCTTAACCCCTTCACTGCAGGATGTCTTCATAAGGGGCAGGGGGTGCATAGAGGGAATGCTAGGAAATCTCAGAAAGGGCTATTTCTTCTGGTTGAGAGTGATATATATGCTACAACTCAGATGTAATCTTTTCAGAAATTTAAAAAGTCTTATTTAAGAGGTAATGGATATTGTTGTGGCTATAAATTCTTTCGCTATTAAACCATACTAATGTGATTAACACAGCCATTTTCCTCATATATTAAGGCGTAAGACCTGCTCATTCCAGTCTTGCCAAATGTAAAATTAAAATAATAATAACAAAATGCTTAGTTATACTGTTTCCAGGTAATTTTTTGAAAATTTTCACTTCCTTCAGTTAATAGATGGCATCATTTGAGGTAATGGCTTTCTTTTCCAGTTTCCAGATACTAGACTAGTTGCAGTGCTAAGGGACAGGCATTTATGATATTTGTATCTTTCTGAATCATATTACAAAGCTAGTATTTCAGGGTTTACAGTTTTACACTAACTGGACTCTCTAATCTTCCCTTTCAACAATATATTAGTGCAAACATACTGAGGAAAGAACATTCCCTCACCAAAACATCTCATTACATTTTTTTATTTTAAAATTATATTAAATAAGAGCTTTTAATAAATGCTTGGCTGTGTGCATATAACTGTGATTAAAAAACTTTCTTTTTGTACTTGTGCAAGAAGCAGACATAGTGTAACATTTGAAAAAATCCCTGGAATTTTCTTTTGTCCTGCAATGATCAGCAAGTAGAGGAAATATTGCCACAAAGCCTACCGATATGATAGTTGGGTTCAAAACTTAGTAAAGGGTCAAATTTCAGATATGTTTCTATTGAAACTCAACAGAGGCTTGCCCCATTCTTGCTGTGCCGGAATTTTGATTTATGATCACTCTGTCAGCATCAATGTCTCATCTGTAACATGGGGATCCATAAATAGTTCCCTTCGTGACAAGGGAACTATAGAAATAAAGCCATGAATTTTGGGGTAAGTGGTGAACACACGTTAAAAGGGGATGTGTAAGTATCAAGACAGTGAAACTCACGGTAAGTACAGAGACTTGTGATCCACTGAATAGGATACAGAATCAAGTCACATTTATGCCAGGTAACTTGCAAGAATAGAGAGCACTGAAAGCTCCTTTTGTTTGAACTTGTGGCTTCTTAGCAGAAGGGTGGGTGTTGGTGCATCTTTTTCCTTCCAAACAGCTTTTCTAAGGCTGCAGAGGTAAAAGCCCTGTTAGTAGACTGAAAAGCAGCACCATGTACATGAGCTGGGAAGGCCAGCTCAATCCTAGTAGCAGTCAGTCCTTCCTTACACAGATCCAAGCACTCAGGTTGAATCCCACTCTGAACTCTTCACCTCCTCTCCAGCATGCTTCCCCTCTAAATATAAACTGCACTGCTGATATGATTGCAGCTGCCATTAATCTTTTCAGATGTTTTCCATGTTGTCCTTGGTTTTGTTTACTATGTTAAATCGGGGGAAATTCTGTTTTAAGCAGCAAAGAAATAACAAAAATATATGTAGATGAAAAGAAAAAAATAGTTAGATAAAACCCCATAGGAACCAATGGGTGAGTGTAGGGAGACAGGAAAACAGATTCATAGAAAGCAAGTGATCTGATGAGTCCAAAGTAAGCTCAGCTAGTAATGTTAATCTGAAACATTAAATATCCTGAAAGTGTTAGAACTTTTTTCATCTGTAATTCTAACAGAAACAAAACTGCAAACGTCTTTGCACCAGAGAGCTTTGAACTCCATTAAACATTAACAAACTATTCAGAGCTGAAGTTCCCCTGGTATTTGAGCAGCTAGAGAAATCCTACAGGAGAAAAATTTCACACATGAATTGTCTGCAGCTTGTGTCATTCAGTGAAGGTATATGAACTTCAGCTCAAGTCTGTGTGCACAAGTGTGAGACTCCATAAAAATTTCAAAATTACAAGTCTTTTTAAGAACTCGCAGCAAATTGCAAAGCTAGTATGAATAAAAACAGGAAAGCAATATGTATCCTAACAGAGGAACTTTATCTCATGCTATTAGATCTCTAGCTTCTTCATGAAAACACAAGTAAAGTCAGCAATAAAAGGTTGCTTCTTTCCCTATTGCTGAGTAGTGAACACTGTCACAGTATGGAGACAGTTCAGGTGTGGTACAACAGTCATACAGACTTGTGCATCACTTCTGGTTTTTCCATTGCAATAAAAATGGTGAAGGCATGAGTTCTGAAGATGAGGCAGCAGGAACATTGTTCAGAATTTTGAGACAAAGAAAGCTAATATGGAGAAGACTTACTAAAAAAACCTAAACCAAACCAACAAGAAACATGCAAAAAGATGCCAATATTAGCTGAACAGCAAACAGACCCAAGCAACGCTGAAAAAAGTCAGAGCCCTGTTTTCCCAATATTACTGGCTGTTGCTAACTGCAACCTTTCAAAGACAACAAGGTTCTATATTTGAAGGAAAGTTTACGAGATAATGTGCTTGCAGTGACATCCACTGCATGTTCCAGTTCCTCCCATGCCTGCCTGCATGACGAAGCTGGAGGGCAGATGGAGAAAAAGGCATAATCAGGTTCTCATTAAACAGCTACAGCCCAAGTACATACATGCTCTACATGTATTTAGCTAGCATACTGTGGCCTGCTGTGCTTTTCTCCGTGACTACAAATAAACAAGATTTTCCGTAAATGTTTTACAGAATTTTCTTACAACACCCCTTATCTTAACATTGCATGCCACTTAATTCACCTAAACACTTGCATAAACATACGGGGAGCCAGGAGAAGGGGGCTACTGCTGTTTGACAAACCAGTGTACAGCGTACACTGTTTGGACAGAAGATAGTGTATAAAATCATCTATCCATACCAAGCTGTAAAAGCATAAATGCATGTATTTTCATGTTTTTATACATTTGTTGCATACTCAAAAGTAACTTTAAACCTGTAGCTTTATCACTGTGATGCCTTCTCTCTTTCATCAGATGGACATTCATCTCAAAGGCTAATCACACTCATGTGAAAGTCTCAGGACAGAGAAAGGTCATTTAGCTGTAAGGACAAGGGAGGAATAGGGATGGGGTAACAAAATAATACTAGCAAAACAAGAGTGTGAGGTTGTTATGCATTGGAAAAGAAGAATAAAGTCCGTAAGTTTGTAAAGGACCTTGTCCTGTGAGCTTTGTTTTGCTTCCAAGTCCAAGCAGCCCTGTTTCTGCCTCTGGAAGCATGGGGATAACCAACAAAATCCCCACTGAGGGTTACTCTGCACATGCTTGAAGGAATGAGAACTTTAATACATTTTAGTAACATTATATGTTACAAATAAAAAGAATAGGACAATTTTGTAACTAAGTAAGTCTAAATACTATGCTTCAGGATACAAACTTCCCCTTCTATCGTCAGTCTAATTTATACCCTTTATAGTACATTGTGCAATGAACAGTTGCTCATAAAGAGTTTTTCTCACTGGAAAGCACTGGATATTCATTGCCCCTTGGGTACTAGGATGCAAACAGACAGATTTGGAGAATCATAGCCCCTGTGTTTCTATGATAACTAACAAGGGATAAAATAATGCAGAGACTAATGCACTATTAACTGCTAAATAACTAGTACTTCGCCAGTAAGTTCAATTAAGGATTTTACAAGGGCCAGAAAGAAACCTCAGCCTCCCAGCATATCCCTCTACACAAAGTTACTCCCTTACCACAGTGGTAACTGTAAAAGAATACTGTCTGTACCTCACCCACTTCATTGCAAATGCCTGTGTTTCACTGTAAATGCACCGCTTCCACTGGAAATTTAAGCTAACAGATCAGATGATGCCTGGAAGCCACCAAGGGCACACACCGTTTTCTTCAAACCCTGCTGAAGTGGGAGAGCCTTTGACAGAGCATAGGGCAAGAACAGATGCATCTTCTGCAGCTTCAGGACTGCTGCAAACTTTTCTGCTATGTTTTCTATTCTAAGCTATGTCATCAGGGGTAGCACCAACAAGAATTCCTAATTTGCCTCTAATCACATACAGGTAAAGGTATCTCAGCTCAATAAATCAAGATTACCGACTCACACACTAGCTTACAAATACTCCTTTTTTGTGCTTATGGAGGACAGGAAGAGGGAGTAAAGGTGCAAGATTTTCTGTAGGCTGTTAATATGAATAAGCAATTAATTTTTCTAAACTGGCTGAAAAAGGAACTGAAATGGAAAACAAAAATAATTTCCCTAAAAAAACCCAAACAAACAAACAAAAAACAAAAACAAAAAGCATGAAGAATAATCTTGACCTTGCACATTATGTACATTATGCAACTGGGGAATTTTAGGTAGAACTCTTGATAATTATTGCTGGTGGCAGAAGTTCGATTAGCATTGCTCAGAGCTGGCAGGGTTCCTGCACTGAGGGCAGATTTCCATGGACTGAAAAGCGCGGCACTAAACACTCCAAGTGTGCTGTAAGGGGGTGGAAGGACTGTGTAATTACACTTCTTGCCAATCTACAAAACAACAGCCATCCGCTACTCCAGCCCAAATATAAAATCTGGCAGAAGGGGACTAGACATTCACACTAATCGGCTGGCCTTCTGTTTCAAATGACACATGCTTGTAAACAAACAAACAAAAGTACATTTGGGTTTTCAGACTATGCCAAGAAGAAAAAGGAGACTTTTTCATGTGCTGGCTAAAATCTTAATATACAAACCATCAGTTGAACTCTAATTGCCCAAATTACTAAAAATGCCTTGCAAAATTACAGCAAACACTCTACCTAATGGCTAAGATGGAGATATTAAACTGCAAATTAACAAAAACTCTGCTATGGCATTAACATAGGAGACTTGAGAAAAATGAAAAATTAGATTATTCCAGAGGGTAGACAGGAAAATGCACAGCTTTCTTGCATTGCCTACATGTTTGCAATGAAAACCACACAAAATTTGCCTCAGTTCAGGTTTCATTGCAGACATGAAACTTAGCTCAAGGGAAAATTTGCTAATGTTTGCATAACTATTCAGTCAACTGGGGCCCAGCCTCAAGCAAAGCTTTGTGATCTAAAAAGCCATGAGAAATGTGCAGCTTCACATCAAAACTAGGTGAAATGGGGAAAAATTTAACAGTTTCATTTTGAATTGTGAAGACAGTTTAAATGAAACTTCAGAGGCAAATGCAATAACAACACAGATTGTATGAGCACAAGTGAAGGCTGAAGATAATACACTGTGTAAAATAATAATAATTTTTAAAAAGGTTTAATCTTGTTCTAACAAGCGCTGTCAGAATAAAATCTGTTCTCACCCTCACACCTGAGGGATGAGGGGCACTCTTAGTTCCATGTTGCAGGTGGAAAATTGAGACACGGTGCTTACACATGACAATAAAGCTTGAATGTGAACTCAATTTCCCATCTAAACATCCTTCCTCTGACTCAGATTTACTTCTGCATGCAAAGCCAATAACACAGCCACATCTGCTTCAAGCCGTCCATTAACTCCAAAGCCAAACGGAGTCCCACCAGTCTCACTTTGAACATACTATGAGCATATCGTTCAGGTAGGCTCCACATCAAGTTACCTATTTGTTTTTCCTTACATCCTCCTACCAGCATCTGGTGCCATCTGTTTTCATACAGTACTTTCTAAAGCAGTTTGTATCCACATTCTGCTTCTCTTATTGAGTCCTTCTAGGCTTTGACATCACTGCAGTTGAATTCAGCCTGCTGGGGATCTTCAATAATGGAAACACTAATGGGCAATCAGACTGGCCTACAAAATAGTTGGCAATCCCATAGCTGCCCAAAAATTGTACATTGCTGTATTATGTCCCTTAACACAGAGTCACTGAAACACCCTCCCACACTCTGCGTGACCAGAGGCTTTCCCTTAAGTGAAGGGAATAATAACAGTAAAATTTATCTTTTGTTATGCCGAGATGGGATTTTACATAGAGATAAGTAACAGAAAAGAAGCATGGCTTATTTTTATCTCAGTATGCATAATTACAGACAGACATATAAACTGTCAGCACACTGCTGGGGAGGAGGGGAAGAATAGAAGGGGATTTTTTTTGGCAGAGGGAAAGGAGTGATTTTCTGTTTTGCTTTGGTTTTACAGTGGGCTAGTTATCTCAAGATCGATATTCTTATGTGAGGGAAAAAAAAAAAAAAGTCCCCACTTTATGGTGAAAACATAGTTTCTATCCTCCGCCATATGAAGGTAATGGTGGAAACATTAACAGTCACTGTCCTTTGAGAGTAATTTATTCCTGAAATAGAACAGCCTCTGCCAGCAAGATTACATTCAAAAGCAAACAACATTAGAAAATCCGAGTGACAAGGACTATTTAGTAAATTACACAGCTAAGATATTTTCTGACTCATTTTGATTCCCAAGTTAAAAACATGCTAAAAGGTTTTGAGCTCCCCAAATGGAAAGATCACTTGGCCCACATTATAAACTACCCAAGAGTTTCTTCTGATGGTACTGCAAGGTCTCAACCACGTAGGAACAGGAACATTATTTTTTCAAAAGCCTTTTGGAAAAGCAGAGCAATAGCCACATTGCATCTCAAACTGTCTGAGGTAGCACCAGCTCAAAGTGGGAGCTCCACACAGCTCAGCTCCACAGTTACACCCAAGTACCAGCATAGCTCCATTCATACAGCAGTTTAGCAGGTCCTGCATGATCCGTTATAGGACCACATTAATCCAGCTACATGTTTCCCATTTCCAGCACCTTCTCTGCTAACTCAGGCATCTTTTCACCATCCCATTTTGCATGGTGTAGATTTGTGTTTTGCACTCAGAAGTATAAATCAACTCCAAAACCAGACAGACCCTGGAGTCACTTGGGCCTTGCAACTTTAAATGATGCCTAAATTCCATTTAAAACCAGAGCCAGGGTTACCGCCTGTCCCGATTCAATTCTCTATTGTATCTCCCCAACAACAGCTGGTAGATGTGCTCTCAGTGGCTTGTCTCTTGGCACCTAGTGGATAACTTTCTTTCCTTGTAAGAGGAATTGCTCTAATTCTTCACTCTTCTTTATTCTGTGCAAGATATTATGTGAGCCTCGCAGATACCACCTGAACTGACCAGGACATTGTTAATGCCCGTAGAACAGAGATCATGGTTCTGAAATGAAACAAAGTCTCATAGTGACCTACTGTAATGCCATTTAGATCACACTCTGAATTAAAAGCACGTGACTTTGTCAGTTGTGGTATCAAGTAAATGGGCACTGTCAGCAGTGTCTGCTTTTCTAAACTGTTTCAATAAATCTGCAGTGTTTCCTTAAACTTCTAAGCATCTCAAACCCCCTGCTCAATTTTCTTTTTCTACATTCACAGCATGTCATAGAGACAACCAAAAATAAATAACTCTTCCTTGAGATGATAGACACTTGGCAATGCCAGCTAGAGCTTCTCAAGGCAAGTTCAAGAGCAGACAGGCTGAGCAGACTGTTTGAGAGCCATAAGATAGAGACAAATGTAAAGTGCCCAAAGGGAGCAAAAGCTCTGACACAGAGAGCGCATCCAAATTTTAATGAACTAGTTCAATCAGCAAATTCTGGATTCACCCAATAAACCCAGAGTCCAGTCCCCACTGACCAGACATTTTAAAATGCTTTAGTAAAGTCTTCTTGGGGGAGCTGACTAACATTTTTTCCTCTTTTTTTAGGAGATAAGTAAATCACAAGCACCGTTGGCCAACCAGAGTCACATGTTTTACGTACATGAATGATCATGAGAAACAAACCAGAGAAGGCCATTTTGCATTATTGTAATCGCAGTTGATAGACTCCAGAAGCACAGGATGTATGACACATCAAAAAAAAAAAAAGAATATGCAAGCTTAAAATATGCACTTGGTGTGATCTTCATAATATGCACCCTCAATCTCTCTGAGAACTACAGGCAACTAGCCAAGATCTACACAACTCTTTTGGCAGCAAACAGGTAAGAAAAAAAAGCCCATCAAAATCCACCATCATCTTTTTTTAAGGAATGCCTTCAAGGTACTTTGGAAATGGCTCTAAATTGCCTGTCTGCCATAGTTAGGTCCCCTTACAGCCTTGACCACCATTTCCATAACATGAAGCATCTAGAACAAGCACTTCTTTTCTGCCATGTTGAGCAGGCATGTGCCTGACTTCACCTCATAAAAAGTTGTCTCTTCACCCTCTTATTTATTTGTTACCACAATACCAAGTAATTCTATTTATAATGCAGAGGGAAGTGTCAAGAGAGACTGTCAAGGGTGGTGTACCACAGAGCTGACCTACCACAATTCTACATACATTTAATAAAACAATTATCTTCAAGGCTTTTTGTTCAAAATAGAAAACTGCAGCCACAAGAGAATATTAATGAGAAACAGTGCAGTGAATAAAGGGGGAAAATGCGGCTATTGGTGAGAAAGCAGATAGTAGGTTTGTTGCTGCCAAGAGGGGAAAAAGAAATGCTGGAAAGTTGAGGGGGCTTCTTTTTGTTATTATTTATATGAACTCTAAGTGAGAAATCGTTGTTATTAATTTGAACAGCCTGCTGGCAACATTTCAAAGCTGCTGGTAAATGTTTCAAAACCCATTTGAATAAAGTAATGCAGATTTAAATTTAGCCTTTTGTTGTTTTGATCCAGCAAATCTTTTTTGTTGTAAATGTCTCTCCACCATCACTGAGGTCTGCATCTGTGGCCCTACTCATTTATCTTGCTTTGAAACAAAAAATCCATTTTTGAAGAACAGGCAACCAAAACTTTAGAGTCCTGATCTTGTAAAGAATCACACAGGCAACTGCATTGAAAAAAAAAAAAAAAAAATCAGTATTGCATTGATCGTATCCATGAGTAAAATGCAGAGGGACAGACTGTGACCTCACATTCAAGAAATGAATTGAAAGAAAAGTACAAGAAGGATCTTACCAAGGCAAGTTGTCTCCACACCACCCTAAGAGGATGAGGGCCTGTATTACAGAGAGCCTCATAACCTGTTCCAGCTGTAATCCCTATTGTCAGGATTCCCAGCAGAAAATGCAAGAATTGGGCTGAGTCCTTGCTGTCCACAGAAGTCAGGGTTATTCAGCCACCTGTCATTAACAAAGTCCTGTAAGCATCTTGATGATGTCAGGTTCAAATAAATAAATTCCACATAAGCATCATTATTACCTTGATATTTTTCAGCTTTCCTAAGCACATACCATTTAGAAATATTCCACACAGTGTTTTCATATGTATAACCCCTAGGTTATGGGTAAAAAGCAAACCATGTTTCTGCAAGGGCACAAAATTTTTTATGTTTGACAGAGGCACAGAGGGGAAATTTCTCCCCGAGCTCCCTTTCTTTTGGTCTCCAATATCCATAGCTCTATCCTCACTATCCCAAAAGCTCTCCTGCTCCTAACTTTCCACTGCACTCTCAGTGTACAGGTATTGGGAAAGAAGAAATTGGATGCAGAACTTGTTTTCAATTACTGCTGAAGAGTTAAGATTCAAGAGAGATGCACAAAACACATATTATTATATTTTATATTATGTAAGAGCATATGCAGTCCATGTATGACTGCAGCAGTGGGGTAGCTACAATCACACCACATGGTAGAGGCACATACAGCCACCTCCAGTTGTAACACAAGAAGCTGACAGAAACCCAGTAAATCCACATCATCACAGAGACGTAATTACAGAGGAGGCAGAGATTTACCAAAATTATTTTAATACTGTAACATTAACAGCATACACTATGGCACAGCATACCTTTTGCAACATGGAAGTGGCTGAGTTCCATCATTATGACACTTCAGGATCTTTCACAGACAGATTAGGAGAGGTAGGCTTCCCACTCCAGCAAAACATTTGCATTTCAGCAGCTGTGTAGTTTCTTAGTCTTCAGTTTGGCTGTGGGCAACATTTGAAAATGAAAGGATCAGAACTACAAGTCTGGATATCACAACAAAGTGTTCCACAGTAAACAGCAACCTGACAAATCTGACAGACTAGTCTGGTAAGTATGGCAAAGTGAGAAATGAAATCTCCATGTGGATTATTTGCAGAACTGGCTGCATGAAACTTGTCTCACTAATCTCTGTATATGTTCATGTGCATGTGCATACATCACCGTAAATATAAAATCACTAATCTACAAGTTTATCAACTTCATTTTCAGCCACAAGAATCCAGTGAGTGGTGACACATTTTAGATAAACCACCAGCAGTACAGAGAAAAATAACTTAAGTTTAAATGAAGTGAAGGTCTTGCTTAGACTTTTCATTACGTTTCTCCAAATTTGGAGATAATTATTCCCAGCAAGAGAAGGATTTTATTTTTTTCCTTTCCCTTCAACAGAAAAGCCTAGATGATATATCGCGTTGAATTATCTTTATTTATACTGAAATATCTATTTTCATGCTCTGAACCTATAGTCTGTGAACTGCGCAGCCTCAGAATTGTTCCAGCTTGCTGAATTCTGGGGTGCAAGTTGTAACACTAGTGCACTGAAACTGTGCTGCCCTATGTTACAGTGAGAGCAGGGATAGCTTTAGTACTGTCTGTGTCCTGAATCACACCACAGCAAAATCCACTCACTACTACTGCTATTATTGAAAGATAAAAAGCTTGAAAAACATCAGTTAAATCCTCCACCACTGCAGATGCATAGTCATAAATGCTCCAGTCTTCTACATGTATTCTGAAAAGACTTTTTAAGAATTTGTGTTGGCTGTTTCTTGCTTCTGGCCTTCTTATTCTCCTGTAGCAATTATAATAGCTTTCTAAACTATAAGTGAACAAACTGATAAGTACTGGACCAAAAATACAGCACAGAAATAGTCCCATAGAGATCAGTGGAACTACTCAAATGGGTCAAGTTTATCAGGAATGGTGCCACAAGAACGTTCATCTGTCTTCATATTGATCCCAGAGAGAGACTTTTTACAAGGGCATGTAGTGATAAGACAAGGGGCAATAGTTTTAAACTGAGAGAGTAGATTTAAGATTAGATGTAAGGAAGAAATTCTTTACTGGGAGGGTGGTGAGGCACTGGAACATGTTGCCCAGAGAAGCTGTGGCTGCCCCCTCCCTGGCAGTGTTCAAGGCCAGGTTGGACGAGGCTTTGAGCAACCTGGTCTAGTGGAAGGTGACCCTGCCCATGGAAGAGAGACGGGATCTTTAAAGTCCCACGAATCCAAATCATTCTATGATTCTGTCACCAACTACAAATATCGCAAGGTTTTGAAGGAAACGTTTCATTTTCGCAAAAAATATCCCTAGTTCTTTCCTTTTCAGGGAGAGGGCAAGATGTGGGAAGAGGACAAAGGGAAGAGGGATAATGTGTATGTAAGGAGATGGGTTTTGTTTTGTTCCACTGAACATCCAGGACACTCAGTTGGAGTTTGAAATGTATCCATAGATTAGATTTTTTTCTAAAGTTATTAATTGTTCCTGACTACTGCCATGTACAAATAATTATATAATAAAAATAATAAAAAATAATATAACCGTACTTTATTAATGAAGCTTCATTAATGAAACTTCAGATAAAAGTACATTTCCTCATTTTGCCAGAAAAGCCACATACAAAATAAACAAGACTTGCCAACTCTAATCTGCAGCTTGGTAACAGCTTTTAAAAACCACATTTTGCGTAAGCTGTTTGCAGTATGGTCAGGTACATCTCAAAAATCTGCTGATCTCCATTTAGATTTCAAGACTGCTTTGCATCAAGTACCTACTGAACAATTTACAAAACTCTTCTTTTCCAGTTCAATATTAAATGTACGTATCAGCTATGCGCTACTGCACTGGTATCATTAGAAATATATTCTCAGGTTTTTTTCCCCCCATCACAGGGAGACAGATAAACTTGCAGTAGTTTCTGGCATGTCTGCCAAAGGCCTAGAATGATGCAGATCTCTGAAGCAGAAAAAATGTACTGTGCATTTAAAATCTTGCTCAGCTGTATTCATTATTGCTAGATTCCACCCCCTTTATGTGTTTCATTATGAAATATAAGATGCCCACATAGGTCTAATCACACAGTCCATCAGGTAAGCAAAATTCAGAGGAAGGCAATAAAGGCTGATATTAGAGAATGACAATAGCGCAAGAACCACAGGGAACTTCCCTCTGAATTTCAAACCCTCTTGGCAACTGCGCTAGGAATGAAGATGAAAATAAACTGGATCACAAACCTTCGAAGAGCAGACTTTCAAACCCTTACTCAGGCTCAACAGCTATAAGCTCTTCCACTCATTTCAGGAGTATCTAAAAAAAAATAATCAAAAAAACCTGCTGTGTTGGAAGAGAGGTGTCCAAGTCTCATCCAGAGATTTCATTGACATGTATGATAATCAGAAATAAGATTTCTTACATGATGAGGACAGTAAGTGGAGAAAGAACAGAAAGGGTGAAGAGATCTATGGAAAAAGCTGCTCGCTAAGGCTTCAGCAAATCATAACAGAGGCTATCACAGCCTGTGGTTCCCAAGCAGTTCAAGCAGGAGTTCTGTGAAGGAGCAACACCTTCCTGATGCAGCAGCTGCAGTACAACCTCAGTCCCCAACTTTAGGAGACCAGAGCCACTGCTCCTCCAGGCATGCTAGGTCTCCAGTACACACCTGAGCACACTCTACAGAAGCTTTGGGCCCTGTTCTCTCCCACTTTTCCAATGCTCCTGGTTCCTTAATGATGGTATGGGTTCTTGTGTCTTTCATCATATAAGAAATATGCTGCTCACAGGGTCAGGCAGATGGGTCACCCCTGAGGCAGAGCCTCTTACAGTTCTCCATGGGAATTTTGTTCAATAGCAAATCTATTCCAGAAAAAGATGCGGTATTACAAGGCTTGATGATTCTTCTGCTTTAGAGTTTTACAATTGCTTAAGATCACTAAGGGTCTGGCCTGTTAACGCATTTGTCTGACCATTACTGTCCTCTAGAAGAAAGTCAGCAGCTCTAACAGCTTTGGTGGGAAGGAAGGTGTAGTGCTAGTTTGTAACTATTTGCAAGTATTATTTCTCATCATCAATATTACACACCATGGTCTTTCGCTCAGTGCAAGGCAGGAGACAGCACGTGGCTTCAGACTACATCGAGTGCATAGCCTGTTTTGTAGCACTTCCTACACCACCAGTGCATTCCAAACCATAGTTTTCTGCTACAAAAATTTATTTTCCCCAACTTGGAACAGACAGGAGCAAACAGACTCCAAATTCAGGGGTCAGAAGACTATCTGAAGAGATGACGAACATCTCACCATAGTTTCCTGCAGCTGTCATTGCAAGAATAGACTCGCCTCATAAAGTCAGCATGGTAACTATCTTTTTCTTTTGAGGTTTAGTGATAGCAGCTTTCTCATGTAACATTTTTGGACTCTTGCACCAGATATACCAGGCATCTTCAGTATTTCAACAGCATCAGCACAAACCATTTCCTATGCAGTCCTGTTCTGCCAGTTCTAAAAGATGGATTTGTTTTCTCAGTCATTAAACTAGCTAAATGTTGGCATTGCCTTAGAAAATACCCTACAATTATTAAGCAGCCACAAGATAAATGAGCATTAGGTTTGCACAAATCTGCCTGTATTCTAGGAAAGACACTGTGGTTTCTAGTGTAAGGTTAGGGGGATCCAGTGACATGCAGCTTGCAACCTAAGGAGATACATACAAAACTATGAACTATTCTCTGATCAGTCTATACAGTTTTTTCTTTCGTCTAAATAGAAGGACCTCAAACATAGGGGAGAAAAGACACTGTATCTGAAAAGAGTAAAATATCCTTCAGTCATCCTATAAATCTGCAGATATTTTAAAGAGATCAGGAGACAAGATCGGTATCCCTAAAAATAATATGGGAGAGTCCATGAAGGAGCAACTGTATTCCAGCAAACGGTCTCTCACAGCACATATACTACCACAAACACCAACTTTCAGTACAAACCTTTTCCTTCCAGCACTTAATGTCTTCATGAATTGGAATACCACAGGGAATCATACTCATGATTTGGTATGGCAAATCTACCTTTACCCTGAATACAAGGCTTTGCTGAAATAAGTGACAGAAATTTGCTGCAGGCACTCTAACCAAGTAACTTTGTTCTATGCAGATGAAAAATGTGGAGAATATGGCAGGACCTCAAGAGACATGGCTTGGTTTGTGAAAGATTCAGATGCTTTACTTGGACTCCATTTGAATGCATCATATAGCATTCTCCAGTTCTTTCCATCTTGATAGTTTATGCTTCTTCATTTTAAGACAGAACCAGCTCATATGCAATGTTTTCTTCTGTGTCTAACCATTCCATCAACCCCTCACATTTTTCTGGAAACAATATTGCAGGGAACACCAACCCTGGCATCAATTAAGCTCTGGGTTCAATAACAAATACTGCATGGCAGATCGCATCCCACTTTTATTCAGATCAGCATCAGGCCTCCACACAGAGGTTATCCTACATGATTACCGCAAATATGTGCTTATAATGTATATACAATGAAAGAACAGTGGTCAAACAACCCTTAAAATTTAATCCTTTAGCCCAGAACAAGAATCAAATATTTGTGACAATTCTCAGTCTACTTAACACTCTTCACCCCAAATTTAAACAGGATTACAGTTGGCTTGACATGTTATTAGCTTTATAAAGTGGCAACACAAATGACAAAGTAAATAAGTATTTGTGGATACAGGTATCTTTCCCAGTTTAACTCCTAAAGCCAAATGATATTTTTTATAAGCACTTTTAAAAGTAGCTAACTCATTTTTGATCCATTTCATCTTGAAAGAAACCATTCTATTAGCACTTTGCTTGTCTGCTTCCCTGTATGTAATGTCATTGATCTTCTCAACTTAAAACATGGTGCCAATGGGGACAGTTTCTGGACATAGACAGTGAGTCAGCATACATGGGCGGCATCAGCTGTAACTTGTGCAAAGTAGTAGCTTATGTCTGGACCAAAATGCACACAAAGCAGTATTTTTTCTGGAGTTTTGTTGTTCAATAACACTACTACTCAAAAATTATGTGCAACTGGTTATAGCATAATAGAAAAATTAGTCTGAAAAAGTCTTCAAAAGGTTATCCCACTGCCCCAAGGCAAGACAAACTCTACCTATGTCATTCCTGCCTGATGGTTATCTAACTTATTGGGATTTCTATCACTGAATGTCCTTTACAACTTCCCCAGTCAATTTTTACCAGTGCTTTACCATCTGTCTACCTAGAAAACCTGACCTGAGCCTTTCTTGTGCTAGTTTATGCCCATTAACTTCCTCTCCTAACTACCAGGGACATGGATTGATCACTTCCTCTTTGCAGCTGCTTGGTACATACTTCAAAACTATAATTTCCTCTCTCATTTTTCTCTCACATAGTTTAAGAAAGCCCGATTTCAATATTCCATGCAGATCTTTAATCCCTTCAACCTCGCTTTTAGTTCTTCTCCCCAAATGATCTATATCTGCATCCAAAACCTAAACCCAGGAGGGTAATATGAGATGAGAAGGCTCATTTATGCAGCTTGAAAAGCTGTGTCTTTTTACACCCTTCTATAGCACCTGTTTTTTTTTCCTCCTTGCAATCACTTGACACTGTTGGTTCCTGCCCAGCTGCCTAGCCATGACCACACCAGACTCTTTTCTATTAAACAGCTACCTACATTATTCCCTGTCCTGCATCTGTACTGCTGCCTGTTCCACGTCATGCCTCCCCTGCACTTACTCCTACTGAACTACATCCCATTTCTTCAACTGTTTCTTCAACTTCTCTTCAAATCTTAGTCACTCCTCAGCATGTTCAATTTGGGTGTTATCTACAAACTTAAAAGGCATCATTTAGATTATTAGGTTTTCAACAAAACCAAACTCCAAAGAGACCTCCACAGAGCCCCTCTCAGGAGCATGCTATTATGAAAAAGGATCACTGATAATGTTCTCCTTCCAAATAATCTGAAAAAATCTCATCGCCTGTTTCCCTCACTTCCTGATGACGGTGTCATGTAAACCAGAGTTACAACTCCAGCAAATTCAAGGTATAAAGTATTTTAAGTTATACAATACCTTTTAGCTGTTTTTAGCTTTCCTTCCCATAAGCACCATCTGAGGAGAAAACAGAGCCTCTGAAAATGGAGCTGTTACCAGAAGCAGCACGAACTTGAGCTTGTGGTTACACTTTCAGCAACAATACTGCACAAGTCATCTTAAGCCATCTCTACTTTTGGCCGCTCATTCACACCTTCATATTGCTTAGAGCTAACTGAATCCATCACACTTGTGTGTGTCAAAGAGGATCTGAAAGCCAAACCACCAAAACACATGTGAAAGCACAGGGAAGAGGCAACATTATGGTTACTGCTGAAAAAAAAAAAAAAAAAATCCTAAATTACACCAGTATTTTAATACCAACCTGAAAGTCAAACCTAAACTTCTGGGACTGAATTTCTAGTAATATAATTTGGCTACAGATTTCAAAGAGAAATCCAGGTTTGTTTAAACTGTACAAAGGCATTAATTTTGTCAAGAGCCAGGCAAGCCAAAAATTGAAGCATTTTGTGGTGTTCATCACCATCTGCATACTGGCAATTACTGACCTAAGACTCACGAGAGCACAGCTGCCAGCAAATTCAGACAACTTCTTGTTATGTGCCAGTGAAGAAGTATGCACACTGCAAGTTGCAACTGGTGGGCCATGCAGAAGCATTAGAGATGTTAGTGTCTTCAACCAACATAGCTAGATACAAAAAAAAAGGTCAACCTGTTTACAATCATAATGATTCTCATGAATCTGATCTCAAACCAAGATAACAAGTTCATATATTACTTCAATTTAAAAGAAAGCTGGAAACCAAAATTCACAATGCACAATCTCCTCCTCCTCAGGATAATGTATGTTGGATCTCTGCAAAGTGAGATCAGTAAGTTTGCTATATATGCTTCAGAACATAGCACATCCTTCCACATACTTATTACTCATATAGCATGGCTTACCTGCAGGTACATAGGATCCAATCCAGAATGCCATCTTCACACACACTCAACATAAGCACATTCCCTTTCAAGCCATGGGACAAATCACACTATTGAATTCAAAGTCAATGCTAGAAAGAGGATGACAGCACTTGTTTCCTGTTAATGCTTCTGTCTTCCTGTCACTGGATTAAATGGTAAATCTTTAAACAGGCAGTTGCATCTAACAGCAGTGACAGAAACATTCATTTGCCTTCTGCTATTTTGGACATGACAGCAACTACTTTTTTAATCAAGTTTCCATTCATAATTGGGCTTCCAACATGTGAGTTCAATGTTCTCTATTTGATTATTTTAATGGTCCCTTGTATAAGTGAGCCAAGGCTATTATTACTTTTATTTCTGTGTGTGAAAAGGCAAAGACTCATGAAATAGCTTACATTCCTAGAGCCTGTTGCCTTTGGGCAGGAGTGCTCTGGATCATCAGCACTGGCAACAATAGACAGTACTGTAAAAATAGCGTGTACACATGCAGTTCAACAGACTGGCTAGCCATCTTAGGACAAGAGAAATGCAGCTCACTTATGACCTCAGTAATAGTTGCTTGTGCCAGTTTAAATCTCCAGCAGAGGAATTTATATGAACGTTGATAACTGTCCAAATAGACTCTACCTTCAGTAATGGGACGAATTCTTGCTATTATTGCCTGTTCTATCTATAATAAAGATGGAAGGTCTTTTTAGTAACATATGGAAAATCATTATAGCCACAGTCCAAAAGTAATTGCCAGTGGGCAGTGTGCTGTCAACTCCTTTCAGTTTGTTGCTTCATCACTTCACCCATGACCTGGAGGAATAATTTCTCCTTCTGCAGCATAGCAGTAGTTTAGTTTCCATGCTCATTAATGTCTGGTGCCTCTTACAATTATAGTTCTCAGCAAATCCAAAAGCCATAAAACATCTTAATGTCTGTGAAATTCTATGTCAACCATGACCACAGGGTACTGAATTCTCAATTTATGTTAGATTTGCTAAATGTAATGATACAACACTTTTGGCTTTTGGAAACAAATTTGGAAGACGGGATGCTCCATTTGCCGTGAAAAAGCCCAAAGAGAAAAATCATACCGTACTGGCAGAGAAAGACATGGACAATATGATTATAGAGACCCCAGTATACACAGTCCAGCTTCAGACTTCCCAAAGATAATCACGGTCATATCCTCAATGAAATGGAGCCAGCTGCAAAGTTTACACCTCCCATGAAGCATAAAGTTAGGGAGCATCTGAATCTGTGGGCTCAATTCAAAGCCATAATTAGAACTATTAAATCTTTCACACTTCCAGCTTTTAAGATTTTACCAGGTGTCAGTTAGAAATAGAAGGTAATCGGCCTTAGACATGACCATCACCATCTGGCTGTTCCCCTCCTGACTGTAGCCCTCCCCATCGGCTTTGAATTGACTGGGCAATTTCAAGTTTAAAAGCTAGATAGAAATCTCAGAGATGAAGTTTTGTAAAAAACTGGGGCTAAGATATTTCATTTAGTGTTCTCCACTTGAGGAAAAGCAGGCAGAAACCACCAGCAGCAAGTCCACTTGACATCTTGGCAATCAACACATACACCCTTCTGAATTAGCATGGTGCAGTAGTCCCTTGCTCAGTCGGGGTATCTAGGAGTACCTAGGGAGGAGGGAAGAGCAAAAGGTGTGGAAAAGTTACATATCCATAGCAAATTCTGGGTCTCCTAACACTAATGCTCATGAATCAAATTTGTTAGCAAGGTTATAATTTAAAAGATGAACAATCAGAACCACCTTAAAATGTTATGGATTGAATGGCTCTCCACAAATCAACAAATCAAAGCAACTTTTTTTTTATTTTTAATAAAGGAAGTCTCTACTTAAAATCAAGACTGGAAGATTTTTGCCTTTATTGTTTTTGAAAGACTTCCTCTAGTTCCAGACAGAAATAATTCAAGGAAGTCTTACATAAGAGATCTGATTAGGTGATCCTAGCAGTCCTCTCTGTCTTCAAAACCTATGAATCTGCTTCCAGACAGAGCATAAAAATCAAGAAACTGAGTTGCATAAAAACAGTCTTGAGGATTTTTATAAAAGAAAAACTGGTCTGCATATTTCTAAGTCAAAGCACATGCAGAAAAACACTAAATATCAAACAACTGAGATATTTTAATTAAAAAAAAAAAATTAGAGAGTGGTAATAAGTTTACATACTGAAGGATGGATGTATAGGTCTCCAACTTTTTCAGACAATCCTCTCGGTTACCTTTACTTCAAACCAGGCTACCAACTCCTTTATGCCAGCATACCCCCAACTTGTACCTCTCACTTCCTATGAACTTAATGTTCACTTACAGCCTGACCTCTTGTGCAGGTACTAAGAGTTTACACTGTAATCCGTATGCCAGTGTGCACACATCATCTGCTGTTTTAAAGGAGGAATAAATACTTTCTTACCATATGACCTCCGAAATCTGACCAGAACCTGTAGTTAAAGTAGCCATTTGTATTGAGAGGTGCAAGGTCAGAAATAGCGTGCCTTGAGCCCCCACCCCTTCCTGATATGATGCAATGATTCAGTATATCCACATACTGTTGTGTTACATGGAAAGAAAATACATTGCAAACGAGTATGGATGTTACTAATCCATGGAAAAACATGAGACAGGGATAAACCTTGAGCCTACATGAGGAAAGAACAAAGGCTACTGTAAATACAGAGCTGAAGATGCCATGGCAGCTGTAGGTCTAGGAATTTTTGGCAGTAATTTCCTATATTGCTAATATAGATGCAAAGATACACACACCCAATTTATTTATTTTTTTCCCAAAAAATTCTTCCTTGTCAAGACACCTGACCTACTTAGAACAGGAAATAGAGCTAAATAGAGCAAGATATTTTTAGTGTTCCTGAAGGAGCTTCTTTCAAATGTCATTTATTATAGAGCTACATGAAATCATCTTTCTGGACACACAGTCCAGAATCTAGGACAAAGTGAACAACTTCAGCCACAGCCCACCCCAGAGAAATACTGCACTCCCTGCTCCAGCATAATGCATTCAATTCAAATTGGTTTGTTCCTTAGCCAAGGGACACAGCAACATAATTTACTATTTCCCTTTTGAATATCCAATACAGAATAAATCTGATCTGCTGGGGAAGTGTTTTGAAAGTCTAGCCTGAAAGCATATCATCTGTTTCCTGAAGCTTCCTTCCAAAGATTCAACAGCTAATTTTACACCATTGCACCCATGTGGTATTTAGAAAAGGCAAGTGGGAGGGAGGGAATTAAAAGGCTTACAAAGAATGGAAAAAAAAAAAAAAAAAAAAGGTTCTAAAATAAAAATTGAGTTAACACTTTATATTCATTACTCTTTTGTTGCAAAGCATCTGCAGTGTTGCACCCAACAGATAAAACTGCTAGGTTGAAAATCTCAGTCTAATAATTCTTTTGTTATATAACACCTCATCCTAATCTCTCACATCACTTTTTGAACTTCGAATCAAATCTCCACTTTCTCTATCATCCTTTTTTTTCTATTTTTTTTCGGGGGGTGGGGTGGGGTGTGCAGAGGGTAGTTCTTCTGCCTACCCAATATTTTACAGACACCACTATGTGGTGAACTGCACAGAAGGAAAAGTAACGTTTGGCTTTGTATTGTCTACCTCTGGTCTTCCTCAACTCCTTCCAGCCAGCTGTATGTAAATTGCACATACTGGCATCACATGAAAAAACAAGTTTGTTTCTTCAAATGCTGCACATACAGCATATCTGGATAGTTCACCCTAGTGGATGCTCTTCAGCATTAACAATAATTTCTTAGGGACAGACACCTGTAGGTATGGACACGTCCCTCCAGAGTTAATGACAAAAGGAATGCTCTGCCTGACTACCTCTGAAGCCCATTCCCTTCCTCTTTGGATTCCACTGTGACAGTTATGGGTCTCCAATGACCCAGGACTGTGCAAGGTGGTAGGAAAGAGGCAGAACCCACTTGTCCCTGCCCTCAGCCTCTCAGGATTATTCAGGTGTAGGATGATGCCAATTCAGCATTCAGTGATACTGCTTCTGCAGTTCACAGTGGGGCCCTGATCCCCAGTGAAACTTACATAAGTAGAAGCTGGACATCTAGTACCATTTAGCGTCTGCAACTAAGCTTTTAGTCTACTGGTAGTTTTCTGTACTCTGAATGTTTAGCTGATTACACAAAGGGACCAGTTTTCAACACAGTTAAGTGGGCAGACAATCAGGAATACTAGTGCAAAGAAGAAAAGTTCTCATATGGGTAACAAAAACAGCTGTGATGAGGGCATTCTAACAATGGCAGGTCAACTGTACTTCCCTTTTATTCAGTATTACTCAGCTACCCATGTCTGACATTCACAGCAGAGGTCTCACGTCGCTAATGTTTGGACAGGAAAAAGAACAAAACCAAATATTTTATTCAGAGGAACAAAACCAAATATTTAATTCAGAGGAACAAAACCAAATATTTAATTCAGAGTCATACTAAAGATTTGGCCAGAAAACTGTATCTTGCTGCTTTTCTCCAATGAGGGAAAGGGGGAGAAACCAAGAGAGAATTATAATACTTAAACTAGCATATACCCCTGGAGAAGAGTGCAGTACTCAGTGAAACTCTTCATTCACTGTGAAGGATGTATAAAATATTGATGTGGACCTTCTCCACCACATTTTATCCATCTTTAATATTATTCCACTTCCACTGTCACTTATCCTTCACGTTCTCTGCAATTTTCTATTTGTTCCTTATTTCCTTTCTTTAATTCTCTTTTCCTCCTTTATTTATGTTACTTCTCATATTTTGACAGGGTTGAGAAAATGGACCCAGTTTAAAAAGCCTCTCAGTTATGTTTTTAGTACATACCTATGTATTTGATGACAAGTATAGAAACAAGGAAGCCTGGTGCCAATATTATCACCTGTCTACAAAAATCACCTGAAGGTGCAATAAAAGTCAAGTAAGTGACTTTTGCTCCTTTTCTCTTTTACTGTGCTCCTGCTTTCAGCTGGTTTTGCTTGTAGAATGTATGAGCACAACCCATGTTGTGCCATCATTTTGTTCATGGCATGCAGTGTTGTCATTTTGTTGTTCAAAATCAAACCCTGAATGTGCACATCCATAGGTGGAAGGAAGAAGCCATTCTCAAACAAATTAGTAGACCCATTTTTAAGCCCTGCATAATCCATACTTCACGTGCAGACAGTTTAAGCAGAGCTCCTATCTATCTGCTGTGAAATCCTTTAAGTGGAGTTAAAGCTGACACCTACTAAATGGTCCCTTTCTGTACATATATCACTGCTTGAACAAAGTAAGCAGTAGTGGCAAAACGACTTTTTGGCCACCATCTCTTAATCTAAGTTTACCCAGCACAGCTCATGAATATTTTTTTAATTGTTGTTTAGTTATTTTTTAAAGCTCTCAGACGATGTTGGCAGAGTTTGTAATCATGAACAAGGCCTCAGTAAAACTCTGGGAGGAGATATTGTCAGGAAATGTAAACCCAGTTTAGCCCAAAGAGATTATTTGTTCAATAAATAGGATGCTTTGTCATCTGGCAGTTGGGCAAGAGTAACTTTTTTTTTTTTTTTTTTTTTTTTTGAGAGAGACATCGTGAGGTTTTGCCAGTTCAAGCACAAACATAGTAGAAACAACTTTTAGTCCAATGGTGGTATAGTTTCTGAGGTTGCCTGACTCAACAGTAAGTGAGTTCATACTTAGCCCTGTGCTTAAAGATCAACTGGTGTCTAGTGAAATCCAAACTCTTCAATTAGGACCCAACTCTTTCTGCAGAGCACATCAGAATAAATTAGTGTCAAAGATAGCAATTCAGACAAAAAGTGTGAGGCAAGTTAGCTAAGAGAAAATGCTGAAAAGGAGGTAGTGCTGAGCAAAATGATCACCTGTAGGGGGATTCACAGCCCTGAAACACCTACAGTTAGTAGGAAACTACACCTGCCTTTAATCACAAAATACAGCTGATCCCAACATTACCACGGCCCAGAGATAGAGCTTTCCTCCTCCAACCACAGAGGGTTAACAGTGAAAACATGCTGTTAAGATACTTAAGGGGAAAAATAATATCAACCTAACCCAGAGACTGATTGAGTTTTCTTTAGAAAGCTCCAGCAATTTCAAATATCTCCAAAAGTTCAAAAGAGAAAAAGAGGGCAAAGTCTGAAGGTGAGAAAATGTGAGAGAAGATCCATGAAGTACAAAAGTAACAGCATTGGAGGACACCAGGAACTATAACCTTGTTAGTATCTATCTGTGTATCATATAGGGAAGGAAGCAATTTGTAAGCAGATCTACAACAGTCATTTCCCAAGTTTTGACCTGAAAAGGCCACCAGGAACCCTCAAGGTAATGAAATCATACATATCAGACCATTTCCAAATGTTTTATTTTCACTTATTCAGGCAGGAGACCAGTGTGAACCACTCAAACTGTTGTGCTGAACACCAGCAGGCACTACAAGCCTAGAGCACAACAGGGTAAGGACCATTGGCACAGATTTGCCAAGAAGAAATGAAGTAACACTAATGTAATTTCTTCTGTTAACTGAGTAACAAGATATACCCATAAGAAGAAGATAGCATATGCACATACCTTATGTGTACACACACAAACAGTTTTTCATGAGATCTTACATGAACCGTTAATATTCTCATAAACATATTAGAGAAATGAGACAGACCCAAAAATGGCTGGGAAAAAACAAAACAAAACAAAACAAAACACTAGCACTAGAAATGTGAACCAGACCCAGCTACAGAGAGGGTGCTCAGCCTAAGCCCTAAAACCCACTTGCCAATCAGCATGGAATGATTCAAAAGAAACAGTTGCCCTACTCTAAAATACACTGTGCAGGTGCAAATCAGCACCTGCCATATATTTTGAGGGAACTTTATACATCTGATACCTCCAAGTTGAGTGAAAAGGTTGTGAGGTTCTGCATTTCAGCACTTGCAAGAAACAAAAGAGAGAAGAACTCCAAGTCCTGCACTGATCCTTCTATGATGAGCCTTTGGCCATTAGCTCCTCCTGTCCCAGGGGCTGAAGCATACAGTTGGGTGACAGTATCTCCTGTGTGGTTTTGTTGGGGTATTTTGTAAATTCTGCTTAAATGTTTATTGGACTCAGGGTTATACCAGGTGTGCTTTTAAATATCTGGTCATTGTTTGTAATCAGATCAAAGCTTTGTCTTAAGGATACTCAGGTGATGATCCTGAAGCATCTTCTGCAACAACTTAGGATCAACCAGTTTTAGAGGGGTAAAAATTATCCTGCAATTAGATAATCTTTTTACTTTATTTCAAAGAACCATAGAAAGCTTAAACACTTATTTCCAAATTACATTTTAAATCATGATTTGCTGCTCCATATCTTCAAAATTACGTATGTAGGAAATAAATCAAAAAAGCAGAAAAAAATACTAAGTTATATTTAAACTCCAGCTATCCTAAGTAAAGCTACAGATTATACTTGATTGCTATGCAGTACTGTGTGTTATTATGGCAACTCATGAGCTATGGATACAACATTAGTATCTATCAGCTGTCAGAGCTTCTGCGCATCCTGCTAAAATCCAGGAGTGCCTTCAGTTCCGTCAGCTCTGTAAAAGAGAGTACATGCATCTGGTGTTTTGTGCACTGCATATACGATGTTCATGGCCAAGCCCAGCATTCTTTAAACAGGAAATTCCTAGGGGCCAAATCTCAAAGCTGTTATTCAGCCCTATATCGTGCCAAGTCTTTTTGATTCCAGCACAGTCCTACAAACCAAAACAAGAGTGGTCTCTCACGAAATTCAGGGTTCAGCTCAATGACTTAAGATTACTTATTTTCCTTAAGGGAGGGTCGCTTCAGGATTTGATCCTCTATGATTAAGACAAAGAGGTTTAACCATTTGGGACTAACAGCTAACAAGAATGACAGTTAAGCACAATCTTTGTCTTTCCCTATTTCTTTCCCTTTCCCATAAGGTCTCAAGCAAACTGGTATGGCACTATTTTGAGTGAAAAGCAAAGCAGAGAACTGTACTAGGAGGAAAAATATATGTATGTCTAAGACTGTATCTCGGGGAAAAAACTTTTAACCCTACTATGCCATGTAGCTGACAATCAACATAAACATACGTTGACCAGTAACTCTGGTATTGACCATTGTTCAGTCTGCTATGTCTCATCCTTCCTCTATTATAGTTGTTCCTTCTGTTCAGCAATTGTACAGATTAGTCATCAATCTGGATGTGAGAGCAGTGACTTTCAAAATAAACTTTTATCTAGAGGTAGGTGAAAACTTTCCAGGAAAATTCAAAATCTACCATTTTGCAACAGATATATACTCATAGCTGACAGACTCTTCAAGCATCGACAGTAATCCATGAGATACTAAAGTAGCAAAGATGACATGCTGATAGCAGAACCAGATTTGTACTGAAGGACTATGAAACATGAATAATGGTTTACAAGTCACAGTGAATGTTTCACAGACTTCAGAAAGAATATAAGTGAGTCAGTGCTACAACTACACTAAAATCCAACCTCCTAACTACATCAAAGACAAATTTTGAATCAATGTTGCAGATTCTTCACATCTCAAAAAAAAAAAAAAAAAAAAAAAAAAAAGGCTATTCATTAATCAACCATTCTTTTATTTATTAGTCTTAGAAAACAAGGGAGAATGCCATTTCTCATGTAATGAGTTACAGAGAAGCTTCTAGACACTAAAACTACAGAGCAAATCTGTTCCAATATATACATTATACAGTCTGTTGCAGATCATGGACCTGCATGGGGTATAGTGTGGCAAATACATGAGCAGCCACTGAAAATCTAGAATGAGCTGTAACAAAGTAGTATTTGGTTAAACATGCTCAGAGAACAGGATGGTGGTATGAGTAACTTAATCTGTTTTATGCCCTCCTCTTCACCCTTCCCCTCCCCCCAAATGAAAAAGATAAATGGGGAAATCCAGTAACAATTACACACAGAGGGAAATTTTGACACACTGAGCTTTGAATGAATACAATGGACCAAGAGGATCTGGCCCAGCTCCTTGCTACGTGTACATTCTCATACATTCTCCCTTATCAGCTACTTCCATTTTCAGGTAGCAAGAGCACAAATACCCTGAGGTGTGAAGACAGCACAGAAACTGGAGGGGGGGGAAAGAACTGACATCCATCACTCAGGAAAGAGATCAAAGAAAGACTACCTCTGCAGGTTTTGTTTTTCTGCCGTCCACCTACATTGGACATTGTAAAGGCTTTGCACTCCAAATTCAGGGTCTTCTCTGGACCTCTTTTGCACCACCCCTCCTTTATTCCACTCTATCCCCACCACCACTGTGGTTCTCAGTAAAAGGCAAACAATTCCTGTTCTTGTTGTTTTCTCCTCCTGCATTCCTCTAGCACAATATATGCACCCTGTCAATTCTTGATGGAGCTCTGATGTATTGGTGCAGCAGCTGTTCTTTACTGCTTGTATTAAATAGAAAACATTAAGAACTCCACTTCTCAGCACAGAGTTCAAAGAATCCATTTTTGCCTCTAATCTTCAAATTTTAAGCATGCTACAAATTTAACTGTACTTCTATGCAGTTATTTCTCTTGCATCTTTCAAAATTCCTTTCAAATCTTCCCATCTAAATAAATCAGTAACAAAATCAATTCTCTCTAAAAGGGCACTTGACCATTGATGCACTACAGTGACTGTGAATAGACTAGGTACAAACATCATTTCAGTTCCCATTTAACCAAAGCTTACCTAAATCTAGACCACTTTCAGATTTTATACTGAAGACACCTTCCAACTCAGAGGTCTAAATTCAAAGACAATGTTGGTCTGTCTGACACATAGCTATAGCTGAAGAAAGCGTAACAAAGTTCATTGGACTTTCAACATGAAAACTTTCCTGTAGAGGAACAGAAGTATACAAAGACTCATAAAAGCATTAAAGTCTAGCTTCTTGCCTTCTGTCAGTTCCTCTAAACTGTGCTACAATATCATGTTTGCAGCAGAATTTTATCCGTTTTCTTATCTATAGGATGAAATCTCAGAAAATCTATTATGTTGTAGCTGACAGTTTCACAAAATCATAATGTCATTTCTTTTGGGAAAATTTTTTCTTCAAGTATAATGAAAGATTTTAGCCAGAGTTTTAAGTGTAACTTGGATTTTTCAGCATGTGTTGAGAGGCTTGAAGCAACATTGCACTCAGTTGTCAATCAAATTAGAAGTGGCAGAGAGGTTTCCATGACATTTTTGCAGAAAGAATAGGAACCCATCAGACTTAGGAGGTTCCAGTATACATATATTATAGCAGAGTGGTTTGTTAGTTTGCAACATCAGATTAGAAACTATGAATTAAGTTTGAATTGCAGAGACATCTAATTCATCTCAGTTTGAATTGGAACAGCCTTCTGCCTATTCAAGGAATTAAAAGTCCAGTGTATCTGCATAGAACAGAAAAAAATCCAATAGTCTCTGACAATCAAAAGAGATCTGAACCAAAAAATGGCACTTAGACCCAAACATGTCTGCAAGAAAACAAGAACCACATCCCTGACATAATGTTGCTCAAACAATGTACCCTGCCTAAATCCCTTAGTGGTTAGTCTCCTGTACTTCAGAGAAAGACCAGAGAACCCAAAACACACATATCAAATTACAACTTATCATGGGGAAGTTTTTTTTTCATGACCCTGTAGATGACAAGTGAAATTCCCAAAGCATGGCATTATTAGCCAAGCATACCTTTTTTTCTTCTTCTTTAATAAGCACTAGGAGACATCTTTGTATTGGATATAATAGGAAGTTGAGGTTCAAAGTCAGACAACTCAGGAACAGATGTTTCCTAGTGGAAAGCTATGCATGAGGATTGAGATTCTCAAAAGGAGCCAAATGATGATTGGGTGCCCTTCCATGATAAATTGTAATACTGTAATTATCATTAGTAATGCTACAAACCCAGACTCCTAATTGTACAAACTGAGTTAAAACTGTCTTTGTTCCAGGATCCTTAAGTCTGAACTCCATCATTACAGAAAACTTCATGAAACTCTGAAGAGGGTCATTTCTCAGGTGGAAAGCACCTCGCCGCCGTGTTCCAGTCTGGTAAGTAATGGTAGCAAGTCATCCTCTCTTCTAAAAATTTCTCTTCAAACATAGCTTGTCCTTGAGTTTTAAATTAATTTTAACCATGGTAAAATATTTTAACTGCTACTCGATTTTGGAGATCCCGTGTACAAAAGAATAGTGCACAGTGATGGACTTTCCAATTAAGAATTGTTTAGTAAGTGACCTAAATTATAACAAGCTTATTTCTAGACCCTCAAAGTCATCCCATGTTCAAAGATCGGATGCAACATTTTGGAATAAGGCATCATAAATACAAGTTGAATCCCTACATGAAGTACAAAATTGAAATCAGCACTGACCACAGATCTGAGATGAGCTCTCAATAACACAACAGCTGCTGATTGTGGTTATCATCATGTCCTCTGGAGTATTTTTGCAGATGCTTCATTGCATCAAACTTGGAATTTGATTTTTTGTTAATTTACTTTCAATTTTAGAGAATGTTATAAAGACAAAGCAATTTCTTACTATAATTTTACAATAACAATATAGCAGTTCAAAAACTGGCAGTTCCTGCATGTCAAACATTAGTAATTACTTGGCTAAGTCATAATAGCCAGACACTCAGATCTTCAGTATTTTTAAGGCTCCTTTGCACAACTTAATTAGTGCAACAGACACTTAAATCTGTCCTAAAGCTGACAATGCCTCAAGCATTTCCTTAACCGAGGGCAGTGCAAGTTCAGCTGTGTCAGGCCCCACCAGCTGCCTGGAACGCCAGTCCAGGCACGGAACAAAATAAAGGAGAAATACAGTGACCCTCCTTCACCAACAGGGAGTCTAAACTGTGCTAGGGTCAGGATAACCTGGCAGCTTCTGTGTCTGAATGGGGTAGAGAAGAGAGAGAAAGGCAGAGAGAAAAACAAGCAATCCCACTGAGCACTGCTGCAATATACCCAGTCAAATACCTTTTCTCTGGGCAGGTTAATATTGTGACAGAGGTGTAAAATTTGTAACAAATTTTACACCTCTGTCCCCCTCTGTACAAGCAGAAATGTTTTTAAAGGCTCACTGCATTGCTGATTTTGTGCAGGTGGGAACACTATGGAAATCCCACCTGGATTCAGATGAAAGCCATTTCTTAGAGCAAACCTAAGAGCTCTGATATTGTTGAAAGCCTCAGAGATGCAGTAAGACCTTTTTAAAATGATACAGCTGTTTGAGTTCCAGGTATTCAAATGAAGATTTTCTGTCAATGGGCTCAGGGATAACCAGAAAGCCAAATCACATACCAAGGCCAAGTTCTGGGTCTTCATTTCCCCACCACTCTTTCCCAGGCAGACTTTTTCCTCTCCATCTCAGAGAAGCTGAAGCACTGGCTCCTCATTACTCTTCAGAGATGTGCAGGTAATCCAGATATTCCAGAGTAGCTGCAGTAAGTCACATTGTGCCTCAGCCCATAAAGCTGTTTTGCTATAAATTACCAAAAACACACTATAACTTTAATAGGAAAAACAACTATTCTTTTTTCCCCATGCAGATACACACCCCTCCCTCTTAGAGCAGAGAAACACCTGAAGCAGCAGATTGGATGCCCTACACTCCTTTGCTATAATGGAAAGCCAGTCAGAAGTCAATATTTGTTTTTCAAGAGGAGAAGCAAAAGAGATTCCAAGTGACAGGCTAAAGTTTTTAAGCTTTCTATAAAGATCTGAATAAAGTTAATTTATAGCCATAAAAATATATTGCTGTATTGAACATGTGTATTGTACATTAAAACAGTACGGCATTAAAAATATTCTCCAGCATTTTAGAGATAAAGTCTAAATTAAGACATTTCAGAGGATGGAAAGGAACAAGTTTTCCTCGGTGAAAAACCCAAATGCTTACAACCTGTATGTTCCTATGAAATACCACAAATTCAACAAAACTGCATTTCTGAAAAAATAAGTAATTCAAATGAATAATTTTTCATTACTAGCTCAAATAATCCATTATAAAGTAATAACTAGGAGCTCCAGATGAAAGTCCTCTGCAAAGACAACTGTACAACAAAATATGTGCTGGTCCTGAAAGTACACTCTTAAATTTTCACCTGAGTTTTGCGAAAATCCCCCGATAATCTCGCATTTTACACACACAACTACCTAAACACTTTATGACTGTTTTCCTATCTACAGTATCCATACCTTAAAATAAACAATACACAATAAATGGTAACCTGCATCTTTGCCATCACAGTCATATCTGAGGTCAGAGTTCTCTCTGTTAACTTAACCTGATGTTGGCCAAACAAGATGTCTGTGGCACTAAAGTGGGTGGTTGAGCTCCCACCACTGCTTTCACCTATGCTTTTCTGAAATAAGGAGCCTGAACATGCAGAACATTTTGCTGTTTGCAACAGTAAAACTGCTCTGTCCTTCTGCTATACTGTAGCACAAATTATGCTTCAACTCCTGCAGCTGTAACAGGAATTAATTATCTGCAGGTTTGTGTTCATTTGATCAGAGGCCTTAGTGCACCCATTCATGCTTCTGCTCTTTAAAACAGTGAGTCTCA
Organism: Athene noctua; assembly: GCF_965140245.1. Taxonomy (NCBI): domain Eukaryota; kingdom Metazoa; phylum Chordata; class Aves; order Strigiformes; family Strigidae; genus Athene; species Athene noctua. The sequence continues at coordinate 100,690,304 of NC_134037.1, read as the reverse complement.
GCTAACAGCTAAAGATTCTGAAGGACAAGGTAAGAACCAAGCATTATGTACAAAAAGTCTTGTTTGTCTTTAGTGTCTGTGAACTAATCTCTTACTGGATTTGTTTTGCTTTTTTGTTTTCAGTTGCTATATACCTTCTGAAAAACAAGGCTCTCTTGAGTCATTCATCGGTGTTACATCCACCAACACGTCAGTGCAGTGGATGCTGGCATCACCATGATCCTGGGGCACAGCCAGCACCAGACAAAGCATCAAAAAAGCAATGGGGACCACTTTCCTCCTGAGAAGGTTTTAATATACTTTAAGAGTGCTGGTAACAAAGCTAAGAGGTCACTGCAGAAGTCCATCATCAAATTCAAGTTTTTAAAACAGATGTATCCAAGCCCTATAGCTTAAGTAGTGACTCAAGCTTAAGGAGGCATATTCTAATATGTATTTTCATTTTCTCATTATTGAAGCAAGGAAACTAGCCAAATTTTTAGCAGGCAGAGGAAATAATTTCACTGTGGTCCTTTCATGCCCATCTCAGTTCAAAATGAACTTACTGGTTCCAGTGAAATCATACGTGTGCAAGACGTGGACCAGCAGAGAATCAGGCTCTGGCACTTTGCTTGGGGTCATTTCAGATCTAAGAGTGAACTGTAAAGCTCAAATCCAAGAGATATGTTTGTATTTACACTCGTTTCATTTTTCTTTTTTGTTAAAGCTATAAAAAAGAGCTCCAATATCTAGCATAAGCAAACAAGTCGCAAGCCAGACTAATTATATCACTCTTGCCCTTTGCTTAGAGCAGTTTTAACTCATCTGTAAATTCCAGTCATCTGTTTCTAATTCAAGTACATTTCAATTTCCTCACTCAATATGAGGAGCAGCAGCACTAGCACTCACCAGGGGCCCTCGCCAAGTGCAAGTAAGAGTCAGGAAAAGTCCTGGTGCTCTGCAAAGCAAGCTGGTCTGGCAGTCCTCAGCATGGGCTTTCAGTAATGCCACTTGGACCTGGCACCCAGCAGCTCTCTAAGTACAGGGCAAGTAGCCCATATAAGTGCTGTTGCTAATTAATATGGTTTGAATATTTTAATATCATCTGCTATATTTATGGAGACATTTCCCCCAAAAAAAGTGAGTATTCAGCACTTGAGGAAAAAAACCCGAACAAACCACAGAAGACTTGTCCTCTCTTGCTAGGGGACAACTACTCACTAGTTGCTAGGGAAAGCATACCAATCAGTAGACATAGCATCTCCATCAGTTGTTGCCCTGCCTTGATGCATCTTTACTAGCTGAAAATTATTCTGAATATTGTAAGATGCTATTAGTAAATGTCTATGCATAGAACCTGTGAAGATGAACACCAACACAGAAGGTTATGGGACTGGAGGGGGAGAGGAGCACAGCTGTGTAGTATCAATCTATATTACTCTACAGCTCACATTGCACAACAGTTTCTCTTGTTTCAGGATAATAGGAAAAAATGCAATGACCTCCAGACGGGTTGTGTGGGGTTTTTTCTCTCTGGTGAGAAAAAAAAAAATAATCTGTATTTCTATTGTTTATTTACAAGGTGAAGCTGTGTCTAACAATATTTCCTACTACAAGACTATGTTACAACAGACCTTTGAATTTTGTTTGAGAAGAAGAGGCTCACCAAAAACCATGATGCAGGTGAAGGAAAACTAATGTTTCTCAGACTTACTCTGCTGACTATGGAGTTGAGAAAAGACTGTCCCACATGTGAGCCTAGGATGGGCTTTCTTGATAGGATATGTAGCTGCGAGAAAAAAGAACAATTAGTTTATTGCAGTGGGAAAATTTGAACAATATGGAGAGAAGGAAAACTACCAATCTATTCCAAATAATACTCTGTATTTATTAAAGGTTTCACTATTTAAAATAAATATCCCCCAATTGTGTTGGGGGAAGTTTTGGTTGATTTTGCATTTACTCCCAGAACTCTATTATTTGTTATTTTGCATTCAAGTGTAAATTAAGAGGAAATAATTAACTGCATCAGGACTTTTCTGAATTGGGGTCCCCCTAAGATTTTTTTTCAATGAGATTTTTCAGTCAAAACACTTAAGAATAGAAAAAACATCTGCAGCAAAAAGGACAGAGAGAAGACAGCATGTTTTGCATACTTCAGCATCATTGTTATTTCTAGATAACTTGCATGAACCAGTCATAAACTTGTCAATTAAAATTTGAATTTTAAAAAAAGAGTTTTGCTAAAATATTGCTGCAGACTTCTAGCAAAGGAAACTTAGGCAAAATAAGCAAAGTCCACAACTCACATTTATTAATATCATACACCTTATCCAGCCAATTTCTCAGTCAACCGTAAAGAGCTAAATCTCATGCATTAGTCTTAACCACACTTCTCGCAGAGGTATTGAAATCCTAAATTGAAATCTTATGAACTTTTTCTTTTTGTAGATTAGCATAATCTCTATGGCACATACCTGAAATCAACTTCACACAAAATTGGAGTTACATGCAAAACCTGCCAAGCCCAGAATGAAGAGGGACACTCAGCTTCTCTGAGTGGTAGCAGATGTGAAGCCCTTGGCAGTACACTCTCCAGTCAAAGCATTGAAAGGGGTCTTAATGCATATTTGCTGGCAGATTTAGGTGAGTGGGTTACAGAAACATCTCCAGTTGACTGCTGCCTCCAATCCCTCCCCACTACAACATCACCACTGACAGAAGGCACAGCTGAGTAAGATACATACACACTCCTAAATCACTGTTTACTTCTGGCATGATAATGTAAACAGATGTTGGTGGGTATACCCTTAGAGTGACTTATTTGATACTCAGTGTGCCATTAACAGCATTCAAGTAATCTCCCCCATTCAGAATGGAGTTGAAAGAGGGACGGCTTCACCCCTGTTGCTGGCCTGAGCTCCCACAAAAGAACAAAGATCTCCACAGAACAAGGAAGGCTTCTTGAAAAGGCTGGACAATGCCCATACACACAGATTTGTAAGAGTACAGGTAATGTTGCCATCTAGTGACTCCTGCCATAGCAATATTGGCAGGATTTTGATTGGGCAATATTAAGTGTTCTCAGCAGCCATAAGGCTTTCTTCAATCTGGGGGCCATAGTGTGTAAGTTTGAGGGTTGCATCCTCTTCCATATCATAGCCAATTACAGTAAGGACTGTTCATAAAAATAACAAATCACATTAGGGTCTTTCTTTGCCTCTAGCTTCTAGAAAAGGAGTTATAACCCTTCTTCAGCCCTCTCACGATCAAGCTGATGACCCTTGGAAACCTACAGTTCAACAGATTTATTCTGTAAATTCAGTGATTTTTCTGGCACTAGGCTGTTATGTTGTACCACTTACTTATACTGCTACAAAACAGTAATGATTAAACCTTTGTTAAATTCTGCTTGCAAGGTGCAAATGAAAGAACATAAGATATCCAAGAGCATTCTTGTAACATGCAAGCAGAAATATCCTGCAGCTGTGCTACATCTCCAGCACATTAGCCAAGCTTTGATGAAAACATGCTGCAAGACGTTCTCCTCAGAATGACACAAAAATCTCAAACTATCATCTAACCTGTTGCAGATACAGCAAGTCAAGACTGTGCCTTTCCTAATGTGATAGTGGCAGAGCTGTGATCAGGTCTGAAGCATTTAGCAATCAACACTTTTGTCTGCACACCACAGAAGAAGCTTCCTTTTTCTGGGGAGTTTGGCACAGAGCTGTCTGCAGAGGTGATCTGAGAGAGATGCCATCTCAAGACATTTGGTTTGTTTAGTGTGGTTTTTCTCTATTTAATTTTTTCAAACTGGAAGAGTAGTGGTAGCAGTTTACCTTCAACAGGCCCATACTGGAGGCTTCTGGGGAAAAAAAAAAAATAAAAAATAAGGACATCAGGAAAGAATGAAAGAATTTAGTAGGAGAGCACCACACACAGGAACAGGTAAAGTGCTACAAATAGAAGCATGAAGGCTAGCTGTAAAAGAGGTGATTGGGCCTTGTTGCAAATAAGTGAGGGAAGAGCAGAAACAGAAGTGAAAAAAATTAGAGCTTTAACAAACTAAAAATAGTAAGACGGGGAAGGGACTCGAAGAGAAAGAATGAGCACTCTTGGACAGCAAAAGGAAGAGTGCAGCTCTGAGTAGCCAGGAGACAAGAAAGGCAAGGATCCAAGAGCAAAGAGCAGTTAAATTAGTTCAGAACAGACAAACACCTTTGACACTTACGGAATTTGTTGAGGATCTGAATGATGTTGCTTCATTTTGTGTCCCTCACACTGACAGCCAGCACTCACAGGTCTGTTTCATAGATTAGCCAATAGTGCATGCACTGCAGACACAGCTTGTGCTAGGTATGATTTTAACATAAAATAGTTTGGAACAGCATTAGTGCATCGTTTTCATATCATCCTTGCACTTGAATGACTTTAGGAACATCAGCTGCATAACTTAGAAAATTGAGAAACCCTGACAACGCCTCTGCTTCAGTTGGTCTAGCTAAAACAACTCAATGCCTTAGGAAATTGGTCTGGTCTTTTGTGTCACCCAGTGTTGCCACTGGCCTCCAACTCTCCATTAGCTTTTCTCACACATTCCAAGATTTACTCTCTTATTCTCAGTGAAGTTTCTTCCACAGTTTGTGAGCACACCAGTGCTCTCACTCATATGCACACAAGCCTGGAAAGGTCAGAAGTCACAGATGTTTTGCAAAAGACATAGACCCCATGACTTGCATGAGATCTGTGTCTTACAGTGTAGAGAGGCATATACATCCTGCATATGGAATGCATCACATTTAATTCATTTAAAACATGATTCACGTTTCTTATTTTTGCACAGTTCATTCCAGCTATATAGTAGCTGCTATCACACTGCTACCATCCAGCTTTTAAAAAAAAAACATCACTACCTTGAAGGCATGACCAGTGAAGAATGTACCATTTCAGAATAGAAAAGACTAAACAATGCTGAACACTCATCTAGTGCTTGTATCATACACATAGCAGGCATGCCTAGATCTCATTTATGGGCTGCCACCCATATTGATGTTTGTATTGTGCAGAGGCAAAGAAAGAATTGCTGCCTCAGAAGACTTACAGCCTAATTCTCCTACCAATCCTTAGGTCAACTCAGCCATAGAAAGTAACAATGAGACATTCTGAAAGCAGAAATGGGCTCCTGTAAAGTAAAGGCATGTAAGAGTTTTAAAATGCACTGAACTCACCCTTGGGGAGAGTTAAAAATGCCTTATGAATGCTCTTACTTAGCCCAAAGTTTTGTAGTACCATTTCACTTCCTACCCATTCCAGTTACAGCTTGAGGAGCACAGAGCCATCCCATTTCATCTTTGATATACTCTCTACACACAGGGAATGCCTATGTATTTGAGTATGTCACCTTTTGCTGTGTTTTATAGAGGGCTAGCAGCACCAAAGGTCTGTCCGCACATATGCAAAGCATTAGGCTTACCTGTAAGCCAGAATTTTCTTAGTTGGAATTTGAATTTCAGAGCTTGAATTCAAAGCTTATTTCAACAACTAAGCCTGGAGTCATGTAGAAGTAGTATTGTGTTCTTAGCTCCCTTTTTGTTGAACATACAGAGCATAGCCTGTACTAAGAAATACACCAGCTCCTTGTATGAAATTAATAATCACATTTGTTGAGAAAGTCTGGCATACTCAACTTTTGCAAGAAGACTCATTTCCTATCCATGGATTGTCCAACTATCATCTAAATAGACAAGACAGAGAAGCGATCTAGGACAGCAACAGTTTACAGAGAGAACAAACACAACTACAGAAAACACAACAGCTCTTAGTAGTGATTTGGGGTTTTTTTCTCTCTGCTGGATGAGGATTTAGACGGAATGGTATAAAGTGAATGGAGAGAGATGGAAGCAGCCACCGAAAGAGAAAAGCAAACTGGACAGAGAAGAGAAAGTGTTGAAGACAGAGCACAGCTGATAGAAAAGTAAGGGAAGAAGAACATCAAGGAAAGCAGTTTAAAGAGATTAGATTAAGATTCAGTCAGATTCAGAAAATAACCTGCAGCAGTTTACTTGGCCTAAGGCACTGCTTAAAAAAATAAAATATACAGAGGGTCCAGGAACCCATCAGGCAGAACATAAGGCTATGGAACTGAGCTGTAGGAGACATTGCAGCAGAAAGACAGAGAAAAAGTGCAGTTTTAAGCTAACCTCATCCACCTCTGTACACCTCTGTACCACAGAGTAAGGTGCACAAGGTGACATGCAGCACCTGCAACATATGAATTATCACACTGCCCAGCATGATACCCTCTCCATGCATCAGACCTGAAGTGATCCTCACAGCCACACTGGGACTTGGTTTTGAGAGCAAGGAAAGCTGGATGTGATGACAGGGCTGGCAGGGCACCACTAAAGTAGCGGTATACAGGAGAGGCAAGAAGGAAGTCAATCAGATAGGCTCAAACATTGGACACTGGAGGACAAGAAGCTAAGAAGACATGGCAGGCTTAAAGATAGCCATTGAGGGGTCGTCAGAGGTAGATGTTACAAGACTTCAGAGTCATTCTATCTGAAGGCTATGAAGAACACCTGACTGGTATTTCCTTTGATATGCGGGAGAGGGACACAGCTGCATCTGCAAGAAATCTGGTATTCTCCAGATATAATTAGACTGAGTTTAAACTTCAGGTATATTGCAGGAGAGATCTCTAAGACAGACCAGTGGAGGAACTCAAGAGCCTCCCTCTTGATTACAAGGGGACTCTGCAATGAGGTATTTAGCTTTCTGAGTAGCTGTAGCACACATGCAAACTAGTAGTCGTAAATCTAGGTATGACTAGTTAAGAAACTTACGTCTTCAAATACACTTCTAAAATTCATTAGGATGCAGAAATAAGGACTATTTTACCGGAAACAGAAAAAAAGAAAGGTCCCAACACTGCATGACAAGAGCAAGACATCCATTAGAAGAAATCAAAGTTTAAAAGGCACTCTTGTAAACATGTATGCAGTATTTATATAGGGGGGGAAAGGCTTTTACAACAGTGCTACAAACAGCAGAACAAATTGAAGAGGTGGAAAAAAATGTACCAAGTAATAGGAAAAGTTTTTTAGATCTGTGACTCTCCAGGATGGTCCAAAATAATTGTGCTGAGACACTTTAAACTGTTCTAGGTGAGTAAGTGGGAAAAAAACTCTGCAGAAATTCATGCTTAATGGATGACTTTTGCAAGTCCTCCACTGCTGGAAGTGAGTGCAAAAGGAAGGATTTTCACAAAAGCAAGAAAAAGCTGGCTTTTCTTCCCTCCTCCTGCTCACTGACCAAGACAAGAGGTCAGGAAATTCAGATGCCCATGCCTATGTCTTGCAGAGACCATACATACCAGACCCATCACCATAACCAACACATTTTCTTTTTAAGTCTTTTTTTTTTCTTTGTAGTTCCTGTAAGTTTCATAAGGCTTCCTTTTTTTTTAAAAAAAAAAAAAAAAAAACCAAACAAAACAAAACGCTCAAGTGAGCTGTGCATGTTTTATAGTCAATACATCCATAAACCAAACACACCAAATGTTAGAGCAGCTTGCTAAAACTCATTCAGGCAAGCCCTAATTAAAAAGAAAAGAAACCTTTGCAAACAGCATGTCTCCAAGAGGTGAAAGGTCCCCATGCTGCTCAGTGAGGAAACACCAGGGCCACCTTTAAACTTTAGTGTTTTATTAGTGCCTTTGTCAGCACCATGTATCTGTGTGTTGTGTTTTAATCGAGGCTCTGAATTTGTCTGTGACAGACTCAAAACAGGAAATTAACACCCTGCGGTGTGGCGGCAAAGCCTCAGAGGAAGCAGCAGTGGGGTACATGAGGCCGAGGATGAACAAAGACCCATAAACATAACGTCACCCATAAAAGTCACACTTTAAGGCACAGGAAGGATACTAAACAACACTTGGCTGCATTACACGCTTGCAATAAAAAAAAAAAAAAAAAATAATAAAAGCCTCAGGTTGAGAGTCAGAACATTTACAAGGCAGTTATTTTTATTTTTCTGAATATTTGCTATGGTTTTGTATTTTCAGCAATGTAGTTCAAAGTTAGGCATAGGAAATATCCAACAAGCTCTCAAATGTTACGTTTCCACTTGACACGTGGCTTAGGGCTAAGATACCGCTTTTTATCTACCTCCCTGTTTATTTGGGTTATTTCCTATTTGTGAGGGGTTCAACTTTTCTGCAGGCAGCTGGATAGATTTCTACTGTTACCATGGTATTGTCGACCTTTAACATGGGGCTGTTAACATGACCTTTGCTTCTTTCCATTTCTACAAGGATGTTTCAGTGTAAATAGTTTGGAAGCCAGACAGCACCAGGAGATTCCTCCTCTCAGAGACGGGAATGCAGCTAGCTCAGCGAGAACGGGGGAAGAGCTATTAGCTAACAGTTAATAGCAATATAAAACTGAATAAGTATCAAGAACAGAGCTCTTTTCTGCAGCTGAGAGATACCTGGCAAGCGCCTTTTACAATACTTAGCACTACCTGTGAACCACCCTATCTTGACAGGAAACGATAGGCGAGACCATATGCAGTTGCAGTGGCAGAAAGGCAGACTCTGTAGGGCAGAACATCTGACAGTTGTTTGAGTGGGGTAACAGAGCCTTAGGATGAAGAAATATTGGCAATATTGCTTAAGACAGCTATTGTAACTCCTATGATTTTGAAAGCCTGAAATGTTGTCACGAACAGGGAGGATGTTCACTTTTTAATAAAAGCATATATTTTACAGTATGTCAATTAAAACAGCAGCAGAAACTAACTAATTTACCATTAAAAAAAAAAAAAAAAAAAAGAGGAAAACCCACTGTTGTAGCCTTTATCCAATATATTCTTTGCCTCAAGCAACTGTTAATATAGTTATATAAATTCTCATTCTATTAACTCAATTGAAAGGCAAGTCCAAAGTTTCATGGGGCAATAGGAACTGCTGCTGTAAATTAGACCAGTGTGCAGCCTCCTGAACTGAGGGGAACTTTAAAAGATTTCTGCCAGACTCCTCAGGCATGAAGTGATATTTTGTAACAGTGGCTAGAAGCTTCAGGAAAAGGTGTGCATTATTGGAGAAAAGTTTTGTTCACAGTGGGAGTTTCCTCTAATCCTGCACAGATTTAGAATTAATTTTTCAAGAGAGATGAAATAATACCCTAAATTCCATTAAAATTCGATGGGATTTATGTGCCTAACTTCCTAAGTCCTTCTGAAAATCTAAGGCTTTTATGTTGGGCTTATATTGTAGAGCATGAGAGGGAGATATTTCTTATATAACTCAAACAATTCAGATTATACACAAGTAATCCAAACCACCTGTGGATCACTGCAGTCAAAAGTTTGTGGTTTTCCCCCCCCCCCCCTTTTTTTTTTTAAGTGGGGTTTTTAATACATTTAGGCTTCAGACAGACTACAAAAAGCACAACTCTTGGGTGAGCATTAGAGCAGCCACAAAGCTACCCTAGTTTTCACGCCTGGTGACTGGTCCCAGCAGGCTCCCCTGTGAGCACCTGTAGCTTGGTGTTGGTGGAGAGACACAGCTATGCAGAGAGAGCACCAGCTGCAGATTCCCCTGTGCCTGGGGAATCCCCAGCTAGGGAAATTGGTTGACTTTGAGTTCTTTGAGCTACCAGAGCATCACTGAGGTGCTAGATAATCTTTGGGTATGGCTCTGGGGTTGAGGTGAACATCCACCCATTACTAACACAAAATATACTACAGAATAACTGCACTGATTTTGGATTGTGTAGAAGTGACTTATGATAAAAAAGGACAAAATCAAATTACTAAGCCAAATCAATAGCATTTTAAGAGTGTACTTCTTGTGGTCTCCTATTTAATTTCTTTTGGTTTTTAATCACATAGGATTAAAACACTAGAGATGGGTTGAGTCAAAATGTCATCTGGACTCTGGCAGCTTGAACATGTGGCTCCCCACATGCAGATTTTTAGATGATATTCTGCTCTGACTGATACTAATGCAAAAAGTCAGCAAGAGGAAAGTACCAAAATAAATGTAAAAGTCTACCACTACCGAACAGGAAGTAAAGCACCACCAAGAAGCTATGCTGTTTGATGGGTATCTGTTTACATCAGATGTTATTGAAGAGATTCAGCCCAAACTAGGTTGCTGTGAAGACAAGTTTAAAGACATGTCACAGATTCAAATCGCACCCAAAATTAGTAGAGTGTTTTGTCTCTTCACTCTATATTCCTGTCCTATGTAATGAGATCATATTGCTGTTAGAGCCAAATGCTCTCTCAAACTGCTGTTGCTCAGAGAGGCTAACAGAAGCTGCCAAGACCTCTAGTGAGGCATTTTAAATGAAGATCTATTTACATTTTTTTACTGTCCTTTCTATCACTGTACAATGTCTTACAGTGTTAACATTCTGATATGGCAATTACTTACCTTGCAAAGAGTAAAGCTGTGCCTGTTTTCACAACATATAGCTGATAAGGGTGTACATATAATGTTAGAAGTATTTTGTTGAGTAGAAAACCTGAGATATGATTTGGCTGTTACGGGCTTTTGAGGAGCTTATATAAAAATTAAAATTTGAATAGACACAAAGGCCTCACTGTTTCTCATTTTTACAAGTGACAATCCAAATGAACCCCAAAACGAGCAATCCTAGAGTAAAATCTAGTGTGACAGAAGGCAAATGAAGCCACCTTAAAAAATAAATTTTAACAGGACTAGGAACTTCAGAATGACCGTTTTCGGCAAAATAAATTGGTTGCAATGGTATGTTGTTTCAAAACCCAGTAACAATCATCATTGGATAAATACGTTGCAAATATGTTCACAGAACTAAAAAACATTATTTCTTGAGAATATATGGTGAAAACTCTGTTTTCAACCAGCTGGCCCTTGTCAATAGGCAGCTCTACTGTCAGAGCTCAAGCAGTCTTATTCCTTAGGTATGCAGAGAGACAAGAGTGCAGATACATTCACTCTGAATGCTTAAACAATTGCCACTGGCACATGTAACACTACTGTTCTTTTAGTTTCTCAGACCAATGTTTCTACAAAATTGCACAGATAATCTGGAATTACAGTAGGATCTGGTGGTGCTATCCAAACTGCATCTGACATTCATCTCCAGTAAGGTGGCAGGACACAAGGTAACACAATACAGCCCAAAAAGGCAAGCTTAGCTGAGATCAAGGATGTAATGCAACAGAACTGGACTGCTTTTTTGGCTCAGATTATTATTGCTGGCTGTAACAGACCTAGTGATCCTGCTTCTGATTTTCTGAGATCTTTCTAAATTCATCCAGCATTTACTGCAGAGGGCAGACTGATATATACCCATGAGATTAACTGTAGAAATCTCAGAACAACTTTCCTTCTTCAGAGGAAAGTTGTAGCAATGCAAGAGGCAAACCCTAAGCTTCATCTCAGCTTTCCACTTCTTTTGCTGATATATTTGGTGAAAAAAAGTAAGAGGGGATGAGAGAAGAGAGAAAGAAAACACTAAGCAAATGGAGGTCAGATAGATATAAACTAAACCAGATTTAGTGTTTTTTTCCCTTAGTTTGCAACTTTTACTTAAAACTGTTTCACTCCCTATGGTACATTTTATTCTCAGAGACAAGGCCAACATATACAAGTCAGCTAGAAGACAGGAAAGGGGCAAGAGTTGAAGCTTTTCACCCAAGATCAGATATGATCAGTATCAAGGCTGCAACTAGAACTCAGGTTTGCACAGCCCTGGTTTTGCCGTTACTTTTCTGGGACACATTGTCCCAAATGAGCCTTTTTAACTTTTTCTGCGTTACTACCAGAACAGCCTTTTCCATCGACAAACAAATCTGACTCTCATGTGTCATAAAGAAAAATCAGGATCAAATTTGCAAAATCAGAGGGACATCAATTTGTAGCAGGTGCTAGGAAAACCAGGTTTGGTATTAGTTTTTTCTGTTGAGGAGTCATTCCATGAGATAACAGACAATCTTCTACAGTTTACTGCTGAGGATTATTTTTGGTCTATGAGAGACAAAACTCAGTTGGACTCATTTAGAACAAATGGCGGGGGGCGGTGGTGTTTAGACTGACTACTGAAATAGTACTTGGGTTCAATAGCTTATGAATTTAACTTAAGCAATCATGCTTGTGTACCATGAGGCTTCATAAGCTGGTTAAACAGACTTACTCCTAGATCTAGAGAAGACATTTAGGGAAACACTGCTTCTGAATGGATTACATAACACTTTATAAACCTTTTTCTTAACTAGCATCTTTGCCAAATAGCACCTCATTGCAGTTCTTCAACCTTACAATAAAAATATGAAGAACCTGTCTGACCACTAACAACATTCACATAAGGGGATTTTCAGTCTAGTTATATATAAGCATCCTCTAAGAGGTTTCAACCACAAACTTTTACTGCAATATAAAAAGGGACTGTGCAGGACTTTCTAAAAACATTTGTGCAGAGGTATGAATAGCTGCCTTGGGGAAACTCCCCTGTATTAATAGAAATAGCTGTTATTGCCCATGTTGTGCAAAGGCTCAAAGGGAATCATTACAAATATTCTTGTAACTTATTCCATTTGAATGTAGTAGTTTTCAGAAAGACATCTCAATAAGTGAGAAAGTCAAAAAATTAGCTGATAAAAAAAAAAAAAAAAGCAGCAGTGTTTACCAGTACAAACACTGGCAGTAAGGATTGTCCACCACCAACATATGCTTTTCTGCCCAAGGGGCCACGGGCATTCTACCCTCCACTCTATGAGATCAAATTGCCCCCATCCCTTAGGATTTGTAACTGAAACAAGACCATTTCTCAGTTTCATGGACTGCACTCTAATTAGCAAAGTATCAGCACAGATCTTAAGGATGTCTGAAAAATTTAGATGTAGGGTAAGGAGGGAAAACAAAATTCAGCCACCAATGTAAACCTGTGGATTCTGATGTTAATACACGGCATTTCTCAAGTGCAATCAACTACAGCAGAGACTGTAACAGAAACCTTGTACTCCCCGAAGGCTTAAGCTATATCGTCTTCCCTTGTCCTGTTGCTCCTAAAGGCTTCAGCTATAGCATCTTTTCTTGTCCTATTAGTTGCTCCAAAATAAGGGGAAGGGGTCATGAATGACTGACAGCCAACCCACTTTTATAATTTGTCTCCAACGTGCCAAGTATGGCAACTTAACAGTCAGGAATATTAACACTACTCGTTATTTATGCTTATGTAAAGTCACTGGTGTTAACAAATTTTCTCCAGTGTTTCCTGGACACACATCCTCATCTTTCTAGAAATTTGCTAAGGTTATCAACACCAACAAAGGAAGCAGCATGAGAAAGAGAAAACCTGAAACAGCAGAGATTATGAAATATAAGCTATTTTGTTTCATTTCATCCCCAATAAAATTTAATGCTGAACTCAAACTGTGTGCCATTAAATAACAGTAGAGCTCTTCAGAGTTTTCAGGACTTCTCACATAAAGCACAGGCTACTTGGGGAAGAGAAATCCAACTAGTTTTGACACTTCAGCTGCTGTTTACTGATGCTATCTGCTTAAACCTTGCACAGCAGGGAAAAAAGCCAACATCCTATTGCATGGATATCACAAAAAGTTTTTAGTGACCTGCCAGGAAGTCTCCACTTTTTTTCATCTTGAAGTTGTCCAGAGGAATAAGCTTTAAAGTCACTAGTAGGTTGCTGGATGCCCAATCTGAGGTCAAGGAGTCACAGAGCTCAGCATTTCATGAGGAAAAAAAATAAATCAAGGAACTTGAATATGACTTTCAGGACTTTCAGAATACAAGACAGAGACTGAAAAGTATAAGATTAGAATTTGCAAATTGCTTCCCTTTTTTGGGGTTTTATTTTGGGGGGTGAGGGGGAGGGCAGCTTAAAAGATAACTACTTTTAAGAGCTCATGAGGCCAAACTGTCAAATCTAAGACTATATATACATACACAAATGTCCCTTCATTCAATCAATTCAATAACCAAAAGCAGGAAACTTGAATTCAGGAAGGTGGTTTTTTTATTTTCCTTCTCTTTCTAGTTTTACTTAGCTTGGAAGATCATAAGATATATTTACAACAGTGGAAAACATAGTCCTACCTTTAATTATATCCAGAGACTTCTCTTTGTAATGAATTGAAAACAAATTTCTAATTTTGTAAGACTAACAAGGCTGAAGTTTTTCCATGCCATGTGTTTGACTAAACCAAATTTGGAGGGGGAAGAAAGGGAAGAAGAAGAAATTCAGTCCACAGCTCAGCTATTTCTAAGAATGAGTGTCGTCAAAAGTAAATCGGTTTTGCAAAGCTCAAACTCTATCAACTTTTTCTTTAAGCATCCCTAATATTTCTAAACCTTGAAGTAGGAATATTATATTTTACCAGAGAAACTTTTGCATCAAAGATGGGCCTTTGTGGTTCTGGGTACATTTACCTCAGTTCTGCCACACTAAGCTCTTGTAAATGAAAAATAAAGTATCCACTTCTACCTGGAGATATTTTAGCAGTTAACTTTTCCTAGTCCCTCTTCATTTAGCAAATTGCCATCTCTCATCAGTTCAAGCTGTGTATACTATTCAAACCAGGAAATTTTAACATCCTCCATATATTTACAACTTCTGCCTGCAACTGCCACAGAATATCTGAATTAATTCCAACTTGAGAAGAAGCAGATGAATCTGGATTTATTTTTTCATTTCTCAATGTAATACCTCTCTCTGTTTCCTTTGCTTGGGAAACTGATGGCAGAGACTTTGTCTGTTCTTGGTAAACCAGTGAATCCCTGAGGGGCTTTAATATGCCTAAAAAATATTCCTTTGAACTGAAAACAGGGGGATATTTGGGGGAAGAGAGGGGGACGTGACCAAAGAAGTGGGAGGTTCTGGTCTGGACAAGGGATGCGTTTTGGGTTTTAGCGTAGCAGAGGAATCCAGTGGTAAAGACTGGGAGGGGTTGAACACAATCTAAAGACCCACAGAAGAAAACAGGAAACTGAAGGTGGACATTAAAATAAGCATTAAACAGTCTGAGGGTACGACTGACAGGTCCAGGATACATGAGTAGTGGAGCAAGAGAGGGAACAGCCAGCACTGGATCTGGGTGGGCAGTGTATTTACAGTGAGAAGGCACAAACTGCCCAACTGAAGGAGAAATCCAGGAAGCTATCTGTGATCTGAGAGCAGGCAGAATGAGAAACAAGGAGGTGAGCTGGACAAGGAGCTCAGAGCCAGGTTGACCAAGGGGTGGCTGCAGGGACTAACACAGTAAATTAGGAGCAATTTGGGAAAAATCTTGTTTAAAGAGAAATTTTGTGCATAAATTGTGCAGAAGAGTTTGGGCTTGCTGAATAAAGCCCGCTCTTCTACAAAGCCTGAAATAGGACCCCAGGTACCCACATTCCTCCTTTCTTCCAGAGCTATCAATATTGGTCGAGCTGACTGGCAGGGTTTAGATTTCATTCCATGCTAATATTTGGTCAGACAGAATAACAACCTGCTATGACTACCAGTTAGTCCAAGGTAGCTCCAAAGTCCTGCTGGGGATCATCCAAATTGTTTGCACTAAAAGGATGTTAACATTACAATAATAACAGTTCAGAAATTCAGGAAAGTATCCACTACATGTCTGGTGTAGGGAACAGAGATGGCACTCCCCTTTCAGTTTATGCTGGTAACACACACTGGTGGCTGCACAGCAATACAGCAAACATCACAGAAGATTCCTGTAGGGAAACCCTGCATCAACCTGACTTTAAAACAGGGACCAAATATTTTATGTAAAATAATGGTGATTTTAGGTTTAAGAACTACCTCACAAGAAGCAGAAACAAAGAAACCTATGACCACTTGGTCTGACGTCCTGGGTAAACTGAGAAGAATTTTTACCTAGCAAGTCCTGCTGCAAGTCCAAACATCTGACTAAACTAAGCATGTTTTTCAGAAAGGCATCCAGTGTGGAGGTCAAGATTTCAACTGATGGCAAATCCCCTACATCATTATATAAGTTGCTTTTAAACTGAACTTCTTTACAATTCTGCACTCAGTATTTTCTTACGAACTTATCCAACTTGCTTTTTCTTATCAAAGTTCACCAATACTGATGAATACAAAGCCAAAGATGGAGAAAACTAGTATAGGTGAAGTATGTACCACATATTGTTTAAAATACTTTCTTTACTATTAACAATAGCAAATAGTTCCAAAGGAATGGTTTATGTATGAACCAACAGACCTTTGGCAAGCACAAAGGCCTGATTCTACTTTTAACCACTTGAAAAATGCAAGTTACACAGATTTTTTTTTGAAGAGACTTTCTGTTTTGTTTCCTTATTGCTTGGATATTGAGGTTGAGTGTTTAAAAATTTAAAAAACAGCACATTCACTTTACAGTGTCAGAACAGGATAATAAACAATTATATATTCTTTAAATATTCATTAAAATAAAGAAAAAACTACAGCCTTTTATTCAAACAAAACTCCTACTTGAGGCCACTCAATTTTGCTTAGCAAAGAGCTTGAGGCTGGCCTGCAGGTTTCAAGGGTGGAAGCCTACCACATTTATAGAGTTGCTCAAGGGAAAAAGTCTCGCTTCTCTGCTGATAGCTGAATGGAGAAAGCTGCCACAGACGCATGTGCTAAGCAAAAGGAACAAAAGCAATGGTCTGTTTACACTCTAAGCTCAAGTCAGACAACTACAAAAACAGGAAGGCACATTCTGAATCTGGTACCCATTTGGTTTCTGTATGCGGTTTCACACTTGTGAGGTAATGGACCTATGTTAAAACGGCATGTACTTATACGTTGCTGCTCATGGCACAGTCACACCTGAGTAGCTGTGGAGCACACTGTACAGGCACACAGCAGCTCTTGCACAGTGTCTACCAAAACAAGGATAAAAATTAGTTGGTGGCAACCATGTGATATGAATGATTCAATATAGCAGAGGTAAAGGTTTCACAGAAATGTTCACACATACATACAGAGAAGAAATGGAAAGTGGTGGAAATAAATAAATAAAAAAAAAGAATATATGAAGCTAGAAGTTGCATATTTTATGCTTTGCCTTAGTAGCAAAGGAACAGTAGTTCATCCAGTGCCACTGTAAATATCACTTTTTTTAAATAAACAATCACCCATGTGACCCAAAGCTACCAGTTGCTCCAGGCATTTCAATCTTTCCCCTCAAAAGCAGAAAATTGTGCAGGGAGACAGAAGATTGGGGGTGAGTGCTACCCCCAGTTTATCTACTTGTCAGATGACAGTGCTGAAATTCTGAGCTTCCCAGAGTATGATCTTGCTTCCATTTATTCACTTTTACAGAAAACAGCACAACAGAATCTCACCCTCTTGGGGATTTCTAGAAGTAGGTGATAATCGATTAAGAACATATCATTAAAACAATATATTCCATTAAGCAAAACAATTTTTCTATCAGCTTTAGTAGAAACAAAGTCAGGTTTATTAGATGTAAACAGATTGAAGATGACACCAGGGTACATGGTCTCATTTTTGACTTCCTGTTCCAATTTCTCTTCAGCTGAGCTTTTGAGACATTTAGACATTGTCTAAAAGAGTGAGAGATCATGACTTTGCAGCTGGGTGCTTACAGATTTCAAAGCAGCTGCCAGCAAGCTTAGCTGTTGTCATGTAAAAATGGATGACAACAACAGACTGCCATACCCAAGGATCTGCTTGGACAGGGACTTAGAGACCATCAAGAGTCTTTTGCATACCATTCTGCAGTGTCCCAGTATATTGTCCCCTCTTTGGAAAGGGGATAAAATATTTGACATTTTTATATAAATTAATGGATAATCACCACAGTACATAACCATAGAGTGAAGAACTAGAACTCTTTCACCAAAGGAATAAAAGTCACCAGCCACACCAATACATCTATTCATTTTGCTTGACGGAGTGGAATAACTGCACTGAATTCAAAGATATTTCATTTAAAACTCAGGATTCAAAAGCCTTATCCAAGGCCCAGTTTCTTCAAATCTTTAGAGTTAGTGCTTCAGATAAGCAATTTAGACAGAGTTCGGCCTCCAGCAGGTCATGAAGTTTCCTGTTAAAGCTTGAGAACTCTTCCTGGGCAGTTTTCTCTACTACCTCCATAAGCAGAGAAAATACAACAGTGTTCTAATACATCAATAATCATGATGCAAGAGCACACATAAAAAGCATACAACTAAGGGAGTAAGCAAGTTTACAGAGCCAACATGTATTTTCAGAGAGAAACAACAGCCAAACGGGAATCTAAACAGCAGTGGACAAAACAGATTGCACAGTTTGAAGAAAAACAGGTGTGGTAAAATGAAATTCAGTCGCAGTTGTGTCTGGTTCTGAATAATATAGATGAAAACTCTAGACACAGCAGTACATTTTGTACTTACAGTCAGGTATGCCAAATGGACATTTGTTTGTCCACACATGTTAAGCCAGTCGTTATAATAAGAGATGACTTAAATCTTCACACTCATCTAACAGTGCTTGAAGCCTAGACCTTTCCTCTGCTGTTTAAAGCAGCTATAGAAGTTTTTGTGCATTTCCCTTTCAAACACGCAATCTATAAACCTATGGAATAAAAGTGTATCAGCATCATTTTCCCGCCCAAATCCACACATGGAGACTAAACATAGCTTGCTATGCCTCTGATCCAGCAGAAGTAACTATTTCAAACATTGTGGGTTAAAACCCACACTCATATTTATCCTGTGACACAAGCTTCTATAGAAAGTCTTTAGCATCATTGCCTAAGACTGATTGACATTTTTATTACCCAAATCACTAGGAAGACTTATGCTTTCCAGTGTACTGCTTCTGCTGGAGCCGGACTTTTGGGCAATACACCAATTACCCATAAGGAAGTGAGAAAAAAAGGAGCACACATTATTTATGTATGTTAGCAGTCCTGTCATGAGTACAAGCAGTGATTTTATGGATATCAAGGGACCGTAAACCACCACAAAAAATTCAAACATACCGCGTAAGCTAACATACGTAACTCTCACATTAGTCAGATCTTGCAGCAAAACGTTCTGTTCTGAAATAGTTGCCTTAGTTTAAGTACAACTCAAAATACTGTAAAACCAATTAATGCAACATAATCTCCTGCTACAACAGGGTGACCTGCTTATTGGATGAGGGAAAGGCTGTGGATGTTGTTTACCTTGACTTTAGTAAGGCCTCTGACACCATTTCCCACAGCATTCTCCTGGCAAAAATGGCTGCTCGAGGCTTGGATGGGCACACGCTTTGCTGGGTAAAAAACTGGCTGGTTGGCCGGGCCCAGAGAGTTGTGGTGAACCGAGTTAAATCCAGTTGGTGGCCGGTCACGAGTGGTGTCCCGCAGGGCTCGGTTTTGGGGCCACTCCTGTTTAACATCTTTATTGATGATCTAGACGAGGGGATCGAGTGCACCCTCAGTCAGTTTGCAGATGACACCCAGTTGGGTGGGAGTGTTGATCTGCTCGAGGGCAGGGAGGCTCTGCAGAGAGACCTGGACAGGCTGGAGCCATGGGCTGAGGCCAACTGGAGGAGTTTCAATAAGGCCAAATGCCGGGGGCTGCCCTTGGGCCACAACAACCCCCAGCAGCGCTACAGGCTTGGGGAGGAGTGGCTGGAGAGCTGCCAGTCAGAGAGGGACCTGGAGGTGTTGATTGACAGCTGGCTGAACAGGAGCCAGCAGTGTGCCCAGGTGGCCAAGAAGGCCAATGGCATCCTGGCTTGTGTCAGCAATAGCGTGGCCAGCAGGGACAGGGAAGGGATCTTACCCCTGTACTCGGCACTGGTGAGGCCGCACCTCGATTCCTGTGTTCAGTTTTGGGCCCCTCACTACAAAAAGGACATTGAATGACTCGAGCGTGTCCAGAGAAGGGCAACAAAGCTGGTGCAGGGTCTGGAGCACAGGTCATACGGGGAGCGGCTGAGGGAACTGGGGGTGTTTAGTCTGGAGAAGAGGAGGCTGGGGGGAGACCTCATCGCCCTCTACAGCTACTGAAAGGAGGTTGCAGAGAGCTGGGGATGAGCCTCTTTAACCAAGTAACAAGCGATAGAACAAGATGGAATGGCCTCAAATTGCACCAGGGAAGATTTAGACTAGATATCAGGAAGCATTTCTTTACAGAACAGGTTGTCAGGCGTTGGAATGGGCTGCCCAGGGAGTGGTGGAGTCCCCATTCCTGGAGGTGTTTAAGAGTCGGGTCGACATAGCGCTGAGGGATCTGGTGTAGTTGGGAACTGTCAGTGCTAGTTTAACGGTTGGACTAGGTGATCTTCAAGGTCTTTTCCAACCTAGATGATTCTGTGATAACATTTAAGCATCCTATTGACTTGGTTAACTTTCAATCATTACATAGCAGAGCATTCTAACTAAAATATTACCACAGTAGGATAATAAAAAGCATACTGTAGTCAACATAACACTGTAATTGCAAAGATGTGTCAAGGCCCTTGGATGAGTTGAGAGGCAACCTCAGGAAGTACTTAGCAGTCTTTTATTTTAAATTCAAGTCAGTGCTTTGAAGATCCAAAGGATCCAAAAGCAGGATTTGGTGAAAGGCTAGCATATGTTCAGGAGTTCAGTACCTAGTAACACAAGAGAAAGCATGTAGATGTGCACAGCTTTAGTCTTGATAAGTGACAGCTGAGGGTAGTAAACACAACTCAAATAACTATAACGTACTTAAATATCTGGTTAAAAATTATATCAGTTCTCAAATATTATGACTATGAACAACTCATTGTATCATCTCGGTCTCAGCTCAAATTTCTGAAGAATAACAGTAGTGTCCAGCCCATATCTTTTCCCACCTTTCCTTTCGTCCTGCCAAGCAGAAGTGCCATGCATATTTTTCCAGCTACACTATCTTCTGCAGCTCCGGCTTCTTGATGTGTCACCTGCAATCAACACATCAAGTTTCTACCTCTGGCTTTCTCAAGTTCCTCTTTACAAATAATCTCTCCGCTTCTTTCAAGGGTGGGAGCAATGCGATACTAGCAGAATAACTTCTTGCTCTCAAAGGCTACCTTTTCTATCCATCTACCCTCATCTTCCTTGCAACATCCCTTTACCTTTTTCCCCTCAAGATCTCTGTTCTTCAGTTCTCTGCTGACAAATGTATGAAGGCTACCATGGCTGGGATCATTGCCAAGCAAGGAGAGGCTGAGGAACCCAAACTTTCTCCGTCTGGAGAAGAACTGGCTTTGGGGGAGACCAACAAGCAGTTCCTCAGTGCCTGTGTGGATGTTGCTGAGGAGATGGAGCAAGGCAATGCACAGCGATGAGTGTTGAGATGATGAGAGACAATGGCCAAAAATTGAAACAAGGTAAGTTCAGACTGGATGCAAGGAGAAATTCTCCACCACATGAGGAGATTGAAGTGGGTTGTCCAAAATGTCTGTGCAGCCTGTATCCACAGAGGTTTTGAATATCTCTCTGGATAAAGCTCTGAGAAACCTGGTCTGACTTCCCAGCCATCCCTCCTCCCTCAAGTCAAAATATGCAAAAGTAGTTCAACACCTGTAGCTGCTTTACAAAACAAAAACAGCACAAGGAATCTCTAATCTCTTTAACCCCAAGCCCTCAGAAGCAGCATATTGATCAGTAGAAAAGTCATTATCTTTTATTAGGTATTAACATCAGTTATGGATGCACTAGGTGAGGTTTAGACTTTCTTCCCTGTTCAAAGTTCTGATAGCTGTCAAAAAAGCAAAGCTGTCACCTGGCTAGAATTTCCAAGCCAATGTTTTGCAACAGAGTCGTTAAGACTGCCAGAATCATGTCATCAAAGACAGGCCACGTCCCTAAATCTTATGCCAAGCCAGGTGCCCATGGTGATAAAACATTTTCCCAAGACAGTCTGACCTTGGCAGCCACACAGGTGCAGTTATCAATCAAGGTTTATAAACAGTAATCCAGCCCAGCATCTTCTTCCTGGACAGACAGAATGGTTGCCCTGATGTTTGGATAGGCAGGTGCCAATTGCTTCACCCCCTAACACCCACTGCTGGCCAGTCCAGAGCTGGAACTCTGGGTTGAGAGAGGAACAGATGCACGAAAATAGGTGCCTAAAGTCCTAGCTGCTAAAGGACCAGCAAGGTGACACTGTACAACTGGAGGAAGACCTAAAGAAGTGGATCAGGTTACAATTAGAATTTAAATCATGTAGCTAGTAAGAGATGTCATCCATTAAGCATCTGCCTTAATTTCTCTTCTAGAAGAAGAAATTGGATTCCAGAAGTATTCCTCAAGAATTTATACAGAAACTTCAAAGTATGTTGTCTCTATGGCTCAGCAAGAAGGAAAAAAAAAAAATAATCTAACAGCACTGTGTTGACCTCATCTGTTTTAAGGCAGGTGTCCCATGGCCTAAACTGGCCCAGGTGATTCCAAATTTTATATTTACAGTGGGCAGCTAGGTAGAGCAAAGTGGCAGGCTAAACATCCCATCTTTTTTTAAGGCAATTAACCTGTAGATGTGACTTGGCAGTAGTTTTTTCTTGCATACATGGAAAATTCCCATAAGGAAACAAGGACACTTCCTGATAGACATTTTAATGGAAAACAACAGTGAACTCACACATTGTAAGACACCCAGGAATCTGCACAGAAAGGAAGCAGAAAGTTTATGAGCATGAAGTACAGAAAAATCTTTCCAAGCCATATTAACAAGACAAAAACATAGGGCATCAGGCTTCACTAGTCCTAACACTCCTAGGACTACATGTTTGAATATAAGCTCCTTCAATGAAACAAGCAGAGACATGGCAGAGTCTCCTGGTTTACACGCCTCAGTTTTCCTAAGTGGATTTCCCAGATTTGCAGGCAGAAAGTTTCAGAGTCGGGAACAGGAGTTGACTCTCCTGGTTTCCTGTTCAGTGACTTAATGAAGAGGCCATCCTGTCTCTTCTGAACATGTACATTGTATAATTCCTTTGGGGACCAAGGGGAGAGGAGATGTGCATGCACACACACCCATATGCATCCAAATGAACTACTCTATGAGATAATGCAGACCATTTTTCTATAGAACCCCTGCCAAAAATAAACAGTTCACACAAGATGTACATTAGCATCTGTTCACCCAAATATTCACATCTAAACACTGCACATCTTGCCCAGCTTTGCAGACACTAGATTGAGTGACAGTGAGAATAGCACCAGGATTCAAATCATAGTATTTACAGAGCAAATCTTGATCGATTCCCAAATGTTCCATTTAATATCTCACCTAATGATCTGCATAATGGTTAGGTATACTAAAATAAAAATCAATTTACAAACCAAAAATAGGACCTATATTACTGTCACAAAGCATTCATTGCAGATAGCTCATCTAGCTCTCATCACAACCAGATTTCACCAAGATAACCTGTTCAGTACAATACTTCTGAAGGTTTGTAGATCCTTAAAAACCAGATAGGAACCTAGAGGGCTTACCTATGGAGGTTAGTCACCCAATGAGATATTCAACTGCATCATTACATAGTAAAACCCTTCACAAATCTGCTTCTTTGTTTGTCTATGAGCTGAATTGTAAGAGAAGGCTAATCAAAATTCTTTAAATCACATGGGTGCTGTGGGAATTTATTAATATTTATAACAAGTGCTTTGACCATGTATTGCAAAGCTGTTATTCAAGTTCTAAGTATTCAGCAGGTCAAGGTTTGCTCAGAAATTCTTGAACTCTCCAGGAACCTGACTGAGTTAGACTGTAAGAAAACTTGAAACCAGTTGAGATTTGCCTGGTCTCACATTTCACTGAGCATTTAGCATAACTGATAATGATCCTTTCTGATACATGTTCCATCTCCTTGAGTTTTTTTGGTTTACTTTCCAACATCCGGGCAACATAAATATGTGACACTGCTTCTGTAAGAGAGATGTGCCCCTAGCAAGTTGCTCTAGGTGTCTTACACATTTATGTATTTCATGTATTGTAAGTGCAGCTAGTTCAGACATTTTCGATACTCTAAAATACAACTGCATTAAGAGGCCTCAGCATACAGCTACTGTGTTGAGTAAAAAAGCCTACAGAAATACATACTTTGTTGTCTGAAAAAGTGATAAAAATTACTTGAATGCAGTTATGCTATGAGTGCAGAGTCTTTCACATCCTCATTTCATCTGCCTTCCATAAAGAACTTTCATTCCTGAAGAGTTTTGCAGAATGTGGCAAAGCTTTCCAGAGCTCACAGAAGTGAACCTGGCTCTGGAGACCCAAAGCCATCAGCAGATTCCCATTGAGTCACCGCTTTAGACTTTGTTGCTCAGCTGACTACAAACAACTACATACCCACAGCATTACAGATGCGTTTTTGACTATCCTGTTACAGCTAGGATGCACACTTTGTAGACTGCCTCCCTGCATCTAAATCTATCCCTTTTTAGAAGACATTCAGCTGAGCTCTCACAGTATCTAAGTAAACTCAAAGCACAGAATGGGACCTTGTCTCTTAACCACATCCATCTAAAACTCACAAAGCACAAGCTAAGTTCAGCAATGCTCATATGTTAATTACTAAATAGTTCAGTCAAAGCTACATGCCTCCAAATCACAATTTCGTACCGCAGTCTGGGAAAAAAAAAAAAAAAAAAGAGAAGCAAAAATATGCATTTGTCTTCAGCAATAATAACATCCAATCTAATACAAGAAATCTTGACATATCCAAAAACCACTGAAGTCCAGAAAAATCTGTAAGGATCCTTTTTTCCATATGCATTTAAGTAATTTTGCACCTCTTCTCAGGTTCAGTTCAGCAGGTCACATCCACATCCAGTATCTTACAGAACCTGTATATGAGGGACTTGATATCCAAATAAACTCCAAACATGACCTCATATCATTTTGAAGAAATGTCATCTGCACATACATGCCAAGATTTTCCTTCCATATCCTCAGTAATTTTGCTAGTATTTTTCTACAAGTTCAAGTATTAAAGATATGAGGCAAAAAAGATACAATATTCTGCACAGGAATTGAGAATGAAAAAATCTCCATAAACCCCATGATGCTTAATGAGTAACACATGTATTTTTGATACCTCCTTCTTTCTACAGGGTGCCATTCCTCAAGCCACACTTCCTTAACCAAGCCTTCTGCTGGTAGGAGAAGCCATCTTCTAGAGAACCATAAAACCTCAAGCTCACAGAACATTTTCAGTCAAACACCCCTTTTTCCTCCAAAGCCTAATTCCTACCATCAATATTGTGGCAAGTAGGCCTTTGTCTCTTCCGTTATAAGGTCAGGTCTCCACAAAAGCCTTCATACAATGGCACCTTCCTGAAAACTTAACCCATGTGAAGATGATGATTCCTTCTCCTCCTTGTATGACCTTCCACTGAGTGTTTTTTTTCCCTACAACCGTGCTTCTTCCTGCACCCTATTGTCTGCCTTCTACCCATTCTCTGCCTTGTGTGTTGTTTCTTTTAATCCCAACTCAATCAGGACAATTTGCCTGTACACAGAATATATTCATTTTCCTTAGATATCTGCTTGTGTCACTTATTCCTCCTCTCACTTCTAACATTACCAAAGTCCCTGAAGACATTCAAAAGTAAGTGCTGTTGAAAAAGTTAATAAGAAGGATCTGATCTGTACTTCTTCCCAAATAAGGTTGATGTAAAGTGGTTGTTGCCATGTACGATCAGAAGGAAAACTCAACTGCCTCTGGAGCAGCTGAACATAATGAGGAAATATTAAGGATTATTAATTTTTAAAAAGCTGTGAACTACTGCAGTCTAGCTATTGTTTTGTAGTGCATTAGCCCTTCCTGCAACACTAGCAGAAATGTCAACATTTCTGAAGGGGTAGGCAGGCATAGAGGAAAATAGACTTTATGAACTAGGGTCTTTTGCTTCAAGTCCCCTACTAAAATTAGGGTCTTAGACATTTAGAAGTTGTTCAGTTCTCCATCAAGTTCAATCATTCACATCTAACAAAACCACTACCCTTTCTGGTACGTTAGTTTGGGGTACCTGAAACAAAGAAAAATAAAATCTGCTGATCACTTTAAAATCTTTATCCTATAATGACCTGAGATGAGAAATGACTGGCTTGGGTCCCTAATCCTGCAGCCTCTGAAAAACTGAGGTCTTGACTTTGAGCTCCCCAATAACCACACCAGCTGTAGTTGAGATGATTCATAGATTTTCCAACCATTAAGATAATTCAATCTGTTTGAGTAATACAACACTTAAAGTCTTACATGGTAGTTTATGCAGCACAATGGATCACAAACTATGCTGTAATTTTACTATTTCTAGAACAAAAACTAATTAAGTGACTAAAACTGAAGAAAATAAATTGAAGTTGTAAGGCACACACAGATAGAATTGCTTTTAAACAGAACATCCCTTTGGCGATGGCTGAATTCCAGCACAGGGGTTCCTTAAAGAGTATTTTTAAAAGTCATCTGACTCTGAATTATCATCTTTTCCTAATCTCAGGTTCTAGCCTGCAAACAGTCACGCTGGGGAAGGATGAATAGTTTAAATTTATGCACTCCCCAGAGCGTATAATCTTGGTAGGGCAGCTGCGTTGCAGTGAGCAGGCTGCTCTATTATGTATCACAGATTGCTCCTGATCTATGCAAGTCCTGTCACAAGAAAAAAATAGTCAAGCAAGAGAGGAAGAATGTAGAGCTTTCAGCAGAGGGAGGTATTGACACAGCATATAATTCTAGGGGGAGATCTGAGACTGACTGATTCAGTGCTTGGCTACAGTTAGAGGCAATATATCCCTCCTCAGGCAGTTTTTGGTTGGTTGGTTGGTTGGTTGTTATTTTAAAAGGGAATAGCCTGCCCTTAAACAGCTTTGCTAATGTTGTTCTGTTTGCAGATGTTGACTTGAGTTCTGTTGTCAGTGGGGAAAAAAATAAATGAGAGGGTGGGGGAAAAAGAAATAGAGACATAAATTTAAAGAGAGAAACCTTTGGTCACCAAAAATAGCCACGGCAGATAGTGTAACTAAAACCTGCCTAGTGCCTACGCTGTCAGCACAGCGCACAGGGCAAAGTTACATAATATTTTCCACATTTATTTCAAGCAGGGCAGCCTGCCAGCTTGATAGATTTCTAGAAAGGGTGGGAGAGAGAGAGTGGTTTGATTCACAGACTGATGTATTTACAGCTCACCCCACGGACACTGCCTTCCCCTCTTTGGGCGTTTACCTTTACAGTTTGCCAGACAGCAGTGTGAGCATAACCCTGATATAGAAAGTAAGTCACTCTTCAGACTGTCTAAAGCACTACAGCTGCACAAGTTAGCTTTGGTTTCCTTGTTTTGAGGGTGCTCACGTGCACTGATTTGCTGAAAGCTCAGCCATTGTCAAAGTCCAGAAATTGGCAGCAGGAAAAGCACCTTGACAAAAAGATGAGGAGAGAGGGAGCTTCAGCTTCTGATCCTTCACTGCTCTCACCTTCAGCAACAGACTCCAAAAGTGGAGTCTTTAGAAAGAAAAGTTTTCTGCAAAACTGTTGAAACAAAAGTTAATCCATGATTGGTTAAGGTTAGAAGTGGGTGTGAATCTCCAAAACGGACCTAAATTTTCTCAGAAGGCAGGGCTGCTCTGATCAAGTGCCTGGATGAAACCATCTGCCTAGTTTCGTGTGAGGAATTGCTAGGAAAGGTATAATTCTACGAAAAATATTTGTCAAGAACAGTCATACAAGTGACTAAATGAATAGTTCTGTATTATGTGTAACAGGACAATCCATAAAGCAAAGCATTGGCCTGCGTATTTCCTGCATTTATTCTATATTTTCTTTACATGTGGTAGGTTCTCCATTGGGACTTCTCAAATACCTCATTAAGATTTTACTATTGCTGGCAAGCAATAACATTGCAGCTTCCCATCAAAGACAGACAGGAAAAATTACTAGAAAAAGGGCAAACAAAAAAGTCTGTTTCCTATGTCCAGCTTGTATGAAGAGAAAAAAAGGATGGAAAAAAGGGAAAAAATAGAACACTTATATCACTGTAATAAACTCAGTATGTTGTCCATAAACCAGACTACAGAAAACAGGGGTTAAGACTATCCTTCCCTCTCCCATCCATAATGTATGCACATCAACATATATGACTCTGTAGGGATATTTGAATGGGATCAAATGGAAAAATGAGCTGGACCAATTCTCACCAAACTGAAATGTACCTACACAGCATAAGAGTTGCTAATACATTTCTATAGAATATTAGGGCCAGTATCATTAAATTAAAGAATTCCTCCAAAGCAAGTTGGTCTGACCATGTTTTTTAAATGAAGAAAACAAAGGGATGCCAGCTAAATGCCAACATGTCACAATTCTAACCTGCAAGGAAGAGATGTTCCCAGACCAGCATGGAGATTAAAAAAAGAGCACAGTTCATGAAACAATGCAATGATGTCAAGTGAGGTATACTATTTCCTCTTACTAGTAACATTGTGTGCTTTGAGAGTAATGCCTTTGAGCCTGAAATCATCCTCCAAAACAAACTCTTTCCTTTCAGTGTTGGTCTGATCAATAGTTTACAACTGAAGTTTACTGGTTTTGGTTATAAATATCTCCCCCAAAAATGTAGGGGGGTAGAACATCTTTAAATGTTATTTTGTTTCTTATTAGCATGTTTAAAAGAAATCCTTCAATTTTTTTTTCTATCTTGAGTGACATTTTATCATTTCCACATTTTTTCCATTCCAAACTTGGAGAGTCTGCACACTGGCAAAATTTATAAATTTACCCAGAGAGAACTCAGTATCCTCTTCTCCCCCCCCTGAAAAGGTGCCTAATTTTAACAAATGAAAATAAATAGTATTGGATTTACAGGATCAATTGTGAGCTAAAAAAAAAAAAAAAAAGACATCCTAGTATTTGGAAAAGGGTAACCTATTCACAAACATACAACAGAATTAATCGTCTCTAACACAATAAGCAATGAGATTAAGTAGCATCATCCAACAGTAACAGTTTTTTCCCCAATGTTATACTGCTGTTCACAGAGTTTGCTGAATATTTAAAGACTGAATAATGAAGAGTGGCAAGAAGGGAAAAGAGAACTGGAGGCAGAAGGTTGCTGGGGTGGAAGAACATAAAATCAGAAAAAAAATGGAAAAATGGAAATTGAGATGTTAGAGGAAAGCTGAGTCAGACCCCAAAGAACAGAGAGTGACTAGGACAATAGGCTGGGACACAAAGATGCTGGTTCAGTTCCAGCCTCAGCCACAAACTCTGCAGCAAGCTGTATGATTTACTTGGAGCCTCAAGATAGTGGTGAAAAGGCACAAAAACCTTCGACCTCAGGGAAGGACTAGTTATGACTACAAGGCACAAAGTGTGTGTATGACCACCATGCTATGAAGTATGCCAGGGACATACCCCTTTTGGCTCCAAACAGTAGCTGAGGGACAGTTCTGCACCAGAGTCTGACAGCTCTCCTTAGCACCAGAGTTATCACCCCAATAAGAAATTATTGCCAGACAGGAATACGCACTACAATTTCAATGCTAAATTTGGGGTCACTATGTTGTAGCTTCCTAAATACAGTAAGGTTTGCCCAAGCAAAGCTCTGGTTTTGTACTTCTGCTGCAGAACCACACTGAACTGTGGTTCTCTTTCTGGGACTTGAGCTAATATATCTGCTTTGTGATATACTCTACCATGTAGAAGCAAAGCCACATAATGAACCATTCACTCAAAGCAGTTTAGAAGTAGAATACACACTGAATTACCTCTCAAAGAGAGAAGAATTTATCACCTCAGTTCCTAAGGCACTAGTAAATACATTGCACATTGTAAATACACACTTTCTTTTGCTTTTGGCAGTAACTAAACAAAAAATATTTAAAATGTAATTTACCTTCTGCTATTGCAGTCCTTTAGAGTTCATATTCCTCAGTATTCAGAAAAGGAAATTCAAAAGCTGTAGCTGCAGGAGGGTACCACAGTTCCCAGAGGAGGGCATGCCCTTTCACCACATCCTGACTGCATCCTCAGGTAGGACCAGCCTGAGCACAGCTTTCTTCCCCCATCGCATGCTCCTACCTGGCTGTCCTCAGAAGGGAGGTATATGATGAGAGCCGTGGTGTTGTCAAACAGGCCCTGAACTGGACACGGGGAACTGGGACAAGCTGAGCTGCAGGCAGCGTACTTCACTACTCCCCTTTTACTACCACAGTCTTAATACTGGGACATTGGGTAGAGCACTGGATTTTGACATGGCTGGATAATGTAATCTGCATTTATTACAATTATTAATGTAGGGATTTCTATTTTAACTACAGAAATATTCTGTTAGCCCAAAAAGCAATTAAACTTTAATTAAATTCTAAACTTGAGGAAACTACTTAAATGTTCACAGGCAGTCTTTCTCTTCTGATTGAGAATGAACTTGGGTCTTCCCAATGGTGTGGGAAAATTCTTTTGAAGATATTCCTCTCTGTAGAGGCTGGTTTTCCATTATATATTTATTTTTATTACAACGTAATGTTGCTAGACTAAGAATTATTATTTACACAGTGCTATAAATGTGTAGGGCATTTTAGAAACTATAAAGCAGATTAGGCCCAAAAGCTAATTTATTGACATAGTGTTGCAAGGTGACAAGACCCCTGAATTTCTACTGAAACTATTGTGTAATGGGAGTTCTCATCACCTTGTAGGAAATGAAGGATACGTATACTCTCTTAAATATACTGTGTTATATTGCTATAGGAGGTAATTTCATCTAGGCCAAACAATAGAATAGTTTACAAAGCAATATGAAAAATTGTAACTCAGGAGGAAATAGGGTTTTTCTGGCGGTTGGGGCGATTTTGCCTTAGATACAACCAAGATGCCAACAACTTTCTTACCTCCATGTTTAGCAGAGGGCTCTTAGCATGACTCCACCACTATGTAGGATGTTGAGAAGAATATTTCTGCTGTAGGGTCATTCATAACACAAAACTCCTCAAAACCAGAGTGCTTAACATCTTTAGTGCACAATCATAATGACTCACAAGGTAGTATCTGACCAAGATCATTTAAGAGTGATGTTGTCCAGGTAAGACAAGTGCTATCTGTTAACAATGATACCATACACTTCTAATTACCACCTAAGTTCTGCCAGAAGAAGAAAGCAGAAAAAATGTCTTTTCTGAAATCAATAATATGACTTGTGAAGACACAAAACGCATAATAAAGTTACTTCTGCAGCATTATCATAAGCTATATGTACTGTAGGACTGCAGAAAACTGCCTTTGGCAAGGTGCCTCTCTGGTCTTAAATTCCTGAACAAGTGTGCTTTCGCATCTACCTCTGTGCTAAGGGTTAAGGGGTAAAGTGAGAAGGTTGGTTCCTAAAGCAATGTGAAAGTTGGATGCCTCATGACACTGGAGTTTGGTGTAAACTGATCCTCTTCACAACTGGTCGTAACATGCTGTTACAGCAGTCCAGGACAGGGCAATGACTGGCCTTTAAGTGGTTTCACAGCATTACCAGATTAGCAGGAATTACAGAGCTTTCCATTGCCCAGTGCCTCTTGTGCACAGGCCCTGGACCTTTCTCCTTCTGGGTCTGAAGGAACAGATCTTCTCCCACAGGGCATGCAGGCACTGGCACCATCTCACAGAGCAGTTTGGACACCTTATGGAAAAGATACCATTTATGTGTAGATCTTCAGTACAGTTTCAAGAAAGGGTTGTAACAACCACAAAACATAACTCCATTCTGTCCTTAACCAGGCACAGTCTAGCCTCAGCCTGACTTTAAATCTTACACGTTTTCTTTAGTTAGGGTTCTCTGTGAAGCATGGACTAATATGCCAAAAAAACAGAAGAGACAAACACAGTAGGGAAAACAACTGACAATGGCATAGAAGTATGTGTAAATTAAGACATAAATCTCACTTCAGCTTTGCACCTTCCTGCTAAGTATAACCCAGTTACACTCCCTTCTCCTGGCACAAGCTGAAGGATTTCATACATTAGAAGTATATCAAATTACTTTTTCACCTATAATCAATTTTCATTTTCTTTTTGACAGTCCCAGAATTCCATCTGGACAAAACACTTTTAAAATCTACTTATATATACCTTGCTTCTCCATATTAATTTTAAAATATTGTTTTTAATTACTTGTAATTTGTTTACATTGTGCAAACAATGTGTAGATCTAAATTCTGCTAGCACCTGATGAAATGCAATCGAAAACAAACTTCCACTGAAAAGAATAATTCTCAAATAATATCTTAATTATAGTAACACCTGTATTTAGGGTATTTGGGGTATAAACTGGATCTAGCTTGGAGTCCAAAACTGGGGATCCTGCAGAAATAAGGCTAGATTCCTTATGTATCAAAGACATTATCATTTTTCCAATGTGTCAGAAGATCAGAAAGTTGCAGTTATGTTTTTTCACTCAGTGAAAAAACAAACATTTGAGATTTAAAAGGCACATATGGACACACAAATTTAGGGGGTACAAATTAAACAAAGATACTAGATTCTCCTATCACTTAGAGTTTGCAAATTAATTCAGCCTCCCTAGGTAAATAGCTTTGTAACAAACCAATGTAACCACTAAAACTGAAGAGAGATTGAAACCCACAACATCCAGAGGATGTTACAGCCAGCATTAGAAGACATGAGAAGAAAATATTGAAGAAACAGGTCCCCCTCTCTGCAATTTATGAGTGCCTAGTGCCTGGACTAATACAAGCTCATGCAGCTGAGGAGATCTTCCGATTGCACAGTTCAATAGTAGGTTCAGTGGGAAGCAATAACCATATTGTAGCAACAAGTCCTGGGTACCATCCTGAAATAAATAAAAGTATAGATCCCAACTAGTCTATTATTCCACTTCCTGGTTCTGCAAAATTGAGAAACAACCTGTAGGTCACTTTTGTGATACTTCCCACTTAGAGGCTCTCTGATTCCTTGGGAACATGAAAGCACAATTGCATTTTTTGAGGAGAAAAAAAAAAAACAAACCAGCCAAGAAAAGAGAGACAAAATTACCCATGTACTTACATTAAAAAAAAAAAAAAATTAAAAATGTGCAAAACCCAGCAAGTGCAGGAGTAGGTAAGCAGGACAGTTCTGGTCAAAACTCTTACCTACAATGCAGTTTTCACCACCTAAACACCCTAAACTACCTCTGCTTGGATTCAGTGGCAGGTGACCCTTTTCCAGATTGCTCTGTCTACAGAAAGCTGTCACAAAAAGTTCCCCCTGGATTTACAGTTACATGTGCAAAATGAGCTCTGTGATCTTCCGGGTTTGGGGACCCTGTGAAGTGAGCACTACACCACAGTCCCACATACCCTCAGGCCAAATTATAACATCACCTTTGTTAAAACTTCATTCCGATTTGTCAGATTTACATTTCACAGATGAGGAACACAAAGCAAAACTAGACCTTTAGGTACAGTCCTTTCATTTGTGGCAGCTGAGTCCCATTCCTAAACCAAAACACATTCCCAGGGTGATGCATTCACTCCAGAGGACATCTTGCTATAAGTAGTAAAATAGCATGGGAAGGCACATCTACAATCCCTGAGATAACACTGCTCACACCTTCTCTTTTTCCAGAAATGGAACAGGAACATACATCCCTCTTCTGATTGCACTGTTGTCTGATCATGGAGGTTGTGATTTTCTAAATTGTGCAGAGAAAAAAACATAGCTTGGCAAAGTATTTAAAACCCCATCATTTGTAATTACTGCAGACAGTAGGGAGTGAAATCCTGGAAGAAGGCACAACTCCTGAATGCAAACCAGAAAGGAAAGGAATCACTAATGCCTGCACCAGGATGTCTGAGAACTATTTCTTGGTTCGGTGGATCATACCTCTGAGGAAATGCTCATTAGTTACTGAAGTTCTAAACAAAATAAATGTACTTTTGGTTTGTATGTACCAAATTCAGAGGCAGCAATGAAGCAATGACAAAGGCTCACTGTGTAGCGTGCAGCCAGTGTGTCACAGAGATCAAACCTCAGGTGCTACTGGAACATGCTGTGCTCTTCAGCCTTTCATCACCTGCTGCTATTGGCTGACTCTAGGTATCAGATGGAAATATCACACCGCAGCTCACCCAAAACTGCACCCACTCTTTCACAGCAACAGCCATTTATGACTTGCAGTTTGCGTCATTTATGCCCCCTAACAACAAGAGCCTGCAAATCTGCCTGCATTTGCCTGCATTTGCAAAGTAACCAAACTGCCTTATCTACAATTGCATGCTTTCTTGTGGCTCTCTAAAGAAAATCTTTATTCCAGCATCTATATTTTTTTAAAAAAAAAAAAAAAAGGTGCTTGATTTCACAGTGATGATAATATTCTTTTGAGAGACATATTGTTCAAAAAATCCTGCTTTAAAAAATCTTAATGCTAAAAGAACTGGCAACAGTAGCATAGCACTATCCTCAGCGTAGATGGCAGTTTAGTGTGTTGAGATAACTTGGACGGTTTGTTTTGGCAATATTTGCTAGAGTACTGGAAAAATAAAATGGAAATCTGTCATTTCATTCCAAGTATAGACATATTTAGGCCCTACATCGCACAGGTTCTTCTGCACATTTTCTTCCAAAGGTTCTGCCTTTTTGCTCTCATTTGCATTCCCAAGATAACACCAGTTCAAAGCTTTCCTCCACCTGAGAAGAGCTGGAATCCTTCTCTTCTGGGACAAATTTGTAAAGTGTAATTTGTAAAGTCTGGCTTTATAGAAACAGCATAAAGTAGGTAAATCTTCCATAACTCGATGCCTCCAACACTTCACACAACAGAGAAGGATCCTGTGCTCTAGTTTCTACGCTGATAGAATTTCTGTTCACTGGGGCAGGAACTGGGACCTAGATCTAGCCTCTCCCTACTGCTATGCAATATTAATTAAGAGCAAGTTGCCAGATGAATAAAGTGGCAGAGGCAGCATGCAGAAACCACTTCCAAACATAGTTTCAGAGTCACTTTTACATAGCATTCACTAGAGAGGGTGCTTCTAAGAAGTGGAGCTATGTGCTGATACTCTTTCTGCACAACAGATTTTCACAGTTACGTGGGAAGCTACTACTGAAAATTTTACATTTACTATCCAAACTACTGAGATCCAGACTCTGAAAATCTGCCTATAATAATGGGAAGTGATTACCTAAAATGCACTCATAGATTCTTATTGATGCCCACACTTCCATGGGAAATAAAGGCAGATAGCTGATGATGGGGAAGTGATCTGAACTGAATCAGTTTGTTCATAATAGCTCAGGCATCTCATTCAGTTGCTAACCAACTTTCATACAGCATCTTTCCATGTACTCTTCACACACCTAATAAATAAAGATCATGAAGTGATAGAAACGTTTTGAGTTCTGAAAAATAGAATATCAAAGCTGTACAGAACCAATCACTATCATAGATTCAACTGTAGACAAACTATTTCCAATGGAAAGCAATATAATATGTTCCAAAACCTTAAATATATCTCTCATAACAGTTTTACATAGAGAACAGTATTTTGAGTATGCTTCATTAACCGAAACATTTTGTGTCACAGTTCCCATTAGCTCTTACTTCAATCTGTTCACTGGTCAAATATGCTATCTTTCCTAATCCTTCAGATTTTTAAGAGCCTTATTTCTAATACGGGTCCAGATATTTCTCCAGGAACCGTAATTCAATAAAGCAGATGAATTCAGAAAAAAAATGGCTGCTGACCAAGGCCATACTAAATATGTGATGTTAGAGAGGGGACACTGTTGTGAGCAGTGTGCAGGATAGGCATTCAAAGGTGCAGCATATGTTATCATATCACTGGGTGACACTGATGACAGAGACACCTAAACCATTCTGCATGTAAGCTGTTTCCAACACTAGCGGGAACTGTCGACAGGAAGCTTGCTGGTTGGTGGAGCACCAGTGAGGCTTGTGCGTGTTTTGCCTCAGAGCACCAGCAGGTCACAGGCCCCCACCACCTTCTGGATAGCTTTGACTGACCAGCTGCCACAGTCACAGCTCAGCCGTTGTCCTGCCATTGTCCCCCACTTCTATCTGGAGAACAGTGCAAGACTCAGGCGTGGGGGAAGAGCTTTGGCTCCTCAGCAGTTCAGCACGAACCAGCTCTGCAGTGACACACTCAATCATTCCCAAACTCAGATAAGCCTTTCCCTGCTATCCCTTGTGCAAGAAT
This sequence comes from Athene noctua, assembly GCF_965140245.1. NCBI lineage: Eukaryota > Metazoa > Chordata > Aves > Strigiformes > Strigidae > Athene > Athene noctua. Next base: position 100,654,171 of record NC_134037.1, on the reverse strand, counting down.
GGGAAACCAAGCAGGTGCATTGCGCCTTTGCCTCCCCACTCATTGGCCTCACACACTGCTGAGCATGCTCATCAAATATCCACACAGTTTTGTGGAGTGATTCGTTCATTCACAGTACAGACTACAGCTATAAATACACAATGCCATAAAAGGCTTGTGTGTAGGCCTTTCTCCTGGAAAGAAAACATTCTGAAGATGGTTTGGCTGATCAAAGTTTGGCAATTTTATCTGCAACTCTAAGCAAACCAATGTTTGCCAAACCTACAGAACAACAAGGTAGCAGTCCTTTGGAAGATGGTAAGAATTACCCTTGATAAATGAGGAACAAAAAATAGATGCAATTTAAAAAATCTTTTTACATAAGACATAAGTATGTATAAAAACCAGCAGTCTAAAAGTATCCAATAGATCTGATAGATAGGTCTGGGATCTGCAGCAGGCAACACCTTGCAGTGCTTTCTGAAAGCAAAATGTATCAGCAGGATACATTCATATACCCCTATCTAAAAGCTTCATGTAACAGTCTTGTCATAATAGCTTTCTGCAGCACTTCAGTAAGAAATTTGAAGAAAAAATATGGTATGGTGATAGTGTGTAGGACTAATATAAGTTTCATGTTTTTGTATTATACAATCCTGCTTGTAAATCCATTCCTTAATTCACCTTTGTGCTTTGAAATTGAACTTGCAGCATTCATATAACTCTGAGAGGTGCTGAATATCTCCAGTGAAATGTTTGATATTGTGGCAGGTATGACTTCAGTTGTTCAGTAATTATCATGATCCAACCACTTCACCCTCTCTTCCATGCAGGTCCATGTTTAGGATAATGGGTCACTAACTACAGGGATTTGGTTTTGGTATATAGCTACTGTTTTGATCTTTTTTAACACGGGTATTTAAAGAATTCATCTTCTACCACGCAGTCTGAATGCCTGCCAGTAGTTCACTAGGTAATTTGAGTAGCATACAACTTTTGTTCTCTCCCTTGAAGTGAAAAGGTGCATATGTTAGAATGCCCTGCCTGGAGGTCTGGGAGGGCATCTCCCAGCTTATGTGCTGCTAGAAGGCAGCTTGTCGGGCTATTAGAGAAGTCAAAGTGGAAGCAGCCATCTTCCATGGAAGTAAGTGAGCTCTGTCACAACAAGCAATCCCTGGCAATGTCTGGCCAGGAGCTTTGGAGTGGCCTCCAGGCAAACTCCATCTCACCCTCCACAAAGTGAAACTCATGGTATCTGAGGGGTCAGACTGCAGCTGTTGTCATACCAGAACTTCAACGTTCCAGATACTGGGCTCTGGCCATTGTAGGGAAGCTGCAGACAGGCAGACAGACCCCCAGCTGCCTTGCTGGGATCACTTGCCAAGCAGTAGATAAGCTAAATCTTCCACAGTATGGAGTGGCTGAAACACTAACTTATGGGGAATTTGCATTTCTTTCCCCTTCTCTCATGCTGCAGCAGAAGTTGCCAAATGCTCAGGATTTATATGCAAATAGCCCTGGTTGTTCTGTGGTTGCAGAGGAGAAGCAACAGGAGTAAGGGCTGCATAACTGGAGCTCATTGCCCCTTTTATCAAACACAGTTCAGGCATGCTGATGGTTAGATACACATCAGACTTTCAAACTGTGGTTTATATAGCTGCTAAAACTCACTAAAACAGCACACACAAATTTCCTTCTCTTCTCTCAAATCAAGAGCCCCTGACAAGAATCAGTGTTAATCCTAGGTTGCGAGATGGTTTTTATCCATCCCGGAGACAGTTTATACTGCAGTCCAGCACTGTGTAAGCCTCAGAGACCTCTTATGTAACGTATCTCTTTCACAGCACGGTGTGTATTTCGCTTAGGCTTGCAGTGTGCATTGAAAACCCTGTCAGACTGGGACCCACAGGAGATATCTAAGCAATAAAAATATGGAAGACAGCTTTTCCTTAGGAAAAAAAAAAAAAAGGCTGCATGCCAGGCAGGAAGGCTTTCTGCATGAGGAGATGGAACATGCTCCGTTCCACATTTTCATACACACCTCTGTGACAACACCACTGTATCTACTTCTTAGGGTAGGAAACAGTCCACCCTTATTCATTTCCTACGAACCCAATAACTGCTAGAGGCCCTCTAATACAGCTATTCTGCCTTTAATCACAATGCAAAATACAGTATAGGATCAGAGCTGATCAAGCCCAGAGTGCAGTAATAAACTCTCCTAGAATGTGGAAAGATTTCTTTCTGCAGGTATGCTCAGAGCTACTGCCACAGTGAATTAGCCTCTAGGCCAAGTATAAATAAGTGTATATGAAAATTCTTTTTTTTTTTTGCTACTGGAGCTATGCTTCACTAACATCACTTTCTTGTTCCAGTGGTCTGGAGACAGAACACATGTGCCACCTGAAAACAATCCCTGCATATTATTTTCCTTGTATTTTTGCACAGAGGCCACCATTGGTTACAGCCTTGGAAAAGAAATTCCTACAGCAGAAAACCTGTCAGGAGCATTGTTAGAGTCCATGCAAAGGTAGAGGCTGCACGTTGCTAAATTAGGAGTAGCTATATTCACTTGTGCCAACAGCATAGATGGGAGGAGGGAATGGGGAGACTCCAGAGCAGCTGAGTTTGGACACAGCAGTGAATACAGAGCCTTCAGTGCTGACTCACTTTTTCCATTTTTAAAATAAAAACAGCAAAGATATTTTTAAGTGGTTACTGTGCTTTTCTGCTGCAAGCAAAGCCTTTTCATAAGTTTTAATTATCCTCACCCCCCTCAGCAGTAACATACTTTAATAATCACTCCTATTTTATTAAATCGTTTTAGCCATAAAGCCCAAGATACTTTTAAATGGTGCAGTCCTCAGTCCACAACTTATTGGTTTCTAAGGGAAAACCATTGTCCAGAGAAAACGTAGGAGCCTGGGAGGCAGGATCCCTTGGCTCTACCCTTCATGTTTCTGCTGACATTCTGTATTATGGAAAAATGAAACAGTCCTGGTTGTGAAATTAGGGCCTGAGCTGTACAAGCAGATTTCTGTGCTCATTGAAGTTGACAGAGGCTCAGAAGTTCAGCCATACAGATCAAGATTCTTCAAACATAGCTACATGCTCCACTTTCTAGCATCAATAACAGCAGTTGCAAAAATCTTGAATCAAATCACTTTTTAAATTCACCCCAGGAAAAAGAAAAAAAATACTCCAGCACTTCTAGAAGAAGGACAAGCGTATGACAGGATAACACCATTAGACTTGAGCTGGTGAGCTGTGGAGCACTCTCCAGCTAAACTAAAAGGATTTCATTTCAGCAGCAGTGCTCAGAAACTCACAGGTCAAGCCCTGGGGAGCACAGCAAACCTGAAGATTAAGCAGCAGTGAACTGCACCTGTGATGTACAGTCTCAGACAAAGTGGAATCTAGAGAGTGCAAGAGAGGTTGACTCGCATCTTTTTTGACATTTGGGGCAAAGAGCAATTTTTCACATGCTCCACCACTCACACGTGGTGCCTAATTAGGCAGCTAAAGAAGTCTCAGATTTTTGAAAGTGTTCGGTACCCAAAGGCTCACAGCCAGGCACTTAGGGTTCTGTCTTTTGTAAAAGGTACACTAAAAGATTTTGAATGTTCGTCACAAATCCTAGGGTAAAAGTGGGAGCAAAATTTTTCTGAAATCTGCCTTTTAGTTATGTGGTTGTAGACTCAGAATTAGCATTTTCATTTGAAAACAACTACAAGTACAAAGCAACAGCCTTAAAAAGACTCTTATTTAAAGTTCAGTTTCGGAATTCCCCACTTAGAAATCCCCATGGTTTTGTCTTCTGTGATAACAATTTTGATAAAATTCTCTTCCATGTGCTTTTTAATTAGTATCAAGAAAGCTCACAGATTAGAACAAGTATTCTTCTTGTAGTCTTGAAATTACCAGCACTATCCATCTGATTTTGAGATTTCTCTTGCTCTCTCTTTCTCCCCCTTCAGTTGCGTATTTGTCTCTGTATTCTTCGGCATCATATCTTTTGGTGATTTGAGAAACTCTCAGCTATTGTTTTAAATAATATCCATTTCACGGAGGGGAAGCCTATTTTTCTTATTCCTCCCTTTCCTTCCACCCCCCGCCCCTCCAACTGTGCATTCCTCTGCACAAACCGATCCTGGAGTTTGTTGCACAGCAGTCTGTCTCTCTCTATTTCCCCCACAGTTCCCACAAGAATATTGTATTCCTGTCTGCTATCCTGTCCCAGACTGTCTCTGTGGTTGCCATGTACTGTTTAACAGTTGCCACATTCCACCTAAAAAGTGGAAGAATTTCTCAAAACAGCAAATGATTTCAGTTTGCTCAATACTTCCAGGCCTTCCTTCCCATGTGACTTCTTTATAAATGCATTAGATGTAGTTTTGTGGTCCTTAGAATAATTAAGGTGCAGAAATCGTATACTTTCTTAAGCTCACTCACCCATTACGTGGCTAAAGGCTCAAGTCCCCCCAGGTGTAATCTGGCAGAAATTCAGTCACAAAATATAAAAATGAAAACAAAAATCCAGATTTGGGATTAGTTTCTGTCAGGAGAGAAAAGAAATTATTAAAAAAATTCAGTGCATAAATTCAGACTATCAGACTCATGAAAACTGCACTTTCCCAAAGGATCTGACCCAGCAGTCTAGATTTCCACCCTTGAAGGAAACACAGAACAACAGCTAGGACTCAGTTCCCAGAAAACAGTGCATCCCCTCTCCAAAACTCACATCTACTCAGCTTCGTAGCTGTAAGATCATCTCACGTAGTCAAAGGGTGCATACACCAGCACGATGCTCCTCTCTGCATTCAGCATGCCAGAGAGCCTAAGAATAACACTGAAGTCTGTATCCTCAGCTGCTAGGTCCTGAGTGGGGCAGCTCCATTGACTTGGGAAGAGCTGTGCCAAAGTAGCTGAGGATTTGGGCCCAAGCATGCACAGGAAATGAGGCTGTATAGGCAGAGCAGACAGAAAATCACTTCATTTCTGGCACACCAGTGGATGAGTGCCCTGTAGATGGGAGGGAGAAAAGGAGAGGGAGAGGTTTCCCCTCCATCTCTTTGCTTTTATAAAGCTTCCCTAGATTCTTTCAGAGTCGATGTCTTCACAGTGTTTGCAGGAAGCTCAGACCTTTGTCCGACAGCTGCAGAAGCAGAGGGTCCAAAGGATTATTTTTTTTTCCTCTCTCAGCACTGATCCAGCAACAGTAATGGCATGGCAGACGCAGCTGTCTGTCTTGGGTTCAAAGCCAGTATCTTTTCCTTTTTCCCAAACACACACACACATATTCACTGTATCTTTTGATAACAGAAAGGCTGACATCATCTCCTACACAGTTGTATTTCCCCCTCTCTTTCAAGACCATAGAGGTACAAAACAAACACACTATATGAACCACTGTTGAGGAGGGGGAAGTGAGGGTTCAGATATACCCCAAGTTGCCAAACACCTTTTAGATCTTAAACTTTTTAATTCACAATAGTCACTATTTGAAGAATTTTCTTATCACACAGATAAATCCACAGTTTCTTTTTACACACAGAATTACAATTAATGCTACTGCTATGAAGATCTGATGAGTCCTTGAAGAAAAACATATTTGTGAGACAAATATACTGGGCCTCTGATTTATGATTAATTGTACAAAACCATTTCAACTGAACACCTTTACACCTCTATATGTGAAGAAATGGCAAGAGAAGAGTGTCTGCAGCATGAGCATGGATACATTTTAAGAAATTAATCCCTATTGTGTGATTGTATTTCTTTGGACTTTCTATTTCTTAAAATACTTTTCCCTGTATCTCTGTTTTCTACTAAAAATCATATCTACTTGTTGCTCATAAAAACACCTCCTCAACAGAAACATGGGTAATTTCCATCTTGGAGTCAGGGCAGTTCAAGTAAATTTGCACTTTCCCTCCTGGAAAACAAAACAAAATCCTCATTTACTGGGAAATCTCTTAACCCATCACATTGTATGTTCTATACCCCACATTCAAATTCCATAGCTTTCCCAACTGAAGATAGCTGCTAGCAGAGCAGGAAGAAGGCAAGAGGAAATATAAAGGCTGGATCACATTCTCCAAATGTGTTACACTTACACCTTGTGAAATGTGAATATAAAACAATACTAGATCCAATCTGTGGCATCTTGTAATTATACTATAATCAGTATACAGTCATTAGAAAAGAGGAATGTAAATCATGAATTTTAACTGAATTGCTTGCAGAGTGGGGAAGAAAGGTGAGTTCCTCATAGGGAATCCAGGCAGGCCAACAGCAGCAGTCCTAAAGCTCTAGAAAGATCAATTATTTGTCCCCTAGAGCTGTCTTAGCAAGAGACACCTTTTATTCCTCATTACATGGCAGTGGAATGAAAACTGAAATTTGAACTTGGGGCCACACTGCATGGAAACACTCCCTGTGACTCCAAGCCTGGGGTCTTGATGTGATGGGATGTTACAGTGCAATTTTTTGTCACAAAATTTTGTTATGCAACTCTTCGCCTTTTTTTTTTTTTTTTTTGTGAGGAAATACATATTTATTTTAGACTCCCTCCTTGTTATGCATCTTGGCATGACTTTGCTGTCTTTAAACAAAGAAAGTACGACCTGGCTTTGTAAAAGCACTTTGACATCACAGATAAAAAGTATTATATGAACACAGACATCATTTTAGACATTACATGACAAGCTAAAGATGAAATGGCCTCTTAAAACCATTTCGTCTACCTCCTTCCCTGCCTTAAATGTTGGCTCCTTTAAGTATGTTTTTCTGCTGCGTTGTACACACATTCTCACAGCACTGAAAACAGAGTTCCTCTGCCTTTCACTCTTACACTTACATGAGACTTTCTTATTTCCATTCTGATGGAGCTGAACATAGATTGATTTTAGAATCTTGCCCTGTCCTGCTGGAGAAGGGTCACATAATAATTGGTAATGCCAGGCCTAGTAAGAAAAAAATCCAAAGAATCACAGGAGAAAACCAGATTATGCTGAAAAATTGCTTAGCTGAGAAAGGGACGGAAAAGTCCATACTTCTTACGCATTTCATATGCTACACGGAGTAACATTTCTTTCTGTTTGGAATTTTTAGCTTTTAAAAATGTTTTCTGAGATGCTATATTGTGTCTCAGCTGGTCTTTCTCTTTTACCCTATTGTGATACTTGCAATACCTGTGTTATTCCTGTTCCCTTGAGGTCAGCTACACCTCCTGTTAATATAAGGCTCAGAATGGAACACAACGTTCATGGTAAACTGCTTGGGTGTGGTTCCACTTGAAAACCTTTTTTTGTTTGGTTGGGGGTTTTTTGTTTGTTTTGGTTTGTTGTTGGTTTTTTTTAAATGTGATTCCAGTTATTTGCGTATGTTTCTCTCAACTATAGTGGTTTAACCAAATGGATGCTTCTGGTCTGAAGCTGATAGCTGTATCTTCTCCATGGGGAGACTGGGTGGTTCAGCTCATTCTCACTGAAGGACTGTAGCCTCTCTGGTTCAAAAGACCACTCACAGCCAAACATTTCAGATGACATCTGCCTGCTGGGCAACCAACTCTGACACAGTCAATTCACTATTCTGGACTCTGGTTTTGTGGGCAGAGCAGATGCGCTATGGTAGACACCAGAGTTTGAAAACTGCTAGTGCAACAAATATATTTCATAATTAATAGACATGTCACAGAACATATTGAAACAGATGTAAGGGAAATTAATCTATACTATACTGAAATCACACTGGGGTGTATCCCTAGCATGAGTGTTTCCTCTAAATACGCTCTTTTCTTTTGTTTTTCCCAGCAACAGCAGAACTGTTTCACAGCTTGTAGAATTTTAGAATCGCAGAACCTTTCTCCTGACTTTTACCCCATCCCATATGTCAGTCTGATCTGGCAGAAAAGACCATAGCACACAACCCATGTTTAAGATGTAAGGAGAAAAGCATCAGGAGGGAAAGGTGGTTATATGTTACTCTGTCTTCTGTGTTTTTCTTCCCCATTCTTCTCTTAATATGAAATGTCTGTAGAGTTTTATGAGAAGATTGGGGTTCTATTATGATTAAACTTCATCATAATTACTGGATTTTCAGTCCCAAATTCATAAATGCAGTCACAGGTCCAACTCAAACTGCTTGTTGTGATACTCAAACAAATAAAAGTAAAAGGGATAAAATATATGATAATGCGCATGAGGTCTCTTTATTGCTTTGTACAGTGAAGAAGGAATTTCCTACATGTAAAGGCAAATGTCAGCTGCTCAAAATGCACTACCAGCTTTGGACATTGCAATAGATAACACTTTCCACTGCAGGCCTTTCTTTTTTAGAACAGAAAAATGTGTTGTGTGTATGAGTATATATATTAAATATAGAGATGCAGATATCAGGACAGTCACATCAATTTCTATCACAGACTACTAAGGCATAGATAAACAATCACAGTTTCTTCAAAGCACATCACATAGTTGCTAAAATCTCAGTAACTCCTCTCCTTTTTCAACATCAAAAATAGATTCAGACATTTTTAAGATCTATAATGATTTGACTGACAGTAACTGTCTCTGAATTACTGCATCTATATTTAGAAATCTCTCTACACACAGTTTACTGCACCAAGAGTCCCACTCAGCTATTCATACATTGTTTCCAGAAGTGATGGGTTTTACCAACTGCTAGGATTCCTCATATAAAGTCAGCAATGAAGTTTTTCATTGTGCTTCTCATTTCCCTTAATAAGCAAGTCTCAGAACCTAAGATCCTTCTGATATTTTAGGAAGAAGAAATCAGTACATATGCAGACTACATACATACATGTGCATGCATAATTTACTTTCTGCATTTCTAAGCATTGGAGCTTTCAGCTTATTTTAATTATAATGATACTGAAGAGTAATTCGGCAATTGCAAATAAACATTCAAAAGGTAACTCAGGAGATCTGCAAGCAGCTTCCATTCCTGCAGCCTGTCTGTGGAGTCTGTCCTACATATAAATCTAAGAATTCCAGAAAAAAATATTTTTCAGTTGTAAAGAAGATAATCATAGACTGAAGACCAGGGGACAAGAAACAGAGTTTCAGTGTGGAAAAAAAGTTATCTGAGTTTTCAAAAAGTCAGAAAGTGCCCAAAACAAAATCAGTCACAAGGACTCTTATTTTAAGAACTTTAAGAACAATCCTTTGTTTTATTAATTTCTTGTCTGTCTTTAAAGATCAAAACAAAATATAAACATTAAGTAACCTTATTTTCAGTATAGAATTTCACTGCAGGAACTTATTAACAAAATCTAACAGAAAAATAAAGAAACTACTCAAATTATCTCACTAATACAGTAACTTGCCCATCTGAAACAGAACCCAATTGTCTAGTTTCATCATTGAAATTTTATGCTTTAAATCTTGATGTTACACTAGACTTCTATTTTTGTACATATAGGTACAGAAATAGCACATAACAAGAAAGAAAACTTCTGGAAATGTTTCGTTTACCCCCTTTCCAGAGAACTGTTGTCTGAATTCATTGTTCTCCAATACAATAGTTTACACTTTTGCGGTACTTTAAAATCCAAATATTCTAAATTGCTTTATTAACTCATTTTACCACTGAAATGCAAAGGAAAAGAAGTGTGAACTCATTTTCTAGAATAGCTCTAGCCTGCCTTAAAATTATTTTAGCCAGGATTTTCCTGTATGCTTAAACATTTAGTATTTGAAGATTTATCCTACATATTTTCTGTGGGAAAGATTCTTCATAGTGTCTAGATTCTACTGGCCCGACATGCTGAAAATACAGAGCAATGTGATCAGGACCAAAGGTTGGCTTCAACTGGGAACTTTTAGCTTATTGCATTCTTTTCACAGATCACAGACATGCTGGTGACTCTAATGATTACATCCCACTGACATCCAATCCCTAAAAAGACAATTTGTTCTTTCCAGAATGAGTTGAAAGATCATTTCACATAGCTCAATAAAGACAAATATTTGTCACAGGGCTGCAGTTTATGCAGAAGTTTCTCAGTTGTTCACAGCAGTGAACTATCAGGTACAAATCAGAACAAATAAAAAACCAAAAAACCCCACAAAACAATATGTTCTAAACCCAAAATTTCTTCTTTTTTTCAAAAATTTTAAATCATATGAAGGAAAGCAAAGTGCTACAAAAGCAGTAAAAATGTACCACAGTTTGTATGAATGTCTTTCTTACATCTTTCGTACAAACCACTGGATTGCAAGAGTAAATTAATATAATTCTTCAAGTTTCTCGAGATTTTAAGTGATATATCCTATTAGAAGAAGGTCTGCTATTCTGAGCGTTACGTTAGCTCTTCCTTCGGCAGTGTATATTACTAAAATCTTAGTGTAACAGAGCTTAACTTTCTGTTGTGACAGAGATGTCTAGTCACAATAGTCTCAGTGTAGTTTTGAAAGCTGTTTATTGATATGCATATGGAAGGTTCATAACTAATTTTCAATTTGATGTTTTCCGGTCAACAGTGCACTTAACTAAAAACGAAAATATAAACTAAAATTCCACTTATTTCAACTTTGACAACACAGCACCATTTATAGGTAGTGGTGTTACTGTTAGCAATTCCACTCTGCCTACAAATTAATTGAAAACGAGCATAAATATTTGCCTTCAGTTAAATAGCCACCAAGGTGCATTATCAGTAAGTCACCCTTCAACCCTGAACAGTGGGTAACAAAAATTTGTCAAAATTATTTAAGTATAATGTGCGTTTTACCCTCGAGCATGTAGAACTCTAAAAGCACATCCCCACACTTAATGAAAGAGTATTAGAATACTTTCCAGCTCATAGAAATGGTTTCTGACTATTAAGAAAGAATACACAATTGATGTTTTTGAGTTCAGAGTGGAGTTAAGTGGAGATGATGGAGAGAGTTTCAGTGGTTTTTAAAATGTGCAAACGATTTTTATAATGCAGTTTGAACTTGGATGTTTTCTGGTTGTCACAGAGAATTAGAGAAATGAAAGTTAATTCTTGAAGGAGAGATAGATGTCCGTCTTCCTTGATTTGATTTTAGACATTGAAATACCAATGGCTTTATTTCCTTTCTGTAGCTTTTCCAAACACAGCTGATGTCCATGTTTTTTCCCCCCGATATAGTCCCTGCACTTCAACCTGTGATTATCCTCTTTACAGATTTTCTGAAATTCCTGGATTTCTTTGTGCAATCAGGCATTTCTTTAGTCATTGTTTGTACCTTTTATTGCTGACCAAAGCTAAAAAAATTACATAAATTTTTTGATTAAAAAGTCTGCTATTATTTAAACACCCATCTGAAAACCAAATCAGAAAATTTACAATTCGGATTTGATCTTTAGCAAATGACTTTTAGCAATTTTTAAACATCAGCGATAGCAATTTAAATGTCAGCTTTAGTAATTCTCTCTAACAAACTGATTCTTCATGAAGTCATAAAACTACAGATGGAGGTTTGCAAATGAATAGACATGAATCGCTCATGTCAAGAGTCATGCACTAAAAAATTATGTAGCATTCACCTTTAAACCTTTGTTATCTCAGTTTCTTACCATTTGAAATGATTGATGTCTTTTCCTATCCAAATAGGACAGTGGAAAGAATATTTTCCTCATTTAAGCAGATTTAGGCAGACCATAGAAATCCACTGAATGTTGATTAGGTTAGGAGTCAGCTTGAAATTAAACTGAAATTCAGCTGTAACTGTAAAGAACTCCACAGCACAACTTATAAACATAAAGATAAACTGAGTTTTACTAAGATTGACAAATATCTTTTTTAAAAGAAACTGAAACTAATAATAGTTGAATTGTGTATTTGTCACAAATACCCATAGGGAAAAAATCCATTGTATTTGCATAATGCAATACTAAGACAACATTAAATGAAGGCCAGTATATCTATTCTTCAGTACATCCTATTTCCTTCATAGGAAATTACGAGATAGTATGGAATACATAGTAGCACCTCAATGTTCATCACATCAGACCAGAGGAATGATGCCGTGCAGCTCTCCAACAAATCACAGCTAAGCAACACTGTTTAAAATTAGATTTTCCATGAGCAATCCACATAGCAATTTTTTTTCACGTCATGAATCTATTGGAGAGATATTAATCTCCATGCAGATATTTCACAATTCACAGTCACAAAGTATGTCCTCAACGTTACCAACTAGAAAAACAAAGAAAAAGAAGGGTGACGAGAAGACCTAGTCTCAGCTTGGGTGTGTCAGAATCACGTACTCTTTTCCTCCCCTCCCAAATGTCCCATCCTCCTCTCCAAAAAAATCCCTTTAGGTATCTGTTTGAGTGCAAAAATTATCAAAGCACTAGTAATTCAAACCCTTTGGGTTTCAGACCCAACCGTCAGCTGAAACAGAGAGAGCACTGGGTTCGAGTGCCATCATTTCCCCACATAACATACAGGCAAGATGTTAGAAAGCCGTGGTGGCGCAGCACTTGATTTGAGATCATTTTCAGAAGCTACAAAATTTACCTTTCCATTTCAGACCTGCCAGACCTGAAAAGCTTCAAAAATCAACTCTCAAGAAAACTCTTGCGCTTGTTACTGGTGTCATGGGAGGGCCAGGCCCTGAGGGTACCTGGAGCCCTGCATGCCACTGCCCAGCTGTCCCAGGGTCTCCCCGACCCTGACTGCGGCCGCCCGAGACTCCATTTCAGCCCAGCCTGGAGTCATCAGCCCTTGCTCGGGCTCACTGCCAGGGGCTGCCTGGGCCAGCAGCTCCCTGAGAGAATCCCCCAGGCAGGGCCTGGCAGCCAGGGTCTGTCCCACTGCTCCCGCCAGGAGTGATCGTCCAGGGGAGCACTGGTGCAGTCCCAGCCCCGGGAACTGGGCACGTCCCTGGGAACAGGGACAGGTCACAGCCAAGCCAGGACGTAGGCCCATGGGTGGCCAGGCAGGGCAGGGCCACGGGGAGCTGAAGCCTGGCCCTGCTGCAGTGTCACTGGGTCAGGGGCTGACAGCCGTGGGGCTGACATGGGGTCCTGGGCTTTGGGTAGGGTGGGGGAGCCCTGGGGGCTGGGGAAGGACATTGGACCCTGTTGGTGCCCCCAGGGCCCTGAGATAGGAATCCTGAGCAAAATTTCATTATTTGAGCCATACAGTCACCTAGCCAGGGCTTTAGAAACAAGCAGATAGTGTTTTTCCAGAAATATCCCCAATCCCTTGTCTTTTGGACACTCAACCTTTTTTCTGACTCAGCTGTCCAGTTTATAAAATCAGAATAACAATATCTACTTTTGTAGAAATCTGACACCCCTGGTCATCATGTTCTCAAAGTGGTAAATATTACTACATTGCAGAACTATGAATGAGAGGCCAAAAAGATCATTTGATTCTATTCTGACTAGTTGCATCATTCATCAGAGATGTATTGCAGATGGAGTGAGAGGAAAAACATTGTGTTGTCTTTCCCCCCTCCCTCTTCCAAAATTAATATATTTACAGGTGCTGTTGAAATATAATTTGCATCTTTTAACCTCCATCTGTGTCTTTTGCAGGAGTTATGATAACACTTCAGCAATCCTCTACTCCCATCCCCATGGAAACTGCCATCAAACTGCCAAAAATGGGACAGAATGCTTTCAACTAACCACTTTTCAATGGAGGAAGGCCTTCTTTTTTTTCTACAGCCGTTTCCATGGGATCAGAAGTCATTGCTGGTTGCCTAATTGTTTAAAATCTTGTCAAGTGCATAGGCAAGTGCTCAGCCTTTTCAAATGTGACTTTTTTTTTAAACCAGTCTTCTAAAGCAGAATTTGTGAGTCTGATTCTTCTCCTATCCCACTTGTTGTCAGCCATCAAAAACTCATGAACACAGTAAAGTTTCACCAGTTTGAAATCAGCATGGAAAAAGTTCCATCATTTAATTTTAGAAGAAAGATTTCAGTTGGATGAATGAATGAAAAAACATCTATTATTTTCATTCCACAAGGTAGGTCAGCATGGTTGTGAAAGGAAGAACTCCTGGGCTGGTGCTGTCAGCGAGCACAGGAGAAGGCTACATATCAGGAGATGGAGGTTGCAGTCACAGAGCTCCAACAGACTTTCTTTGTAACTTTCTGTTCTCACCTATGCCACTATTATATTAATTTCCTAATCTATAAAAATAAGAAAAATTAGAATATCAGGTTTCATTGAGAGGAATTGAGAAGTAATAACAACAGGCAACTCTTTTGTCTTCTGTGAATTCAGAGCACAAATTTTGCTACATAGTTCCTTCAATAAGTGCTGCAAGGCAAATCGCAGTTATTTCTAGGTTTAGAGATTAGCCTTGTGTGAGAAAATCTCCTTTGGTGTAGACAATAATTTTCAGAAGAATAACACCTTCTGAGTCCTATTTTTGTGTGAATGGTAAAGAGCTAGATTTCAAGCCAATCTATTAAAACAATACACGTATGCTCACAAGAATGTATATGACTGGGTATGTCTCTGCTCTAGTCAGAACACCGGGTTCTGCAAAAATCCAAACATTGAAACTGCTAAAAGCACAGATTATCATTAATTCTGACAATAATACTAGCCAAGCAGGGGAGCATAAAAAAATTTTCAACTATACCCCAGTGTTTTACAAAAAAAATATTCTAGGAAAAAATGTTAAATATACAATAAACTTTTAAAAGTTTAAGTTATTTGGAACCTACAGTCCTGTATTCAGAATTATGACAAAGCATGGCACTCCATATAACATTTGGTAACTTGTGAAGAGGTCTATAGCTATTCAGCCAACTACATGGTACTCCCCTATCATAAGATTTTACTGTGTTTTATTCCAAATGCATAAGAAATAGGATTTGAAAGAGATAAGTATGTGACTATGTCAAGAGAGAAAAAAAGGGAAAAAAAAGCATCCTCACCTTCCCCCACTGTTGCAGAGTTACACCCTGCATGTTCCTGGAAGGATACAGTAATTAGGGACTCAGTTTTTCAGAGGTGCTAAATAACCCTTAGTGAGACCAACTGCAGTCATTAAAAACCTCAGTAGCTTACGGGGATGGAAAGAGGAATGAGACCAAAGTGTCTAAAATGGTTAAGGTCAACAAGTTTTTGAACTTAATGGATTTGTAACAGTTCTGTTGAACAGAGCTTTAATCTAGTTTAAAACCCAGAACCTCATGAGGTACAGAAAGGGGCTAATCAGGTTGAGAATTTTTCCTGGAGCACCTTGTTTTGAGAGGTTGGTTGGATCCATTGGGCTTTATATCAGGACACAACTTTCTCTGATCTCCTGAAACCTTTGCATTGACCTTAAGACACAATTAGCTCTGGTACAAGACAGGTACTATCCACACTTGAGAGGCAAAGTCGTTGCAAACAGCTGATTTGGAAACAGTTTCTTTAGAATAGTTTAGCACATTATATTTATCTTGGTGAGTTTAATTGTCAGAGCAGCAACTCAGTTAACAGAACTCCTCTAAACCTGAATTGTTTACAACAAAAATCAAACCAACTTTCCCATTGACTCTTTTATAACAAGTTTTATAAAGATTTTGTCTTCAAGCAAAACCCAAAAGGCTGTTGTAGGAAAGCACTTTTGAGAGCTTTTCAGATAAAAACAAGAGAAGGCCAGCCATGCTTTCTTCAAATTGATGTTAAATGATCAATTTTTCTGGACATGCATGACCACTGGCCATATCAGGTTCTTTACTCTCTTCTGTCAGGTCTTTTCTGGCCTTTCTTTCAAAGTCCTCATACCTTCATTCAGCCTTCTCCTTGATACAAAATATCATGGCTCACCCTTTTAAAACTGCTCTTTTTATCTGGAAAGTGCACAGGAGTTGTAATAAACTTACACATTTAGCTTGCCTCTGGTTATTGTTTGTTTAGCCTGTAAAATGCCACACATCCCAGTTCTGGTGTACAAACTGCACAACAAAAAGCAATGCACTCTTTTTGCTCTCACAACTTACCTGGAAAGGAAAAACAGAACAGCGTTGCAATCCCCTAGTCAGTATTAAAAGTGGGGTAAATAATATTTACTTTTCAGGTATTCCATACTGGTCCATATTTCTGTGATTCTGAAAAAGCTGATACTGAAGTAAATTGAAATTTTGCTCCAGGACACAGTGTCAGAGGTTTTGCTCTTTATATTTCTTAGTATGCATCCGTTTCCCCCAGGCAAGAATGCTGGTATTGTTTGCAGAAGTAATTTTTCTGATTCTCATCACTATGGGTCTTGATATTGTTTTTATTAATTAGTAATCATTATGTATGAGGGTCTTGCTCATTTGTTCCATCTAGGAGATAATTCCTGTCCTCAGATGCCATTGGTTTGAATAGGAGTCTCCTGCATACATCCAATTTTTTGTTCTTCCTGTTTGTGGGGTTTTGTTTTGTTTTAGTACTTGAAAAAAAAAGAAGATAAAAATAAAAAAACACTCTGGAAAAATAAATCGCATGCACGTAATGATAGAGTGTCCCCCCCAACTGGGTTATTCTGGGTCACATTTCATTTTCACATCAAGAAAAAACTGGATGAATAGTGAATGGGAAAGTATCATTATAATTGGAATCCTGCTGGTTTATGCAGGCCTGCACATCTGGAATAGGGTGGGAAAAGAGAAACAGAAGAGTGGGAAAGGCTGGATTCGTCTCACTAGACAAAACCAGGGAATCTGGAGAACACATGTAGTCTGGTTTCTTAAGTTACAGCGAAAGTTAGCACTCAGAAAAGAAAATGTTCAGCAATAAGCCTTTCCTCCCCACATCTCTCATGCTCAGAAGTGCTCTTTTCTGTCTTTGAAGCTATACCTCAGCCACCACCCCTCCATTAGTTACTTTCTATGAATATGTGGCCTATTCTCCTCCTCTGCGGGCCCCAGTGAACGCTTAACTGAGGTGGCAAAGTAATTCTACTCCAGCCAGCCTCCTAGTTACAGATTGACAGGAAAAGCCCTGGTACCATACAGCAATTTAAACAGGCAAACACATTCATTCATGTGACCGATAAAATGTGTTTGCTTTGTGTTAAAGAATCTATAAAAGCCTTTTCTAACACTGCTATTGAAAAAGTCATGGAGGTTTCATTAATGGTAAACAACTTCAGTGTTTTATCTGGGTCACTGTGGTGTTACACACCTGGGTCTGCACCCAACAGCCTTTACAGCTCTTTGGAGGCTTCATCTTGGACTCCAGCTGAGCCCCCAGGTAGGGAAAGAGCAGAGGCATGGCAAGTCTCCGTAACTGTGACAATTACCACCCGGTCCCATAGATGAGAGGGGTAGCACATTGACCCCAAGGAATCAGGTCTGCAGTCACTCCATAGAGAGGATGAAATGCCTTCTCACTCCCACCTCTCCAAAGAGCTCCAAAGCATGCAACCAAGCCATTTGTACACTAAAGTCCAGAAGAGAGACAATGCATGCCATTTGCTAAGTATATGCTACAGGAAGAAGCCACGAGGCTACATTAGTATTCAGAGACAGTGACACTGTGGTGATGTACACTGTGAGGAAGTATCACATAACCCAAGCACTATTATTTTTATTACCATTATTTTGTCATCTCCATCTTATTTAGCTCTCCACTTATACTTTCCAATCCATCATACAGCATAATTACATTCAATGAATGAGCTCTCAAGTTACATTACAAAAAGAAACTCATTCTTAGAAGTTTCTCAACTGAGTCGTAAGCAATTAAAAACATCTCCGAGTGCTTCGTTTAATTTTCTTGAATGGGAGAAGTCTCAGAAGTAGGTAGAAGTAATTTCCTTTGCGGAAGGGCCATGAATTCATATTATGACACATGAATAATGCATTGTTCCATTTAAAACATCTGAAGAGCCAGCGCAGTCTGCTGAAAGCTGGACCTACTGACAATATAAAGCAGGGGACTGAAGTTCTGCAAATAAGTTAAACACAAGTAATGCAGTGCTGAGGAACCCTGGGGTTGCCTCATCTGTCAGACACGGGAGGCCTATGGAAGAGGGGACCTTATCTTATTCCAAGCACAAAGTTGGCTGGAGAGATGTTAAAAAAAGTAACTTAATAAAACTAGTCTACTTCATGTAAGGCAAGTTATTTGTCTCTCTCAGCCACTTGACCATCAGCAAGGTCCAGATATTTCCCACTGAGAATAGAGATCTGGTGAAAAAAATACTTCCAACCCTTTCTAAGCCATTTTATAACTAACCCTTTCAGATCTTAGAACAAAGAACACATCAGGTGTATGAATTCTGCAGCCGCGATTCTGACTGCATAGCTCTACCACCCTTAATGTCACGTTTTCTTTTCTGTACTCAGTAATCCCTGCCTAACTGGCTCACCTTAAATATATGGCCAAGACACTGGGGAAATTGGTGCAGAAGTATATTTAGGACCGTAACTGGGTTTGGGATCTTCTCTTATTTCTGAGAAACAGTGGACTTGTTAAAAAAAAATACAGCTATAAAAGCAAAATTTTTGTCCTGAATTAATGTTTGCATAATCAGGACTGACACTTTGGTATTTTTCTGCTCTGGCTAACCTCAGTGCCTTCTGCAGAAAATATAAAGCGATTCTCCATTATTTCTACTGGCTATCTGGACAAAAGGTTCTTTGTGCACTGCAGGACCAAAAGCATTACATACAGTAAATATTTGAGCTGAAGGTGTGCTACTGATAGGTTTGTACCCACTATCATTATTCTGTGTTGTTCATGTTGCTGGCTTGCATCCCACTTTGTGGCACAGTAAAATAAATGGCTGCTCAGAAAGCTGTTGAGCAGGAACGAATCTGCTACATAATATACAAATTGCAACAGATGAATGCTACTTTAGACAATAATAATCTTATTATCTTTAATAGCTGGGTGAATGTAGGTTTCTTAGAATACATAATATGCTGTAATGACTCACTAAGGATGGTTTAGAATACTAGAATATCATCTTAATTCAGATCCACCTAGAAAGGTCAATACATAAAAATATGCAAATAGAAGATGAAATTTACCCTTAACTAACTAAAAGGTGAACAAACTTTAAGTTAGGCAATTAGATATTCCAATGATGGGATTAACAGCTTTTTATAGAACACCTATTACTTTGCCTCAGTTTTAGAAGTAGCCAAAGTAACTGCTTCAGATTGGTGAAACTTTAGACAGCTAAACTATATGAGATTAATTAATTCCTGGTGTTTTTGTTTCACTGCTAAGTACCTTACTACAGTTGGAGTATGACACCATTGAGAATGAGAAAAAAGAGGCAAAAGATGGGCCTTTGTTAAAGAGGAAGTTATTTCATTGTGGAGGGACAAACGAGTTAAATTTAAATTACTTCTGCCACCATTACTGGCCTAAATCCTCTTTTACCAAATGAATAGTCCTATTGACTATATTATCAGTGGTATTAGCTGAAGAGTTAGGTAAATAAAGCTGGCAGAGTTGACAGCATGATATAACCTTATTCTTTTTTCGAATACCACGTGAATGTGATTCCTATCATATTCTCCACCCAGTTAAGTGCCAAAACCAAGCCACAGATTACAAAATCTTATCCTCTCAATCATGACTTGAATATATACCAAATCTTATACATGGTGAATAAAAACTGAGCCATGTGCATAAGATCATTTCAAGATCCCCCCCCCAAAAAAAGCATGCTTTAATTTCTAGCATGGATTTGTCTCAGAGAATTCCTAACAGATATCTTGGAACAGTCTCATGCTATTTATTCTCTTCTTGTAGTTTCTGCAACTTCATTTCTGCAATATAATATAGCATTTCTAAGAATATAAAAATATTTTCCTCTTTGACTTTTGCAGACATAAAAAAACCCAGTTATTCTTGTGTATTAATTCCTAAAATGAGACAATGGGAACTTCCAGCTGCCAGTCCAATGTATGTCTGAAAAATAATGTGCCCCATATGGCCCATAATTCACCCTTCTTTTACAAGATGTGCCCAAATGACTTAACAGAACCTTTTTTGAATAAGAACAAAAGACATTGCATTTAATTTAAAGAAACAAACAAACTAAAAACAATGAAATGGAACCAAAGATTGCACCAATAAATATGGTCCTCCATACTGATATCTCACTTAACAGTCAGGGGATTTTTTAGTTCTGTTTGGGGACTTTTTCTGGAGAGGAAGAGAAGAAAATTAGAGAAGAGGTAGGAGGTTTTTAGTTTTACTATGAGAGTTTTGAGCTAAGCTGTCATCCATTTTTAAAATCACAAGCATAATTAACAAAATAGAATATAGATAGAATTCTTTAATCAAAGCTGAAATATTTTCTAAGAGATGTATGATTCCACTAAAGCAAAAGGTACTGGCTTCCTCAAGAAACTACATGGTAAAGTTCTGTGGTGTAAGTTGTCATGGGATCGGAGGATACTTTAGGTTAGAAGGGACCTCCGGGTGTCTCCAGTCCAACCTCCTGCTCAAAGCAGACTCAGCTATGAGGTCAGACCAGAATGCTCAGGGCTGTGATCAATTGGGTCTTGAAAACCTCCAAGGACAGAGAGCACACGACCCCTCTGGGCACATGCTCCACTGCTTCACTGCCTGACTGCCCTCATGGAGAAAATGTTTTCCCTGTGCACAGTTTGCTCCTCTCCTGTTTCAATAAATGTCTGTTGGGTCTCATCTTCCCACTGTGCACTGCTGTGCATAGCCTGACACCTCTCTCTCAATAACTTTCCTACAGGCACTGGGGAGCTAATGTTGGTCCACACTCGAAGCTGCCTCCACCTCTTGCTGAAGACCCATTATTTATTTGCAGCAAATTCATCATCTGTAATACAAATCATCATAAATCCTCCTGTACTCAAGCAACACAGAGCTTCAGCTGATACTACCCCTAAGAGCATCAATCAAAGAAATAGCTGACCACTGACATGGAAGCTCCAGTCTGTCTGCTTTCCCTCTGATGGATTGCTTGAACCAAAATATTACTCTAATTCCTGATTTCACTTTCTTTCATTGCAGCCTCCAGCAGCACCTCAGGCATGGTGTGATGACCAATTGCTTTCTTATCCTCTATAAAAACATGCTACAACTATGAGGCATTATTATGGCTATAAGAGTAGCAAGCTGATTGTACAACACAAACTGTCAGGTATCAGATTGCCATACAGCTTCCCAATACCAGCAATACGCACCCAATGAGAGAAAAGGTAATACAACTACAGTTCAGACAGGTACATTACCCATGCAAAAATGATCTTTTACTGTTAGTGTAGTCTAATGCACAATTTCACACATTTCTACCCACTTCTAGAGAGACTTCAAAGATCTAAAAACTTTGAGCTCCTTTGGAGGATATGAGGAATATGAGGTCTCAGTGAATGCTTTTTGACTTGCTTCACCACAGCGTCAGCCAGCCGCACTTAGGTAGCCATGTCTCTGCTAAAACAGACACATACGTCTTCTGAGGCAGGGTGAGGAACTTTCTTGCATCCCATTCCACCACCTGGCTCAGAAATATGGTAACAAGCAGCCAGGGATACAGTCACACCTGAAATTGCCACAGCCATTATTTCTACCATGAATATTTGATTATGATTCAAGTACATCCAAAATATGGATACATGTGCACATAAAAAGCACAAATCAACAGTGAAACAAAAGTAGCTCACATCCTGCCATTAAGGTGCTGGCCTGAAATTTCAGTCTAACACCACATTTCACATTTTTAAGCATGATCGTACATGAATCATTCGGTCTCTCCATGCATTTGAATCTTACCTGCAAAAACAATTTTTAAGTATCCCTTTTGCTGTCCACTATTTGTTTGCTGTTGTTCTTTTATACTGTCAAGCCTTTGGGGAAAGTACTATCACTTTTTCCTTGTAAGAGCTACATAGTCTTCAAGAGTAAATCCAGTTCAAGTAAATGTTAATTTGGAAGGGCTTTAGATCCTAAACTTAGGCAGAATAACTGCATAGCACTCAGCAGAAACCAACTGCCTGAGTTTCCATCCCGGTTTTTGTGCAGCTTCTTAAGTCTGGTCTGAGCAACACTTCTCACTCTCCGCAGCACTCAGCTTTATGCTTATAGCTACCTGAGCTTCAGTCACAGTTTAATTGGTGCTCTAGGCAATAGTGTTATACAAGGTCATAGCACAAGTTATACCTGAAGCAATGTGGAAACCTGAAGATGAATGTGGAAACACAGGATACAAACAGTGTAGCAATGGCATAAATTATCTGGTAAGATTAACTCTACATTTATAGCCTGTCAGCATTCCACTGGTCACTTAACAAGAAATGACAATTTAGGAATGCTTTTGGCCATTCACAAAGCCATTTGTAGTTCTGGACACATTTTTTATTAGAGCTATGAAATCAAGTTACTCTGCAGCCATACTTCAAGAGAACATAATGAACAAATATGGTGGCAGGAGCAACAGGTTTTGGTGAAATATAACATTTAACACTCTTTTGGTAGTCTGAGCGCACATAAGGAAAACAAAACTTAACCAAGAAAGCAATTAAAGCTTCAGGCCAAATCCTCTGTGGGCATAAATCAGTTGCACTATTTTATTCAAGGTGAAGAGCTGGCCCTGAAATGAATTCACCCTGCTGCTGTGTTATCAAAGAGCTTCTATTTGCTTCTCTTGCTCACCAGTGCTTGAAAGGAAGCATCCCATGAACTATATGCCAGTATCCACACAATATATCTCATTGCATTTCCTCATCATATCCCCTCTGCTGATGACCTCTGGACCCTTCCTTTCAAATCCTCTGTGTTCTGATACCCCCACTGCACAAACATGGTTACCTATTTCCTACAGAAATAAACTTTGCTCAGTAACCATGGACATAGTTTATCCAGTCAGGAAAACACACAAAACAACTGTCCATTGTGAAAAAAATGAAAATGCTCCTGTTCCCATTCAGTGACCCCATCCCCACTGACAGCAGAGCGGCAATTTTTCTTATCTGAGGAAACATGACCACATGGGAGAAGATTACACGCTGGAATATTGCAGTCACATTGAGCAATGCCTTTCTTTTTCCTCTTCTGTAATCACAGTACTGAAGGATAGATCTGACAGGATTTTATTGACACAGACTTTTTATAGATCCAGTTAATAGGTCCCCAGAGACTCATTCAGCTTCCTGTACATATAGTACAAAAGCACTGCAGAATCATTGTTAGTGAAAATACATTTTGTTGTGAATAGGCAGGGGACGAGAGAGGGGAATTCCAAAAGACCTTAACAGACGTCACTTCAGTATGGCACACTACCTGTATTAGTTTGCCATAACCAAACAGAAATGCTTTCTCTTATCATTAAGGGAATTGTAAGACATGGCCTCAGTTCTTAGCTGTAATCTATCTGATTTTTGACATATGTCTCTTTCACCTCATTTCCCTATCTCAACAATAAAGACTGGCTCCTTCACTTCATCTGTCTTGTCAAATTAGACATATACACTAACCCTTTCACCCTACATAATGTGGTTGGAATAATGTAGGAGCCCTAAAAGCCTCATATCCAATCACAAAAAGATTCCTGCAGTGAAACACAGAAGTCACAAAGTCACTTAAAGAAGTGACAGACTCCTTCACGTAAAACCCTGTTCTCAGTTGAACCTCCATAAATACCTATACTAATTATATCTTTAATTTTATTTACTGTGAGATCCTAGCTGAAGGATTCAGACAACTAGCACAGTAATAGCACCAATACTAGTTAAAGTTGGAAAATAATTTCTTCCTTAGCCTCTTGGTTTCACACATTTATCCAGTTTTGAAACTGATTTTTTTATGCTTTAGGGTAAAAACAAAACAAAACACAACACCAGTACATCTTGCTAAAATGGGAGCAAATTCCCAACAGCTTTTGTGCTATGGAACAGTGGGAAACAAATATATGCACACACTTTTCCCATTGTAATGAAATTCTAACCATACTTGTTTTTGAATAGGGCAACAGCAAAAACAGCTGAAGTTTGAAATGTGACACTCAGCACACACATTGCCCTTAATAAGAAGTACATGGTGTACTGTGTTTGAGGAAGACACGGTTTTTGCTTTTTTTCTTCCAGTACTAATTGGCTGAAAAAAACCCCTCCCTTCCCATTTTAACAGAACCTAATAAAGCTGTGCCTTTTTGACATCACAACAGTTACCTCTGCCCAGATTGACAAGCTCATGGGCTGCTGAAAAGATTTGTGTGAGGGAAATGTTCATACATAGATAACATCATACTGTCTGATTCATAAAACAACAGAAACCTGAGTAAAATCACCTAAAAGTGGTCACTGATCCATAACACACACCAACGATGGGCTCTGGCAGCTCAGATTTAACTCAGTCTAAATCTCAGATGAAGTCAGAACGCCCATTTCTTTTGGAAAAACTTGTGGTCATCTGTGAACTTCACTGTGCCCTGAATTGCCTTTGCACCCAGCTGGATGCCTTCCTTCCCCTTCACCAGTCATGAAAGATTTGGAAATGATGCTTCTGGATGTCCCACTTCACTTGTAAGTAAGATCAAGGTCCCTTTCCTACTATTACGTGCAGAGAAAGAAATGCTGTTTTTCACTAGATAGTGCTGCTACCACCTTCAGCTACCTACGAGTGCAACTTTCCTGCAAAACAAAAAACTTCTACAGTACTCTTCTAGTCTTTAACCTATTTATGACCACATTTATGCCTTTATCTCTGTGACCTCTATAAGACCACAGCTGTAGTGTACAAATTCTGATCTGTCCCACTGTGAAAGTGGTACCAGAGGAACCTGCTTTTCCTTTGAATCAGGGATTTGGATGAGAGCAGCATGGCTATATGGGCCATTTACATGCAGTGTATGTCATGTGGATCATCAGGATCCTGCGCCATTATTGGACCAAGCAACAGGCAGATTACATGCAAGACAGCAAGCCAAAACAATGCCATGCCTTAAAGGATTTGGAGCTTGGTAATCCAGGAACATAGTCATATAAATCTTTCAATGATGAGCACCTTCAGGAAGCAGGCTGGCATGGCAGATATCCAGGGACGGATATAGTTTTCAGACAGGAATAGGATAGATGCCCAGGGCATGGAAGGCCACAGGTCCTATGTATCTCTAGAGAGATCAAGCGCAACTCAGATACAAAAGCAGACAAGAGCATTCATTACAACCTAAATGAGTCAGAGCAACCTGTCCAGGCAGAAACAGGAAAGGGGGCATAGTTACAGGGTTCTGAGTGTGCATATCACTCTTATTTAATATTGTCTTTTAGTCATGGAAGCTACTCAAGCCTAGTGATGCTTCACAAATAGTTGTGACTTCCTCCCCACCCTGCAACCAGTCTAACAACACCAAACTCCCTGTTTTGCCTGCTCCATGCAGCACCACAGTGAAACCTCGACGGCACATGGTCTTTCACTCCCAGATCTTAGCTGGTTAAGTTTTCAGTTTAGCAGATTCAAAACATTACTAATACTCATAATTTAACTTTGCAACAAGCCAAACCCAGGTTCTAATCACAAAACCAGACACCTCATGCATGCTGCCCTAGCTTTCCAGCTCAAATAATTGTCTACGACTGCCAACACGGACACATGAGTAAGACACTGGCACTGCAGTGAGTACTGCAAGATCAGTTATCTCTTTTCTCAGCAGCAGGGAAGGCAGCCATCGTTTTCCATCTCTGCAGGATTTCATCAGAAACAAGCCTCTTTAACTTCATGAAGAAGAGATAGCTTTTCAGATGCCATGTGTATCGTTATAGCAGTGCTGATCGAATATAATCAAAATAATGTAGAGAAAAGCGCCCACCGCCTCGCTCTTTCACTTCCCCACTTCCCATCCTCTAGTCACTGACAACTTTAGCTAATCATAGCTACACTTCCTGCTCAATCTTGGCTACCTTTGAAAATGTTTCTAAGAAGGTCATGTCCAAGGCCATCATTGGACCTACACCAAAATCCTAGCATCTCCTTGCAACCCTCAGTTTTAGATGTGTGGCACTGCTGTGAGTCCAGGATAACAATTCAGGTCCTGATCCTTATGATGAAGCTTTCCAAATTAAGACAAAAAAGTATTTTTCTTATGTGTAGATCTTCCCAAGCCTTAAAAATACTTGTGAGGACTGCGTGTCAGAAAAGCATCAGGATTTAAATCTCTGAGGTGTGCTAGGACAACAGTCTTCTTCGCCTGCTGAAACACATCATTCTAAGGCATGAACTATGGCACAGCCTTTAGCCAAACTACCAGTTTGAAGGCAAGAAGTGATGCTAGGGATGCTAGCAGGAGGTGTCCCAAGGCTGTGTCAGAGAACACAAAGAATGCAAAGAAATGGCAGCTTTGTGAGATCACAGAGATGATCTTTGATGTCTACCATTCTCAGTCTTCAGCCAATACCAACTTGATGACAATACATGACAAAAATCCTGGAGATGAAATGCAATGTTGTAGCAATTGCCACAATTATCAGTTGACATCTAGATTTTTGTCAGCAAAATGCACACTCCACCATGATCTTACAGGTTGTAGCTGTAGCAGGAATGTAGGGAAAAAGTGTAGGAGATGTCATCAAGGAGAAACATGTAGTCCATTCATTTCTGTGATTCTACAAGGACAGCTAGAAGGGATGTCTTCTCTATGCAAGTTTCCATAGCTACAAGCATATTACTGAAGCTCAGACATAACGCATTCTACCCTATTTGCCATCACCGAAAGATGCAGAAAGAGCAGAACTGTTTTCCAATGCCTCACAGGTTGATGGAGAAAAACACTGTCCTGTTAATAGAAAACCTCACCAGGTCCACAGTACAGACAGTGGAGACATGCATAATTTCTGTTCCCCTGGAATAGATGGGGTAAGCCAGATAGGCCACCTCTGACCTTCACACATCACTGTTTTGCAGATAGCTTGGGCATCTTTTACAACTTTCCATACATCTCAACAGGCTCCGACCCTTGACCTCATGATAACACGTCTTGTCCATAGACAGAAATCAGGAATTGCTAGCTTCTGTTGAGTGGCAACTGCATGGTCAATGCCATAAGCACAGTGCTCACCACCATAGCAGATACAGAGTAGGCTGCCATGCACATCTTCCAGCAGTCTCAGTAATTATTCCAGCCCTGAAGCACAGAATCAAACTTTACTAACTAAATTTTCTTTATATCTTCCCCATTCATCTTCAGCTGACATGATTGAAAATTCAGAGTACAATGGATCCATACCTATGTTTTTTATCCACCATTGGCAGAAAGCTCATTTTCTTCAGACCTGGAGATACACATAAGAGTCACAGAAACAGTAAGAAGCATCCTATAATTATCAGGTCTACTCCTGATGATGATGATTAATACCTCTGTAACACAGACTGAAACCAGGGAAGCCTCAATCCTAATGTATTGCATAATCTGCAGGAGGCATTAGTCTTGCCTCTTCCTGGTTTTCCTCTTGCACTGACCCTGGAAACACAAAATTGGGTTGCAGAGGCAATCAATCGCATTACTCAACCCCAAATTCATAAAGCAAAAACTCATAAAGCAAAACTTCTTTCACCAGGAACTACTGAAGCTCAGATTCAGACACGTCTCAGTGCTGAGCTCTTGTTGCAGGATGAAGCCTCTTCAGTTTGCAAGCTGGACCTACATCTTGCTTTTAATACCAAAAATGCCCATCAAATGGTACATAAGTCCTTACATACAGCAGATTTCTCGGAGCCATGGAAACACCCAAGCTTTTGAAAATCGGTATGGCATAGTGGTTTTTGTTTAAAATATACACACTCTCTCATTGCTGAAAGAGAACATTTTGGTAAGGTCATCTTGATAATTCTGAATCAAAAGTTCTTAGAAAGAAATATTAAAGACTAATTAAACTCTGGTGCTTCTTCTTGAACTTAGTAGGGGATGAGGATGCTCACCACTTTGCAGATTTCCCCTTATTGTACAGACGCAACTGAAGAACAAAAGTGTGCTCACTAAATGATTGTAAAACTTCATTGTTCCTTACAGAGTTTTAGCATAGTTTTTGCAGAGGGGGATGGAGGGGAAGGTTGTTAGGTTTTGGCTGGAAAACAGTATTTCAGAACAATGCTAATCAAACTACTAATGAGTATCCCATGGATAAGCATGGCCAGCATTGTTCTTTGCAAAAAAATGTACCAGCATTATTCAGAGACACTAAACTAGGATTCTTTTGGCTACAGTTGGCAGTGGAACACATTGGTACATAACACCACTCTAATGAAGGTCGCGTAATGTTTTGGATATTTACCTGAATATCATTAGTGCCTCCTCACTGGAAACAAAGTTATCAGCAATGCTGCTTTTTGCCAGCCTTTCTTCCTTCCAAGCAAATATAATAGACTGCAAGAACAACTTTTTCAGTTCCAGCTAAATGAGCAACAGGTCAGCTCTAACTATAAGCTCTAGCATAATAATACAATAAGACATTTCTAAACATTCAAAAGATTGTGTTTCATGAATAAGCTTCTTTAAATGCTATTTAAACAAACTTATCCACCACTAATACCAATGTTGACATTGCCCTGGATTTATAATGCATTTTCAAAGGTCATTAATATTGTCATCATCAAATATCCAGTATTTCTTCCCTGAAGAGAGAATTTTTGTTTTCTTATATTTGATCTGATAGTATCAAAGAAAAACATTTCAATTCTTTTTCTGCAAACACTTTTGACTCTCTGGTATAATTCAAGAAAAAAAAAAAAACCTACATATATTCTGAAACTTCAAACATCCCACCAAGCAGGACTTCAGTTTTTAAGCAATCTTCATCTACTGTAAAGAGAGATATTTTGAATGTTTCTAGGAAGATTTCTAAATGCAAGTCAGCTTGTGCTACCAGAACACTTGGTGTTAAGAAAACAGAATACCAAATACAAAACTCTCAGGTGACTTACCTCGTTTAAAAGTAATTTTCTACAAGTTGAGAGGAGTGGCAATAACATCTATGGAAAAAGACTGGACATATAAAATATTTACTTAAAAATCATTCTAAAATGCATTAAAGGTGAGATGCACAAAAAGGTGATAAAATCTGAATAGGTCATTCTAACAAGACTTCAGTAACTACTGAAAAAAATCAGAGCTCTAAGGGAAATAGGGTTAAAATTTGAAAATGTATGGTTTTTTCCCTGTGTTTTCAGGTTGTTAAAAGTCAAATTAAAAAAAAATAATAAAAATCTTCCTGATCATTATGAATAGTTTAAACCAAAACATCATGGACATCCAAGACTCATGAGCATCACCAGTTGAAGACTGGATTCACTTTTTCGTGTTTTCCTTGGAACTAGGAAGAAGTTGAAAATTAAATGCTCAACAGCCTTTCTCAGGAAGAGAAAGGTCTATAGGACTTAAAGCCTTCAAGAAAGAGTTGTAACTGAGATGCCCAGCTGACCACAGACCTTTGGCTCAATCAACAGATACTGAAAAAGGTATTACAGAACTTGCAGGCTCTTGCAAAAATTCTATTTTGGAAGGCAAATACCTCAGCCTGGCTCAACTTTAGAAAAACAACTAGGCCAGTACAAAAGGATGTTTACTGTATTATATTTCGCTAAACATGAGCCTTGTTTCTTTTATTGGAATAACAGTATGTATATGCTTTATCTAGGCTAAGTTATCATTTCATCAACAATCAAGTACTGTACATCCCATCTGCCCAACTTTGGAAATCTTTCAAGTAAAAGAAAATAACAGCAGTAAAGGAACATCTCAGCTTTATTATTTGATTTTTCTGAAGGGCATCTTGGCCCATAACAGACTTGGGAGCAGTCAGGGTGGTTACAAGAATCACAGAATCTGTCTTATGCTTGCCTTCGCCCACTTGGCTGTCTCACAGGGAACTCAAGGCTTGACACATCAAGTATACTCATGAGGGTCTAATCAGCTCAAAAG
The DNA here is from genome assembly GCF_965140245.1 of Athene noctua. Classification (NCBI taxonomy): domain Eukaryota; kingdom Metazoa; phylum Chordata; class Aves; order Strigiformes; family Strigidae; genus Athene; species Athene noctua. The sequence goes on along the minus strand of NC_134037.1, from coordinate 100,624,352 downwards.
GACATACTTCAGCCATTTCTGAAGCTGCTCTTTTAGATTACTTTCAGCACAGCAGGTAAGTCATGTTTTGATAGTATATAGCTCAGAAATATATGTTATGTGTTATATGAAGCTGTTTTTCATGAAGAAGTAGAGGTACGCAGTCATTCATACCACTAAGCTTGCTTTACTGAGAAAGGCAAGAGAACTGGAGAGTACAGGGCCATTTCAGCTCAAGCAAAAAGATAATGCAAAACCTACAATAAAGCTCTAATCTAAAATGCATAAGTTGTCATCTAAGGAGTATTATGTACATCCTATTTTACGTTATACCAACTTCATCCTGAAGACTCTTGCTTAGTCACCTGAATATAGATCTACATGGTATTAAATTGGGGAGGATCACATTTAAGTCAGAGGAACTTCACTGAGGCAACGGAGTTACACCAGTTAAACTGTGGTGTGAAAGAGACATTGACAACAGGGTCAAGCCTTGGGTTTAAATCAGTCCACCACAGAAAACCTTGTGGTTTGTGTCAAAGGTATAGCACATTAAAAATACATCATGAAAAGAGAAAAAATGCCATGCTTTTTTCTGTAGCTACCAAAACCTCCTTTATCTCCTTTGCCACGTGCAAGTCATTGCTAGAAGAGCCTCTTTGTTCAGGCCAAGAAGGCTGGCATGAGGAAAGGGAGGTGCCTGGTCCCCGAACATGAAATCCCATTAATATTACTGATAGACTATTCTTTAAAGAGATACATCTGTTTCTTATTTGGCATATTCAGAATAGTAGCTTGTTACATTTTTACAAGAATCTGTGTGATCCAAGAAAAGCAAACCCTCATGTAATGAAAGAAAAAGAGAGAATACTTATTAAACAATCCCATCCATGCTGTACAACTTAAACATCCATCTCCAAAATGGCTTCAGTCTGTTCCATTTGCAGCTGTCAGATTTCTTTGCTTCAGGGGAAAGGGGATAGAAGGCTACTTATTTCCCTTCAATTTTACAAAATATGCATAAAAGTAACATCTCCTAAATCCAGAATAAATCTTCTCTTCTTGTGAGTTAGTATGAAATGCTGCCCTTCACAGATGTACTACAAAGAGGTTCCTTCAGTCAAATTCCTAAGCTGCTCCTGAAGGCAGGATCTGAGGTACGATGAAGTCAGGTTAGGACCAATCAATGATAGTAGATATCTTTGTTTGGATAACAGCAGTTGCAAATATTACTCTGAGTTGAGTGTGGAAGAATAGAAGACATGCTGCAAAAGTGAGAAAGGAAAAGTATCTCAATGTAGACACTGAGTTTTCCTTCAAGTGTTAAGTATGTGATTTCCCCAAAACAGAAAGGGCTTGTATTCAACTTACAGTGTGTGTATATATATATATATATATATATATATATATATGTATATAAGCTTGCTAAATGCCTGAAATAGTCAGAAGCATCATTTCTTAGTGAATGCAGCCAATATAAAGTTATTCAAATCTAGTGCTTTTGTTTTATGCTTACAAATAATTAAACCCAAATATTCACACTATTTATCAGCACTGCCCCTTCTTCTGGTTGGTACTTAAATCAACATTAAAAAATATTATATGTCTTCCTGATTTATAAAGCCATTTAATTGTATTTTCAATTTTGAGGATGCATGTCCTCAAAATACATTGCATATGCTGTATTGACAACATTCATGCATAAGTATTTATACAATATTGAGTATACTATTTAAGTAATGCAATGACAGGATGATGTTGCAACAACCAAATCTATTTCTCCACTACCCAACAGATAGTGAGAATTCAAGACATATATATGATCAGAGTAAAAATTTAGTACTGTGACTATGTACCTGAAAGGTTATTTGATTTTCAGAGCTAATATTATTTTCAACAAGGTTTCTATGTACTGTGATGCCTATTACTCATTTTATGCAACTGTAGGTTCAGGACACTGCCACGAGAGAGTTACCGGCACGCAAAGTAGATAATGCAATTAAATGTTATTACCATTAACCTCCAAATAATTGCCTTTTTTTTAATTGCCATATAACTGTACACAAGAAGCATTCTTTATAGAGAAGTACTTATCCCATAGTCATGCATAAAGATATTAAAACTGATGTCAGATAGAAGCTGCTGAAATTTTCCTGAGTCCACAGATGCTCCAAACTCACAATCAGCAAAATCAAATGATCATCAGGATTCAGAAACAAGAATTGCAATTGAAACAAATTATTTTAGCAGCAGAACCACACGTTAATGTACTTCCTTTTCAGTTTCAAAATGAAAGAGCATTTAGTCACTTTCACAGTTCTCAAGAGGTGTATGAAAACTAAATCTCCTCTGCCTTCAACTGCAAACTCTCTGCACCCAACAGAAAGCAGAGCACAGTCCTGCCCCCCCATCACAAACCTCAACTCCAAGCACAAAGGGCAGCACCACAAGCCCCTGTTGCTCCCTATTCCACTGCCAAAATCTCTCCATTGATCTTCTACAATGCACTGGTGCTCTGTCAGTCCAAAAATAACAGTGGTGTTATGCTTCAAATTTAGGATTTCAAACAATACAAAATGAACTGGATAGCAAAAGAGTGCTACTGATTAGCACAGACAGCAAGGGATGAAACTCAGAGTGCTCTGTTACACTAAGGCTAGTACATGAGTAGAGCATTTAATTTTGGTAATACATTTGGTTAATGGGATATTCCACTAGCTGCTCTTTGTGCGTTGCCAGTTTACAATAAGGGTGGAAGGAGGTCTTGGCACAGAAAATAGAAAAGACCTCTGGTTTCCTGCACTGGAAGGATAATGGGATGCATCTTTCAAAACTATTACTTGGAAAAAGATGCATCATGAAGCACCATCCCTCTCCGGGACCACAGAGAAGTGCTGAAGCTTTGCAGAGGCCACTGTTAATTCCTCCAGCTCAGAAGTGATAATATGCAGCATATACAGACACTGCAATGGAGAAAATGTATTTCCCTTCAGCTGTCTAGCAATAAGACATCTTGATCCCAGAGACAGTGTTAATCAGACTCCAGATGGACCTCAAAGTAGTTGTTACAATTTCAAAACTTTGCTTAAAAAAAAAAAAGAGTAAAGGGAGACCTGAGAATGCAAATATATCTTAAAGTGTATCCTTAATGCCATCTGAGCTTCAGAATGGGTTGTGCTGGAACTTACTGTGACTGAATAACATGCTGAAACCTGCTCTGATGCCAGGCATTTCCACATAAGGCTTTCACTGTTTTTGACAGAAAACCTGTGATATAAGTATTATGTAAATATAATATCTGGATTAAGAAATCTCAGCTCTTTCTCGGCTAAGCCTGAAACAAAAGAGTAGAGCTGTTCTCAAGTCTGAAAAGTTGTCAACCTGTACTTAATTTCAGAAAGCTGATAATTGAAAATTTCACTTTTGGTCCAGTTGCATTATTGTCATACAGCACACCAGAGTCATGTACTTCAAAGGAAAACACTACAACAAATGTAAGATAAAAACTAGTTTTCCATACCTGCTTTCACCAGAAGTGTGGTTCATTCCTGAGAATGAAGGACAGCACCTCTACCATGAGGAGTCCTTTCCTTCCGGAGGCCAACACTGTCTCACAAGAATATTTGGTTAGAAAAGGCTGTGTCTGCTGTATCTGGACACAATGGCGATATCTCTATGCACTATGGGTAGCAAGGGCTCACTACAAACTCAAGTCAGGGTGCTATGCAGCTACCTGGCGCAGGGCATGGGCACCAGGTGGAGGGCTTGCTCTTCAGGGGTCCATCAGGGCAGGACATCACCAGCCAGCGCCTGTCCCACTGCCCCAGCCAGGAGTGGGCAGCCCCAGCCCTGGGCATTGGGCACCTCCCTGGGGACTAGTACAGGCCAAGGCCAAGCTGGGCTGTGGGCCCACAGGTGAAGCTGGAGCCCAGCCCTGCTGCAGCATTGCTGGGGCAGGGGCTGATGGCCCTGGGGCTGACCTGGGGTCCTGGGCTGCAGACAGGTGGGGGAGCCCCAGGAGCTAGGCAGGGGCACTGGGGTCTGTTGGTGCCCTCAGTGCCCTGACACTCCAAAGCTATGCACATTAATGATGCCTATATAAGTATAGCTGAGTAAATTATGCAATTTTATGAATAAACCCATTTAAAATATTACCAAAGTGCAGGAATATAAGCTATTAAATCTATTAAAAATGTCAGTACATAGTTCACATATAAGGTAACATACATTTACTAGCTGGTGGACATTATACAGTAGTGCGTGGTTGGAGAGGGGAAGGGAAAATCCTGCTAAGTGTAAGGACTTTTTGGTTCCAGCCAGGAAGAAACCACTTCTTGTTTATTTGATAACTTCCTTGTTCAGTACCTATGAACCAACTCCTCTTTTCAGAGATCTGAACACCTCAACTTGCATTTCTCTTCTCACACATGAAAGAAACATAAGGACTTATGCTGGAATAATCTGGCAGTATTTGTGAAGACCTTACCCAGCCCCTGGTGCTTCTGTTCCACCATTGGGACTTCCTCCATCTCCAGCCTGCAAAGCAGCTCCTCTGGATACAGGACAATTGGTGCCTTAGTTTCTTCCTAGCAGAATAGATGGTCCATTCAGTCAAATCATGAAAGGAATTTATTTCCAAGGTAATGCAGATATATACAGTTACTGTTATCGAAAGTAAAAAAAGAAAAAAAAAAAAAAAAAAAAAAAAAAGGTAATAATCCAGTGTTCATTTCCAGGATTAAGAGCCATCCAGATTTCTTAAAGCCGAGTTTGTCCCATCAACACAACCATGGTCATTAACTACAGGAAAATAATCCTTCTTGACAGATGTAATGGAAAAAACACTCAGTGTGTTAATGAAATTAATTTCTATTGTACGTGTAACTTGTATATACTTGTTTACAAATTGTGAATAATTGACGTGAAAGAGTATGTATGTGAAACATAGAATAACAAAACACAAAACAGTTACAATCTCAAGTACTTGTAGAGGAAGAAGAATCCCAGCACTCTCGCTGTTGTCTTATTGCACCAGGGGATAATGATAGTTGCCCAAAACCTACATCTCCCTCTAATGCATCAGTAAGGTAACTAAGGCAATCATACCTTAGACTTCTGGAAAGTTTTGGAAGCCTGAGTTTAGGGTTGGTAGTGAGAACGGAGCTTTCACAGAGAAGAAGAGAGACGGTCACAACTGACAATTAATCAAAACTGAAATTATTCCCAGAACTTCCTGTCCTCGAAAAAATTGGAAAAAGAGTTTTTGAAATTCTAGAAATGGGCCATTTCAACATTTTAAAAACAAAAAGTCTTGGGTTTGTGGTTAAAAGCATCTTCTTCTCTTGAAACTTAATTTAGTTTATATTAAAAGGTTAAAAACAAAACAAAACAAAAAGGTCAGCATTAAAATGAAATATGCTTGCTTGTTTCTTAAGTCACTCATATATTCACAGAGCCCCATGTCAGGCCTAAAATTTCGAAATCAGCAGAATGCCTGTGGGACAAGAAAACTGTTTCCTGTATATCCATACAGCAAAGGGAACATTATCAGTTCAAGCTCTTCCCAGTTTCCTTCCAGTGTGGCTCAAAAATTACTTTTGAGAACCACCTTGATTAATGGAAACATAGTCCAGACCTCCAACCTTTCAAATGTTTAACAACTTCTTATTCCCCTCTTCCTTTTCTTATTTTTATTATTATGCTTTTTAGAAGAGAGCTACACAGATAGTCTTTAGTAGACTAAAAATTTAGGGGAATTCCTTCAACCAAATCAATCCAAAACTGTTCTTGTAGATTCATTAAATCAAACTATTAAACACCTATATTTTAATATGGCCTTTGCATGACAAAATTAGTCACTGTTGATGCTGAAAACGTTATGACAAACTGGATTGTTTGGGTTTTTTTTTAAAGGATGATATATTTGAAAATCTTGAGAACAGTCATAGGCCACTCCTCCTTGTCAGCATCCAGCTTTTTCAATCATCTTTTCACAAGAGCACAAAACACAATTGCAAGAAAATATTGAACTTATTTGAATCAGCACAAGATATAAATTTATAAAACTTAAGACCAAAAAAGACTGCTTGATAAAGCAATCAAATTTCCTCTGGGCTCTCTTATATTGTGCTCCCTTCATTGTATCTGAGTGACACACGCTGTTTGGTTAAAACACATCTTGCAGGCAGCCCTCCAGCTGAGGGACAGTTGAGATTATTTAGGCACAACATACATATATAGAAGAAGTGATTCACAAATAGAGATTTAGGCAGTCACAGAAGCAAGGGTAACTACTCATTGGCTTCAAATCTGAAAACTAAAAATCTGCCTCTGGAATTACGCATATCCATTCTGGACACAAAATCATCAGCTTTCCATGAAAAATTATACCATGACATTTTTTCAGATCTTCTAGTGTCAGTTAGGACATCTCAACTATGTTGTATATCTATGCTGTCAAACTCACCTCTTTGGGTGGAAGACATACTAGCACAGGAGTAATTTTTTCATGATTAATGAGACAGTTTAACCATACTGAAGGAATACCTTTTGTAACCATTGTGGTGATTGCTGATAACAGCATATTCTATACATATACCCAAAGCACTTTGTAGTGTAAGCTACAGGTTTTTTATCAGAGAAATGGAGTTATGAAGATGATGTTTGAGAGCCATCATGAAATGGCAAGGCTTTTCTTCCAAGCACGTAGTGACTTAATTCCTTCTTTCTTTATAGAAAAAAAAAATACATCTTAACATTGAAGAACTATTTCTTTTCATGTCCAGCTGTTCAATCAGGTACAGCTTTCCCAAATGTCCGACTGTCCCGTTAGATTTAAGTTTCTGCAGTGCCCAATGCCCCAAAACACTGGAAATCTGGGGGGAAAAATGGTTTAGCTGTTCTCAACTGGAGGACTGCTATAGGGAAAAAAAAAACCCACATCTTTTAAGCAGTGTGCCAGATCACCCTACAAGGAGGGCAAAATTATTTAGTTTAGAAATGGTCTGAAATAATGAGAAGTATCTTAGAATTTCCTTCATGGTTTGTCTTTTATTTCAGTGACTGAATGTAACTTACTTATTTCAGATTTCGATGACTGAAGTACATCAGGTAGGAAAGAAGCAGCATGGATGCTTATTTGTTTATACATTCTTTCATGCACTGAAGTACAGTGAGGTCTTTGGGGCAGAGGACAGGGCTCTTTAGTCCTCAAAAAGGGATTTCCAATACTGTAAAATTATCTTAGTAATATGACTTCTAGAGATAGAAACATGTAGAAACTGTATTGCAGTTGGTAACTTTTTAAAATACTTTGGGATAATATCTACCCCAAATCAGGAGATGGATTCAGATTGGTGCTATGGTCATCAGTATGTCTAAGGAGTTCTTTGTAATGGTATTTGTGAAATTATAGACCTGTAGCTCTTAAGGCTAGAAAGGATGACATAGAATATCTCATGTTCCCTTCTCTTTAGTACAACCATATAATTTCACCCAGCTGTGTCTCCATTGTTTGCTAAAGCATACCATCCACTCTCAGTTTGCAGACTTCAAGAAATGTAAGCTCACTGTTCCTCTTAATAATTTGTTCCAGTGGCTGATAACTTCATTGTTAGCAACTGAGGAGTGTAACACTAACCTAGGTGGCAACCAAAAAATACTGGGAATAGCTCTACCTGTTTAACCGATGGTATTCAAGATAATTAATATCCTTCTCGCCAGGTCTGTTCATCATAAAAAAAAAAAAAAAAAAAAAAAGGGGATTTAAGAATTTCTTTTTTTAAGCAACCACGACTTTTGTGAACTTTTCACATTTGTTTCTCATCATTTGGGTTTCTAGAAGCTTATAAAATTTGGAGGCAAATCCACGTTCTGGTTTCCATCTCCATAGGCCACAATGCTTTCAAACAATGACTGATACTTTCTTCTGTAGCTTTCCGTGATTTCCATGCAGCCTTTTTTTATGATCGAATAGAAGCCTTCTTCTCACAATGAAATTATTCCCATACGGACTCATTGCTGAAAATTCATGAGAACTCCTGCACATGCACAAAAAAGGAATAAGAAATGTGCATACTCTTTGGGATGCCACAAAACACATTTCCAGATAAAATAATAGTTTGCATTTTTGCAGACCTTTCCATCTTCAAAGCATTGGACATGCCTTCATCATCAGAAAAGATTAATGATATTAAATATCATAATCGTTATTTTACTAAGGTTCTGCTTCACCATCACTGTCAGATTTAGCTGCCACGGTTCAAGAGGTGATAAAACTATTATGTATGACTGTCAGACTTAGCCTCTGTAGTGCACCCAACTTTGACAAGTACATCGCCAGCAGAATTCTTGGAAATCTCACTCGCTGGAACAAAGTTAGGATGTGGAAAGTGTGTGTCACACAAAGGCTGACTACAACCATATATTAAGACCAGGTGGTCTTAATGGGTGGGCTACAACCCTCTTATCTGCCCTCCCTCTGTAAATCTGTACTTACTTTGAAGCTTTACCCTTACAAGTTCTGAGTCCTTTATTAGAAGCTGAGGCTCAGCAGCCCAGAGGATTAGCCTTTATTGTCTCACTCATGGCCAGGCCTGTCTGAAGGCCCTTTTTTCTGTAAGAGGTGCTTATTGATGGCAGAAGTCCTGTGGAGGTTAATTCCCAGAATACATCCATACATGGCAACAGACCACAGTGTAGACACTCCTGAGCAAACCTGACAGCTGAGATAGTCCCACAGAAAACTGCAGCATTATGCAGAGAAATTGTTAAGATCCCAGAAGCAGCTCAGCCATGTTTTCACGTCCCTGTACCCAACCAAATCAGCGCTAGCACTAGTTCAAAGTCACGTTGATACAGCTCTACCAGTTCAGTGCCAATCTCACCATGACTGCAGCACCTCCATAACATTGACACATGGCCAGGAACCACCCGCTGCAGCGGATCGTTACAACGTCAGGACTTCAGAAATGAACATGCAGTAACGCTGAAAAGAATGCAAGAATGTACTTTAAAGTTTTACGTTTATCATCTGTTACACTGACAAAGAGGGAAGTTTAAGTTTGACTGATTTGATCAAACTAAGGAATTCAAGCATCTTCAACCTAATTTTAGGACAAAGAAAATCACAGCAGTGCAGAAGCAGCTGATAAATCAAAAGCAGAAAAATAGGAATTAAAGCTCTGTTCAAGCCTTTCATCTTTATTACCCTTCTTTATGTGCATATGGTAGGTGTTCAACACTTTCCAAGTCCGTATGATATTCCTTTGTGCTTCAGGAGCTGTAGGGCTGTAGTTGTCTATAAAAAGGCAACCTAACAGTTTCCTGTGACCAAGAGTTGAATGTGTTATTTGTTACCAGCTGGTTCACGGATAGATTGAGCCAAAGTCTTGGCTTTAAGTGATCAAACTTACTTTAAACCAATCGCTCACGGGGTGAATTCTTGTATAGAGAGAATTCTGGCACAATATTTTATTTCTGACTTATGGCATATGACTCTTTTTTTTTCTAAACCAATATTAAAACCAGAACCTATAATATACCAAATGCAGACTGCATTTTTTGGAAAGCCGATACCAAACGTAACAGTAAATGAACCCTTCTGAAAGGTTAAAGTTGCTTTCATATAAAACATTTTCTACCAGGAAATGGAAGTGGAATGTTGAACTAAGCATTTAACTTGAAAGAACTGTGCACAGACTCCAATGGTTGCATTATCCTTTAAAATAAAAAAAGCAAAAAGTTTTTATGAGCATTCATAGCTCTAGTTTCATAAAAAGGGTATTATGGTGACAAGGTAAAATGAATCCCAGTATTTTGGATGCTTCTTTTAACCTTCTAACAGCTCACTCTTTGTGCATTAACCATTCTAGGGTGAGGTTTCACAGTATGGCTGAATTCATCTAACAGTCCTGCTCCCTCCACTTTTCCCTGAATCCTTCCTTCCCTGGCATCCAGGCCCATCCCTTTCACTTTCTCTGATTTTCACATGGCTCCTTGGTGAACCCAATTAGATTACCAAACCAGAAGAAAACTATTCATGTTTTTATTTTTCTGAGTTAGTTTTCTGCCAGCTGGCAAGGTGAACCAGCTCTAGGGGTGATACAGAAATCAGAGCTAGTGCAGAAGCAGTAATGGCTGAGAACAGCACTCCTAGACTTTCTTGGGAGACTTCAAACCCTTAAAGCATCCGTTCTAATGCCTCTTACAAGTACACTTACCATTTGTGATTGTGGATCTGTTGTGCTAACTTCTGCAAAAAAATAATGAAAGCAAGTTGTCATACCAAACAGGTTTAACATGACTTACCAAGACAACAAAGATAAATGGCAATAGGATGCACCGTAGAGTGGTTTCCCATTCTCAGGAGTAGAGACTCCTGCATGAGGGCAGAGACGCGTGCATCTTTATATTAAGCGTTCAAAGAGTGTCTTTTTACTGGATACAATCTTCTGCTCAGGCCAGGGGAGCCAAATGTTTACAGTTTCCTTGACTGTTGATTCCTTCATCATTTGTGGTGGGGAGGGGGGAAGCCATCCAAATTAGCCTGACACTTTGAGCTACTGCTGATTTGCCAGATTCCAATGTCCTCAAGTGTGACACAGAGCTATTATTCAGTGTCCTGTATTTAAAAACAGAATTGATTTAATCTGGCTCTCTGCCATCCCACTTGCTGACATGTTGACACCATGTAAATAATGCATAGCTGTATGACCACACTACTTCCATGCCCCATGCTGAGAGAAACAGACAACACCTGCTATTATTACTAGCCACATCTTATAGATACCTTGGAAATGTTCAAAATTAACATCAGAAGTAATTCAAACATGTTGTGATCTCCAAACTTTTTAATTAGGACTCAAAAAAACCCTGTGCATCCACTGTGATTAAAACCAGAGATTGGTCATTTACATTTCACATCCTTTAAAAGTCAATCTTCTAATACTGTTGATAAATAACTGACTTTGTTAGATAATTGACACAATAATTTCCACCGGCAAGACTTTTCTCTGTATAGTGTTGACTGAAAAGGCCGCCATTTTTAGAAGAAAGCTCAAAAAGCAACAAACCCCCAGTTCTAGACTGCAAAATTCTATCTAATTAATATCAGACACTGCTCCTTGCTAACATTAGTCAGTCTATTTCTACTCTTCTGATCATGTCAAAGTGTAAACCTACCAATGCCTATGTCCTGGTTCTGCTAGGATAGGGTTAAGTTTCCCCAGCAGTGGGAAGGGAGCTCCAGCTGGGTTATTCAATACCATGCTGACGTCAGGTCCGGGTGCCGAAGCGCGGGAACAGTTTCTTTGTTGCTTTTGTCCCTGAGACTACCTGCGACAGGACTGCTGTGTCTCTTGCGGTATATCTCTGTATATCTTTTGTCCTGTTTACTGTTATTACTGTTTATTATTTTCATTGCTATTGCTGTTGTATGGTTTATTGTTTGTTACACTGTTGTATTAAATTTTTCCTTATCTCAGCCCCAGGGTTTGTATCTCACTCCCTGCCCCATCCGGTCCGAGGGTGGGGGAGGGACAACAGCAGCGTGGTCTCGGGTCCCGGCAGGGCTTAAACCACCACATCATGTCAAAATGTAAACTTACCAATGTCATCAGGGCATGCTCATTAAACCAAAGTGAAATTGTGTTTTTCACTGGGGAACTCTGTAAAGCAAAGGTAGCACATCTGGTATGTCACCTACTTCTTACATGACCATCTTTTATCATCTAAATGTCATACAACCTCAGTCATATTAAGAGCACACAGCAACATATGCTGCTTTTCACAGGGCATTTAACAAGGTTGAAAGTTATTATCTATATCACTGGTCCCCAACTATCATTACATACATCCTGCTTTCCAATTGTGTGATTGCCAAGCAGAGAAAGCAGCTGATTATATTTTTACCTTTCCATGGTGTGCAAAAGTAGAAAACTTGCTCATCTTCATTTCACTAAGACTATGCTGTCAGAGCAGGACTATGATATGCATTCTTCATGTGAAAACATACAGGAGTAACTGTTAAGTTAGAAGAGACATCAAAATACAACAAACTGTGAGAAACCGAAATTAAGTGTTTATAAACTGGGATGGCTGTTGTGTAGTGGAGAACTAACCTCAGTCGTCACTCCATGGCCAGCACTAGGGAATTGCGCCTACGTAGATATGCAGTTCCCTACTGACTTTAGATTCCAAAGCCTCTAAGAAAAGAGTACCTGGCTCTAAACATGAACTGCAGAACTAGATCATAATTTCTCAGGAAAAATCAGATATGCAGTTCAAAACTCCTTGCCCAAATAAATTCCTTTAGAAACTTTGGAAACTAGCAAACATGGAAAAGAAAGGGAGAGGGGTGTCTTCTTTTTTTTCTTCCCCAGCTCCTATGAGACAGTCAGAGCACACAGAAATTTGGTTTATTCCTGCTCAAGGATGAATACATTGGACAATATTCTGTAGTTGTCCACATTGTTCAAAAGGATCAGCATTTTGAGAGTCCCAGACTGAGACCAATTCTTTCTGTTTTCTCCATTAAGGGGACCAGGAATCTTGTGGTCTCCTTTCAAAGGAATGTCTTTGTCCAGAATCTTGCCTCAGAGATTTATTTGCACTATGTTATTTAGAACAGAAAAGAACACTGGAATGACTTCCTAATTTCTTTAGTAAATCTGTTCTCAATCTACTTTACTCCAAGCATTTTTATAGACAGTTTCTTACATGATGTTCTACTCTGAAGCTCCGTAATTACACACACACACTGGTCAAACTTTCTCTTGACCAGAACAGACTTGTAGTAACTCCAGTGAATTGAAAGGAAAAGTTGGGGGAAAAAAAATAGTTTAGTTGAGAAGATAACTTTCCACGCAAGATATGATTTCTGTTCTGACACTTGCTATGGATAATGTAGATGCCCCTCACACAGAAGTGAGAAAGCCTGTTTTTGGAGGCTTTGTACAGTTTTTGTTTTGCCTGGGGTTTGGATTTCACAAGGCTAACTAGATTGCCCTTGCCTAGGACACCCCAGGGGTAAAGCCAGATGCTGTCTGTATACAAGCTGGAAAGAGTGAAAACTGGGAAAGGCTGGTGGCTGAAAACCAGGGAATAAAACCCACTGAACTAGATGAGTGGGTAAAATATAAAAAGTTAACAAGAAGTTATGAAGTGGCATGACAAGGGTAATGAAGTGTGCTCGCCACAGGCTAAAATGTGAGTATTTTGAGGGGAATGTCAAATGTATTTGGACCTTTTTTCTAAAGTTCATTCAAAACTGCTTTCAGCAAGGGTTTTTTCTCTCCCTCCTCAATGGAAGTCTTGTGAGAATTCTATTAGCTTCAGAAAATTCTTCTAAATTCTTGTTGATAGATATATACCTGTATATGCAAGAACAAATTAATTACTCCAAACAAGTCCAATGCTAGACAAGTAGCAAGTAAAACTAGCACAACTTGCACATTCTTACTAAGAGCGAGCTCAGCAGTCAGCAGCACTGCCTGAATGGTCAACTATAAAAGCTCCTGTTATGTGGTAACCTATTTTGACTGTTTCCTCTACCAAAATGTCCTATTTAAGTGACTTTGAATGTACAGGTAAGTCTCATATTTCATGCAGCTGAAAGTATGTCAACAGTGAAAGAGCAAAATCTGGGTAAATGTGAGTTACTGACAGCGTTAATGAGACTCTTTGAGAGGAAATGGTGCACTCTTCCTGCCATCGTGGTTTCTCTCTCGATAGTGGAGGGGGAAGGAACGAGAGGAACAGAGAGTGCCGCATTCAAAGGCAAGATCTTCCGATGGTGAGGCTTTCTTGCATTTTATCTGATGTCATGTGGTTTCACAGAAACGTTCAGAAGAGAAGATAGAGATGATGAGCAGCACATGCATGACCTGTTTCCTGTGGTGGTTGAGGAGGGTGCGCTGGATGTCGGGCCAGGCTGGTGGGGCAGCAGCAAGAGCTGTGGCATACAGTCGGTGACACTGTTGGAGGTGTAGCAAGAAGCTGGGTATGAGGGCACAGGGTGCGCATACATACATGAGCCCCATCGGAATCCAGTGGCAGTTATTTCCTTGTTTATAAATCGTACATTTTACAGAACAGTTTCAAGTGACACAGAAAATTGCGTTTTTTCATACATATAATGATTATTGCTCCATCATTCTGAACATTTACTGTGATGAACAGTGCTCTAGATTTTTTTTATTTTCTACTATCAATGTTTTCGTTTTCACAGCTAAAAAGCATGCACAGTTCCACATATAGATGTAATCTCTGCTTGATTGTTTACAAATCCAGTGTTATACCCTTTCTTATCTGTTCACTTTGGCTAATGTGGCTTGATGATTTTACTCTGTGTTTTCCCTTTTCAACTGTATACATCAGATAGCAGATATTCATACTTCGCTTCCATCATGTGACACATTTTCATAATGCAGAGTGACAACGTGGCAGACTTACTTTTGCAAAGAATTAGCCTTGACCTACTCTGCAGCATTTCTAGAAACTAGCACTGATTTTTACAGTATAAATTAAGGAATGCAACATATGGACAGTACTGTGCTTGCAAATATTAAATTCTATGTGTTACATTTCTGCAGAAAATCAGTACTCAATTAGTCTGAAGATTCATTTGTTATTAAGGCTAATTCTGTTTCAGAAACAGCCTCTTTAAAACTGTATTATCTGTTTCATCTCTGTGCTAGCCTGCTATCTCTGATATGACTGATGCTTTGGAAGATATTGCCGTGAAAGGAGACTACGCTTGCAGCAGTGTACTTTAAAGCTAATGAACTGTCATCCATCTTCTCTTTGCAGTATGTGTTGGCATAAACAATGGGGAAAGCAGAGGCTTATTGAGGCTGCATTGAAAAGTGGTGAATCAGAGTTTCATTGAAAATTTGTTGAGGGTGCTAGGCTGTAATTTTAAAGGTGTTCAGTGTTCCAGATAAATGTATATTTAGTTTTCTGTGAATAATTTAGGTACCTTAACTCCACTTACTTCAACTTGAGGTGAGCACTTTCAAAGTTCTCAAAATTGCAGTAGGCAACTACTTCAGTGTTAAAGGCCTAGATACCCTGAAACCTCTGAACCTCTGTTCTTGATGACCACTAGTCTTAGCCTGCCAGCTCAATTCAGTCTTGAACACTGTACTGTATGAATGTTACCCACCTACCCACTAGGTCATTACCACCCATCTGAATGGTAACTCAGAAGTAAGGAATGAGAAATATCCCTCTTAGCCTGTATTTGAAGTTGCAACATCGTGGTAAAAAGCTAACCATACCGTTATAACCATCCTAACCTCTCAGTTTTATGATCCTTCATACCTCTATTATCATGCAAAAAAAAAAATCTTCCTGATGATTTCTCCTCAGGCTTGGTATGAGTGATCTGACAATGCCCAGAAAATTGCTATGAAAAGATGTTTTGAAACAATTTTCATTCTAAGAGCTTTTTTTTTATTCTAAATACCTTTTTTAAAGTATCAAGAAAATGTAATAACATTCTAAGCTAGGATCAATGTGACTGAAACTACAACAAAACCTACACACTCCAGTTAAAATAAATAATTTTTTATTTGAAAGTTACTAGCAATAATATTTTTTTTAAAGATAGAAGAATTTGTCCTTTTAAAATTGTATCAGTGAAAGATCTAGCAAGCCAAAGTGCTTTCCTTTTCCATTCCAACTAAATTATACACTATTTGGGGTTGAAATTTGGCAGGGAACTCTGCTGGATTATCCCTACATTGTGGTTGGACTGATTTCTTTATCCTTTTTTGATAGATGGATGTCTAGCCGAGCCCTGAATATCTTCGTTGGTGCTGATTCCAAAGCTTCATTTGGCAGCTGGTTTCCTTGGCTATGAGTCCTCATGTTTATAAACTTTTCCTGATATATAATCCTAACGTTCCCCACACAATGCTTAGGGCAACTAACTAACTTTCTTTCTTTCTTTCTTTCTAGTTACCTAATGAGAATAATCAAATATAGTCTCTTTTTCATTTCCTTTCTATTGTGGACAATAAGAGATCACTTTAAACTTCCTGGAATTAATTTGATTAATTATCTCAATTTAACATCATACCGTGGGTCTTATTTTAGAAACCTCCCATCACTTTTCTTACATAGCTCAAGATTTAGCCAACTTTTTTTAAACAAAATATCTAAAACCAGTTACAGTACTTCAGCACATGACCATAAATGACCATAAACAAGACTAAAGTTTTCCCTTCTCATTATGTATATTTCCATGGATTATGTTATATAAATGTATAAGTACTAGCTGATTATGTGGACCTTTCATCAGGCTAGAAAATGTAAGAGTATGTAGAGCTGAAAAATATCAGAGCTGCGAAAAGAATGATGCTGATGACTGAGACAACAGTTGGAAAGACTAATTCTAATCAGCAAAGAAATGAAATTGTAGATCAGTATCAGTGTTAATCCCACTGAATTGGAAGGCTGGTGTCTCTGTAACCACTACAAGACAGTTCAGTATGTTCAGGGAAGGACAGATTTATTCAGGGAAGGAAAGATTTCTTTTAGAGAGAGTAAAGACAACGTGAGAAAAGGAGCAGTGTGCTGCAAATTAACACTTTGAAAAGCTGCTGAAAATAAGACTTTTAGGAGCTGAAGAAGGGTCTAAAACTGGCTAAAGAGTTTTGGGAAGCTGTTTGTACTTTGGAAAACTACAGAAGAATATGTTAGCCATGCAGCACCAATCTGCATCACTCAACAACAGCTCGTGGGTGAGTACCCTGGGAGGAAGGAGGCTGAACTGCATCATGAACGTAGAGAAAGGTGAAGTAAGCTAAATCATATCTTTCTTCTAAATAATTCCTACCTGTTAGCAGTTTCTTCCTCAGTACGTGCAGAATTTTGTGTGTTCCCTCACAAGGTGCCCAGGAATGGTCCTTGGACATCTTTTCTGGATAAATTCCATTAGATGCATTAGAACACAGAAGTTCTTTGGTGGACCTAGCCCTGGTCTGGATTTTCACAAAGTCACCATTAAATAAAAGTAATATCTGATAGCTTCTGGCAATTCTACTAAACACCTATTTGCCCTAAGTATCTTTGAACAACTGACTGCAAGTGCCTCAAATGGTCATTGCAGCTTCATGGATCAGACAACAGGATGTGTGAACACACACAGAAAGATGGGTCATGATGGTATGTATGACTCTGAGAGTCTTTTCTATAAACAGGATGAGCACTTGGTTGAGACTGTGTTTGCTCCAGCTTCTGGACATGTCTCATTCTCATCAAACATACTCATATGACTAACACAACCTGTACCAGAGTGTGTCCCATGCAGTCATTAATCTAATTTGCCAAGGCATTCTTACACTACTAACCTGGCATGCATCTTTCTAGTTACCATGTAATCATTTACATTATCTCCGTAGTTACACAGTACTAAACACGACAAGACCATTCAGATATTTTCGACCAATTCTCTAGTTCAGCTCCAGCCATGAAAAGTAACTCAGCCAATTCTAATTATAAAAGAACGGCTTCATCTGGACATTCATCGCTTGTAGTGACAATTAAATAAATTGGTTTAGAATAGGAGTGGCCACAGAGTAGAAAACTCACAACAGCCTCAGAGCTGACCTTGTTTGTCAGGTAGCTTTTAGCCACTACACCATTTCCTCTGAACCATGAACCCTTTAATCCCTGCATGTGCATCTGGATCTGTGTGTTCAAGGAACACCTATTTCTGCATCTCACTGACCCCTATCATCAAGCTGAGCATTACCAAGATCTTCTTTTCACTATAGGACTGTCACTTTTGGATGTGGGAAATGTGGTTCCTTTTTTAAATGAAGTCTGAGTAATTCTGTAAAGCCACGAAGACCAAACTCTGCATACACATTTATTCCAACACCTTACATCATTTCAGCTTTTGAAGTTCTGCTGTCCAAAATAACCTTATTAAAATCACAGAGCTTTTAAGTAACTATCTAGGGGAATTGTTTTCCCAACACAAAATTCCCCAAATCAGAATACTGCACTTGAAAGTTTTCTTTAGACTATAAGAATATATTGTGCTTCCATTTGTATGCTTAGTAATTTGCTGCTAAGCATTACTACTGTATACAAACCATTTGGCAGCACTGCCTACAGGTTAAAGAGCCAATAGATTCAATCTGACGTTGAGAAAAGTTCTGCCTTGCTGGAATACCTATTTATTGCATTTAGATTTGCATCTTCCACTGGCTTGCTATAGGGTGCTACATAGCTAGTTCGCTATCTAAGGCCTGGCAGCTTCCTACCTAAACCTGGAGTCTTAGATAGTAGACAGACAAGCCTGCTCTCTGGTGGAACTGTTCCCCTTGATGTGCTGTCTAGAGGACTGTCACTTTGAAAACATTCCTGCATAAAACGTTTGCACGGCCATTAGGACAGCCAGCAAGGCAGGAGGAGACCTCATGCTCTTGGGCTGCTGCTGCTGCCCGTTATCATTCAGTTCCTGTCTGCTTCAGTCAGTACCAGAACACAGCCAGAGCAAGCTCACCCGAGTTCAGTGAGAACAAAAGCACAGTGACCTTGAGTAAGTAAACTGGGGACTATCTGCAGAGCTGTGGCCAACGCTCTGGCTATATGAGCTAGCACCTGAGCCTTACATAGAAACAAGGTACCTACTATACACATCAAGGTACTACTACACAGATGTATGGGAGATCCAGGATCAATTAGCAGGAGATAATCAGCTCACCACTGGCCCATAAACAGATATATAGATGCTGAACCTATCAGGACAACCTGGCAGTATCAATTTCAGCAGCAGACATGGGTGCTAGTATACCATTTTGCTCCTCACTTACTGACCAGAACACCTTGCTGGGAGGCTTACAGTGCTCTTTAGTTGGGATAAACTATCCTCCAGTCCTACTGAGCCACTAATAGCCTATGGTCTGGTATCTGAACAGCACTTTCTCCTACTCCCATATCACATTTAAGAGCATAAGGGTTTTAGAGCCAAAATCCCTTATTAAACAAAGGGAATGCTTGCCACCTCCAGACCAAACCAGTTAAATATGGTTACATTTCAGGCATGAACTGCTTTTTTGGTATGGATTTGAGGATGATGGCCCATGCAAACCTCATGAAGTTCAGCAAGGCCAAGTACAAGGTCCTGCACATGGGTCAGGGCAATCCCAAGCACAAACACAGGCTGGGCAAGGAGTGGATTGACAGCAGCCTTGCAGAGAAGGATTTGGGGGTATTAGTGGATGGAAGACTGACTATGAGCCAGCAATGTGTGCTCACAGCCCAGAAAGCCAACTGTATCCTGGGCTGCATCAAGAGAAGCGTGGCCAGCAGGTCGAGGGAGGTCATTCTCCCTGTCTGCTCTGCTCTCATGAGACCCCACCTGCAGTGCTGTGTCCAGCTCTGGGGCCCCCAACATGAGAAGGACATGGACCTGCTTGAGTGAGACCAGAAGAGGGTCATGAAGATAATCAAAGGACTGGAGCACCTCTCCTATGAAGGCAGGCTGAGAGAGATGGGGTTGTTCAACCTGGAGAAAAGAAGGCTCCAGACCTTATAGCGGCTTTCCAGTACTTTGAAGAGGTTCTACAAGAAAGATGGGGAGGGACACTTTATCAGGAGTGTAGTGATAGGATGATGGGTAATAATTTTAAACTGGAAGAGGGCAGATTTAGATGAGATATAAGGAAGAAGTTCTTCACTGTGAGGGTGGTGAGACACTGGAACAGGTTGTTGCTCAGAACAGCTGTGGCTGCCCCCTCCCTGGCAGTGTTCAAGGCCAGGTTGGACGGGGCTTTGAGCAACCTGGTCTAGTGGAAGGTGTCCCTGCCCATGGCATGGGGCTTGGAACTAGATGATCTTTAAGGTCCCTTCCAACTCAAACAGTTCTATGATTCTATGATAGAAGGTATGTTTTTAGGTGGATGAAAGGGTAAAACTTGGGCCAACTAAACTAACTGCCTGAATGCTTCCTAGAATTCTTCTATTCCCCAAGCTCAGGAGAATCAAGTTGTAATCTGAATGAAGTGTCAGGGAGACTAGAAAACTTGTTAATATGAATACTTACATAAAGTCACTAATTTAAATTAAAGCAATTTCTGACAGCAATACTTTAAAATTACAAACCTCTTTATAGCTGGGATTTTAACAGAACTTAGTCTAAACTTAACTCTGATCATTTAAGTCTATGGTAAAACTTTCACTGACAATTGAAGAAGTAGGCTGAGACCCCATGGAAGCTTTTTTTAAAGAATTTTTAAACTTTCACCTCATTGCTTTAAAACAGCAAGCGCATACACCTCCGTTGTTTTATATAGCTGGTGAGTAAGCTAAAACATATGAGGAAGAAATAATTTGTTCTAAGCCACAGAAGAAATCTGTGTCAGAGCTAGATATTGGACTCACAACTGTTGATATCCTGTTCTTCTTTGTGGTATGGGAAAGTCTTCTCATTGAGCTTTCAAGTCCCACAGGGAAGAAACGATACTATCAGTGAGTTAAAGCTGTCTGTGTTTTTTATGAAGAAAAGTGGCCATGATGATACTAGCAGTTCTACAAGTTTTATTCCTTATTTCAAAATGGAAGATAATTCTTAATTTAAAACATCCATTCCAGTTTAGTGAAGGTAAGTTTAAGTGCTTAATGCACTTTAAGTAGAGACCATAGGAACTGTAAAATACTCATGTGATTCATCGGATCCTTTCAGCTGTAATGGTCAAATATTTAAGGAAAAAAACATAGACATGTCAAGCATACAGAAAACCTTTCAAGTTTACTTACTATTTCATTTCATATTACAGAAATCAGGAAGATAAACAGATTCTTATCCCTGAAATGCTTAACATTCTCTCTGAAAATAAAAAAAAAAAAACAACAAACCAAAGCATGTATAACTACACAGCTGATTTTCAGCATATGACCTCTGACAAATATCAGTTATTTGGGAAAATGAAGAAATGGCATATAAAATAATAATTTAAAACAAAACACAAAACAAAACACAAAATTGGAAAAAAAAAAAAAAAAAGGAAGAAAACCAGAAATTAGACAGTAACAAAACAGCATTGAGGCAGATTTCAGGAAATATATTTTCTTTTCCAGTGTTACATTCCAAGATATTTTTAAATCACAGATATTGAAAGCAGATTCCCATACAATTCTTAATCAGTTACAGTAGCCACCGGGGTTAGTGGTTCCTAACATGTGGCAAAAAATATAATATTTTTAACTCAAGCCATGTCATGCTGGTATTTTACCAGCATTCCTTATGCTATTGTTACAGTTCCACTAGTTTCACAGCATTTGATTCTTTCCGAATGCAAGAACATTGTATCTCCCTTTCTGATATTAACAGCAAGCAGCATAATCATAACAACCATGGTTCTTTTCATTTCACTATCTCAGGATACTTTGATCCTTACCCCTAATTTTGTAGATGGAGAAACTCCAACTCAGAATCATGAGTTGACTCTCTGGAGTCAGCCAGCAGCAAGCTCACTGTAGGGCCTAGAATGTAAATAATGAGCAAAAAGGAGCACTTCCCAAACTTTACAGAACCTATCCGGTCTCACACACTTCTAATCGCCTCCCCCTTATTTGCACCACAGCAATGCTGCTCTCATGCATCTTTGGGGCAGCATCACCTCCTCACTCTGAAGCTGGGATCCCAACCTGCCAGGCACAGCTAGTACACAGCTCTGTAATCCCCTTGGAGGCAACAGCCTCTCAAAGGAATCCTTGAACAGGGGCAACTGTCCCCTAGAGAGGCCAGGGAGAGAGATGCTCCACTAGAAAGCTGATGCCATGGTCCTCCCATTGCCACTTGAGACTGTGCCCCTGAAGAGAAAGGGGCACAGCGAGGCACAACCCGATGTGGGTGCTCACACACACAAGCCATGACCCACCATGTCCAACGTGTGGCACATGCCAGTCCTTACCCTGGTGATTTGCATCAGATTCAGATGTTAGGAGTCCACATGCATTGGGGCAGCATGCTAAGTATTATAAAAAAAAACCTACAAAAAGTATTACTCATTTGTGAGACAATCAGAATTATTTAATGAAACTTTGTTTATACAAAATGAAACTGTTTATACAAAACACATCAAAATAAATCACATTAACAAAACCTACCTGATTTCATAAGCAACTTGTATCCAATATTTAATATTTATAAACCCATTAAAGTCTTCATTTAACAATGGAGTAACTAGAAAATTTTGAGATAAAAGCTATAAAAAGAGACTTGAACTATTCATTGAATGGCAACAGAAAGAGATTCTGAAAGAAATCTTGAAAAGCTTGCTGCAAAGCCATATCAATGTTTTTAAGAGAAACTATTCCCAGATAACTATTATAAAACAAAGCAGAGTTACATACAAAAGTTCAAAACAAGAGCTGCTGCCAGTATTGCAGAATATTTCAGAAGAAGCTGCAAAATCCTGAAGAGATGTAATTTACAACACTGGATGGGCTTTCTACACTTCTATCAACAGTGCTAAGAGTACAAAATGGCAAATCACACATTTTCCCAAAAATTGAGTTTGTGGATGACCAAAATTAAGTTTATGGATGACCAAGCATGATTATAAAACTGGACAGAAAAGATGGTGATGGTGAAAGATATGAAATCTGGAGAAGCTGAATAATTATATTTCAAAGTCAATATGCTATTTTTACACACACACAAAAAAAAATTGAATTGAGTTTTTAATTTAATTTCATGTTAACCTGAATCTCTTTGGTTGTTTTTCAACATTATCACTTTGCCTTACATTCCCTGAGAAGTAAGAAAAAACAAACTACCATCCCACCAACAGTAGGGAAAGGCTCATTCCAGGACACACAGGGATGGTTATCTGTCTTCTGCATAAAACAGACTACAACAGTGGCTAGCAAAGTACTGCTGAATTATCTGATTCAAATGCTGCAGGCAAGTTAAACATTTTGAAATAACCTTCTTACCTTACAACAGTTATTAGTGAACCTCAAATGTAAATTTTACTTTTCGTAATCCGAATAAGAGTTCCTGGAGAGCATGGTATGTACCTGGATTGAAAGTTGTCAGTTCTACTTATATTAAAAATATTTTTTAAAATTGAAATGCTAGATTTAAAATTAAACATTTGATTAAGATGATCTGATATTTGTCAAATAAATAAATTGTAAAAGAACTTGGCCTCTTTCATGTATCATCTAGGAAATTTACTGAATTGAAACTAACCCTAAACTAATGGTGCCCATTGCCCTTCCAAAACCACTGATGTCCAAGCTCAGTGCATTTGTTTTCTTGCAAGGACGTCAGCAGTATATTTAGCACAAGGATGGAAATAGGAGAGGTTAGACTAAAAGACTCATATTACATATTGCAGGTCTCATATTCACACTCTTGTGCTGCTCCTGGATTTACGGCCCTCTCATGGTTTCATTTGAAGCATTTTGACAGACAATTGCTTCTCTGCCTAAATCTCAATAACAGCTTCAGTATGATGTACTAGCTGAGCAGAGCAAGCCTTCCCCAGACAGTTATATTATTTTTCAAAAAGAAAATGGTGGGGCCTTTTTTGATTGGTTGGTGAGCTTTTGAGTTACAACAAACAGATGAAGCAGCAAATTAAAGGGGAATTAACAGTATATACAATAAATATGATCATTTCTGCTGCATATATTTAACTTAATTGTTATACAGAGTTACTCTGTATGAGAGCAGGTGAGGCCTTCAACACATACAGAGTTAAATATAGAAATGCTGTTCAGATACTAAAAGCTGAGATTGCTGATGACCACAGAGAGCAAAATACAATTAAGTACACATCTTAATTGTTTGCCAAGGAAAAAACAGGAAGAGGCAGCTGTCACTGCTGCTTTGCCTATACTAGGGTAAAATGGTGATCTAGGTGCTGGAACCCTTACCAACAGAGTAATTGCACTGAGTACAAAGCAAATCAGTGCTAACGAGACAAATCAGGAAACCACCTCCGAGAAGTTCAAAGCACAGAAGTAGAAATGCTTCAGCACTGTCTGCATTATCAGTTTAGCACTGGGGCAACTGCACCACTGCTGGTTGTTGCTGTAGCATGGTGTTATTTGTACAAAACCAGCTTCATGGACTAAAGACAGAAAAGCAGGAAAAAAACATCAGTTGCAGAGCTACAGCAGAAGAAACCAGGGAGATTGTAGAAAGAGAAAAAGGTTTGAGCAGCACTTTTGTCTTTGCCAAGAGTGTACCAAGAAGAACTGAAACCATGGAGGTACAATAACAGCAGAACACAATCAAGAATAGTCATACAGAGCTGAATTTCTTCAGCAAGGCAAAGGGGAGGGAAAGTTAACAACACTGGCCACAGTGTAGCCCATAATGAGAAAAAGATAAAAGGATCTCAGCTTACCACTCCCTGTATTGGACTCATAAATGAAATTTATTCTACTAGGGGACACAAACTGAGAGGAAGGACAATGGTAAAAGCTAATGGGAGCAGGAAGTTGTCACATCCTACATTATTTCAGTACTTCTTTGCTTTCTTACAGAGAAACTCTGATCCAGCATGAAACAGACTATTCTGACTTTTCAGTCAGGTCAAGATATCTTTAGCAGCTTTCTATCAGTCATTGCTGATAATACATGGTACTAATACTTCCATGCTTGAGATTCAGAGAATTGGCTGTCACCTGCAGCCTGAGCATGGTCACCAGCATTGACATCTTTCCATCATTCTAACTGTGGCAGAATCTAATTAGAGTATGGCTCTTCAGTTCCAATCTTTTGTGTATCCTGGCAAGCAACTTAACCCTGCAGATGCTTTCCCGGTTGGCTAGTTTTGTTCTGGGTCCAATGTTAGCTCCAATTCTCCTCTCTACCATCTTGGTTGTTACGAGATCTATCTTCTGTAATTTCTCATTATCTTTTCAATGTGTGAAGTTATCAGTTATTAGAAACACCATATTAGACTCTCCTCTACACAATTTTTAAGTATATCTTTATGCCTACAACTGGATCAAAGAGCTTTTATTTTTTTCTGTGTGAGAAAAATCCCTTTTAGTGTGAAAAGAAAATACTGGGAGTTTCATCTTGCATGTTTTCCTGAGATGCTCAGTAAGCAAAAAGCATTTATACTACTGTCTCTCACCATCTCTCAGACTCTCACCGGGCTGAGCATCCAGGCTGTACCCAACCATGGCTAATCTGAAAAAATTTCACAAGGAACAAAACAATAGAGATGCAAAAGCCCAATTTCAAGCACCATATTTCTATAGAAGCTAGTAGTTCTCTCCTTTCTCATTTCTGGGGTGATGAGTTGGACCTATAGGTCTTTGCTTGAGAGATTTCCCTTTCCTTTTCCACCCTCTACCAAAATGCTGGTGGTGGCACTTCACAGGGTCTCTGGTGCAAAGAAAGCAATGTCACAGTCATGCTACAGAAGCCAAACTCATTCATTAGTCCAAGGTCTTCTTTTAACATAAATACTGTCTGATAATGAAAAAAAGTTTGGGACCCAGAATTTACTTAACAACATAAACCAGTATTTCCATGTGGTTTCTATAAACTCTCAATCCAGGAACAACATTCAAGGGTTTAACTGCACAAAAGGCAACATCACCCATTTCTCACTCTGGATGACCTGTATTAACAGTGAGTCTCAAATCACCTGAGAAAACAATACCAAGGTGAAAAAGTAATCAGTCTTGACCTTAGTGCACATTTGTCTGCATGGTATTATCACAGAGTTTGGAAATTTGAACCATCTGATAAATAAAGAAGGAATTAAAACCATTTGTAAACACCCAAAGTACATGAAGAGGCATGTGCTTTGCTGCTCTGTGGCAGTAACCTTTTCCATGAGTCCTTTGCCATTCTGACCATGCACAAGGCTGTAGGACTGAAGCAAAAACTGATTAAAATATGCATGGGCATGTGTGTGTGAGCTTTTATATGTATACACACACATTTCTATGTGCTAAGGAAAGAAAGGATGTACAGAAGACTTTAGGAAAGCTTTTATGCAGGGCAAGCTTAAGGAAGTCACGGACAACTGCTCTCAGTAAACTGATCTGAGATTAAGAAAAAAAGGAAATTGTCTCCTTTGATGAAGGAGTTTAGAATAGGTACAGCTGCATTGTGCAGAAACAGGAGCTTGATAATAAAAACACTCTGATGTGGCATTTAGCCCAAAACATCAGTGAGTAAAAATAAATACACATCCATGGAGCTTGGGCTATTCTGGTGCAGCTTAAATCACTTCAGAGCATCACAAGAAGGTCTCGGATGTGCTGGAAATTAGGCTTCTACGGATTATTTCGGGTTGCTGCAACCAGTTACTGGACTTTTGTGTCTTTTAGGTAGTCATGTATAACAAGAGTGGGTGACAAAGTTCTCCATTAGCAACCAGTTATTTAAGGAAAATTAGTCCCCTGATCCAGGATGTATATCACAGACATTCTTTGTTGGGTTCATCTCTTTTGCTTATTACAGCTGTTTGCATGGATTGCTACTGTCCCAAAGTCGAACAAACTGAAATCCTCTTGTTCTCGCTCATTTGGGCTACTTTTTTCCAGTCCAGTACAACTGTCAGTCAGGGTGCAATCTCTTTGAGAGCAACAAATGAGCCAGATGCATAGTTCAATGGCCAGACACTTCAAGTCATAACAAGCTAGTGAAGCGAGCTAATTTTGCTTGCAAAAGAATTAGCCCTTATTAGCCACTAATACCACTTTTTGCCCTGCGTAGCCCTTTAACCAGCTGCAGCTCCATTGACATCACATTTTGGAAAGATGTGGCACGTCTGGTTATGGAGAGCTTAGAGGGCTTCCTAGAGCAGCTACCACTTACTAGGACAGAAGAGGAATGAACTTAAATTACCACACTGCAGGCATTCATATGGGATAAATTGTCATTCAGACCACAAATTCCGCAAGGCATTTTTGCCTGTGTCTAATTTTTATCATATGTTTATCACATGTATAGATATGTAGTATAAGGCATGCATATTAGTAACTTAATGACTTGAGAACAGAGCTGATGGACAACATGTACAGAACTACATATATACATATGTATTTTATATATGTGTGTATATAGTTATATATTTATGTATATTTGTGTTTATGTCATCTCGTTTAGTCCTAGTTTTGGAGATAGTGATGGAATCATTGGTACTTTGTATTTTTCTGTCTTCTGCATGAGGAGAGTCAATAGCCTAGCTGCACTCATAGACTCTAACTTCAGATATATTTTATATGAATCACTATGATTTACAAACCCTGGCTAAACCCAGTGTAGTTACACTTTTTTTTTCCTATGGAAGTGTCAGACTACAGTGATACCTTACAACTTTGTGATACTACTGTAGATCTAAAAATCACAAATTAACCTGCCAATCTAGAGGATTAGACAAAAAGATTGTCTATTTTAACCAGCTATGGCACTTCCTCCACATAAAAACACTAGACACTCTTAAGATCCTAACCAGTTGAGCACAGGCAAACTCACTTGATACCATTTCAAAGGGTTCAAAGTCCAAGTAAGGAGCAAAATTATTTTTTACTCTGAATAATGTTTAAAAAAACAAAGTACAAGGAAGCTGCACAGGTTGCAACGTTCAGGGAGAAGAGAAAATTCTCAAATAATATTTTTTTAAAGAAACTGCTTGCAAATTTTCATTGATCATAGTCTAGCTTTGAAGAAGAGGGAGAATGGCAAGTATCATAGGTTCTCAGTCAAGCTATTTAGGTGGGGAACTCAAACCAGTTGCATTTTTTATTAACTATAACCATAAAAAAGACCCGTGAAGGCAACTGATGCCTACAAGTAGTAAAAAGGCCAGTAAAGGCAGGGAGATAACCTTGTTTTCAGAGCTGCCTACCTCAAGAAAGTCAGGGTGTAGGCCCCCCCACACTGGGAACATGCCTCAGTTGCTGGAAGCAATAATCCTGCTGTTTCAAGAAGCATGGCATCACCATACCTCTCCTGTAGCAGCACAAAGTCTCCCACAGATGGGCTAGAGTTTCAGCCTCATGTGACACCTCTTATATTTTTTTTTTCTAATCTAATAAATAAGGAGTAGATCCTTCCTGTTAGGATGTGTTTCTCCTGGAATATAACAGTAATAATGTACAGCAGCAATTAACATTTTCTGGTATAGCTAGGATGCTCAACACACTTTAAACCCAAACTGAGTAAAAAGAACAAAGAATGCTGAATTATTTCCTTTAACTTAAGTGATATTTTCTATGGATCAGATGCATGGCTAGCAGCATTTCTAACATCAACTTTTTATCATTTAGAAAACTGTAAGGAAGGCCTCCCTGGCACTCAAATTCTGATGAAATATTTCAGTTCAGAGCAGCTGAAACATGGAATCAAACCATGATTTAGCATTTATAGGTAAGATGTATGAAAGAAAGCATACCTGAGCAGAGGGAGCCAATCCAACCAGACTTCAGGCTTTGCCAATAGAAATAACAAATATATATGCTTTTGGAAAGGATGAGGAGTAGTGTTCTCCCTCCTTCTATCACATGCCAACATGGCTTTGATAAGAAAACCGTGGGTAAACATCTTATCAGTGGTTGCAACAAAGAGCATTTGTCTTTGCCTTTCGTTCTGATCATGTTCTACAAAGTCTACCATAATGGATACTCAACCTGAAAGTTATTAATGAATGCAGATGCAATCATCGTCTTTTTATGATTAGGCTGGGCATGTTCCTACACAGTGTGTAAAACACTAGCCCCTTAAACATTTCCCTTGCATGGTACAGGAAAAGTAAAGAATCTAGCAGACAAAATCCCAAACATCTCATGGAAGTGCAATTCCTCTCCCATCTTAACACCACAAATTCTCCTCAGCAGGGTCACAATCAACATCTACCTTCGTATTTTTACTTCACTTGTAATGACAGAAATACCGACATGAATGCAGGGCTGGTCTTCTAACTTGCTTATACCACCCAAAGCAAATCTGAACATCGCAGTTTGTCTGGCAGCTCTGCTGCTCCCACTACTGGTGCTACCCAGAGAGGGCAATAAAGGATGGAGAAAAATTGTTGTGCAGGAAAAGCTGCAAGGGAATACCTACTTTGTCAATTCCTCTCACAAACAAACAGTAGCTATTAAATGGTATATCAGCTTTATACAGTTTAGAAAGGACCTCTACAGCAGAGTAGCAGAGTAGCAGAGATTCCCATCAACTCCAGTGAAGCTGGCTGAGATCACTGTGAAAAAGGAAAACATCTTTCTAGGAAAAGCAAAACAACAAACAAATAAACCCAATAATGGTTAAAACTAAGGTGAAGACAAATAATGCTTCATATCAATGCAACACACCTACAACAGAGGGGAGCAACAGAGAAGGGAAACCACACTGATATTATGCCCACAACAAAGACTGGCCCTGAGAATACATTTGCCATGTACCACAGTCAAAATAAGTGTCATCTGCACAGTGTGATGCTGCCAGGGATAGTGACAGTCTCAGCAAGTTTCTGGATTTGATGCATCAGGCATTGAGTTGCCATTGACCCACATGGAAAGGACAAACCTGAAAAGAGGGATTATGATTGGCATAAACAACTTGGATTAAATCTGTATGATGGTAAAAATCAGGCTCAGATTTTTGCTTATATTTCCTCTATCACCCCGTCCACCCCACCCCCCCCTGCCCCGAGCTCGTGTGATTAAAGAGTGGAGAACAATGTCAGATCTCACACAGAGCCAGCATGGCATGAGACAGGGAGTCTGCGCTAAAGCGGTTTTATGGATATATGCTTTCAAATTAAATAAAAACTTCCCTAGCACTGCAGCCCTTCTGCTCCCAAGGCTTTCCCAACTTCTGGGGACTATTGACAGTTACCTAAGGAGTCATTTTAAGGAATAACTGGAAAATTGCTGTAGTCTGGATCTGTCATAAACAACTAGTCATAGTCTAACATGGGACACTGCACTGCTGGGCACTCCGGTGGTCTGGGGGCACAGAGGCCCTGAAGCTGGAGCTGGAGAAATGCAGGATGGTTTGTAATCCCCTTATCTCCATGCAGTCAGCTTCTGGCTACAGAAAACATACAGCTGTGCTTAAATTGGGGATTTAATTTGGGGGGATTGCAGTTACATGAAATCTCTGTAGAGAGGGATCTTCCACCTCCTCCAGGTAATGAGTGTTTAGAGTTATTTGTCCTAGGTCATACTAGCAGAGCAGCTTGGCTATCAGTTGCAAGGAAGTTTGGTGGATTTATCAGATTATAAAATACTGAAGTGTGATGATTATTCAGCAAGTGCCCTCTTCAGACACCACAAGAATCATCTGTGGCTTACCAGCCAAAAACTTTGAGTCATGAAAACAGAGGCTGTTGACTGGTGAGCCACATGTGCTCAAATCCAGCCCACCAAACTATCTACCACAGCAGAGCTGGAGTGAGCACTGGTGCCCCTTAACTTTCAGTGAGGGATATCACTCAGGGTCTGTTATATCATGTTCATCAAGACTTATCTTGATGCTTATGTGATGCAGGTTCTTTCATATATTGTTCAGTAAGGGAGTTTGGCACTGGTTTCATGTTAGAAGGCTTCTTCTTATATCCCCCTCTGCCTCTTTCAGGCCCTATACACCCGTTCCTTGCAACTATTAATAAAGTATCCCTTCCTCCAGCTGTGAGAGCAGGCTTTGCAGCCTGTTCTTAAGCTATTGTTGCACTTCTAACAATTAAGACTTCACAGCTTACGCTTCATTATTTTCTTTCCTTGAATCCAAAGTGCATTTTTAAAAGAACTATGTCAGCTGACATCTAGTCCTAAAAATAGGCATTCAAAAAGCTAAAACCTATAGAAATCCTTCTAGGACTTTTTTTTTTTTAAATTCAACACCAATATTTCTTTTAAATTGATTTTTTTCTGCAACCCAAACAGTACTGCTCTGTATTAGCAAGAAAGAATCTGAGAGAAAAGTTAACTCTAAGCCAACTATCCTGACAGCACCCATGCTCATGCTGTCCTTTTAAAAAACCTGTCCTCTTGTTACCCCTGCCTTGGCTAAATTCACCCACACAATGGACAGAAAGAGGGAATACATAGGTTATATATACATTATAATATATGTTCTGTAGCTGTCACATCTATTAGTACAGCCAGCACTGGTCTCACCACCATCTTAGCAGAAGACCACATCTAAATCTTAGATAAAGCCCTAGAGCAATTAGGATGTTACAGAAGGGAAGTGCAGAGTCGGGGTCCTGTCACACAGCTCAGCTTTGCTTCCTTCAGTCTGGACCACAGCAGGGTATGCATTCCAGGTTTCAGCAGAGCAGTACCAAATTTGCTTGCCTCAGTGCAGCAACCCAAAGACCAGACACTGAAATGAAGAAGAGTGAACAAGGATTTTGATTGCATCCTTTGTTTCTTCTTTCATTATTCCATGCCATATTGACACATCACACAGACAACTGAGTTTTAAAAGACACGTGGTCTGTACTCCTTTCAAGGTACCCTACTCTAAAATTCCTCATGTTTAGACCCTTAAAATATGGAGGTGTTCAAAATAAACAATCACTTTGAAAATCTTGGCCCATATCCCAGTAGGGAGTGAATCTAGTCACGTATACAACAACCTTCAAACTACGCAAAAATTAAGCATTAGAACAATAGAATCACAACAGCCAATATCAAAACAAAATCTCAGTATGA
The DNA here is from genome assembly GCF_965140245.1 of Athene noctua. Classification (NCBI taxonomy): domain Eukaryota; kingdom Metazoa; phylum Chordata; class Aves; order Strigiformes; family Strigidae; genus Athene; species Athene noctua. The sequence continues at coordinate 100,592,711 of NC_134037.1, read as the reverse complement.
TACAGCAGCTAAGATCATGTAGCTCTCACTTATCTATTTAAATCATAATTGATCACTACTTGGTTTGTTAGAGCCTGCCAGGAACCAGAACCCCATTGACTTTCTGTTCCTTGAAAAGCAATCCAAAACACAGTTCCTATGCCATCAAGTTTAAAATTTGTGCAATCAGAGCAATATTCTGTGTTACGTTTTACCTGCGCTGTTTCCTCTTCCTTACTGAATGCCTGAAGTGAAGAAGTCCCAGATTTCTTACTGACTGCTGCCATTTCTGTCTTTTTCCAGTTGACTCCATCTTTCAGAGGACTTGTTACCTCTGCATTTCTGGTATCATTTTTGATTTAATTAGAATGTAAAACTGTACAAAAGGTACTTCATTAGTATTCTTCTTTTGTCTAAGCATACTCAAATCAAAACGCATGGCCAGAAGTAACAGGAAGCATCAGCTCTTGAACAATGAAACCACTGAAAGAAAAAGTTTTACAAGTCAGCTCTGGTCCACAGACCACAATGTAAAAGCTGTTAGATTAAATTATTTTCATTGTCTAGGGTAGAAAAGGAAGGAGAAAAATAAAGAAAAAAACCATCCTTGTACATAATTAGAGCTGAAAAAAGATAGGAATTTAATCCTATAAAATACTTCAATACTCAACATTTTTTTCCTAACCTGGGATGAATAAGAAAATATCAATTGGTTTTCAGTTTTTTTAAAAAGAATTTCCAATAAAAAACAAAACTTGAGGGCTATTTTGGGAAGAAATTCTAAATTTTAGTATTCATGAACTGAAAAATTTTGTTTCGATTTGCAGGATTCTTTTCCTATTGCATTTCTCATGAAAGCTACAGAAGTGACCGCCTGCATCCCTCATCCGCTTCTTTGGGATAATGACTGCCATAATGTACCAAGTTGCTCAAACAGAACTAGGATTCTGCTGCTTAGTGGCAAATACTAGTTGGCAAGCAAGCTCAGACCAGCAAAGAGACTGGGAGCAGTAGGCATGCATATTATAAATTAACTGAAGAAATTCCCCACAAAGGGCAAATGCAGAATTTACTCAAAACTAAATAGTCTTAAAATGGAAGGCTTCATTTTCTTTTCTGAAAGAAAAATAAAATAGCACAATGTTAATTTTTTTTTTCCTCATCAAATGTTAATTTTCTGAAAGTTGCATTATAGTGTCATCACAACAACAGATTCCTGCCCTGTTCACATTTGTCCCTTTGAATCTCTGGTATTTCATATTCCCTAAAAGATAGTTCTGTTATTAAAATCACCTTTGAATATGAGGCATAAAGCAGGTTAGGGCACAAGTGATAGAGAAGCTGTAGTAATATTTACTTCAGGTCTATTCAGGAAACTCTCTGTGATAGGGGAGCATACAAAGCTTAGGCTTCTGAACGTGTAGGTATCAATACTATTGTAATAGAAGGAAGCAGGTCAGTTTGCTAGTTAAACTATACAGAACCAGCCAGCATGACTCCTAACTTCTTTTCCAAGCTCTGCCACTGACCTACTGTAGCCTTGCAGAAGTCATTTTGATTATATTTGAAAGGTCTAATAGGATATCTATTTTCTTCCACAAGATGCATGAGACGTAACTCATCTCTATACATTACTATAGAAAACCAGGTCAGAAATGGACTAGAGAGATGGAAAGTGGAAACAAATAAAACATGTGTAGTTGATGCTATCCTTTAACCCTTTGTTCCATTAAATAACATGCCCTTCCTCCTGTAGCTGTATTGAGTGTTTCTTGCTTCACACTGTGGGAGTTCTATCACATCAGAATTGCTCTTCTCCAGCATGATTTAACATAATTTTATTTTTAAAGCCATTTTTTTAAATAGAAAGATAAAACAAACTCATGAGAGAAGCTTTCAAAACAAATATTCTTCTTGGGTTTTCTCAGGTATTTTTTTCATACAGACCAAATTGCTGCACTCCCCACCAGGGGACTGAACAGGAACTGAAGAGAAGGACAAGAGAGGTGACAGCTTCTACTCTCAAAATGTCCACGGTTGCCTTGGACAACTTGAGGTCTGTCTAGGCTCAGGGCTGCTTTATTTTATACTCATAAAAATGCTGCTTGAAGCTGGGCAGGAAACAAGCTTCACTAGCCCAAACCACAGATGGCACGCACGCTTGCCTTGACCATAGGATTCACCAGGGGTTGAAATCTGGGAGACACCATTTGGGAGAGCCCACAATGTCACTTCTGAAGCACAAGCTGTGTTGGTCCACAGGCAAAAGGCAGGCAGGGTCTCTGGGTGCCAGTGTACAAAAGGAGTCTGTATGCATGAGAGCTCTCATCACTGGCAGACTCTAGGACTTGCAAAGTCAGAGCAATGAAGCCCAAAAATACATATATATGCAGAATGAGCCACAAACTTTCCACCCTGATGAAAGCACAATGAGGAAAATCTTTCCGACAGATTCACAGCTGGTTTCAATCTACAGCCTAAGCATATCTAATAGGCTGCCTTTATCAGAGAAGCTCTCAGAGGGTTCTGGCTGCTACTGAGGGCAGTTTGCCACTGTGCAGACCCCTCAACAAAAGTCAGAGAGGACACTGTGTACTGCCTACATGAACTGAGGCATAGGGTAATAACGACCATCTGCTACAAATTCTGGCCCTCCTTGCACCTTTATTAATCCATTCCAGCTTCTAAGATCTTACTGCAGTTAATGTAGCTGCCCTATTAAAGTACAAAAAAAATGCAAGACATAACTCCCAAGAATTATTTTTTTTTTTATCACTCTCAGAGGTAAATTAAAGGATTCTACTCATGAACACAGAAAGTAACACCTGGTTAAGAGAAGCTACCACGTTCAGTAAAAGCAGGACCTTTACCTTCTTTTACAGCACAGACTACTTAATAAAAAAGTTCGGAGCCCCACATCCATTTATGAAAATTTGCATGCTAGGGACTGGTTGAGAAGTTACTGTGTGCATGTCATGTAGTAAGTAAAAAGTACTTCAAATATACATTACCTTACTTTTCACCCCAGTGGTTTACAGATTTGTCCTGGGACAATAGAAGTTTACAGGGAAGGGGGAGATGTCTGTGATTAAGGCGGCTTTCAGCTCTTCTTCCTACAGATACCCCGTGGATATTGCTGTGTTCTCTAGAATCTAAGCTTCCACTTAAAAAACAATGAAGTTTCTTGCCCATCTGGGTTTGCGGAAGCAGAATGTAAACAGATGTACTGTTGTCTTATTTTAGAAGCTACAGCAAGCCAGACTGAAACAATAGCACTAAGAAATGTCAACTGCTCCCATTCATCTCAGTGGGGTGGGGTGTTAACTTTGAAGCCTAATTGTGACCACTTTAAAGCCAACCTTTTAACCATTTCACTGCTTATTGCCACACCAGAAACTCCAAAGTAATGAACTTACCCAGCCGCTGTATTTGTATGCATTACTCTGAGATCTTCCATTCACTTGAAAAGGACACTGCATTACAATCGAGCTAGCTTGAATATTCTTTCACTTAAGAAGTTAGCTGAATTGTTTGCTACTGTCTTTCAAAATTAGGGTTAAAAAAAAGTCAAGGGTGAAAGGTTAGCTTCATTGTTGATGCTCTCAAAAGTGCAACACGTGGGATTTCATGCTTTCTGCTTTGATCAGGGTGCATGGATGGCAGTTCATTTCAATAAACTGACAAACAGCTACATACAAAACTGAAAATAATTACTATTCAAATAACACAGCACCATCAATTAGGAGTAAAAAAGGAAATCTTAATGACATGGAAACACATACTTGGAACAAAAAAAAGGGGGAAAGAAAGGGGAAAAGAGTCTTCATTTTCAAGAACTTATGACTGTTGTTACCTTAAATCTAAGGTGCATTGGGCCTGGTTTTGAGCATCCAGAAAAGTTGCTCTTCTAAAGATGTTTTACATCCCATTTCCAAGAAGTTGATGCATCCTTCATCAGTAGTCATTCTGAAGTCAGCATGTGAATTTTTCTCTGGGACAAACAGTTGAAGACTTGCAGCTCTATGCACACATTTTTGTAAACATGACTTCAGATGTTGTGGGAACTCATGTGAAAAATTATTAGGGTGAACAACTCTAGCTTACACTTCTGAGCATTCAGAAGCACAACTGGCATGCAGCTCTGGACTCTGCGTCTCAGAAACCGGGGTGCTGTAGGGCATAATGAAAATGCCTGGCCCGGTTTGGTGAGGCTGCAGCACACCTGCTGGCTCTCTGCTCAGCCTGCCCTGCTGCCCATCTCCACTGCAGAACCTTTCTGCAGCACCTGCCACAGGTCATGGGTGGCACAGAACTGCTGCAGAGCAATATATGCACTGTGCTAGTAACTCTTCCCAACTCCCCCTTCTATGGTTACATCTGCACTGATGATCCAACCACAAGCCTTTTTACTTGTCATTTTCTTCCTAACATCACACATATTCAGCTGAGAAGTCAATACAAACATCACCACTGCGCTACCCTGGCCATGATTAGTACATCCCCATTAGGTACCTTAACTAGATAATGCAGACATCAAGATGCCCTCAAGGCAGCTACAGCCACCAGTTCAGAGGTAGTGAAACAGGAAGGAGAATATCATCCAAGTCAGCTACAGGCAGAGCTAAGAGAATGGCATCACCCAACAAAAGATCTTGAACAGGCAGCTGGGACAGGAGTAACTTCTCTAGCTCACTGAGCAGCAACTGAAAGCAAGCAAGGTAGAAGGAACCCACACTGTATTTACTGCAAGATAACTCCCTGAGTGCACAGTCTCATTCCTGAATAAAACTGTCTTTACTTGGGGAGGTCTTGAACTGGCATAAGAGTGCCTACGTGTGGTAGGGAACAGGGTTATTTTGGTAGAAGGGGGAAACTTTCCTGTCTACACAATGCCTAGGTGTTTGTGGAAACAAAGCCCTAATTCATGCAGTTCAGGTTCTTTTGCCTGCTGCAACAGACAATACTCTGACGTTGTTATTAGCACATTACAAATGCACAATCCTTCCATGTGTAACTTCCATTGTAAGCTGGGCATTAGAGTGTTTGGAGTTTGCCCTGACTAATAAAAACACCAAATCCAAATCCCCTCTATTATCAAATATCAGTGTTTCCTAAATCTTGATCTTTAAACCACAACAGATTTGTGAAGTTCTCATGATACAAAATTGGAAATAAACCTCTGTTTTCACTTAAAAGCATTGACTTCACACATAAAAGGCCTAGCATGGAAAGACAGACGAACACCTTCATTTTCTATTTACTCCAATCAGCTGCAGCAAGGTGATCAGTTCTCTGCAGAAAGTGCTGAATAAGATCACATATAAGTTCACAGAAGTGTCTGAGTGCTGTTGAACATGTTTTCTGCAGATGCTTAGAGGTACAGAACAAAGGCAGCTGAAAACAGACTTGGTAAGTTTACAGTTTTACTTTATTACTGTATTAAATTCCCATTCAACATCAATAAGGCACCACACACTTGTTATAGAAAGAATAAACAGCCTCATAAAAAGTAGACTCGACACTCTTTGCTTTGCCTTGCGTCCTTCTTCTTTTCAACTGCTAACAAGTAAAACAACCCCCCAACAGCTGGATATGCAGAAGCCTGTGCCGGCGATGTCCCAGTCCAGAGCAACATTGCCGGCTGGAATGCTGACGCTGGCAGGGCTGCCACCGCGTTTACTTAACACTCATTTCTCTCAGTCTGCTTCAGACCAGAAATGCAGGCAATGAAAACCTATTCAACCTTTGAGAACCTCGGCCGTAGCGGTTAGCAGAGCAGGGTCTTTACAGGTACATGAAAGAGGCATTCAGAAGACGCTCCCATTCAAGGGAGGTAGAAAGAGAGCCCCCAGCTGTCTCTGGTTACCTTTTATTGGCATGAAAAGGGGGAGTCAGGAGGGGCAAGGTTTCAGGACAAATGAAAAACAAGCTTTCTAAGATTCACTGTTCAACCACAAAACAAAAGCTCGGTGAATTTAAACTGAAGGAGCTTAGTTCCATTTCTTTCAGTTTGGTAATTTATTATAGTGAAGAGAATGAAAAAGCTGTTTCGAGTAGTGGATTAAACATTACCCTGAAACAGAAGTAGAGTGGAAAAAAATATACATTATGAATTCAGCAAGTTTCTCAGGCAAATAAATACCAAATTGGCAAACACATGAGAAAGCGTACCACATTAGTAGGTATCCAAGGATCTTTGGGTGAAAACATTTACATCATGAAGATAGCTGGACAAAACAATTGTCACAGAAGCATTATTAAATAGAGGATATAATCTGTAAACATTTGACACCCAAATTAACCCAAGGTCTGTTGAGATGGAGGAGAAATCAGGTGTGATATCTGTGGACAGTGCTGTGCTGCCTTCCTGAGGAAGCCAGCTCAGGGCAAGGTGAGGGCACAAGTATGACACTGGCAGAAGTGTCACTCCCTGGAAAGCCACCAGCAGCTGGGGAGAAGGCACACTGGCCAGAAGATACCCCTGCCCCAGGCAGTCTGCAAAGCCTACACTGTCCCAGCCTTGCTGTAAACCTAAATAAATCCAATTTTGTAAGTCTTGTATGACATGGCAGGACCCCACACCCCCACCCAGGCACGGTGGACACCCAGATTAATTCTGGGTTCACTCCATGCAGCACTTTAGGAGGGAAGATGGATGGGCCAAAACTTCCTCACATGCATTAGAAAACCCAGTGCAACCATGGGCAGTTCATCTACCACCCAGCCATGCTGCATGGTGAGGCACAGTACAAGAACCCCAGGATGGCTCCAGGCACCCATCCTGCAGTCCGTAGCGCAGCCCAGCACTGTTCAGTGAGTGCAGCCCAGTGTCACACCAGAGCCAGCAAACACACTCGCTCATGCAGTGTGAAGAGTTAAGTCTCAGCGCAGCATCATCTCAAAGTCCTTCCCATTAAATGAGGACAGTACCATGTTCCTGCTTCACAGGATCTTTTAGAGAAATGTGAGGTCCTCAGATGCTGTGGAAGAGGGAACTCCACAAGGATAGATCAGAAATGCCTGCTAAATACATTCAACAGTGAATTTAACAATTTAACAGATTACGTCAGTTGGGAAAACATAATTAACAATCATAATAGCTAATATTTACATACCTGTCTAAACAAACCTGTTATTTTTCTGTAGACGTGTACAAATATTACCTAATCAATCACCTGAGGACACATGGTCAAAGCCCTGGCTTCTGGATGAACTGCAGAAGTCTTTTAAATTGTGACCACATGCTCCAAGGTTTGTTGCACTGATTCTAGGCAGCACAAGTTTAGCTACACTTGTGTAAATAGATACCTCAGAGCCCTTTATAAATTGAGGTGGCCTTCATATCACCTAAATTTAAGTGGGGTTTTGAGACCTGAAAAATTATACAGACTAAATTATTAGCAACTTCACTAATTTTTCAAAGGCCAGTATTTTGCACCTATGTCATTTGATACAGTTTTAATTTCATACCAGCAATGTCTCTTAGAGGTAAGCTAGTCAGTGCAAACTATCTGGTTGAAGCAATAGTCTGGATCATAGCATGATAGCTATCATCTTGATACACAATGAGATACAGAAAACCAGGAAGGATTTATTTGGAATTCATTTGGCAGTACTGTAGGATTTGGTGTGAGGGAAAATATCCAGGACTTTATGTAACTCCTGAAATCCCTGAAGAGGCAAAATGGATAATTTAGAAGTTCTTAGAAACACATAAGAAGAAAAATATTTTACTCATTACGGTAACTTTTTTTCTAGATCATTCTTTTAGTCTCTTAACATATCTTCAAGCAAACATGGCCTGCCAAATGTTTTAATCAAAATACTTCTGATCTGTAATCTCTCTGATATGGATCATATCTTAATAAATCATTTCACAGTCTAAAAGAACCATTAGGAGCAAACCACAGCACTTGCAGACAGGGTATACAGTAGTCACTTGACACGACTGTAGGCGATCTGAGAGGATAGAAACAATGGTCATATTGGTACCTGAATATTTAAAAATTGGTGGATAAGGCCTTGATTCTTGTCATTTGTCAATCAATGCTACCAAAGCTGACTTTAAAAGCTAACATTAGATGTTATGAGAGAATATGACAAGGTGTATTCCTATAGAAACCTTAGTCAAGTCATCCCACTGACATGAGTAGGATTTGGTCAAAACCTGATGTTCAGTGGTGTAAAACGCACATGGAGGAGCAAGAAAAGGTCAAAACTAACAGGATTTTAATCTCTCAGGCTCAAAGGCCGGATTTATTCGTCTCAGATCTTCTTGCAAGACACCCAATACATTTTGGACACTATATTAAATAAAGTTAAATAAATCAGCAATAATCTTAATTTCCTAAAAAGAGCACTTACTGGCACCATCCTTTCATCTCTTCTCAGATTTTATGTTGGTGGCAAATCTTGCAGGTGGTAGGATAAATACTCTAGCAGACATCTGCTAAACGTAACACAGTTGTATTCTGTTACTAAAACTGCACATTCTTGTGTTTTTGGCAGCATTCACTGTTCTACGTAACATTCTGCTTTACTGGTGTCCCAATACATATGTCCCAGTCAATAACCAGCCCTTTTTTCATCTAGGTCAGCCTTGCCCACCTGACTTGTGACTTGCAGATTTCTTTTAGCACTTACTTGGACAAGCTAGATTTCCCTTTCTATTTTAACTATCATGGGCAATATATGCTAGCCCCTTGTAGAGAGAATGGGCACTGAGTCTGCACCTGAGCTCCCACCCATGTAAACAACCTTGGCAGTGTTTAGGAGAGTATTCTGGTTCACATTTCTGTTACTGGGCCAAGTTCAGTTCTGTCATGTGCTACTCGTCTCCTCATGTTTTCTCCTTGACACCATGCCCTTTCCTCCTCCTCCTCACACCACCACCACCCCCAAGCCCTGAGGAGAGTCTACTGGTCATGTAACACACTGGCTCAGCCCCTCATTCTTTGAGGGGATTTAGCGTTATTCAAAACAAAACTTTTTTTGCCCATTTAAACATAGGAATAGCTGCACCTTTGTTTTAGCAGCCCCGCTAGCCAGGGCAGGAGAACAAACAAAGTTTTCCAGGAGTGGCCTTCAATGAAGAAAACAAAACTGACTCTTCCCATCTAAGAACTGGAATAACGAAAAAGAACTGTCCTTACGGCAATATTATTTGCCAGTGAATGGATCCAAGCACTGTATGACTCCTGACGTGTAGTAGTAAGTGTAAGAAATGACAGTGTCTTACTTGCTGGAAAAAAGCAGCTGAAAAATTTAGTACTAAATATGATTAGAAAACACTAAACAATTTGAAAGCTTTGCCTCAGATTTCATCACCATTATGTACTGATTGCACAGGAAACTCACATAAGGAGCTTGCTAGGAAGGTTTTATAACCCAGTTCCAAAGAATTGCACTAAAAAGCCAAGAAAAAGGTTTGAAATAATGAAATAAAGCAAGTTACCATCAGTAACATTGCATGTACATTGAGCAATAGTATTTACCATGAGACAGTGGTTATTTAGGAGCGTTGTGGTAAATATTTTACCGACTCACTTCTTAAGAACATTTCTGCTAGAAGAAGCCCTTGAAAAGGAGACAGTAGACATGTTTTAGAAGAGCATGCAAAGGTAGTTGCAACAGAGGCACAGAAACAGAGATTAATGAAGAAGATTAATGAAACTTCAGATATCATCAGCTGTTTATCCGAATGTCTGCAATTTCCTTTGGTTTAGAAATTATGCTTACAAGAACATGTAGTATCTGTCAAGCCAGACATAACCACTGAGCTCTCTCACTGCATCTTGACTCCTCCTTCTCTTTTCCTGTGCTTGAATGCTAGGCTGTGCTGAATGCTAGAATGAATAGAAAACTATGTTTTTACAAATCTTGGGAAAAATCATCTCCCAGCTTGGGGAAATTATTTTCTTATCTGGACACATTTACACAGCATCACAAAAATCCAGTATAAATATCCTACTTATACTTTATGCTGCTGCCACTGTCTCACAGAACAGACTGGAACTATGCACACAACCTTAACTCCTATGAAGTCAACATGGGTTACACAAAAAATTCACTTCCCACCACTGAGAGAGAACACCCTATGAATTACACACTTCACACAAACAGAACAAAACACTTTGGAAGTAGAAGCAATGGTTACAGCATATATATTTGATGCTGCAGGGAGAAGAAGGCATAACTGAACTTGTTAAAAGCACCTGGGTTGAACATCTCATTCTTATCGGTTATTCCATGTAGCAGACGTCAGCCAATCGATCTTTATTTAGATAAGTAACTTTGATGACCTCTGGGTCGTTAAAGTGTTTCCCCTTCTACCTATCATTATGCAGACTGAGGACTGCAGAGTATTATGAAGTCCCTGGAAAGGGTTTTTCCTCACAAGTTTTAAAAACAGCCAAAGTATTTTGTTTTCAAAGACGGTACAGTGAACTTTCATGAGAGACTTTGTCTGCTTTCAAATGTTGTGGCTTTTTTTTTTTCTGCAAGGTGACACTAGCGGGATCGGTTTCTGGAAAAACACCTGGAAATGCTGTGAATACATAATATAAAGTAGGTAGCATGGAGGAACTCAGACAGGATTCTGCACCACTTTACAGACTTTGCTAGGTTACAACTAGCGACCAGAGGTGGAGGTTTGTATGGTTTCTATTTATGGTTGTCCAAAACCACACTGCAGGATAAAAAAGACACAGCAGCTGTGAAGTACAGTGGGATAGGGTTTCAGAAAAATAACTCCACTTTCATATTTCAGTTGGGTCCTGCTTGCACAAAAGGAATGAACAGTTTGTAATTGAATTGGCTGAACTGATCCTTTATAAGCAAGACCTGCTGAAGTTTAAGTTTTGTCCTCTAACTTCCAATATTTATCTGCATCTTTTTCTAAGAATTTCCTATTCCTTGGAATTATGAATCTTTCATAAATCCTCCAATGAACTGTGAGTACATAATGGGAGACTGGGTGATTGGAATTAATTCCTGTGTCCTGTTTGGCACTTAATTAGCTTTGTTTCAAACACTGAATTGGCTATTAAATGTGCTAAAGCTAAGCTACTCTAAACACTAATTAAACTATTTATAAATTGTTCTAGGATGTTTTAATGTGTTTATATGCCTTGTTCACAAATGTTTCCAGGATTTTAAGTAGTTTAATTTAATATCCCCAGTAAAGACTAAGCCTAAAGGTAATACATGTTGATGTGGTTGAAGTCTCTCTCTTCCTGGATGAATATACAACTCAGTGCAATGTAACTAACACAATGAAATAATTTCAAGTGATATAGGCCAACAAATCATGAATCCAGGACAAGGTCTACCGGTAGAAGACCCAGATATTCCTCTCAATGTCATCCCACACTTCTGTCTAGAATTTCCAAAACTAAAAAATATATAAATAATGGCCAATCCCCCTTTTGTCCAAAAGAAAAATTAGTTAAAAAATCATTATAAGAGGTTGATATGAATGCAGTCGTCTATCTATCATTAAAGCACCTACCAGACTGTCTAAACAGAATTTCAATTCATGTGAAATCTCTCCTTTTTTCTAGTCCAAAGTGGCATTATTAACATTATTATGGATTGATTTTCTAGGGGAAAGAAACACACACCAGGAAGTAAATGTCAAAGAAAAGTATTTCAATATTTAAACTAAGCAGTCTTGCTACCTATATTCATAAAATCTAGTCTATAATCTCTCAGGTTCCCCAAGAAAAGATATGTATATTTAAACTCCTGGGGGCAAGGAAGAGTGGGGGTCTGGATAACTGTTGGAAACAGAAGCACAGACTTTGACCTAAAGGTAAGAAGAGGAAGAGTGAGGATGTATCCCAGAGGCTCTTCCATTTCCTGTCGCCACTATAGGAAAGGACAAGAATCAAGACAGTTCCTGTCTGCTGGTGGCTTACTTAGTATATTCACTGGTGTTTCACTGCTTCATTCTAAAACTCAGTGAGAGTTTTCTCACCCAGGCGTCTGTATTAGTTATTACCAGTAAGACCACAGAGAGGTAAATCAACAGCACCAAGGCAGTTCGTTCAGCACTACAGGAGAGAGGCTGTGGAATAGAATGATCTCAAGCTATTTGCCCATCCACAGTGAGAAAAATCTGTGAGAGGAGCAAGTAGGCATTTTTTCCCTTAACAGAATAAACAAGACATTTTCTAAACAGTTATGACCATCATAGTTGATATTGCTGCGCTGAAAGAATGAGACCATGAAATCTGCTATGACCATTTCTGAGAACTGTCCTGAAAATGGCCCATGCCTACGTTGGCAACCTCTCTCAGCCTGTGGAAGTGGGTGGCTGTGTGCACGCTGCCTATTGGGATGGTCTCTGGGATGCCCTGTCTTCAGGGAATGCTCGAACAAGTCACAGGCAAAGATGACTGTGTCCCACAGGGGAATATTCCCAGGCACAGCTTAAGTAATTACTGGTACTTCCACAACATTAATAATGTCTTTTTAAACCACCTTCCTCTTTCATGAGGCAGTGACCAGCAATCGTCTGTTACTAACAAGTGGTGTTTGCAAGGAAAACAATAGTTGTCCTCTCTGTTGAGCCCAGGGATGAGTAGCAGTTTTGGGGGGTGGGGGGGGTGGGGGGGGTGTACCTGAGAAGCAGGTACACCTCCACATCATCAAAACAGACAGATGTCCTAGAATGGACTCACTACATAACATGTTGTAATTTTGTGTTATAGCACTTTGTGGTAACCATCCTTAAAAATTTTCAAGATCTAACACACGTGTGAGCATTACAACAGTCTCTCACCAGCTGGATTTGCATTCATTGTTACTCCTTAACCTGAAACCTCAGGTTTAAATAACTGCCAGCTGATATTATCAATGTTTGGTTTATGAGTCATTCACCCAGCATGATGGGCCAAGTTAAAAAACAGCACCTTTACAAACATGTCCTAATTTTTCTGTTGCCAAGGGGAGTGGGAAAAGCAGGGAGAGGGCACAGGATGGATTTGCAGCCTGAACCATAATATACATCCCAGGCCAGAGTTATACCTCTTAGGCACATAAAATCCATAAATCGGGTCATGAAGAGAACAGCAGGAAAACAGCTCTGGGACTTTAGACATAATGTTTCAGTACAGTTTCAAGTTTCAGCAAGAAACTTTCTGCTAACTTGCTTCCTACTTAAATTTGTTCCTTCACATAAACCCCAGATTTCTTTAAGTATTTATTTTTTTCTCAGTGAGACTCCAGAAATTTGGAAAGCGAGAAGGGAGAGAGAAATCACTGCTCTGGATTTGGCTTTACAAAAAGTAAGGTTGTTTAAATTCTGCCCTCCTACACACATGCTAAGGAAGTTTTGCTAAAAATCTTTTGGATTTGCAGAGCATTCCACTAATGGAAAAGCACAAAATCAAATTGTTCTCATGAGTCTTTTTCTTCTCATCAGAATTCTGCACCATCCCAGAGCCCAGTGGACTCAGCCTTGCCAGGTGCTGAGCACCTCGTCAGGCCACTGGCTCCAACAAAAGCAGCAGAGATCCGGCAGCAGAGAGCAAGGCACAGTTGCCAGCCACACTCAGATTGCACAGATATGCAATATGCCCAGACTGGAATCATCTGGGATGCATTAGGGTGGGAAATCTCTCGTCTTTGCTAGCATACCTGCTTTTTTTTCCAGGGTGAGTGTCGTTGCAACAAGAGTTATACATTAGACTGCACTGATAAAATTGTTTGTCAGAATCTGGGTTGGTCACTCTTATCTCAATACTAAAATTAAATATTTCTATGAAAATTAGCCTTGACTTTTGTTGCACAAAGTAAATCAAAACCATTAGTTTTGTTTAAACTGGTGGATTGCAGATACCAGAATAGAACATAAGGAAGGGAGTGGAAAATTTTGCATTATGGCACTAGATTATTCATTATGTTTTATCTGTGCTGCAAAATCATTTTCAAGGGTATCATATTCTCTGTAAATTACTGTAGCTTCTAAACCTGATCACAACTTCAACAGTAACAGACCAAAACTACCATGCAAATACTGACTTCATGTCTTGTGTTCAGATCCTGCTAGCAATTGTTCAAGTACAAGCATATTTAAATTATGAGTGCTTTTCTTATCTTCGTCCTTTATTCAGAGGTGTGGACCCTTACTTACACTGTTGTGATGCCTGGTTAATGTTCAGGGCTTCAGCCTGAGAACAGCAAGGTAACAGCTTCCTTCATGTATTTTTCAGTACTTCCTTGCTTCAGCCAAGACAAAAACATAGGCAGCACTGCATTACTTAGACTTTTGTCATAGACAAAAAACAGTCCCAGAAAGTTGCCTGGCCTCCCTGTGTGGTCAGCTGGAGTAAGCAGGCCCTACCCAGGGGCACTTATTTCCACCATCACCACCCCCATCTCCCCAAATTAACACACGCGGGATGAAGTGTCCTCTGGACATACTTATTTAGCCTCATTGACTATAAACAGGGCTTAGTGACTAGATGCATTGCTTAAGGTAGGCAAGATAAATCTGCTGCTGGAACCTAAGCCTCAGGAAAAAAAAAAAAAAAAAAAAAAAGCCACAACCAAACAACAAACCTCATATTCAGCAAGAATGCGGGTACCTTTTCCTTTAAAAGCAGTAGCCCTACCCTGTGGATCCTGTGGGATCACACAGCCACTGGGAACTCTGCAAGTGCCCTGGCTTCCAGCTATTTCTGGTGCAGGTCTTGGTGCTGATTTTTGACCTTTTGGAGACCTCTTTGTGTAAGGTAACACTGCTTGCTCACTCTCTACCTAAAATGCACAGGAGATTGAGCAAAGCAGGAAAGTGAAAGCAATATCAGCATTCCATGAGGCAGGAAAAGAGTTAAAGATATGAGGATCAGGAAAGTTCAATTTCTTTAGGAACTCCTACAGTTTCAGTCACTTATTAAAAAAGGATTTATATTTCTGAAATAAGGATCTGTACTTCCTCCCTCTTCTGAAGCTATACATTTCTCTGCCAGACTGTGATGAAAAGGGCCCTCCCTTGCCCATCTCAAGCCAACGCTGAAGTCATCCTGTTTTTCTTTTCACCTTGCACGCATGTTGAGGCTTCTCTGTGGAAGTCTTGCTGAGACACACATCTCATTGTCTCTTGTTCCTCTTTGCTCATGAGGCCTTTTTTTAATCCCAAATTTATTTTGCACACAGCTCAAGCAAGAATGTTTCTGGGATTTCAATGAAGGAGGATCCATACATGTAAACAATGCTATTTTCTAACTGCATGTGATCATCAGTTAAAACCAGAAGTCATTTCTATGAAGAGGTTATTGTAAAGAGCTCTAACTAGAAGGCCTTGGTCACCTCTTGTTTTAAAGCTCACCTGCTGTGCCTAACTACAACTGATCAAAGCAGTTAGGTGGGGAAGATGGGCCCCTTTTGCACCACAGCAGGGTTTGGTAGGTTGCTGCTTTTGGCAGGCGGATGTGGAACCAGCCACCGGGTGATTTGGTTGCAAGAGACCCCTCTCCTGCCTGCATCACTAGACAAATGCTTCAGGCTCAGCATCACTCACGGTACTTCTCCCTGTTGGAAATGAGAGAAGCACAGGTTACCTGTGCTCTCTTTCAGGTAATTTTCATCCTTGAGGCTGAATTTGAGGACATAGTTAGGGATTGTCTATATTCCTTTTACTTGCTGGTATGCATTCTGGGCTGATCTGTGCATATCAAGGTACTGAAGGGCATACATGCCTGTAGTGAGACTCCAGCAGTTGCCTCCCCTTGCCTGACCAGATCACTTCCGCGTACCCAGTCTGTCTTCCCAGTAAAGAAAAGGTCTTTCACAAACGGGCATCATGATAATTTGCCAGAGGAAGAACAACTCACAGGCATTCTAAACGCTGTGCAGAAAAGGCACGATGGACACTGCACGCTTCAGACCACTCCCAAGATCAGTTCAGATACAATGAGGGTGTAGCTACAGGCTTCCCTTGTGGAAAGAAGAGAAAATTGGATAGCTATATGTTATGTATCTTTGGGGTTGTTAGAACAATGTGAATAAAGTGAAGCAAGATTAAGAGGTGTATTAGGCTGTCTCTGACAGATCTTTTCCACTTGTCAGGAAGAGTTTCCCACTGAGCTCCTGGGAGGTGCTGAACCCCTGAGGACTCCATGCAGAGACTGGAATTTGCAGCTACAAATGGTACTGTTTTTCTGTGCAAGACTGAGCTATCAGGGAAGGTATCAGTGCACCCTGTTGCTACTGATACTGTAAGCAGAAGACAGAAACAGTGGATCTTTTGTTTATCGGTCCTCTGCAGTATACAGCCCTTTTGTGAATAATAAGCAACCTTTCTGAAGCTCTTGTGTAGTTCAATACAACATTTTCAGGTCAGCACAGCTAAACTGAATCTGCAATCACCTGAGATCAGTGAGTTAAAACAGTGCTGATAAGAACAAGAAAATTCTGAGGAGTCAAGGTGCAAGAATGAGTTAAACCAGAGAGGACATGTTCTTTCTAATAAATTTAAGTTACTTTTGGCTGGTATTTGCATCTCAGATTTACTACTTGTACTATGGGAATTGTTGGATTTCCTCATCACAGGGCTCATGTGAAGCTGTGCTTACTCATGCTTGCGAAGCACTTCAAGATCAGAGAGAGCAGGGTCTGTAAAACCATAAAGGATACTTTGTTACCATTATTATTTGACCACAGAAATGGGAAAATGTGCTTTAAAAATGCTTCAGTTCATTAATTCGGAACTATATTTCACTAGCTATAAGTTTAGCTGAGAACCTAAAAGCAAAAACCAGCAAGCTGCAAGGTAGCAGGTTCAGACTTCATACACCTCAACACAGACCTACTTTTTTGCCACACTGTAGCTGGTGTTTACTTTTAATACTGTTTTTAATCCAAAGGTAACAAATAGATGTAAAGGTAAAGTAAATGCAAATGAATCTGAGACTCACCCTAAAATAGTTATCTCCCAAAATGTTACCCTCTGACCCACATCCTGAGTTGCTATCCTCCCTGTGTAAGCTTTTGGGGTCTCATTAACACACCGGGCAAGTCTACACAGTAAAAGGCTGTTAGAGATCCTGAGGTAGCTTTGGGGAAACTGGCTTGTCTACATGGTACATTGCAAT
Source organism: Athene noctua (assembly GCF_965140245.1). NCBI lineage: Eukaryota > Metazoa > Chordata > Aves > Strigiformes > Strigidae > Athene > Athene noctua. The sequence goes on along the minus strand of NC_134037.1, from coordinate 100,575,633 downwards.
GCCATGCACGGATGCTAGTTTAGATCCCAGAGGCAATATAGCTGTATCTGTATAGCAAAGCACCCACGCTAATTAGCCATGCCCCTGAGGATGCTGCAGGAATGGAGCTAATTAGGTATGCTGAGAGGCACCCCTGTTAATTAGCCCAGAGAGAACACAACAACACTAACAGAGCTTCCGATCATGGCATTAGCTTAGGGATCTCTATAATGTACTTGGCTGTGTCGCATAGTTGAGCCCACAGGCTCTTTTGAGCGTCATCCTAAGAACCTAAATATCTTCTTTCAATCCAGTCTCACCATCTGACCCTGCTTCTACAAGTATTCATAGTTTTTTTCATGGTGGTAGGAAAATTAAGTAAATAAATAGATTCAAAAGAATGAAGAAAAAAGCCAGTATAAAGCACAGTACAATAATCTGGTCTTATTAAACTCAGCTACAGGTAGCGACATGCCTGTAGGGAAGCACTGGATATTCCTAACCCATCTTGATAAAAGGCATGCTTTGGCTAGTGGTGCATGTTTTGCAAGCAGTGTATCTCTAAAGGTACTGTTAACTCAAGCCAGCTCAGCCGTAAACACAGGCTATGGTATATTAAAGTTGTAATCATGCAAGATTTTCCATTACAATTTCAGGGCTCAATGAAATCATTTAGGCACAGGCCCACACCTGGGAAAGATGGAGCTCCCAAGAGAGCAGTTTTGTCCCCTTCCTTCTCCCCTGGTTGCACCACATGGGAGAATGGGGGTGTTCTGGCTGGTTCTTCAGCTTCCCCTCTCCATCAGACCCCAGCTCACCAAGCATCACTATCTGCAGCTTTGCGCAGCATACGTGAGACTGTCCCCACCGCTGCCGCTATCTGGCCTGGCTGCCAATACTAAGCAGCGTACACTGTTATGCCTCTTAATTCCCATGGGTTGCTATACCGTGACACAGGGGTAAATAAGTCTGTCTCCACTATAGCCAGCACAGATACAAGGATGGTGATGAGACTATTGTTAAGGAGTACTTCCAAATGCCATTCCAACAACCATATCATAGGTGCACATAAGAACAGTCAGTTAATGCCTTTCAAAGAAAAAAATGTGTATGCTTTATGTCGTTCCAGGATGGGTTTCTTATGGTTCTTATTTTTGAAAAATGGAGCACAATGATTTCCAATTATCTTCCAGGTGTGTGTGTGTGTAAGAGCACCCAGTTCTTTCCCATATGTTTCAGAAAAATGCTTTTGCACATGGGTAACACTTCTAAATAGGACCTAAGCCCTTAAGTCCTGGCTTGAGTTCTCTATCGCACTGCAAAAATGCACAGTGAAATTTTAAATCAGTCTCAAGAGCTTAAATGTTCCAGCAGCTCCACATTATAAGACAACTGACATTTTTAAGAAAGTGGATATTATGAAATGATAAATACCAGAGAAAACAGAGGTTTCTTATGGAATTAATGTGGCTCCAGTAGACACAATACTTAGGCTTCTGCTAAAGATGGCTACATTTTAGGTGCATAAAAGCAAAAAATTTCAGGCTCTTATCTTTTAGGTTCCCAAGAATTTACTACTTAGGATATGTAGGGGAAGGCGCACTGTATCTGAAAATCAAAGTTCAGTACTTGATCTTTACTTCGTACCCTTTAGAAAAAACACAAAATTATCTTAAGAGTATGGTTTCTGTTCACATAGCTTTATGATACTTGTCAAAATAATATAGTGTGCTATAGCATTTATAAATGCAAACTGGGATATCTCATGCAACCTTGACTTTACAACAGGAGTTCTGGATGTATACCAGACATGCAAAATGGTCATTAACTTGATATGATATGAGAAAGGTGTTGAAGTGAATAACTTATATAGTAGTAATAGTGGTTCTGTCTATGGACATTTTATCTCACATTTGAACGTCAGGAAAATACTTTAATATGCCTTGTCTCCAGGCAAGTTTAGACTGACCTAGAGACTTCTCAGTTTTAGAGTTCAAAATCTGCCCCTCCATTTATACTTGGCCAGTGCTCTGACCAAAGCTGCGATACATCACATCATCTCCTAAAAAATAAAAGAGACTGAAATTCTAGGCAGAAGCATCTCCTGACTCTATAAAAGTTGAGAAGTTGTGCAAAATAGTGAAAATACTCCATTTCCAATTGTATAAATAGCTCAGACTTTCAGCTTTACTGCCAGAGTGTGGTTAATACCCTCCTGTTTGTCCATCCAATTTTACATCCACCAATAACTATTTTCTCCTCTTCTATCTATTCAAAACAAAACCTGAAGCACAAAGGTTATCAACTTCCAAAACCTCTTGTGCATAGACAGACCCATAGGGTCTCCATCAGTGAACAACAGCTCATCATTCATTCTCATTATACTGGCACATAAATCTTCTGAGTGACCAGGGAAATGGGAAGCTTGCTAACCTCATAACATTCCTCAAGTGCCTGCTGAAGGCGTTGTGTCTATACATTGCCCACGATTCCCAGAAACACAGAGTTAAGAATAATTCAAGCCACATAACAAGGAATAGGAGGGAAAGATGACCTGCATATAAACTTTGCCAAAAAGTCCTCAAAACTAATTGCTTGAGGTGGTTAGGAAAATAAGAAAAAAAACAGTGATGCTTATCAGCCTAATTTCTCAAAGGCTGAATGGCCTTAGTATAGTTTTGCACACCATCCAGAAAAAATATATATCTATAAAATCGTGGTTAACACTAGAGCTCATAGTTTTATTCAGTTTGGGAGCCCTTAAACATTTTCTAGTGGAGGTGTTACATAGACAAGAGCTTCACATTTATTGAGTTAACCTGGACTGACCTCTTCCAATTGCCCATAGAAATGAGAAGTCCAGCAGACAACAGGTTGACTTCCACAGAACTACAAAGTCATCCATGAGACGGAAAGGCTAATCGAGTAGCAGTGTGTCTGATGTGCAAACATGGTGTTTCCCAAAACCACAGCGCTCCATATCTGCCCGATGTGTCCATATAGACACAGCCAATTTCTTTTGTACAAAGGAAGAGTTGCCATTTCATAATAAACATCTGTCTGCCTTGCTAACTCCCAGAATTATAAATAGTTTAAGTGACAAATACTTCTGTCACAATGTTCAGGATACTTCCAAAAGATATCCCTAGCACTGTATGTGATTAACCATAGCCTGGCAGAGTTCACCCTTATAAATATATTCTGGATAAGCTTGTTGGTTTGAACTAGAATTTGTGTGTCTGTGTCTGAAGAAACAAAAGAAGCAGGAAGGTAGGTTGTGTCAGTCACTTGTAGACTTTTCAAGCTAACTGGTATAGCTCGATATCTGTGCTTTAAGAGCATTAAATTCCTAAATGTTGTGTACTATGTTGCTCAACGGGTTTTATCACAGAAAAACTGAGTAGTCTTGATGAATAAAGTTTCATATAGAATAATGTTTAAAAAAAAATTTAGACATTATTTGCATAGATTGCATTAAGTTGCTTGTTTCCCACCCCTCCCAAGCATCTCAGTATCTTAGAAATAAATTATAGTCAGAGGGTTATTAAAATAAAATTGGGGGGAAAAAAAAAAAAGCAAAAAACAAACCAAAAACCTGAAGTCAATCTCAAACCACAAGACAAAGCAAACAGTACTGTAATCTATTTTCAGACCTCATTGAAGTATTTCATATTCTGGTTGTCAAACAACCATGAATCTCCCAGTCATCTTTTTTCTTGAAATTCTGCTATGGTGTCTTCCACAGACACATTAAATTATTTCCTCTGCACTATGTTAAGGGGAAAAAAAAAAAAGGCAAACCAACCTAAAGTCACATGTGTTTCTCTTTAAGAACAAGGGTCTCCCCAGTTCAACTTAATAAGGAAAACAGTCCTCTGTTAATGAAGTCATGCTGCGATTTCAAAAACACCTAGACTGGGAAAGCAGTACTATTGGTAGCAATATCATTGTCACACAAGGTAAAAATATTCCTTCTAACCCCTTTTTAATTCCAGCCTTCCTGGGACAGTGTTTCAACCTGTACAAACCAGATCCTCTGCTAATTTTAGAACTATGTTGAGAAACATGTCACTTCAGAGAAGCACAAGGAAAGCTGTGTGAAATACTAAGGTTTAAATGGTCTTTCAAAAATATTTGTTGTCATTCTGACCCAACTGGAAGAAATGGGGAGATGAAAGGTTTGCAATTGCAGCTTGCCTCGGTTGGTAGAGCTTCAATATGGGATTTTGCCTGGTTTATTTTAAGTCTGAGCAGCTAGCAGCTGGAATATGTCCCACATGCTAACACTTGGAATTCCCCGGGGAGAAGGTTTGTTTCAAAGCTGGTTGTCTTTCTGCTTTATTAAGTTTATGTACTCCATCATTGCCTCAAGTCTCAATGATAATGCACCTATTCTGAGCAATTGAACCTCCTCGCCAACTTCATATGAACTGTTTTTGATTTAAATGCAATCCATTAACAATATCTACTTGCACACACATACACACCCCAGCCAGATACTGAACAGACACAGTCTTGCAGACTTACACAGCAGCTGTGACAACAACTGATGTCACCTCCTTTGCAGAAATTTCCACAAGCGTCTTCCAAAGGCCAAGTTAAACGAGATAGAGCTTATCAGTTTCTTTAAAGTTCTCTGGATGAGACCAGTCCATGTGACCCCCTTCCTGACCACGGGGGTGTGGTATGTCACAGCTCCCCTATCAGCTGGCACATGGCGGTGAGAGATATGAGACAGCAGAAAAGTAGTAGTAACAACATCACCCAGACTGCCGAAGATGGAACAAATACGCTGAGTAACTTCAGTGCGTGTGCACTTACTTTCCAAAAACAGGTGGAGGGTTTTCAGCCCTGACTTCTGCTTGTACATCCCACTCAGCACAGATGGGTGGTAACGTTGCCAGCTACACGTTGGAAAGGCTATGGTTCATTAGCATCATATTAATGCCTTTAGCAGTGAGTTGTAATACTATTTTTTTTTCTTCTTAAATTTTCCCCTCTTTTGGGTATTCCATGAATAAAAAAGAAACTACTAGCAGGGATACCCTTCCAAAAACAATTCCTTAAAATAAATTCCCTGCCTCTCTTGCATCAGAAATATTAGAGAATTTCAGAAGACACCCTCCTCAGTTTCACTGCTGAAACTACCAGATGTTTCGGGCTTCCTTCACTGCCTTTAATTATGATTAAGCGACCAGTTGCAAAGAGTTAATTTTTAAAGCTTTCACAATGATTAATTTTATTCAAAATATTAACTAGCCAATAATATATTGACAAAAGCATATATTTAAACATTTGCAAAACATCTCATTTAATGCTTCATCCATGCTAGGACAAATGGGCCCCTTACTTGCAGTAATTTAGAAACATGGCCATAGTACTGAACAGTGCATTCAGACAGATTGCAATTTTCACCCCAGGGCTCTCCCAGTTTCCCTACAAGGGCCTGACAGCACAGAAGACAGCTTTAAACTCTTGCCTCCAGCTAGTTACCATATTTTTGTTAACAAATGTTGGTAATACACCTTTTTTCCTCGTGAACATGCCCTTTCAATTTCTGAATTTATATGCACTTACCGCTCACATCACCATTCTGCTGGGCTTCATTAATAGTTTCCCCACAGTAAACATTTCTGATTTTAAAATGCTGGAAATATGCTGGGTGAAAGAAGAAGAAGAAGAAAAAAAAAAAAGAAAAAGAAAAATCCACTGAGCAAAGACAGACACCTTTCAGACTGGGTTTTTTTTTTTTCACATTTCAGAAATTAGGGGATTGCCTTTCTAACTGCAGCACAGTACCACTGGATAAAATGCATCAATGTATTCTTCCTTGTTCTTTTTTCCCCCCTTTCTGGCTGTCATGCCAATTTGTTTCTACAGATTCATACTCTGCATGACTAAGAATTCACCTTATATGGGGACATCTTGCACCAGCATAGTTACAGTTGTTCTAGATCACTTGGGCATGTCCCTTGTAAATTGTACTGTTGGTGCAAGATTAAGTTTCTAGCATACAGCAGCACAACGTATAAATTCTGGATCTGGCTCAGCAGTGAAATATACATATATATTACATATGTAAGCACATAAGAATTTGTAGCAAAGATAGTAAGAGAAGCTGAAATTCAGTCTTACCCTTCATCCCTGAGGTCCTTCTCCTAGCTCTGCTACCAAGTGTAGATTGACACAAGCTTTATTTTTTAAAATCAGATTTTCTGCAGTTCTACCAGATTGCTCCAATCTTACTGCAATCTCACACCTGTTAAGAATCTCACTGACTGGTCTAGCCAGCTCATATAAAAACTAGATCACCTCTACCCATTTCCTCTTTCGAAGTTAAGTGTCTGAGGAAAGAAAATAAGCTTTCTAGGGCATGGACAGCCTCTCGTATTTCAACGGTAGTGTGCCCAGCACAAAACTGTGCCTGGAACCTAGCTGTTAATGCCATCTTAAATAATAATATTTTTTCAGGTGCTGGCCAGAGTTTTCACAGATAGCTTCAGCGATGAGCATATTGGAGTAGCCAAGACACAGCTGCATGAAACAGCAAACATGCAGCAGTTATATATGCAATGAAAAAAGACCTTCAAGAAAGCCGTTGAAGACAGCTGCAGATCAGACCTCCTCAGGGTTCATTAACTTTTTTCATCTTCTGTAAGCCAATTGCGGGCATGATTTTAGAAGATGATTAAAATTAAGACTTCTGTGTCATTACATACTCTCCAACTCTAGCTGCAGCTTCTTATCCGTGAAAGCCCCAGCATTCACGATCCAGGACAGAAGCCTTCCTATCTCTGATACTTCCTTGGCATGCTGGTTACAGTGACTTCTCCCACCATCACCTATTTCTGAACTGTCTTTGGTTAAAGATCCTTAATCTTTACTTGAACTGTATGAACAGAAGCATGGATCACCAGCCACCTAAAATCACTTCTGTGCCCTGGACTACGGCAGACAAAAGGCCTTTCAGTATTCTACCCAGCAAGTCTTCCACAGAGGTATAATGACTTTTGTGTCCAAGTTCACTTCACCTTTATGCAGTAGGGATGCTCTAAATGGTCCTCTTATGTACAGGACATATATATTCATATGTAATCCTGCCCATACAGATGGTGAGATGCCAACTATGAGTCCATAGAATTTATAAAGCTCTGCCAAAGGTACTCATAGCTGTGAGTTGCACACATGGGTGCTTTAAGTGCTATAAAAGGCCCTGCTTTCTTCACACCTGAAATATGGGCCCACAGCTCCTACACCTACAGAATTCACAAGCCAGTGCATGATAGCCCATGCACAGTGAATTTTAAATGCAGACACATGACCTCAGATTCCACTCATAAAGGGTGATCTGTACTGCAATGTTTGAAACTTAGAAGTGCAAACATAGTAGAGGCACTACAGGGCTTATGTGAAAAAGTAATTATTCCATGCAGAAAGGAAGTTGGCTTGCTTTGAGCAGAGGTGTTAATAGACTAACCTTTTTCCCCAACACCAGACTGCTTACCTGAAAATATGAAAACACCTACTGACGCACTGTTGTATTTATTTGAGGTGGGTATCGTATCCCACACATGTTAAATGTCTTGCTGCATTTCAGCCTAAGTTGGTAGTTAATTTGAATGACAGTTATAAGAATCATTTACTAAAAAATAAGCCTTGGACAACTGTGCTGCAATTTTAGTAATTTGGGGACAGAGAGGCATGCAGATCATAGTATACAAATACAGCTGAATTTAAAACAGTAACTTCAAAATAACTTCCCCCCTTCCACTGGGTTCAGGATAGTTAATAAGAGCTGAATCTTGAATGACAGTAACAAAACAGGGACTTGGCATAGAGAAGATTTGCTTCATCACAGAAGTCAACCAGGCCAAGGATAAAACCAGCACCAACTGGAACAGAGGTAAATGTAGAAGGATTACAAAGACCTATGGTAGAAAAGATATTTGGATCCCTCTCAAAGGCAGCATAACTTTGTTTACTAAATAAGGTTTCTTGTCCCCATTTCCAAAATGTTTCAATTGTAATCAGTGGTAATTTCCTAGCAGTGGCAAAAGTGAGTAGATATAGCATTAGCAAATTAAGCACAGGGCCATCAGCTGCTCTGGCTGCACCTGAGTAATGTCCCCCTAACCTCCTGTCTTCTTCCATTAGCAGAAAATTAGTTTCTTCTGCCAGCATAAGCATGCATGCAGTAGGTTCCTAACCCTAGCAAAACAAGTCCAGCCTGAAAATGGGGAAGACAAAAAACTCTAGAAAGTGTTTAGACTAAGCCAGACCCTACTGAGAGAACCAGAACTGAGCTACACCTGCAGGCTGGGTGGGATCCCAGTGACACTGAGGGTGTGAAACAACCTCCTCACCTCCCTTCCTTCCAGCTGGAACTGAAATAGGCATGAGCCAGAAAGCACCTCACCAACAGCAATACAAATGTGTCTAGGAGTGAAGCTCTGTTGATGCAAAGTAGGCAGCAGTGGCAAAGGGCACTTGTTCTCCCAGCAAATCCCTTGTACCTCAGGAGGATGTGGACTAGCATGGATGGGCAAGATCTAAAAGTCTGCATCTGCCTCCTTGCAGTTTAAGTATGTAGCTACTCATTCTTAGTTCTGAAGTTCTTTTGGATAAACTTTGAGTAAGGTTAGAGAAAGGATAAACTTTGTTGTCTCAGGTTGAATACACACTCCCTTACCTTTTTTTCCCAGCCTAGAGGGGCTTAGAAGAGGAGCAGCGTCTAAGGTCATACATTTGTGTCCTGAAGTAGGAAAGTAGATGTAAAGCTGCTAGGGCACTCAATGGAAGGATGCTGCTAGTCAACTGCTAATCTGTGAGGCAGGGGCTCCCTGAACATCCACATCTCAGTGGAAGCCCTCCCATAACTGCTTCCCTCAGGACTCTATTTTCTGTTGTGTTAGCATCTCTGCAATAATCTGGTGACAGAACATCTAAAAGAGAAAAGTTAAAAAATGGGGCTGATATCACACACCCCTATGTATGTAACTCTTACATCTGCTTCTAGTAATTGATCCATCTACTTTGGTCCTCCCGGAACTGAAACTGTCTGCACTTGAGGGAGGACTTCGCTTTTGCTCCATTTGTGGAAATGGGTGTGTGTATTTGGGTGTGTTTGGGTTTTTAGTGTTGGTTTTATATGCTCTAAAATAAGCAAGTTGCAAGGCTGCTTGCTTTACGGAGATACACAACACAAATAATTTCTCACCAACAGCCCAAGGCAGATCATGCAAGGTCATTTGCTAAGATGTTGGAGTGTTAATACATGGTATGCATAGGCACCTTTTACATGTATCACACACACCTACTTGCCTGGAAGAAAATCAGTAACTCCCTACACCAAAGCTTACATTTGTCTGCTCTTACTAGAGGTGGGATGGTGCCCTAGGGACGGCCACAGGCATTCCATTACTTAGGATCAGTGCCTAAGCAAAATGGAAAGGCTGCTAAAAATAAGCAACATTTGCTCATTGGTATAAATAACAAAAGCAAGAGAGAAAGAAAAACAGAAAAAGAACAGGACGAAAATGAAAACTGGCCCCAGACCAGGCCTCGCAGAATGACTAGTCACCTCCTCATTGCCAATTCTGTCACCATCTCCAGTATGGGCAAGATACTTCCCACTGCCAAGTGCCCTCAGCTTCTTTCCTGAGAGGACCATTACTTGCAGATTCGCAGTGGGCCCGAGCATAGGAGATAGCTCCCACAGCACGTCTTTCCCTAGGAGTTTCAGGGCTTGGGCATATTGATACAAGGACACAGCACTTCACAAGCCAGCACAAAATGCCAATGTGATCCCTGCAGTAGCTTGTGAAGTAAGTATTTGTTTTATCTCTGTTTTGTTTATAAGGTATTATAGAGGGAGGGTGGGGGAAGGGAAAGGTTTGTGCTTCCATAAAGCTATCATCATTAAAAACTTTATCCTCTCTTTATTAAAAGAGAAATAACATTTGGCTTCCCATTTTTCTAACAGACTTCCCTAGCAAACAGTTCCCAGAGCACACTTGGCTGCCTAGTCTCTAGTACTACAGTTGAGAAAGCTAAGAAGTGCCTATCTATATTTGGAGGAAAATAAGACTGAGCTAATTAAATTTCACCCTTGCCCTGTATTCCTAAAAGTACTGTATACCCCCTTGGCACCAGGCAATTCAGGGTGGGCTGCCTTTTTATACAACTGGGAAGTTTAAAGTCGAGTATGCTTCTGGTTACTTTTCACTTTAGGCTCCTGTTAATAAAAAAGAATAATAATTGGGAACCAGCTCCCAAGTAGTACATTCAATTTTTCCTCTCCTTCTATTTCATGCATTCTATTGTAATAAAGCACACAAAAAAATATCTATTAGCCCTACAATTAAACAAATAATGGCATTAACAACTCCCACTCACTGCCTTAAGCAGGTTTAGCTGGGAGAGCTGAAGCAGCTGTCCCTGTCCTGTGTCTCTGCCAGAGGTCACCATCCTGCAGTGGGATCAGCTGATCCTCCTGGATAAACTCCTGAGCAAGTGCAGTCTACAGGCTGCAGCATTAACATAAACCACCTCCAATTTCAGTTTACTCTGGCAGTAACCTCCTAGGAAAATAAAAGGGAGGAAACTTAAAGCTGGTAACTGTTTCATCTCTTAGTATCAGATAAATCCACCTTTGATTACATTTCAAAGCCCTAAAAAACAGAACAGTCAAGAGGTTTATAATAATGTTCTGGCTTGCCATGAATTAACATGAATTCTCGTAATGAAAAAGGTCACTAGCATAACCATTGAAACACACTGCTAAAATAAGAGCTAAGAAAGGTCCTCTAAAGTTTATCCAGGTACATGTAGACTTCAAACATTTTCAAAAATAACTATAGCTGCTAGCTCTATGAAATCAACCTATGTACAAACCTAGGACTAGGACAAATTTGGGTATCTCCATATGGCTCCAACAATGCTGCAATATTCAAACTATCATAGCTACAATATGAATTCTAAAACAGTAGAAAGAGGAGAGAAGGAAAAGGTTCCTACTCCAGTGAGGTTATTTTTCATGTCAGACCAACAGATGATTGGCTCAAAAGCTATCAATGTCTCTTTGGCATCCAAAGTGGAGATACAAATACTTAGAGTGGATTTGCTTACTGGTAACTATAGAGAAAACAGCAGGTGGTTACAGTTAGGTTTCTGGTGCACACATTTCACACTGTCAAATGCACATGAAAGAGAGAAACGTGTCAGTTTTGAGTAACGGTGTGAATGAGGAGAGTGCTAAACAGTAGGTATACGTTGAAAGCAGGAGCGCTGTGGTCTCCATAGTAGGGGAAGTGTGTGCAACAAGAGAATATTGAAAAATGAGGGTAAGATTTATTAGGCTTAGTCTAGAGTGTGATGCTAAGGCATTTGGAGCTGGGAGGTAGGAGAAAACTGAAACAGTGAAGAACCTCCAAAAGGAGAATGGTTTGTGATATGTGGAAGAGTTTTGTTTTACAAGGCTTAAACCACACTTACGTACCTGCAATGCCACAAAGTCCTGGTACAAGTGCGTTGCTCTGAGATGAGATAATCTTCTGTTGTGGCTTTCACTGCACTTATCCTAGCCTCCTGCATACAGTTTGCAGTGATACAGCTTCACCTAGCCCCAGGACATCAAACCCTGACACAATCATCTTGTGTGCCCCTCTCACACCACCCTTCCAAACAACACAGGCAAAGCCCTTTTCTTCCCAGTCACATTTGTAACTCTGAGTGCTTCCCTGAAGCTAAGATAAATTCAGAGCACATATACCTGTACAGAGACAAGCAGGATCTGGTGTCCAACATGTAAACTCTGCTCAAAGTCAGCCTCTAAAACTGCCATGCTACATTTTCAGGACTATCTTATTTAAATGACCCAGAAACCCTGCGAGTACGAGAGGAGAGGGAACATGACACCACTGATTTTGATTTGAGGCACACATGGCAAGGGCAGGCATGAAGCCAGCCAGTCAGCTCCCTAAAGGCAGGGGAGCCAGCCCTGTTCTCGCCCAAAACAGCCCTCCCTGCTATTCCCGTCACGGGCCGCTCCACAGAGCCTCTGCCAGCCCGTGGAGGAGGGCACAGGCACATGATAAGCAGGAACTGAAATGAGATGGCACCAAATTAATTTCCCTTTGCATGACCCATGCACTAGATTTTCTGGCATCTCAAAAGGCACAAAGAGAAACCCACTGGAGTATGAAGGTCCCTGTGTCAGCAAAACACTGCATTTCTCACCTGAAACACTCAGGCTGGCAGAGCTGTGAAGGTAATGATTACTCACTGTTTCCAACGTGGTACCACGTGTTTAAGAGATGACTACAAATGGGCAGGGAGAGTATTCATCTTGTTTTCCTTTCTTTCATCTTTAAAATAACTTAGAGCATACAATGAAGATGCAAAAGATGCCATTTCTTCTGTCAAAAAAAATCCATACAGAGAGAGGAAGTCCACTAGTTTATTACTAGGCAACGTGTCTATTATGGAACACTCTGTGGATGACCAGAGAGCAAGTATGACAACATCATCAAAGTAGAAACCGAGTAAGAAAAGGATTTATCTTCAGTTTGCCTAATATAAGTAGTTCAATCAAGCAAATTAAAAAAAAATCTTGACAATTGTATTCAGTTAAGAATTGAGGAAGATCTGAAAATACATTTTAAAATGAAGGTCATCAAATCTGACCTTCTGTATTGTTCAGCCAATGAAATTTCCTCCACTTACACTTTTGTCCATGGCTTTTGCCTGCTGCAACTTTTTTTATTAAACATTTCAGCCAACAAAAAGGAAATAGCGAAACCAGAAACAAGGCAAGACATTCTTTTTCAGGGAAACTGGAAACTAATTCAGCAAACTGGGTCAAAGGAAATGTTAAAAAATACAAATCCATCCTACAGTTTAACTTAAGCCAGAAAGTACTAGGCTACACACAGTTCCTGTAGCACTTAATAGATAGCTAAAGTTTGGTTTAGAAATCAGTAGAGACAAAGCAGAACTGTCACCCAACATGGACAAACAGGCCAGCATTTGGGACTCAGGAAAAGGCTATGCTGATGAAATAATATAGTGGCAAATACATGTAATTGACAAGATCATAGAGGTCCTGTTCCACCTAAATGCAGGAACCCGTTATCTGTTTATCTACTAAAGGGTGAAGGTTAAAGAGAGGTACCTGACAAAGAGGAAGGGCAGTAGAGGACTGGAGATCAGGAGAGACTCCAGTGACAAATCATCTCCCTCCTTTAGATGAGGCTGGCGGTGGCTTTAGTTGCATTACAAGGGAGCAAAGCAATGGAAGAAGCCCTCCCTCACAGCAGGATTAAGAGAGATTGTAAACAAAATGGATTTGTTCATTTGCATAGTCCTCAGAAAGGAAAAAGCAGCTAAACCAGAAGTAAAGAAAAGAGTGGTAGGAAGAGGGTTGAGGCTGTGGAGCAGGGGTTGCGTAGCCCAGGAACTGCTGGGAAAGGTTCCCGCTGGCAACAAGCATCACCACCTCCTTGCAGGGTGGCTGTTTTGAGCCAGGCTCTTGTGGGCAGCCCTGTGAGCAGCAGTTGCTCTACCAGAGATGTGGGAAGACCTCAATCACAGGCCAGTTTTTTGAACTCTGTGACACTCCATGGCCATGTCTTATACCAGCTTTCTCCCTCAGCAAATTTCAAGGAGAAAATATTTATAGCACATAAAACCTTTGAAGGAAAACTGCAAGTACTGAGGAAGATTGTTTGCAGCCACCAGACTTGTGCCCTATTTTATGCCTACAAGTGTAAAGTCAATGAGAGGTGATTTGGCAATGGTGTGAAAAGGCTGTCTCTCAGAAACTCTAACCTTTCCCTCAGTTTCAGGCCATGTCATGCCTCCTATTTTACTTTCAAACAGCTAACTGGCAGAGAAATCCATGATGTAAGCTAGTAACTACACAAAATTAGCTCCAGCCAACTGTGAATTCATTTGTTCTTTCTATTTGCAGTCTCTCCTTTGCTGAAACATAAAACTTGGTACGAGTCAGCATATTTCACCACATTTAAAATTATAACAAGGGCAAAGGCACAAAGAAAAATATCAGTAATGCAAAAGATGAACAAAAATACAGCCTAGGGACAATCATGGCAGCAGAGCAATTTAGTATATCTGAACTACTTTACTGCCATTTTTCATTTTCTAGTTCTAGTCTAGCCTTTTTACCCTAAAAAAAAAAAAAAAAAAAAGGTAATCTCTTCCTATGGATGCTAAAGATAAAAATTTAAAAAAAAACCTGCCACCAAACAACCCACTAAACTAACCATTCTTCATGCTGATTTGTGGAACAAAACTTTTTCTTCAAGATTTAAGTACCTCTATATGATTAATAGCAAAATAAACACCACTTGCCAAATAAATCTGCACTAATCTAATCTAACAGCATCTAACCACTCTCCCTGTTTCCCTATTGTTATACCCCTATGGAATGATTTTGCTAGCCCTCCCCTAAACCCATTGCTTCCTGTAGCTCTTGCATCTCAAAGGCATGCAAATAAATCCTCAACAGCTTTTCCCCCTTCTTTGACACATCCATTGGTTTTTTGTTTTTTGTTTTTTTAAACAGTCTAGAAACAAACACACATGTATTTATTTACATTGTGATAGTCTCCAAAGGCTCCATCTAGCACTGTGGTTAGAGCAAACAACCAATAAGCAGAGCAAGTCCAGAGTTCAAGCAGCAGCAATCAATGTGCTGAGCTCATAGGATGGCAAACTTCGGCATATGAATACCCGCAAAGTAGAGAAGTGCTCACTGTACTCCAGCAGCACTGCAAGTTACAATTGCTTCCTCCACTGAATTGTTTGGCATTTGAAGTATGGGAATGTATTTCCTCTTAAATAGGGTTTCTACCCTTCACGCTGACATAAAAACTGATTTCTGTCACCTCTGTCAATGTATACGAGCTATTGCAATAACTAGGCACAGCCCTTATCCCTAGTCAATTAAATTTGTGTGGGTAGGTCAAGCGTTACTAGAACAAAGCCAAAAAACACACAGCCAAATGGAAGTATGGTTTCTTGACTTAGATAAGATTTTAAAAAAAGGCAAGGGCAGCATTTTCAAACATAAGGGCAAACAACAGCCCCTAAATCTGTACTAGGACACATTAGTTGAAACCACATACCACTTTAGGAATCTATTTCACTTAAATAGGATCATTTTGGTTTAATAAACTCAATTTCATTTCAATCCCAGGTAACATACCTATGAAGCCGTCTGCAAACTTTTAAGAGAAGAGCACAGCACGTAGTTCCACAGGACTGCCCACCACAGAAAACTTGGAGCTGTTACTGTTGGCTGAGATATCCTTGTGTCCCCTTGTGACACAGTTACCCTAAGCAAGCACAGAAAAGGGTTCCTTATTTGCCACTCTTGCCAGCACTGCCTCTGGCAAAACTTACCACACTAATCAGCCTACCCTGCTTATCTTGCTGCACAAAGTGCATCCCTACACCTGTCTGAATAACCATGGAGTCACTTTTGCTTCCTAGTTGTGTGATACAGCTTCTGAAAATACATCACTCTGGGACAGAATAAAAAACAAACAGCAAGGTTGGCTCTAGCAGAAACAAAAGGACTGCCTCTCCTTGTCTCCACACCATCACACTTGGCTGTAAAAGGTGATGGTCAAAACAGCAAGAGCTGTCAAGGGTTAGTTTTTCCATGGGGGTTACCTAGTAGGAATCTTTAAGAAAATAAATCTAGGCTTCAGGTGAGGCTGCCAAATTCTGTCAGTGATGGTAGGCAGGGGTCACTGAAGTGCCCTTTCCACATGTAAAAGAATTTAAGCTTGCCTTCCTATTGGAGGAAGGAGAAGGTAGGAAATTTACAGCTGAAAAAATAGAGATTATTCCTGAATTGTGAGGCCAGGAGATGTCTACCAGGTGAATATGAAAGACCTCTCTCCTTCCATAATCAAAACAAACATTTCAGGAAAAGTGCACACCTCCAGATGTTCTCCTGAACCACCTGCAAATATCCAGGAGTATTTAGGCTGAGTTTTAATCAGATGGCCAGCAGAGAGGATCATCCAGCTCTTGCAAGCAATTCACTATGTGGCCTTAAATAAATCACAAGTATATGATTAGCACTAGAGAAGAAAGTTTTCTGATCCTTTTCTTTTCATGTATAGTGGCATTATACGAAACCAGCAGAAATATTGGCTATAAGCCAATGGGGGGAAAAAAAAGTGGAAAAAAGTTGATACTTCTTTATTTATAGTGAATATCCACTTTCTTAGTTTTGGAAAGAGATTTTTAAATGAGATCACTGTGTCACAAAAGACCACTGCAAGTAAGTGAGAAAGGGGAATTTTCAGTTGGACTTGGTGACGGGTATTAAGGTATTATTCCAAAATAACACAAATATCTGAAAAAAAAATTTGAAGAAAATCTTTCCTTAGAGGAAATTAGGAATTGTCACAGCTCAGAAAGAAGAGAAACTGTCATCTAAGAGCTTGACAGAAAATGTAATGGTCCTCTCCCTTGCCTTTGAAGGTCTTCTTTAATCTTGGTGAGATTCTCCCTCTGCAGAAAGGGTGAGCAAACAAAAACACATCACATATATCTGCTGATCTTCTGTACAGAACTAAGCTTCCCATGAGGTTCCTTGATTTTTCCTCCCACTTATCAGCTGTTAATACTTCTCTACATGTCCAGAAACTAGTTAATTTATATCTGTAGAATGGGTACATGTCTATGACCTGATCTAACTAGTAAAAGAGGACTCTGCCTGTAGATCTGCTTTTAGGAACTGCCGTTTGAACTACGCAGCACCAAGGGTGGATCAAAAAACCCTGGGTGAAGCGCAAGGTACAGCTGGATCACAAAATTGGGCCTTCTGAGGCCCCTTTCCCTGCACCCCCAGCGCTGTGCTCCCCAGGTGCTGTGCTCATGCCCTATAGATAAGCATGAGCTGCAGTACAAAGCACAGCTGGCAGCTAATTTGGATTTAGCCATTTCACACTTGCAAGCCAGGGATTCAAAGCCAAATACCCGGGCCCCCTCCTACTTTCCAGCACAGAAACAATTTAAAACAGATCTAACACCTATGTAGTACTGATTTGGTTATCTTCAAAATCCTCATTGTTCTGTTTAAAGAGCGTATCCTCCTAGAATAGCCTTCTTTTGATAAACAACTCCTTCTGCATGTCAGCCAAACAACAGTTTTGGTCTTTATCACAAGTGGACCAGCAGCAGAAACAGTGTGTGGCGAAGTGGGGGAGGAGGGAATTTTAGCTGAAAATAGAGTTCATTGTCAGCCGGACTTTAGACGCAGGTTTTTAAATAGGTTTTGGAATGTGGATATGAAGCAGTTAAAAGAACCCTACCTCCAGCCCTTAAAGGAAGAAACTTCTGTTAGCACGCTTGAGCATAGTAGAACCTCAAGTAAAGAGGTCGTTTGTGTTTTGTACACAAAAGTTTCTTGTATAAGAAGGTGAAAATATACAGGAAACAAAAAATTAATTCCTCGGGAAACAAACAAACAAAAAACTTGCTTAAATAGAAATACACAACACCGAAGAACACAATTTAAAAAAAAAAAAAAAAAGTTTCAAAAAAGAAATTATGACACTTAAATATTTAAAAAAATAAATAAAATCAGATATATCATTTTAAACAGTTGTGTAGGCCAGAGATTTCTCTGCCTTTTACACAGTTGTAGGAAGTGAATAGAACTGCACCAAATTACAGATATTCTTTTACAGTCCAGGTATGTGCTTTGTGGGACACAACCATTTCTGAAGTGTTTATTTTATAAAAAATATTAACTCTTTTCCGTAAAATATCATTGGCATGAGTCTATAATAACACTACAAAGTTTGATTTTATATTTACTTCAAACATCCCTTCAGCATGGCTAAAAACAGTTTTACTACTTCAGTTCTCAGGATTAGTTGGTATATGAGTGTGATATACACACTCTAAAATCTGCCACAAAAAAAAAAAAATCTTATTTTGTCTTTCATTAAAACCCGACTGACTTTAATAATCATCAGCATGTGTGGGAAATAGTAAAATGGAAAAAATGTACACCCAAACACAAAAAGTGATGACCAAAGCAAATACCATTTATACTCTAGCTTCTGGAAATCATGCAACTCTTGCACTATCCATGTGTTTTGCTAGCAACTGCATAAAACGTTCCTGTAGTTAGGGAAGAGGCAGTATTGCTACCATAATCTTATGTTAAAAAGTGCTCTTAGGTCCGCAAGCTGCCAGGGAAACCACATCACTTTGTTCTAAAATGTTTGCTGAAAAGCGGTAAGTGGCCTAAACAA
This sequence comes from Athene noctua, assembly GCF_965140245.1. Classification (NCBI taxonomy): domain Eukaryota; kingdom Metazoa; phylum Chordata; class Aves; order Strigiformes; family Strigidae; genus Athene; species Athene noctua. The sequence goes on along the minus strand of NC_134037.1, from coordinate 100,557,352 downwards.
CGCTAACTTCAACATCTTCAGCAGTGCTATCTCCTGTCAGGGCTAACTGACAGCACACCCCGCCTGTGGGGTGAACCCGTCTTGCACAAACAGGCTAGACCTCGGATAAGACGGTTGAATTTGGAAAACACTGACGGTCGGTGCTGCCTGGTTTCTAGGTTTCCCACAGATAGAGCATCTGGGCAACGTTAACTGTGGCATACTGTAAACACTGGCTGGACAATAATAGAGTATAACAGGCAACAAAGTGACTGTAAGACTGTTTTCTTCTGTTTCGGTGGTAATCAGATGGCACAGCCAAATGTTGTGCCTGTGGAAACGAGCTCTGGAAGTAGTTAAAGAAGTGTTTACAGCGCAGTCTGCAACAGATAAGGAGACAAGATGCTCTTCAAAAGTCAGGAAAATCGATCCAAGCGTATGGTTTTTTTTCTCCTGTTCAACACCAAGACCCACAGACCTCAAACACAACTTCAGCCAGGCAATCAGACTAGATTTTCAGCAGATTTCCAGTGTTCCAGACTGGGCAAAGTCTTGGTCCACTAACACCATATGGCAAAACTCCCCCCTGGTCAAAGAGGTGACAGAAGTTCTCAAAAAATCTTATAGATAAGGCAAGAAACTTTTCAGGTCTCGCCTCTACTATTTAAAAAGGCCAAGCAGCCTATATGCACATACATATAACCAAATCATCAAATCGGATGGGAGAAACTTGAATATAGTTGTGTAATTGATAGGAAGGAACTATATTGATTTTCTTTTTACTAATGATTTTTTCTGCATATTGGTGGCAAAGGTAAAATATTGCCTCAGCTGTATTTTCTAAAGAAATGCATGTTAATTCCATTCATTTGTCTCCATACTGAGAAATGGGTGGCAGCAAGGATTCACAGTTGCTGAACTGATCTTCCTCCCATTTGTGATCGTCTAATTTCCTTGTAACAACTACAGTGATTGCTGCTGCAGAAGAACAACTGTTTTAAATCTATTTTGGCTAGCCTTTGCTGCAGTTTGGTGATTGAATGGAGGAGGATGACTGCTTCATGTGACCAGTCTCCAGAAGTTTTACATGGACTGCTGATGAGCATTCACCCACAACATGAGAGCCCAGTCCGTGCAGCTCACTGAAAATTTCATAAATTAGGAAAAAGATGCATCAAAGGAAAATAAGTAACTCATAAATTTAACAGTTGTTTATGCTTGTAAAAACCCAGAAATCTGCTATTATAATGAGGACATTCGAATAAAGCATGTGGTTGTTCTCCATGTAAAGAAAGAGAAATACTTTCCATCTTTAAGTCAGCTACAACTGAAAGGAGCTTAGAGACCAAAAAAGGCGAAAATAAATAGATTTCTTTTTAAGGAAAAATCATGGATTTACCCAGTAAATGAAAGATTTAAATTTAAGGACTTTGAGTAACATTGCTGGAAAAATACAGTCCCTGAATTCATGCTATCATGCTGCAGACAAACACGCATGTAGCAACTGTGTGCAGGTATGTCACTGAGGAAAACAAATACTGTGTGACAGAATTACACAGAGATATGAAAATTAGCTGCAAACTAAAGGTGGGGAGGAACAGAGTCCAATTTCGGACCTAGGGCTCTGACATCATGCTTTATATATTCAGAATACAAGCTCAGGATCATCAAGATTGCTGTGATGGGAATCTAGGTTCATTTCAGTGACACAGAACAACTCCTCTAAGGAAATCAAATCATAACGCAGAGATGTGGAGGCCCATCAGATAGCAGAGGGGGCTACAGCAAAAATAGAATCCCATGTTCTCAGTGCTCCCTGGTGTAGCTTCTACAAAATAAACATTTTTCTCCCACTTTCCCGTACTTTCCTTTTTAACAAATTTGCAAATGCTTATGAAAAGAAAACAGAGACAAGATTGCATCTGGTTTGTCTATGGCGCCATTTCTTGCTATAGGGAGACTACTTGGAAAAGGTGATGAGTGGTAAGCTGGTGAATGATATTAATAGAGAAACAATAGACAAATTGCGCTCAGTGTTATGGTTAACCCTTTAGTATTCACATTTTGGTTTCTCTCTCTTCTTTTGGAGGCCCAAGGAGAGGATAATGATTACATCTCCTTGCACAAGCTGCTAATTGTTTTCCCCTCCAAAATGTTAGCATTTTTCTCCTTTTCATTTCCATGAGCACTTTGTATGTAAAAACATTTTTGGAAGGGGGGGGAAGCAACTCACTGAAATTTTTTTTTTCCCTTATTCAGGTCCTTAGGCAGAACTGAACAACATTTCATACTTTAATAAAAAGAATGACCAGCACAAGTCAAACAGTATCTGATGTATATTTTCCTGAAGGTGTAGGTGGAGAATGCATAGGTTAAAAAGAAAAACTCCACCCCTGATACCCACCAAACAGCGAGCTAAAGCATGCAAACCACTACTTACTGTAAAGATATAACTTTGTTGAATGCAGAGAGCATCCCTTCAAGAACCTTTAATAAAGGAAAAAAAGGCCTCATAAAAATGATTTGCAGTTTCCCAACGAGCACATCAATTTACTTAATTAAATATTGCTTTCAAAGTCGCAGTCACAATAGCTCTTGTCCCTTGCCAGTTGCAGTAAGAAAGATACATTGACCAAGGATGTCAGCTGAATACGAGCATTGATGTTAATGCCAACTGTCCAAAGCCTTGCCAAGTTGCTGACGTTTAGAGTGAGGACTCCCTCATTTTCAGCTCTTTTTAAGGCTTTGTCAAAGTACTGAAATTCTAGAACCCCTTTTTTGTGCATTTTGCAGAGACATACAAGACATTATATTTTTAAACAGCACAAGATCCATCTACCATGATGAGGATTTTTAGTGGAAAGCATTTATGTCACAAGTTATTTTTATTTTCATTGCTGACTACCAGATTTTGGTTCCATGTTCTGTTTCATTAGATTTAAGTTCACTTTGTGCACTGATATTTTAATTCAGATTTTTTAAAAAAATCTTCCCTCTCCAAAAATGCCAGTCATTCTCTGAATCTAAACTCCCACATTCAGATCACTAGCTTAACACTTAAATTTTTTTCTTGGTTTCTCATTTCTGCACAGGACATGGAAACTCAGATGCATGCTATTACTTATTAGATTTCTGTAGTTTTGCCTGCATCCTCAATTAACTCCAGCCTACTAATTTTTAGTACAAGAAATAGGAGTCTTCTCCTTCATTTAACAACTATGTTTCTAAGTAAAGGAAGAATCCAAGAACAAAACCAATTTTGAGCAATAGTGTTATTGTGCAACTTCCTGAGCATCAGAATTGAAAGGTAAGATCACACAAAGAGCAGTGAAACAGTGAAGACAAACCTTTCCCCCCCTCCCCACTCCCTTCCCCCAGGGACACTGGAGACAGCATGTGATACACACACCTATGGAACGTGAACAGTAACCAGAAGGCTTAATATTGGCTTCGATTCCTCTGAAACAAAAATTGCATCAAGGACATTTCTTGTGAGTGGGTGCCTCAGCCCAGACTCTTGGTGGCGCTGTCTTGGTCCTTGTGGACTTTTAAGGTGAGATGCATAAATAATTGGTCACTGATACTGTCTAATCACTTTCTTTGTTGTCAACTTCATTCTAGAGGCAACTGCATTTTAACTTTGACGTACTGAAGTCATGCAGCTAAGACTCACATCTTCTCAAAATTAAGTGAATGGAATTTTGACATTTTCTCCTTGACATTCTCAAAATCTGCTCTTGCACTGCCATTCCATCCAAAATCAAATGTACAGGGAGCATACACAAAGTAAAAATCCTTGACCTTCTGAAGTTATATTCAAGGACTTCTCTTTTCATTTTTTTTTTTTTTAAGACATCTTTAGGTAATCCTACTTTAAAGCTTAATATCAGACAAGTGAGTTTATTATTTGCTTGGGCATAAATGAAATTATTTTATATCATAAAGCCTAATCCATATTTGGAAATTTATATTTTAGGACACATCACTTGTAACTTACTGAATAAAGGGTTTTTTTAAAGAGTAGTGATCTCCTAAAAAGCACTATGTGTCAAGACTCATTTATAGTCAATCATGTTTTAGTTTAACATAAACACAGACCATGCCCAATAACAACCCAGCGTTGTTAAAAGGAAGTTGGAAAAAGCCCCAAATCTAGTCCTGAATTCCTATGACACACACACAGGGCTTTAAAACAGAATTTCCACTCATCTGAAGCAGCAGCTTATCCTCCTAGCCTTACTATCTGCCTTGGAGTTAGTCTTGTAAGCAAAGTTAGAGACTTAAATTCCAAATGTTTAATCTAAATACCATCTCAGGATTGGAACAAATGTCGGTGTGGTATACAGCCGGGGGGGGTTGGGGGGGAGGAATATAAAAATCTGAACTGTCACTCTTCAGACCTACTGTCGTCAGAAGGAACAGAGGGCGCTGAACACCTCATAAGCCTGAGGTCTGCATTTTAATTTAATTATAACTGTAATTTTACTCAGAAAACAAAAAACAATAACTGAATGTCTTCATGATTCCCTAGTGCATAAGTTGCACGTTGCATGTTCTCTCCATTGCTTTGTCCAGGCCTCCAAAGGCTTAGAGAGACTGTTGCACCATTTCTTGAGGCATTTGTTCCAAAGTTTCAATGGCAAACCAAAGAGGCAGAGAATAAAAGGGACTATAACAGCGGAGGGTGATTCTCTTTGTTGTGTAACATCACAGCTTGAAATTATAATGAAATTAGTCATACAGAAAAAAGCAAACTTATAAATCATATTACATGTAAAAATGCTTCATATTCTTAAAGAACTCCTCATAGCCCAGTGAATTCACGAGCCAGTTTTAAGTGACTCCCACCATGCAATCTTGCCCACAGAACCAAAGAGCCTGGATGAACAAATGTGGGAATGAAGGACCAAGTGTTAATTCTTTGAACTTACAAGTGTGAACTTGGTGCCTTCAGTATTATGAGCATTACCTGGTAGGTGTATTGGGGTCTCCTTACTGCTGCTTTTTTGCTACTTTGCTGGAATGCTGGCTAATATCTGACTGATATATTATTTTACAGGAGAAACAGAAATCATTCTCATCCTGATGGCCCAGCTAACATAACAGTGTTCAAATCATTCTTTTGCATCTAGAGTTCCTTCTATTTTTTTGTCCAACAACTAAGAGACTATAAAACCATCTCTATGTTTTTCTTTTATAAGCAAAAGTCTTTCTGTAAGTGATCAAATTTTTTTTTTTTTTTTTTTTTTCCCACTAAGCTACATACGACCCAACAGATCCTAACATCTGGCATTGCACCATTTAATCAATCCTGGAAAACTGCCCTTTACTGCACACTGAAATGGAGAAACGCTAACAGCGTTTATTCAATATAGTGCAATTGGTCACTATTACTTACTTGAAGTCTTTCATGTGCTACTAACGTTGTTCACATGCAATGCAACTGCACTGTGCAACATGCTGGAAGGCAGCAGCTAACTGCACAGTTGTGGAGAAAGAAGAATGTAGTGACTCAGGACAAAAACCCAGCTTGCCCAGAAAATGCCATGTGCTCTTGAATGTTTACACAGTGCAGACAGACCTTCTCTACTTTGTTGTTTCCAAGGATACATCAGATGGCCTCACGCCAGGGCAGAAGTCAGAATTTGGTTTCTCTTCTTCCAAAGGGTAAAAGGGCTGAATCAGCTACGGCTACAAGTCCTGCAATCCCAAGGAGTCTGTAGTTTTTCAAACCTGAAACTGAGAGACTTTCAAGTAGCAGCAGTATCTTCACACACACACTTTAAAAAAAAAAAAAAAAAAAAAAAAAAAAGAATGAAGAAAAAACCAGCTCTTTCAATATAAGCTGCTCTTGAGAGCTCTACATTGTGCTACGCTTTTTCATTCATCCTTGTTTTTATCAAGCAAGGATGACTAATGTGCTATTGTGATGCACTTTTCTCAGAAATGTGGCCAACTGAGGCTGCTTCCACCGTAGTTCCATGGGCATTTAACATTAAAAAAGAGCCCTCAGCTGGGCAATGGGCAAGTCATTACACCCTGCTTTAAAACAACAGGCCCTATACATAAACCATGCTCTCATGCAAATCTGACCTCCATAACGTTGAAATCTTCCAATGTCAGGAAGATTTCACAAGTAATCCTGTGTGTTCCATAGCTGTAAAACTGGTGTTACTTTAGCACCACAGGAAGCCCCCGCATTTGCCTCAAACAGCCCGTTGTGGGATGCTTCAACCCTCTTGCTGCCTTCCAGTTTCTTACAGTTTGGCTAGGAAGTTTAGATGGGACAAACGTCTTCGGAACCACTCATCCTATGCCAATAAATGTTCTTCCAGTTCAGTGTACACACAGTTTAACCACCTGGGAAGGACTGTAACAACTCTTTATGACACAAAACTGTATATGAGATCAACATGAAACTGTTGACTTCAGCTGGGCCAGGGTTTTACTCCTTATCCCTACAGAACTTCTGAATATTCATTTTAGTCCCTAAGATACAAAGACGAAATGGCACCCCAGAGCATGAGCAATAAAGAAGATAGTATTGTTTTGCTATGAGAATACTTCAGATCATTCCTTCAAAAACAGACTTTAAAGCACAATTATACCACATTGCTGACCTCATACATGATGGCCAGAGTATTTTAGATAGACTCTATTCCAACAATGTTTAATGAATTTAAATGCTTCAGTTTTAATTAGGTCTTGACTTCTCTAAACTGAAACCTGTGAACTCTTTGCTTTCACACAAAATTGTAACAGGATTCTACTATTTAAACCATTTTTCAGCCCAGAACAATGACTTTTCTGGAACACAAGGACATGAAAACATACATTTTTAAGATGGGCATCTATCCCAAAATCCATCCAGTCTTTTCAGTTGACCATGTAGGTGAGTAAAGTTAGTTGTAGCACAAGCTCTTATTTCACATTTCAAGACCTAAAAATTTTTTACTCTTTTTGATAAATGAACCCTCGTCTTTCCATTTCTTTTGCAGCATACTTGCAGTTTCAAACTCAGCACTAAAACTGGGCACTTCTGTGCAGAAAAGGACTCCTTACTTTTGACTGTAACATTCACATGAGCCTACAGTTATCTGCACAAAAAGGTTATTAAAAGAGCATTTCTGAATAACAGTACTAGATACTCTTATATACATTGCTCAGCCACAGTAAATACAATCACTTTATTCATCTCTCCATGGAAAGCTTACACTTACTCATGCCTCATTAACCTAAAAATGCTTCCAGCATGCTTATCATTCACTGTCTTTACAATTTAAAAAAAGGAAATTTTCTTACCCTAATCAAAGGGATGAAATGATTCTCTGAATCATGTCATTAAACAATACATGCCTCCACCTTATAAGGATGACTTATAAATCTCCTTCCTTATAAAAAGCAGAACAAAAGGAATAAAAATCTTAAATTAGATTAATCTGACTAATCTCTTGGGACCAAATCTGCTGTATTTGAGCCTTGGAAATATACTATTATGTCAGAGATAAATGTTTTAAAAGCTGACAGTCTTCAAAAGAGCTGGCAACTAGATGTATTGCTCAGAAAACTAGTATTGGTCTTGAAATATCTTTTAAAACACAAAAACAAAAGCTTGATCGTAATTCTAAACACAGAATTAAATTCTTTCCTCAATCTAGGAATTTCCATATAATATTTCACATTTGACCTAAAACAACATTTTCTGACCTCAGTGAAAATTCCTTGCATTGGAAATAAGACTGCAAATAATAAAATCCCCAGAACATATCAGTGGAGAAAATTTTAGCAGTAGGAAAAGTTTCATTTCAACTGTCCAGGCTTGAAAGAACAAATTTATTGTAAGATCCTCTTTAATAGTATTTAAGCATGTAATGCATTTCTCTAACACGTATTTTATACTAATTATTTGCTACAAATAAATATATACAGAAATACTAATACAAATAAATATATACAGAAATACTACTTGGCTGGTTTTTTTATTCTTTTGCTCTGACTTTAACCTAACAGTCTTGATCTGAAGTAAGAAGGTGCTAAGGCATATAGAAACTAGTTACTTATCTGTTTCTAAATTTGACTGTATTTCAGTGACTTCTCTTGTGGCAACATGGAGGACGTTAAGGACAAATTATTTAATAATGAACTTAGCTAAGAAATTATCAAACTTTGAAAAAGTTCTTACCATGCTTGCTGAACAAACTTACAATTGCTCCCTTCATGGTCTAACACTGGTTTGAAAGACAGTATCATTGCTGAGAAAAAAGAACAAAACCAAAAACAAAACAGAATCTAAAGCAGTTTGCTTTATTTCCCCATATAATTTCATTAAAGGTGATGAAATCATCCCTCTCATTAAGATTATTTGATGTAGTTCCTAGTGCAAACAATCCTATGTACAGCAGGTGAAAAGGTAGGCATTGCATTCGGCAGTGAAAAAATGCTAATCGTAATGCTTTTTCTTCTCCATGACTGACTTGGTACACAGCAATTTTCTAATGCTCTTGCTAACAATAGCAGACAGGAAGAGTGCAGTTCAACCTAGTTTATGTTTAGGAAGAGGAGCACTGACTTCCCACAATTACTCCTTGAATACAGCACCGAGCCAAAGGAGCAGCAGGGGAAACAATGGAAGGCTTCCATGTGCGTAAGAATATTGTTTCTCTCCTTTGAAGAGCTTGTCATTAGACAATCCCACAACATAAAGGAGACTTTAGGAGAAAAGAAAAACACTGATCTGTATCTAGTGAATAAAAGCAAAATTACAGAACAGTCATGCCACATTTATCACCATGGAATAATTTCCCTCAAAGAGTTCCTAGTTGTTTCCATAGACAAATTTAGGTAGTGAATCAGAAAAGTGGAAAGATTCGCATAAGAGGAATTCCCTAGACTTTTCCTGAACTGGTCTTGGCACTTATAGACCTCCTTATCTTAAATTTGGTTCAGCAACCCACCAAAAACTACCCAGGACCCATCTTCTGTCTTTGAGAAAAGGGTTGGGTTCCTTTTCTCAAAGGTGAGCCAGCAGATTCACTCAGCTGCACTTCTGAGCCACGGAACCCAGCAGCTTCCGTCGTCTCTGCCACAATGCAGACTGCTGCCAGAAAAAAAAAAAAAAAAGAAAAAAAAAAAGAAAGAAAGAAACAAGCAAACAAGAGTTTACATTTCCCCACTAGATATTCCATCTTTGTGTTGTACATTGTTATTGGGATTATCACCATAAAGCATGTACCTGAGATGAGGAAGTCCAAAAGATGAGGAATCAACAGAGGAAAGATACACTTTTGATTAACATTGGAATTTGGGACATCTGGGCTAATTTCCATATTTCTTTCTTACTTCCTGCATGGCTACAGATCACGTGTGATCTAATAACATTTACTTTTTCTGCATAATTAACTTGTCTAGCAAGAATATGAACTCTTGCATGCTAATATAAGCTTTTCAGGGCAGTTTTCCTGTCACTAGATTTCTATGGCGAGTGAGCTTACCTAGCGCACAGAAGTAATAATAGCAAGGTTGAGAGGAAACATCAGAATGGGAAGAATAAAGAAGTATGCTTTAACTACATTGCTTTAGGCAGAAACAGACTTCTAAAATATTATTCTCTATATTACACATGCAATCAAATCATATTTAGCTAACACAAAAAAGACATGCAGTCTAGCATACACAACCTCTGTTAAGTAATACCTATAAACACAAACAAGAACATTGTCCTTCTAAATCAACACATATGTTCTTTGGCTGTATTTTCCATTCAATTCACTTTATAGAACCAGAGCACTAACGAAAACCAATATATTGACTTGTAAGATGCAAGCCCAAACAAATTGCACAACACACACAATGGAGTTAAGCAGTGATGACGCACAGACTGTACAACACAAAAAGGGACAGGTCATAACATACAAATACACATGTATGCAGGGGCTGGAAATTAACTGTCAAACATTTACATATTTGTTCTTTCTTTATATTTTTGGACTTTGGTCCTAAGTGCTTTGATGTTTATTAGTTTATCAGTTTTATCAGTTATAAAATTAACTAATCAGTCTGCAACAGTTAGGATCTGTTATTTTAATAAATCTTCATGAGAAGCACAAACAGAAAATCCAGACTTCATGGCTGAAGTGTAACGGCATTACATATAAATAAGCACAGAGAGTCATCTGTGTGACAAAACACTAGGTTCGTACCAAAGGATGTCAGTAAGACAAGTTGTCCTTTTTTACAGCACATAACAACTGGGGCCTATTGGAATTCCTCCTGACTTTGTAATTCTCCACCAGTGGGACTGACAGAACACATTGTAAGGAGAAGAGATCCTGTTAGAGAGATAGGCGTGGGTGAGTTGATTAATGGCAAATGACCAATATATGGTTGATACATCCCAGACTCTCTGGTCTTTTGATGTTGATTGTAAGAATGAGGGCATCTATCTGTGTGTTTAAAATTGCAATAAAAGCACTAAATTAGAGTTGCTTCTTTCAACACTTCTAAGAGCAGAAGACTGAAAGGTTCAAAGTAACCAGCTTCTCTTCCAGAGATCCAAGGTTAAGCAAATAAAGTTCCTCAAGTCCCAATAAGCTAGTATCAGCAATAAAAAAACACCATATAACAATAAATACGGCAGCATGAAAGCAACTAGGCTGAAGAAACTGGAAAAGCTTATCAAACTGAAGGGAGAAAGGCAATACCTGCTCAGTATCAGCCCTGATCCGTAACAGAAGCATTCATCCATCGCTTTTCTTTGCTTGTCCTTTAGCCTACAAAAGGCATACACAACTGGTATGTTATTGATGTACAGAGGGCCCTGGATTCCGGTGAAGATATTAGAACTGATTCCAAGCTGAAGTACAGAAAACTTAAAGACTTGTGTTTAAAGGGTGGAAGATTCAGACATGATTACAATATAACACTAACACCACCAATAGCACTTTACTTTCTCAGCGCACTCTCCTGCAAGTATCTCAAAAACTGTTATAGACACCAGTGCATGAATCACTGAGGCAAGCAAATATTATCACTCCTCTCTATAGTGAGCAAGAAAGAGCATCTTAGAAATAAGCCTAGAAAAACACCAACACTCAGATATCCTGAATCCCCAAGCCTCAGCTGTCCTCTCCCAGTAACACAGGGATTTGAATCTGAGAGGAAAAGGAAAAGTTTTGAGACCTATCCATAATAGGCTGTGCTGAGCGAAGCAGCTGAGCTCAGCTGAAGCAGAATGGGAAAGCTGCCCAGGAGATACCAACATAAACACAGCTAGCAAGGTCTTATCTGAGGGAAAGGAAGAGCTGCGTAACACTTTAGACCCTCAAGTCTCCCGGCCCATCCACAATGGTCAGGCAGTTTAGCAGACACGAGCCACTCCTGCAGATACACAAACTCAGCTCAAAACACTGATGTAGTGAGAGATACACCACTGCTGCAACACTCCTCTCTCTGAGAGTGGGTAGCAACTGCATCAGATTACCCCACCGTAGCCAGGAAAGAGAAAGAAACAACACAAAGCTCAACTCACCTTTCTTGTGCGGGCAGGACTTTGCAAACGGAGTAGGGCCTCAGCATAGTGAGATTCAAATTTAGGCCTAATCTCGCCAGATTTTGGAGACAATATAACACAAGTGGTTTTATCCACTTATGTTTATTACTTATTTTAAAATCGTATCTGTAACTTGTTCAGTCTTGCAGACATTTCCCATGCAGACTTGCATACTGACCTCTATCCACTGAAGATTTTAGAATTATCTAATAGCCGAGGGGCTTGTGAACAGTGATGAGGGGTCTATAACCTTTAATATTGAGTGAAACATGAAAATCCAATTCATCATCCAGTTACAAAAATGTGTCAATTCTGCAAACTTCTAGCAGTTTTCATCTTTCAGGAGCTGGCACAATTCACTATACTGGGATGATAACACACTTGGCTCTCCATTGCTCCAACAGTTAATCATTAGACCATTACACTAGTAATGCTCAAAATACTGAGAACAGAGAGAGAGCATTTTCAGCCAGAGGTCTGGGAAAAAGACATAATGCAAAGTCCAAGCCCCATCAGCCCAGGGAGATGAAAAAAGCTAGCTGGTTCCCACTGAGATGGCCTCCAAACATGCAAAGCAGTTTCAAATCTGCTCGAGAATGCATTTTAAGTTTTGTTTTAATAAGTGCTAAGTACATGCAAACAGAAATACAGCAACTGAGATGATCAGTCTGCAAGGAGGGAAGCACATTAAAAGTACATGCACACTTAAAAGGGTTAAGTAATCATAATAGAACTTACTAATTGCATTATAGTTATTAATTATAATCTAATAGATCTCTGGTTGTTCTTTTGAAAGGAGCTTAAAATTATTTCTAGGTACTACATTAAGTTATGTAACAAAAGGCATTCCTGAAACAACTTTTGAGCAGAAAGTCCCACTTCAACAAAACTATTTCTTTCCACAGAATATCAAAACTCTAACAAAGCATTTAACTGTCTTAGTAAGATGGATTATGACTGAACCTTAACAAATCTGGAGAAGAGGAAATGTTCTGTAATGAAGATTTTCATTATGATTAAAGTGGAGGTTAACTTTATATATTTACATATATGTATAAAGTTATGTTCTCGATTAAATAATTATGAATACACACATATGTACATATATATATATATATATCACATTTTAATCTCTACAGTTTTTCTGGGGCAGAAGTCTTTTTTCCCCACCAGTTCTATTCTCAAATACTCTCTGAGGCAGACACTGCAGTTGCTAGTTATAGGTGGGTAACTAAGAATCAGATTTAAGAGCTTGTCCAAAAGTCATTTAGAGCTAGTGGCAGCATGGAGAACAAAGCCTGCCTCTGGCTCTCCAGCTTGCTTTGCTTCCAAGGTGCAGGAACTCACAATGAAATCTGCTGCAGTGCGTCAGGGGTGGCGCGTTTATGTCACTCTGACCTGGTGTTGTGCAGTCACCTGCATGCACGGGACAGCTGGGCAGATGCCTCCACTTCATCCCCTGGAGCTGGAGGGTACGGGTTTGCAGGGGAGCAGTAGCAGAGGGAGGCTGGCTCTCACAGACAGCACCCTAAAATGGATTTTATAAGAAGCATGCAAGTACCAGGCATGCTGGCTGCTTCTTACACAGCCTTTAAATCTCTTTGGAAGACTTTTGCACAGTGGGATCTCCTTACAAATGTGACCTAGGTAGATGTGTCATTTTTGCGATCATCTGCTGCTGCTGCAGCCTTTAAGCTCCTGGGAGGTGGTGCTGCTTTTCAGAGGCCCATTCTGTAATGCCTCCAGTCTAATTGTCTCTGATGGGATACATGCAATGTTATGTTTTCTAAAAGCTTGTGTTCCTACCCTATGCAGCTTATTTGTCTAAATTAAAAACTATCACTCCAGAAAGTTGTGCATCTATTCTTTTTAAATGACTAAACAAAACAGATCATTTTGGAAGGTATGGAAAAGAAAAATAACTTCAATAGTTGCATGGGGCTCATATTCCACATTTAAACATTGCCAAGCAATGAAGCCATTCTGTACATTTTATTTCATTGAATTTGATCATGTTTGAATCCACTGGGAAACTTGCCTCAGTAGTTTAAAGACATGGATGGCTTCTCTGCCTGGACCCTAAAGTGGTCCTCAGAATATACAAGCTACATCCAGAAGGTGCTGCATCAAAAGTATTTTCCCCACTTCATGTATTAAAGAAAATCAGGAAATCAACATTTTTACATATTATTCTGCAGCTCCATCTCTTTCTCTCATGAAGTCATAAAACCACACAACATGCTTACATCACTGCCAAAATTCGAAAACTATAAATAGGTCTATAACATTTTGGTTCAAACTGGAATATGTAATTCTTTTGAAAAGACAGAAAGGAAAATGGAAAATTTGTTACTCAAAAAATAAACAATGTCCCTTCTATACAAGCATTGTAGCACATATGCTCAACAGTAACCAAATGTGATGTCAAAAAAAAGAAACCTAACACAAAGAATTATGATTTTTGGGTGAGGATATAAACAGCAGGAACAGATGAGCATTTAAAAATAAAGAGCCTATTATATTCAAATGAAACAAAGAATGAAGAGACAAAATAATAAGCTATAAAAATATATGTCAGCAAAGCTGTTTCAGGACTGAACGTTTACCCTGTGAGATTCTCAGGAAGCACCAGGCACCCTCCAGGTTTAAAGCTTTCATCCCTAGGCTCTGAGCTATATTGGTTTCCTGTATAAAAGGAATCGAGATGAGAAAAAAACATTTGACCAACTGCCCCAGCAATCATACAATGTTTTATACTTTGTGGAGCGCTGCCTAACACAACAAAACCGAGTATTGTTACAGAGGACTCAAAGAGTCCAACCAATTATGTCCCTTCATGGGTACGGCTATACTAGCCTTTGATCACCCGTTCTAACTACCAGCAGTAAAGCAAACACAAATCTGCCGACAGCATCAATAAACCTTACAGTGGGAGGGGACAGGGATACTCTGTACCCAGTTGGCTTTTCCTTTTTTTTTTTTTAATTCCTTAAATCCCCATCAAAATTACCTACTGGTTACCTTCTCTAACTCACAGGTAGATTTAAAGCAATGAAGGGTAGCTTTATTCACTTTTTAAAGTCAGTCACATGGCACCAAGCAGAAAATTTAATTTTAAAAAAAGCACGCTTCTGCAGCGCAATTCTCTAATCAAGGCAAAATTCAGCCTGATAATTACCTGGAATTCATCTGTGCTTTTATGAAGCTCTGGTTTTACACACACACACACACACACACATATAATACGTGTATTCATGATCTAACAGGTGGTAGAAACACTTTTCTCTTTACTTCATTGTTTACTTGGTTTACTATCTTTCCTGAAGATTTTCCTGCTAAACACAGTCTAAACACTCCAAATTTTCTGGTGATTTATACTATTATTTCACTATGATCTCACAGTAATCAGTGAAGAGGTCTGGGGTGAGTGTGTGCCGAGTATTGTTCACCTAGAACTGTAACTTCGGCTTTTTGTTCCCATAGTGCAGAAGTTCAGCAAAACAGACCTCCCATACCCAAGAAACACATAGTCTTTTCAAGCTCAGAGGAACAGCTTCAGCATAAAATCCACAGTGGTTTTCATCATGCAGAACAGACAGGTTTAAGGCACAGATCTCAACAAAAGATTAGGAAAGGCAGTCTGGTCCAGCAGTTAAGCCACTAGCCTGGGACCTAGAAATCCCAGCTCTGCCAGCATTGCCTGCAACAGCCTGTGCTGCTGGTGTCAATGCAAAAAAATCACATTGGCCTCAAGCCCCAGAAATATGCAGGGCCAGAATGCCCTTGAAATCAGAGTCAGGCAAAATACCTTTGAGGGTTTGGGCCTTGTTTACTTTGTGCTGCAGTAACTATCCATACAATGAAAGATAATAACCTTTCTCCATCTCACCAAGTACATCGAATAGCCACTGTAACGAGGACACCTAGCATACCTGCTAAAGTGAGGTTCTGTACGGCTTCAAAGAGGCATGAAAACGAAAATGACACATCACATCAGCCTCATGCTGCACTGCAAGCCTGACAGAGGCACGGTCTAGGTAAAAGCACAGAGTTGCAACCTCACAGACATGTGAAGAATTAAATAAAATCCAATCCTGTCACCCCTGTGTCAGATATTTCTTAATAACTGGTGGATGGTAACTGGGCTTTACGCCTGCTGTCTGCTTTGTCTGGCACATGATTCAGTTCCTGCCACTGCATAAAGCGCTCAATTTATTTAGCTGTGTCTCCCTAACTGGCAGAGCCAGTCCTCCCTTCCCTTCCAGCTCTGCTGCTTTAAGCAACTCGCAGCGCATTTCACTTGAGAGAAGCCCTGCTCCCATGGCTGGTTGGCAGGAACCCTGTCTCTCGTGTAAATAAAGGCAAGACAATGCTTTTTTTAACCACACTGCCCAGAAAATAAAGTTCTATTAAAATTTTTACGTGTTTTCTTCATGTAAAAATTGCATACTATTATTTAAAGTACTCTGTAACAATCGTGACAATCCAAAATTTAGGGCGGGAGATTCTGGAGAAAAGGGAGGTAATTCTTACTTGTAATGCACTAAAACAGGAACAACATGACTTGGATTCAGTTTTCAACTTACTATAAACTACGTGTACGTTCTCACCACATCTTCCCAACACCCCTGTTGCTTTTGGGTGTGATACAGATGATATGGCATCCTTTCTCTCATCATTTGTCAACTTTATCTATTCAAAATATAATCCAGAAAATAACAAATTTCTTTGCTGGGAGGATCTACAGCTCTTAGCACAAGAACAACTTACTGAAAAACATTACTATAACACAGCCACAGCTTTTTCACTTTAGTAGCACTTCTTACATCTGGATGAAAAAGTAGTGCATGCCAAATAGGTAGTAAAAGCCAAAACACATGGGTGATAGCCAAAAAGACAACTCAAGCTTTATAATTTACAATCTGTTAGACTCATGCCTTTACGTTTTTAAAAAAATAGTCTGCATAACTTCTAAGAAAACCCTCATGAGAAAAGAAGAAACAAAGCACTGAGGGGAGAAAAGAAAAAGAAAAATCAAGCATAGAATGAAGACTGAATAGAAATTAAAATCAAGCCCTTACGTAGAAATAGAATGGGTAATACAGTATCTATAGCAAGCAAAGCTGTATTTAAATAATTACAGCTTATAATAAATTGGGAACACAGTGGATGTGTGAGAGAGACACAAGGTGAAATTGCATCTAATATGATGATTCATACTTACTCGGAAAATCTGGTTGTTACTATACTAGTTGATGCCAGGCTGCATTTTATTCAAACCAATAAAATCCTTTGTGCAGTCTCTTGACCTTGCTAATTATCTAATTTACATTTAAGACAATAAAGTTGCTTGGTAATTTAAAAAGGAAGTGTTCCCACCCTGGAGTGTTATCCCTGCATCTCCTCTGAAGAAACTTTAAAATGGTAAATGCTGCAAGTGAATGGGAGTGCAACTCAGTTTGTAATTAGCTTTCTTAATTGGTGGAGCTCCGGATTGTTTAAGGCTTTACATATCGATTCTATCCGGCATGCTCAGAGGAGGCAAAATCTGGAGTTATCCTGATTTGCCTGATTCTGTGGAGGTTAGAGGAAGAGGAAAAGGAATAGTCTCTACTAAGCAGGCTCCAGGGTACCAGGATGCAATCCAGCAACACGTGGACACTTAAAATCTTTTCATGGCCTTGCATTTAAAAGACCAAACCCATCTTGATATTCTGGTCTTTGAATGTCAGTACTGAACTCATATGAACACAGAGGCTGGGACCACTGGGCAGCATCTTCAGCCAAACCTTACTGTACTGGAGGCAGGAACTACATAGGCTGGGAGAAAAAGCATTATGCCTTGAAAATCATTCCATCTTTCCTATACCAGTAAGCAAAGGGGATGGAAAATGCTGAGTGATCTTCAGAAGAAGCTGCCTCTATCTATCTTCTTCTACTGTGACATGAATGGAAAACTTGGGCAATTAAACATACAGAGACAGAGCTGAAGTCAGTAGGCTGTTTTTTCAGCACCATATTTTCCTTCAGTCACTGTAAAGAGTTGTAAAGAGGTTGGTTTTTACACATAATACAGTTTCTCCTATTCAAACAGTCTGTGAGAGACCACAAGTGATTTCTTGCTAAATATATAACAGGTATAAAAACACGTCAGAATGAGGTAGACCCCCTAAACATAATGTTTGTAATTACCGTACTGACAGGTAGTCCACCAGCTGAGGCCACTTCCATCTGGAGCGTCTGTGTGTGCACATGAGCTAAAAGCAGAAGCTGGCTCAGGCCACGGGGTGCTTCAGGAATTACCAGTATCACTGGTTTACATACTTCTGTTCAAGCAGTCTCCTGTTTTGCCATTTTTCCTGGGTACAAAGCCACCCATCTACTCCATGTCACAGTCCAGCGCCGCATCACATCAGTGAGACTTTGTAGAGGGATGTGTATAAATAAAACAGATTGCATCTGCAGATCTGAGTTGATAAGGAAAAAAAAAGGTTTTGCTGCTGGATATTTTTGTGTGTGGAGATGTTTAACCTGGATCATTGCACCACAGCTCCACAAACAGCTGCATCAGCAGAACCAGAGCAGCAACAAACTGCAGTGCAGGAACAGCCACAAGCAGCAGGGGTGGGAAGCGGGAATTTCTTAGAGTTTGTCTTGTGTCACATTCAATTTATTTAACATCTAATTACATCCTTAGAGTTACCAAAGAACGGGGAAAGGAAACAATCATTAGTTTTTAAGAAAAGATCTGATGTAAATTATTTCATATTGCTTGTACTTACACAGGAAATAAGGCTTGGACATCCTGCACGCTCTTTCTAGTTCTGTTCTGAATTGAACTACGGGAATTGTTCCCTAAATGATTCCTGGGAGCCAACAGATCATAACTGATGAAATCCTGTTAATCTTGCCAATTCCTGAAATGTTTCCCATTTTTTCGCAAACGATGATGTTCATCCAGCAGTAAAGGACACCAAGGCACCTGCAGTAGCTAATGCAGTGTGCCCCTCAACAGATGACACAATGAGATGTGACCATGATCCTCACGAAAAGAGGGCAGCAGTAAACTCCTTTAAACTTGTAGTTTGGTTTTGCTTTTAAACGGTTCAACAATAAAGGATTGATGGTACCAGTTAGAAGGGATACCAGCCCTTGCTGGTCTTCCCCGCTCAACCCAGGGTTGCTGCCTAGTCATGGGGTCTACATATATCTGTTCCTCAGCCGCAGTTCACAGCCCAGGGTAAAAACATAAAATAAGTGGTGGCTAAATTAAAATGCCAGGCACTAGGCAGTAAGGGCTGAAAAGCTGATACATACACTTGTTACAGAAACTTCTACTACAGAGCAATGTTTCAGCAAAAGAGAAATGCCCAGTAACACCTAAAGGTAACAACAACAAAAAATATCTGCCATATCACTGAGTCAAGCCACAGACCTAAACACACAGCAATGTGTAGAGGAATACTTCCTTTAATTTGCAGCATATAACTGCAAACATGCCTCAACTCCCAGAAGTACTAAGAGCTGATCATGGGAGTGGTGAGGGCTCAGCTCTTAAGAGACCATGCAGTTCCCACCCGTATAGCTGCTAGTTTCCCTCAGTGCTATAGTTTTCCCCCAGCTAACAGACCAGGTCATAAAAGGTTGGGTCATCTCTCACTTGAAAAATGTTATATAGCTCAACTTACACTGGTTGACAAAGTTATGAATGCCACAGAGAAGATAAATGAGAAGCAACTGTTCACCTTAACTCAGATACAAGAAATAAAGAACATCCAGTGAATTTTTAGGAGAACACAATTAAAACAACATTGGATAAGACAGAAACTCACTGCAATGGCTTGTTACAGAGGCATTCAAGATGAAACTTTGTCAGTTCAGACAAATTTCTGTAGTCCCTTGGTAACTATTATGATGTGGAGACAGCCTACAGTGCAGAAGTCTAGCTGCCCTGTGGCTGTGAGGGGGTACCATGTAGAGCAGCACTATATGTGCCATATTTCCTACATCCTCTCCAGAGCTACTGTCCCAGTTGCACAGAATACAGGGCAAGAGGGGTGAGAGGGACTTTTCATCAGGAACAGCATGGCTCCTCTGAACGAAGCACGTTTGTACGGTCATTGCTTGTGTTTATCTGTCACATCTATGGAGACTGCAAACACTGTGCAGTTTTCTTCTGATGTGTACACAGAGCTAAGCACAGCAGAGCTGCTATCATGATTGCAGCCTGCTGATATTACTTCAGGACAAACATGGTAATATTAACAATTAGTGACTCAGATAAGGCTCTCATAAATTCTCCATCCAGATCTCTGAAGTTGTATGCACTATAAACTCTTCCAGCGCACAGCTAGAGCTCCTCCCTCCCTCTAGGATATGTGTTCCCACTTTCTCCCATGGACCTGCTCTAACACTTATGTGACCTCCTGGGCAGCAGGCTCACCCAGTTCATCGCTTCTTTTTCAGGTTACTTTTTGGCCGATCAGCTCTCTGAAACAATGCAGCAGAGTTGCACGAGCGTTGGTGCTGCTGCAAATGAAGGGGTAATCATGTATTAATGCAGATGGGAAGTAAGGAAAGGATGAGACTGATGCGTAACCTGACCTGGAGCACATCCTGAATCTTGACTAAAAGAGGAGGCTGTGGCCATCATGAACATGAGAGGTTTTCTAAGCCACAGAATTACATGGTCCCAGCCTCAGCAACTGCCATCCTGAACTTCTCTTCAAAAATTCAGAAAAGGCTCCATAAGGCTGTGGAGAGATGGGCAGATCTTGGTACTTGGTACTAGGCACATACTTGACAGAATGTGGCAACACCAGGCATTTACAAAGACAGCAGCAACTGCCAGAAATTAACTCCTGTGCACAGGAGCCCTCCTTCCAAACATCAAACAGTGGAGACTACATTTGACCCCTAGAAATTAGATTAGTTGAGCATTCTCTGACAACCCTGGAAGCACTTGCTGTGCCGTTCAGAGGTTCACGTTGCATCCCAAAATGATCAGCAAGACTCCGAGGGAAAACAGTTTCTCTCAGGCATTTTTGGCAATTCGTATTTCTGCCAAGTGTACTCCAGGCTCCAAATACAACTATTTTGTCTGCAAAACCTTCCCATGGCTTTAGCACACCACTCGCTCAAAAAGAAAATTGGATATAATTTTGCTGATAGGCTTCTCTGCTCAGAGATGCTTTTCATTTTTCAGATATACATAAATTCATTTAGTTCTCAAAATACACCTCTCACCAGAAATAGCTATCAAGAGCAGGCAGCAGTGAAAAGCTGTAACTAATAGCAGGCTACAATTTACATTTGCCAAAACACTTGGAACTATGTAAGGAAAGGCCCCAGCAGAAGGAATTCTTCCTTCAAACAGAGCTGGGCCCAAGTAACATCTTGAGAGGTTAGAAAAATCTGCCCAAAACATTACCAAAGCAGTCCCATGATCAGAACAAGAGAGAACAAATAAATCTCTCGGGACAAAAGGCTCATTTCCTTGCTCCAGGTAGTCGGTCTGAGCAGTTTAATGCACATTAACGCACAGCAGAAAGCACAGGTTCATCAGGCATGCTCTGGAGATGGGGAAGTATTCGAGGTCGACAGCAAAGGGCTGCAACAGCCTTCTCCAGGGCACCTCTCAAACTATCCACCCATTAAACCTTAACCTAGCTTTCTATTTAAACTGATTTACATTTGTTTTACTTGCTAATGAACCTACCCAAAGGGGTTTGTAAACCGTGGGAGGATTCCCCAGGTGTCCTGAGCTCAAGCCCTTTTCTGAGTGCAGGGACAGGAGGCCCACGGTTCAGCCATCACTTGTATTTCAACAGCCATCGATCACACCATTTCATATCACAGAAACTGTTCCAAATAGTTAAAATATTCCCCCTCAAACCGCTCACGTCTAATTTCTCTCACGGGAAAAAAAACAAAACAAAACAAAACAAAAAAACCCACCAGAACAACAAAATCAAAGAAACACTGGCGTGTTTCTTCAAATCAAAACATTGTCAGATCAGACACTGGCACAAGTTCAGACCTAACATTTGTGGGGCTGGATCAAAGCAGAGCCCCAGACCTAAAACGCAAGGAATGAACAGGTCTGGAACCCCATGTTGTGTTTTTTTGGAAACCAATGTCTTTCCTACCATCTGCATTTCTTAAAGGTAATGAGTTAGGCATTTCCCAATGTAACAGGAGGTGCAGGAGCGCACCACTCCCAGGAATTGCACCCAAGCAGAACAGAGACCACCAAGACATGGGGCAACCAGAAGGAAGAAGTGTAAAGAACCAGTGAAGGCTGAGAGCTGGAGGTAAAACTGTTCGTACAAGTATTGCAATGCCTCAGAGCGGGTGCTGGGAGCCTGGAGCAAATGGCTGTTGTGTTGGCCAGTAAGCAACACCCTCTTTTACTACTTAAAATGATAATTTGAAGAGTGCTTCTACTCTCGCCTTCTTCCCTGCCATCTCGTGTGCGTAACATCAGTACAGCACTATGAAATGTGGCACAGGGACAGTGCTTGTGGAGACCTGCCCAGGCATTTTTAATTGCAGTGTTGTCTGAAGCTGCTCAGAGCAAATTATACATGCAGATGTAAAAATGCCTAGGGTAAAATCCTGGCCCTGTCACATTAACGGCACCCATGTTCAAAGGCACGCTGGAGCTTTGCACACAGTTTTGGCTGTAATATAAAGAAATAATGAAATTATTTCAGCCTATGGCCCCCCAGATTCCTGGTCCCTGGCCTAAACCATGGGCAAATAATATCCAGCAAAACATCAGGAGACTGAGACATTCAGGAGTACAAGATGGTCTGCACTCCACCAGGACAGTTGTAGGACTCTGGGAAAGGTTGACAACAGCTGAGACCCTGTTGACACTCAGATGTCAGCTTCCCCCGATCTCTTTTAACATCATTTGAACCCTGTCCCGCTGCTCAAAATGTGTGGAAATGTCAGACACTGAGGGCCTTGCAGCAAAGTCACACTCACATACTTGTCATGTTGAGCACTGGGACTTACAGCCTGCTGGCGTGGAGCAACCTACCACCCTCTCACAGGCTCCGGGACAACTCTCACCCCAGTGGCACCTCTGGGAGTCCCCAGTGCTCAGGATCAACTTCTCTGAAAGCAACAGAATCAAAGACAATATTGAACCATCACTTCATCATGGTCCTGCTCACTTCCAATAATTTATTTCTTGTATCAGGAAAAAGTGGAGAAAGTTCTCTTTATCTGTGTGTACTGTGGGGAAAAAAAAAAAATATCTGGTTTTCTCCTTTTTCTTGTACTTCAGTCATTCACAATTTACATTACTGCTGTAGAAATCCAAGAGTGACAGCCTAGACAGTGTCATAGAAAGCACACAGGCCCAGGGGAAGCTGACTCTAAAGTGCTCTCTATTTGGTTTGCCTGAGCTCAGACAAAACGGAAAATGGAAAGGAACGCATAGAGCAGAAAAGGAGAACAGACCATGTCAGCATCTGCAAAGAGGTGTAAGGAAACACTGAAGGGTCCTCATCAAGACTGTTGCTCTAAAGTTCTCTCTAATAACACTGAAAAAAACTTCAGGATACTTGGAAAATATTATCAGCATATATCATGCATTTTATAGCAAACCTTGGATAAACCAATCTACCAGATTCAATGGTTCCACTGGGCTCTATGTTGAGATTTTGTGGATACTTCCAGTTCAACACAGATTTACCCAATTTCCAGCTTCAAGACACACCAGTCTTTTAGGAAGGCTTAAATGTGGAGACTAGGTGGCCTGTGTGTGGGTAGTTCAGCTAGGCCAGTCATCAATCCCTTTGCAAAGATGCAAACATATCACATGTTTGTAGCACATTTGCCTTACCCTATAATGTCTGCAATTGAGGATGACCACAGAAAGCATGCCAGGAATTTCCATCCAGCTGGTAAATCTGAACCAGTTTGCTTATAGAAAATCTGCCAATTATAAAAATAACTTAATTCCAGGTGGTTAGCGGCAGGTGGGGTGGGGGAGGGGGTAACAGAACGTTAGTACTGCTGTCCACACAGAAACATCGCATTTTAGCCAAGAACGTTTGAAAAAAAATCTGGATAACATATGAGGAACACCTACAACTCTGTGTGCATGATCCACTGAATGTATTGCTCCAGCTGATCTGAATTATATCTTGCATCTGCAAATTTATTTCAAAGGGCATTTATAACTAAATGAAGAAAAACCTGAAATAAGGGTCTTCATTTCCAGAGTCCTCCTGTGAATAAAAGCTGTTGTTTCTTTTGAGGAAAGAAGAAAACACAATGCTAATACTAATAATGTATGAAAGCTAACAGCCAGCTCAGGTTAGACGAAAACACTTGCTAAGACTTGGAGAATTTTTCAAATGTGGTTAAACTGTGGCAAAGCCAGAGGTTTCCTAAAGCCACAGCAGTATCTGACGAGACGCTTAAATCCTGAAGCTGCTACACATGACAGTATCAAGGATAACTGTATGGTATCTGGCTCCTGATGTCTCTACCCTAAACGTTCCAGTTATTCAGTTATACCAATGAATGTTACAACTAAGTTGAAAGAGTATGGAAGAGGGGCTGGTTTATTAAAATGAACAAAAATGATTGTTTATTTTTTGAAGTTTAAGGGCTATCCCTTGAAGCATGACCAGTGTAAAAATCTGTGATTCATTCCTTCTCTGACACACCCTGGGCTGAGAGACCTTTGTGTGACGTTCCTGGTGAAACAGAAGGGTGACGCTGTAACATGCGATGTTCTCAACAGTCTTAGATGGCAACCAACAGACCTAGTTTATCCAGGTAGAGCTAACCCCAGCCCACAGACTGCCCCATCATAGTCATGTTGCACTGTACCAGAACCTTTCTGAGCAAGGGTAGAGAGCGCCCTGCACTTCTCTGTGCAGCCAGCCCAGGGATGAAGCACTTGCACCTCTTCTGCCAAAGACCACACAGAGTTGCAAATGAAGCCCAGAGGTGTTAGAAAGAGTGTTGGTAACACCAGGTGCAAGCTGGGAAGGGGTGAAGGGGGTGTCCCAGTCACACACACACATCTGAACTTCCACAATTCATTGTGTACAGAATATTACTACTTTGAAAATGGTTTGACCTTACATCATGAGCGAAGAAAACCTTCCAAGTAAAGCAACATGTTGATTCTCTGTTAACTTTAGCTATGTGTTTTGAATGAAAGGGGGCAACAAAAAAAAGCATGCAAGGTGGGGATTAAATGACAATAGAAAAAAGACTTAAGGGCAAAAAGCTTAAGGGTAAAATCTCTAACCTTTTTCCTTTACTAAAGGAAAGGAAAAAAATTTCCTCTACTAATACTACTTACTACTGAAATTCATCAGAGACCCAATTGTTCAAACTTACTGAAGCTGTGAACACACTATGAAATGCAAACTTTCTCCTTCATACTTTCAATAAATTAGAACATAATTCTCTGCCCAAATTCCTGGGTGACCTTGTGAGGCAAAGGTCTCAGCCCTGACCTTCAGCACAACACACCTAAAAGGAACTTGGCTAACTGATATGAAACAGAGCTTCCAAAATGCTTTGTCACACGACCCTTAATAAAGCTGTGATAAATGCTTTTAAGAACCAAAATAAATGAGAATCCTGGAGTACCCTGAAAGCCCAGTGTAAGGAAATTACTCTATGATTAATAGTTTTTCATCATCTACAGACTCAGTGTTTCTTCTTCTTCAGGAGAACAGTGCTTTCATGATGGTTATTGGGAGACTGGAAGTAAGTCTCCCTTCATCTTGATTACTTATTTCCACACACCCCCAGTAAGTTCTGATACGACCTTCACCTTTACAGTGTGCCAGAGTGACTTGCAGCAGTGCGTTCAACAGTGTAGCCAACATCTATTATAACATGTACTTTGCTCTCCCTCTGAATGAATTTGGTAGTCCTACACGTGCGTGGTAATTTGTTTTAGCACACATACCACTGGCTGTTTATGATAGTGACAGGCGATGGTGCAGCTTCTACTAAAAGCAGTTCCTGCTTTACAGTCCCACATTAAGACCCTCCTGGAGAAACTACATGTCAGAGTTGAGTCACTCTCACAGTTTATCATTGCCAAAAGTAGCATGTCCTGCACTCCAGCCCTGCCCTTTCTTCTCTCCATCTCAGTCATGCTAATGCACCCTTTCCTCTTGCATCAAACTAATGTTCATCAGAGCCTTCAATGAGCTGATTCAGCTCATTAACCCAGGAGCAAACAATTCGCTTTTTTTGTCGTGTTAGTTTTCTTCCAGGCCAGCAAGTCGAATCTGTTTCACTCAGGGCCTGACAAGCACTAGACTTGCTGCCAGCTGGGGAGAGTAGGCAGCCAGGAACAGGGAAGAGGAGCAATAAGATGAGGACGGGGCACCGGATGGCCCCGGTACAAAAAGAGTCACGATCTGACTCCTCCTGAAGGAGGTTTCTTTGCAGCCGAGGAAGGAAACTGCCAGCTGCAGCTCTCTTCCTCGAGCTCTCAGCAGTCAGACACAAACCCTTGCTCCAGGCCAGTAAGGACCCTGACAACCAACAGGAAGACTCTGAGCCTACTCTAATACCCTATGGAAAGCCAGGGCAAAAAGTCAGTTTGATGCATTCATGACTGTTTGATGCATTCATTCTGCCATTGGTGCAGAAATGCACACTGCAGCTCACTGTGTTTCCCAATGGCTAAAAGTTTTAAGACTGCTTGTATTGACTAGGCATTTCATTACCTGCAACCAGCCTGGGAAAAAAAAAAAAAAAAAAAAGGTTTGTACAGAGTGACAAAGTAGATACTAGGAAGGCAAAGTTAGCCATTTTCTTAATCCTAAAGGCCTTTTTCTATGCTTGTTGTAAA
The DNA here is from genome assembly GCF_965140245.1 of Athene noctua. Classification (NCBI taxonomy): domain Eukaryota; kingdom Metazoa; phylum Chordata; class Aves; order Strigiformes; family Strigidae; genus Athene; species Athene noctua. The sequence goes on along the minus strand of NC_134037.1, from coordinate 100,530,974 downwards.
TCACCTGCCCCTCCCCTTGATTACTTCTGCTCCTTGCCAGATTTTTACACAACTTCTTCCTATTTGCTTGCCTCCTCATGCACAGAGACCCTCCCAAAATACCTCTACAGCTGCCACAGCCTGTTCCTTCTGTAAAGCCTCTAAAAGCATTCCTCTACCATACACATTTACAAGAAATCAGCTACTAATTAATAGCCTAGGAAAAAAAAAAAAAAAAAAAGCAAGCGCTAACACTTAGATTTTTGTATTTGCGCATGAATATATATCAAATGTATATATACTTAAATTAGTACAGTATGTTTAATATCATTGTTTCCCCTCTTCCCTCATTCATTGTGTGCCAGGGCATCTATCTAAATTACACTGGAATTAATCCTATGACTTGTTGGAAAATCTCATTTTAAGGTGCAGTGCCTTAATACATCGGAGGTTCGTCTAATTCCATCGAGTTTATTCACACAAAAAGTAACACACATTACTGAACCTGATCCGTGCAAACTGACACTCCCAACAGTAAAAGCAATTTATTACTTTTCCTCTAACGAGAGCAAGGAGGGAAAGGTTCCTTCTCCACAGCTTTTCTTGAAAACCTACCGGTACACTACAATGACTGGCAGACTTTTCAATAGAGTAGGTTGGACGCTTTTTCATCATGAATTGATCCAAGCCCTTGATAACCTGATAAAAAGATGCAGCTGACTGCTTTGTAAAACAGTCAGGATTTCAAAGACTAAATAAAACAGTGATTATCATAGTATTTAACCTATTTTCTCAAAAGCAGAGTTAATCTGTATTAACTCATTTGTTCAGTGATACTCATCTACACATTAACCTTACACACACAATCTGACCTCTGTTACGTGTAAAGTTTCAGTTTAATTTTTGGCTTCTCTTCCTATTTTGTTTTACATCCCAAATCCATTGCTTGTAAATTCCCAGTCAAAGTAAATGGGTTCAATTCATAAAGCAGTTAAAGGCCGGGCAATCAGCTCCCCCGAAATCTTTCTCTGCAACCACCACAGCATCTGTGATATCATCAGGACTAAGCAGAGTTACCATTTATAACAGAAACTTTTCCAAAAGCCACTCTTGCCACCTTTCAGCTCCGCAATGAATTGAAGCACTGCTGCTGTGCAGGGAAAACCCCTGCAGCTCTGAAAATTCTAGAGGAGAAAAGCAGACAGGTCCCTTTAGGTGGTAAAAGAGGTTACGGTTTCCTTCCAATAATAGTTACCATATCCTTTGATATTCTATCTACTTTATCATTTTCCCCAGTTTTGCAGAATAGCAGCTGTGATAACACAGAGCCCATCTTCTGCACTGCCTGTCACTGCGCAGAGGGAGATCGGTGAAGACGGAGAAAACACTTGTTGGGAGCCTTCAACTTGCCTCAGCTTGGAGGCAAAAGATGCGTCACCACCTGACCCGAGAGCCAGGGGTCACCCCCTCCGGGGAGTCACCATGTTGTTCGGTCCACTCGCTGCTAATCCCCAGTGAGTGGCTCTCGCTAAAAGATTTCTTTATCCCCTTGGCTGAAAAAAAAATAACAACAGAGTTAACAAGCCCAGTAAAAATCCATGACTCAGGCAAATCCTTAAGGATCAAGTGGGGAGGGAACATAAACTAATCCAAGAGTCCAAAACGTCTTCTGCCAAAGCCTTTTAAAAAACAAAAACTTCACTAGGGTCTCCTCGTTAGTGGCGATTACAGGGGAGGCATTTCTTTCTTAACTAAGAATCTCTTCTCGACAACACAAACAAGGGTGCCCATTGACATAGTGCAGTGCTTTCTAATCCATCTGACCAGCTGCCTTTGTATATCTTTTATACATACTGCAGGAGAAAAAAAGAAAAGCTTCTCAGGGAGACAAACCTCCATATCCTCAGCGGAAATACTGGTTTTACGGCTAGATGGCCCGCAGGGTTCCTGAGGAATAGACACAAAGTTTTCTTTAATAGAAACATTTACAGTATATGGTTTTTAATATTAGCAGTGACTCACAAAAGTTATAAATGATCATTTCCTTCTTTTTTCCCAAGAGAAAATTACAAACATCTTAGATGTTGGTTCTGCCACTAGTTTCCAAACCTGAAAACATCAAGTCCAGGTTTCCCGGGGCTAAAATAAAAGTATTAGTGGTGTCACTGAATTTCAGTAGATGCCTCACAAATGAACTTAAGGACAACACAGGGCAGCATGTACACAACAGAGAGCAAGGGGTACATGGAAAAGGCCTGGATGGACCTGTGAATTGCTTGCAATACCAACCTGCAGTGCTCATTTTCTATGTCTGGAGTCAGATGGGAATGAGATGAACCCCCAGCTGCCATCACCCCTTTCAGTAGCATCTAGCTTGGGCCAGCACCAATGTAACAGCTCAGCACTGCAGAAAGTGAGCGTTTCCCTCAGTCCCCTGTCCCAGACACATAGCCCAGTCCCCTCACAAGAGCACCATCTCTGGCATTTGCTTTTCCTTTCACTGAGCCAGTAATTCCCAAAAATCCAATGAGCCAACCAACCAGCCAAGAAGAAAGAAGAGCTGTCAGTACCACAACAACCGGGAATGAACACTGATGCAGGAAAACGATCCTCCCCTTTTTGTAGCATCACTATTACACTTTGGCTCAAGCTACCTTATGACACCATGCCCCAGGACATATCTTTACCTTCCCACTCCAAGTCCTTTGTCCACAATCACTCTCTTTTCTCAAAGCAGTGTCTCAAAAAGCACTTTGACTGTTGGCTTTCCTGTCCTACTGTCCACGCATGTTCTCCCATTTTTTAAATCTCTTTTTTCCATTACCAACATACAAATTATAGCAACGGTGCTGGACCCAGTCCAGCTCTTTTCACTGAATATTAATTCTTGCAAAAAGAAAATTCACATTTCACTTCCAAAACTTGTATATGGATTCATGTGTCATGAGTCTCTACACAGCACACTTCAAACACAGGACCATTCACTGAAGGCTGGTATAGAGCCCTGAACATACCCGAAAAAAATTAATTTGAAGTTTTTACACTGGACAGTATAGCTTTTCCACACATAACTTCTGCTTAGCTAACTTAGGTCATCTGAATTTTTGATGGACTTCAATATTTTTGTTGCTTTGTATGATTCACATCAAATAACATGAGTGTTGCCTCCCTTGCTGTCTCACACCTCATTTTCTTTTACATGCCATGTCCTTTTAACCAAAGAAGTTGTCTCTGTTTTGCTTCATATCTGAGAGTGAAAAAGTTTCCCAGACATCATTTCCCTACGAAAGCTCTGGGCCATAACCCTAATTTGTGGGACGCAGGTGTGGGTGCTGTTGGGGGCAGCGCCAGGAGGTGCTGCAGCAATGCAGAGCTCTGTTAAAGCAGGTGCAAGATGAAGCTTGGAGTCAACAGTTCACTGTTTTGTTGAATGCTGGTAGGATTCGCAGCTGTGTTTTGACCAGCTTCCATAACCTCACGCCTACGTGGGAGTCCTTCTCAGGCAGCTTCCACTGAGCCACTGAAGCAGTGCAAAGCCTTCGATAGTGCACACTTGGCAGAGCTAGTGCAAACACGGCCTTTACAAGCTCTGAAGATGTGAGTCAGAGCTCACCTCTTTCTGCAGACTCCTTCCCCTCCCTTCATGTCAGAATATTTCCATCTGCCTGCTGGTGAAAGATGTCTTCTAAAGCAATATATATTCAGACGTTTGGGTTATAAGTCTATAAGGACTATTCTGCCCTAACATTAAAAACAACACAGAAAAATTGTTTTCAAAGGTGCTAGCAAAGGAAACTGTAACTTTGTGAGCAATTAAACGCTCATGTGGTTACTGTTTTGTGTTTTCGAAGAACATACTTGCATATCTATAACAAAACGATTGGGACGCATGACTGAGAACTAGTATTTAACCCTAGAAACTTTGAAAAATAATTTAGTCATGGTTCTGATAGTCCCAATCCTTTCCAGAGTTGTCAGCTCCAAGGGTAAAGTCACTTAGCCTTGTGCAATGTGCAGGAGTGAAACAACAGGGGAAGCACTGCACGAGACAGCCTGGGTGAAGATACACACCTACCAGGAGTAGTCTAGCTATTTCTCTTAAGTCAGTTTTTCCTCAAAGCAGTGAGCAAAGGAAACAAAAGGTTGGATATACCTAAGACTTTTTAAACATAACTAGGCTGCTTGGTTTTTCATGTCTCATTTGCTGGGGCTTTGCAAATTGCCTCCAACCTCCCCACTGTGAAGTCCTCAGTCAAGTCAAACCTGTTTGCCCTTGGTGTGTGTGAGTGCCCTCAGACTCAAACCCAGCCAACAGTTTAGAGTAAACAGACCTACCCAGGGAGGAGCTGGAATTTGATCTGCAAATCATGTGCGTCCCAAACAATTACTCCCTCTCCAGGTGAAGGAACGCAGCAACATTTCGGGTGTCTGAGCAAATCTCTCTGCAGCAGTTTGAAAGGTGAGAGATCAGTCTTTTTTTTTTTTCATCACGGGCAGGGCAGTGCCTTAGAGAGACTCATCAACCAAAAAACCTGCTTAGCTAACTAGTCTTTTGCTTACCTACTGCTGATTTGTTGAGCTAATATTTTAAGAACAGTGGGTACATCCTGGAACCACCCTCTTACCTCAGTGATTATGCCTAAATTGTTCTGCAGGGTATCTTACATAAGACTTGCATAAGTAATGCATTCTGGTCCTGGTAAATTTGGTTGCTCTAGCTAATGAGTAGTACCACCACACGGTGAATTTCCCAGACTGCAGAGCTGCAGAATGACCAAACACAGCGCTCATCCTTCTTTAGCAGAAGACTGACCTTTCAAAGAAGATTAAACCTAGGCAAACAATTGAAAAGCCTGAGCAAGCTGAGACCTGGCAACAAAGGCAAACACTAGCACACAGGAATCACAGGGGGGAAAGAAAAGGGTAGGAATAAATAAGGGAGAGTGGTAATCACTCTCCATCTGAGAGAGCAGGGACCAGAGACAGACTTGAGCATGGAGGGGTTTTGCTATGGAGCACTAAGATCTCCTCCCTCCATCTCCCCCTCTCACCACCACTGTTTTAGGGGTGCTCAGACTCATATCTGTGAACTCACCTGCTATAATATGCATGTTTTAATTACATTAGGTAGTTCACTCACCTCTTGACCACATCATTAGAAATGTAAATGACAGGTCTCAAACAAAGGCTGCCTCTTTGCAGGAACAGCATGTACCATGCAAGACCTGCACATCCTGCTCCCCACGGGAAAACATCTCTCTTCTGCACTGACTTAGAAGATTTCTCTAAAGACAGGCCAGGGTGATGAAGGACAAGGAGGACAAGCTACATGTCTGGTGTGGAAGGGTATCAATTCCTGGAAGAGTAACTTCAGAGAGTGCCATTAAAACACTAGGCATTACTCATTATTTCATCTTTTCTGCCTCTTTTCCTAAAGCCCAAGGATTCAGGCTTTGTATGTATAGAAATGGAGGATAACATGCACAAAATACATGGCCTACATTTGTCACACATATCCATTATTCATAAGGGAGAACCCATGGAAAATTAAAATCAACAAAAATTGATACCAGCCAATGATGCTTTGATAATCGCATAGATCATATTCATGACCTTTTGTTTTAGAGAGTATGTATCAGTATTATTTAAGATTTACACTAAATCTGTAAAAAAGGTGGCCAATGGGACTAGAAGAAAAAAAAAAAAAAAGCAACCCACAAAACTCACAGTGGTTGGGAAATACACTAATGAAGGTGGATGGTGCAACCATCATTCGCCTCCCTTGTCATTAGGAGGCAGTCCTTATTACGATCACACACTCTTTTTGCCTAGGCTCCTGCCTCAATCACTGCATAATTACAACAAAAATGAAGGTAAATGTTTTCATGCTAAATATCTTGGAAGCTTAATCTAGGAGTCACTACAGCTTCACTTATAAGACACACAACATATGGTTCCATCTACACTGAAGCACAGTCAAAGCTAAAAAAAGTGTGCGTTAAGCACCAAGTATTTTATTTGGTGTGATCAGCACAGTTATATAACAGGGGTCCAGCCTGGGAGAGCAGAGAAGTTTGGATCCCAGTTTGCTTGTTGTCAGCAGGTGCTACGTTGTGTTGTGACCTGTTCCAGCCACACCTATAATCACACACCAAACTACAGGTAACTCCCGAGATTGCCTTTTATCTTTAATCGCTTCCTGTTCACACTTCATCCTGCCAACACCTCCTGTCAGGATTATTGCTGTTTATTTCCCATGAATATCTAAGAATATCATTCATCCCGGCAATAAAGGTTTCCATGCAGTGAGGCATGCTTCAGAAGTGACCTGCAGTATTTCCTAAAAGGTTACTTGACTGACTAGTTTGTTGGGAAAGTAAACAGGAAGACCTACATTGTCTGTTATAAAAAGCAACAGTATTAGGCAGGCAGAGATCACTGAAGCAGTTATTCCAGTGTAGTTCTCTAGAAATGAAAGTCTCGTACACAGATTAAATCATCTACTAATAGCACCAGCACTGTGGGTCTGATCTTGAAAATTCTTCATCAGGTTGAGTTGTTTCCTCTTACAAATACTCAGATTAGGCACAGTTGCAGATTTTAGATAAACTGCGTTGCTTACTAATTACTCAGATCCAAGTTTTCTAAGAGATGTTGGTTTTATTTGGCTTATGATCCTAAATGCACAGTACAACAACTGAGTCATACCACAGCCTCTTAGAAGTTCACATCTGCCTCTCCCAACTACACATAACAATACCTAAGTGGTCAGCCTGAAGATAGACCTGAAGAGCCTACTAACTAACTTTTCTCTCATGAGGATGTGCAGGTGTCACCAGCAAGTCCAATCAACCTTACTACATCCCACCAGGCAACCAACACAATAGATGAACATCACTGACATAAAAGTGCTGTTTGAGAAACATTTTAAATACTAGGGTATTTACACATCTGAAAACAAACCGTTTTTTAATCACAGAAAGAAATAATGCAAAGGTAAGGGCACGCTAAATGAAACTATCAGAAAGTTACTCTGAAACAAAGAGAAAAAGGACTTTCTTGCACTAGCTATTATTCAGCTGCAGAGCGCATTGCCACAGGATACTACAGATGTCAGGGTTGAAACAGGTCCAAAAGCAACTGCAGAAAGCCATGTCAGAGAGATCCATCAAGGGCTACTAACCTCAATGATACCACCTCTGGCTCCAGAATGCAACACAGTATTGATAACTGGGAGAATACACTAAAAAAGCATTACTAATTCTGTCCTGGTCTTTCAGCTCATTACTGACAACCATCAGAGACAGGACAACAGAAGCTGTTCTTATATTGTCATTATTACATTCACTATTAGGCAAAGAGTTCCTAGTAGAGCTTGGCTTTCCACCATTCTTCATATGCCTCCTGTCTCTGCTGCAGCAGATACAACTACAATGATGGACACTGGACACACTAAAGGTTGCAAGTCTCAGCATTCAGCCCCTGCTCAACATCTCTGTTAGCACCACAGAGTCTGACCAGTGAGAATTATTCTGCATCTTCCATTTCACACACTATTGCTCTCATTCTCTCTCTCAAGTCACAATCTTGCCTCTGACCAGCCTCATCTGCTGTCCAGGATGACAAAAGTAACACTTTATCCTTACAGTGGTCATGGGCACTTCCCAGTGTTGCTCTTTTCTCCTTCTGTTTAAAAATCTTCTGCTTTATATTCACTGTAAGCTGGAGTGTTTTTCACTGCTGCACGGAGCTTCCCGTACTACTGTTACACACTTTCATAATTAAGGCTTCTCTGCTTGAGTCAACTGAAAACTACTGAAAATGTCAAATATTTCAAAACTAACTATTGCCAGAAATAGTCACACTGCTGTCAGACAATCTTACTTCTGTCAGGCACCCCTTGAATGCAGAAATTAAAGTAATTTTTAAGTCTCCATTTATCCTCCATATCCATTAATATTTGATAACACTGGTTTCTGCATCTCAGTAATGAGTTGCAATTATATCTTTAAGAGGCTCTCAAAGGGCCAGTTCTCTCCCTATAGCATTTGTGTATAAACTGACTACATTCTGCCTTATCCCTTGCAAAAATATACTTAGCATTTACTCTCAATGACTCCGTCTTCCTTATGATTCTTCCACTTTGTGATGGGGATCAGCATTCCACATACACAAGAAATGAGAGCTACATGAAGAATCAAAACAGAGTCCTGTCCCATTGGATGGATTCATTTGCCACAGGCCTCAGGGACATTCAGACTCCATGCTACCCAATTTAATGCTTGGCACTATTGAACCTCTACCTCTTAACCTATAAATTATCGCAACTTCCCCTGTGAGTGAAAAACCAATCATGCTCAGCTCTACCTTCTTAACAAAAATCTTAGACAGCAGTTAGGAGGAAACTTCATGGTTTTAAGTAAAACAATATTGATTTTTATAACAAGTCTAACCACAGTCTAAAGATAGCACATTCCCTATTTACCCTTACTTTATGAGTGACATGTTAGCATTCTCTTTGTCACTATACTATGAACAAAAGACACAAAAAATGTTTGCCATATCCTGTAAATTAAAAAATCTCCAGTCAAACATTTGTCTAGTTGAGGATCCGCTGCCTACAGCTGCTTTTTACACAAAAGATATCAGACTTTTCTAATACTTGGAAAAGAAGTAGAAAAATTATGGCCAGCTACTTTAGAAAAGTATCACTCGTTAATCACGTGATTCTTCTGGATTGCGATTGAAGCCAACAGCTATCTGCACACCAAGTACAGAGAACCAAGATGAATCAGAAGACACCAAACACTTACTCTTTAACAGAAGTCAGCCAGACAGTGGGAGTCTTTTTTTCTTAAACTTCCCCCTAGGAAGGATTTTATAAAATGGTGGGAACTCAGTAAAGCTTGGACCTTTGTCTAACACCTTATGGTATAAGATATCAATAGAGATTTTTAAAGATTGCAAGTATTTGAATCTGTAGGAAAAAATTACTTTCAGCAACCAGCCTGGCTGGTTGGCCCAATATTTTGCTAGACACGTTTGACTTCCTCAGTGTCCTCCCTACCTTGTCTCATGCAACAGAAGTTTGAAAATCCAGAATGCTTAATGTTTTTTTTTAACTGATGTCACCAAGATATACAAACACCTCTTTAAAACATGCCCTGGGAACAGAACAAAATTGGTCCTTTCCATATGGACACTTGCTTCTTTAGATTTTCCTCTCAAGCAACATACCTCTTGTGTCGTCTCCCTACAATTCACAGAAGGAAACAACTCAAGAGAGAGGCAATGTTGCCAAGCATGTTTCCTTTCACTTTGGGTGAATCTTTCCGGCAGGCTTTTATATGCTCTGGAAAATACATGCTGTTATAACTTTGCAGCTGCTGCTGATTGTAGCAGTCCTGTCTGAATCTCATCCAGTGTAGGTCACCAAGAGTCAGTTGCTAGACCAAGCACTACTTAGCTGTTAGCACTTGCATCAATATATTGTTTCCCAGCATAGTGTCTTATCAACAATCACATGGGGACAAAGACTTTTGTTAATTTGCCAGATGGAACTTAGTAGGGCAAGTTCTTTCTGGAATACCTGAAGGAGAGAAAGGAGAAAGAAGGCTACACATACCTTTTCTTATTTTTATTTTTACTGAAAAGTAAAGCAATCAGTGCTAGCTTTGCAAGAAGATCCTCAGGGTTATCCACAAAATCAGAGAATCTCAAGTAAGTAAATGCCTAAAATAAAACAAAACCCAGTAATAAATACATTGTTTTGTCTTGCTTCTAACACAATACATCCCACTAAGCCCCTAAAACCAGTGCTGAATGTATTTAATTGTGCTCATGCTGAACACAAGATTACCAGAGCCAGAAAATGTCTTGGACTTGAATCAACAATTGTTTTCCATTTTGAAAACTTCACAATGAACATGGCTGGAGACTTGGCTTCCACTCCCTGAATGAAACCCAACATCAGCTATGGGTCCCCAGAGTCCCAAAACTGAAGTGACCCAGATGCTGCAAAGGTCAGTGCAACCAAGAGCCACCACTGAACTTACTATTTTTGCTATCATAATGCCCAAAGTCTTTAGTCCTAAACCAGAGCCCCCACTGCATTAAACAATGTGCAAAGAACCATGAAGAAGTAGTCCCTGCACCAAAGACCTTACAGTACAAGATTTAGCAAGCTCCATCAGCTATATAAAACAAGCAATGGGGACACGAGGGGGACCTGGTAACCCAAATGCAAGCACATATTGGCACAATGAGCATTAGTCATGGCTTACCACCAACTAATCTCAAAACAAAATATTTTCCAGTAACAGTTCTCACTTTTACCAACAAACGACATAACAGAGCTATTTTTTTTTTTCCCCTCTCTGGGCTCTCAGTACTGAACCACCTACAGACAGAAAACTCTTCTTTTTTTGCTAGCACCACGCCATTTTGCTGCATCTTGTGCGCTGTGGGGAGGGAGGGGGGGAACAAACGACAAAAAACCCCTGCAGCATCAGCAAAAGTAGTAAACCATGGCAAGCCAATCAATTAGATTCAGGCTGGCCTTTCTTTTCACAATGAAAGAGTTTTCTTTTTTCCCTAAGAGTGAGAAAACTCCAAAACTTGGACTTATAAGGAGGTGTCAATGAGGTCCTTTTATGTAAAAGTTGCATTTAAGAGGAAAAACTCACAGTTCTAAAAAGCACATTGCTTTTTCCTCTTGTGTACTTTGTTCCAAGCCTGCTGCTATATTTGTATTCACCGATCCAGCTTTTATTAATAAGATTTGGTGCTCTGCATGATAGCTCAGAGAGAGCGTGTGATCTTCTATGCAATATTAATTATTTTACTAAACTTGAAGGGTCCTAAGCTTATATGCTTATGCTCTCAAGCATCCTGTGGGGTTGGAAAGGCGAGCCACCAATGATGGTATAAGGTGCAGTTTGGCTCCAGAGGGGGGGGCTGTAAACACATCGGGAGGGCTCTCTCCTGGGCGGACGTGAGCATGGGAGCTCACTTTTGCTCAGCCGAGGATTATCCCGTATTGTCAAGAGACACTACTGCTATGTGATTCAGTCCACTACTTTTTATTTTCACCTTGGGCTAGGAGCTGCAGAAAGCTAGCTCCTCTAGGACAGGGGTGGTTTAGGGTCAGACCTCTGGAATTCCCGGATCCTGAAGAAGACTTCAAATATGCAGGAGGAGAGGCTGGACTCTCCTTGCAGTGCAGCATTACCACAACACACACGAGCCTATATCCTATATTGAATTAGAAAGCACTCTCTCCATTTCTCCCTAAGCTGAGCAATGCTAGGTGAGCCAAGCAAAGTGGATTCATGTGCTCCGAAAGCATACTGTCCAAACAGACATAAATCCTTTTTCCGTTCAGAGCAAAGCATTATTTATGAATTAACTATATATTCCCCCATGGTCACAATGCAAAAAAACCCTCTCATTCTCTCTTTGACATGATACTATAGTTCTCCAAGCTTCGTCAGTATAGTGGGTTCAGGGTAAATTCCCCATTTGTCCTGCCCTTACAGTTCCCAACAAATGAGTCCTGGAATGACAGAGCACCATTTTATTGAACTAACTAGCTGCTTTTGGTTTTCTTCTCATTTCTCCCCTGTAACACAGGGCCTTTTATCTTGGGGCTGTCTCCTCCTGGGCATGCCTCCAGCTAGCCTTAGCGCCTGCTGCACATGAGCACTGTCTACGCAATATCATCATTGCTTTAAAAACGTACCAAATGCAGGAAAACAGTTTCTTTCTCTCCCCTCCAGCCCCCACCCTCCTTTTTTAATAAGAATTTTTCCATGTGGTTAGAGAAATAACATCTGGAATTACTGAAGGCTGCCAAAAGGAGAGAATGAAAACAATGAGTTGAGTCACACTTGAACCTGCCAACTTCATATAATTTAGACCTTCTTGAGGCGGTTTGAAGAGAAAAAAAAAATATGGAAAATGTTTTATTTTGCTTTTTATAATGCTTTTTTTTTTTTAATCTGTTGATGTAAGTTGCAGAGTCAGCCAAGACATAGCGCCATGGCATGGGCATTCATCCTTGCAGTGCTCCGATATCACAGTCTTTCTATAATTAAGCTATACATATGCAATAGCAGATTGAGGTTTCTCTTTCTGTGCAGAGTCCCACTGAGCTGGTGAAATTTCTCCCATAAGCAGATACGGAGCTGCACCGGACCTTTTAATTCCATCCCACAATGCAGTGCAGAGAATTTGAGAGTTTCCTAAATGACCCTTCATTTTTCATACCCATGAACAGTACTGGTAATACTCCAGTAAATTTTAAAATGGTTGCATACTGTTGCAATGTAGACTCTGTAAAAGATTAGCTCCCCTATGATTGCTCTAACTGTAATCAAGGACATTACATTTCTCTGCCTAACCTCGGAAAGGCCTTCAAGTGTTTCCATGATCTGAATTTTTCACCTCTTTTCACCTTGAACAGTTACACTGTGCTAGCACACAGTTGGTACACCCACTGCAGCTGATGATTGTATTGCTGGTACAGACAGAGCGAGCTGTTAAACTGCTTAATGAAATAGGAAACTTAAATGATAGGAACCACCACCAAAATACACTGTGAAAAAGTCACACATAGGAATCAAGCCAGGCAGCCTGAGGAGTTCTCCATGGGATTTAAATGCAAACGCATGTTTTGCAAAAAGCAAAACTGGAGGTTTCATGCTGTTGTTTGCAGCCTTGTATGTATGAGAAAGAAGATCGGCAAAGCACAGTAATCAACAGACAACAAAGAAGGATTTGCGACAACACTTTGGTAAAAAACTAAGAGAGACCTCTGGAGAACAGGCTTAGCTAGAAAGAAGAACAGTCAGCTAGGAAACTTTCACCTGCTGATACACAACATATTCAGGGATTTATAGGTATTGTTTGTAATCTGCCTGAACCCAAGACATACCGACTTCTTCATCCATCCATCATTTTTTCTTCTTAAAGAAACCACTCAAAAGACAACTCCAGCTAACTGCTAAGTCAAGCAGGGTTGCATGGCTATATCTAGGCAAAGCATATGAAATTAATATCAAACCTGTACAGTATCATCTGACAACTGAGAAAAGGTGATGTAGTAGAGTCCCGCTGTATTACCACAGGAGATGCTACACTCTCTGCATGAGGGAAACTATAGTATAAACTCTTTTACAAGAGTACTTTTACTGGAATTTCAAAAAGCCCTTAGAAACAGCCATATTAGCATTTATACTAACATCACCCTTGCCTGATGTTATCTTCTACCATCGTTACCATTACAATTTCAGGAGGAGCAGGTGATGCTCATAGTACCTTTCACAGCGGTGTCCCAGCATGATAATTCCACCCTGGCTTCAGCAGCCCATTACTGGCTTGGGCTGAAGGTGTCTACTGCCCTCCATTCATTTCACAAAAGTTGCCATTTCATCAGGCTATGACAAACCGCTTTCTGGACAGCTATCACAGCTCCTTTCCCTCAGCGCAAAGCTACTGGAAATTCTTATCAAGCTTGCCCAGCCCATTGTTCCACACTATCATGTGTTATCGGGAGAGTCACCGCACATTTAGCACATGTCAGTCTTTTTCTTTTCACAAAGTCACTTGACAACAGTTCCAGTAGTTCTCCTTGCCTCAAAGGCTTTAAACAATCCTACCAAGATGGCTGAGCAGCTAGAGATGCATTAACACAAGTCCATAGACCTTTGTGCCAGGATAAGACTCGCTATTTAGTTTTAAAGCCTTCATAAATAGTAAGCTAAAATAAACCCCGTCTAGTTTAATACCAAGATAAGAATGTCTACAAGATGTGGCTACACTGATTTAGTTTTACTGTTCTAAATTCACTCCTTATCTTATACCAAGAGCTTTCCCATTTAGACAAAGTGTTAGCCTGCTAAACGGTAGTTAACCACCCACTATTTTTTACTTATTAACTTACTGTCATTTAACATAAAATGTTTAGGCAAACCATGAGAGAGCTCAGAATTCTGATCCTCATATTAAAAAGAAAAGGGCTCCAGGCATTAGATTGTGAAATATGATTTCCCAGGATATATTAAATTCTGGTTTAATGTTATTTTTGATATCACAGAAAGTCAAACCTCATTTCATAAGAGGGCCCTTCAACATGTTTTGCATACAGCATGCTTTCCCTTGATAAAGTCTCTGTGCTGCAGCAAACTTGGAATTTGATCATCAGAACCTCTGGAGCACCCAGCAGTGGGAGTGGTGGAGAGCAAAACCCACACCACGAACCTCATCTCACAGAAGTTCCTTAGATAGTTTTATAGCAAACACAAACAGGAGTAATGAGCCAAGGGGCTTGGCAGGAAGCATCACAGACTTGAATTATGCTGTAGGACAGACTGCAGATGCAGAGCCTAGCTGGTGCAGCAATGCCAAGTACAGCACACATCACGTGCAGCTGCATGTTGACTGTATTTCTGCAAGAGTCATGGCAGAACGACAGACAGAAGCTTGCATTTAGGACCATCTGTAACCAAAAGGGTAATAAGGCCTAAACTTTTTCACATGGTAACTGTCAGTCTAACTACAGAACTGTTGAGAAAAACTTATGACTTAACTCTAGTTGCAATATACCTGCTGTGCCTCAGAGATTCTCACCACGCACAGAGTTTCAGAGGGAAGTTCCCCTCTGTCCTCACAGTCTTGCATAATTCTTTCATATGTTCCTTTAGCTTTTGCATACTTCAACATGAAACTGTATTGAAATACAAAAGCACAATTGTTTACAGAAAACCTACCATGACAGATGTTGTTAGAGGAACTCAGCAGGAAGCTGCACAGAGGAGGGAAGTTTAGAACAAAATGGAAAGAGGACCCTGATAATCTGGGGATGGACAATTTACTGCAAGACACCCACCACTCTCAATTTCTCCTCCTTCTCTGCTTGGGTACGCAGTTCTCCAGAAGCAAAAGATTCCTTCAATTAATGGGTGATATCCTGAATTCAACAGAGTAGGTTTTTACCCAACAAGTTTAAAGTTAAGGCCCAGCACTGGCAGTCTGTCTTTTAAATTTATTACTGTCACACTCCAAACCTGCATCCTGGATAGGTGGCTGCTGAATATGCAGGCTGATGTTGCCATGTGTAGCATATTAAGTCCCCTCACAGGGCCATCCTTGTGTGATTGCAATTGCTAAATAACATCATTTTGAAGCCATAGGGGCAGCCAAGCAAAGGCCGAGATGATCAAGAGCCTTTAACCATTTTCCAATTTGCCTCAAGTTAAGCACCCTCTCTGGTACACACTGCTACACTATCTGTACATTAGCGAGATGCTGCTGGCAGAAAGCAGTAAGCTGCTGTCCTGTGAATACCTGCTATCCCTTTTCAGAAAACTTTACCGTTGTGCGATTAGATCTTGATCAGATGCAGTGACTGTGGTCATGTATTTTCTGTGCTGCTCCCAGACAGCATGCTTTCAGCAGACAGAAGTGAATTTTCAGGACATTCTTAACAGCAGATCATGACTCACATCATAAAGGGAGGTTTCCATAGAAGACCTTATTTAAAAAAAAAAAAAAGCAACAATGCCAGGGCATGGCTTGCCCAGAGGCTAACAATAGTGATGGTTTGCTGCACAGCACTCTAGAAGAGGTCCACGTGTTGTATGGAGTCTCAAACAGTGTCTTTGAGTAACTAATTAGCAAAGATCCCTGTATCTTGTAGATCAGTTACAGGCTTATAGCAAACTCTCACAGGTAATATAGATAAAAAGAATTAATAGGCGATTATTTATATTTTATTAACATCAATTGTTATTTAATTAACTTTAGTTCATAACTGATTAAGACTCTTCCATATTAATTCTTGCAAAATAAATTGCAAGCTTCATCTCCAATGAAATTTTATCCCCTTCTTTCACCCTCCCACACAGTAGATGCTTTGTAAATTGTGATTACTTTTTATCACACAGTTCATTTGTTATATCTCATTTTGATGGATATCTTTTTGATGTGTGATTTGATACTTTTTTTAAAAAGACAAAACACATGCAGTATCAGAAATGTACTTATTTTCAGGCATTGTTCAATTGCTTCTTCCTGTGTTTCCTATTGAACTTCCCCAAGACCCTCTCTAATTTAGGAGGGAAAAGGAGGGGAAAAGGGAATATTTATCATCACATTCACTATTCTCTGCAAGCCTATATTTAGTATACATGAGACAGTTTAAACATGTCTCCGTTTCTTCCTTTTTGTAGTCCTCACCCCTGAAAAATAAGAGTATTTTCCAAGGAAAAATCACCATTGCCAATTAGAGTAGGACCATAGTTTTATCAACTGGGAAAACTACTCTGCCATAACTTGTGCTGATCTAGGAAATCACAAACTACCTGAAGGTCTTTGTTAGTGGAGCTACAAAAGGGTCACAAGTTTCCATGTATAGGAAAAGACTACATTAGCTACAACAATCATTTCTGGTGTTTAAAAATCTTTTTTTAGTCAATACATCTGCTAAGTCTTTAAGTTCATGGATGGAAAAATCAAATCTTTCAGTAGCAGGCAGCAATACTTACTATTTTGTTGATAAATCTCCAATCTTAAAAAACCCCAAACATGCCTTTTCTTACTGTGTGGACAGGTATGTCTTAGATTTAGCATAATCCTATTATGTTCCCTTCTTAAACAATAATGCAGCTAAGTAGATCTAAATAAATAGTAAACCTCTGCAATTTACATTAGCACAAATTATTGATGATGTTAATCTTTAATGCAATTCTATCTGTGGCATATGAGTACATTTAGTTATGGAATGGCACATTAATATATGTTAGGACCTAAATTTGTGGTTTATTTCATAAAATATTTGAGGCCATATCGCAATACATTCCAAAGACACTGGTGTTTAAGGAAGTGAAATTGAACTTCAAAACAGAAAAAACTTTAGGGAATGCAGCACTCAAATCCACTGACATTTAACTTATTCATACAAGTAACTGATTTACTATACACATTCCCCAAACACACAAACTATTAAGAAAAGCTAAAACTTAAATGTCTCTTTGGGTTTAGAACTAAAGCAGAAGAGGTAAAGAGGAAAAATGCCCACATTTTCTCATTTTACTTGTTCTTGAGAGTGTTTTGTTTTATTCACAATTACTCTGTTTAGCACAGTAATTCTTACTTAGGAAATAAAAATCAAGAAAAAATTAGGCCTCTTTAGAAATAAACAATTAATAGGCTTACAGTGCACTTGCTCTCTTGATACATGTCCTCCTTAGTGCATTAGCAAAGGATACCAAATTATGAGAGGAACTAAATACCAAATAACTGTTTAACAAAGAGTTAAGTGAAAACATCTGAACAAACCACAAGGCTTTTAGTTCAGTTTTTGTGCACAGTAGCTATTCAGAGAGTAGTAATGCAATACAAGATTAAAAAAAAAAAATCTCTGAAAAACATTCCTGCTTCTACCTGACTTCATGTAAGAACATTTTTAAACCATCCTGCAGGCTTTATAAGCCATTGGCGTTATTGCTTGTTAGGGCCTTCACAACAAACAACAGGTGTTTTGTCATGAATTTAAGTACAAATCTCATTTTGATTACCCAGTTTTAGTAATTCTCATGTTATTCTAGGAGTTTCTCAAAATCTTTCATCCAGATGATGAGGTGAGTTACTCAGGTTTCATTTGGGGGGTGGGTGTGGATGGATTGTTTCCAAACAAATACATCTTTAGCCTTTGTGGTTGTGGCAAACATGAGCAAGAGTGTACCCCTACAACCTAAAATATACCAAAAAAATAGAAAAAAATAACTGGGTTTTTCTTCTGCTATTTAATTATATGGGTGGGTTTGACAATATGAGTACATAGGGAAAATAAATATGAGAAATATGAGCAATGTGAGAGAATTTTCTGCGGGTAGAACACAGCTATAAACCAGAACCCCTCAAGGCCTATGAAGTGAACCAAACTGCAGCTTACTTCACCCTCAGCCTGTTGCTGCAGCCTGAAGATACAATAGGCAGCAGCATCCTGTATCAGCCTTGCCCAGCTTCATGGCCAAGGAATTCATCCAGCCTTTTTCATTCTTTTGCGTAAATTATTTTCACTCTCTCCAGAGACAGCTCAGCTACAAGACACTAAAACAAAAGAGCAGGCATTATTATATTAATCCTCAGCAAACAGGATTTTGCCTCTAAATCTACACATGAGCTCATGTTGAACATTACAGCTTGCAATTGCTTCTTCCCCATCAACCATTACGTCACCTTCATTTACCTGGAGTACAGAAGATGCTGTATTAAAAAAAAAAAAAAAAAAAAAAAATTCTATGTATGAGATCCTTTTTTCTTTTAGACAAACAGCATACTTCTGTTGTACCTAAAACAATTATGAAGCTTTTCCCATGATATTTAAAATAATTCAGCAATTATCTCTGTATCATGGTTAGTGTTGTGTAATTATTACTGAAAGGTAAATCTGCAACACCAAGGTGACGACATCCAACAACACCAGTTTGTGGACTGTCAGGTGTCTAACGTGCAGTGGCAATAGCTGCTTTCACAATAATGGAAATAAGAATAGCTGTCATTATTCACTGAAATCAAAGCTCACAAACACTTTAAATGCATGCCAGTTTAAGATTCAGGTCAGATGTTCCTGGACCCCAGCTGCCTTCTACATCCAGTGGTCAACATGGTCCTCCTGACTGACAAGAAGTTTGAAATGTTTTGTAAGACTGATGAAAAAAGTATCTGTGAGGGTTAAAGCAGATTAGCAAGGAACTGTGAGGTGATGAATGAAGCCTGCCCCTGCAAGCCTTCCAGGTTATCTTCATCTTCATGCCCACTGGGAACTGACTCACAGGTGTTTTAGGAAGAAGCAGCTGCCTGCTTTGTGACATTTCAGCTTTTTGCCTCCAGGTTGAGAATAGTTTACAGGATAAGATACACAACAGAGAGGAGACAGTCTGCTGGAGATATCAAACTGCATTTGCTACATCCAAGGTAGAGCTTGTCTGGCAAGTGAGCAGAAAGGTTTCCACATTTCAGACTCAAAAGGAGGCCGGTCCATCCCACTGACAAAGGGCAGAGACTCTGAAAGGGGAAAAGCATTTAAAGTAAATTAATGCCATTATCGAATTTAGAGCTGTTGAAAGCTGCTTGACATGATCTGACATTTCTGGAGACTGACATCCTCCAATTGCAGAGCAGACAAAACAGGAGGAGGCATCGCCCAGCTTCCCGCTCCACAGGTCCCAGGGCAGAGGTGGAGGGTGGGAACATGCACCTGCCAAAAATCTTGCCTAGCACTGAGCAGGACCTTCACACTGAGTAGTCATGCATCATCTCACTCTTGCCTTGCTCCACACCAAGGCCCTCGGCTCTTCCTCCTGTGGGTAAGAAGCGCACAAGGAAATTGCACACCAATTGAGAATACTTATTTTCTCAGTGGAATTTGAATCAATCCATTTAAATTTAAATGTAATTTAAAGCGACGGATTAAGAAATCCACACAACTTAAACTGAACTCTAAGAGTTGTATGGGTTTCTAATAAATAACAGTATGTCACCAGCACAGCCATGGCAGCATTTATGTAAGCAGTATCACACTTTTTGATGGTTTTCCTTTTCACGAGCATAAAATAAACAGATTCATGGTATATCTGTTACTTAGAAGATAAGCCCAACAGATAGGAATCTCTGAGGCTTTATCTCACCTTTCCCCAAACAAATTAATATGGTATTAACCTGTCTTCTGAGAATCACTAGTGATTTATAAAGTAAAAATTGTCATTATTCCTATCTGACACATGGTGAAACAGAGGTACATGAAAGTTAACTGGAAAGAAAAAAAAACCCAGAAGCTGAGTTTTTAAGACTGTACTGAACTATTGACATCTGAGCCCATAGTCCATCCACTGAATCCATAGTTTGCTAGTTGCATGGTTTTGCAGTTTTACTGTAACCTTTGTCCTAGGAAGATTACTTATCTGCAAGTCAATAGCAACACAAATTTTTATGAAGCAGAAGACAAAATCTGAGCAAACTTCCCTCCCCCCGCAACATGCAACTTCAAACTCCAAAGTCACATTAAGTCCAGAATGACACTAAACACCCCACCCCAAGAAGTGTCTGAGCAAAGAAGAAAGAGCTGAATGAGCGGAAAGGGGGCGTTTCTTGGTTCAAAGAGTCACCAAATCTATTTACAAAGGAGGCCGAGAGGTCGGAGTGGGGCCCGCGCAGACGTCCAGAATTACCCTGGCCAGAAACAGACGCTGCATCACTTTGCAGTGTGCAAACCTTGTTCTATCAGTGAAACTATAGTAACTACATGACCACTGGGGATTAGTGTGACCCCAGGTCATAAAACTTGATCGCGGTAGATTAGCAAAAGATCAGGCCAGTGCTGGAGAGGAGGCCTTTTTTCTTTCTTTTAAAAGAAAGAACATCACAAGCAAGATGCTAATTCTGCTTCGGATCAGAAGTAAAACACACACGACAGAATAAATGTATGCTTACAAATATTTTGTCATATTAGATTAAATTATAGTGCACAGACTAAACAGAGAAATCTGAAATGCAGGGTCTTGTGTTTGGGATATCCTTGGAGCTTTTATACAAAGAAAGCAAGCAGTTTATACTTCGGCATTGCATGGCGCACAGTCATCTCATACCTGCTGCCTAACACAAACACAGCTCGCTGTATGACAGCGATGCATCTGTCAATGCAAGAACACATTGGTTTAACTGACAAAATCCTTCTTCCCTATTGAATTGACTGCGTCGTCCTTCTGCTTGTGGTGCTTCTTGTCCTTTCCTGATAAACGACAGCCTAGCCTCTCTTCCCCAAGGCTGAGTTTTAGGTCCATCTGCCTTTATTTCCACTCTGATTTCCTATTTCTGACTTGTAGCTCTGCACATCCTGCATATACCTGTCTAATAGGTAAAGCAGCCTCCCACCTTCTACCTACTTCCGTCACCTGGAAACACCACTCCTTTTTGTGAGGCTTTCTTATGCCAATCTCCTCATCAAAAACATTTCCACACCTTCCTACCTGTTGTTACTCTGCACACCAAGTTGCCCTGAGTCAAGGGGAAGCCTGTCAGGGCAGAGTTGGCAGAGGCAGGGACACACTCATTAGGATCTCAGGCAGGGAGCCAGCCCAGCTGGGTGGCAGGCAGAGGGAGCAAGGGGCGCCCAGGCACCCAGTTCACCTGGGGACACAGTGAAACAGCTCCTGGAGTCTGAAAGATATCAGGGTTATCTGTGACAGGTCGAAGAAACTGCAGGACAATGCTGACATTTGATGTCAACTGGATGTTGGGTGGTAGGGGGTTTTTTTAGGCTACAAATTATAAGAAAGGTACTAGTCACTAGGCTAGTCCAGTGGCTTCCTTGGGGGGTTCTGGCACTAAAAAAACCCATTATTGGCTTTTAAAAGAAATCTCATGAATTTAAGAAAGGGAGTGTGCAAAAGCAACATGCTTGCTGAGACAGGAGTGCCTAGACTCATTAACCCCAAGAGGTCCTTTCCAGTTCGGTGTGTCTTTGTCTTCCAGGAAGTAAAGAGTGAGGAGTAAAGGAGCTTGTTGGACTGGTATAATTTTTACAAGGTAGAAGGAGGAGAGAGCAAAGCAGTGACTGAGGTTCAGGGCTTTTTTGGAGAAGGAAGTATCAACCTTTTCTCCTTTTTTGAAATTCATAATGGCCCAGCTTTCTGTTCCCACTTATCTTGTAAAACAGTATGCACCAAACTCCTGAACAAGCCCTTTGCTCCAAGATATTTTCCGTTCCTATGACTGCTGAAAGATGAAGAGGAGCATGGGGGAGTTCAGTAGGGCCAGCACATCCAAGGAGATAAACTGGGCAGTCACCCAGGCTAGAAGAACTGGAGGGGCAGCATTTCTGGAATGCTTTCTGCAGAGTTGCTGACTGGTCAGCATGGCTTACTATGCAAATGTGGGTGAAATAGCAACAAAAATTGATTTTGCCAGAACCACAAAATAATTAGGACAATTTCTGCCCTGCGGAAAAGGTATCTAGGAGAAGTTAATGGCATCAGCAGAGGGCTGAAAGCCTGCACTGACTATACTCAGAACAGCATCAGCAAGAAGATCAGAGTTACACCAGCCATGGGTGTCCAGGAAGAGCTCCTCTTATTTCTGCTATTCAGCACGCAGAACACCTCTTCCTATCTCACCTCCAACCCCTTAGTGCCTCCTCCAGGAGAGGAGGTTCTCTCCTCTCAGATCTTGATCGGCCCAGGCAGTGGAACCATTCTTCCCCACAGAAAAACACTCCACACTGATGCACTGATGGTGCAGGGAGGGACATTCAGGGGAAGCCAAGAGGTCTCTGGGACTGCAGCACTGATGAGGCTCTTGATCATCCCCTAGAAAAGAAATAATTCAGAATACATGGGTTTAATAGCTTCCCATGGGAGGCTCTGGTGGAGTGTCAGCATCCAGCAGGACGTGACTGCAGGATACACTCCTTCCTTGACCAAAAAATTCCTCCAGAGCAGTACATGAAAAACCGTGTCATGCCACCATACATCTTTCTCCTTGCCCACCTTGGCAGCACCTTCTTCAGTCCTCAGGGTCTTTTCTAATCCTGTGCTGGTGTCACCCTTACTCAGCCAGGCATGTAGGTGGCAGCAGCATGCACGGGAGATGAGGTCCTGCGAGTCGGGGTAACACCAGCACCAAGCACTGGTTCTGGCACCTCTCATAGCTCTGCCATCATGGCCCAAAGCACTAGTGCCCAGGACAGTGCAGACAGTTACATTAGGAGAGTTGATTTCAAACCTCTACCTGCCAGCAGCACCCAACACAGCATCACCAGGTCTGGGTCCTAAGGATGCTGTTTCAAACCCCTTCACCCCAGTTCATAGCAACATAAGCCCAAAATATCTGTCACTCTCCCTCTTTGCCCTAAAGTTCCCTCGGATGGCTTTGAGCACTTGGCTCAAAAAAGCCTGGCCCTTTTCACTGCACTCACTTCCCCAACACAACCAGCAATGAAATACCTTCCCTGCCTGGGTTTTGCTTTCATTTTATTAGTTTCAGACCCGATCCCTGAAATAGTCCAAGAGTTAAGGTGCTGATATGCAGACCAGGTTTTGAAGGGAAAAATATTCTTTTCATGTCCATTAATTACCTAAAACGTTGCTTATAGAGGAGCATAAGAATATATGCTCCTCTATATAGGAGGATATAAGAAGAGAAAATGGAGACAAACTTACATTATCTCGTATCTCGTATTTCAGACAAGGAGCATAACTAAACTCTGGGAGACAAGTGGAAAAGTCTTTGCCAGCTGCGGGGCAATGCTCCACATATGGGCCTGCACTGCTGGCTGCCTCACACCACCCAACTGGGGCTTCCAGGCCCCAATGGGGGCACTCGACACAGTCTAGCCCAAACCCCCTCTAGCAACCTGCTTCCACCTGCAGAGCTGCGCCTGCCATTAGTGTCTGAAAACAAGCCCTCCTCTTCTAGCCCCTACTGCCCACAGTCCCACACCCTGAATGCCAGTTGCCCATGGTGGAAATTAGACCAGTTGGGCTCCCACCTCAAGGGTATTGTACCCATGCCTGCCCCTCTGCAGAAGTGGCTAATATTCATTTGACTATGACATCTTTGGTGCCTGTAACTTAAAAGAAAAAAAATTCTCTTCCTGATGTCTGTGGTTGAGAAATGTTAGTGTCAAGTACCATTTATCTGGTAGTTATAGCTACATATATATTTATATTTGACTTACACTTGACTTAATATCACATGAACTGGTGAGAGTAAGAGGACATTGATCTCTACCTTAGTGCTGCGCTTCACAACAAAGGTGTAAACACAAGACATGGGTTCACCACAGAATATTCGTGGATTGCAGTTTAGGCAGAAACAGTTTGTAAACATCAGAAGAAACATAAAAAAAAAAAATCTGTGTTGCGAAACAGTAACATGTGTCATTAAAAGACAGTTTACTTTTCAGACATTACAGTACTCCACATTGTTCCCATGCTTTTCAAAGGAAATTATTAGTGTTATTAGCACAGTAGTCCTCTTTTACAAGAACAACTCTAGTCAAGGTTAATGTTTAAGAAGGAATTAAATATTAACTCAAGAGAAAGCACAGAAGTCATAATAGTTTCAGAGCATACATCAGACATACAAAGAAATATTGCTGTGAAGAAAAAAAAAAAAAAAAAAAGGAAAAAAAAAGCAGGTTTCATTCCCAAAGCTAAAAAAGTTCTTCTGCCCCATTGCCTTCAGGTTCCCCAAGACGGAAGGACAGCATTGCCTCTCTGCTTTTCACCCCAGGACAAGTAATTTTCCTCCTGCATTTGGTTTAGCAATGACTCTTTAACAATAGAAGGTGGATCACAGCGACTTAACCTGCTGAGGAGGGCTGCAATTTGATTCCCAGCCTGAGATTTGCAGGTAAGATAAAGTGCAAAGGTGACTAAACACCACAACAAGCAAGGTCTAGCCCCGTGGCTTTGCCTCGAAGGAAAAACGGATCATAATTATTATTATTATTATTATTATTATTATTGTAACAGCAAATCTACCAAGATCTGTTCCTTTTCTCCCGTTCCAGCTCCAGTACATGAAAATCCTTGCAGCTGTCTGAAGATGGTTTTATAGTGGCAAAATGACTTGTTATATTAGTCCACAACATGCATTCTGCCCTGTTCTACAATAATCCCTTACTCTCTTTCCCATCTTTGCATTCACTGCAAACTCATGAACTGAGAACAAAGCCATGAATATTAACTAATGCACCACAATAAATGCACTTTTTTTATATTGCATGTTGTGCTGAACTTCCAAAATAATATTCTCATTAACATGAATATTTGGTCCTAGACTATATCTACTATATACTTTTCATCTTCAAAGCATTTTATAGATATCAACTAATTAATCCATTCAAACCCCTTTGGGGGAAGCAAAATATCATCATAATTAGATTGTTCTTAAGTTTTTACAGATAGAGAAACTGAGGCAGGGAAGTAACTTATGCAGTGCCTCAGAGGGAACAAGTGTGAGAAAGTTGTCAAGACTTGCTGCCTCCCTGTCCTAAACCCAAGCTACTACTGTAGCTCATCTGCACTTCATCACTTGTCACTGTGGCGAGCGTGCCTTCCTTCCATGCTCACATAATTTTACAGCAACTCTTCAGCACATGGTCTTTAATAAATTGCAAACACCAGATAAGCAGTTCTCTATTCACAAGAAAGAAAAAAAAAAAAAAAAAGAAAAGAAAGGCCAAATACCTTCATGAGGAAAGTGACAAATCATTGGGGCCAGCCCAGCCTCATGGGCTGCTTATTTCAGCCTGGAAAAAGACTTGCAAGTACTGGCCATTAAGCGAGCAGTGTGCTCTTAATGAGCAAGTGGATGAAGACTCCCCTTCTCCAGGGGAGCAAAGCAGTACAAAATGAAATCTCATGTCTGACAGTATTTATTCATAGGAATGGCTATATATGTGGTCTGTCTCTCTGGAACTCAAAAGAACTACTAATGTATATAAATAGAAATCCTACACATTCCAGTTTGAAGGATAGAGCGAAAAATCTTCCATGGTTTTTGCTTGCTCAGTAAATGCGTGCCTCTGTGAAGCCCAGAACTCTTGCAAGTCTGATCTGAAAGGCCTGTCCTTCTTTCACCAGTGAGTCCACATCACACTTTTCAAGGTTTTTTTACGCCTTGTCTTGCAAGGGAAATTAGCAATACAATATGAAACAGTTTCTTCCCTACACTGCATCATCTGGAAGCCACTACTTACTGTATCTTGAGGGATGAAAAACTAACCAGGGACTTAAAAGCTACTCTTTTAGGAGTCAAGGGCTACATAATTATTTCCATAGGGAACCACCCATACAGAGCCTAGAAAGATAAGTCTAAATGAATTCTACAGAGCACCAAAACATGATTATTTCTCAGACAGTTGTTGCAGGCTGGAGCAATAGGCACCAAAGTCTGAGGCCAACTTAACACCAAATTTTGTAACAGGATGTTCTTATGTTTTCTCTGAGTGCTTGTTCCAGACAAGAAGAGCTTTCCATCTATTTTCTTTCTTTGCTGCAGCTTTGTCTAAGAGAACCTTAACAACCTAAAATGCTACTTTAGTCCCACCACTTGAACAGTTGTAAACTAACAACGATGCATTATTACTGATTTCTCTTTGACAAGTAAATTGCCCAAACTCAACACCAGCACAGTGGAGCCCACCAATGGAAGCTGTGGAATCTGGGACACCACATTACCTGGAAACGTCGTTGCTCTGCCCACAATGGTCACAATAACAACCTCTAACAATTCAGCTGATTTCACAAAATCCAAACAACAATTTATAACAATGAGGCAATTTGTATAGCTTCAGGTGAAAAGGTCTCCAAGGCCTTTCAGAAATTCTGTGTATTTCTTTATCTTTTTTCCCTTGGCTTCATTGCATCATGTTTTACAACTGCTCATCAGGTATTGGCTAACTAGGGTTATTATGACAGGAATATGATATCACTAACATTTTAATCCATTGCTTCACTATATCTTAAATATTTTCTGCTCTCAACAAACTGATCCAGCTGCTTTCAGATTATGTTATCTTGGACTTCTTGCTCATTTCGATAACTGTGGGAGATAAGTGCAACTCCTCCCCTATGTCCAGCTCTTCTTACATGTCTGTCTGCATTGAGCAGCCTTCCAGCTGCTGCCCACACACTGGCCCATATCTGGCTTGGCTTATTCTCTCTATCAGGCCAAGGATCTCACGATCTTAGTCAGTTGCATAAGTTCTTGCTACAAACTCTTTTTACTTAAGGTTGTTAATCATATACTCATCACTCTCTTTTGTGGTACTCTACACTTTATTTGGAACACTGCACTAAAAGACTTGTGGGGTTACTGTCAGAAGTTTTAGTGACATGTTTTCTTGTGGTTGATGGTCATTTTTTTCTCAAATGCCTTCACTCCTTTTCTACAGCTGAGCAGATAACCAGATCTGCATCTAGACTCAGCAGGATAAGAGCCTGCAGGTTCTTAGAGCAGTTCTGACAATGGCATCTACAAGACCAGACTGACCACTGCAGCCAAGGTTTGAGACAGGCACGTGGGGCTGTTTCTCAAGCAAGTTCCCACTCACAAGGGAAGTGCCAGGCCTCAGCAGGAAACAGGTACTTCCCAGTAAAGACTTTTTCAGCAGCTCTTTATAGAAAGTACAAAGTTGCCCAGTTCAGAGGAGGCATTTCCGTCATTAAAGTTCACAGAGCTTAATTTCAAAATTTCCTCAGGTGCTTATGTTTCCAATAGTCATTCTGTTTATGTTACAATAGACCTTCTCCATATAGACCAACGTAATACTATAGTGGGCAGAGACAGCTGTCAAAATAGAAATATATGAAGATTTAAAAGCTACAGAATGCAAATGGTTTGACATCCCTGTACCCAAAATTTCTGTTTCTCACACAAAAAAAACCCTTATTACCAAAATCCCTTTTCAGTGTGATTGACTCTTAGCTCAGGGTAATCAGAATGGTGTGACATAAAAGCCACTAACTACCCTTTTTAAAGAATTTCTTAACAAGTCCTTACTGGCATTATGTTTGCTATAATTTCCAGAGAGAACAGCAGGGTCATGAGCTCAGTTACATAAATGATAGCTGTGCCACTGTCTATGGGTGGCACAGGCAAATGTATCAGGTGCAGCATATCTGGAAAATATCCCACACCACATGTTTGGATCCAGATCTCCAAGTGGCTACTGAGAAGCTGGGAGTAACTCTCACGGAGAATTTGAGAATTGATAACAGCTTAAATTGATCAAGGAGATAAATACCAATTAGCTGTATCTACTGCAGAACTGGCGCTACTGGCATCAGGACATTGCAACCCAGAAAACTACATCCTAAATACAGTATTGCGGAAAGCCACTATTTTGTCTTACTTCTATTCTGCTATGGAGTTACTTCCCTGACAGTTTCTAACAGGTCGATGAGTTTGAGGTTCTGATGAACACCTTCCACTCCTATGTCCCTGCATCAGTCCAGGAAAATATCATTAGTAACAGACCCTGTATGTTAATATATCTTACCGGCAGCACTGATAATCTCCATTTTACCGTTGATATTAAATGCCTTCCTCGACTATCTCCATTTACTTGCTAATACCCAGAATGTGGTAAGGTAGGTATTTTCCACACCCCCTTGCCAGTACCCTCATTACTCAGTGCCAAAGGTGGCTGCTTTTCATTTTTGCCACTGGCTCCTCAATCACACACACTTTGTAGTAAGCTCTAAGGTGCTCAGCTTTGCAAAATCCCAACATGGCTGGCTTTCCATGATGACCATATGCCGATTCCCTGCATAGACTTTGCAACCAGCAATGCTACCTTTTTCCCCCTCCCTCAATTTCTCTATAGCTCACATTTTTTCCTCATACAGCAATTACTCTGTGGGGCAAGTGCTATAGCAACTGAATTCTTTAATCTTTTTCCAGGTGCAGAGTGCCTGGAAGAAATCTCAGACCTTCAAAAACATTTTGATAATCTTACAGCAGTTTTGCTGTAGGGATACCACAGTATATGTCTGCTCAGACTAGATTTCTCAAATTCCTTGTATCTCTATTATATGAATCACTTGCTTGTCCCATTCTGTATGTCACAAGGGTTATTGGTGACTAGCAGTGACTTTGGCATTGTCAGTACTAACTGTACCTTCCTCTTGTAAAGCTCCCCTTGGTGCCTTCCCTGTATTTTATACTGGCATAGTGGAACGAGGATGATCCATTATGAAGCTTTTAACATTTGCATTGCTTGATTACATTTTCACATTCTTTCTTTTGATAGTGCAATGCCTTCATTGATAACACACCCTCTACATGGCATACAGTTTCCTGTCTGCATGCAGCTGCCCCGTGCTGGTGTTAGATTGAGGTTTACAACCATCTCACATTATTATTATTATTCTAGAGTTGAAGCACTGTTTTGTACAGGCATTATTATACTACTTTTTTTTGGTCTACATATGCTTACAGATTTTTCAGTTATGATAACATCTGCCACAATTGATGCAGGTGGCGCTGTACTTGAAGCAATTTTCAATACAGCAGGATTTTCTTCCCCCCAGAACTTCCTTCTCATTTGTTAATCTTTTCCTCCTTTCTTCTATGCATTTGTTCCTGCACAAAACCTGGTTTATTTTTATACATTTTCTTCTCTCTGTTTACAGTCCGTGTTTGATGTGAACTACCTGGAACATAGCTGTCATATTTGACAGACTAATTCTAGCAGCCCTGTTCAAAATTACATAATTTCTGATCTCGTCGTTAAGGTATAGTTTGACTTTTCAGACTCAATGTTCACACAGACTGTCCATTTTGTACAACTGGTATTAACCAAGCACTTTTCAGCAACAGCTGATGAAAACTTTTTGTGTGTGATACTCTCTATCTTTTCTGCAGTTTGAAGATGTTTCCGGAGAGCAGCTGGAATTTTACAAGGGGATCCTTTAAACTGCTGCTTCTGGTGTTTCTGGACCCTCTGGCAGCTATTACTCACCAATGGTTCAACAGAATCTGCCCCTTTTTGTCTTTCATGGTATCCTTAGAGCAATGTCACAGACTTCTTGGCTTGTATAAGTTCTTTGCTGTTATGTATTTTAAATATTCTTAGGCTTCTGATTTCACATACTCACAGTAGGCCACTTATTCCTGACACCAAGTTCAACATCTAAGCATGAAGAGGTAGGCAAAAAGCCAAAGCCACCTAGTGTTTATTACTTCCTCTGCATGAACTGTCTTTTGTCATCAGCCCTTTCACGAAAGTAGGATTCTTTAAATTTCTAGACATTACTCTACATGCAGTGGTCATGCAGACAATAGAAAGCTGCACTAGCAGTTCTCCAAAATACCTATCCTAGCACACTTCAGAGGCGGTCTGTTGGAGAAACCACTTTAATGCTGGGATGTTGCTAAATGTTAATGTTAGAATTTCTGCTTTGAGAAGTCTCTCAGTCTAGTCTCTTACTGTAACAACCCATATAGAAGTAACAAAGATGTGGAACAGCAAAAGATATAACCCACAATAGAAAAATTTTAAATAGATCCTTTTTGTGGTAATACAGGATGTGTCTTCTCTGCCTTGGTTAACTTGACACTTTTTATATCTAAAGTCTGTAGTCTTGCTGCTAAATGCTATTGTAGTTCCTGCATGCATAGGACCACGTGTGAGGGGCAGCTGTGTATGTATATCCTGAGCCTGGTCTGAAAAGACTAATAGTATCATCAAGGAGCCATCCTCACAACCACAGTATGTATTTCTATATTCCTGCTTCAATTAATCTAACAGCAGATCTGTTTATCTGCCTTGAGTAGATAAGGAAGTGAAACCATTTGAGTAGAAAATGACCATAAACCACAAGAGAACACATTGTAAGAGTTATTGATAGCAATCCCAAAAGCTGTAGAGTGTATTACAGGGGTTGCATACCTACCAGCCCAATCATAGGTTCAATGTTACTTCTACCTGTACTAATAGGAGTAACAGACAAAAAGGAAGAGACATGCAAAGTTCAAAGTCTACGCTATCTGATAAGGCCTGTCAGAACAAAAACCAGGACGCACTGCCAGAATTAAATTATTTCCTCAGGACAAATCATGCATTCGGAATCAAGCAACATGGGCTGAACAGATAAAGCCTATTTGTATAACATAATAATGGATAGGTGTATATTTCACCAAAATAGTAAATATATACACTCTCTACAAACACAGGGCAAAACCACAGAGACAGCAAACAACACAACATCCTTTCTGCTGAGACTTGAACAGCAAGACACAAAGAAAAAAAAAGCTAAAAGTGACTGACTGATAGATATGCATATACTTTCTGAAAACTCTACACCTCTGGAAAAAAAACAAAAAAAAACAAAAAGTCAAAGCTGCCTTCTCTCTTGCAAAAAGAGATTACGCTTGCTCTAACATGAAAACACCTTCAAAGACTACCCAAGAATCTCTAAAATACCAAGGCATAAAAAAAAAAAAAAACCAAACCGAAAAAACACAAACCCAAAACACATAGCCCTCCTCAAACTAAAAAAAGATTTTTTTTCAGGTAAATGAGAATTAGTCAAAACAAACAAACAATTCAAGCAGAGACAGTGTATGTCATATATGCGATGAGACAAATTTTAAGGGCTACCATATTTAATATGCAAACAGCTTTACTAATTATGCCAAATTTTCCTATCTTGATGGAGACAAAAGGGGTGCTGTAATAGACATCCCTACAGAAGGGCTTTATGAACAAACAGGGCTGCATGTAGGAACTTGGAGTGCTCTCATTCCAGAAAATGTCCAATAAGGACGGGAGCCTCCCCGGGTGAACTGTCTCCGTTCAGGAGTGTGAAGCAGTTACCAGGACAGTGGCCCCACCCCTATGACCTGACCGAATGGCTCTCATGGGCAGTTCACCAAGCCAGTGGGAGGCCTCACTGCCAGACCAACACTGTCACTGCTCTCTCCTTTGGGACAACGACAGATCCTTCTGACTTTACTCGTTTTACTGGTACAGAGCGGTTTTATTTTCCGTAAGCAACAGTGTGGACAGGCAGAATTCACCCTGATTTTTACCCTTCCTTTCTCTGCAAGCAGCTGAGCTTAATGGTCCACACTTCCCTCTACCCTGCAGCAAGAGTTTAAGGAATTATTTTATATTCAGCTCACAAAAACATTCTTTCCAGTGATACATAATGAATCTCTCATTGTTTATAGGTTCTGCTTTTCTCAGCTACATGAATATTGGAGAAAATAGTACAGCAGGGGAAAGGAAAAGTATTTACAGGTATTTGTTCAAGAAAATTTGTTCAAGAAAGCCCTGCAAATTCAAAGTGTTCAAGGTTCCTTTTCATGAGCTTACTGCAAACATTCATAGCAATTTAGTTCCATCTTCAAGAAGGTTCACAAACATGGATAACACTGCAGGTTCTTGTGCAAACATATATCCATTAATGAAGATATGCTAAAAGACTGGCACAGCTATTTGCATTGAGAGCATTTGCAGAGCTAATGTAAAAGCTTCTTGTGGTTTGGGAATTCCCAAGGCAGGTATCAAAAAATTAAAAAAAAAACACCAAACCCTGCAAGCAACCAATGGAGGTAAAGCAAATAACAAATATTCAAATCATGTACAAGTACCCTCCAGACTCAGCTATGCTCCCTCAAACCATTCACTGAGCAAGATAAAAAGTTGGTTAAAAAATAAAATTAAATTTAAAAAAAAATAATCAAAGAATGTTTGCATAATATTTGTAAACAAAAAGAATATATCTGCCAAACGCATTTTTGCTGCAGCTAGTTCACTGTTCTTAGCCAGATTCTTCATACTTCTGCCTACAAGAGCCTCTGCTTGTTCTTTTTTGCTCAGCTCCAACTGGATTCAGGTTTGTTCCGGGTAAATGGAGACAAGGCTGGGCTAACAGCATGGGTCAGCCGATGCAGGATGGCACCATTGATACAGCCTTCGACACTTCGCTCCAGCATTTGTGTATTCTGCTTGTATTGACTTTTCACAAAATGTCACCATAACACTATGCAACCAACAGCAAAAAGGATGAAGGACGGACAGCAGAGATTGTTGCTGCCTATCCAAACCTTGGCAGATCTCCTGGGAGAGCAGGAACCCTTCGCTTTCTGTGCTGGGAAGAAGAGGCACATGCCACTGGCAGAGCAGCTGGCTCTGCAAACGCTCACCCCACATCCATTGTGGTGAGCCAGTTCCTTTTCTACACCGCAGCTCCTCGTTCTCTCTCCTCCTCCTGCAGACCCAAAGGACGGGGATGATTTAATTCAGGGTGTTTCTGTGCAGTTTGCTCGCCGTCACCACCACCACACAGACTGCTGACTGGCACGGCCAATGGAGCACCAAAGCTTGGCACAAGAGCAGGAGGAGGAGAGGAGGGCTGGGAAGTGTTTTCACCCAGGTCTACCGCTGAAGCCAACACATTGTGCAACTTCATCCTGCAAGTCTGAAGCAGCGCAGGGTTCCTGAAGAAATCATCTTTTGTGGCCAAGATGTGCTTCTAAGTAGGGACAGGGCATTTCTATTTTCTGGGAACAAGTGAAGCTCACTAAAACTATTGCTTGCTTATGACCTGCTGTCCACTATAGTTCCTCTAAGAGAAGCACCCATTTCTATCAACCATTCAAGAGTAAAGTGAGGGCCAAAACAATCATGGTATAATTTGAAATAAAGGGTCTTTTTCTTTAAAGTTAAATCATAAAAAGAGTCAACCAACAAGTCTATGTTTTTTATTTGCCTTTAGATTAAACCAAAAGCCAGTCACATTTATTTAACCTCAGGCTTTAGTGGACTGACATGCCTGAACAGACCTTAATGCAGCCAGGGCTGCAGATGCTGAAGTAACAGGAGAAGAGCAGAAAGCTGTAGCCTTTTGCTAAGATCATGCAGCTTCCAAGTCCTAACCATGACCACAACAGACATCCCATTTGAAGCAGACACACATATGAATGAGAGAACGGCTGAGTTTATGCTGCATTCTTCACCAGGCCTTCCAAATGCAAAGAAAAAAGGAGGGTAGGGTAGGGGAGGGATGGAAACAAAGGGGTCACAGGGAAAGCTCAGGGGAGATTTCATGTTGTTATTCAGCTGGCAAAAACCCCACAAATATATCTACTGCTGTTAATCGCACATGTAGATAAAATGGGTTACAAATACCAAGAATTTAAAACAATGGTCAGCAAAAACAATTTGCTCATAATCCTTGGAGACAGTTATGTCCCCTTCCCTAAGAGTCTAATAGCAAAAATACTTGCAAAAGCCAAGTACAATACTAAACACAGAACCACAAAACTAAGAATACTGTGTTGGGACGGAGCTGTGTGTACTGCAGGAGTTACCACCACCAGCCCCTGCTCCGAGAGCAAGACAGGTATATAGAAAAAAAAAATGTCTGTTCTTCAGAACTTCTGGCTTCTGACTACACAGGCAACAAGGTAAGTCCAGAGGCAGTCAAACCTGATGACAAGGTTAACGACACTGAAAGCTGGTGTTGAAACAGCACCAGCAGGAACTGCTTTAGCAGAAAATGCAGGTGGGAGAGTAAAAGAGCTCAGCTGAAGGAGCCACTCACCCCTTGGAAATGAAGAAACACACCCTTTGTGCTTGGGTCAACTGAATTCAAATATTCTCCTACTCAACTAAAACTATGTAAATATTTAAGCCAGATGGGACACCATTTCTCTTTTTTTTTAACTCCCCAGCCCTCCAGCCATGTGTGTACACGCACCCCCACCCTGGGTTAACAGGTAACAGATAACAGGCAAGACTCTTAGATACCTGCCAAAAAAAGAAATGAGTGCTGTTTACTGTTACCTGAGCTTGGGATTTCTCATAGCTAAACAGATAACTGGTTTCCTGATTCCCTTCATCTTTTCACTGTACTTAATTCTACTAGGTACAAAAATGTTGTGGGGGGAAGGGAAGCAAAACTCATTTGACAAACTTAAGTAGCAACATCTGGCCCCAGCCAGCACAGCCCATCCAGTTGGAGAGCACAGGGACAGGACAGGACCCTGGCTGTACCAGAGCAGAGAGTTTGCCAAATGGCACACAGCGAGTTGTACACAAGCTACAAATGTTTCCAGTGTGCCAGGTCCCCGGGGCCCACAGCTGCAGCCGCAGCCCCCAGTGCCACGCCAGGAGCTCCCCTGTCCACAGCACACCATGGATGTGTGCAGGGGATGATTCACTCCTAAAGCCAAAAGCATCGCACAATTAAACAAGCAAGCTCATTTAACTCATCATTAAAACGCATGCTTGTGAAACAGGACTGGGGCAGAATGAGCACTATCCTGAACACTCAGCCAGCCATGCTGCATTGGCCTGATTACTTCTGCATGCCACCTTCTCAGCCTTAATTTTGGCTCTCTGGAAGGTGCCCATGCTGCACTTATCACTAGGTTATCAGCAAGCTCACTAAGCCTGGCACATCCCCTCTGCATTGCAAAACCAAACCAGATCTGAAAAGGGTTAAGGAGACAGCTAAATTCTTCTCCACTATTAAAATATCAACAATCTCTATACAGCTTTAGGCCACATCTACAATGGGAAAATAACTTTGTTTTTACTAGTCTGTGTTTTGTAAGTAGCAACATTTTGAATATATGTTTTACCTGTTATCGAAAGGGACAGATCATATTCAATAAGTTTTTAAAAATGCATAAGTATACACTCATTGTTTTAAATATTACTTTAGATAGACTGAACTTTTAAAATCAGCATTAATTAAGCATGCCAGTTGGCATATTAAAAATAAAAAATAATCTGTTTTCATGGTCTAAACATGACCTGCAGGAAAACAGGTCTTTAATATGCTTTCTGATGGTGGTTAAGCCATGGCTGAGATCAAATCTGTATTAGACAAAAGATTGTTCCAGGAACTTGGGGAACTTCTGTTCTACCGCCAAAGCCGTTGTTACTGTGGAGTAGGTGGGTCACTGCATTTGGGTTTTGCTCTTTAGCTGGTAACAATGCTGTAGTTACAAAGGTGGCTCAGCAGGTTCTTCTAATATCACAACTCATTCCTACTACCCACCCACTTTTTTTAGCAAGCTTTTCATACGTTAAGTGACAGCAAATCAGATATAATCATCCTACCAGTGTATCCCCACATCTTCCTATACAATAGGCATCATCATCAAACATTGTCCTTGTGAGGAGCAGGAATGCTGGGCTCAGCAGACTGTGCTACCAGACTTTCTTTTCTGCTTTTATTTCTAAAACACATGCTTTGTTTCCCTTCCAGACAGAGATCTCGATGCACGATGAGCCTATGTGCGTTTTTCCTGCTTATTTTTCATGCTAATTTGCGGACAGGTCAGCAGCAGCTGCTCATACAGACACAGGTCACTTCCCTGCCTGTGGCCCGCAGTCTCCATGCTGCTCCTCATTACAGCAATAAAGGCATGTGTTTATGTCTCCAGGTAGCTGCTAGACCTGTGTCTCTTAGTGAGGGCTCTGATTCATGCAGAGAAAGGGCTTACCCTGCAACTTCTGCAGTAGTTCCCCAGGTTTCCCCTCCCACACCTACACCAGAGATTTTCGCCCCTCCTGCCAGGGCAGCTCTGCGGCTCATGAAACAGCAGCTGATCTGCCACAGTTCGCAGCCCAGCATATGACAGCAAATCATTACTGGCAAAGGTGCTGCGTCACAGTCCTTGCCCCAAGCTAGGCTGTCCCCATTTCTCCATCCAACCCCTCCAGTATGTGCCACTGCTTCCAGGAGAGTGGTTACAAAAGGTTACTACAGCTGAAACCTCCTGATGTGGAAGATACAAATATCACAGCTGCAAAACATAACTATGTTCTTTTGACTAAGGAGCCAAGAAACTAATCTCTCTTGAATCCTGTCACCTGGACACTTAGACCTCTGTGGGCAGAACACTGTATGTGCCACAAGGTGATACAGCAGCATATGAATTCTCAGTCTTTGCTGACCCCAAGCAGTTAGCCAAAATTGTTTCCATTAAGTGGAAAAACTGATGACAGAGTCAGTTCTCTCATTGATGCAATAATGTTCCTGTAAAAAAAAAACAAAAAATAAATTCAAAGTCCTACTTTTTTTGAACAAAGACTCAAGAGATAGTTACTTTGCCAAGCCTCATACAGTGAATACTTAACACAAAAAGCTTTTCTCATTTTTTAGTTCCTTTAGGGCTGTTTAAACAGACTTCAATAGCTACGTCTGGCTAGCATTTACTCTTTCTCTCTGGCTCAGTTTCCCCAAGCAAAACCCCACGCAGGGTTACCCCTGCCCTCCACCCAAACTCTCCTTGGTTGTTCCTACCTGTATTTTAAATGAATGGTGGCTGTTACTCATCTGGCTAGAAGCTAGCCTACAAAAACATGCCACTTTTCATGCTGTTTTCCTATTCTGGCATCCAAGGTCAGTCTCCCTACCCACTTTGTCCTGGCTGTAAGGAAGTGCGGTGTTTTCTAGCAGTGCTCTGGGATGGCCACCCCTGTGCGGTGTTTTCTAGCAGTGCTCTGGGATGGCCACCCCTGAATGGCCAGAAATCACAGAGTGATCCCCACAGGACCACGAGGTTAAAGTGTACAAATGCCAGTCACACGGGCAGATCGACCCTGCTAGCTCCTTTCAAGCTCTGAAGAGACCAGACACCAACCAGGAAAGCAAGTTTGCCATCTTATGCCATAGGAAAGGGCTGTGACCAGTTGGGACCATCCTCCTTTCTTCGTTTTCGTAAGGCAAACTGAGATCAAGAAAATCATGGGGAGAGAATCTCAGGTTTTTCCTGCTGAAACCCAGTGACAGACTGTGTTGGCAACCACTCAGGGCTGAGCTCTCACTGAAATACCCTGACAGTCTGGTTATGTACATCCAGTGCTCGGTGCCCTGGAGATCCTGCCACCCAAACACCTGGTTCAGCATCAGGTACTGCTGTAGGCACCGTTGTACCAGATTTTTTTTCTACTTTCTTCGTAGACTTTTCCCTTCAGGTTACTCTTGCTCAACTACCCTCTCCCTATAATTGACTTGCACAAGGTAACTATTTTTTTCCCTTTGTGGGAAATGTGTCAGCATTTCTATTTAGAAAGAAAGAACTCAAACACTGCTAATTAACAAATCCATTCTGAAAAAGAGCAAAAGCTAAACAAAAATTGAAACTCCCAGCCAATCAAAATTTCAAAACAGACTGAATAATATCAAAGACAAAACTGAAGTAATTTCAAACCTTCAAAGGTAGACTGTAATGTTATGGAAATGGTTTTCAATCACACCTTCTAAATAAAGTTTATTTGAAATTTACACCTTTTTGCAAAGGGCTGGATGAATCAGCATTTTCCGTTGGAAAAACCTTCCACCCGAAGATTTCCAGCTTGTTCTACGGCTTTCACTGAGCTCAACCTTCTTGCCTTTCCTGTACCATGTTTATTTTAGCATTGTTACATCATATTTTGTCTCATTCTTGCAGTTCTCCTTTCTGTTTCTTCCCAGCTTGACAGAGCCAATATTTAAATAAGGCTTAGCCAATATAAAAGTGAAGGGCTACTACTAGTAGTAGGCAGCGAGGCACAGGGCTCAACACATTCCCCAGTTACATGGGTGTAAATCCCATAAGAAGAGAGGAATGGCTACAACTGTCCCACTTAAATCATTCTCCTGCAGCTGACTGAACATGCAGTTCATTTTTACTAAAAGCTCCTTCTTCTGAATTAATTTTATATGATGGTCACAGGAATTAACTACTACTTGTTATTTATATTACAATAAGAACCAGCTAGAATATCATTTGATACCATATAGCTGTTGTACAAATTAGCTGTTGTACAAAATGTAGACTGAAGCACTATGGTAGGCTACAGGAAAGAGAAGGGGAAAAGTAAAACAGGAAGGGATGAAAGATGAGTGATAGCAATCTAGAAAAATATGCAGGTCTTGTGTATGATGGGCCAGTACCTTCTTCACATAATTTTGGATTTTCTTATTCATCTGCTTGCATACAAATGAGCTTCTGTTTCTTTCTAGGATCCTGCTAAGACCTCGAGGTGTGTTGATTCCCTGTGGCAATAAGATCCCCAGTTTCAGTACACATTGTAACTTGGAATCAACAGCAGTCAGTCCTGAGTGAGCTAGGTCAAATTCAGCTCTGTCAAGTTCTATTAAGTCAGAAGTGTCAGGCACAAGCAAGGTAGAATGACAACTCTGGAGACCACTTTCTTCAAATGTACTGCTGCTCAGGTGGGAAAGGGAATTTCTGAGGCAGGCAGAATATAGCAATTGCTCCTAAAATAATTACACTGAAGGAGTTTGGGCACAATATGTAAAACAAGAGAGCACCAACTCGATCTCTGTCTCACAGAAGTTCTGTTCCAAATCCGTGATTTCACAAGGTGCTTTACAATGCCAGCTCCCCATGCATTACAGGGTCTCACTAAAACCAGCAGTTCTTCATAATCCACCTGAGGCTCATACAGGGCAGTATAGACTGACAGCATGGCAGCCTTTGGCCAGAGAATGTGTTTCTATTGAAATTCTGCAGCTGTCCATGCTGTGCTCATACACTCCGATACCCATATTAACAATCCAAAGAAATAAGTAAGTATAAAATAACTGCAGGTAACATTTGAAAGTGACAAAAACATGATAAGCAGTAACAAAGACTGATCAGTCTTCTGACCTGTTCGCTAACAGCTTCCATAGTAAATTCATCTGAATAGCATGATGCTAAAGTAGTCTCACATTTAGGAACATTGTAAAAAAATGGGGCTCCCTTGTGTTCCCAGATCTAATGAAACAATTATTGGGCAAGTGCAAGTTTGGAGATCTGGAGAGGCTTGACACTGATAGATGCAAGAGGATCAACATAGTACATCAAAATGAAAGTTAAACATGGTTTACGATTTCCAGTTACCAACAAGGAACATGAATAGTCATCAAGGTCATATAGGTCTGTAATTTGGCAGAAAAAGAGAGTGTCTGGAAGCTGAAACAGAAATAATATTCGGACCAAAAGAGGGCAACAAGTTCTGAACTGAAAAAAGTATCAGTAGAATACCTTAGCTTGGTGTGGGATGGCGCTCCACCACCTGAGCTTCCCTACCAAGGCTGATATCTTCGTAATTGTTGAAGGCGTAATCCTCTTACAGAAACAACCCAGTCCCTTTGGCCTGTGTAACACAGCAGGATGTGGTTACAGCCTATGATATCCCCATTTATGATACAAGTGATAAATGTTCCAAGGAGTAATTCCTCACAGTATCAGAGCTAGTACTCCTAGTGGTCTTCTCCTTGCTAGAGGCTCTTTAACAATAACAAGCTTCCACTATTTAAATTTGATGTTTCAGTCAAAAACACAACAATAACAAAAAAACCCTGCCCCAACAACCAGTATTTTCCAAAAGCAAGAAAGGGAAAAGCCCCAGCTGATGAGTATTAAATATGGTCAGAATAGCTTTCCAAAAGTCTGTTTTGATAAAACCACAATTTCTTCTTAAAATTCAGTTATTGCTAGGGAAAGTCCCACAGGAAGAAGTATTTAAAATTTAATTGAGGAAACTTAAGAAATATAAATTAAAATCCCATTATATGACCTTTTATGTTTCTTATACTATTGCCTACAATATGAGCACAAAATAGCTTAATTACTCGGGGGGGGAGCTGAGGTGGTGTTTGTTAGAAAACCTGGTACAACTTCAGGTCATCTATTGATTGAAATACCATTCGTATTCTAAGTCAAAATATCACATGTGTTTGGCACTGAAACACCTTGACGCCATTTTGAACGACAAAAAGGTCGGAAATTAAACCTTTGGGGAAATGATGGTGAGTGAGGAACTCTCAAAACCTGTAATTTTCATTTCAGCTGCAGCTCAGGGACAAATTTCAAATTGGTATGATTCTTCACAAAAATGATATAGGTTTGACTGGCTCTACATGACAGGTTTGGTTGGTTTGGTTGGTTGGTTGTGGGGATTTTTTTAATTTTTAGGAAAAGCTGCCTGTTGCAAAGAAAAATATAATTTCCTACTTGATTGGGCTTGAAGAAAGATTTGCTCCAGCCCATCCCCACTTAAGCTCAGGAAGATTGTTCAGATTCTACCTCCTACAGAAAAGTCATCCTCATCTGTGCTCACCCTTTTAGGTCCTATATCTGTGAATCGGCAGGAAAAATGGTGCCTGGCCAGAAGGACTCCTTTCTTATCTTGCACTCTGTGACCCAGTCAAAGACTTCTTGTTGAAATCATGTTGAGTGAACTGGCAGACTCAGAAGATTCAGACACATCTCTTGTGTATGCCCAGGAATGCAAAGCTGGTTACTGTCCGACCATAACCACAACCACATAAACACAACTTTCCATCCAAGGGTATGCATGTGCTCAGCTCTCCTTTTTTACCCTACTGTGCATGTTGGCAAGATGCTGGGGAGACATAATTGCAGATTAAAGCACCAGCCACACTATTAAAAAGGACCTTGCTGCAATGAAATATTGCTGATTACATGGAGGTGGGAAGTGCATGAAGACTGCTCCTGAGAGAAGAGACACGAAATACAGATATATTGTGAGCAAGGAGGGAACAAAAAAAGAGGTGGGTCATCCTCATAAGCATTATTTTCATGTTCTGCACCCTAGACTTACATGAAGGAAGTGAAATGAGTAGTTTCTTTAATCATACTACCCCAGAGGATGGTCCTCCCAGTATGTTGACTGCCACAGAGGTGATGAGAACCTTAGATCTCTCTATTACATATATTGTTTCCAATTACACACAAAAATGGAGTGAGTGACAAAGAAAACACAGGTTTTTTTGTAACCTCCTGGAATATTAAAACATAGACTTTTTGTTAATTATGGCTATGTAAGGGGACTTTTTCTCTGTGTGTCTGCACGCACGCCTTCCCTTAAATCTCCTACAGACATGTTTATAGAAGGAAGGATAAATATTTTTCCATAGCTTCATGGAAAATTACTATGAGAAACCTTGGAGGAACACAGCTGTGGGGTCCGTCATTACCTCAGCACGAGCAGAGCCTTCTACGCACTGAAATTTCATTGTGCTTTGCTGGGTATGGGCTCCCAGTTGTATGCTCAGCCCTTCTGAAACACCACACCAAAAGGATCAATATTTTTCAATCCAGTTAGTATTTTAGAGAAACCCAAAGGGAAGGATTACTTTCTGACCCAAGAGGCTGCATACTGTTTTCCAAACTTACACCAAATTTTATAACATGAGAAAAGGGGTCAAGGAGATGCTATCTCTCAGATAAGAACCAACCTAGTACCTAAACACAGAGTCCTTTTACATCCTCTTTTAACTCCAGAAACCTAACAACATCCTAGAAATTCACCTCCCTGTGCTACACGCTCCGAGTTCAGGCAGGTATTTTTGTCTTACACCTTGTCCCAAACTGCAAAAATAACACCTTCCTCCTCAGAGGCAGCTGCATTTTTGCAACACATTAAAAAAACAGTTTGGTGCTTCTCAGTAAATCTACTAAAGGTGCTGGGGATTCTCTGCAGTGAAGGGCTCTTTATAGAAATAAAAAAATCCTATAAACAAAGCCATGCAGTAGAAAAAAACCTATCCAGAAACTAGACAGTTTTCAACTGCCTCTGATCTCTCAGATGAGACTGACCAAGATTGGCATGAAGCTGATGGGCAAGCTGTAGAAATAGGGAAACAGGAAAAAATAAAACAAAATCAGGATAAGAAAATATTTATTATTAAGGGCTTGCTGCCTACTGAACAGTTGCTAACAGATAAAAACACCCTTCACTAAAAAACACTTGAGCCACTGTTTCTTCATACTGTCTCTGTCAGTACACATGTCTAAACAGCTGACTGAATAATTAGGAGGATAGTGGGGTTTATATATCAAAAATTTTATAGTGTGAATATTTTCATTCTGTATAAATATTGGTTTAAACGGAAAACCGGAAACTTGAATATACAAGACAGGCTAGTGATTTTAGGAGTGAATAAGACCTTGGTATCTACCTGTAGCCTTCTTTAGCATCTTTGTATGTGTTAACTGATACATCAGCCCCCCTCACTGAAATATCACATCTTAACTCTGAATCATATTTCCAGTTCAGTAATCTTCCAGTTCTGAGCTGTATTACTGACATTGACCTACTGAATTTGAGATGGGTGCTAACAAAAAGAGAATTTTTTTTACACAGATTTCAGAATAGCTGGAGAAGTGGACAACCTGAAGCTCCCTTTCATGGTGCAGTTAACATGCCTGAGGGACAGGATGCCGTCCAGAAGGACCTGAATAAGCTTGAGAAATGGGCCCATGTGAACTTCATGAGGTTCAACAAGGATAAGTTCAAGGTCCAGCACATAGGCTGGGGAATGAAAGGATTGAGACCAGCCCTGCAGAGAAGGACTTGGGGTTACTGGTGGATGAAAAGTTGGACATGAGCCAGCAATGTGCACTCACAGCCCAGAAAGCCAACCATACCCTGGGCTACATCAAAAGAAGTATGACCAGCAGGTTGAGGGAGGTGATTCTGCCCCTCTACTCTGGTGAGGCCTCACCTGGAGTACTGCGTACAGCTCTGGAGTACTCAATACAGGAAAAGACGTGGACCTGTCGGGAAGAGTCCAGAGGAGGGCCACAAAAATACTCAGGGGGATGTATCAGCTTTCCTATGAGGACAAGCTGAGAGAGTTGGGGTTGTTCAGCCTGAAAGAGAGAAGTATCTAGGGAGGCCTTATTGCAGCCTCTCAGTACTTAAAGGGGACTGTAAGGAAGATGGGGATGGACTTTTTAGCAGGGCCTTTAGCGACAGGACAAGGGGTAATGGTTTTAAACTAAAAGAGGGTAGATTCAGACTAGATATAAGGAAGACATTTTTCATGAGGATGGTGAAACACTGGAACGTGTTGCCCAGAGGTTGTAGATGCCCCATCCCTGGAGACATTCAAGGTCAGGTTGGGAGAGAGCTCCGAGCACCCTGATCTAGTTGAAGATGTCCCTGCTCATTGCAGGGGGGTTGGACTAGGTGACCTTTCAAGGTCCCTTCCAACCCAAACCAGTCTATGATTCTTTTTCCTCCTGGGTGATTGCCTAAAATTCCTATGAACTCTATCAAAGTTAAATATGTGCAAAGTCAGAGGGAGGAATTTAGTGACACTCTGTATAAACTGATATTTTTTTTACTTTGGGACTTTCAAGATGTTCAGTTTCAAAAGCCTCTTCTTGAAAAGGAAGTTTATAATTGCTCCTTTCATTCTTTCCCTTTTTAGCTTCTTAAAAGAGAGACATGAAAAAAAAATCAGAAATGTAAAACCACAAAAAATTATCTGTATTGTTTTTTTCAATTCAATCATTGAAAGTTTTCTAAAAAAGTAAGCATTGTTTTGCAAAAGCAAATGTTCTGTTTTTAAAAAAGTTCATTTCTGACAAGATCAAAATTTCCACTGACCAAAATTAGTTACAAGGAAAGGAAGCAGGGCTTGCCAATTGCCCTCCTGCCCACCGCCCAAATTCTAAGATATTTGTGGAAAAAATATCTTGGCCCTAAAGGGCATAATCCATTAAGTCAACAAGGTTCTGCTGACTTTACTGGAGCCTGGACTAGACCCTACAGGAGAAAAGGACAGAATTTAAGCACACAGCTGGTCAGACATGTCTCTCCAAACATAGCCAAGTTCAGTGATTTGGTTTACCCATTTGAAAGCAACACACTTGATATATCCACCCAAGCATAGCTGTATGGCAAAGCTGCTGCCTTTCCAGCCTTCCCTTCCCACACTGTAACCTCTTGAATTCCCTCCACCTCACAGTTGTTTCAGACCTCTCCTGGGGACATCCCTGCACCACCCATCCTGTTCTCTGACACCTATACCACAGACACCTTGTGCTCTCCCAGCAGGAGCTGTGCAAACCCTCCTCTTCCTCCTCTTCCCACCTCCATAGTGGACAACTCTCTCACTGTTCTCCACACTGCAAAGGCCACGTGCAAAAGGTCTGGAAAAGCCCCTA
Source organism: Athene noctua (assembly GCF_965140245.1). Taxonomy (NCBI): domain Eukaryota; kingdom Metazoa; phylum Chordata; class Aves; order Strigiformes; family Strigidae; genus Athene; species Athene noctua. Next base: position 100,486,484 of record NC_134037.1, on the reverse strand, counting down.
GCACCTCTCTGGGAGGAACAACAGTCTGACCTAGGGAAAGTGGCAGAGATGCTCGAGGCTGTGGCTGTGCTGCACACATGGCCCCTGGTTTTCCCCTCCTGGACACTTCTGCCTCTTTCCCAGATCAGAAGTACAACAGATGTGACCAAAATTTTGGAGTCGGCCAGATAAGGCCATCAGACCTAACCACCAAGCATACACGCATTGACTCATCACCAGCAAAGGAGGCCCTTGGTTGCACTGAGCCAGCAGATGTAGCTATGAGCTTCTGCTTCCTCCTCGCCTGCACACAACAGTCTGCAACTGTGGACCTGTCGCTGAATTTCCTCAGCTTTTGTTGCTCTAAGCCTGGGTCACAGTGCTTCATGCTATCATTCCCTCTTTTCCCTTCCTTCATGTATAAATAGCAGGCAGCATTAAAATGATAAGATTGTCAGAGAAGGAAAAAAATGTTTTCCCTAGAGCCTCTCATTTCAGGCCTGTAATTGAGAAAAGCAAATACATATTACATTACTATGATTAGTATTGAGTGAAACAAGCTCCCATCTTCTGTTTCATCTAAGTCTTTTCACAGAAGACTGAAGATAACCTGGTTTTTGCCTGCAGAATAGGCTCAGGCAGGGTTTTTCTACATGCGACCAGCCAGTGCACACCTTAACAGAGGGTCAAATTAATACATTAAAAGAAAAAAAAAAAAAAAAAAAAAAAAAAAATGCTGTCACTACTTATCTTTGCAGCAGAGTTGCGCTGAGTGCTGCTAAACCTTTTTCTAACAGTGCTGTAAGGCAGAGAGATAGAAGTCCTGCCCCTTCCCCTGGCAGAGCCCAGGTTAGAGGAGCTCTCCTGTCACAGGCATTGGGTTGCCTCGAGCACTTTGATGATCTGGAGTTATAGCTACGGTAACTAAGCAAGTGTTTAAGGCCTGGACTCTGCTAACAAGCTCATTGCCGTAATTTATTACCAGCACAGTCCTATTATAGGCATCAGTGGCAGAAGCTGTTGCTTGTTTGAGGCCTCGGTGCTTTCTTTGTTAAGTGACAGGGCTGCAAAAAAAACCAAAATAAACCAAACATCCTGTGTCTTCCTTTTTCTATAGGTGTTAACACACATTCACACACCAAACACTCACACAGCAATGGTTTAAAATGGTATCCATTTTCTGGTCCCCCTTCCTTCCCCCTGTTTGTTACTGTCCTCACAGCAGAGCTGGGAAACCAAGAATGCATTCGTGCCTGCACTGCTTCCAAGCCTGGCAGCCCAGCTTAAACCCATCTTCTACAGACATTCAAGGCCTGCTACGTAAACTGAGCATTAAACTTTGATGTGTTTATGGGGACCTCTCTGACCATTTGGCTGCTTGTTTTATTGCCCTTTGCTTATGCAAAGGCAAGTCCAGCCCCCACATCTCCTTCAGTGAAACCACCAGGAAGGTCTGTGAGCAGATCCCCATATTCTCCTTGTAGGACAAAGGGAATTATTTCTACAAACATCTTAAAATTCAAGGAATGGCTTGCCACCTCTTTGGCCTGCAGGATCTGAAGTGGCTCAAAATTACCTACATGAATTTATGTATTTACTAGCAAAAATAGCCACATGAATTGGCAATCTTTAACAACTCTTTTTAAACTTTGAAAGTCTTGTTTTCCTAAGCAAACAAAAAATACCTAATCAATTTAGTCACGTTTGTCACTGAGCATAAAATTTTTGTACATCAGGATTTTTTTGGAAAAACTTCTTTTTTCTTTCTCCTCTGGTTAAGAGGAAAAATATATAGCAAAGAAACTATAAAATGTATTCCATAAAAGTAAGAGCTAATTAGCAAGTTTTAACTTGTGCACAGAAGTAGATTTCTTTCTGGCATTGCAGATGTGCAGCTCAGTATATGCTCTGTGGTATTCTGAGAAGGGGGAAATGTTGAGCATGCCACAGACTTTGCTGTTTAATTAGGCTGTGGTTGCCACCACAGCTGAGCTTGGTCTAACAGCTACTGTTGACTTGAGGGGCAATCCTCCCTTCTTGCCACTCCTACTACCTCTTTGCATGGGCTCCCCGGTTTACCAACCTCCCAGAGTCAGCTGAGCTCACTAAACCTAGAGGAGAAACCAAAAAAAAAAACCCACCACACACAACCCGCCCCAACAACAACACAAACAAACAAAAAACAGAAAAAGAAAAAAAAAAAAACAAAACAACAAAAAAAACACCCAACCCAACAGCAAAAGAAAACCACACCACAACAAACCCAAACTCAGACCCCCCCTCCCAGTAATACTTTTTCTGCTCATCAAGTGAACTGAACCAGCAGATCAGACAGGTGCTATTCCCTGTGCAAGGAAACAGGACCACAAGGGAGGGGTGGGAGGGATGAAGGGAGATATCCCTTTCAGTGGCAAGAAGCTGCTGGACTGACAAAGCTGTATCAGCTCTGAAAAACCCTCTGGCACAATTTGCTGACGAAGGCTGGCTGAGCCACTGCTGCTTGCCCAGAAGCAGTTGAGATGGCATGCACTCATGCTATTCTACCTCCACCTTTACCAGCCTGCAATCTCCAGAGGAAAAGCAGCAAGAAACAGCTGGGACAGCAACTTCTTCCACTCCCCCGTGACATTTCTTAGCATACTCTTTGCCCCAGCTGTAGCAAAGGATGCACATCAGGCTTGCTAAATCCATCACATCAACAAAGAGATCCCAGGCTGCAGACATGCACTGTGATTTAGCATTTCTGTACAACATATGGATATTTGAAGAAAGTCTTCAGAGGCAAGGGGAGAAAAAGAAAAAAAAAAAAAAAAAAGACACACCACAGCTGGCTCCTTGCAATATTTTTACCACTGTTTGCCAGAGGAAGAGGTTATGGTTGTGTGGTGTACCCGTCACACAGGGCCAAGTGGCAGTGCAGGAGCAGCAAACAAAGAAGGCTTGCCAAGGGAAGCAGTCACATGGGAGGACCAGGAAAAGCATCTGTAAGAAGTCCTGAGTCAGAAACACCACTGCCAGCACCTTCTCAGGGTAGATCATCTCCTTCTTTCTATGGGGGAGAAAAAAAAAATAAAAAAAGCTAGCCTCGGCACTGGGTGAAATTTAAAAGCTGCCAGCAACAAACCCATCAGTGAGGGAAGAGGATATCTAAATTATTTTTTTTAATATTCTAACAGGTATTTTTTCCCAAAGTGGACTTCAGAACCATTGCACAAACAGCACCTGGCACCCAAGTTTGTAGCTGCCACACAGAGGCAGCTCTGCTGATGTTGGCATACTCTGTAACAAGCAAGGGCAGAGGGCAAGTAAGAGTTTTCCGTGTGCTGTTTCACTGTGTCAACGAAGCATTCCCTGAAGATACCCGATTACTCCCTTTCCTTAAAAAGCTGCCCTAGACTTCATCTTTTCTGCTAATACATAGCAAATTATACCTTCTCCAATCCATAAAATAAAGGGGTGATTGAAGCACCACATAGAAATGGGAAATGCAAGGTCAGAGAAACCAGTCTTGTCTCCTACCCCCCGGGATACGCCCCAGTGCCCAGGCTGGAGCTTGTTTGAAGGCAGAGAAGAGACTTCTGTGCCTTTCCTTCCTAATTAAGCCATTGAGCCTTGCACAAGACAACATTAGCTAGGCCAGGGAAACAGAGCAAGAACTGAGCCATGCTGTCTGCCCTCATGGCTAAGGTACATGGGGAGAAGGGTTTCTGGCCCCTTTCCAAGCAATCCTGCAGAAGCATCCTCTGAATCAGAAGTGGGACCCAAAATCTTTCCTCTCAGAAATCAGACTAGATGAGAAATTGGGGCAAATGCTGTGGACAACGAGCAGTCTCATAAAGAGAGCATTGCTCCTTCTCCCTCCAGCTGTCTCTTAAAAGCATCAGCTGCCAAAGTGCTGTGCACAGAGTGGCAGCACATCGCAGGCAGGGCCACCCACCACAGGGGCTGGGGGTCCACACATGCACCAGGCACTTGGCTGTTTCACCCCACTAAGACCAGGGAACATCTGGGCAGAAACGCAGGTGCAGAAGAGAGCTCCTGGTGCCTGGGGTGCCAAGAAGCTTCCGTATCAGGTGAGCAGAAGTTTTCATAATTACAATTTTAGCTCCCATCCAGAGTTTCTTCTAGCTCTGGCCCAGCCTCCCTAGAGCTGCCTCATGAGCAATTTTTCCCCAGTTATCTTTTGCACATCCAGGAAAGAGAATGCGTTATCTCTTAACAAAACATAACATATTCTAATTTCCTAGCAGCTGGTTCTGGGACATAATCTATGAGACTCTGGTTGCTTATGGTCTAGTTTACCATCAGCTTCTCAGAAACATTTGCACGCTTGGGTAAAGTTGAGTACAACAATTAATCTTCAGTTCCAAATAATCAGAAAAGTTTAGTCAGAGGCAAACTTAATGAAAGAAAAAAGAGGCTCCAGGACAGTCAGCAAAAACAGTATGAAAGCCTGGAATATCATGTATTTAATATTCTTCGTGATTATTTAATTAAATATGTTAAACAAGAAAGAACATATTAATTATCAAGAAAGAAAAAGCCACAAAACTCCTTTAACTGTAGCCAATACTTCAGAGCTCAGGAACACTTTCTAGATTGTTGTTATCTGGTTAGAAAACATTTTCCTAACTATAGCTTATTTCCCATTTCACTGAAGTGCTTTGCTTTCTAAATAACTTTTCTGGATTTCAGAAGGGAAAATGAGGAATGACTGACCAAAATTAAAGGTCTGAAGCTTTTTTTGCTGATTGAAATTCTCTCATTTTCCCAGGAATAAGTGAACTCAGAGTTAAGTTTCCAAAGACTGGTCCTTCCTGCCAGCAAAAAGAAGCCGTTTGCCAGGCTGTCTCTGGAACATCAGCAACACCACCACGATCAAACATTTGGGAAGGAAATTGGCCCATCTATAAAGGATTTGGCCAGGACACAGAGCTCAGCTTTGCAAACGGCCACTCTCCTCCTCTTTACGTTAGCAGCAAGGTGCGAAGCAGATACAGAGGAGGTCACAGCTCAATGAAGTGATGGTTCTCACACCTACCAGATCTGATGCTAATGCTACATGCATCTATTACCAGATTTTCAACTGTATAGTAATATTAGGACTTTCATGTTACTAAGACAGAAGGGAAACTGTCCTTACATTTTCTGAAGCTGTTTGGAATATAAGCCCTATCATGCCGTTACAGAGAAATACTGTACTGAATAACTACACCACAGTGTGGTGAACGCTGCATTCTCTATTGCACTATATAAGCCAAATGTCTTCTATCAGAGTAGCAATTAGGAAACTTTTATATTGGTTTAACAGTAGTATTAAGCCTGGGGCTCCCATGATACAAAAAATGTGACTTTTTGAAATACAGTTTTTGAAATTTTTCCCTAAAAGACAAAGGGAGAGGTTTTCATCTGCCACTAAGTATGTAGCTCCTACACAAAGCTACACCAATTTATACAAAACAAGAATATATCCCAGTGCCTCCAGATCTGTCCAGATTAGCAAGGTACATCATTTTTCAAAGGGAATTAAATGATATTACCATAAAAGTGAGAAAATTTTCTCACAGTGCAACCAACAACTTTCCTAACAAAACATTGCAAGATTTTCCCTTTCTTCCTTTTCAACCTAAAAATATCACTTGACATTTTTGCTTGTGACATCTTCAGATGTGTTTTACTGCACCACTGCTCTGCCTCTTTACTGCCTTTTTCTTTGAAGGGATGAGCCTTGTGCTTATCGAAGCACATGATCAGATTGCCATTGACTGCAGTGGAATTTAGGCCAGATCTTTCTCAGCTTAGATTACCCACCAGCCTCTTGGGAGTCCTCAGATCTTGTTTCAAAATCACATAAATTGGAAGAAATTGCAGATGTCTTAGGTAAGTATGAAGGTAGGTTACATGGAGACTATCTATGCTCATATGCAAATTTAAGTAATGGTGATACTAAAGTCTAGCATGAATAAAAGCTTTAAAACAAGACTATAGTGATGATAACTTATGTCTATGAATTATGAACACTATGAAATTATATTGCTTAATTTCACTGTAACCTGGCCTTAATTTCACCACAGTCTGTTGGACTTCCCCAGAGCCCCTTCAGTGAAGCCGTTGCTGGCTATGGCTGTTGAACTGATGGGTGCAATGACCATCTCCTATGCAGGGGCAGTGTCCAAAAAAAATAACCAAAAAACCAAACCACCGAAAAACCCCACAAAACCCTAAAAAACAAGTCTACTTTATGAGATAGATAACCAAAACTAGAGAAGTCACCACCCAAAAACAGGCCACATGCAGTGCTGGAGTGGGAGTAGAGCTGTGGTGTGGTGTCTCAGGTGGTTTCTGAAGGGTTTGAGAGTTATTGCTTGGAACTGTGTGCATGTAAGAGATAAGCAGCAAAAAAAATACCACACAAGCACAGAAAGAAGGCAAAAACGACACATCAGATATAGTCAGAGAGGCACTTGCCCACAAATACTGAGATGGAAGCAATGTTCCTGCTAGAAAGCGGGCAGGATCAGTAAGAAAAGTCACTTTCCCTGAACACAGTGGGGCTTACACAGCCAGAGAAATTGACCTTTATGGACATACTCTACGAAAGTAATCAGACCTCAAAGATACTTGATCAAGTAATCAACAGACACAACCCACAAAAGCCCCAACACTAGTTAAATGGAAAGTGTGACAACCTTTTTTTTTTTTTTTAAATCAGCTTTGTTGCTCCAATAACCACAAATCTTGGTTGAGAAAGAATGAAGTCCAGGCAGGCAAGGACAGTTGGGTTAGATTTTGGTTGGCAGCCTCACTACTATCTTTTTTCTCCAGACTCTAGAAATGCACTTCCAAAAGTCTACATGGTTGCATTTGTCCATCCCCACAGCCACGGACCAGCCTGGCACACACAGGTCTGGGCACAGGGCTTAATTCCTCTGTAGATCAAGTTAGAAGAAACCTTTCTCATGAAAAGATACATTTAATGAGACTCCCTCATATAAACTAGTGCCTACAGGGATACAGGAGCCATGGCACCACAAGTAGAACCATCATCCAGAAACAGATTTCACTAAGAGTCTTAGCCTAGGCACTGGGGTAATGATTACAGGCCAGAATTCGGGCAAAATTACTCTTTCCAAGAACTGAAGTTCCCATGAGCAGTCATTCTTTTCAGCAACACCCAGAACAACAATTTGCAAGTTCAGGGCAGCTTCATCATTACAAGGACCCAGAGAAAGCAAGAAGCAACTGGCAGAACCCAGTCTCACCCAGAGCCTTACATGGTCTTTGGTGCACCCTTTGCCTGCCTGAACCCATACAGACTGCCTTTCAACTCTTTCCCCTTCTCCTCCTTGCATCTTGTTGCTCCAGTGCCTATTTTATAAAATTGAAAGCTTAGCTTTACTATTCGGATTCCCCACCACAGACCATAACCATAGCCTGCCTTCATTCCAAGACACATTCTCCCCTTTCCTGTCAAAGAGGACACTACCTGAACAGCAAGACAAGTTACTTCTGAGAAAGTGCTGTACTGTAATACCAATAATGAACTACAGTAACTCCAGTCAGCCTGTGCTAGTATTAAAGTTGGTAACAAAGCAAAGCTTAGATTAGCAGACTCTCTAAACACATTTATTAAGCATGTGTTTAACCACAGTTAAAACAGGGACAGAAGTGCCATGGTATCATCTAAGGAAGCTGCTTTTTTTCTCTTTTTGGCCTTTGGAAAAAGCAGTCACAGATAGATCTCATATGTTACACAATAATTGAAATTTTCATAGAGAATTCCAGAGTAAATTGTTAGCAGACTGTACTGCCACAAGCTTGTCAGCATTTCTTTTTTTTTTTTTCCTGTTTAACTTTGGTTTAAATTTGCCATCTTCTTGTTTCATAATTTTTGTGTCAGACTTAAATCAGAGGGTCACAAGATGACCAGAGAAAAGAAAAAAAATTATTTCTAAAGTAAACAGGATTTTCCCTCTTCACTATTCCAGGAAACAGAAATTCTTCCCAAACCCATAATTAAGGAAAAGTCAGAAAGAGTTCAGATTTTATGAGCAAAGCAAATAAGCTGTTACTGTATTAAAAATGTTGTGGAATTCAGCTTATGAAGTTCTAGATCTTTTTGTAGAATAGAAACCACTGAGAACATTTCTTTCTCATGAAAATGTATTGTTCTAAAATAATTTCAAATAGCGCTTAAGTAGATTTACAATTAAAGGTATGGAATGTAAGTCTTTAGTGCTTGACTTTGCTCTTCCACCTCATATCTATAATCACCTTATCTGAAGATAGACGTCTTGGCAATTTTTGTTTCTTGTCCGTCTGAAGCAGAGGCATAGTCTCCCCACTTTGGGCTGTACTGACCCTTTGCATTACTGTGTCTCATCTGCTTATTTTCCTGTTTGTGGATCAATGCCCAAGTGAGGTCTTCTAAGGAAAATTTGGAGGCATATTAAGACCCAGCAGAGGGAGCATCACAATAGCTCCCATGTGGGATCATTTCTTGCAGAAGAATCCAGAGACTTCAGCTAATCTCAGGACTCTATTGTGTTAAGAAATATACATGCCTACAGTAAGCACGCTTACATTGTTTTACTATATTTTCCATGCAGGCAATGGATTTTTTGCAAAGGTCATTGGATCCAAGTCAGTCACCACTGGGAATATAAACCATGTATTCTTCATGTTGAATCATAAAGGGGGGGGGGGGGGGGGGGGGGGAGGGAAGCAAGAGACAGGTTTGCAACTTTCTTCTTTTTCTTATTGACAATTAATATAGTTATTTCTCTTTATAACATAAATATTCCTCATTCTTCTATAATGCTTGACATCCAGCAATCTCAAAATATATTAGAAAGAAAGTACTAACTGTCCTAGAAGAAATCAAAGCCCAGAAAAGCAAACTGATGTGCAGGCACCCCAGAGCATCAAATATATCCCAGGAAGAAGAAAAATTTCTAAGAGCAAATACTTAACATGCCCACAAACACCTGAAAACTGCTTTTGCCCTTCAGTACAACTCAGGATGCCCTAGGGAGAAATCAAGACCTCCACCACTGGGAACTTGAGTTCAAAAGTAATCGTTTCATAGCAGAGGGGACTACTGCTTCTTTACAGCTCTCAGCTGCCTCAGTAATAAGCATTTTTTTTCAGGGGTTCCATCTATTTTTTGAGTTTCACCTAACCATGGAGGTTTATAGGCACTAACTCCTGTTTAATTTCCCACCCACTGGGGGAAGTTAATGGCTCCAACTCCCAAGATCAAGTGTGCCACTGGGAGGAATCTGTCCGTAAGAAGCATTGCCGTGAAGGAGCCCAGCCCACAGTGGGACACAGAATGGTGATTCCACCGCCCATTCAACAAACTGAAAGCCCAGCTCTTATACATCCATCAAAGTCCATTTTAATTGGGAGCCTAAAGCTATTTTACTCATCAGTAATAAAGGAGCAATTAAGCTTGCAGCTGAAAATGAATTAATGAGATACTGCAAACAAGCTAATTAACTCCTTCATGGGTATTCAGATAGAAACCACACAAAAACCCCACAGGGTGTGCTAATTACTTCAGGGGTCTGACTAAAATGAAACAAAAAATAGAAAACCACAACATTTGGAGCAAAGGCTATAAGTCTGTCATTAAGCCATCTTCTCTCATGTACAGTAAGCATAGGAATCCATATATGACACCGTGCACACAGAAACGCCTGCCATCCCCATATACAATGGATCAAGAACAGCATCAAATTTGTTAACACTAAAAACGGACCTATTTGCTCCATTTCCCTTGGCAGGTGCTCTGGGTAGCATGCCCCTCACTGTAAGCAGAAGAGTTTGGCAAAAGAGTTGGTCTATTTAAACACACTCCTAGGGAAAGTAGAGGTTTCACGTGGGTAGCCACCGAAAACAACAGTGTGAGGTATGTGACATTGTGCAGCGCCTAGCTGAGGCTGACTTACACAGCACAGTTTGAGGAAAAATAAGAGGGTCTATGTGTATATGTTAAGGAGGTTAAACTGTCAGCCTTGACAATTTACATTAACTGTACAATATTTCATTGCCACTAGCTCAGGAATCCACTGGGCCCAATTTGCTCATCCCTGTGCTTTGATCATTTATGGCTATGCAAAGGACGGGTAAAATTCCACCATTTGGACAGAGGGGAGTTTTACAGAGGCTTTTTTGCTCTGGTACAAACATTATGCTTGAAATTTAGAGAAGCAGAGAAGCAAGTCCTTTCCACAGAGTCTATGTGGTGGCAAAATACAGCTGCTTTTCCAGTCTCAAAACCTGGGCTATTTGTAAGGAAAAAGCCAAAGGTTCCCCACGTTCACAGTGGAGTCTCAGCCTGTAGAATTCAATAACCAATCCAGGAAACCCATTTCAACATCGACTTTCAAAGAGGTTATTGTAAACAAAAAGCAAGCCTACAGAACAATATGATTCTTGATCCCCATTTAAGTAGTAGGAACACAGAAAAGCCTCAGAAGTGGAGACATCTGTATTTATGTAGAGTGTTTTCCTGCCTCTTCGTACTCCATTAAATTGCAAATGGCAAAGTGGAATTTCTTTTTTGTGTAGATTATCCCTTTCGTCTTAAACCACCCCAGCTACAACAATGCCACCACTACAATATGAGAAGGACAATTTCTGAAAGCTGCAGAAGCATTACAATATTTGTTTATAATTAATATCAACGTAATTAAGCCTGACCTCATGGCAGTTCACAGCAGCCACTACCAGCTTTATTGGAGTTTGTCTGAAGTTACAGAGGAATGAGATCAGAATCAGGCCCTGAGGACAGCATTTATATATGACAGCTTGTCCGAAACCTGACCTCATAAGTCTCTTTCTTTATTTGGATTCAGTCTGCAAGTGAGACTTTTGCTTCTCATTCATACACACACAAAATTTTTACTTTTTCCTGTCAAGGCAAGCTAGGGCTAGAGGCTATCACACAATGCCAGGCATAATAAGCAACCGGACAATGAGTTCTTATTGACAGGATTACCAAAAAAAAAAAAAAGTTTTCTCTTTTTTTCTCTGTACAATGCTTAGCTAAACAAAGGTTACCAAGCCTATAAAAGATTATTTTGCAAGAAACAGAGCTTGGGATTCATCTTGTCAAGATGGTGGCTGAGTCTTCTATCTGCCTGTCAGCACAAGTATTACAGATTGAGAGAAAACATTTGTTAACTAACCTGTTTTAGTATAGCAAAAATATTTATTGCATACAATGCACTTGACAGGAAGTATGTTCATGCTTATTGTAGTCACTAAACCAATGTAATGCTTAAGTAGGTTGCACATAGGAACAAAGATACATGATTTTTAATGCTGCAAATCACCTTCATTCCTAGCTGAAAATTATTATGCTTGCATGTATTTCTTTTTCTTTCTAGTTCATTTTGGCTGATTTAAGAGGGAGGCTAATGAAGTCACCAGCACACCCAAAGCTTATATACGTTTTGAATACTGGACTGTGACCCCACTGTTTGCACATGTGCATTGCAGCTATAGCTTTGCACTGTCCTAGTGAGTAGTTCGCTGCAGTTTGCCCTGGGGAAGATAAGCTAGAGCACAATCTATGCATCCGGCAAGTCTTGAGGCTGTTGAAATGCATATGCTATCTCTTGGGAAAAAAAAAAAAAAAAGAAAAAACAACAAAACAACAACAAACAAACAAGCAACAACACATAAAACAAAAACAAACAAACAGATCCAAGGCTCCAAACTGATCTTCAGCTACATCAGAACAAAGCAAGGCAAAGTAACTATCGACATCTGGTTTTATTATTCTCAAAGTTAATAAGAAACTGAGTGTTACAAGAGAAAAAAAGTGAGCGGTTCTGGCTCATATAAAAAGGATGTGTGATTATTGTTCCTTTATTTATCAAGTTACAAGCCCATCTAATGGTAGTGTCAAACGTATTACTATCCTCTGTAGGACAGAGGAATAAGAAGTCTTCCCCTTCTGCTGAGAGAAATATCCATGTGGCTTCCATCTCTGCCACTCAAGGAGGTGCAGTTATAAAAATATAGCATCACAGTCACGCTAAATACAGCTTAGTGGAAAAACTGGAAGTGGGAGAGCTAGATTCAAGGGCACCTGGATTTTATTCCGGTTTGGTCACTGACTTCAGCAGGATGAAGTGACTGCTTCTTTGTCTGCTCCCCTCCTCCTCCCTCCAGTAAATAAATTATAGTCATAACTTATTATAAATAGCATTTACACTGCAGGAATATTACACTAACCTGCAAGCCTACTGTCAGGTCTAACTAACATTTAAAGCGCACACTGAGCAGGGCAAAGTACTGTTACAGTCATGAAGTGCTGGGTTTTGAGCTGTACTGATACAGCAGTGCTTTGGTCTCAGTTTTATATTTTACAGCCACACACTTCTGCTCTTATCAAAATGTGGTATATAACTGCCAGCTCTGAGGAGTTCCTGTGCACAAGCTCCTGCCAAGCTTGTGCCACATTCCTCACACAGCGTTTTCTCCTAAGCTTTTGCTCTGCATGCGATAGGTGGTGTTGACTTTGACAAAGAAAGCGTTAAGGATTATTAAAAGTCTGCAAAAACACTTCTTTTCCTGGCAGCTCCTTTAGGCTGAATGTCATTTGCTTTCCCTGAAAGTGGCAAAGATGTTCTTCTAAAATTAGTTCCTCCTACTTCTCTGATTAATAATTATATGTATTTCTAGATGAGTTTTTGTTCTTCCTCAAAGAATCTAAAATCTACACAGGAGGTATTAAGAGTGTATATCAGCAGTCAGGGATAAGAGGTCTGCTTTTCTCTTGAAAAATGCAGTATTGCAATATTATCACAACACAGCTACTGGAAAAGAGACTAATCCTAGTCTATTATCAACAGCAGACCTTCGCAGTGTAAGGAAAAAAAAAACCCCAAGCTTAAAAAATTAGTAACAGAGACCAAAGCCCAAGAAGTTTAGCATTTCTTTCTTCTAAACAGAGTTTTTATTTAAAAAAAAAAAAAAAAAAACCAAACCAAACCACCACACACAAAAAACCCCAACAAAAAAACAAACAAACAAAACAGACAACCAAAAAAAAAACCCCCCCAAAACCCACCACATAATTCTGGATTTTCCCCCCACTATGGAAAAATAGAAAAGTTCTAAACAAAACAGTTATTCCAATGGTTTAACATTAAATATCCTCCTAATATTCATCACTATACATGCTGATCTTAGGCTGTGAGAATCAGGACTTGCACCTAGTTTTTCAGTCGTTTCTAGGGGCAAGCTTCTGGAGAGGGAGAACAAAACATCGGCACCGCAGTTATGTCAAAACTTTGTTAATCTGTCTTATTCAGCATTTTCTTTTCCTGCACTATCTCACTTCATCCGTTGTCAAAAAAACTGTTTCAGCAACATCTGAGAGAGATCTGACACTTTTCACAGCACAGGACCTTCAGTTCTGACGACTCCTTGGGAGTATTTTTCACGTGTTGCAGCAGAGACCTGCGAATCGATGATCCCGCTCTGCACTCCTTCAGCTGTCTCTTGCTTATAGCAGTTTAAGCAAGGCAAATCTCTCTCCACCTCCCCTACAGTAAAGGTTTATTTACATTGTCTGTCTGACACAATTTTGACTGGATTAGACCGCTGTGCAACCACATCTCAAATTGACTTACACCCCTATGCACTCCCACTCCTTCCACAGCTGGCACGCTCCTGACCATACTTAGAGCTGCACCAAGCAGCCTCACTAGCAGAAAGGTAATTCTCAAAATAAAATTAAAAAAAAAAAAAAGTGGACAGCTTTCAGCTGGCTTAGTGAACTAAATCAGCTCCACACATGGGCAATAGCAGGGCGGGAAGGAGTGACTGGAGGAGCCAACTCAGGCCTGAGTTAGATCTGCTCAAGCCGAGATGGCTCCATATCCTTAGGTTATTTTGAAAATGGGACTATGAATTTAAGTGCCATTGTCAGGAGTGGCCAGGGGCACTGACACAAACCAGGTGCTTCCAGCTAATGAATTACACTGCCAGATTGTCCATTGAGGCACTCTGCCTGCCTGCTCTTTGCCCACAGCAAGTACAAAGTAACCTGAGCTATCCTAACCTTCAGGGTTCAGGCTTAACCTTGAGGTCTAAATGGCACGGGTTTAACCCTTCAATCCCTGTAAGTTATCTGGAGATACCTCCCATCTGCTAATGACATGCAGAGACCAGCTGACATGGTGGCCTGTCACATAACTGTCATAATGTAAGATGTAATAATACATCTCAGATTTAAGTAATACCAATTATTAATTCTCAGTAGGTGACAGACCCATCCCTTGGAGCCGCCTTAAGGAGACTGCAGAATAGAGACACTTTACTGGTATAACAGGAGCAGGTCTTCAAGTGAGACACATGCCCAGAGACAAAACAGTCTGGCTGAACTTTTTTTATGCTGAATTAAGACCTTAGAAAGTACATAAATTTACTTGGAATTCTTCCCTTAAAAAACATATATATATAATATATATATAAAAACTCGATATAAATGTTCCCAAAGAGGCCGTAAGAAGGAGCTAAACTATTTTAATCATTGAAAGCACCAGTAGAAAAAGTAGCAGAGGAATAACAGGTTTCACTTGTCATTCCAGAATGAGCCTCCCTGCAGTTTATTAAACTAATACAGAAATACATCATTTTTTTCAAAACCATTTTATGATCTCACTGAAGAACCAGACAGTTGCAGTTCAACATGCCACTAAAAAAAGCAGATGCATATTGTGCTCTATCAGAGTATCACGTTAAATTCACTTATATCTTCTAGAGAAGGAAAAAACCCCTATTAAAGTTATACAAGCTGGTACATTGCACCACCCTGTAATTTTAAAGACTTTAAAGAACCATCCATACTTGAGCTCAAGGTATCTAGAGCTGCCCTTTTCAACAGTTCCTTCTCTGTGGTTTGCAGCAAGAAAGAAAGTAAATCTTAAACAAAACAAAACAAAAACATATAGCAGCTGGGGGGGGGGGGGTTAAGGGATAGAGTCGTGAAAAGGAAAAAAAACAAACCAAACAAAAAACCAGCCCATATCCCAGAGAGCATTACATCAGTTCTCCTCCCAGTTTTATTTAACACACACGTGCCATCACTCACAGCTCTGTGGTTAGTGGAAAATATGACTGCAACTTCCATGGTGTGTGGGTTGCATGAAAAAAAAAAAGAAAAAAGTAAAAGGACCTTTCTTTGGCATAACTGAATTTGGCTACTGATGGAAGGAAAAAGGGTGGTATATTTATACAAAATCCTTGCGTTTTGGCAGGAAGAATAGTCCCTGCTAGGTGGGTGAGCCACCTAGCTATGTTTTGTTCTTTAGCAAAAGCATACACACCATTTCACTTCGGTACGAGCACAGCATAGTATGTTTTCTACCCCTATGCAAACAATAATTCAATTAGATTATCCATGAAAAAGCAGTCCTTATAAAATAAATTTAGGTCAACAAATATTTCATCCTTGCTCTGGTAGTCAAAGCTAGATAGCATAAAACATTCATCCTGAAACCAAAATACTACCTGGGTTTATGTTTTAAAGATGAGTCAGCCAACACCCCTCAGACTGTTATGGTACAGGCAAGTTGTTCAAAATGAGAGCCAAAAAACAAAGCAGCATTCAAAACTCCAGCAAAGCCCAAGCGTTACCCATTCATCAAGGACTGGATTTTGTGTGTGCATGTGCAAGAGGAGCAAAGATACAGAACAAAAGGCATCTAGATGATTTTCTGGGCTTCTGAATAGATCTATACTATCTGACACTGTTCAATTAAACTTCAACTGACACAGTGACTGACTTCCAGAGAAGAGTATTTTCAGAACAGCCCAGGTTTATCCTTTAAAAGTCATTATCCAGCTATTTTGAGGACTTAAAGAAAAAATCTTAATATTAAAAAAATAAGATACAGTGATTTTCTTCTGTTTGTCTTGTAAAGGTTTGGGGCTCACATTTCCAACTTTTCCAAAGTCATTGTTTTTAATCAAGAGGTAAATTTTTCCAGATATTCTTAAGAAAAGCACCAGATTGCAAGAAAAAGCAGTAAGCTTGGCAGGCCTGAGACTCCCCTGACTCCAGTTTGCAAGCACGGTACACTACCGCTGCTCTTGTAGGTTCCCAGGTCCCTCTATGTCAGGAGTTCAAGCCCAGCCTTGACATATGAATGAAGTCATGCCCTCTAACAGCAGCAGCATTTTTGGCCTCTACTCACCACAGGCTGAGTCACGGTGGCCCACAGAGCATTCCACGCTTGCATTCCCATCACCAGGACTGCACGATGCACACGGGAGAAGGATGGGAAGCAGTTGGCTACTGCAGTGGAGCAATAGCAAGGACTTTGTCCTAGTGGATGTTCCCTCCTTGGGGACCATGGACAACCTGCCAGGCTGCCAAGATGCACTGCTGAGGAGGATGGAGGACCAGGTCTCAACTGGCCTTCTTCCAGTAATGGCCCTCCATCTTGGCAGCTGCGCTTTCTTCTTTTTTCAGGCCACAGATTAGGTGATGTAAGCACACAGCAGGAGCTGCAGCCTATAATTATCATTTTTCCTCAGTGAATGGATGGCAATGAAGGCTAATTAAAAGAACAGCAACAGCAATGAAGAGCGAGGCACAGTGAAGCCACCCCTCAATCTCCAACCTTGTAACACTCCGCGCACTCAAAAACTAATGGAAGGATCACACCAAAGTGACCTTGGCTTAAGGTGCCTCAAGACAAGTCAGCATTTGCGAAGCTGAAAGCTAGGTGCAGGTACTATCTTCACTCCAAGGTACCTCCTAAATAACTCACTTTACCTAGATACCAATTGCTGGATGAAAAAAATGAACCCATATATTAAATCTGCAAACACAATATAAGCACCAGCAAAGCATCAGTAATAAAATGCTACAGCTGCTTATAAACTGCCTGTCTACACCACTGGCAGTAAAAATATGTAACTACATTCGACTTATGTGTGAAGTTGTCCTGGTGACAAATCTTGGATCTGAAAAAACAATTGTGCAGGAAAGCCTCATTTGGTTTTTATTTTGTATAAATCTAGGATGTCAATCGATTTCACACAACTCTATTGCTGCTTCTTTTATTGTTATCCAAGAACATCATACAACAACAAGCAACACATGCATATTTAAAAAAATTTTTAAATATGGTTGTAAAAACTGAAAAAAACCCTTGCCGAAACCATAAAAACATGTGAAATGCCAGATCACACACTGCTTTTCAGTTGTATACTTTTTAGTATCTGCAAATATGATCAGATTTCAAGTTAAGACAACCCATGAATTACAGCCAAACAGATAATCTGAATCTGAGTTTAAAACAACTAATGAAAGATATAAAGTTCCAAGATACAAGGAGGTTTTTCTGTTTCTTTTTTTTTTTTAAACTTGCCAAAAAAAAAAAAAAAAGAGGGCCTGTTCACTTGAGGCATTCACCATTGGACACTAAACCTTTGATGAGCGTCAAGAGGGCAATTATCTCTAAAATAAAGACTTTTGTATATCATGGGTCCCACATTCTAAATTCAGTCTGAGAAGCAGGAGGAAAAAACGATTCAGACGTCAACAGTGAATTGGCCAAAGGTCTCTGCGTTACAGATATACCACTGTTACATTTTACATGGCATTAGGAAGCGTGGCAGTCATTTGACCTACCAAACAGCAAGCACTTTTGATGCAAAGCCTAATTGTCACTTATACTTTGTCACGCCATTTAGTTTCAATGATTTCCTGAACTCTTCAAGGAACTATGCTAACATTCCAATTTTACTTTTGTCAGTATCAATGTGATCCTCATTAAAACAAAGCTGTCAAAATTGTTTTGATGCCACTCTCCTTGACAACATCTGCTCAGTTTCCCCTGTTGTCACCTTGACTGTGGGAAATAAGATTAAAAAAAATCCTCACAAAAATCTCATGACTGCATTTTATCAGTAAGAGACATTATGCAGTGATGGGAATTGAGGTTTAGAGTCTGTTCTTTAAGAGCACAATTCTTTAATGAGGATAAATAAAATGTCATTCCATAAAGAGTCCCACTAGCTCTAAACTAGATTTCCTTGATCTCCATGCTGATTGAAAGAATCAGAGGTAATTATCAGGGTAAAAGTTTACAAATCTTTTCCTTATTCACCTTGCCTTAGGGACCCAGAGTTAGTTTACATTCTGCTTCCCATTTTCCCCAGTCCGTTTTGGGAAATGGAAAACTGACCTCAGAAACTACTATCAAATGCAGTAGGGGTTAACACGCATGGATGTAAATTGCTGCAGACTGGAGGCACATCTCATTCAGTCACCAAGCACAGCAATCTCAGTGACAGAGACACAGCTCATTGGAGGGAAAACAGCTTCAGCTGCTCCAGATAAATCCACTAGCAAACACAAGCTGGGCCCCTAAGAATGGACAACTGGGAATAAGGCTTTAGGTATAGTTTGCTTTTCCAGTCATGACATTCACCACCATTTATAAGCTTCTGCAATCTCTTAACATTGCCTTGAGCTGTGTAAATTTAAGAATGATACTAAATTTCTCTAGATCCCTTAAGTGAAATCAGAATTCATTATTTTTTACAGTACTTGATTACTATAACTAAAAAATGAAGTCCATACAATAGGAAAGCTTGCACAGAATCACTGCAAGCTCTCCTCATTGTAACACCCATGAACTCCAACATGGAGGGGCGAAGATTAAGATATTTGGTGTGCTATATGCTCAGTCCCTAGTTTCTGTGTTGTCAAACATGGAAGTCTGTGCTAAATTTAAAAAAAAAAAAAAAAAGTATTTACTGCTCACCTAACAGAATTCTAATCATGGTTTCAATTTGAAGTAACTTTGTCTAACTGTGAAACAATACTGACTTTGAAACAACACCAAGTTCTGTAAGTATTCAGATGTTAAATTTAAAATGAAGGGGCGTCTAAACAGTGCTGCTCTAATAAATTTGGCAGAAAGTTTGGATTAAACAGTTAAATCACCTAAAAATATAGTTTCAAGTCAGTAAACAAACTTTCATTTTCAAGGGAAAATAACTGCAACTGTCCTTTGTTAAAATCTATTTGCATAAGTGTTACCTGACATTTTCTGGTTTTCAATGGCCTTCTCCAGTATCCAGCCTGACACATTGGCCAGCTTGTCTTTTTGTTTTTGTTTGTTGTTTTTGGTTGTTTTTTTTTTTTACAATGGACCTTAAGCTGGTACTTCTGTATTTTTGTTATTGTTTGAGAATCTCAGCTTTCATTTAAGATGTAGACAACATTATTATATTAATCTATTTCAGACTCCCAGATAAAACCCAGAAAATTCCAAAGGTACAAGCAGGCCAGACAATGGCGTACCCATGTCAAACTACCAAGTTTTATAACACAGCTTCATGATTTCTGAATGGATTAAATTAGCGATACCAACTACTACAGTCAGAAGTCAACCCTAACCCTCAACCTGGTGACAGCGCAACACCAAACATTTGTGAATCACAAAACAGCACCCAGCAGAAATCTTCTCCCCGTGTTTTACAACCCCCCTAAATCTTCATTTATATCATATAAACCTACAATACGCTTATGGCTCCAATCTTTGCCACGCAAAAGTAAATTTCTATGTAAGTTGAACAAGTAGTTCTTAAATAAAACTAAAGAGGATTCTCATGATGACACACAGTTACATTCTGTTATATACAGGCATACACGTTCAGTGATCTCATCAGCAGCCCAACAGTGGCTGAGAGGTAGCACACATACAATCCAGGGAGAGGGTTACCCAGTGCGTGGGAGATGTCTGAGGGTAGATTTGAAATACAGCAGCTTCTGACCTGGGCTCAGCCAGCAACGCGGAACAACCCCAAGACTCACAGCAGTACGTGTTGCAAGGACATCAGTAAGACAAGTCTTACAGGGAGCAACACGGGGCCACTAGTGACAGTGCTAGTGTAATGCTTACACTGTGGAAATAAACCTGATTGTAGGGGTTTTATGGTCCCAGTATGCTATTGCATTGGTATGTGGATTACACCAGAGGAAGGTTTCCTCCTACTGAACGTGAACAAACTATTATTACTGTTAAAACCTTAGTGGTTTGCTACCTGCCTATGTAGAGTCCCAAGTGAAATCATTCTGCCTTCAGGTGGCCTTAAGGGTGAACGCTTTTGGAAGAACAGACTACTAATAAAATAAAAAGAGAGAAGAATATGTATCTACATGTCACCCAGTCACACAAACACTTCACACACTTTACAGACAGTATGGCCTATAATTAAGGCTGCTCAAGGCTTGGTGTCATAAAACTACCAATTAACAACTTTGCTAAATTCTTATTGTTTAGGCAAAAATGCTCCATACCAGGTATCTGTCTTTGATTGATATTTCTGTTTAACAGAAAACTTCAACTACAACAGCTTAGCTCTTTTTGAAAACGTGCTTTAAAATAACGCATAATCTCTTCCCTCCTTTCCTAATTCCTATAGTCTTTTTCTTCAACTAGTACTAGACATCTACCAGCTCTGAAGTAAAGAAATTAAACCTGTCTTTGCTTCTCTCTGGTAGTTCAATCAACTAAAGAAAACAGAATAAAATAAATTCACAGAAACCAAACC
Organism: Athene noctua; assembly: GCF_965140245.1. Classification (NCBI taxonomy): domain Eukaryota; kingdom Metazoa; phylum Chordata; class Aves; order Strigiformes; family Strigidae; genus Athene; species Athene noctua. The sequence continues at coordinate 100,465,907 of NC_134037.1, read as the reverse complement.
AAACTATCCTGCACAGTCATTAAAAGCATATCCTGATTGCCTGGATGAACAATTCAACACCATGATGTACTTTGCAAAACTGATGAACGTTCACAGTAACAACTATCAACAAGTAAAGGGCTTTGACACGTTTTAGGCTTACAAACTGCTGACACAGCACAACTTCAGTACCTACATTGGATCTACCCAACCAGTACAGTTCATACTTCTCTTTGCTTTCCCCATGTTAATCTCTTTTCCAAGCAGGCTACCGTTGCCCCTTATCATGGGCACATCTAATCCAGTGGCAGACATGAGGCCAAGATGTAGCAATAACCTCACTGGGCTTAAATTCAGTTACCAGTTACATGTCAGCGTGGCCAGTTCCAGCAATTAGGTAGCACAGATTTAAGACAGCAAACCCCCCTGCTGCAGGGGTCGTTAGGTGAGGGAAAGAGCCTACCTGCCACCTGCTACAACACCCATCTATTCACTTTACTCTTTGCTTGAGATTATCGCTCCCGTTGTGGAAGCAAAGCAAAAGAACAAGACCTTGCTTCCACCACTCCAGTTCAGAGTCAGCTTTAGCTGCCCTGGTATGATTCTCTGCCTCCAGCTACCTACACCACCCTGCCACCCAACATAACTGCCTGGTAGCAGACAGCAGAAAGGGGAGCATATTCACCTTGCACCATTGGAGGTCACAGATTAGCATCTTTATTCAAACTGCTGGGAGCAGCTAAAATTTGGCCACATGCCGCCTTCTTGCCACCTCTACTAGAGGGCAGCAAGCCAGGGCAGAGGAGCAGTTCAGACTGCCAGCAGCAATACTGGTGGTGCCATTTCTTATCTCAGCAGCAATTTTGTACCTGCCTGGGGCAGTGGAAAAAACCTTGCTCTGGCCCTGAAGATACGCACTGTAACAAGGTGATATACTGTAGTGGTGGCATGAATTAGTTTAGCTGCTCTGAGCAAAAGCATAAACTTTTGCAATAGCCTCTAGTGACAAGAAGATTATTTTGCTATAAAAGCAATGGCAGCCAGAAATAACTACGAAATATAGCCATCCTACACCATAAGTAAGGAAATGTGACACTGAAAGTGCACATATATTGAGTATATAGAGCTATCATAGACACACCCCCATTAGTATCACTCCCTGGCATTTCTTAATTCTTTCTTCTCAGTATCATCCTGCTGATTAGAAAATATTTATCATAAGCAGCTAATGAACAGAAAAATAAGCCCTTTGAAAATGCTCTCAGGTTTAATTTCTCTTCACCTTGTTTAAAAATGAGTAAAGCTGATTCTGCCTGCTTTGGAAGCGTTTATATTAAGGCCAGGCCAGGCATTAAGTCAGTACTTGCTCCCTCTGCGGTGCCTCAGCTGAGCCCAAAGCTCACCTTTGATACCAGGACTGCTTATTACAGAGCTGGTAGGCAGAAGACAGTGGGGATGCAGGAGTCTGCAAGTTTCCAGCAGAGTTCCTGGAAAGTCAGGAGACCTCATTAATTTTGAATGAGTTATCCACCTTTAAGACCAGAGTGAGGATGGGGGGTTTTACTGTATTTTTATATTCTATAGTTAATGTTTTTATATTAACATATCTACATATATAATCTGCTTGGGAGAAATTTTCTTGATTGAGATTAATTTTTATATCAACTCAAGATCCAGTTTCTTCTCTCTGGGGACCCTAAGTAGTAAATTTATTTATTTATTTATTTTTAAATATCCTCCCCTGCCCCCAAGCATTGGGAATGCTGACCAGGAGCTGTAGTCAGTCCAGCCAAGACAAACACACCTAGAAAAGTATTTGCATTTGTTCCTTTACACCTGATCTAAAGCTATACCATCTCTGCCACACCAACTTTTACAGTCTAAAGGGGAGTGGAAGGTGCACGTTTCTGACTTCTGACTCCGGGGATACCTCCCCCACATCACAATGCTGCCTGCAAAACTTTCCTCTTTTACTGCTAAAATACTAACTCCTCAGATCTTACTCAATTACCCACCTTTGCTAGAGCCATACTTTTTTGTTTGAGTACAAAGCTCCACCTTCAACTTAATTCATAAACAGGGGAGTACTAACCCTAGCTTCTCACCACTCTTCCTGAGGGACTGTTACACTCCCTTCCCTACTCACTATCTGCATTTGGTCTACATTTACCATTTCTGACACAGAAGTAAATGACTCCTAAATCTGTACAGCAACATGTTTATCACTGATTCCATATACACATTTCATTGAGGCCATAAAATCCTCTTCCTTGACACAAAGCAGTAACCACCCCCAGACAACACTACTCTGCTCACACACCAGCCAACAGCATCAGCATGACACCCAGCAGGAACATGGCCTGGGAGCATTCCAGTCATGCTTATGGCCTACAGATGCACCTGAATCCTTCAGTGAAGCAGCTACAATTAACTGACTGCAAGTCTTACAGAAGGATATTGTTGACTGGGTATATATTGGTACAAAGAAGAAGAGGCAACTTAGGAAAACAGGTGCTGTATTCTAGGGAAAAAAAAATAAAACCAACAACCAAACAAAAAACCCACACATAACAAAAAGCACAACACACCACCCCTGGCTGAAGATAATGCTCCCACAGGAAGAAGCCTTCTACAAAGAGGGCTGCGCACACATATAACCAGTATCACTGACAGTGAAGACAGGAATGGGAGAAAGAGAGCACACAGGGACAGTAAGCAACACGCCACCTACACACTCACATCCAAGGCTTTGCTGCAGACTGGCACAGATAAAATGCAAATGCACTTACTGTTATGTACACAATACACGCCACATCAAGGTGCCCCTGCTCAGGTGAGTTTAAAAAAACCCAACACAACAAAAACCCCACAACCCTCACTTATTATTTTTCTGAAAATGCTAGCCTGACCATTAAGAGGAAAAAGGCAAGGGTGTATCACCAGAGTTTTCCAGCTGCATCACACTTGAATGGGAGCCCCTCCTACAACGAGAACACAAAGGCAGGACTTGCCACTGTTACCCTGCATGGTCCCTGCACATACAACTCAGCTGGCAGCCCCACAGCAGGGGAGCTGGGCTGGAGGCAAGGGGAAGCTATAGCATGTAACTGTGTACAGACATCTACTCACAGACTACATGGGGCAGAAGAACTGGAGAAAAGTGCATTTGCTTTGGCAGCATTCACTGGTGATGAGACACCTGTGATAGGAGGGACATACAAGACTCCCTTACAATCTTCAGGAGACAGAGAAGAAACCCTTTGGGAAGAAAAATAATTTAAAAAAAAAATCGGTATCCAGATAAAAATCTATTCTACTTGACACATTCAAGGTCTTCAACACAATTTGCTTTCTGATGGATGAAACTGATAGACAAGGAAACAAAGGGAGAAGTTTTAGGCACATAACATGCAAATGTCTTGTCTATGAAATAGGCACAAAGTGTCTTCCAGTTTTTCTGTGTACTTTGAGATTTACTTTATAAATGTAGTATTCAACTTTAGTCGATTTAGTTCAAATCTTCACTCCTATATGAAATGCACTGGTAAGCAAACCATGTTTGATTTCTAGCCAATGCAGACTTTCCTACTGATTCAATTTTCTAAATATTTCTCGCTGGAAAACGCATGTCGGAAGGGAACCCAATAAGGTTTCTTATCCAACCTCCCTGTTCAAAGCAAGCTTAGCTGTGAGGTCAGACCAAGTTGCTCAAGTCAACTTTTATCTAGTCTAGCCTTTACAACCTCCAAGAACAGAGACTGCACAGCTACCCTGGGCACTTGCTCCACTGCCTGACTGTCTTCATGGGGGAAAAGGTTTCTCCTTATGTCTAGTGTGAACCTCTCATTTCAATTTATTAAGTCAATCACCCTCTCACTACCCAGTGCTGTGCCTTGCCTGGCTCCATCCTCTCAGTAACCTCCCCCCCCAGGCACTGGAGGGCTGCTGGTCATCCTGTCATAAAGCCACCTCTTCTCCAGGCTGAGCAAGCCCAAATCCCTCAGACTGTCCTCACAGGGCAAGTGGTAGTGGCCTCTGCTGAAGTGACTAGTTTCTTGTACCAGGGAGCCCAAACCACGGTATAATTCTTGGATGTGATCTAGTGAGTGCTGAATAGTGGACAATCACTTCCCTTGATCTACTGATCATGTGCCTGGTGATGCAGCACAGGATGCTGTTGGTCTCCTCTGCTGCCAGAGTACACTTCTGGTTCACATCCCCCCTCACACCCCCAGGGCCTTTCCCACAGAGCTGCTCCCCTTAGCCCCTCCAGCTTGTATCCCTGACAGGGGCTTTTCCTTCCCATGAACAAGACTTCTCATTTGTCCTTGCTGAACTTTGTAAGGTTCCTGTAGGCCCATCCCTCCAGCCTGCCCAATTCCCTCTTGATGGCAGACCTGCCCACCTGTCCGATCCTCCTAGTCTGGTGTTATCCACAAACCTGATGAAAGCGTACTTTGTCACCTGCTCCAGGTCACATATAAAGATGTTAAACAGGACAGGCCACAGGGCAGACCCTCGCTGTGTTGCACTTGTCATTGGCATCCTGGCAGAGTACGACCCGTTAACCACTACCCTCTGAGCCTGATCATCCAACCGGACAGTTACCCATCTAGATGTCTACTCTAGCCTGGGTACAAGAACACCACAAGACAGGTTGTAAACCTTGCTAACATTGATATTAATGACTACTCTCCCCTCGTCCACAAATCCAGTCATTTCAAAGAAATGAATCAGGTTGATTGGTCATGGTTTACCACTGGTAAATCCAGACAGACTGGTCCCAACCACTTTCTCCTCCATGTCTAGAAGTTTGCTCTAAGAGCTGAAGGACCACTGCAGCCCTATCTGAGCGGAAGACCCTGCAGTGTCAGGGCAGTTGCTCTGGCCAGTGCTGGGTATGATGCCTGGGGATGCTGCTGACGAGCCCTCCCGCAGCCTTTGGCAGTATTCTGTGCCCCTTGCCTGCATCCTTCTTTGTAAACATCTACATAAACTACTACATCTGGGAGCTACACCCATGCTCTGGCCCAAGCACTAGTGAAACAGGCACATGACCTTACCTAATCAGGAGTTCAGCCTTTTCCAGCAGTACCCGCATTCAGAGATACCAGAAGACCTCAAAGCAGATCTGGGCACTGCAACACCAGCAGGGAATCGCAGTATCCTAACCCCACCCCACGCCCCCTGCCCAGCTATGCTGCAATCTTAAGGAGCACATGGTACTGAAAGTTTACTCAGTTAGTTCTGAAACAGTCATCTGTTGGGGACACAGCACTGCCACCTGCACTGGGACCCACTCCCCCCAGAGCAGAGGACATGGACCTGCAGGGAACAGCTCTGTACCACACCACTGTCCGAGCAAAGAGGTCACACTGTCCCCAATACATACAGCAGCCATCAGCTGCTGCAGGAACAGGCTATCCCAAGTGGCTTTTTGACTCTTTTCTGAGCTGTTTTGTGATACTGGGCACATCTCAGGTGGTGCTGCAATCATCAGTCTACCCAAACCAAGGCTAAATCTTCCCTTCCTAGTCTCTATTCCTGCACTGTGTTATGGAAGACCCGTTCCCACTATGACCTCTTCCCAACATGACTATTGCCATTCCAAAACATTATTTTCCATTTCCAAGGAGTTTCTGGGTGACCACCAAGACCCCACTAAAACCAAGACCCTTAGTGGAGGGACTGCCAGTTTTCTTTTTGTACAACACCTCTCAGAGTACAACACCTCATCCGTCCAGAATGCGGATGCCAACATCCCACAGTAAGGCAAGCAAACACCTGGGACTTAGCAAGAAGTCTACCAGACATGGCCCAGTCAAGCAGCCAGGCAGGAAGACACAGTGAAAAGGGAGAGGGGAAAAGGCTTTATCACTTGGCGGTGCAGAGATGAACCAAAATAAAAGGGAAAGAAAAAGTTTTAATTGCCCTGGGACTTAGTAAACAAGCAGTTGATTTTGAGTCTGAGAGTTAATGTCAACACAACAGCTGGCCTTCAGAAGGCATTTACTAATATAGCAACTTGTAATTAACACAAGGTCATCACTAAAAATTACAAGGACAATTTGCTGTTAAATAGCTTCCTCCAGGGGACGTATCCCTGTTGGAATACAAGCTACTGCATTGTATCCGTGAAGACAGACAGCCTGGCCAAGAACCACGTTTCCCTGGGGAGAGAGCATCACCATACAGGGCTCCCCATGCCCCCCCCTCCCACTTATTCATGCCCAGGCCCGTTCCTTCCTTCACTGCCCTGTAGATCAAAGCGGCCTTCTGTTACCTTGCAAACCGATATGCTACAATACCCACAGCATCCAAGCCCACTGGAGGTCTGTGTCAAGGCTGGCTGACAGCAACAAACCAACACTTGCAGAATACAATTGTACAACAGCCTTTGGGCTGGTTCCACCTGCATTCACTTGCCCAAGCATCACAGCTGCAGAGAGAGACCATAACCCCTGTACCCCCCACACAGTTCTCTCTGTAGGGTACTTCCCACTGTGGATCAAGGTCTTTCCAAACAACCTGATCCATAAGTCACTTCATCCTGGAAGCCTTCCTCTGGGGTGAAGTCCACATAAATGGAAGTTTCAAGCAGTCAGTGGATGGGAACATTTAATTTCTTAAGCAGCAGTTTCTCCACATCCTTCAGATACACAAATATCTGTACCTAATTTTACGCAGAGGGCTGGGGTGGCACGTCTAAGTGAGTGGAACCACTTCCCACACTCGTCCTTGCTCTTCCTTTGCTTGGGAGAGCAGGCCTCACTCTCCACATCCTGGCTGCTTGTATAAACCTTTCCAACTTCACCCTTGGTTTTAATGCACACGCTAACATCTGATTTGTCCCCTGTTTTCCAGAATTCAGAAGAACCCTCTCATGAAGCGAGCCATCAAAACACTCCTTGATCTGCCCCAAGGACAGAGGCAGCTTGTGCTGATAACTGCCCTTTGCCTTTCACTATCAATTCTTCCACACTTCTCCTGGTGAGATTTCCAGCCCTCACTGCAGTGGTAGGCAGCCTTCATGAGAAGGCAGTTGTGGAGGCCACTCCTAGTACCAGGAGACAGATGGATGCTGAGATGCTAGATCGCCATCCCTTTGTGCTGCATCAGGATGGAGGCAGGATAGAAGCTTCTGCAGGTGGTCGTTAGATGACTTCTGCTCCTGCTGAAAGATGGGGCAGGACAAACACCTGCTGCTCAGCTTGACCAAGTCCTCTGCCTGAGGGCAGGATGGCAACAGAAGGGGAAATGATGGCAGGGGGAGAGACAGGGCACTGTGGGGACAACTGGAGGGGTTTCATCCCACCATTTGGGGGTAGCTCCTACCGGGACTTTTGCAGTAGGAAGGAGCATGTTAATGCAGCTATAAAGCTAAGTAAAACCAAGAGGGGAAAGAACAGGTGAGAGGAAATCCAGAGTCCATCCATTAGTGCCATATGCCAGCAGTAATTAGCCCAGTAATCATCTTCTCAGCTTTGCCTCAGCATCTACCAGTACAACCACATATCAAGGTACAGGCTTATTACCTCTGTACACCCTTATGCACAACAGAACACGTAACAGATAATTTCATATCACTTAAATACCAGCTTCACTCATGTCTTATCTGACTTCTTCCCTTGTGCTTCACTTAAAGGTATTAAAAAAAGTGATAGGATTAGCAGTTCAAAAGATGAAGTTTTAAAAAGTCTTTTATGGTAAAATAATTAATGTATAAATTGGGGTAGGCATGAGGAACTAGGCTACTCATGACCAAATCCTGCCTTGTACCTTTTTTTAAGCAAGTCAGCAGATTTGCCAAGACCTTTGACTCTAAGACAGCAGAGTTATATATTTTCCAGTTTTGCAACATACTTCACTTTAGGGGTAAATAAGCTTCTTTTCAATCTTCATTCAACATGCAAAACACCTCACAGAGATCTTGCTAAACAGTTCTTCACAGGGCAAGCAAATAAGTGATTCTTTTTATCCTTTCTGAAAATTTCATATTCTTGAATTTCTTACAGGTCTGGGAAGATGGAACTCATTTGTAAATAAGGTCCTGGGAAACACATGGCCACAGCTTGGCAGGACCACAGCCCTGAATGAGCTCTTTCATTTTCAGCGTGTTTGGTAACTTGGGTTAAAGAGCAAATGGTGGTTTTGATAGAATATTTCAAACACAGAGCAACTAGAGCGCTACAGTTACCTTTACCTAAAAGGGACTCATATAATAACTGATTTTTCAAAGCATTCCTCTCCATACCTCCTAAAGTAAGCAAAGGTGCTTCAAAACTACTAGCAGCAGTAGTATCATTTAGTCTGGCTAAGTTAAAAGTTGAAAACAAGTGAGGATAAAAGGAGATTTGCAGCAAATTAAGCAGAACAGAGTTCACACATGAAGCAGCAAGTGGAAAGGTGTATTCATTTTCTGTTTTCTCTCTGTAAATTACCATGTAGCATTGCCCCTGTGCCAAAACTGATACACCTGCTCATGATCTGCATCAAACCTACACAGGTTTGTGTATGACCTTCATAATGAGCCCCCTGTACATTCAGAAATAATCAGGCTACTCTTGGGTGTTTGGCTGAAATAATTGAGTTGTAGCATTGGTGTCTGTATTTGGAAAAATTTAAGCAAAAAACATATAAGTTAGTAAAATACTGCAGACTGCAAATAAAGCTGTCTGATCTTGTTTTGTGAGAGTACTGACAGTAAGCCCACAGAAGGAAATGATGGATTCAGGAGGGTTTGGGGCATAACACACAGCAAAAAATACTCATCTTCCCCAAATGCCAAAGGCACAATAAAAGATTTGCAGACATATCCTGTGGTGACTCCCATCCTTCAAGGAACATCTTGGAGCATCCTTTGGAGAAGACAGTCTCATTAATTTAATGATGGGCAAAATGCTATCTGATCTTAGAGAACCTGGAAGTGAAGCTCACACACTAAGAGCTGCAAGTCAACCCACCTGTCCTGTTGGCTGAACAGAAAGAAATAGTATTTCCTGAAAATTAACACAAGCTGCAGTACGAAGTTGTTAAAAGTATCAGCTTCAAGTTAATGGTTGGTTTGGAGATTCTGTTCCTTGTAGGATCATGTTATATACTCCTCTTTAGGGAATATTTTTATCCTAGCCTCAACTATATTTCTTACAGGGTTTTAAAAATTATTGTTATTGCTTGGTATATTCCAGGTCAGCTGTTTAAACTGTTATATATCTAACTGCAGCTTAAACAGGAAGTAAAGGAAAAAAATTGAGGTGAATTTAACTTTTTCTGGCTATCTCAGGTAATTTTTCCCAGAATGTCAAAGCTAGAGAAGACTATTAATAAATTCAGCACCAATATCCTGTCCTAACTGTTTATTCTGGCCAGATAAAACCACATTTGGTTGAAAAACATTGATTTCCTTTCAGCATCGTAGACTGGAACAGTAAATGCTTTGTTTATAAAAATCCAAATAGCTTTTTCTCTCCAACCTGCCCAGTTGGCTTACATATAACAACTCTTGCTGTAGGGGACAGAATGACCATTTACACTCCAAATTGCAGACCATCCAATTTCTGCAACTAAGCTACACCCCAAAAAGCTTGACTTATACTGGATAAAGATTATCAAGTCTTCAGCGTCCTTCTTCCTTCTAACATTAATTCAGCAGATTGACTTTTAAAAAAATATTTACTGTATTTATGAGAAGATGCTTTCATAAGATAGTTCAGAAAAACATTTTTTTTTTGTTCAAAAGGCAATCTATATACAAGAGAGCCACTGGAGTTGGGGCAAGACCAGCTGCCAGGCATCTGGCAGGTTTGTCAGCATTGGCACACATGCTGGATATCTGGCAGTTAGCTTTTGCATCTGTTAGTTTCAGCAACAGCCATAGCTACATCAAAAGCCACAAAGGCATGTCCTGGTTATTTTTCATGGTGTCTGCATTGATCTAACACATTCTAGGTTCACTGCCCAGTTTTTTGTTGTTGTTTGGGTTTGGTTACCCCCACCCCCACCCCCAAAATGTAAGAGGGCAAGTGCTGGGTAACAACTGGAGGAGATCCACCATTAATTTACAAAGGCCCTGTATACAGATGCATATATATATATATATATGTATGTCAGGGTCCTCTAGACACTATAGTGACTCTCTTGCAGAGGCAATGCTCCACACCACCTCATGCCACACTGTCCACCAACAAAAACCAGTTCACATTAAAAAAAAAAAAAGGAACAATTTCTTTTAATGTCATTTCATGTGTTTTAACTTGTCAACTTTTTAACCGATTTTGGACAATGATACCCTCTATTGGCGTTCAATAAACCTGTAGGCTTAGTGCTGTGATGAACACTGATGGCTAGCGTAGGGCCACTAGCACTCTTCCCTAAATACCAAAGAAGAAAGTGAACACTTCACTAAAAAACAGGAAACCACATTTTAACAAATCTAAAGTCCAGTTTCATAAGTATCTCAAGGGCAGTATAAGGCCATATTGATCCCAAATGCACAGTCTGACCCTGTCCACCAGCTCACCCTATATTGAGGCCAGCACAAAAAAAACAAGGCCACACAGCTAACCAGAACTGGGAAGCTAATCTCAGCAAAAGCTAAGTATTTGGGTTGTATTTGCTGAGCTGGTTCCATTTGGATCAATTTTCCAAGCTGGCTTCCAGGTATGTCTGTGCCGGCATACGCTGGGGATGTGTTTGGGGCAGGGAGAGGCTGGAGCTGCTCTGGCAGTGGGTGCAGCTCAGGTGCTGAAGGAGACACAGAACAGAACAACCTGAAGCCACAAGGAGGACATTGAACCCTGCAGGCTTTTCAGAAGTGCTAAGGACCCTGGCCCTGCCAGCACCTCCCCACCAGCACTTGCTGTTGGTGTTAAATTGTGCAGTGACCCTACTTTTATTCCATTCCAACAGGAAAGTAGTGCCATGACTCAAGTGACACCAGCTGCACCTCTCAGCAACTGATGGCTGTTCATTCTCACTAGTGCAAACCCAAAGTTCACCATTTGTCTGGTGTTGGTGCTTAAGCACCCTCAGACTGAGTAGTCTTCACACTGCAAACAGTGCCACAGCCTGAGCAGACCAGGTCAAACCAGGTAGGTTGTGAGTGAGCTGAGGCGGAGATTTACCTTCATGCCAAGGCAAAGTTTTGCACTGCTTATCTCACACATAAGCCTTGCATGCAGAAGAGATCACCAGAAGAGCTGAGCAGAAGTTGCCCCTCTACCCACAGCAGGTGTTTAAAATGCATGCAAATTTTACCTTTCCAGTTAAAGGCTGCTTTCAGAAATACAGATCTTGTTAACAATACTGCCTCAGCATGTATCTGCTGAAGTACAGTTCTGGAGATTTTTACATTTCTAACAATATATCCTTGCCACTCATTTTGAGAGTTCTACCACGTTTTACATCTACCCACTACAGGCAACAATCTCTGGTACCTAAGGTGATTTGATTATCATGATACTGCATTGCTTGTCATCACTATACTGCAAGGAAGTATTTATGGTCAAATCTATGCTAAGAGAAGTGAAGTTGATTTTATTTGGTCCAGTAGGAAAAATAACAGATTTAATATTTTCAAAGAGCTTGGAAAACATCTGGGAGAGAAAAGCAGAAGCACACCATCCCTGGTAATATTACAGGATAAATGTAGGTAGGGAAAAAAAAGGAAGCCATGTAGCTTTTTTTTTTTTTTTAGAAAAGAAAAACCTCACTGCAAAAGTAAGCCAAGAGATACAGAGGTACAGCAGATATTCTATACATTTTTCCCAAAACTGGATCATGACGATGCTCTCTCCCACAGCCTTGACCACTAACATGCTTGAGCAAGAAGGGGTGGTTTTGCCTCATCCTGCTTCCCTACACCTTTACCATCCTCTGACCTTTGTCAGCCTGGGAATTGGGGAAAAGAAGCTCAAACCTTAAGTCAGACAACAGATAGCATTCAGGGATAGCTGTTTATACTAGTTAGAGCCTTGACAGCTGCAAGGGAATGAGCCTCAGTCAAGAAAAACAAGGGTTTTAACACTCAGCCACGGTGAGATCACACTCAACAGCTCGGGTTTCAAAACATGCTCCTGCAAAATTGTGTGCACAGGTATCCGCTGCAGGTGTCCCACCATTTAACACCTAAAGCAGGGCCACTGGTATCACCGCAAAAACAACCACCACATCCATTTTATGCTCAAGACTGTGGGAAATCCTCCATTCCTAAAAACGCATCTCCAAAATCCCAAATGTGCCGTCAGAGTCCACTGATGAAAGCTTACACTATACCAGTTTTCAAGAAACTGTGTTTTCAGTGTCATGGGCCATTATACACAAGCAATGAAAGTAGCTGGGAGAGTGTTCATTTACATTTTGCCACTTTTCATCTGTCTCTTCAGTGGCCTATAGTTAATCAAACCAACACCCCTTCTTTCTGTGTCACAAGCTCAAGAAAGAAGTAGGCACTGTACATCCTTCCCGCTATTCTCTTGCAAATGGAGCCGCAGCAGAATTCAAAAGTAGCGAACAGAGGCCGAGTGAATTATGCATTTGGCTCTTCTCAAAAGCCGAGGAAAAGCTCAAATGCCAGATTTTCTTAAAAGCAAAGCATCCCATCAGCAAAATGACACTGACTGTCTGTATTGGGGGCAGTGGGCTTTTTCTTTTCAGAAATAGCATCCATTCATCTGTTGTTGGTTTTTTTAATTACAAAAATTGATAAATACAAAACCGACAGGGGAAAACAAATACAAAAATAACAAAGACACATTTATCTGCTGAAGGGAAGTGGCAAAGAGCAGCTGTCCTTTAATGATCACCAGGCACGTGAAATTAATTCACATCTTTATTACAAATTTAAACCAACAAAATAAATTAAAACAAGTCAGACCAGTAACCCAGGTGGGGAAGGAATAAGCAAAGCTCAGTTTACCCCCAGCCTGACCAGTCATCTCTGCAAAAATAAGTACCTTTGTCTGCTGCCACCACAATTATTCTCTCATCACCATTGCTGAAGATGAGATGGGAAAGCCACTGCCCTGTTCTAAACAACGGGTGCTTTACACCAGTGCAATAAATGAATAGCTCCAATTATTCATAGGGGCTACAGATACATGTGGTATAGAAGTTTAATTTTTAAATTTCCACGAAATACATGTGTTTAAATATAGCATAAGGAACAATAGTGCATTGATCTAGTCCTTCCCCCAAGTGAGGCTTTTCCATTAGTGGGATCCAATCTTGCACTGGCAAAATACCCGTCAAGTCCAGGGAGCTTTGCACAAGGGAACAGTGCATTGTTCAGCTACTCATCCCTTCTAGATCCCGTGTGCCAAGGAGACAGAGCAAGGGAGAAGGTGGTAAACAAGGTTCAAAGCAAAGGAGCCACTGCTGGGATTGAGTGAAGGAAGGGAATAGCCTCCTCCTTGCTCCCAGTAGGCCTGGCTTGAGGACAGAGATCCCCCCCAGAATGCTGCAGGGAGCATGGGGTGCCCTAGGGCTAGATCTGTTTCCACATCTTGTCCTCTAGGCTGCACCTATGGTCCAGCCTCCCCTTCTGCAAGCATGCATACATTGAGGATCAGTGCATTCCCCCCCTACTGAGGACACACTGGATTCGCACTTAGCAAAAGAGTGTGGGCTGTTTGAATACCATCCTGCCAAGGTTAGCAGATGATTTGTTATGAGTACCTTCGTTTTCAAATATTGGCAAAAGCAGCTTACCAAAGTTGTTACAGATTCCACTTGTGCACAGAAATCAACTGAACATTTAAAAGTGCACTATATATATATATAAATTCAGAATCATTTGTGGTGGGGAAACGAACAGGATTAGCTTTATTTTGTGAAAAATTCCAACAGAGATTCATGCACCCAGATGTTTTCATTCTTTGGAAAAAAAAATAGTAGGGTCACTTGTTCCTGTAAAAAGGCCTTTATTAAAATATAGAATGTACCAGGCACAAGGGTCAGTTTTATAGATCAGTGATTTTTACACTTAAAAAACCCCCAACAGTTGAAAACTCCTAAAGGCCTCCATCCCCCCTCCATTCTCAAAATTTAAGAATCAAGCTCAGGAATTCATATTTCATTGCAAAAGTCTTGAATTTTATTATAGCACTAATGGTCTTTCTAAATTCCATCTCACATTTTTTGCCTAAGTACAGTTCAAGGCAGCAGGACACATTTGCGTACGCAGAGTGAGTGAGGCAATGAGAGGTAGCAGTTAGCATCACGTGGATCATATGCCATTCTGTGTGTCTCAATTTTCCTTGAAATGAAAATATCCCCCGACACACACTTTTTTTTTGTGCAGTACTATCCCCAGATGCTAATCAAAATCAGGACATCTTATGCTCAGCACACTAGAAGCACAAAAGAACAAAAAAACAACAATTAGAAACTAATCCCTGTCCTGGTGGAGTTGCAATCTAAATTGAAATTAGAAGATAACACCATTACTCCATTTTACAGAAGTGGAGCTGAAAAACAGAGAGATTAAAGGTTTGTATATGCTAAGGCATTTCACAGTTTTGCTTTCTTCTGTGCTTTGTGTAGCTTGTTTATTTAGATTGCAACTCATCAAAACAGGATTATCTCTCATTTGTGTTTATACATTGTCTAACACAAAGCAGCTATGAATAACTACAGAAGAATTGCTTTTCAGACAGTAATAGCTACAGGTGATTAATAATGATGCAACTCCAAGCACGTAGCTGGCAATACTGTGTTTTCTTTTCTGGGTTACAGAGATTAATACTTCGAGTCATGATCTACTGATACTTATGTAAACAACCTGCACAGAGGGGAAAAGAGAAATGGTACGAGACTGCTCCTGGGAGCAGTGGGAGGACTGAAGTATCTGACATAACTATTTTTGAGAAAATAAAGTAATAGCTCAGATGAAATCCCTTTGCAGAAGAAGGATGTGTCCACCCACCTTTGCTTCTAGACTTACTCGTTATAGATATTAGAAAAGGAAAAGGAGAGGAGCAGAAAGGAACCTAATACTAAGTTAATTAGCACAGATTAGCCAAGAAGCAGAGAAGACTACCAATACCCCATTTTTACAATACATACTTATATTATCATTATCAGGGGCTCTTACCCTGTCTTCTACCAGGCTGCTACAGCTATCACACATCACCTACACAAAATGCTAAAATGTAGGCATTTAGCATCATTTGAGCTGCCACCGATGTATTTGGGACATTTGCACAGGGTTGATGTGCCATGAGAGCTGCAGAAGACCCAGCCTTTCTGGAGCAGCATCTGTAAACCAGATCTACTAGGCCTGTCCTTACCCCAGGACAGGTGAAGGGAACTGCATTACGTCCCCATCTTGGCACAGGCAGAGAGGTGTGGTCTCAGGTAGCGAGCCCACAGAAAGGAGAAAGCCAACTGCCAGGGCAGTACCCCCAGCCTCATCCTGCCCACCCTGGGGGGTCTCAAGGACAGGGGTCTGAGGTGACCGTTGGGGAAACACTTCTGACAGCCTGTAACCCTGCCTGCGGGCCACACAGTCCCCACCATGATCACCGTGGTGAGCCCTGCAACAATTCAAAAGCCTTTGCCCCACTTAAAATGCACAAAGTGAACCCTCAGAATGAGAAGGATCCCTTCTGCAAAGCTCTTGGAGTGCAAGGAAAGTGGAGTTTAACAGGTAAAGTTGTACAAAACACAGATTGTTAATCAGATTTAAATGGGCACAGAAACACGTATTACATTCCATTATGTAACTGGACTTGAAAACACTGTAGCATCATCTCTGCTAAGATTTGTGGCTCAAACTCCCAGTCTTTCCAAGCAGAAAACTTCAAAAGGAGTGATTTATAGAAGAATTGAGATTATAGACAAAGGGAATATATTAAAGAAAGCTGTTTCTTATTTATGACCGAGAGATCATTTACTTTGAAATCAGGACTTGGGGCAGATACTTCACCATGAGCACAGCCCTGAGGAATGCTGAAATCAGCCATCAATAACTCTTTTCACAAGACAAGCTCCCTGAGGGCAGAAGGATAATACCAAGCTGGGTGGTAGTTTTTAAGCAGCTGGACACAAATTGGGACTTGTCGGTTGTTGTTCCCAGGCACTGCATGTCAAATTGGAATAACCTGTTGTGCACTCTCATTTTTTTTTCCATGACTGGCTGCAGAATGTCGAAGAGGCACCTGTTGACTCCTGGATTAGTTTCCCTGTGATGAACAGTTCTTATCAATCACCACTCAACAAGAGATTTCAAAATACTAGTTTCTTCTCATGTTCCCTGCAGTGAGAGACATTCACTGCAAATGGCAACAAAGCTGCAACCTGCTTTTCTGACATCCAAGCTCTGCTGAGAAAGTTTCTTTGCCAACTGGTTTTGGAGGCTTCTTGCTGTTTCCAGTGTGATTTACAAAAGCCATTCCAGGAACCAAGCTCCAGAAGCTGCCTAGAAGGAGCACAGCAGCCCAAGGCACACTGACATTGGAAACATCCGTGGCACATCTAGTGTTCCAGTAGCATTAGGCCCAAACAGGGGGCCCAGCATTTGAGCTAGCTCTATGGTAGCTCATAACTTGCAAGCAGAGAAGATGCAGCTGCCTGGAAAGGCAGCAGGAACCTCAGAAGCCCACTAACGCAGCCTACAGAGTGCTGTGCTCCATGTTGTGTGACAGGGCACAGGATGCCTTAGCCAACAGCTTGCCTCATCACCACTGACTCAGTGATGCCTCTGATCTAACCTTTTTGTAGCTAAGGCTCCCTAGGACAGATGAGGACTAGATGACACCTTGAGCTCCAGTGCTGCCAGAGTGAGCTAACCCCTCAAGCTACCCAACACACACTCCAGCAGTTACATTTCTAATTGATCTGTGCACACATCAGCAACGTAATCACTAAAACACAGTGGAAACCAAGATCAGTATCTTCCTCTGTTCAATGCTTGAAGGGCTTTTATCTGGTAACCAAGAATGGACCTTCCCTCCCTCTTTGCAACCCAGATCTGCTTTCAACTTGGTCCTAGTCTTTTGTTCAGCACCTCTAAAACTCTGTCACATAACAGGGGCTCAGTGTCGTCTTCATCTGCCTGGATCCCCCAGCTGCCGCTGTGGAGATCCAAGATGGCTTGATAGGTAACTGCTAAGATTATTTTCTCATGTCCACTGTTAGCAGTTTCTCACTGGTGTGTCATATATTTGGCAAGATAAACATCTTAAGTAGTCATACAGAGCAGGAGTTTCAACAATAACTTGTGAAGCTGCTTTTAACAACTGCTTTACAAGAGAGGGAGGCTGTTGTAGCAGACAACCCTTTTCAGGCCTTGAGCCCCAAGTCATTGGGGGATGCTTTGGCAGTACGATTTTCTCCTTTGAAAACATTTTTGGTTTTCCAGTGGTTGGCTGCAAAGCAATACTGACTGTATATCAGCTTCATGGGAGGCAAGTCAAATTATTGCTTATTGCTTGTCTTCTGAGTCCAGTAAACAACTCAGCTATTGTCAAGAGAGCAAGAAATGTCAGAAAATGTGAAGTAGGCTTTAGTATTCTATCCATCTTGAAGTATAATACAGAATACATCTCTGAAAGGCCAGAAGAACTCTCCACTGAGAGTGAAATAAAATAAAAGCCACATAGGGGTGTTTAGCTGTAGGAGTACACCTAAGAATGTGGACCCCTCATATTTACACATCTACCAAATAGATACTTCTCCTAAGCTGAAAATTCCTCTCTAGTGATGTGTTAAGCTCTGCACAATTACATAACTCTAGCTAAAAGGACATCAAAATTGCCATATGAGGAGCCAACATGTAGTTTGACAGATATTTTTTCAGTGTCAGTTTAAGCAGCCTTTTCCCATACATGCATTCTCTGCTGTGTCCCCTCGGGTGCAGGACTGTGCCTCACATCACGTAACTCCCTGCGGCTGATCCAGTTCATTTGGTTTGCTTGCCACCCCCTCTTTTTTTTTTTTTCCCTTTTCTTTCTTTTCCAGGTTACAGGGAACATGCTACCACTGCACTGTGTGGTTGTTGCCAAAATTACGTGGGAAACTAGTATTTCTCCTAGCACATCTTCCCCAAGCATCTCAAGAGCTCCTGCATCTCAGGTCAAGTCCAGGTGGAAGAGTTGTGCCAGGGACACGTGGCTGCTGAGCAGGGGGTCTCCAGCATGGTGGGTTCCTGCTCCAGGTTTGGCTTGGTCCAACTGCCATTTCGCTGCCTACTGCACCTCACCTCTACTTTGTCGAGATGCAGGCATGGCAACTTATTCCAGTATTACGTACTTTAAAACTCAAATTACACTCCTTTGAAACTGAAGCTGGAGAGACTCTTCGAGAATTCAAAGGAAAAGTTTTGTGCAGAAACAACCCACAGATGGGAGCTACCCAGCAAGATGGAGAACATGTACTGCCAGCCACTGATGGATGCACACTAATCAATCTCTTAGCATAAGCAAATACAACTATTATTTGCATAGGTGCAATCTATATCCCCTTGACATTAGAGTAAGCTCTGCCAGACAAACGTGAGCTCAAATGAGATCAGGCTAAATACCCCCTGTGGGTTTAGCGAATAGGAGGATAACAGCCTCTCCCTTTATTAATCCTCCAAAGTCTCACATATAAAACAAGCTTTAATTAAAAAAGTCAAGGAAGACAAAATATTATTTGAGACTTTAAAAAGGCCCAATCACTAAATGTTGCTTGTAGTTTAAGTGCAATTGTTCTGGGTGGTCTGCAAAGCACTAAGCTTGCTGTGCAGAAAGGAGTATTTTAAGAACAAATCAGTGGGGTACCGGAGTGTTAGAAAAGATGAATTCATGTCAGAAAAACACTTTGTGAAGTCATACACAGAATGCAAATGTTGAAAAAATAAATAATAGCTTCCCTTACCTATTTATTTTCATTTCTTATGCCAAGGTCATAATTCCTTTTTATGTATTTTGAGGATAAATATTAAGATTAATAGATCGTCAACATTACGAAAGCTTAGTCTCTGGGACACAAGGTCATTGGGAAGCAAAGATCTACAGTCACTAAACACAGTGGTAATAAACGCCAAGAACTCAACAAGTCACTTTCATTTCAGACGCAAACAAAATGGGTTTGTATCCCAAATGTGCAAGACACAGCTTGATCCCTGCCCTAGAGTCCTCAGAGGTTTGAAAGACTCTGACCCAAGGCTTTGTAGACTGGGGTTACTTTCTGTGTTAGTGGGTGCATACACAGACCAATTTAATAATGCTGAGTGAAAAAAAAAAAACAAAAAACAACAAACCCAAACCCAAACCCCACAACTCTGTTTAGAGGGATTTTTCTACATCCTTGCCATTGGAGTGCAGTCACTAGATAAGGCTTTCTCTCCCCAAACTACACTATGCACCTTTTCTCTCTCTCATCAGAGTTGTGGCACGGTCCCCAATAAGAGCAGCTGGCTACTCCTACCTGAAATGTAATTCACAAGATTTAGTCAGGCAAGACACTGCTGGAGGTGCACACCATTAAGAGCTGTACAAGTGAATATGCCACATACAGGAGAGTGGTTTGCCATGCCATAAGGGTTCCTTTTGTCTGTAGCTTTCAAAAGGCTTTGCAAGGCAGGTATGCATTGGGCCATCTATACTGAAGGGAAATAAACATGAGGAAAAGCAAGTCTGTGCAAGATGATGACAAAAAAATATTTAGCAGCCTAGAGTCAGGGCACCTGGGTTTAAATACCACTGTCCTCTCTACTAGACACAGAGTATAAGTTCTGAGAAAGTGCAGATTCTCACCAGAAGTGGTATTAGAAATACTGAGGCAGCAAATGAAAACATGAGCTATTGTTTTCCCACTCTCACATTAAGTGACCTCCATTGCTTTTTAAAATAATGCCCACTTCTAACATAGCCAGCACCTCGGGTGACATCCCTCATAGCTACAGACCAAAACTTCTGGTGCAATTCTAATGCAGAGATACAACTTCCTCTATGCTGAGGCCAGATTTACATCTACAACAGTCCAAAGCACCCTTCATATGCTAATTGCCCCATCGAGCAGTAAGAGTTACCAGTGAGATACAAATTTTAGCAATTAAAAAAAATTTTCTTTAGGTCACCAGAACAAAGTCCTGCACCCAACACAAGTCATCCAGCCCAAACCAAGACACTGGCACACAGGCTGAAGATGTAATTGAATCAGAAATTTCGGCTCCCTCTTACAGAAAGTTGCCAATAGCTGCAAGGAAGAAGCAGGCATGATGGTCTCTTGCTTTTTTCTGACATCTGCATATCCTAATACAGGACTGCTCTCCCAAAACATATGCCAACTGAATAACCCCTTATTAAAACTGGCATCAATAATAACATCTGCAAGTCTCTCCCTAACCAAATAAATAATCATTGACAAACCATGCACCAATTACAACCACCAAGTGTTACATATACGAGACACTAACCATCCTCAGCTGCCAGGGGTGAATCATTTTGGGTGACTGTAAAGGGAGGGTAAGAGGGGAAACAGTATAATATTTTCTTAAACTAGCCTTGTTTTCAGTATAGCAGTTCAGACTGCAAATATGGCAACCCAACCAGTGGATACTGGATCCATCACATCCATCTAGAAACTGCCGTATAAGAGGCACTACAATGTCACCTCATCTTGATAACGACACAGAAGTGATTGAATATTAACCACAGCAACCACCACAGCTTGTCCAAATGCAAACACACCTAAATCTAAGCCTACACCCAGTCTTTCCATTTCTTTCAATAGAGGTTAGTGAAAAATAAGGATATAACCTACATGGTGTCCCACAGAAAAAAAAAACCCTGCTGTTAAAACTCTGTCCTAATATAAACTGATATATGAAGCAGCCTCCTTCTCAATGAGGCCTTCATATTTGTATAGAGTAGATTTTAGCTTCCCACACTAACAAAGGAAAGAAGAAAGTCAGGACTGAAACCCTCAGACTGTGCCAACCAGAGCCAGAACAGCAAGATGGAAAACCAATTCCTTGAGAGCTGTACGATGTCAAGCAAAACCCAATACCCTAAATTAAGTAATTAGGATATCAGGAAATAAATCATTTTGGGGTACAGCATACATAAATTGAACTAGCCTAGGAATAAATTACCTCAAGAACAGCAATGTTGCCACCCTAAATGACATCTAGACAGATATAATGTTATGGAACAGAATCAGATGCCTGGCAATTCCCAAATGATTAATATATGTTCTCTTCTGTATGAAAATCCAGGCTATACAAGGCAAGCATGCACTGTAACACTTTTCAGTTGTGGAAAGTTTGCTTTGAACTAGGAAAGAAGTTTTGCAGTTTCTTCACAAATGATACAAGTTCACCTTAAAGAGTATTTCAGCATCTGCTGGAAATTCTGCCAGCAGAATAGAATAGAATACAGTCAAATGCTGAACATCACTCACTATATTGATGATGACTTTAAAGAGGGTGCGGTCACAACTGTCACATTCATAGAATTGTCATATTTATCTCATGTTACTTGTCAGCAATATACACAGTGTGATAAAAAACCATGCAGCAAAATTAAAGTGCTCTATTAGAAAAAAAAAAAGTTATTTTGCATCAGACTTCTCAGGAAACAGAGCGGATGGCTCAGCTAATGAAACAGCTTACCACAGTTAACTGATTTGTGTAAGTATTATTAAACATCACCATGAGTGACCAATCAATCTATCCTCACAAAATAAATTTTACATCTATGAGTATTTTGCACATCATGACCAACCAAGGTATTTTCCCAGACTGAAGCCAAATGGACAGCAGGATTCTCATGTTGCTATTATTAAATACTTATATATTATAAATACACATTAAATATATACCTATATTTAATTATATAAACTATAAATATATAACACATATATACATGTGTAAATTTATACAGGCCACAGATACCACACACCAGCCCAGCCAGAACACAGGCAACTCTTTCATTTCTACAATCACAAGATCAATAAACAGCTTTACACAACTTGGAACAGGGTGCAGCTTGCCCACTACTGAAATCTACTGTTCCTGTGACTAATGCTGGGTTGCATGTTTTCCATAAGGGAATATGTAGAAAGACAAAACGTGAGGTTAACACTAAGAATAACATGTTGAGGAAGTTGATAAATTTTAAATAGGAGGCCAGACCAATAACCCTCTAAACTGCAGTGACTGCACTCTGGTTTTTAGCAATCAAATCTAAGTCTGGCGTGGGAAAGTTCAGTCAGTCCTTGCAAAGACATACAGTAAATAAGTGTCAGTACACTTATGCATATCTTCCATCAAATAGAGTGGAAAAAAATATGCTCCTGCCTTGGTCCTTCAGATATCAGAAGATCATTTTTAAACTAAAGCAGCACATACACAGCAGAGATAGAAGGCATCTACTCTGTGGCTATACTATAGTCATTAACCAGCTAAAAATTGTTAAAGCAGTTTTGCTGTAATGCAGAGGGATTTACAAGGCCCTTCAGAGACCACATATTTGGAAATGTGAAGGTCACAGTTCAGTGTATTCAGTGATGGATTGGAAGTGACCACTGAAGCTGCTGAACATTCAGTTGAACATACAATTAATATATTCCCATAACGATGCCTGAATCGAAGTTGGCAAGACAACAATAACATACAGGAACAGAGCATACTGGCACACGTGAATGAAGGAAACCAGGCAGCACAGGACACATTTAGGGTGTGGGACCCAAGGATATTGGCAGGCTTGGTTGGAGGAAAACCATGCAGGAGTGGTGGCAAGCCATGAGAAGCAGCAGCTGGAGGTTGTACTACCTACTGGGAGATGGACTGTGTGCGAGAGAGATGATGATGCACATTTCTCCCTATTGTTTTCTGCTTTGGTGCTACCAGCTTGATACAACCTGTGCAGAACAGAGTATTTCTTCCCAGGCCCACCAGAAGAGGTTGCAGCTTCCCGAGCTACCACCAGTGCAGCCCGGACTAGGACAACAGTTAGGTAGGGCTGGTGTTTTGCCAGAACTGACAATCTCTGAACACAGGTAGTGTCACAGGGATGCTACTTAAAACTGGGGCATGTGAGGACAAACTCAGCAAAGGAGTTTGCCTGCTCAAGGGTATTTATTACTTTTAATTACAAATTACCTTTCCCCTCCACCTCACACTCAGAAAGAGAGATTCTCTAAATAGTCCAGTAACACTAGAGAGAAATAGGAGCTCCAACATATGTTGAGAAGAAGGTACCTCTACCAACAGAATGGGATCAAGCATGACAAAATACATACAGACAGCAAGTATCATAAACAAGGACAGACAGCACAGGCAACATTTGCAGCCTAAGGCAAGCAGGGAGAGGTAAGTAATAAAAAAATGAGAGCTTCAGCTTAGACAAAAGTTTACTCTTTACCCAGCCTTTCCCATTTGCTTTAATTTGGCTAGGGGAAAAAAACAAACAAACAAACAACAAAAAACCAAACACCAAAAAACAAAATGCAAGAAAAAACTCACAAGGATCAAATTTATCAAGGATTGCTAGAATCTTCCAGTTCCCAAACCACCACAGCCCACCCAGGCACCTTCCATCCAGATACATGGCAAACTAAAAATTAATTTTATTTTAGAAAAGTTAACCAGATTTGGAGGGGGAAGGCTAAACTAAAGGTTTGGGCTCTCTCAGGGCTGGGTCTGAATTGCTGTCAGTACTCCCAGTTGGTACTTAAACACAACTCCTAGCTCTCTCTTCCCTGAAGAGCTCACTCGTTGAAAGCACTTTTATTTCACTGAAGCAATTATATTTATCAGGTGTCATGATATTTACCAAATAAATTAGGATTTCTCTTTCTTACTTTTCTTGGCCCTCTCCAAATACCAGCTGCATACCTCTTGTGCCAAGCAAAGGCAGAGTGCCCTTTATGAGAGGGCTTCACACTGAAGGAGAGAACTTTCTGTAAATCCAAATCCATCACTGCAGTACAGCCTTGATCATTCTCTGTCTTCCACACCAGAATTCAAACATAAATACACATGACCTTATAGAACACTGGTAGCAAGGTAAGAGAGCTCCATCATCACAGGCACTACTGTTCTAAACTCCCCACTCATCCCAATCTCTACAAAGAATAATTAAAAAACCCCAAAACTTCCATTCCTCAGAATTCATAAAATTCCTTAGAAAAGACCTACCAAGAAGTCACGTACTTACATACTTTGCTGAAACTCGTGGCATAGTGCACAAATACAAGGGTTAGAGCAAGTTTCAGACAGAACCTGACCTTCCTTTCACCCAAAGCTCACCAGGACAGCTGGGGCTCTACAAGTCATTTTTGAAGCACAAGCATTTCCACCTGGACTTAACTGGACTCATTGAGAGAACTGAGAACAAACGAATTCAATGATATTGGGTTCTGCTGGAACATTTTAGTCCTTGGGAATTGTTTAATTAATGAAATGATGGACCATTTGCATCATAAAAGCTAACTATACTAAGAGGTTGTGGGATATTGAATACTTTTAGTGAACTATTTCTGTTATGTTGGATGCAGTACAAGGGGAAGTTGCATACAACAGTATTTACAATTTCTGTCACTTTTCTCCATGCAGCCAAGGCTACTTACATGCTGTGGTTTCTAACTTACAAGATGTGGTCCTTTGCTTGCGTAATGTTGGCACAATCATGAAATATTAAGTTCTGCCTTTTTCTATGTTATTGTAATCCTAACTGGCTGATTTTCACACTCTCTCTTTTTCCTTTTCTACTAGTTCTGGAGGTACAGAAAGTACATTTCCTGTATTTTCAAGGAAACTTTTCCAAGACACTTAGCATTTGCTTTTCCACAATTGCTCTTTCCAATCAGTTTTTAGAGTTGTAAGGTAAAAACACTCCATGTTATAAAGTGCTAGTTAACAAAAAAGCAAAGAAACACAGACAGGTCCTTTCCCCTTCACATCTCCTGCATCAGCAGAGGACCAAAAGCTTCACCTCACTGGTGTTTTCACTTGTTCTGTCCATTATACATGCCCCTGCTTAGGTACCAAATTGCAACTCAGGAAACAGCGTGACACAAGGGGAGCATCACACCTGGAACCAATGGTTCCTTGTTTTAGGGCAGAGGGCTAAGGAGGACAGCCACCTGCCCCTGGCGTGTTACCAGCTGTTCCAGGCTTTAAGATGCTTACTGGGGACTTCAACTACACATCATGGCAAGAACTATGGCCAGCTGAGCTCCTAGAGGCCCTGCTACCTGAGGCAATTTATAATAAAATATTAAGTACTGGATTAAGATTCCCATGCCAATGACTGCAGGAGCCGTCTTGGCAAGGCTAAATAATATTTCTGAATAAAACAATTAAAATCAGTGAAACCAGGAGCAAACATGTCTCTGATATGCTAGCATAACACTCACATGTCTCCTGCAAGGGACTAAGTAGGATCCTGCCCCTCTTGGCTTTACTGTCCCAAAAGGGTCTCCTCCAGATTAAATCCTAGCTATACTTTGAGTCAAACTCTTCCCAGTTTTGAGTGGTGAAAGCAAGCTGGGAGCACAGACCCATTCTGCTGCCTACCACTCCTCTTCACCAGGGGCTGCCATCCCTCTGACCACAGGCCATACCTTTATGAGTGCAAGGGTTTCTTGAGGGTATGATGACACACACCTAAACGCTGTTTTTCAAGATGTAAAATATATGCAGATATTTCCGTGTTTTGGAAGGTTTTGGTAACATGCATTTTAAGAAATAGATCTGTAAATCTTATCTAAACTGACCATCTTTACAGTTATTAACAGTGAATCAATTTTTAAAAAAAATTCATTACCATGTTCTATTTGTTCCTATCAAACTAACAGCACCTATTCTATATTAAACTCCAAGTGACTGCTCTCCGGATCAGAAGTTTAGTATTGCCTAATGTATATATACCATTGTCTGTGGTATTCATGTTACCTCTTTGAGAGCTGGTATTTACCAGAGGTTTGAAAGAATCCCTTTCTAAATCTCTCACTATTAGTCTTGCAACAGCAGATTGTACTCACCAGTCCGGTTGCATTCCTGCAATTACTTTTAAGAATAAAGATTATTTCCACCAAGTCCTACTAACTTCCCAGGTGCTGAACTTTTGGGACGTATTTCTTCCGGTCATACCAACCCAGTCCACAGTTGTCCCTGATGGTGTGCTCCTATCTACTAGTGGGGAAATGGAGAGAAAATTTTTAATGAGCTGATGTCATCTTCTTCAGTAGAGCTGAAGATTTCAGGTGTATCATCCCTTCAGCTTTTTATGATCCTTTGTTTGTGACAGTCAAAGAGTTGTATTATTGGAAATATTCCCTGGCCCCATGCTTTGTTCAGAGTCATCAAAAAGCATCGGTCGCAGATGTCACAGCCATTAAATGGTGGCCTTACATTTTGGCTTGCCTTACATTTGCGGATGGAGATAGATCCCATAAAATAGATGCTTATTACTGGCTTTGCAACGCTCTTGCAGCAAAGAGTTTAGTATTAACTTTTCTGCTATGAATTCTAACTTTCATCTTGAATTTAATTTTAAATGCAGTTTACCACAGGAAATATTTTGAGTAGACAGGAGAGGTGTTCACATTGACAGAGCTGTGCACCACTTCCAGGGGAGACAGCTTTTCCAGGCTTCCAGGTTTCCCCTTCCTTGACGTCGTCTCTCCAGACTCCCCAACCACGCTTCCCCAAAAGCAAAACAGCCAGACTGAAGCAAAATGCTCAGGTTCAGCTCTAGAAAGCTCAACAGTTTGCTGCACGAGGCTTTGCCTCCCCCTGTCCCCTGGACATCATTTGATACATCCTGGGATTTCAACCATGTATGCAGAAAAAAACCCCACAGAACATAACTTAGGCTGTGGTTTCACAGGCGGTTCAAGGCAATATAAAGTTGCACTGGAGCTGAAAGCAGAGGTCCGAGCCTCACGTTACTCGCATACTCCTGCCCTCGCTCGGGCTTTTGTTCTACAGCCACGAGGCCATGGGATGAGTCCAGATCAGAGCACTAATCTAGCAGAAAACAAATTCCCGTCTTTTTAGAGTTAGTGTTCATTTGGATTGGCAAATCGCTGCATTCCTCATCTAATCTGACCTTTAAAAAAAGTATTTGTTAACACTGAATTCATCTTCTAAGATTTACAGCATGCTGTTCAGCCCTCTTAACACAACAGCAGCACTCTGTATCAAACCCTCCCTGCTTACGCTCCTGTGCCACTTCTGCAACAGAGCCAAATGGCATCCAGCTTAGGAAACAATTTGCCCTCACCCAGGTGCAGGCGCATGACAGGCACAAGCTGACCCCGGGCCCTGCTGCCCCAGGAGGAGATATCTGGGCCTCCCCTTTGACGTGCGTCCACTGTTTCCACCGTGCTGCCGGGCAGCAGTGAGGCATCAGGCCAGCTGGAGGGCAGCTGGAGGGGCCACATTCCTCTTCTCCCTTCCCTATGCTCCCTCACCCATAGGAAGAGTAAGCCACCACCCAATGTCATTAGCTCGTTTACAGCCTCTACTAAGAGGAGGAAGTCCAATTTCAGATTTGATGGCATTTAGGAGATTCAGAGATACATGTGTGTTCCCCCAGCCAGAGCTACCTACCATCCACAGCCAACAAAGCTGGAAGTTTAAAGCAATTAAAAAGTAGGGTGAAAAATTTACCATCCATCTATGGCAAAGTCATAAGGTTCACATCTATCTATCTATCTATCTATCTATCTATCTATCTATCTATCGGGATACAAGAAAGCCTTAATAATCACAAAAGCCAGCTCCTAGCGCTCCTCTGCAACGAGGGGATGGTTTTCACACTGCTATTCAGATCCCTCTGCATACAGTACAGGGAAACCTTTTCCAATATTTAGGCACAGCTGAAGGCTAATCAAGATCTCATAAGTTACCAGGCCTCTTACTGTTATTGAATTTCCCTCCATTTCTTATCTTGAGTAGCTATTACGATTCCAGGTATTCAAGAGAACGTTACTCAGAAAAGATAAGGTAATAATCCATTGATATAGGAGCCTTGTATTTAGATTTCAGCATATCCAGCTCCCTGTTTATGTTATTAACCATGGTAGAAAAAAGGGGGTTTAAATTACCCTGTATTTCCTTCTCAGATGGTGTACAGAATGGAAATTACTCAGCAGATGTCATCTATCCCTCTTCAGCAACAGAGAGGAGATTTGTCAGGGTAATTTTCCCTGCTTTCCTCAGGAATGTTAATTTTGGGGGGGTTCACCCCAAAATGTCTCCATTCACACATCCATTATACCTCTTTGAAAGGAGAGATGAAATGACTTGCATCTGTTTGACTAAGCTTTCAGACAAAAAATTCTTTTCAGAGACATGGTCCTCTAGACCTCAACGGAGGAATCTCATTCCTCCACCCTCCTCTCTAATGCTAAATTCTTAATATTAATAAAGGAATTAGACCTACAAATCAATGTTCTTCAGTACATATGCTGCAAAAATTACACAACATGCTAAATCTATATCAGCTGATAACAAGCATTTCCTTTCACATCCCAAACTTCTCAGAAGATGCAGAGCTTTGCCACAGAACCATTATTTGATTTCCAGTAAACCAGACAAAATAGCTATTCAGGAACATCTTCACATTAATTAAGCCCTATATTGATTTGAGCCCTCCCTTAAATGTCAGTATCTTTTCAAACAGCACAAGAAATACTCAAGGTCCATGTGAGACATTTATAATGACTCCAATATGTAAAAGGAGTTTTAAAATGGGCATACCAAGAATTTCCCAAAGAACTGTGTAGGAAACAGTATTTCTTCAAACTGAGCAAAACCCACACAGGAGGGATAAGCCCATCTAGCAGCTTGGTGGGGAGATCCCTTGTACTCCATCCTGTCACTCCTGCCTCCTCTCCGGGGTGCAGGGCTCTACCTCCTCCTCTTCCCTTACACCAGCTCCAAAACTCATCAGACTCCCTACTGACTTGCTTCAACTCTACCCCAGCAGAAAACGCCATTTTTTTCCTTTTCTTTTTTTTTTTTGGTTAATAAAATGCATCGACCCCCAGTCAGATGCGGCAATTGCCAGAGCTGGCTGGTGGCGAGTGGACCTTTTGGTGGCAATGGACCAAGTGCCCACTCCAGGCCACGTGGTGCAAGCTGTGAGCAGGGTGCTGGGGTGCTTTGCCTGATCAGCAACCCAAACCAGCTCAGGGAGTGCGTTAGAAAGGGTTGCGGAGGAGCAGAGCAGAGAAACCGCTCTCTTCTGGTGGAGGCAACCTGCTGCATCACCTTGAGTAGAACATTTTCATCCCAACCCTCCACTCACTTCTTTAGCAGGTGAGAACTTAGAGGTCTGGCTGTGGTCATTCAGGATATTCCTGCCCTCTCTGGGCAGGTACCAACCAGTTGTAGGGTTGGCAGGAGGGACGATGTAACTATACGTCAGATGCAATGAAGTGGGAAGCCCAGTACATTCACCTTAAACCACTGAAGAACAGAGTTTTGGCTGAAGTGTCAGAAAGTAAAGTTTCAACTTTCAGAGCGATTGTGCTGCCAAGGTCTGTGGGCTCAGCAGGGAAGACCTGGAATGTCCTATCTTATCAATGACAGAGCACCACTGCCTGTCAAAAATCTCTGTCAAGATTCACATTCAAGGTCAGCAAGGAAAGACAGACCACACAATTAAAAATACAAAGTACAAGTCCCTTAGCTTTAATGCTCTATTAGCGAAGTGAAAAAATAAAAGTACATCTTGATCATAAACAAAAATGAAATCTTCTGCTTTCTTTGAAAATGAGGTTGTCAGATGCACCCTTTTTAAAATAAAATCCTGCACACCTAATGATGGGATGGGATGGGATGGGGGCAGAAAATGGAAGGAGGGCAATAATTTCTTTTTCAAAGTAATATAAGAGTTGCATTGGACATTTAAATGGTATTCTGGAAAAGGCCCAACTCCTGCCTATGTATTTGACCACTGAAGTATTGGTTTGCTGCATTCTGCATTCAGCAATACCACAGAGGAGCCGGCAGCCTACCAGCTCCTCTGGTGGCCATGTGCCCTCTTCCACGAGTGACACAGACTGTGCTGTAATTCCAGCTTCTACACTTGAACCAGGCGTGAATCAGGGGCGTACAGCAAAATCAGCTCATGCTTCAGCCATGATACACTAAGTGAAGAGCAGCATTCCTGTGCTTCAGGCCACACTGCTGGGACTATTTTTGGTGCTGTGCAATCTGTTCAGCTGTGTGCTGAATTGGGTTTAATTTTTTGTATTAACTTGAGTCAGGCAGCAAACCCCAAAGCCCAGAGAAAGCAAAAGCACCGGAGTTACAGCACACCCGCTCTACCTGAAGAAGGCAAACTGAGAAAACCTGAACAAATAAAAAGCCCCCAAGAAACTGAGAGGACTCAGAAGTAAAAATAAAAACTGCTGATTCAATAAATCTGAAAACCTCCTAATGATCATACCAAGGCACTTTAAATCAATTCCTATTTCAAGATCTACACCATTACACTTATTTCTACAAATTTAAGGTTTTGCTGCAGTTTCTTTCAGATTATCAACTGATGCAAGCATGCAAGACCAATAATCAGTAAAATCCCCATTTTTCTTATCCTCAAAGTCATTTTAGGCGCCCCAACTATTAACAGAAATATCACCTCTCTAATGGGCAATAGCAGGGACCTTTGAGTTCTTTCTCATCCCACAGGTCTTGAAGACAGACAGTTTTTTACGCAGAGTTTATCCATTTATTGCAAGGTATCAGGAAATTTCTGAATGATCTGACCAGCTTTACATGCTTCGCTGAGTTTTTAAGTGAAAGCAAGAGAACATTGGCTTAAATCAACAACATAAGTCACCAGTTTAAAGGTTAACACTTGATTCTGCAGAAGAAACAGACACTTATCTTCCAGTTCAAGGACTTCTGTTTTTCTGAACAGGGGCACATAACACTGCAACAGACTGTTTGCAGTACACTTTTGCAGAGACACAAACAAACCAGGGCGCAGGACAGGTGGCCTCAGAGCATCACTTGCTCATGCCCCACTCTCCCCATGTACCGGCACTCCACTAGCCCACTGGGAGACACTTGGTGGGCTGTCACCCATTCCGTCCTGGCAGCCTTTTCAACACACGAAACACTGGTGTTGACACCAGCACAGTTGTGTTTCACGTGGGGCGGCTGCTGTCAAGCTTCCAGAACTCTTGCTCTAGACAGGAGACACCAAAACCAACCCCGGCACCCTCACCGAGATCCTGCGCAACCAACAGAAAACCGCAGGGAAGATGAAAGTACTGTGCTGATGAAGTACAGCTGCCCCAGATAAGTGAAATATAGCAATAAATAAGGTCCTTATCTGCTGTGGCAAGAAAAAGGCAGGCTCAGGGGAAGAGGTGAGCAAGGGAAAGAAGTGAAAAACATACCTAAGGAAGAAAGGAAATATGAAACTAAATGAGACATGCACTCCCGATTAACAGTTCTAGTTTGACAATTAAGTTTTAAAATCCCCAAAGTGAGTTAAGGCATCAACTAAGGCACCGTCAAACCAACGGCTGCTTTCTGTTCCTGCAAAAGACTGGTGAACACCTCCTCCTTGCAGCCACACTATCTGTACCAGCAATGCCTGGGGAAGGACCCACCCGGCCACGCTCAGTGCTACTCCGCAGGCAGCACAGAAAGGAAGTTTCTTCAGAAATCAGTTTGGGAATCAAAGGGACCAATTCTGAGCCAATGTCAGACCGATCCATAAAGGAAAGGGTGATTGCTGTAGCTGGGATGTGTTGTCATACATTGCTTACGTTTGTTTTAATTTTAAACTGAGAGTCAGTCCAAGGTTTGTTACACAAACATATGGCACCGGTATTACATTCTACCTTGTATTTATAGAAAGTACCGTGGCGGTCCAGGCAGTGCAGAAATGCCATAATGTTAACAACGTTTATTATTAGTATGACAAAAGAACAAAAATAAGCCGGTAGAAATTGTGACTTAAAAAGTTTAAGGGACTGATTAGAGTAAGGGACCAAACTGTGGAGTTCTTACCTGAAACTCCTCCATTATTAATGAACAGACAGTCCCCAGGCCGACAAGTATTTTGTTATACAAATATACTCTCAGAAAGGTGATTTGTTTAAAACCCCAGCCCTGAAAACTGATTAACACGTTTAGCGCTAGCCTGATTAACACAGATATGCCCTCCGCGTTGAGGCAGAAGTCCGCATTCCTGCGAGTGAAGAGGACAAAGCTTTTGGGACAAAGGGTAAACCTTAATTATGCCTTTTTATTACCCAAACTGCCACTTCCTCCTTACCCCAAACAAGCCGGGAAAGCTAATGGCACGCTCACATATCCCCATAAGCTATGCGATTCATAAATGCCATTACTAGATTTTTCCACTCCAGCTGTTAAGCTACAAGCAGCAAAGGTTTGATCCTTCACCCTCTTTTTGAAAAAAGAATTAAAACAACAACAACAAAAAAGGCAGCATACAGTACACTGCTAACGTTAATACTCCCGAACCTTCTGGAAGTGTCTATTAGCTTTGGCTGCCAACCAGTGATTGCTGCAGGAACGGACTGGAGCTGCAGTGCAAACGGGTTAATCTGTAGCTAGACGTATTTGTGATTGGGGGGTGGTGGCAGTGTTTAGCAAGAAATACTTGCTGCCTAGCAGACAGGGAGGGCTTCAACAGTTTGAAGAGTTTTTTTTTTTTTTTTCCAAAAAAATTTTATTGGGAGAACTACAAAACATTTACAGTACAAAGTTTACAGTCTCACACAATTTGTAGTGAACTGACTCCCGAAAAATATATTACAACTCAAGTTGACTTATCCTTTAGTTACATTCAAAACATACTTCTGTTAAAGTAGTCCAAAAGAGTACATAGTGCTCAATCTGTACCTATGTACAAACAAAACTAAGCTACTGCTCATTCATCCACCGTCCAGGAAAGTTTTGGAAAACTCCCGACTTTCTACATAAGGAAAAAAAATTACAAGTTTTGGAATTCAATTAAACAAGATATGTTCATGTACTGTATAAAGTTTCAGATCCAAAGATGGCCTCCATTCTTACAAAATAGGAGAGTGGCAAAATTTTGCTGTAGTTAAAACCCATCCCTACATTCAAATTATCTCAAGCATTAAGAAAAATACTTATTTGGTTGAGAAAGATTTAAGGCAAGCATGGACCCTCAAGAAGGCACTGTGAGACATAATACTGGGACCCCCAATTATTGCTACATACTTTGAGACTATATCACAGTGTGATTGGTGGAGTTAGGCAACAAAAAATACTTTTTGGTTAAACAAGTCTGAATTAGATTTGCCACTTTGAAGTCTGATTGCTAAGTCAGTCTTTTTGTTGTTTTTTTTTTTTTTT
Organism: Athene noctua; assembly: GCF_965140245.1. Lineage (NCBI taxonomy): Eukaryota > Metazoa > Chordata > Aves > Strigiformes > Strigidae > Athene > Athene noctua. The sequence goes on along the minus strand of NC_134037.1, from coordinate 100,432,618 downwards.
TTTTCTCGTTTGTTTTTCAATGCGGACGGGCTACAATCATTTACATTCTAAAAAAAACCCATAGAAATTCCTTAAACTACTTCCACAGCATCGAGACCGATTTCTATAAAGAAACCATGCAATCTTTCAGATTTACGTAAACAAGGAAAGAAATTAATGAAATAAATATTACATACAATCTCTTAAATTAAGAATTTTACTCATTTACAATAAAATAACCAAGTGAAGTTACAAAAAGGCATATATTACTGTGAAAAGAACACACTCCACATTTCGCCGATTAATAATGGCAATCATAATTTAAACATAATAAAAGAATATATATCTATTGCTTTTCATCATACCCGATAAATACAGTATGAACAAATTACCAATGTATACTTTTCACAAGATAATAAATAAGTTAAATAGTTTCATATTGAGTTGTGTGCAGTGACTCATTCATGCAATCAACTCAAACAGCTAAAAAAAAAAATTAAAAAAAAAATCAGCAGTTATTCTCCAACAATTACAAACTAAACTCAGTTGAGTGCTTCCAAATAAAGCAACAACAAAAAAAAATTGTTCTAAGCCAAACATCCACTAAGTGGTGGCAATGGAACCAATATTAAACTTTGGAATGAAGGTTTTAGCATTTGTTATAATAATAATATATAGATATATAAAAAAAAAAGGTTGTTATCAAGGCATATTCTTGGCAGGATGTTGGATTTTTCTTTTTTTTTAAAAAAAGCTTATAGGTTTAGTATGTTCTGTGTTTTTATTTGAACTGGATTGAAAGACAAACTAGTTTGTAACTCTTTTTGTGTGTGTCTGAAGGTTTGGAGGAGCTGGACTCACGCCCCCCCGGATTGTTTGTTGCTTTCTGGTGGTGTCTTTTCTAATGCTCTTTTTTTTTTTTTGAACACAGATGGAATGGCTGCTGGTGGTGCATATCATAACTTGTCTCCAAAGAACAACAACAACAAAAAAAACCCCGAAAGGAAAATCCCCCTCTTCCAAGGTCTCTCTATAAAAATAGGTTTGTTCAGTTCGTGTCATTTGCCCTTTTGCAAAATACTTTTTTTGTTTTTTGTTTTGTTCAGCTCTCGGTGTATATATAGATAGATATATATATATGTAAAAAAACAAAACAAAACAAAGCGAACAAGAAACGGAGAAGGAAAGGCTTCGCTTTCTTCGCTCGTCAACTTACGTGCCGGCCGCGGCCGGCCCCCCTAGTCGTCGGAGATGGAGAGGCGGCTGAAGATGGGCAGGCGGCGCCCCGAGTCCAGGCTGGGCGACTCGGAGCCGCTGAGGGAGCCGGAGCTGAGGGAGCCGCTCAGGTAGCTCTCCCGGTCGGAGAGGGAGTCCGGGGGGCTGGGCGGCGCGTCGAAGACGGGCGACTCGGAGAGGCGGCGGAGGGGCTGGAAGCTGAAGGGCGGCGAGGCGGGGGGCGGCGGGCAGCCCCCGCCGGGCGGCGGCGGCGGCGGCTGCTGCTGGCAGCGGTAGTAAGCGGCGGCGGCGGCAGCCGCGGCGGCGGCGGCGGCGAAGTTCTGGGTGTGGAGGGCGAGCGGGGCGATGAGGCTGCCCAGCTCCTGGCCCGAGAAGGCGAAGGCGTTGTTGGCGCAGGGCGGCGAGAGCAGCTCCTCGCAGAAGGAGGCGGAGGCGGGCGGCGGCGGCGTGCGCGACCCGCCGGGGCTCTCCAGCAGGGCGGCGTCCAGGCGGCCGCCGGGGGGCGGCGGCGGCGGGGGGGCGGCGCCGTGGGGGTGCGGGGGGTGGTGGTGCTGCTGGTGGTGGTGGTGCTGGTGGTGGTGGTGGGCGGAGAAGCCGGAGAAGCTCAGGCTGTGATGCAGCTTGGGCCGCTCGCCGCCGCGCGGGTGCCCGAAGCCGCCGCCGCCGCCGCCCAGCGGGTGGTCGCGGGGGGCGAAGGCGCGGAGATCGCCGGTGCTGCCGGCGGGGTGCGGGGCGGGGTGGTGCGGGTGGTGGTGCGGCCCCGCGGCGGCGGCGGCGCTGGGGGGGGCGGCCGTGCCCCCGCCGGGCGCCGGGCGGCGCTCGTCGGCGTTGTGGATGAAGTGGCAGCGCGGGCCGTAGGGGCAGAAGCCGATGGTGTGGAAGGTGCGGCAGAGCTCGGTCTTGTACTTGGGGTGGCGGGTGAGGCTGCGCAGCTCGTGGAAGCCGTGGGCGAACTGGCACTTCTCGCCGTACTTGCAGGCGCCGCTCTCCTCGAAGGGGCGGCACAGCTCCGTCTTGTAGCGCGTCGAGTTGATGGGGGCCCCGCCGCCGCCGCCGGAGCCGCCCCCCTTGCCGGCCGCCGCCGCCGCCGCCTGCTGCTGCTGCTGCTGCTGGAGCTGCTGCATGAGGTGCTGGCTGCGCTCGCCGTTCTCGCTGAAGGAGCGGTCCCGGAACTTGTTCTCCTTGTTGAGCAGGGCCGTGGGGCTGCTGCTGCCGCCGCCGCCTCCGCCGGAGCCCGTCTCCTTCAGGCTGCCGAACGAGGAGGAGGACGACGACGAGGAGGAGGTGGACGACGAGCTGGAGCCGGTGGGGCTGGGGAACTTGGAGCCGCCGGCCAGTGCCGGCAGGTTGCTGGTCGAGTGCCGCCGCAGGAAGCCCGGCGCGAAGCTGGAGCTGGGGGGGGTCACCGGGGTCCCCACGGCCTTCTTGTCCAGCATGCTGCTGAGGTTGGTCAGGGACTTCTCCGTCTGCCGGGGCGGGGGCAGGGGAAGGAGGGAGGGGAGGGAGGGAGGGGCGGGGGAGACAGGGAGCGGGAGAGAGACGGGGGGTGTTGCAGGGTGACCGCCAGCCCACCGCCACGGCTCCCGCGGCCGCCCAGCGCCCCCTCCGCGGCACGGCGGGGGTCGGGGCGGGGGCCGCGCCGCCCGCCCGGCCCCGAGCGCAGCTCCGCTGCAAGCGCCGGCGTGCCGGGGCGAGTGGGGCAGAGCCGGCAGGAAGCCCCCTTTCACGGGCCTGCCGGCGTGCGGCACTTGGAAAAAGTTCCTCTCGGCGTCGCAGCGCCGGCGGGGCGGCCCGGCGCCTCCGCCACTTCGGCAAAAGACCCCCTTCCCACCGCCCCCAAAGCCCCCGTGGGGAGGGTGCAGCACGGCGCGCCTCCGTCCCTCCCTCCCCAGGGCCCGCAGCCTTGCATCAGCCGGGCCCGCGCCGCTTTAACGCGGGCAGATGCCGGGCGGCGCCGCGCCGCGCACCCGGGCCCAGCCCGCCGGGACCCGTCCCCCGGCCCCGCAGCACCGGCCAGGCGCCGGCAGCCCGGGTCGCGCCCGGACAGCCACGCTCCGCCCTACCTTGCACAAGAAGTCAATGTCGTAGAAAGCAGATAAAAGTGTCGTCGACATTTCTAGATCCTGTAATGGTCGGAAATACAGGAAGGACCGAAAGATCCCGCTCTCCTCGGAGGGTTTGGAAAAGCCACGACTAGATAGGAGGGGGCCGTTTGCTTCAGATCCGAAATGGTCCCGTCTCCTTCCCGGCGGGGCGGGCGGGACGGCGGGTGCCGGGCCGAGGCGGCGACGGCGGCTGCACAGCAGCGGGCGAACTGCGGGAACTCCGCGGCGCCCCGCGCCGCCCCCATATAAACGCCGCCGCCGCGGCCCGCGGGGGCGGCGCCCCGCTCCGTCCCGCCCCGCCCCGCCCCGCCCGGCGGGGCCCAGCAGGGCCCCCCCCAACTTTCGCGAAGGGCCGGGCGGGGCGGGCCGGGCCGGCGGGCAGCGGCGGCTCCTCCGTCAGCTCCCGGGACCCCCGAGCCGGGTGCGGGGGCAGCGCGGGCGGAGCGGGGCTCGGCCCCCGCCCAGCGCCCCTCGGCGCACCCCTCTCCAAACCGGCGGCGCCCCCGGCCCCCGCCAGCCGGCCGGGCACTGCCCGCGCAGCCGCCCCGGGTGGTTGGCGGGTGCCGCCGAGCGGAGGCGGGCGCGCAGTGCCGCGGCAGCGCCGGGGACACCTCTTCCTCCCGCCCCACCGAAAATAAACTTTTGCCACGTAATTGGCTTGAGACAAAGGTCGGGCCCGCGCTGCCCCGGTGCGACCGGCGGGACGGCGGCTGGGCGCGGGCTGCGCGCCCCGCCGCCTCTCCCCTCTTTCGGGGAGTTCGGGAGGGGTTTTTTTCTTCTGTTTGGAGTTCGGGAGAAGTTGGCGGTCGGGCGCGGAGCCGAGGCGGCCTTAACCCTGCACCGGCCGGGCTGATCTGCGCGCCCCCCCGCCCCGCACCCCCCCCTCCGACGCTCACCCCCGCCACCCCTCGCCCCCCGCCGCGGCCCGGCAGCCGCCAAGGTCTTGTGACCCGCCGGGCCGCGCCAGCCTCTCGCCGCGGCCCCCGCCCGCCGCCCCGGAGCGCTCCCGCCGGGCTGCCCCCCTCCCCTCCGCCTCAGCTGGCGGGCCGGGGGCGAAGGCGGCGGCAGGTCCCCGCCAGCGGGGCTCCGTCCCCGGGCCGGGAGCCGGCTGCCGCCCAGGGCGGACCGGGAGCCGCCGTGCAAAACACCAACCCCCCCGCCCCGCGCCGGTAAAGGCTGCGCAACCGCGACGTGGGAACGGCGGCGGACGCAGCGGCTCTGCAAACCCCCATACCCTCCCGCGTTTGCTCAGCCCCGGGACAAATGGGAAGGGGAAAATGGAGGGACGTGTAAAGTTTTATTGCTGCTAAAGCCAGCAGAGGCGTTTGATCCTCTTTCGCTTCCGAGCCGGGATGTCAGGCCCGGGAAACCCGAGGGTGCAAATCTGACCACGTCAGCAGGAACCCTGCACTTCGAAAAGGTATTTGCAAAGGAAAGCAACTTCAGGGGTGTCTGGGGGGGTTATTAGAGCACTTCGCGTCGGGTTTTCACACCCGACCCCGCCCCCTCCCGCCATGCGGCTCACGCTCCCATTTGGTTCCTCCCCTCCTCGTCCTTCTCCGAGGCTGGGGGAGGGGCTGCAGGCGGGCCCCGGCTGCTACGGATTCATCCCCCCCCCGGCCCCGGGGCACCACCCGTGAGCCGTCACCTACGGAGGAGGCAGTAGCCTGGCCTGCGAACTTAGCACCCGAGCCTAGCAACCGAGATAGAAAGAACGCCCGGGAAAGACGAGGAGCTGGGGGATAAAACGCCCGGACCTCGCCCCTCTCCGCAGCCCGGCACGTCCCCCGCTCGCCGGGCGCTTTGGGAAGCGGCGCAGCCGGCCCCGCCGCCAGCTCCCCAGCCCGCCCCGTTTGCTTCCCGCTGCCCCGCCTGCCGGCGGCCAGCCCGGGCGGGGAGCGGCTGCGCGGGGATCTGCTACCCCCTAGTGCCCGCACCCGCCGGTCCCGCTACCCGGGGGTTTGCAAAACAAAACGTGAACTCCTTTTGCTTTTCCCTCCCTAGCCCCCCGGAGGGGTCGCAGCTGCCGAGCGAGCGCTGCCCGCCCCCCCTCCTCTCCGGGGCGGAAAGTCCTCGGCGGCGGGCGGGACGCGGGCGCCCGCCGCACCGTGCAGCGCTTCCCACCACCGGGCGTCCCTTCCCGTCACCTCCTCCCCGGCCCACTCGGGATTCGCTCGCGTACCGACCCGAGATCCTACTTTTCCTTCTCCCAACCATCTCGGTGATGAAAACATCACCCTCCGAGCAGATCCTGCCCGCTAGCGAACGGGGTAACAGCCTGATGATGAAGATGATGATGCGAGGAGCAATACGTCACTGTCATTTGGAGGAGTGCTTGGGTAAACTGATGGAACACACGGCCGAGAAATACCCCGGTGGAAGACTCTGCCAACCCTCTTCTGCAATTGCCGCGTGGGGTTTAAAGGTTCTTGATTGAGTAGTTACAGAGTAACTCGGGCCACCAGCAGTGTCTGGTGAAATGTGTGCACGCCGATACAAATTTTTTATTTATTTGCTCTCTATAAACCGAGGCGAGATGACAGAGGTTTCAGTTGCATTTTAAAACCACGATAAGGAAGACCAAGTTTTTGAGCCATTTGGTTTACCGATTAACCAAGCCCTCAAGGCTTCACAAAGTTACTCAAGTTTTATGGTCACTGTAGATCTACTAGTATGCTGATACCTGTCTGCATTTATCCATTTGTTGATATTGAATATATATACATATGCATTTGAAATTGTACCCAGTAAAAAAAAAAAAAAAAAAAGCCAATGTTACTAGATAGTCTTATGCCAGCGACTGGCATGAGCAAGGTCACACAACCGTACTGTAATTTTGATACTGTACAAAGTTCTGTTTGTTTTCCACTATAAAAGCTGTTGCTACACTAGCTCAAAAATGTTGGAAAGGTGTGGCAAAACTAGCAGCTGTTAAATTAACTGTACAGGTCTTAACTATTTTTGAGAGTGGCTTCTAGACATAATCTAGGTTGTTCTTTCCCCAGGAGCTCAAAACAGAGGCGAACAATTTTTAGCCTAACTCACAGTGTGGTTTGTTAAGCTGTGTAGCGCGCAGTCTGTGAAACGTATTTTCATCTCAGATTCCAACATTTCCCTTCTGCCTACTGAAGTCTCAAGTTTCATTGTAAATTACTTATATAAGTAATCCTAAATCCTGGAAATTTACAGAAAGTATTTAAACTTTTGTTCCTAAATTATCATTTTAGTAGAGACTTCATCTTGTGCAATTTTCAGATGTCCACTAAACCGAGTTCGGAAGCTTATCTTGATTTACAGCAGGTTCTATTTAAACTCAAAAAGCGGGAGGCAGCCGGTTATCAGGCACCGCAGCACCCAGCTAGTGCGAGCGGTGCAAGCCCACGCCTCGCCCTGGCGAGGTTAAGCCCTGGCACGGCTGAGCCGGGCCCTGGCGCTGCGGGGGCCTGGGCCGGCCTGGGCGAGCGGGTGTGTGCGGCGGTGCTGCAGCGCCACCTGCTGGGCGCGCCGATCCCCTGTTGCTGCCGCGGCCGAACCGCTCGTTACCGGTGTCGGCGTCAGCGGGATTTGGGGCCCAGCGGTGCTCCCGTACCACTGCGGGGAGAGACTGAAAGCAGCGCGCCGGTTACTGGGCACGTTACTGCCCCCAGCAGACCCCCCTCGCCACCCGCACGCCTCCGTTTGGGCAGTGCCCAGCCACGCTGCAGCTGAACGTCAAGTCGCAGCGCGGGGCTGACGGAACACAACATACCCTTTTAAAATAAATCCGTTTTCATACCGAAACCCAATTTCGCTTCCCAGAGAAATACATCTGCGAAGCACAGCCACCGTTTTTGGTTTTCAGCCAGCGGCACCGCTTGCCCACAGCGGCCTCACCTCAGCGCCGGTGGCGGCACCTCAGGATCCCTCTACGCTTCTGCGGGCCTAACTCTACTGAGGAGGACCTCACTTTCCAGGACTGCTTGCAGAGCAAGGTGTCTTGAAGTAAAGATGAAACTGTTGTTTGTAATGGAACAGCTGCTTTGTTTTGAAGACAGCGGTTTTCATTTTAGAGCAATTTTATAAAAGGAGTTATTTGATTTACAGGAAAAAGGGGGCATTGCAGAAGTTTAACTAATGCTGTTTCCATGTGCAAAACAATGTTGCCCCCAAAGTGAGAATCCTTGCCTTCCTCCAAAGGAAAATGCGGTCAAATTTAAAATGTAGTCTAAAAATTGTCACGGACAAAGAAGCCAAGGTTTGTTTCTTTTCTTTTAGAAACACTTAAAAATAGAATTTAAAAATACCATATCTGTTTAATGATTACCATTCTACATCTTGAAAGGAGACAAAAAAAATTTTGACTTTTTCTTGGTATTAAAATACAGGGGGTAAAAATGTGGAATAAGACATAACCTACCTAAAGGTGGCCTGCACCTGGATGAATGGAAAATACTAGGTTTAGCTGCTTTACTTCCTATAGTAGTTTTAACAAACCATGCTCAGCTGAATGAAATTAGCAAATACATTTAAAAGGAACAGTCTCTCACAGCACATCTGACCAAAAAAAAAAAATTTTTTTTAAAAATCAATGGACTCATACATAAAAACTGTGGGTTTAGCCTGAATACTGAGTAGTTTGTTGCAGGTTTACTGGAGTCATTACAGCAATCCCTTAGTCCTTGAACGCCGTTAGAATTCAGTCTCCCTGCCCATCCAGTAACATATGTACAGCTCCCTGAGGATGAACTTTTAGTAATTTACTTTTCCAGATTTTCATTTTTGCAAGTATCATCAGACTTCAGCAGATTTAATATTTTAAGGCAGACCGATATTCTCTCGTTCTGAATAGCCAATCTTGTGAATTCGGCAGTTTTGGAAAATTCTGGAGTCGGAGGTAGTGCTCTAAGAAGGTGTCCAACGAGCTGGGCTTGGTCCAGTGCTATTCGTGACAGTCGATTAAGATCTCTGTGATCTGGCAAAGTTAGATGAGTCATTGATACAAGCTGTAAAAGGTGCTTACTAAGTTGTCTGACATGAGTCAACTTCTCTGCCCAAAAATTCACTTCCCCTTTATCAAACAGGTAATCATCTTCTTCCTTAACAAAAAGAAAAACAACAGTCATTAGAAAATGACATGTGATCTTGATAGTAATGAGAAAATTATAAAAGATATGAAAGAAGATATATAGAGAACTAATGACAATAAAGGCTGTTACAGAACAGCTTCTTTGTATTAAAAAAAGGTAAAAATTCATATGCATCATTTTTCAAAGGTTTGAGAAAACAGTAAAAAACGTTCCTGCTTTGGCAAAGAAATTTTACCTTCAAAAATCTGGTAGTTATGGTGTAACTCTTGGGAAACAGTGGAAGTAAACAGTAGCCCTAATCCTTAGCATATGCTTGCCTTCCCCTGTGAAACTGTCTTATATTTCACAGGGACCTCTTTGTAACCAGTACGGTAATGTGCTATATCATGGAGCTTTTTGCGTGGATTAAATGAAAAAGGAAAATTGTATCAGTCAGTGAAACATCAGAAAGGCATAGCTAAACCACAGGCTTAAGAAAAGATTCGTAATGTATTTCATGGGTCATATTAATTGTTAACAAACTTTTCAAAGATGTAGCCACTCCTGCTCCTTCCAGTTTACCTTCCAGCATTATTTTGATTTTTACAGCCTTTTCAAGGTTTTACAGAACACCATGGTAAAGTTTTTCGTTATGTAAATAATCCTTCTGAAGACACTGAGCGATGTGAGCAAGGCTATTTCGTGTGCTATGCGGAACAAGTCCTATGGAAGATGGCCTAGTTACCAAATATTTAAATGACATCTCAGAAAAAGCCAGCAGTTGGGAGAGCACTGTTCTTGAATGCCAGAGGTGCCTGGCACCCACAGCAGCAGTTTAAATTCAAGGTAAGCCATCATCTGCAGTGATACTGAATGCAATTCCTTACAGACTCGAAGTGTTTCAGTCAATGATGCCTTGTTAAGTAACTTTTGATTTATTTCAGTGTTTGCTTATTGGTCTCCTTAATTTTATGCCAGTATTGCCAGGAAACAGACAGACATCAAACTATTTTTATTCTAAATACTGGCCATGTGATTTTTTTTTTTTTTTTTTAAATAGTGGAGTAGTGATCATCAGGCTTCATCAGATGAGATATTTCATTCTATTCCTACCACAAGACTGCAGAAACATAGTGATCCCAACATGAGACAGCAACATTACCGGGGCTGAAGTCTCTGCGTCTCTTTTCAGATCGCTGTCTCCCAGCAGCCACTCCAGCAGGATTGGTACACCAGCACGGATCTCCCCCCACCGCTGGAGCAGCTCACACAGTATGCCAAATGCTAAATCCAAGGCCATCGGAGCATTCACCACCCTAAGTGCAAACTCTGTTGAGAGAAAATTTGCATAACAACGTATAGCAAGACCACAAACATTTTCAAATAAAATCGGCACAAAAATTATTTCTTGAAAACTGATGCTGGATTTACCCAAACACATTTAGAATAATGAATTATACTGCAAATAAGTTAGATGAATGTTTACTTCTGTGCCACTTGGGGCCCTTTCTCAATTCCAAAATAATACATGAAGCAAATGAAAATGCTGATGCTTAGTGTTTTTTCCTGCTCATGTAGCGACATTTATTAATTTGGGTTTAAATATACAAAGTAGTCTGTTAGAAACATCTCTAGAGACAGTCCTGACACTATTTCATGGTGACTATTTTTGCAAAACTGCAGCTATGCCTTAGACCTGATTTTATGTTTTCATTGGAACTCAAAACTTACAGCACATTATATGTTTTTAAAGGGATGGGATATAAAATGAATCATTATTTGGTGTGCAGTCTCTTTATTTACAAGATATACATATGTAAACACACACACATGAAGACATATGTAAAAGAGATGAAGCCTACAAGAAAGGCTTAGAGAAGATGTTAAAGAAGGGAAAGGCAGACACTGTTTACAATACCATCACAGAGCTATGTTTATACAGGTTTTGCTATCATGCCAGAACCGTACACAAAGCCATCATCCACACTGTATTTCTTCCCTAAACTACCCCACTGCTCTCATTTGGGCAGATGCTGTTTTAACTGTGTGGTTCCTAGGGCTGCCCTCAATAATGGAGTACATCAAAATGCCAGAAGCCCCGTTTGCGTTCGCAGGTGCAAGTTTCACCACTGGTAACATTAATGCAGTTTTTCTGTTTTCATGAGGGAAGAGGACCACAGGAGGAGAGCTAATGAACAAGCCCCTGTAAAATCCCTATGTAAAATGGACTTTGGCAAATTTCATCCTTTTCCACAGTCACCAGCAAATGAACAACTGTTCACTGAATGGTCTGTCTTAGAAGTAGTGATAAGGATAGTGATAAGAATTCTTGAAGGCTGTCTTTTGTGAGCAGACAACACAGCAGTCAGAATTATTTGGTACAAATCCATACAGACATGGACGGCTCACCTTACTTTTTGTGTCTGAGTGTATTTAAGCATTTCTCACGAAAGAAAACAACTGTTGATATGAAAGAGGCACAGTGTTGCAGTTGAGACCTGTCCTTCACAACCCAGGTTCAGAGCTGCAGCATGGACCTCTATCCTGTGACACTTACTAACGCCAACTGCAGGTTTTCTGCAGTTCATTGGCACAGCTTCACGCCAGCTGAAGGTTTTCTGCAGTACATTGGCACAGCAGAGAAATGTACAGTAAAACACCAGGATGAGGCAAATACACGTGCCAACAAATAAGGAAGCACAGGAAACTACTAAGGGCAAAACAGACCGAAAGATGCGTACATGGTATTTGACAGACTAGGCAATGTACGGAGGACACTGGGGAGGATGAATTAGTATTTGAGACCACAAGAACAAAGGACCATAATAAGAAAGGGAGCGAAGGAGAAAGAACAGATGGTCCCTTTTTTATCTTGGAGTTAGATGAGGGTAAATGGAAATCTCCTTGAACAAGCAACAGGAAGGCAGGCAGTCAATCTCTTGGTGACACTAATAATGTTACATACACAGCTTGTCTCTGCTAGACAGTAAAATCAAATGTTCAAATCTGTTTTTTTCATGTCAGAACTTATCACTATATCAGGACATCCCTCAGCTTTGTCCATGAGGGAGAGCTTGCAGGGGTGCAAGTGCGACATTCCCACACCATTTATTGTAGGTATTGGCATTTCTAGGTATTGTTTTTGCTGACATTTCTTTACAGGACTTTTTTTTTAAAAAAACAACAACATTGCTTTCTCTGTGATTGTGCCCTAGCTGGTACCACTCTGGTATTCTAAAGAATTGGTACAATGATTGGCTTCTCTGTTTTGATTTGCTTAGGTTCTGGTAGAAAACACAGTTTCATTCAAGTGCCATGGGGACCTCAGAAGCACTGGCAATCCTCAGAGCTGATAGAAATGAAAATGGAGTGCAGGGTACTGAGACTGAAACAAACGTCCCAGTTACAAACGTTTACAAAATGCAACATTTCAAATCCAGCTCTTTTGAATTCTGGTGATCCATCAGAGTTTTAGAGATGCTAACTGAACGCCTATGATTGTCAATGTTTATACAATGTCTCTTGCTTGTGTCACTTTATTTGTACTTAAATATTCATCAAATTAAGTGATGTTGGGAGCTAAAACCCAAACATGTTATTTCCCACTGCTATCTTCCTGAAGTTAGCTGCTGCTTTGGAGCACTGATTATAGATACAACTGCAGATATTTAAAATATCTACCATTTTCTGCAGCCTTTTTTCCCTTTTAAGATTTAGACTCCTTAGGTATAAATATGGTGATGCTTTCTATGTGAATGAGAACACTGGACTACTGAGAAATGCACCAAAACATATATTGGGGCCTCTAATTCTGTTATTACGTGAATGTGCTGAAAACTACCAAGAGGTAGAAAAACAAGGAATGCCGAGGTACTGCTTAGACTGAGTTTGCTTGTTTAGCAGTTTTTCAACAGCATGACAGAGAAGAAAAGTCAGTTTTGTGGTCACATAGCACGGCAATTTTGTAGGGAATCCTTGTGTTGCAGCAAAGGAAAGGGTTAAGATTTTGTTTGAGGGTTTTTTCAGAGAAGAGAAAAAAATGACAAGTAAAACATATAAAGGGGGTTAACACACAGGAAAAACATGAAGACCCTGAACACAGTACTGACCTAAGAGATGCCAACCACCCTTCTGTGAACTGCAGACATCATTTAACTGATCAACTGAACTCATGCATCAGTTCTGATGTTGAGACCAGAGAAAAACAAAGCAACATTGCTTTGATAATGCTGAAACTTAGACTTCAAACATTTGGGTAAGAGCCTGCCTACTTTGGGTTTTGTGCTAGAGAAGCTAGCACAGCAGCCTCCTGGTATTTAAAGTGTTGACACAGATTCAAAACCAAATCAAACTCTGGCAGACAAAGAATTTTTGCTTCCACCTGCCCATCCCATCCCATCCCATCCCATCCCATCCCATCCCATCCCATCCCATCCCATCCCATCCCATCCCTCTACTGCAGAGCATCAGGAATGGCTTCATGGTTCCTGAATCACTTCCTCAGCTGACATTACTTACAGAGCGCATGGACATTAACTGCCTTTGATACCAGTTCACACAAATTTCATGCTAGAATAGTTCAAGATCAGATCTGGGGACTACCATTGCCACAAGGACAACAAAGAGATGGAGCAAGTGTCCAAAAAAGGCGTATCAACTCCCTAAGCTTGGAGTGCTGAAGTAATACAGGTAAGTAAAAGCAAAGTTACATACGTACCCATGATTTAATAGGTTAAAAACACTTTCAGAGGGGAAACTGTTCAATTGCTTTGATGGCCCATGGCTCTAAAAGTAACAGCAATGGATGTTTTAAGCATGTACAGAATCTTTTAAGATACCCAGAAAAGGTGTGTATCTTCTACAAATAAACATATGTGTCTTCACTGACGTATTAACTGTTCACAAGAACTGCTCCTCACATCATCATTTGCCTGCAAAACAGGGCTGATTTTCAAGAAGCCACGTATTACACAAGATGCTGTGTTCATGACTCATGCTATGACTTCAGAAAGTGGTCTGAGCAAGCTGGAAGTTTACAAGGGGCAAAAAGGGCAGGTGGCTCTCCTCTCCCTCCAGTCCCCTTGGGCCATGGGCTCCTGATGCTTACCTCCAGCCAGCTCAGGTACTCTGCTGATCTCCCAGTAAATTAACACTCAGAATAGCAGAATATGAATTTGGCATGCAGCTCAGTGCATGGGTTCTTCTGCCCGGCTGGCAAGCTGAGCTGGTTACCCTGCAGTCAGAATTGATACTGCTGGGAGTCAGGGAAGGGAAGATCACAGGGCAGCGGGGGCAAGGAAAGAGGCCCAAAGGAGAGCGAGACCTCCCTGGGGGTGCAGCAAGCTGTTAGCTCAGGTCAACTATAATCCAAAACTTCCCCATCAGAGTCATGTAAACAAAATACTAACAGAGATGATTCAAATGACTGAGTATTAATAGCCTTTCATAATGTAAGTAACTATTTAAAGTAACTGAATAAAAAAATTCAAATGACAGATTTCTAGAAGCTGTTCACAGCTGATTACTGCCACAGGAACTAAACCAGCACAAATCAAACCTGAAGACGTAGCTATTACCAAACACTGAAAATACAGTAGTGCTCTTGCCACAACAGTTCTACAGACTATCAAAATTGTGTTAAAATTACCATTTTTGAAAATTAGAAAACACATATATGTTCCAACATGCAAAAACATCACATGAGCAAGATAAGCATCTTCCTAAATAAGCAACTACAGGGGATGAAATACAAAAAAATTCTCCATGCCTTAAACAAGTAGTTACAAGCAGAATTAATACTACTCCTTGAAATGAAAAACAAAAGATAAGAATCAGGTACTACATGCTTTTTTCATTTTGAGGAATTGAATTTTCATAAAGGGAAAGGAGTTAAGTACTGCAGTGTTTTAGTCTTTGTGAATCCACCCACATAAAAATTAGACCTCCCACATACACATTCATATACTCCAAAAGCTTTGATCATGCCAGATGTAAATATTTCTTCTAGTAGCCTATTACATGTCCTCCAACTATACAATTGTTCTCTGTTAAAGCCTCAGTGATATTACAGGGAACTGAAAGGATGTATTAAGAGCATATACAGAGATTTTAAGGATACCCATGACAAAATCTAGGCAAAACAGAAAAGCAGAACATACTCCTTGCCTAACAAAGTATTTTGTAATTGTTTTTTTACTGAAATTTCTTAACTAAAGTTAATTTTAGATGGAAGACTAATGTAATTTTTGTATATGTACACTATGTTCAGAACAAACATAAAGAGAAGTAAAACTGCAAGGAAGCTAAGTGTAACAGTGCCAAGAGAAAGCCTCACAAAGAACGGTGTACCAACAGCAAGGATATTTTCAAGGAAAACATACAGGCTAAGTTCTCCAACTGAAATTACAGAAAGTATTTTAGGTGGACCAGGTATACTCTGAATTGGTAAAATATGCTTTACCTTTTTACACAAAGTGCTGCCTACCTAGGTAGAAACATGACTACATCACTATCAATACAGTACCTCGTAACACCCTGGTAAAATAAGGTAGTATTCTTGCTTCAGAGGCAAGTATGGACATTTAAATCAACAAAGCTCACTGAATGATGATGGCTTGACAAAACTGGAGATTTATCTCAGGTTTTCTGATATATCACCTTAACAAGGTGATGAATATCAAGCAAGAGATCATGTTACCATCCAAATGATGTCAGACCCAGCATCACAGTCGCTAATACCTGCAATATTAGATTTGGAAACGGAAAATTTCACCTACTGAATCGCTAACCACTTTCTGTTGCATTGAAGGCTTTCTTCTTTTTGGTATTAAGTCTGCCCCTATTCTTGAACTAAGTGAGGCATTGCTGCAGATATTATTTTTTACTTAAAATACTTTAAAATTACTTAAAATACCATGTTTATGTATGTATGCACAGGCTTCACAATACTTAAAACCCCTTCAAATTTAAAAAAGAAAAAAAATCCCACTGGCCCAACCCAAGAGTGACATAAGCTGGTAAATAAAGTGAGGTTAGAAACTGAATTTCTTATGTTGAAACAACCTGCTTACATGTTCCACTTTAAACTAGACAGGAATTGTGCAACTCTAGCAAGGCAACACACAGGTGTCTTGCCACCAGAAAAACAGGACAGAAGAAAAGCAGTAGCAGTAGATAGAAAGTAAAGGGGTGTTCATACCCACTTGCTCTCCACAAATAACGTTGCAGTTCTATCATCCTTCAGGGCACTAAGATTAAAGGAGGACAACTGAGAGGTAAAACAAAAAAAAGAAAATGCATAAATGGTAACTGTTGCATCTGGATAGTTGGCAGATGGCTCTTGAAAGGGTGCTTGTTCATAGTACTGCGTCAATTTAAGTTACCAACATCAAACTTTCCACTTTTTAAAATGACCATTTATGTAAAATCTAATATATAAGCAGATCCCTTTTTATAGTGTTTCATAAAATCAAAGGCGATTAGATCATTTCTATCCTCTCAAGAAATATCATTCCCTAGATGACGTACAGCTACTTCATCTGTTTTCCATTTCCCTGCCTGAGTCTGTTTCATAGCCGTGCTTTTTCAGGATGACTTTAAAAAGAGGCCCTTCCTGACATCATGCAACACGATGTCAAAGCACAACACTATTACAAACCAAACTAATCAAAACTAATTTCTTAATAGTTGCAGTCTCCGAGTAGAGTGGCAGTGAGGCTGCTCTCAGCTTTAACTTTGATTGCAAACAGATCTGAGTTAATAACATGTCCGATTATGACGAAGAAACTTACAGCTCAGGACTGAGCAGAAAATCAAGATTTACTTCTTGAACAAAAAAGCACATACATGCTCATCATCTTTTCAAGCCCTTTTTTGGAATGTGAACAGAACAATATTTTTCAAGTCAGTAACTGGTTTTTTTTTCCTTTTAAAATATATATATAAGCATAGAAAAGCTGTTCACATGCAAGCCATGCCGCCTGTACATGAAGGGTTTTATTACAAAACAACCACAGCTCACAGATCTGTCAGAGGAAATAAGTGTTCAGACTTTACCACTTGTATTACTGCTTTTGCAGAACCTCCCCCCCCAAGCCATGTTCTAATTTAAATGGCATAAACCCAATACCCCCTGCATAAACCCACAGAGCTCATGATTTTCCTTTTGAAAAGGTATAAAATATTATTCAGCTAATTGTTTAAAACACTGCCAATGGAATTTATGTTTTTTAACTCATATTACTTATTTATTGGAAGAATGAAGATAAATACAGTTTCAAAATTGGTATCACTATAACTAAATATATGACTGAAGACTTGTTACTGGCATGTTCCAACTAAGGAACTTTTTCCTTAGCACTGATGAAGATTACCAAATGTGAATGAGGTGTATGTTACAGCTCTGCTGTAGGAACACAGGAGATGAATGTATCTCTGTATCATAGCTGGAATTTTAGAATAATAGCTGAAGAACGGTCGTGAAAGTTTGTTATTTAAGGGATAAAGAAATAATGAGAGGGTGGATAATCAATATAGAAGGCTGTACACAAAATTATTCTCCCCACAACACTTGAAAACCAATATAATTTGGGCAGAAGACTCAAATATGTAAAAGCTGGTTTTAGAGCAGGAATAGAAAGGCAGGCTTTTCTTACTATGGAGTCACAGCCATGACCATCACAGCTTTCATAAGGAGCCTATCATGATCTGTAGGCTGCTATCCTGTTTGCTCATTTGCAAATAAAACGCTGATAAGAAAAAAAAATTTAACAGATTATTCACATAAACACTCCATTTAACATTTATCACTTTCAGACTCCAGTGCTGAGCACATACGATTATTTTTCATGTATTCTTTCTTAATTTTCAACCATATAACAACTCATAACCTTTACATAACAGTGCCACTGTGTAATTAATAGAGCTAAATGAAGCACTGCCAGTAAATAATCAGTAGGCAGTGTTTGATGGATGAGCTGATTCTAATTCAGTCCACTCACTTTCAACTTTAATTAGTGGCATTGTATTCTACAAAGCAAGTGGTTCCCTCATCCATGTGATGATCTAATGTTGTATAAGTGGTCTGAGGACAACTTGTAAGGTGTTGTAATAAATTTGGGAATACGAAGTCACAGTGATTACACATTCTTACATAATGTAATTCTTTAAAAAGAAATAACTAATATAAAGTTCCACTGCAAAAGCCACTGATTTTTAACAAGTACCATACACACCAATAAATCTTGCTAAGACATGGGTTTCAGTGCAGTAGTTTTCTCTCATTTTTCTATAATTAAACCAATTGATCTGAATTATTAAGTGTATGTTGGTGGAATTTTTTGCAAGATACAAATACAGGCATAAAAATGCTATATATTTCTACAAGAGTAGTGATGCAACACTATACTTAATTTTTTTGGTACTATAACCCTTGGTCTAGATGCATGCTTGTCGCAGCTGGTGACAACCATGAAGCAAACTTTTCACTTTTGAATTACTGGAATTTACAGTAATTTTAGATTATTGGAAGATTGTCTAATAAACATACAAAAATTTGAACTACTCAAGGCCACTTAGGTTACAATATGCTCTGTGATCTTGTTCTATATTTTCTCCTGAACTTGAAGTTACTTTGGTATGTCTCATCCTTCTTCCAGCAGTTCTGCTCTAAAGAGTAGGACAATGCAGAGTTGCAGATTCCTGCAAGCTGTAGCTATTGAGCACATCTGAGTAGAGAAAAATACTTGTTAACTTACTGCAAAACATCTGATTCAGGTGTATGTGCAACTTACTGAATGCAGGTATTTTGAGAAGAGCAGAAAGCAACTTGGGAACCTCAGCAACTCAGTCTTCACAACTGTTCTGATACCTTATCATGAAATAGTATGAGATGAGACTGTTTTTAAGATTACTCACATTTAATTTTTATCTTTGTTTCATATTACTTATTTAAAAGGGTGACATTTAAAATTAAGTGACTACAAAATTATTCTTATGGAAAGTGCCATAAATCTTGTGTATGATAATTTATGTCAAAAAGGGTCACGATATGTTCTCAGCTTCTTTACTGGTTAATTTTCTAAACCCACTTCCTCAGCATGTAAGAGCATATACTTGAAGAGCAAAATCCCACAGAAACTGTTCACTATATGAATACCTGATGAAAAAATCCCCACCCTTACATCAAAAGCTTCCAGTATAGTCCAGATGGTCTGTCTTATTCAGATGTCTTACGCAGACATGAAATGTGTAAAGAACAGCTCACATTATTTTTGTGTTTGCTGACATATATGTACACAGATACACAATGCCTTAAAAATATCATTGTTTGCAAACACGCTGTAACGTTAGAAACTACCAGGACCACAAAACATTCACACTGCAAGTGCATTAGTAACAAATGACCAATTCCTTTTTTTCTTCCGCTGTCAAGATCCAAATGCCTACCAATGCCTGTTGCAAATTGCTTTTGATGCAGTGTAGTATGATCTGTTGTTACACAGTTTTCTGACATTCCAATGAAAAATGTCAGCCTGACTCTCAAGATGTGGTCTACTGACAGGTAGGTGCTGCCAGGGACCTCCTATTTAAGGATTCAGTGATTACAAATCACCTAGGGGCAGTTCTCCTGCAGGTGTCTAACAGCCGAATGAAGAGCAGCCGCAATTCTCAATCCTGACTGGAAGATACCTATCTCAGAAAAATTTTTTCAAGAGCGTTTTCAGTCCATGAGAGAACCATTTGCTCTTCACAGTGGGAAGATGATGCAACATTAATTTCACTCGAGAGTAAGTTGGTCTCTGGACTTTCTTTCAGAAATACTTTGAAATGAGATGAAGTATACATATTTCTCACTGTACGGCCAAACGTTGTGGTCACCATAAAGGCTTGCTGATCCTAATCACCCTAGCGTGGCTGATGCATTTCTAGTTATCAGGACTCAACATTTCTTCCCAAGATGATGTTCACATTTCACATTAAAGCAAGAAACTCATCTCCTTTTTTTTTTTTTTTCCACACAGCTCCTGCCTCCTAGGTTATTTCTGGGTTTTGCACTGTTAGTGACCCAGGGCATTCCCCTGTACTGGCACAGGTCCGTACATCCTTGGAAATCCTCTGGCTTATTTATCACTCTTACTGAAATACCTGAGCTCTGGCATTTCCATACAACTGTCATCTAAATGTGTAACAGCTGGGTCAGGACTTGCCAGGAAACTCCTAGCTGTCATCAGGACATCCCCTAGCAGGGTCCAAGTGACTTGGATGGTATGTCTCCAACACAGACATCTGTGGCATGGCTACCTTCAACTTCATCTACTTCTTCATCAGACACAATGCCATTTTGGAGACCCTGGCATGCTCAGGTGGATCAGTAAATCATAACATGGTTTGTATGAATTACTTTGAGGCTTTCTTCCAAGTAAATTTACAGGAGGAAGTAGAAGCTGCTTAGTCTTGCATATAATGTGATTATATACAGACTCTTTGATTGATAAATATTACTGAATCAGTAATCAGAGTTCTTCAATAGAAAGTCTAACATAGTTACTAATATACTTGACTGATACAGATTTTACATTTGTCTCTTCCCTTTCCTTCAAAGTCCTTTGACGAATTGAGAGAAGGAACTAAGATAGTGCTGTGAGTGCTCTCCCCAAGATACTGATGTGCTGAATGTAAGTGTTCCTTGCACAAGATACCACAAAAATGAAAATATTTGGGTCTCATATCTTAATGCAGACATAGACAACGTAACACCAGGGACTTCCTAGTCACTGGAAAGAAACCCCTCTATTCTCTCCATATTTAATACATGCCTTTGAACATTTCATATTCCAAATTTCCAAAGTATTCTAAATAGTCAAGGAAGACATAATGGCTAAGTAACCTGTGTGTCTCAGTCATTCATGATTATATGGAGTGCTTCACAAATCACTTGTATTTATAATGATGTCCACAGAAAGAAGCAATGGCACCATCTGTTCTGCAAGCACAGTAGACAGCCATGAAGATTAAAAAATCTTGACTGATTTTAGATGTCTGATCTGAGACATTATGACCTGTTTCACTGAGGAGTCAGCACCCTGTAATGCTTTAATATTCAAAATGCATTTCCCTCTGGCTTCAGCTGTAAGGGCTCTGAAGTCCTGCAAATTGTGCCTCTAAGGTACCTAGCTAAGCACTCAGCAAACTAGTGACCTCCTTTCCAAGCTCTGGTTGGAGTGACTGACTTGCTTACCTGCACAAAACAGCTCTCTTGGAGAGGCAGGGATAGAACGCAAATCACAGCAGCAACAGTAAATGGCTTTGGCATGTCCCTTCTTCTGATCCTCGTCTTACTCTTATCACTTTCAATTTTGCAACTAAGGTAGTAGTAAGTTTCCTATACTGTATGTTCCTGAATCATCATCAGAGCAAATATGGCCTGTCTATTGAACTATAAAAGAACTTCGATAAAAAAATCCTAACCATAATAGTGTAGCTTATCCTTCCTTCTTAATACATGCAGCACAACAAAGTGGGATTAAAGTTGCATTTTCTAACTTTTGGATACTACTCTTAGTGTGAGGATGAGGTGGAGGGGGAAGATGACAATGTATATGTGTAATTTTCCAAGTTCCAAAAAAGAAAAAGCTGTACCTTACCCGAATAATGTGATATTACATTGAAGCTCACGAGTCAGAGAAACAGTAGAGCCACAAGGCTGACCACTCAGGCATCTGCCGCTTGAAACTAATGGAATAACAGGAAACAGTAACATCGCTGGAGATGGGAAGTATACCCATAGCACTGCTCCAGTGCCTTCTACCTAGCCCCCGCCACCAGACTCCACAGTACCTCAACAATTACCATGACAAGTTAAACCCTGGGTTTGGCACTCAGCCTCACAACTGAGGTAGCTCCAGTCACACTGAGTCCCAAAACGCAGGAAAACGTTCCCCTTTTATCTTCTTTGTCCATTCTGCTTCTTCTCTACATTCTTCCTCTTTTGGACCCACTTCAGTCTCCCGCTTTGCACAGCTTTCACCAAAGATTTTTCTCCTCCTTTATGCCCTCCTCTCACATTAGCAAGAGTGAGTCTCCTCCCTTAACCAGACTGAACATCAATCACTACCTGTTCCCTTACCCTCACTGTTTCAGCTTGACTCTTTCAACTGTTTCAGCAGTCAACTGTGTTTTTCTGATTTACCTTTTTCCCCTTCTCTAACCATAAGTGATGGCTCATTTCTCCCCATTTTGCTCATCACCTGTAAGTATTATTGAAAGCACAAGAGTTGTCATTTCAAGTGTCAAAGCGCAGCCTGGCCCACAGCTACCCACAGCCACAGTATCCTTCTGAGGCACAGTGTTCCCGGCATAGAGCATCCACAGTAGCCCTGCTGGGAACACAGGTAAGCATTACAGAAAAATTTAAGCTGCTTAGTGAACACAAAAACCTTCACAGCTTTTAGGGTCCCCTTCCAGTCTCTACAGAATATATATATAGACTATAAAATGCTGTATGTCTTTCCCTGTTAATGGGCAATGCTATGTTTCTCAGCCAAATTTGTACATATTTTACCAAAAGTGTCTTCCTCCAAAGCACACATGTATATAACAGCATTCAAAGAAAAGGCCTTCAATTTTTTTCATAGCCTGTGTAAAGATGGCATTTTCCGCTGATTTCCTATGTAGAACGATATCTGCTGTAATAAAACCAAATAATAAAAGTAAAAAAATAATACTATTTACAGTATGGAAAAATCTTAGTACCAACTAGTAAGGATTAACACAAGTAGCTGAAATTTAGGATTTTATAATGAGAAGTGTTAGGCAACCCTAAAAACAGACCATCGACCCTCCTTATAAAAATACACAGTTCATACAATTAATTTAATTTACAAAATAAATTATAAGAAGATAGAGACAGAAAAGCCAAAGGCAGTAAGTTTACAGATGTCAATTCAAGGTCTGTTGAAAAGCTGCAAGAAACAGCAAGGATGAAATGGGAGGGCAGGTAGAGGTGATGGGAGCACTCAAGTGCACTGAAAAGAACAGCAGCTCTGGTATATTTTATTCAATCAGACTGGCAATCTACACAAATAAACAACATCAAAGGGATTTTTGTCCACTTTTTTAAAAAAATAAGGAAATCAGAAGGCATGCTTCTGTGTACGTGTTTCCCACCACAGCTTCTGAAACAGCTGTACAATTTCAATCCAGTCTGACAAAAAGGATAAGGGAATCCAAAATATTAAGTCTTCTTTCTATGAAACTAGGCAGCTGGGTAAAGAAAAGAGACTCTACTGCTGTCCTGCCTAGTGAAGAGCTGAAAATTCAGTTATTAGACACAAGAAAATCCACTTATATGCAAAACAAATTCATTAAAAAATGAAAAAAAAAACCTAACTCCCTTTATTTCACTGTTCAAGAAACTTTTTTTCCTTTTTCTTTTCTTTTAAATAAATAATGCCATTTACAGTTACCCTCCACACTGGCATATGACTTTTTACTGTAGACAGAGATGTCATTTAACATAAAGAATCTTTCTGTCTTTAGCATCTTATTTTTTCATTTTTCCATGTGCATTTTTCAAATGAGTTTGCTTCAGAAGAGGCCATATTCTACTTCACCTTGCCATGGACAGCACTAGTTGAGCCTCATCACTAACCGTGAGATTCAGGTAAAATCCTGTAATTTGGAGAATTAACCTTTACTCTCTGTGACAGCTTTCACAGTGTCACACAGATGATCACACCAAAAATTAAAACACATTGCAAAAGAAGGCAGCTAACAAGCAAGGGCTGACTGTATTGCCTCTACTACTTCTATGAAATGAAACCACTGATGTGTTCTACAGACCAGCGCACAACATAATTCAGTTTGTATATAGAAATACTATTTCACCCTGAAATCCCTTTATCCCTAGGCTCTCCATACGCCCCACTCTATTTTGCACATCAAGGTCTATGCTGACCTTGCATTAGGGGAGCGTGAAGTCGTTGGCTCCAAAGAATCAAGCTGTCTGTACTTTGGTATATAACCTGAGAGACTATTTCCCATCTCAGTATGATCTTGCCTAATTAAACTAATCTATTCAACACACATTGCTTTAGAAGAAGGAAATCAATATTGGGAACATATTTTCTGAAAGACCTCTGACCTGTCCATTAACACAGTTTGATTCTAATGCTACTAGGCTTCAGAGAACATGGCTCTGTTTTCCTGACATTTCTGAGAGGCAGCAGTGATGGCATATGGGATGCTAGTATACTATATTGCAATGCGGTGATTTACTTGAATAACTTACATTTGGTGAATTTGAATTAAGATAGATATTGTGGAAATTTAATTCTTAGTTGTGCTTCTTAATGCCTATACATTAGACAGAGAGCTTTCAGTAAGTATGAGGAAATAATTAAAAAAAAAAAAAATCTGTCTTCTGCTGTTTATAGCAAAAGTAGGTTAAGTTGAGCACCTGAGTGTAAGGGAAGTTCTAGTATTACAATATACAGATTGTGGAATTAGGGAAGGTTAGTTTTGTTTGGGTATGAACTTCTAAGTACAGCAAGGAGAAGTCTACAAAATCTAACTGTGGTCTTCAACACAAACACGAAATCAGCTTGTGTGTCCCTGCACGTGAGGGAAGGTAAAAGGGTAATTAACATAGTACATGAAAAAATGAATGGGTTTTATTAGTCCTGGTAACAAGATATTGTAAGTCTAACCTACACTGTGATCAAGCCAAGTGTGTAAGTTAATCAAGACCTTCACTAAAGTATTTCTGTTAACACTTTCATCTTACCAGTGGGAATTATTTATAAAACTGTTTTCCACTGCTAGCATGACAAGGTGATCATTAACACAGCACAGACCACGCGAAGGAACAAAATTAAAAAAGCATGCAAAAGTGGCATTACACTGGTACTGTAAGCAAATGCCATAAATAATTCTGCTCCTCAAGGTGATTTCAACAGTCTTGCTCTAAATCTAAGAAATCAAAAGCCCTTTATAAAAAGTCTAATTCTCAAAATTTAAATTTCTAGGCTTGTCTAACTTGACTTTCTCGTGCATAAGAAATCAATTTGTTCAAGCCAGTTTTGAGTTCCCCTTGTAAGAGCTCATTTGGAACTGATTATAGGTAAAAAAAAGACATTGAGTTTTACACATCTTGGGTTTTGAAGTCAGAGCCCATTGTGTCCCACAACGGCTTCCCACCTCCCCACCAAAACACTAGGAATTAAAGCAACCAAATCAGTGGGAAGGCTACGGCTCAGGGAATTGGTGATACAATAAGAACACCTTTCATTCTAGGGTGCTGTTTGGACTCTTGGCACATGTAGGTACTATCTTGGTCATTAAAAATGCCAAGTGCTGACTTAAGTGAAAACAAGCTGGTGGTTTATGTTAGTTTGCAAAGGTATTTGTATTCCCTACCTCACTCCCACCCACACATACACAAATGAAATTCTGTGTGCAAAAACCTGCCTGCAGAGATGTATCATATCTCCCCATTGTTGGTCAAATACCTCTCAGTGCAAAATGACACTACAAACAAATACCAATATCCTACATGCATGTCTTGAAATGGGGCACAGACCTTTCACAGGACGAATATTTTGCACAGGGCTCAGCACAAGTTTTCAGTATTGTTCTTTCAGAGGTGGTATCTTACAATGCAAAGGGCAGAACAAGAGGAAATTTGCACTGCTGATATCCGTTCAATCTCTGCTGCTGAAAGACTGAGACCTTCATTCTCCACAGCTGTTGATTAGCATTTTCCATAAGCAAAACACTTACAAAAAATAATTATTTCCCATAGCATTATACATGCACTTCTTAGCATACATTTTTGTATTCTTTCTATACATAATACAGATACTTAAATTAACATTTCATATATTTAGCTTAAATATGAACAGTTTGCAAACTAGATGTCTACAGTACTGAGACAGACTTCTAAAGTTTTGCGCATTTAGGGCTATGAGGTAACAAGGGTATGGAAATAATGAATTGAAAATTTGTAAAATCTAGCAAGCTCTCCAGCCCATCACGTGATTTCAGCAGGTATCTCATCTTAACCTTTATAAAGAACACCAGGTGTGCATGGGTGTGCCTACCCAAGGCTCTCCCAAATCATTCATATCAGAGCTTCTAGAATACGGTTCTCAGCTGCACTGTTCGTGAAGTTGATATTCAGGATACCAGAAACATCAGAGATGTTGGGCCATATTAATTTGGACTTCTACATCTGAAGCAATCTGAGGAGGAGGGAGACAGTTGCAGACTATGGGTAACTAAAGCCTTTTTGTGCACAGTCCCAGTTAGAACAGCACCTGATTTGTTCCAGCTTTCACCTGTGCTGGGTAACGAATGATCGAAAAGTTACCACCGACTTCCATATCCCGATTTTCAACTGTGTCTAACCCCTGGTTAGATGCTCTGAGAAAGTGAGCTCCCTATAAAAGGAAATTTTCTTTTCAATTGTATGCAACTCCCTTTCATCCCTCCAGTGTTGTTCTTTTCCCTATTCTCTTTTTGCAATTCCTAACTGTTAAACAATTCTTGAAGTAACAGGATTTCTATTGTTGTTTGGCTGACTGTTTTGCAACACAATGTAGAATTTTTTTTTTTTTTTTTTTAAAAAAAGTCCCCTATA
Organism: Athene noctua; assembly: GCF_965140245.1. Taxonomy (NCBI): domain Eukaryota; kingdom Metazoa; phylum Chordata; class Aves; order Strigiformes; family Strigidae; genus Athene; species Athene noctua. The sequence continues at coordinate 100,406,615 of NC_134037.1, read as the reverse complement.
TCAAACTGCTCAGATCTGTAGCCATTGGTCTTTCAAAAAGAAATCTCTTGGGACAGCTTTACCCTTTCATAGCAGCAGTGAAACAGGAGCAGTATAGAGAACTGCGGCAACTGTTCAGCAAAACAATGCAATTTGTGCCCTGATTTTAATTTTACAGATGAAGGGACAGCTACAACATTATTATTGCAAGTTTCATTTCATTTTTTTGAAACAATAAAATTGGAGTTCATTTATTCAAATAATACATATAATTCAAATAATACAAATAATTGGTATAACAAGAGCTGAATATAGTACCAAAATGTCATACAGATTGTAGGCCATGTTCTGCAGTCTTCATATATCTTGGAACCTCTATTATGTTTCTAAATAAATCTCTTAATATTTCAGAATTCCAGATATGATTAAAAAGCTGAACATTTTTGTTGATTCTTAGCAGACCCACAATTAGCAACACAGAATGCCAGTTACAAAAAGCAAGCAAGCAACCACAACAAAAATCCACAACTACTCTTCAAGACCTAGCTGTAAAAACTAGTCAAGGTAGGGTGGACAATACAATTTATTTTCACCTGGTGTTCCTTGACATTCTTTCACACCCTTGTGAACAGAGTACTTTTGTTCCAAAGCCCTACCTCTTCTGTACTTCCAGCTCGTTCACAGAAAGCACAAAATAGCTCTGTTCAGAAGACTGCGATCAGTCCTTCAGTTTTTGTTTACTCCTGGTGAGGCTGATTTTGCACAGGTTACTGGCCTGGCTTGCAAAACTATTTTTTCAGTGAAGATAATTAACACCGTTGCTTACTTTTTCTGTAATTAATCCAGGAGTAAAAAGCAAACCAATAAAAGAAACGCACACACATTTTTTTTTTTTTAACCCCTAAAATACCATAGATATCCCTCAGAAATAAAGTGCAACGTTTTAAAAGCAGAAGGTGATCAACAGTGGTGCTATTTTGTTTTGATACAAAAGGGCACACACTTGTTAAGCTACCAGGGACAATACTTTTACAGCATGTATCAGAAAACCTGGTTTCATAAGCCCAGGAAGTTTCATAAAAAACTACAGGAGGGCGTGAATTCACTTTGGCTTCAACTAAACGGTTCTTCATTAATATTTTACTCAGACACAAAGACTCCAAGTTTAGTAGGTAGGCTGTGGACAGCAAACAGCCTTCCTCTGTGTCAGCTTTATGACTAAAGAGGAAAGAACCGGCACCAGAAAGAAAAAAAACCACACAAAAGCAGTCAATATATCCAGTGATGGGTCCCTGGGCCCAAAGGTCATTACCAAAGAGCCATCTGAACAAAAATATTTGAGCCCATTTTCTATCTTTTTCAGCCAACTTTTCTCTGTATCTAAGGGCAACAGCTAAACATTATTCAAGAGTCACAATTAAACCAGGAAACAATCATACTACAAATGCAATCTAAAAGACCTCAATTACTTCCCAGTCGGATCTTCCAAAAGTTTTCATAACAGGATATTTTTTAGGGTATAAAACTAGAATGTCAGATATAAAAGAAATGTTATTACAAAGACCCAAAATATACCTATTAGCACAAAAATATGATACAACTAGGCTACAGGTCAAATCTGCTCCTGAAACAGCCCTATGTATATTCTAGCAGAGACAACAGATGAATTCGTTTACACTCCTAGACCTCAATTCTTTCATCCTTGTATTTGACCTGTAATTGTTACCTTCTTGGAACTATTACAACAGATGTAAAAAAAACCCCAAATTACAGCTTCTAGCCACAGCAAGTATTTCATAATCTCTACCACGTGTCATTTTGCTTTCTGGAATAAACTTCTTAAATGTAAGGTCACCATAGTCATCAGGTGGTTACCAACTAGCACAGGTATTTACCATCTATTTAGTTTGCCAGGATTTAAATGGTCATTGTTACACATTTGTCTCCCTGCACAAATCCTACTCTGTGCATGTGTGTCAGGAAGTATTCACCATTTAAAGCATGGAAGGGTAAAAAAGATGCAGCCAGAGGTATGGTCCCTTAAGCAGAAGGCTGAACAGTCAGCGTTTCAAGGAGAAACTTGTCCTGTTTCTCTGTGAACCCTAGTCTACTTATGATCCTACAATTACAGATAGCATAAGTGCATTATCAGTGATGTTACCCTCCATGGTTTACAGTACTTTTCAGTAACATCTAGTGCACTTCACCGTGCAGAGTGTTCTAATAATTCTCGGCAGCACACCCGCTGCCTCCCTTGCTAGGACCTGCTTCAGAGGATTCCCAGAATACACACGCAGCTGTTCGACCTTCCCTCCTGTCCTCAACATGACTTATCTAATACAACTGAAGAGATGTCATCACCTTACAGTGTCTCTGAATAAAAAATTCGACACCATATTTGAATATAATACTACAAACTGCTGCCACTACTTTACACCTCTCCACTGAGGCTGCAAGAAGTAATGCTTTTAACACAGACTATTACATAGACTCCATGCACAATGTTTTGAAAATAAATTTCATTTGTAGAAAATCATCTCATTCTGCAACAGAAGCAGCTTTACCTTCCTGTGATTTTTTTTCAGCTTTTGATTGTATCACATCTTTATCATACTCTCTTTGCCTGGATGAGTCTTGTCTGTGTCCCTTTTCTGCTTTCCACTGCTTAAAGGCCATTTGGATAAATGCCACCTCCCATTTAAATCCTAACATTCAGCTCAAAAGACTCCTCTATCATAGCAGGCTTAGAAATCTAGTTCTGTTTAGTGAGCTGCACATCTAGTTATCAGAATGCAGTTATCAAGAAGACTGTCAAAGCAGAAGAAATTCTGGAGCTGATCCCAGAAAGAAAAATTTCATTAACCTTCCTTCCACTTGTCCCCAATACAAGGAACATAAACATATTTTGGCTAACACGATTAGCAGTTTTCCATTAGTAACCCAGACAATGCTGTGAGAACTTTTGGGCCGTTCCCAAGCACCCGTGGCATATCACAAGATCTGACTGGGAAATTTTTTTGACCAACAGATTCCAAAATTCTAAGAGACTCTCAAGATAGCTTTAAAATCATGGACAGCAGTAAGTATTTTTTAAATGCTCTTTCCAATTTGCTGTTTTTTTCCCTACCCAGTGCAGTAGGAATGACCTGAAATTGTTCCAGTTGTGGGAAGCTCTTAACTTTCTGCCCCATAGCACCTGATGTCATGTACCTAAAAAAAAGATGTCCTATCTTCTGTATGCAGCTGTAACCATCCACAGCACTACCAACCAACCTCCATTTTCAGGCTGCCTAGTGGAAGAGTTCCAGACAGCAGTTTCAGCACAGCTCTTTCTACACACAAATTCTGACTTCATGCTTTTTGCAACCCCTCCATCAAATCTCTAAATAGAGAAGAAATTAAAATCTCAGAATAGAGAAGAAAATGTACAAGTTTGACTTAAATTAAGAAAATGAAATAATCTACAATCCTGCCACAGACTTGTTAATGCATCCTCAAACCTGTTTGCATGCATTTAGTTCCCAAGTTTATGTTCAGGTAATTGCCACTTATTCCTCAAAGCCAGGCAGCTGCCAGAACTGGTTTTAAGAGCCACAACTAAAGGAGTTGTCTGGGGCCTCAGAGGTCTATTAGCCTAACCTGAACATCAGGGCAAGTCATCCAGTGCATGAGAAAAGTTGAACCCTACATATTAATCTTTGTCCAGGATCAGAGCAACGTGACACTTGTTTTATTCACCACAGTCCTCTCATGGCTATGCCAGCACAGAAGCAAATCAAAAAGTGGGAAAGCTGTCCCCAAGTTTGGCAAGAGGATGAACACATTAGTCATATGAAAAGGGGAGTTCTGAACAGCTTGTTAGCATCTCTCATTTATATGCTTCATCAGGAGAAAGACAGCAACTCAAAAGCTGCGTATTGCACACACCAATGGTGCACAGGTTCTAACCCACAGTTACTTTCCATCTCCAGTCCCACAGTATGGACTAGCACTTCGTAAGTAAACAGGTCTGGGCAGAGGAGGGTTAACTCAACATGCTGATGAACTAAGAAATCTATTTAACACATTTACCCAGTAGTAAACATGTGGAAGAAAAGCTCCTTTTGCTATGGCCAAAGTTGCATGTACTTTAAAGAATAGTTTGAAAACAGTTTCAAATGCCGACAAGCAGTTTAGGTAACAAATAAAGTAAAATATGTTTTACTGTTTCCCATGCAATATGTGGGATGCTCTTATCATGCAGCTGAAACTATCAATGACAATGCTTTTTTAGCATTTTAGGTTTGCCCAGCATTTACTCTTAGCTGTTTCACTAGCAACTGGAGCAGATTAAATCCGAGTCACTTGTCCTGAAATACTTCATGGATCAGTTGTAAAGGACATTTGGGGTACAAGTTTTGGGATCATGCCAGTCTCCCATGATTTGCTGATATCACCTGTGGTGTTGATGATGAGTGCCAGACCATTGTGCTGCATTAACATCACACAGACTGCATTTATCTCTTATCTCTCACACAAGTGATTTAGTAGATCTTCATAGGGCACATATGTATGAAAACTCTGCACAGCTTTAGGTTCACTGAGGAAGATTTTTGGAGAATAGTCTGATGTTCTCTTAACCTCTTTCCTACCTCTGCTAAGGCTTATTTACATCACCCTCCCAAAAAAACCCATGCAGGAAAGCCTTCTTGTGCACACCTTCACGATAGAGACACTTACTCTAGATAAATGAAATTTTAGTTTATTTTTAATTTAACTTCTATATTCATGATGCGTGAAAAAACAGAGGCACAAGAAACAAGCAACTTTGCTCTTCTTCATGCCAAGGAGACAGCACGTTTCACAAAGATAAAGGTTCTACTCAGTCAAATGCTGAAGTCTAGAAAGGAATTCAAAGTCACCTTGAAAATGCTTTACTTCTTTAATCTAATTAAATAATATTCCCCCCCACACACACACCACATTTTAACTTCTCTCTTTACTCACATTTATAGTCTCTCATCAATAAGCAAAATAAAAGTTGCTGGAAGGCTCCTACATGCATTTAGTCTGATACAGTAAGATAGGGCTGAGATACCATAGGCCACTAAAACACAAAGCAATACTCAACAATGAAGTCTTCCACAAGAATGTCAATCCAGTCTGCTCTGTAGAACAGTGCCACTCCCTTCCCAAGAGGATGTTCTTGGGAAGGGAAGTCAGCTTCTTCAAACAAGCCAGCTAATAATGTTTTTTTTTGCTGCTGATTCAAAAAATAGGACATCTGTAATTTTCACTGATTTATTTTTTATTTTTTTTCCCCCCCCCTGAAGACAAAAAGTAGACTCTATCAGGAAGGAAACAACCATCAAGAGAAGAATCACAGTGCTTTGCATTGCCTTCTGTTCAGAAACTCCTGTCAGGGAAGTATCATCTATTGCTCATGTCGTGAGCATGTGAATTGGTAACAGAAGGAACAGGATTCATATACCTGAATTTTGGATAAGATCAGCAATATGTTTAAAACTGACTACATCATTTATAGCCCCCATCCTATTCTCAGAATTACTTAAGAACTAAGAGAAATAACAACATTGGACTGATTTTCAATGTTTTCAACACTTACAACATACCCAGTGACAGTGGTGCTCAGAGTGGCCATTTACCTAGGTTGTGCTGAACAATGCTCTGCTGCAGACACACAGCTCCAGTCCATGAGCTAACTTGCTCATCTCTACACAATCCTGCTATTTCACAGTCAACACTGAAGTTTCCTGAATGCCTAAGATTATATTCAAGAAGAATATTTAGGCTGCTATATCATTCAGGCACTTTCAAAAGTTCATTAATCTAATCACTCAAGTTCATGAATCTAATTGCTCATCTAAGCTTGATTCAGCTCAATTTTAAAAAATCAGCTAAATTGGTGCTAATGCTGACAACACTGAAATGCAATTAAACCCATTTAAGGTTAATTTGGTAATTTACCAACATAAGGGTTCAGCTGACTAAAGGTATTTTTTCATATATAATTTTACAGAATTGCACTGGCTTAGCAATAACAGCAAAAAATAGTTTATTCAAACTTCTCTAATACTGACAAGCTCGTAATTTTACTTAAGGTAATGTTTCTCTAAATAAAAAAAAAAGCCATAGAAGAAAATTACACCAGTGAATAAAATTTTCGTTCTAGCACTCAGTTACTTGAATTTTTCAGTCTATTGAGTAAAGCGATCATCAGTAGAGAAAGAAAATTCCCATTTCCCATTTTACAAGAAGGAATAAATGATATTCCTTCTTGTAAGGAGTAACCCTCTTGGATAAGAAATGCTGCTGTGAATAGGTCTAGACTTTACACAGCCATGGGTCACTAATTCAATTAGATTTCAAAGCAGCTATTCTACATTTACACTGAATACAATACTTCCTGTACCCTCCCTCATACTAAAAGGAATAAAACAATCCCCCAGAAGTTTACACCTCAATGCATGAGGAAACAACAACAAAGTGTACATACAATACCTTGAGTTACAGATGGGGTTTATATTGTTCAAGTTATTAGGGAAACCTTAACTACCTGCTAAGTTGGTATTTTTAGCGAGAATAACAAAAGGTTTTTTCCTTTCTAGTGAGATAGGATTCGGTTTGACCTGCTCTGCTCAGAAAATGACTGCTGTCAACCAACCTCAGTAACTTCCCCTTATGATTATGAGCTTTTACATGTATTACAAAATTAAATCAAGCTTCTCTATATGTATTAAAAAAAAAAAAAAAAAAAAAAGAACTTCACTGGTAACAGTGGAAGTCCTTGCCATCTTTAAAAAAATAGTAGATTTTATAGGGGTTTTCTTAGGGGGTGAAGGGTAGGGCAGAGCAAGGACTCTGTGTATCAGTGTTTGTGCTTCTGTGCTTTTCTCCTTTCAAACGAAAATGGGGGCAATTTTCACAGCGTTCTTGAATCACATTTGTTCCCCTGCATTTCAGACTCTGCAAGGTTACTGCTCTCATAATTTGAGTGATCCAAAGCTGCATGGATTAGTCATTTGAGAAAATTGGGGGGTTTGCCCTCACTAAAAGCCATGAGGGAGTAACAAGAAAACAAGTTCATATTCTCTTCCAGGAGCTCATATAACATTTCAAAGAATGACACAAATAGGAGATGTTACTGGAAGTGAAACCACAGTAATAGATGTGATCATTTACCTATAGTTTCACCATCTATAAATGACCTGAAAATACCTATTATTTGACACTGTCATACTGCTACACATTTGTACTGTTACTCAGCAACATACAAAGGAAAAATGTCCTGTAACAACAATGAACAATCTATGCAGATAACTTTGCTATTATTAATGGTCCAACCTTACGTATCTTACTCTGCTGCAGCACAATACAAATTCTGTCTTGCTCCAGCTGTTACACAAAAGTATACACCCTTTCATAACTCTTTCACAGGAAAACCAGATGCCAGCTTGTACCATGCGTGAAGGGCAGGGGCAGTTGTCAGGCTATAAACAGGGATTCCTTTGGATCTCACATATAAAGGAAACATTTAAGGTGTTGATTCCCTAAGCCGACAACACAGTTCTTCTGTAGGCAGCTACTACCTTACATGTTGTGTACACAGCAAGAGAGAGAATTCTGTGAAGAGTGGTACAATGATGACAAGTGACAATTTCTGGCAAGTCCAGTGCTTGGATGTTGTGGAAAGCATTCCCACACTCTGCACAGCGAATTAACAGCAGTAAAAGGTGTAACACACCATAACATATTTCTACAACACAGTATTGCTGGAAATGTAATTGCTACTAGGACACAAACATTTTTGATGCACAAATGAAGCTGAAATGGTAATAGTCTCTTTGTTCTTCCATGTTAGCTAGTGGGGATGGCAGTGAAATAAAACTGAAACAATTGCAGAATGTATGAAAATGGGTTTCTAAACAACTATTCCTCTTTCTGATCTCGAGTCATCTTTCTTTCTGATCTCATGATAAAACTGCTGGGCCACAATACTTGTCATTGTATAATGGAAATTCAAAGTCAGTGTAAGTTATCCAGCAATTTGTTATCAAATAAAAGGTTTAAAGAGAGTGGTTTTATGGCTTCTAATGAATTTCAGTGTATCAGCTAGATATTTTTAAATCACTGTTGTGATGAAAGAGCAGACTTTCATTATACGAAAACTGAGAAAAAATAAGTAGATATTTGAATGTAATTTAAAAATTGCCAGGACAGAGAGCACTGGTGATCCATAAAAACCTCAGACTCAAACATATTGCATACTCTCACATGCACACGAAAAGAAAGGGGGTAAATGGAAGTAACAAACAACGTTCAGAGGCAAGCTTATTTTAATCTGGTTGTAAACAAAAGCCACAGGGGCAAAACTCCTTGACCTGCCTCCCTAGAAACTAGATAGCAAAGCACAAAAAGTGAAAGGAGTTTCATGGGGGAAAAAAAGAGATCACAGGAAGGAACAATAATAATGTAAAATTGAGGTGGAAAGAAATTGGATTCTATCTTTTCAAAAGCAGCATTCTTTGCTAGTCACAGATGAAAGACACTGATTTCATTAAAAGCAGTTGAAGTGAAAGAACAGGAAGGCACAACTAAGGATAACCTAAGGGGTTAACATAAGTTTGGGGAGGGTGTCCCTATCCTAATTAGGAACACAGCAAATAAAAAAATAATTATTTCCTTGATTATGGCCACTTCTGCTTTACAAAGTGATAAGCTGTAACAGCATGCACTGAAGTGACCTTTGTATTCATTAGTAGGACAGAGCCCTCATCCAGTTACAGGGCAATATCCCTTGGCACAGGGATACAACCAGAAAGAAGGGAGAAGATACAAGGAGCCAGAGAAAAATATCCAGCACTGTACATACATTATTATACATTGTATAAAGTACCATCCTGAGACATTTGAGAATGTCCCCCCAAAGGCCAGCACTGGGGACCTGAGGCACACACATGCAGAGCTTCTTGATACTCAAGAGAGCTGTAGCTGGGACTACATAAATTGCTAGAGCTGTGATGAGAGTGCTGGAATCAGAACTGCAGGATTTAACAGGAGAGGAAAGCTGTCTGTATCCCTCCTTTTACCTTCTCCTACCCCATAGCAGTGTGCCTGAACAGCACTAGCTCAAAACCACATCTGCCACATGAGGACGTTCCTGGCTATTTCTATCTACAGTAGTGGCAAACATATATTTTAACTGCCTTTCCTTATATTTTTTTAAACCAGAGAGCTGCTTTACCTCCAGTCTAGTAAAAGTTCACATGGAGATGGCCGACTAATTTCAACTGACTGCAGACAAGTCGGTACAGGTGTTACTGGGTAGCACAGACCAGTAGGGACCACCAGTGAGAGATGAGCTTCGTAGCAAATTCCCATTTATTCACAACACATGGAAGAATGCATCAGCAAAGTGAAGCACATTAATTAGTTAAGCCTACTCGAGTTTTGTGGTTATTTTAAAATTAATAGGGTTGAGTAAACTAGGGCATGCAGACAAAAAGGCCCACATCCTCAAAAGCACATTGTGGGTACAGAGAATTGTCTTTGTTGATCTGGATCTAAATGGATTTCCAGGTCTAATAATGAATCAATGAGTTGAACACTGTTTCCCAGATTCCTATCTCTCTGTGATCAGGCTATTATAATGACCTGGGACTCAAAGAGTGCCTTCCACTACATTATATTAGATCAAAGCTGGTATTAAAGAACTTTCAAAATGTGAAATTATGTGACAGTTGACTCATCACATCAAGAACCATAAAGTTGAATACTGCTGTTGTCTTTTTTACATACCCATGTAACCACATGCGAATTATACTAAGAACAGTAAAATCAAAATAATAAAGCATGGTGGGTGTCAAACATCATAACTTGCTGTTATCTTCCATGGTATGTGTTTATAAAGACGCATGGTTCACTTTACAGTTAGCAAGATGTTTGTGATTAGAAGATAAATACTTTTGTCTCCTAACTATCCAATAATGTTTAAAAGTAAAGAAAGTTAACATACCTGTTCTTTTACTGCTCTTTTTTTCAGACTGTGCCACTTGTATAACCTCAGCAGCAGCATCCCTTACTACCAAATCTTCATTCTGCAGCAGTAGAACCACACATTTCCACATAGCAAGGGTATCAGTCAGCCCTGTGTTTATTTATGGAGGAAAAATTAGAATTCTATTTCTTACACGCATTCAAAGAAGTTACAGAGCTCTGTGTCCACACCTAAACACAACAAATGCTGTGAAATACTGAAACATGGGCAGGAGAGATGCATCAGCAAACCACATGGAAGACAACTGGCAATATGATCAAAATGTTTTCAGCATATGTGAACTTCACCTAGGTGGTTGACTCAGCCTGGTTAAACAGTGGGCAACAGGTAAGAAAATGGACCTCTCTTAATATGGGTTCAACTTTAAATTGTGGGCTCTCCAAATATTCTACAGTTTCTAGGAGTGCTGAATTCCTGTTTGGCAACAGCAAAAGTTTTGCCACTGGAGACTGACCAATGCCCTGTGATCATGGATTTGCTGTTGCAATCTGCCTGGAGCAGGAGCTGCCAAACCAAGTTTTGTTCAGATACTGACAGTAGTGCTGACCACAAATGCCATTCCCTGCAGGAAATGGCAAATGATCCCACCTCCCAAGGATCTACCTATCAACTAATCCCCATATCCACACCTCAGCCTGCCATTCACCAACGGGGCCTGCCACCCTTATACCCACTGCTGGAAGCAAGCCAGGTTTAATCCATGGGATACTTACCTGCACACAATTAAGACTCATCAGGGATAACTGCCAAGAGGGAGGAGTTCATCTGGTAAACCCCAAACAGGCAGACCCCACATACTACCCCAGTGGCAATTCACATCTCACAAGCCACACTCCACTTGCAAATTCTTGTCTCATTTAGTGGTGTCACACTAAGGATGACTAGCTGGTCACAAACTCATATGTTAGCCGGGGCACTTTTCAGCTGACTTTTCAGCTCTCCTTGAACATCCTCATGAAAGGAAACCACTGGAAGGTCTCTTTAGAGGCAGCCAGCTGTTAGATATTACTTTCTTGTGATCACAGACAACAACAGAGTCGGTGCTTCATTGCTGCACTGGTTTTCTTCAAGCATGTTATCAACAGGTCTATCAGAGGCTAGCTAGACAATTAATTGCATTTCACTGCTTGGCAAAAATTAATTGCTTGAGGTTTTACTACGAAGTGACATTCTTGTATTTCATCTAACTTCCCTATGTGGGAATAGGATGTAGTATAATTATTTCAGAAAGAAATTATTTTTTTCTAGCATGACACACCCAATAATGTTACACTGGCACGGCGAGGACAGAGTAATTACTCCCTTCTAGATACAACGGCCAGCTTTCCCACCTAAATAAGCTTCTGCTGTATCTCCAGCAGAGGTGGAAGTCTGCAAATGGATTTTCCAGACAGACTTTTTCTGAATGCTCAAGCAACATCACGGAGAAATGATGGGGTCATCCAGAACATACTCACTAGCATTCACCCTCTTCCTCTTATGAACATACTTAATGGAATCTTATGGGAATGACTGCAACTCCATTTCATACAACCACAATTTTCTTTAAATTTTACTTTCGACTATATGTGGTCAAGCAAGCTGATACAAAACAAGGCATAAAAGTCAAAACTGTTTATATGCGCATAACCCCTTTAACTTTAAAGGGAATCATTCTGGGTCTGTATCACTACAGCTAATCACCAGATCGAGATCTTGATTTTCTAAACATCTCACTGCAGTACTAACAGTTTCACAGTTGAGAAGATCCCCAGATTGACATTTCTAGGTAGTATGGAGGGTTGGCTCTGCATCTTTCCTCCCCTGGCGCAATTTTCAGAGCAAAGAGCTCGTGCAGATGGCTTGCTCACTAAGGCCATGGGGCTTTCTAGGCTATTTTGGGGGGGATTTGGGGTTTGTTTTTCTTTGTTTTGTTAAGATTTTGTGTCAGATTCAAACTGCTGCTATTTTTTATTTCAGACCTTCACATCTGCCCGATTGGAAAGCATGGAAACCAGCAACTGTTCTGACAAGATCAAAGAGGAAACTTCGTTCTCCATCAGATATGGACCAGATCCAAACAGCGACAGATGAGAAGCAGAGCATTTGGGAGTTTTTCACTCCAGTACCTCCACTGTTTTCATTTGATATAAAATCGTAATGTCTGTCATACTAAGAGCTTTAACTAGATGGTAGAAGTCAAGATTTCCAGAGTTGGTACTATGAACATTTAATAGTCCAATGTCTACCTCATCTAACAGGTTTAGCTCTGTTAAATGCTATCAATACCTCTTAAAAGACAGATCTCAAAATAAATAGCTGACGTTTTAAAAACACCACTATCTACAGCTTAAGAAATATATCATTCTCTTCATCTAACAAAAATTTGTATCCAGTCCACATATGTGGACTTAAGCTACTCAAACTAAAAACATTTAAATAACTATGTTGGAATAAAATATCACAGAAGCTGTAAGTATTTAAAGCTGCCTGTCTTGTTAAGGATGTAAAATAATTTCTTTATCATCTATCATTATCTATTTTTGCACATATCCTGGCCCTTTAGTCACAAAATCCCCTTATGCTCTGCTCACAGAAGGCAGGGGTAAAAAAAGCTAAAAGAAAAAACGAATGTCTTCTGCACAACAGACCAGAGAATTTCCATTAGTTTTGCCTCTCAGTCAGCAATGTATTGTTGAATAAGGCTGTGCAGGGTTTTTTGTAGTTGTTTAGCTTTTTTTCCAAATAGTCTAAAGTTAACTTAAAAAAAATCATTATATCTGGGGGGTATAATGTCATCCAATTGTTAATCATTCTCATAGTAGAATGTGTCCCTCATTTCTAGACTGAACCCTTTAATTTAAACTTCCATTCAGCGCAGCTTTGTTACACTTGCAGTGTTAAACTAGAAGTATGTCTACATCACCAACAGAGTATTTCAGAAAGATTCATGTCAGAGAGAAATTGCAAGCCAGTAAATCTGTACAGCAATGTATAGTAGCCTGCAGACATAACTGCAGCTCATGTCCCTCCTTCTGTGGAGTTACTGCAAGAAGCGCTGTGCATGTGCTTTTTGTACCAGAATTTAAGTAAGTCTGTTTAGTAATTAAATCCTATTATTTTTTTTAAAAAAAAACCCTGTTTGATGTAATTATGTGCTTTGAATATGTGTACATATATATGTATACAATACATTTAAGTCGGGTATTAATGAGATCCAGAAAATTAATGTTCAAACTACTCACCAAGAATGAGTTTTTCATTGGTCAGAATGAATGATGTCATACTTTTAAGAACTTCAGCAGCTGCTAAAAGCATCTCTGTCTGTTGCTCATCTCCACAAAAATAATCTATCAGCTGAACCCATTTTTTCAGGACTTCTTCTGAAATCTGAAGGCACAGAACATGTGAGAAGTATGCTGTACAATCCGGTGTTACCACTTACCATCACATTAAACTACGGACTGCCAAAGGGATACTACTCAGTAAATGTACGTGTTTTTTTCAAGGTGGTGAACTTCAAGCACCCATTCAGAAGTTGGCTTACCATGTCACAGATAGTTAAGATGGGAGATTTTCTTTTAGTTAGACTAGTATTCATAGGCAATTCTCTTGGTCTGGCCCTTCACACCAGACTCATCAATGACCACACAAGTCAAAGAATATCTTTATGTCCTTGGTTCTTTTAAACATGCGAGTCAAAGATAAATACACTGGACTATAACAAAGAGAAGCAATTCACAGAAGTATCGTACATGTAGATACATACACATATCTGGAGAAAACAAGCAAGAGTATATGAACTGTGGCATCAATCTTAGGCTTTGGTAATGATACAATGCTTGGTAAAGGGGTGAATGCAGCTCCATCTGTCTCCTCTGCAGATACTGGGGATGGAAACTTTTTTTTGGTAAGGCTGCCAAGGTACCTTGGGTTCTGATAGCATGTGCATTCAGAACACTGAAGGAAGCTCCATGTTGGCTGATACACAGTCAAGCTCGCTGTTCTTAAACATCAAGAATTAGAAAAAAGAACAGGAAAAAGAAATTTCCCAGATCAAATAAAATCTAGTTGCCATCTTTTGGAAAATACTTTGTCTTCAGACACATACGCTAAGAAAACTACTACACAGTAATAATGGGACAAAGCTTCAACTCTTTCCGATATGTAGGATGGTTACTGCATTTTTTGTAGAAAGAAATGATATGCATTTTACTCATTACTCCAATAGCACTTCCAGGACTTATAAACGCTGACCTCCAATGGGACAGCTGAGACATAACTGGGAAGACAAAGTCCTAATTTCCAAAAGTGACCAAGAAGGAGCTAAGATTCCCTGCAAATGCCACACTCAGGAGGGCAGCAGGTCAGCCAAGGTACAGGAAGCTCAAGTGCAGGTTAGATGACAGAACATGCAAACTGCAGAAGCTGGCATCCAGGCACAGCCACATGCAAGCACATGCTACAGCTATCAGAAGGAAACTCTGGAGGAAAAAAACCAAAACAAACAGAGTAGGACCTCATAGACAGAAGAACAGGAAAAGCATCACCAGTTTGATCTGGAGACACTTGAGGTATGTGCAACTATTTTTTTTTCCTCTTTCTTTTTCTCTCTTACTTATTTTTAATTAAAGGAAGTGAAAAGCAGAACAACTAAATAAGAGAAAGAAAAGAACTAGTGAAAAGATGTGGGGAATTAAAGGGCAGAGAAGTGTAGGAGAACCCATTGAGGAATAAATGAAACTCTGGTTGTACTCTGCCTCATTCTGCATGGTACATGGCCGCGCCTACACTGCACAAAGGGACACAGCCAGAGCATGTCCTGCAGATTCTAACACATTAAAAAAAATCTATCTCCCAGGATATTACAATTGCTTGAATTTTGAAGAGAACTATCTAGGACAGAACTTGTCTTTTACCTATGGAAGAGAAACAATCCCTTCTATAAATGCAAATACTGAATGCAAACCCAAAGAATTTAGATGAAAACCTGACGTACTTGGGTCTTCTGCATCGTTATAGCATTTTTTATTAACTCCTCTTTCTAAATTAACACAAATCTTCAGAGCAATAACATGTTCCACATTTGTTTGTGAAACCAGGTTTATATGGTTATTTTGTTTATAACTTGAAGTTCTTGCATTTAGGCTTTCTTAAACAAAAAGATTTAACATCATAATTCATGTTCTAAATTCTTGTGCAAAAATCTTCCTTTTTTTATAATGAGACAAGATTATTAGCATACAATATGAATCAATTCTGCTTCACATTCTATAAAAAGCAATAGCTACATAAGGAAAACAAAAAATCTTCATTTTAAAACAGATGAGAATTCTATTTTTAAATATCCATTAAGTGGGTTTGTCTCGAAAACATAAAAAAAAATTAAAACTGTCTAGCACTAAAAGCTGCCTTAGCTCTGCTCTATGCATACATATGTGACATCACAGACTGACAATTTAAAATCAAAAGACATCTGAGCCAGTAATTTGTGCTGGTATAAACCTAAATTAAGTTGTCTATAAACAGAAATGGAGAACACAGAGCTTTGAATTTTACAAAGTTTATTATATTATATTTAGTGTTTTAAAAACAAATTTTAAGAGGAAATTCAATGAGAAACTTCACACAGAAAACAGGCTGGTGTGCTCAAATGCTGACTTCAGGCTGCAACTTGTCACACTGCCCACAGCAAGGAAGGGAACTGCACCCAACCACTGCTTCAGCTTCCTGCCTTCCCCTCGGATCAGCTCTGCTGCTGGCTCCCCAGCAATCAGAAACCACAACAAAGTTGCACTTTAGTAAATGGACTGGATTCAGTACATGTGTTAATCACCGTAGGCATTTTTGTTTCCACTTTATAGTGACTACTTTGGATGCTCTCAAAAGTTGACATCATCAGAAAAATTTACTTACATATTTAACTTGAAGTGACTTTGAGAGTGATATAGAGAGATTATATTCATGGCCGTTTCATTTCAGAATGTGGCAGTGTATTCAGAGAGGAAGACACAATGCCAGAAATGGTGCAGTGACACAAGAAAGCACAAACTTGGAGCTTCCATCTAAAAGAAGCCACGTTACTTCTAGCACCAAAACCACCAGAATTACAAAACTGTTAACCAGCTGTTTCCCTTACCTGCTGATGGTTCTGCAAAAGATGAATAACCAATTTGGAGGCAAATTTGAGAGCAATGCTTTGAACTTCAGTACTGAGAAAACAAGGTAAAGAACGTATTAAAAAAAAAAAAAAAAAAAAAAGCAGCCATTTCTGACATCATTTCATCTCTAGAAAAAAAACAGCTAGTTCTTCACCATTCCTGATTATCACCAATGGGCATTCAGTAGGCTGAGCACTTGGAATTTTTACATTACAAATCTTGATGTTAGTTTTCAGTTGATATGCAAATGAAATATGCTCTTACTTTGACAAACTGTGTTGGTTTTCTACCTGCATACTTCCCATAGAAAAACACATTTGAAAATAGAAGGCAAGTCAAACAAATCAGACATTATTTTAAATTACAAACAAAAGCATTTCTTCAGTGGGTGTTAAGCTCCAGGAGTATCTCTTCTATACTTGCTAGAAATGTTACCAGTGTGGAACACTCCAACTGCCAGCTCCTGACCGTCACTCCATGACTCCCAGTAGGGTCTACAGACACTTTGGCTCCTGAAGGGTTTGTCTCACCACAAGGAATGGCAACACCTGAGCAGTAAGGTCTGCTGTATCAGCTCTTTCACTGTAACAGCACCAGTCAGTGCTATTTTACCACAAGTATCTTATTTCATTTCAGAAATAAAAACTGCATATACTAATTTAAACTTGAAAAATTTAGTGTAAATCAACAGCAAATGTGCACAGCTATAAAATGCTGGTCTACACTCTGTACCCTAAATATTCTACATTAACACTGGGGTGCAACATTTATACGGCTTTAAAAAAGAGACTATTAATAACAGGATTGCCCTTAGAGCTTCGACACTTTAACCCTGTCCATTCCATTATGAATGGAAGGACACAGCTTCTAATTCAGTACAAACTATAAACTGCTCCAAATTTTCAGCACTTTCTGCTGACTTTACAGTTTGATTAAGGAGTGTGAACCCTAAGGATTAGAGTTAACCATTTCTGCCAATCCAACAAGTGAACTCAGATCTGTTACTCTTTCTACAGATCATCTGCAGATAAACCAGTAGGTTTATCCTGCCATAGGACAGATGGCGGATTCACAGCAAAAGAGTGTATGTTTGGACCATCAATTTTATGTGTTAAGGTGTTTCCAAGTTACCATTCATGAAGAGCTATGCTATCATCTGACAGCTGGAGTAACGTTTTATTTCAGGAACTGTATTATTGGACATTTACAGGGTGCTTGCCAATATGACTTGTGGTCTTTTTTACTAATTCAGATCCATGTCTAACTTCTCTGAAAAATTCTCATCAAGAGCAATCTTTATGAAAATAAGCCACACTTATGTTTCTGAAACACGAATTTTAAAACCAACAGATAGTCCAAAACCAATAAATGAACACTTCAACATCTGAAGTTTTTAAAATCTGAATATTTTAACAAGCATGACAGACCATACCTGTTGGAGATATCTATGATGTTTAAACTCCAGGTTAAGAGCTCATTTGGATTCATTTTTATAGAGCATTCAGTCTTTAGAAGCACATTTCTGAGATCCATAGTATAAAGAATTTCCAGCATCTGCACACACAATTCACAAAGAATTTACAATCTCAACATGAATGTGTACACTTGAGATCAATAAAACACTGACTTAAGCCCCACTCCAAGAACACAGAGGTCCTCTCCTGACAGTGTTAAGAAAGGAGAGAGGAAGTTCTTGCTTTATGCAAGCACATCTGTTAACAGAACTACAGCACAGCTCCTATTTAGCGTAAAAAAACCCCCAAACCCACAACCAAAAAACAAAACCACTCACGTACTATTTAAAAAACATCATTCACATTTGAAATCTAATTTTAAAAATCAACAGTATCATTTACTGAAAACATACCAAATGTCAATAAAATAGCACCCTCCTACCTTGCAAAAACACTGGAGATTCTTTTCCTTCAGAGCCACTGTGAGAAGAGTGCCTTCCAAATCAATGAGTAAACACAATACACCTCCTCCTTCTTCTGCAATCTGCTTGGAATTTATTTGCTTCAACCAGAGCAGTATTGCTTCCAGTGCAAGCAGACGTACTTCATGAAACTCACAGTGAAGGAGATGAACAACTGACAATGGTGGCTTGGCTATGTTCTTTGCAACAGGTGAACTGCTGCTCGGGATGTCAGGACCTGCACTCACTGACAACAATGATATCACAAGCTTAGTGATGCTCTGAAGATACTGTATCAGTCCTGGTACTGCAGATGAGTAGGGAATACCAGACATCAGTTCAGAATCTGAAATAACTCTGTTCATCTCTTCCCAAAATCCCAGCAATCGCATTTCTGAAATGAGAATAAAACTAAGTAAAGTGACAAATAGATGATGTTACCAACTGCTCCAGATCATGAGGTGATTCTGAAGTTGAAAAACATCAAGTATGCAAAAGGTATCACAAGGTAAGCTCAGGCATGAAATGAAAACACAGTTCTCCTTCATTTTAAACTGATTCTGATTTATAAACCAGCTTTCCTAGATATCATGTGTATTCATACTTAAATAGAAAGAAATAGGCACATAAACTTTTCTGAAAACTATAAATTGTTCAATACATGGGGTGAAAGCTTCAAACAACTTAAAAAATGCTACAATACTTTGCAGATTGCCTGCCATCTTTGCCAATTATAGCTGTTTGATAGTATTTCCTTAAATCAAGCTACTAACACAGTCTTTCAAATTGCACATGCTTTGCACTACCATTGCAGAAAGTGATTAACGCAAATAAACTGTATTAAATATATCTGGGAAAAATGTATGTAGTTTGGAAACCTCAAAAAGCACCAAATGCAAACGTGCAATCATATTATACTTGATAGAATAGCTCTAAAATCAGATATCAGACTGGAGAAAGTGCTGTCTGCCAGCCTACCCAGCTGCAACTGAAACCAGGAGAAATGACAGAGCCATTCTGGTCATAATACTGCAAATCCCACACTTTGCATAGCTTTAGTCAGGAAAGGTTACTAGCAAGAAGATGCCACTGCTTCATAAATAGATCCGTCCTGTGTGTATCAATCTGAAGAATTTACTGATTAAAAAATCCAGAATGCTTTTCCTATGCCTGTTAACTCTGAGCAGGTAACAGCTAAGAAAAAGGAACTGCACTGTAACCCCTCTTATGTATCAGCACAAGAACTGCGACATTTCAGCTATTTACACTGCTGCAACCAGCCCACATGGCACAGCACTGACCAAGCACCTCCTTTAGTGCTTGGCCACCTCCTAGAGTGACCACAAAGGTCACTGCTATCTGTGATGCCAGAGTGTTTCAGGTTTTAGCAAAGTTGGCAGTGTTGACACAAAATGAAAGAAAAAAATAATCAATAGTCCTCTCCTACACACACATAGACTGAAATTCTCATGTCCCTCGAGTTCAACCTTCTCCATCATCATCAGGAATGAATAATTTTGTAATACTGAAACCAAGATTTTTGTCCAGTTCAGATTTTTGTACAGCTTGTACTGCAATGAAATTAATATGCTGTATCCCACAAAATTCAAATACAGGTATGGGAAAATCATGAAGAAGCACAGAAAAGAACAATACTGCCACTGGTGTTAAGAGATGTTAGAAGTAAGGCTTTTTAAAATGTAAAAATGCATTAAAGATAAGCACAAAGAGTAAAGCAAACTTAGATTTCTTCAGTATCCACAAAAAGACAATTCATTGCCATACAACTTTGCTATTTATAATTAAGCACTGAGTACTACTAAAAGACTGCCCAAATACTACTATTAAATTGTTGAATTTGACATGAAGCTGCAACACAAATATGGATTCATTTTGTTGCCCGTTAAGACATTTCCCTAAGCCTTCTATTGACAGTCAAATATCCTGTCCTTTCATATTCAAATTCTTCCAAAGCCATCTTAATTTGTTTGACATTTACATAGAAACTTGACATGGTTGTACACTGTCTAGCACAATGCAGAAGCATTTTCTGAGCTCTGGACAAGCTTCAAAGAAATTTGGTATCTGAAAAAGATTTTCAGACATATTACCTAACTATTAGTTCCGTCATTCATGTTTGCACTACAGTTTCTTTTCTGAACGGACTTGATGTAGTCAAAGAAACTGCAATATCACTTCAAACCTATGTCACAGCACAATCCTCTAGATGACACAGATGGCTTTCTTAACATGCAAACTTGCGTATTTTATTTGCTACATTTTCTAAAACCCCTCCAAACAGACTGGCACTAGCATAATAATATAAACTATACCAGCATCATAATATAAACTAGCATTAGTGCCTATGTCACATGACAAGTATCCAACTGTCAGAATTCCTTAATTACTGAACTGTCTGGTTGCCTTGGAGAGGGATTAGGCCTTCGTCCCAGTTATTACACAGCCTGACTGCACGGACACAAGTTTAACAACAGAAACAATACCAAGCAGTTGAAAGAAAAAGGTTCAAGTTCAAGCACCTTGCTTCAAGAAGTGAAACAGCTTCAGTTTTGGAGACCTGCACTCAAGCTTCCTACTCACTTCCTTCCTCAGCTGCATTTCGGCAATACACAAGTCCATTAGCTCAGTTGTTCAAACAGAGTATGTATTTCTAAGTATATTGCAAGAGAAGTGTTTTTATTTCCTATCACCATTGCTTTACATTGAGGTATACCTGTCAAATGTGCAAGCAGGAACATGGAAACCAACAGGATGAAAGGATAAGCTCTAGGGCAAGGCAAGGGAGAGCAGTATGAGGTAGACAAAAAGAGATAAACATTGTGGGAAGAGGAGGAGGGTATCTTTAATGTTGTTAGTGTCTACACCATCAACTTTGCTAGAGGTTGCAGCTAACATCAGAGAAAGTGGTGACCTTTCTGTTGACTCCAGGAGCTGGCCATGCACCGAGCTTCAAACCTGGTTCAGTAAACCTTCATTTGAATTTTTCAAGGCCAGCACAACTTCACACTCTGAAGTTTATTTTCATATAAAATTATTTTCATATAAAAACATGATGGAGCTACCCACTCCTAGAACTACTAGTTTGCAGACACTGTGATACTGGAGTCTCCCGCCACAGATCCTATTTTACTGTACATATCAGATACTTCTGGTTTGGAAGCGTTCTGGATGACTTCTGTTTTTCTCACATAATTAACTGTGAAAGACCGGACACCATAGCTCATCTATTTTATAGAAAGTGTCTTTAAAACTGGATGTCTCAACAGCAAGGCTGTCAGCAAAATAACACTGACTGTATTTGCTTAGCCTCAGTGTACCATAGAGCAAATCCTTCTGCATACATCTTGTGCTCCACATGCTCTCCAACACTCTTTTTTTCACACAAATATGTAAAGAAGAAAAGAAAGCTTCTGTCTTATTACAATGCAGTGGAATTACTCCTGTTTTCAACTTCATCACTAAGAATCTTTCCTGGCTTTCATGTAAATGTTTTCTCTTCTGCTTAACTTTAAGTAAACTCTTTTCTTTGGCTTACATCAAAATGTCTGACTAAACTGAAAAACCACACTGGTTCCCAAAGTAAATGTCTGTCTGTGTTGTTAAGATACAGTACAGTCATACTTTTATTTACAAACAAAAATCACTGTACAGTTTGAACAACCAGCTGCTGTGAGAAGGAAGAACAAATTTTGGCTGACCAAACAAGGATCCTGGCAAACAGCAGTCTCGTCTAGGATGCTGACAAATGCAAAAGAGCCCCCCAAGAATTAAGCGGATTACTTTTTTTTTTCACCTTAAGGATTGTTTCATTTGTGGGACAGGAAGAACTTTGGCTCTTGTCTAGGAAGGGACACATGTTCAGCACAGTGCCTGAACATCATAGTCTTCCTCAATCCCTTTATGTCCACTACATTGAGAGATGCATACAACGTCTATGACACATCATCTAGGTTTGAGGGCCCTTTTTTTTAAATCCTATTTTCAATCAACTGATCTTCACAGTCAGTTAAATGTCTTTCATCATCTGAAAACAAAGAGGAAAGGAAGAGAAGCAAAATGGTATTAGCAGACCTACAAACCTCAAAGTTTAGGCAGCTCCAAAACCTGTGCCCTCCCTGACTTTCTTCTGCTCTTTCCCATAGTGGCAGGCAGGCACTGTGGTAGTCTGTTCCCAGAATAAGTAGATACATACAGTAAGGACAGAAAAACTTCCCTGCTCAGAGATTAACAAGCTGTCAG
Source organism: Athene noctua (assembly GCF_965140245.1). NCBI lineage: Eukaryota > Metazoa > Chordata > Aves > Strigiformes > Strigidae > Athene > Athene noctua. Next base: position 100,384,264 of record NC_134037.1, on the reverse strand, counting down.
CTTATGGACACTTCAAATGATCTTTCATCTCAGAGATTCTACAGTATGTTCAAAAGTAACAGAAGTTATCTGAATTCCCTCCCTATTTAAAATCTAAACTTGTTTCATTGCCTTGCCAGCTGATGTACAGGACTGATTATGTATTTCTGTTGGACTTATGTAATTTTACAGTGGCTGTCTAGGCTACTGCCAACTGGACAACTCTCTGTATCATCAAGTGTATATTGTGTGAGGGGATTTTTTTCTGTACCTATGATTATGATACATCGAAGTATCTGCACACTTCAAGATAAATACTAACATCAAATCCCGCATGCAGTCCCTCAAGCATCCATGCTGTCATCCATCTTCCTGCTAGAGGCTCCAGAAAGAACAACAAAGAAGGAAAGAAGGGGAGGAATTATTACTGATATCTGAAAACTTATTGAACACTCTGCAAAGTCAGACAAAAATTAAAAGAGCAGCCACAAAATGCTGCTGCATCTGCAGTGTGATGTTATGGGAAGGGGATCCAAGTACCAAAAATCTGGATATTCATCATCATTTGCCAAAACCTGTAAGAAGTTGCAATTATTTATGGACTGAGAAGAGGTAAAAATCCTTTGTACTCACAAACTACCATCTATCCAAGGGTATCTGAAAAGATCACATTAATAGAGAGAAAGCGGAAGGGTAATCAGTGCCAAGAAGATATTTTCCTAGACAAATATGAAGGAAAATTATTTTCTGTTATGTTTTCCCTTTTTATTAAAAGTGGATTAGGCAAAGTCACCGGTAAATGGAAAAAAAACCCAAAGAGAACAGAAAAGTATATTTTATTACAATGTAGAACTAAGATAACTGTTGATGATCAGGAAAAAGACATATTTTAAGCAAGATGTATTCTTTTAAAGACATCTGCAACATCTTCGACATCAGAGTCTAAGCATCAGTACTCATAGTACAATTCAAAACTACAAACATGAGTGATTATCAGAATCCACAGAGAAAAATATATTGTTCAGGACAGAAGCAGTCCACTGCACTCTGTATAGTGCAAGGGAAGGTTTTCAAAGGGAAAAAAAAAAAAAGAGGAAAAGAAAAAAGCATTTGATCTGGACGAGACTGCTGTTTTTCTTACAGGTTCTCCTAGCAGAGCACTGACTTTTCCACTTTTTTTGCATTCATTGAAAACCATAAAACCCCATGAAGACAGTGGAAGTCGGTCAGTGGTACATGCTAGAATCTAAAGAGAACCTGAATCAAGATTCCAGAAGGATGAGCAGTCTCCATCTTCACATGGGGACAGAATTTTAACTTCTAACAAACAGAATCAACTCCACTCTCCCTAGTGTCACATGTTTCCTATTACACCTTTCAATATTCCCTGTTCATCAGAGCATTCCAGTATTATCATGCTCTACCATCCACAACCCTCCTCCTTGCACTGTGTCCCCACAATCTTTCTGAAAACACTTTTACCTTCCTCCCCCCACGTCTGTGCCACACGTTCTGCCTCTGACATTTCCTTGACTGCCCATCGGTGTTGCACACCTCCACCTCCTTTCTCCTAATACTTAACTCCTTTCGGCCTCGGTCCATTTGCTCTGTCCTTCCATCTTGCACTCACTTCTGTGCTGTATTTGGGCCACCTTAACATAGCATGTCCCTCACTTGTTCTGCCTCTGGCATTTTATCATCTGTGCAACTTGCAGTCACTCCCTGTCCCTTGGGCCTCCAACAATCTCATCCTCAGCTTCTTCATTCTCCTGTCTGCACAGAATTGCAATATTGGGTACCCAACTACACTTCCTTTTGACTTGTCTAATTTGTCAGTGGGCATAGGCCTTTTAGATGATTCTATAAGTAAGTTTTAAATCTTTACCTTCCTCGAGTCAAAATGACAACATTGACCAACTGCCACAGTCAATATACTGACAAGCAAAGTTTATCTAATTTCTGACATAATAAACAAAAATAGCTTTCAATTTGTTCAAAGGGAATTTCTTAAGTTTCAGCTAATTAGACCAAGCAACCAAAACATGCATTAGCAAGCTGCCAGTGTTCAAAAACTCATTTGGCCACACTTCTTAGGGATCTAGGCAAAGAAAGTAAAAGTATAGCAAAAATAACCAACCTAGTTGTTCCTGTCAAACCATTTAAACAGTTTTTAAGTTAGCCTGCAAAAAAACTTATTTTAGTTACTATTTAACTTATTATCAAACTAAGAAAAAGTACAAAGTACAATTAAGAAAAAAAGCAGGCACAGTCTTCGAATGCTGTTTAAAAGTCACAGAATCATCTCGGTTGGAAAAGACCTTGAAGATCATCCAGTCCAACCATTAACCTAGCACTGACAGTTCCCAACTACACCAGATCCCTTAGCGCTATGTCAACCCGACTCTTAAACACCTCCAGAGGTGGGGACTCCACCACCTCCCTGGGCAGCCCATTTCAACGCCCAACAACCCGTTCTGTAAAGAAATGCTTCCTAACATCTAGTCTAAACCTTCCCTGGCGCAATTTGAGGCCATTCCCTCTTGTTCTATCGCTTGTTACTTGGTTAAAGAGACTCATCCCCAGCTCTCTGCAACCTCCTTTCAGGTAGCTGTAGAGAGAGATGAGGTCTCCCCTCAGCCTCCTCTTCTCCAGACTAAACACCCCCAGTTCCCTCAGCCGCTCCCCATACGGCCTGTGCTCCAGACCCTGCACCAGCTCCGTTGCCCTTCTCTGGACACGCTTGAGTCATTCAATGTCCTTTTTGGAGTGAGGGGCCCAAAACTGACCACAGCCATCGAGGTGCGGCCTCACCAGTGCCGAGTACAGGGGTAAGATCCCTTCCTTGTCCCTGTCCCACAAATCATGTCATTCAGGCAAAACATTTAAGAGATACCTACTTGAAAAATGATCTGTGATTTCATTGCAAAGCATCTAAAAGTTTGATAACGCATACTATTTATATATCTTTCTTATAACTTCTAATTAAAAAAGACAAATGTAACTAAGAGAATGGTATTTGCAATATGTTATTTCAAACACAGTATTTTGTCATTTTTGAGAATATAAAAAAGGACAAAACCATCAGACAGTTGCACATAATTGCCCGTGTTTCTGATCTCATACTCACATGTGCAATGCACAGTATTTTGTACAATCATTTCTGTTTATGAGCAGAATTTAAGAATCTTAACTAGCTGCATATGCAAAAGATTTAGCTGTTTGGAAGACAGTGAAAAAATGGAAGTCTGTGTTTGCAAAACTCAAGGAAAGACTATATGAGTGAGAACAGAATACTGGCTGCTCCATTTTTATATCAAATGATCTATTTATGAACAGGATTAATTATGTAAATACCACCTGACAACAACAGTGGAGTTTGGTTAATCTCAAGAACTTTTATAAATTCTTGTACCTCACATGTAGAAATGAAAAATGCATGGTTAGACTTCAGGTGGCAGCTTCTCCTAAATCACACTCATCCTACCGACATCTTGTTTCAATGTTTTCTCTTCAGACCTGAATTTTGAAGACACTATACTCAATAATAGGCCAAACCAGCCAGGAGATTGACAGCATATATACAGGATAAAAGAACAATTCACAAAGATTATCTTTAGCAAATTTTTCTTTCATCAATTCCCTGACTTCTGTTTTACATCCTGTTTCACTCATGTGGATGAACTTTATGGACTCAACACTTTATTGACAAGTGTCATTTTTTGGAACACAACCTTGGATAAAATACGCTTTTATTAGTCAAGTATATTTTAGTGAGCTGCATCCATTTTTCCCTTCATGAATTGACAATATGCTATCAGAAAACTGTTCTGAGACACAAGAAAGAAAGAAAATGTGACCACTTTGTCTTGTGGCATTCTTTATCTGTTACAGAAAGAGAGCATCCCAGATCTGAGCTTTCACTGTAATACACCACTCTGGCTCCTGTGTTACCGGCACCGCAGGATCACAGTAACACTCTCATCTTATTATTGAGCTTCAGACACCAATTTCTAGGAGAGATCTGAAAGCAGGAATGTCTATGATGGGTCCTGCCAAAAGCCCACATATTCAACAGAGGAATCTTATCCACTGAAACAGTATATCCCAGAAAAACCTGTCTGTAGTCTGGTATTGTCTCCTGCAAAGCCCATCTCTGAGTGCAGAGAAAAGTGCATAACCTCAAAGCCCATCTCTGAGTGCAGAGAAAAGTGCATAACCTCAGACACACACATGGACCCGTAGCACTACAGCTTGATAAATCTCTCCTACCAATTCCTGCTGATCAAGACTTGTGAATTTGCAATTAATTATAAATACAGGTAAGGCTGGACAAGTTCTCATCTGGACTCAGGGCATTTTTCCCCTCCAAAGATGCCTACAAGTGTTATTTGCTTCTTCCAGTAATGTTTGAAGTACGAAGTTTGGGAACTTCCCCCTGTTCCTACACCACCCACTCTGGTGCTGGTTTACTTCTGGAGGAGTAACTTAACTGCTTTTTAGCAGGGTACAAGTGCCAGAAAAACCTCTGGAAGAGGACTGCTTTGTTCTACCCATTAGACTGAAAAGGCTCTTGCCATCTGTGATTCCAAATCTATAATAAAACAGTTACTGTGCAAACATAGAGGTCTGCAAGAACAAATTCACTGGTTGTTATTAATAATTATTAATACTGACAATAGACATTAGCTCATCAAATAATCCTAGATCTGTTAGGAACTTCTGTTTACTCTCAATAAAAGCAAAAGTAGTATTTTTATTTATTTTAACTTCTTTTTTATATATTTTTTAACTTCAGATTTTTTCTCAGTTCCAACCACAATTGATAACTAGAAAAAAATGTTGTAAGTTTACATAGTCTTTACATTATGTCTTGTCTCTGCAGATCAGAAGACCCTCAGGCACATCAGGAGCTGGAAAAAATGCTCTAGATATTGCCTATCAACTCAAGGAAAGAAAATTTTCCCAGTGATGTGAATCAGGCAACACTTCTATCCAAACCAGCAAATCAGAATAACTACAGAGGTTTTTGCTTTGGTTTAAGATAAATAATCATCATTTGGCCAGCAATAAACTTTTAGCTGGACAAGATGCTTTTGGTATCCATTACTCCCCGCCCTCCTTATCCGACATTTTAAATTGTTTCGAATTTGTGAAGTAAATTCCCTAAGGGCTGTCCTGCACTTTAAGAGACAGATTTTATTAACTGAAGACAACAAATCACTTACAGAAAATAATTGTAATGTAGGAAAGGCCTAGGCAGGGTTGTACTCTGAAAATCTCTTTGTAATTGTAGCCCCTTTAGACAGGCATAATCAATTAGAAGTGGTCTGATTTTAACCAGTTGCAGGCTCATTACATTGCATTCCCATTTCTGTTGATGAAAATCAGTTTCAGCCCATGGCCTGGAACTCATATACAGCACTTCCTGGGGCCTCTTAGATAAACACATCAAGAAACAGTTTTATTTGGATTTGTCCTTCACCCTTTATTCATTGAAATAACTTTACAAATCAAGATTAAAACAGAGAAAAATTGGCTCATAACCAGAGATACACATATATAAGTAAGATATGTAATCTCAGAAGGGTATAAAGCTTCAGTTAATAATTATTCCTTACAGAACATTTAAATGTGAGATTCAAAACATTTTTTTAACTGCTGAGTTCAGTCTTTCTCTTACTGTGTCATGGGACACTCAGGTTCTATTTAATATAAACATATTACTCTTTCATTTTAGAAGGGCTTCTGCCTGTGATATATACAATTGTCCCTAATGTATCTCAAGTTTTCAAAACTGTATTTACAAGTCTAAGTTCTACTCTCTCTAGATATTACCTGCAATATATAATCTTAAACCTATACAGGAATGAAACTTTTAAGCAAGACAATACTAATGAACTATCCCTGAACAGAGAGAGTCTGCAAAAACAATTGCTTTCCCTCTACAGAAATTGTACTTTACAGCACCCATGCTTGGAACAGTCCACATAAACTCTGAAAAATAAATTAATCCACTACAGTCAGTAATCCAGCCACAGCATGGTGCAGCCCCCCAGGCTCAAAGTGCTATTCACAAGTCAGGGGCATTAAAAAAAAAATAAAGAGGGGAGTTTCCTGGTGTGGACAGGTCAATAAAAGCCATTGCAAATGTGTAGCAACTGTTTAAAAACCAAAACAGACAAAAAACCGGAAGATAAATGAAAGAGGAAAGAGACTGATAAAGGAAATGTAATGCCCCCTAAGTAAGCAAACGAGGAGCCCTCACCTGGAATATGGACTGTTTCTTCATTAAATACAAAACTAAGAGTTAAAGGGTGAGTGATGAGAATAATCAGAGGCAGAGGGTAAAAACTTCATATAAGGAGAATATAGAAAGGTTGGGATGATTCATACTACAAAGGAGATGAACAGAGGATCATCATTAAAAAAACAGTAAAAATTAATATTTCAAAGAAGATCTACCTTTAAAAAAGGGTACTCAAATTAAAAGGAAGGGTGGTGAGCCCAAATATGTTCGAAGGGGGCTTTGGGAGTTGGTTTTGTTTATTTTGTAGATGTGATATGCAGCTAGACTTTAATGTATTGCAAAGGACAATCACTAAGGCCAATGGCATATCGGGATTTAAGAAACTTTAATTTGCATAAATAACAAAAATAAGTAAATATATATTGTAACCTAAGAACTATTGATGGTAGATATAGCTTACCCAAACCAAACATTAAAGAGCCAGAAAAAAACTATTCCTCTGGAATAGTGGAATCCACCTGTCACATATTTTCTATATGTCTGTTCTTCTGTTACAAGGGCTAGATTCTGAAGAAGTTAATTTCAGACATGTTCATCATGAAGTAATTTTCCTGACAACTATCACTATTTGAACTGTGCATCCACAAGAAATCACACAAATAGCAATAATGGAATTAAAATGGAAGTACTTCTACCAAAAAGAAAAAAAATGCAAAAGGAATTGGTTTTAAAATTAAGAACAGTCCCCAAAGCAAAACTATCCGAAATAAAGAACAGTTCCAATGACTTAAATGCAATATTAAAATTAGTCATTAAGAATTTTAGTGAAATGAAAGAACTATTCTTTAATTGCCTTCCTGGACTGACAAGGTAATTTATTACTCACTTGTTCATAAGAAATGAACAAAACAGGCCCATAATGAAGCTAGTTACAGCTGACCAAAATTTGCCTATAGGGAGTCACACTTGAAAGGGTATTCCTTCCTCCATACCTTTGTTTTCCTTATTGTTTACAGTATGTTTTGTATTGTTGCAAACAACACTGCATCATTAAAACCACTGATAGTGGTTCACAGTGATAAAGAATCAATATAAAAAAAGATATTTAAAGAAGCTCTCAACATTTTTTCTTATAAAACTTCTACACATGAGAAAACACAGTTTCTATGGAATACTTTCAGGTGTATCATGAGGGAACATCTCCATGGCTTTCAGGAAAGATTAAAGTACCAGTATTCTGGGGTTTGGATTTTGTTTGTATTCACAACACTGGATCAGAAAAACATTTTGGAACACTGGAGAGGGTCTTCTTTGTTGTTAAACAGTTCTAGGATTAGGAATACTACAAGATCATCAATTCAAGCTAAGACATGGAGCTGTACCTCACTCTCCTCATCAGCAATCCCCAGGACTAGCTCTACAGAAGGCAGAATAAAGGGTCCTTTTATACAAAGCAGCTAAAGGACTCCAGCATTCAGTAGAGACTCAGAAATTTCCCAACAGATATTCCATCCATTTATAGAATAGGACATTTGACTTACCTTGCTTTTGAAACTTCCCCAGGTGAGTACTCAGCATCACAAGGACATCAAGAATGGCAGCTCTGGTCACCAAACAAGGATTTGGTCTACAAAAATTAATTAAATCCTTGTAAAATCCATGCTCAGAAACAGCAGTAAACATACCAGCTTGGTATGTCTATTTTACTTAATTAATGAAGATTAACTACTGATCAAATTAGACTGCATATACAAAATAATTAGGCCAAGGCTTCTAAGTTTCACTTCCTGGTGCATTCTGAATGACAGTCTCCCTGACAGAATGACAACACCCCTCCTCCATCCATTCCACCAAATCACAGTTTATACATTTAATTATTATTAGGTGAATCAGCTTGCCCTGACAATTAGTATGTCTTTATTTTGTTTATACATAGTGTGTTTAACCAAGTGCATTAACAAAACTTAATCTTCAGGTCTTATTTTTACAGTTCATAAAAGGGAAAATTCCCCATGAAAGGTACCTAATACATCTTTTGGATGGTCATAGGTCTCCCATTGTTCTGATGAAGACCACAGAGGCATGTATGTTTTTAAAATTACTTTTTTTTTTTTTTTTTTTTTTTCCCCCAGACAAGAATACTGGGGATTTTGTGTGTATAATGCAAATTGGTAACAAGCTACTTTCTGCTCTATCTCTTCAAGTCGCAAGTGGTAGACATTTTCTCTCCAATTAGAAAAGTAAAATTAGGTTAACATCTTAATTTTTATTTATATTGTTATCACTGTATGTTTCAGCCAGGAAAACTCTTCTTAAAATGCAACTTAATATGTGAACCAACAGGAAATCCAGTTCAAGAAGAAATTATCTGATGAGTCCAATGGGACTTACACTAAAACAAAAATCTTCTAGAAACAAGCAGCACAAGCTTAAAGTATGACTCATTCTGTTCAGTATTTCATTTTTACTTTATCTGGCACTTTCTTTGTATGCTTATCTTGACCTCTGAAACGTTCAATAAATTGTTAATTAAAAATGTTCCAGGCAACATTCTCAACTCTGTAACGTCTTTAAAATTCAAGAAAAAAACTTTTTCAAATAAGATATGTGATCATGATATAAAAATGAAAGGTCTGAAGTTCTTGAGAAGTTTGGCAGCTCTATTTGCCTATTGAGAGTTAGACTATGATCCTGTTAAAAAAGACAACTTTTACTGCTCTCACTGTCAGTAATAAACTCTGCAATAAGCCTAAATTACTTATGCTTTCTTTTATGGCCTGCAGTATTAGGCATCCATATAAAACACAGCAGACTACATGCTACCAAGATCTCTCTTTTGAAGAGATTTCTTCTCCTTTTGAATAAATAGAGACTTTTTAGACACTTTTTTACTAGTGAACTGGTCAAGAATCTCCCAAAACTTCACCATGCTTACTACTTGCTGTAAAATAGAAGAGCTAAAAGCCTGCCTGCAGAGAACTGATACCATAAGAAGCCAAAGAAATTTTAATATGACCTATTTTTGAAATGCTGTATTAGGAGGACTTAATTTCTATCCACTCTGACTAAGCGAACCTCTTTTCTGTATCTTGGTCTCCAGTTGTTGCCCAAGTTGTTCTTCACAAATCTATGTGAAAACACCACCAAGAAATAGTCACAGGGTGAGGAGCTCAACCCATGAGAAAACAGTGACAGATCAATCAAAGGCTTATAAGAAACCAAGAGATCTCTCACAAGTAGTCATAACATGGATGAAAGCAGCCATGCCAGATTTCAGTTAAGATGAAAAACATAATGGGACTACTGCACTTCAGTTCCCTTGAAAAATGGAAGACTGACTTATTATTCAGTCATTAAACTGGAAAGAAAATTTCCAACGAACAAATTGTGCCTTAGGAAAAACATGGCTGATGAAACCTTTACTGAGGATGTGACAACAACAATAGTGACATGTTTTTTTATTCTTGTCCAGCTTTTAAGCATTTACCACTTCGAGTATGTGCATATGCATGTTTTGATTTTGAAATGAGGCTTTTCTAGCATAAAACATGCCAAACGTTTGTTCTTGGCTAGCTCCATCGCTCTTGGTGATGCTAGCGAATTCTCAGCCGTATGTGCCAGATGGACACAACAGGAAACTCAGTTTTCCAAAACCAAGAAATTTCAGGGTTGTTCAGACTGTAGCAGAAAGCTCGGTCTTGAAGACAATCAAACTGTGATTTGCATAACAGACCTGACAGCCAAAAACCCATGCTGAACATTTCAAATGATGCACTGTGCAGTATTTAAGATGACCTGTTTGTGCAGAACTTCAATAAGGAGTGGGAAGAGTACAAGATGTTTCTTTTTTAACACAGATACCCAAATAAAGTGGTGTTCTCATAAACAAGCTTTGAGGAAATCTGTCTCCAAACAAGTCACAGCAGTAGCAAGGCTGGGAGCTCCAAGCATCTGGAACAGCATTACGTTTTTGGTCCAAACCCCCAAAATTATTTTATTTCCCTTCCAACTTGGAAATTAATGGAAATGCATACATCATATGCTCACTCCAGATGATAAACTGTATGTGGCTCTGAACAGGATAGAGCTACAGATGGTTAGGACTCTCATGATCTGAGGGTGTGTCCACACAGAAATACAAAACGGATATAAAAACAATATTCGTACTACTACAGATACATACTAAGAGCAGGCTAGCGATGTCAGTGCAAAGATCCATAACTCATTAAAGTAATGCTCTATGTCAGCAAGTAGGTTGGTGTAACAACAGCAGATCTGTGAAACTGAACAGCCAGTACCAATGACCCAAGGACCACCCTACACACCATGCTCAAATGCATTAAAACATAATTTTCAGAAGCTGATTGTGTTGCTTTTTGTTTCTCTTTCGATGCAGAGTTCACAGCCAGCCTGCTCAAGTAATCTCACTGCACTTAGAAGCTTATCCCACAGTTTCTAGCACTCCTTTATGATGCTGTACTTGGAGGCTGGCTGTCCAGATGGAAATAACAATCAGCTCACAGATGACTACTGTCACCAACAGCCAACGCTGCAGAATACTTCAATGCATCCAGCTGAAGAGGTCAAAGGCTGTCTGCCCTGAATAACATGTAGAAGGCAAGCATTGTCACAGACTCAACCTGCCAGGCAGAGGGGAAGAAGATACCTGAAACCTTTAGAAGCACAGGCAGGGACAGGAAGGATTACTACTTAGAAAGAACAAGGCCCAGAAGAAATATGTTTCTAATTTAATCGAGGAGAACCAAACAGTGACAGGAGGAGTTGCTGTGTCCCTACTAGATCATCATGAAACTCCATAGAAGATACAAGCTGCCTGAAAGAATAAAGTCAAAAAGGTTGAAGGGACTGAAAGTACTAAAGGGTCTCCAGATATTTTAACTGCCCAAAGCTCCAGCCTAATAGCATCTTAAGTATGGGGAAAAAAGTGTCTTTTTAAAATTATTATTTTAAGTAAGTGTGGCTGAACAGTAGACAAATCTGAAAACATAGGTGCCAGTTTCCATACTATTAGTTTTGACACATTATAGCAGATTTCTGGATTATATCCAGAATATAACCTCTCCCAAACTGGCCAATTTCTTATCACTAATGCTGAACGAGTAATTGGGAACAGGGTAGTCAGACTTCTTTGTAAATAAATTGTCAATTCTAGTACGTGAATATAAAATTAGGAGAGAGATGATGTCATTGGCAGGAGGAAACCTTTTGTTAGCCATTAGAGTCCAGGGATCTTTTTAAGAGAAGAAGGTTAATGGAACTGAATAGTCCTTTTAAATTCACAGGCTTCTGTTCAAATGCCTTTGAAAGAGACCGAGATTAAGCACTTGTATAATATTATATGACTAGAGTAACAATAAGCTATTTGTTTTCAACAAGGAACTGCCTGGTAGGTGAATCAGGAAGCGTACCCTTCAGGAGATACTCCCTCTCTGTAGATGTAAATCAGACTGGGCAGGTTCAGAAGCTTCACATGCAATACTGCATTTGGCTCCAGCCAGCCTTGGCTACCTGCGGTAGTCCTGGGACCACTTTGATTTCTGTTCTGCCTTCACCGCCTTTAAGTACCACTGATTGCAGCTTCGGTTTACATAACATGAAATCAATCCTAGTCTCTCACAGTTTGGAGCTTTACAAATGTCATTTTTTAAAAGTTTGATTCACCTTTTATAGTTAAGTCATGCTGAATTTAAGGCAAGTCATTGGTTTGCTTATTTTTCATGGCATTTCTGATGCTAGCCAAACTGGCATTTATTGAAGAAATCAGCAATATGAGGTCACAGACCTCCTGTGTACCCCGCTCACACACACAGTTTCAACTTTATCAGGAATACATGGCTTAATTTCTAAAATTCAGTTTCTCTTGTATTACTGTTTATTTTGAAGAAGATCAACATTAATGAATTACAGAGCAAATTACCTCCTCTTCCAAGGAAAACAACAAGGAGCAAAAAACATGGAAAGCTCACACATTTGGCCTCAATTCTGTCAGAACACTGGGAAAGGTTTTAACAAACTAAATATACAGCCTCTTGCTCCTCTCGTGACTAAGGTCTGCAGAGGCCCTTAAATATAATTTATACTCATTACAGGACATCATTTATAACCATTCAGATTTCTGTATATAAATAAGGATGCCAACACACCTTTATGTAGAGCAAATACGAAAGAATTTTGACGCACAGCTTTTACCGATTCTCATTTTCTTCTCAAACCCCCAATTTTCAATGGCACTAAGACAAGTCACTTAAAAAAATTACATCTTCTCCTGGATCATTACTCTTTTTCCAAAAGGGTATCACCTCACTTAGAGATGAACAACAGTAACAACAACAGTAACATTAATATATTGCATTTGCTACATAAATAAGACAGATACAAGTCACTGATCATAAAATCAAAGCTGTTTGAGTTAATGTTTATAGCATTAGTTTTTGGTTATTCTAGTCAATAGAAATTCAATGTTTTCCAAAGAGGTAGTTTATTTTGCTCATATTTTTCCTCATTAGGAAACAGATGTTGCAAAACTATTAGCAGAACAAGCACTATAAATATACAACAACAAACAATATTTGCTAAACATTTATTGACATGAAATTCAAAGCATATTTGCTCAAACTCTCAATGAGCACTTAAATTTCAAATGCAACCTGCCAATCAATGTCTATTAAATAAAAACCCGTAACATCTCTCTTGTGAATTAGTTCAGCTACCAGTATCTTAGTGTAGTTAGCGATCTTAGGGATATTTAAACCAAAACTCTTGCAAAAGGTCTCAGAAAAGCTCTGTGCTTTGCAATTTTCAAGCTCTTAGCAGAGTATGAAGGATTGCAGATCTTTCAGACAGCGTTGCTTTATGAATACAAGCTAATCTCATTCATCAAACTGGAATATAACTTTATTAAGTAAGTAACAAAATAGAATTTCCTCCTAATAATACGTAACATATACATCACAATTTCAGTCACAGTAAAACAATACATAACTACACAGGGTGTCAGCCAACATTTTTTCAAAGTACAGTGTTTAAATGACTGTTAGCTACTTCTAATCTACACACTCAAACTGGTTACGCTCAGCCCCAATCTTTAAAAACTGATGACAATATTTGGCTCATGAATCAAGCTAATGTAGAACTCCAGTCAAAATTATACAACTTACAAAGCTGCCTACAAATCCCTGTATTTTGTCCAAAAAGTTCAGGACACAATTTTAAATGCCAGGGTAAAGAAACCAGTGCTGGCAAGATTACAAGGGCAACACTTTCAAAGTCCAATTCATAGCTGCTTGAGAACAAGAGAATCGTCTTTACAACTTGCATGACTGTTTTGATTTCAATTGTGATCAATTAATTAAATGAACTGACTACTCCTTCTCTGGTCTTTAATGAAAAAGTCACTTCTACTGTAATGCTGTATGTTTCTGGAGCCTTTGGAAAGGCTGAAAATGCCTAAAATTCCTGGAAGGAAGACCTTTTCACAGAATTAAAATCACAAATAGTATTTTAGGAAGAGCCTCGTAGTAAAAGAAAAAGAAAATCTGTAATAGCTAAACACCACCCTGTCTTCCTTTTAAATATCATGCTATTGTTAAAAAAAAACCTCAGCAACACCTGTTACATTTTCTGTTTTAGCTGGCCTGCTGATGTTGAATTTAAACCCCAAGTTCTTCTACTTTCTAGCCACCAAGATCATGTACAGTTTTTGCTTCCAACAGATAAATCGAACTGGTTTCCTAAACATCATATTCTAGCTAATATGCAGGATGTATTATAAAAGCCTTTGCACAAATTCTTGTATTTCTGAACTTTAAAAACATTTCTGATGAGTCAACATTTTACATACAATTGAGGCTAATTGCATAAATGAAGGGAAGAATTTGGATTAAGTCCAACACTTCCTAATGCCAGCTGGTACATGGGGACAGGTCTATACAACTTCCTACTCTTGAGTTTCCCAGACTGCCTTTGTCTTCCATAATCTCAGCTCTCCAGGCTGGAACACTAGCAACTAAATTTTAGGTTTACAGCATCTTTCTCCCCCTATCAGCTTCCAGCTTACTCCTTCCTGAAGGATGGCAAATCTCTGTGAAGTATTCTTTTGTGACCAGATTATTCTAATATGTGACCTGCAATTCTATCTTCTAAACACACCGAGAAATGCATTTTTTATGATTGAGTCTTGATATAGTAAACTCTACATAATCCTTAGGGGGCTATCCATAGGGAGCTTTATCCTCGGAGGGTTGCTGATGAACCAGGCCAAGCTGGCCTTGTACTGACCACACTTTACTTTCAGAGAGTTCTGGAAAATGATCATTTGTCACTCACGGAGGCAACAAAGCTTATGGAAATAGCACCTACACATACAATGAGCAGCTGATTAAAAGATTAAATCTCTCATTATTTTGGTTATGTGCTTTTAAATTCTGCAGTTTTCTAAAGACCGAGGTTTTGGGAGTATATTTGTTTAGAAGGCAGCCTTCATATTTTAATGTATTTTCTCTCAGAGCCCACATCTGTAGCACTGAATCAACATGCATGGCCTTCCTCTTGTCTTCTTGAGGAGACATTAATAATTGATTTAATTATTAAACTCTGTCCATAACATTTTTAACCATGTAATACAAAACCAGCACATCAGTAAACACCACGGTCAACAGACCTATATTTAATGGAAAGTATTTAAAAAAAAAAAAAAAAAGGAAGCCTACACTACCAAGTAATCCTTGCTGAGTTCCTGGAAGTGCAGGAACACCCGCATAGAAATACAAACATCTAGTAACAGTGCATCTGCTTGCCTACTTGGTGCTTTTGAGATCTTCATGGAGTAATTACAATGTGCACAGTCCCCTTGACTTGCCCATTTTATAAGACTAGCTCATCCTGCATTATAGCAGGCCTTTTCTCCAAAGGGAAAATTGCTCATCTGGTGATTTAAGTTCTTCTACCATCATCAAAGCTAGACTATTATGCTGCTGTTAGTTTCCCTGGTAAAGGCAGAGAATTTAGTGCTTCAAAATGAAGCTACACAAATTATTTTTTCATTGTGATACCACCAAGAACATCCTGAGTTTCTGCTATTAAGAAAAATTAATTTGTGCTCTGGCTGTCCTTGGTGAATGATACTGAAAGGCTGTGTTCTGTTGGCATTGTTTTTAGCATACTGGACTGAAAAAATAATCCTGTCTGTTCTTTTTTTCATTCTCTTAATGAGAACCGCATGTGATCCCTTAGCAGCATCCTAAAAAACTTAGAGAGGTCAAACTAATCTCATGTGCAGATTTGATGAACTTTACACAATTAACAGCAGGGGTGTTACCTATAAAGAAGCAAGCTATTAAAACACTTTTGTTTACTTATTGGAAAGCATTTTTAGATATGAGTGAGGATTTATGTCCAAAACCTGTACTTGTGTGTGGTTTTGTGCATCTTCTGAATGTTGCACTGGTGGAGGGAACACCCCTTAAACAGCCTTAATCAATTCTTAATATTCTCTGATGTTCATATTTAAGTTAAGAGTATACCTATGAACCAGAGTCAAAGAATGTTTTACCTTATGCAAAGTACATCTTAAACTCCAGTCCGAAGTTTAAACATCTCTGCTGATACCCAAAGCAAGTGTTCCAAAACAAGAAATCACCAACTGCCTAAATAAAGAATTTGTAGATGTGTTAAGGATACTGTTATCAAAACTGGTGAGAGTAGACTTGGAGCAGCACAGAAACCTGAATCAGCCCCCTAAAAGCACGTAAGATTTAAATGAATGCCTCCAAGAACACATTTATGAACAATGATGTAACTGTTATGACTCTGCTCTCAAAAGCAAAGACAAACCAGGCTAAATTAAGACTTATGGGTCAGAAAGTGCAGATTAATAAATTACCACTGTGCACCTGATGTGCAGTAACTGTTCATACTGGTGTGCTTCACTTTCAGCTGGAACAGGACAACAAAAATTTCCCTTAATGTTCTGTGTGTGTAAGAGCACACACATGAACTACTGCTCTAGCTCATCTGACAAAATGTAACTTCTCAATTTGAAACCTAACAAATAGGCTTCAATAGAGCCAGGCTCAGTCCTTGAAACTATTTTCAATTTTTTAATATGGCTGCATAATACATACAGACCACTACTGAACAATAGTAATTAACCGCACTTCTCAACGTGTAGGTTTTAAGGAAAAAAATGGAAAAGTGGAAAAGTTAGAAGACGGGCAGATGCCAAAGGCAGGCATGGCCTTGGAAGAACAAGAAGGTTTGTCCTGATGCACTGAAAGAGGTGAGGGAACTATCCAAAGAGAAGGCTATCACTCTGCCAAGGATAATGATCTTCATTATATCCTTGATCTTCTTGCTATTTTAAGGGTACAAAAAGCCCCTTGCGGCTCCCAAATCATGTCCCCCTTCCCAAAATCATACAGAGGCTGCCTGCAAAGCTGCAAATAGCCAAGAGCATCTTGCACCTATATCTAGAGAGGCCTACATGTGCCACTGTCTTTAATAGCCTGTTCAGTAAAAATCACTGTCTCTGCTAAGGGGCAATGAGAAGAATAAGGGCACATTTAGGTTACACTCTTCGAGCCACAAAGTCCTGAAACCACAGCGAGGTCACATTGCTGCTTTCCACACAGATGGCCTAAGTGCACCTTGCATGAAGTTCCTTCTAGGAAGGACCTAAGACTGGTTGCCTGCCTCTCATCACTCACATAACACTGCCAAAAGCAGAGGGAGGGAAAGGGGACACTGCAGGCTTGATGGAGTGTCATGGCCATCAATTTTCCAAGTAAATGTCCCCTGCAGTGTTATAAAATACCTGTGAGATTTCCCTCATTCAGAGCACTTATAGGTGGATCATCTCCTAAAGTCACCATGCAGAAAACCAAGCAGCAAGTATCTCAGTGGGCAGTGATTCAGATTTTAAGACGGAGCCTGGAATAAGTTTTACATGTGTTTGTTGTGTAAGCCTGAATCTTGTGCCCCTGTATCAGGGCTCATTTGTATTTTTAACAGTCCCATCCATAAAGCAGAGTACTAAGCAGCAGCACTGCAGAGCATGGAATATTTGGGTTATAAAACTAAGTGCACACACTGCAGGCAGTCCATTCCAGAGGAACTAGTGACTCTTTGCAAAATGCAAAGCCAGTTGGTTTTATACAAGGCTGTTCCACATAAGTTAGTTTCAAGAAAGCAGCCTTCTTAAAAGTAAACTTTCCCAGTGCAGACAAGCTCTCAGCTAAGAAATGGCACATGGCTAGAGGCTAGCAGAGTATGTTATTTGACTTCTGGCAGAACCTCAAAGTCTTCTCCCCCTCCTGTGGTCTCCAGTAAGGAGGAAGGCGGAAAAAAAAAAAAAAAAAAATCAAACTAAAAACACTGGAAGACAGCATCATACAGCAAAGCTGTGCAATGACATGATTTCACAAATTTTCCAATATCAATACTTTGCCATGCCAAAGGCTACAAATGAAACAAGACAGGCATTTCCGGGACTTCTGTACAACAAATTACCAGCTCCAAAGGCTGCTCTTTTAGCTTTCTGTATTTATGAAGCAGAAGGCATCTAGAGTTAGTCTCGTAACTCCTTGGTATGCAGTTGAGCTAAAAACTACTATTTTTAATTATTTTTTTTAATCCTTATGAAAGAGCTTTGAACTCTTTCAAAGGCTTAGCTTGATATATTATTTTTTTACAGCTTTCACCAGACTGATTTCCATCACTTCATTCCATCAGCTCAGTTCTCCAACAAAGCAGACTATGTATTTTTAAAACTTCTGTTCTTCTCAAAGACCCTGCATCTCCCAGACTTGCAAAAAATGGAATAAACTAACACTGCTGTGGGGATGGGGGGAAGCAATAACATTACTAAACCACTTTAACAAACAAACATAGCTAAAACAGAATAAAACCACCAAATGGAGTATAAACCTGCAAGTAAAGCAAAAAGTTTCAAACATCACCTCGAAAAGTGGATGGAAGGCAGGTCTCATTCACCAAAACATCAAAAATGGAAATACTACTTTTGAATACTCAAAAATGTTAGTATTTCGAAGATGTAAAGAAACTCAAGGAAGGTGGAAGAAAGATTTTTTTTCTTTTGATATTCTAATATATGCTACTAAAGAGAAAAAGCAACCATGTCCCATTAACATGAGAAGCCTGCCTTCACAACAGACAGAAAATACGACTGAAACAGTGAATGTTTTATGAAATTCAGTTTAGGGGATGTGAGTCATTATTTTATTGTCTAAAGCAAAATCAGGTGAGGGAGTGGAGGAGCAAAAAGAGCTCAATTTATTGCACAGAATGTGTAATAGTTTCTTGAGCTATTCTACACCACTACATTCTGATGAAAGGAAATTACATTCTGGACCTGAAAAGGTAAAAACCCCCAATCTAACAAAAAACCCCACCCAGTTCAGCAAACAGCTGAAGAACAATAATCTTTCCTCCAGATACATATACATGACAATTAAGCCTCATTTTTAAGAACTACTTATGCAATCCAAAATTTTGTAATTCAAGTTTCTCAGAGTTTTTCCATAGTACAAAGGAAGTATGTAGTTAAAAGAACATCAGCAAGAACTTTACAGAACTAGCACAGAAATGTGAATGAAGACTCATGTCTGGATATAACTCCCCTCTTCCTCAAATTCACAAACCATCTTCCCATTATTTGAACTTTTTTTACCCTTTTAAGCTTAATAGTGAGTGCCTCTAATACCCTCTTTTCAGTCACTGGACTACAGAACCAGTGACACACTAAGTTAACTCCTTATGAAAAAGTCCGAAGAAACAAATGGAGATTCATTGATTTTTCTCTGTGGTACTCACTGTCTTTGCCTGAACTGAAAGAAGGTAAGAAAGACTGTACATGGACTGAGGGTCCAGCCAGCCACCACCCTCACTGACAACCAGCAGCAGATGCATGCCAAGAAATCTAACAACAGAGCATGAATGAAGTGCTGGTTTCCTGATATGCTCTCCCAACATGCAGAAAACTGCACAGACGGACTTACTTAGTTTCACAGCTCAGTTGCCAAGCAACCTCCCAAAACTCCTTTAAAACAAGAAAAAGAAAAAACAACAACAAAACCCCCCAAACGCACTGTTCATTGCAGAACAGTTGTTCAGCTCCACGCAGCCAAATAGAAATGGTAAAGCTGCACACTGAATGTGGGAAACTAAAACTACCAAGAAAACAATATCTATTTCAAAATATTTGTTTGTTTGTTGGGGTTTGTTTTGTTTTGTTTTTAAAAATCACACCACACTGAACATATTTATCTCAAGCAGAAAGTTAAGAGGTAGGCATATTTTTTCAACTTTATCATTTATTGTAGTCTTAAGTCTAAAACATAGTTGGAAGTAAATAATTTGGTTACCAAACACTTCATGGATATTTTACTTGCATATTTTAGACTTTAAAAATGAAAAACGAAAAACCCACTCCTTAGCTCAAAGTGTGCCTAAAGACATATGGCTGTATGGGCTCAGAGAAAATGACAAAGCCCATCAGAAATTTACAGAAGTCTGTAAAAAAACCTAGTGTTGCAAATGTGCATGCTCATAATATAAAATTTTACTATCTGGGGAGAAAGACTTTAAAAAAGCTTTATGTATAGCATTAACTGCACAATTGAGAATGCATGAATATGAAAAGGAAGCTATGACAAACTGATAAAATGGAAACATGCTACTCACAGAGGGTTAATATTAGCATAAACACCTGAGGCTTTTTATAGTTAAGTGAAAGAGAAAATACATCTCTTCAAGCAAATACTTATACCATGTACAGGATTTCTTAAGGAGAGAAAGAAAACATTTCCTTTCTGGAGATAATACCAAAAAAACCCCAAAAGCACTAACATGACTGATGCATTAAAAAGTCCAGTTCTGAAAAAATACTTTGAAAACAGAATTTATTTAAAATCTGTAATAGGCAAGAGCCTGGTCCTTACCTATTTGCTGCAGGAGAAAGAGGTTTGAATTATTTAGCACTAGTATTTTTCTACTGAATTTGGTCTCAGGTGTTTGGTTTTTTTCTTTATAACAGCATCAGTGGATTAAATTTAATTAAGTAAATTACCATTCTCCTTTAAAGACAGAAAAACGCTATGCTGAGTCAAGTCAAAATGTCCACCAAATCCACTATGATGTCTCCAGCTGGGGCAGAGAGCAGATACACAAGAAAGTTGCCAAAAAAACCTCTCTAAACTTACAAAGCTGAGAATTTCTCGAGCCAACTGCAGTATCTACATACTTTGTAACCACACTGGGTTTTTTTTCCATGACTGTTCAATCATTTGTTAAAAACTCAGATAGGTTTAAAACCGACAGTATCTTATATCATGGAGTTCCATAGCCAAACTAAAATGACATGAAAACATTATTTTGTTTCTTTTAAATCTGCCACCTTGTATTGAAAGGGATACTAATTACCTGACCCCTTTCCATGTGACTTCAGAGCATTATTTTTTTTTCTCATG
This sequence comes from Athene noctua, assembly GCF_965140245.1. Classification (NCBI taxonomy): domain Eukaryota; kingdom Metazoa; phylum Chordata; class Aves; order Strigiformes; family Strigidae; genus Athene; species Athene noctua. The sequence goes on along the minus strand of NC_134037.1, from coordinate 100,363,534 downwards.
TCATCCCTCAGTTGTGCCTTTTCCAGGCTAGAAGAAATCTCAGCCTATTTAATCATTCCCCATTTAGAAACTATTCTATATTTGTTGTCAGACTTTTTACTGCCCCTCATTTCTACTGTATCTTCTTTGGGATTTACACAATATTCAAATATATAACACATTAATACACAAACATCAGAGTGTTTTCTGTTTTGGTCTGCATTCTTTTTATGACATTTGCCCCCTGCCCTCTTGGCTCTACCAAGAAAGAACTAGGGTGATTTTTTTCAAACAAAAAAATCTGCTTGGTCAACCGCTCTTCCCCCAAGTTAAAAGTCCAGACTGCTTTATTCATGTGCATCATTTCACAATTATTTGCAGTAATTTTACCTGCAATATATCATCATTCTCACTCTCTCAGGAAAATCTGCTGTAATTCTCAAAGATCAACTGTATCTTGCGTACCCCAAATCATTTAATACTGGCAGAAGACCGCCTCAACCCCCTAGTCACCTCCTTTCTCAAAATCATTTATGATTTTACTTTTGAAGATCACAAGTTCACAAAGTAACACGGGTTTTATCAGAGATCCACACTAGACTGCACTGTGCACACTGTACTCTGGAATATTTTACCCAGTTATTTCTCTACACAAAGACTTGTGCTCTCTATCCACAACTGATTCCTTTAAAGATTTTAGTGGGAATTTTCAAAAGCAATTGATAAGATCAAGTAGATTTAAAAAAAAAAAAAAAAGAAGAATTTCCTGATTACAGTATATAGGTCATCTGAAGATCCTTTTACAGAAACCTAAAGAAAATGTTTCCAAAACTATCTGGGATTGTTTGTAGGCAGCTAAATACTTTTGATAGTTTCAAAAATTGCTATATTTTTCTACTACTTCTTTGTAAAGGTCAAAGTCAGAGAAAACAGTAACATAAAAACCTTGTATATATGGCATATTTTTCTTAGCCCAGAAGCAACATTCATCCTCAAAAAGGCTAATTCTACAGGCATTTTTACCCACACTTTTTTCTTTTTAGTGACTGGACTATAAAATTTATCTGAAAATGAACTAAGAGAAGACTGAAAACCGGTAATGCACACAGGTGAAGTAGACATTTTTTTTCATCCTTGCTTTTTAAAAAAAACTAAACCAAACAACATGTCGACTAAAAAGCCAACAAGCATCTAAAGTTTACGTGTTTCTAGAGAAATAAATCTGTCCACCGTGAAAAAAAAAAAAAACAAACAAAAGAAAACACCCCATCAGCCAAGCCTTCCACGTTACTAACCTATGTGTATAAACATAGATACCTTGTGGTTTATCTTACCTTTTAGCCAACCACAGTTTGGTTCTTATACAGGTAACGATGTCACCCAGTCCCTGATGAAAGTCCAAACTAACGAGCTGTTTTGATTCTAAGTATGACTGCAGCAAGTGAAAAACCTAAATAAAAAACAACAAAAAATTAAAAAATTGAAACTAGAGTCTCTAGCCACTGCTTTTCCTCCAAATAACTGTAAGATTAAAAAAAGCCACCTGAAAAATGAACAATTATTACTCAAGGAAGAACACATATTCATCTGTCATAACAACAGATAGAATTCTTAAATCCCTAAATTGCCTGTTCTTTAAATTTCACTTTTCACAGTACTTGAACAACGGAAGACAAAAAGTGCTGGAAGATGTTAGCCTCTGTGAAGTAGCAGCCAGATGAACACCACTTCTACTGGCCCCTGCCAACTTAAGCATCCTTCAACTTTCAACTTTTGTGCAGTGCCATCTGCTCACCAGTGCCAGCACTACTGTCTGTGGAACACACTGGCAGCTTGGCCCACTGGGTGGAGCAGGGCCAGTTGCACTGTACAAGTACAACCAAGGAGACAGAGAAGGGTCTTTAAAAACCACATACTGATCAAAAAGGCTTTTTAAAGGCAGTAGAATTATCATCTATAACCACTCTGAAGTGCTGAGAGAAAAGTGTCTTTATTCCTGCTCCTGAGATCCTTCATTCAGGGCTCCAAACACAGTGGGCCACTGGGTTTCACAGGGAAGGGAGATGCTCACACCTTTCCCTTCCAAAGACAGGGAAGACTGAGCTCCTACGCGGAGGCTGTGCCCTGACTGAGCTATCTCCTCCAAATCTTCACATAAAAGCCTAGCAGACATGTCTGTAAAGGAAAGAATTCAACATACCAAAATAGCTTTCTGGTCAGACACGTAAAAAAGCAAATAATTTCTGTTCTTAGAGACCTTCCTTTGCTATTTAAATACAGGTTTTCCAAGTAGTATTGAATACATAGAAAAGTGTTAAGAAAAAACAGAGTTAAAAAAAGATGTATGGTCATCTAGATCATAAGCATGAAGAGCAAATACTGGATAATATATGAAAGCTGATACCAAGTGCATAGTGGAGAGGGACTCTTCAAGCCCAGCCCCTGCAGTACCCACGCTCTCTGCATTTGGGAGAGGGAGCATGACACACACTTCTGACACAAGTGACGATGTCCATATCATCCCACTAAAGTTATTACCTTTCCCATTCACATGCAAGTGAAAACACCTAGGTGAATTAATTTCTAAATGAAAAAACGTGGAGATATATGTGCAGTACTGAAGCCTAATGGGAAGGATCTTGCTTGGGTTAAGGAAGTTAAATTACATGTGCAGTTTGGAAGCTGGAACAGGAGAAACAGGGTGCTAACTCTCCCTCTTTCTTTAATTTCCCTTACAGACTCCAATTTGAAGTTCTGTTTGCCTACACAGGTAAGTTACATTGATAGACATGACAGGGTTTCTATGCAAATTGAAAAAGTACATCCCCAATTATTCACTAAAAGTGGCAATATGCACAATTTAGAAAGCTTTAGAGGTGTTATCAGACCATTTCTGAAAATACATACACAAGCATTTTATATGGAAACACTCTTAATGTGTGAGAGTATTAGCACTTCATACTTGCAAAGTGACAATTTTATGACTAACAGATCAAGCAGAGACCTTCACTTCACTTTGGGAAAAGAAAAGCCTTTATGTCCAGATTTTTACATGTCAGATCTTGGTCTCCCGCATTCCAGCTGTCACTTGCTCCTGGGGTTATATTTTTTTTGTTTGTTTGCTTGTTTTGGAAACACAAGCCCCGCTGCATAGCATTAACTTGACACAATTTCATCTGGGTTATTTTTTCTGAAATTATTTGAGTGGAAAAACAGCTGCACTGGTTTCAAATAAGCACGGAAACAGAACAGAAGAGATGTCAAGAGACTATCTAAGCCATACAAACACTGAGGCAGGGTCTAAACATTCTCTGATGAAACAAATGCTTGACTGTCCTAATCCTGAAAACAGCCAAGAAAGCCGATTCCAAAATATTTGTATGCAATCTCTTATAGTGTTTCACCCTCAAAATCCAAGCTCTTGAAGTAAGGTGTTCCTCTCCACTCCCATCCTTGCCCTCACAGTAAACAACTGTTCTCTGGACGCCATTCAGTCAGTCTAGATTTTTTCCTAGTGAGGTACTTATTAAACACAGAGATCCCAGTGGGCCCCCGTTGACAGGAGCAATGAAATAAACTCTCATCCTCCTGTGTTAGCAGGTGCTCTGTAGGCAAGAGACATCCTGGAATGATAGCTCCCATCTTGTCTTTCTGGTTTTTAAATCTTCTGAAGTCCTCTGTACTGAATCATTTTGTTGACAGCAGACCATCTAAGAAGGTCTTTCAAAGACCTTTTTGAATTTGACCTTTTTCTACAAAACACTTTGCAAAAGTGCAGGCTTGCAAACATTTGAGAGTGTCACCAGAGATCTCTACCTTGAATCCTCTTCTTCAGCCTGTGCAACTGTCTGCTTACTAACACAGGTTACAGAAGCTATCTACTCAAATTAACTTTCTTTGTGAAAAACACTGCACAAAGTTGCCACTACTAGTAGTTTCTCTGTATTTTACTGTGGTTGCCCTTAATCTGTTAAATAATGGACAGTATAAAAGAAAAGGGGTGAAAAAGGAAAATTATATATATGCAAAGCTCCTCTTAATACCTTTTATATCCTCTGCTAATTGAAAACCATTTGGTGCCTTAACCTTTCTGATTTTATTCTTCTGTGCTTCTCTTCATTTCCAGGAATAAGAGGGGATTTACCTCTAAGCAATAATATAAAATTTGTTTCACAGTTATGAAGGGACTATCATATTTTTTCCTAGAAGCTTAAATTAATCTCTTCAGCTTTGAAAACAACTCTAGAAGTACCTCCCCTCCTAAACACACAGGAAACCTAAGTAGTTCGATAGTTCAAGCAAAAGGTCTTGAGAGAGGGAGAACTGTCGGTCAAATTTGTGGATCTAATTTAGTGCAGGTAGGAAACCCAGTACTGAAAATGTAATCAAAACTCCTCTGCAGTTCAGTCTCTATATGAACCATATTTAAGCAGTAGAATTAGAAGGTACAATTCATGAAAGAGTTTGATTCACTCTTGAAAAACACTGACATTAATCAATGTTCAACTACTACAGTTCTAACTTTTGATATATGCAAAATCCTCATTTTCTCATTATTCCAGTGTAAGTCCTCTATCACTTATTCAGGTCCCCTCAACAAATTTTAGACCTAGAAAGCTTTCCCTCACAAAGGAATTTTTTTTTCAGCATAAGATTTTACAATGCCTAAACTAAATTTGAAATTGTAATTAATGTTGGCATGTTTTATTCAAAGCCTTCTTTTATGTAAGGTAAAACTGGAGGCAACCAAACAAGCAATCTGTAAAGGTCAACCTCAGTAGTTCTTCACTTCCATCATGTGTGACACATCATTCTTTGGCTTACAGTAATACTGCTGTAGACTACAAGCCAGGCAATGTTGGCAGGGGGAGGTACCAAGTTTTATGAGACTGTTTGATACAGATAATAAAATAGACAGGTTTTCCAGCACATGGCTCTCCTCAAGTCCAAAATACTACTCAATTTAAAATCCTCTGCTAAATTTCTCACTTACACATAAATGCAATGAGGTCATGGTTTTCCTTTTGTATGTGGGACTATTTTATTACATTAAGCCAATATACTAATGATCTTTTCTTTTTTAAAGGTAGTTTTACAAAATATTTGCACCACCTGTAGAGGAAGGTTTACGAAGATTTACAGGATGACAGCAATTATCTTTGACATGAACTCAACAACAAAAAAGCAGCCTGAAAACATCTTTGAGATGTTGGGAGACTTTTTAATAGGATTGAAGATGCAACACCCTGTGTTCTGTGAACCCCTGCATTAAAGATGGTGATTTGCTGGATGCTCAAAAATCTTTTCTTTCCCTGTGCAGGCTGTTCAGGAGTTCGGCTAATACACCAGCAGGACTGTACAGACTGCCCGTCAACCTGGGCAAGAGTTGTTAAAACAGTGCAAGCCACAGGAAGTCCAGACACTCGGACACATCATGGGGAACAGTGTCCAGTGATTGACCATTCTGAGACCCTTTGGTTCATGAGGTACTACTAACTAAACCATCCAAGGCAGCATGTCCTCATCTGTTGCAGGTAAAACCACCAGCATCGGAGGACTTCCTAGTGCAGAATAACACAGCAAAACAAAACAATTTTTAAAAGGCACCAAGCCAGTTCAGGTGTGACACTATATCCTGATTTGCAAAACCCAAGGACCCAGCATTCCAATAAATGGGAGCCGTGTTCTGCTCTCTAGTCATTCCCAACTTCCAGTACCTTTCCTCCCTTCCTTGGCATTGTTGATGCTTCATCCTTGTTCTTCAACTGTAGAAGCCTCAAGGAAAGGGGAAAAAGAGAAGGAGGGCAGGGAAGGGAAGAGGCAAAAAAGGAAACAGCTGGCTTGGTTCCCTGCTGGTCAATCAGCACACATATCCTTCTGTCCTGTTCACATCCATCCCCCACCAAGCAGCATGCTTTCAGATGTAACACTGAGAGATTGCTGTGTCTCCCCATCATGACATGAGAAAGTTGAATATCTTCTTTTACCCAAGCAGACCTTAAGACATAACATCTGCTATTTTCCAAGTGTTCATTTTGGATGATCAAGTAAAAAAAAAAAGCACGTTATTTAAAAAAAAAACAACCCACAACTTAAATGATCAGACATCAGCTGAGTCAAAAATATGAATCATGAGAAGCAGGAAGAAATGTTTTTCTCCCCACATCAACTCCGATAGGATATGAAGCTGATCATTATCTTTAGCAGCTCTCATATCAGCTCAAATTGCTGCATTCAAGCTGTGAAATACATTGTTAGAATAATGAAGCAATGCAACAGTGGATAAAAACTTGTATAAAACACAAAATCTAGCAAGTGCCCTTAAATTTTTTTTGATGTGGAGTTCTCCTGCATACATACAGAGACGCTGCAAATATAACACAACCTTCTAATAACCACAAAATTAAGCTATTCTGACACACTTTCTAACAAATTAACATTTTGCAGTATTAGCCTTAATTTTATAAGAGGGACTAAGGTTTCTAAAATTTACAATAAACTTTTAACTTCAGACATGAAATAATGATTAGGTGGATACCTGATGTGCATGCCCACATGTTCATATTTCAAAAAAACCCACAGCCTTCAACATGTTGCTCCACAAAGTGCCTCTTTAAACAATCAGATTTTTCCAAAAACACATTGAAGGTTATATAATTGCACACTTCTCAGTGAAGTAGCAAAGTTAAACTTTTCTCCCCTTAAGCTGACCTGAAGCAATAAAAACTTCTGCATGCATGCCCTCAGCTACGTTTGGATGAAATTAAGTACACAGTACAAATATTCACATTCTTAAGTGCAAAACTGAAACAATGCTCCCAGTGTTCATTTCAATGCTTCTTGAGAAAAAAAAAAGCAAACTGACATCACCCCAAACTGTCCATTCTCAGCATAGATCATTTAACTCCCTAAAAAAATACAAGGAATACAGATGTTTCACCAGCTGAAAGAAAACACTGTGTAAATACTAAGCTTGGAAAAATATGTCACTCAAAGATATGGAGGTTTAAGCAACAAGGAAAGCCAAAAAATGGTGTTTGCAAAATGGCAGCAGTAAGGAGATTACTGCACTAAGCTAAATGTGTTTTTTTCAGAATTGTTCTATCAAAAGCTTTTGCCTGAGTATTAACAGGCTAGTGAGAAAACCTCAAACATGATTTTTCTTTTCTTCTCTCATTTAAAGGCAGATGAAATTTTCTTCTTGTATGATAAATACAACTGCCAAGTTATCTCCATATTCTGAAAGTGAAGCCAAATTTTTCATTTTCTTACTATGTAGATAAAAACTGACAAGCTGTTGTGACAGGTGAAGGCATTTTTATTAGGATGATAAGAAGTTCAAAGTTACAATAATTATCTCTGGGGCAAAACAAGCCTTAAAACCCCCTTTTTTCTTAAAATGAAAAGTACCAGTGTGATAATTACAACGGGACTTCTAAAAACCTCAACTACCTCCCACTAGTTTTTCAAGAAGATACCTATACAAAAATAGATGGGAGAGTTTATCACTATCTGGTTAACTTCTGATATCGTCCTGGTCTGTAAAAACTTATATTTGTGGAAAATAAATTTATTATTTTTATCAACAGCAAGTATGGTATGAACGCAGTCCCTGCAGTTTGTGCTAATCCCACAAACAAAAGCAGCTACACAAGTTGCAGGGTAATAGTTTAAAATTAGTACAGAACCACAGCACACAAACATGTTGCACCAGACAGCGCTGGTGGCACCCCTGTGCCTTGCATTCTCACGGTGCATGATTCATCCTCTGCACATTAAGGTTTAGCAACTCTGTGGATAGATCAACCCTATTAGAAACATTAAGGCTTTCCTTCATCTGAATTATTTCATTATGAGAAAAGTAGAGAGAAGATGATCTTGGGGTGGGGCAGAGTAAATATTCTGAAGTTATTTGCACATTTAAATGACAATACGTTGAAGAGGAATTTCAAATATTTATCAACTCTCTTGCCATCTCCAAACCAATGTGTTAAAAATGACATCATTTATTACACTGTTCTCATAGTCCTGGATCATCTATATCTACCAGATAATTACAGGCATCACCCCCCTTTATTCCTACCACCTCCTTTCTTTGAAGTCTTTAATTTGATGATGGTAATTTCACAGCTAACAGATCAGATTACTGTTTCAGTCAAATATATGACTGTCATATATGATTACTACATATGAATACTGCTTCCCTGAATTTGTTTTTGTATGAATTAATAAACTCAGTCTGAAGTTGAAATATTTCCCTTTGCAAATATTTTTCTGAGAACTGTATACATTTTTCTTCTTCCTTTAAAGCAACAGCTGGTTCACAATTCAATTGTTACATTTTTCAGCTTTGTTTTGTTAGCATATTTCATCATATAATTACACAATTTTGGTTTATTATTCATGAGAAAGTAGGGCTTTTAAATCCTTCTTCCAAATATATCCATCAAAACTCATAAAGGCAGGCTTATAAAAGAATCAAGTTGTTTTCATTAAAATGCAGGCAAGCATGTTTTGATTGAATTAAGAAGTTGTAAAATAAGGTAAGAAAGCATCTAAAGTTATGAATAAAAATATTAGGTAACTCCATATAACCGACCAAGAATAACACAGCTGTTTAATTACCTGAAAATTATGAATGTGCTGTAACTAATGAAAGGTACAAAATGCTGAAAAATAGCAAAGTAGCTTTCTTCCCAGTGATAGATATATCCCACAAAACATCCATTATTAAAAACATGTTCTTAAAATTTAAGATAACTACTGCTTTTGTCTAAAACAAGCTAACAAATGTGAATTCTCACAGATCAAAGTTCTTGCAATATCATTTGCAATACTGTTTTTATTAGGTTTTTCTTCACATTTTTCCTTCTATTTTAGTCAGGATGAAATTGAATTCCAGTTTAAAATTTGCATATGCAAGTCAAATTCTGTATTAGGAGAAAACAAAACAGTGACGTTTGCTGCCAGCTAACATCATATTCATTAGTGTTATTTCCTTGGAAGTCCTAGCTGAATTTTCTCTTAAAAGTCCATGGTTTGCCTGTTAACAGAGAAACCTGATACCTGGTCTGACTTTATAATTAGGTCTTTTTTACCATTAGGATTTAAGGTACTTTTAAAGATATCAGACTAAAGATACATGTGTTGAGCAGAGAAGCCCAACTAAAAGACCTACAGAGAGACTGGCTGATGAGACAACAGAAAACCCCAGTAAGTAGACAGTGCTAAGGAAAGGCAAAGCTGACTGATGAGTAACGGTCCTGTGCATCCTCCTAAACATCCAGCTTGACCAAAGATGAAAGAGGCTACTGTGCAGCTGGTAGCATTTCCACTCTCTGCAAACATACCTGTTATCTTCCTAGCAGCATGTAACCAAAATCTGAAAGTCTAGAGAAATGAACACACCAGACTGTATCTTGGACACAGTAAGAAACTGTGCTCAGCCTCTATTTCTGATCAGAACAAACAGGAGGAAGGATACAATGAAGTTTCCTTTCCCAATTCTATATGCTGCCATCATAAACCCCACCCATTTCTGCCTTAATCCAGCTATCTCAAAGGATACAAAGCTTTCCACCTCCTTTAGCTTTTAACTTTCCTTTTTTTTTTTTTTTTTTTTTTGGGGGGGGGGGTGGGGGGTGGGTGGGTTAATGGTGAAACAAAGATTCTTTCCCAGACTACATCCTCATAACAGTTGTCCTGCACACAGCCACATGAAGGAGACAAAACGCAAATAAAAGACCAAGGTACACAGCCTTGTTTATTGAGGAATATTTACAATTAGGAAGAATATTAAAGGATACAGCCACCCCACTGACACTAAGAAGCTGACACATGCAACAGAGACAGTCTGTACAAACATGTTTGTAAGAAGTACTCGGAAGTACACTGCTACTTGACCCTGCAGCTTTGCTGGTTTCAACAGAGGTGATCTTCTGTCTCAGGAATGTCTGCATTAACACAAGCTGAGAAAATAATTAGAAGTAAGCTATACTGATTTGATGCTTTTACTTCCTAAATTCACATTATAGCATAAAGTGAAGTAAAACTTGCAGTTTCAGAAAACAATTTTCTTCTCTCAGCTAATGATTTTAAAATTATACAAGAGAAAATACATATGCAGGTGTCTCAAAAGAAAAACATTCTGTATTTTTAAAGTCTGAGGAATAATTTGCCACATTAAATGTCCAAGTGCAGGTAGCTGTACCCATGAAAGAAAAAGGTGGTACTTTATAGGGTCATATTACATCTTCCTAAAGCTTTTCCGCATTCATACATCAAGTCAGTCATAACCTGTCATAAAATGTCACTGTACATGCCCCTGAGGATGAACTTCCCCTTCCACTGCTGCATATTTACAAGCATATTGTCACTTTTAATGGCTCCTTTTACATGTGAGGAACTCAGTACTGCCAACTGCACTCTTTTGTTTGAACTCTAAACCAACATTTTTATAATGTTAGGGTTAGGGTGCTGAACTCAGTGTAAGACTGATCATTCTTCCATGGCAGGGATTGCTGCACCTCTCTGAGTGCAAATAATAGGGAAAATGTCCCTCCCTTAAAGAAAATTCTCACATAATTAGTTATTGGTAACAACGGGGACATTAGGGGCTACAGCTATACAGATATATCAAACACCATCCATGTTGGTGCCTAGACCCTGAACTCAAATGCCATACTCCTCCATTGTAGAGTAGCACAGCTGAATGTAGGTAGAACTCACAAGAATTTTCCTCTGTGAAAATTACCACTAAAAAAAAGGAACATGCAACTGAAACATGCAATGAAAAGAACTTCCTCTAGACAATATAGCTAATATGTGGGCTTAACTTGTAGATAAGTCAAACTAAATTCCGAGCGTAAACATTAATAATTAGTAGTTCAGCTCTACCAAAGGCAGTATACGGGACAACAACACAAAGGAAGGTGCATGTAATGCAAACTCTCTTTTTTTTTTATTACGTAACATCTAGATAGTAATTCATGTAAGAGGATCCCACCGGGCTGTACCATGAGAGGGAACAGACAATCCTCAGCCAAAAAGACATCCTATATATTTAGTTTCACTGTACTACAAGGCAGTAGGATTCAGCACAGGATGATATGGATACAGCCACTTTCCAACAAAGAAGATCATCTGAGAGAAAAGCAGACTGGCTTCCCAAAATACACATCATCCTTTTACTTTACCCCCATACCAAAGGATTATTATAGAAGAGTCTTGCAGGCAAGGAAACAGAGAGATTATGTGTTTTAATTAAAATCTACAGGGGCTGCATCCAAGAGACAGATATAACTCAAATCTTTTAAATTCCAATTCACAGATAGTAAGCATGTGCGTGAGAATTTATGTCTGGAGAAAAAATGACTAAATTATGCTTTAAGTATAATTTTTTGAAAGCACTTTGCTCTCTAGAGAAAACAGTAGGAAGAATACATATCTGCCAGTAGGATGTAGACTGTACCACCAAATCCACAGAAAATATAGACAGTATTTCTTCAGAGTTCCTCAGTTTTGGACACTGATCTTGCTGAAGTTTCCTACTGGTATCATATACCTTTTGAAACTATGAAGTTCACAGAAACATAGATAACTTATGATGAAACTTAAACTACAGCAAATACATGAATCATGTTACTGCTGAAACTCAGCAGATTTTTGCCTTACACATATGGACAAGCTATTTATAAATTTTTACTTCCCATCAGGCTCAGCATGATGTCAGCTTACAATAACAAGTTAATGTTAATGTTTTCCAGTAATTTTCGCAGTGCCATTTAACTGCAAGTGCCCTAGCCAAGGTAAACTTAAGGGCAAGGAAAGGCCTAACTGCATAATCAGAGAACACCATTAATGAATTTTGTATCTCTGCTTTGAACACTTGGAATTCTACTTGCAATATATTTCTCTTTTGTTGCCAAAGTTTAATCTCACTCGCCAGTTGATTAAATCTCTCCAAAACAGCTCAAATATTCCTTCTGATTTTAATTAGCCACAAAGCTCCATCGCCTTGTGGATTTTTTTTCCCCCCAAACAAGCATCCCACGCTATCACAGAAAGTGCCAAACTCAAAGCTATCAAACATTTCCTGAGCTCTAGTAAGCTCACGCACTTTTACAATCAGCAGCATCACATCAGAGGAATGCTGTCTCTGTGAATTCAGCAGTAACAGACAAGTTCCAAAGAAAAATTATGAAATTTGCTGGGGTTCTTCTTTTCATAGGCATTAGAAGCTGTTCTGGAAGATCTGTTCCTTATTATTATCTTTCCCCTTGTCTCTTCCACTAGCACGCAATTGGTAAGATGTGCTTTTTGACAAAAGGGAATGTCAACAACAACGTTTTTTATGGCAGAAAGGTTTTTTTTAAAAGCAAGTTCTCCCAACTCATTTCCTTATTCAAGACCACCTTCTCCAACATTTGCACATGTTTGATTTTATGATCCCAGAGGAGTACAGCTGTCTCACTGTCTCTGAAAACAGTTCTAAGAACACTTTTTTAAAGCTGCTGTAACTTAACCCTCCACTTGCTTTGGATATTGAACTGCCTTCTAAAAACAGCAATGCCAATAGTAGATGCTGCCATGCCCACCACTTCTTCAACACTGCATCCTGCTGAAGTTTGACAACTTCAGACCTCCTAGCAAGGTTTCTAAATGAAAGCAAACTCTCCACTCCCTTCAGTCACAAGAGTTAGCTCAGCAGGTTAATCTTTTTACTGGAATGGCTCAGGGAGGACCATCAGATGATCTGTGGCAGCCGCAACACCCAGCAGAGGGCTAGTGATGATCAGCTGGATGTGGACGGCTGTGTACAAGCTGTTTGCAGAGCACAAGTCTACAGAAATCCCCTGGCATTAAAGCCTCAGAACTGGAAACAAGAGCAATGACCAGGCAATGTCCCCATTTCACTACATGCCAGATTTGCTCAGAGCAGCTGAAAACTATTCTGCATCAATGACATAAAAAACTATCAGGATACTCCATACCCTTTCTCTTGCAAATAAACACCAAACACAAGGTGGTCAGAGTATCACAGCAGGTTCTTCGGTGTCTTTCTCCTTCGTAATCAGTACCAATTTGGTCTTGCCTGTGTTCACCTCCACCCACCAGTCCACAGGCAGCATCCTGGTACTTCTGTATTTTACCAGTAGGTGCAATTGTAACAGCACCCACTAAAATCAATAGTTTCTTTACTTAACAGACTAAACATTTTCTGTTTAGTACCTTTAGAGAAACTAAACCATAATCCATGGAGAGCCTGCAGTTTTAAGTTACTCCACAGTCTGAATTTGGCAGAACAGAAACAAGTGGAAGCGACCACTACCCTCTCATATATATTCCCATTACTTTGATCATAACTTCTGATAAACCATAAATAAAGATTCAAAAAGGTGCCACACAGAATGGCGGCTCATCAGATAGATCTTATATGTATCTCCATTATTGTAGTCTTTTAGAGCCCTAGAGGTGTCTGTGCCATACCCTGTCCTAAATCCTGATCACAAAGTATCTATGATCTTGGTCATTAACAGATTTTTCTGGGGATTGATCGTTTATGTTGAAAGATCATCACATAATGCAGCACAGGGTTTTTTTGTAAGCAACAAAATTTACTACAGAAATAAAACTACAATAAAGCACATATGAAGTATGATTCCTTCAAATAAACTCAAACCCTCAAAATATTTCAGTTTGGTGAAAACAACAACAAAATTAACTAGCAAGATGATGCTGTCAGAAGTTACTGAATCCATGGAGGTAGCTTAGGAGTCCATTCCACACATTTCCATACGTTAACTGCACTTGGAAAAACAAGAGAACTTTATTTGAAACCAAGTTCCCTTTTTCCCTCTCCAAACAATATTAAGCCTTTCCTGTGCACTCTGATCAGTTTTGTTGGCCTTAGAATACATTACCAACTGCAAAAGGGGAGTCCACCTATTTATTTATTTACTTATTTAACGTTAAAGAGGATGTGTGTTCTCCTAGTAAGCTACAGATAAAAATAGAGTAGAAGGTTAAAGGTCAAAATAAAATACTATTGATGACATTATGGTTTTCACTACAAAAATCCTTGAAGAGATCCCCTACAGATAGCATTGTGTACAATACAGTAACACTAGTTGGTATGAAAGTTTTGTATTATAAGCCATGAAAGAAAAGAATGATTTCCTCAAATTTGTCACCTAGTTATCTATTTTAGTCACTGTACAAATTTGACAAATATCATATCTGCCACCCAAAATAATACATTTTTTTCATTTTTTCCCAGGAAACTCAGGCTAACTAAAGAAAAAGACCCATATCAAGCTTGTCTTGAAATTCAGTTATGACTATGTGACAATAAATACCTCCTGCTTGTGACACATGACACCAAAATTGAATGGCATCATCCATCATCCAGGGAGACCTCTGAAGTGTTTTATGCTTGTATAATTGCAACACTGCAATTGTTTTGAGGATTTTTGTGGCTATCATGGTACTGTGATTATATACAAAGTTGTTTCTGTAAAACCCCAGGGATCACCCATGTAGATAAAGCCATTAAAAGCCCCATTCATGTACTGACTGAATGAAAAAAATATATACGACTGACTCCCCCAACTTCTAAGCTTTTCTTCCTGTTATCCTATGTAATCTTCATCAATAACACTGAAATAAAACTGAATTAAAGATAACACTGAGATGGAACATAAATTCCTCTGAGAGGAAAAGGCTGATGGAAAAACATTAGCAAAACTGAACTACCAAACGATGGAAAAAAAGTGTCAAGGGCTGTGATGGTTATAAACACCTCTCCTTCTGAGGAAATCTGACTGTTAATATTAAAGCCTACCACATCCTGAAAGAGTAAAAACCCAAGAAGTTACTGCAGTAATAAGTTGAGAGCTGGACATGATAAATTTAACAATATCCACAACTTGACTTAGAAAATATTTAGCTAATTTATTTGGGCCATACGATCATGGAAGTTCACAAATTAAATTTCACATGAAATGAACTTTGTGTTCACAAAGTACATTATACAATACTAAAAAGAGCTTTAAATATTGTTAGAGCTATTAATTCTTATGTCAGATTAGGTTAAAATGACAATGCTGTATTATTTAATGTATAATATAATGTATTTAACTTATTTACATATCTAAGAGTGCAGTATGGCTTTTCAGAAGAATGAAGAACATGAAACGATTCTTTACAGGTTACATTACTTTGTAGTTCTATTTCCTTCTTTAATACTGTGTATCTACCACTGTTACCAACAGTTCATATTTTTTTAGGGAAAACAGTATTATACTTTTATTGCTAAAGGGAGTATGAGGTTACAGAGATAACTTTTTTTTTACCTTCCCAGTGATTAGAGTGCCAAGACACCATATTTTATATATATTAAAACTAGTTAAACATAAAATGCTCATTTGGGCTTTTTTAACCTTTCTTTCACTTCTGACAACAGAAGACGCCTGGTGCTGTAATATAATTTTTAAATGTCTCTCAGAGTACAATAATCTAAGAAAAACAGCTACTCATAAGAGTATTACTTCATCAGTTCTTAGTGTCTACAGAATCTACTTTAGTTTGATTAATTTTGAAATAATTTCTTACACTATGATAATTCAGAAGTGTGAATGATTGACTCAAAACAGCAAACCAAAAGAAGCATTTCTATTGCTGGAAGCACTTGATGGACTCCATTCTTTTTAAGGTCACTTTTAACACAACACTTAGTACTACCACCACAGAGGTTTGAAATCCTGCCTGCTCAACAAGTCTCCTGTGAGACAGTAGTACCCAAAGGTGATTACACCAAGTCCTGTCCTTTTGAAATGCTTCAGGACTACCTATGGGCTGCAGTTCTATGCTGCAACAGAGGATACAAACATACAGCATGTTTTTTATTAGATGTTACATCAGGAAATAACAACTATTAACATCAACTATTTGGCAAGATGTATATGTGAAGTAATAGAGTGTTACTATGTCCATCTCTACATTTTCCTTAGGCTTTCCTGGAAGTGAGTAGTATTCACTAGATGGAATGATAGTAGCAACACTATGGTACACATTTATTTCCATGATGGCATTAATTACTTTTGTATTAACATAATAACCTAAAAAGTATGAAGTATGTAGGGTGTTTCACAAGATACTGACAATATGATTTAAAATTTCTTCTTTGTCTTGAGTTGATCAGGGTTCAAAAGTGACTCCATTTCAAAGAGCAAAGGCTCTAGCTAGTATTTCTTATAGCACAAAATGATTCAATAGGTAAAAAAATTAGAATGAAAAGAAACAAGTCAATCACACATGCAAGAATAGCTCCATTTATATTTCCTTTGGCAAAAAGTGTTTATCGGTCTTTTTACAGTTTCCTGTTCTAATTGCCAGTGGTGTCTGTTTCATAAATGAAATGAGAGTCAGAAAACCAGAGAAGAATAAATGAAAGATTTCTTGCAATTTACAAATGCGAGACAAGTAGATAATATGCATTTTGTTCGCTATACAAGTATTTTTAGAGAAGTTTTAAGTTGGATTTTCCTACCTTAACCTATTTTTTTTTTCATTGAAGAATAGCAACTTAGTATTATAAAGCTACAAAAAGCATGCATTTGGACAGTGTAAAGTGCTAAGAAACTTCAACTATATTGAAGTCAAACTCAGCATGAACTATAAATGCTCAATATCTTTCATCTAGATCATGAATATTTAAGTGCTGAATTCCTAAGTGATTTCTTGTAGTGAAACAGAAGTTTTAATCATCTTATTGGTGTGTTTGAACTGAAATAGGACAAATTTGATTTCCAGTTTAAAGTTTTCCCAACACCCACTTCTGACACAAAGACATTTCTGCATCTACAGAAATACCTGCGTGCATTTGAGAAAAAAAATTAATAACCATTGCTTATTTTCCACAACAAAAAAAGGCCAGAACGAACTACTACCATCTGGAGAGGTCTGTCAAAACCAGAAGACAACATTCATTGTAGACGTGAAGACATAATGAATCTGTAGCGTACACTTCTGAATAAAAGTCAATATACAGATACATTTGGCATGCACTTCTGACAGCGTGGTAATAACCCAACTGCAATAAGCAACAACATACCAAGACAGCAGCTACTTTTTAAGAGAGGATGGGGTCCAGAACAGATATGTGGAGAAGTAAGCACCTGAAACAAGAGCTGGCAGGAGGGAGTTGATAGTGAGGGTACCAGGGGAAACAGGGAGAGGTAACAGAGGTGCAAGGCTGAGAAGGAATGGGGGAGGACAGAATAGAAGCACCTGCTGCTTATCATGCCTTCAAAAGCCTCATTCATTCTTTGCTTGCTTGAAGCTGAGTGGAAGGTTTCCACACTCCCAAACATTAAGGAGACTCTGATGATCCAGAGACAACTGTCACCTTTTCTGACAGAATGAGACAAAACGAGAGACCTTGACAGGTGATAAATTTACAAGCATCCCTGTCACCCTCTCAGCATCCCCCCAGCCGTCTTCTAGGCTGTTTTCAGGACCTGATGACGGTTCTACAGGGTACTTCAAGTCTAAGAGCCGCAGCTCCACTGGAAGCAGCATTTTTGATGATCCAAATCAGAATCTACATTAGTTGTTGAGGGTTTTAGCAGCAGTACCCCAGAACCGGGAACGTGCTGCACTAGACAGTAGAAAAGAGATTTTATTTCACTAAAGCACTGCTCCCCACATAGCCCCTGACCTAAAAGCAAAACATATAGACAGACCCTTATAGTAAGACGCCACCCCTTACCCTTCAAAAAAACCCCAACCAACCCTCCACCGCTAGATACAAGTGTAAAACAGCTGCTTCTTGTTAGCCCTGCCCCCACATAAACTTTGTGTCCCATGTAGCTTCTTTATGCTGGTCAAATTTCTGTACAATTCTTACTCAGCCTGGATATCTATTTCCCATTCTCTTCTGGCCCATGAATAAACAGCATCAGAGGAACACACTTCCAGAGTATGCCATCAGTTCAGAGTCATTTAGAGCCTGAGTTAAAAAAACCACTTTAAGTCAAACAGCCATGTGAAAACTGTTCCTAGAAAATTTTAGCACCATAACAATAACTACTTCAGAAAGATATTCTAAAATAATTGATAAAACCAAGAAAAAAACAGTGGTAAAAAAACACTACTGCAAGAAATGCCTGTGACATACAAACAGGAAAAAAATAAAACAAGTAACATGCTTTTAAACTTAGTTGAAGAAGGAAAAAGGACACTACATTCATTCAAGAAATTCTAATTTGATTCATGAACACTGTGAAAGCGATTTTCAAACCTTGGAGAGTGTCTCATTCTTGTTCTGTGTTTACTTTGTTTGATTTTTAGATTTTCAGGTTTTTCCTCCTCTACTCCTTTCAATTTTTTGTTCCACTATTTAAGATTCTTGCATCCTAGCCTTCAGTATAGGTTAAGTCTTTACTGAACAGTTATCCGCTTAAGACTACTCATCCCCCTTCATTCACTTCATCCATCCAGCATTCTTTTAAATGCCAGTTTTTCCAGCTTTCTCTTCCTTTTGTGGAGGGTATTCTTCTGCTTTGTAAACAAAGCTGAGAAAGCTTCTAAAGACCAAAGAAGGCACCTTCCCACATTTCTCACTATAGCCTGAACTTCTGAAAACACAAAGCACAGTAAAAAGTCTTCATTGTTCATAAATATTTTTTATATGTCCTCAAGCAGTCAGAACTTATCAAGGATGGGTATTTTTAAAAGTATATCCAGGAAGTGTATCCAGGATTATCTTTTTTTTTTTGGCTCTGAAAGTTTTCAAGACATGGTTTGTACATCAAAAGGAAAAGAAAAAAATCCTATCCGGGTGGGACCGAAAACATGTTTTTGGAGATGAAAAATGAACTCCATGGAGTACTAAATTAATCCACTGCACCACCTAGGAGAATATTATATCTTTGATACACTTTACAGGTTTCAACTTTTCCCTTCCCAACTGTAAAAACATAAAAACATTCTCTGCCTGTGACAGAGTGATAGGATTGCTTTCCTGACTAATCACGGGGATACTTAAAGATTTGTAATACAAAACAGGTGCAAGAAATATGCATAGAATTGAACACTTAAATTGAGATTTCATAAGAGTTCAATTCTTGTTCTGGGAGGTCTAAATCAAGTTAACCAGACAGTGCCCGAAATAATTCAACTCTCTTCAGGAAGATTTAAGTAGTAAAAAAATAGAACACTGTGCTAATATTACTTGTTTCCAGCATCTCCATCATCTAAAAAGAAAATAATCTATCCACTGTGAAAACTGTACCTATAAAGAGGATTTCTTTTTCCTAGGTTTAATGCTAACACCTAATATAAGTTGCTCTATATAACCACATTCATATATAGTGTTTTCAATCACTTCACATTTATCCAAGACATAACTAGAGAAGTTGAACACTAGTGGTGCTTTATGGCTGTAACTGAACACCAGGCAAGGTACCTCAAATGGCTGCACACACAGCCACCCTACAATCTCTGCTAGCAACATGGGTTGCAGGAGCTTTTATTCATTAAGGAGTGGTCCTGGGTGCACTGGATCAGGGAGGCCAAAACATCTGCATAGCAACTGCCTGTCATAGCCATAGTAATAACCGTCAAAATCTAGGGTGTGGGAGAGGAGAGGCAGTGCATCCAACAAGTCATCCATTCCACTTTACAGAGGGGGAACTGTCACACTACCCCAGCACAACCCAGAGTAGTCATCATTATAGCTACCTCTCAGTTAAAACAGCAGCAGCCTTGTTTTCAGTAATTGATGAGTATTGCTTATTCTGTTCTAAAACCACAGGGTTTTTTAAAATTTCAAAGATGTGAACACGAGGTTTACACCAATAGCATCACTATATATCCTTAGCTGCTTAGGAAGGAACTTTGTAACAATGCAGAAACTGAATTAAAAGACCTAACGGAGTTGTAAGAGCTGTCTAAATCCATGCCCACTTGAAAACTAGTGATATGTCTTAGGAAGTCAGAGACATAATATTTGGGAGCATTCTAATAACAGTTAGAACAACTTTAAAGCAATGTCCAACTAGCAGATCGGCTCAGTCAATTAGCAGTACCACATGAGGGTTTTTTTTTAAAAAAAAAAAACAGCTGGAAGAAAATCTCTGGCAAAATCTCATTATTTTCTTTCAGAGCCTGTCTCCTGCCATTGCTAGAACTTAGTTGCATTTCTGTTGCATTCAAATATACATCTTGTACTCAAATGCTTACTGCCTTCTTGTATCAGTGTACCCCTAGGCAACAGTTAATATGAATTTACAACATGAAGAAATGAGACAACTGTTCTGTTACTGCCAGCTACATATATGTGAATATGTTTTCAACTCTGATGTCAGTATTTCTTTTCTCTTTGTACTGATCTTAAAAGTAAGGCTTATCTTGACTACTAAAATCTGAGCTTAGAAAAGAAACAGCTGGAAGGAAGTTTCATTGGAAAACATTTAATTATAGCAGGTTTATTTCTTTGATCTGTAGATAATGCAACATTTGTTTACTATATTGAGTTTTTATAAGACAAGGATGAACTGCCACACTTCACTTTACTGCCAAGGCAAATAAAATGTAACTCACCATAGTTAATGGCTTTATTCAGTAGCACAGAAACAAATAAACAATATACTACTTCCCCATTCATTCCCTCAGACCCTAGAGATCCGTTGGCTTCAAAACAACACAGATAATATAGTCACTGACACCCCTACTGGTTAATCACATGAAGGATTTTTAGGTCAAGCTAACAAGTAGTATACCTTTTTCTTTCACTCAGCCACAAGAACCAACATCTAAGAATGTCCTTCAAAACATTTGCCTAATTTGTCTCCTGTTGTCATTCTCACACCCTAGCCACTGGAGTCTGTGGGTTTCTATTACCTATTCTGTCCTGTAATAAAGGAAGTCCCATGACTGCTTGCTAGCTCTTCTTCATGCATCATTCTTCTCTGCTTTATTTTCAAATGCTCATATTTAAATTGTCTTTATTCCTCTGAGTAAGTGTCCAAGCATTAAACTCATAAAACATGAGAGTGATCATAATCTCAAATACCTTGAAGCTTGACCTTCCTTTGTAGCAACTTAAGCTAAAATCCTCCTCCTCTCAAAGGAAAGAAAAAGGCATCCACATTCATCAGGCAGGCTCTACTTTCATCAACAACAATCTATAATAATAGAACTCTTCCGGATAATTAAACTACCTAGCATGCATATTGATATTTTCATCATAAACTGCTTCTTTTCAAGACTACAACTATGTATTTAATTTTTATCTTCCACAAAGTCACAGCCATACACTTCTGGCTCAAGACTACTCTAAGCTAGCACAGTACATACAGATGTTTCACCAGCTGTTCAGTCTGTGTTGTTCTGTTTCCTGGGCTTGTGCTATCAGTCCTTGCTGGAAGCGGCACAGTAAGTCAGACAGACCTTTGCATGACCCAGTATGGATATTCTCAGGTTAAATTCTTGTCCAGGTTTTCTTGATGCTTTAATGAAGTCTCCAACCATCCTTTAAATCAATTTTTCCATCTTTAAATCACTTCTTCCAGCTCTCCATTATTATTTAAAGCATCAGCATATCCAAACAGTTGATACAGATAATTTGAAGTTCTACCCTCGCATAAACCTCACCATATTTGATAAACTCCAGAAAGAAAAAGAATATCTATCACTTTCATAAAAGCCATACAGATGGCAGAAAAATCTGCCATGCAACCATGCAGGTTTTTTAATCGTATTATTATTATTAATACAAGCAATCTAGATTTTTTTCATTGTAAAGTATTTTCAGAAAGATGAGTCTAATTCTATAGGATGCCGCTATTCCCTGAAAAATAGTAACTGCTAATTTCTTGTCCCATTGAAGTCAGTGGGAAATTTAAATCTTTAAAATCAATGTTAATTAATGCAAAGAGTTATGAAGCCCTCTATCTCCTATTAAATCTAATTTTTGTCACAGGCAACTGACTAAGTTTCTGTAACTCAGTCTGTTCTTTAGATCTGAGAAAGATGTAACAGTGCTGCCGGTTTCAAAAGTAAAACAGAAAAAGGTTCAAAAACTCAATCAACACTCTTTGCACAAGACTTCACATTCATATGCCAAACAGAATTGTTTGAATTGATGAATATAAAAAAAAAACACACCACAAAAACAAACAAAAAAGCCAAAACCCCAAAACACGTCTTTGAACCAGCCTACTGCTATAAAACCAATTTAGCTAACTGAAACTACAGAATTTGCTTGAAAATTCAAAATGTGGAGAAAATCTGAGTATTAAGAGTACCAATTTGTGAAGAGTAACTGACTACTGATTGATGACACTCAAAACAACATTAAATAAGTGAATTTCCATTTTTATCTTCATGGAGTTTTAACCCTGTATCAAAGCACAACAAATTCTGTTTCGTTTGTCCCTTGTCAGTTGAATTTTATATTTCTTTAAGAACAGGTCATGTGCACTCCTCAGATAGAAGAAGATACTGTTCTTCTCGTGCAATGCAAAACAATGACATATGCTCAGGGAAGAAATTTCAGGATAAATGAGTAGGAGTGACAAAGTAACAGCAATAAGTGGGAAGACTGCAGTGAGAAGAAAAGCTACCAGCCAGAGCTCAGATGAGAAGATGGGGGAATTGAGAGAAATCTTCCTAGGGACCACAGCAGACCAGGCAGAATTTCTGTGACTTTGAGTTACAGCAGTCACCAAAACCAGTCATGATGGGAAGGATCCACCTGCAAGTACATGATAGGCCAGCAGAGGTTTTTATTTTATTCTATGCAGTTGCTTGATTGCTTATACAAAGTAACACTAACAATGTAAATAATCTTCATGAAGAAAGCAGCTTCCAGCCAGAAATTGCTCCTCGGTGATAACATGCAGCTGGGAACTTTGGGCCCCTCACTACAAAAAGGACACTGAATGACTCGAGTGTGTCCAGAGAAGGGCAACGGAGCTGGTGCAGGGTCTGGAGCACAGGTCGTACGGGGAGTGGCTGAGGAAACTGGGGGTGTTTAGTCTGGAGAAGAGGAGGCTGAGGGGAGACCTCATCGCCCTCTGCAGCTACCTGAAAGGAGGTTGCAGAGAGCTGGGGATGAGCCTCTTTGACCAAGTAACAAGTGATAGGACAAGAGGGAAAGGAAGCATTTCTTTACAGAACGGGTTGTTGGGCTGCCCAGGGAGGTGGTGGAGTCCCCATCCCTGGGGGTGTTTAAGAGTTGGGTTGACATAGGGCTGAGGAATCTGGTGTAGATGGGAACTGTCAGTGCTAGGTTAATGGTTGGACTGGATGATCTTCAAGGTCTTTACCAACCTAGATGATTCTGTGAAAAAGTTTCATCTTGGATAGTACAATCCATATCCTGATGAAGGCTGCAAATGGAGGCAGCACGCACATTTAAACAAAGTCATATAGTTCCCTCTCTTCATATACAAGCAGCAAGTGATGAGGGGGAAGTCACTGAAACCTTTCTCTTAATCTGTGCCCGAAAGATGCTCTCCCAAAAGAAGGCACTGTGCAATGAATGGGACAGATAAAGGAAGAAAATTTTTTGTTCTCTTCTGTATCCCAATCTCAAGCTAGACACTGTCATCATTTAGTTATAAATCCACACAAGACCTCTAGGAAGTAGGTTACCACCCTCAACATTTCAGAAGTGTCCAAAACAAAGCACAGAGAACTTAAATGAAAACCCAGTGCCTCTTTTAATAACTTTCATTTACCTGATCCCATATGTTCTAAAAATACTTAACTGTAAACTCGCCAAAGTGAACATGAGGAAGATTAAACTGATAACATACAAGAGATAATGACCCAATAGTTGTGCAGATTCTTTCATTTGAAAAAGAAATAAACCTTAATAGCAATTACATCTGCTCCATGATTAATTGCAGCTGTCCAGTGAATCTCAATACGAAACCACAAGGACATGTACACTCTCATTTGAGTACAGATTTTTCCAGTGCACAAATGTGAATGATTTCTGGAAACTGGTCAGTGCAGTACTGTGACTGAAAGCTCTAGTCATACTGCTGCCATTCTGCTCTATTATTAACAACTAGATTCTAGGTCTATGCACATCACACAGTCTTTGCAATCCAGCATCAAGCACGTTATCTGATCCTTACAAGATAAAAACAAAAGCTGAAGTTTAACATCTGCCTTTCTTGGCAAACCAATCTGAAAGTTCAGGCATTTGGGAGTTTTTCTTAATCATCATAAATAATCTACAACCAAATGAATTAAAGGTGCTGCCTCTTTTCTGGGCAAATCATGCTTAGGGTCTCTGAAACTTCTCATTAAAGCACCCAAAGAGGTAATTTAAGAGGTCTGTGTGCAGATGCAGAGCTGTGATCTTGTTGGGATCACAGAGACAAGACAGGATAGCTGACATGTTTGGAGTGCTGCAGTGGAGGGATACAGGCTCTTTAGGAAGGATAGGTGGGGAAGATGAGAAGATGGAGTTGCTCTCTATATGAGAGAACAGCTGGAATGCATGGAGGTCTGCCTGGGGATGGATGATGAGTCAGCTGGGAGTTTATAGGTAAAGACTAAAATGGAGACCAGTATGGGTGACACTGTAGTGGGTGTCCTCTACAGGCCACTAAACCAGAAAGAACAAGTGGATGAGGCTGCCTACAGACAGCTAGAAGTAGCTTTGCATTTTCAAGCCCTGGTCCTCACAGGGGACTTCAACCACCACGGTATCTGCTGGAGGACCAACACAGCACAGCATAAGCAATCTAGGGGGTTCCTGGAGAGCACTGATGACAACTTCCCGACAAAAGCAATAGACGAGACAACAAGGAGAAGTGCTCTGATGGTCCTCATACAAACAACAAATGACTCACTGAGGATGTGAAGGTCAAAGGCAGCCTTAGCTGCAGTGACCATGAGATGGTGGTTTTTTTCAGCATCCAGAGAGGAGGGAGCAGAGCAAAAATTCCAAGATCACAACCCTGGATTTCATGAGAGCAGATTTTGGCCACCTCCTGGGTCTGCTTGATAGGAGTCCTGTAGGATAAGGCCTTAGAGGAAGCAGTGTCCAAGAAAGCTGGTTAATATTCAAGAACCACTTCCTCCAAACTCAAGAGCAGTCCATCCCAACAAGCTAGAACTCAGGCAAACATGCCGGGAGGCTTGCATGGATGAACAAGGAGCTTGTGACAGAACTCAAACAGAAAGGGAATATACAGAACATGGAAGTAGGGACAGGTAGCCTGGGAGGAAAACAGAGACACTGTCCAAGCATGCAGAAATGCAGTTAGGGAACACAAAGCCCACCTGGAGATGAATCTGGCTGAGGTACTACTGAATGTCGTCTTCATCTCAGTCTTTACTAGAAGGCCCATGGTTAGGAATAACACAGGCCCAAGCTTTCCTTCCCTGGTATGCCCAGAAGCTTACCTTCTTGGACTCTATAAGTGTACAGATGTTATCTAAATTGTATATAAAAACTGTTCAGAGTTTCAATTAGTTATTTCCAATCCAAGTAAAATTCATGTTTAAACATACATTTGCAATAAAAAAAATATTAAAGTTTTTAAGATTGTTAAGTAATTTACTTCAAAATTTTTATGGTTTACACAAGACCATCTAAAACAATAAAAGCTATGAATGTTATACCCACAAACGTATGCAAACAAGAATTAACAAGCTGCAGACTGATGGAAATAAAAATTCTGAATAGCTACATGAAGATGCCCCAATCACTAATCAAAGAATCATTAAAAAAAAAGGGGGGGAGACTGGCAGGAATTGCAAGTAGTATTCTCCCAGGGCCAGGCAAAATCTTAATATGCATGATGGCAGATCCACTATTTCTAAGTGCTGAACATTAACACATGCTTAATATTAGAAAGTAGTTTCCAATATTTAAGCTCATATTGGACTGTGTTAATGAACTAAGGGAGAAAAGTATACCTTTCAGATACCAGCTTCCATTTTCCAAGACTAACTATTTCAGTAGAAATCTCTTGGAAGGCTACAGTAAATTTTTTCTCTAGCCTTCCCAATTTCCCCTCTGCCTTTCCTCTTTGCTTCAATATGTTTCTTCTTGCTTTGCATTCAGTGGAGAACTCCTAATTTGTCCAAGTTGGTGTGTTATTACACTTTCTATCCATTCTGTGTTGTTGATTTGTACTTCTGAAGTTACAGTTTCTTTGAAGAACTACCAAGTCTCCATAATTCAGTTTCACTTAAAGCTCATTTCCATGTGAGATCTCTCTATGAATTCAAAATGTAAGTGAACCTTGAGCTTTACTAATGTTTGGAGGTCTTTGCTTAACTCTTGACTCTAACAAGCATTTTGTTTGAGACATTCAGGCTTATTGCAACTGCACAAAATTAGGCAAACTGAAGATTGGAAGCTTTCATAAACATCAGGACTCAAAACACACTCTTTTACATACGTGTCATCTTTACTGTAATTTTAAGAGACCCAGTTAAGACTGTTGTCTATGAGACTATACATTTCTACAAAAACACAGACATGAAAAGAGAAAGCAGACCATGTCCCTACCTGCATGGCTTACAAATACCAGTATGAGT
Source organism: Athene noctua (assembly GCF_965140245.1). Lineage (NCBI taxonomy): Eukaryota > Metazoa > Chordata > Aves > Strigiformes > Strigidae > Athene > Athene noctua. The sequence goes on along the minus strand of NC_134037.1, from coordinate 100,336,981 downwards.
CAAACCAGTACACTGAAATTATTAATCGCAAGTACAGGTTATTGAATAAAACATTTCTGAATTAATTACAGCTTAATTCTCAATTTCTCAATTATTGTGAACACAAGGAACACATGCTGCAGGAATTTCAACCCTAAAGAGGCAGAAGGTCAAAATACCCACTTGATCCTCTGATAAGGATACTCACAATCTTCCCAAATAAAACTAAGTTCCCTGGCAACTTCCAAAAGTCAAAAAGTTTCACAGACATAAAGGCTTCCCTAGTTTTAAGTTTTTATACACTTCTGGAAGTCTTCACATAAAGCCCTGGACAAGCTCTTCCTTTCAGCTGATCAGCTAAAAAACCTAGATCTTGAAACAAAAGAAGCCAGAAATATTTCATCATTCAAGAAGGCCCGTAGACTTCTATATTTTCTTGTGTATTACAAACTTGATTCCTTCACCTTCCCTGTCTCCCACGCCACTTTGAATTATGAAGTAGAAAGTGCACTCATAAAAGGAAACACTAAGGATAGAAAGATTTTTCTTTCTCTTATTCATGTCAATGTATTTACTTATGATGCAGAACTACTCCTTGAAGAATACCATCAGTTCCATAAGAATTACAGCACAGCAGTATTCCTCCTAGGTAATTCTTGAAAGTAATTCTTCTGTAAAACATGTAAAGCATGAAATTATTTTATCCTCATAAACATTCATATGCCTACGTAAATTGAGCCATAGTTATCACACTGTGGAAGAAAAGCCATGTTTTCACAGAATACAAAGGTCTGAAGTTAAACAAAATACATTTGCATCCACTGTCAAAAAACACTCCCTGTCAGTCGCCACAATTTGAAAATAGGCCCTGTTTACACCAGCACTCCATGCTGCTCTTTTTGAATAATGCTCTTTTCTATAAATTAACATTTGGCTTGCAACAGATGAAGCAATTCCATAACTCTGAAATATAACTGAAATATACTTTCAAGATTCACTACATTTGGCACCGTCACATAAGCTTTAAGTCTGAATAATTCCAACTACCCTGCTCGAGACTTCACAACATATGAACACAGAAAAAAATTAGGCAATGAACTTAGTCAGCTTCTGACTAATGTGACTGAACAAACAAAATGAAATTACTGAATTCCATTTTCATAAGATATTGGCCTTGTACTTCTGGAAAAAAAAAATCTAAATTTTATTGAGTTTTGTACAGACTCACTCTTTTTAGTAGGGATTTTTGTTTCAGTTATATAAAGAGGAAGATAAATTCTCTACTGTGTCATGGAAATGCAGTGCAAACTGTTTCAAACGCTGCCAGATGACTGTCTCTTCAAGTAAGTCTTCAGAGAAACAGTGCTTTAATGAATAAACCCATAACATAATTTTCTACAGTTCAGTAAGCTTTAGCAGCAGCTTTACAAGTCCCATCTTACACAGATAAAAAAGAAACTGAAACCATGCATCCAACAACCCCTGAAAGTCACAGTACTTTGTACTGCTTACAGGAGGTTGAATGCTAACTGCATGTTGAACTACTTGGCATTAGTATTTTAGAGGTACAACATCAAATACCACCACTTCTCTTTCTGCTCATCTTTATCACCCTACAGTATTTTGTCTGAATGCTTTGTTATTTTTATCTGCCAACAGACAGCTCGGCGTTTCAGTCATACATAAATTTGATTAAGTATTAAATGAAGACTTTGCACAACCTTGATTCACAAGTCATAAAAGCAAAGCTCAAGTTAAACACTAGAGACAAAACATCACTGAAGTGTTATGGTACAAATGACATTATTTTGAAGAATGTCATACTCTGATAGCACCGGTCTCTCTCTGGTGTGGTACCAATTGCACTAGTAGTTCCCAGTTGCAGCTCAAAACTGATGAAAAATCACATTAAAGCCCTGAGAATATCTCTTGCCTCACAGGTATGGAAAAGAAAACTCCCTTCCCCTATGCATAAGATCGTGTTAGCAACACTGGATTAAAAAACAAATTATCATTTGGGTTCTTTCAGAACCAACCGTCTGTTATTATTTTTCCTCCTGGGCACTAAAAAGAAGGTAGTGACTTTATACACTACAGGCAGTCCATACCCTCATGACCAGGGCTATAATCATTTTGGACTGAGAAAGCACTTAATTCTGTTGGATTAATCCTCTCTTCCTAATGCTTCAAGAGGTTCAGAAGCTTCGTGACACACCGGAGCTGCACAGGTAATTTAACAATGGCAATCTCCTCCTTGCCAGGCAGATGCAGGAGCTCACAGGTCTAAGCACTCCCATACATGCAGGTGCGTGAACTGCTTTTCAGAGCAGAAAAGACTGGACACAATCATCCCATACCTTGCAACAACCTTCGCTGCAACCTGTCATCATCCAAATCCAGATTCAACTGGCTGAAACCCTTCACTGTAACAGTTCTAAATGTACTTCACTCATTTCCCTGTCCTAGGTTTCATGTAAGGTCATAATTTTAAAGGGAAACAATATGCTGGAAAATATACACTAAAAGAACAAAACAAAACCATAGACACCCCACCACATAGTTTACAGTAGAAATGTGTACCTAGATGGCTTGCCAACTCAGGCAGACTAATAGAGCTGATCATGTACAGCATGGCTTTGTTAGAGGGTTCCTCATGAAAAACAGGCAATAAAAATGGGTAACTTATTACCATGATAGCTTAAAAATCAAACACAGTGAACCGACTGCCATAAACCAAAGCAATGATATCTGGGGAACGAAAAAGTTTCTGATTCCAAACCAATAGCAAGCTGTTTTCCAGAATGTTTTCACAAGATGACTGTATAAAGCTTTTCACAACTTGTACAGCAAACTGACAGGAAGCTGCTGGTGTAGCAGGAAAAGCAAATGAAGTAATATATAAATATGCAGGTAAGTAGCGAGTTTCAAAATCTACAATATTATTGGTGCTTGGAGTTCAGCTTTGCCTCAGATTTGCTCTGTGATTTTGGGCAAGTCACACAGATCTCCCTGTAGATATGTTTACATAAAGATATTTGCTCTCAAAGCACTTTAATCTTCAGAAATGAAACACTGTATGAAAATGTAAATGTTGATATTTATAGCTTACAGCCTTCTAATGACTATTGAAATGTGCATTCCACATTTATCATCTGATAGAATTGACTCAAAAGGAGTCTTCATACATGTTTTGACAATGTGTGAACATTCAACACATTATCTGGCTGTGAAGCATGACCAAAAAAAAAATTCAGCAAAAAACCCATTAAAAAAAACAACAAAGCAAAAACCTCACAAACAACCCCCCAAAACTTACTTGCAGAAGTGTTCCATGAACATTATTCTGTCGAATGCAAGGACTGGTAGAGTCTGGAAGCCCCTCCAGCAAGGACAGCACTGTATGTGGTACTTCATTTACCATAACAAATGGGACAAGGGCCTGACCTGACATCTCACGAGAACGGTACACAGGAGAGTGCCCACACCTGGAAAAAGGAGAAATACCCGGGTTTTTCTGTCATCCAGTTGCAATCTATTGCTATGGCTGAAACAAAACAAAGGATAATGCAACGAAAGCTAAAACACCTTTATCACAAATCAAATGTACATTCTTTTTTCTCAGTAGTGAAAGAGCATTTGCCCAGAAACAGAAGAAATACTAGAGCCACACTGGAGGCCTTTTTTTCCCTTCAGTAGTTCTCTTCACACAAAGTTTAAAAAAAAAGAAAAAAGAAAAAAGATGCAATTATGCCATGAAGCAGGTAAGCATATGGTCCTGTTCCATCTTCCTTATGTTTATATTACTTACTATAAAGCAATCATATTAAAATGTATTATGAGTTTGACTTAAAACTATTAAACTCCACATTCTTAATCAGATGTTTCCATAAGAACACAACATGGTGTCTACTGGAATTTTAGGACATATCTCCCACTGGTTTTTAGAACATACTTAAAGGCAGAAAGTAAATGACACACTGGAAAACAATTTTCTATTATTTATAATTAGTATCTCAAAAATAAATAGTTTTTATTTATTAAAAATTAACTGATACGATTCAAGACTGCACATAAAACACAGGCCAAAAATAACCTTTTATCTTTATTAAGGCTTTAACTAGCTATAGATTTATGAACATACATAGAATTAACTATTCAGCTATATTAACACATTAACTGGCTGTATACTTCTTCAGCAGCATGTATACTGATTTATAAGTGAATAAAAATCTTTTACCAACTAAAAGTAGGTTAGGCTAAGTTTTTCAAAGCCATCAATTTTTGTAAGACAGATACAATTCACCACCTGCATTTTCAGACAACTGAGAGTTACCACAGGGTTTAGAAAAGAATGGTCAAATGACTTAGGTGATACAAAATGTAGTATGGCAGAAGTTACGCTCTGACACCTTCCCAGCTGATTGTGATGACCCAGAGACAATGGCCTTCCCTCATCCTACCCTCTCATCTTTTTCTGAATTGCTTCTTACATATTTTCAGTTTACAAAATCACATGTAGTTGAGATTATCCCCTGTCAAAATGGTCAACCCCCTTCTGAGCTCTTCAAAACAAGCTCTGCAGGGTCATGCCTACAAGTTTTTTAAAAAATTACATGAAATTAAAAGGTATTCTAAGGTTTCAAGTATCTCTAGCAAATTTAAATCAATCCTCAAAGTAGTTGTTTACTTTAGTTCACATCAAAGAAATACAGAAAACAGTTTTCATCTTGAACCAGCAACAGAAATAATAGGGTTTTGAACACAAAACAGGAAATAGACTTAATTGAAATAGTGTTAACAGTTCTGACATTTTAGACCTGTTAGGCCATGGTACGCCTGAAAAACACAGACCTTGTTTAGAGGAAGTAGAAAGCTACACTACCCCTGAATGACATGCTTTTGTAGTCATTTTCATCCTCACAGTATGGCAGCACATTCTATCCTCCACCTCCCTATGTCTTCCCTCATAGGGAATGATTTTTAGAATTATCATCTTTGCATTTCCTTTTTGAAGACTGGCTATCCTTCACAACAGGATGCAAAAGCAGAGCAGTCACAACTGGAGGAAAAGCCTTAATTCTGTATTGACAAGGTGCAAGAAGAAAGTCAGTTTACTCTTAATAAAAAAATTCCCTATTTTCTTAAACAAAAAACCTTTTAATTCTACTGTATGGTAAACTTAAACCGGAGAAGTGATTTGTCTGCAGCCTTTCCTTCATTTCTGCTAAACCATCTTTTCTTAATGAAGAGATTATCATATGTAGATGTTCTTTCCAAACACAAGCAACACTGATATTGTAATAAATGTCTAATTTTTAATTAGCTCTAACTGTATACTCAAGAATGTTCTTTATTTTGTTCACGATCGTTTACAAATCCCAAAGGAATCTGACATGTCTTGAGAAGAAAGAGTGAAAAATGGGTAAAATGCCAGGTTTTTCTCTAACTTGTGAGAGGGTACTTTCCAACATTACACGCTCCACAGAAGGTTTTCTCCTCAAACATGATGCAATGGATTAGAATGGAATTCTGTGGGGTTTTTCCTAGTAATAAAAAAAATTGAGTTGAAAACAATTTTTAGAAAACCTGACTAACTTTGTTGCATTGTAAAATCTGACATTAAAGACTTATAACACATGAACATACATATATGGGGATACAGTATTTTACATATCAAATTTTATTCCATGCTGTTATTTTATCAAATTTAGCATGGAAAGAGAAGTGACTTCTCTATATTTATAAAGAATAAAATATTTTCATATTACAGGCAAAACCGTCTCAGCTGCCTAAAGTCTGAGTCCACAACAGAGACTGCCACCTCAGCATTTATACTGAGTGTATGTAAGGCAAAAATGCAATTCTCAAAACAATCTAATATCCACCTCTCCTCATGCCCCAAATTGTTATTCTCTATAAGAACCTCAGCAAATGAGTGCTATCCCACACAGAAGCCTAACTGGAACCCTCAAATTTGGTTCTGTTTTGCATTTTGAGGATCCTAAATCGGAGGCAATAACCTCCTCCTTCCCCTGTGCAAGCACACAGGTGCCCAGCAGTGGAGAATTTGCCCAGGATGCAGGGAACCCAGTTCTGCAACTTTCTGTGCCTGAAAGAATGCAAACCCACAGCTACTACTTGCCCAAAGGGCAACCCAGCCACCAACCTGCCACTGCACATTAACGCAAACCTCTCACACTACAGATTGCAACAGTGTGCAGTGTAGTTACAGGAATTGACATCTTAGTGGAAACCCTCATAAGAGCACTTCTATGAAGCCATTATTAAGGAACAAAAGCATCATGAAGTTTAAGAACTTAAAGTATCTGCTTTATAGGAACATATATGGGAACACAAGGAAGGTATTTCACACTGGCTAATAGCTTCACAAATCTGACAAGGGTTAATATTTGTAGGTTGGGGTTTTTTTCCCCTTTTTTCTTTTTCTTCTTCTTTTTAAAAAATCTCCTAATACACAAATTGGTGTCTGTCCCCACTGCCCCGATAAGAAAGAGTACTGATAATATTTCAAAAACACTCCTCCTTCCACATACACATGCAAGAAATCATGCCAAGTCACCACTAGTGACCTATCCCTGAACTTCTGCATACCCTGAAGGCACTTATGTGTACATCTCTCATGTTTTGAAGGCACTTGGCTTCATTCCTGAATCATGCAAGAAGTTTGTCAGAAGAATGTCAAAATATACACTACTTTTTCCATAACTTGTAACAGTACCCTAGATTAAGTACAGGCAGTTTTGATTTTTACAGGATCTTACTTAGAGATAATTTCTTACCTGAAAATAAAACTAAACAGGATCAATTCTCAAAAAGTGAAAGCGTGAAAGTAAATAAAACCGAGTAACACAAACAATCTAACCCAATGTAGCAATTCTTTGTTTATTGTTCTACCAGCCTCCGTGATAAACTATACACTTTAATACAGAGTCTTCCACCTGCATTCTTAAATTTTATCTAGGATTTAGCAACTACTATGGGAAGCAAGTTCAAGCTGTATCAAGAAAAATCATTACACAATTATGGCAATCACTGTAACTCAGTTTGTACCTGCAGCAAAACCTAGCAGCTTAAGGAAGTAAGTATTTTAAGGCTATTAAAACTATTCTGGTTACTCCTCCTGTAGCCGTTTAACACACTGCCATCCCTGAGAATAGAATCATTTATGTGGTGGCAGTTGCCTTGCCAGGACATTGGTAGAGAGGTAAACGACCTCCAAACTTGGCCCCTTCACCATCCAGACTCTGAGCTTCACCTGCCAACAACATGACTAAAATCTGTTGCAGGCTGCCTCTTCTCATCTTCTCTGCAGGCAAGCACGAGCAATAGATCTTGCATCCATTAGGGCAGCATGCATGTGGGTGCAAACCTCTAGTTAAAACTGTTTCATTTTCTTTGATTTGAAATATACTTGAGGGGGGGGAGTGTTTTCAGCATGCGACACTTTCTTTGCAAGCAGATGATGTATAAATAGACTTTTAAATCTAAGTAGTATCTAAAATGTTGTCATATGTAAAAACATACACTATATACCAACCTGATTTTATTATATCTCAAGGTAACAACAAGCAATGAAACTCACAAAATCCTCATGTGACACACTTCTATTAAGTGCTGAGGGCTATTAACAGCGGCTGAAGTAGTATTTCATGTTGAACTCAGTACTGTTTATCTAGGTGCACAAGGCACTGGATGTAAACATGTTTACTTCAAACAGTTCATGATCAAGAACAAAAAGTCAATAAATCTGAGAAGGTTTCACTTTGTGTAACTGTAGATTCACTCCATTTCCACTGCTTCGTTCCAGCTTTAACACTTAGATCCTGAACAACCCTTCTAACTGACATAATTTATGACCAACTCTCATAAGGCACAAAGATTCCATACTCCTCTGCACACATCAAAGTATTTAATTTATTACTCTGGCTACAAACAACAGAACACTAGCTGTAAATAAAAATATCTTGAACATTTAAGAAAAAAAAAAGAAAAAAAGAACTGCAGGTGTTTCCTATGTACTTATTTTTCTTCCCTTATTACTCCCCCTCAATAGACCTTGAATCACCCAAATTAAAAAAACAAATAAGGATTAATTTTTATGTAAGAAACAAATGTGTAGAATTAATCTGAAAAAAATCACACCTGTAGCTGAAAATATGTCCATTTTATTAAGTAACACCTACAGTTGTTAGAAGAAGGATTAAGAGGGAAAAAATATCTATTTCCAAGTTTACTGGATATTGTTAGAGCAATCTGTGCATTACTAATTATATCACTGCTTATTAACCATGCAGTTTCTGCAGTCCTATAGACAGTATCTCAGCATCACAATTTTTTTTTCAGCCAAAAAACATTCACATCCATTGCCTTCACAAAATATTGGAAGACGGAACTGGGAACAGCAGCCATGAAAACAGAACGGAAACAATGGGAGAACAGGACAAACGATGAGGAAGGGGACGTTCTGCAGAAGGGGCCTCTGATCTTCTGAGTCAAACCAAGTATTCTACCACCATCACCAAAGCAGTTTGGGAGAAGAGAGCAGCATGAGGCAGGAAAGGCACACTCGCAATTCAAACAAACCAACTCTGCCTGCTAGTTAAGGCATTTTAACAGCCTCTAAGGGTTTTTAAAAGATAATACTGATTAAAAATAAATTAAGAAATAAAAACCAAATAGAGAGTATTCTTTAAACCCTGGAGCTAGTTATGCCACAAGATCCTAACAAGCACACTAGAAAGAAAAAATTGTAATAAAGACTTCTGATTCTATACAGGTATGGTAAGTTGTATGAGAAGGAGGTTTTTTCTTTCCTCCAACATGCAGCTATATAGTTCAAGTCATGTTATCAGTTCTAAGGCAAGAACTAAACCCATGAAATTACATTAGGGGAAAACATGAACGGAGATTGCAGAGAAAAGTATTTAGCAACAGATTCAGTTCCTATTAGAAGCAGTTTGGTTATTATGATTGAAGAGCACTGTACTGTCTGTACTAAGTGAAGTACCACCGAAAACCAAGAAAAAAATACTTCTTTAGAAAAAAATTCATCATTATTATATACTAGTTCATTTTTTTCCCTTCAAGTTCTCTCCTGAAAGATTAAATTTACCAATTTACAAATCCAGTATTACAGGTTTCTAAGCAAAGACAGGTCCAAAAATAACATTAAAAAAATACACTCACGATTCCACACAAATAATGTAACTTGGACTTTTATACTGAGGAGAAATCAGCAGGACAGTACCTATTCAATAAAGTGAGAGTAAGGTTTCTTGGAATATGAACAATAATTCACTATACACATGCCTAAAGTTTCTTTTGTTCATTTATTGATTTGCTTGTTTTGTGGTTTTAAGGAAACACAACTATATTCCATTTTGTTAGATTTCTGTATTCCTTAGCAATTGAAGTATCCAAAGCATTTAATTTTAAAATCTTATTTCACTGTGAAAACCTGTGCTGTAATTGGCCTGCAATTTTTTTGTTCTTCAATCTGTTCTTCAAAAAAAACCCCAGAATAATCTGAGTTTTGATACAGCATCTCAATATTTACCTGACAAGCAGAAAAACATTACATAAGTATGAAGAGTTTGCCAGAGGTTTTAGATCTACAATCAACACGTGAATGTAGGCCAGAAAATGTTTGAACACAACCATGGACAGAAACAGATCAAGTTTAACTTCAGGTTATTTATACAGTACTAAACCTCTAAATTCTTATCTATTTCCTTTAATGTGAAGTTAATGGTTGCCCAAACTTCTAGTCTCTTTATACATTGTTAAGTATTTTATTCTTCCAACCTGGGCAATTAAGATAAAAACCTTATGTTTTTGTAAGGGCAGTGTTTTCCACACAAGAACTTAATGAATCCAGCTGTAAATACTGCAGAAACTATGTAGGCAAAGTACACAGACTTTTATTTGTGAAAGCTGTCCACAAGCTATGCCAGGAGTTGTTTCTCCATATGTTTCCAAGGGCTTTCTAGGAAGAAATTATAGACATTTATTTCTTCTTGTCACCAAGACAGGTTATTGTAAAAAGTGGCCAGCTGATACCAAGCTGAATCAACAACAAAAACTCGAGTTGTGGTTCAGCCAGACAACAAACTAGAATCTCTAACATGTAAGCCTATGACAACTGTTACTAATACTGTGTGTAAACTTTAGATCAACAGAAATATGTTCTCTTCAAATGGAGATCTGCTGCAGAACATGCTGACACAATTGAAATGGCATCTCTTTCCTTGCATTCCTTTCAAGAAATCTCAAGTAATATCTCCAGGTAGCTAACCTCTAGGTTTAACTATTTGTTGAAGTCACATGAGGTTAGAGCCTCCTTTCTTCAGCTTTTGGTTCATGGTATTCTAGAGAAAAAACAACCACTCTTAACCCAAGGTCATGTGAATGAAAAATTTTCATTCACAACCATACTTCAACTCCGTTAATTTGTGAAAAGTTACTATGATGCTTCACAACTGCAGAATAACGGTAACACACACCACTTATTACCAAAATAGTTAAGAAAAACACAATGAAGAATGTAGACAAACTACTTTCTGTCTTAACAACCGTATCATTACTTTGAACTCTGTGAAAGGGAAGTTGAATGCATAAATCAAATCTCAGAACTTTATGATGATTCTGAAAGCCTCAGCTCACAATGCAATTTATTATCAGACCCATGAAAACAACCAAAGGATCTCGGTTCTCAAAATCACTTTCCTTTCAGTCATACCACCAAAAGTAGCTAGCCCACTGCCAAAAAGCCTTCCCAACATTGACTCTTCTCAATCTCAGACTGTTCTCTTTAAATGATATTGGCTTTTAAAAATACCATTATACCTGGTTTTCCTTAACATACTTATCCTCTGCATAATTAATGCATTATTTATCTCCGTTTTCATGTTTCTTATTGCAAATGCTTTTGCAGAACATTTGCTAAATGTTACTATTTGACTACTTATCTTGACCAGCTAATTTTAAGTATAGAAATGAATAATACAATTACTTCACCAATCATGTATTGGCAGTTGATTGGCAGTTTCATGCATTGGCATATTTTTTACTGGATCATGTTTCAAATAGGTAGTATACATCAAATTTTAAACTAGGATTCCAGACACTGGCCCTTTTCAGAAGTCTGCACTACGGAAGAAAGATAGTTACTCCCAGTGCTCATGAACGCATCTCTGCTAAACATTGCCTTTTACTTCCTGCGAATCTGACAGCTCCCTACAGTTTGTGAACACTTCCTAAATTGGTTCAGGTGATAATCTGCCAATGAGAAGCAAACAGATTGATGGACACGGTAAAAACTGGAATAAGGAATCAATAATGAATACTTAGAAGTTGTAATATTTCCCATCAGCACATGAACACGAAAAGAACACTTGTCCACAGTTTAAGAGAAAAGGTTGAGGAATAGATCAAAGAATGTACAAGATGTACAATGATTTTCAGTTGATCAGAAGGTCTTGAAAAGCCTACTGCCAATCAAGCACTTTTCAGTCTTCTCTAGCACTACAATTTGAACTTAATCAAAATGGAAAAAAATGACAAACTGTTTATCATTTCTTATTTAAAAAATGCTTTAAAAAAGTCTCAAAACCTTATTAACAAATACTTATGGTGAACTATAAGTATTTTTACTGATCAGTACCAATCACTATGCAATCAGGATTGCATAGAGGATACACTGTAAGTAGAAATGGAAGAATTCCAAGTCAGACCCAACTAACAAGAGAGGAGTTATGACCAGAGGGGAAACGCATGCCTCTCCCTCCCTCCCTCCCTCCCTCCCTCCTTCTCCCCAGACATGCAAAACTTCCATCTCAGGATGTCAAGCAGGCGATTTAACACTACAAACTACAATAAGAATCTAAAAAACAATGTATGTTTTAGGGGTGTATGTTGCTCCCTTGTCCAGATGCCTATGCCAGATCATGTATCTTGGGAACCTTGCCTATAATCAAAAAGGTATCTGTCTTTGTATTGCAATGACAGGTCAGCTCCATAAGCTTCCCCAGCAAGGACAAGGCATTCCAATGTGTCACGGACTGCTCCTAGTATCACAGGGATTCCAAATAATAAATGATTGCAGGCAGTTATAATATTAAGCAGTTATACTGATCAGACATTAGATTGAGAAAAAAAAAGACAAAACAAAGGAAAAAAACAGACCAAAAACTGAGAAGATGTGCATATAATATGGAAACCCAGGGAGATGCTTTTATGAACAACTGTAATCAAAAGCAGCTATTTTAATACAACAATGCAGCAACACACACATGTGGTTCTTTTCATCTAATATGAAAAGGCATTACCACAAAACTTCTTTGCTTATCAGACCCCTGATAAGACTCCCAGTCTTACAGAAATGACAGCTGAAAACAGGCAAGTTTTAACATTAATTACTGGTGCCATGCCACACTAAAACAAAGGAAAAAGAGGAGGAAGGCAGAGGAAGCACACTTAGCACAACCATTCAGCTATCTCATCTGGCCACTTATCAAGGGATACCAGTGTTCAGCCTACAAATTCAGATGGCTGCTTTCAAGTCAGATACAGGATGATATACTAAATCCACATATGCAACTGTACATGTGTAAAACAAAACAAAAATCGGGGAAACTGCATTTGAACAACTTATATAAACAGCAATCTGATCAAAGTACATATGAATGATTTCAATCAAGCTCATCCCAAACAAACCAAACATATCTTGTTATCAGAACTCCCTCAACTCCCCCATTTCTTGTGCTCTTTATTCAGTGTAAGGTTTTAAGCATATTTCAAACTCTCACAGACACTTTTGACTTTACATTTGAATTTTGTTTCCTTATTACTCCATCTTACCCCAGAACTAATTCCCATGAAGCCTATACAAGCTTTGTCCCAGGACTAAAATGCAACAGGACCCAGCACCTGATGGACTGGATATAATTTAATGTAATTAAACACATCACAGAGCAATAAAAATAATAGGCATAGGTCAAAGATTAACTTTTTCAAAAGAGCAACCCACATGCAAGTAACATTACCCATCAGTGAATATTTAAATTTACACCACCTTCTAGAATATTAATACTACCATACTTGGGTCCTTTTCCTTAAAATGTTTCCTTAAGAAGTGAGCTCTCACAGATTTATAAATAGTAAGACACAACCATGACTCCTAGAGAGCCCCAGAATTCATGGTCAGGTGCTTCACTTCCTAAAAAGCTAAAATAAACCTGGATCAATCTCACTTATTTAACATGCATTTTTCAAACTGCCTGAAACAGAACTCAATGATTTGCAACATTAGTACACACAGATTACAACAGTAAGATCACAATTTTACATGTGCATCTTTACATAATTGGATTTGATGTTCAAAAGTAAAACATGCAAACTATGACAATAATATTTCCCCCTTCTCTGTAATGAAGTAAACTGAGCAATGAAGACAAAGGAATATGCAAGGACTTTGTGAACACAGTGGAAAAAGAATGGGGAGAGAAAAACATAGGTAAGACTGCATTAGAATGACATTTCACGTCTTAGTAGCAAAGCATCAAAGATAAATCAGTCAATGGAAAAACACAGCACAATAACATGAATATATTAGGTATATATGGAAATTGAAAGCCATATTTGGGGGATACAGTATTGTGCAACATCATGAGGTTGCTTCATTACATGGGAAGGATCTTAAACATTTTACTAATCAGAAAACTACTGAAAACAGTTAGTCCTTTGTACTAGGTTCAAGCAGAGTACAACTGAAAGTCTATTTTTAAAATTCCAGCAAATAATTTTAAAGATACTGTGATTCACTTTGGCCAATAAAAACTGCAAAACAAAATTAATTATAAAGAGATTAAAATTCAAGTTTGTATTTTTATTAGAAATTAATATTTTGAGTAGCATCATTTTAAAAGAGCTTTCTAAGCTTTTTAGTATCTGACAATACTTAATCTCTGACTTTTGTACAGCATTTTGTACAGAACTACTTATGGAATCTATACGTTATACACTGAACCTCTCAGACTTCACTGAAGGAGTGTGACCTTTTATAATAGAAATGCATATTTTGCTTTCTAATTTTAATAAAAATCTTCTATAACCTGCATATTAGTCTGGATTGGCATCTGTTAAGATTTAAAAAAGATTTAACTCATAAGTGAATAAAACTTAGTGTATTTACCCACTGAATAAAAGCAGGAGTACCACATTACATGTGCGACTAACTAAAGACTCATGTGGAATCACGGCCTCTAGGATTGTTTTTGCTTTTTCCCCCCTGTTCTTAAAGAAAGTGAGACCAACAGTCTGCATCACTTCTTGAAGAAGGACAGACTCACAAATGCAATTCTCTGCTAAGAAACTTGAGAAGGTGAGAGTCACGTCATGCATCTGAAAAGAGTCCACCAAATCCCTAGGGTAACAGGTCTCTAGAGTTGAAGAGTCTGGTCTAATCCCTTCAAAAAGCCCAAGAAAATGAAGTTGAGCAAAGGAACGTCATCCTGGCCCCAGTGACAACCGGCACAGCAGGACGACAGGCCCCACAGCCAAGGACACGAGTCGCAGGAACCTGGTGCTGGCAGAGGACTCCTGCACAGCAGGCGGGCATCACCAGTGCCACAGCACTGCTGTGGGAAAGGGATCACGGGGGGCACTCCTGACATCTCGCACTGCTTCAGCTGAGTGATTTTTAAGAAATTCACCACGTTGACTTTGCCAGCAGCCTATTATGAGGTTTCAAAGAGCCTGTTCTGACAAACAAGCTGCGAAAGTAGTGACTTCCAAGAAAAAGTGTACCAGTAAAAAAGTCATACCATCTTCAGTTGTTTCCTCTGCCTTTCCAAGACAAGTGATAACTACATCAATGTCAGACCACATACCCTTTAGCAGGTGCATTCAGCCCATTTAAATAACAGATTTATTTGAGCTTTCCTACCAAAGCTACTACAATCGCATTCAAGCTGCCAGTTTGCTCACAGCTGATGGGGACTTCCCCTCTCCCTTCTTTAAGCTCTCTTTTAGGAATGACTTCTGATAATAGGGCAGCTGACAACGCTCCATCCTACAGAAAATTTTTCCTTGCCAAACACAATTTTGTTTTCCCTGCATCTTCGTGTCTGTCACTAGCTTCGTGTCTGTAATAGTAATTATCCTTGTATATTAATGACAAGCTCACTCAAGTGCAAAACCAAAACAGCACCACATCAGTTTGGGGTGGTGGATGGAGGGGGGCAGAAGGGGGAAGAGAACAGCTGTAAAGGACTAGTGCCTCCTACTGCCACCTACCCTGGTCCTCAACTAAAAAGAGCATCAGGGGATTTTGGAATTTGGCTCCTCCATTTTACATAAAGATGCAGGTTAGAAAATTCTGCACAAGAAAATAGTGTCTATTTCATAACTGTGTTAATTTCATGGAAAGATGCTCACATTTCTATTTAAATTGTCCTCAGACAGTAAGTTTCTTCAATGACTTGCAGCACAACTCACCTATAAGCAACACTGCTTTGAAATCTGTCTATTTGACAAAGTTTTAAAGGGGAAATTTAACTGAGAATTAAAAGCAGTTTTGTCAAGTGGAAGACAAAGCACATATAACCCAAAGAGTTTTTAAAAACCTTATATTATCTGACATTTTAAAGCTAATTTTTTACAAACTTCTTAAAAGATTAAAAAGTCACACTCCTAAATAGGGCTAGACTTCAATTAGTGAAGAGTATCTGAGTCAATATAGCAATACCCATTTTACTCATTCAGAACATTCGGCCCAGAAAATTTAACACTAAACAAACACATTGTCAATGCCATGGTACAAGAGGACCTAAGGTAACTCAAATTTAGATCATTCTGAAGAGATTACAGGTCTTTGAAAGGGGAAGGGGGAGGCAAAAGGGAGGTTATGTTTTTGTTTCATACTTAAAACATTACCTCCCGATTACCTCCCTTGTTAATCAAAAACATTCTGTACATTCCTTCATCTTAGAATTAACCATTTAAGCAGACCTATCTAGCTCAAAAAAAAAAAAAAAAAAGGTGAGGTAATAAGTTGTGAATTGAGGTGTTCTCTTCCAAATAAAACATCTGCAAAGGGAAAGGGAAGAAAATAACTTAACAGAACTGCAGATAGCTAATCAAATGCCATAGTTCAACAGGGAGTAACAACTATGCACACAGAGATTGAGATTTGTCCTTGTAGCATTTAATCCTACTCATATTGTGCAATTCATCTCAGCACAGTCAGAGCAATCACAGCTCTACTCCCACTAGATGGAAAATTCCACTCGGGCTTAAGTGAAACTCTTCAAAAACCCAATTTGAATTCTTCCTGCTAAACCCAGTTTTGTTCAGAGAACCTCATTCACTTGCAAACACAGTAAGTATTCTGTTCATCCTCTCAGAACAACAAATGAATGCTACTTCATTGTGGCTTGAGTCCTGGCAAGAGTCTGAAGATCAGTTGTTATGTGTTATATTCACTCTTCCCCTCTCCCTACCGCATAAGCGGTATCTTTCCTTGACAGCAATAGAAATGTAAAAATCTCACAGTAAAAATATGGCAACTAAATGTTATAATTATATTAGGCTACCATGTAATTATACATATATGTAGAAGTTATATAATACAGGATTACACTGAGCAATTCAATGTAGTATTGTATTGTATCCAATTACATACAGTTGTTATATACAATTTAATGTCTTGATGCATAGAGCCTTTGGCACCAGGCCTTCTCTCTGATCGTCTCTAAATGGTTACTTCACAACAGTCTTCATTACCACCTTCTAAAGAACAATTAAATGAACAGGAAAGAATTTTATTTTAGTTCATCTGCTCCTGTAGAATGCAAAGTAAGAAGGGAAATAGAAAGGAAAATAGCAACATATTTATCTTACCCAGATAAATCATCCTTATGTATTCCAACTAATGCAGTCAGAACAAACTGAAATCAACCATGGTATTCAAAGAACAAGGGCATAAGAGCTGTATACAGAAATACAACCAGTAACAGCACACTGAGCTATATCATAAATACATACATTTCCCTTTGCAGAATTCTTGGTATTGTCCCCTGGCAACCATAAAAAATGCGAATGTTTGCTAAGTAACCCATCAGAAAATGCATGCCTGTACACCCACATATAATTGTCTGTCTGAAATATATAAGAATTTTATTCTAGTCTTATACCTGTATCCACAACACCAAATTCACACCACTGCCAAATTCAACAGAAAGAAAATGCAAAAAACATCTGCCACACTACTCCTCTTTAGGAGTACAGTTAAAGGAAGGTAGGTTTAATGATACAGTCCCCTTAAATGTTTCAGGTTCTTTTAAAGATTTTATTAGGTTTTTCTCCCCACATCTTCTGAATGGATTTAAATAACCTCAAGAGAATAAGCTATTTAAGTGCGAAGAGTTATTTTGTTGGTGTATGTACCTTGCCAAAAGTAGCAGTTGTAATATAAAGATAAAACCCAAAAGCTGTAACTAAAAGCTTATCAAAAATTAATCTATTACCAATATCAGAAGCTATGCTGATACATTATATTTTAAAAATTAATAAATAAGCGTTCTCCATTGCATTAATGAAGGCATAAAACCAGAGCTGATCAATGATGTAACCAACAGTGTTAAACATTTCCCCGAAAAGCACTTAGGATTTAAATATGGCACAAAACCAAATATTTCTAATTGATAAACAGTTTAAAAACTCTTACTACAGTTTTTTTCCTTTAATAAAAAATGGTAAGTTATTATTTATTCTTGAAAATTAAAAATCATAAGAAGCAAGAAATACATCACACATGCTGTGAAGAATAAGCTGAAAGAGCTATTATTATTTTCTAACATGAACAGTAGCTTAAAACAAAAATTGGAAGATCTTAGGATAGCAACAACTTTATCTAGTTTCACTACTAAAAGAGCAAGATTAAGTACAGAACTTTCTCACCCTGTTGCTCTGAAGTTCTCACACAGATAGCAATATTTCCTCTCAAATACTACATTTCTCCTCAGCCACCACAGCCCTGTTCCCTTAACAGGCTCCCCATCCCACACCAGTGGCAAACGTAATAGCAAAAATATCTGCTGAATATCTTGATGTAACCACCATATGAATGGAAGTAACACTGTATAAAAACTTCAAAAGTCATCTTAGAAATAGATTAGATGTGGGATATATCTATATCTTCAGTTATACAGAATATATACATATACATATATTTAAGTATATGGATGGATATGGAGATACATACATTTGGAGATGTGTATATAAAGTCATTACATTTATGTGCTACAAACAGTCATTCTGAAGGACTGAAAAACCCATCAGAAGTTTATACAGCAAATCTTGCCTTGCTAAAGTCAGTCAAGCTCATCAATTTTCATCTACCCTCTGTGTGGCAGCAGTCATGCTGTACAGCATGTGCAGATGACGACTTACAGACAAGTCATACAATGGCTTGCATGAGATAAAATCTAACCCCTCAAAACAAGCATTAACAATATAGGGAAGTCCCAACTAATGAGTATCAGTTTTTCCTTTAAGAATTACAGCTGAAGAGAAACTTAAAAAGGCATTTTATAAAAAAATACAAAGATTCAATGAAGAACTCCTGTCACATGAAAAAACACCACAACATCACCTTACCTTATAATAAATGGGACAAATGGTGCCATGCTGAGAGCTGAGTAAGTGCCATCCATTGGAGATGGATACAACCTTCCAAGGATTAAAAGCAGAAGGAATAGGCTTGGATGGATTTTCAACTCTTCAGCTTCACTAAATAAAAAAGTGTTAAGAAGCATTTGGTGAAAACAACATCCTCCTTCACGCTAGTCTTGACACTCTTCCACACACAATAATACCTTCCTGCATTTCTGGTTCAAAGCAGTATGCTAGGCTGATCATTGCAAGAAAGTGCAAACCCTGCTGGAATCAGACATGGCATCCAGTTCTACTATGGCACCACTGGGCTTCCTTGTATGAAGTCACTTCAGGCTGTGCTGCCTTCACTTTCCTACATTATCCCAAGCTTCCTTTATTCCTAGTAATAGTGACCTGCCTTGGCTTTTAAATAATACTGAAAAACAGCACAGACAATGTTTCCCTAGGAACTGAAAAACTGAGAAACCGGAGTTATTAAAAGATGGTTTAAAAAAAGTCTTTTTTTCAGTTTGGAAGGAAATGTGTATTTAGTAAATAGCAGGCTTTATTAAAGAATAGTTCTTGTCATTAACACCAAGCGGCTACTATTCATACTCTAAAAACAATCAGAAATTCAAGTCAAAATCAACACTTCTTGATTTAGTTAATGATTAATAGTAAAATACAAGCCTTCATCTGCACTGAAAAAAGCATCCAAGGGCAACATTTTGAGCAGGATCTTTCAATCTTTCTCAGTTTAAAGACTATCCCAAATTTTCAAGTGATGAGACTGTCACCTTTTGAAATGTCAAGTAAAGCAGCAATGCTTCACCGAATATATGCACTCTCTTTTCTTACAGCACAGACTGCAAAACATGCAATGACTGGTGAAACTTCTGCTCTCAAGTATCCACCTCAGGCCCATTAAACAGGCAGCTGAACCTCACCCGTAAATTAGCCGCTAAACTGTCACAGTTTATACCATAGCATTTCAAGAAAAAACAAAACCAGCACTGGTTTACTTTAAAAGTTCATGAACCTAGGGGTAAGAGCATCAGCATCATCCCAAACCGTATCATTTGCATTGATCAAACTGGAGCTCTCAGCCACCATTTGTGCCTTAAAAAGAGATCAAGGACCTTCCTCAGAGTCAGCATGTCACAGGCTGGAAAGTGTTCATTTAGGGTTACATGAGGCCTATGACACTTGAACATGTTAGGAAGTCTCATTGTTAAACATGAGACAGCCAAACACCCGGTTTCTGTCTTTCCCTGAAAAAAATTGGTCTTTAACATCTGATCCTAGGAACACAGCAACTACTAATTACTCAACAGTAGTTCATACTCCAGAGACTTACTGCAATATGCAGAAGTTACAAGAAAAAAACCTTAGCAAGAGACACTAGAACTGTATTGGTTCAAAGAGCACTGATGAAAAGAACAGCATTAGGGTATGTTGCACAACTCCAATTAACGTTTTCACTGCACTTTATATTTCAAAGAATTCTCAGACACCATCTTACCTGTTCAAAGTATTGGTTACAACCTCCAACTGCTTGAGAAGGAAAGGATAAAGACTTGGAAACCGAGAGAAAAACTCCCTTCCTGTCATTCTACGGAAGGAAATGAAGAAGAGTTAAAATTAGCATTCTGCAGTAATTAGTGGCACTCAAAATACCAGTTTACTTGTTGGATTTCTGATGCTACAGTGAAGTCAGAGAGCCAGAAGAACCACGAACACATGATGAACTCCTTTCAAACAAGGCACAATGTTTTCATTTAAAAAGATGATACAGCACAGTTTACACAAGTAATTCTGTCTGTATGTGTGCATGCTAATTATCAGCTAAACTGGTTGGCCCTTTTGGGGTAAAAGGATCTTAGCCCATTAATCACACTAAAAAGAAAAGATACAGCAGCTTAAATTCTGGCACCATTTTAACAACGTTCTGGTTGAACAAGAGAAGACTACCGTTGCTTTCATATGGCTCATGTACTAAATAGCTACTAAAATATATTTAACAGACAAGTACTAACTGATGCTCATATTTTACTGACACTGAAAAGCATATCAGAAAAATAACTCACAGATGATCTGTAAAACACAGCAGCAAAAGCATCTGACTTTCCATTCACAGAATGGTTTGGATTGGAAGGGACCTTCAAGATCAGCTAGTTCCAAGCCCCATGCCATGGGCAGAGACATCTGCCACTAGCCCAGGTTGCTCAAAGCCCCATCCAACCCGGCCTCGAACTTCCACGGAGGGGGCAGCCACAACCTCTCTGCGCAACCTGTTCCAGTGTCTCAGCACCCACACAGTGAAGAATTTCTTCCTTTATATCTAACCTAAATCCATACTCTTTCAGTTTAAAACTGCTACCTCTTGTCCTTGCACTACACCCCCTGATAAAGAGTCCTTCCCCATCTTTCCTGTAGCCCCCTTTAGGTACTGAAAGGCTGCTATAACGTCTCCCTGAAGCCTTCTCTTCTCCAGCTGAAGAACCCCAACGCTCTCAGCCTGTCCTCATAAGGAAGGTGCTCCAGCCCTCTGATCATCTTCATGGCCTCCTCTGGACCTACTCCAACATGTCCATGTCCTTCTCATGTTGGAGGCCCCAGAGCTGAATGCTGTACTCCAGGTGAGGTCTCGCAAGAGCAGAGTAGGGGAGGGGATTCTCCCCCTTCGACCTGCTGGCCACACTTCTCTTGATACAGCCCAGGATACGGTTGGCTTTCTGGGCTGTGAGTGCACATTGCTGGCTCATATCCAGTTCTCCATCCACTAATACCCCCAAGTCCTTCTCCGCAGGGCTGCTCTCAATTCACTCATCGCTCAGCCTGTATTTGTGCTTGGGATTGCCCTGACCCATCTGTAGGACCTTGCACTTGGCCTTACTGAACTTCATGAGGTTTGCATGGTCCCACCTCTCCAGCCTGTCCAGGTCCATCTGGATGGCACATCCCTCCCTCCAGCCTGTTGACTGCCTCACACAGCTTGGTGTCACTGGCAAACTTGCTGAGCATGCACTCAATCCCACTGTCCATGTCTCCAACAGAGATGTTAGCACCAGTCCCAACACCGACTGCTGAGGAACAACACTCATCACTGCTCTCCACTTGGACATTGAGCTCCTGACCACAAGTTTCTGAGTGCAACCATCCAGTCAATTCCTTACCCACTGAGTGGTCCCTCTGTCAAATCCATGTCTTTCCAATTTAAAGGATGTCGTGTGGGACAGTGTCAAATGCTTTGTACACGTCCAAGTATGACATCAGTTTAGCCCTCTTCGTACAGCACCGCTTCTAATACATGGCAGTCATGGCACTTCCAGACCACGTTTTTTGCTTGTGTAGATGGAGCAACCACATTCAAAACAGAACAATTGAACTCATCCCTGGCCAGAATTAATAAGGCAGTATAGTTCAAGCCACAACAGCAAATCAATCCAAGCTAAAAAGAGATAAGTAGAAATCTTCCGTATTTGTTTGTTTTATAATCTTTTGATCAGATAAAGAATGGCTTCATGGTTTATAGGAAACCATTTAGCATTGTCTAAGCAAGAACCACTTAAATGTCACAGTGGGGAGGTTCTAATTAGACATATATGCTATGCAGATAAAACAGACTTCTTTTAAAAATAAATAAATAAAAGGCCATCCATTTTGAAGAAGAAAGCCTACTGCAGAGTTTGCTTGCCACATGATCAACCAAGATAAATAAGTACATGTTAGCATGACTCCAGTGCAAAGCTTCCAACAAGCAGACAGATCCAGGTCTAGAAAAATAACATGATGAGACGGCAAGATTGAATGTGCGTAAAAATAAGCATACAAAAAAAAAATTATCACGCAAGAGTAAATCAGCACATGGCAAGCATCAGCACAGCTTCTTCCAGCACTCAGCTAACAAAACATGCCTTAGCCACAGGCCACAGAACAAACACAGCAAAACCAGATCGCTAGATGGAAACAAATGTTCAAAAGGTACAGGAAGCTTTCTCTAGGCACGTAAGAACAGTACAAGGAATTGCTGTAACTAAAAGAATGACCAAAGATTCTGCAGTAGCTGTTACATCTACAAAAAAAGATTTCAGTTAAAAAATATAGATGGAAGCATTCGAACTGTGAATGAATAAAAACTGAAGCACTAATGAGAATGGTTTAAAAACATCAATACTCATAATCACTGGTTATTTAAGCAGCAAATATCCACATAATTTCTTTCTACAGCTTCTTCAAAACAACTTCAATTTTTTGCACATACATTATGAGCAAACTGAAGTTGCAAAGCCAGAGACAGCACAAAGCATAAGATCTAAGTGTATCAAGTCATCAGCCCATCTTACTGAGTTTTTAAGAACTTGGTATTTAACAAAAAAAATTTAAAAAAAAAAAAAATCAATCTGGAAATGCTGTGACACCTCCTCTCTTGTGTCACAGAGTGCATCAAACAAAAGCAGAATTTGGGTTATGTTTCCTATGAAACGGATGGCCACTGGTTAGAGCCTTAAGAGAGGACTACATGCAAGTAGCACCTCACAAAACATAATTTTAACAGGCCCATTTTTAATGTATTAAAAATTCAGTAGGCAAGTTTGAATCAATATTAAATGGAACTGAATATCCTTACAAAGCCTTGAAATTCTTTCTAATTAGTGTGGTTTCATGAATCTTTTTGACAGAAAAAGAAAATGATAACTACTCAAGTGGGTAACTTACATAACCTCCCATTTGGTTTACTGCTCCACAGGTTACACGAGGGGAGAAGGCAGTCTAATCAAAACCATTAATCAGCAAAATCTGCAGAAAAGATGCCCAAAGGCACTTTCAGAAAAATAGACACACAACTGACTGAGGACTGGTTGTCGAGGGATGATTTTAAGGGGCCTCCAGTTCAGAGAGGAAACAAGGAAGACTATACATTAGTAGAAGTACTGCAAAATGAAAAGACATTCTCAAAAATACAGAGCAGCAATTTATGTGTGAATCCACAATCTGGAGATATCAAGGCAGGAAGATGTGCAACTGGAGAATGCAAAGCAAAACAGCTGGAGTAAAACATAGTTGTTTAATTTTTGATTACTGACCATGCCTGTTGTTCCTAGAAATGTGTACGCATAATTTGACACACGCAAGTATTTGTGCACAGTAACTGAGACTGGAACAACAAAAAAATGCAATGGTTCTGTTTTTCAAAAATGTTTATGACACTAAATCACATATTTATTAATTTCATCAAAAACTATACTGGTTTGAAAACTGAATACCAACACTTTAAGATGTGGCTCATGCACGTTAGTGATACAGACTCATGCATGTGCATACGCACACAAATGGAAATTAGTCTTCATAATTATTAAGCTATCCATATCTTTAAAACAAGGTAAGTCCTTAACATACTTATAAAGTAATGTATCAACTAAGCATGGACTAAAACAAAAAAATCACTGCTAACTGTTTTCATGGAACAAACTTTTTCTTCCTTTTCTAAAATTATCTGACAAGGAATGAGAGGTTTAAATTAAAAATATAGATAACTATCTGTCCATTAGTCACTGACACAGTTCAAACACAGATTTTTGGCAAATAGCTACCATAATTAAATCCTTAAAACTAACATTTTGCAGATCACAGGATTTTACATGTACTCAGTCTAAAATATGTTTATGAGAGAAGTAACTGGGAAGAGCCTTAAGACACTAGTATTTTTCCCCATGTCCAGCTGAAATTATTTTTATATTGCTTCAGAGCTCATCTGTGACAGTATGTTCAACTACAGCCTGTGTAACAGTACTTTCTTTTTCCCTGTTAGTAACCCAAAATAGCACAACTTCACAATCCACATTCTCAAATGGGATTACTGAGACCTAAACAATGGACTAGTGGAAGGTTATTTACTGAAACAGAAAGTACAGTAAAGAAATAGAAAAGTTATCAGTGGGCTGATGATGATTACAATAAAATCCCTCTCTCTAATGTAAAATGTCATTTAAGTATATAATTTAAATGCTGCTTAATGTCAAAAGGTTGAGAGATAAACTAATGGAAGCACTCCTTTCCTCTTAATTTGTGAAATTAATTTGTAAAACTGTATACACACAAAATACTGTGGTAAATAAATAGAAAGATGCAATATTTATGACTCAGATACTTTGCAGTTCAACAATATTAATGCTTTGTCATATGCAACCAATTCTGCAGAAAAGCCATATGACTAAATCAGAGTACAACCCATTCACAAAAGGTTTCATTTTGCTGGCTGGAGACAGCAGTGATGTTTGCACTTTTCAGAAGAAAGACTGATGAAGAATGTTTATGTAGAAAGGGAGACATTTGTGAGTTTCTTTCCCATTTTCATTCAGGTTTCCCACCTGAAGAGATGTTCCAACAAACACCAGTCATACAGAGGTATCTTCTGTACCATGACATAACAGAATCAAGCTACACCCACCACTTCTAACTATTCTCTGCATGCCCTTGAGTCAAACAATTTCCCACTTTTGTCTCCTCCAGAGACTGTTTAAGAGGGAAAGAAGGTTCTGATAACAGCAAGAAAGATATTTCAGAGAATACAGAGTTCATATAAATCAGTAAGAAGTTATCCTGAAGATGTCTGATGCTACAGAGGATACGATTTAATGCCTCGCAGTAAGCATTTGGAAGACAACAGTGAATCACAGCTAAGTTATCAAAAACTAGTTGTAGTAGCAAAAATTTTTTAAAAAAGAAAAAAGACATTAACTGAAAGCAGACTGTTCATCTATAAAACTTCAAGGAAAAGTCTATTTTAAGCATGAACAAGAATATAGTTTATATGTTGATAACAGCTGTATTTTCTCTGAAATAACCTAAAACAGAAGCACTGGTTCTTCAGATTGGGGTGGCTTAAAGTAAGCTAAAGATGAGGTACTTACAAGTTTTTATTTCCTCTGCTTTGCTTGTGAAAACATTCAGTATCATCAAAATTCTAGAATCAGGCTCATAAATGCTGCTGAAAACTGTGACATCTCTGGTCATCATACATTATGTTTGTCTGAGGAACAACTTGATGCTGCATAATACAAGGGTTAGTATCCATGTTTATATAACTAGTGTCTTTCTAAATAAATATTCATCTTTATGGAATAAGTGAGTGAAATATTTACCTGCATTTAACAAAATACATTTAAGAATAAAACCATTGATGTTGCAGTGTTCTTCTTTAAGCTGTGCTGTACACTTAAGAGAATACTCTAGATTAAAATTCTGCGGTGACACCAGGGCATATGTATCATTTTACTGCGACATGTGTCAAAGATTACCTGCTTCTGTTCTTTCATTTATTTTTCAGAAGGACTGAAGGCTTTATAACCTTGTACACTGCTTTTAGTAACTGACATGTTAAAGAACACTTACAGTAAATATGTTGATATTTGAGCACAGCATAGGAGAGTTTTAGAGACAAATTTCTAAGGGCAGCAAGGGTCTCTGTGCTCTTTTTGATCATAAATATTGCTGACTTCTCAGGTCAGCTGACAAATGCATGGTCAGATCTGTGATGGGAAAAAATAATATTTTTTTAAAAAATGAAAAATAGAACTAGAATATGAAAAAACCAATACAGACACATTTAGAGAGATCAAGACAAAGAATGTAGTTTTCATGAAATGATGTTGTCTCTTAATTGTCTCCTGTAAAATCTACTCTTGCTATACCAATCCTTACACTGGAATCACTAATCACAGCATGTCAGATGATCCTTTATGTTAAAGAGCAGTAGAGCAGAAACAGAATCCAATTTACTCCTTGTGCTTCAAGGACAATTGCTGCTGAAAGTATTTAAAAACCAGCACTGAATTTGGCAAAACTGTCATTTGAAATGACAGATTTATAAAGATGATCCACATTTTACATACTTGCTTATTTTGCTTTCATTAAGCTGAAAAAAAACCCCACAGTGCAGCTTAGCTAGACTAACTTAACGAGGTTAGTTTTTAATTGCTCACTTTGACATTCATGTTCTTTCCCTGACCCTTATCACTTGTTAAGTAGGCAGATCCTGTCTCAAAATATATGAAGTTTATTTCCCTATTAACAAAGATGTACTTCAGAAGCATAAACTTAAAATAAATGGAAAATACTTTCTTAAACTATACAAAAAATACCAAGAAAAAAAATGTATCATGTTGTTTTATTCTGAGGTAATGGTAAAAATCAAAGCTAATTCAGATATGCTCTAAGAACTAAATGCATTTTTTGCTCCTTTATTAGCACTAAAGAATATGACAGTCAGATGCGTTTCATGACAGGACAACTAGCAGTAATAAAGGTACAGAAAACAGAAATGATCCTAACTGCAGGGGAAGCAAAATTCAAATAATTACCACATTCAACTCAAAGGATAATTTCTTATCCCGGATTTTAGAACATAGCAAGACAGAATAATATTATCCAACTAGGGAATCAAATACATAACTTTTTGAATTATTAAAAAATTCTGATAGGGCAAACTATTCAGAAAACTACAGATGTTTACTCTCAAGAATATACAGAAATTTAGGGAAAAAATAATCTTGAAAAAGAGAACAGTACAGATAGGGAATAAGATAAAATGGAATTAAGTGCAATGTGCAAAACTGTTAGAAACTAGATTGTGCCAACCTAACCCATACCTTATCCAAGAACAGTAAAAATATTTCTAGACAAAGAAAACCAAACAGTTCTAGTCACACAAGTCTCCTGAATGTTATCTCAACAAATGGAATGCTTGAAATCTGCAAATTTTTTACTCAAAATTTGCTTCAAAGTAAAAAACCGGGCAACTCCATCTTGGGAGCAGAGATCCAGTTTTCATATGCTCCCTTCAGGGCTAAAAAACCCATGGGCTTTCTGTGAGACACAGAAGCAGCAAGAAGCAGACAACATCCTGTAATGTAGCCTGAGGAAATAGCTACACGAGGTCCACAGTGAAACTACAGTTTTGGTTTAACAGATTAAACTCAGGTGTAATCTGGTGAGTGGCAACAAAATATGTGACACACTGCCATTAGAGTGTGCTATTAGATAAAAGGGGTAAATTATAGAAGGAACTTTAAAAAGACCCAAAAAGAACATGTTTCAAGTCAGTTATTGGTGGACCTAGTCTATTGTTGGGACCAATATTATTATTAGTTTAATTGAAGACCACATTAAAAGACTTAGTAGTGTGCCAATGAAAATCTATGGATGAAAGAAAAGTTACAAGGCATTATCTGTAGAAAGGGAAGATCAAAACACTATGAAACAAAACAAGGTATCTTGAGAACTTGTATACTAGAAGGACATGACATCAATAATAGATAAAAAGACTGCATATATGAGGACTAATTAAAACCTGTGTTACAAATTAGGAGCTCATCAGCTGGAAATAGCAAAAAGGATCCATGCGTATTAGTTGGTACCTTAGATCCCTCATCAAGAGGACAAAGGGCAAATGTGATTTTGTAACACATCAACCCTGATAACGTCAGTAGGGACAAGGAAGTACTAATACCACTCTCCAACAATCAGGTAGGATGTAAACTGTAATAAACCACAGCTAACTTCCAGCTAAAAGACATGCTTAAAAAAAGGTGCTCACATGACCAAGGGAGTAGAAAGCAAATTTGCTGAGAGGGGATTTAAAAACCTCAACTTGTTTTGTCTGGCAAAATTAACACAGGTGGGATATATGACTGGCATCCACAAATACCTCAAGGGAAGCACCAGGAGGGAAAATAATTCTTTTAAACAAAGGACAATGCTGGCATAAGAACAAATGAGTATTAAATGGCTATGAATAAATATACATTGCCAGTTAAGTTTCTAATGATCAAAGCAGCAAGATTCTTGAGAAGCTTTACTTGGGAAGGTAGCATTCAGGGAGTCTTCCTGCAGAAATAGTGGGAAAAAGCAAATTGTTTTTAGGATGCAACTTGATCAGTTTATAAGAACAGCATAGCAAACTTGTTTATGAAAAAGAACTGAGTCAATGTACCAGCAGGACCCTTACTACTGTGCGCTCCTGTGCTTTTATGACATGCTGATCCACATGGAAATTCCAACTTTCTTAAACACATGCTGAACTGTTGCTGATAAGAATTATATAAGGATTAGCAACTGGTAATTTTAAAAATCTCACCCTTGACATCATCAAACTAAGACTGTATACAAGCAGATTCCAAAATGCACACTGAATGAGTATGGAAAAAGTTACAGAACTTCCTTTCAGAAGTTTCAGGCACTCAGTGATCACCCTTAAAAACTTGGCTTGTATTTCACTCCAACAAAACTGAAGTCTACAGTGTGCTTTTGAAAGGGTGAACAGGTGGCTAAAACCTTCTTAAAAAACAAAAACCTCCAAAAGAATTGCAGGTTTCACTTGAGTTGAGAAAAGAGGAGCAGAATCTTAAATTTATCCTAAAATGACCCCATTATGGTCAGCTCAGGTAGGTAATATGCAAATTCCAGGGCAAGCACCATAACTGGAGTTTGGGAAGAGAGTGTACATGCTACTGAAAGCCTCCAAACTTGCCAGGTTTCAGAGTTTCATATCCATAAAGAAGTAACTGACTGAGAAATCACCCTAAAAAAACTTGTCCATAAATGCACAGAGAACCTAAGAGTCTGGTGAGCATTCAAATAGATGAAACTCAAAACATATCTGTAACAACTGATAAAACAATTCTCGTAATTCTAAAATCATTCTTGGAATCTGTTCTTTCTTATTTCTTAGGGAACGCAGTTAAGCCACATTTTTATTAAAGAAGAAAACTTTAAAATGGACTAGAAAACAATGTACTCGTCAAACAGGTTCAGCTTCACTCACTTTATCATTTGGAAGCTGAGAAAGTACAGCTTGGATGAACAAAGCATTCGGGCTGGACCACCAGATCCAAAGGGTATCAGTGGTTTAATGTTTGTTTGTTGGCTGGTAACCAGTGGAATACTCCACAGGTCAATTCTAGGGCACCTACATCCCTCAACATTTTTATCAACAGCTTGGCTGATTAGATAGAAAGCACCCTCTGCAGATCTGTGGACAACACTGAATCAGAGGGAGTGGATGAAACACCGGACAGTAGAAGTTCAGTCTAGACAGACCTTGAGAAATTAGAGGATTGGGCCAACAGAAACCTCATGCAGCTCAACAAGGAGAAACAAAATTTTGCACCTGGTCTGAATAACCCTGAACATCAGCAGAGACGAAAACCAGCTGGCTCAAGTAACAGCCCCATGAGAAAGAACCTGAGGGTTACAGTGGATACAAGCTCAGTATGAGCCAACGGCACGTCCTCACTGCAAATAGGGCAAACCACATACTGGACTATGTTCATTAGGAAAAATGTGGCAGGAGCTCAAGGGAAGTTATTATCATCCTCTACTTGGCACAGTGAAGCTGTACATGGAATCCTCCATCCGGTTTTGCATTGCCACGTTCAAAAGAGATTAGAACGAACATGAGAAGGTCCAGCAAACAGCTGCTCAGATGGACAGGGCCTAGAATACATGCCCTCTGATAAGAAGCTAAAGGACCCGGGTTTGTTCTTTCTGACAAAGTGGAGGTCCAAGGAAGATCCAACAGCAGCCTACAGCCACTTGAAGGAATCAAAGATTAAAGAGTTAAACTTCTTGCAGTAGTTGCAGACTGTACAGAAATGCCTAATGATCACAAATCATAACTTGAGTGTTTTAAATTGGACAACAGAAAAAAAGGGGAATGAAGCATTGCAACATGTTACTCAGAGTGGCTGCGAAATCTTCATCCTTGGGGGTTTTTAACTCATCCAAAGCGACTGCTGACCTGATCTAGTGTTGCTAAACATCATACTTTGAATGGGAATCAAGGAAACAGGATCAAGAGATCCCTTTACAGTTTCTATAATTCCACTTAGCTACTTCCCACTCTAGCACATGGTTTTAACCTTGTCTTCTTAACAGCTCAGTGTTTTTCTTGTCTTTCTGTATTTGTTGACCATGACTAGCTACTGCAATTACAGTAAAAAAAAAATAGCTGCTGCTAAGAACAACAAAATTCTTGAGATTTACCTGTTTTTTAGTGAATTAGTAACTTAGTCTTCAGTTCAGCATGAAATATTATTTTTGCCACAGTGTACACTAGTATTTAAAATACTAGTTTGGTGTGAAACAAAAATAACTGCTTAAGATTTTGTTTAATTCAGAAATGGTATATACTCATGAAAGCTCCTGAATTGCAGTCCATCTGAATGACAACCAGAGAATCATCACCATTCTTACTAAGAGAGAACAACAAAGGCAAGTTCTTTTAGAATTAAAGATCACACAGAAATTTTAAGAGTTCACTTCAGATAATCTTGTTTTGAGGAACATACCTAGGAGTTAAATTCCTGAAATCACATCCTGTCTCAGGGCTCATGACAAGCTGCTTTCAAACAAACATTTCACATGCATAAGAGAAATATAGCACTCCCACAGAAAACAAAACGGCCATGTAATTTTGGGGGGAGGCTTGAAAAGCCACAATGAAGCTTGGAAAAAACAACTGTAAAAAGCCTGGTGCAATACATCAGCTAATAAGCCCAAGAGCAAGAATATACAAGATGATTGCATACTTGTTTTTCTAGACCTAAGATGATACAGGACATTTTTTCAAGGAGAAAAGGGGACAACTTTTCTATAACCACATCAAGTTAGTTATAAAAACCCATTCAGATTTCATTTTTACCTCACATGAAATGAAAAACACTGTGAAGGGAAAAGAAGAATCATTATAAAGATGCGGGGTTTGCACTTTCAATAAAGATGTGGTGACTTCGCACCTTCAATAAATCTAACATTTGTTTTGTTAAGAATTAGAAAATACTTAAATCCCAGAACAGTAAGCAAAATAGTTTAAGTTCACTGACTTGAAAAAACATTCTTTTATGCTACACAGCCCTAAAATAAATACTCAAAAGGAACTAAGAATACGCAACTATACTTGGTTTTCACTTTCCTTCAGATAGAAGTGCTAGAATAAACATTCTTACTAGTTTACGTTGCTGTGTTTTTATGAGGTTAATAACTGAACTGTCAATCAAGGCCTGTATAAATACAGTAGTTAAATACCTTCTGCTTTAGAAGCACTTTTATTTACAAGAGAGCTGGCCAAGATTTCTAAAGGACTGCATGGTCTAGTTTGCTTTGATCTCTTAAGTACAAGGTTTTTTTCTACCTCCTGTTTTGCTATTTATTATACCCTTTGTGTAATCAGGTACGGAAAGAGCACCTGTGTAGAACAAATACTTCAGGAATAGTGTGACTTAGAGGAATAATTATGCAACACACAGTTCACTAAAATACCTTGTGAAGTCCTTTTCCAAGAGCACTTCTGATGCTATGCTAGCAAGAGAAGTAAGTGTACAATGGGCTCAGAATAAAAATAGGGGAACATCACTTAAACCCAACATCACAGATACAACCTGGTACCTATATCAACATGTTAATCAACATTCAACTTTGATATACATACACAAACATGTCTGTATATATGCATGTATATAAAACTCTGTATAAAACAGTTTAAAATAAAATATATTTTACATATATAAAATAATCTTTTAACAGACTCAAACTTTTTAAAAAGTTGAGCTGTTATATGCATGAGTGTGCACGTGTGTATGTACGTACATACATATGTACATGCACACGGATAAATAAAATTAAAGATATGTATGCATCTCCAAAAAGTCTCCAAGCATCCTGTTCAACCACTGCCTATGTAACTAATAACTTTAATCTCTTGCCACAGATTTAGCATTGTGAATTTTACCTCCAAACTACCCACACACTTTCTCTCTGTCTGGAAGTATTCTGTGAAGAGTAACTGCTTTTTACCCAGTATGGTGAAGTTAATGAATAAGGGATGTGTACATTATGCATGGAACAAAACAGAATAATTATATTAATTCATATTAATAAAAACTTTTATCACTGCAGCAGAAACTAAATTATCTACTCGTGCGGTTAGGTTTACAGTAATTTTTGTTTCAATGCATGTTACTCCGTAGAAACAAACATTAACATTAATGCCCCTAATCTATTTAAAACAAATGAATGGACTGAGCACAGATACACATTTGCACACCAGTCCTTTAAGTGTGCGTTTAGGCCCCAAAGATTTGACTGTGATTTATGTGGGTTAATGCTTTTCTGACTCTGTATGTACAAGATAAAATCTTGAAATAAAAATGGTTCTGTTGATTTTAGGCATTTCAGATAGATACACACATTGTGTTCCTAAAATCAGCAGAAATCACATACACACAGAGCATCCTTGGCATCACAGAGAACAGTCCATATTTTCTGCTACAGGGGATTTTAGACAGTTTTAGATTAGACTTCTAAAACAGAATATTGGAAGAAGTAACACAGAGGGAAGGAGATTAGGAGCTTGTTTTCAATTTGTGTCTGTTTCTGCACAAACCTTTCATAAATTTTACCTTCAGTTTACAAGTTAATAGCACCTTATCATCATTATTCTTATTATAAAGGCACTTAGAAATAGGAAGCCTGTTCAAAATTATGTTTAAACAAGCATACTGTTATTGAACTATTAATCAGTAAAGGCCATAATGGTTATCTGAGTCAATCTGAACTTTTGCATGTTTTCTTGAGACAGTTCTGAGACTAAGCCTTCTAAATCTGTCAAAGTCAATAAAAAAAGAGCCAGAGCATTAAAAACAAAGAAGTTGAGCAAAATAAATGTGGCCTATTTTTGGCAGACAGAAGGGGAAGGGATTCTTTCTAACAAAAACAACCCCCTCACAAGACTGCACCAAATCCTTAATAACTTCTTCACAAGCATTCACTGGAACAACTAAAGAGGCATGGAGGGAACAGGCTGCAAAACGTGGCACAGAAGGAGCTAGAGGAAAAGGAGCAAAGGCATTTAAATGGCTCAGTCATCTTGTGAAACCTCACTGTCACTGACCCAGTATTTCAGCTGAAAAGCTGCAACAGGCCAAGGTTGCCAGAGAAAATCCAATAGGGAATCACTAACAAGATCCAAGATAAAGCAATCCCAACCCTTCCGTCTGCAGCATGTGGTCCAAGAGGTACAGAGCTCAGAGGCCAGTTTTGTGAATCAAGCCATACTTGCGTTTCCCTGCTGAAGCCAGCAAAAGAGGCTCAGCGCTCTGCTGCCTCACCGCTGCCCTTCCGGTGGACCCACTGCTGTGGTCAGCATCCTCTCACGTGTAGCCGCACCTCAGGTGGCACACAGGACTTCTGCCAGTGGTGTGTCTCCCATCAGCACTGAGCGTTTACGGGCTGAAGTAAATCTGAGTATCACCTCCAGCGATAGTCTCCTGAGGGCTATCTGATTTTACAACACTGATGTGACATCTACAGCTTGACCACACTAGTGCCACCAGTTTCTTTCAACTAATCCCAAAATAGTACTGGCCACTCCTCTGTGGGCAACACAGACCCATCTCAGAAGTCCTATCAGGGCCCAGTACGATGCACTGCAAATGTCTAATAAAGTTGGTGTTAAGACTGACAAAGCATCACTGATGTAAGACAAGATTTTTCAGCTGTTAAGTTAGAAATATTGGAAGTGTTAGCCTGCCAGATGTGGAACATTCAAGAGGAATCCTGTACTTATGATGTATTTTATGTACTTTAAGCTACAACTCTAGAGTGCCTTAGTGAAAAGGAAGATAATACCAGATGCATCTAATTTAGGATAGTATTATGAAAAGAAAGGTTTGTGGTAGAATATTCAACTTGCAGTGTTTCCCTCTAACCCCTCACAGTGCAAAATGCGATTATTTATGATCTTAAAAACCTTAGTATTCATACAAAACCTTAAAGTCATGTCAATTTAGGAGAAAAACTAAATCAACTTAGTGTTTTTAAAATTTAATTTGGTTTTATCCAGTGACCTTCAAGTGTGCTAAGAAGTGCTGAACATTCAACCTGCAATGAAAACAAAGCAAGCAGAGGGCAATTGTGCATGTTGACTGCCTCATAGTCAGTACTGCATCTTCAAAACCTGTTCACATCTACACAGTCTTCATCTTACTATAATTAAAGAATAAGCTTCTCCTTTCCAAGTGCTTGAAGTTATTGATAATCATCAACTTTACTGACAGCTATCAATGAAAATAAAAAAGTAGTACTATGTAGATGATAATTAAAGTTGTTGCCTTCTTTTCAAATATATGTAAACCAACACTGAAAACATGGCAACATTCACATGCAATTTCCTAACAGCATGAGTATTTACTCCACAGAAAATGTGTGTTAACAGCTATGTATTTTTCTGCATATGCATTTTCCCTTCACTAGTCTAAATACATAGGAGCCTCCCCACTCTCCAAATGCTAATATATACATATATACACCAGTTTGTGTGAAAATCACCAGGTTGCACTGCATCATTTCAGCCTTGCTTATAAAACTGCTTTTTAATCAAAGAGTTGAAGCTTTTCCTTCCTGGAACCTCCCCCATCAAGGTGAGAAGCTAAGGGAATTCTCCCCACCCCCAATCCTTTCTTTTAACTCCAGCCTCTACCTGAAGCCACTGGTTCTTCTTTCTGAGGACTTTGCAACATTCATATTCCAACTCAAAAAAAAAAAATAAAAATCTATTTTCAGATAAGCCAGGACAATCCTTTTTTATTACTCTAAAGACTAAAGCTTGCCTAAATCAAATGGCAAATTGACTCAAAGGCAATTTCTGATCATGCTCATCCTTTAAAAAAAACCAAACAACCCAGAAATCCTAGGTATCTGATGAGAAGACTCTTGTCCAGCAACAAGCAATAGCAGCTTTAATTAGCACTGCAACCAAAAAAGTATCTGATATATGTGTATACTGATCCATTGCTTTGTACTCCAGGATTATGTAGTGCATATATAGACAATATATAGACACATAGATGTGCATGTGTGTAAGAATTTAGGTGAAAGTATCACTACTACTGTAACTCACTTGGGCAGAATTCCTCTGTAATGAGAAATTGTATTACATTTCAAAATTAATTTCAGTTATCTTTATATGTAAGTTATTTTGACTGTCAGGTACAGATCTGCATTAACTATCACAATATATATTCCGTTTTATTTTTAGATTCTCTTCATCTCAAGACATCTTACTTTTTCACGTGATGAATACCACAGCCTACAATCAACCAGAGCAAACATTTACTTTAGATGATATGCAATCTGTAGCAACACTAACAGGAGAAAAAAAAAAATTATTAAGCATACACTGCACCCCATCTTCTCGAAAAGTGCATGGAAAGAGCAAATCTACACTCTAAACTGTCTGCACAGGCAAACTGAAAATGGCTATTTAATCAAAATACGAGAGGCAAAACCCATCGACCTACAGAACCCCCCACCATTCAAAGTCCTACTTCAACCAATTTGCATTAAACCAAGCATAGTACTCAGGTCTTCAACATGCCCCTCAGAGTGGTGCTTCCAGAGCCGCCAGTGGGAGGACGTGCATGGGGGCCGGGGCCATGGCAGCCCCCCTCCAGAGGCACTGCACGGGTGGGGGGCAGGCCCTAGCACCTGCAGCACAGGAGCAAGCACTGAATGGCACTGGGGCTGGGGAACAGGGTGCAGCTGGTGGCATGGGAGCTAGGCACATCAGGATAGAGACCCAGCATCCTCCAAATATGAAGTGACTGGCTAAACTAACATTAACACCTGTGCTGTGAAGGGCTTGGAGAAGGGGTGGTTATTTTCTCTATATCACACTGTGATGTGTCTATGCAGAACACACTTTCTGTAAACCAAATATAAATGGGCTAATCGCAGACTCCTTGCCAACCCTTCCTCACTACTTTGTATTTATGTGGCCAGAAATACTTTACAAGTCTTGTAGATTTGAAATTATCTTAACATTTAAGAGAATTATATTCCCAAATCAAGTATACAAAAGGTAAACTAAACCCCCCTACAGGTAAGTGTTAGCAGGACCATTTTTAAAATGTCAATTATCTGGAATTCAAAATATCATTTAGCCAAATACACACACAGAGATATATGTACACACAAACACACACAGAGCAGCATTAGATATTTGATACCGTCTTTCTCAGAAAGAGAGAACCCAGAGAAAATGTCTTAGTTTCTAACTTTCTTTTCACTGGAAATCTCAACCTGTATAGTTGCATGGACCATTGTAAAAGTCTTCATGCAACTTCTCTCTCTCTAATTACAAGAGCTGCACACAGTTGTTATTTTTCAAGTATTAATTTTCCAATTCATTCTTTCCTTGCCCATGCTAAAATTAAAAAGATGTATCAATATTTAATGAGAACAGATATGATTGTATCTCCTATACAGCATCATGTAGAGTAGTCCCTTCAGATTCCCAGTGAACCCTTAAGAGTGTAGTCTGGCACCAGACCCAAGCCCTGCTCAAGAAATCCCTCTCCTTCACTGCCCCAGTTCTCCACTCCCCAGTTGCACCAATACAGCTGTGCATGCAAACATGTTGCAGATGACCCCGAGCAAAGCCCAACCACCAACTGAACCAGCACAACCAAGCAGGAGACATGATGTGTAGTTGGTGGTTCTTCTACCCGTGTCTCCTCAAACTGCAGACCAAGTTTTCAGAGAACAGACCTTCTCTAGCATAATCTAGTATTGCCTTGTCCTCAGATTGAGACAGACAGTTCTGGTTGACCTTCCTGATGCCCATTCGATGATCATAAAGCCAGCTCAACATGCCTTCTTGGCTCTGCTCTCCAGCAGGGATGGCCACTGCAGATGTAACTTAAAACATCTGTCAGCACAGTTAGAAATCCCCTCACTCTCTTTGTCATTAAGTGAGGGGACACTTTCACACAGTTGTTCTACTGCAAACACCCAAAAGGACACGGTAATGTTTGGAGGTTAAAAAACAAACAAAGAAACAAAGAACACAAAAAAACAAACCAGAAGTTATAAAAAAATCCCAAACCTGTTACTCTTTTAGATATGACTGGAAAAAACCAGATCAGGTTAGTGATCAGGCCTAGGTTATAGTTCGTTCACTTGTTCAATGCTTCATAACAGATCAAGGCCTTCAAATAATGGACCACCACTGTGTTGCTACTATGTAAACACCCCAGCTGCATGGCAATTACAACGTACAGAATTAACATAAATAGGCAATGGAACATAACATCATCAGACTAAAAGCAGCAAAAGACATGATAGGCCTATAATTTTTTTAATAAAAGATGCTATATATGAATTTTTACTGGAGATAAGATAGAAAAAGGGAAACATCTAAAATCAGGCAAACTGGAAACCTATGCAAGGTCCTAACGGCGGCATCAGAGTTGGTCTCTGTCTCAGAGACATCCCCTTAATGCAAACAGAATATCCTGCAGGTGACAGAACAAGCAGCTGAAACCCAGATGACTTTCTCACAAGCTCCTATAGATGCAGTTTGCTAAAATGCTAATGGTTTTGAAGTAAACTTCCAGATTTAAAAGTGAGGGGGCAAAATTACTTTAATATACAAATTCTGTTCAGCAAAACACAAGTTCTGAGCTCCGAGAAGTGCCCAAGTGCAGCTGCACCACAGGGATGTGGCTGCAGGGAGCTGTGCAGCAACGGTGACACCTCGTGGTGCCAAACCCCTGAAACACAGACCTCTTCCCAAACACCTTTAAACCCACAAGCCAGGTTCAAAGAAGCTTTACAAACAAAATAGCCAAACAACCTCTACATCATTCTTCTTCTAAACCAGTATATCCTGCAGAGATAGGAGTCTGAAACTTGAAATCAAACCTCTGGCTCTGTTTTCATACCTCTTGTCTCTGACCTGTCTTTAGAAGTGTTTTCCTATTCCCTGTTTTGTGGTATTGACGACTCCATGTGGGAAACAGAAGAACTGACTACATACAATGTGTAATGCAAAGCTGCTAAATGAATAGAGGAAGAAAAGGAAGCCAGCCCAGCTTTAACATCTTTGTAGTCATTTTGACCAAAAGAAATTACTGTAAATAAAAAGCTTCAGAGAAACAATTCAAGAGTGCCAGTTACATGGAAAACAACGTTTTAAATTAATTCAACTATGTAAAAGTCTGCTTTCCTTCATTCTGGTATCTTCCATCCCCAATGGATGCGCAAATTCATCACTTTCTGCAACTTCACAAACAGAAATCTCAGATTAACATATCTCATCACACTGCATGTATCTGAGAATCAGTTTGCCCTCCCACTGCAGTAGTTAGTGTGAAGTTTATCCCTAGGATACAAGCTTAAAAAGCTGAGATACATACACCTTTCAATAAATGTTCAATATCCAAATTTTAAAAACCCTAACTTTAAATGCTGTTACAAAAACAAAATGAGAAGGCAAAAAAGGAGAAACAATCGTTTTACTTGGGTTTCAGGGGTTAAGAGAGTGAATTTCAGGTTTGGGCGAGAAGTGATTTGGATTTAGGACAAAGCAGGGGTAATTTCATGCAGTAGGGGAAATGATATTTCAAATAATTTTGGGGGGAAGAGTTAATTTTTAAAGGAAATCTCCCTCCAATCTCCCACCTGTATTTCTTCCTCATATTCATACATGCATAATAACTAATTTTTCAAGTGATACCTGAAATTAACTATTTCAAACAGCTAAAATGGCACCTATCTATCATCTAAAAGATGAAAGACTAGTATCATACCAGGACATTTGTTTGTTCATAATGTGCATGAAAATTATATTAGCTACATAGATCAACATTAAGAAACCACTGTATAATGAGTAAAAAAAAAAAAAAAGAGTTGAATTTTTGAAGGTAAATCCTAACAATTGCCTTCTTTCAAAAATTGCATACCTTGTCCTTGATTTGAAAATCCATTAGGAATTTCTGAAATGGTTACCATAATATCTATAGTGTGACCACTCTATGGCCCCACAGACTCACCCAGGAGTATTTCTTAATGAGTTTATTCTGCGTCCAAGGTTATTTTCACATCCCTACCGAAGCAGGAACCTCAGCTACAGAGCACAGGGCATGGGCATGCTTCATTTGCTGCAGAAGCTAAAGGAAGGGGCTGAATGCCAAAGAAAACATGGAGGTGCTTGTGCACTAACTGGAAGGCGCAGAGAAACAGGAATGCTCGGGACTGGGGAGTTTTAAGAGTCAGAGGAGAATTAGCTTTATGTAAGAAAGTGAAATAGTAGAGGATCTGGAGCCGGACTACAGAGTTCAACAGCAGAATCCCTTGGAAGAGAAGCAGCTTTGCAAGCTGGAATTTTTGAAGCCTGGAGGAGAGACATGAAAGAGGGACAGGGTGTTCCAGAGTAAGAAGACTAAAGGCAAAACACCTCAGATGAGTAGCGGTGAGATTACCTCCAGGTCTGCTCTAGAGTGAACGGAACACACGTATGACCAGTGCTCCTCCTTTATCCCCCTATCTTTGCTGTCAAGAGCAATAGGGCTAGTTTATGACCACAAGAGAGACTGGGCATTTGGAAGAGCCGCTGGTATCAAAACCTCTCAGCAACATTCCCATTCTGTGAAATTGCACATGAGTACAAATTAACTCTCAGTGCTTAATAGCAGATATTTTTGGCCCTACCACTTATTTCCTGGCAGCACAGTTTAAGAAAAGCTAGATGTTTTTGTAACATCATGATTCAAATATATCCATAAAGCAAGCAACATTTTCAAATTGTTGTTGGCTAAGGTCATGTTTTGCAAACTCACAAATGGTACCAAGTGAAGCTTACCTATTTTTTTTGGCATTTTCATCTTTCCCTCTTTTAACCCCAAAAATTCTTGTAATCAGAGCACTAAAAAGAAGTGTAGATGAATTTCTTACCTAAAGGAAGAAGAGAAGAACACGAACTAGGTTTTAAAAATCCCTTTGAAATATAATAATATTTTTAAATACAGCCACTAATGTACAGTCAAAAAGGACAGAGCATGCCTACTGTTCAGAGGTCAGCACATGGAAACAATTAATTCAGACCATTGCTACTCTTAATCAAGATGGCACTAATAAAAAGTTCATATTTTTCAGAGATGTCCATCTTTAATATAAGGGATACATCCAGATTTCTAGTGGTTCAAAACATTCACCCATACGTAAGGCAGATCATGGTACGTGCTACCTAAATATGCCATATGGAATAGTATCTTTTATTGAAAAGCAAAGTAACAGTGTGAATGAATGTAAATGCACTCCTTACTAGCTAGGTGCACTGACTAAAAATTTAACAGCCAGATATATTTTTATCTATAAGGCAATCTTTTTCCTTACTCTTTGTCAGTATGAGCACTTCACATTACAGAAAAATTAAGTAAAATCAAAAAACGTGACCAAGACGACTACTTTTTTGCAGGTCTATATTATTCTTTATTGTACTTTAAAATATTAAACCACATAATATTGTAGAAAACTGTGGTACTGCCATTTATAAAAATGGCCAAAGCTTCACTGAACAGCACCACTCTATATCCTGTTAGAGAGGCAAAATTAAGAATTAACTTACTGCCCAGACAGGTGACATAAAACCTAGAATTGCTGCTTGTATTCCATCTGCAACATAGGGCATGATGTTTTCACCTAAACGTGTATCCCTGAACAGTGCCCGAAGGATATTTAAAGCATGAACCTGTGGGGGAAGAAGACATACAAGAAAAATATTTATTCATTGGAAAATATCTTAAATTTAATGTATGTTAATTACAGCAGTGAACAGGCGAAACAAAAATAAAGTGGTGTAATTGTGCATATGGATTATTTTCATATTAAAGACAAAAATACTGCTATTAAAAAATACATTAAAACAGTGTAGCAGTAAACACTGTTAAAATCAATTACAGTTTAAAAATATATTCCCCTAACAAGTACAGTCCAGGCATTGCAAGCAAAGGCCACAGCATTCTTTTTTCCTTAGCTTATCATGGCTGTAAAAATAACTTTCAAAGTTTAGAATCATCTTTTCCAACATTCTTGACATGCTGTAGATACTGTGAGAAAAAATAAACTACAACTCACAGGAGGACAATATTAAGCTAAAACTGACAGCCAGGCTTGCTTCACCATATGGAGCATTTTGTGATATTTCTCTACTCTCTGTAGGGGAAGGTGGTAATCTGTGCAGCTTCACAGACTTTGACAAGGCTACATAAATTTATACCAGCAGAAGATCTGGCAGAGCCATCAGAACATACTTTTATGTATTGTCAACAAATTATGGCTTGCATTTACAAACAGAAAGATTAAGCATTTGATAACATTTTGAAGAAAAAGATCTTGACTTTAAAATAAATTTTTTATGCATTCCAAATGTATATATTTAAGTTTTAGAAGTTACTAAGTATGCATAAAATCACTTTTCATGTAGTATTTTACTGCACGCAATATGATTTATACAACTCATTTATTTACATGTAAACAAACACTTGTTAATTTCCTTATAAAAAGGAAATTACTCATCTATAATAAACTACAGGCAGTAAACTCATCATGTAAAATTCAAAATCAATATGACTGCGTTTGCTGTACTAGAAAAAAAAACTATGAAATTATGCCAAATCCATTTTTTAGTATCTTATGCACTTGCAAATTCCATTGACTTCATAACCTCTGCACATGCAAACACAGTTTAAAATCTAGCTATATAAAATAAAAACATAATATCCTTATTAAAAAGCACACACAAATTTCCTTAACTGCTTGAAGTACCACAAACACTTTTTTGACATTTGCCTTCTGATGAGAGGCTGTATTTTACCTGTGGAATTACACTTGACAATTCATTCAAAGGTGCAGCCAAAGACATCAATTCTTTCATTGTCATTTTCAGCAAATCTGTTTTGCTCTTCTTTGGTTCTGAAGCTAATAAAGCCTACAAAAGTTAAAAAAAAAGAAAAGAAAAAAATCCCATGTGTTTCTAGCCATTTTTTCACTACCAGTTCTGCTCCACATTCCTATATTTACCATATTATAGCCTAGCTTCTGACCATATACAAGGACTAAAGGAAAATTTGCAAAAAAAATCCGGTTTTAACTGTTACGTTTTGTTTGAAGCCTCTTAGCATTCAATGTTTCAGTAAGAAAATTTTGCTCGTGCACTATCCAGCTACCTAAGAATATTTGCTTGTATATAACAGATAATAATTTATCACTCGCCAAAAAAAAAAAGCATAGTACCTATATTACAGTGAAATTATCTGCCATATTATACATACTTACATTTCCTAGTACGGACATTTTTTTACTTTAATAACATACATATTTAATATGGCATGGGCTAGTCAAAATATAAATCCTGGTTTGCAGAACAGGATAAAACAAGCAGCACATTTTTAAAAGGAGAGAAGAGATGCATCCATCTCCAAATAGTAGTTCAATGGGTAGGATATCCAGCTGAGATGAAAATACTCTAATTTAGTCCTCTAAAATTCAGGACTGGAGTTACAATAGTCTTTCTCTTACTGTCTAGTAGCTCTTGTTGAATTTGTCCAACTTAGTACAAATGGATAATCATAAATCACTTATTTCTAATAAAAAAATTATTATCCATTTGTGTTTTGAGGCCGAGAGTCTGTTCAGCATCAGTTCAAACAAGATATTTAACAGTACTTTATATCACATAAGAACAACCAAATGGATCAACTGCAAGCCAAATGAAGTATAGAGGATATGGAGGAACCCACAAGAAGTCACTGTCAGTATATCAGTACCTTTAACGATGGGACAGAGAGGAAACAAAAGTATTCCTGAAGTATAGAGGAGAATGAACTGAAGACTAAAATTTCATACCCTAAAAGAATGTTAAAGCTGTAACTAGTATTTTCCCACTATTTCATCACCCAATAATTAGAGCTGCACCCTTGTACTACTAGGTAATAATATTTCCATTTTAAATAGGTCATTTAAAATGCTCATAACCTTAAAAATTACGTATTATCATTAAAACAGATGTGTTTTAGTTCAACAAGAATAAATGTCACAGGAAGCAGATGGCAAAGAGACCACAGTGAGTCTCAATTTTATGCATTAATAAAATAGGCTTATTATAGTACTGTTAGGATATGCATTACAACTTGTATTTTTATTATCTAAATGCAACATGCTATTTAAGGCTTAATCCACTTTACTGAGTGCTACAGGCACATTCAAAACTATTGCCAAAGAACACTATCGCCTCTCTTTACAATAAAACTGCAATTTGAAAATAGATTATTTCAGACTAATCCCAATGTTCATTTCAAACCTTCTCATAATTGACTAA
This sequence comes from Athene noctua, assembly GCF_965140245.1. Lineage (NCBI taxonomy): Eukaryota > Metazoa > Chordata > Aves > Strigiformes > Strigidae > Athene > Athene noctua. The sequence goes on along the minus strand of NC_134037.1, from coordinate 100,293,111 downwards.
AATAACTTTGTACTCTTCCAGAGCTGTCAAAACAGAAGCATCTGACCTGTTTATCCAAACAGCTATGGCACAGTGCAAGCTTTGCCATATGGACTCAGTAATGTAGGCTAACTGCAGACTACACACGTTTTCTGCAGTGGGATACTGTTGGGTCCACCTAGTCTTTACATTAGACAGTGTGACTTTTTACATGAAAAATTGTTTCAAACATGTTTGTTTTTTCACATTCTCAGGATTAATGCTAGCTAATGCCTGCTGGATTCGAGCTTTGTGGCGTGAAGGGGGAAAACAAAAGACATGAAAACACCAAATTCATTTTGCAGACAACTTACAGATACAAAAGGGAAAGATCATTAACTGCTGAAACTGAAAAAGAAAAATGTCTCTAAAACCAGAGCCCTACTTCTGATCTCTGATGCCTAGCACACAGACATCTAGCGAAGCCAGGAGCAGGCTGTGACTGACTTAAGAGAGGTCAGACAGAAGCAGGCTGCCTCAACTTTCTCAGGGCAAATTCGGAGTGGAAAACAAGCAAGATGAATTACTCTGGCAGAGAGAGCTTGCTCTCAGCAGTCCCTCAGATTCTTGGAACAGGCTTGAGACTATACTTCAGCGAGTGGAGAAAGTTACAAATCGTGTAGTTAATCTTGGACTCCTGTCTTAGAAAACTGGTCGAAAATTAAAATGATGGAGGTTAATTTAGGGGAAAGCAATCATGGCCACTTTAACAAGCAAAGGAATGGAAACAGTTTAAGTGTAATCTGCAGGACTAACTCTGCAGTGACTGACCCCACAATGATGCAAATGAGCATCCTCAGTAGGAGGTGGTACTTTGAGCTGAGACAAAATGCTGCCAGGCAGCCGATCAGCCATCAGTTCTGAACTTGGCAGAAGCCAGAGGCTGGGATGTGTGGAGCTGATGGTAACAGGAGTGGGAAGACTGTGGGAGCCTGGCCCCACTCTCACAGATAAATCTTCAGTAACCTAAATCATTCATTGCACTCAAGACTGTCAGCCAACACCAGTTAGTGTGACTATTACTTGATCCTGCTTTATTAATGTTGAGTGGACTTCCCAAGTTCTTTGTAGTGTTTTGTAGGCCACCATTTTACAATTTTATGATGGTTTGTCCATATTTTACCACCCTTCCACTTCACATGGAAGAAGCACAGAGTTACATGGTTAACAGAACGTTACTTAATCTGTGAACTAATTTATGAATTTGCCACACAGAGCCTAAAATCAGTCTTTTGAAATGCTATTCGAATCTACCTCAAGCCAAAAATCTCAAGAGTCAATAAAACTGCAGTGCTAAACAGTGCCAAGCATGGTTTAATTATATGTGGCTGCTTGGTTGCACAAAGGCAATCAAAGTCTGTATAAAATAAATGTATTCACCAGAAAGGACGTGAAAAAAAAATTAAGTCAGGCATAATAACATAGTTGGTACCTGTATGTAGAATGGAATTCCCGCACTACGTCTGGTTGCACATAGTGTAGATGAAGGATTACAAGATTTAATCTCTTCTAACACACATCTTAGCCACTGCTCTGGCATCTTGCACAGACTCTCACTGTTACATCTACATGAAACAAATACATATGAAACATGAAACATACATAAGAATCTAGGACAGACTCAAAGAAAGCATTTAATGACCTTAAGAAATATTTCTTACTATACATGAACATCTCCAAGCATATACGCAGATTTTTTTTTAAGCAACATGACAGAAATTTACAAAGGAATTGTACATTTTTCCAATGTTGGTACAAATTATATTAACCCTACTTATTAAGTGCCACCAGTAAAAGATACTTTAGTGAACAGAAAATAGGATTCTGTGCTTCAGCACTGCAACTATTCTCTTCTGCCAAGAGCTATTATCCTGTTCTGGAGAAGGAAAACAAAGACATATGCACATCAGTCACTGTGTAGGAAGTGAGACTTCACAAATTCTTATCTTTGTTGTCACACAGTAGCTGATGCGTGACCCTTACGTTAACTAACATATACAATTATGATTATAACCATACAAAACAAAACTGAAGTCCCTCACAGTAAGTACATATTATGTAAATACCCCTGCAAACCTCAGAGCAGTAGAAGGAATGAAAACCAAGACATACTGCTCTTTTTAAAATACTGCATCCATCAAACTTTTGGTAAAGCACTTAACTGCTCTCCTGTCATCAAAATACTTCTCCTCTGCAGGTATAAACCTCAGTATTACCTGAAAGTAAAGGACTTCCAAGGACAAGCAGAACTCAAGTCTACTTCAATTGCTGGTGCTGAGCAGTTCAATGAAATGTACCATATTCAGTGTGCAAGACCAGCTCATTAATCTTATGTCAATGTTCCAAAAGGATCATTCATTGTTACAAAAATTTCTATTAACGGGATGTTATTATTAAAACCTGCCACACTGGTTTGACATGTGATTCAGAGTAGAAGAAAGAATTAATCATTGTGGGCAATACAATTGCAATTATCTCAACCATGCAGGACTTGCCTTACCTAAAAATATAAACTATAATCAAATTTGTGACTAAGTAGTAAGACTTTACAGTAAGACTACAATCAAATTTTCTACCTAAGTGACCGAAATAAAGAGTTTAAAAGCAAAGCCAAAAGGCAGCAGGTACTGATGTGAAAACCAAAATCTGATGGAAGGTCTATATCTACTCTCTCCTTCTTTACCCTCGTCTTATTAAAACAAGAATTTAGGTAGGCTTAAAACCTGATACTGAACAACAGATGAGGCTTTTATGTGTAGCAAAACCCTCCTTTCCTTCTTTTACAAAATAAACAGAAAACTAGCAATGCAGAAAACAGAGGTCACAGGAAGTGCCAGACAGATCAGCAGAAGACACAGCAGACTTCTCACTCTTCAGTAATTCCATTAGGATTTCCACCACAGGTTTCCTATACTGCTGCCAGGCCTTCTCATTTTTTAAGGGCAGTGCCTCCTCAAAACAGCAGCCAGGATGCAAACCATCAGCCCAGAATGCAAGAGAAACTTGACTTCACATGGCTATGTCACTTCACACTACAGCATAAAAGAAAGGCACTTCCTGCCCCAAAGCCCATGACAGAAGCAGTCCAATTAATCTGGAAACTAACAGTGAGTTCTCTTTTGACTTTTCTCTTTCTGCTGCTGATAATTAGCTTCCCCTGCTTACTTTCAGGACATGTTCCTTTGCTCGCTTTTGGGTACACAAGGAGGATGCAATTCTAGGGTTGAGACCACATAAAACTTCTCACAGATCTCCTCCATGGGTCTCTGCAGCAAGACTCTATTTTGCAGTTCTCTTCATCCACATCAATGCAAAAGCTACTACTTCTGATGATGTGTGCAGCTGGTCTTACCTCCCTAGCTAAGCAGAATTTAAATGTCTTCATTTAGTAATGCAAAGAACAGTGCTCATCTCTCTTCAGTATGTTATCTTAGTATTAAACATCCCACAAGACATCTGCATCTGCTGTGGTGCAAACGAACACAAAGTAAAGCATTAAAGAAATATTTAAAAGTATGTAGCATATGTAGCATACCAAATATTTTATTCTTAAGTAAACTGAGGGGATTTTCCCCCTTCAGTAGTAGTAGAAAGAGAAGAAATACACTGAAATCCAATAAACTTCAGACTCCCTTAAAACTATTGCTTTGATCTTGCCACAAGTAATTCTACCTTGTTCAGTCACCCACCAAGGCACATTTTTTTTTTAAAAAAAAAAAAGGTGAAAGTGTTATTGCTTTAAGGTTAGAAACATTAGAGAATATTGACTTTGCAATGGAGATGACTACTCCCTTAAATTTGGCAGCTCCATCTCCTTATGGTCTGGCAAGAAGAATATTGTCTTAAGAAGCAGGTGGCCCTAAATTTTAAGAATAATGAAGCTTTACAATGTAAAAATGGTGGTCTCAAGCTCAAATGTCATTTTTCCAGAATGAAATAGTAATTATTTTTACCAGATCAAACAACTAGTGCTGATAATTAAAATATAACACAGTAACTTGATACACAAATTACTTAAGATGCAGTACAGTAAGCGTTTTTCCACAAATTTCTGTCTGTCCGTCTGCCGGTTATAATAATTGCATACATGCCCCAAACCCTTTCTGTGGTCAGTATCAATGAATGCAAAAAGCTTGACAATCCAAAGTTAAAGCTAAACCCCTCTCCCTAAATCATATGGCTGTATTTTCTCCTATCCAAAATCAATGGTGTGTTAAGAACAAAGGGTCAATCTTGGATTTGGCTTTCTTGGATGTCAGTGGTTTGTGGCATAAAATGCACGTGACCAGATGCACTTTCTACACGGGTATATCCAGAATTCAGTGTTTCCGATTGCTGTAATCAGTCCTTGTCTGGGGAAAAAGGGGTTTTCTTTCACCATTTTTCCTCTGTCAGTAGACCTGTAGTATTATTCTTTTTCACGTAACTAATATGACTCCTATTCTTTATAAAGCTAGTCTCCATACTGCCCCGGCACTTCTCAAAACAAGAATGTCACCTCAGAAATACATTATTATTCAAGGTATAAGTCACCCTAGAAAATGTCTGCTTTTAAGAACAGCTCCTCTGAAACTACAAAGTCCTTTGACCTGCATCCTATTTTTCACAGCACCTCTCTCTAAATGAAGCATAATTTTCCAAATTATGTAGATGCATTGAGAAAGGTGCTGGTTTGAGGTTTCTCTAGCAGTAAAGCAAAGCACAGAGAACCTTGGGTGGCCTCAAGATTTCAGAGACAATATCATTACCCCTATCTCTCTCTTTCACAAAGCAGGAAAAGAAATTGGGGGGGGGGAGAATATGAAGGTAGTTATAAATTAACAAGTCTTTGAACTGAGCAGCGGCTGAACATTGTGTCTGGTGCTTCATTATATAGTGTACTTCCTCACCCCACAACCATCATAATACTAAGAACAGTTCCCCCTCCATTTATTTATCTCCATTTTAGACTCTTTTCTTCACATGTGATTATACTTTTCCTGAGAAGTTAGTGACAATTCTAGTACATTCCACTAGAAAGCCTATCCATGATTTTTAAATTTTAAAAGAAGTCTTCATAGCAGACCATAGGGGCCTGGGAAAACAAAGAGTTACAGCCACTTCAGAGCAACAAAATGAAGCAGTTTACTGCAAAGGATTAGGAGGGTCTACTCCCAGCTACCCAACAGAAATATTACAGAAGATCAGACACTGCTAGGTACAGATGAGTAATTTCCACTGATACTGGAATAAACATTTGTAAAAGCAAAGCACGTTTTTTCTTTCTCATTACAGTTTTCCAGAAAACTGTACGATATTGACCTAACTTGTTGCATATACAGAAAATTGTGTCCACCAAGTTTAATTTAAGCTCCAATTTTAAAATGTTCAAAATATGTTATTCCTAAACACATTGTGCTATATGACAAAACTCTTCCCTAACTTTCCCCTTGCATCCTGCAACTTTAGTGAAACAACTCACTACAGCCACAGCTATTCAACACCACGATGTTGAGATTTCCAGAAATCTTTATGTTCTACTTAATCTGTCAGAAAAAACTTCACTAAATAAAATAAAAGCAAAACAGGCAAAACAGCATTTGGAACAGACAAACTGTTTGGGTATTTATGAGGATTATGGGAGATTCAAATTTAAAACAGATACCCAGAGGCTTCCAGGTACTTTCCCTAACCATGATGTTATTGGACCAAATGAGTATTTATAATTCCTCAGGGCCTGTGACAGGAAAATATTTTTTATAAAAGAATTGCTTATTTCATTGATATGAACATTGCTTGTTTTGTAACTGCATGGTTTTCTGAAGGTGCAGCCACAGATAATACTAAGCAGGCATGACAAAGGGAGCATTACACCCCCAGAAGGAACACGAACAGGCAAAAGGAAGAATGGTAACTTGCATACTTAGAGGAGACTCAGCAATTTACATCCAAATATCAAGACAGAGATCGAATTTCATCAGGTTCACAAGAAATCTCTGTGGATGAAAGATTTTTTCTTTCACCATTAATTCAGAGAGGTCTGAATATCATGGTTCTGTCTAGAAAGAATTCTACTCTTGGTTCTTACACAGACTGGTATTTAAGGGTTTGTATAGCTGAAAGCGAGTTCAGATGGTAAATAATCCATCATAAATTTGTAAGAAAACGTTTGGCTATAAAAGTGAAGAACGATGTTCAACCATGTAGTCTTTCATAAAAGCATGCAAAAGAGATTTGGCACAGTCTTAATGACAGATTTTTTATTTTTTACTGGGTCTTAGAGAATGAATTAAAGTGTCAAGGATGCTCCTGTAGGTCTTGAGTTCAATTCTGTCCAACAAGGTATCATGTTTAAGCTGTACATTACTATAAGCTGCCCCAGACAAAGGTTTTCTCCTCTGGTATTTGTGGATGCAGCAGTAAATAAATATAGATTCTGCTACACATGCTTCAAGACTGTGAGCCTGGCAGCTATGGACAGAGGTAGGCCAGTTTGGATTTACCTGCAGAATGGAGACCCTCAGCTGCAGCAGGGTAAATGGAAAGACTCTGGGACACTCAACAGACCTGCAGGGCAGCTGCAAGCACTGAGAGACAACCTCGCCCATTCTAGAGAAGAGCCCCAAGATACACCTCATATCCCAGGAAAAACAAACCAAAGAGTCATTGGCTATTCTGATATGAATCTCCTTTCTCCTTAATTTTAAATACAAATATTAGCCTTGAGACCCGTATTTCCTGGCAAATATCTTCTTTCATTGAAACAAATTCGTTTCCACAGAGCTGTTCTCGATTTCTTTTAAACTGGCTTTTCCCAAAGGACTACTTGCTCTATGTGAAATATCTTAACTTTTTTTTATACAGTATTACTCTGATGGTCAGACTCTCTTCAGTCTGATGGGAGAAATAAATCCTTTGCAACTAAAATAGATTGTACAACTTAATCATGGAATTTTTTTTTACATCAACACATGTTTATAGTAACATACAACATACCTAGGGTTAACATCCTTTAATATTCAACAACTGTTTCTATGCATTCTATACTGTTAGCAGCTTACTTTATTTGGAACACTGTATTAATTTAATGAACATTCAAAAAAGTGTTACCCAATATTAAAATACCAGCTTTTGGCACAACACATTTTAATTTGTCACTGTTATGTCTCAAAAGATGACCAGTGCCTTAACTTTTTAGTTTTTTGTTATATGAACTTATTTCTGCCTTTGGAAAAGAAAAAAAAAAGTTTCGCATATGAGACTATGTTTAGATAATGATACAGAAATGATGTTAAGTTATGATGTCAGAGGCCTGCAAGAGAAGCACTGAAAAGAATGAAGGATTTTACAGCTGGAGTGGGCATTGTTTGTTTTTTGTTTTTTTTTATTAAACCCACTATTGCAAGTGCAGCATCCAGTTCAGGAGACTGTATGAAATAGTGCATAGTGTGCTGAAGTATTTATTAACAGCAGCCAAAAGTATGCAACAGACAGCAGAACAATGCTTTGTACTTGACTTGGAAAAATCAAAAGTATAAAATGTCTGTTCTGCAGCCCATTCAAATTAGATGCCCTAACTGATGTGACAACACAACCACTTTTCTAGAAAGTTGCCCAGCTAAGTGAGAGCACCTCAACTGTTGTTCATAGTATGTTTTCAGTCACTCATCTTGGCAAGCTTTTTCTCACTCACGCTCTTAAGACTCAGAGCACTGAAAATAGGAAAGATCTAGCCCAGCAGGGAAGTTAGTAAGAAGCCAGCACAAAGGGTTGTCACCAGGCAATCATCTTATACACCACCTTAAATCTTCCTGAACCAAGTTTTCATAGTATAGAAAAAGAAAACAACATTTACACAAATGTATATAATGTATATAGACAGGCAAAAAGATAAGAACAGTATCACACATCGATTTCTTTTTTTCCTTGTTAAGTAAATAATCAAGTGTAAAGTAAGGTTTTGTGAGCTTTCAACAAACTACTCAGGCCAATTTAAAATGCTTCGGATTGCTAGCACATAAAAGGAAATAACGTACCTTCCACAAATACATCACCAACAGAACCGTGGCTTACAGTTTAACATCTCACTGGCATTCAGAATGAAGGCCATAATGCATCAAATACCAATTTCTGTAGCAGTGCTGGTACCTATACACAGCTACCCCACTGACATCCCACACCAGAGACCAACCCTCAGTTCTGCTGGGAAAACTGTCTGAGGGGAGACATGGTGAACTTAGTCAGGCAGCTGGTCTGTACCAGAAACACCTTAACTGTTTCCATCACCAAATTTCTTTTTACTTAAAAAAACCCAAACCAACAAATCAAATGGAACAACCCTCTCTTCTTTCCTCCACTCCTCCAAAATAAACAAGAAACAGATCAGTGCATCAAACTGTCCCACTTGGGGCAAAGGGAAACATTGAGTTACTTAACCTGGTATTGGTGTGAAAATACAGGTACTTCAAAATGAAAATTTGACTGGTCTTCCCAAAAACTACATTTAAAAAAAGCCACCAAAACCCACAGTCAGCAGAGATTCTGTGTTGTCTTATTAAAAATTGGATATGATCTAATCACTACATATCACAAAAATCCATGACCAACACTTGAAATAGGTAACTAAGCATGTAATGGAAATTCCAATGCTCTTGCCCAGACCTCAGGACAATTCTGCTCATTTAGCTCTTCTAGGAAAGTATAAAGTTACAAGGGGAGAGAGGAAAAAAAAACAAAAAAAAATGAAAAGACTGCATATCACATCTTGTGATGCACTGCCAGGTAGTCTTCCAAATGTCAGAATATGCAACTCAGTGACAAGTAATAAAAGTTTCCAGGAAAACATCCTGGCTGAAACAAAAAGTCTGGCATTCATTTCCATAAAGGGCTGGGGAAGGGGGGTGGAGAGGAAGAATTCTACACTCTTACTTTTCCCAGGAGCTTTTGAGAGTTGTTCAGTAAACTAACATGCCAGAAATGGAGAAAAATGCAGCAAGCATTAAATGTCTGTATCATCTTTCAATGCCTAAGCACCATCTCTAACCATAAATATCGCAGTCCAAGTCACAGACGTCATGTAACTAATGTCATAATCATGCCAACACCAAACTCCAATAAAATCCAAATGAAGTCAAGGATTTGCTTGCACAGCCAATTTCAGGATCAATGCTGTAGTTTGGTAAAACTATTACTTTCAAAACATAGTAAGTTGTCCATCTTCTACCTGGAAAGCATTTCTGTAAGTTGCACAAAGCCAGCATATGCCAATTCAAATGCACCCCTGTGTCTCGATTGCAGCAGATGATGTTTAAAGTAATCCCCAATATTTTTAACCTGAAAAAGAAAAAAAGAAAAAAGCTATTTGAAATTATAGATAGTTTGTTTATATATGTAACATACTTCTGCAATTAAAAGCAGCAATCCTTCCCCTGATTGGAAAAGCCACTGCCAAGCAAAAAGCCACTAGAAGGCCTATCATAAAAATCCACTTACTTTAAGGATAACAAATATTATACTCTGTTTTTCAGGTTAAAGGGATAGCGCTATGTTCTTAAAGGACAAAAAAATAAATTACATAAAATTAACTATTTGTCCAAGAGGAATACACTCCAATTTTAAGAAAAGGACAACACTGATTTTCAGAGGAAACAAACTTACAATCCTTCTTGCCTTCACTCTTACCTAAAATCCCAAAGAAAATACCTACTAAATCATAACAGCAGAAAAAACATCTACAAAAATATATGAGACAGGTAAGAAATTCAAACTTCAAAAAGTTTTGTCAAAGGGAAACAAATCTACCTTAGCTACTTTTAAGGTTCTAGGATTCTACATAATTGTCTTTGACTACTAGAAACAATTTTAAAATAACAAAGATGTTGTATGTATGTAGTAATGAGACCCACATTTAAAAGTCTCAAAAACCTAAATGCTGTAACTAAACTTTCAACAATAGTTACTTTTCGGAGTTCTACCAGGACACCAAATTTTTAAAGGTGTTTGGAAACCTATATTTTTATAGAATGAGATTGTGTGCAGTGGTATGCTTTTTCATCTTTTCTCTAATTCTCATTAACTTTCTCTAATTCTCATTAACTTTCAAGGTCTAAATCAAACTTCCAATATAAATCTTTAAGACACATAGCACATACTTAATTCTATCATACAAAGTTTTCTTCAGGAATATTTCTTAAGAGCTCTTCAGCAAAAGGTTCTTCAAACCTCTTCTATAAAACCAAGCATAAAATCATGTCAAGTTTTTTATAAAATTCTGCTTGTTGTTATTTATAAAATAACATACTTTAATAGTCTGACAAGTAATTAAGATGTCAGAGAAGTTAATGTCATATCCAGCTATATGGTTTTCCAGCCTGCTGTTAAGTAATTCATATTACCCAAACAATGAGATTTGTAATAATCAAAAAAACCCAAAAAACCAAAACCACAAAAAATGAAGGCTACTTATTGTTTCCTGAAGCTAAAACCTAATGTGAAACAAACAATAATTGAAGATATTTGAGCTAAAACAGTTATTTTTCCACAGATTTTAAACTAGGTTATGTAACTACAGGGTTTCAGCTTTCTAGCCCAGGAGTAAGTGCCCCTTTTTCAGAAGGAACTGACCCACTGACAGACCAACTCTCCAGGTGTGTAAACAAAACCAAACCAAGAAAACCATACACATGCAAATCAAATTACTGTCCTGTTCTACCATCCCCCTTACATTTTTAGAATAATTCATATGGATTAGGGGGAGGGAGAAGGGTGGTGTCACGTAAATTTCAACTTTACTATTTATATTTCTGATCTTTTTGCAACAACCATATTGACCAGAAGCTTAGTGCAAACTGAACTCCAATATAGTAATTTCCACTCAGAGGCCAGAGTTTGAAGAAAAAGCACTGCCATAAATTCTTGCAAATGACAAAGGCCTGATCTTGAGGCAAGTGCATAAGCATGGATTCTTGTCTAATAGCATCATGGCATCCATGGGCATCCAGCTTTTCTGTGTCATAAAACTAGTACTTCAAATGTCAGGATGAAAAACAAGTCAGGGAACTCATATTTTCTACATCATCAGGAAGTTCCACAGCAACTGTAAGAATAGGTGACCCTACCAACTTTGCTTGCATGGGAAATAACACCCCAGTTCAAGTTAAAATATTTAAATGTGGAGTAGGAAGCAAATATCTTAAATACATTTGATCATCTTGGTCAAAAATACTAGAGTACAACAGGTGAGCTTTACTAATGCAACAAACAACAATTTACAGGGCTATGCTTGCTGCTAAGACCAAGAATCTCAGTATTCAAGACAAATTCTGTACAACAGGTTCCAAAAGTGACCTGACAAACAGTTGGTACACTTGTGCCTCCATATCTTATTTTCCTGGCAATAAGATGACACTAAAGCAGGGTCTTGCATTCTAGGGGGTATTTTTTTCAAACCATTCGGAGAGGATGGCTTTAAAACCCATAAAGAACTGCAAAAGCATCTTACAGTTAGAAACAACTAGTAGCCAGTGAACCATTGGCAACCATACTGAACTCCAGGAGATAAACAGATTACATTGAGAACTGGATAAGGGTTGTCTTTTGGTGGGTTTGGGGTTTTTGTTTGTTAAAGCCTTCCTTGAATAAACTCCAAAAAAGCAATGGGAGCCACACCTTTGCACTGGTGGCACAAATAAGTAACAAGTACTGAAGATTGTCTTGAAAGGCTTCTGTGTACTTCAGTGTTCCAACCACAAGGGTTCACATCATCTCTGACTGTTGGGTTAGCATAAGCAGAACACCTGGCATTGTGACAGTACTGTCTTTACTTCTGCTGCCTGTTTCTCTTCACTTTGGTATACAGTTCTGGCAAGCTTATCTCTCCAAAATTATCTTAAAACTTCATAGGCGAGATAAACAGGAGTTTAAGGAAGAGCTAAAAGTTCCTCCAGGCTTGGAGCACTGCCTCATGATTTGCAGGTCATAAAGCAAAATCAACACACAGTCTTCATTAGGTATCATTTTGTTGATGATATGGTGGTTACTAGGACGTGATAGTGTTTGTATTGACTGTCTTAAGAGGCAAAGCTTTGAGCCTGCCATCTCCAGACTTTGTTAGATAGAGAATGAAAAGTAGAATATGTATTTAAATAGATTCTTCCAGATGTCTATTCCTATGTCTGCTTTTAAAAGCAAAGCAGCCATCACAAAATGGCTTAAGCTTTGAAGACTGCCAGTTCAACTACAGTATTTTTCAAATACAGTATTTTGATCTCTATCACAGTGACCTTTTGTGTGAATAAATAGCGGTAATAACATTGATCCCATAAGGTACAATTTAACACAGTTACTGACCTAGACATGAAACAAGATACAAGACAAGGAAGGCTTTGCAGCAGGATGACACAGAATGGCAAGTGGTGTCACCAGATTTTTCTCAACAAATACTTAGCACTGACTCAAGGCAGTATGATCAAGGTTTCTCTCAAGTCTTCCCCCCCTTCTGTATTCTTAAATCTCTTTTAATACTTACAGAATAAAGAAAAAGAATGGGCAACTTTAAGGGAAAGCTTTACATGCATAAGATACCAAAATCCAATTCTCTTATTTCTCAACACTGAAAAGTATTTAACAAAAGCCTGAAGCCACAGCAGTTCTGGTACTGACAGGTCTAGTCATTTATGATGAAATGCCCTTTTTTTTTTTGTACAATAAGGTAATTCAAGTTACAAAAAGTGCAGAGAAAATGCCCACACTTTTTCCTATAATTGTTATAAATTCAGCCAAATTGTATTTTCTTGTGTATTTCATTGCAAGCCTGAGGAAAATCAGGATTTCAGACTGAATTCTCATCAATTAGCATTCTTCAAATTAGACATTCCGTTTTACAGGAAGACATCAGAAGCATAAAGAATCTAACAAGGCATCTATGGGGAAAGAAGATATGTTGCTTAATAACAGCATTTCTGAAAGGGCAACTCTTAATGTCTGTCTTCTAAATAAAGATAAAGATGCTACAAGTTAGAGCTGACTCATTCTAAAATACCAGTTTCTTTTTGACTTGGAGCAGATTAAGGAACATAATGGTGGAAACACGTATCTGTTCTCTCATCTACCCTCCAGACTTCTGCAACAATACAAGCACAGCTGTTAACCAGATGAAAACATGAAGGCTAGAGACAATGCAAGAATAGATACCAGTATTATTTCCATGGCAGCACAACATCAGATAACATAAGAAATAAGATCTGCAGTACATGATACTATTATTTATCTTAAGATGGAAAGTTCTAACACCTAAGGAAAAACTAAGTAAGTATTTTCTGTTGGAAAGAAAACAAGGTTAAAAAGTAGTATGTCTTGCATATTTCAATCTTCCATGTAGAGACTGGTTTTGTTGAAACCATATGGAAATGAAAAGGTCATCAATTAAAAACAGAAATTTAATAAACACAAAATATTTCCCAAATAAATGCCTGTGGTAATCTAATTTCTTGTAAACACTGCACTCAACATTCTACAAGAGACCCAGATGGCATATTAACATTTCTGATCTCTTAAATCAAAAAAGTTAGAGGAAGAAGAGAGTCATATTACAGAAAGATTATTCATAATTCTGTCTCCTGTGGAAGAGAAGACTACAACTAGTCAGCATATTTGACTTTCAGAATTACTGATTAGAAGTTCAATTAATGAAGAGCTTTAAGTAAAATCCCAACATTTAGAGTGCAAAATGAAACAAAAAGCACTTTGAATATGAAGTCAGTTTAGAAGATTTTTAACAACGCTATTAATGCCTAATACTGAGAGAGACAGACACAGGGGGAGGGAAGGAGGCAGGTTGGTATCCCCACAGATAGCATACATCTTATAAATAACCCAATACAATTAGAATTAATATTCCTTGAGTTTGTTAACTCTGTGTAATTTCTTCACTTCTATGTTACTACTATAGTTATGCCCTTTGAATACCACTTCATCAAAAAGTAGACTGTTAACCAAGTATAATAAAATGAGAAAACCATGACCAGAACATGACAATAAAAAAAAGAAAAAACCTTTCCTAAACAGCATGCAGATTTATGAAAAAACAGTTTTCTGAAGACTGTCTTCCTCCCACCACCACCCCAAAAGTGAAGGGTTTATAATAAAAATTACTTCCCTACCTGTTCTACAGTAATCAACCCATCTGAAGGTTCAGATGTAGCATGTGAAGGCAAAAGTTTACACAGTGTCCCTAAAAGCAAAGATACTTCCTTCATGCTTCTCCAGCAACACACAAGAACCATCTGAGCTGTGACGTCACATGTTTGCCTTTCTTTACCTTAAAAATAAAAACCAACAAATGTAGTAGTGTAACTCATGATTCTCAAACATAGATTTGTAATTTAAATTTCATTTAGCCTGATCTTCTTACAAAACACAGTTAACTATGAAAAAATTTCTAAACTTGTTAAACAAAAAGATAATTTAGTTTTGCTGGCCCTAATTGCTTCCACTCCTGAACACTCACTGTATTTTATTCCATGGCAGCAGTATACCATTTTACCAGGAAACGGCTATTTTAAAGAGTACGAGTCTTTTGGTCACAACTGGTATTCACCTGCACACTGAACTATACAAACACGTACAATTTTGGAGCCAGACTCTAACAAACTCCAATCATCAATCCATCACTCACTGTATGTTACTTGGTTTTTAACCCAGGTGCCCGCCTAAGAGGAAGGCTGGCAAAGGCATCACATTTCTAAGGCAACATCTCCACCTGGTGGCCACTGTGCCACTTCAACATAACTACAGACTACTTTTCATGAAACAAAACTTATGGCCCAACCAAAGATACTTTAAACATAGGAAAAAAAATGTGAGGAAAGAAAGTTCAAATATTTAAGACTTTAAAAGCTTGCATAAACTATTAAATTTTAAAACGTACAGAGATTCTATAAATGTATTTTGGCATACATTAAATACGCCAAAGTTTACAATTTCTTTATCAGTTGTAAGGCTCAATTTCATAGCTGCTATTCATTAAAGCAAACAAATACTATCTAACATTTTACCACTGCAATCTTTCAAATGGAAGTTTCTGCTTATGTAACTTCATGCTACAACTTTTACTGCATGAACGTATTTCCCACTAGTCTTGTGTACACTGGAGAGGGAAATCACACTAACACCTTTCAACAAGGAACATTAAAAGTGCTGCTTGACAGAAAAGGTGTTAAAGATTACCTAGCCAAGTGCAGTTAAGGCAATAGAGTCTAGGCCAAAATCAAAACAATTCATTTTCACTTGTGCTCTAAGAGAGACTAACCACAATCTTCCAGAAACACAGTGAATTAGTCTTTAAAACCATGCTCATGAATAACTAGCTTCTGACAGATTTATTGAAGAACTGAAACATTGTACAGAGCAACTAACTTCCAATTTTGATCACCCACATAAAATGCCTGCTGTATAAAGAATATCTTGATTTAATTACTAATACAGCATTGGATTTACCTCTCATTTCTGTGCAAATATTTTCCACTGGCCTGTGCTCAGACAGCTTTTCAGGCTCTACTTCACAGTATTCTTTCAAAATTTTTGTCTGCATAAAATAATCATTCGTGTCCTGGGGTTGTATCTCATGAAGAATCATCTGCAGACGGCCCGCACTTTCTACACATTGAAAAATAGGAATATTTAAGACAGTTTTGGTTTTTATTTCTAGTTATTTATACAATTGTAATTCATTTTGGATACGTAAGTACAAAAGAAAGCTATTAGCACTAAAAAACAAATATAAAACTATGGTGATTTACAAGTATTAAGGAAGAAAGAAAACTGGACTTTACAGTCATCTGTTTTGAAACAGATGCAACACCACAATCTGGAAATGTTTCAGAGGGGTTTTTTTAGTGCAGAAGTCAAGACAACCTCGACAGGAAGTTTAAGATTATGCCATAAAATGAGAAATTGAAAGGGAGAAGTGCTAGCTCTAGTTCTGAATTGCTATAAGACAAACAGAACTTCAGGAGTTCCAGGTTTTAACAGAATTCTTTTGGGGCTTTGTTTGTTTGTTTACCTGAATCACTATCCATTGGAATAAGACCTTCTGGTGATGAACTCTGCACCACTGGTGATACTACAGCAGAGAGTCTGTATGACATCAGAATGAGCCTGGCCACCATTTCCTTCCATTCAGTTACCAATGTCAAGTTACTTAAAAAAAAACCACAACCCAAAAAAAAAAAACAAAATCACAAACAAAACCCAACACAACTTGAATTAAAAATTGTTTTATATTTAAAACAACTGAAATTACAAACACTTCCACAACAGTATTTATGAAAACTATAAATAGGGTACAGTCTGAAAAGTTCTGAATTTAACATATACAAAGGAAGTATCCAACAGCTAGCTAAACAGTGCAGCAGCCAGTTAAGAGTTCTAAAAGCCACAGGTACTGGATTTCATTACGAATAACACTGTATGTTTTGTTCTCCTGAGAAGCTCTTCCACTGTGCTTAAATACAGAGTTACGACTTACTATTTAGCAGTATGTTTTACTTACTTAAAAGGTAATTGCTGCAAAAGCCCAGTTATACAATGCACTCTCCCATACATTGGGAATGATGCTGCTGCTTGAAGCAGAGACTTCTTAGCTTGAAATATTTCTTCTTCAACATTCACCAGCAAAAGCTTGATAACTAGAATTTTTAGAAAAACATGTATTTACATTATATATACATATACTGTATTTTTCTAAGAAACAAATCTGCTTTAAAGAAATAGGAATAAAGCCTGTTTACACAACAATTCAATAGAAAATGCACAGCAAATTCCTTGTTTACACTTTTCACTCTTTTGTCATTTAAATAAGTTATTGTTGATTTTCAGTTACCTAAACTCCAGCAGTATTTCTTATAGTCAATTTAGTCTGTCTACCAGAATCAAACAGCAGCTGTGAAAAGCACAGCCCATATCCTACACTCAGGGACAATCCCACAGTTCGTGATGAAATCAAAAGAAGTTACCTGCCACATACTGAAAGTCAGACTTCACCCTTAGAGCCAGACTAATACAACAAACAGTTCCGCAGAATATTAACAATCAGGAGGTTACGGTTAAATATTTGAATCTTACATGAGCCACTAAAGAACCCACACAATTTTCAAGAATACATGTGACTATTTTTTTATATTTATACCATGGGCATCTCAATGTCAGAATCAGAATTAATTACAGACTCAGATAACTACAGATAACTAACAACAGGACAGACTCTATAACAGTGAGACATGAGGTTACAAGTGCATTTGCTTAATTTACGGCAATCACAACCAGGTCTCAAAAGTCATGATTCCACTTGCATATGAAGGAAGTATTAATAGGCATCTCTAGAGAAACCAATAGTGGCACAAAAAAGTATACAATAGTGAGTTTACTACAAATTATATCCAATGCTTTATTACAAATAATTAATTTAAAGATTTTAGTTTTATTGCAAAGGTGAAGGAAGTCTGTTTAACAAATTTGCCAAATCCACCAGATCTAAAGCCTCTCAGCTTTCATCCAGAGGCACTAAACCAAAGAAAAATATTCCACATGGAAGCAAAGCCTAATTACTGCAGAAATACATCTTCAGGACCGCAAACCACTTGGATAAATGGTTTCAAGTGAACAAAATATCAAGCGCTGCAAATATCAAGTACTTGAACATGACACAGACCAACTACAGCTGCCTTTGCTCTGAGTGAGCAAGCTCTTAGAGGAAGCAGTTTCTTTTCCTGCACTTTATGTGCACAGCTTCATCAGGCTAGCTACCACGGCCTCAGTGTCACATTCTCTCTGATCAAAGTAGTAACAAAAGCCATCTTCTACAAACATTCTTTTGCCTCAACATGAACAGGACTAGATTAAGGTCTTACTAAGGCACCTGGCTTCTTAACAGCAAAACAAAATATACTTAAAATCCTGTTAGAAATAAGCATCTCTAATTCATTATGCCTCCTATCAAAAGCCCTGAGGAAAAGCAGTAGCGTTCCAAATAAATATGAAAAACATGGGGGTTCATATCCCCAAAAGCTTACCTGATAAAGTATTCTTCTCCACTGTACTCACTGATGTGTCTTCATCCATCTGGGGGTTATGCTCAACCCGTTTACCTAAACAAATACGCTGTAGTCCTTCATGATGTACTAAAAAGTTCAATAAATATGAAGCAGTGACACAATCATATGGCTTGGTACTTGTGCTAAGATCCATTGCTGCTTGGAATAGGAGATCTAGATTTTCAGAATCCTGAAAAAAACCCCAATATTGTTCATTTTACACAGCTTCCATATTGGTTTAATTAAGCTACTTAGCACCCTGGAATCTAAGAACCTGCTTTTCAGTAAGTTTTCGGTATGTATTTCTTAGGAAACATTTTGTACACTGATTACCTTACACTCAAAACGTGCATGTGTGTGTATTTAGCAGAGATACAATACATACACACTGAGGATGGGGACAGGCATTTATAAAGCAGTATTCAAATATACTACACCTCACAGGAGGATGGTTTGGGTTTTGGGTTGTTCATTTGTGTTTTAGAATACTGTGTTTCATCTGCTAACAGACATCACAGAGAAGCATAGCTTTAATAGGAAGCAGTATTTGCTCACCAGTACTTACGAATTTTAAAGTAACGTTTTATGAAGTAATAAACAGAAAAATCAGTATCAAGTCAAAGGGCAGAAGTTGGGAAAAGTCAAAAAAGCTAATCAGATAATGAAATCTGAGACCAGTCAGAAAGGGAAAGAAACAGAGCTGAATTTCTTAAAATGCAAGAGTAACTGTCAAAATGCCTCAATGATTTACAAAGGGAAGTCACAGCTAAGCAAGGAACTTGCATTAACTATTTCTCTGATAGTTCATAGTCACACCCAATGTACTTCTGCAACTCCTTCATCCATTAGCAAAACAATCCTCCTTACGTAAGGGCAGAAACTGTCTAAAAATATATCAAAGACGCCAGCGATGAGCACTACTGCAGGCAACATGGACTGACTTCTAATTTTCATGAATTATGCTTTTCACCTAACCCAAGTACCTGCTATAATACAGAACATTAATCTTTCACTAAATTACTCCTTTTAAACCATTTTCAATTACCTACCTGTAAATTAAGTGCAACATCACGTATTTTCATCAAAAGCCCAAATGCCAGAACTTTTACTTCCTCAAAAGTACTAGCAAAACACTGGATCAAAGTTTGGACACGAGTAGAATCAATCTCCTGGTCCAACTGAAAAACTTGGGCCTGACCTGTTCAGAGAAATCAATGCCTTACATGGTTATTCTGTAAAGAATAACCACTGTATTTGCATTTTGCTTAGCTACAGTAAAAGAAGCATTACAGTAAAATTTTAGCTAAAGCATTATTTTAATATTACTTACTTCTCTTAAAAGCTCTTAAATGTCATGTTTCCTGTTAAAAAATAAAAAGGCTACCATATCCAAAAAAATGACTCTCAGTAATACAGGAAGTAACTTACTGACAAAAACAGAATCCCATTTATTCACATTAAATTCAGCATTGAAAATAACCTTTATTTTAGCTTTGCTTAAACAATCTTTTCCTGCAAGTATGCAGTAGTGGAAAATAATTCCTCTCAGAAGAGGTTTAAAAATGTGTTTTCGGGTTTACTTTTGGCGGTTCTTTTTGTCATAGCCATAAGCCCCTGAAATGGAAGCCATTACAATTTTTTGCTTTTTATTTAGATTTACAGGAGTTATGACTTCTGGCAACTGATCTAAAGCCAGAAATTTTACGATGTAAATAAGTGCACCATATTACAGCACAGAACACAACAGCAGCTAAATCTCCTTTACAGAAGTAAAGTCAGGCTTCTGAAATCCTAAAGCTGCTATTATGAATTATTTTCAATACAATTTTCTATTAAAAAAAAAAACAGCAATAACATAGCACAAACTCATAATAATAAAATACATTCATGATTTACCAGGGTTTTGAGAAAAGATCTATCAAGATGGCATTTTTTCTTCCCTCTCAAAATCAGCTTTTACCTTACATGTCTCATTTATTAAAAAAAATAAATTACAATTTAAGACTAAAACATCGGCCATATGATCCAGAGACAAGATTGAGCAAAACTATCAACACTCCAAGCCTCTAACTGATACTTCTTGAATTGGAGTTGTCATAACATTGTGAAGAAAGTTTAAAGTAACAGCAGCACAACATCATAAACTGTCCAATTAAATTGTTACTTTTATAGTACAGTAATATTATGATGATATGCAGGCCTTTTCAATCAAGAGTTTTTATAGTTTTAATGTTTTAAATTACATATTATCAAGATGTTAGAACAGAAAAAGGGGGCAAAATTATCAAATATATTGAATTCTGTGCAAAAGTTTTCTTCAGAGTAACAAAAATTGAAAAACCTTGCTGAAAAACAGGCTAGGCAAGAAAATCCCAATTTATGTAATATATTCAACAGGCCATAAATATTTGCATTTACTTCAATATTCCATTTTCCAGTAAAACACACTATCCCCCGTTCAGGTAAAATGAAAGCGACACAGGAAATGCCATAGAATTAAGGACTAAGAATACTGTTTTACTTTGACAGAAATTGACTAGCTGGCATAAAAGAATCTTTTTCAATACCTCCCATTCCTACAGCCTTCAAATTAGACTTCTCACCTTTCGGAACAGAAAATATTTCTGCTATTGATCCTAAAATACTTAGTGCAGAAAATCTGGTTGGATGTGATGAACCAGGAAATAGTACCTCAAAAAGTCTGTCACATACAGATGACATGAAATCCTGAAAATCACAAGAAAAATTTTAAGTTTACTTGCTGCCCTACAAACAAGTCTAAGTAACTGAATTCAGGACATTCTGCCTTTACACGTTACCCAAAAAATTATGACCTTACAGTTAATTTTGGAAGCGTGGGAGGCCTACCTTCATAGTACTGACAAATTCCTTGTTTCCTACAATACAGTGAAGTCTGGACAACTCTTTGCTTTTTTTTTAAAAAAAAAGTTTCCCTTCCCCACTCCCACAAAAAGATTGCCATTGTATCAAAACCTTGAAAATTAGTTGAACAAGAAAAGCAGAACTCAAGACAAGAAACAGCTTAACACAAAGAAACTGATTACGTGAGCCTTCAAATAGGAATAAAGGATAAATACAAACAAAGTCTTCATACGGAAGTTTTTGTGCTGAAGCTCTGTCATTCATTCTCTCACTGACCTTTCTGGAGATCTAGAAAAGGCTGCATCACAACAGATCTCTATTTCAAGCCCAAGTAGCACACATCACTTAAAACTTGCTATTAAACTGCTAGAAGCTGACAGGACATTTACCTGGAAATTTTAGTTTGGACTGGGGGTACATCTCCAGTCACTCCTCACTTGTTTCAGGTCACATCATGGAGCAATCCCTCAGAAAATAATCTTTATTGCTTTTGGACAAAATTAACGTTTAAAGATAACCTCCAAATACTAATGGGCATCCAGTTCACAAGACAACAGAATATTCAGTCAAAATTAACTCGCATAAGCACATACAGAGAGGACAAGGTTCTCAGCAGTTTTGCTTTACAGGTTTCTTCTTTCCGCACTGTGCTATTTTGTAACACAGACACAGCCTAACTTAACAAGAAGCGTTCTCAAGAACACTGAACTATATTTCAGAAATGCTATCCCACCCCTTATATCTGTAACTCTAGCAGTCTAACTTACTTTGTATTGTTGCAAAATCCCCAAAGGATGCCTTTCAGCTGAGTTTTCAAGTAACTCCTGCTTGGTTTTATTTTGCTCCAATTTATAAAGCACCTGGGAACTTTCTTGTATCCTACAAAATAACTTTTAAAACAAAAGCAAACATAAGTAAGGCAAGAATCATTAACAGTTAAATAAGGGAAAAGGGTAGTTTCAGATTATTTTGTAGTTCATGCTTGTAATGTTTAAAAAGTCTGCATACAGGCTAACACAGAACAGATCCCTCTCCACTCCAACCCCAAATTTTTGCTCCCCATCTCTCATGACCAAGCTTTTTCCCCTCCCTCTGCACCTCCAACACCTTCTTCTATCTTCCTCCTTAAATTCATGCCTAGTCTTCTCCTCCCACCTCCCCATTTTCTGTGGAACACATGTTCCTCTCTAAAAAAAAGCTCAATTAACACATACAGTTTTTATACTTTTAGAGTCCCTTACAGAGCTTGACTCAGTCCAGGAGTGCTTCCCCCAGCTCTTTTATTACCCACTAGTATTATTTCCTTTCTTATTACACTCTCTCTAACACAATTTTTCCATCTCACATTCCTCCGTCTGTACCAGCTGGGAATGGAAAGAGACGGACTTCTCTTTTGTTTCCACCAAACCTATTGCCTCATTTTTCCTCTGTCTCTAATTAAATATTTTCTCCTTCCACACTGCTTTCTTTTGCCATTAACATTTTCCAAAACATTCTTTATACATACATACATAGCTTCCTCATTTTATCCATATCTTTCTACCACGATCTACATGTGACCTTGGCAACTTCCACAATGCTGAAACACTCAGTCCCTGAAGACTGTAACAGCACACCAGATGTCACGCTGTTCCTAATATTCCCCTACCCTGCCTTCCAAGTCAGGTTGCTGAGGCTGATCAAGTGACTGGGAATTTGCCTGAGGTCTGTTAAGTCTAATGTAAGCGCACCCTTAGTCCACAGCAACACAAGGTTCACTGTTCACCACACACTGCTTTGCTATTGGTAAAGTATGCATACACTGACACGTTAAGTAACACTACCATTCGTGATCAAGTTACTGTGCTTATCAATTTTTTTGTTTGAGCCATCCTTGCCTGCAAAGACTTATCACCATGCAGTTGGGTAACACATGTAATGCATTCCCATTCTTAGATCATCTACTTTTTCAGATGAGTGACTTCATAACATATGCAGTAGAATTTTTTTAAATGCTATCTAACTAACATAATGCACATTAAACATTGCTTATAGTTTGAAGTTACCTTTCTCAGTAAAGAACCTATCTGTTGCCTTACTGAAGGAGATTGGCTGTTCAAGTTGTACATCATAAAAAACTGAATTAGCTGCATTTCTTCCACAGACACAATTTCCGTGCTACGATGGGTTTCACAAAGTAAACCTAAAGCATCAATGCAAACCTGAAAGATATTTAGATGTTAACCACAAAAGAGTTACAGGCACCTGTGATGATACCTTCTTTTAAAAAACAATGCTGACACAGTGTTTAGGATCTAAGCAATTATTCTAATTTAAAGACACAAAAAAACATTGCCCCTTTACCTGATTGTGCTGATGAACTAGACCCTGTTTTACACATTCAGTGGATACAAGACCACTGCTCATGATATTTGAAAGTTCCAGGTGTCCATGAGCCCTGGCTGTTCTTAGGCATGCCATTAATGCTCCAAGAGCTCCTCTAGTACTGCAAGAGCCTAAAGAAAATGAAAACACATAATAATTATAGTTTGATTAACACAATGTACTCATTGCAATTCTTGTCAGAAACTCCTGATCCTTCCAACGCGAGCCCTACCCCACAAACTCCTAGTGTCTGCCTTAGATTAAACTAGTTCTAAATTGCCTTGATCCCAAAAAGCTTCATCTTGAACATGTCATATGAAAAGAGGACCTTGGGAGGTCTCACAAGCCTTTATTTTGGAATTACACTAAATTATGTAAAAAACTACAAGAGAATCATAAATCTCGTATCCACATATTTGCAATGAAAAACAATCTGTAAAGCCCTATTACTGGACATACCTGTGTAAGAAATAACATCAGAACAGAAAAATAGTAGGAAAAAACACTGATATGTAACAAAGCTTGGCATGTAAAGAGAACAGTAAGGCACCCACAATTAGAATACTAATTACAGTTAGAATACTAATTATTTTGCTCATAGCATGAAGACACACTTATGATTATTACAAATTCCACTTTGAAATACTAACAGCAATAATAACCATCTGGCATTTTTCCCCCAAATTAATTCTAATAATAATAGATTGGAAATCACATTTCCAAGACTTTTTAAAAAAAAAAACAATCACAATGACAAATACAGTATTTACTGTCTTACCTTGATTAGCATCTGCAGAGGCCTGAAGAATTCTAATCATGTAGCTCAGACTGTCAGGGTTACATTTAAGCAGTTTTGGTAAATAGTAATCTATTATGTAAGTAGTTTGGTCATGGTTCCCTTCACACAGTATTACTAGAAGAGGAGAAACCCAGATGTCATGCCACTGGTCAATCCAGGTGCTTTCTTTAAAACTCAAAGTTAAATGGGTTTTGTGATTTGTAAACATGGTTTCCAAAAGATCACTAGCATACGGTGCAAGAGACTGGTCATTCATCACGTCCAGAATTTGTACAGGAATTGTTCTGTCCAACTGCAGTATATTTTCACTGCCCACACACTCCACAAGACAGCCAAGAGAAGCATATTTTCCTTTTACATGCCATTCCAAGCTCAGTAAATGCTTTATCAGTCGGGCAAAGAATGGGTCTGATTTTTCACTGAATCCAGTAATGGTGGTTCGGTGTATCTGAAGAAGATTCTTGAATATCAATTTGGTTTGGTGTCTAACAGCATCCAGAGGGTGTTCCCAGTGTGTATAAATGTATTCCAGCAGCTTCCCAATTACATTCGAGTTCCCATTAAGTTTGATTTTTAGATTTGGGGAGCCTGAAACGAGGGCAGCCAGTGCTGAATTAGTCCAAATAGCAAGGATTCTAGACAAAGATGTTGCCATACTGGATTCTTTTAACCTTTTAAAAAGAACAAACAAAAAAAGTTCATTATTTGCATTTGTCAATTTTTTCAAAATATGTATTTTTTTTATTTCAAAATAATTGTTCTTCACATTAGTTTAGTTCACACTAAAACAGGTAAGGAGACACTAACAATTCACTGAAGAAAAGGAACACAAAAAGGAGGTGATGAATTGGACGTTGCAAACTGTACACTTAGTTACCAGACATGCTGTTAAGTGGTCACAGCTAAAACCCCTAAATATGGGGGAAAGAAACCTCACAAGCCACCACACTTGCTATTAAAAAAAGAAAAAAATCCACATGCCAATATTTGAGCAGCATTATGTTATTGCATGCTTCTTGAAAATATAAGGAAAAATTTTCATTGCTATATAAAACCATAAAAACTGAGTACCACATGTGCAAAAACAAAAATCACAAAACTGACCTCCAAGGCAGAAACAAAGGCTGAACTGAATACATGTTTTAATCTCCTATCCAATATGCTGGTAGTCCACTAGATGCAAGCAGTCAACGCTTGCAACCAGAAAAAAAAATTAAAACTTATCTTACTTTAAGTACTTCACTCACTGGCACACTTTGTCTTCTTCAGTACTTTTAAAAGCATAGGAGATGATGTCCTGAAACTAAAGTTTATCTGTCTACCTAACTATTGATTCTGCCACACCTGACCATCAGGCAGTTGGTAAACTAATCCCACTTCGGTGGAAAAACAAGACTTCATTTTAGTATGCAAGAGAAAATTGTAACTATGCAATATCAAGACGTTTTATTTTTCAAACTTACAGGGTTATCCTTGAATATATTAAAAAAATGACATGACCTGTGGCAGAAACTATTATCATCACACTGAAAACATCAAAGAGATATTCCACCGGAACTGTATGAGGGATATGAAAACACAAGTAAAAAGATCTACTCGCTCCTCCTAAACATGACAGAATACAAATCTAAACACAGGCTTACTCTGAACTCAAAGACAACAAGACTGATGAGATATCTAGTAATAGTTTCTCTCCATTTTCACCCATGCTGCCATTCTTCCATTCCAGCATCGCCAGTGCTCCATGGCAAAGAAAGAGAAGGACTGAGTCGGAGAGTTCTTCTGTACACAAAGTCCCACAGTTATTCACAAACCACACCGGCACGCCTGCGTGTTTCACTGACCCAAGAAGCAAGTCACTGATCTGTAATAGCAAAGTAACACCCATTACAGTATCTCAGTACAAGAGAACAGCTATTTTGTACATAACTGAGAATCTTAAAAGATCTGAAGAGATTTCTTGTACGTGGTTTTTCTCAAATTCAAAACCCTAGCCTTATTATTTCATACGGCAAGAATAAAGGATTTACACTCCAGCAAAAGACTGATACAGAGGTTGGCAAGTCCTGCCATTCCTATCAGCAAAGCCTCCAAACAACGCTGGTGCACTGATTAACCACACTGTGACATTCCACAGTCTTTAGCAAAGAAATACACTTACCAAGGAAGGTAATTCTTCAACTGGCTCATACATAGCTTTAGTAAACAGAATAACAGCCAGTCCTGAGGTAGTCTGAACAGTTTGCAGGAGAGTTGCTAGATAGCAGAGAAAGATATTTTACATTAGAGTGCAGCAAACATTGTGTGCTAGAACTATGTATCCAAATTATAAACGTGGTATTAAATTTTCATAGACTACTTGTAGTTGTATAATCCCAGATCTGCAGTGTCCCCTGGAGAGCAGTTATTAACTAATTTACACTCTAGTATAATAGGAAGCTATTAATACTTTTTGATAGAAAAATATAGAACTGCTCAGTAAGACAAGGACAACTATGGCTGAGCCTACTGATTTATATTAAAAACTACCGTATAAAAACATCCCTATAAGAAGTAAACTCAATCAGTTATAGTGCACTAATAAATAGTTCTGACAGCATAATTTATACAGACATATGCATTTTTGGTAGGGACAGACACTTTGGTGAGTATTTCTGTTAGTTTCTAAATTATCAGTAATAACATTTACCTTGCTTTTTGAAGTAGGACAAGTTAGACTATATAGTCCAAAATTACAATCTACAAATCATAGCTCACTAAAAGACTTACTATTGCTCCCACTCCCATTAATGTCGGCAGCTGAATTTCCATTCAAGGTAAACAAAGTTTTTATACATACAGATTGTGTTTACTGTAAAGACAACAAGACTAACTTAATAAAAATATTTGGTTTTCAATGTTACTAAACTTACCATCCATTAGGAAGCTTGTAGAGCTTTTCAGTAAACTACACATACTTTGCCAAACAAAAGACTCGTGGTGTTTCCAAAGACTTCCCTGGAAATTTTCTTGTAATTTCTGTACAAACATCATTGAAACTTTAATGGCTATCAGTAAATCGTGCATCAATTGAGTCTGAACAATACGATTTCCATGATTCTTTCTGGGGGAAAAAGAAAAAAATAAAGACAGACATACACACATAAAGAAAATGAAAGCCATTCTTCACCATCCCCAGAAAACTACATGCTGCCATCTTCAGATAGAATGAATGGTAAAAACTAATTTATTATCTGAGTTGACCAGAAACATACCCATAGGAAAACAAGAAGCACACTCAAGGGCAGTGTTTATAAATGAAGTTAACAAACATAATGGCAAATTCTACTACAGTTTCTGCAGGTTCCTGTGACAAACCTTCACTTATTTGATTCTGTCTGAGCAGACCTGAACTTTTCCAGTAACTTTCCAAAAAGACCAGCAGAACACAGTGCTACTCCTTTCTCATTTTTCAAGCAGTTCCTCCACATGCAAAGCATATATCCAGGATTCGACTTTCTTCTAACACAAATACAGACAACATATAAACTTCTAACATACAAAACACTCCACTAAGCACCCTTCTCCTCTGAGTACATGATGAGAGGCCACAGGGAAGAGGCTTCACTTTATGCAATACTGGAAAATGTCAATATATTAAATTATGACTGCTGTGACAGACTAAACAGAATATCAATACTGAATTAAACACTCAGGGAAAGTGGAAGAGTATTACTCTACCTGAATTTTAATAAGTGTATCTAATAATTACAGTGTTCAGTCACAATTCAGATAACTAAACCATAACTCAAAGGCCTCCCTTAAAAGTAGTAGCTCTAACACAGTGCCTTAAATGTTATGGCCTTTAATTTTCTTCCTTTCCTCTCATTTTATATCACATCATCATATAACCACAAAAGAAACTCATCATCAGCTTTTTTTTTACTTTAAAATATCTATAATTGTAAAATGGTATTCCCATCTTTCATCAATGTATGGCTATCAAATATTCCAAACCATACCAGGTTATCTTGCAAGAGTGAAATAAACACAGATAAAATACAGCTTATATTGAATTCACTTGCCTGTTTTCTTCCTGTATGTCAAGTAGCGACTTTTGCAGAAACTGAAGAACTAGTGAAAATAATTATGGCATAAATTTATTTAAAAGAAAAATAGAACAGAAAAATTCCAGCAAAACCACCGCGCATACGCATCATTCCCAGACACAATGAACAGTTACCCACATAGTGGTTTTTCTTCCACTCCATGAATAAATTAAACTGACATTTCAGTGCAGACCCAAAGAAGCAATGCTTAAGCAAAATCTCAAGCTAGGTTGCGACAACCTGGTACAAGAGTTTCCAACCCGCTTGGCCTAATCCCGTGAGGTACTCAGAGTTCTGGTTTCTCAATGAAAAGCTGAAATTACCAAGAGCTAAAGACTGAGCAGCAATAAAAGGTCCACAGGAAGCTGTAAACATTACCTGCATGAGGGCACAGTATGTCAAGTTATCCCATGTTACCAGCATATCAGACTTCTGCCAAATTATTGCCAAACAAAATTGCCAACCACAGCAGGCCTGGGCTTGCTATAGTCAAGATTGGCTGTTAACAGCTGGTGTTACCACATCCAACTTAATATGAGTCACGGCACAGAACACCTCACGTAGCCATCAACTCCCCCAGCCCTTTAAGAATCACTCACTGGTACCTTTTCAGATTTATATCTAGGGCTGCTCAATAAAGCAAGACTGACTCCTGGAAATTAAAGGTACAAATCAAGGGAAAGTCTTTGACAAAAAAGTACCACATGAGGGTACTAGTTATTAAAAATTAACCAGGAGGAAATCAGATCTGATAGATCTTTATGACTACCTCATGTTACATTTTCACACACAACCCTCCCCCAATAACCTGCAGTGAAACTTATTTTACTATAAATATAACTTTACCTTCTTCAAACAGGTTCTTAATACTTGCTCTGCCTAGAGGAAAGAAAATACATGTTAACTACTGAACACTAGCCAATAGTATCTATTTTACAAAGGTAAGTGTAAACATTACTATTAGGTGCCACATCAAGATGAAACTAATGTCAAGCAAGT
Organism: Athene noctua; assembly: GCF_965140245.1. NCBI lineage: Eukaryota > Metazoa > Chordata > Aves > Strigiformes > Strigidae > Athene > Athene noctua. The sequence continues at coordinate 100,263,892 of NC_134037.1, read as the reverse complement.
TCAAACAGAAAACAATATATTCAATGCTATTGTACCTAAGCTGAAGTCCTCCATACAGGAAGCAAGGTTGTCCAGTACTTTTCTGTACAAATACACGTCTGTGGTTTTCAGTTCTTCCCTGAGGCAACATACAAAGCTTTGTACAGCTAACGTCATAAACTGTTCAGGAAGACCGTTTAATGAACTGCAACAGTAAGAAACAGCACGATCAGTTAGCTCACACCGAGATGTTAAATATCTGCTCGAATAAAGCTAAAACTCCAATAATAGACAGATGTTGCTTCCTTCATTAAACCATACTCTGTTTTAAAATAAACATGCATGTTACAATTTTGCAGATAGAAAACCTGTCAAAGGGGTGTAAAGCTCTGGCATGCAACCAAATACGGGATGGAGGCTCTGCATCTCTCAGTGGGACAACAAATGTTTCTGGACATAGAAATGAAGACAGCTATGCACTGAATCCTAAAAATGTTAAGGCTGTAATAAATTCACTAAAGAAACACAACAGTAATTTTGCAACAGAAAAATTTAATCACAATAAAAACACGCAAAAGAAACCACAGTTTAGTTATGATTACTTTGAACAGCCTTTTCTTGACATTGTCAAAGTTGAGATTTTTTTTATTTTAAATTTCTACTCTAATAACGGTTTTAAAATTCAAAGTGCTAATTACATACTATGTTGTCTTGCCAGCAACGAAACAGATCAAAATACTGTGAAGTTATTTATCCAATGATACATTGTATTATTTATAATTAAGATTTTTACTAACAAAGAAAGAAATACAATACATATTCACATTAGTACCACAAATTTTCAATAATTTACAGCAATCTGAAGTGCACAGCAAATTACTGTCTTCTAGGTAAGGAGAGCATCTCAAAAAAAAATATTAAGGCTTACTATTCAATTTTTTACCTTGCTAATACTTTTTTCAAGGGATTCTTCATACCCAGTGAAAAATATGTCTCTCCCAAAATATCCAAACAAGCTTTAACCATGGGATCACACGCAGAGTTTTGATCCATCTTCTTCACCAATGGCATAATCTATAATCAACAGAACACATAATCCACAAAAACTCTGGATATACTCTCATCATTAACAGAGGCATCATCTAAGTATATGGTGCAAAACTGGCCTCTCTTTACTATCCTGTTGAGTTTCATGTGTTGAATAACGTTCCAAGAACACCTCTAATACCAGAAATACATACATACAAAATAGGAAGCTTGGTATCACTTGCCTTCCGTCATTTTCAGTAACTGTAGCCCTTGGTAATTTAAGTAACAGAACTACATTTGTATCTATGGTGTGCATGCAGTTGGAACTGCTTTTTATTTGTCTCCAGGAATGTTTAAAACATTGTAAAGTTTACTTTAAAATTGTATTTCCCATTAACAGTGCACAGCACACACTGTCAGTTACCAAAAACTACCCTAACAACAGTGACGTCTTACTTGTTTAATACACTGGATCTGCTGGATGCCATTGCTCAGCTGTGCACAGCGCAAAAGCAGAGATGCCAGGTTTTGCTCTTCAGCCTTTGAAAACCCTACATTTGGAAAAGTCTCTTTTTAGACAAGAATTACAGTAAGCAGTATACACACATAATTTATAATAAGAAAACACCTCTTAATAGTTAGGTCTTTTTCCTGTTCTAGTCAACCTACTGGTGCCACAATCCTTTAAGTCACCTTACAACACCTTAACACCATTTTTTTTTCTAACAAATGAAAAAACTACAAGTTTCAATAACATAATAGTAGGCTTCATCTTCAGTATAAAGACCAGTTTCACAAAATCACAGCACGGTTGAAGTGGGAAGGGACCTCTGGAGATCATCTGGTTGAACCCCACTGCTCAAGCAGGGTTCCCTATAAGCAGGCTGCCCAGCACCATGGCCAAACGGTTTCTGAACACCTCCAAGAATGGAGACTCCTCAACCTCCCTGGAAAACCTGTGCCAGTGCTCAGTCACCCTCACATTAAAAATGTTTTTTCATGTTCAGAGAGAAACTCTGGTGTTTTGGTTTGTGCCTATGCCTCCTGTCCCATCACTGTTCAACAAGGGGAAAAGCCTGTCTCTGTCTTCCTTACACCCTTCCTTCAGATATTTTTTACACATTGATATCCTGAGCCTTCTCTTCACCAGGCTGAAGTGTCCCAACTCCCTCAGCCTTTCCTCACAGGAGGGATGCTCCAGGCCTTTCATCATCTCAGTGTCCCTTCGCTGGACTCTCTCTAGTATGTCTGTATCTCACTTGTATTGGGAAGCCCGGAACTGGATGCAGCACTCCAGGTGTGGCCTCACCAGTGCTAACTAGAAGGCAAGGAGCAACTCACAGTAACTTTAGCATACAAATCTTGTATTACTGGGATTTGGTTGGTTTGTTTGGGTTTTTTTTAAAAGCGAAGATCACTGGAAGTTTGTTTCATCAAACAAACAAACAAACAAAATCCACTAAATAGAAGAGCATTTGAACAGTATTGTTACCGTAAAAGCCAGCAGACAAACCCTCTAAGACTCGTTTTGGAGTGTCAGAAAGCAGGCATTCATTATTACAGCACTGGATGCACACCAAATAGCTTTGCAAAGGTGAACACGCCCCAGATGTATAAGCAGCAGCTAATATACTGTGAGATTATGCACATTCGTAACTTTTCTGAGAAATGATTGGCGTATGTGTTAGATTTCCTGGAACTAGTTACAGTATCTACATCTTAATTACACGTGTGCTTTCTTGCTGGGTGGTGGTCTCGAGGGGTCCCTGGGGGTCATTGATAGTCTTCCTCACCGTGTCTGCTGGTTGACCTCAGTGCCCACACATGCTCACAAAGATCTGTTTAGGAGGTGATGTGCAGCTGTGCTGTACCTTGAGCTGGTTTGTTATAATTTGTCCCATCCTTGTTCCTGTTATCTTCAAGAATAGGCCCTGACTGTCTGATTTATTACTGTCTTATCCTCAAATCCCTTTCTTCTTCATGAAAGCACCAACTTTCAGCTGTGTCTGCACATACCAGAAGCTACATCGAATACTTGGCAAGATGAAAAAGCAAGACCAAAAAAAAAAAGTTAGCAAGACGTTTTGGCTTACAGTATCTTTCAATCAATTTATCTACAAAAAATACAAAGACTGGGAAAATACACTCAAGGTAACCTCCAGAGATCCCTTCCAAACCTCAACCATTCTGTGATTCTTTGAAATTCAGTGTTATCTCACATATTAAGGCTTGTACTTTGGGTATCCCTGAATTACAGGCCTGCAAGTGGGATCACAAGTAGGACTTTCTACCACCTTCACACCAATGACATAACAAAGAGTTTTGAAACCAAAGACACACGGCTCTAAAGAACTCTTTTAACTCTGCCAAGGTAAGAAGTCATTGTCATTACAAAATAAAAGCAAATCACAGAAGAGCAAACATACCTAAAACCCACAAAACAAAACCACCAGAAATAAAACAACAAAAAAACCCCAAAACAGATCAATTTCAGTAGCTACTCAAATGCATCCTACTAACAGAAGAAGAAATTACACATTAGTTCAGAAAAAACACCCCACTTACTCTGAAGTTTTTCAAGCTGCTGCTGATGAAGAAAGAATGCATCTACCTGAATTTCTTTCTTCTTCTTTAAAACCATTTTGACTGATGAAGAGATACCTGCTCAAAGAAAAAACAACAGGTCACATTGTTTTAAAAGCATAATTACAAACACTTCCTATGATAATGGTCTCTCCACTGCCCTGAAATATTTATTGCATTACCTACGCAAATTTTTTTCAAGATAATAGCTCTCTTCAATTTTATCAACTTCGTCTATTTCAAGCATTTTGTCCAAAATTCACCCAGACTTCATGGCACAAAATGGAAGTCACAGAAAAAATGATTCGCTGGGTGAATGACAAACTGTCTCACTAGTTATGTAGTCTGTGGTGCGTCCATGGATCACAGGTTGAAAACATGCAGGAGCATGAAAATAACATTACAAAACTTCCGTCGCTCTGTTTCACTGTTCAAAACTCATTCAACTTTTACTGATCTCAAGTTGGAACTATGCAGCAAAGCAGCTTTGTTTCTTTAAAACTTATCAACCAGTTCTGCGTTTCCTGTAAGGGAATAAATAGCAAGTTTTCTTCTTGAAGGCAATGGCAATTCAGCATGCACTGCGGTTTCACTGACTTCTGAGCTCGTTCTGTTATCACTGAACAGCCGAGGTGGGAAGGGACCTCCGTAGGTCACCTTGGTCCAAGCCCCTGTTCAGGCAGGGCCACCTGAAGCCCACTGCACAGGGCCACGCGTCCAGGTGGCTTTCGAATGTTTCCAAGGATGGAGCCTCCACAGCCTCTCTGCTCGGGCACCCTCACACCACATCTGGTGCATCCCGATGTTCAGGAGGGTCCCTCTGTCTGTGCCCACGGCCCCCCTGTCCCGGCGCCGGGCGCCATAAAAAAGCGCCTGGCTCCGTCTTCTTTGGACCCTCCCCACACACGTCTCCACAGCCCGCTAGGATCCCTTCATCTAGTCCCCGCGGACAGCGAGCACCAGGACTCCCGGTATTTTCTTCTGAAAACAGGCGGCCTCGGCCTTGTTCCCCAGACAGCGGCCACCACACGGCAGATTCACCAGCGGGCCTGTGCCCGGGGAGCAGGAGAAACCAACACCACAGCCCCCCCCAACCTCCGAGCGGCCCCGGGAGGCAGGAGCCGGTCGGGCGGCGCCTCAGGGGAAGGGGCGGTCGGGCCCCGCTGCCGCGCCAGAGCCTCGCACCCCCGACGCCGAGCGAGGCGGCCCGCGGCACCCCGCGCGCACGGCGGCGCCCAGCGTGCTGCCGGGCCTCGGGGCCGGGCCGGGCCGCGCCCGCCGCCGGCTCAGGCTCGGCCCCCGGGGCCTCCCCTCTGCCCGGGCGGCAGCGCGGGCCCGGTGCGCGGCGGGGCCTGGGGAGCGGCGGGCAGCGGCAGGGCTGCGGCCGGCCGCGGGGCCGCCGCCACGGAGGCCGCGGCGCGGCAGAGGGGCAGAGAGGGGGAGGAGGGGAAATGCCCCTTACCCGAGGGAGACTCGCCCGCGGGCGCCGCTTCCCTTCCCGGTGGCCGCCGCCCCGCCCGCACACGGGCCGCCCGCAGGGGGCCGCGGCCGCCAATCAGGGCGCGGGGGCCGCCCCGGGGCTTCCCCCGCCCCCGGCCCGGCCCCTGCAGCGGGCCCGGCGCCGCCTCCCGCCGGGACCGACCGCCCCGGTGCCGCCGGGGATCCCCAGCAGGTACCGGCCGGCGCCCGCCGAGGCTCCGGCAGCGCGGCGGCAGCCGGTGCTGTCCGCCATTCCGCTGCGGCTGCCGCGGCCCGGCACCCTCCTGAGCGGCGGCGGCCGCAGCGAGTCGCCGGGTTTCTTCGGCAAATACGTCTCTCGAAAGAAACCGCCGCGAGGGTCGCTGGCCCTCGTAAGCACGGCTGCCTTTCCCCGTTTTAAACCGTGCTCTTAACTTTGGGAAAAATTGGTGGTAACTTTGATGTATCTCATGGTGGCAGTAGCTCTGAGCAGTTTCGCTGTGAGTAGTTACTCTCCCCTCAGTTCCCGGATTTCCTCAGTAGATTTAAGTAGATACCGCGTCTGTCGGAGCTTCATTTGTCCTGTGCCTGGCGGCTGGCAGCCGTCCCCCCACGTCCAACCACATTTCGCAGCCAGAGGAAGCAAAGCTTCCCGGTAACGCATCCAACACGAATCGAGCTCCTTTACTCCTGAATCCTTTCCTCTTTCTTTCCCTTTTTTCCAAGGAGCAGAAAGAGGCTCGAATAAACAAAATTTTTTGCAAAAATCTGACGAACTTCATTTGAGAAGCGCCCACCGTTTCTTTCCTCTTAGCCATCTCTCGACCCTTTGCAACACTCCTTAATTTGTGAGCACTTTCACATTTTCTTTAACTGTAAAATGATGAACAAAACACAGTTATTTTTCATACATATACGCGTTTAATTTTTAGCCAGAGCAGATTTTTTTTTTTTTTTTTAAGTTTTCAACATCTATGCCATGTGCCTTGCACCGTCCTTCCAGGTCCCATATGAATACAATGTAAGTAACAAGTACGTAATGTGGCAGCAATAAACTATCAGATGGGGATGGTCTTTCCCAAGTCCATGAGTTGTACATTGCAAAAGGGAAATCTTGCACTCATGGTTAGTGCAAAAGTGGTCATTGTAAAATGCCAGCTCAACATAGCAGTCATGCTTCCATGAAGATTTAAGAACAACAGCATTTTTGTAAGGAAAAGAGGGAAAATACCACAAAACCCATTCCTTGCCACTTGGCTTCCACTCAGCAGTGATTTTCTTAGCCATCTAAAGCAGCTAGAGTCCATGAGAGTCTGTTCAGGACTTCCAACAAACTTATAGATCCCCCCTTTAACACTGAAGTTTCACCTTCAGTGAAAGTACCTTTTGACTTCTGTCAGTGGTAATGGCCAAAGGAATTGAGAAAAGGTTTAGCCATACCCAAACACATGGAAAATAATTTGAGTTTTTCCTGGTTGGTTGGTTGGTTTTCCCTCTGTTTTTTTGTTCAGCCATTTCTAAGGAACTGACATCGTTATTTGGCCCTATACATCACAGTGACCTAACTAAAATGCTGGACTGTATCCAGCTTGAAGAGAGATTGAATGCTCATATGTGATTTAACCCTTCAGCCAGATCAAACAACACATCCTCAGCTGGTGTAAGCAAAGCCTCCAACAAGCTCAGTCTCCAGTTCCTTGAGCAGAATTCAGTGCCTGCACATGTTACATTCAGCGTGATCCTCTTCCCTACACATTCCCCAATTTCAGGGGAACCCTTTCCAGGGTTCCAGCTCTGTGTAGTCCAGCTCATTTTCTGCAACACTAGGGATAACTTTCCAGCAAACTTTCTGCTTTCCAAAGGACCATTACTCTTCCCAAGTTTTTCCGGTTAGAGGAAGCATCAATGCTAGGGAGCTGTAAGGTAACACCTGAGGAATCCACGCTTCACAGTGCAATGTGAAGCACAGAGGCATCTCAAGAAATGAAACAACAGCATTCAAGACTTCAGTTGCTCTGTTGTCCAAGAGCACCAAGCTTCCAGTACTCAAAACAACTTATTTAGAACTAGCTCACCTACCACCTCTGAGCAGCTCACCAGGCATGGGTTATTAGGCTTAACTACCTAAGTCACTCTTCTCATAATTTCTGTTCTGCTGGTAAGGAGTAACAGACCCTTGAATTACTGGTGTCGTGGCTCCACTGTGCTCTGTTCTGTGCCAGAGATCTTGCAGAGACCAGAAAAGCAGCCGCAGTGTTCGAAATTAATAGGGAGATAATAAAAAACAAACTAGAAAGCATCACTATGTCTCTGTATAAATACACCTATGCATCGAACGCTATGTGCAGTGTTCATCCCTACACAAAAAGAACATAGCAGGACTGCCAGAGGTGTGAGGCAGGGTAAGAAGGATGGCCAAAGGTAGAGGAGGGGCTTCTCTGTGAAACCATTAAAGAGAGTAACCTCACTCTCAAAAAGAAACTTCTAACAGAAGTTAGAAATTTCTGAAATAATTTTTCACTGTCTATAAAAATTAAGGGGCATCAAATGAAAAAAGCAGATGCCACGTCCAAAACTAAATGAATTATTTAAACCATGGAGCTCATCATCAGATTTGGGATCTTGAAACCCAGAAACAAAAAAAACCAAAACCACCACAACACAGCAAAAGTTTCAAAGCACAAAACTTTTGGCTCACAAAGTCCCTGAACCACAAAGCAACTGCAGACTGAGAGAATATTCTGGGGTAATGACACTTAACTTCCCTGGGCACTGGCTGAGGATGACAGTCAAGCAACTGGATACCAGGCTAGATGGTCCCCTGCTCTGACAGGGTACAGCCGTTTTTACTGTGATGTCTCGGCATGTTTCTGCAATTCAGTTCTTTTCTAAGCACTGGATTTGTGTTCACAGTCTTTACAGTTTTGACAAATCAACATCCACCAGTGAAAATCCCTCTCAAAGGAGATATTCTAACCCACACTGTTGGAAACTAATGTTTAAGCTGTAAATTCTAGTCTTCTTGAGCTATGCCTATATCCAGTAAGTATTTTATATTTTAAGTTTCTTTCAGAGGGAGATTGTGAGCTTATCGTTTGGTAACTCTCAGAAATCGATTATTTAGAGCAATATAGAATTCTACCACTCCGTGGCGCCAAATAATTAAAAAGAAGTTGTGCTTTCAAAGGGAAGCCATGGACCTTCTCAAAAGCCGTATTTTTTTAATGTAGAAAAAGCCTGTTGAAGTAACCACAGATTCTTCCATTCAAAGGTAACAAAGCAAAAATACTAGAGACTATTTAGGTGTCATTTTTCTATCACTGAAAGACAATCCATAGCCTTGAAAGAGGAACATTTACAGACATCATGGTAATAACATGAATTTACCAGGAACGATCTTTCTCCCTTCCTCTCCTCCACTTAAATAAAACCTTTAAAGCTGTTTGTTGTCAAGAAAGATCAAAATACTTTGTACTAATCCGAACAGCACCTGAAGATGATCTATTTATTTATATCATGGTTTTGTAATTGCAACTAGTATAAAGAATATTATGGGAACTTCTTCTTTACTGCGAGTCTCAAATAGGTACATCACCCTTTCAAAGAATCGGCACAGAAATTAACTTACAGAAGATATTGTATAATCGAAGATTTTTGAATCTCAAGATGTTTTCTGGAATATATTTTCCAATTGTAGCCACACATACCAGTCTGAAATACCTAAATTTAACTGGTTTCAATGTTTACCTGTGTGAAAGGACCAGAAAAAGTCACTTGTCATGATGGGGATAAAGTTCTGATCCAGCGTGTCAGAATCACGTTCTGCATACTCGGGAAAGTCTCATAAACTCAAAATTTTATATTCTAGGTGCAGGTTTGAAAACCACTTGATCATCTCTGAAATGGAGCTAGTGGCATTTTTTGGATTAGGTTCCACACTCTAAATATTTTGCAATACAGTGTTCATAATACTTCAAAACAAATTAGGTTATTGTTTAATAAGACAAACAAAACCTTAAAACTTACTTTTTTGCATTAAAGTCCATTACCGACAGTAAAACCACACAACAGGCACATCTTTAACCCACATCTAGAGACTAATATTTAGAGTCCACATTACAGAGGCAAATATTTCATGGTGTTTTGATTTTGGTTTACTTCTGTAGTAAACCAGCTAACAGATGGTCATTCCAAGGCGCAAATACGTGGTCCTGCAGATTGCTTCTACAACGTACTATGTACCTTTTTTTTTTTTTTTTTTTTTGCATTTCCTGCACATATTTGCAAGATTCCACCTCATATTTATTATTGCTTGTATATTACTTCCATCAGTGACAACAGCAAGGAAAGACAACTCTTCTCCATGCTTATGTGTACAATAGTCGTCTGTGTCTTTGCCTAGAAGATTTACAGCTTTCTTCCTTTCATTCTAATTACAAAACAAAGTTGTATTTTGTTCTATGTGTCCCAGTTTTTCTACTGGTAATTTTATTCCCTTCAGTAACTGAACACAGATTCTAGCCACCTCTACATACCTTACAGATAAGGGCAGTTGAGAGAAAATCCTGACTATCCTTATTCCTTCTTTCAGAATATTTTTTCATACCTCTTTATGTACCAGTATCAAGATCTGAGTGACTGCAGAGCATTTTTATTATCTGAGGCAAACGAAAACGTCAATCCACAAAACAAACACTCATTTAGGGAACAGGCTTTGCTCTCCCTCTTGTGGCCTAAGCAGGTCATTCACGTAGCCTTCGCTTTGCTTTGGCTCAGTGCACTCTTAAATTCAAACGTTCTCTGTAATCTTGGGTGTATCTAGAGAGAATATGTGACTATTCAAGGAAAGGACATGACCAAAGTTTTCATTAAACACCAATGCTAAATAATTTTGTATTGCGTTTGTTAAGAACCGAATGATGATTTTTGTTCTTTTGGCCAAATCTTTTAATCTGATTTTTTTTTTTTTTTCCAGATAATTTGTTTTTAATGCTGCTTGAACACTCTAGGCAGGTGTCGGGTAGAAAACAATTCACTTCTTGCTATACCGGCGATCATGTTTTTCACACGTTCTTCAGCAACGAGTGTTTAAAAAAAAATACATGAGGCACTTAGGAAAGTACCAGCAAATAAAGCAGTTTCAGTGAAGTTATTTGGATGCTTTAAGGTCACTGCAAGTGAGTGGAAAATTGGAGCTGTACTGAACTGAATAGGAAAAAATGAAAATGTGTGTATAACCAGATGGGGAATATTTGAGTTTTTTAAGACTTTTTTTTTTCCCAATCAAAAAAAAAAAAAAATTGCACCTTCGCTGACTCACAGATGATTGTGAAAGAGCAGGTTACACAAGACGACTCTGCACACCTACATCAGAAACAAACACCAGGAGAACAGTCGTGTGGATTGTTTATGCTCCAGAAGAATCTGTAAAACATTTTGTCTCCCTAAATCATAAGCCAAACAAAATACAATCCCTCATCTCAGTCCAAATCAATGTGTGTATGAGGATCCCTGTACATGCCAGACAAGCGACATACTAATTTCTTCTTCCAGAGACATTTAATACTTCAGGCTGTTTTCTAGAAAAGACTGAGATGTACTCAGGGCTCTTTTCAGCCCAGGGGACGAGGAGGCTGCTGCAACATGTCTCACCACCACGTGCACCTGCCGCTTCACCCAACGCAAAGTGGACGCGACAGCTCTGCAAGCCCCATTCATCCCCTAATATCCCCACCATTGCCACGGGGACCGCACGGTTCCAACCCTTCGGTTTATACTTTGCAAATGACCTTCCACACAAAGTAGAATTTAAATTGCCGTAAACTCCAGTGTTGGAGCTTAACAAATTTCAGGACAAGTGAGTGCTTCTTCCTAAGGTAGTCTGCCCTTCAGACGTTCTACACAAGGCCAGGGAAAAAAACTCCTGACTCACAAAGGAACTTACAAGAGCGGGCTGGGGCAGGGGTACGGGCAGGGTACGGGCAGGCCGTCCCCGCCGCCGAGGGGAGCGGAGGGAGGCGGCGGCTGGCGTGCGGCCCGTCCTCTGCGGGACCACCCGGCTTCCCTCCGCCGGGGAGAGCCACCAGGCTCCCGCCAGCCTTCCCCGCACAGCCCCGGCCGTGCCGCGGCCCGGGACGGGGGCCCGACGGCTCCAGCCAGCCTCCGCCCGCGCCGCGACCGGGCGCTCCCTCCCCGGCCCGCCGTCGGGGCCGGAGCACGCGGCGGAGGCAGCGCCCGCCTGAAGGAGACGCGGCCGGGGGCAGCGGAGCCGGGACCCCGCCCCGCCGGCCGCCGAGGCCCGGCCGGCGCCGCCCGCCCGCGGCCCGGGAAGTGCCCCCCGGCGCCGAGCGGCTCCCCCCGCCGGCTCCCGCCGCCGCCGAGCCGCGCAGGCCCCGCCCGGGCGCCCCGCCGGGGGCGGCCCCCCGCTCCTCAGTGGCCGTCGCGGCCGTCGCTCAGGCGCCCGCGCCGCTGGCCGCGGGGATGGTGGGGCGGGCGCGAGGGGCGCGGGCAGCCGCGGCCGCGCAGCGCCCACAGCCCGGACGGCGCCCGGCCCGGCGCGGCGAGGCACGGCCGGCCAGGTTTGACCTCCCTTTCCTTGCCCCCTTCCCTCCCTTCCGAGCGGGGCCGCGCCGGGCGGGCGGGCGGCAGCGCCCGGGCCGGCCCCCGGCTCTTCCCCGGCGGGGCGGCCCCGGGGGCGCCGCCGCGGGGTGTCGCTCCCCGGCGGCCGGGCGGGGCGGCAGAGCGGGCGCGGTGCCCCCCGGGGGCTCCGTCGGGCGCCGGCGGAGGGTGCCGCTGCGTCGGGTCACGGCGGTGTGGTGGGGCACAGTGCCCCGGGGGTGCGCCGGGCCGTGTCCCCGCGGCAGGAGGGGACGAGCCGGAGGCGGCTTTAGGTCCCTCCAGGTCCGGGCTCGTCTCGTCGGGTTGGCAGTGCCGTAGCCGGATCCCCGCTATCTCCCCCCCAAAAAGGAGAGCGAGAACACCGCTTGCAAACCGACATGCAAGATTTAAGATGCTTTTGAAATACCTGCACCGTCAGCTTTCGAAATTCCACGTTAAAATTAAGCATTCGTACCTAGCGTGGTGTCACACTGTGACCTTTAAAAATGCTGTCGTCGGGAAGAGGATGTAAAATGATCTTCAGTGCTTTAACGCTGTTTGCTACACACATTTTGACGGGACTCTGCGGGTGAGCCTTTCCCGGGGAGGCCGAGCAGGCAATGGCTCGGCAACGAGCTGGGAGGGGGCAGCCTCTGGCTCCTGCAATCAGGGGGGCTGTCGGGGGTCTGCACCCAGTGCTGGAGTGGGGGAGCCCTGGCTAACGTGTTGCTGCATGGCAACAACCTCATCAATATCTAGGAAACAGCAGAAAAAACATTTGTAAGTCAGATTTTGAAGGAAATTTGAAATAGCTTAGGCTACAGTTTGTCTGAGCGCAGAATTAGGCAAAATGAGTCAACTGGAAAATAAAGTTACCAGTGTTTCAACATGAGTAAGGGCCCTGGCCAGCAACAAACCTGAGAATGACTTTCCTTGATTCCCAAACAGGTCCACTTTGTGTCTCATCATTTCCTTCCTCCAGTCCAACCTTTATGGCTCCAAAAATAATTGAAAGTACTGAGTTTGGGTAAATAGGGTAGAAGAAAGGGGCCGAAAATTTGAGAGGTGTGGTCCAAATGCATTTGAGCAGGTCAACATTTTAGGATGCTGGAGGGAACCCACCGTGTATTGCGCAAACCCACTCCTATTGAAACAGAAGGACTTAACAAAGCTTTCTCCAACAGAGAAAGGACGTACAGTACATATGGACAGAATACGAAGTGTTCAGTTAAACAGAGCATTTTGTTAAAAACAGAGGAAAACACTGACAGTGTGATAAGGAATATGTAAATTTCTTAACGTGCTTCAAAAAGCTAGAACATTGTTCCCTCCTTCCCCCTGAAATGTATTTTGATAATTTCCAAGCAGACAGCAAAGAAAAGGAAATTATATCAATCCCTTTGGGGAGAATGTGACATTCTGACTTCTTGAAGCCTATGAAGAGGTTTATAAACTTAAAAAATGAAAAAGACGAATTTAATCTTTCCAGACTTGTCAAACTTGTCTCAATTAATTTTTGATGACATAATTAGAACTTACCGCTTTAATGTGCGCCTTTTTAGTTTACTTTTCAAAAGATTTTATTTTTAAAGGCTGGGGGAAAACGAAGGGTTTTGCGGTGGGAACTGGAGCAGGAAGAAGGGGAGGACTCTGTGTAGGTTTGAGTGCTGATTCAGAGTACTCTATTAAGCCAAGAGAGATGAACTCATTTTTTTCCTCCCTTGGGGAATCAAACAAGAAACAGGAAGTCATTGATTCAAAGTAAGATCATTCACTCCGCAATTGTAAACAGTGTATTATGTGCCCGTAAATATTTCCAGAACCCATTGGCTTGTTGGAAAATATGAAGTAAATTATTATAATCTCTAACAAACATCCCACAATAAAAAGAGTTATTTTCAAACTTTTTATCTGTAATGTTTATACAGTGGAATATTAATTAGCTTGGACATTGAGAAACTACTTGGCTGGACGCATTGTTCAGTGCCAGAAATCCATCTACTCAAATGTTTTGTCTGTTGAAAGACAAACATTTTTAACTCCACCCAGTAATACTGCGCCCTACCAAAAAGCAAAAATTCTCCCACTACTTGATCCATTTGTGTTTTCACTAATACAAACAACAAAATATCCTGCTGTTAACCAGTTGTTGTCTGAGTTAATCTCTGTCTTATGTAGCTGTAATTAGTCAAAAAAGAAAAACATTATAAAAAGGCCTAAATAGTCTAATAAAAAATTGCCATTCCTCGTTACTTAGGAGGGCATAATCCAGGCTGTCCAAATCAATCTGCAGCTGAAACTTCTGCTTCCTCTGTAAAGTAGGAGAAGCTGGTGCTTGGAAGTGCCCCCTTCCCCCCTTGAATGTGGGGACTGCACAAGGAGAGGGGAGCAAGGATTAGGGACGATGAGCAACCTGATTCCCTGGCAGTCCAGGGGGTGTTCTGCCAAGCTTAAAAGAAGGTGAGAAATGGTAAAGGACACTGGTCACCAAAAACGCTTGCAGCTGAAATGATCGTGTGCTTAAAGCTTAGAATTCATGTGTTGTAGGATCAGCTCGGGAAGCTATGTTAATAACGTGCTTAAATCCCAGTGATACCATGAGGACTCCTGAGTGGTGGATTCCTGAATAGGGATGGTTGCAACCTCAGGTTTAACAGCTTGAGTCGTAGAGACAAGAGTCGTTGAGACAACAATGGAGCAGTTACCTTCAGACAAGTGATTGTGATGTTCCTCTACTTCCTTCTAACTTAAGATACAGAATGAAAAGAACAAAAAATTAGGGTATGTGAAAGGAAAGAAAGTTTTGTGACAGCTAGTTTTTCACCTGCTTAGCTATGACGAACTTGAGAGTAACTTGAGACATTGAAAGTTTAGAAGAGAATTAGAAAATATTAATGTATGGAGGAAAAGTTAAGGACTTTTGGAATCCTACCCATGACTTCACCTTTCTTGAGATGCTCTGCCTTTCCTTTTTTCTTACTGCTTTCAGGAACAGTCAAAAAGATAAATCCATAGGTCCTTCCCCTCTAGCTGATGAGAGTTTGGCGATGGAGTGGAACTGAAGCTGCCTCCTTCAACAGTGGGAGGAGGGAGGGTGCTTGAACCCAGGCCTGGGGAGTCATGGGGAGGGGGCTCTCAAAGATGTCACTTACTAATCCATGCTAACTGGATCAGGAGTTGCAGTACAGAGATCTATATTACACATGATTTTCCTGTGCCAGCCTCTTTCACCACACTGAAAACAGTTGCTACTTGACTTTCCTTGTCAGTGTCTCATTGTGACAAAGGTGACAACTATGCAGCATAACCTTATGACTGGTAATTTCTTGTTTGTTGTCATCTTCCAGCTGCCTTCCACCGAATGGTGTTTTTATGGCTGTTTCTTATATTGGAGATAAATTGAATACTTAGGGGGAATTCAAGCTTTATTTTTAAAGCCAAACCTACATGTTCAGAGCCCTGCAAAGGCCAGAGCCTTTGCTTGCAATAGAGGTTCTTGGGCTGAATGGTTACATTCAGCCATCCACTTACTCTATTAAGCTGTCTACAAATAGTTGGAATACAACAGAGCCCAGTCCATCTGCTTACACACAGATGATTTTCTTGGCTTCTCACTGAAACCATGATGAGCCAGCTCTCATCCTGAATAATTTTTCCAGCAGTGCTTGTCCAAAAGGGCACTGAGTTTAATTTCCAGAGGGTATGAGCAGTTAAATGTAGTTAAAAGCACAGATTTGAACCCAGAAGATGCGTGAATCAGGATGTCCTGAGACTGGCAACAGCTAATGTAAGGGTGTCGTTTTTCATGTGGAGGACCCATCAGGGACCGTTTGTTCACCTGCTTTACATTTGGAACCATAAAGGCAATTTGATTAAGCATTCAAAACAGTTTTTAAAGAGCCATCTGCCAAACATTAAACTTGCATAAAACCAAATTTGCTACCAACTCACAGGTAGTTACACCTATATAAGGCATTTTCTTAGCAAAAGCTCAGTTCTCTACAAGCCTCTCCTATCTAAGAAAAGATATATACAGTAACTGAAGAATAAAATGCGTGATGTGTCTTTGCTTGTCAAGGAAAATATATTGCAGGACCAGAATAATTGAAGAAATTAAATTATGGTAAACTTAAATGTTGTCAACACAGATTTCAAAAATCTCCCTATTTTGATAAGGGCCTTTGTGGACTAATGTACTTTACTAAGTTTCACGAAACTGTACATGTACAAAATTTGGGGGCATTCTTGAGATTTATATAAAATAAGTTAGAATCTATGTTTTAAAGAAGTCAGACATTAAATACAGACTCAATTTGACGTGGGGATTTATTCCTTTTCTTTTTCCAGCATAAATATGGCTGAACTTCCAGAGCCAGAAGGTACTGTAAACTGGAAGGAAAGATGTTTAACTCTGGAGTCACAGTTGATGAAATTTCGTCTCCAGGCAAGCAAGATCAGAGAATTGTTAGCAGAAAAGGTAGGTCTCATGGTATGAATTTTAATGCTGTATAAATTATTTTATTTGATGATAGGGGCTGATCACATATCATGGCTTGAGATTACAAGTACTTTTTTTTTTTTTTTTTCCCCAAGAGGGAAAAAAAGGCATTGTAAAACAAAATATATGGAAAACAGTTATGTTTTAATGCTATGAAAGAATTTCACACATTAGATTTGCCAGCAAGAAGTGATCATTTTCAAATAAGAACACACTGGCAGCTCTCCTGCAGAGAAAAATATGTATCCAGTAATCACTTTTACAAGATTGAAGTTAATATCTAACACATTTTTTTAAGTATTTAAGGTCTGATTTAAGACACAGAAATCATTGGGGAGAAAATCCAGAAGTATTATTTTCCCCACTACTCCTTACCAAATTCTGTAATTTACCAGATTTGTTTTTCATGTAATAAGATATCTCCAACTATGGCTTATCATATTTGAAATATATAAAAAAACAGCATTATATTTACCTGGCAACACTTTCAGGAACAAGGAAATTAGAAGAGTACAAGGGACAAAACATTCTAGACAATTTCGGGGACTCTGTTATCATTAATATTGACTTCAGTGAATTTCTAGTTAAAAGGTTATTTTGTTGAAACTACTCTGTTCTTCCTAGAGCTAAATTTTCCATCAATTACTCCTCCCAAAAAGAAGACTAAAATTCAGATCCTTTTATACTACGTTAGAGTGACAATACTTTTATTTTATACATTTATGTTAATGCTTCTTTTTTGTGAACTTATCCAATATCCCTTTGAAGCTATAAATACATTTGACATCCACATTTAGCCCTCCTTAAATCATTTCCATTTTATTATATTTTGGTGGAGCAAATGATATTCAAGCAGGAAAACCATCTAATTTTGTATTTATGAAGAAACATAGGTGATGTACACTGTTATGTGCTCCATTCCTCTGACAGCTAAATTAATCATCAAGTATGTTTTCATGGAGATATCTATCTTAATTCTAGAATTTTACTTAAAGTCCTTCAGATTTCTATGTTTCTATGTTTCATTTGTTAGTTTATTGACCAGTCACTGAATTTTGTAAGTATTTCCTTGTAAGTCTTTCAAGTCAGAAAGCTTTTTTTTTATCCTGAACAAAATACCATAAAAAAACTTGGTTGCTTCACTGCTGAATGCCCATAACCAAATGTCTGTGATTACACTGAACAGCATACGCCCTAGACAAATCTTTGCAGACCTGCACTGGTCATTGTGGAAAGTAACAAATCACCTACTATTTTTATTGTTGAGCCAGTTTTTTAATTCATGGACAGACATTCCCTCCTACTCTGTGGCTGTTTCTTTCCTTTAAACGCTTTCCAAGATCCAAATAATTATATAAACCAGATCTCCCCTATCTGCAGCCTTGGTGATCCCCTCCAAGAACTTCAATAGTTTTGTGAGCCAACACACCTCTTTATAAGGGCCAATTTGACTCTTCCCTCATCTATCATACTTACCCACATGCCCCCTAGTTCTGCTCTTGTAGTTTCCAATTTGCTTACTACAGACATCAGACTTACAGATCAATAGTTGGTTCAACTGTATCATCCAGTTCTTGACTGAATATTGTTTGGCAATTTGTTACTACGCATTTTATCGGTTCGTGCCCTTGTCTCTTCTCTGTAGGTATAAAACCTCAATTTGAGATTGAAAAAAATGGAATAAAGAAATCTAGTATTTTCTGGTTTAGACTTTTTTCATTAAGTATGTATTTTTTTATTAAAGTGAACATGAAAATTTACAGCAATGTAAGATCATGAGTTCCTCCGGATTTGTACTTCAAATATCTCTGCTTTCGCATGACTAAAAATATTGCTGTTAGAAAGCAGCGTAGTTGAAAACGCCTAATTTGGTTACCCAATTGCAATCCTGAAATTCTTCTGCATTGCAAACCCTCATTGAACAGGTACTGCAGAAACTCAGTTTTGAAAGTGCAACCAGGTGTATAAATGCCATCCATTGACATTTCATTTAAAAATTAAAAAAAAAAAAGAAAAACTACTTGTGTCCTGCATTCCAGTTAGCAAGACCCACAGATGAGTTAATAACTCATCATCACCAGTCTTGGAGGAGAACATCCATCAAATAGTATAATACTGTCTGCTGTAACACTCAAATTACTGGATGCTTACGTAGTTGAGGCTGTTAGCTGCCATATATCTCTCCTGTCTCTTTACCCCATTTGTATCACTACTGTTCGGGATGGAAGGCAAGTGGCTAAACACTGGACATGACTTTTCTAGGGACTTTCCAGCAGCCATAACTACCATGTTTTATGCAGCTGTTGCTGATTATTGGTTTGGCAACCAAAAAGTTGAGATTCATAAACAGCACTTCACAAAATTATCTGGGTTAAAAAAAATAGTAGTTTGAATGCTTTCTGTTTGACTTTTCACTTTGCTCAGTTTGCATTTACAGGCTCTTAAGTGCTAGAAATGTCCTCTTAAATTAATAGAAATATATGCATAATCATATAGTTTCAGAAGTCGACATTAAAAAAAAAAAACAGAATAAGAGGGATAAAATCACAAATCTTCAGCACTGTGCGTGAAACAAAACATTCAAAGGAAAATTACTTACTCTCTCTCATCTGTGAAAAACGTGACGCCAAAATAGATTAAAAAATCTTAAGAACTTGTCATGTTACTGCCTGCCTTAGCTTTCTCAGAAACTTTAGAAAAAGTGTTTATAGGAGGTAAAGAAGAAATGTTTTCTGTTGAAGACCATGGGTCCAACAAGTATTCAGTTGGGACAACTCTCCAGAGCAGAGCAGTAGCAGACTTCATGAAGAATGATTCTTCTCCTCATTTTTGTCACTTCAACTTTTTGAGATTAATCTTTCATTCATAGACTGGAATTCAGTTGGGACATGCATCAAAGACTGGTCAGAGCTCAACAAAATTAAACCATATTCACCTGCAGATTTATCAGTCTTTCACAATTCAGAATCAGTTTTCAAAATAGGCACTAAAGTCTTAGCTATATTTTGGTTTCATTTGTAACAATTCAGTGGTTATTTTCCACAGTTTTATTTTTAAAATTACAAAGTATACAAACAATTCTCAGTATTTGTAAAGGGAAAGATACACTTGCACTAGTTTGAGATTAAACTGCATGGAATTTTTACCTGAAAATGTATTTGGGAAGTAGCAAAGTGAATAATGAAGACCTGATTGGCCAATACTTGATGGGCATCCTGATACTAATGATGAGAGGAGAATACAGCTGATATCAGTCTTTATAGGTACTTTCTAGATTTGTTACCTGTTACAGAATGAAACAAATTTGCAAAGCATGCAAATAGTTCTCACTCTCAGTTTGATTAGCACAGGCCTTTATTCATGGTTTTGTTTACAATCATGTCTGTGCTATGAAATGTGTACTAAAACATTGAACAATAGCACCAGACAGCGTTCTACTTCAAAATAGCAACAGAAATTACAGTACTGTGGTGTGACAGATATAAAACCCTCATGGGTATTAAACTATGTAATTGTTGCAGAAAACAGAGAGAGAGTGATGCTGTGACAAAACAGGTGGTCTCTACAGGAAGGTGAGAGAAATGAATTTGTGGTAATTCTCCAGTGTTCCTCCTCTGCATGTATTAGAGAGATACCTCATCAAGACAGAAAAAGGAGTTTACATCCTTTTACACTGTGTGTATGACTTGTCAGAAACTGCCATGGGGTTTTTACTCTTCTATTCATTCTATAACTTAGTCTAAAACCAGATTTGAATATGGGTTTCCTTGAATCTATACTTTTTCAATATTTGTGTCTGTGACCTATGTGCTTCTGTAGATTTATCCCAGCAGTGGATTAATTGAGATACTTCTCTTATACACTGGAAATCAAATACCTTTGCAAAATTGTTTTATCGAATAGTGGCCCTGCAAATATATGAATGATCAACATGGGAGTCTTCCGTATATTCTTCTAATAAATGTGTTCTAACTTAAAAAACCCAAATTATTTACAGGGTTCTGTAAGTCCAGCGAATGCTCATCCTTGAGCCTCAGTGGCTGAGGAGTTTGAGAAATTTGCATTTTAAGTTTGTTTCAGCAGTATGGCTACCAGAGCTTAAATTTTGTAGTGAACTTGGGGAGAAGAGAGAGGAGCAAAGGAATATACAATGTTTTCAGACAACTAATTGATTCACTGTTGTTTATTTGTTTGGGTTTTTTATTTGTTTTCATTTTGCCAAGTAAAGAGTCTATGTTTATAAATGTAACATGCAAAGAAAGAGACCTTGTTGGGAGTTTCAAGCAGAAGCTGCTGCTTAAGTGGGAGAGGTCTCTACAGGAATTTAAGGAATGATGTAGAAAGTATCCCTAGCATGCCAAATTTAGGATGGCTGTGGAACTGAGTTTTAAGTAGAAGCATTTATATTAATGCAGCTTGAGTCTTAAACATATGAAGAGTTTACTAAAAAAACCTTCACTGAATAAAAGATTACAGTATTCTACTGCAAGTTTAGCTCCTAACTGGCATTTCATGTCCTTCTTTTCACAGTAAGTACATTTTTCACCTAAAATATGTCTGCAACATCAGGTATAAAGTTAATGTTTTTCCTATCACTAAAAAATCATTTTAGTAGAAGAACTACATAGCTGTGTTAAATTTCCTCTTGGGCAGTCTCCACTGAATTTCTTTTTCATCACACCCCGTAAGGACTGAATATGGCACTGTCCCAAATGTTGCATTATGGGCTGTCCAGTAATACTCAGCATCCACATATATGTCTCCAAGTTTGTTTTCTTCAGTGCTGAGGGTTATTATTTTATGCTTTGAATGATTTTCAACAAATATAAATGATGAAGGGAGAGGATTCTTTTCATATATATATATTGATTTGTTTGCTCTTAACCTTCCATTTGGATATTCTCTGTTTACATGCTGAGCTGGCAACCGAGTGTGTACATGACAAATGCAATCATATTTATACTTTCTGTACAGATTATGAAAACTGAATGATGACTGATTTTTAGACCAAATACTATTTCCAATATATTCAAAAGCATAACGCATTCCTGACTTAGTCTTACAACCCAAAAGTTAAATTCATGTCACACTGAATTTGTATTCATTTTGCAGGTGTATTTATGGTATGTCATTGGACATTTCAGAACGAAGCAGATGCAGTGTGTTTTGTTATCTGTGGCATGACAATTTCCAGATTAATGTTTTCAGAGGAAAAGTCCACAACACATCTGACTTGTGCAGTGATTGCCAGTATGCAAATTGTAAAAAAGCACAATGAGTATTTCCATTTGCATTCAAAGCCTTACGAAGGGTGAAGTAAAAAGAAGCAAAATGGTGTAGTACCAAAATTATTAAAATGAAGGTTATTTTTTGGTATTTCAGTTGCTCTTAAAAACTTGTGTCATGGAAAATAATTCAGATGCAATTAGAATGATACAAACAGGAGAAAACAATGAGAGTTAAAGAATATAGAAGTTAAAAGTTTATATGGTTAGAGTCTTAGGTTTGTTTACACCTTTTAAATACCTTTTTAACACCTTTAATACACCTTTTTCCCTGTAAATTTATCCTTTGTCTAAAAGTTTATGCCATGCCTTTTTATAAAAGGGGGACATTTTTTTGTTTCACTGGTTTTGTATGTCTTAAACCTACATTCTTTCTAGGGAGGGTGAAGATGGAAAAAAAACAAACAAAAAAGAGACAACTCGGGAAGCAATAAATTAGCTGTTCTTGGAGAGGTCAGGCTAGGTGATGGCATGAAAGAGCACAGCCCTTGCTGTGAGGCCAGAGGATGAGTATCTTCCCTCCAGTGGTACGGAGATGAGGCTGCATCCATGCTATTCCAGCCCACCTGAGATGGGTAAGCGAATGAAAGTTGTTGAAGCTGTGATAGTGGGCAGACACCTGTGCAGGCCCTTAGCCAATCTTTTATTTGTTTAGCATGTCACCTGTAGGAGCTACAAGATGTTTTTTCTCTATTTTTCATGGAGGAAACTCTTTTTGCACTTAGAAATTATGCATTTAATTTTCACTCCCTCAGAGTGAAAACTTCAGACTTTAAATATCTGTTGTCATGTCTTCAAACTACATTATGCTGCCTTACATATATTTCTGGAATCTCTTGCTCTTTTATCCTCTGTGTTTCCTAGGTGTCCTATACACTTCAATTTCATGAATAAATTCAGTTTCAGTCAAGTTTTCAATTTATTAAACTTCAGCAGTGAGTGGTACCTTTGATTCTTAAGCCATCACCTATCAGTCAGCAGCATGGAAAAAAGGCCTCCTATTTCAGATGTTCATGTTGTGGCTTTAATCAGAACTCATAGTTCACTGAGGCAGAAGTAGCAGAATTTCCACAATTGTAGTACAATGATCAAAACAAAACAAAGCAGGCAGCTGCCTTTTAACACAGATGAACAACCAGTTGTTGATACATTTCTCTTTTCATTGTAAGCACTGTATGAGACTTAAATTTCCTTGCCTGCCAAAGTGTTTTGATATATTCTTCCATTTTGCTAAACAGTATCTTCACTTCTTTGAAGATTTTGAATGTTATGACAATGTCTGTTTGTGCTGGAGTGGTGGTCTACATGCTTTGTATGTGATTGTGTCTCTGCAGTTTATCAAGACAAGATCTGAGTTGGAAAAGACGACATCCGGAAAGTGAACGTTCCTAGTATTTTACCAGGCTTAGGAAAGTCCTATGACTGACATTGAGAAAAGCTCAATTATTCAGCCAACATTACATGCTGCTTATTTGCCCTTCACTACAATGCCTCTCCAAATCCCACTGCTGAATTTACCTTTTTAAAGTCTGTATATTTACAGGCATCTGTCCTAGACTACTAAATCTGCAACACTTGCCTCCCTGGGCTTTTCTGTTCTATATTTTTACTGTATATAATTTCCAGAAGAAATAATTAATTTTACTACAGTGAACTCAGCTGAAATGTGAACAATTGTTTTTTCATATGTACTTTTCATCCATTTAACAAGCACTAGGAAAAGCTTTTGAGCTAAATAATTATTCTTAAAATCATGTTTAAATATTGAAAAGAACTTGAAAGACATAAAACTCAGTGGTAAAACTGGTCTCATGTCATGGAGAGTGATGAAAATTTTGAGCCTGGAAACTGAGCAGATGGAGACTGATAATTTTTGTAGGTTTCATTTTGTCCCAAGGAAAGGATTTTGTGCTAAACATAGTTCATACGAATGAGGTGAAGCACTGAAAAGGAGAGTTAAGAGAGACTTGCAGTTAAGAAGTGCCTTTTGTCTAACTAGGAGAACAGTGCCAGAAGTTGCTGTACTTCGAAGTGGACAGGATTGTGATTCTGCACAAGACTGTAGAACTACTAGCCATCTTCAGAAGCAGCAGGAGTGTATGTATGTGTATGTTTGTATACATACATACATACATACATATATATAAAGTTGTCATCAAAGACCCAAATTGCTTTTACACTCCATATTTCTGACCACAGTTGAGGCAGAGAAAAGAGATAATCCCTGTTGTGAACAGCCTAAACAGAGAGAGATAAAAAGAGAGCAAGGTGGTTAGATGGCAAATTTGCAGAGGGATAGTTGACACTGCTTTGTTCATGAGAAGAGTTGTAGCCTTTTACCGTTTAATTGGTATTAAAAATGGAGGAGATGAGAGAAGGAAGAAATGGGAGTGCACTGAGAAGCGGCAGCTTGCAAGCTGCCAGGTTGCGAGCACTAAACTGAGTCTTGCAGTAGTCATAACCTAGGTGAGCATTCAGGTGGGATTTGAAGGAAGAATAAGGCCATAGCTTTGGGGATTTAAGCCAGATAACTAATTCTTTTATCTAAAGATATTTTTTTCATGTAGGAAATAATAGCAAACAGTAAACGTCCATATACTACGAACCAGTAAAATAGTGAAGAAGATTGACCATGCTTGATCTGTGAGTAGCTTAAGGAACACTTGAGCCCCATTAAGACTTAGCCTTCAGCATTAGTTCTTTTGGGGAGAACTGTCACAAAGAGGAATTGAGTTCAGAAAGCAGTTCTTCATTCTGATGACTAAATCCACACTGCTGAGAAATATTTTTACAGATTTCATCTTGTTCTAGGGAAAAGCTTTTGTGCCAAAGTATTCAATTTCATTTTTTACTGAAGGCATATTTAGTTTTATAAATATAGGTAGGTCTGAAGTATCATTTCCTAGATACATGAGACAAGATGGATTTCTATTAATTAGTTAAAATTCAAAGCTTTTCTAGAAAAGATTAAGTCTTTCTAATTATTGTGTTGCCTTTGGGATAAAAAAAAATCATCCAGTAAAGAACAAAGTATATCTTACCCAAGGCATGTGCTAATTCCTTCTTTACAAATTATCTTCTTGTTTATTTTTACTGTCAAATATTAGTATGTTGATTTTACATCTTGATTCTTTAGGTGTTTTGTCTATGTGGCTTAACTGGTCAGGTCATATTTTAAAGCTTGTTGTAGTTTATAAGGATTTAGCACTGTCCTTATATATAGAAGAGAAATTAGGTGTCAAGACAGGGAATAATGTCTGAAAATACGGATGGAACATACCCAGTCAGCTTTTTAATATATGAGTTACAAAAGTAGGAGGAGTATTACTGTGTTTTCCTAAGCTAAACCACCAGAAGAGAGACCTTTTTGTAAAAGGAGTAAGTCATGCTTCTAAAACTGTTCTACCACTGCTTTTAACTAAAAAATGTATGCAAGGCTTTATACATGTATAGATTGGGCATACCATATTTTAAAACATGAAAACTGGTAGTAGTCAAAGCCACTGACAAACAGATGATTTGCTTTTAAGCAGTATAGGCTCTTTTCTTAAGGAAATGCAGAAATTTGTTGAAATACTTGGGTTTAAACATAGGAATATAGAACCAAAAGGGGAAATCTTGGTCACATGCCATGTTCTGGAATACCTGGCATGCATATTCTTCATACCATTTGTAAACTTACCAAGCACCACATAAAAAGTCAGATCTTTTGCCTTTATAGCTTCTTTTAGAAGGCAGTTCCAAAATCTGTTTTAGTCAATATGGAAAATGAGGGTCTTCTAATTTCCAGCCTATGTTTATTAATCACCTGTTTATATCTGTTTGCATCTTTGAAAGCCATTTGTAGGTGTGTTTATCCTTCACTTGCTTCTCCTATTTGTTTACTTATGGAAGCAACCATGTATCCATGTTTCTTCAGTTTTGGTAATCCTATGTGATGTGAGGACTGATACTTCACTAAATCTAAAAATGGACAGGTTTACTCCCTTTCTTTTTATGTGGAACGTTATTTTTCAACCACAGATGGTTTGGGCCTTTTTTCAGAATGAAAAAT
Organism: Athene noctua; assembly: GCF_965140245.1. Taxonomy (NCBI): domain Eukaryota; kingdom Metazoa; phylum Chordata; class Aves; order Strigiformes; family Strigidae; genus Athene; species Athene noctua. The sequence goes on along the minus strand of NC_134037.1, from coordinate 100,238,409 downwards.
TGAAAAGTTGAAATGCAAGGAAAAAAAAGCAGACTCTCTAAACATACCATTCTCAAGTCACTGTAAGTTCTGCATTTAATCAACAGACAGACTGTATTTCTGTTTTGGAAACATTAGGTTTTAACTATTTTTTTCTTTTTGAAAACTCTGACCTATTATCAGCACGCTTTCAAAGGCTTACAGAGAAGTGATGCTTTTCTTTTTGTTCATAAATTGTTGCATTTTGTTGAAAATTGACTTGGATTAATCTTTTTTTGTTGTTCCTATAAATAACATATATTTTCACATCTCGGAAAGAATTCCAACAATTTTTATTTTAAAAATATTTCCTTAAAAATTATTAAATAACTATTTCAAATATCAGGGGAATTATCAGTTTAGTTCTGTACTTTCTCTCTTAACAATGATCTGTATATATATAAATAAATGAAAGTATCTATACACATAGATGCATACAAAAGAAATATTTTTAAAATTTATGAGTGATGACTTTTGAGTTTTATACCCTTTGGTGATTTCAGGCAATACATGTTTTAATAAAATGAAAATTTATTTACTTGCACAAAAATGTATGTTGAACATTTCTGAATACAGTCAAGAAACTTCCAGGTGACCTTTGAAAAAGAATCGTTACATGATTTGTTTTTTTATTGTAAAAATTTCCCAGTGACTGTGTGTTGTGCTTCAGTGTCCAGACCTCCAAGACAATACACCTCTTTGCTTTTATTGCTGCCATGTTTCTTCAAAGCATTCACATGTGGCATTTCTCTCTTCAGTCTGAACAAAAATAGCTCAATTTGATGAGTGTCAGATGTAGAGTGGTTATTTCCTTACTAAGTTTAAAAACAAATCTGTTTCTAACAACAGATGCTTTTCCTGTAATTCAGATAATTGATGCAGCATGCACTAACACTTTCTGAAAATTATAAGAGGATTTTTACTCTTAAAAAGAGAAGGAGAAGGTGCAGGTTAAAGTAGCAGTCTGTTCTTCCGTACCTGTGTCGATAATTGTTCTTTAGTCAGTATGCGTGTATTTTTTGTTCATGAGCCTAAAATATTTATTCTTTGTAATTAAGATTGTAAAACCAAAACCAGTGTAGATTATGACAGGACACCTCTGAAACCTTAATGAATTTTGGAAAGAGCCTGCACTAGTCAGATGTGCATGGCAAGAATATTCCTTACTGGAGGGTTATTGAACTGGTTCATTATTTCAAGTTATTTCATTCAGGACATGGTAGAAAATTAAGTTTAAATATTGTGCACATGCCAAATGTTATCAGTGACATGCTAGCTCTCCATGTTTCTCCTGGGAAGCCAACTTTATGTCTGTTGATACTTTACAGACTGTAGTTTGTTCAGGAAATGTCTAGCCTGACAGCTGATATATACCATTTAATTCCAGTGATACTGGTGATTTGCATAAATGCATATAGAAAGAAGCTGGTGGGATAAAGGTCTAATTCAGTAGAATTAGAATTAGAATTTTCTTCTTTTCCAATCACTTTCAGGATAAAGTCGGAGTTGGTCATCAATATTCAAGTTGCAGCCATAGGTTCTTTCTTCTGCTTCTGTAAAGCACACTGACCTTTGCTTCCAAGTGTGGATATGGCTACAGTTACCTGCCACTTCCATCATGAAGTTCAGTTTAGGTAGTATTTACCTTATTTATTTATTTATTTATTTATTTATTCATTTATTTGAGGATCTTAAACTCTCTACCCATAGTCTGAAATTGTCTTCCTAGTTGCTGGGTAAAGAGAATTTACCACTGCATTTTATTCCTGATGAATTCAAAGCATGACTTTTCATTTAAATAATTAGCTATTAGTCCAGTCATGTGTTTTCACCTTCTCTCTCTCTCTCCTCAGTCTCAGTAATGCTGTGATCATTGCTATGAAACTTCTTACTAACTTAAGAAGGTTTAAGGTTAGGTTTTCTTTCTGAAGAGAAATCTTTCCCTTGATACTAGTTCCAATCTTCTGCCCAACAAGTTTGATAACCTTTAGAGTATCCTAAAGCAGTATTTTTTTCTCTTGAACTTCACAGGCCTGTAGAGTAGCAAATCAGTCAGGGTATAGATGTAAATCACATTTTTCAGGCAAAACCATTTTGTGGATTGGTTAGAGATTATTTATGCAAATAGGAAAAAAAACAATTTTAAGTTTCAATTTTGTTACACTAGACACTGCAGAACAAACCTATATAAACTCTAAATAAAAGGAAAATCAGGACTAACTTTGTAATTGTTATATAGCACCAAATTACTGAAATGCTGGCCAATTTAACTGTAATAGAGGTGCTCGTTTGGTAACTATGGTATTCCATTCTTGCTGAATATTATAGATTGCTTCTTTTTTAACAGGAGCTTCCTAAAATAAATTGAAGACCCTGTAGACATTTTCCAAATAAAATCTCCCATTTGGTTGTTGCCAGGAAGCTGACTGACGTATCCATATTGTGAGATTATGCAAAGCTTCTTCGCATACCTTATTGAAATAGTTAACTCTTAAAGAAGCAAAAATAAACTTGTTCTTCCGTATTTAATCTCTGAATGCTATTTTTCTTGGTAATTATTCTGTCAGCTCCTTTGGCTTCTAACTTTACATTCATCTTAGCAGCAGCTTTATTCAAATCATATTCTTTGTCCCAGTAGTCTACATGAACATGTTACTATGTTCCTGGTCCTGTGCAGCAGTATATATTTCTAGCAAGAGGTGCATTTTGCAGTTTCAGTGCAGAAACATGGAAGGAACTTAGGTCATTTGTGCACTGTATTATCCAGAACTCAAATTGTTGTGTAAGAGAGCAGCACTACTGCTTAAAGCTTGTATGGTGGTTCAGTGATTATTAGATACTGCTAGAGAGTCTAGTTGTTTTCAGGTGTAAGCCAAGTCAGAGCTAGTTGAGCTGCAGTGGCAGCTGAGTGGACCTGGCAAGCAATATTTTCAGGTTTTATTTCCATTTATTAAAACTGCCAGGTTTCAGATATGACCTTACAGCTGAAATTAAATTTATTTACAGGACATAAATAAATTGCCAATTACTGCCATGGCAATCATGTGCATTTACAAATTGTTTGACTGTGGAAATTGATGAAAAACTTGCTACTCCCCAACAATGAATTTCACATTATAAATATCTGAAGGAGTTTGCTGATATAGTATTATCTAATATTAACCATGTTCATTACTGATTGACAGCTGGCTGAACAGGAGCCAGTAGCGTGCCCAGGTGGCCAAGAAGGCCAATGGCATCCTGGCTTGTGTCAGCAATAGCGTGGCCAGCAGGGACAGGGAAGGGATCTCACCCCTGTACTTGGCACTGGTGAGGCCACACCTCGATTCCTGTGTTCAGTTTTGGGCCCCTCACTACAAAAAGGACATTGAATGACTCGAGCGTGTCCAGAGAAGGGCAACGGAGCTGGTGCAGGGTCTGGAGCACAGGTCGTAGGAGGAGCGGCTGAGGGAACTGGGGGTGTTTATTCTGGAGAAGAGGAGGCTGAGGGGAGACCTCATCACCCTCTACAGCTACCTGAAAGGAGGCTGCAGAGAGCTGGGGATGAGCCTCTTTAACCAAGTAATAAGTGATAGAACAAGAGGGAATGGCCTCAAGTTGCACCAGGGAAGGTTTAGACTAGATATTAGGAAGCATTTCTTTACAGAATGGGTTGTTGGGCGTTGGAATGGGCTGCCCAGGGCGTGGTGGAGTCCCCATCCCTGGAGGTGTTTAAGAGTTGGGTTGACATAGTACTGAGGGATCTGGTGTAGTTGGGAGTGGTCAGTGCTAGGTTAATGGTTGGACTAGGTGATCTTCAGGGTATTTTCCAACCTAGATGATTCTGTGATTCTGTAACTTCGGGGTTTTGAATCGTATGAGAAAGTACTGGAAAGTCAGTCACAGCTTTTTTTATGTTAGTGAAAACTCATTTTCTCCATTTTCAGTTTTTGATTGATAGAAAATGATGACGCTGTGTCCTTGTCTGGATGAGGTGCTAAAAGTACACAAAACTGTTTCGTGTGATTGACAACATAATTGGGAAGAGAAAAAAAAACAGATGGAGAGTGAAAAAGAAACTGAAAGATATTATAGAGTACAAACAGGACAGAATGAAACATCATTTTAAAACCAAGCAGTAAACTGGCGAAGGAATAAATGGTTTTAATTTGCATTATTTGTACCGTACACTTTTCTATGAACAGTTTTGAAGCTGAATACTGAGTATCCCAGTGTTAATTATTTGATGTTTAATCCTCTTCAGATGAACTGAGGTCTTAGCTAGTTATTTAGAACCCCATGCATGGCTACAGGCTTGGGGAGGTTGTGCCTGGAAGAGAAGGATCTGGGGGCTCTAATTGACAAGCAGCTGAACATGAGCCGGCAGTGTGCCTGGGTGGCCAAGAAAGCCAACGGCATCCTGGCTTGTATTAGAAATAGTGTGACCAGCAGAAGTAGGGAGGTGATAGTCCCCCTGTACTCTGCACTGGTGAGGCCACACCTGGAGTATTGTGTCCAGTTTTGGGCACCTCATTATGAGAGAGATATCGAAGTGCTGGAGCGAGTGCAGAGGAGGGCAACGAAACTGGTGAAGGGCCTGGAGAATAAATCCTGTGAGGAGTGACTGAAGGAGCTGGGACTGTTCAGTGTGAGGAAGAGAAGGCTGAGGGGAGACCTCATCACTCTACAGCTACCTGAAAGGACGTTATAGAGAGGTTGGTGCTGGTCTCTTCTCACAGGTAATTAGCAATAGAACAAGGGAAGGAAAGGCTTTAAACTGCAATGGGGGAGGTTTAGACTGGACATTAGGAAAAAATCTTTCACAGAAAGAGTGGTCAGACAGTGGAATAGGCTGCCTGGGGAGGTGGTGGAGTCACCATCCCTGGATGTGTTTAAGTGTCTTTTTGATGAGATGCTGGGGGATATGGTGTAGGGGAGAACTTTTAGAGTAGGGCTGATGGTTGGACTCGATCCCAAGGGTCTTTTCCAACCTGAATGATTCTGTGATTTCTTGAGAGCAAATAAGTCCTTAAGTCATGGAATACCTTGTGTAATTTCTAGTGTTATTTCAAACCACAGTTTAATTTTTAAAGAAATCATAATTGTGTTGTTCACCAAAATCAGACTAGAGAGCTCTTAACAAAATGGAACAAAATTTAAACAAAATATTTCTCTCTGATCTCTTCCGTTCATATTGTTGGAAAAGCCTTCAAAACAAATCATGTAAAATGAAGGAGTTTTCTGAGGCCCTGGGCAAAGGTTGAGCCTATGATTTATTAGGCATCATTATAAAGTAATGGATCAGGGTCTCTCACCACTCAAAAGTGACCTGCAATGCTCCATGTTGTGCTGGTCTCTGTCTTCATCCATTTCTACTGTAGATTTTCACATGTTTTTTTCCATGGAGCACCTGAGTCTGATGTGTCTCTTCTGCCACATACTTCCTCTCATGCAGAAGGTGGATGAGTCTGGGACAGGCCTCATAGCACAATTTCTCCCTAAAGCTAAACTTGTCAACTTCAGAAGGATTAGCGGCCAATCTGTATAATGTGCCAAGTACACTTTACTCTTGCCAGTTTTGGAAGGACATGAAGAAGCTTAGCACTTTCTAAGACTATAAGCCTGCATGAGAAAAGTTTTAGGACTATTGTCAAAGGAATTTCTACTCTTGGTAGCAGGAAAAAGAGCAGTGTATCATATATCAAACACAAAATTATGCTATGAAGAAAAGGTGTCTTTTTTTTTTCCCTGTAGAAGAATCTTAACAATGTTTGAATACAGTCATAATGATGAATTAGCTTCCCAGTCCGATACATGGTTTGTCTTTTTTTTATGCTCCTGCCCACAACCTCTTCTCCAGACCATGCAAATATGTTTCACTGTGGTATTTCTGGCGAAAGGTAGAAGGAATGGCCATTTTACTATATGTTTTCATGTCTCTACAGATGCAGCAGCTTGAGAAACAAGTTATAGATGCTGATCGTCAAGCAGAAAGAGCTTTTCAGCAGGTATATATATAAATCTCCACTAGCTATTACTGTAATGAAGGGAAATTCAGAAGATTGCTGGTTTTCTTAAGTATTGCTCAAAAGGGAGAAGACTGTTTCTTTTTACATCTATTGATTTGTCTTACCAGAAATGTTCGAAGTCCTTCCTCTACTTGCTATCCAGTTCAGTTCAGTAAAGTCAAAGCTAACAGCACAAATCAAAAATAGATACATGTAATAAGCTTCCTCATTGATGAATGATGAGTTTTTGATATATGATGCACATGGAAACGAAAGGGGGAGATTTCAGAAAATCTGTAAGAAAATTAAATGAGGCTATCCAATATAGTCTCTTAATAGGATTATTCTACATTGTTTGCTCTTCTTGTAGAAGTTACGTCATCTAAAGAAGGAAATGATGGCTTAATATTTAGCCCAAATTGCCTTTTGATTCCAAATGGCAAATATAGCTACTGCAGACATTTTATGAAATGTCTCTGGTATTGTCTAAAAGTCCTTCATATCTTACTATGAGACAGATAGAAACAGAAAATTGTAAGAATAAAAATGTTCATATATAAATTTGGAGTTTGAAAACGTTCCTGACTACAAGCCAAGTACTTTTTAGCCATTTTTTTAGAATGCTTCTGATAATTTGTCGGGTTTTTTTACATTGTGCAACTGTTTATTTATTAAAACGTTGTTTATTAAGCTTAACAACAGATCCCCATACATAAATTGCATTCTTTCTATATTGGCATTTCTAACAGCTTGTGTGTTACAAACCTAAATGCCTCTCACGGATACTAACAAAATCTGGTCTATCAGTGTTTTGCCAGTCCTGTGGGTATTAGATGCATAGAGAGACATAACAACTGTGGAATTTCTTCTCAAGTAGGCTTCAGAACTTTGCAGGGTTATCTTGAATCTTAAGTGTGAGGGTAATTTGAACAGTTCATTTTGTGATTAAATTACTACCTTTAACTTGTAGTATTATGTTTCTTAAAGTCTTATGTTTGACCTTCCAAATAGGTGCAGGTCATGGAAGAAAAATTAAAAGCAGCTAATGTTCAAACGAGCGAATCAGAAACCAGGCTGTATAAGAGATGTCAAGATCTGGAGATCCTGATACAAGATAAAAATGACATAATACAAAAATTGGAACAACAACTTGAAGAACAGGTTAGAATTAATGGTGTTACAAAAGACGAGCATCAATTCCATTCTTAATTATAGAAAAGGAAAAGAAAAATTAAGATTGAGGACAGAAAAGTTTAGAATTATTTCTGTTGTTTGATTAAAGAGGTTACCATTAGAAGTACATAATTTGAATAAGGTTTATTCACTTGCAAATTATGCTCTGGCTTCCTTTGGAAGAACATCTGACTTTTAAGAGGGGAAAGATGTTCTTCCTCTTTACTGTCTCCTTTGATGAGCTTTCATTTTTCCTAGAGGAAAGAGGAACAGCAGCCACTGTGAAGGGCCTATTCACAATTTTTTAAAAAATTGTCTATTGCCAAGAGACTGAATTACTTAAAGCAATCTTAGGATTTGTGTCTGAAGATAATACTCAGGCAGACTATAATACTCAGTGAAAAATACGCTTATGTCAATTTTTTTCCAGAAGCAAATAAGACTGCAAGAAGCAAAAATCATAGAAGAAAAAGCAGCTAAAATAAAAGAGTGGGTGACAGTCAAGCTCCATGAGGTATAACTCTTGCTACAATACTTATACAGAAAATATAATGGTGTGACTGGATATCCCTTAGGCTTTTTGACTGTTAAATGGCATTGTGCCATAGTAAAAAAAAAAACGCTTCCTAGTTTCATTGATCTGTATAGTTATTTGCTTGAAAAAGGAAAAGCAAAAACAACAGCACAGAGGGTAGGGTATCCATGTCACTGAAATTCTGATGCCTAATTTGGTCAGCTAGTTCTCTTTATGGAGAGAGGGCTCAGAACTGGTCCCTGGAAGGTCTACTTATCTCCACTAATTGAGAGAGATTGGCTGGCAAACTGAGCTTGCACAAGCAGATGCCTAAAGTGTGAATAATCCCCAGAAAGCTGACCAAGTCTGTTGAGGCCTGGCAGAGAAAAGGACTTGATCATTTTTTATTTTCCAATGCCCGCAGTACTCTTAGTCATGAATAGTTTCAGGGCCACAGGCTCTAGTCTCAAAAGAGACCAGTTGTTTCCCTTGTTTCTCTGCTGTGGTGAGATAACCATGTCTTGCCTTGCCTAAGGCTGCCAGTTTTGATGTGCAGCTGTGCATTCTCCTCATTATATGTATAGAATTAAAATTGCCTGTAAAAGCTAAAACCCTACTCTGTTGTGAATAACTGGAAATTATGCTCCAGTTGAAAAACAATTAAATTATTATTTTTAAAGTAGGAATCTGGAATTAACATTTACTGTTAGTCTGCGAGGGGAGTTTCTGAAATAATTTAATAAAATGCAGTTAAGTTTAGCTAAAATTATCTTGAAAAAGTTTGGACAAAATCAAATATGACTCAAAGTATTTACTTAGTTTGAAACATGAAGAATGTTAAGCTAGTTTCACAGAAGTAGCTAGCTGTCACCCGGTGGGAAGTGGGATTGCTGGCTCCCCTCTGTGTGATATCAGATACTCAGATTCAGATCTTCTCTTTGCCTAATTTGGAGCAGGAGTTTGAACCAATGTCTTTTAACTCCTGGTAGTGGGCTACGGTAGTGGGTTGCTGGGACTTTTCTTCGTGTAGAAGGTCTGGTCTGTGTAAAAGTTTTTCAGTACCTATTTTTTGGTCTCTGCTGTGGGATGGCAGAAGGCATTAGCACCATTATTCCCTCTAATTCCTCTGCTTGCTTTTGGGTTTGCCAAGTGGCACAAAAGTTTGTAATTCTAGCCCTCTGCTTTTATTAAAAATGACAATGTGGATTTCTTTTTTCTTAGTTATTAAGACTTTTTAAAGCAGTCTTGGGTTTTCTTGGTTGGGGGAGTGATTTTCACAGAAGTTGAGCAAATAATCATTGAAGGGAATTTCAGTGTTCAGAATAAACAAGTGCCTAGACTGGCATTAGGAGAAGTAGCAGAGACAAGCTGAGCATTTGAACTAGCTTTATCCTTAGATAAGCAGAAATTTACAGGAAATCTAAATGACATAATGACTTTAAAAATTGTTTCACCGGTGGATGAGATTACATTTTTATGCTTTTAGTTAGAGGTGGAAAATGAAAACCTTCGCTTGATCAACCAAAAGCAAACCAAAGAGATGAAAACAGTACAATCTAAACTGCAAGGTAATTGTACAAATCTTTTAAAAACTCTTTATATATGTCATAATTCTTTTTATTCCCTATTGATTTGTGCACCCACATAATTGAAATATTCTGTGAAATCACAGAGATTTCACTTAGTATGAATTGACATCAGAGTAACTGTAAATGAAGGTGTTAGGCAAGCAAGAATTTAATTTAATAACACACAGACAAACCACACCTGGCTTTTGTTGGGTGAATGGGTATCTGTGTTATTCAAGAGGTTCTGCAATTAGTAAGACTGGACTGGATTTATGTCAGACCTTTGCTTTTTCTTCTTTATGGCATAGGTGGTCCTAACACTGTTAAGGAATACATTAATGTTAGTCTGCATCTGCTTCTTCTAGCAAATGCTCAGCTGGGAATCAAAATTCTGATCAGATTTTTTTAATTACTACATTTGACTACAGTGATCCAAAACCTTAACAGCCACAGTATCACCAGCTTCCTCTCCAAGTAGATACAGTTAATTTAAAAACTGTAAAATGTAAATATGGGAAAGAGAAATGTCCCCTCCAAAGAACATTATTTTGCATCAGTCAGAGTTGAATTTTATTTGCCACTGTGTTGCCTGTTCACTAACTTTCTTAAGTCTCTCTGAAGGTTCCCACAGTCTTCTCCATGCTTGATTGACCTGACAACTTACTATTATCTGAAAATCTTATTGATTTCCTACCTAGCCCTCATTTCTTGATAATGTATCTCATACATATATGTACATACACAGATATTTATAAATGTGTATATATGTGTGTGTCTACACACGTAATATGCATAATATCTGTAGAAGATATAAATATTTACAAAACACATACATACACAATATGAAGCTTTTAAACTAAGATACACTTCTCTGTTAATGAGGAAGCTGGATTGTTTTGTTTCTTTGCTATTTTTTCATCAGTAGCAATTCTGTGTACTTTAGCACTTAACAGCTTTAGTCATCCTCTTCTGAAAGAACTATGGAAAGGCTTTTTTGAGACACTAAGAATTTGTCAACTAGTTTTCAATACAGATTTACTAATATGCTCAAAAATACTAAGAAATTTATTACCAGTTGCAGTGTCCCTGCTTGTAACAGGCTATAAATTATGATCATGTGGTACTGTTTTAAACAGTTTACAGGTATGGATAAAGGCCTTTTGTTCCTCGATCTGCCACAGAACTGGGATGGACAGCATTATTTCCTATCAGTTTCTGGCAAAAAACTGTCCCTCAGGACAGATTTTATATTCTCAGGCAGTTCCTCATTTTATGCTTTTACCTTGTGTTGAAGTCCTCTGTATAGCACCTATTACAGCTTCTCTTAATATTTTTATCTGAAGGGAAGTCCATCACATATTTTAATACTATTTCTCTACAATCTTTCCTATACTGTATGTCCTAGACCAATCCGTAAGTTTAATTTCAGTCACAGCAGAATAAAATCAGGTATTTCTACTAGGTTTTCATTCTGTATTAAGTGCATGTTTTATATCTTATAGCTGTGAAATTGTTAAAAGAGACCTTTTTTTGTTTTCTTTCTATACTAAAAAATCAATCTTTAAGAACTAGAAATGTAGCTCTGGGTTTCTTTTGATATGGGGAGATATCAGGTAGATTTTTATTCCTATAATAAAGTCTTTATTATCTTTTTGCTAAATTTTAGTTATCTTAAAACCCCCTAACTTTACACTGGAAGTAAAGAGACCAGTAGCATAGCTTGCTGTATTTCATTAACACAAGACTTCTGAATTACTGTTCTTCAGAGGCTACGGGCAAGAAATCTCTTACTTCAACACAAAAACCTGGAGAGTGTCAGCGACTAAGCAGTTTGACTTTTGGATGCTTTTCAAATAGAGCAAGAAGTCCTCAACCATCTCCTAAGTTTGAAGAAATAAGCAAGTCTTCATCTAAAGAGTCAGACTACACTGAAGGCAAAAACATGCCAGGTACTTACTCACCAATACTGCCATTTTATTCTGACACAGATGGAAAACTAAAATTCACAACTGTGTCGGTGTATCCAAATCAGCTGTTTTCCAAGTACTCTCTCCATCTTTTCACACTGTTGTTTCCTATCTGAAGAAGAAGGCTCCTTGAGCAGTTCATTCAAATTTCCCTGACAAGCCCTGAAGTCTGGTAATGCCAACAAACTGGTATGCTCTTATGCTTTTCTAAGCACAAGCAAGTCCAGTGCAGTTTGCTACTTCCTTTAGGCATTGAAAAGCTCAGGAATGAGCCTGTTTCTCTGGTCCTTAATTTGAATCCCACCGTACTATTTATGACCTCAGCATTTTCTCCACAGTTAATCATGGTACCCAAAATTGCAAGTTAGGGTCTGTAGAAAATCAGAAACTGAAATGGATCCTGTTAATATTTTGTATATTACATCAAATTCATTACAAAGGTGAGTATGTATTATTATTTCCATTTTTACAGATGAGAGAATTGAAGCAAGAATCTTTTTTTCAAGAGAAAGGATAAGAAATAGAACCTTAGGCTTGCCTAGATGGAAACAAATCAACTTTTGTGACTTCTTTACTTTAATGCAGACTTAAGCAAAATCCTTGGCTTATCCAACCCGCTTTAACTTCATACAGCTATTTAACTTTCCCAAGTGCCTGTGTAGAAAAGCCCTACTTCTTGCATCTGTTTTAACTCAGGGGGAGCACATAGGCCTCACCGAAATGCTGCAAGCTATAGCTCTCTCTTGCGAAACCAGGTAAAAGAGAATAGCAGAAGCAAAGCTATTTCGAATACAGCATCTTTCCCTAAGCATTTTTCATGAGCCTGTCCTATATATCTTCAGCACTCACCACTGAGAATGCAGTAATAGCTTGCAGAAGAAATTTCTGTGTATAAACACTGTAGAAATGTTCAGAATACTTGATTTGTTAATGTAAATCGTTTCTGACAAGCTTTTATTAAACTTTAATTTTCCTTAGACTTAATAAAGCAGCTAAATTTATAGGCCATCTTAAGGTCTTTGGGGTTTTGGGGGTTCTGTTTTTTTGTTTTTATACATATGTGGTTTACATGAAAGTATGGCTCCTCTGATTATCTTTACATTTATTGCCATTTTTAGTTTGGCTAGAACTTTGAGTAATGTCTGTAACAGTTTTTTGTTAAACATCATTGCAACTTCAGCTGCATTCAAAAATTTATAAAATTTTTCTTGTTTTATTATTTACAATATTAAAAAAAATAAATATGCTTACACATTTGAAGTTAATACCTTCTTACTATTTGCAGACATGAGGACAAAATCATTTAGCAGTCAGGTTTACTAAAGTAAGTTTCTCATGTTCATTGTATTTCTCCTCTAGAAAAGGATATCCTGGAAACTACCTTTGCTGCTCCTGCACATGAGGCCAATAAAGGTCAGAAGACATTGCAACAAAGTTCCTCTGGATCAGAGCAGAACAAAAATGTGAGAACAAGCTGTTCATCCAAAGATATAGACAGCGACATGTCAAAGAACTCCTGTACTACCGGGAGTGACTGGAGCTCAGACGAGGATGGAGGAGACAATAAAGGACTGAAATCCAGGTGTGCATCAACTCTTTCAAGCCACACGTCTGAAGAGAATGCAAGGTACAGTAGAGTGGGAAGTGAAATGTATTTGACAGCATCTGATGACAGTAGTTCTTTATTTGAAGAAGAGAGTTTCGGTGTTCAGAGGACTCAGCACAAGAAGTTATACTCCTGGCAGCAAGGGTCACAAAGAAAATGCCAGAACAATCCAGGTGGAAAGTGCAACTCTGACTTCACAAGTAAAAAGAAAGACCAAGATAGTTCTTCAGATGAACTGAGTAAGAAATTTCAGTCTCAGAGACTAGATTATTCATCCTCATCCAGTGAGGCAAATACCCCAAGTCCAATTTTAACCCCTGCTTTGACACCCAAACACCCAATTCTAGCAACTTCCTCAGGTTCTCAATGCACAACACCATCAGATTCTTCCTCAAATTTGCCACCTCCAAAGTTACGGACTCCTAATGTGTTTAGTATAAATTCAGCATTAGCAAAGAAACACCTAAGCCAGCCCCAGCTGAGTTCTGATAGAATGTTTGGTAGAAATAGAAATGCCATAAGCATGATACGTCCGTGGAGACCTCAGGAGACAGACATTGATCTGGTGGATGGAGAAGATACTGGTATTTTAGAGAAAATGGAGATTTGTCGTCATGAAGGAGAGTTTACCTATGACGGCACTGAAACACAAAATGATGAAGCCCAGGAATCTTGTGATACAACAAAAAAGGGTGCTAGCAACAAACCTCCAACCCCTCCATTACATCGATTTCCTTCCTGGGTAAGTCAAATTATAGACGTTTTTCCTATTGGTGAAACTAAGTCATTTTCATGCGTCTCTGCTGTGATTTTTGTTGCCTATACCTTTCCTGTTCGCTGGTGACAAGACAGAGTGTTACTTTAATTGGAACTAAGATGACAAACTCAGGAGCAAGTTTGATTTGAGGCACAGTATTTCTGCTGTTGAAAAACATAGTTACTATTTTTGTTGATAACTCCAATTTTTTTCATGTCACATCTAAGTTACGTATGTCCTTTTGAGTGTATCAAAGGAGGTAAAGCTTGTGATGGCATTTATTTATCTTAACACCAACAGAGCCTAAGATTCTGGTGTCAGTGCCTTTGCTCTAACCATTTTACCACTCACAATCTAGACAATTAAGTCGACAGAAGACAACTACAGATTGCAGAAGTTATTGCTCACATTTTCAAGTAAAATTTTAAAGCCATCAGTCAGAGACTTAAAATAGATATTAATGTCTTACACAAAATCCAAAATTAACTGTGTCAAGACTCACTGATTCTGTAGTTCCACAGAGATTATGAATGATTCAGAGATCAATAAGGCATTAATGTAATAGCTTCTCTGTATATATTTCAGTGCATATTTTTTGATTATAGATTTTCTTACTGTGGCCTTTTAATACAAAACAGTTGAAAAGTTGCCTCCTAATGGCATTTCTCTGTTCTTAACATACCATCTTCCATCAAAACATATTCTCACTATAGGTTTTTTGGCCCCTGATAATAGTATTTTTAAAAATAAGTTACCTACAGGGCAAGCATTGTGTGAAAAAAGGTTGAAACAGACCTTTGTGGATATGATGTGTACGGCATGTAAAACAAGGATGCATTTTTCAGCTGCTACTGATGATGCCATTTTATCAATCTTTTTATCACATTGTTGCACTAACTCAAAGACTAGGAGGCTGTGGGGAGGCTAAACAGAAGAAAAGTAATCATTGTGTTTTAATTATCTACCATCAAATCCATTTTGCTTGTATAGGAAAGCAGAATTTATGCTGTAGCCAAATCTGGTTTAAGGATGTCTGAAGCTTTCACCATGGAATCTCTTAACAAAAGTAAGTCGTTTAGCTGTTCACTGTCTCATCAACAAAAATGCTCTTCTTACGGGGATTTGTAAGCAAGGACCAAATGTCTCATGTTCCTCTAAGATATTTTTATGAAGATTCAGTTATCTGCTATTGAAAACCTAGAAGATCATGGGTTATCTTCCCACTGTCTTCTGTTACCTTGCCTCTTGCCTTTGTGCTGAATTTGTACTTTGTTCACCCTAGTTTTCATTGCAGTTCGTTTTGAGGATTGTATACCAGGTACCAAGGTAAGAGATTATACTTCCAATTTAAAAAGGGCTAGTGGTCATGACTACGATTTATTTATACTCCTTAAAACCACTGTAAATTTCAAAAAGCTATAAATCTCAAATCCAAAACAGTTCAGGAAGTAGTTTGCTTTTTATAGCAGTTATACAATGAAAAAAATTACATTTGAATTTGGTTAATTGAAGGGTAAATGAGGAAGGTCATTTATAAAATATGTTGCTTTTTTAGGTGCTGTTTCACTAACTTCATACTCCATATCTGGATTATATACATCTCTGATATATAAGAACATGACCACTCCTGTCTACACCACTTTGAAAGGGGTAACTGTATTACCGTTCAAAGGAAATTTTAAAATATCATTAGACTCACATCCAGGAACCTGCTATTTCACAGTTGATTCTACCATGCCAAATATGTCATAAGATGATGTTTAGAGATCACAGAACCCCAGAAGTAATGGAAATGTCAAATAGCTGGAAAAAAAAATACTGCTACTTATAAAACGTTACTAGTCCAAGTCAGTTGTTGTTAGGTTTCTTGCTGATTTTTTCCAAAGGCTTGTTAATTATTAAACAGAGCCACATGGTATTCAGTGCTATAATTAAAAGTGTGTGTATGTGTAGAAATGTATTTGTGTTGGTGCCAAAGTTGTTTACAGTCAGATAGCCAGAAATAGCTAGTAACAGCATTGTTTGTTTTCTGGCAGCTTTTTGTGATTTGGAAAGACCCATGCCTTGAGCTACCTCAGGTTTCTATATTAAAGTGTGGGGGTGGTTGAGTATACAGAAGGGAGAGGGAATTCAGTTTTATGTTAATATCTGTGTGCCAAAACTCACAACTCAAGTAAGAACAGCTTTGAATGTTATGAAGCCAGCAGAGCTCAGCCACGGTATGAAGGAAATGACTGATACCCTTTATGCAAGGTATCAAGGAATGTTTGTGTTAATTTCTGCAGAAAGCAACTCAAATAAGCAACAGCCCATTTATAGATGAGTCATCAGGATCTGAGGAAGAAGACAGCTCTCGGTCCAGCTCAAGAACTTCCGAGTCTGATTCTCGAAGCAGAAGTGGTCCAGGTAGTCCTCGGGCTATGAAACGAGGTGAGCAAAAACCATAATAACAAGTAACTAGGCAGTTGATATGATCTTCTTAGAAACTGATTTCTTTCTTAAACAGCATGGACATCTTAAATCTACACTTTTATCTCAGCTGTCAAAGCCTAGATCTACTATTCACGCATGTTACACATGGCTTTCTTTTTATTGCTGTTACTAGAGATGTCTTTTTAAGGCATTAATCTAGTAGCTGGCTGTTGTCTTGAGGGTGACTTGTACATTTAAAGCAAGAAGCTCCATTCTATCTATAGTCGTCATGCCAAGGACTTCCTGTGACCTTAACTGTAGGAAGGTAAAAAGGACATCGAGAAAGTAATTGCCATCAGAAAAAAACCCCAGATATATTCAAGTTTATAAAACAAAGTAACAGTTTCATGTGATCAGAAAGCAGATGGAAAAGTTCCCTCAACAGAGTATTAGTTTCTGTCATCTCATGCAATAAAGGACTCCTTTCATTTTTACAGTGATTGTCTCAAGGTCCTGTGCAAAGATTTAGTTAAAACACTTGAATCTAGTAGTGTTCTGTCTTTTGTGGAAGACAAATCTCACAGCACTAGGTAACTGTGTGTCTTTCATCTGCAGAATGAAAATAATATGCTTCGTAACATTGAAAGATATAACATTCTTTATGGGGTGACAGTATGGGTGTTATATCCCTGCGAGTATTAAGATCCCGTTGAGTCCAGGTGTTAAGATCCTTCATTATACATTGCTTTAGAAATGCAAAATAACATCATTCAGTAGTCTCTGTTGTACATATTAAAATCACAGTTAGCAGGAGCTCCACTCAGACACACTTGAGCAGGTAGATAGAGCCACTGGTCCACTAGTTATCCAGTGCCAGCCACACATGTCATCAAGTCCTGTTTCTAGCGATGTAGTTAGAGTTTTGCTACATTAATGTGAGAAGAACCCCATAGTTCGTGCTTCCCAGCAGCTCCATCTTGCTGACCAAGAACCAGTGCCACGGCTGCAGATGCATCTCATGTTACATGCTTACACAACAGGAAAGGTAAATTAGCTAGTTTAATAGCTGGTTTCACCTACAATTTATATCTGTGTCTGTAAAGTGGAATCATTCCTTTTGTTCGTGCTTTCTTCTCAGAAAATAGTCCTTGCATTGTTTCATGCATGAAAACCTTTCTTAACCACAGAACACATATGTACATATCTTTGTTGATCGCATTGTTTAAAAATCTAGGCAGTCACATATTTCACGAGGCACATAATTAGCTTGCTGCATATTTGTTATTAAAGATCCTACATGAGAAGAGGAGAACCCACTCTGAAAGCCCAGGTGGCTTACCAAATCAATCAATGAGAAAAGGTTTTTTTTTTAGAAATATAACTGGCAAATGAGTTTGGAAATTAATGAAACAGAGGAAACAAAGCATCTTCTTTTCAGTCTTGGAGAGTAACCTTTTGGAGTAGAACACTAGTCATTACAAAAGGACATGTTCACATGTTTGGAAATAGTTACTTCTGTGATGAATAAGGGAGGAGTTGGAATTTTTATTGCTGATTCCCTAGAATTGAAAACAGGGTGCATTTTTTTTCAGCATAAAAGCTAATAAACTCTAACAAAAATCCAGAAATCTGGAATTCAGATTTTTCGAAAACCACAGCATAAAAATTCATCATAACTGCAAAATACAGTCAGTCATCTAGAGCTTCAACATATAGCAGATCTTGAACATAGCTTCTTAGTACACAAGCAGTTGCATGACAAATCCAGATACTAGAGCAAATGATAGAAAGGGGAAGGGGAAAGTTGGTTAGTTTAATTAAAGATCCTTTTTTTTTTCCTAGAGAATGAGTATGGTGCATGGCACTAACTCCCTCCTTAAAAAAGCTGTACTGATATAACAGAAGGTGATAATATACAGAAGACATTTGTTTGTTGTTTCATTCACAAGTGACTTAAACTCTGTTTAATGATGAAAATGAGATTCAGGTATTAGCACTATGCTAGCAGTTTGATATGCTGATATTTTAAAAAATGCTTAATTCCTGATGGATTTATGCTGATACTTGTGTTTGCCTGCAGAGTCTACTCAGATATTCTTTCTGCATGGGGATATTCTGATCTCATTTGTTTCTAATGTAATAAAATATAAAGAAACATCTTTGTTCTTCTAACACAGGTGTGTCTCTGTCTTCTGTGACCTCAGAAAGTGACTATGCTATTCCTCCAGATGCATATTCAGTAGATACAGACTATTCAGAGCCAGAGCAGAAACTTCCTAAGACCTCTTCCTCATCAAGTGATAATGGAAAAAATGTGAGTACTGAAGTTCTGTGAAGAAGTGTACCTGTGGTGCTCTGTGTATATTTATGTTCAAAGCTGCTACCAAATCTCTATATTCAGTCCTGCCTTATGAGTACAAACAGCAAAATATACCAACAATAAATTAGCTATATAAGGCTATAATGATTGAAGGAAGTGGAGGATAATTCTGAGCTTTCTATATAATGAATGGAAATAGGTAGACAACTCCAGAAGATAATTCAAAGCACTTAAGATTTTCCTTTCTTGGAACCTGACCTGGTATCAGATTGCATATGAAATACTAAAATCAGCTTTAAATTATTATTTGAATATTCAGGCAAATAGAAGGCCATTCCACTGAAGGAGTTGGAGCCATCAGTAGAGAGCTATGTGCAGTAATACATTTCTATAGTTTGGTCATACAGGGAAAACTACAGATCAGAGAAATCATAAGTAGAGCAGTATGTGAGGAGAGGTCAAAGAAACCAAACCATTATGTGGTACTAGTCTTCTGTCTCAGAAGTTTTTAATGGCCTGTGTTAGTAGTTAGTGTCTCAACATACAAGTGGATTGACAGCCTGGTGATGAAGATAATGTAAGCTTTGTTCACAGAGCAAAACTGTGAACTCTGTTCCACAGCCGTACACACTAAATGTATGTCTGTGCTGAACTCTGAATTACAGTCCTCTATGTCTGGTCTGTACGTTAGGCCCTGAGGTTGGGAAAAATATATTTACATTGTATTAATTTTGTTCCTTGTATAATACAAATAATTAGAAAGTAAACTCAGGAATCATCACATTCTTCATTCTTTTGTATAGTTCTAGGCAAATCACTCTCCATGTACTATAACTGTAAGTAGGGATATTAATTAGTTATCCCATGTGCATGGCATTTGTCTTGATGCTTGTAAAAACTTTGTTGTTGGACTAAAAGTCTCATCAAGTACTGTAATTATTATTTAGCATGCTTGTAAGTCATTAAAATATATTTGTGTGTGTGTGTATGTGTATTTATACGTATCTCTGAGGGGTATAAGTATATATGTGTACCTAACTACTGTTTATCTAACTCCTAAATAATCAGGAACCTTTGGAAAAATCTGGATATCTGTTAAAAATGGGTGGCAAAGTAAAGACCTGGAAACGACGGTGGTTTGTGCTTAAAGGAGGTGAATTATTATACTACAAATCTCCAGTAAGTACATGTAACTTATCTGCTATTTAATACTAGATTGTTTTTACTGAGAATCTAGGGCTGCTAGAAGGAAATAAATGCATTCCTGGTGTCTGAGCTGTTAGGGAGTGATTCAGGACTCAGTTCCACAAGAGGTGTACAAGGTACTCAATGTCTAACTAGGAAGTATTTCTCAAGATTAATGTTTAAATGAGTTCTGTAATTATTTATTGCTATTTGTTGGTAGATTTAAAATGTTCCTTTTCCATTCTTTCCATACAGAGTGATGTAATTCGAAAACCTCAAGGTCAAATTGAGCTAAATGCATCTAGCCACATTGAAAGGGGTGATGGAAAACAAACAATTCAGGTGCCTGCTTTTCTCATCTGTGTTTTAGCGGGTATTTACGCCCTCCATCCCCAAAACTGACCACTTGTTCCTGTTGCACTGGAAGTCCAAGTGTGGACTTCAGATTAATCAGTGTCCTTCGATTGGAACCAAAGAATCATTTCAGTTACAGAAACTATAAAAAGGCCTATATGTAGTCTTGTTTGTGTTGCTACAAAGGTCAGATTGTCACGTATGAGATACAAAAAAAGAGAGTAGTCTTGGGGCCAGCCATTAGGGTTGAGAGAAGTTGTTTGTCTGAAAAGAAATAAATTGATTTTTCTCAGCTCTGCTGTCCCGGAACTTTTCAGATAAAGCCTTAGAAATTCTGCTCTGCCTGGTCACTGAATGTTTCATTAACTGAAAGTACTTTGGGGAAAATAAACCCCCAAAGTTGTGAAACTACATTGGGTAGTATGTGTTAGAACCCCCACACTGTGAGGTCGAATGTATAATGTTCTTAAAGCTCAAGACTTTTCTGTTACTACATAGCTGACCACAGAAAAACGAACATACTACCTGACTGCAGATTCTCCCAACATCTTAGAAGAATGGATCAAAGTACTACAGAATGTTCTTAAAATACAGGCTGCCAGCCCTCTTTTCATACAGCCTGAAATCAAGCCAACCGTGAAAGGATTACTTACAAAGGTAGGAACACTTCCCCCAATCTGCTTTATTCCATATTTCTTAAGAATAATACCTAGATGAAAATGGCCCTACAACAAAATAAATACAAGTGAAACAGACACGTATTTGCTTTTGCAGTACTTTACAATGTGAACAATCCACAAGGACTACCAAATCACCCACTTTGGGCAACATTTTTCTTCTTGGCTGCTTGATTTGATTTGGCTTTTCTTTTTGCCTTTTTATTTCTTTAGTTCCTGTGTTGAGTTCTTCATTTGCACTTCAGTGATATCCTAATGCAGCCTGTGTTTCAGTAGCTAACTGACCTACCTTATTTCAGTGGAGTGCTCTCTTTTTCTATATTACTCACTGAGACAGATCATTTCAAGATAATAATAACACTGTATAGAAGGAATTTTTTTCTTTTAATTCTTCCATTCCAAAGCTAAATTAAAAACTCACACTGGCCTTACTAGGCTTTAGACAAGCACCTAATGCTTTAGTTCTTATGCTCTTAATAGAGTTATGCAATTTTAATTCTTTGTCTCATAATGTGGAAAGGAATTTGAACCAAGATGTTTATTCCTGACATCACCAAGTTCAGAGATGGTGAAATGTAGCCTGTATTTCTCTGGCTTGTGCTTATTCCTAATGTTCTTTAATTTCAGGTGAAACATGGATATTCAAAAAGAGTTTGGTGTACCCTTGTTGGAAAAATTCTGTATTATTTCCGTAATCAAGAAGACAAGGTAGGTCCCTTGCTTGTTTCCTCAGTGAATGGAAGATAACGAATTGAAGTAGACTTTAAAGAGTAATTACAGATTTATTAAGGTACAATATGCCCCATTATCTTGATTACCAAACATTTAGACTTCACAGATTGTCAACTTGGAAGATTCCTATCTAATAGACAGTAATCCAGGTCATGCCCATCGGTCTCCTTCTCCTACGGGACATGATATATATTTTGCATCTTCTTATCCCCAGAAAAAGGGACTATCGTTTACTTCTAGAAGCTGACCCTTTCTAATGTATGTTTGCAGTGGGCAGTGACTGCAAGTTTCATGAAATTATTCTTTTAATCCCTCAACTGACTTACAAATCCTGTTCTTTGGTATACCTCCATGGTGCTGCAAGAAAGGGAAAAAAAAACAACAAACAAAAAGCCTAGAAGAATTCAGAATCTGCTGCTTTGCAGATGTGTATCTGTGGAGGGCATCTTTTCCCATTCCCCATCAAGATTATGAAAAGGAGCTCACTGTCTACAACTGATGAGGTGGAGAGAAGCAGAGATGGAGGATGGCAAAAAAAAAGGGATGAGAAAATTATTTCTAAAACCTAGGGAAAATACTGTTTTAGGAAGAAAAGGGATCCAACCAGCTTTAAGTTAACTTCCCAACATCTCATGTCCTGTAGGACACAAGAAGCTAAGAAAGAGCAAGACATGGCTCTTCCACATTGGGCTTGATTTTTAGTTCTCTACACACACCTCTGAATATTGTTGGTCCTAATATTTCCAGTCATATGTACCTACAAAGACAGGACAAAGGACACTTCCTAGTCATACTTTTCACCTGTCCTTTTGCTCCCAAGGCATTGCATGTTGTCATCAAGAAACATCTTTTTAATGGAGGGGGGGGTCAGGAACGAGATTTTGAAAACTTTTATGAGATTTCTTGTCAATACCACTGAGGTTATGAATATTTTGATTCATATCCTTATTACCTAGCTCTACCAAAAAGACTGCTGATGGCAAAATGATAACAGTTCACTGAGCCATTATAAACAGTTCAAAAAATACAGAACATCTCATTTGTTACCTAATCTAACCAGATAATCACACTGGATCCAGTAATTCATAGTCTTTGTATAAGGCTGGTTATTCCCTTTGTTATCTTTTCCTTTTTAATAATTTTTAAACATTCAACTAAACCTTACTTCTGGAACTGTATGAATAAGATAGCAGTAACCATCCCTCAAAATACTCTATTTTAATTACTCTTTTAAAAAGTGTAATATAGGACTAGGTGGTCAAATGACTAGAGTATTAATATCTAGCTCATCTTACAGAGACATTAAAGTTAACTTGCATTTTCTCCGACGAGGAAATCTGTGTTTAAAGTTTCGAATTTACACATTTTTACCATTGAAGATTTGGGGGTTTTAGCATGCCCTTTAGAAGCATCTAAGAATTTTGCTGTATTCTTGTGAATATTTCCCTCCCATTTGGAACAAGTTTTGCTTCCCTTTTAAAGCAAAATTGAAACTAATTTGCTAGCTTGTAATAGAATAGAATTTAGCTTTTGTAAGCAGAATATGTATGAAAGGTTTCCCAAAGCTAGTTCATTTCTCATGTCCAACAAAAAATTTGCTAATTAAAAACGTTTGCTGTAGCTGACGGTGTCTTTGCGGAAACAAATTACACAATCTGCAGTGGTTAGTACATTAATGGAGTCCATTTAACTGGCCTTTCAAAATGGGATTCAAATTAAAAAATCAGCCAACTGTGTTTTAGTTAAACTTGGAGAATAAATCAGTCTTGAGTATTTGTATGTGAAATGGCACCTCTTGATTCTCAAAATCTTATCTTGTTCAAAAAGTTGAATGCTTCAGAAGCACCACAGAGAATGCAAATCACCACATGTCTTTAATCCTTACTAGTGAGAGCACTGCAATAAAGAGCCACCGCTATGTGATGTTTTCTTCAAAATTATTATTAACAGCTCACTTTATCAAATCACTATTCAAGAAGCCCACCCTAGACTGAGTCAAACTTGCCAGCTACTCTCCAGTATGGTATTTTCAATTTTTAACAACAGTATTATTGAGAAGCCTCATTTGCTTTTCACTGATGTTGATATTTCAAGACAATTTACTTCAGGCTTACACTTGAATGTGACACAAATAAGATGCTAGTTACTGTAGTGCACAACTATCCTTTTACCAAAGGGAAACAAATATCCCTCTCTTTTCTGCTGAATCACTAAGCATTGCTGGACATCACAAACAACACAGAAACAGTAGCCAAGGCTTCTTCGCTGCACCATTAAATAACACTCTTGAGCATCCTTATGTCTAAACAACTGGAGAAAGAGCAGTGGTGCTGTGGAAAGAGAGGTAGCTTTGCATAAAATATCCAGCAAGGACTGTCATCCTCTGTCAGTTTTATCACCCAGTTGTGAAGACTGGATGCTGTATTTGTGTTCGTTGTGGCTTTCTGTTGATAACAATTATGATATAATTACTTCTGTGAAAATTTCTTTTGAATGGCTTTTCATATAAAATATTTCCTGATGAATGATCATAACTTCATGTACAACTTAAGACTCAAGTACTGTGATCTATCAGACTGGAGAATGAAACCAACTGAGAAAGTCTGCCACACAAAAAATTGACCTTTTCAATTTATAGCATGAACAAAATAGATACATCAGCAATACACTGCTGTCCTCTGAAATAAGATTATAATTAAAGTTATAGGCCTGACCCAGGGAATTTTTGCATGGAACCAGGTCTGGAAACTCTGAAGAATTACTTCTCTCACCCTGACAGACATTTATTGCATTAACTAGATACAGAGGCAGACCTGGAAAAGAATTTTATAAAATCTTACTTTCAGACTTTGGCACATATCATTCTCCTTCTGCTGTCTGCAACAGCTGGCTTATCTGACATTCCTTGGCAGGACTGAAAATGAATAAATACAAATGGCTGTTGATGGTGCTTCATGTTTTTCTTTCCCTTTATAGAATAAGAAATATAAAAGTCAGTGTGCACTGAAGCAAATATTTGTTCTCTCACCACTTCTGATATTTACTTTTAGTTTCCTCTTGGTCAAATCAAGCTTTTTGAGGCGAAGGTTGAAGAAGTTGATAGATCATGTGATTCTGATGAAGATTATGAGGCTAGTGGTCGCAGTTTATTATCCACACATTACACTGTTGTAATCCACCCCAAAGATCAAGGACCCACTTATCTTCTTATAGGATCCAAACATGAGAAGG
Organism: Athene noctua; assembly: GCF_965140245.1. Classification (NCBI taxonomy): domain Eukaryota; kingdom Metazoa; phylum Chordata; class Aves; order Strigiformes; family Strigidae; genus Athene; species Athene noctua. The sequence goes on along the minus strand of NC_134037.1, from coordinate 100,213,908 downwards.
TAATAAAAGGACTTTTTAATTGAGCTACAATAACACATCTGTGCATATGGTGCTGTGATATGAATATTTCTTAAAGAGGAGAAGGACGATGACCTACAAGTCATCTGGCTTGTAGTTCGATATAGTAAGCAAGGAGAAGGTCCTGCTTCACTAACATCAATCAGACTTTGTCTGCGAAGAGGTAGGTAATTCTTTTTAAAATAAATGAAAATAAGCAGGCTTGCCTAGATAAGGAGATGGTGCAGAATATTAAATATGCTGTAATTGGAGAATTTTGCTTACATTACACTAACTTGTAGACAGACCTGTAACAAACCTTCTGGAGAGGTTTTGGGATACTGTTACCCATTTTCACTGATAAGACTAACGGTAGGGAAGACTGACCTACTGAAGTGAAGGAGAAGTGAGAGGTATGGTTAAAACCATTTTTATTATTATTGCTTTGTTGTTCTCAAGTAGTCTTGTAGACCTCATTTTGCTTTCTGGCCTTATCCCCAGGTTATCAGAATCTGGCAGTGATAAAAAAGCACTTATGTTAGCTTTCTGAAGAGGAAGGGGAGAATGCTCTGATAATTAGTCCTGATTTCTGAGGGTAAAAGACTTCTGAAGAGAGTCCTGTCCAATCTTCCTTGCTTAATATTTATAACATAGAGACCACGAATGCAGGTGTATTCAAACAAAGGCAAACTGGGCTTCAGCAGGAGTGCATGGTAGTGTTTCAAGTTGAGAGCAAAATCCTGCTGAAGCATCTCCTTCCAACATGGAATGAGTAGCTGCTGCGTTTTTCTACTTTAGGACACATGGCTTTATCATCTGACAGTTGCAGCTGGAAGTACCAGTGTAAATGTTGGATCTGAGTTTGAACAACTTATTTGCAAATTATTAAGTATGGAAGGCGATACCAGTAAGTTTGGTTTTGTTTCAACATACTACTCTTCTAACACTTATTTACTGAATGTACTTATGAACTGAATTAATTGCAAAACCTATATATTTTACCCTTTTAGCTTCTCAGATTTGGAGACATCCTACCCTTTGCCACAGCAAAGAAGGAATTGCTTCCCCTCTTACCACATTGCCATCAGAAGCCTTGCAAACTGAAGCAATTAAATTATTTAAGGTAAAACTATAGCAGATGCCTTTTTTATTAACTGACTTACTATTTTAGCTAAAGAATGGCTATTAGTTGGCTTACTAGAGACGTTCAACAAATAAGAAAAAAGAAAAAGAGAGGTTTACTCTTACTTTAGTGGAGGTAACTAGTGCACAGTAGCAAAATGTCCCCGTATTATCTCACCAAAGACTATCACTTCCACAACAAAGAGATCACTTTTACTTATCAAGGAGCTGTTGAGGCTTCAAGTTTTGGCCTTTCTACTGAGGTTATTGATAAAGTGCAAGTTAGTAGGAAAATCCACAGCCATAATGGATGATAATAATTTTATAATGAAATTCATAAGCCCCAGAGAACCTAACAGCATGGATGGATCTCTGTATTCAGAGAACTGTATCAGAAATATTATTTTTTCAATTAGATTTCAAGAACTAATGGTAGGCGAAAGTTTTGCTGTAGATATATTTAAATCAGCTAGAAGACATTTTAAAAATCAGAAGGAAAAACTAAGCAAGTCATGGATTATTTCAAATTGAGATAGAAGGCAGAGATTCTACTGCTTTTTAATTAAAAAATCTTTTCTTCATATGAAGTAGCTCCTCTGAAAAGACTGACTAGGTATTCTAGTAATAGAGAAAATATTACAGAGTAAAATTCTAGAAAGTCACAACAGTTTTTCGAATTAACTTTTAAAGATTTTGATACATCTTTAAAAATACACAGATGTATCTCTCTCATATGTAGTAGTGAAAAGGCTTTACGATTAACAGACACGTAATGGCTCGTAACTGCTGTGCCACAGCTAGTTTCTTGAGAATTTTTGTATGCCAGTATATCTTTCCCAGTTAAAGACCAAATAGGTGGCTGCTATCTATGAGAGGGGGTATGCTATAGTGTCATTAACCTTCTTTCTCCTCTCTCCTGCCCTCATGCAGGTAAAACTAGTCCTGAATGTTAACTAATAGCCAGGCTATAAACTCTTATTTCAGAGACAAAATAAAATCTTGCTGTTCCTTTTTCAGTACATTGTGAAATAAATTACAAGTTGGAAGGCATGGAGCTTGGATAAATGAACTTTCTCCACAGAACTTATACAAGTCAAAAGACCAAATTCCCTGAAGCATCAACTATCTGGAGAATTTTGATGTAATGGTTTGGATCTAGAAAGGAATTCAAGACAAGCACCATATGTTCAGTCACAGCCACTTGTAGGAAAACTTTCCAGCTTGTTTCTTTGAGATGTTTGAAGCACTTTAAAGAAGTACATCCATCTTATTTTTTGAAATCACACAGCATGAAAATTTAAAAGGGAATGTACTTCTCTGATAAAAATAAATTTATATCTATTTGAAAATCACTTTCTGAAATATATTTCAGACCTAATTCAAATCACAGACACTTGCCTAAAATAAATAAATAAGAGATGACTTGTATGACCTTTATTGAAACTTTGTATAAATGAGTTTAAAGGTCATGCAGGGAATTGATTTAGCAACAGATCAAGTCATGTTTCAGTTATTCCGTTGCTTATAAAAATTAGTCCTGTGCATCCACATATCTTCAGATAGACTAGAAGTAGATTTGGCTTCCATCTATTTCTTGTATTTTGTTTATATACCTTGAAAACTCATCAACTAGTACATAGAGTAAATGCAATGAGTGATACATAAGCTTTCTTCTAATACAGCACAACAAATGCTTAACACCTGGCTTTCCTAAGACAGTACTGGGGATAGGAGAGCTCATACTTACAGTAAAAATACCAGTGAAAGCCAAGATGTAAAACAAATGGCTCTGAGTTATGGTTTTCTTATCTGTGTATATTCTGCTGTGTTGTGCTCACTACTTGCACAAGCATTTTACACTGGCTGCCATTGAGAGCTGTGCACTTTGCATTTTAAAGTCCTGTAGAGGGGGAAGCTATGTTCAGCATGTCCTTAAACTTGCCTACCACCACAACTCTCCCAACTCCTGCTAGAGGTCACTCCATTAGATAGAGTGAAAAACATGTTTTCTAAGAGGTGTTTTTGTCTTAAGTCTCTCTGTATAGCTTTTCATCCATTCTGGCCCATTTTCACCCCTTTTTGCAGGGCTAGCAGGGTTTCCTTAGTCTACTGGTAAACTGACTAATTGTGACTTCAACTATAGCACACTTTTGTTATACAGAACGTCTGAAAGATCTGTTGGAGCTTTTTGTATGTAAACTCACTTGCTTATTATTTTATATCTAGACCTGCCAGTTGTTTATAAATGCTGCAGTTGACTCTCCTGCCATTGATTACCATGTATCTTTGGCCCAAAGTGCTTTGCAGATCTGCCTCACACATCCTGAACTTCAAAATGAGATCTGTTGTCAGCTTATTAAACAGACTAGACGTCGACATCCACAAAACCAGGCAGGACCAATACAGGTAACCCAGTATTTATTTTAATGGCATATATTTCAACAGCAGTGAAGGAACTACACAGACTGTTTAGAATGGTAAAGGGGCTCTGCTCTTCTGTAGCATCTGCTTCTTAAAATCAGATAAAAACCTGAACTAACATCTCATTAGTGCTGTGTCTTTCTGAAATGAAGCTGATGCTATCCTCAATAGAGTATATTTGTGCCTGTGCTGTTTTTAAAGGCTGGACATGCAGTGGGCTATCTTCAAGTTAAGTGTTGGAACCTAATTCTCTTTTACTACATCCTTCCTCAGAGAGGTGCTACATCAGGAAGCTTGGTGGGTAAACCACATGGCAGATGTCTCTATAGCATGAGTGCAAAGAAAAGCTGTAGTGCCACATTGTGGAATCTCAGATATGCTTAGGGTTTCTGATATATGTCATAGATTCTCTTGTATTGTATGTCATGCTGTTCTGCATGCATCCTTCATGCTAGATTATGGATGGTTGCACTCAGAGAGTTGTGGCAAATGGCTTGATGTCCAAGTGGGTAGCAGTGGCGAGTGGGATTCCTCAGGGGTTGGCACTGGGGCTGTCGCTGTTTCACATCTCTGTTGGAGACACACGCAGTGGGATTAAGCGCACCCTCAGCAAGTTCACCAACAACACTAAGCTGTGTGGTGCAGTCAACAGGCTGGAGGGAGGGATGTGCCATCCAGAGGGACCTGGACAGGCTGGGGAGGTGGGACCGTGCAAACCTCATGAAGCTCAACAGGGCCAAGTGAGAGGTCCTGCACGTGGGTCAGGGCAATCCCAAGCACAAACATAGGCTGGGCGATGAGTGGATTGAGAGCAGCCCTGCAGAGAAGGACTTGGGGGTATTAGTGGATGGAAAACTGAGTATAACCCTGCAACATGCGCTCACAGTCCAGAAGGCCAACCATATCCTGGGCTGCATCAAGAGAAGTGTGTCCAGCAGGTCGAGGGAAGGGATTCTCCCCCTCTACTCTGCTCTTGTGAGACCTCACCTGGAGTGCTGTGTCCAGCTCTGGGGCCCTCAGCATAAGAAGGACATGGACCTGTTGGAGCAAGTCCAAAGGGGACCTTGAAGATGATCAGAGGACTGGAGCACCTTCCTTATGAGGACAGGCTGAGAGAGTTGGGGTTGTTCAGCCTGGAGAAGAAAAGGCTCCGGGGAGACCTTATAACAGCCTTCCAGTACCTAAAGGGGGCTACAGGAAAGATGGGGTTTAGTGATAGGATGAGGGGTAATGGCTTTAAACGGAAAGAGGGTAGATTTAGGTTAGATATAAGTAAGAAATTTAATGTGAGGGTGGTGAGGCGCTGAAACAGGTTGCCCAGAGAAGCTGTGGCTGACCCCTCCCTGGCAGTGTTCAAGGCCAGGTTGGACGGGGCTTTGAGCAACCTGGTCTAGTGGAAAGTGTCCCTGCCCATGGCAGGGGGATTGGAACTAGATGATCTTGAAGGTCCCTTCCAACCCAAACTATTCTATGATTATAAATACATACTTAAAATTCTTCACTTTGTCCACTGCCAGCTATTCACTGGTAGTCAAGTACATAACAAATAAGTGAACTGAATTTGAAAAGAAAGCCAGTACTTACAGTTTGCATAGAATTAACAGAACTGCAGCAATAGTGCTTATGATGGAGCAATACCGGCAAAACTAGGAGATGGATGAGAAAATAGAAAAGGAAATTACCGTATTAAGGCTTTTGTAATAGACACATTTTGTCACAGAAAGTATAACATGACCAGCAGACACACCTATTATGTAGAAACAGCCCGTATCTGGGATATGGACAGTATGTGTGCATCACTAAAACAACCACAAAGCTTTTATAACAAACATAGCACATTCATGTCAATTAGCACACACTGAAGTTACATATGGCTGATAGAATTTAAATTAACCATAATCTGTCTTTGGTACTTTTCATACCACTGGCAAGGCCTTCCCATTGATATAGATCAATAAATTGTTGCTATCATAATCCACTGGCATGATTTTTAAGAGGTAACACTTTCAGTAAAATGTTTGCAGCCTCACACTAATTTTTTTAAGTCCTAAGTTCATGCTGTAGTCTCCTACACTTGCTTCTACTGCAGTGTCTTCCTGAAACAGACCCAAAGCTATCCTACATCAAAGTACAGATATTTGATGAAAGGGAATATCTGTGCCTGTGCTGCAAATGATAGAGAAACACTGTTTTCTAAATTTCAGTATGACGCATTGATACAACTGTGAGAAAAGTAGTTGCATTGTTAGTAAGTGTATATCCAGAGTATGAGAGCAGTCTGCATTAAGTGAAGCCTATGGATACAGGCTGAGCAATGAAAATATACCAAAATATTGATTAATTGCTTTTTCAATAGTTACTATTTACTCAGTAGGAGGAAAATGTCTTATGGGTTGCTTCATAATATATGTAACAGGATAGCTGAATTAAAATTGCACAGGCTTCTCCTCACTTCCTAGTGCTTGGCCTTAGTATTTTTTTCCTGTGTATTAACTGCTTTTTATACAAACTGATCTGCTTTCCCATTTCCAGCCCCAAAAGAAATTTACTGTACACAAGTAAATAGAAAGAGAGCATTTTGGCCTTCTGATGAGGTGACATGCTTATTTACTCAGCTTTTTCTCTGTGTTTTGTTTTTTATTCCTATTTACAGCTATATGTTACTCAACTTGGCACACTAGGCTGCACTGCTGGCCAGCAGCCACAGCAGGAAGTTTTACTTTGTAAGACATTTAAAACAGTGAATGTCTTCCTTTTTTCCAGGGCTTGCAGCTCTTGGCTCTCTGTGTTGGACTCTTTCTTCCCCAGCACCCGTTCCTTTGGCTTCTTAAACTTCATTTGAAGAAGAATGCAGATTCCCGGTATGGCTGAATATTATTACCCAGCTAGTCGACTAGACTTTCTGAAGTACCTTGTTTCAAATCCTTCATCTAATATTTCAGGTCTTTTGACATATATTTTAAAATAAATTTGAGTAGAATTGTGCTCCAGTGCTACTAAAATGTAGTACATGTTACTTCTATGCATCACCTGGCAAAGTTATCTTTTGTTTTGAAAACTACTCTGCAGTGGAACTCTGTATGCTGCAAAATCATGAAAAACAAAATACGGCAGTTACACAAAACACTCTGAGCCATGTTCATCTTTGGCGCAATCCTGTTGGTACCCGTAGACTAATGCTCTTTCTAATTCCACATGGAAAAATGTGTTGGAAATCTGAGTGCTACTCCCATCTGGCATCCCCAGAGCAATTTACTCATAGTTTATTATCCTTTCAATCAGTCTCCAAGAATTGCCTTGTTTCTCTTTTTGTCACAGGACTGAATTTGGGAAATATGCAATATATTGTCAGCGATGTGTAGAGCGTACCCAGCAGAACGGAGACAGAGAAGCCAGACCTTCCAGAATGGAAATCCTTTCCACTCTTCTGAGAAACCCCTACCACCATTCGCTGCCCTTCAGTATTCCAGTTCATTTCATGAATGGCATATATCAGGTAATATGATCAGGTAATATATGAGGTAGATCACGTAATCTGAGCTCTCCCAACCCCTTGCTGTTAGCATATACATGAAGGAGTATATCAGAAACAGAACTGTGTTACGATAAACACGGTTCAAGTTTCATCCTGTGCCATGGCAGGCACAAGGTACTTGTGATCTGATTTGATCAACAAAGAGAAGAGGTTTGGGGAAAAATCTTTAAAAGAAATTTAAAAAATTAAAACCTCTTAAGAGTGAGAAACACTAAAGCTCTGTTTCTTATTTAACCTGACCACCAGATGAATGAATTAGACTGAAGAAAAGGGAAAGGTATTAAATTCCACTTCCTTTCATCAAACAAGTTGCAAGTTAAATATCTCAGTGAAGGCCTGGAAGCACAGCTGTAACTCCCATTATCACTCATGAAGGATAACCGTATTTGTTACAGAACAAACACTGCTTCATTCTTAACTCTGGGGATTTCAGCAGTAAAAGCCTGTAGAAAACCTTCCATGGGCTTCCATGCATACTGCTTCACATCCTAGTTTGTGTTTCTAACTGTGAGAGCTGACTGAAAAGAGTTTTTGAACAATTCACAGTATTCTGAGTCAGAAAGCAAGTTTTTATATGAAATCAGAGCTATATAGAATAAACTTTTCATTTCAGGTCACAGAAGAACCCTGCTTTCGTTCCCTCTAAGTTTCTTAATTGCTTACTGCTCACCCAGTGAAACAGAAAAAACATGTCTTTAGAATCATCCTAAAAGGTTTCAAAAATGAAGTTTGAAGAAGAAGAGGAATAACTACTCAATTAGTTATTTAGTGCTGAAAAATGTTTACTTCCAAAGGCTGTGAACATTGTAATTAAATACATAAATTACTTCAGTGGGATCAGCAAATATGCAATTATAGTGGTATTGAAAATTCTTGTATTCGTCTCTGAAGCTAGATTCAGCAAATTAAGTTTTTTTAATGCCAAACACTGAGAAACCCAAAATGGAAATCCATTTTCAAAACATTTCTTTAACAGAAGAGTAAAATATCTTCAACATGTCAAACACAGGAAAACACCCTCAAAACAGATTTAATTGAACATCAGTAACTAGTATCTGTATAAAAGCCATTTGCCATCTCTTGCTAAAATGCTTTAATACTAATAACAACAGACAAAAATTCAGATTTGGGAAAATAAAATTTAGAAGGCTCTATATGCTACTGATCTATGTAGCACTGACAAAGCAACATTTGTAATGTATTGCAGATCTGCCAGTGTAGATCTGCCATCTAATATCCCTTTGAAGTTGCACATGATGAAGAATTATTAATTGATTTAATTTCATAGGAAGAAGTGTAGGAAATTAATTTTCTTCATTTTTCAAGTGGTATTTGTCATAAAAAGCTCAGATCCTAGACTGCTTTCTGTTACATAAATTCTGTAGCAGAAATTCAGGTGTAGCAAATGCAAAGAAACCAGTATAAACAAAGAAAATAAAAGTACTATATTTGAAAGCATTTTGACAGTGACTTTGATTTCATAAACAAAATGCAGTAAGGTACAATCTGCTGGGAGGTTAATAATTTTTTGACTTCCCATGTGGAAATCTTTAATCTTTTCCAGACCCTTTATGGAAATTTTTAATTTCCAATGACTTTAAGTTATTCATAGAGGATGGAATGGGTCTTCTATTCCCACTATTATTCTAGAGGTATTATCTTTCAGAATCTTAGATTTAAAGTGGGGCAGGGGGCTGTAAGTTTGATAGCAAAATACATTTTGGCTGCTTTTTTTAGGTTGTTGGTTTTGATGCTTCTACCACAGTGGAGGAATTTCTGAACACCCTGAACCAGGATACAGGGATGAGGAAACCAGCTCAGTCAGGATTTGCACTGTTTTCTGATGATCCCTCTGGCAAGGATATAGAGCACTGTCTTCAAGGAAACATCAAGGTAAACAAAAGCCTTTAATGAGCTCTGCATATAAACCAACAAAATATCTTCATTTTACAGAGCTCTCTTCAGACAATGTAAAGCAAAACATTTTTCAGGCTGAAAACTGTCCTTAGATTTTTTTCTTCATAATGTAAAAGGAAAGATTTTTTAAAAGCATCACTTTTTCAATAGCTGAATTTCATTCAGTGAACTATATTTAAAAGCTTTGCCTAGGAGACTGGTATTATTCAGAGAAGTAACAACTGGGTTAAAAAAGAAAAGGCAAGCTGTTACTAATCACAGTTCTTTAAAACTCAAAAGCAATTGGAGTCCAACATGCATTTAGAGATTTCAGTTAACATTTCTGGTATAGATGACCATTTGAGGTCCAAAAAGTCATTGATACTGGGGTGGAGATTGTGAGGGATAAAAAAAAAAAAGAAAGGGCTCCTTATCTAAATACAGAGTAAGTAGGGTTCATTTCAGGAAATTCCAATGTTTGGGTTATCATTATTCTGAATTTTGAATTTTAGTTCCCTCTATTGCTAAATTCTTTGCAGTAAAGAGTAGCAAAATGCAATATAATCTGTGCTTTAGTAAAATATTAGATATTTTTCAAGCCTTTAGTAACTAATAGATAATGGGGTTTTTGTGCTTCTACCAAGTAGCCTTTTGCAGCCTTGGGCAAATGTTCACAGCTGCACTTTGAGTTACAAGGTGCAGTACAGCCAGGCCTTAGGGACAAACAAGCGGGATCATTATGATCACTCCCTCCCCCTACCAGAATAACTACATATGGAAAGCAAAATGTATAAAAAAATGTATTTATTTTCTTGGTAAATGTAACTTCAGAAGCTGTTCACATTACTGTTTCTGGGAAGGCTCTTTTATGAAGCAACAGTGAGATGAAACCCAGCAGGGCTCCCAGGACCTCCATTCGGCCTCTTCCCCATCTGCCCACCTACACCGCTTGTTGTGAACTACTTTTGTTGCTCTTTATAACAAACCTCATACAAACTTTATAGCCGTTGCTAGAAAGGGCCTGAAAAACTCCAGCATTCAGCAGAAAGAGAAGGCAGAGATCAAAGGCATTTGATTAATTCTGTAACAACTCATTCTACAATTACACATTCATTGGCTGCTGCTAAATCAAGGACTTGGCCTTTCTGTATAAGCATATTATGGCTTGTTTCCAGAGGTAGTGTGTGTCTTTCAGGGTAAACAAACAACAAAAATGTTAATTATTAAATGCTTCAACTAAGAAATGCAAGTAAAGTGATCTTTCAGTAAGTTTAAAAATTCAAGCTGTGTATGTTTCTGATATATAATAGGTAAAAGATGGTAAAATAAGTTTAATTTCTATTCAAAGGTGTTTTCAAAGAAGAATACATGGCAATGTCAGTTTTATGTTGCTTTCCTTCCAGATCTGTGACATTATTTCAAAATGGGAGCAAGCCTCCAAAGAACAACACCCTGGGAAATGTGAAGGCACAAGGACTGTCCGCCTTACTTACAAAAATAGGTTTGTTTAGCAAGTATAACATCTCTGCCTTGTCCCAAGATTTGTTTTTAATTTCTGCAGAGTTTCTTCATCTGAAAAATACTGGCTGACTCAAAGCTTGCAACAAACATAGTAAATGAGTGTAACTGGAGAATTTTTTTAAAAAAAATAATTTTTTAGTTCTTAAGAAGTGAGCAGGGCTGCCAAAAAAAAAAAAAAAAAAGTCAACACTGAACTCAGAAGACTGAAATTCAATATTTGCCCACTGGTTCAAGTACAAGTGTTGCTCTGCTAATGTGTTTTGACTCTGACATAAACATGTTGCAGTCAGAGCCGATACTGCTAATCCTCAGGGCTAATGCATTTCCCTATCTTCTTTATTTAATAACTTTCTGTCTTTTCTGTAGGCTTTATTTTTCAGTTCAAGTCCATGGGGAGACAGACAGAGAGAAGCTGCTGCTAGTATATCAGACAAATGATCAAATAGTCAATGGACTTTTCCCTGTAAACAAAGAACTAGCGATGGAACTGACAGCTCTTTTAGCTCAGGTAATCCTTGTGCACTAATGACTCACACAACAGTTTTACAGATGAAAAACTTGAATAAAGAAACTGGTCCAGGGTTGCTTGACACTCACGTGACCTCCACCTTTTACATGTGATAGTGCAGGAAACAGACTGGGCTGGAGCCTTTGTGTAAGGCTAATTCTGTGCTTCAGTGGAAATGCTTTACAGCATATGCTGCCCTTGGCACCAGTATGGATAAAATGTTCTTCACCTCTTACACAGTCAGGCCCTCTTTGATTAAATATCATGTAATCATGTACCATTTCTTCGTTCACTATTCCTTACATAATTTCAGCAAGTTAATACACCAAAGTAACAGCTGTTTAATGAAAGCCTAAGATTCCTTTACTAGACACAGTCTTAATAAGATCTGTTTTATTTTTTAAAAATTAAAGGCTCAATGGAAGGTTATTGAAAAAGTTATTTGATGGTGTTACTCAGTAAATCTAAACTGGTTTATGTCAGCTGGAGATCTAGCAGTTTCAGGGCGGAGCTAGTATTATATTTGTACAATTCATACTTAACTTTTTTCCATGGTAGATATGAAGTAAGAAAAATAAAATTACTTGCATGACTCATGACAGTGAAAACTATACATTAATGGGCAAACTGGTTTTCATTTTATACTTGGTAAGTCAGAGAAAAAGAGAGCTCATAATACCCAGCTAGAAAATTACTCTGGAGTAACAAAAAATTTTCTTCTTTGTGGTCTTTCCCTTAGGTAGAGATTGGAGATTTTGAACGGCCTTTCTCAACTCCAGCAGGGCAAGTCACTTCCCAGTCCAAGTCCAATCAAACATTAAAACAAGTTTTGGAGAGATTCTACCCTAAGAGATACAGGCATGGTTGTTCAGAGGAACAATTAAGGTGAGATGTATTTTGTGATTCTTATTCTCTAAAAATCTAGGAATGAAATGAAGAAGTTTATAATTGTCACTAAGCACAACTTACTGTTACATCTACTTGCCTAAATCTGTGTTAGAAACTAATTTTCTTACTAAATTGAAGAACCCATTTCCTCTGTATATTTCTAATCTAAACAGAGAATCATCATGAAGCACATACTCCAGAAAAAGCTGTACAAGTTACTACATAGTGTTACAAAACCTGGTGATTTTGAAATTCTTATTTTTCTTACTCAGCAAATCTAAAATAAGTCTGTGCACAGACTAAAGAACTACTGAAGGTAAAGGACATAAGGATATGATCTGAGTGTTTGTTATTCAAATGTGCAATTTCTGGCAGGCAGTCAACTTCACAATATGTTAACTTAGTGGACTTGCTAGTAAGGTATCACTTAATTTAAAATTAATAACCGGCAAGTGATTTCACTCAACACCTACTAACACGAAGAACAGCAGACCAGTGTAATAAATTGTTCAAAGTCAATGATACAGCAGTTTTGAAGTCCAGTAAGCTTCATAGAAATGTCTTCCTCCTCCTTCACTACAGGGCTGAGAAAGCTTAAAGCTATTATCATATGCACAAAGTAATACATACACAGAAGATAGTAGGGACATTCAAAAGTATACACACAACAAATAGAAAGTTACACAATTAATTTCAAAGAACAAAGTATAAGAGATACTAGGTTAGAGTAACTCAGAGAGAATAAATCAAACATCTGTTGAACTGTTCAAGTAGTCCCTAAACTACCAGTTGCCAGAGCTGGAAGCCTATCTGACACAGGAAAGAATCACTCTATACCTGCCCCGGTGCTCGTATTCTTTTGCTAAGGGTGCAGTTTGACTTCATAAACTTCCAGTACGTGTAAGCTGGAAGTGAAAGATCTCCCTTTACTCCACATTCCCCCTCCCTTTTCTTGGGCTGCATCTAATAATCTTGTGGCTGCTGGGTGAGTCATTCCTGCAGGTCAGTGTGCTAGAAAGGTATTCTGGGGTGGGGTTTTCTGGAGGATTAGTTTTCCATAGGATCATTTTATTGAACCAGCTCACCATGGGGCCACAAAAGAAAAGAGCCAGTGTGAACTCATCATGCATCAGAAGCACCCTTTTTGGTAGCAGCGCCCAGATACACTAAAAAAAGAGTAGTGTAAGCCATATCTTTCACATCTACTACTAGCCATGGGTAAAGATATGTGCTAAGCTGGATGGATTTTCAGAATGACAACTGGCATTGCTGTTGAGTACTGATAAAGGTAGATTGATTATCTGTAGAGACATGTTAAAAGCTGTCCTAGACTTTTTCCCTTTATGCTGCAACTGCTACATCAATATTTAATCATAATGTTGCAGAAATTAGAAGATAGTTCATAATTTTCATGTGCATAAAAATATTAAATGACATTTTGGATTTATTTAATACTGTATAAGTGATAGTTGTTATATTAACTTAAATTATCATTTTAACAGATGGATTCTTTTTTGCTCATTAAATTAGCTATGGGTAAGCATTTAAATTCCTTTCAATAACTAAATTACATATTTCATTTCAACAGACAGCTTTGTCAGCGGTTGTCTACAAGATGGATGGCTCTCCGGGGGCACAGTGCTGCAGACTGTGTGCGCATTTATCTCACCGTAGCCAGAAAATGGTCTTTCTTTGGTGCTAAATTGTTTGCAGCAAAAGTAAGAAACTTTTTGAGTGGAGGAGTATTTTTAATATATATATATATAATTTGCACATACTCATACCTTTTTGTTGAAAATGAGTGTGTAATATATGTGCTGATTGAATCTCTTGTCAAATTACTAACTTGTTTAAGCCATATACTGGTGAGATGTAACAGCCATAGTACTAAGTATACCATAATAATAACAATTTCCCAATGCACTTATTGCCTGTTTTACATTATTTATCTAGGCTGTATCTTCCTATTTTCTTACATCATAGTTTGAGACAGACTTTTTGTTTCAGACATTTTTTACCTGATAACTAGTACAATATTGAAAAGGCATCCTTAACTGGCTATGGAAGCTGAACCTTGCAGAAACACTAAACGTTGTTAAAAGTATTTAGAGCACTCCCTTCTGTGCTGGCCTCTCTCAATTTCTCTTAAACCACTAGTACCTTAATTCTCTTGATTCAAATAACAGCTGAGTTAAACAGAACTGCCACCTCACCCCTTATGTTTATTAGGTAATCCTAATACATAATTTTTATATATATATATATATATATATAAAATATATAAACTTCATATATATATAAAATCCTAATTTTTCTATATATAGAATTTCTTACCAGCACTCTGTTCTTTGCATATGTAGACATATATGCTAGTCAACAAACTTAGACATCTGCATTTTTTAAAATTTTATTAAGGAGATTATACATTTTATTGGACTAAGCACAGGAGGAGGCTTCAAGAGTATTGTTTCATAGTTCTGCCACTGGCCACCTACACAGCTTTTGGAAGGTACTTTAACTCCTTTAGATCAGTGCCCTCCCACTGTATATAGCTCAGTAAGAACTGTGGATGGAGAGAGCTCTATAATAGCTGAGTTTTAATGATTACCTACATATTGCCTCATTTTGAAGTAGTAATTAAAGAACATTTGTCTTTGTAGCCTCTAGCAGCATCCTCAGTTGAGAAGTCCTTCATATGGTTTGCTGTACATGAAGATGGCATAAGCATCCTAGATTACAGCTCTATGGTAAGTGAAATTTCATTTTTAATTTTGGTCAAAGTAGATTTTAATTCTGAGTATATAAAGAGATTCACCACCATACTGCATAAAAGATGGCATTAGCCTTCCATGCTAAGTTATCTAGTCTTTCTCTTAAAGCAAAAATTCATTCATTTCAAAACACTTTAATGTTATCATCATTACAGTAGCACTAATAATAGAAATAAGTAATGAATTCTTTGCACAGAATTTATTTTTGTTTATCAGATATAGTTTTTGTATCTTTTAATGAAATGTTAATGTTTTAATTCAGATGTCAGGAGATTCATAGTTACAGTTCTTACAATAACATTAATTTTCTTTTCCTGGAGACTTCATTTTCCATTATTATTCATAATACATACACTCTGCAAAGAGCAGTTACTTTAAAAGATTGTTATTTTCATTGTATTATTTTTGTTTAATAGTAGGTAATATAACCCAGTGTTATTTAATTATGTCATTTTGGGCTCTGATTTTTCTTTGATTTGCGATAAAAGTTTTCACAGAAAACGACTCATGGTAATCAGTGTAAAAAAGCAGTGCCTGAGAATACCCCTGCTTTAATTTATAGCCTGCAAAGAAACAGAATGGCATGGTGCTATTAGCAAGCGCTGATGTTGAATATCAGAAAATTAAAATCTCAACTTTATAATTGTACTGATACGGGCCTTTTCATTAGGTTTCTTTGCATAAAGAAATACTAAAACAAAGAACATGAGGAGAGCAATCAGCATGTCTGTTTTGCTGTTCGGAGAACAAGCAAAATGAGCTTGCATCAGACTGCAGAAGGCTCTACAAACACTATACTCATAGAGCTAGCTATGGCATTTCTGCAGAGCACTTCCAGTTTACAATATTGGCAGGCCTTACTTGCCATTCAGGAAATGCTCGGTTTCCAGGGAATATTCTGATTTTCTGTAGGAAGGGTCAGGGGTATCAGAAATGATGTTGCAAGAGGTAGAGAAAACACTATTTTGAAATAAGGGCAAAAAGAGGTTTAGTAGCCAAAGGACATTAAGTCAGTTATTGTACAAATACTGTCTTACAATGAATCTTAAATGTGAACATCTGTGGCAAATTAATGTCATAATGATAAATTAAATGCTAATCATAGACTCAAAGGCCACTAGTGTGGTGTTGAGCACTGAACAACAAGAGCCGAGGCATGCAGAGCAGAGGAGTCTTGAAGAGCATTTATGTTTCATCAGGGATGTGAATAAAAGAGAACAGAATTTAATTTCAGTTGTGTGCATGCAAACTACATCACCACGCAAAAAGAAGTCCTGGAGTTAAATTCCTTTGGATGTCTCACACTCTGCCATTTAATTTATTTAGACACTGCTTTGATTTCAAGTGGAATTCCTAAGATTAACTTCTCTCAGAGTCAGTCAAGACTTGTGTAAATTGAATTACACACTTGAGTTGAAACGTGCTTATAATATCTTTGATCTAATTAATTTGGAATAGAAACAGAGGTCAAACTTACAAGAGTTATCATCTGCAATGGAAATTCCTCATAGTGAAGGTCTGAAGGAAGCTATCCCAAAATTTACAAATAATTTCAAGATTCGTAAGAGGCTAACAACAACATTTTGAAAAATAAATGTGTCATTATTTTTTTTAAAGACATGATTGTCATTATCTGTTTTTCCTGCATTGTCCTGCTTATAAATTTGTGGTTTGTTTTTTGGGATTTTCTTTTTTAAGCGATTAACAGTTACATATACATATAAGAGTCTGATGACTTTCGGAGGCTATCAAGATGATTTTATGTTGGTTGTTAACAATGCTCAGACAAAGGAAAAATCAACGGAAAAACACCTTTTTGCCATGACAAAACCAAAGGTTGGTATATTACCTGAAACAGTTTCCCACCATCTGCAACTATTCTACTTTTTCTAGTGGGTAATACTTAACAGATGTGAAAGATGAAACACCTTCTTTATTCCAAGCATTCTCAGATTATTAACTTTTGCCAGATGGTTTTAGAGAGCAAAACAATTAGTAATATAAGAGCTAACGGTGACAATACTGATGTGTTCCTTTTCTTTTCATGTTTCTGTCTATAAGATTCTAAATTTTTCACAGAAGGACAAAAAAAGCTATTAAGGACAGGAATTATATGCACTACCTAAAAACTAGTGAGTTTGCTTGATCAGCACCAGAGATAATTTTTAAGAAGATATATTTGTGTTCTACTGTGGAATTGTAGAACACAGGATCTGAAAGATCAGTCACTTCTTAAGGATCCTAGATATTTTTACCTTTGGTAAGGAAACTGTTCATGCTTATTAAATCCAGATCCTCTCCTTCACTGGTAAAATTGACTGCTTTTTAAAAAGCAAAGATTTCAAAGCCTTTTGCTGTTAGTCAGAACAATCTATGAAACAAAATACAAAATTCCACATATAAATTTGAGTCAAAACACAATTCTTCATACAAATAAGCACAGCAAAATACATCTGATCAAACATCCCTCAGATTGCACCCTTATAGGCAAGGTTGTGTGGATTGCAGAGAGAAAATATAGTAAAAATCTCCCAGAAGTCTTTACTCCTTTTATCTATCCTGTGTCTTTATTTCTCTGAGCACTAGATATTTTCTAGCAAAACTGAAGGTTTTTTTCAGAGCGTCATCGTTTGGAATTCAAAATCTCTTTCAAAGTGAGAGAAGCCATCTGTTTGAATCACTTAAGACTGTGGAAGACAAAGTATCTAGCATACTAATGGGAATAACATTACACTATTTGCAAGGAGAAATAAAAAAAGCTCTATTAGGCATCTCCTCTCTCCCCACCATTAAGTTGTTTGATAAAGTACAAGTACTTTTCCAGTTGATGGTGATTGTCACTTACTAAAAAGTTAGCTATTTTTTCAGCAGTCAAAACACATCACTGTATTTTTCAAAGAGTTTTTTATGTTCCTGTTATAGATTCTTGAGATCACTCTACTGATTGCCAGCTATATTAACAACTTTCATCAGCTGAAAGGAGCTGCTCATCACCTCTCTGCTCCAGCATTACTGACACCTCAAAGTGGACAGAAACTCAAGGAAATGGGGAGTCAGCCACTTCTTGCAAACAACAGACCAACTAAATGTCCTACGTTATTATGAAAGGATTCTGTATCATGACAGTGCATCTTTGTTACAGGGTTTCTACACCGACTGGAAATGTTATGATATACAAAACATAGAGCCTAAGCAGGTCCATAAACAAAAGAAAGGTTTACATTCATTTCAGTGGTATAGAGCAGGAGGAGCCCTTTCATTAAAGGCCTGGCCTGAACTGGAATGATGATGAGCCAATTTAAGGATTATGCTCTACTGGTGGTGGCTTGTGCCTGTAGTTGAGAAATAAAGGTGTCTTGTGGAGAGCAATGGGGAAAGGTGGCCTTGGGAACAATTGTATAGATTTTATTAGTTTTTCCAGATATTTACTCAGGGACCAAACTGTCTTCAACTCTTCACATCTATTTTTCAAAATTATACAGGTTGCATAACCTTAATTTTGAAATGGAATTTTTGTTTAAAAAAAGAACAGTCAAATACAAAATATTTTCCACTTTTAGCACCCATCCTCATGTGCAATACAAGCACCATGGGACTAAAAAGAACAAATTGCTTAGTTTCTATAATTGTTTCTCCTTTAAAAAAAAAAACCAAACTATAAGCACATCATGTAGCTATTATAAATTTAAAGAGTATTCTCATGATACACTCTAGCCTTTGTTATACAGCTATTTTACTTGGCAAATCCTCAGCCTTGGTCTGGTAAACTTCTAAATACTCCCTCTCTGCCCCAGTCTTTTGGAAAAATCTAAATTGGACAGGCACTGTATTTAGTACAGTTTTGTTAAACAAGATCCTGTAACTAATTTCTTCTTTAATCCAGAATAATAATATAATGCAGATGCAAGAATGACTCACAATTCAAAACACAAGAATAACACAGAAGGTCATTGATTAAACTGTTGTGAGTAAACTTGGAGACATATGTGCTATAAAATCCATGTATAATGTGTATACTGTATAGGACTTGATTCAGAATAATATTTTGTAAAAGTTGTACTTCTTGTTTTTCTTTTGTATCTATACATTTCGTGTTACAATACTATTATAATGTTATTGCACACTGAAGACTTAATGCTGCATCTGCACTATTGGACCTAGGAGCACCTTCCAGTTGCCTTTTTCAGCTGCAAGCCTCAGTGCTATGTAGGGTCAAATACAGAGAAATTACATCCATTTTTTCTTTCAATTCTCACATTTTCATTTTCGTGTGAAGAAACCACCTCTGCAGGCTCTGAAATGGATCAGCAGCATACTCTAATAGATAATTTAGGTCCAACCATAGAGAGAGTATTCAAACATAAATCACTGATTTATATACATTTCACAGTTTCCACTTCGGCTCATGCTAATGATCACGGATCATTAACCCCTTTTACTGCTAGACCTCATCGGGTTGGTTTCTTTAATTACTTAAAACTGAAGTAATTTCACAATGATGAATTTTAGTATTTGAAGGTTGAAAATCTCCTTTGGTTTATGACATTTAAACATTTCAGTTATACACATAGTCATATTGAAATAAAAAGAATTTTCAGCAGTTTGCCCTCTATGAAAGGTAGAGAGCATCCTCCCAAAGAACTAAAATAGATTGGAAGGGAGATACAAGTTGTAAAATGCACATGCACATAAAAAGTGGAAAGACAAACTGCCAAGCTGACTTGATAAATTCATTTCTTCTGAAAGCTCTCAAAGCCCTGCCACAGCTATTTCAGTCTGCAGGACTCGAGGACCATTTTACGAATGGCACTATGGGCCAATGCTGTCTCTTGAAAATTACAAGCAAATAGCAGGCATTATGTAGATGCTTTTACATTTGCAATGCAAAAGAGCTTCCTGGCAACTTTCACCCTTTGGTGGTGGCTGTGGCACTAGATCCTTCTCTTTCAACAAGACAGGGCCCGCAGCAGGAGGTTTACCTCCTAGTGGGCAGCAGATCTCCTGGTCAAGGAAACCATATTGGAAGCTACGAGAGACCTTGGCAGCAACTGCAGCATCTTTTTGTGCAGCACCCCATGTGAAGTGCTGCAGATACCGTGGTGAAACTGTTAGGAATTAACATCCCTCTGCAATCATCAGAATAGTTAACTTTCAGAGTTTTGAGGGGGGCAGGGAGCTTGCAAATTCAAATAGATGCTACTGCATCAGTTATACCTGGGTCATAGTCAAAAGCTTCTCAAATATGATTATTAGAATTTTTAATTTACAAATACAAAAATCTCCACATCATAATGAAATTACATAACTGTCAACCTAGAAAACTCCAACTAGTAATTACTTCCTATTTGTCCAGTTTTAAATGAATGTGGCAGATCACGTTCTATTAAACAGTTTTTATTAACACAGCCTTACAAACAGCTGCTTATAAAGCAGTATAGAATCTGTGGAGTATGACCTTCCTGCTCGCCTCTGGGTAGACAACTCTAGACACTGCTTTTCTTTTTAGTGTTAAGCTCTTGCTGCTGCAGTATATCCCTACATCATAGTGCCAGAAATGATCTATGCGTTAGTTTCCCTTTTTTTTTGCAGCACTTTCCAGACTTACTACCAATATCTGCTATTATAGGTCACCATTACCATACAGTCACATTACAAGAAATGCTGTGTTAATTTTTATGAAATCAGTGACCTCATAATCAGTTACTGTGACGCTACATTAAACAATTAAGTTTCTTCCAGGATTTTGATTTAGCAAGAGTGAGGTTTCGGTAGTGATAGTAACCTCCTCAAGCAGACACTTGCCTTCAAGTTAACAGAGTCAGCAAGTAAAGTCTCTTACACACGTAAGCACACTTGCAAACACAGCTATGCAAGTCTCAGGGAGACTTGCTCCATGTTAATCTCGCTCCAGATGTACTGAGAGAATACCACACAACATAAGACAGCAAAGCTGAAAATTTCAGAATCCAGGCAGATAATCTGTTCTGCCTTCCCCACCCAGCCCAGGCCTCATGAGTGATCCACATTTGTTTTAACCTTGAATCAACCACCAAAACAATTCCTACCAAACCACCTAATCCATGACTAAAGCCCAGGTAGGAACTAGACCTTTCCCACCTAATGTTCAGCAGTGATGATACGATGGGAGCTGTCAAATGAGCAGCAACCTTGGACTGATGCTGAAGAGCTTCCCATGATAAAGGCTTGCAGAACCTCAGTTGTAAAAATAGTCTCAGGATGAGATTAGGGTGTGGGCACATGCAAGGAGCCTTCACCTTCTATCATCAGCTTCAGAACATCATTTGTGCTTGCTATGGGCTAGTGGGCAGTATGATCAATCAGTATAAATGGTCAATGAATCTGAGCTTGATAATGACTGAAAGATCACTGGTAACTGTATAAACAATCACACTGATTTGAAAATACTTGGAATGCAATACAAATTAATATATTACTTGAACTTCACTGTGCCTTGTCAGTTTTTGTACAGCAGTATTAGTAAGCAAACTGCTCATTTCTAAAACAAGCAAGACCTATTTACTCCTCTAGTACAGCAGGCACATGATAAAACTTTCGAGTTTTTAATACAATCCACAAAAGTATTGTTTTCTGTTATTTTAGATTTAAATTTGGTTTATATTTAAATTTAAGAGAGGCATGTATTTGCTGATAAAAGAAGGCTGGTAGGTGTTTGGTGTTGGAGTTTCTTGTCAGACTAACACAGTTTTTCCAGGTTCTATTTTTTTATTTTTTCCTGAAGGAAAAAATTCTTACAAAAAGGAATGCACCACTTAAAGCTTTAGGGAGAGCTTTAATAGTCCTTACAGTTTAGTGCAATCCATTAGTGTGAGTTAAAATTAACTAAGGTGATTAGTAATAAAGTAATAATGAATTAGGAAGAAAGTATCTTTTTACAGTTTCTTAGGTCAAAGGAAATGAAACTGAGTAAGGTGAAACTTAAAATACTGAAAACTCCAATTTCATTTCCAGATTGGACTTCAGTACCATTTACTAACTGTACACCCTTATGCTGCGCTTCCCAGCTCAGATTTGTACTGCAGCATCTTCCAGATTGGCCACCTCTCTGCCAGTGAGTAAATCACTGTAAAAACTTTGCTTTTTAGTCTTACACTCTTGCTGTTGCAGTAATGTATGCCTAGATCATAGTGCCAGGAGCAATTCCTACCCTAGTTTTGCTATCTTTGGCAGAGCAAAACCTGCTTTGTCCAGGGCTTTTACCACCTCATAACTGCTGGTTATAGATAAGCACTGGCTTCATATACCAAGGCATCAGAAACGTTCTGATGACATTAAATTGATGAAAGAAATGCACTTAGAAAGGCATCAGCATGACCTGCCACAGTACAACACTAAACAGTTAAGTTTCTTTCTGGATTTTCACAGAATCATAAAATCCTAGAATGGTTTGGGTTGGAAGGGACCTTAAATATAATCTAGTTCCACCTCCCCCGCCATGGTCAGGGACACCTCCCACTAGACCCGGTTGCTCAAAGCCCCGTCCATCCTGGCCTTGAACACTGCCAGGGAGGGGGCAGCCACAGCTGTTCTGGGCAACCTGCTCCAGTGTCTCACCACCCTCACAGGAAAGAATTTCTTCCTTACATCTAATCTAAATCTACCCTCTTCTAGTTTAAAACTGTTAACCTCTCGTCCTATCACTACACTCCCTGATAGAATCCCTCCCCACCTTTCCTGTAGCCCCCTTTAAGTACTGAAAGGCTGCGATAAGGTCGTCCCAGAGCCTTTTCTTCTCCAGGCGAAACAACTCCAATTCTTTCAGCCTGTCCTCATAAGGAAGGTGCGAAGGTGCTCCAGTCCTCTGATCATCTTAAAGGCCTCCTTTGGACTTGCTCCAACAGGTCCATGTCCTTCTTATGTTGGGGGCTCCAGAGCTGGACACAGCACTGCAGGTTGGGATCTCATGAGAGCGGAGTAGAGGGGGAGAATCCCCTCCCTCGACCTGCTGCCACACTTCTCTGACTCGTTTATTCATCCCCGGCTCTCTCCACAGTCAAAGTATTTTGTCTCTCCACAAGGGCTACCGTCGAGGTCCCCCAAGGAGCCAGCGCCTCCGCCACCCCTCACTCCAGCTCTGCTCACTCTGGTAGCAAGGCGAGGCGCCATTTGCAGCACCCGAAAAACTGAGGCAACTCCGGGGCGCCGGGGGTGGGCGAGTCCCTCGGTGGAACCGCCGCGGGCCTTACCTCAGGGGCCGCCGAGGCCCGGACAACCGGCGGAGCAACTCCCTCCCGCCGCACTGCCGCCGGTTACGGGCAGCGGGGAGGCTGAGGCGAGCACACGCCCCGCACCGCCGCCATCACGGGCGCCACGGCAGGAGCAGCCACCGCTAGGGCGGGGCGAGGCGCGGCAGGGGCACGGCCCCGCTGGGAAGCCGCCTCCGTGCCCTCCCGCCCCTCGGAACTACAGCTCCCACCGAGCCCTGCGCGGTTCCCACGGCGACGGGGAGCCAGGCCCGGGCCCCGAGGAGCGATGCCTAAGGCCGGGTAACGGGGAGCCCTGCCCGGGCTGGTGAGGGGGGGTCGCCCCCGCTGCCGTGTGGGGAAGGAGCCGGCGGCCGGGGAGGACAGCCTGGAGGCGGGAGGGGAGGGGAGGGAGCGAGCGAGGCCTAAAAGGGGCCTCTGCCCCGAAGCGAGCGGGGCCGGGACACTCCCGGGTGCTCCCGTTAGCGACCCGGTAGAAAGGGCCGAGGCCTAACCCACCGCCCCGCAGGTGCCGGGGGGAGCCTGAGAAGGAGAGGCCCTCGTGCTCCGGGACACCGAGGGCCGGAGCCCTCCCCACAGCCCACTGACCCGTGAGCGGCTCCTCCGGTGCCGGCGTCCGGGACCTCCGGCTCGAGAGACTGCGAGCCTGAGCCGCAGGGTGCTGGGGAAAGCCGTAATCGTTAGAAAACCTTTTAAAGGTCTCTTAAACGTACTCAAAACAAAGCTTTGCGCCACACAGCTGTGTTTCCTCAGCTTGTGCCACAAACAGCTGCTTGGGGTTACCTTGAGTTTTGTTACAAGTACTTGAACAAGCAGAGGGCATGTGATGTGAAACAATAATTATGATAATAAACCACAATCCCCTTCATTTATCCATTTAGATATTTTCAGGAATTACAGTCTAGGTCCATTGTTCTTCTTGTTTTTTCCAATTAGTGATACTTTATGGGATCTTGCTATAGCTGAAGTGGAGAAGAGAGAAAACCCTGATGATGATGGCAAGCGTGTGGAAGTTTGGGAAAAATCCATATTATTTATGGGAAACAAAAATGGGGTAACACTACTGTACAGTTCTGTGCTTTTCAAAACAGTTCATGTCAGGGAGATACCTGGTATTTTCAGATGTTAAGGTCCACTTAATTCTTCTAAAGACAAAATATGTCATGTTCTGATTCTGCAGAGAGTGGGCATTCCACAGAGTGCGGACTAATTAGACATGATTACAATTCAGAAGTTAATGGTTTGGAGAGTCAAAACTTACTGATGATAAGCTTCTTCGAGGTTTGGCTTTGTTAAGTTTTGTAAAGAACCTACTGGAAATAATGCTACTCTCTTTAATTGTTGGATGTGTCAAATTTCCCCTTGTAAAAGATTTAACTGATAACAATCCAATTTAAGTGTATTGATACCAGTTTTGTTGTAGGTAGGCCTTGACATCCTGATAGGAATTGTGTCTGAATTATGTCAGACCTATTTGAACATGCCTTATCAGTGATTGCAAACTCACGATTCCACATGCCTAAGGGTGTTTTAACTCATTTCCCCTTAAGTTTGGTCATTAGTAATTTCGTATTTTTCTTCTGTTAGCTTTTATTTGTATAATAAATAAGGTAATATTTGCCTTTTTGACCAAGTGAGTCATATTTTTAAGAATACAGTTTTTATTTTAGAAGGAATGGTATATGTGCAACTTCTTAATCAGCAATTTTAAAATACCTTTTTCAGAGACAATACAATGACTTTTCAGATTTACTGAAATTCACTGATTTGTTTGAGATAGGAAAGGACACGAGTAAACTATAGAGCTGTTAGCCCCTCCAGTGCACCATGGTACTCAGTGTCTGAATTTCAACAGTGTAAATACATATTTTTTGGTATGTTTATTTGTATTTTAAGCATTCTTTTTATTTTAATCTCATCAGTAATAAATAATTCCAGTGGAAACCAAACATTACATAAGTGTATTATTAGTAATTAAAAACTGTTAAACCGTTTAACAGAGTTGGCCAGGTTGATCACTAATGTCTACTTTTAAGCACGCTATTCCTATTACTGTATTTGTCATCTCTTATTAGTTTATAATAATGGTAGTGTAACTTGATTCTGACAAAAGGATGGCAGTTAAGTTTCCACTATAAGGCTACAATTACAAGAGTTTACGCTTTTTCGGTACTTTATTACTGGAATGTTAGAGTGAGTTTCATTTAGCGATACAACTTTTATGCTTTAATGGCAGTACAGTAGGGTTGTTCTTTGTTTCTCATTTTCAGGGAAAGACCACTATTATACTGAGGTGTCTTGAGAGGTATGTGTTAAATTTTTAAAAGTACTTTTCAACTGTGGATTAGAATTTTACATAAATAGCTATATTGTGTGATAATATGTAATATATGTATACAGATGTAGTCTGTGACTGGTTGATCACTTATGGATAAACTTATTTCCCTTCATTACTACCTGTTATCTGATCCCTTCAGTCCTCCTTCTCCAGTATCAGAGAGCATAAATGGCCTTCTGTTCAGGCTGGTGCTGCTGCTTCTAAGCCAAATTCTCAGCTGACTGATAAATATAATTTAGCAACTGTAGAATTAACTTTCTGTATTTAGAGAATTTGACAAAATGAAGTTATTTTTCCTTGCATAGGGAAGAGATTCCAAAGCCAACATTAGCCTTGGAATATACTTTTGGAAGAAGGGCAAGGAGACACAATACAGTGAGTATCCAGAAAGTATGGTTTGCCATATCTTTTTGTATATATACACACACATAAAAATAATACATGTGGTTTATTGTTATATATAAGAATTGTAGGGGTTTTTAGCTTATTGTTTGTGAAACAAAAAGGGGGGTTTTATTTTAATTTTATTTAAGTTAGCTAGCTTAATTTTGTGTTTTAATCTATAATATATTTTTCCCCCTCACTAAAACGCAGTAGATCAGAGACACAAAGCAATCAGATTCATCTATAAAAACGACTTTCTTTGTCATGTTTGAGTGCTTTTGGTTTCTCTTTGTAATGTGGTACGCATGCCTTTAACTTTGTCTTTAAAATGCAAAATGACTACAAACTGATGAAGATACTTTACAACCAGTTTTGTGAGAGAAGCAGTCATCTTAGAGGATGTTAAATCATAATTAAATCTTTGGGACATGTGTCTGTGTCTTTAAATTTTGCACTGCAGATTATGTTAACAGAAATACTGAACCCATTCCCATCAGAGCACAACATGGCTATAGCTATTGCTAATATAACAACAATAGCTATTGCTGCAGGTAATTGCTGTTCCTATTACTGAAGCAGGGAGTGGAAAATCTGACTCTGAGAAATAAAAATCACTTAAAACTTTCCCCAAAAACTAAATGTGAAGGTAGAGATTAATTACTTTTTCAGTTGCAAACTTCTCAAGAAGCATTAGTCTTGAACTAAGCAAAAAGGGAAGAGAACCTGATTTTCTTCATATTTCTCATTAATCATGCTGCTTCCTGACTTTTTAACTTCACCATAGTCATGTATCAAGACAGTCATAAGCATGCCAGGAGTCTTTCCTAAGTGTTGTATGGATTTTTTTTAATACGGGGAGCTTTTTATTTGTTTTTTTCATAAAATACTAGTAAAATAATATTATGTTCTTGTTCTGAGTCACTTGCATGAAAAGTCAGTTTATCAGATGAAAATCTTCTCTTAGTGTTGCATGGAAGCAGACGTTGCTAACATAAACTATTTTACAGCCTAAAGATGTAGCTCATTTTTGGGAACTAGGTGGTGGAACCTCATTACTGGATCTGATTCGAATACCAATCACTAGCAACAACATAAGGTAAGTGATTGATATTACAGTTCCAAAGTTAATTTCAGCTTTTCTTCAAACATAGATATATCTCTAGACCTTTTATTGTGGAAAACTCTTTCAAAATGTAAGATAGAATGTTTATGATTTTTTTTCTAAAAATCATTGTAATAACACTGATACTTTGCTTTGACCTTCCTTTTCACAGTTCTCTCCTAATAAGCCAAGTTCTTAGCAATTTCCAACAACAAGAGAAAGCATTAACATGAAGAAAATAGGTTGGTCTTAAATAGATCAAGAAATACAGAAAAAGGGAAGACATGGTATCTTTATGGTCAATGAAAGAGCAAAAAAAGCAACTTGGGGGCATATAAAAAATAAAATCTTGTTTCCTACTTCTGTATGCAAATACAGATGCTGTCTTTATGAGGGGCAGTATTTTAGGTTGAAAAACAAGGCAAAAAATTGTGACAAAAAATAATCTGGATTTTGGGGAAGTGAAGTGACCATCTGATGAGAAGATCATACGAGAGAGATGATGTTTCGGAGAGGAACTAAAACTACTGAAATGATTTGAAGACAAAAGGAAACAGGATTTGAGAAAGAATTAAGAGAATGTAGTGAGAAAAAAATCCATAAAAGTGATGAAATAGCATAGGAAGAAGAAATGCATGAAGAGCTGCGAGAAGAAATGAGAAGGTGTTGAGGAGTGCATTTTATGTTTATTCTCGTAGGAGAGATGGAGTTAAGTGGAAGGGAAGAAAAGTATCGAGAACATTTTGTGTTATGATGCATTGCTCTATTTAGTAGTAAGCTTTCTGTGAAAAAAAGTAAAAAAGGAAAAAAAAAAAAAGGTAGAGTTTTTATCATATACATTTGCTACTGTTTTGGCTATTGAGATAAGGCCATTATTTAGTGAGAGGCTGAGATGGAATAAGAAAACCCCACTTGTAGCATGCAGAGCTTTTTGTTTCTAGAAGAGCTTGAGGGGAAAAAAAATCAACTATAAGTTTTCAGCTATTGTCTAAATGAACTTAACTAAGCTCCACCTCCATCAGTCTTTTCTTCCCTTTTTACTGATAAGGAATCTTCTGATATGGATGACTTTAAGATTCTTTGATGGGGTAGCAACATTGTTCTTTAAGACCACTTCTGTTCATAAGGCAGTATTTTAACATGCTAGTCAAAAATTCTACCATTTCAGCTGAAGTATAAGTGCTTTTCACTGGTTTTCTGATCTGTGGTCAAGCAATTTGCTTACTTAAAAGTTCCATGAACTATACCTAGTTTCACCAAGAGACTTTTCACCAGATTTTTTTTTCCCCACAGCATTTTAAAGTGAAACTGGACATTCCCTTTGCTTTGTAGTCTTTTTAATACCACTCTGGTCTGGGATCTCCTTTCTCAGGTCAGGGTGGAATGTGAAAGAGTGATTTGCATCCATTCAAATGGCTGCCTTTGCGATGTTCTTTACAGTTGCACTTTAATACAGTTAGAGGTTTAGGAGACAGGGTTTTGGAAGGAGAGGACTTTATATGTAAAATATTTCTCGTCATAATCCACCTTTAAAAGCCTGGTAATTGCTAAGTATGTCTTGAGTACTTTCACTTGTTCCATTTGTCTTTCAGAAGACCTTCTCATACACCCATCTGAGGTTCCAGCTAATTGGCACAGTCTGTGGCAGAGAATATTGCCATTAACCTTTTTTTTTTTTTTTTCCATTTCATTATTCCAAAAGAATAGTGAAAGTATAGAGTCTAACCATTTTCTAACATTGCTTTATCTAGGATTGCAGAGTTATGAGATGGCAGGGATACATGATGGTAGAAGTGCCCAGTAGTATCAAAGACAGAGCTAAATGTGCTCAAGGATATTTGCATGTTTTACCACTTTGAAACAAAGTCTCCAGAAACAAAGTTTGGTACATACAATCCCTGCAAAACCTTTGATAGAAAGTTGCCAAAGTGATACTTCTGAATAAGAGACAAGGGAAGGATTTCTTCAGAGCTCAGAGTATCCTTAAAAGCCATCTTCCTTTGGTGTCACATTTAAGTCTACCTTACCATTTGTATTTTCACATTTGTTGCTGTCAGCATTTGTACTACAGGTGTGGTTGTATATGAAAATGTTGATTGTCTCATGTGACCAAATAATGCCTTTTTAATAGGTCATTTGCTGTAGTTCTTGTATTGGATCTGTCCAAACCTAATGAACTCTGGACTACTATGGAGAAGCTTCTGCAGGTCACCAGGAACCATGTGAACAAAATTTTAACCAAACTAGAAAAGACAAATCCTGAAGTAGCTACTGAAATTAAACAGAGAATGCGGAACAATCTGCAGAGGGATCATCCAGTAAGTTACTTCTAATATTTTCTCCAGATGTCACAGGCCTTTATACAGTTAAAGATAATGCTTTTGAAAATCATAAACAACTCTTTTAGATTTTTATGCATGACTGAAAATCCATTTGATGTAGATGAACCTGTTCACTGGAAAATTATAGCAATTTAATAAAAATTCAATAAGAGCAGAAACAAGGAAAGACGGTTTCTTATATCTTTTTGTTAGATATCTAATGTGATTGTTATGGCATGTTACACCAATCAAAAGAAATAGTTTTAGAGTAGCAGTTTGCTTTTTTTCCCCCTCATCTTTTTAAAATGAAGATGAAAACTAGAACGTACAAAAGTCATCTAGCAAGAGACTAGCTGAAGGTACAAATTTAAGCAAAGAATATAGTTATAACAGCCATCAACATGACTATATACTTTGCATTTATTTAAATGTCTATCACAAACTCAATGCCTTTTGATAATCTGACAACTAATTAAATTATAAAGTTTCAGAAATGTTAACATCAGTCCTTTAAACATAATTGCTAACTAAATCTCTGGAAAAGCTAAACTAGATTATGCGCAATAGAAATGAAAAGTCATTGTGCGTTAAACCTCTGCAAATGTTGTGTGTATATAATGCATAAATAAGTATTCAACAATTCAAAGACGTGGCACATAAATCTAGTTGCTGTAACTTCTATAAAATGCTGCAATACAGCAAATGCTTAGGTAGTTCAACAATTTAAAAGTAACTTAAAATTTATGAGAAGGCAACATACGCAACATTCAGTAGATTTAGTGTATGCGGTTTAAGATCTACTGGATTATGGGTTTGGTTTTTATTTTTAGAGAAGGTAATTAACAAAAAGAAAACGCATGCAAGCACACTTGGCAATAAATCACGACCAGTGTCAAGTTTACATGTAGGGGCTTACATATCAGAAAACTGCAACTTTTTTTCAATGAGTAAAAAGAATAATGCCATTAATTGTTAAGAAGAGACTTGTTTTACTTGCCCTATAGAGTACACAATTACACCTTCTAAACTAGAATTTTTCTTCAGTCTTCATTATCAAAACCAGAAAGGATGCAAACAAAATGTTATGTTACTCCTTGGTTCTCTTTTTACTTTCATCATTGTTCGAGAAAAAAATTATGTCAGTTTTGTGGGAGGAAATACTATCTTTTATAGTCAAAGTAAATGACAGTTTATGCAGATTTTTATTTGCCTTTTTATAGCTAAACATATTTTTCTGATAAACAGGAATTGATGCGGTTCTTAGAGGGTTTTTTTAAGGATTAGATATATTCCATTGGTCTGGATAAAGAATTATTGGCTATGATGATAAAGCATGAGTATATCGATTGCAGGCTTTATTTAAAAAGGATGGATGCACCTAAAGTAGTCCATAGTAAAAAATTAATTCTGTAGTCAAAAGACAAATAGGGTTCAGTATGCCAGTTTTAATGTTTCTGATGTTATCCTGAATTAATTTTTTCTTAGTTAAGAAACTAAAACTATTTTTTTTCAGCTCTGTATTCTTTACACCAAGTTTTGAGTTATGATAATATCACTCAAAGCTTTTCCCTTGACAGTGTATGAGTGAAGCCATATTTTTTTTCTCTCAGAGTGGAGGATTTTCTGTATGTGCAGCTTCTTGCCAATACACTGACTGTCATTTAACTTGTATGTGAAATAACCAGTTTTAGAAGGGAACCTCTGCTACAGCACAGCTCTTTTCCACTCTGCTGCAACCAAAGCAGTTTGACTAAATAGAACACATGAGGGGATTGTCTCATTTCATACAGACTACAGGAAAACATTTCAGATAACTTAAGAATTATTGAAATCTACTTAGTAAAATTTTTATCAGAAGTTAGCTATTTAAGCTATCTACACCCCCAGAGCTGTTTTCATCCATTGATATTGATTTGCGTTTTCGTGGTTGTTAGGTGACACTTCCTCTTTCTGCTGATATTAAACATCTGAAAATCACATTAAATATTTTTTAAGAGTTCGGAAAATCTAATGTGGGGGGGACAAATGTGTGACAAAAGCAAATCATTCAGCTTAACTTTCTTGAGTTTTTGTCAGTATTACTTTAGATATGGTGCAAGAAGGGACAATATGTCAAAAAGCCAGTTCTACTAATTCTATCTGCTGGTTGTTCTGTGAATATATGAGGTTTTTACTCTCTTCTATTCCCATCTAATGTTGGAGCTGGAGTACATAGTGTAAGAACTTTTTTATGCCAGTTAGTGTTCTGTTTGCTCAGAGGGATTATTTCCTGACCATTTATGAAGAAAATGAGAAACTTGTAGAACATGGTACGGTATTCTCATCCTAAATCCAAAATACAGCACTATACTAGAAAATTAACTCTCTCCCAGCTGAAATCAGGACAATATTGCACTAAAGTTTATTCATCTAACTTAAGGTTTTGAAAAAACAAGTTTGTCTTCTGTGAATTAATTTTAACCCCTTTCAGTTGTTTTAACAGTGGCAATCTTCTACAGTTTGTTTACACTGCTTAACTGTCATATATCTGTTTAACAGGATTATGAGTTAGTTGACCCCTTTCCAATACCCTTGGTAATAATTGGAAGCAAATATGATATTTTTCATGTAAGTAATAATAATTTTTTTAAAATAATTAAAAGATACCTGGTAAAGATTCTATATACTGAAATCTTGGTAATATAATCATAATCATTTAAACAAAAGTACATCCAGTCTGCCTTCTGCCAAAAAAAAAAAGTCTTTCCATTCAACAGCATTATGGAAGGCATGCTGGCATTCTTTCACAAAACACTCCCAAACTGATGATTTTTGAGATGTACTTGGAAAATGTGGAGATATAAGTTGCTGCAGACCAAAGAGGGAAGCAAGAAAACATAACGTTGGTGACTTTTATAATGAGAGAAATCCAGCTCCATGGATCCCGTCTGACAGCAGCTGTTAAGTTTATGGCAGTGAAAGGGGGGCATCTCTCAAGTCAGCTGGTCAGATTTTTTGGTAGTTGTGGCAGCATGAACAGTAAACTATCATTTACTCTGGTATTCTTTTATAAAGTACTTCTTAAGTTTTTATAGAAAAGCGAGTAATTGCGTTTTTTAGGGGGGAGAGGAAAGAAATATCATAGTACTGCTAGATTCTCCCAGGACGCTAAAAATCCAAACAAATGCATACTCAATTTTCAAGCAGTACTTGATCATGAGACACTAGAACAGTATGTTTGATTTTTAGCTGCCGTGGTGGCAGCTTGTGCTTCTCTGGATGACTGCATAGTGCATTGATACTTGGCTGACTCTCTGAATTCCATAAGTCTTTAATAATAAGGTACTGTGTCTTCTTTCATACTAAGGCTTTATGCTGAGTCATGACCTCTTTAAAAATCAGTGACTCATGTAATAAGCACGGAATAACAGCCTAATTCCTTTGGGTTCTGTGGACAGACTCCTGCAGGCTTCACTGGGACCAGGTTTTACTCAATTTATCCAGGGGAGGCCATCTGTACGACCTTATATTAAAGAAATGGTGATGAAAAGGTACTTTTATGCACCTTTCAAATATTGCAGACATTAGAGTTTAGAGAGCATATACCCAGAGGTTTACTAAAAGTTAAATGTTTTCATGAAAAGAAAAAAAATCCTTATTATTCTAGTAAGCAATATTTCCACTTCTAAAAATTTAAAACCAAATGAAACAATTGAAAATTGAATACACATTCCCAATTAAGAAACTTTTTCTGGACTAACATATTGCCTGAATTAGGCCCCCTCTGTAAAAAAGAAACAAAGGGAAATTGTGACATTTCGTTTCAGAGTAGGCTGTTACTGATTCTGTCTTAAGATATAATTACGCTGACAGCTGAAAGCCTCATATATTGTAGCCTAAGTGCACTGCAGTTTATATAAAAAATGAAAAGTTCTTGCTGTAATATTTTGGGGTTTGTTTCTCATGTATGTATTCCAATATCAACTTTTTCAGGAGTTTGACTCTGAAATGAAGAAAATAATAAGCAAGACACTTCGTTTTGTTTCACATTACTATGGAGCATCATTAGTGGTGTGTATATTCACTTTCTAAGAATAGAGAAGATGAGCAATATTTGTGTTACAAAACAATATTTAAAAAAAATAGAAATGTAAAACTCCTAGAGAAAATGGGATTTAATTGTATTTAGAGTAGCTTTCATCATGAGCTAATCTGTCAGCTGGGTTAGAGGTATCAGCAGGGGATGGACGGATATATCTTGTGAACAAACTAACTACATAATTCCCAGTATCAGCAAACCCTAAATAAAAATAGTTATCTGTTAGCCCACTCAGTTCCATATTGAGTTCACTGCATGTCTGGCAAATTTTTTTTGGTACAAGAAAGGAGAATGGGCAAAACTGCTCACCCTAGATAGAATTAGAGAACTGTCCTTTTTGGTAGAAGCATAAACTTATATTGTGACCTGGCTTTGGTAGATTTAAAAACTTGGATCCAAGGGGTCATCTTCGCAGCAGTTTAAGTATACCAGATTACCACACTTAGAGTATTGAAGAATAAAGGCAGGGATTCTTTTACAGTAAAGAGTAGGAACTGCCAACTATGAGGTCAGTGAAGTATTTATGTGGGTATATAAATTGCTTCTGAGTTTGGCAGATTGTTTTCTGAGTAAAGGCAGAAATGTGCATGCTCAAGTTCACAATCCAGAAAAGCTGCCTCTTGGGCTTTCTCTACGTCAGAAGATGGTTCTAACTAACTGTAACTGTATCAACCATCATTTATGTAATAAATAATATTTAATAGTGGCTTATTTTGATTACCAAACAACTTATCTTTACTTTAAATTGTTATAATCACATGACCTTTTGCATCTATGTAAAATTGTACAGCTTTTGTGCTTTGACATGTGACTTCGTCTTTTGTTGACTGAGAATACAACTGTCTTGATTTAATTTTTCTTTTAGAACATTTAAGCATTATCATAATTAAAAATGAAAAACTAGGAGCCTAAAACTCTTTGGCTGCTAAACCTTGATTCCCATGGAAATGAATGGGGGGAAAATTTTCCATAGTAGGGATCTGACTTCTTTCTCAAAACCATGAATCTGTTAGAATACAAAAGCCCGTAGACAGGAATAAGCATGCAGTTTGAGAAGATATTCTGGGAGTTGATTTCTTATCAATCTGTACCAGTTCTGCCACTATCAAGATGCTTTTATGATGTGTGAACAATTTTATAGTTATTCGTTACATTTCTAAATGTTTATGGTATTCTGGTTAATATTTCATGTAGTTTAAAATCTTAATAACTCAATCTTGGACAAAATATTTGTGTCTCTGTACATTCTTCAAAAGTTTTGAATCTATTATAAAATTTGTTCTTTACACTTTTTAATTTAATCTTTCTTGATCTGTATATTCAGTGACAAATATATTCAGTGAGTTTGGAAGGGGAGGGTGAGATTTTTATTCTGGTAAATTCACTGAACATATATCAAATTTACTGCGGTCAGGAATTAGCCAGACTTTATCTGAAAACCCCTATGTAAATGACATAATGTAATATTTCTGTGATGGAAGATAATAATGTAGATTTTGTTTTCTGATTCATTTAGTTTACCAGTAAATCTGAGGCTCTCCTGCTGAAAGCCCGTGTTCTTGTTAATCACTTGGCATTTGGCTATGATAAAAGGTAACATAATTATTGTCCAACTATTAAATGTCTTGCCGAGAGTCTAAAAGTACTTAATAAAAATATTTTAATCACAAAACCATTTTTTTTTTCTTATATGTAGTCTGAAAGATTCTTGTTCACAGACTTTGACTCCTGTGTCTCAGCTGCCTATCTCTGCACCAGGACAGTGATAAGTCCTTGTTTCTGATCCCAAAACTGATGGGTTAGAAATATGGTCACCACTAGAATTGAGTAGATTTTTATTTACATGTATCTGTTTGCAAAGCCCAGTATGAATGTAGTCTTGGCTAGAATAATGTAATTTTTCATTGATTGCAATGCTCACTTATTTTTTTTTTTCTTCTGTTTAGCAAGTCTGTATCAGTGGATCACAGCAAACCTCTATTTATACCAGCAGGCCTGGATTCACTGAGCCAAATAGGTTAGGACATTTCGTGTTCATTTTGTTTGTTGCTTAATTGGTTTTGAAAAAGAAAAAAAAAATTAACCAAATCAAATTATAGCACGTCAGCATCATTTTTAACAGGTTATTGAAGGAAATAGCTTAGAAAGTTTAAAATTATGATTCAGTGTTTATATTGTTGAGAATTACTTGTGCAGGTTTGTTATGTAGTTTAATAAAGTATTGGGACTACTTCAAATAGTAAAGTACCAACAAGCTTAGATCTGAAAAAAATATAATGTGCAATACCACTCAGCCCATTTCATGGTAGGAGATCAATGTTTTTTCAAACTTGTCGCAGCTTGTCACTGTAAAAGATAAAATATTAAATTAGATGGATCATCATCCAAAATGATTTGATAATTTCTGTTGTTATGACAACATATTTGTATCACTTTGTGTGGTAATTTTTAGGACCACCACCTGCCTCTGATAGTGATATTGGAAAGATGTGTGCAAACACGCCTTTGGAACTGTGGAAAAAAGTATTTGAGAAAACATTTCCTCCGAAGGTAGGTTCTTACGTGTCTGCTGCACAGCTTCTTTTCTCATAGAATAGTAGTAATATCACTACTAATTTTTGTCTTTCAAGTCCAGTGATGGGAATTGCAGCCTCACTTAGCAGTTCTGTTTCTTCCAACTGCTCTAATACAAGCATTTTTAAAAGTATGTAGTGGCTCTTTATTAGCTTCTATATCTTCAGTCACCTTCCTATGTTTAGTAATAATGAAAGTACCGATGTAACCCACTGTTTTTTCCAAAGTTATAACACTGCCTTTCGTTATATTGAGAGACAAGCTATACTCAATGGTTTTGGGATTTTATAAGGTGTCATATCCCCTAATACCTAAACCAAATGATCATGATGTTCCAAGAGGACAGCTCTTCCTGGCTGCAGCAAGCTGCCGATCCTTGTTCTCAGGCGAGAGGCTGTGAATGAGACAAGTGTGTTAGGGTTCCTTGCCAAAATCTGTCATTTTGCTATGGGAAGTGTTTGGATTTGCAAGGTAATTAGAATCCCTGGATACCTATGTAGTGATAAATCTTGTTCATATTTCAGAAGTTTCTGGTCCCAAGAGCCAAACCCCCAATACTTATTTTCAAGAAAAGTAGTTGCTGTTGTTAGGAAATCAAAATTATTTTCTGTTTGACCTGAGCAAATACAGGCTGCTGCTTTCTCCTTGTGTACTAGCCTGTATCACAGTTCTTCATCCCTGTCCATTTTCTGGGCAGGCAAGGAAGTCAGTTGGGGCTATGAAGCTGCACCTTAAATTATGGTGTAGAAACGGGGCTTTTTCTAGATTTCAGCTTGTGGATCTCCATTCTTGGTGAGACAGAGTCTGAGTTCACCCTTTCCCACTCACTAAACTACTGCATATCAAAGCCTACAAATTATTTCAGGTGGTTTGAGACCGGAATAAATTATCACTAAGATATTGTTCTCAGTACAGTATGCCGCAACATGATAAAAACTAAACTTCACTTTTCAGAAACATTACAGAAGTGTTATTTTTCACGTTGTTTTTCCTCATACCTTTTAAAACATAGTAAACAAACATTCCTCCCCCAACCCCCGAACTCCTCCTGAAACAGCTGGAGAAACAAATACATCTTGCAAGCTCCATCAGTGTTCTAAGGTATCAGTCCAATTAAGGAAGATTTAAAGATTTGTCAAGTAGATTCCCAGTCTTATGTTTTGGTTCCAAAATATGCTTTAAACTTTAAAGCTGTTGTTATGCATTGAAAATTTCTTTTTGCGTTGCTTCATCTAATAATAATTCTTCTTTATTCTATGCCATCATTTGTATGATTGCCTTCTTGCTGCTTTCCATTTATTATGAGTAAGGAGAGATCTGCTGGACAACATTTAAAACAAAATTCTTTATTTGATAGTGTTTATTTCTATTAGTGTACTTGTATCTTTGGAATGAAAGTTACAGGTCCCTCAGGGTTAGTAAATGAAAATTCAGGTATTTGGCAAAAAGATAGTAATCAACTTCTCGGCTATTGAAGTAACACTTCTGGTAACCAGAACTGAATTCTTGTCTTGAATAGTAAATGCTCTAGCAAGAGCAACCTTAATTATGCCCAAATGTCATCAGCCAGAAAGAGTATTTTCATTTTGAGGAGAGAACAATAAACAACTACCAAATAAGAATAATTTCTTTCCTTTAAGATCTAACTGCGCTATTACTTTCTCATCATTTTATCAGTGCAAGATTTTTTTTTTCTAATCTGTGTCCTATAGCACAAAATGCAAGATTTTAATACATTTGTATTAAAAGCAAATAATTCCATCAGATCTACAGTGTGGCATTTTCTTATTAAAAGAACAGAAGAAAAATTTTATAATTTGGGGTTTTATCACTTTTTCTTTTAGAGTTCCTGTGATTTACAAGATACCAAGGATCCTGCACAGGATTTACAATATGCTGAGTATGAAGTTGATGTTATGAGAGCTCAGAAAAACCAGGTGTGTAGTCGTTCTCCAGTTGCTGTTCACAGTCAGGTATTCCAGAACTACCAGCATTGCTGAATTAATTGTAGAATATACTCATAATCCTTTTTTGCCTTTAAATAGCTTCAACTTTAGTTTTCACCTTAGTAGTTGTGTGGGTTTTTTTCCCATTGGCAGACATTAAGCCGGTAGAGCATTGTTAGATCTCAAAATTTTGGCTCACTATTTTACTCAGAAGTGAATGATTCAGATTTTCCCTCTAACTCTCTTCCAGAATTATTTCACCAAAGTAATATTGAAGCAAAGCTGTGAGGCTTTCTTGGCAGTAATTTCTTAATTTCTTCACCCTGTACTCTCATTTGGGTATTGACTAGCAGAAACTCTAGGAAGCAGTATCAAGGTTTGGGGTGGGGTCTGTTTACTTTTTTTTATTTTTGTCTTTCTCCTTCAAAACTTTTTATTTAAGCTGGAAAGGTGCTGAGATGATAACATTTCTGATTTGAGTTTGCAGGCTATGTATATTTTATCTTAGAGTGAACAGAATTATTCCACATAGCGATGTTTGGCTTAACCCCTGAACTCCAGGAAAGACCTTTAGTGAGGAAAGGGTCTTTTATTTTTTCTGATTGATTTTTAAGTTTTTCTGCATTTCCCTATATGTGTGGTGAATGAATTTTATAGAAAAATTCTGTGGCAAACTAGACAAAGTTTGGAACGTTGCCTTACAGATATCAGTGTGTAACATCACATGAGTAGAAGCACTGTATATAGTCTTCATCGATATCACAGGTATGGGTCTGTTAAAATCAATCCAAGATGTGTGTATTTTCTTTGTTTGGAAGAAGTATCACATACTGAGTCTGGAAACTCTCCATTTGCTATAGATTCATTTGTTTCACACACAGAAAATTCTTTGCTAGAATGACTGAGAAACATTCCACTCTATTCTCACAGCTAATACGTGGTTTATTTGTACACCATTTAACTTCTTTGTGGACCAAGTTACTGCAGTTAAAGGAGGTTTTTCTAATGGTGCTTTAAGATGATGGATTGTACCAGTCTAGATCTCACATGCTTTTAGAGACCCCCACTCTTAAGATGAAAGGCAGTTTTATTGAATTGCACTGCAGTTAATCTCAACTAACCCTAAAATACCATGGCAAATGTCATCTTTTTGCATGCTTGTAAAAGAATGCCAAAGGATTAGATTATTACTGCCATCATGTTTTTGTAGAGTTTAGTTAGATTTCTTAAGGCAGTAAACCCGTAGTTACATGATCCAAAGAAATACATTAATAATGTAAAAGAATAAAGCAATTTCAAGAATCCCCTGCAGTCTTTGAACCTGCACATTACCTGTAATATCCTGTTAATGTAGGCATCAGTTCTGAATTTCTGTTATATCAAGAGCAGTCCTAGAAATCATTAAAATTTGTAAAGCACATTGCTTTTGGAATATATAATGTAATCTCATGCTCAGTATATCTATATATCTCAAAATAACTATATGGTGTACTAGGTTTGTTATTTTTAGATAATACTTATGTCTTGCAAAAGAAGATACTGGTATGCGTTGATTAAATCATACAGAAAATTATTAATGTTCTGTTTTTAAACAAAAGAGACAGGCTTTTAGAATCTTAATCTGTTCAAGGGCATTGCAAACCAGTGTAGCTTCTTTTAGTTGGACTACTACAAGTAATTTGAGCATTAAAGAGAAAATTACTTTTGTTATCTGCAGCTATTTCCTAAGCTTCTCTATCATGAAGTTCAATTTTTACGAGATTATTTGCACATTATTAAAATGTTTTATACTCCAAGAATTTTATTCAGTTTGAAATGGACCAAGATAGCAGTATACATCTGAAAGAAAAGAACTCTATAGTTGCAGTGATTCTTGATGTGTCTTTGGATGTCCCAGTTATATGAAAAGTTGCACAAAAATCCTATTTTAAAAGCAACATTTTAAATGCATCATAAGTCTGACATTCTTTATAGAGTTTCATGATACCTATTGTGTAGGAGGAACAGTATATTAAGACGTTTAATATGCAACATGTTGCTGATGAAATCATGGGACATAATGCAAAATCAAAGTTTCATATGACAACAGCATGTATTTTAAAATCATTTAGGTGCACGTTATCATTTTTCTCGGTTACTTTCGGTTAATTAATATGCCACTTTGGACTCTAGGCAATAACCAGTTTGCTTTTTTATCTCAATGATAAAGGAAAAATAAACACAAAAACATAGCAATAAAAACAAAATACACCCCCAGTCACCAAGTCTGATGGAACTAGCGTACCTGACTGACTCGGTCAGGACTGCTCAATAACACTGTAATAGATTTATAGATAACTGTCGCAATACAAAGTTGAATTAAATCAGTTCCAACTTTGTAACCTTGGTTGAAGGGTTTGTCTGCAGCTAGGGTTTGTATGCTCTATAAGAGTGAAAGGTTAAATTCTCAAATATGAAGTTAGACAACAATATAAAAAAAAAGTACAGAAACAAGAAAGTACCTGGCGCATTCCCATGTCCTAGCTGTCAGCTAGTATTTCTCTGAGATGCTTTTTGGGTAGAAGTTAAGAGTCCAGCTCATCAGCATTCTGCCACAAGACTGTTTTCTGGACCAGATTATTTTTCCTCCTTAATATTTTCAGAGTTAACCATGAAATGTACCACTCTTACTTCTAGACTTTTTTCCTCTGGAAAGCTCTCTGAGGCTATCTTTCCCTCGCTGTGCCTTTGTTCAAGATAGAGCACATCCCTTTTCCTCAACTATGTCTTTTCAGAATTCTTTTCCTAGTTTTTACTTCATAGACAAACCCTGTAGCTTTATGTCAAATAGTGCTGTTGCAATTGTTTACTGCTTTGTCATTCTCTGCAGTTAAGCTCTGAGAGAGAGAATACAGGACTAGGGACCTTTTTGGAACTTATATTTTTAATGGATTCCTTAACTAGCAAATTCTTTTTCAGAATTACTGGAATTTTGTGCTCTTTGCAGGGCTTTCAAGATTGAAGAAAACCATTCATTTTGCATATTTATTAAGACTTAAACATGTAGCTTGCTGTTAACTCTTCATACAGTCCATGTAAAACATAAACAACATGGCGATTGTGTCATCCATTGCTCTCTTGTCTCTGCTCGCTTTTTGGCTTTTGATGCTTTAAGGTCACCTTAATTTCATTTTAAGTCACATGTAACTTGAATAAGAGTGAGATCTTTTAAAATAACGTTGTTGATTAGAGCTGCACATATACCCTCTGCATCTGTAGGCACCTATGAGAGCCTGAAAGTCTTGTTCCTTAATTCCTTCTAAATGTTTGTGGCAGCCAGATGGCACATGGGTATATCTGCTCTGTTTCCTTTACAAATGCTCTTTGCCAGAGTTTAGTACTCTAAGACGTCTTTTTGAAGGTTTATGTTTGTTTGAGGTCTCAGCTATCCTGTTATGCCTTGTGCTGCTGATACTTCAAATAGGTGCTTGGAATTTTTTCATCTGGACATTTGACTGCAGCTTCATTCATTGAAGCAAATGGTAAAGCTAACCTTGTGCTTAAAGATCTGGATAGCCTCCCAGTCAGGTCCTTCAGAAGTCAGTGTCCTACAGTGCCAGAGTTCACACTGACTGGTCCTTGTTACACAAAGGTAGTACTTTAGGGTTTGGTGCCAATTTTAGCTGAAGCCTAACACCATAAAGTATACCAAAAAATAAGTGCCTGGTGCCATGTGGTGTCAGCTAACAAGAAGGGAAGCAGATCTCAACAAACAGGACTGTAACTGTTAAGACTTCAGCAAGTCATAAACAGAAGAAGAGGAGGTTCTGTAACATCTCCCAAGGAGGTGTAGACCTATTTCCCCTAAAATAGGAATGACCTAATTAACTATGTCATTCACAACTAAAAGTCCTTTGTGTCAGATCTGCAGCTGTCTGAGATGGGGACAGTGTTGGCCAGCAGAATGAGAGCTATTTTTTTTCAGCATACTTCACTGACATGACCATATCGAAGAACTTCAGAAGACAATTTCAATCTCATTCAACAAAAAGGAAGATTTCATATTGTGCAATGAACCTCCTTGGTGTTACTGGGCAGAGAAGTACGACAGGCACCTTAACAGGGGTAACACAGTTATAGCATTTTTCCTTTTCTCCAGAGGAGGAGAAGTGCTAGTCTTCATGTTGTCGAGAAAAAGTTGTGTAGGATGTTTACTCAGCTGCCAAGAATAAGCATTCTCATTTTCACATGAAAGCTTGTCCAAATGGATGCAAAACATTTTATCTTTTTAAAAAACTCACTTAAAGAGCATTGTGAGAGCACTGTTACTAAATTGCCTACGGAAGTTTAGGTGCCTAAGATTTTTAATCCTTGTTTCAGTACTTGGGTATTTTCCCCATGTTCCAGATTGAGGACACTTTCAGTAAGAAACTGCATGAAAAAGAATGTTTAAGTCATGTCAGTCCCTCAGAACCGAAGAAATGCAACAATTAAGGCTTTTCCTACAATCTTAATTTTTCCTCCTTGTTTGTAGACTTTATTGTCTTTAATTACATGATCATATACTATTTTGCTAATGTCTCAATTCAATTGTTCAGTATTTCTTTTCATCATCCGTATTCTTTGTGTACCTTATTTCTCAACCTGCCATTCAGACACTTCAATGATCACAAAAGTATTAATTTTTTTTCTCTGAGAATGTGTGGTAATGTTATCTTATCCGAGTGCCTCACAAACATCAGTTAAGTCTTTCTTTCCAATCCCTTTATGAGATTAGGTGTGATCTTCCCCGTTTGACAGATAAAGAATTTATAGAGACACACAAGTACAGAAGCATTAAGGTTAAAAAA
The DNA here is from genome assembly GCF_965140245.1 of Athene noctua. Classification (NCBI taxonomy): domain Eukaryota; kingdom Metazoa; phylum Chordata; class Aves; order Strigiformes; family Strigidae; genus Athene; species Athene noctua. The sequence goes on along the minus strand of NC_134037.1, from coordinate 100,171,434 downwards.
AGTTTAAAAATCCACTTTATGCAAGTGTTGAGACATCTAGGACAAGTTGCTAGCACTAATGATGTTTAAAGCACTCAGAGCACCTTGAAAGCATATTTAAATTGAAACTGTTAATTCTTTGTAAATCTGATCTGTGCCCCTTACACTTGGTTCCCAGAAAACAAAGCAAGCACAATGCTAGCATGAACATTTCGGTATACTTTGAGATACATTCTTTTGTAGGATCTTCTTTCGGTTTGGAGAGAGCATCTCTTAGCTGATTGCACAGTTACAGTATATTCCAGCATTCTGCTTATGTTTGTAGTGTAGGAATTCATGAGTAGAGAGTACCCTTTTTCAAAAGGGTCTCCAGCGTGATCTTTTAGCTGTATTTGAAATATTCCTCCATTACATTTCTGATTTACAGGGATTTATTTTGCTTTCTATTTTACATGAAAACTACAGAAGTCTAGTTTCCTGACAGTATATTTCCTCCTGAATCACTGAATTTGTTAAAGTCTGGGGTTTTTTGGTAAATAGTCTCCCATTTAATCATCTTTTTCTTTAATTTCTGATTAAGTGTTAGTCTTACCTAGTTACATCTCCAAAATAAATATTTATCATTGTGTTCTGTACTTTTATAGGTACTGGAATAGCTATACAGTTTTAATATATGCCGTGGGTTTGATACTTTGCATTTCTGTATTGTTTTGAATTGCCTTTACACTGAATTGTCTTCTAGCTAGCTAAAATTACAGCAGAATAAATTCTGCTAGATTTTTATCTGCCTCATTCTTGAAACAGTTTAGCCAGATGATAAATATGTAAGGATAATTATTTAGGCAACACCTGTAGACATGCCCCCAGACAGCATTGTCATTATATGTAAAACTTCATTGTCTAATTTTACCCCTTCCTGTAGCCTTTGAGAAAGTTGTTAGAATTGAAATTATTTACTTAGCATAAAACAGGTTACATGTGCTTCTTAAAATATCACAGTATTCTTTCTATTCCTAACTGTTGGCAAGTTTCCAACAGTTCACTATGTTCCAAGATCATAATTACTTTATACTGATAATGAGGGAGTGAAAATACTGAGTAATGACTGTCTTAGAGCTAGAACAGTTCAGTAGTACTAGAGGTGTATTTAATAATGCAATTTACTAGATTTAGACTAGACACAATATGTCCTGTGTCAGTCATCTGTGAGTTACTTAACTGTAAAACTAGGCTCCTGCAAGCATCCTGAAGAATATGCATTAATTAAAAATCCTTTTACTGCTTATAAATCTTTGGTGCTTTCTGAAAATTTTGCACTGCTGACAAAGCTGCTGAAATTATTTCCTCAAAGAGAAAATTCCATTTATTATTTCTATACAATTTTTAGATGATGATTTCTTTGTTGGTCTGCCCTTTTTCCTCTTCCTCCCTCTGTGCCCCAGATTGAGAATTAATACTTCTGTTAAATTCACCAGGTGTGAATTTTGTTATTTTTGTCAGTTCTGGTATCTGTATGCCTGCAGTGAAACCTCCCTTACTCTGTTAAGTCCATTCTATTAAAATCAGAATAGCAACCATATGCCCCCTTTTGAGGGTCTTTGCTACAGGTGTACTAATCACTGGTTTATGTCCACCTCTTTTCCTGATCTGAGTAGGATATGATGACTTTTTTTTGTATTGTAAGCAGCACAGGGTTAGGTCTAACTGTACCTCATTAGAGTATCATCTTCCTGCAAACACACTGGAAGCTGCCTCATTCTGAAAGGAATGAAAAAAATTGTAGTGCTCTCTAAATTAATTTTTGCTGAAAAAATCTTCAGAAATAATTCCTGACAGTATGCACCACTACATAAAATTCAGAAAATTGAATTGTTGTTTGGTAATGTTGCTAGAACCTTTTATTATAGGCTTCAAAAGTCCCAGTAGCACTTTTGACTGAAACGAGGTCATTGGTCTACCTTGCTAGTACTCAGCTGATGTCAAGTATAGCATAACACACACTGCCTCATCTTTCATACCTAATTTGTTTTATTTGTACCTCCACAATTTGAGCCCCTGTTTGCTTTTAATAATCTATTTTCTATCTAGAAGATGCAGAATTTTAATTACCACATTGAGTTTGCATGTTATTTTTACATGCGGATGCTAACTTTTCAACCTGCTAAACAGTAGCACCTGAAAGAATATTTTAACTACTAATTGAAGAACAAAAGTAAAATCATGGCAGCCTTGTCTGAGTAATACACTTCCTGAAAAACCTCAAGCAATGATGAATATTTCCAGAAATATCCAGTACCATAGATTCAATAGATATGCTATGTCGATTTCCTAAACACCCATTACATTTCTCTAAAATATATGTTTGCTTACTGCTTTCTGGACAAGCTTGTGTTCTGCAGGAGTTTCTAAGCTTATAAGTATAAGCTTACAGAAATTCATTTTAGTCCTCTGCTTAAAAAAAAAGGAAAGTAGGTTTTGTTCTTCTAGTTTCTTTCCTGTAATCTTAAAGAATATCCTGTAATATTAAAAGAATTTTCTGTAATCTTAAAGAATTACCGATCCATTTTAATCCATTTTGCTTCTTGAAAGGCCCTGAATTCATGTGTGTGAAAGAGTAGCTTCTGTTGGGTAATTCTGGTTTCTGTTTTTCAAACACATGTAGGGTTTTATTTCTGGATGTTCATAGGGAGCCTGATTTCTTTAACTGAAAAGACACAAAATTTCTTCTTCTCTAGAAAGTAACTAGGTCTAAAATAAAACCTAGATCCCTGTATGACAGCAAATGTGGCAAAATTTATAGCACTTCCAGTATAATTTTGTTGCAGATAAAAATAGATATGGTACATGTTTTCTACAGTGAAAAATGTTTGTGCATGCTTTAAATGTTCAAGTGGCTAATGTATGTATCTTATAACTTGTAGTAATGAGATTACATTAATATGTATGTCTGCTTCTGTTTTAGGAACTCGAACAATATAAAAGAAATGCCTCTAAATCCTGGAAAGAAATGGATTTAGACTCCAATTGATGAACTGCTATTGGTGTCTTCAGTTTAACATTTACAAAATTACTTTACTCATTTTAACATTACACTAGCAATTTAATCTGATACAGTTGAAAATATACAATATCAAACTACCAAATTATTATTTATTAAGGGAGAAAGGAATTCTAGATTGTTCAGAGATAGGTTTGAATATGAAGACTGGCATTAGTCTGTTCTACCTATTTTATAACACATTATCTGGTTTATTTTTGAATTTAGATATAAACAAGTTTTCACACCCAAAATATGAAGCTGCATAGCAAAGTGTGCTATGCATCTTTTCCTAGTTCTTTGCATATATAATTCAAAAGGAAAGTGTTTGCATCACTTGGACACATTTGAATAGGACAGGTCCACAAAAACTAGAAGAATAAAGTGAAATTAAGACCACGTTTAACCTAAATTCAGAAGGTTGCTTTATCTCTGTTTCAGTATCATATACTGAATACATTAATACAGGAATTATTTTTTTCAGTCTATAATGTTGTACTAACTTTGCACAGAATCTAGAAGACAAACATTTCTGTCAAATATTCAAATGCTAGGAGATCCATCTAAACAACTTGACAGATATTTAGTTAGTGGTGGAAGTATAATTGATTCCCATTCAGCCTAAGGTGGTGAAATGCTAGCCTGAACTAGGGATGGCTCTTTGTCTGTGGACACTCTCACTAGTATGACATGGACCGAGTGTTTTGAGAATGTGCAAGACAACATCTAGATTAAAGCCTGAGGTGTCTCTTGAGAGCTAAGACTTGTTGTCAGAGAGTGAGCGTCTGAACAGTCACTTGGCAGACCAGATCATAAGAATGTTTCCTGATGAACAACCCTACATCTGCATAAAAATGGAAAAGACAGAGTAAAGTGGTATCTTTCCAGCTCTTTAAAGTTATTTTTAACATACTTGTTCACCAAATGTTTTTTCTGATACAACTTTTGTATCTTGGAATATTATATATAAAGCTATTTATTAGAAAAAAATCTTTGCCTCACACTTAAGTGGAGAACTTTCATTAACTCGAGGATTTCAAATTCTTTGTTACAAAGTGCATAATCTCAAAAATTATCAAATTAAACTAATTATATGATTATCGAATTTCAAGATATACTTACCTCCTCAAAGAAATCTCTAGCTATCCTTCTGTAATAAATAATTTTTTCACTGAACATGAAAAATAAGTTACAAAATTTAGGAATTCTTTGTCTGTTTTCAATTTCTTTGTCTGGCGTTCAGTGTTGAAAAGTACTTATATTTATTAAAGGGATATATTAGACTCTTGGGGATGTTAGTGAGCCCACGAGAATAACTTCCGAAGATTCATATCACTTCCAAGAACTGACAAACAACTTTTATATTTTTTTCTCCCTAGTTAAACTGACATTTTATTAACAAACAAAAATTTGTTCTATTAATTCACAAACTCCTTCCAAAACAAGATTTAGAACTCGATAATGAAAAGAAGGACCAGCTATAAATAACTGTCTTCTCTGACTTACCATCATTTACAAGACAAAAACATGTTATGTAACTTTTATATTGCTTAAAGATCTTGTACTTGTTGGTTGTATGCATAAGATTAAATTGGAGTGATTTCTTGATTCTGTCTTTATTTACAGTATTCAGTTTGTTCCGTTTCTGCAAATCCCAAAAATGGTATCAAAACAAAGCACAGGACTTAAAATACAATTCTAGAAATGAGATTTCCTAGCAATTGTACTCCTCTGCTTATTGGTAATGGTTAAAAAACAAAATAGTGTGGAAAAAAAATAGAGCACCATTGCTACATTGTTAAAAATTGACAACAACAGCTGCCTAAATTTCAAAAAGTCCCTTAAAACATGTAATAGCATTGAGTAGGGCTGATTTGGGAGTAGGGTAAGAAAACCAATAGCAGGAAGCCATTCACACCCTTCAGAGAACATTGTTTTCCAAGATGAAAAACATCCAGTTAGAAACAGACATGAGAAGATGATTGTGTTTATATATATATATATCTCACTTAAATTCTGTGTAAAATCCAATGATTTAAGCCTTCAACCATAATAAAGTTCAAAGTGTGGTTAGAACGGCTACTTTTTTATTGCCTGCCAGTAATTCTCTCTCTTATTTTGAAGCTCAGAATTGCTATAATGGCAAGTCCTGGTAGAAAAGCATAGAGTATTAGGAAATCAATTGTGAACCGGGACACTGCACCGGGGAAGTTTTTTTCAATGAATTGAATGCCATGAGAGAAAATACACGCAGCATTAATTGCAGTGGAACTGTTGGCTCCACCTGTCAAAAGAAAAGATAATTTCTTTAGTAGGTGAATCAGTAAAATGAAAACTCAGGCTTCAGTATCTAGCTCATGCATTTAATATACGTAGCCCTGACATTATTTTAATGACGAACTATACCCACGGCAGTGTTTCCCATCATTTTGGAATAAGAACAGACAAGCCACATGTTTCTGCAGTTAATCTATGCCATATTTTTTGAAGGTTCACTAGGAGCGTTCTGTTTTGTTCATAGCAAACAAAAGATTATTTATGGCTTTTGAGACACATTATCTGGAGGGGCGTCAAGAAGCAAGTTGCCCAATGCAGCAGACTTACAGTGTTCAGATTTGTTGAGTGCTTCCAAAATTTGAGAAATGGAGCCTGTCTGAAGGGCACATGCTTATTATTACTACTGAGGTCATGGATTTATTTTCTAATAGTTGCCATCTGTGCTCTTGTACTGAAGAGGGACTGGAGAGATTAATGGATAAGGAACATCTAGCCTCAGAGAGGAGCACAGACACCAGGCTGTAAAGCCCACAATATCTTAGGGTAGGTCTAAAGCTGTAAGTTTTACCCCCACTGATGGATGTTAGCTACTGACCCTGCCTACCTGATCCATTCTGATTTTTTGCCAGTCATCATGCTCACAACCGGCAACGTGCAGCCTGACAGATCCCAGCTGCTCAGTATGTGCCCTGGTAACGTATCTGAACTGACGCCTCGCTAGCGTTAGAGGAAACATCTGGTCAGGTGTTACCTGGCAGTGCTCCCTGCACTGATGTTTGATCTTACATTGTGCAATTCTATCGATCTTGTATTTGTGTAACACTGCTATGATAAGCTCCTAACAGGCTGCAAAGTCTACCTTCCAAAATGCCCCCACGGGGGGCATAAAAGAACAGGTGAGGAAGAGAAAGATGAAAAGCTGAAAGAATGAGAAATGGTCAGAAAAAAAAGAGTCAAAATTTTGTCTAGCTTGCTGATATAGTCTTTACCAATTAATAAGCTTTTTTTAACAACTCACCAGTTATCTTTATCAGGATACTTTTATTGTATGTAGAAGGAAAATAAGCATGGACATCTCATTAAAAATTGTTTACAATGGACTTAAGGCTGCTTTTTTTTTTCTTTTTTCTTTGAACACTTACCACATGTGAAGTTTAAGCCATAAAATTCATTGACTATAAGAACTTCACTGCTGTATTTTTGAAAGGTAAGATAACTGAGTATTTTAAAAACTGTTGGCATTTCTTCGATGGTCCTTAAAGAAACAGAGAAGTTAAACTGGCTTTTGCTACACTCCAAGAGATAATTCTACTCCAAATTAAAACAAGTTTTGGTCGTAGCCTGCTACAGAAACAGTTATTGGCTATACCTCTAGGATTTTCAAACATAAAGTCTGTCTTAGTGCTAAATGAAGAGACAACCATGAAAGCTGTCTCTGACTTTGGTACAGTGTCATAACGTTCAGCCCTGACTTGTTTATGGACAGTCACAAATAATTCTATGAAGTTGTTTGTTATTCACATTGCAGTGATAAACTGAAAATGACAAGACCCAATATAAACCTTAGTTGCAAAAATTGCTGCTTCCAAAGTAAGAAACCACCACCCCCTAACTCCATCTTCAAAACCAAAAAAGACTGAATAACGATTCACTGGAACAATAGTTACAAAACAAAAATGAAGAAAAAATGAGAAGAAAAACAAAGTATGCAAATTTTGAAATAACATTATTCAACAAGACTGGGCAATTTCTGAACCTAAAATGCTGCAAGACTTTATAATTAAACAAATGATGAGAAAAAAGCACCAACCCAAATCTCAATGCTATTTTTAATATCCTTCACTGCCTATGAAGTTTAATCAAAGAGATTCAGAATATTAATTAGCAATGTCTCCACTGTAAAATAAGGTTGAAAACCACTCTAATACTTTGTAAAAGTTATCATTAAGGCATTAGACTATGGTAGAAGGAATAGCTGTCTTATCACTATAAACATACATCTTCCTGAAATCAGGCAGGGACCAAATAATTAGATATTAATCTAGTTTTATTTGATAAGAAAGTATTAGCTGGGATCAACTTCGAAGAGATAAAGCATCATCAACTTTGTGAATACTCATGATTTTTTTGAAGACAACTTGACATCATCTATTGTTAAGCTTACTTCATCGCCACTGGAAAGATCTCAGGTGAGCATATCCTATTTGCTCAACATCTCAGGAAAACTTTTGACAATAATATATTTATTCTGGTGTGTTTCTCAAAAAACCAGTAATTTCAGTATTGACAAATACAAGGAGAAAATGCTCGAAGTTCATACAATTACAGTTCAAAAACATTTATTTGCACAGTAGTAGAGCAAGTGAATCATAACTTTCCCATGTACTTACTACACTACTTGATTATTTTTATGTATTCAGTCTGCACAGGTATAAAAAGTGTCTGAAAAGTTTAATGGCTAAACTGGAGAATAACACTAATAAGATAGTTGAGAACAACTTAATTTTTTAAGCCATCATTCCCAGTGCTTAATGTCTGATAAATTCCAGCAGTTACTAGAAGTTGTCAGAACTTTTTTTTGATAGGCTCCTTTAATGAGCACAGCCTTTCATGTCATAATATTGGCACAATTAAAAGAATTCAGCTGAACTGACAGATATTAATTGCTCAGCTTTATCTTCAATTTATTTGCAAAAAAAAAAAAAAAAAATTTGTTGATATCTGAAGCAATGTGTTCAGTACAAGGTCTAACATGATTAGGTAGTTCTACCTCTGAAGCGTATCTCAGCCACACTCTCTTTCCACTGCCCCTGTGTGTTACTTGTGTTTCTGCAACACAGACTGTTCATGAAACTCTTCTATAGGTAGATTATTTTAACATTAACACCATTAGGAAATAAAACTTTTTCCTACCTTACTAGTCCTGTTCCCACTATCACACCTGCCGAATTAAGTAGCACCACTCCGCTTTGGACTATATTTGGGTTTTGAACCACGCCAAGTATAACGAGTGTTAGCAGTTCACCAATTATATGAGACGCTAAGACAACAGCAAAGAAAATTCCAAATCTGGAAGCATCAGGATACAACCCTGCAGTCCTGTACAAAAATGAGCAAAAGAAGATTTAAAAAACAGCGTTTTGGTTCTAAACTTGGAACTTAGCTTTTGTTTATTTTTTGCAATTACAGCTCATTAAGTGAACAGTTTAAACCCTTAGTATGTTTGGAGCCTTAACAGAAAGGACATCCCCTTCTTACTGTGCCATAAAGGCAGATGTATTAGGTTTTCTCCATCTAGATTAAAGAGGGTTATGTAAAGATGTAATTGTAGCAGAAATCCATGTTGTTTCAAGACAACCAACTGTGGCTTTTACAGTCCCTTAAATGTCTTCCTCCTTTCAGAGTCTATGCAGTGAGAGTTATTTACAAAAGTCACGTATTTAAAGAATGTCTTTAATGCAGATAATTAACAGATGGAATTTTGCACTTCTGATACTGTGCATGCAAATGCAAAAATGGATATATTCAGTTAAATGGAAGGCTAATTGAATTCACCACGCATGTAATTCATCCAAATGGAATTTCCTCCATACTCCTGCACTCTAACACAACATGCTCTTCCCAGCTTTTCCCTAGCTAACCAAATGAATAAAGTCCTCCCAATCTGTACGAAAGATTAAAAAGTTAAGAGAGGCCAGCAATTGCTTGGCAAAGTTAATTCAGGTTTACAGTGTATATGACGGATGACAAAACCTTTTATTACATGGTGACATATTACTCTTTTTTCCAAAATACCTCATACCAAAATTGCCTCATGCTAGGTACAGACTGCATGCCTTACTTAGCTAACAAGCAGCTATTTAACATTTTATTTTCTTTTTCATTGTGCGATGCAAGGCCTTATGTCTTTTTTTTAATCTGCGATGCTTGAACATGGTCTTAAAATAGAAGTTTTATTTCCCTCACAGGCTTTTCTGTAGCATTTTTCATAACACCAAAATAATCTCTATTATAAATATATGGCTGAACATTGACTCTTCAAGTATTAAACATTCCACAAGCTAGCAGCTATTGACAACCTTTAATCACAGATTGGTGCAGAAGAAACAAGCTTTACAAAGTCCTAGCATAAAAGTGCCATCTTCTCTGAGGTGATCTAATATTGTACACAGAGCTATGTAGATATGGACTAGTAAATTTGAGGTAGGAATAGAGAAAGAAGAAAGCCTAAAAGAGAAGGAAAAAACCCCCAAACACCTCAGAAGAGGAAATATTACAGCAATAGAATGGTAAGATGATATAAACTTTAGAACAATTCCCAGAAGTACCTTTAGCTAGGAGAATCTGCATAAACAGAGTACATTTACTCGATTGCAAAAGTGGCTGTATTTGTTCTCAGCCAGACCTGCCTTGTGTCTGATCAGGTAAGAGTTTGGGTCTGTCTGATCCTACAAACACAAACTCTGAGAGAAATGGCTTGTAAGAACACATACCAGAGGCTATCAAAGCCCCTCCAAAAGTTAGTCCAGCCGGAAAGTTTAGTCCTGCACAGGTACAATCTTCAAAATGAAACTGCTTGCCCTAAGAGGTCTAAGGGCACTACGAAATCACTTTGACACATCACTGATGGCTTCCAGCCACAAGATAGCAAAGATAGGTGGAGGCTAATATCTGCAAATACAATCCATTAACCGGAACCACACTCTTTATTGTTGATTGTGTTTGAAGCTACCAAAGCACAAGGGCAAAGTCTCTGCCCCTATGAATTGCCTGTTTGTTAAGGAGGGAGCATGACAAACAGTGGCTTGTGATCTTCAGGAGCTCCACAAACCTTCCCGCATTGAGCCTGAAAAGGTGCTTTCCAAATGGCGGCCTTCTTGGCAACCAGCTCACTAGCAGGTAGAAACGGAAGGGTTCTGGTTAAACACTTAGTGGGAGGAGGAGTAATTTCTGCTTGTCTGTGAAAAAGGACTTCTCAGGGAGCACTGCCCGAAGCAGGCAGCACGACAGCTTGCAGAAATAAAAGCCCAGGTAGCTAAGGGGACGAAGAGAAAGAGGGCTGTGCTTGAACAAAACTGCTACTTCTAATATCAGCACCAAACTACAGAAAACCAAACCACACATGCAAGTACTCACATCTAGAGGATCAGAAATCTCCTCTCAGGGCTTTTGTCTTTTCATCTAGGAGCTGACAGTGCTTGAGATCCCAAATGGAAAGAATTAGGTGAGTGCTGAGCACTTCCCCTCATTAACTACTACAGACCAGGAGGAAGAAGATAACAGTGATCTTTTTTCCTGAGTTTTTCTAGCTGGAAAAACAGCTATTGAAAAATTCCCATGGCAGACTAGCTCCCTGTGCAGAAGTTCTCATTCAGTAGTCCAAGTGATTTGGTGCAGTTTTACTTCCTCCATTTTCAAACTGCCCAAGGGCATCTTCTTGCAGAATAAGAGCACTGACACACACAGCTACAGCAGAATAGCTCCTGCATTTATCTCTTTTACAAGGGTCTATCCACGTATCATTTCTCAACAGCTAACCAGAGAGCATGTACCCAGGACACAAACTAAGCCTGGTATTCATTTGTACACGTTTTACTATAGACTGCCATCTGATTTGCAACTTTACTACCAACTGTCATGTGAAAACAAAAATTAACTTTAGTGCACTACACGTTTCCTTTCATAATTAAGAAAACAAACAAGCAAAAAACCCAGAAAAAGATTGAAAGACAGAAATTGGTTCTTATTATTTTGCTATTAGCTTGCATAAGCAGCCATGGACTCTAATTAGAGTTCAGAATAAGGAAGTGGAAGGTGAGAAACTAATGGAACTGAAACAAAGAAGAGCAGACCTATATGATAGATAAGGCAATGAACAAATGAAATATTTCATCATTCTGAGGTACTACTTCAAAATGATACGAGGAAATTAATGTACTGGGGGGAAAATGTAAGCATTACAATCAAATCCCTTCTTCCCTACTTTAGTGCCTTTCTCTGGAGAGTCGAAGAGAGCGATCCAGGTCTGATCACTTCCATATGCTGGAGCTAAACCCCAAATGTCCCAGGAAACACAAAGCTTTGTAACAATCATACCTACTGCTGTCTTTGTCGCTTTTTTTTATTTCCTGTCTTTCTAAATGTAATGTAAAATGACACTTCCTGCTTTTGGTATGACACAAGAATGATAAATGTTCCAGGACCATTAAAACTTCCCTAGTTACCTAGAGAACTCTTAACTTAGTCAGAACGTTTTTTAACACTGCCTGAAAGAGAAGGGCTAAAATTTTGTCATCTTTCCTTAAGCTTTCTCTGTAATCATTCTGAGAAACAATAGCAGGAAGCCATGCCAGGGGGCCTGTTGCTGACATGGGAATTGAAACAGATAACAAAAGGAAAATAACAATCCAGTAGATGGTACAAGTGCTTACCAGTATATAAAGGTGCTGAAAATTGCCACGCTGATGACACTGAAGGGCAGGAAATGTACTATATAGGCTAAAAGCATTTGCCACTTCTTATACAAGCCATCTTTACTTTCTTGGTCACTCATAGCACGTAAAGGTGGAACTGGATTAAATAGATAAAAATTAAATTAAATCACCATTGAATAATGAGACAAGACCAAGATTTTTTGCTAGCAAAACTGACCTGAAGCACAAAGACAACTTTGGGAATATATCAGAAACATTCTGCCTAAAGCAGTCTGATCCCTTTTCCCCCCGCTACTAAATGCAAAACATGCTCCTTGCAGATTGCACATGTTGGTAAGCTTAATGAAAGAGGCTTAACGCATGCAGGGCAGCCTTGTCTGTTTGCAGATACAAATTAAAGACATGAAAAAACTGCCATCACTGGAAAATTCCTTGAGGTGTTCTGATCTCAAGGCGATGACAGCAGTGTATGTTCCCCGTATGAGCAGAGTAGTTTTTAGGGCTGTAAATATAAACTACTCTTGGTATTACTATGACAGTTCTAAGAGAAACATCCTCCAGGAAAAATTTAATCATCACAGAATACTCTTAAATCTAATTATGCTTAAATGTTGTCAAAGCTGTTTTGTACGTCCATCCTTTCCATGTCTTTGGTTTTGATCTCACTTAAGATGTTAACTACAGACTTAGACTTTGTCCTGCCTTTATAATGCTACATGCAGACAAGTCAAGGGCTCTTGCACAGTTCAGAATAAAGCATCCATGTTGTAATTGGGAGAGACGGGGATCAGGGTATATTCCTTCATTAACTGCAGTGAACCTGGAGCCCCTCTGATGGGCTAATTTTTGTCTGTGGTGCAAATCTTCCTGTTGCTTCACATTTAATTTCATGCTTCCGATTCTGCTCTATTACCTAAAACTGTGAAGATCCTTTAAATTACTCTCTTTAAAAAAGGCTTTTTCCTGTTTACAAAATAGTGACAGCAGTACCTGCTGCTGCACATAATACAGGACAGAAACTCACAAAGGGCAACAGCATTGAGCATCCCTGTGTAGGGGGGGGCACTCACGCACTGGTAGACAAGCCCCACACGGTCCTGCACAGCTCCTTTTACCAGGTCATTCCTTAGTCTAAGAAGGAAAAATGCTATAAATAAGCCAAATAACAGGTTCTGGAGGAGGCGCATGATGATGCCCATCTTATCTCTGGAGAAGTTTCTTGTTGTTCTCCTGATAATGAAACAAAACAATAATGGTGCATTTGTTAGCTATGACTGACCACATCTTGGCAGGGTATTTAGCTTTGAACAAATGTTACATAGACTGTTCACAAAAAGGTAATATATTAAAAAAGACAGGAACAAGTACAGTGGTAGACCAAAATATCCAAGAAAGTGCATTTACATATGGAGGAAAAACCCAGAAAAATTAGTGGATAAGAAAAAATATTTTTCTTTTTTTTAAAAAAAAAGGGGGGGGGGGGTAAGTCTTACCGTAAAAGAATCCATAATTTGTAAAAGGCACCAGGTGAGTCTTTGTTTTTGAATGGTATTGGTGGCAGTTCTTTCATGCACTTTGTTCTTTCAATGGCTGCCAGTACTTTGCTGAAGATCTCCGAGTTTTTGTAGGCTGATACAATTACCTGAACCCTACTGTAGGTTTCAAGTTCACGTTCCTTGCTTCGGGTGTCCACAGATGTCAGATCCACTGTAAATTTACAAAGCATTTACTATATATACACATCGCTTTCATATCTTTTCCCCCCTTGCAACTAACCTTTCTTTGTCTCTATCCTAAAAGCTGCAAAGAAGAAAAGGTCCACTCAAAGTATTCAAGGTTTCTTTTACACCTCCCTTCTATTTAGAACCAGCATGAATGAGTAACTGTGCAGCCACAACAAATCTCCATGTCTTGTGGCCTTTGTAGGACCCTGAAGTTCAAGTCCTTTATCTGGAAATGCAAGGACTCAGCGGTGTGCTGGTCAGACCTTGAGCATTCTCCCTGCACAGCACAGAGCTGCACCACCAGTGAAGTGTTACTGCTGCCAGGAGCAAGACAGAGCACCAGCTCAGGATGAACATGAATGAGGATGAAGAGATGACTTTTTGGTCATGTATTTCTCAAGTTCTCAGGCAAATGCTCAGACATGGCTCCCTGATTCCCCCTTGTCTGCTCCTCCATAACCATGGAGCTTTATTTTTCAGTTATTCTGAGCTCACGCTGCAGAGATGCTGCTCTTCTCTACTTGAGCTGTTACTGTATTGGTGTACTGGGTCTCACCCACCTCCTTCTCAGACATACTTCTGGTTTAATGTGAAGTTAGCGGCTGTTCAGCAGGCCAATTTCCCCTAGCAGGTTCAGCCCAAGCCGAAAAGATTACTTACTGCTGTGGAAATTATGAAAGGTAAATACTTTACAGTTAATGTTCCTTTCTAATAAATCCACCTATACCTATTCCTGACACCAGCAATTCTTTTACTGGCAGATGGGAATTTTGTGTGTGCTATTTGTAAAAGTCATACGGAATCAGCAATAATGTTAAAATGCATTAGAAATTTTCCTTTTCCCTAATAGCAAAGAATTATCTAAGGTTTCAAAAACTAGACTGTCATTCTCAGGAATAGCTGTTCCTGCAGATTCTTATATTAATCTTCTATGCCCGATAAGATGTCTATATCCTTTATTTATTCCTAAGGTTTCTGTCATCCTTAGATTTCAGTCTTGCAGGGTTCTGCTCAACTTCAAAATACAAATTGAACAAATGAAAAGGAGGCCTCATCCAAGATTCTGAATTTGTCCTCAAAACCTGATTAAGCTTATGAATACTGCCCTCATGTTCTGAAAGCTGGAATTCAGCAAAATTGCCTGTAATGGTAAACATATCCAAAATTAAGTCTTCACTTTTGTAAATGTGACAATCCAAAATGCAGATGCACTTCTTAAAACTCAGCCACTGTGACTTGCTGGAAGTCACACAGTAAATAAATGGGAACCGGGTGTGTTTTTAAAAACAAAGATAACACTGACTAGTCCCTAGACCAAATAGCTAATGCCTACCATGTGTTTGTACTTTTTTTTTAGTAGACACAACATGTGACATTTCAATAATATAATCCACACTCAATACATAAGATCTATTTTCTTCTGCTGTTGGTGTAAATGATATCAGAATCTGTCCTTTCCTTCACATCATTAAATCACACAAAAAATATAAACTACCAATTTTCCAAAGACTAAACATACTGATGATTCTTTGCTCTAAACTATTTTTTCCTTTTCTTGTCACATTCAAAGGTTGACATTTGAAGAATGCAGTACTCTCTTTACCAAGCTTTTTTTAAAAGTGGGTCTAAATCTCAAATCATCTTTGCTTTTCAAGACTATTCAAATTCATGAAGGCAAAAGTATCCTCACTGTCACACCAGCATTTTCAGCTTCATCCCATTCCAGCTTCATGTCAACAACCATCCTCTCTTCTCTCTGAGTTTAGGATGCCATCTGGACAATAGGAAAACACTGCCTCCCCTGAAAGCAGCTTTTTGTATTGGTCAGATTTCCTGCGTTAGTGCTCAGCCAGTATTGCCAGAAATCAGCCTACATACTAGATTTTAAAAGAGAGGTATAATACATGTATGTATATGTGTACACATACATAGGCAAACACATTCTCTTCAAACATGTATCTGCATGGATCAGGTACACAGATGCCCTGCAGCAAAACGAAGCCTCATTTCCTAAGTCTCACGCTGATGCTTTTTTTTCATTCTGAATTGGTAAAAGAGCACTCTTCAGCTTTTGCCAACAGTTTGCTATCATCATCTCCTGAACCATTTGTCTCTTCAACTCCAGTAGCTCACCCTGGTATTAGCAACTCCCCAAACTTTCAGAAACCTCACACTCAGAATCTCTGGAAATTGATGCCTCAGGTCATCCCATATTTATTTGACATCCTTCCCCCTAGGCAACAACTATTTTCAGTTGCTTGGTGTCACATAGTCTGTAAGAGCATGGGACTTTACACAGTTTTGAGATCAAATTGATTTTCCACCATCCAGTGGACAGCAATAAGGAGATGCTGTCAGGAACCCACAGGTTTCATGAAGCTGAGATTCCTTTTTTTTGCTATTTTACTCCCTTCTGCTGTGTTTCAGACCTTTTGCTGTTTTATGGAGTCAGTAGAAGTTACAACAGGCCCAGCCCTCTCTCTTCTCTGAGCTGAGAATAATTACAAAGGTGGGAAGGAATTTGAACACATTTCTATCTCTGTAAAGACTGTAATCTGAGGAAGAAAACAACTTGTTTGTCTAAAGGAAACCCATATTTTTAACAAAACAGCTTAGACATACTTACCATAGAAGTCAAAAGGATTTGATTGCTCAGGACAAGAATAGCCACAGTCACTAAAAAACGTGATCATTTCCATAGGGTTCCCACAGAAAACCATTTCTCCAAAGCTCATGATGGCTATTTTGTCAAATAACTGTGGGGGGAAAATTAATATATTAGCAAAATGTACTGAGAAGTAGTGCAGCTACTTGAGTACAGCTACTGTTTTGGTAACTAAAATGCTTTGACAGAAAAAATAGTTTTGACACGTTCAAACTTCCTTAGTATATTTCTCTCAAAGGAAGTTTGTCTTTTGTTTCACTCCTCTTGGTGGTTATGCAAGATGACACATCTTTAAGCTCTTAAAAGCAGAGGTTCGCAAAACTGTCAGCTACAGCAGCGTACAGATGAAATCCACAAGCAGAAATGGGAGCTGTGGATTTCTGACTTCACTTCTAATGCACTTTCACTTACTGACTGACCTCCTTTGGTGCTTAATAGCCCCAGTCTATAAAATCCCCAAATCGTTGGCAAAATTATCCAGAGTGCTTAAGGACTTTAACAGCACTGCTCTACAGGTGAAGATTTGCCAGGGCAGGGTTCCCATCAGCTATGATCAATCCATATTCCCAAGGCACCAGGACTGCTTTCAGTCCAGGAAAGCATTGTCACCCTCCTCTGGCTTCATGACCACTTCCCCTCAATTCAGTCAGCCAGGGAAGTGGTGCCTTGCATTCACGTGGTGGGTTGTGGATGTGTCAGAAGAGCAAAGTGAGAAACAGTAATGGCAAGGGAGAAATGCTCTGCTCAAGCACAAGCTCTGCAAGGCAAGCATGCCCCACCACATGACCATGGTGTACCCACATCACTTGACAGAAAGAGGAAAGAAGATTTATTCTCCTCTCCTCTCCTCTCCTCTCCTCTCCTCTCCTCTCCTCTCCTCTCCTCTCCTCTCCTCTCCTCTCCTCTCCTCTCCTCTCCTTTCCTCGCCTCGCCTCTCCTCTCCTCGCCTCCCCTCCCCTCCCCTCCCCTCCCCTCAGCTTCATCTCTCTCACTTTGTAAGTGTTACTGAAATATGACTACATAAAGACAAAGTGGTAGTTTTTACAGTGCCTGCACACTGTGGGGATTTACATGGCTTCTTCCAGTGTTTTTGATTTGGGTAGCTGCATAACACAAAGGTTAGGTATGCAGTCAGTGTGCATACTATTTTCACAGGGCAGTATGTGTTCCAAAGTGCCCTGTGACTGGCAGAAGGCCAGAGCTGTGAAGTCCAAGACAAGCCTGTATATATGCTGAGGGGAAGGAAGAGAGCCTCTGGAAGGCAACTGTACTAGATCTCATACTTTTATTCTGAAAATAAACTAGGTACTAAAAAGCCTAGTTAAAACAAGTAGGTATCATTTACCCTGAAGAGTTCTGAGCGGGGCTGGTGAATTGTGATAATCACAATCCTGTCTCTGTGTGCAAGCTCTGAGAGAAGCGAGACAATCTGGTTGGCAGTCAGGCAGTCCAGCCCTGTTGTTGGTTCATCAAGTAGCATGACCTCTGTGAAATGACAAGGAATAGCATTAAAACTCAGGTAAATGGGGAGCAAATGGTATACCTTCTGCCTTTGAAGCTAGTTTGGCAAATAGTATAGAAATTACTTCGCATGTAAAGTTCCATGTCTAAAGCAGAGATATTGCCATGATGTGATCTTTCAGTTTTAGTTAGCTTCAGTGATTCAGTCTCAATGACTAGAAAAAGGACACAAAAAAATGCTGCAGGATCAGAGCAAAATCATAATTTTTTAAGTTCAGGTGCAATCTGAAAATTACCAAAATAAATTTGATGTAGACATCTAAGAACAATAATGATAAATTTCAGCATCCATACAAACGTAAATATAACTGACATAATTAGCTAGAAATTGTAATCTGAATTAAATCTATATATACACACAGAATTTGCTATGAACAAACTAAGAGCTGTTATGATACATCATATATAATTCCACAGATGAGAGAGGTGGGGGCTTTTACAGCGTTTTCTTCATTATTTCATTGCACATGAAAGGATAAAAGTTACAGTCAAATCAATTCTTTTTACATACATGAGACATAGCAGAGAATAGGGTGGTTTAATCTTGATCAGGATAAGGGGGGAGGAGAGCTTTCTCTGTAGGTTTATCTACACAGAATTACTATAGAGTTTACTATAGCGTTCAGTGACCTTACTGAGCAGTAACTACACCCAATGAACTCTCCAGGAGTCATCAGTAGCAGTACTATAGCTCACTTCACTATTTACATGCTCCTTCCTGCCTGGTATGCAGTTTCAGCACTATAGTCCTCCACTATGAGGACTACAGAATCCAATGAATGTGTGCTATTCATTCACTCCATCAGATTCTGGCACCTTTAAGAAACTATCTCAAAACTGACAAAATTTACAGTGTTGTTTCCTGTGGCTAATCCTCCTAGTTACCCTGCTTTGATTTTCATTCTTAGGAATTTTTTTGGCTCTGGAATGTACATGGTGCTCACATCTATATGGCTCAATGGCTGCTACTCTACTACAAGGCTTGCATATGTGTGGCTCTAATGCACTTAAAACCTATAAATTAATGTGCCACAACCAACATTGCATACACAGGAAGGGCAAGCCCAGAAAGATTTAAAATGGATAAATGCAAGTCTAAGCCTATGGTCAGTCCCTAAGATTTTATAATTGTTTACTTCCAAGTTCAATAGCTCATGCTTTTCTGTCTTTACTAGACTAGCTTTTGCTGAATTACAGAATATAAATGCTTCTGTATTTTAAAGTGGTTACAGAGGCCCATGGTAAGAGCACAAAGTGACACTGCTTTGTTTTATTTTGAAAATCCATGCAGTGGTACTTACTGGGATCTTGTAATAGCTGGGCTGCAATTGAAACACGACGCCTCTCTCCCCCAGAAATTCCTACAAAAATACGGCTTCCAATTATTTTGTCAGCAATGTGGCTGAGACTCAGCTCAGCCATAACCGCATCTACCTGCAAAATAATTACTATTTAGAAACACTAGACACAGTCCAACTCAGGTATCTCTGCACAAATTGAAAAAACGAGAAAAATAGACATAATTTTAAGCTATGGCTTTCCCAATATGCTGCTTGCGTGCATTCTAGTTGGAAGGTATCTGGCGTCATTGCCATTTAATTATTTTTAATATATTATTTAAATATTTTTTTTTTTTACATTTTATTTTCATATATTCTGAAATGAGTAGAATTTTAGATTTCGTTGACATTAAGAGATGAAGTATTCAGAGGTGGGTCTAGAAGTTCAGGTATGAAGCATAATGTGCTGGTCTGGCTTCCAAAATAAGGGAGCAGAAAGACACATCTATTCTGGGCAGGTATAAAATACTGAGTTTTGTCCCAGCATAACGGTGATTCCCTGGAGCATCAGCACAAGCCCCTTGCAGAGGCAGGTTGCACCAGAGATCTTATATCTTACACCTCAGCAGGAGGATTTCTCCCCATTTGCAGAATGAGGATTACAGAACCTTATAAACATGAAACACAGCCATGGATGGAAAGTGCTACTGGTGAAAGCATTACATGACATCATGTCTGCCTTTCTGGTGGAAGACAATAAAATACAAACCTTCTTTTTGACGAAGTCATTGGAGCATTTCTGAAGAGTTAGTAAAGCAGTGTAGGTCAGAGACTCTTGTGTGGTGAGGAAGGTTAATAAAGTGTCACTCTGGGAAAAAAGGTGAAGATGAAGCACCAGTTAGTCCTGTAGCAATTAAGATCTTGCCCCTGCTCACACAACCTTCATTCATTCATACAATTTATTAATTGCTTTGAACCAAATTTACTAGTAAAATCACAGTCAGATTACATTACTCCATTACACTACAAACTTTACTTTCTTTACTCGAGAAGAAGAACACTGCACAAAAATAAATGCAGAAATCAACCTGTGGCACATAAGAGAAGCAATCTCTAAACTGTTCCTTCTTCAGCTGACGCCCATTCACGTACACTTCACCAAAGAAGTTGTCTTTATGTCCCAGTCTTCCTGATATTGCATCCAGAAGTGTTGTTTTCCCAGATCCTTTCAAACAAAAGAAACTAATCACGTGATGAGATGAAATTTATGATTTCAAGAGCAGTAGCCTCACTTGGATGGAGACACATGAAAAGAAGAAGAAGAAAGTATTTTTTTCATAATAACATTAAAATAGGTCCTGAAAATGCAGCTAGTTAAGGGGAAGTGGGAAACCTAGAATGTGTGCAAACTAGCATTTAATTCATACAAATTTACACTTCATAGTGAAACATTTGTGTTTATAAGTAACCTTATCTTTTACTGAAGTTATAATTGTTAGTTAGATGGCAGAAGATTGAAAGATCAGAAGATCTGAAAACCAACCACCACAGTTCTACAAAGCAGAGGTTAAAACCAGATGTAATCTCATTATTTAAAACACAGACCTCAATCACTTTCACATCACTGTGGAAGTCACCAGTATTAACTCTGATCTTATGTCTTTTATAGTACTGGAACAACTTACCAGAGTTTCCTAAAATCCCCATAATCTGGCCACTCTCTATGTGAAATGAAACATCCTTAAGTATTTGCCGGGTCCATTTTTTATGATATAAAGAAACATTCCACCACGGGCCAACACGTTCTCTTGGAAAGAAAACAGCAAAAAAGATGAAATGGAGAAGAGTTAAAAATTTTGTGTAAAGCAAGTGAATGGTTTATAGCTATTGGCATGTGGGATGGGAGCCTGGAAGGATTTTAAAATATTGGAAAAAAAAAAAAAAAAGTAAAGTCTTCCCCCCCACACCCAGGCTTTAGGTTTTTAATTTCAGCATTATCTGGAAGATAAAATGAAGTCTGAACAGATTTTTCAGAATGACTCCTAGGAGACTTTTGGACTACAATGAAAAGGGGAAATTTGAACTGAGGCTTCATTTGTTGACAGTGTTTGCCAGCCATTAATCCACCTGACCATTTTCTTAGGGCCTCACTTTATCCTTCTGGCATCAGTAAGAAAGGCAGTGGGAAAGGGCATGACCTTTGAAAAATCTCTAAAGCATCTCCTTTAGAGACATGTGAAGAACTGGTGAACCCCCTCTGGAGGGCAGGCCGGCCCTGCCTCCCCCGAGCCGAGCCGTGGACTCTATCCCTGTGGCGGGCAGTCCAGCACCATGAGGCGGGCAGCCTGGCAATGTCCAATGTCCTCCTTTACTGAGCTGAAGCCCACCGGTCCCAGACCCTCTCCCCTTGGCCCTTGGGGTCAGAGCATCTCCTGGTGGGCAGGGGCTCACCATGCCGCCCTCCCTGGCCCTACCTGACGGTGTAGGAGACGTCCCGGACGCTGATGCTGTCAGAGGGCTGTGCTGTGGCCTTCGCCTCGCCTGTCTGCCTGCCGCTGCCGCTCCTCTCCAGGGCGGGAGACGCTTGGCCTGACATCCTCCGGTGCTGGGGCCCTGCAGGCTCCCTCCCTCCCGCCGCTGGCCAGGTGCCTGATGTTGCCACCACCATGTCTCCTCCGGCACTGTGCAGGGGCAGGTCCCCTCTGTCCCTGGGTCGGAGCAGGTCACTGCCCCCAGTGCTCACTACCTGGGGAAGCACCCAAAAGAAAATAGAAGGGCTCTCAGTTCTTTCTTTTTCCTGAAAACAACTGGCAGGCGACTAGCTGAAGCCACTATCTGATGTACCTTTAGCCCGAGTTGTTACTGTCCCAGAGGAGGGGAATATTTCCCTGTCCATGGGATCATGCCAGCTACAGAAACGCAGTGTGCCAGAAGAAATGGTGCTGCGGTGAAAGCGCCTGGAAAGGGCTGAGCTCAAAACCTAGAGGAGAAGAATTTCCACAGCTTTCAAAGAGCCGACAGTCAAACCACCTCAGGGAGCGAGATCTTCCACCACCAACATGAAGGAAACCACTGAAAATGTCTCTCTGGACAGTGCCAGCTGGAGCCGGGTGGCATGCGAGGGCTTGCCGGTGAGTGAGACCTGCGGGGAGGGACCTGACTGGTTCAGCCATCCCGCAGCTACAGCACTCACCCGGGTGCTGGCAGAGGTGGGCGGCCAGCCTGCCAAGTGGGCTTTCGCAGGCAGAGAGCCCTTACTTCCTCCAGCGCTGAAATAGGGAGCAGAAAGTTCCTCACCCCCACAGGAGCACCCTGCGGATAAAGCTGGTGCTATGCAAGCTGCACTCAGGTGCCACGGTGGTGGACCTGAGGGAGGGGATCTTCAGATACATAGATGGAGCAGAAAGTCCCCGAGCATGGCCTGGACTAGCTTTCCCAGGACATGCCTTCAGGCTGTAAAACCAGCTCTCCACATTTGCTGGGGACCACTTGCTTTTTTTAAAACTTAAGTTCAACATAAGCAAGAACACAGAGTGCTTTGGCAGCGGGGGAAGCTTGGAGGGCTTTCATGTGGCTTTTCAGGCTGCTTGGTATCACGTTGCTTTCTGCTGCATATCTAGACTGAAAAGATTAATTAGCCTCATTTGCTGCGAGGATAGGAGGTGCACACAAAGACTGTGGTCACCGTCTGCCAAAGATACCACAGGCATGTATAGGGTCTGCTACACAGGGAACAGGTACATTTGCCTTGGCTAGGATATGAGTCTGACTCGTAGGAAAGGCACAAGAAGGCTGTGGGAGAGATACAGCTGTCTGGGGTGAAAACTACAGGCACGCACACAGAATTAAACCCAAAGCCAAACAGCTGCCTCAGCAAAGACTTCTTAATTGCAGCTATATGCAAAAGGTTAATGAAGCCAAGTAGAGACTCAGTTATTTTAACTGATAGAACACTAAGTTCCAGTTGACAAACTGTGAATTTAAAAAACAAGAGGAGAAAAAGAGATTATACTTTTGGTTGCACACCTACTTGTTTGTAAAGCCTCCAAGTTAGCGAGTCCCTGTGAAATTCAAGAACAAACATATTTCCACCAGTGAACCTTAATTTTTGGCTGCCATAACTTATGAATTGCAATATGCACCATTTTAATCCAGTAGACTAACACTGTTGAAGCAGTACTTTTTTTCCTCAAAACCAGAAACAGAGTCCATTCTCTATAGTGGCTTGACATCTATCTCCATTTTGAAAGTGAACCTATTTAAACTGGAAGCAAATAGAAGAGCATAACACAGCATGTTTGGCCCTCATACACGCCACCGGAACAAAGTACGTTTCACGCTGATTAACAGATAACCCACTTCAACCATTCAGACTTTTGCACTACAGTAACTCATCAACAATACTGTTACATTCCATAAAATATATTTCCCTTTGTGCTTCGCCTTTTCTGAACTCAAATTTTAACAGCACTTTATGTATTGTAATTAACGATTGTAGTAACCTAAAAACTTTTCCAGACTGAAGCCCAGGATACTATTTTTTGCTCTGAAGAAGATAACAGTTTGTATTTCACATACAGTGGAAAATCAAATGTTCTCGAGGTCAAAGAACTCAACTACCAGGTAAAAGTTGTAATTTATATACTTCCTTCCAGCAGGGAGCATATCCAGCAATGCCTATTTCTATATGAAAGACATTTTAAAAGCCAAAGTTGAAGTTCACAACACAAAGTTCACAGGACCGTTGCACGGTCAAATACACAGAAGTTCTGTGAGCAGAATCATGCCTGCAATATTGACAGCAGTCTAAACCCTCCATTGTAAACAGATCTCGTAAAGCTAGGGGGTAAGACAGGAAAAGAGCTCTGTTTCTAGGCTCTGTTTATTCTCATTCTTGAGCCAAATTATTCCTCTGAGGGCTGGGGTAGAGGAACTGTCTGTCCAGCTAGGGATGGTGGGAACCCTTGCTGACAAGAATGCGTATGCAGGAGACAAAGAGAGAAGGATTAACAAGGAGGATTTCAGGCAACGAGTGGAATTTTTCATCTCTCTTTGTGCCACCATGGCATCTGATGTAGATTTCACAATTTTCAGCTTTGTGTAATTTCAAATTATATTCAAAATTTTAAGCATTTGAAATTTACAATAGCAATAAATTTTACCAAAATAACAGAGGACAGAGATAGCATTAGTTATTAACAGAATAAGAAGCAAAGCATGAAAAGCATACTTGGCTATAAAAGAACTTTCTTCCATGTATTTCTGAAGATTAACAATACTATTTTAATATATTGTCTGTTTGTAACATCATAACATTGAAGGTATTTATCGCTAAATAGTTTATTGTTTGAATTGAAGGGACTTGTTTCTTTCTTTGTTAGGTTAACATGGCATCCCAGATTCCCTGGTATGAAAACCTCGCGCAGATGAAAATGCCCTGGACCTGGAAATCAGATCCCTGTTCTCATGTGTCAATAATCCAGAATTTGAATTTAAAGGTTCAGAGTGGTCAGATGCTAGCTATCATAGGAAGCACTGGTAAGAGCAACCAATTTCCAAGATTTGACCAACTCTCAGATAAAATGTACCCAGCCAAGAGCAATACTTTTGAATAGCAAAATCTGTTTGAGAAACAACTACGGGAAACGTGTCACTTAAATACATTCTTTACAATGTATGAGGAAACAAAGAATGATACTGGGGGGGGGGGGGGGGGGAAGTTTACCATTTGTTTCAAAACTGATTTTGTTATGACTTGTATACATTTGCTGTTTGTTTCCTGAGGTGTAGTGGAGTATTGTTCTAACTGTGGCCTGCAGTCCCAGCTCTGCTGGACATGAATCAGCTTTACGGCTCAAATTCAAAACAAGCCAATGCAGACCTTGCCCAGTAACACAGCATGCAAATGAGGCCAGACCCTGTAAGAAAGATCGGTGGTAACTTGCAGAGCCATAAGCAGGAGTTCCCTTCAGACTGACACAGTTCTAACAGGATAAAATATCTAATTTGGATTAATTAAGAGAAAGTTACAGAGAAAAGACAGTTCTTCTTCTGTTCAGCTTTAAAATGAATCTCTGCTTTCTTACTTATTTTTTTTTTTTCCTTCTTCTTTTTCTGGTGGGACTGGTTTAATCTTCTCCAGGGTGAGGTTGAGTAATGGAGAGACGGCCTTTACCCCATGTGGTTAGTTGAGTCCAAGCTCATTTAGGGGGATAAGAAGTAGACACGTGACCTGTTAAACTGAAGTAAAAAGTACCCATACTTTGGAGGTAAAAACCCTCATGCTGTGACTTCACTAGACTCTTACATCAGGTGAACTCAGTGATTCAGTGAAGATGCTTTCTCTCAAAGGCAAGGCATATTTGCCAAATAAAGTTTTAATTTTATTTCTACAAAAGAGGTTTATCTTCCCCATTGCCATGGGAATTTTTTCTTAGCATATATCTTTAATGTAATTGAAATTGTACCTTAGAGATTCTCCTGATAATAAAAGGAAAAGCTTGTGATGAAATAACATATTGAGTTATAGCACCTTTGTAAGGTAACGTACACTGAGCACAAACCCCTTTCAGCAAAATAGTCAAACTATTTTTAAAAGCTGTTTATCATCTATTTCATCAAATGCCTTAGTAAAATGGATTAAACTGCTGATGGGTTTCACACTGTCAATGGCAATCAATATGTCACTCTTAAATAGAGCAATATGTGGTTTACAGATGGATGGGTTTCTTTTTTAAAATGTATATATTAAGAAAGTGTGGAGTTAATCTTTCAACAGGGAGACTAGAAATAAACGACATCTAATCATAAGAAAGCTCTGTGTGTTTACATACAGTATCATAGAGCAAAAAGGAAAAATTCATTTGCTATTTAATTCCAAATCAGGTGTTGTTTTAATCGTTTTACTTTTCTTACCTCTGAGTATGAGCCAGATTTTCTTAATTATTTAAATGACTTTTTGTCTTATTTAAGTCATAATAATTTTTGTTTCAATTATGATTAAGATTCTTATTGTCTGCATAATGATTAAGCGCCTTAGTCTTTCAGCTGTTCCAGCTGCTGTTTCGGAATTTACAGTTCCCTCCACACAGCAAGCTCTTGAAGAGCATTTAGGTCCCAGCCCTGCAGCCAGCGCAGGACACCACCTTTCACCTATGTTTCAAAAGTGAAAGAGAGGTAACAAGAGGACAAAGAGATCTTGCTTCTTGAGTTTATGGAACCATCCTCAATGCCCAACTACCCAGTTCTGCTGAGAAATGACAAAGGTGAAAGCCATGTACTCCATTCCAGAGAAGAGAGATATCCTGAACACGAGCTTATAGTCAGGATTTTCTTTCAAGACCATTCTGACACTGTGGCTTTGGAAAAGCTTCAGGAAGTGTTGGGGAAAAGACGTTAAACAACAGAAACTTCTATCCTCTGCTTGTGACTAAATCACTTTTCAAAACGATCCCTTGAAAATTAATTTAATTTTCAATTTTTATTTTTTCTAGCTGGTGGAAAGACATCCTTGCTTGATGTGATAACCTGCCGGGATCATGGAGGCAAAATCAAGTCTGGTCAAATCATGATCAATAACAAACCCAGCACTCCCCAGCTTGTTAAGAAATGCATAGCACATGTGCGGCAGGATGACCGACTGCTCCCCCACCTGACTGTCAGAGAAACACTATTGTTCGTTGCCAAACTGCGTCTTCCAAAGTTTTTTTCAGACTCACAGAGGAAAAAAAGGGTAATTAAGCTGTTGGAAAAAAAATAAAGTTGTCAAAAATGTGTCTGACAGGAATTATCCAAGAAATCCTGTGTGTTTGCAGTCAGAACAGCTAATCTGGCATTTTTTTATGTAGATTATGAATTATAAACCTTTTTCTTCTTTCAAGATAGAAACCAGCAATTGTTCCAAAGCTCATAAAAAATGACAATCTAGAGAAAGCATTAGAGAGGCTGAAAGAACTACTAAATTGCTGATCGCCGAGTCTTCTTTTATGTTATCTCTAAAATCAAGATTTGTTTTCAAGTGTCTCTTGATCAGAGCGCACTGAAATATCTAGATGAATTTTAACCACATTAATCATATTTTCAGTTTTATCTATGCATGAATGTGCAAATAAACTTTTGCTTTACCTCTGTTACCCTTTGGATCCCCCCAGGTAGAAGATGTTATAGCAGAACTACGTCTGCGTCAGTGTGCGAACACCAGAGTAGGGAACGAGTACCTCCGCGGCGTTTCAGGAGGCGAGAGGCGGAGGGTGAGCATTGGTGTGCAGCTGCTCTGGAACCCGGGTGAGCAAAACCCTGACACCTTCCTGACACCACTGGGGGAAATGGGGCAGTAAATGAAGATAGGAGCTTTCAGGGAAGCGTCTTACACACAGTTGCCCCTGGGGCAGCTTGAGGAGTTTATACTCAGAACACTTAACAGGTCCCCACCCTCTGCCAGAGGTTACCTCTCCATGGCAAAGTTAGCCACAGTGACTGGGTGCTGGTCCAATTGCTTAAACTGAAATCACTGCTGATCACAGGTAATGCTGTAATGATTACAGCAATACTTCTGTAAATGGACTGTTTCAGCAGCCCACTCACTTCTGTCACCTTTGCCAATGGAAAAGTCGTGACAGAGCCAGGCAGAGCCCCCTTGGGAGCCTTCACCCACCTCTCTCTAAAACCACCATCACAGGCTACGGCAAGTTGCCTGCAGTCACCCTCACAGCAGTGCTGTGGTTTGTGCATAGCAGTATGAGGTTTGCTTTGTATCTGACCTCATGCCCCAAGTTACTTTGGAAGGCTGCTGGCCTATTATAACATTGAGATTGTTTTCCTTTCCTCCAAGCCAGCCCGTTTACATGTGCAATGTTAACAGAGAAGGTCACTTTCTTGGCTGTATAGTCAGTTATTGGTGTCTTGTGCAACTCATTGACGTGGCTGGCTCGTGCCACAGGTCAACTAGAAACTTCCATCATCTTCAGTAGAAGGAAAACATGAGACTAAATCCGCAGTTGATTTTGCAGGATTGAATCCCCTATCTGCTCTTAGATATATCAACAGCACTACTAATCTTGGCTGAGCTTCTTGTTGAGCAAGATTTCCCATCAGCTCTTCCACTGGGAAATGGATATGAGAATTTTTTGCTTGTATAAAGATATACTTTTGTAATTATGGGGCAAGTAGGAGTCTTTTTTTTTTTTTTTTGTAAAAAGTGATGTAAGGAATAGATGTGCTGGTACTGAAGTAAAAAAATAATTAGTTCCAGCAAAAATAAGTAAAGCTTTCTTTACATTTCGAACATGTCATATCCCTCAGCGCAGAAACCATGTCTATGTACAGACATTGTCTTGTGCTGATTAGGCTGTTAAGCTCTATAACAACACAAACACTGCGAAGTAATAGAACACTTTCAGGTTTGTAACAAACATTTGCAAAACAAACAAAAAATCCAAACATATGCATATCTCCTCGTATATATGTGCAAATAGGTGCAAAATAGAGCACCCTTTGGGAGGAGGAGGAGCCATCTAAATTAATACTGTGCATTTACACATGAATAATACAAAAGGTTTAAATATCAAGCATTTAGGTTAAAATATTTCAGTAGGCAGTATACAAACCTAGTACTATTCATATTTGTGGACCTGATATCTGTACAGGCAGTGCAAATCTGCAAAAAAGACTGTAAATTTAAGAAAGAACCTAAATGTGCATCCCAACGAAAAATAAAAAAAAATAATTCTTGTTTCCAGTGGGAACAAGATAAGGTTTAAAATAATTACTCTTGGTCATCATGTTCAGTAAGATAAGGGAAGAAACTGCCATTGTTGAATATTCTGTGATGCTGGTATGAAATATACTGTGCACTTTTTAAAAAATGGAATATATCAGTGAGATTTCATGCACCATTTCACTTAAAACATATTTTTGAAATCAAACATGCGGCTTTCCACATCTAAACTTACTGTCTTTGGCAGGAATACTCATACTGGATGAACCCACATCTGGGCTGGACAGTTTTACTGCACATAACCTTGTGATAACATTATCCAGACTGGCCAGAGGAAACAGATTAGTTCTTCTTTCACTTCACCAGCCCCGGTCAGATATCTTCCAACTGTTTGATTTAGTTCTTCTGATGACTTCTGGAGTCACTGTCTATTCTGGAACAGCTAGAGACATGGTACCATACTTCACAGAACTAGGCTATCCCTGCCCAAAGTACAGCAATCCTGCAGACTTCTATGGTTAGTATCAAACACTGTCATAAAAAAAGGTTACTGGAAGACATTTGCTTTCCTAAGTGTACCCGCTAACATTGATTTTTATTGACCATAACTGTCTTAGAAATGTTTTATAACTGACTCAAATCAATACTGTAGCAATTTCAGGTTTTAATAAGATCCTCATTTGTCAGTACAGGAAATGTAACAAAAAAAAGAGCTATGGAAAAAATCAATTTTAAATAATCCTTGTAACCCTGCCAGGTGTAGCAACTCCTCCCTATGTTTAGCACACTAATTCCCGTGTTTCAGCTGGTTGAAACTTTTACCATCACTGAGAAAGACATGGATGAACTGTTCAATTGCTTTCTGTAGCCAGTTCTTTGACTTCTGAATCAAGAAATGTGGGAAGCTAGTTTCCCAGGGTGAGGAATAATACATACCTGGAACAGTAAATGGGGAAGAGGAGTGCTGCCCAACAGAGCACACTGGAAGGGAGAAAAATCAAACCCAGAACAGCAACCCTTTTATTCTTCTTCTCAAAGAAATTTAACTACGTGGTTCCAAATCCATTCCTCCTCTGGTTTTGCAACACGCAAAGGGAGTCTGTCCCTGTTAATCTAATGGCAGCAGTCTCTTATCACAGAGGTTGGTTCGGTTCCAGCCCTGAGGTCTTTGCACTCAATTGGCGAGGAAACCATGTACAGACACCGACTGCAATGCTCTCAGTTGTGCCTATGTGGCAGGCAGTGTCAGCTGGTGTCAGCTGTGCAGAGTTAAACAGAAGTTAACCTCCATGTCAAGCCCTGCAAAAGGACCTTTGCCACCACCAGAGTTCACAGCGTCCTTCTCAGCCAAGCGCAGCCTCAAGAAAGGCCTGCAGCACCCCCGTATGGGAATGGAGACTATGAGGCAGTCCTGGAGAAACCTGCAGCCACAGCCTGTGGTTACAGAGACAAACCCCTACAACATGGAGGTGGGGAAGGACGAGAAAGCAAGGTCATTCAGCAGTATGCAGAGAGACAGTACCTGTAGGAACAGAAGAGAAATATAGGCAGTGGGAAAATGGAAATGAGACAGGATGGTAGAGGGATGCCACAGCAAGAAGGAGCACTTGATGCAAATGCACAAATGGTGGCTATGCGTCAGATGGAGAGACAGGAGACCATGGCAGAAGCAAAGAGGTAGGGCAGATTGCAGCTCATTTCTGATGAACTCCTGCTGAAGAGTGCCTGAACCGAGATGATCAGCCCAATGTTAGGAGTTATGAAATGTGCAGTGATAGTTCTGTCAAAAAGCATCTGCAAAACATCAGGTATTGTCACTCTACACTGAAGGTCACCATTGAAAAATACCATTAAAAATTTAGCTTTAAAAAAATAATTTTGTTAAATAAAAAAATAATGGTAAGTCAACAATTGTTGCTGCTACTATGTTGTCCTTGGATAATATTCTTCTTGGGCTTTCTCAGTATCGGCTGAAGTTTATGGCACCTCTGTAAGATACAAAAGAAGATTAAAATTATCATTTTGCACATGGAGAAAAAACACGTGATTTAAGTCAAAGTCACATAACAGACTGCAAGTGACTACATGCCAGGAAGGAAACTCTTTATTCTCAGCACCCCTCTCAAGCCACTATTAAATTTAGAAAAATCTGAAATAGTAGTTAACAATATTATAATAATAAATTATTAAATCTCTCCGAGACTGATTGAATGACTAGATAAGAAACATCTCCCAAGACAAAATACACATTGACAGACTGTTCTCTAATTACCTAAAGTAACTGATAAAGTTTTAACCATTGTAGCTTAATGCATGCACACAGGTCGTACTGTCTGTTCACAGTGAAATCTCTGATTCTAAATACATCATAAAGTTATGCCACCTGTAGCATATGGACTCGTGTCAAATAATATCTTGCAGTTGATTTGACCAGTATCGATAAGCAGACTGCAGAAAAGGAGATGGAAAGCCGAAAAAGAGCAAATACTCTTGCCAACTTGTTCCTAGAGAAAGTCAAAGATTTTGATGATTTCTTATGGAAGGTTACTGAAGGAGACAATGTTGCAACCACATTCAGCAAGCAAAGGTAAAGAAAAGAGTGTTTTACTGCAGATCTGGAGTAACAGCTACAGCCTGTGTTAATTTCAAATCTTTTTTCTCTTTTCTTTTGGGCAGCTCCCATTTAAATTCAGAAGAGACTATCAACATGCCTCACCATTCAAGTAATCAGTTACCAGGAGTCTTAAAGCAGTTCACTATATTATTAAGGTAACCTTATCTCCAGCTTAAAGTGTTGTGTATCACGCCCAATTGTATCTTAAAGCGGAAGAAAGAAGCACAAAAAGAGAATGAGTGCGTACTGAAAGTGCACAGCTAGCGCTAGGCCTGAGCAAGCCGTAGAGCAGAGGTGTTGCTATACCAGCTCACCCCAGCCTCCCCGAGCAGGACGGCAGCCAGATGTATGGCCCCACCTTTCTGACCCTTCCAGAGCTCCTTCCAGACACAGTCACCTCCCACTTACATCAGTGGGAGCCCGTGGCTTTAAGCAGCAGCAGGAGCCTCCAGGCTCAGGAACGTGTGCCCCACATTTGGGTACAGCCATCCCGATCTCCACGCCGCAGCATGGCGACTCAACCCTCAGCAAGCCCAGGCAGTCATGTGGTAGGCTCAGGCATTGCCATCCTCGCACCTCTGCCTCAGATTTGAAGCCAGGAGACTTCACTGATTATAGCCAGCATAGATGAGTATTTTAGTTGAGTCTTGTGCTTGTGTCCTCAAAAGAAACTGGTTTAATACATGTAGAACATCATTACCAGTATCAGCTGTCATTAGCATACGCTACAGGTCCTTAACAGAGAGACTTCTATAACTGAAGGGATCGCTTCTGTGTCTCCAAAATCAGACTGTTCCACCCCTGTTGCCTTCCTTCAAGCTTTCAGCATTTCAGACCTGAAATACTAGGTGGCTACAGACACTCAATAGCTTTGATTAGATAAATCCTTTACAGAAACTGACAGCCCAAAGCCTGTCCTACTCTAAGTCAGCAAGTTCCACACATCGATTTTAGCAGAACACGTGGGACAACATATCTGAATATGACCAGCGTTAGTAAGTACTATACCTTATGGTCAATGTTGCTGTTTTCCTAGTCGTCAAGTCTCCAATGACTTCAGAGATCTTTCAACGCTATTAATCCATGGATTTGGGGCCCTTATCATGTCATTATTAATTGGATTTTTGTACTATGGCCATGAGAAAACCGGACTCTCAATTCGTGACACAACAGCACTGTTGTACATGATAGGTGCACTAATCCCATTCACAGTGATTTTGGATGTTATTGCCAAATGTAAGTGTCAGTTTTCTTGTAAATGTTACGAGCAATCAAAATCAGAAAATTCCTAAATCAATGAAAAAAATTATACTTACTAATGCAACCCTAGGATGAAATCAACCTGTTTGTTCCGACCCTGCAGGTCATTCAGAAAGAGCTATGCTTTATCATGACTTGGAAGACGGAATGTACTCTGTTAGCCCGTACTTCTTTGCTAAGGTAATTGGTTTTGTTGCCAGGAAATACAAGCACCTTGCTTTAACATTAAAAAACACAAACAAATCAAAAACTTGTCGTATAAATGATCACATTCATATCAGACTTTGTTCTTTTGCATCTGCCAGCTAAGGCTATCGTTCATGCTTCCTTGGCATGAATGGACTAAACCTCACACTACTTCAGATCTGTTGCTATTAAGTCATGGCTGAGATCCCACCCCAGAAAAGCCAAAGAAGAATTTTTCACTAGGTTGTTTGGCTGAAATTTGAGAAATCTCAAACTCAAACTTGAGGGTTTAGACATAATAGACACATACGTGCATATTTAATTTGCTGAAGCATCTTTGAAAGTTTGATTACATGTCTTGATCTGTAAAAGAAAACGTTCATGTTAATTGCTAAAGCAAAGGTAAAACAGAAATGCAAAATGGTAACTGTGACATTGCCAGTAGCTGTTTGGGTCTGTACTGGTCAGAGACAAACAACAGTATTAAGTGCATAAAGAGTTTCTGGAAAGAAATTTAGGACTTTTCAAAAATTACATTCTCTCTTTCACAAGGGTTTAGAATAATCCCTTCTTTGCAATGTTGCCACTGTTAGATGAGTTCTGCCTGCCATGGCATCTGTAATTTAGGTTTCCATTTCTGCACAAGATTTTAAATGCTTATTAGTGGTTGCCAGAGAAAAATATTCTTTGCATTGTGTCACAAAGATTGCACATTATTCATAGAGAAATCGATGTAATTTTTTACAACCGTAATATTAGAGGATAGTAGCAGCCCTCTACGGAAGAAATAATCATAATACTCTCTATACATATCTTTGGACATCTGAGAAAATCCTAAGCATCTTTTTGTTTTACAGTGAGTTGAGTAGTTACTAACTGGACTGACTTTGGGACAAAGTGGGGGACTGACCAACAGCCAACTTTGTCTCAAATTTAATCTCACACTAGGTTCAACCAAATTTGGACAAAACATACAGTTGCAATGAGTCAGTAATAGTATTACTGTTACAAGCACAGGAGTTCTCAGCCGTCTTAAATTCTTAGAAGCTGCCAAAACTGTTAGAAAACAAGACATCTAATCTGTAACAAGAATCCTCTCAATTTAACAATTAGTTATAGGAATTGTCACAACTAGAGAAAAAAAAATCAGTGAGGATTTCAATTTTTGTTGTGGATTGTTTTTGCATGTCACTGACAACACCTAACGGGGAGGTGATTGCATTCTAAGGGAGTATTTCCTGTAGTTTTTAGAAACAGTCTGTAAGAATGTTGAGGTGCATCTCAGGAGGTTTTGTGTTTATCATTCAATTTATTTTCCTCTCCCTCTTTTTTTTTTTTTTTTTTTTTCTTCCTGAACAGATTTTGGGGGAGCTCCCAGAGCACTGCGCTTTTGTTATAATTTACGGGGTTCCCATCTACTGGCTGGCAAACCTCATTCCTGAACCAGAACATTTCCTGCTGAACTTCCTCTCGGTGTGGCTGTCTGTATACAGCGCCCGCGCCATGGCACTTTGGGTGGCCGCACTGCTGCCGACCTTACAGCTCTCAGCCTTCTTTGGCAACGTCTTTTTCACATCGTTCTACCTGAGTGGTGGTTTTGTTATAAGCCTGGAAAACCTCTGGACAGGTAAGACAAAGTTCCCACCATCCCTCTGAACTGAAACATCAATGGCTTTCATCAGCAACTGGCTGATGTGAGGCTGACTAAGACCTGTGCAGGAAAACTCAGCTTGGTCCCTACCTATGCAGTTATCATCTTGGGAGGTGACTGGATCGTTCATTTTACATCAGTTTCTCCACCTGAAAATGAAGTAACGATAAGTTTGGTCAGAAAAGCACTAGTGAAAGGCTCAATTCTTACAATTGCTCAATTTTTTCAGTAAAAAGAATTACATTTGGTAGATGAAGATTGAGCTCCAGTGAGATTTAGTGGGCATTTGATGGCTAGGGATATTGATGCACTCCTAACTGTTCATCTCCATGAAACAATATAAAGTATAGCTACAATTTTGTGACAATTAAACTGTTACATGTTTACAGTCTCTAACTGTCAAGAAATTGTTAGCAAGTATTTGACAGTAACACAGCAGTTTTTGAGGTCTCAGGTTTTGCCTATATGTCTCAATTTCTTTCTTTCTGCCATTTTTTCCCCAGTTCCATTTTGGGTTTCTAAGATCTCTTTTCTCAGATGGAATTTCCAAAGCATGATGCAAATCCAATTCACTGACCTCACATACGAAATGACTGTTGGAAATACTACTTTTCAAATACCAGGGAAACTTGTAAGTCACCAATGAAAGTTGTTATAAACATTGGATAAGCAATTAGCGTGCTATTTATACATCTGTCATAATTAAGTAGATGTCGTAGGCCTCAAATTTGACAAGCGCTAAATCAGTATGTGAAGTCACCTTACACTCGGTGTATTTTAAATTTGTCCCCCCAGCAGTCACTCCTTTTATGCCTTTCTTTTTAGTGGGAAAAAGAAAAAAAAAAAGAAAACAGAACACAACAAAGGGCAACTCTTTTCTACACAAGCCCCAGCTAGGCGCTTGCTGAAATTGTTGATCAGCTGAGCCGTAGCTCCTCAGGGATCCCGCCGCCGCCATAGACGTGGCGCGTAACCCGCCATCGAAGGGCCCACGCGGGACGTCAAGTCCAGCCGGAACCCCGGGCAAGGCGCCAGGGCCAGGGATGCTCACACATCCAAGGCGCCTCACAGACCCACCACGAAGTTTCGTGTCCCTTCCTAATTTTGCGTTACTGGCGGTTACAGGTCACGCAGGCTCTGGACCTGGACTCCCAACCTCTCTACGTCAGCTACCTCGTCCTCGCCGGCATCGTGTGCAGCTTCCTGCTTTTATACTACTTATCGCTGAGGTTCATCAAGCAGAAATCGCACCAAGACTGGTAACGAGGAAGCGCGCGGAGGAGGCGGCAGCTTACAGAGTCCCTCGCAAGAAACCAGGGAAGCCCAGCCTGGGCACCCCCGCCGCGCCCGGGGTGACGCCACGGCAGCGCGGGGTGACGGCAGCGCGGGGTGGCGGCAGCGCGGGTGGCCACAGGGTGGCAGCAGAAGCCCAGGAGTCGGGCGGCGAGCGGCGCTCCTCCGCGAACGGCCACTGCGGCCTGGGCTCGGGTCCCGGGGCCGGCTTTGGGGTTTTTTTAATTTATTTTGGGGGGGGGTGGTGGTGGTGTGTGTTTGTTTGACATACGGTTTTATAGGCGACGAGACGCTCACGACTTGTCCACAGCTTGAAATACTGTGAGCTATGGGCCACCGATTTAAAAGGACCCATCCCACCTTGTCAGAGCTGATGTGTTAGTCCATAATGTTTGACCGCACAGTGATCACGTAGTGAACTGGGAGAGCTCTGAGAGACCAGGATCAGCACACGGAAACCCCTGCTTTCTGGGGCATGCAGAACAGTCGGCACTTGTATGAACAGTCTAGAGGCAAGCAACACAAGGTTTGACTGATGCTTCAGGGGAACATGCAAGGACAGAAAACACAGCTGTTAAGGATTCCCTCTGGTTTCTAATTGCTCATGTGTTTTAAGGCTTTGCCTTTGTGTTCGAGTTAGGTGCTGTTGGTGCCCAAAACGGATATTTACTCGCTCTATAGATTATTTTTTTTATAACAGATCAAATTATCTCACCTTCTTGGATTTACCTTTACAGTATAAAGATTGTTAATAATCTTTATATACACCTTTCTCCATAGCAATACAAGTCATAGCAATTTGCCAAGGTGGTTTCTAAGATTTTCAGGTAGAAATACCAACCTGCCGCTTCTGTAGTTAAAAATCTAATGATGCAATCTATGAAATGCTTGTAATTGTGCACCTAGTTATGTTCAGCTGTAAGACACAAATGTTCAGAAAATCTGTAACAGTAAGTAAATGGCTGTAATACACACACAGTCATGGTACGTGCATGTGCAAATTAGGTGTACAGTTGTTGTGAGCATTTTATAAGATTAGTTTTTTTGATTTTAAATGTTTGGATGCATATCTCTGTGCTTATATACAGAGACCCAAATCACATCATCTACTCTACTTTCATTTATATTATATGCTGTGGAAAAATCCTAGTGTAACCAGCTAATGCCCCAGATACTGTTACGTTAATCTACCACCCCCCCCCCCTTTTTTTTTTTTTTTTTTAAAGAAATAAGAATGAAAGAACATCAATATTTTATTACTCTATTTGGCAATTAGGACTGCCACATTACTTTCCACAGGTTCCACATGGTAATAAATTCCCAGGAAGACCCTAGTCTAAAGATGTTAAGCAGGTCTGATAAAATAACATCTTCAGCCCCAGGCAGCAGTAGGAATCCAAAACAATCCAAGGTTCTTCTAAGGTGAATTCTACCACTTCTCTCCAGTTCTGCTGCAATTGATGTTGAAAAAAACCATTTGATCTGATCCTAGTGCCATTTTGAAATTATCAGATTTTCATTGCCTTTTTACGGCAAAGCCAATTCTTTCAGTCCAATTCAGCATCATTAAATTGTCAGAATAGCAGCTTCCTGTTTGATTCTTAATTATTCCTTTTTATTATATTTAAGACACTTAATTTTTTTAAAGTGGTTTACTCTTCTTTGTAATGATCTGTTGTGATTAGAATCTCTTTTATATTACACTGAAGTTTTAAGGGTATATATTGGTACTTCTAGTCTAAACCTCTATTTTCAAGGTATTTAGAGGATTAAATTCTAGGCTGACTCTTTGTTGTGAATTCACTTTGATGTTTAATAAAAAAAGGAGACACACAATGGGAGAAATTAAAGACATAAGGGACAGCTCTGAATTTTAGGGGCATATTGTCATGCACAGAAATCTTCAGGCATCCAGATAAGAATATACCATAGCCTTAACTTTGAATTTCCTTCCTTTTGTGAAATTAGTCAGGCTGCTGACATTACTTAAACAGCCTTTTTCAATTTAAAATTCCACCCTCTTAGCATTATGCGGCAGGACCAAACGGTGTGAGTGTTTCAGAGGTGGTGTTATGACAGGGGTAGATGTATACATAATGGGGACTTGAGCGGTGAGCCTAGGAACAGCCATCGTATGGAGTGTAGGAAGAGCTATCATAGGATGTGGCCAGGCCTGTGTTTACACAGAAAAAGCTCATATTCCATATACTACAATTACATTAGCACGCTGCCTATGATCATATCTTGTTTCCTTGATGCCTAGAGATGGGGAATATAGGCTGTGATTATTGTTACAGGCTTTAGCAATAAGAAGATAGGAGCCTTGAAATACCAGCAATTAGCGTTCATGCCTAACAATAGCATGCCGTGGGGCTGTGTACGGAGAGGAGCACAGGGAAGAGTGGGTGGATGACACACAACCTGCCCCACTCGTGCTAACAGGAGTTGAAAAATAGTACAAGGTTAGGGGGAATTATGCACCTCTCAGCCAGCAAAGGTCACGCTGTATGCTTTGGCCTCTACCTTTGTGTCCTGCTTCGTGTTAGTTTTGTGCAGAAAAGGTTACACACTTCCGCAGTGGAGCTGCTGCTGCAAAAACAAGCAGTTAGTGAGGGAACAGAAAACTTCCCACGAGCTCTAACCAAGGAAGGCTAAACATCATCATTTAATTTCAGCATCGCTTTGCTTTCCAAGGTTCAGAGTAGCTGCTCCTTTTCCTTAGACTCCCCCGTGTCAGCAGCAGCTCAGTCTGCCCTCCTGCCTGCACTCCCAGTATCACTACAACCAAAGTTACAGCAGTCCGCAACAATCTCAACACAGAGACTAAAGATCACAAGGAAGACACTGCACAAAATTCATTGTACCGCCTGTTCCACATGTGACAAGTTAGTTTGTTAGGGACTCCGGCAGTGTGGCAAGGCAGATGTGCCCCTCGAGCAGAGCACTGCCTGCCAGTCCCAAGGATTTGCCCACCGCTGTCTTTGCTCTCCTGTACCCTCCCTGACCGGGTTCAGAAAAGATCTCCTCAGCTCTTAAGTCATGGTCCCTCCTACTGCAGGCAACCAAGCCAGTGCAAAACTGGTTTTGCAATGGCACCACTTTTCATCAGTTGCAAGTTGGTTTTTGCCCAACCGCTGTTGGAACTGCTCGGTGCATGACCTAACTGCAACAGGCTATGGGTTCCAGTCTGCACACACATCAAATTTGGGAATGGGAACATCAAGTACAAGCAGCAATGATATTTGTCAGAAAAATTCACCAAATTCAGAATCAAATCTGTGCTGGTTACATGGGTACTATAAAGTACTCTGTAGGCAACAGAACCCTGTGGTGTTACACCACCTCTTTGTACTAGAGATGATGTCTTATCTGCAAAGAAACACATAAGAAAAAATTGTCTTTATTACTTAAAAGTATTAAATACAAGGAGAGGTGGGAAGTTCTTCCCCAACCTCCACTCCAACTTTATGCAGTCTCTCCACTTGGCTAAAGGGACAAACTTTTTTAGCACTGGAAAATGGATTTATAGAAATGCTGCTTTGCATATTGGCTCGTGGGCAGTGGCAGTCCTCCAAAACACTTTTAACTCGTCATTTGGAAAGGACTAGCTTTCACTATGGCTAAGCTAAATTAATGAGTAGCTGTTGAAAGTTTCACCCCATATATGTTCATTGCAAAATGCATTCAGGAATGCTAAATAAGTAACAAGTGTCAATAGCTAGCCCTTTTAATTTAAAAAAAACCCTTTCTTAAAAAAATCCCAGAAAATGCACTATGCAAGGAGACTCTATGGGTAAGAAATTGCAGGTGTTGATATGTCCACTTGTACCAGAAATAACAAACCTTTCAGGTTTTAGCCACAATGATTAATTTTAATGGCAGTAGACAAGAAACAGTGTACATGGAGCTCTGTGACATGTCGCTTTTTTTTTATACTCTGAGAGCCAAGACAAGCCCTTCATATGTTAGCAGCTATTAATTAAGGCAACAATGTTTAAGCAGTGGGTTGAGGTAATTTTAAAACTGCTTAACCCTTTTAAGAGCTGACGAGCTTTACAAAGCATATATATATGTGTGTTCATATTAATATGTATATGTAGAGGTATCTGCATGAATAGATTACATATATATATACACACACACACAACTGTAATCCCTATGATAGCTCATCATTTTTTTCAAGGAATATTTGGAAACCAGTTCAGATCCATAATTTACAGAAGTGCTCTTACCCATTTATATAATTCATTCTGAAACTGTTGATGTTTATTTTGTCATTGAATAAAACTTACAGTTATTTTGCATTGCAAATTTTGTCAGCATTATTTTGCTTTCATGGTCACAATTAGATACTTTTAATACTTTCAGTGCTAAGAAACTGCAGCTTAACAGACCCTCTCAATCTCCACATCATGGCTCCAGAACCAGCATCTCCCATCAATAATGCCTTTGGATCTTTTGCTCCTTTTTAAGTATCTAATCAGAGTTTGATAAGATTCCTAGCATACCGCAGTACTGTCTCTGCACCACCTTAATTATTCATGTTTAACGAGTGGGTTTAGAGGCATAAATGTTAAATTACTGGCCAGAACCCATATGGTGAGTAAATAAACAATGCCACTTGCCTCAAAAATAATTTGTATTCCTTACACAAGCAAATTAGCCCACAAGATAGTCATCCACTGCTTTAGTCCTGAATTTTCAAGCAAATGCATAGCAATTGGAAATCCATGAACATTAACAAATAGGCAAAAGCAAAAAGCACAGAGCATGTAATTTTCAATAAATTCCCAGTGGCTTGCAACACTTTACATCCCTACTAGTTAGCAGTTAACATTGTCATTCTTCAGACAGTACCTTTGCTCACTTTCACTTACTGGGGGATGGGGGAAGAGTTTAGAAAACAATAGAAACTTTTAAAAAATAAATAAGACTTCATGTTTCACCGAGAAAGTCAGAAGGAAAAAAAAAGTAGCCCCCCTGCTATGTCAGTCTAGCCTTCACCAGCAGCTCGTCCCCGACACAAGTAAACATCTTCCTTCTCATGATGCAAGTCACGACGCTGAGAAGAACCGAGTATCATCTTAACGATTGCTTTTCAACAAACACCCAAATCTTCTACTACTCTTAGTTAAAAATAGCTAATCACCTTGCCGCAGTGCTTCAACTAATTGTAGAAAGGCACAAAGCCAAAAAATGGGGTTCCAAACCAGGCAACAGCAAAATGTGCTGCACAAACTGAAAACTTTGAAAACCGGGACACGTGCAGCCCCAATGAGCTGCCACCGGCCACAGGATGTTACATGACACAGGGCAGCCCTTGGGTTTCCAGGTGGGTAAGTCAGAGGTCAGACCTGGTTGCTATCACCCCAGGAGACTGATCTCAGCTGAGAAAGGTAGAGTGCCCACAACATTTCCGCTCTTTTAGCATCCCTTCAATACAACCATTTAATAAACTTTTTGACTTGTAATTCCTTGCAATACGGGCATAAGTTGCCAGCCCCCTCAGAGCCACAGGGGCATTTCAAACCAGCAGAAACCATCAGAAAGCCGGCACTGTCCTGCCAGTCCTGCAGTAACTCCCCTCACAGTGGCTCTGGCCCTTCACATCATGTGCTGTACCTGCTTTCTCCACGTACCCACGACTCCTACTAGTAATCACGTAAAAAAACATTTTGGCCAAGAATTGTTACCTAGAAAAGTGTGCTGACTGATGACAGCAGAGCTCAGCACTGCCAAACGCTTTGGACACACTTGCTTCAGGTTTGTACCTTCTAAAAGCAAGGCAAAAGAAAAGTGAATGAATATTTTTAGCTTTATATATTTCATAGGGAATTTCTCAGTGCTTTTGTATTAGACAAACGCCTTGCAGATTTGTAGTATGTTCAGTGCCAGGCACGTAATAAATTTCCACTGGAAAAAACTCTTGAACATGACTGACAATAGTAAAGCCACAAATTACCGTAATTTTATGCCCCCTGCAGCTAGTGGTATAAAACATAGTTTTCAACCTTGTTTTTACTTGCTGAATTTAGACAAATCTATAATGTTATTGATGACAGAGAGAAAGACACTCAAATGCAGAAATTTTATTCCTGGGCATAAAACAATTGGAGCACAATATTTTATATATATTATAGATGATGAAAAATACGGCTGTCACTAAAGCTATAAAAAAAGATGGAAAACTAAAGGCTTTTAAAAACAATTAACATTATATACATATTTATTTACTTTCAGCTATCACACTTGATCAGGGTTTTTCCTCCTCCCTGGAATGCTGAATAGTTCACCAGGTGCAACACATGATATTACTAGCTCTCTCACTCTGAACATTAACTTTTGAAATACAGGCTGAGTCTACAAAATCATGAAGGAAAGCAAAAACCTTGTTTAAGCAAAGTCTGTGGATATATGGCTTCTAATGGATTTTCCAGTGAGCATACACTTTCCACCGTATTTCCAATTTTTAGAGCATAATTTCATTTACAAAGGGTTTTGAGGGCCCTAAAAATGGACAATTGCTAGAAATGATCAAGATTTACAGTCAAGTTAACTTCCACACATGAACTGTTCACACTACTAGCTAAACCGATCAGATGGAAATCCCCAGGAACTCTGCAAATAACAAGGGCAATTGATTGATCTATTTTCAGTTCAGGCAGAAAGTTTTTCAGTGTGGCTAGGTATGAGGCTCAGCAACCTATACAGTTGCTTCAGTTACAGCCTCACCTCAGGCTGCAACTTAGAACACAAAGAAATGGTAACAGCCCCAATGTTAAACTCTGTCCCATGTTCAGACTCATCTTTAGAATCACCCTAAATGACACTAATAGTGCATTTATTCCTAGAGTTGCTTTTGAATTTGAGAAGAGTGAGGTTTAAGAGGCAGCTGCTAGAACAAACTTCCTTTGGGATTTTTGGCACATGATGCTGCTCCAGC
Organism: Athene noctua; assembly: GCF_965140245.1. Classification (NCBI taxonomy): domain Eukaryota; kingdom Metazoa; phylum Chordata; class Aves; order Strigiformes; family Strigidae; genus Athene; species Athene noctua. Next base: position 100,128,855 of record NC_134037.1, on the reverse strand, counting down.
TGTAGTTACAGGACTAGAATCATGACTCCCCATGGCGGAAAGGCACGAGAAGCCCAGGGTTGGCTCAGCAGCTCCGATCAGTCCTTCACAGCTGCTTCCGTCATTGAGCTGGGCTTAGCAACCAACTCACCCTTAGCAGCCCCTGCTGCTGCCACTGCTTTCTTCCCCTGTGAACCTCGAGGAGAAGTGGTTGAGGAGGGACAGTGGGAGCCATGGGAAAGGCAAAGATCCACGATGGTGTGTCATCCAGCCCGACTGCCAGCAAATTGAGGGCTGCTCCTTCCCCTCATGGTCATTCACTCTCAATCCAAGCAGGCCTATGGCATCACGCTGAAGCTGCTAGCTTTGTTGTCTTACTGCCATCCACAATACCAACTCTCATCTCTCCCACCTAAGTATTTTCCCAATACTTCCAATCCCTTGAGAGTTCCTCTGTGGAAATCCTGTATTTTGACAGCCACCCTACACAGCCCCTCTACCACAAATAAAAATCCAGCACCCAGTCAAACAGCCTTTCAGAGCCTTCTTCAGCAACCTGCAAGGAGGATGGCCAGGCCAACCTCGTCCTGTCTGGACCCCACTGCTTTCCCTGCAGCCCAAACTGTTTTCTGTCTAAAAGTCCACCCTCCTTGCCTCCTCTGAAGATTCATCTCTATCTACAACTCTTCCCAAAACTCCACTCTTCAGATCTGCCCGGTCTCACAGACTACGTGAAGAACAGCAGGTGCAAACTACTTGCAAAACCAAGAATTAAATTTGCTGCTGGTTTTCAAGAATCATCACTTTCACTGTGAGACACTGAGGTGGGTTGCTTTCTGAACCCTGAGTTCATAGTCATATTTCACTCAGCACTTACAGCTGAGTGAAATAATGAGAAACACAGAATTACAAAGCGGTTTGGAGCTATTGCTGCAGACAATAGCAATTCTATAGATACCACTGCTTTATCACGGTGTTATAAGAGTAATCACGTGAGAAATTGTGAAGTATTAGCCAACTGTAATATAAAGCTTTAAGAGTATCAGAGGGAAAGCTTGCGTTAATAGTTTTATCTAAAAGTAGATCAATGTGGAAACCCTGTCTATAGCAGGCACTGCATAAGACAGTTTCTATTATCTTACTTTCTTAATTACAGGAAACAGTAGAGAAAACTCAAACCTTGAACTTCCACATCTGTTCTTATTTCCATACCTAATGGGAAACCCAGAACTTTCCTCCTGTACCTGAGGATCTGCACAGTCATACACAGAAAGATGGCCTTGGATTAAATTAGTGTCTCAGTTGAAGCCACTAATTTAGAAGGGTTTGTGGTTTCCTCTGATTATTGATTCACAGAAGTACTGGCAAACCACTAGAGACTGCATCCATTCTGGGAAGGAAGTATCTTTTTGTAGTTGACTTTATACAGAAATTCTGAGAATAAATTTTAAGAAATGCAGAGAAATCTTTGCTATAGAAGGCTAAATCCAATTACAGTCTCAGCTTGTTCTTACACACTCGCTATTTTTACCTTTACAGCAACAATATACTGGTGCAGGAAATTGGACATTTCTTCTATATGCCGATTCCCACATTGAACAACACGACCTCCTGGTCACATCCACCACTTTTGTCACTTCCTCCTCTGCTGTGTTTGTTTCTGGGGAATCCAGAAGCATCAAACGTTTCTTAAGAGCAATATATATGGTAGTACTCTGGTGAACACGCTTCCAGTCTACTTCTCTGCCAATATGTGTACTTGTGATCCTACCTTCACTATTATGATCCTCCTGTTACTGTAATCTGCAGCTGGAATCCTGCTGACTCAGGCATTCAATCTATAAAAACCTTCCGAGCTGTCACTGCCAAAGACACGATCCATTCAGGTACTCCATTTTCAACAGTGGGTACACATTAAGAAAGTCTAAAGACAGCTACAAGCTACATTTCTTGCTACAGAAAAGGGTCCCAGGAGACAATGAGTTGAACGAACTGTTTTAGTAGATAAGGATAGAACTACAGCATGTAATTATCATGCTGCAAAATGACTACACTGGTAGCTAACAAGGAAACTTTTCCCATGTTGAGGGCAAAACCTAAAAAGCATCCTCCTCCCCCTGCCCCAAGGGGAGTGGGGGAAGGAAAATCCATAATGTGGCACAGGGCACAGAAGTGAGATTAAGCCATCTGAATTCAAGCAGCAAGCTTTCTCCAGTCCTCTCAACCCCAATCAAGACGCACTATTATGCAAACACATACACGCTCCCACAATTTGCTTTTTACAGTAACATGTCAGGTCATTTCATGTCAGCACACTCTCATCTTCCCACAAGGCCTCTGGAAAAGCGTGCTCCTATCTCATGGACACCGCACCTGGTTTGGATCTTGCACAGTCCCAGTTATCTGCTAGCCGGTGGCAAATAATTCTTTTCTGCTTTAAAAGGGTGTGTGCTATGGTCAGTGTGACAGAGTACGTTTGGTATCTGGACTAATAAATTGCCATGACAAGTTTGCAAGACTGCCATTCTGCATTTTGTCAACTTCCAGGTTTCTTTCTTTAAATATAAAGAAAAAAATAAATGAAACCGCCTATTTGGTGAAGAAACACTAACCTTCTGAACAGCATTTCTGTTCATGCTTGAAATGGCTGAGCCTCAGCACACCAATGCACAAGAAATATTATCATTTCAAGCGTATTCTAGAGGAGTCGGCACAAATGCCGACTCTGCAAAACCTTCCTGGTATAACCTCGTTTCAGAACGAGATGATTGTGTCCGTGAGTGGCACAAATCCCTCATTGTCCCACATTTTAAAGACAGGAGAGATTGCTCTCCTCCGTGTAATCATTCCTTATTTGTACATGAAACATTTACTAGAACAGAAAATCAGAAGTATCATCACACAGTGGCAGCCTTTATCTATCTTTTGAATAACCTCTGCCTTCCCATCTCTGCCTCCAGGCTCCATGGGCCCAGGCTATTGCAGCGTGATCCCAAATGACAAGCGTGCACCTTTGCCCATTACCCTCTCATTGCTGCCACAAAACCCTGGTACTGCCTGGTCTCATGCTCCTGCAGCGCCTCACTGATTAAACATCAGCTCAGCCGCTGGCTCATTCAACCCCTAACTTCCCACGAGATCACTCAAAAGGCAGTTTCAAAGCTAAAACCCATTTAATTCACGTTCTTCAGTTACAGGCTATCAAATTTACTTTCCATTTCCACAATTGCAACTATTAAATTATAGGGCATTATTCTGTTAGAGTTCAAGTCAAACCAGCTAGCAGGAGAATGTGTAGATGCTAACTAGTAGGAATGCTGCACAGTCAGACCTCGTGGATGGGCAAGAGGCAGCCACGCCTCTGGCTGCAGCGCCATGTGCTGCTTTTCTGCCTTGGAAAGCAGCAGCCAGCAAGCACAACCCGCCGGTATCACTGAACAGGCTCGTGACAGATGCAACACCTGACAACCAACTGCATCTGGTCCGTCGACCACCTGAGATTCCACCTCCTTGTCAAAAAGGTAGTTAAGATCTGTTAGCTTCCTCTGCGATAACCTGGTGTTTGCTTAAAGTAATATTCTCATCCCAGCGGCCAGCTTAGCTCGAAAAGCATGCAGGCCCATTGTCCCCAGTTACGCTCAGATGTGACTCCACTTACTGGAACACAGCTACCGCTGTGAAACAGAGATTCACGAGGTGACCTCTAAAAACAAGAGCTGTGGCACTAGAGAAAGGGTCACCAACTAGTTGACCCAGTCTTCAATTATGCTGCTATTACACTGAAACACATGTAATGTAGCTGTAGCTGTAGAAAAAAGAAACATCTCCATTTGTGAAATGAAATAAACCGAGTACTGCCTAGGCTTGCTTTCAGATAGGGCACACAACCATTAGGCTATGAATGAAATTTCAAATGTTAATGCCTTATCTTGACAACCCAGGAACAAAGGGTGCCAGACAGTTAGAGCCACGTAGGTGCAGTCTGTTGTCGAGTCTACGCGTGTGAAGTAATGAAGGTCATTGTAAAACCACACCACCAATGGAGCAGACACACACAGATAGGATTCATCCAGTTTGTTTGGAAAACAAATTTACCTCTCCTCAGCCCCTGATTAGTTATACCCCATTTTAACTGGAGCTGAAATTTTCTGTGTATTTGTAAATATACTAGTTAACGGGAAATTTTACTGCAAAAAATTAGGTCCAAATTTCTTTCTAACTCTGACATATTCAGATTACTGTGGTACGTGTCTTTCAAAATTTCACCAAAACCTTGCGTGCACACATGAGTTTTTAATTACCAGTTTTGCCTATGTGGGAAAACCCAAGAAAGATAAGGTTAACTAACTGAAAACGTGCAGATTAATACACAAAGTTATTAAATGCACAGAAACAAGCTTTCATTTCATTAAAACCTGTTTGAAGTACTGTGTAGGCACCGTACTCCATTTGTTATACCAATGTGCACATTTCCGAGTTTCCATCATTATTCACAGAGATAATGGATGCATTTTCTATGTATTCTTTCATCTTTGTAATTTATAAGTAACTTATTTTCATGATTCCACATCTCTGGACCGTACAACATCACAGAGTAGGTTTACTCCCACAATACACAAATAAAGCATGCCCACCAGCCTCCCAGCAAGTAAAAACTGCTACCCCTGCAAATAACAGGCATTGCTTTGTTTAAAAGGGGTATTTTCATGGATATGCAGTTCTTGTATCCACAAAATTAATGGGACTAACAGTTATGAGAATGAATTAAAGATGCTATAAAACTACAACACATGAGCTAGTGCAAAAAGTATTTTGCCTTTACCTATAATATTCAAATGCCTTAATGAGATACTTAACACAAGAAAAGTACATTTAGGAGAAATCTAAAAAAAGATGTGTTTATTTTCTGTGCAGATACAGATTCTTTACCCTTCTGCTTTCACCCCAAAGTACATTGACTGGGCAAAGAACAACAAAGGATAAGACAGTTTGCTTAAGTTAGTTACATACCCCTCCAGCAACTTTCTTGATATACATGTATTTGGTGAATCAACAAGAGCCACAACACAGTTCAGGTTATAGCAGATCATACATCAAAACAGAAATAGCCTAGAAAGCTGCACCTTGATATTTCACTAGCAATTTTAACAGCATCTCTATTAATGAATGTTTCTATCCATTACAGCTACGCAAAGTGCTGCTTAAACAGATTTACATTAAAAATTACACAGAGCAACATGCTTTTTAAAATTTTTATTGAGTGTAATATTTAAACAATTTCATAAACAACTAAAGCATAAAAGACTGTCTGTTCATGATGTTTCAAATCTTCTTTTCCTGAATTGTTCCACATAGAACTTGAATGTCTCCTATAAATAGAGTGGAATAAACAAGTTCAACATTGTTTCAACTGAAAAGTTACTAATTCTGAACAAAGTCTTATGTCCTGACAAAAGCAAAATCTATTATTCTCTGTCATGCAAAACTAGATCTGTATTGAAGTCTGTATAATTAAGAGAAATACCAGAGAGAGAGAATAAAAGGAAAAGGAAAACCTTGCCAAAAATGCATAATGAAGCTTCTATTACAAAATACAATAATATAATCAATTTCATTTTAAAAATGAAAATACTTTTTAACTGCAATCTGCAATTCTGTCAAAAAAATTATGAGATGCTTTTAAAGACCAAGCTGCATTAGAGGAAAATCGAACAGGGAAATCAGAAAATGAATCATTTCAGTGACTTTGAAAAAACACTCGTATTTTCACTAGCTACATGTAAGAAACAGATATTCTAGGTTTTAAATTTACACAGTCCAAATAAAAATTCAGATTATAAATTACGTCAAGGTTGCAGAACACACTCCACAGCTGGTAAAGGGCTAAACCAAATATTTTATGCCAAGTTTTTCTCCAATTCTTTGCAAAATGAGAGAAGAAAATTACAATTATCATGGAGAAACAGCATATAATCAGGTCTTTACAGGACTCTAGAAAAACACTTATTTTAGAACATAAAAAGTGGCTAGAAAATGGCAATAAAAAGTTTGCTTAGAGAGGGAAAACAAAGTAAGTCTTTAAAGTCTGCTTTGCTAAAATGGTAGAGTACTAGTCAAAGGAATGATGTGAAAAAAGTATTTACTGTCTTGACAGATTTAGTGTCATGCCACTTGTCACCCTCCAACAAGACATACTTGCACAGTTGCATATATCTGTTGGCAAGGCTAGAAGCAAAACTGCAGTAGAAAAATAATTCCTACAGTTCTAAAATCCCATCCTAATAAACCAGCAACTTGTACTAGATACAGAACAGGTAATTAATGAAAACTAAACCCCATTAATTGTTAATGAAATACACATTCTACAACCTTTTAAAGTTCAATTGCTTAGATAAATGCCCCAAGTACACTTGAAAAAGGTTACACCTGTAGATGAGTATCTGATAAGTATCGCATAGTTTAAATATCATAACCTCAAGAGGTTTTATTTCCTCAAGTCAAATCCAACACAAGATTACTATAGCTGCTACAACACAGCACTTCATACATTACCTCTTTTGAGAAGTCTCTGTAGAGATCTAACCCCTAAATAATTATTCACGCAATTTGTTTTAATAACACTGAACATACACAGTTCTGCAGATCTATTTCTTAATTAGGAAATACTCACAGGGGGTTCAGTGAAAGGGACAGGCTCTCCTACTTTCTTCAGAAAAACTGCTAAAGATTTCAGAGTTAGCTCGTGCAGCTGTATGTTCTTTGTTTTTGTTTTCTCATACACAGCCTTTACAGAAGCAACATCCCCATCCAATTCTAAGGAAAAAAATAAAAACCAAAAATCCCCCAGTGATTATGTGTTCCTCTTCTCACCTGTTTCCATGATGTCACACATTCCTACTACATGCCAAAACATATTCTAAATATTTTAATATACAATATTCCACATATTCTGGATATTCTTCAAATCCACAATTCACATAAGAGAACAGAACATACAGCCATTCTAGCCTTCCTTTTTGAGGCTGGACGATCAATTCCCTCAAGCATGTGCTGGAACCAGGAAGGAGTAGGAGCCACACAGTGAGAACACACCACTCTAGGATGTGAGACAAGAGCCATGTGCCTCTGTCTGAAGTAAATGATAAAAACTAAAACCAAAAGCTAGAACATAAACCACCCAAATTCAGGATGTGAGAACTCTGTAACAGAATGTAGTTGCCTTAAGTAAGAGAAAATATTGTTGCAGTTCCAGGTGCTGGCTACACTGAAACTATAACCTAAAGGAACAAAGTAAAACAAAGGTCAGATGGTCATTTTAGAACACAAAGAAAAACCCATTTCATCCTACTGAGCGGGAGAAAATTTTTGCTGACCCACTAACACTATTACAGATCTTAACTGCTTAGGTAACCAATAACATTTTTCTGGATATTCCAGAAGAGGCACCATCCCCTGCAACATGTTTTAACTAATCCACTCTTCATTTATTTAAAGCACTATTCACTTCTAGCTGTAGAAGAGTAGAGTGTATTTCTCCTTCCTCTAAAGTGGGAGAGGGGAGAAACTACTCCTCCCACAGTGACTCATGCTTAACCATAAACTTTGCTGTTGCTCAGACATTTGCTTGAGAAGCATTGGGATGAAACTGAAGTGAACCCTCACAGTTTTACTGTTGTCCTCAGGGTCCTAGAAGCAGTACAACAGTTCCTAACACCTTGTGAACAACAAGGAAGCCATCATGTCCAGTTATATTCACTTTGCTGCTTGGGAAAACACAAACATCGTCAGTATGGCAGCTGCCTCAGGTTCTTACTTGTTCACGTTTGGAAACATCATCTCTACAGCTACAAGGGCTACAAAAACAATGGTTCTTGAAGAAAAGGACCTTTACTGATGCAGAAATGGATAGCTTGTGTCCCTTTCTCACGAGAAAAAGCTTTCCACTCACATCTGGCAAGTGGCTGAGGTCCTTTCTGGATGTGGGAGGCTACTGCAAAAACTGCACGAAGTGACGGTTTAAGGAAAGCCTAATAGAAATCATCAACTTGCTATTTATTTAAAATAGATGTATTTATTGCACGGAAAAGAAAAAAAAAAAGAGCTAATACTTAAGATTGCATTTAATGGACCATGCAAATGTGATTTTACATATTTCTTTTTTTCTAGAAGGTGTACAGCAAAGAATTATGCATCTCACTAGAGGAGGAAATCTAGTCCTGGCAGTTGATCACATCTCAGGACAAAGAAAGGAGTATACGTACCTTTATTTGTTCAGTTGCGGATGTCTGATACAAGATTAGGCTTCTTTCAGCTCTGATCTATGTTCTACTATATCTTTGCTAAACACATAAACAATTACCATTGTATTTGCCCATTTAGTTTGATAACTAGCAACAGCAACCAATTGTAGTAATAATACTCCGTTATCTTTCATTCCACTTTCTAACTAAAAATAATAATGCATCTGACAGAAGAATCATTTGTTCTCTAGAAAATTGTGATACTACAAGGTTAGACTTGGCCCATAATGAGAAATCATATTTAAAAGCTTACTAACTGTAAAATGAAAAAAAAATCTTTTAAAGAAAAGATCTTATTTCTAGCCCTCTTGGCTAGAACACAACCTAAGCACAGCCTTCTAAATTTCAGTTGTGCTAAATATTTTGCTGATGATCATTTTAACAGCCAAATGAAATTAACACGCCACTGCAGAAATTATCAAAAAATGGAAGAGAGGGGATGAGGGGAAGAGGTTGCTAAATTGTTGTTCATGTGTACAGATCTGTACATGTTATACAGCGTGGGGACAGAATATAGTAAGCACCCCTGAATATCCTAAAAGTAGGACAACACCTTATTTCCCTAAAATAGAAAGATGCAATAGAAAATGCAGAGATACCCTAGTACAACTCATCCAGCCCAGCCCTGGTAAAGGATATCAGGTAACGGATGTGCATTCTTCTACCTAATACAGAAGTGGAATCCAAGTGTCATACAGGTGAGATGCTTGTACAGAATAACCTGAGAACCGCTCAAACTCTTCATGCTGGTACAGAATGCCTCCTCTAGAACTTGCTACAAGCCACCTACATCTCTGCCTAAAGAAACTACAGCAACCATCTGTTCACATACATCGTGGTTTCACATGTTGAATACACTCTAACCAGTGTTTCTGGTATAATAGAGCAAGTGATTGATTCTCTGCAATCTCTTTATGAAATTGTTGTCCTATGATGTAGTTGGAAAGTATACTGGAAAAATTAATTAGTTCATTTACAGAATTTTTACTGAGGTAAAAGCAGTAAAGGGCGAGTGACAGTCTAAAGCAGCAGGTACAGTGCTAGTGACAAAAGGGTGGGTTTTTGGTTTTATAAAAACACGTTGGAAAACTTACCCCTGCTGGGAATAAAACTATGGGGCTAAATGATTTTGGTAGTGATTACTGTTTTGAATGTTACTAAGCAAGTCAGTTTGGTAGGTTAGATACTACATCATGAGAACTTCCACAAGTTGATTCAAATACAGTATAGCTTATATTCCTTTAACACCATGCCTTGGACTTGGGTTTGAAGTCTTTTACCTAATTATTCCTATTTATCTCCTCTGTGATAGACTGAAGCACAAGGGCTTCTGTCATTATACCTTTCTGTTTGTGATACATGTGTGAAGAGTATTTACTCCCTGTAATAAAACTGGAGGAACATATCAGAGTACACCAGGCAAAGGACACTACAGCACAGAGATGCAGGCTTCCAACGGAGTGTTGCCATAGGGGCTATATGTCCTGGGTTTTCAAGGCTGAGTGTTGCAAATAAGCATACTTAAATAAATAACTTGAGTTTTTTAGAGCTGCTCCTCTCTGACTTCAACTATAAGAACTGATTAACACTTCAACTATTTAGGTAAATCCAAATGAAGGCATCTGGAATATTAACTTTGGTTAAATTAAAACAGGTACAAAGAATCTACACTAATAACAATAAGGTCCTTGCACATTACTCATAGAACTCATCACTTAACGATTTTGAAACACAGACATAAAAGGAACCAATATTACATGTGTCGGGGAAAACAGTTAGATTAATTTGAAAAGCCACTCATTTCTACAGTATTTCTCTCCATGGGTTAGGATGGATTCTTTTTTATTCCACTTCACCTCTCTTGTAGGAGTATCCTTTAATCTAACCCAGCCTGGTTTGTAAAGGATTCAAGACTTGGGTCAGTTGGCTCCTTTTCCAATCTAATAGCTAAGATAGTACACAGGCACAACAGACTTAAAACATAAAACCCCCAAACACCCCACTTCTTTGTGGCTCAAACTGTAAAGCAAGTTACACAGTGTAGATCCTACTCCTCCTAAGGGTTTCCACAACCCTTCCTAATGTCTCGAGAGTTCTTGCTAAAAAACTATTCCAAGGACAGTAAATTACCATAACATTTCATGAGGTAACGGTATGCAATTTCCATATCTAGATGCTCAGGAATCAGTTCTAGAAGTGTCTCAATCTTCTTTGCCTATAAAATTTAATGCACAGACAAAAAGAGCATTAACTTCAAATCTTAAAGAACAAAATGAAATTGCCAAAGTTAGAATAATTATTCCAGATCTCTTAAGTGAAATAACAAGGAATGTACCGTGCAACTGAAAGCAGACAAAATAATTTCCTTCCCAAAATTTCATATACAGATACAAAATAGTCAAACAAATCAGGCACAAAATAAAACAAACTAAACAAAGAACTAAAATCCATACTCAAGAAGCCTAAACATTACCTTTTCTATTTTTCTTGAAGGAAGCAATCAATGTATTAATGAGAATATGTCAACCAATTAAAAAAAAAAAAGCAAAGCACTCTGCAGCCTTCACTGACCTAGAGGTCAGTGGTAGCTATGATCAGTGCTTAAAAGAAGTAAGATCACTGACTAACATGCTTAAATCGGGAACGTCCTTCCCCTCAACCTCCAATTCCAGTTTCAAAAACTCTCAGGTTTTGAATTAGAAAGAGTTTATAGAAATTAATACTTTATCACATACTACTAACTTCCATGTGTTTTTAAAATTCCAACTTGAAAAGCTGGAAAATTTCATTTTTTCTAATTTCTTCTATAGACACCAAAAGATGGTGTTTATCATCATATTTATCATCACTTCAACAGAAGAACTTTTAATCTATGAATATTTAATGGAAATTTCCACAAAAGATAAATGTGCATTTTCCCTCCTTTGAAACATATTTATTCTAATTTGTGTATTAACTGTCTCCTGATGCAGCTCCTCTAAGAAAGAGAAATCAATGTGGCTTGGCATGCATGTATGTGGTTTTTGGGGTGTTTTTGTTATTATTCAGTGTTGGGTGGGGTGGGGTTTTTTTGTGGGTTTTTTTTTGGTTGGTTGGTTGTTTTTTGCTTTCTACTATGAGGAAGAGAGGAACAGGAATAAAGCAGGCACATAAATGAGAGCATTTCGAATTATAGGGAACGAGCACAAAGCCAAGAATCTAAGCAGATGCTCAAACTAGATACATGCCTAAATCACCATAACAAGAAATAAGAAATGTGTCTTCTAATGTCAACATAGAAGCATTTTATCATTAGAGAAAGGCTGAGGTTTAAACTTGCATTTGTATTCATACAATGCAGCCAACAAAATAAGTACTTTCAGGTTGCAACACTGAACTGGATAGTGCAGTAAAACATTTAAAGCACAATGTTTGTAGGACAAAGTATAACATCAAAAATGAAGGAAATTACTGAAACAATGGAAAAGTATTAAACTATACCCTCCTTTTCCATCATGCTCCATAAAGTAAACTGTTCCTTTAAATGTAACCAGCTCTGCAAATTAACCTCCCCCCTCCCCGAGGAACCTGATAAAGCTTGTCAACTGTGAAGTTCAAGATCCAAAACACTTCAAAGGTCAATGAAATAGTATTTTGTTACATATACAATGATGTACATGAAAAAATATCGTACCTGTCCAGGTCTAGATGCTGATCTAGCCATAAACCTCACTAAAGCTCTCTTCTCAACTGATGCACCATATCTCTAAAGAAAAAGAAATAATTAGTGCAGCAGTCATGAGTAGGCTAGTGACAAACAAAATGACTAAGGTGAAAAATTCCAATTACAGATGTTTAAAATAATACACTAATACATTACCTATTTACAAGGCAAATAATTGACCATTAGTTTGAAAAAAAAAAAAAGCCACCACTGAACATAAGAAACAAGTTAATTTTGTGCACTGTTTTGGCAAACATTGTTTTTAAAATGGTAGATACAAAGTTTGTTTAAAACAAAAGGGGAAAGAATTAAACTAATACTTCAACATACCACAAAAATGAGGTTTAGGACTGCAAAAGAATGAAAAAGAGAAACACTATTCCTCTCCAATTATACTGCCAAGCATTCACAAGTGAGCTAGGGATCATAAGGTTAATTATACATTTAATAAGGTGTCAGGGAGATAACTGCTCGTTTCTTTATAAAAATTAAAATGTACAAAGCAAGTTCTCTTTAAAGTATAATTACCTACACTTACGCATACAAAGGACTGATTTCAATCTCTCTATTTTATAAAAGGCTTTCACTGCAATAGACAGTGTTTGAGAGAGAGAGAAGTTGAACTTAGAAAAGTTTGAGACAGACCAGATAAAAAAATCAAAAATCTATCTTACTTTAGAAACAAGGGCAAAATAAAATAGACAAGACTGTATTTTAGTGTACGTTCCTCAAAGGTGTTAGTCTTAAAATTCTTACAATGCACAGTACTTTTTATAAGTTGGAAGATATTTTATCAGTACCAAAATGCACTGGAAGAGAATACTGTGCATGTAAAAATACACATACCATGAATTTACTGCATCCAATTAATATTTTAGACATAGGCAAACAAGACTTTTTGGTTTATGCCGTTATGAATGTACTGTATGTGTATTACTACTATTACTATATGATTATTACTAGATTCTAGTTACCCATTAGTAGAATACTCGATCCACAATAGCAGTCAAGAACATTTAACACGACTGAAAGTTTTTCCTGAACCACATAAAAACCAGTTTCTCATACACACTGTAGTTTCAACTCAAGCTTACCTGTGAATGTTCACTTAACATGAAATATTTTGAAATTCTCCCCCAAGATATAGGGTATACAACGTTATTTCAAGTATGCTACTGAGCTATAAATTTAATTCCAATAGTTGGATGCTGTTGGAATAATTTTTAGGAATATATAAATGGAAATTACTCCATGTTTTGAAAAATTTTAAGAACATGCCTATTTTACTTAAAGGCAAAACGCCCTATAATCACAAAAGCAAGAAATCATAACCACTTTTTATTCACTCAATTTCATTCATTTCAATCAAAGAGCAATCAAAAAAATGAAGAATAACATAATTTGAGTTTTTTGCATTTTGATGCATATTGATGCTATATAGCAAGAGGGTTTTATATCAAAATTGTAGTCTCGTTTTAATTTAATACTCAGAAGACCAGTTAGGCAAAGAAATAAAGTCATATTCCAGAGCAGCAAATATACAAAAAATACTGTAGCAGAAGTAATTGAACGTATTTGTTGGTATGCATTCTTCTCAAAAAATGGTCTTGCAATATCATAAAACATCCGACAGATGAAGCAGAGCTTTTTCTGTAGCAGCTTAAAATACTTAGCAACTAGTAAATGAGTAGTGTGTACCACCAGGAGATGGTAAGAGGCCTCAATCTTAGGCAGGAGCCTACACACACAGAACCATCTGCAGAACTGGTGTGACGGCTGGACTGCTACCTTGCTGGGATGAGCCTCCCTGAGTGAGCCTGTTTGGGCAGCTCCCACCACCCACAGTTTATCCCACCTCTGGCTCGGCTTTGTCTTTAGCTCTGTACAAATAGCATGAATGCAGATGTCTCAATCCCTTGAAGGTCTCTAACTCAGCTAAGACTGTGCCTCAGAGACCAGCATTTGTCTTTTAGTGCATCTGTGACACTCAAGTGAATAGAAAGCAAATTCAGCTCTCAATAAACCTTGAATACAGCATATACAGTATTACTGAAACCAAGTGAAATAAGGTCCACAAAAAGCAAGCATTGCTTACTTCTGGTTTGCAAACTGCACAGTTGTAAGATATTATGTTTACAGCACTTAAATTATGTGAGAAGTTGCAAGGAAATGGTTTGCAAGAAACACTTGCTAGGTCTAGCAGAAAACTTACAAAAGAGTATTTGCTTTGAATGGAATTTCCAACAATATAGAGAAAGTATTTCCTTCAGGTTGTTAGGAGACCAAAACCTTCCAACTGGCACCCGCTACTACTATTTGTACTAAAAGCACCAGCTCATGCTTTGGAATAGTCTAAACTGTGACAGTGCTACTCACACTGTAATTCAAAAGCATACTAGTACTAGCCTACGCTATACAACACCTCTTTTTGACAATTTCTCAGTTAACCTTTGAAGAGCTCTAAGCATTTCTGTAGCTCTCTTGTTATGTCATTACCTGTATCAACGATCTGGCATCATCCACTCTGTCTGCACTGACATATTGAAGGAAAAGATCTGTGACAGGTCTGTAAATTCCAAACTGACTGGCCAGTCGTTCTGCCATCACACCAACTGCAAAATGATGGGTACATAAGGAAAATCTTTGATTGAAAAGCCACTTTTGTAAACTTCACAGGCATGATTTATGCTGACCGAGCAGGTTTTACATGTAATAGCTCTTTCATAACACTTCTGTCTAGTCAGAATATTTAAATATCATTGCAATTAACTTACATTTTTCAAAAGCTGGTTCTAATCCTTCCTCAGACACCTTTCTTAACAAATAGGAAATACTTTTGACAGCTTGATCAGGATTCTGTGCACCAGAGATAAGCAGAGGCTCAAGGTATTCCACAGCAGCATCAAGGTCATTGCTAGGAGAAGAGATTGAACTGGCTTAGTTTCTGAAATCAAGATTTCAAAACCTAAATAAACAATGATATTTAAGTTTCTGTTTTCTACATTAAGGTTGTATATTTCCTGGGAATGGTTGAGTACCTATGACTTCATTCAGATATTGTAAAAGTGAAACCATTTATGACCAAATGAATAAATTAACCCATAATGACCTTTAACCTGTACAAAGCCTAAGTAATTTTGACACACTTTTGTCCTCATTAAGAAAGAAGAGTTCAGCTATCTGCTTCAGAAAAATCTGTTCTGTGAATCTAGAAGGCAAAATCAAAACATTAATGGAAGGTATCTGAATAATTAATGCACGCAACTCAAGTAGGTTTTTTTAATGCTATTCAGTTAATTATTTACCCCATTTTTGCCATGCCTGACTTTTTGGATGCAAAAGACAATACTAAATGCCACTGAGTCAGTACCTTTGTCTAAACACTTTTAATCTTATGGCTTAAGTATAGTGCATGCTAATGAAATAATGCAGGAAGCATTCACCAAAGTGTAAACTCTGCTTCTGGCATTCTGAAAATTTCAAATGACAGTATCTCTTACAGTCCACTCTAAAAAATAATCTAACTGAAAATTTAAAATTTAATGAAAAATAATTAAATTTTCAATTTAATTGAAAAAGAAATAGGAACACGGTAAGTGCTTTTAGATGAAGCACAAATGCAACAAACTTGAAAGCTATGAAACATGCTTTAAAAAACATATCAAAACCATGAATCTACCAATAAATGAGCATGTATTAAAATATGTGTAAGAATCTGTTTTTCATTGTTCTCAAGGTACAGCTTGCAAGGTATTTAAGAATGTATAAGGTGCGTACTATTTCTGCTGCTGTTGCGTCTTCTCACACATCCAAGTTATGGGAAAAGTTGGTACTGCTTAAATAACCTGTGCCTGCATACAGCAATTTATTTATTTATTTATTCTTGCCACCAGTCTACATCCTAAGAACATAGCATGACTTTGCAACACTTTTATGACACAGAAATATAGGAAAATATGCAGCTTAGGAGACAAATCCTGAAGTGTCTCTCCTATTTGGAGCATTTAATTTAGGCAAAAGTCAATGCACTAGAACTGTGTGCCAGGGATCACTCAGATCTAATTATTTACAACATCAGTCCTTTATAGACATTGTTTTTCAGTGTCTGAAAATACAGTGAGCTCACTACTGGAACTGGCTTGCACAGTTCTCCTTCAAGTCCTGTTGCTGTTCCAAACACCTTAGTGACTAGTCTCTCTGGTCTGGAATGCCTGAGGCAACTGGGTATGTGTTATGTACTACACAGTTCTACAGCTTCCCTGCTGAGTTAGTCACAGGAGCTCTACCTGATGAAACCAGTGTGAAATAAAATAACAGAGTATATAGGATTCCTGAAGAATGGTTCCTGCAAATCATATTTGAGAAGTTCATAGTAGGCCCTTTCCCCCAGAAGTGCTTCTCCCATTCAACTTTATACAAAGGATAAATTAGCACAGAACCAACGTATTAACTAAAACAAAAATGCTGGGCAGAACATGATACTGAATTAAACTGCTGAATCAAAGGATACTCAAAGCATGGGGATAATTATCATGATCAAAACAGTGACCTAAAACAGCATAGCAGCCTATTTTTAAAAATTGTGACAAAATAATACAAAACCGCTCCACAGATATATGTCTGGCTTTCACATTTTGAGGGTAAACACAATAATATTTTGTGATGTCAACGACTGGAGCAGGTAGCAGATTGTTGTTTCCAAATAAGTATTATATGCATAATCCATCGGAACTAAGGTCCAGGATTTTTTATATGTATATTGATAAAGTCATTCAATTTTATGTTCAGATTTCATAGGGGTTTTGATCTAACACCAAGGAGAACACTTTACATGAGGTGTAATACATTAGAAGAAATGTATCAAAGCCAAAATACAGCACCAGACAAGACCTTGTACTCTCCCAAATGCTTCATACCCCTGTATTTCAATAAATTATTTTCAACTCCAAATGTGTTTGGGAAACAATACCAGAACAAAACTGCACAGCACACTGCTCAGCTTGACCAGAATTCTAATATCTAGGACACTGTAAGAACAGAACCAGAATGAAATAGATAATGCAAGTGAGTTCCCACTAATCTGCATAAATGAATTACATATACTAGTGCTAGAAATACTTACTTTTTAGTATGAGCCAAAGCAATAGCATTAGCAATTAGTGAGGCAGGTACACCAATTGATTTTGTGATGTCTTCCAGCATGTTTTTAAGTGCTTGCAGGTTCTTTAGGTCTCCTTTTTCTGCCAGAGCCTGAACGAGCGCAGTAACTGCTGGTCTAGTAGGCAAGAAGCCACTGTCAAGTATTCCTTTTAAAACAGCCATGGCATCTAACAATGGTAAAGAAATAAGGGAAAAGGAAATCAGATTTTAGTTCAGAAGGCAACCATGCTGCTGGTATCATTAACTCTACCCTTTTAAAAACATGTACTGAAAGTAATACTCTTGCTGAATTTAAGCCCCAAAATTTCTATAGTGAATTTTAACTTGAATATATACACACACAAATAAAAACTTTCAACAGTAATTCAGGTTAAAATGATGTAATATTTACTCAATAAAAAGTATTAAGATACTTTTAATAATTAATTTATTTTGGTATCCAGGTCAAGAAAAGCAGCTGTCTTACAAATATCTTCCCTTATGGCTAAATTTAAAGTAATGATCTTTTCAGCTTGTTTTTTCTCCAAACTAAAATCAATTTTCTTTACTAAAAAACAAAACTGTTGCATACTTAACAAATATAGTTTAAAAATGTAATTCGTTATTGAAACTGCTAAAGTCTAGTATTCAGATTTGTCTCTTTATGGTGCACCAAAACTTTGTTTACCAACATCTAATTTTTAAATAACAACATGGGACACAAGTCTCCATACCAGACCAAAATTAAACTCAAATCTGGACAGTTACCTCAAGAACTCCTGAAATTATATCAATTACCTATGTTAAAACCACACAAAATCAACCTCCTGTTCACCTGCCACAAATTCACCAAACCCACGGCAGATGAAGTCACCCTCATTTCTCTAAGCAGAATTCTTGTCAATTTACATTATACATGAGCAAACACACACAGAAAGACATGTCCCTCTGGTAAAAATCTCTTACTCCTTACTAGCATAGGCAGGATTAATCACAGATAATAATTATAATACCAAGGGATAACACTTCTAAAATAATATACACCCACTTGAACTCCACAGCATTAACATTTCCAATTCAATATGCAGGTACTGCAGAAACCAAATATTACAAGTGAGGAAGAAGAAACATCCTGTAAGCCTACCCTTCCTTCACAGCAAATTCTCTTCCTGCACAGCCTCCCTCCACTTCCCCCACAACCCTTTCTTTTTAGGGAAAAAAAGGAGCAATACGCTGGGGCAAGATACCTAAAATTTAAAAAACAAACTTAAAACACATGCCAAATTCAATCTCTCCTGACTGTAAGTGTGGACTTCCCTTTTGCACCGGGCACGACCAGACTTCTCAAAAGCTAGGACAGAGAAAGATTTCAACGTTTCATGTGTGCAGCACTACTGCAAGAAAGTATGTACTAGTAGCATACTGGATAATTCTGCTGGCATCTTTGTTTTTTTCTCCTTATGCAAAAGTACTCATTACTACTAATATGAATTCAGTAATTTCATCCTTTGATTTTTCAGTACTTAAAAGCAGGTAACTATGTGCTTGTGAAAACCAATCATTTATCTTTTAAAAGGCTTTCCTATAAACTCTGAAAATTCTCTATCATGAAACTCAAGCTCTGACCCAGTTATCTGGATTTTACCAAGTTCTTGCTAGAAGATACAAGAGCTTTTACAAGTATATTTAGGGACCTACATAAAAACTTCTAACTGTACCACATTACACAGCAAAGAATGATGGTGAACTGTATGAGGAAGTGCTAAAGCAAGCAAGTTTTACTCAAGTGAAAGCCATCAGAGAATGTAGGTCAAATTGAGCTCACCAACACTACAAAAAGACCATGCCCAAAAGTTTATTTGGTAAACTGTGAGCCTCAGAAAATTACCCATATAGTTGAAATATTACAGTTGGCATTTTCAAGGCTTCACTTACAAAAAGAGAAGCAGTATCTTCCAACTTAAAATACAAACAAGGATCAAGTCTGACTATTCAATTAAATTAACAAAGTAAAGCCTGATCAATGCACAAGATAAAGGAAAACATAATTTTGCAAAGGAATGTAATTCCACAGACTTCTTAAGAAACTTTGTATTGTTTCACTTTTAGAGTACAGCAGGGGAGAGGGTTGATGTGCAGAGAATTTAGCACGCCGGCTAAAAAGAAATCATGTAGTTAGCGCAAGAGATTGGCAGAATATATAATCATCAGTGATGTTCTGAAGGAAAGATTTTTGGTGTGTAATATTTAGGAAGAACTGGCAAAACTTCATGGCACACTGGGCAAAAAAAAAGCAGAAAAATTATTAAAATAAAATTAGGTAAAACTAGACCTTAATAAAGTCAGGTGAAGGCTTTGAAAGCTGCGAAAACTTAAGACTGGACAAAAGCAAGAGAAGCAATTGCATTCACCACAAATACTTCAGTCAATGACACCTAGCAATGATGCCAGACTGGAGACTGAATGGGGAAGGTATTTGAAAGACGACAAGTTTGCAGGGAAGAGTACAAGTGAGAAGCTGCACCTAAATGCTCATTTTACGAGTATTTTATGGGCTACTACACACAATGGAAAAAAATAAAATTAACTGATGGCTGAATCAAAAATGGTTTTTCTGGTATGCTTTCTGGTATTAAAGTAAAACCCAGCTCAGTGTAACACATTTTCTTCATACCTAGCTGCTTTAATGCTTAAAGGTACTGACAAAAATATGCATTAACAGTGTGGTTACACTTCCATAGGGATAAAAGACACACCACTGCATGTAAAACTATGTGCTTGCAGAGTTCTCCTTTCTAACGAGAGTTCTACAGCACAATTTAAATAACACCGTGGAGCTGAACTCTAGGCTGCAAAACAACCAACGCTGAGAATTAAACTAACACAACTGTAAACTTTATCCACCATCTTGTTGGGTACCCTGACATACTCTTCAGCCACCATTTTCTTCTCTATCATCACTGTTATCTTAAAAACGAAAACCAAACTGAGTATTTTGTTACTGTTGGTATTGAGAACTATTAAAAAGTATTTGATTAAGTTTTTAAATCAATATTATAATCATTTAGTGCACAATCATGCACATTTAACAGTCAATTTAACTCATCTGGTATCTCACACAACCAACACAATATGCAAGAAACAACTGCTGGGAATTGTTTCAGATGCTCTAAAGTATGTTAATTTCCAAAGCAAAATGACTTGTGCTGTGAATTTTAACGCACTTGAAAGCCTGTACTTTCTCTCGTTCTGGAGCACAAATTTTGCATGTCTGAAGAGCTGTGATTCATCTTAAGAAAACCCATCTTGTGTTAAATGGAATGGAAACTGGACTAAGTGGTCAAATGACAAGTACATTCATATTCAAGCTGTATTATAAATGCATGTACAGTAATTTACGTCTCTCAGCTACCACAAAAGGCTCTTGATAAGCAGGTAATTTGCTAAATGGACTCCTTTATCCAAGTATTCGAAGGGCGTTACAAGAAAAATCTGCAGAGGCATTAATGTGACGTAAAGGTCAAGCATTGTGACATACCTTTCAAATAATCCCGCCTAACTTGCGATATGATGAGGAGGCTGCTGGCAGCACTGTTCAGTGTGAAGCCCTTGATGTGGGTCTCAGCACTAAAAGAAGCAGACATTTAGAAAGGAATTACTGACATGCTTCTGATACGATAATAAATGGTTGAGCACCAAGGTGAAATTATAAAAACTACTGTTCGTATGTTAAAAATATTGCTGCAAAATATCGACCTGGAGACAGCTTTTGTGTTATCCTGTCAATGGTTATAGAAGGATAATTTTTTTTTGCATTCTGACAGATGACAAAGTTGGAAGTGAGCAACAAAAGAAACAAAGTACAAGATTTTTTTTAAACAATCGGTTCAGATTCTTGAATGCTGACATATTAGATGACTAAAATAACTGCATGCCCTGCATTGTTCTGTTGTATCCTAAGCTGGATACTTTTTCTTCTTTTTTCAATAGTCACCATAATTATAAAATATAAAACTATTCTTTCAGCAATAAAAATGAAACATTTATTTTCAGCACTGTATATTTTAAACATAAACTAAAGCATATTATGAACTAACACCATATCATTTGGTTGATTAATTTTCAAATTTCTGTCATCTAGATGTATACAGGTTTTAAAGCGAACATACTACATTTGCTGCCTTAGCCATGTCAAAATTGTATTTCGCCTATCAATTCTTCATCTCCTGTAATACAAAACTTCACGTATCTATAGCAAAGAGAATCTTTACTTTAATAACACTTCTAAAGCTTTTCTAACACTCTGGAAATTAGTCAAGAGACTAACCAGCAATCACACTGATCTTACACTACGAAATGTTCCTGTTCCTAAATAACAGAGCGCCGTATTTTTAATACAGAAGGATAACTTTACAAATGTTCATTTCTAGATTACAAAATCTCCACACAGAAAAGGGGGGCATTGCCATTTACCATATCAACAATCAAGATAAACCTCACTGATCATCTTGTGGCAAACAACTGAGCAGCCTACCTACTTGAACTTAGAGGCTGAGCGGATTGGGAGGTAAGCAGGGTCATTGCTAAATTATTCTCCTCAATCCCAAGAAAATCCTTCACAGTGCACACAATATGACTATCCTCTCAGTCACTTTCAGCCTCCCAGGCTCACAAGTGCAGTCACTGGACTCGGGATTTTCTTACTCTCCCAACCAATCCTCTTAATCCCTGCCTAAGCACCCACTGCTCAGTTCCGCCTTTTTTTTCCCCTTTGTCCCATCTGTCAAAGCCCTTAAGTCAACAATTCATGCATGAGACTTTAAATTACATATAACAAAGGATTTACTTTCTCCAATCTTCCAATCTTTAGTGTGATTAAATAGATGTTAGCTACTATTACAGAACTAATCCATCATTCCAATACTCCTAAATTTCTATTTAAAAATTCTTGGACTAAATGCTGTAAATATTCCTCAAAACAGTGCTAGAATGCAAAGCAATTGGGTTGACCAACAGATCAGTAACCTTCTGGGTTGGTGGTTGGTTGTTTTTTCCAAATGCGTAGTAGGAGTGCAATTCCTTCTACTACATCACTGTTTCATGGAAGTTTCTCCATTCTGGTGACAGGAGGGAAGTTTTAAAATTATTTGACCTTCTAAAAAATAAAATAAAATACTTATTTTGTTGCCTATGCTAATGCTCATAGTAAGGCTTTCTAAATATTATTTAAATTTCAAATTTGGCTTCAAGCAGAGTAAAAAGAAAAAGATGTCAGCTTAAATACGTGAAGATAGCTTTCCTGTATTTTATGAAAATATTAGGA
The DNA here is from genome assembly GCF_965140245.1 of Athene noctua. Classification (NCBI taxonomy): domain Eukaryota; kingdom Metazoa; phylum Chordata; class Aves; order Strigiformes; family Strigidae; genus Athene; species Athene noctua. Next base: position 100,106,411 of record NC_134037.1, on the reverse strand, counting down.
GTTGCACAGGTTTCAGGCCACTGCACACATTTAGGCTTTGCAGGAGCAATCTCTTTGTAACATAAGGTTGGAAAAATTGTCAAGCATGCAGAAATGTGTGCGAAACACACAGATTTGCTATTCCTCAACCATGGATAGACACACAATCACTTTCTCTATTTCAGCGAACAATTTAAAACTTACAGACTTTTGGAAATGCTTAATGTAAACATCATTTTGTTACTAGAAAAAAGATACACAGATAAACACCATTAACATTGCCAATATGAAGCATTTTCTGTCTTGATGGAACAGTGAGCTGTTACAGGCTTCTTAGAATGTCATTATTTGGCAGTACAAGAGTTCTGAAAAGCACAGGGGTTATGATGATGGTTGGCTTTGGCCAGTGACCAAGAACAGAACCTCTTATTAAATCCCATTTTTGTTTTTTCCTAAGAATCTCAAGGTTCAGAGGGGTTAGTCCTTTCAACTTTTTTAGTGTTTAAAATTTTTTGTTCCTTTTTTTCCCCTGCCATTTTGAATTTACATACTAAAACACTTATCTAAAGCGGGAATTCTGAATCATGAAAATACTAGGAACAAGCCACCATGTTCTTTCAGCTCTTCCATTCTGCAAAGTATTCCTGATAACATGCAATACTTTATGCATCTTCCTTACAAGTGTGTTTGAGCTGTGAAGCAGGGAAGCAGTCAATGCATGTACAAATCTTCGGTAGAAAGTTTCAAATTTCTTCCCCGAAGAAACTTTCAATACATCTTTAAATACATGAATATTTTCTGGAAATGTTTAACACACCACCTAAATTTTATCAACATTCTTTTACTTCTAAGATATGCCCTTTTCATCTTCTATTCACAAAGATTTACCAGTTACTTCCAATTCAGGGACCTTAATCTGATAAACTGTTTTAGTTTTTTCTTGACATAAGCCATCCAGCACAAACACTCCTTATCATAAGGCCCAGTTACCAAAACCTATTTGAAAAAACATCTATTCTTCTGAATGTAGTACTCGAATACTTTTTCAATTAAAAGATATTTCTTTGGTCTAAACACTTAAAGAAAACATGAAAATAATAAACATCACGTGACACTATACTGTTCCTGAACATCAAAACCTAAGTTGACTCAAAATTATTAGATTTTTATAGTGCTCTGTGCATCATGTGAGTTACCTACAGGCACTTTCAAATTCACCGTATTCATTCAGAGAACACACATGATGACAACCACTGTGCTTGTTATAGCTGAAGAAGCTGAAGAAACTGAAAAACTTAAATTACTTAAATTTTTGGTTTTTATTTTTGTTGTTCTTACCTCTACACTGATGAGTAGTAACACTTCTACTCTGAAGCCTATAATGTGACCAGAACACACATTACAGGCAATAATTAAAGTGAGTGGTATACCATACAACTCTCTAAAGGTTAATTCAATTCTGGTGATTCTAAAAATACAGGACAGCAGGTTGGTTTTATTTCAGAACTATAAGAGTTGAATCTAAGGTTTATGGTCATTTCCTAGCGGCTGGCATCACAGTCAAACGTACCATTTTGCATTTGGCAGACAGCCAGCTGCCAGGTAATGTGGGTACAGTAGGAAAGCAGCAGGGATGGGCACTGAGGGGAAGACTCACAGGCAGTTCAGAAAAGGAATCTTGTCTGTTTGGATATTGCTCTAAAGAACAAAAGGCAGACTGCCAGAAGAGTAGACTTCCAGTTCTGATGCCAAGTACATTTCTTGATACTGTTAGTTGAAATGAGTTATTAGCAATACATACTGTCACTCTAGCATATTGCCCTATGAAATACTGGTGTATTTCTTACCACAGCTCCCAATTACCAGTCATGACCCGTTTTTCTGTTGAAAAATAAGGACTCACATGAAAATGATCCAGACAGTATTTAAAACCACCCCTCCCACCCAATGAAAAACCCCAAAACACAGAAAAACCTTACGCGTGTTTCACTTCAATGGCTTCTTCAAGACAATTCTGCATTAATAACGCTTTTATAAGGATGTCATAAGAACGATGATGAAACTCATTCTTCCCTTGCATTTTGAGGAAAATATTGTAGGCCTCTAAAAAAGAACAACAAAAAAAGACGAAATGTCATATTGTGATGATGTCGATCACAGAGAAAAATCAACCTATTCATTGAAAAGGTCCATCTTAAATCTACTGATCTTTGCTTACATCTTTGAGGCTAAAGGTGTTGGTCACAAGCTTGTTCAAAACTCCTTCCACACAACAATCAATTGATAAATACCTCCACAGAACAAAAAGTTTGCTACTGCTCTTTTTCTGTATGTGGCTGTTGATTAAAAACCACAGCTGGTTAGAAGGGGAAGACTCAGGATTATTAAAGCAACACCTAATGCTGGGGTATATAGTTACAGTGTCTGGTGCATTATCACAACAGCGTTTAACAAATAATATAGGAGGTGATTCCAATATGGGGAGATCAAATTATTTGGCTACGACAAGATTTATACAAAACATACAATTTACAAATATACAGATATTTAACAAGTAAACTACGCTGCATTTGTTTGACTGATTAACAGTTTTATTTCATGCATTCACAATAACTGTCAGTGTATGAAAAGATGTTACCAAAAAGGGGGAAAAAATGATAAGCACACTTTTCAGTCATTTATTTTTCTGAAACAAGATTATGCAGCTATAAACATGCAGCTAGAACTGCCATCCATGCTGTAACATACGCTAGAAAGCTGTGTTAAGAACCACAAAAATCTTTTACATGTGATTTTAAGTTTCATTTAATGAAACTCAAAAGAACATCGCTTTGCTAATTCAAATCAATAGCCAGAATAACCTTTAAAACTTTTCAGAAATACTTGGACTATCACTACAAATTTCACAGCTAAGCATTGAGCTTTTTTCTGCTTTGAAAGTAAAGATGAAGACAACTCATTTGAATCTTACTATCAGAAGAAGTGTCACACTAACAGCACTGACTATAATGTGTTGTGGAATTTTAAGCTGGCATTCCTCAAACCAAAACTGCTGGTGTGCGTTTTGGTTTGAATCTTAAACTTCTTCAACCAAAGAGTATACATAAAAACTTCCTGAAATGTAGGTAAAAAAAAGACTATGCATAACTCTTTCACTGAGTTACTAATTAGAATTAACATTGCCATCTATAATCTACTTTGGACACTTGGAGATACATTAAAAATATATATATATATATGAACAGCAATAAAAGATAAAAATATCACAGTAAAAATTAAATCCACTTCTGTGTATGTGAGCTTCATGTAGACAAGAGAGACAGAAAGACATGAGGGAGATGGAGAGAGAATATGACTGATGTCTGACATTACAACAGTGATTGCATTGTCAACCAAAAGACAAACATAACAACAGGATGACACAGTCTTGGAAATCCTTCACCACATTTACTTACAGGTCTGAGGTTAAAGCCTGGCCTGTTGCAATGTGCTGAACTCTCTTGCCTGCTCAGATGCTGAACACCAGCATTCATAAAGTGTTCACACTTATATTCAGTAGGAAGACATTTTTTCTTCTACTCTTCTGAAATCTGAGGTACCAGTAGACTAGCAATCACATTCAACAATAACAAAACCCCTTTCACTGGTATAATCTGTTACAACTAACTATTTACAAAAATGTAGCTGAGCTGACTTGTAATAGGCTTGTTCTTTCTGCTTTTGAAAGCCTGTTTAAATTCTAGTTTTTAAAGCAAAAAATCCTTATGTTTGAAGACTCCTACAAAAAGCTTTGCTGTCTTCAGACTAAACGAGGATTTCACCCTGTGTTTGAATATTGCTTTCCACTGATTGGGTACAGAAATGGACCTTGCCACCAGTGAACATGATGTCAAGCATATGTTACTATCATATATCATAGTTCACAAAATGTAAGAACTATTTCTACAAAGAAATGTATTTAAATCTTTTTTGTAATGACTAGTTCAATGAAAAACTAAAAATCTTTGTATCAGTTTTGGTTTTGTGTTCTAGGATGTTTTCTTGTGTATGTCAGTTCCGACCCCAGAATGATTATCCTATTCAGATTATTTTCTTAACTTTATTGTGCCTAGATGAGTCTTGAGACATATGCCTGATTGGGTATTATTAGCTTATTACACCTTCAGATAGCATTTAAAATTAATGAATTATATTAGCATTCAAAAGAGAAAGTTCTTGGTTTCAAAATCATATTGTGTTACACTAGCTATTTCAAGTAGAAAGATTTGTTAGAAAAGTGACAACTTGCCAAAAAAGTTTCAGTTCTCAAGACAGTCAAAGTTGTTTCAGCAACTGCAACTGTTTGGGATATGTGTAACATGACTCCCTAGAGTCAAGTTCTCACACTGATGAATCAAGATAAAAATGAAAATATGACTTTGCATAAATCATGGACTTCAAAGAATAGATTTTCAAAAGACATTGATGTCAGAGATGATAAATTAATGAAATTAGTTACATAACTAGATTAAGTTGATCTTTCTTCTATCAGAAAGCTGGCATTGATAAAAAGTTATATTCTCCCCTATTACATTCACATCAAAATTCCATTATACTGTTATATAAAAGCAACAACTTTGTCTTAAAACAAACCTATGAAAACTAAGAGACCCGTTTCTCAACATTTGTCTTGTTTCCCTTAATAGCTCTAGGCCACATCCTCTCAAATACTGCACCTTTAAATAAAAAAATCTGCAGGGATAATTCACCGATACATTCAATATCAAATATCATCATAGACTGTTAGCTGTTACGTTTTACATTTTTGTTTTAAACTAGTCTCCCTGCAAGGTCCAAGGCATATTTAGTTTCCTCCCGCTTTCCACTTGATTTATGGTATCAGAGGCACATGACACTTTTCTAGGAGTAATGTTGTAAAATAAATTCCATTCATTTTGCCTCGTTTTCAGTAAAATATTTCAGCATTTCTCATTTTCTTTTGATTCCCAAAATTGATCAGCATGAACAATTTCCTGAAAACATTAACTTTATGTCTGCTATAATACACAATTCTTAAATTCACATACATAAGATAAAATTGCACTCCTATACACAGAATATCCAGACTCCAATTTAGACCTCTAATCAGTGCTCTTGAAACTGAATAATTTTATAGGGTCATTTCACTAACAACTGAAGTTAGCTGTGTGAATGACTGACAGATTTGTCTTTTAAAAACGCAAAGGTTGAAAATATGTGTGTCCAACATGTAAAATATACTGATAACACTCAGAAGAAAATTACTGGGTATCTTGTATTTATAGATCTTCCTCATTCAGCAAAATTAATTTTTTAAAACCTATTTAATTCTATTTTCTAATCTGCTTTCAGGTGAGATACCTAGTTATTTGTCATAGTACAGATGAAGAAGATAAGGATTTCCAGAATATTCAAATGTTAGAAATGGACTGATTTCCTCCCTCCTTTGAAAGGTCCAGTAATGCTAGTTGTGACCCTGTGACCCTGCTTTGGGACAAGATGGATAGAATGGATTTCCAATTATTTGAACACAGACTAAGCCAAAGGAACTGCACTGAGGTATATTCCTCCTTTCTGTATACAAAGGCAAATATCCACGTATAAGTCGATTCTGTTTTTATCTGAGGCAGGGAAGTTTGCACAGAAGAGCTACTCATTTTTCATAGCAGAACTGATATAAAGTGCTCTTTCGATAAGGCCATTTTTTTTGTGGGGTGGCACCCACAGGCACAGGGATTTGAAAAGAGTGAGCTTTGCAGACACAGACTTTAATCTTTTGTTTATAGGCTGTGTATGTCTTTAGGGGAGACAAAGTTTACAAATCTTATGGAGAAACATGGACAACTTTAATCATAGTTGTAAAGAAGCTAAAGACATTATGAAACACATTGAATTCCCCCTTCAAATAGAAATAAACAGCCTTGCAACATCAACAGACAGGAAACAGACTAACAGATAAAAAGCCAGATAGGAAGAGAGCAATGACTATCTCCACAGCAGTCCCATCTCATTCAATGTCATCTATTTAATTTCTTTGCCTGATCTATTGCTTAAATAAGGTACCTGAAGTATACTTTGGAACCATATCTGATCTTATTATTAAGACTTCAACAGCAGGAGCAAATGCAAAATCTCCGAATAACTTAATTTAATAGGTAATTCCCTTCCTGTAAACATGTCCCAGCTATTTCGCTTGACATTAATCTTTCTTCTCACTACACTTCTCACACCATAAAACTTGTGACCAAACAGCTAGATTTTCAGGGAACCGTAAAAACAGTATTTTTAGCATCAATCCTGTATATAAATTTAGTTTCTGGTGTTTAATGGATACATTTAAAAGTCTAGAACAGTTAACCCAACAGTATGAAGTGAACGACAGACCAGCAATACTTTGGTAAATTTAAATTGCCAACTTCACCACATGCATTTACAAGTCAGCATTTCCAATGACATGTTAAATATTTCAGCATATCCTTCTCGTATCAGCTTCTGAAGCATAATATTGGCAGGTAACATTATTATATACCTTTCCTAACATACTAGCAAACCAACAAAAGCAGCAGCAAACATTTGTTGCTCTGTAGTTAATTGAAATCTTTAATGCTGAAAGGGGAAAAAACAAGTGTTTTTCAGTTCACCTTCTGCATTGTTTTTCCTGCAAAGTATCTTTATTCTTCTTTCTTCCACATTAGAACCAGTTAAACTTCTGGAATCTTCATGTCTAACCTTTAAAACAAACAAACTTATTTAAGTTACTGTAGTGCTATTTGTTAACATGCATCAATGGAAAGAAATATATTCACAAGTGCTATTAGCTAGGAATGTTAAACACCAGTTACCTTCGGTACCTCAAATGGAACAACCTGACCATTCTTCTCAAGTATATCAGCCAGTAAAGCTAGTGTTTTCTCACGAGGAACAACATTTTCTTCTTGAATTTTAGTCCAAACAGCTTCGGCCTTTCCCCAGTCACCGTTGTTCTCTGAAACAAGATTCAACTCTTCAGAGAAAAGCACGTTTAGAGTATACACACATATCTCAAGTGATTCAAAAAAGGTATCTTTAGAAAAGAATTCATCAATTCATCATGTACTTCTCATCAACTTGATAAGTTCTACTTTTAATACACAGAGGACACCAGAAGATGCAAACAGAAAAAAACCCAAAAGGACTGTATGAATTTTCAAATGAATGAGAAATCAGATCAAAAATATTGCAGAAGTATTCCTCCCAGCTCACCAGTATTAATATTCTTGATTGTTAATTGTAAAAATTGCAAAAATTTCTAAATTATTACAAAACATTAACACTCTAAGGTACCACTTTTAAGTTCTATTCTGAAATTCTTGAAATGAAGTGCTCTGGTTATGTTGTTACTGAGTCAGAGCATCTACATCCCAGAATTTCACCTCTTTCAAGTCATAGTGTTCTAGGCCCCCAAGCTCTCATTTTGCTAAGAAAAAGAAGCATATCCAAAGACTGTAAAAGGTAAGTTTTCTGAAAGATAAAAACTTAATACATTGCTACAAAAATCACAAAATAACGTAACGGTTTTCAACAAAAGTAGCAATTTATATAAGCACCACTGTACACAACTGTAAATAAATAGAAAGCTTGACTCTGTGAAAGAAAACAGTTAATTACTATTTAACTTCATACAGCAGATGGTTTTCTGTGTCTCATAAGTCACCAGAACAACACTGACTTCTGGTTATAGATCCCATTCACAGCTACCTAACCCCAACACCTGTCCATTCCATGGTTTAATTCAGAATCCTATAAACAAAGAGATGCAAGGCAAGAAGGCAGATGATGGAGTGAATCATTCAACATGGCAATATCTCAGCCTGTAACAGCAGCTCTTCAGTTATTCTTCCACTGTTCATTTAAGGAACTTCAGCTGTTCTGTAGCCCAGGCTTCACTGGATTAAGCCATTACACATGTAAAAGCTGGAACAGTTCCCTGGAAGCAGCATGACACACTTGGATATTCTCTAGAATTGTTATAAAGTTGGTGTTTCAAAGCAGCATATGCTGCTTTGCAAACAATATTGCAATGCAATACTGAAATGTTACAGTGCAACGCTCTCTTCTTTCCAGAAGCATGGATTTAGGAAAACACATGGATATATAACTGGGCTGATTCAAGATCCAAGCCCACCTTCAACAAGGTTCTGGCATCACTTCAGCTTTTCAGAAGAGGCAGCAAACTTGGTGAGTACCCTAAATCAAATAAAATTATTGGTTTTGAGGACTAAATACTGCAGATAATATTTTGAAGCAGATTATTAGGGCAGTTCACAGAATAGGAAAGAGAATGTCTTAACAATTTTACATGTGTTTGCCCCCATTTGACACTCATGAGGCCACATCTAGAGGACTGTGTCCAGTTTTGGGCTCCACAACTATAAAAGAGATGTTAGCAACTGGAAAAAATTCAGCCATCAAGACAGACACGGTGCTGGAGCAGATGAAGTAAAAAGACATTGTAGAAGGTTAAGTTTTGGGCAGTCTGGAAAAAAGCAGAAAACAGGGGGTCTAACCACCGTCTTCAATTACCTGACAGTTAAGAGACAAGCTAGCCAGTGTCGTCTTGGAAGTGTGCAGCAAAGGATGAAAGGTGATGGTTAAAAGTTGAAGCAACAGAGTATCTGATGATGGTTGATCTGAATGGGTTGCCCAGGGAGGCTGTTTGATTTCCACCCTTGGAGGCACTCAAAACTTTGCTAGACAAGGCAATGATGCGATCTAACTTTGAAGCCGTCCTAGCTCTGGGAAAAGGCTAGGCCTAAACTCCTGAGGCTCTTTTCAACATAAATTATTCTATGATTCCGAAAAACCAAACGCATTGTTTTCCACATTTCTGATCTAGATGGTAGAATCTTTTTTTATATGCTTAAAATAGATCTGAAGTGATGACTTAGGTGCACAATGACAACTCTCTAGTGTACTTGTGCATGGGGCAGCCTTGATAGATAATCTAAAATGGTTGAAAGCAGGAATGTGTGTGGTTTTTGTCTTTTATGGTGACAGAAACCTACAAATGTTTTCCACTTCCTTGAATAGATGGAATTGGTTTTGTCTTCTGCAAGAAGACTGAAGATTTTGCATGACAGGATTTGATAAATTTTATCTTCTTTGATTCTCTTCCTAGCAGGCACACTGTCAGTCACTGCCAGAGGTGAATAGGATGTGTGAAGAAATAGGAAGGCTTCCTCCCTGTAGAGACAAGATTGCTTTTCAGGCCCACTTGATTTTTGATAGTGAACCAGTATGTGCAAAGACAGAATTGGGTAACAGTACAGTTTGGTTTTGAAGCTTTCTAAGGCTGTTCAGGAAATGAAAAGCAAAGTTCTCTGGTCATTTTTTTGTGGAAGTACTCATGTCTTCTGCTTGTGATAAGTGCAGTGGGGAAGAAGCCTCTTTCATTTCCGTATGAAAAAAGAAGGTTTGAATGGTATTTTATTTAGCTTAAAACATCGCTAGTTCTAGCCAACCAAATATATACATGGGGAACAGCATAAAATTACTTCAAGCTCAGATGCAAGTTTTCCCATGACCAAAGATATCAAATCACTGTAATGGCTCATTAATATATATACACATTACCAAAGTACATAGCAATGCCTGTAATGCTTTTTTTTTATGTCCCAGTTGACCATTTAGTGCTCCATATCCAATCTTAACACAAATGTTTTTTCAAGACTTTTAAGATAATGAGAACTAACACTTCCAAAAATTGTATTATGTGTAATACAATATGATGCACAGACTAAAAAAATACAGAAAAGAGGAAATGAAAAACACTACAGATAAATCCTACACTAAGTCTGTAGCATAGAAATGAACTTTCAATTTTAAAACTATTCCTTTCATATAAACGTTGCAAAAGTTAGGTTGTGCCTGGTAAAGAATTGGTAGATTTTTTTAGAAAAAGCACCTTTCAGAACCAGATCCAATTACAGGAGACTCCAGATCTTTATCAGTTATGAAGGTATAGCAAATGAGCACTTTTTCTTCTTTATGCATATTAAAAACCAAAACAGAGTAAACTTTCAAGTTAGGACACAAGACAATAGCATGGATCAGAAGACTTGTACTATGTAAGTGCTATGTAAGTGTCTGGAGGTGAAAGAAAACCTGTACTCTCCCCCCGGCAAGATGCCTCAGAAATAGTATCCAGGCTAATTGCATACCAGGATAAAGCTCCTCTCCAATCCAGGGTTATTTCCTACCTCCAACCATATAAGAAAACAGATTACAGCATGAAAAAGATAACAAGCTCACTTACCACACAGTTGAAGCAGGAAGTAATACATCTCATCTCTATCACATTCAAATAGATTTTGAGTTAGTTCTACCAAGTGTTCCAAAGTCTCCATCTTTAAAAATAAAGAAGGAAGAACATAGTTGTACTTCAGCCAAACAATTATTTTTCTATATATGTGCCTTACATATTGTGTGGATTCAGCTTAAGTATTTGTTTAAGTATACACCACCATTTACACAGAGCATGAAGTTCACCTCATCAGCCTGCCACATGTCGTTTCACAAACATAAAAATCAAGCGATGAAATATTACAAACCAATATTTCTTGAAATATAATTACAGTTACATAGAAGACATCATACAAACCACATACCTGATTGCTTGATATACACCTCTTTGCAAACCACTGCAACCTTCCAGAGTGTGCTCTCAAGCCGGGAGTCTGTAAAATATTTCCATAAGAAAATCATTACTTCACACAGAGCTTTCTAAGGAAAAGCAAACATAATACATGCACCCATAATAAGAGTTCATGGGGTTTGTTTGTTTTTTGAATATATATATATTCCTGCTTAACATCTTCATTGATGATCTGGACGAGGGGATCGAGTGCACCCTCAGTCAGTTTGCAGATGACACCAAGTTGGGCAGGAGTGTTGATCTGCTCGAGGGTAGGGAGGCTCTGCAGAGAGACCTGGACAGGCTGGAGCCATGGGCTGAGCCCAACTGGAGGAGTTTCCATAAGGCCAAATGCCAGGGTCTGCCCTTGGGCCACAACAACCCCCAGCAACTACAGGCTTGGGGAGGAGTGGCTGGAGAGCTGCCAGTCAGAGAGGAACCTGGGGGGGTTGATTGACAGCCGGCTGAACAGGAGCCAGCAGTGTGCCCAGGTGGCCAAGAAGGCCAATGGCATCCTGGCTTGTGTCAGCAATAGCGTGGCCAGCAGGGACAGGGGAAGGGATCTTACCCCTGTCCTTGGCACTGGTGAGGCTGCACCTCAATTCCTGTGTTCAGTTTTGGGCCCCTCACTACAAAAAGGACATTGAATGACTCGAGCGTGTCCAGAGAAGGGCAATGGAGCTGGTGCAGGGTCTGGAGCACAGGTCGTAGGAGGAGCGGCTGAGGGAACTGGGGGTGTTTAGTCTGGAGAAGAGGAGGCTGAGGGGAGACCTCATCGCCCTCTACAGCTACTGAAAGGAGGTTGCAGAGAGCTGGGGATGAGTCTCTTTAACCAAGTAATAAGCAACAGGACAGAAGGGAATGGCTGCAAGCTGGGCCAGGGAAGGCTTAGACTGGATATTAGGAAGCATTTCTTTACAGAATGGGTTGTTGGGCGTTGGAATGGGCTGCCCAGGGAGTGGTGGAGTCCCCATCCCTGGAGGGGTTTAAGAGTCGGGCTGACATAGCGCTAAGGATCTGGTGTAGTTGGGAACTGTCAACGTTAGGTTAATGGTTGGACTAGATGATCTTCAAGGTCTTTTCCAACCTAGATGATTCTGTGAAAGAGTCTACAGCTCACAAATAATCAAGTTAGGTTGCATTTATAGAGACTTAAAAAAAGCAGTCATATTATTCAAGACATTTTCCATTTTTGTTGAACACTGCCAAGAGAGTTGATTTACAATACAATTCAGATGCAGTGACATGCTAAATAATTTCTATCACCACAGTAATAGAGTACTATTGCTATTACCCATAGTAATCCTTTGTATTACTCATGGTAAAGAATTACATGAAAAGTTTCCAAACTGTCTTCACAAAGAAATGTTCATATTCAACACAGCTGCAACATCTTAGAAACTAGAAAACCACACCTCTCAGCCACTTCAACACCATTTGGTACCCCTTCTCTGCTAACATTAACTATTTTCTTACAACTATTAATACCTAAAACCATTATTAGTTTTAGATATTGACTTCTCTTGCTACTGCTCTGTAAGGAAAACAGGAATTTACAGAGCAGTAATTGTTGCAGTTCTAACATGCTGCCAATGCAGATGGCAGGTATACTAACTGAAGGCAAGTCCTACCCCAGAACAGAGCAAAGGATTTTTCTTAAGTGTGTGTACATGGAGGAACTGATGTATAATTGTCAATACACCATAGTGCTTTCGGTTGTTAAATTTTTCAGGTTTGAATGAGCCTTTGATTATTCACTCCTTTGTTGTATCAAGCGGACTACAGCTACTGGATACACATTCTTGAAAAGGTTTCAGTCTTTGGAAACTCATGCCATATAGACGACCATATTGTTCTTTCTCAGCACCACAGGCTATAATCAAAACTTGGTTCCTCTACTTAAATAAATTCTTTAAAAACCATGAAAATTCAAAGTTCCTAAAGAAACATGTTACAAGCATGCCAGTACTTATGTCCGACATCTCTAAAACAATGATTAAAAAACCCATGTGTGTAAAGCATGCATCATTTTCAGCTCTTATCCTACCGTCCCACAGAGTACTTCATTTTACTTTCTTTATACTCTTTTGCTTTAGCACAAGGATCATTTACAGAGAGGCCTCTTTCATTTCAGGTGTCCAGATTCACAGTAATAAAGCTCAAAGTAATTCCAAGGAAATGTCTGTTCATCCCTACAGAGACATATATGTTTTGACTCCTGAAGGCCTTCAGCTGTTAATATTATAAGAAATCTCTACTGTTTAAATGTGAAGTGCAAGTTCCAAAATCTGAACACCACTTCGCATAAAAGAGGCAGGCTGAACAAAAAGCTGTGACAAATATTAAGCGTTATTTCCGAAACCGTGGGAACAATTACCATTGAAAAAGTCAATTTACCGTCTGTTTTTTTAACAAAGATAATTTCTTTTTTCTATGTTCTCCAAACAGAGAATTATTACATCTTTCTAAAATAGTTTGGCATATACCAGAATAGCATGCAAAACTTCCACCAAAACTTAGAATTTGTTAAATATATAGGAAGCAGCATTCTGCAGAGTAGATGTTAGGCCATATAATTGTACCAATCACCCAAACAATTTTATGCTATCATTGTAAGGTTTTTAAAAAAACCCACAGTTCTTCAACATGGACTATGTTCTCTGTGTATTTAACTGTACTATAAAAATAGTTTCAATCCAAGAGGTTACAGAAAAACAGTGGCTTCTCAAGTATTCAAAAGTTCTATACATAAGCACAGTTTTGCTTTCCAGGTACTTGCTTTTTTTCCTAATTAGTTGTTTTTTCCACAGTTATTTATATTTACAGGTACTGTTCAATACTTTTTTTAAGAGCTACCAAGCAGTTTCACATAAAATATACTGAAAACTAAGTCAAGAATTAACATCTTACACAACAGGCTCTTGAAAATGAAAAAGAAGAAAGTATGTTGCCTGCATTTGTAGCTAATCCTCTTTACAACATGGTAAAATTCAAATGCTGAATTCACTTACAACTTCCAATATCATTGCTGATCCAAATGCCAATGAACTCAACAGCTCCAAAGCTACAAACTTTTTATAGTAAATCCTTTCTTGTTCAGAAATGATTGATGTGTCTGTCACTACAAGGACAGCTGAGTTATACAACAGATATCCTCGTGTTTCATTTTGAAATTGAGAAGTGTTTTCACATGCTGCAGGTCTCAATCATCAAAAGAACATCTAGGTCAGATTAACTAAATCTCCAGGGCTTGCCTGATAGTCCATATTTGTAGCTTATCCTTTACCATCTTAGGGAATTTTAAACATTGCATTTAGCAGGAAGCAGACTTTCTACAATATAGCAGAGTAAAATACAGAATAAAAAACCAAAAGGAATAAAATTTTTAAAAAAGGCAAAAATCTGTTACTCTAATTACTCTCTCAAATTCCCATTTACAATTTTGATCTTGCTTGTTTCAAGGGACTAGAAAAAAAAAATCTATTGAGTCCTAGAATTTTCTTTTAGCAGGGTTTTAAAAATTTTTTTAGGACATTCACTTCTTTAAAGAATGAAACAACCACTGAGAGTCTCAAGCAATTCATATAGCATATAAACTGGCTTTTACATATCTTGAAAAGTTGTACTGTGAATCTAGCTTGCTATCCTCTCCCTAACAGTGTCTGTAGAACATAAAACAAAAACCCAGCATTACATCCATCCCCCTTGGTGTTCTCACTCTCCAACTAATTGGAGGTTCAGTGGGTCAGAGTTTCTAGTGAGTGATTTCTCTTCCATGAGGTTTGCTGTTTGCCCCCAGAACCAGGTAAGATTTACCACTCAAAAGACCTTTCGGCAATGGGTTGCCTCAACTATCTTCTGCAGAAAACAACAAAAATATTACCTTTTTTTTTTGTTTTCAGCCTAGTTTCTATTAGCTTCACTTGAAGCCTCTAGATATTGTATTGCTAAACAATGCACAATTGATTTTTATTTATCCTATTTCATATTAATGAGTGGTATATAAAATAATACCCTGTTTAAGTGTTTCTTCTCCAAACTAAGCAGAACCCACCTACTTCGGCATACCTCTTGTAGAAACCATTCTATATTTTTGATCACATTTGTTACTATCTTTCTAAGGTCAAACATACAACCTTACAGTAATTTACTCACCAATTTTATACCTTCACACACATAAGAGACAACTAACCAACAGAGGAAAAAATATGCTGCATCTTCAGAAGAACTCTTGCCAAGCAGCACTCAAAAATCATGTGAATACAACAGTCCTAACACACTGAAAGCATATGATTTGTTCTCCTCCCTCCTAGAACCATTCACTTCAGACAGGTGACTGAAGGGGTCCAGTCATCAGAAAAATCTTGTCTGTACTAACATTTTTATTTGAGCTAATTTCTACTTACTATAGCTGAAAGAAAACAGATTGTCTGGGAAAATACCTCTCAGAGAGGAATCAACTCGATGTTTTTCCAGATTTTTAGGTAATGATAGAACTATTCAAGTTTTGTTTAAGTTAGTGTTCTGTATCTGTTATAGCTAATAGTCCAATACTATTTTTTTGCTTTAAAAAAAAAGTTATAGAAGACATGGAAAATATTTATTTACTTCTCCATACTTACCTAAAACGACCTTTTTCACTTTAACACAAAATTTACAGAGAAAAACACAAAACCCAACACACTGACTAGAAACCCTGTGGTATTGTTCAAAAAGAGGACTTCCTGAAAACTATGAGTTGAGAATGTCCCAAAACAGGACCACTTTTGCTATAGCTGTATTTTTCATTTGGCATATACATGACACAAGATGGTTGATTCTCTTGTTTTAACCTTCCCACACTGCACCTCCACAAACTACTACTGTGCACTGTTTGGCAAAATAGTTGTTACATATCCTGGACAACTTATTCTAGCCTTTCACGGTATAACTTCATTGTGAATAACACACCAGTTCTAACCATTCAAATTTAACTCTGCCCTCCTTAAATGTTTTGTCTTCTAAATCCTTAGATTTTCTTCCCAAAGTTCAATCTTAGGGAGGCAGTTCTACTGTAATTACCAATCCAAACATATTGGAAAAAAACAGTGAAATTTTATAAACGCCATCCATGCAGCACTTTCTGATGGTATTTTTTTGACAGGTAGATCCATTCATTCCTCTCTTTGTGGCTGAAGAAACCAGTAATAACAAGAGACAGCTAATGCTGCTAAAAGAAGAATAATGTTTCATGATGAGTTACATCAACAGCCATAACAGACTTATGTTACCAGTACCAGAACCAGTTACTGAGATTTAGATGCCAAGGCAATGTCTTGCAAGAAAACACATTACTTCTCCAAACAGACAGCCTTGAACAGACAGCTATAAGAACTGATGTATGTCATTTCTAACAGCTCTCTCTAACATAAGCATCAGTGAAAATAGAACATTTGATGGGAAGTTGTTAATTTAAAGACAGATTTTTCCCTGATTCCACAAAAATGTCTATGAAAATCTCACAGATTCCATACAGCTTCAGTGAAGCCTGGGATATTTCTGCATGGCAGCTTACTTGGACAAAGTGTTTTTACATCATAAACACTGTATGCTATGCTTGAATCTTCCTCTATGTTAAAACTCTGAGCAGAAGTCCTCACTTCTGCTAAGCAGTAGGTGTACTGCTTAATCAGAAAGTCAAAAGAATATGCAGATATAAAGTTGCTCTATCTTATGTAGACATCTAAGTCTAGCTGATAGATGAGATGGTTAAAAATCATCTTACACTTGTTATGCTTTTGCCTCTTACTAAATACTCCTTCACCTTAAAATAGCAGTGCATGTTTCACAAAAATACTGATTAAAACACTTACATTATGATTATTTTTAAAATATTCTTATGTATGAAACAAGTATACTACTTTGCTGTATTTCTTACAATATAAAGACTGAGGAATTTAAAAATAATCTGTACATCAAAAAGCATCTTTCCTGTTGCAATCGTATCAGCTATCTAATAAAACACATTACTTTCCTCTAGCTCAGCTTTTCTTTCAGTCATTGTACTACTAGGATGACACTAGAGCTGTTCTGTGTATGACAGGCAATGGAAGTAATACTTTTTCTACAAGTTCATTTTCCAACTTGAGAGAAGTTCAGCTCTCATGGATTTCAAAAATGGTTTCTTTGGTGACCGCACGGAAAGATATCCTCATTCACTTTACTCTTTCTAAACAAAAGGAAATCTTGCTAACTGCCAACTAACAAAGATGAGATTTCTCTAAAACATGAGTAATTGCTTTTGTTTTTTGTAAGCAATTTTACCCATAAATAAATATGGCTAAACACACCCCAACCCCCATAATACTGATTTATTTAACGAGAAGCTCATCTGAAACATCCAGACACTTGCACTACTCCTTGGGCAAGGGATAACTATGAAAGCTTGAATATAACTAAATCTGTACCTTCAATATGACGACTATTCATGTTTGATAATGAGGGCAATTTTGATTATCATTTTGATTATTGTTTGATAACGAGGTACTTCAATGCAGCACCGGAGTTTTGAAAATTATGCAAGTTATGCCTTCAAAACCTACCCAATTATAGCGTATTTGATATATTATTTGCACTACCAGATATTTAGTGAATGATATTAAGGGACACATATCTACATATTTAGACATGTATACCAACTCTCCTGTTGGGAGTGATCAGAATCCAAGCTTATGCTCTCCCTTCTGTCTATCCTACAATCACCCAAGGTAGCAAGTAGCCTACTTCTACTATGTTAATTTTTACATAAAAAGCAGCAGTAGTTCATAATAAGAAAATACAAAGCTTGCGGTCTCCACTGAGAATTCTTATTGTTGGTTTGGTTTTTTTTTTCCTGAGGTATATATTTGCCTCAAAGCTTCTGTCAGTTCACTGACTTTACCAACATGACTAGTATTTGTTGAGTAAATACTCACGATTTTATTTCACTTGAAACAGGAATATATGCTGCTTTAGATTAGGCAGACATTAAGAACAATGTAAGGAAACTTGATTATTTTCCAAAAAATATTGAAATAAAAAAAGGAAAGGGCTTTACAATTCCAGCATTAGTCATGACAGCTGAGACTGATGTTATGTTTAAGCACAACTCGAATATTCCACATTTACCAGTAGGATTTCCAAGATAAATTATACAGTAAAGTATCGTTATAAATAAGTCATTAGACAGTAAGAGAAATTCACAAGAATCATGCTGGAAGAAAACGGGACATCAAAAATATGCAGAAAACCCTGCTCAAAACAAAATCCTCAAGGATGTTCTAGACTCAGAGCAAAAATTTGCTCTTTGCACTGTATTGTGGCTTTATGTTATATGAGCAATGAAAAAAGCATTATAAAACTCAGTGTTATCTTCCCTCTAACACAAAGTCCCTGGAGCCAAGAAAGGATACACAGTTCTTGCCATGATCCCACATTCCAAACATATTACTCTCTCCCTTTCTGAAAGGAATTTGTTCAGCAGTCATCTCCTTTACCAAATTTACTTATTTGAAACATATTCCTTCATGTTCTTTTAAGAAAGCAGTACTTAAAAACTTCTAAATAATATGCACCGAACTAGTAAGCACCCCTTTTTTTTTTTTAAACCCACACATACACATACGCATGGACACAAAATCCAACCACTAATAGCTGTATCGGAGTCCAGTTCCATAAGTAATGCTTTTATTAGACTAAGAGGACTCAATAGTAAGAAAAAAAAATAATCTTTTCTTGTAATTATAGGGCTTGAGTGCCTAAAAGCTCTTCAGCCTTTCCCTTCCCTCTCAGTTGTATACAGTTACTCTAATAAAAGCTATTACACCCCCTACAAACTACTCCTCCATCTTAGACCACCGTTATCTAATAATACAATTTGCACGCAACATTCACAAACATTTAAATTTTGCTCTAATCACCTCCACTCTTTTCTTAATGGGACAAAAAAGAAGTCTTCGTAGGTAAATTCAGAAATTAGATATTACCATCATTAAATTACATATAAAACCCCTCTAAATCCTGCTGTCACAAAACAAGAAAGCATCTTCTCCCCATAGTTTATCTCCAGCGTAAAATCAACAAGACTCAATTTTATGATGTAGACTCTTAAAAAAGCAATCTGGATGAAAAAAGGTTGTAATCTCTCAATATCAAGTAGAAATATTCTCATTGTTTTTATGGTAGATTAAATCCAATGGCAACTGTATCTTGAGGTCTGCTGACAGTGGATGTCACAATTCTCTGCTTAAATCTATTTACCTCCTGAATTAACTTGACATCTGTTGATAGATCTATCCCTGTACTCTAAACTCACCCAAAACAGTTCTTTTGTCAGGTCTTGAATTTCAACAGCAAATGCCTTTTCTTGTCTTTATTCACACTGGAACTAACTTCATTAAAATATTTCACAACTATTTGTCCCTCAATTCTTCAAATAAATGTCTTAAATACATCACACCATATCTCACATATCTCAACTATTAAATATAAATGATGTTTAGTACGATAGTATGAGAGCAGAAGATAAGGAAAATATCACACTTTATTAAAATCTGGTTAAAAGAATTCTGAAGACATGCACTATGCATTGCCATTTTCAAGGGAGGTTCCTCTAGTGGTAGCAAACTTGTACAGGTTGGTCTGCTACTGAAAAATTTTGCCATACAGTTCTGAGATCTTTCCCTATATCCCAAATTCCTCTCTTAGCCTTCATTTCCACTAAAACTACAAACAGAGCAGAAAACAAGAACTTTTACTCTTTCACCGAAGGAACAATTTTAATTCAATAGCTGATGTGATTTAATCTAGAAAGATTTCAAGAAGTATCTGTCAAACAACAAAAGATAGCTCCCAGTTCCTACCAGAGGAGTCCATAAACTCCCAACTAAAAATGTCAGTGACCCAATACCCTTTTTTAATGTGGTGCTTGTTATGGTGTTGGTTTTTTTTTTTAATAGAAGTATTTTGCTGTCGAATTTAAGGTGTAATGATTTTATCAATTTTGTGCAGAAATGGATTTAACACCATTTTAAAACATTGCATAGCTTAGCCATAAGTGTAAAGCGTTCATTTCTACTTCATGAAAACACAGTTTAGACTTTTGCTAAGCAGATTGATATATGGACTTGCTTGAACCTCTGCTGCATAACTGTTACAGTACTTAAGTCTTGCAGCTCTATCAGAAAAAGCCCAACATGGACATGGACTTAATTACAGATTCAGAGAGTATTTTGATAATTGCATTCAGCATGAATAAATGAAGAAAAAAGGCAAGTCTAGAAATATTCTAGAGATCTCAGTGCAAAATTCAGAGATGAGCAAGTAATTAAAATTGAACCAAAATAACAGAATACAATTATGTTCTAACTGCTTTAGGCAGTGAAATCTTTAAATCTCCATGCAGCATGCAAACAAAATAACAGAACAACAGGTGAAGGGGAGGAAGTAGATTCCTCCAGGGTGGTGTAACGTTGCCTTTTTCCTTCCCACTCTCCTGGACGACCTTCACACCAGTCCAGCTCTCAACCATAAAGTGGCAGTCAACAACTAAGTAAACGTAAGGAGGAATTCCAATTGTCTAGTTCTGGCAACAGGTAAGAAGCTGAGGATTGGAGGGATCTGGGGGACTAGGCTCTAGAAAATTCTCTTACCATTTACATACCAGACTTAGTATATTAGAACAAGCAACTCTTCCAGACTTTCTGATCTAGTACCTGGGGCTCTGGAGCAACACATACGAAGAATAGGAACAGATAAGATCTCTCCAGGAGAAAATCTGATCAGCTGTTTTCAAAATAAGACATTTTAGAAGACATATAAATAGAGCATTTTTCTAGGAGGTACTTTTTCCCTAATCCTATTTATTGAAAATTTATGTCCTTTTCTTTTAGCCTACATTAGTTTTAATGTAGTTTGATTTAAAGTTGAAATGTATTGACTTAATTTTCTTTCTTTTTTATGAAAAACAAATTTGAAGAAAAAAGCAGTTAAAATGCCTTCCAAGCAATTGAAAATATCTTAAGTAACTAGAGCTAGATAACTACACCCTGCACATGGGTTGAGGCAATTCCAAACACAAATACAGGCTGGGGGATGAAGGTGTTGAGAGCAGCCCTTCAGAGAAGTACTTAGGGGTACTGGTAGATGAAAAGCTGGACACGAGCCAACCATGTGCGCTCACAGACCAGAAAGCCCTGTATCCTGGGCTGCATAAAAAGAAGCATAGCTAGCAGGTCAAGAGAGATGATTCTCCCCCTCTACTCTGCTGAGACCCCACCTGAAGTACTGTGTTCAGATCTGTGGCCTCCAACATAAGAAGAACATGGACCTGCTCGATCGAGTCCAGAGGAGGCCATGAACATGATCAGGGGGCTGGAGCAACTCCCTTATGAGGACGGGCTGAGAGAGTTGGGGTTGTTCAGCCTGGAGAAGAAAAAGCTCTGGGGAGATCTTATAGTGACGTTCCAGTACCTAAAGGGGCCTACAGGAAAGACGGGGAGGGACACTTTTTACAAGGCCATGTAGTGACAGGACAAGGGGTAATGGCTTTAAACTGAAAGAGGGTAGATTTAGATTAGATCTAAGGAAGAAGTTAGTTACTCTACAGGTGGGGAGACATCGGAACAGGTTTCCCAGAGCAGTTGTGGCTGTCTCCTCCCTGGAGGTGTTCAAGGCCAGATTGGACGGGGCTTTGAGAAACCTGGTCTAGTGGAAGGTGTCCCTGCCCATGTAAGGGGTGTGGAACTAGATGATCTTCAGTGTCCCTTCCAATCCAAACCATACTAGGATTCTATGACTCGATGACACAGAAGTCATACTGTGCCACTCCAAGGGAAAGCAAGCTAGTATATGACCTTATGGTGAGGAGCAAGAAGAGACACGTGTCAACTTTGTTTTGACATGATCACCTTTGAAGGACTCAAGACAAAAGGTAACTTATCAGCTGAGGTACAATTAAGAACTGAAGACTAAATCACTCTCTGATGTACTACAGCACCCAATGGTGGAACTTGTTCCCAGCGGAAAGCAAAAGAGTATCTACCAGCACATCCATCTACGAGCATAACTTCAAGGGCTCAGGAATCTCCAGGCATATCTAGAATAAAACGGAGTTTTAGTTTACAGAGCAGCCAAGTCTATCTCATTTGGAGGTACTGTCTTCAAGAGAGGCTTTCTTCTCTAGCTACCTGCCACAAAACAAATGAGAACAGACTTTCAAAAGCTTAACAAGGCAGTCTAGCAACATTGCAAACTCTTACCTTATCAGTAAAACTCTGTGAAGCCTTAGAATTTAGCTGCATTTCTCCCCACACTCTTCTCAATCACAGCTTCTCTTCCACTTTGCATTGCTTCAGAAAAGACTCACACCACCAAACCACCACATGCTTCAGTTCTAGTATCAGTCAGGTGCATTCCTTGCCTCATCTCCTTTCTATTCACCTTTCATTGTCTTCAATACTACCATTCTCTGCTTAATCTTGCTGCTATCCTTTCAGCAAGCAGATGAGCCCCAGAGCTTTCAGTTTTCTTGCTCTGATGATATCCCACAACACAAGCTTATATACATGTGGGGCAACACATTTGTGACCGGATAATGTACATACACAACTCTGGCCTAATTTTTATCATCTCACTCAAATCTTACCCTTCTTTCTTTCCCACTATTGTCAGCCAGTAAAATTTTACCAAAGATTGAGACTTAAGAGTTACTTTCTTATACCTGGAGCTTTGAGTTTCACATTTTTCAAAGCAGCAGTTACCACTAAGTTTCATATAAGCATCTAGTGTACCTGTGATTTCTAAAAATAGCAAGAGCAAGCAGAAGCAGTGGTCTCCAATGAATAACACCCCATTTAAATGACCATATCCATATCCTCCATGGTCTTAATTTCCTTAGCTCCTAAGAAAACTTTTTCCCAGCTTCATTACTATCCTTTTAGATACTCTTTATTAACTCCATAGATACTTCCAAAACAAATGATATGACTAAAATTGACTACCATAATCAGCAATACATGATAAAAGTACATGCTGAAAGGCAATATGCAACAGCATCTAAAAAGAGAAAGCAGCACCAATTGATCACCTTCACTGAATATTATTTCACAAGAACAGAAAATAGAAAAACAATCTGAGATGACCAACAAGAGAAATAATTTAGTCACAAAAAACACTCGCCTAGAAAAAGGGATACACATACACCTTGTACTCCATCTTCGCATTATACTGATTAAGGCTACCACTTCCCAACAAAGCAAATAGTAACTTCTTTATGGTTTAAAACAATAAAAGCTACTTTCTTCTTCAGCAAAGTAGCACCTTTAAGATTTCCTCCCCCTTGTAGAAAATATTTCTTTGAAAATACCTAACAAAAATGTTACATAATAAAAGCATACTTAAAACGTAACACTCCATACAGTAACTGGTTTTGTGCCACTTTATCCACTGGTAACACACATGTATATTCTTCCTAGCTAAATTCCTACACTCGTAAAAATCCCAGAATTTAAAAGCTCTTTTTCTCAACAGCATATACAAAGCTCTAATTTACACTTCATGGAAGTTAGGTAAGAGCAAGCAAACCAACTTTAAATAGTATAAAAAGCCAGGAAAAGTTCCATTTAGTGACTAAATATCAGGTGTTTAGATTTATGTTCAAGTGTCTGCTTGTGGTTACTAATAATTTATGATCAATCACCAAATACTGAATATTTGCAGAAATAATGTGGCACCTATTAAGAAAATGACAAGTTCCAAAGACCCAGCAATTTGAAAATTTCTTTACTATCCTGTTCATGACTGCTGAACTGTAGCCACTAATCTAAGTTTTGAGAAATTAAATGCCAGTATCAAAGAAGCAGTTGCTAAATCACACCAAGTACCAGTTTTACTCATTAAGCTTTAATTTTCTTCCAAATATAATATTTCAACCTTTTACCTTCTATATGCTTTAATCACTATAAAAAGAACTCAAGTCCTCAGTGTTGTCTTCTGTCAGATACTGATATTTCTATTCTTCTGTACTATAAGACTTCGTGCTCCAAAAAACCCTCTCAGAACAAAAATATCAATGCTTCAACATGGTGCTTCTCAATTTCCACACACATCACAGCAGGACAGTATTGTTGCACCACAGACAAACAAACAGGTCTTCAGTTAAGATTTTTTAACTGAAAGAATTCTATTAGATAATAATTAGGGATAACTGGTATTTCAAATATTCTAGAGGAAATTAGAAAAAAGCATACATTGTCTTAGGAAGGAAAAAACCCAAAAACCTAGAGTTGTGTATCTCCATAACATAAAAATGATGAGGACAAAGTATTACTTTTTCTGCAACATGCCTCCTGCCACACATTAAGCACAAAACTTATGCAGCATTTTAAAAACATACAACTGTGTTAAGAAGAAAAATAATCACAATCTGGGCAGACTCTGCAGCTGCCCCTTTGACTTATCAATTTCAGTAAGCACAATTTCAATCAAGTCTAGATAAAATATACTAATCCTAAATAGACCAAGTTTGTCACCTACCACTTCCTATAAGCTGCTTACTATCCTGAAAAAGAGAGAGAGAGAAGAAATGCTAAATTAAATGCCAAACAGTAGCAGACAGCGCTTGTTTGGCTGATTAACTTGTAGACAAGCATTACAAATAAATCTGAGCATAGTCTGCAGCAAATTAAATTCCAGTGCTTTTAAGAACAAAGAATTCCTTCGGAAAGAGGATTAGCAACTTTACACCCAGGAATGCCAGTTTAATTTAATTGTTCCACAATCCAATATTTAATATGCAAATATCATTTTGATATATAACAGCGAATTTGAAAAAGTGAGGAAACAATTTCAATATACAAGAAGTCTGTCTCTTCTGAACTGTAATTATAGAAAATAAAGCTGGTAGAGGGTTTTTTTATTATTGGGATTGAATTCTATTAACATGAATCAGAACGAGTCTAATTAAAGGTTAAAAACTTTAAATGTTTCTAATTAAGAGTCTAAATAGCTGCACGATTAGAGTACTATCGTTAAAATCCCACCTCAATGACCTTCCTGGCCTCTTTGTATTTTCCTGTTTGCAAGAAGGCAAAGAAGAGATCATAAAGAGCCATCATGTCACCATATTCGCTGCTTATAAAATCTGAAACTGAAGACAAAATAAACCTCATTAATTTACTCGATATATTGAAGCATCAATATATATGATAGATATTCTTAATACTAGTATTTTCCAAACATCACAAAACTGCAAGAATAAGCTATAGGGAGATAAATTTTGAAACATATGGAATGATTACAACATATTACACAATTTATTGTAGTTTTGCAGTTGAGCACATTTAAAATTTTTTTCTGCACTATATTTTGAATTACATTCAACAAAATTGACAAACTATATATGAGCATTCTTGTAGAAAGCAAGAATATAGGATTTCTTAACTGCACAACTATCTGAAAAACAGAAGTGTTGTTTTACTATTGTGTTGTGCTACTATTAAGTTGTTTCTTAATATATATAGCTAGAACAAATATTAGCACCAATTTTTGCAAGATCAATGCTGTTTTACTGAAACATTAGGCTTCTTCTACATTTAAAATTAATATGAACTTTCAATCTGAAGAATGAAGGCATCATTTAAGTGCTTTAAAGTTATACAAACACAAATTTTTTTTTTGCTTTCAGTTGAGAGAAATTATATACAAATCCTGGAAGAAAAGCCTTCAGAAAACACTACTCCATATAGCCAGACAGCATGTGACTACATGCAACTAACCCTTTTGCAGAAGATCAGCGTCTCCTTTTTCTATCAGTCTACAGTAGATGTTATGAAGCTGAAGAACTTTACCATACTTCTTATAACAGTTCATTAAAGCTTCCAGAGCTGCAGTCATGTCATCCCTTGTGGAATGAAATAAAACAAGAATAAAAACAATCAAACATTCTGAGTAGGAGCAGCACATGCTGAACCCACTTTAGTCTTGAAAATTTCAAGGAAAATTAATCCAGCAGTCTATAATCCAAGTATGCATTCCCAACCCCAATATACTACAGTTACTTTAAATTAACAGATAAAGTTTTCATACAAACAAGTACCATGTATGCTTGACAGCCACAGAAATGAAAACAGAACTACAGATTTATTCTTAAACCTCTTGACTGTGTAATTTTTGACTGCCTGACCACTATTCACTACAAATTATACAAAGGTGTGAATGCTTTTCATCATCAGATGCACTTAGTTTTTGAAGTTAAATTCTTAAATTCTACTATTATTACAACCAAACCCCAATTCCACCAAAATTTCAGTTTGCATTTGAGAGTTCTATTTTTCTTGTAAGTAATATTGTGCATATCAGATTACCTCCAAATGTCTCTGTTTAGACATTTTCAATTTTTAAGCCCTTAAAAATTTTTCCACAGCATTTTTATTTCAGAAGAGATCTCCAGAGTTAACTAAGATAACCACAGCTCTTTAGATTGCTTTATACTTGTTTTACACCTTAACAGACTAAGCTATAAATCTTCTGTTGATTTCCATTGTGTCACAACTGAAGGGCTAGTATTTTTCCATTCTATAGTAAGGTCTGAATCCAATGTGTATTTTCTGCAATAAAAATGTAATTTGTGCAATTAATTCAAAAATATATTAAGGTACCAAAATGTACTTTATGCTGACCTATCCATGTCACATGAATCCATGGCACTAGTATATATTCATGGTACTACTAAATTAGTGTGTAAGATGTTGACTTCCTTAAAGGGGCTTTCAGAAGCCTTTGAGCACTAAGTACCAGTAACAACTACATTTCCATTTTTGTTATCTCAGTCCTTCATTAAATTTTTCCCTACATGTACGGTATTGACACCTTCAGAAGTATACATAGTTAAAATGCAAAACTGAAAAGCCATAAAAACAATCAGATCTGGAATTTAAAATAACATTCTATACTGTGCAACTAACAGAACTAAATCATCTGCTGCAGACCCTTTTTCAAAGGATTACAACCCAGTCTAAAGAAACCAAACCAACAGAGGACAACCACTGAAACAAACACTGGTAAAACAATATATGAAATTATTTCTTTGAAGGGAAACGTTTAAACTGAATTTGAAGCAAACCAAGATGACAGGTACAAAATGAAGTAAGTAGCCAAACAGTCAATAGGACTACATTTTAGTTTTCAAAAGGCTTATCAAATAAAAGGTGGTGGAAGTAGGCAAGGGGGGAAAAAAAATATTTTTTGAAAAAAAAAATCACTTAGCAGCAGCACCTGAAGGCCATGATAAAACTGACTTGAAATAATGATTTTTTAATTCCTGAAGCAACTTTATTATTGATCAACTGAATCTTAACAAGTTAAGATATTACTGTTAAAACCAGCCAAATTCAGACATCCTCTCTTCATGCTGCATTTCTTGTGCAACAAAGATTTTGCTTTTTCAAAGAATGAACTATCTAGACTACTCTATATTACTATCTTTGGCTAGGCTAATATTTTTAAATTTTAAGAGTAAAACACAGAAGAAGAATTAATTTTGTTCAGTAATACTGGCATTCTGAAAATGAACCTAAGATGATGGATTTCTACCTTATCCCCCTTACTGAGCCCTGTTTACAATGCATCTTCTGGCACCCCATGGAGTCATTTGAATTTTTGTCATTTGGGGTGAAGACTAAATTACAGGTTAATTTCAAAACTGCAAGTAGATGTTGCAGGCTAGATTACTGTCATAAAAGAGAAATACTATGGTAGTTACCATAGAGAGATATAAAGCTTTATATAATCAGTATTTTTCTCCTGCTTTAGATGCAAGTTCAGTTAACATCTAAAAAAAACAGTTTTACAGAAAACTACTCAATTTCTAAGGAGGCACAACAACATTTATACATTCAAATTAAAGTTTTCAGTGATAAATCTAGCTTTTCAGATTGATGCTCAAACAGCCACGGTATTGTCTCAGCTGTATTCCTAAAGGATTAAAGTGACTGTTTTTAGGTCAAAGCTATCAATAAATGAATGAATAATTGGAATGTCATTCAAACAGGAACATTGACTGTTTTCTCGACTCTAAATGTATACTTCTGAAGGCATTTATACTATATACGCTGAGAAAAAAAGTCAGCAAAGAACTGAGATACCAAAACTGGAAATACTGTACTTGTTACTGCTCAAAGGCACCTGAATAACTCTGTATTTAAGGAGGTCAGTACCTTACATACTAATTTAATGGACATTTCTTTTGAATCCATTGAGATGTGATATTTTGGTTCAGTGGCATTCAAGCAACAAACCATCCACAGTTTACTAGACAAAGGGGTTTGTTTATAAAACTGATAAATGATAAAACTGGCAACAACTATAAAACAATAAAAGGTCTAGAAGTTCAGCCTCTAAAAAGAATTGCAAAGAAAAAAACAGCAAGCTTATGCTTGTACCTGAGTTAATATGATTTATTCAGAACCTGCAGTATTTCTTAATTGTCACAAACTGCAGCTAATTCTAAGTACCAGCATCTACTATTGTAAGCAGTTTTTACAATCCTGTTAGAAAATGAATGAATATGTGTATTAGGAACTTACTATAGGCTTCAAATTTCAAGTATAAGTAACATTTTAATGTTTCTTGTTATGACTCACTGACTTCATAACAAAAAAGAATTGCGCAAGAAAGATTTTCCACTTTTTAAGAAAATGCTATTTAGAAATAAGGATTTTAAGCTAACAAACAGTCATACCTTTGAAAATATTTGGCAATCATTCTGTATGAACTTACGCATGTGGAACACCCTTTCATGTTCCCAAAGGATACATCTACACTACTACAGTAAAAGCCTGGTCCAAAATTACTATTTAATTAATATGGATCAAGTCAAAAAGGAAATAAAGTCCATATACTCATAGCCATGGGGAAAAAAAATGATTTCCAGTGTCAGTCTGGACAAAGCAGTATTTAGAATGTGAACACAGATGATCCATGCTTCGTTCTGAGTTGGCCAGATACTGCAGCTTTAAGTCACAAATTTTAGCTGTTCAGAGCGAATACCTGTTCCACTTAAAGATGAGGTGTATTTTTCCCTCTCATTGAAACTTTTTCTTTTAAAAAATAATGTATACTATTATTTTTGAATGACAGAAGGAGCCTCAGTCATTATTGTATTATGTTTGGCCCACTTCGGCATTATTTTTCAACTAAATTGATGCTATGGTTAAGATACAAGTTTTTGGGTTCATTTGATTTCTGTTTAGAATACCTATGAAGTCCAAGATACTAGGGGCCCATTCTTCAAAAATATTTGCATGGGCAATTTTACTCACACAAAGCTATTTGAAGAGACAAAATTACTCAGATGTCTGAGTGTTTGCAGAACACACTCTGTAGCAGGACTGGCTATAACACACATGGATATAACATCCCCCTTCAATTTCAACAAGCCACTCCCCTCTTGCTTCAAGAATGTAGCACTAAATCTAACCCTTTTACTTGTAATAAACAACTTTCCCAACCAGAGAGTCTGCCTGATAAAAATAAGACTCCAAATATTGATTTTAATTGGAATGAAGTGCTGCAACATTATGCATAAAGCTTTAGTGAAGTGGCAATTTACCTAAGGGGTTTACTGATTGAAAAGCTCTCAAACCTGAAATCACTAGAGAGGTAGAAAGAAAAAAAGGACTCTCTGGGGTGGGGGTGGAGGGTAGACTGGTAAAACAAATCCCTCTC
Organism: Athene noctua; assembly: GCF_965140245.1. Lineage (NCBI taxonomy): Eukaryota > Metazoa > Chordata > Aves > Strigiformes > Strigidae > Athene > Athene noctua. The sequence continues at coordinate 100,077,001 of NC_134037.1, read as the reverse complement.
TACAAATCTGAAGCAGATGTTAGTGTAGAGGGAAGTCAATTCAGCAAGGTACAATCAGCTTTACAAAAATTATTCCGTTAAAAGAGAACGGGCTCTTGAAAGAGCTAAATGTTTTTCTGTTCATTTGCTATACTAAGGAATCTTCAAGGAGACTGGTGTTGCAATTACAACTAATCCTCCCCAAAAAATTAACTGTGTTGAAGGCTTTGTAATTTCCCTAGGTACAATTTAGCTGTCACTTACTTTAAAATTTACTCAAACATGCGTTCGGAACAGCACTAACTTCACATGTCAAGTGCTTTCCAGCCAATTGAGTCTAAACTGGAAGTCGGTGTTAAACAACTGAATGATTAGACAAGATAGCTCATTTCCCTGCTCTTTTGTTCAGAATAAAATGCCACATTTACATTATCAGACTCAACAGGATTTTCTGACAGAGGGAGAAAAAACCCTAGTGAACACTGTCCGTACCAAGCACATGAAGCCTGTCATTTACCAATCATCCTTCAAAAAGCAATAGCCATGAATGTAACTTAATTACGACCCAATGATCCTTGACGAAAAATCATCTTATCACTGTCCTGTCCCTATAGGGCAAATGAGACACTTTTGTCCTTTGGCACTGATGATGCTAAATTCCTAATTGCAATAATGGAGTAAGAGAGCCAAACATCCCTCATTTCATTGCAACACGTAAAGAGTTTTAATACAAATATTTGAAATAAAGCTGCTAAAAATTAGAAAAAACTCTCCACACTAGAGATCATTTTTCCCCCCACTAAAATATCACCTATTTTCAAAATATGACTATTTTTTAAAGTGAATTTAAAAGTCAATTAACTTGTGCATGCTAAGGAATCATTTCAAACAAAATCGTAGGTGAATTTAACTCCATGAAAACAACAGGAGAAAAACTGGCAAGGCACTGGATTTACACTGTATCTGCTCCATAAGAAACTAAACAAAATGGTTTTATATGAGATTAATCACAGACCAGCACACAATACTTTACTGGACAACGCTGTATTAAAATACACTGACCATTTTTAAAGAAACACAATCCAGCTATATTCTTTTGATGGTTTAAAATACAGATATTAACTGCTTGCATTCAGTGACTCAAAACTATAAAATATTTTGTTCATACAGTCTGTAACAGTGTTCTCATAGTCTACCTGAAATTTTTCTTCCCTCTGCTTAAGAGCACTTCTGATATAGGGAATTGGTAAATTTCAAACCTGAAGATGTTTTGTTTCTTTTCTCAGTGGTGGTATTACTCAAGGAGAGCAGAAACAAATTTATGCTAATGAAAAGAAGCACATCAAGTTTTTAAGATGTGTGTTCCTGGTTTTAGTTGTACAAAAATTAATTAGCTTGTGCAGTTTTCTTGGAGGAAGAAAAAAAAAAAAATCAGTAGTTACTGTATCTGTTAATTTATCATCCTGTAAATAGGTATTATCAAAGTATCATATAGCACGAGAGCAGGTTAGCTTCACAAACCTCTTTTGTTTTTAAAATGGCTCATGTTCAAATAGGTTTCCCCTGACAGTTGATAGAGCAAGTAAAAGCCAAAGCTACAGTCCTCCTTAATATCCTAAGAAAATTTATATGGTTTAAGTAACACAATCTTTTCCAATTTTTAGCCATTTAAAAGTAAGACATGTTTTAAGAAAAAATACAAGCTCTTCACATCCTTGCAGATTTTACAAACTAAGTTTTTTGTCATACTACACAAGGCAGGTTTAACACCTTGAATGACAGACCAAGATTCCACATGTGGACTGTCTCAATTTTTAATGGAATACACCATCTTGAGAAACTGTTCAGAGTCATAAATAAAGATCATAAAATTAAAAGCAGGGCAGTCCTTCCCCTTAAATTTACTCAGGGTAAAAAAAAAAAAAACAAAATAGTATGAGTTCTCTCTCTAGTTACTTTGGCTAAGTATTTCTCAAAATATTAAAGGCAAAATGCCCATTCTACTAGATTTTTACATGTTAGATTTTGTCAAGCTACATTGCTCATAATCAACAATTTTTTTCTTTTCCATGCTCTGCTGCAAATTATCACTTTTAATATGCACTAGGACTTAACAAGAACTTTAGAATATTCAGGACTGGGTAGAGAGAAAAAAGGTAGATGAAATTTTTACACCTATAATTGTTGGTATCTTCCAAAAGCAAATCACAGATTCCTTTACAAGCAATTAAAAAGTTGGAAATAAATTAAGAACACAAAACACTAGCACAATCACCACTGTGGAATATTAAAAAATATCCCAGAACTAATGACAGCATTTCAGCATGATACTTGAGCTGTAGGATGGCAAATAGTAAGCACTACAGCTCAAAGAAATTACTAACACTTACTTCAGTCACTCATAACTTTCAAAAACTCTTAGCATCTCCAAGACAGGGGGGGAAAAAAAAAAAAAAAAAAAAATCCAGTGAAATTCAGTTATTCCTTCCAGGTAAATTATGTGGAAAAAGCATTCCCATTCTGTTCTAACACTGCAGAGGAAGTAAGTCTCTCCACTCATAAGGTAGCAAAAAACCACAGAAAATGAGGTTACTTTGTACTGTATATAAATTATATATATATGAAATGTATATAGGTGAGTACCAATGACTTGTAGCCATACAGTTTCACAGGATGGAATTACTTTCTCCTTTCAAAACCTAGTCTCATCAAAAGTCTCTTTATTAAAAAAACTTTTTAGAAAGTTTTACCAAACAATTATAATTAAAAAAAAAATGTGGAATCAAACTAAAATCACACTCTCTACTGTCCCCCTTTGCATCCTCACATGAACACATCTGTATTTACATCATCATATACTATTTCTCAAGCGAAAAGAACCCAAGTAGCACCATGTACAACTTGCATGTCAACGTGCATAAAGCAATTATGTAAAATGCAGCTGCTCTTACTGCACACTGCAAAGCATATCAGATATTTTTCCGACACATTAGTTACATATGACTGCAGTTAAATTACTTCCATAAACATCTGCCTTGTCTTGTGATGTAACCAAGGCAGTGTTGCTGACTGAAAAGATGTAGACTACATTCTGAACTTTTGACCATCACACTAAAACACTATTTTTAGAAGAGAATGTATATATTTCTACCATTTTACATCCTTTTGACAAGAATTTTGAATACGGAAAATGTTATACAGACCTTGAATACCCAGAATACTTACAAGAACTAAAAAAATCTTCATATTAACAGCAATGTGAATGTGCATCTTTGAGGCTGACTCACATGATACTATGAAAAATTCACTTATTTCATACCTGTTATATTTAAGCCAAGAACATTTCATATACATGAACCAAACCACAAGAAACTGATCAATCACTCTAGCTGCAAGAGGTTAAAATCTAGCAACTATATAAATGACATAAAAAATAAAAGCATTGTATGTATGAGTAAAGGACATGAAAAGGGACTCTTGGCACATTTTAATTAAGAAATTGTTATATAGTTCATACATACATTAATTCAAATATCCTACACCTCAATGAAAATGTATGCAAAGAAACTTGACACATGGAATTACAGATACTTCCTGCCAGCATGAATGTATGAACTTAATTTTCTCTATGAAATGGTACTGAAAGTATATACGGAAAAAAAAATAAATCACGACAGACCAGATGATACTTTTGAGTTGCAAATTCAGCAACACAGCTGCCTATTTGCAGTAACATGAAATTATTTGAATTATGTGAATTAAAAATATTTCAGTGTTCAACAACCACTTTTCAACTCACCTGAGATGTACTGGATGGCACAGCAAAATAATGCTGTTTTGATGGGAAAATACATACTATTTAACCACAAGAGCTGAGAATATACCTATCATGCTCTGAATAGCTATCTTGTCAAACAGACTTTAGAACAAATTCATAAGCATACTGCAATATATAGCCACTTCATCTCTGATGTGTCCATAAAACCCAGCCGTTGTTCCCAGAGATCATGATGTGATGTACAACTGATGAAAAGAAACTTATCTAACTTGAGAAAACATATTCATTCATTATCATTCCTAGATCACTCAAATATTTATTGTATGTGTGTGCATGTGTGCATGCTTGTGTGCATGAACACTTTCAAACATGAACGTGCAGCTGTATATAGTACAGCAGCAGGTCATATAACACAAATAAATACCATATCATAACTTCTTTCATCTGAAGCCCAAACATTGCTTACTTTTCAAGGTGAACTGTAATCAGAGGGGAATGAAGGACAGCAGTTTCTGACAACCCCAGGTTCACAATGGTCTCATGTAATCGATGCACTGTTTCAACTTCACCTCGCATGGCAGCAGCATTAAGAATGCGGAAAAAAGATGCAACTGTTCTGTCTGAGATAGGAACATCCTTCTCTTTCATCTCTGTTAGAATGTTAATAGCATCTACAATGAAACAACACAAAAGACCCTTAGGTAATTTCATGTAGGGAAAACAAACTGCTATTAAAACAGCATTTCAAACCCAGCAGGAATGTAAATTCTGGTGTATAATGCCGATTTCAAGTTAATTACTACTTGCATTTCTAAACGAGACTACAATTATAAATCCACAATAGCATGGTTTTATCATTTTGCTGCAACTTTGACTACAAATTATAGATAGGAACTGCGTGCCCACTCTGCACCACATAACCCTGTATAGTCTGCCCTATAGCTGCAAGATTCTACTAAATGGATGCTTTTATCGTTCAATGCTAACATCTGCTAAATCACTCCATTGTTTCTTCAGCAGATGGCTTGTCACGAGGCCAGATAATAAAGATATGTTTACACTGTATATACAGCCAGACTAATGGTCTGATACCGATAGGGCCTGTTTGCTGTGTCGATACTAATTAGCCAAGGAGAGCCAATGAAAGCTTTCTAACAGACTGCATGTTAAAACATTAGGTTCATTAAGCTTCATTAGTAAGGCAGAAACAAACATTTTGGTATATGGAATAAGTGCATTTTTATAATGTTCTTAATTATTGCATAGACAGAATGTTTTGACCACTTTTACGTTTGGATACATTTATGAATTGTTTTATTTTCTGAGAGACATTTATGCTCTTAAAAGCAAGCTCATCTTTTCAAACTGCTTTAATGTAGAGGTGGTCATGATCTGATTTATTATGATTTGGAAAACATCAGCTTTGTTTATTATTTTTCTAACAGTAAGCTTAATAATAAGAGGCCAAGACATATTTCAAAGAAAGATCTTACAATAAAAAAAATACATTAGCTTTTTTATTTTATCGTATAGTGTTTTATATAAAATCATAACATTTTGTGTCTGGGCTTGGACCACGCTTTTATAGCGTTGAGCCTTCTACAGAATCATAGAACGCAATAGTCAGAATCACCTTTTAAAGTTGATGACAGTCTAGAGTTCTTTTAAAGATCAACCAAATCATGTAAATTACAGAATTACATTAGACTGAATTACAGAAATAAAAGTGCTAACAGCTTAATGCAAACATCCAGAAATACAAAATAGGCAGTTTGCAGAAGTCATTAAAAGCTAAAATTTCCAGTCAGTTTGACAGATTGACTCTAAAATTCAATAACAGACATATAAAAGAATACTAACAGAAAAATATATACTTTATAAAAAGTTAAATTATTTTTTGCAGTACTTGGCTCTTATGAGAAGGTTATGTTTATAGGTTTTATGTTCAGCCTTCAGACCTTCTTAAGCAAAAACAAAGCCATTAGTCTAGGCACATACGCAATTTGTGCCATAAGTCATGATCTTCAAACTCAATCCAAACAGCAATCCTAATAAAAACTAGCTGCAGAAATGCAAAAAGCACTGAGCTGTGCAAATGTAAATGACAAGCTTGCCAATCCATTAAAACTAATGGCCTGCACTGTCCAAGCATCTCTGGTTGAATTCACATGCAAATTTGTATGCAAAATGTTCAAGCACTTTCCAGGACATGATATACCATTAATATCAACTCACATTTTTATTCTTGAGGCAAGATACCTTTATTATATAGCAGAAACACATAATGAAAGCAAATGGATTACCTTCTAGTCTACCATGCTTTGCTAAGACTTCTACCAGTGCTATGTACTTTCCCGTGTCAAGAGCAACAGGTGAATTCTTAGGGAAGCTGGAAATTAAAACATTAATAATTGTATCAACAGAAGTTCACATTTTATAGATTCAACTTAGAAACTTATTTTTAAAGATGCATAACAAAACAACAGCACTGAGAGCTAAAAGTTATAGTAAGTACTAAAGGAAAAATCTGATAGACTCTAAAAGACGCACCATTAAGATGGGATTTTAAAACATTATCCACACAGACTTCCACTCCCCAAACCCAAAAGTTCTATTTTAAAGAGCCAAATGGTTTAATTAATTGTTTGGTAGTTATTGCATAAAATATGGTATTTCTCAGAAACCTGGGAAGAAAACAAGAGTCCACAAGGCTGGGGCAGGGCTATATTCTTTTTGATAAAGAATATGAAACTATTTGCCTACAGTAACAAGTTAAAAGCTACTGTTTTGAAGTTTCTGCCATGTATTTGTGTTTTCTTTTTTCTGAAAGTTTTAAAATTAATTCCTTGTCTGTTGTTTCTTTTTGTAACTATTCAAAGAGTCACTTCTTATCAATATTATGCTGCACTTGAGGCAGATTACTAAAAATGAGATACTGCAGTGAAGCTCCACTAGAAAACTCAATTCTACTTCATGTAAGCTCGCTATGGGGACTGTGAAAGTGGCACTACAGCCAAAACCAATACACTACTGCTATTTGCAGAGTGGTAAATTTCTTGATATTAGTGCTCAGTTGTTTCACATAATTCCAAACGCTAGCAAGGTGTAATGAGCCCCTGCCCGCTAACCTACTGTAAAACCAAGTACTTTATGAGTGCATATGAGAGAGACAATCTGAAGTAACATATTTATTGTAGCATCAGACTGAAAGGAGGCTTTCGAGGGAAAAAGGGAAGGGACAAATAGAAAGATGATCTGTGAGAACTTGCTCCAGGATAATTCACAGCCAAGACACAAAGCTCTGAAAACAAAACTTTAAAGTAGAATGCCTGTTGACAGACTTAAAATAACATCACTCAAAAACACCGCTATTCTAAAGACAATATAGCTGCAGCATATTCTAAACTCATTCTAGGTGCTTTCTAACACACCATGCAGGTATTTTTTTCCCTTGAATTAAGCCAAACTTCAATTTAGACACTATGTATGTTTAAAATAAAACCAAAACAGGTCCTACATAGCAATTTGCGGTTTTTTTTTTAAAAAAAAAGATAATTACTGACCCTGCAAAGTAGCTGCTTCTGATGTTCAATTATACAAAGCAAATTTTTTGTTTCAAAAACCACACCCGTGACTGTTTTAAATGCACATACATTGGTAGGGAAAACTAATTAAAAATGGATGAGGGGGTTAATACTCAACCTACTTAATTCAACAAGGTCTGTGTATCAGCATAAATCTCTGTGACATGTTTCAGTGCCGGTGTACTTACACTTTTTCTTTCAGGTTCATTGCCTCTTCTACATTATCATGTCGACAGCACAAATTTATTAAGGCTGCATAGCCACCGACAACCATGTCCGGTTCGTATTTGGCTTTCACTTCAAGGGCTTTTTGCATATTCTAAAAAAGGAACAAAGCAAAGATGTGAACTAGAGGAAAAGTCAATATGACATTATAATTCTTATATGTTCAGTGTGCAGTTACATGACTGCTTTAGTGCTTTTAGTAGCATAAGATCACATCTGAAAACACGGTGCTGTAATGCTTTAGCAAATTTTAAGAGTAAAGTTATTTTGCATAAATTAATATTTTTCTGAAACACCTTTTAGAGTAACTTACAGAGATTTCTAAGTAAATTTTCTTGCTTTATATTTCTAGCATGTTTTAATGTAAGACTTTTTTTTTTTAAAATACAGACAGACACTATAAACATGATTAATCCAAATTCTAATATAGGTCTTATTTATTTGGAATTCATAACAATTTTCACCTGGTAAACTGCCAAACATATAAAAAACCCCTTCTTTCTAAAGAATAAGAAACTACTTAATGATCCCATAGGAAGCTTATTTTTTTATACATTCCTATTCATACATTTGACCACTTTGAACTTACAACGCTGTTTGCTTCCAGTCTTATTTCATATGCAAAATTGTAGAGACAGACAGCTGAGAATCACTCTTTCTAAATTGTATTCTTAGCAACAGAGAATATTGTGCTATCATCTGCACAGCTTACTCTTCCTATATATACAGCTTTAGGCAGGATCATACAGAACAAGAAACTGAATAAAAGTGTGGTGATACCCCACAAATTACAGACACACACTAAATGAATGTAAACTACAGCTGGACGCCTGCCGAATGGAGGCAAGAGACCCTTTATCTCAGAAGAGCTTTCCTCCTGCAGGAAAATGGAATTTCAATCCTGCATTAACAACCTAGTAATATTTGAATTGCAAATGACTAGTGCATGTATCAGTTGCTTGACAATCTAGATATAAGAGACCGGAGCCATGGCTTGAAAGGACATTTGGCATGTATGATAAACCTATCACAGCTGTTACTATCATTCACTTTGCAGATTATTGTAAACAAACTTCAGCAACCCCAAAACATGCCATTCAAGGTGTTGCTGAAATTAGTTAACCTTTTGATTTAATTGCTTTTTGCACTTATGTTTGATTTATAAGCATCAAACCATGAAACCTCAAGCATTGCACTTGTCTTTGCTTAACTGTGTCTTTCCATAATACAGTCATTTATGTCCCTTTAAAAATATAGCTGTGTGTTTCCAATTATCTCCACACTGCTTAAGGTACCTCTTCTTCACAAAGAGCATGTATGAGTTGTTTCAAGACATCTGTAATAGGCTGGTTTTCAGCTTTTCGCTTTTCTAGTTTCTTCTCCAAAGCAGACACGTCAGATTTAGCACTCTAAATGGAGGTAACAGAAAGAATGTCAATTGCAAAAACACCCTTCCCTGAACAACTTGTCGGATCACTTTAATAAAAGACAGACAAAATAATCCTCTTCTTTCATACTCCAAGAAATTTTTTAATCATTTAAGGTGCTTTTATCTGTTTAAACAGTACATACTAATTGAAGATTTGAGTCAGAATACAGTAAAAAAAGCATTAAGCAGCATATCTACAAAGGTCAACATTACTATTTCTCTCGTACTCAGTTCTTTGTGTTCAGGGAAGTAGGGAACAGAAGACTGTTTCTCTTCCCATCTCCACTCTGCTCAGATCAGAGATGTAAAGACTTGACACTCCACCATTAGAAGCAGTATGGATTTATATGGTTCCTGCCACTCAAGTGGATCACTGTAATTTACAAGCATGAATTAAGCTTCACATAACCACTGTTAACTAACTAGAAACTTTCAAAAAAATATTTACCAGACAGGGAAACTGAGGCATGAAACCTCAGCCAACTCCAAGGCCAAGTATCAGGTCTATGTGAAAATCTGGACAGCCTTTACTCCTACTCTGGAAAGTAACCTCTGAACTTCAAATGGTAGATTTAAGTAACGTTAATATACTTCCATGATCTGAAAGCTAGTGATTACACTTCATCTAAAACCCATATCCAAACATTATTATTACAGTAAGAACAAGCATAGCTAACTGTGAATTTACTTACTTCTGGAATGTTGTCTGTAGACAGGGATTTTTTATGAGGCAGTAACCTTGCATCCTAAAACATAGTAAGACCAAGATATCACTAATCCCCCTCAAAAGTTCAATCTCTTAAGCATATCATGCTAAAACCACTCAAGTTAATTTTATAATTGCAATACTAAAAAAGCTATATTCTGCAGCATTATTCCAGTGACTTGAAAAAGCACTTATTAAATATCTCTTTCACATATGAAAACAGCTTCAACAGTGAAAAATCATGGAAAGGTTAAAAGGCTTACATATAATCACTGCATAAAGATATTTATATTGCAAAGGAGAATATATTCACAGAGTACAGATACTCCATTTTTTAGCTTCAAAGTAATTGCTATAGAACCACAGACCTTAATTAATTCAGGAACTTGAGAGGAGTCCAGCAGTCTGCAAATGCCGTTGTAGTGGGTTGTAGGGATAGCTATATTCTGTACCAAGAGGTGGGGAAAAAATTATATGAGTTTTGAAACACAACCAAACTAAAATTTGTCTAACAGAAATTATCTGAGACGTAATTCAAGTCTCCAGCTCTTGCATGTCATTGAGAAGTGGTCTGGTTGTACTTAAAAGCAGCAATTTCAAATCTAATAGATACATGTCAGGCAGGACAGGCATTATGTAGCAAAAAATGAAATGGTACCATCTTCTTCAGCTGATGGAAGTATTGTCTCAAACGCTCCTCCTTGGCCTGTACCTCTGAGTCACTCATGCTGTCAATCAAGTGATAAAGAAAATAGCCAACAGCTTCTGTGGAAAAAAACAAGAGAAAGCATTCCACTAAAATTACTGAGACTGTCATGTTATCAAGATTAATTTATAAGAAATCATTTTGGTGTGAGATGTCACCCTGATGAGAGGCTCTGAAATGGCAACAATGATCACTGAGGCATAGAGATTATGTGGTTTGGGAGCACATATCTAACTGGTGAGTGAAAGGAATATTAATTATTTTCAGACCTAGTGACAGCTTTTCAGTACAGAATCTTACTTCAATCTATTTTTTCCACTACTGTGTGACAGAAGTGGTACTGCCCAAGGCCTTCCCCCCCTTTCCTGCCCACTACCCCAAATAGTTGCCACAAATATTTTGTCACTGCTCAAAAGAAAAAACAGATTTCTACCACTTTGCATATTTATTCTGTACATTCTACCCATCATATTCTATTACCAAGCTACATTAGGTATTGTAATATTAATATACAAACATTAAAAATATTTTAACTATTAGATCAATTAATACTGAAGAAATAGTTTATCAATCAATGAAAATCAAGATTAACAGCTTTTGTTAAATAGGGCTAAGTTTCTTATCAATGCTCGTGTAAAAATATAGGGGGTCCTGTAGCTGAGAATAGGAAGGGCAATTACTGTCTTCTCAAAGGTTAGCTTTCCCCATACCCCCTTGCCCTTCTAGCCCTGACAGGAGGAAAAAACCCTGTTTCGTTAAAACAAACAAACAAACAAACAAACAAATAACTATACTTATTTCCAAGTAAAAGACTTGGGATGTTAAGTACCATTTTGCTTCAGAAAGTCAGAAGAGTTATTAAAGGTAAAACTAGGTTGAAAGACTGCCCTTTTTCTTTTTTTATAGGTATTTAAGCACTGATACTGTGTTCATTCTAAATTTCTATTTTGGTCAATAAACTTCAAAAAATAAATCATTATCAGCAAGATTTGTTTATAACTCTAAACAAAAGATCTCATGGATCTCACAAAATATGCTCTGATTATTCGAATCAGGATTTTACCCAACATGTTTTCAAATTTCACTTTCAAAAAGAAGCAATCAGTGTTTACTGTTGTAATCCCTCAAACCCATCATTACACAGAAGAACGGATTTGTGGATAAGTTACAATCATAGAAATTGAAACTCTACCAGTTGGTCCTGGAGGCGTCAGGCAATAACGTTCATCCTTGTACAACAGTTCTGTTATCTGGTAAGACAGAATAATCGTACATTGCAGCCAAAAGAAGCAAGCAAGGACAAATAGTATCTGAAATTGAATTCTCAAAATAATAAAGCATTTCTCTGTTAAAGTATTACTCTTTACCACATCATAGTAATTCCCTAAGAAATACAAAGAAGTTTTTTTTGTAAATAATAGGTTTTTCTTGAAAAAATATTGCAAACAGAAATGCTTTCTGAGGTACGGCAGTAAGACAGACACTCTAGTATTCTGTTTATGTATCATTCTACAGAAAATTAGCTACCGTAGGACATAGTTTAAAGCAAATATTCACCAGTGTTGCTCCTGGAGATGTTACAATTATGTTCCAATTTACCAAAAGGCTGAAATTGGCCCATAAAGCATTTTTATTTTGAAAGAAGCATATACATCAAGAATATAGAGGAACACGATTTACCATGCTGTACTAGATTTAAGATAAATAGTACAGCTGCTGTAACTAAGTGCAATTTTGAATGACAAAATATGCATCCATAAAAATTAACTGCATTTGACTGAATTTAGCATACGGCTCATCAGTCATACAAACTTAAGAAATACAGTGACTTTACTTCATCAGAGGAAAAGAAGCATTTACCCAACAGCCCCCACATCCGACCTACAAATACTTTAACCTTAACTAGATAATTTTAAAAATCCATTTGACAGTTCTTAAAGAAATTACACCATCTTCAGTTAAAAACTGAGATTTTTAAGTATTTCAAGAATTTTGCTTTATCTGCCATGATTCTAGAATTGCAATCTCAAATAAGTTAGAGGGAGATGCATTCCCAGTGTCAAAGTGCTCTGGTTTTAAGTAATGACAAAAGAAAAGGAACCCTCACCTTCAATTGTTAATGAAGATAGATAAACAAAGCCAGAAAATACCAGATGTGCAATGGAATACTGTATCTACCACTTCTCATTCTACCACCACCACGGACACTGTGCACAGTAAAACTACAGCCTTCTACCCTTTTGCCCCTTTCCTCCTATGACAAAACAACACAAAAGAACCTACAACTCCAATAGAATCCAAGGAAGTCACGATAACACAGTTCTGAATCAAATCGCAGAGAATAGCAAAAAAGACGAATTACATTAAAAAAAATGAAAGTGTGATATTCTTTCTAATGCTAAGTATCTACCTATTTCCCAAATTAGCATTTCTTATTTTTTAGTATCTTACATGTATTTACTCATAAATTCAGCCAAGACAACAAAATGTATCTTTCTTCCATTGTGGAGAACAGCATAAGTAACTCTAGACACTACTTCATGTGCAGACCACCATTCAGCCCTTTGACTGTCCTTCAAAATTAATTTCATAATGGCAGCAATAAGAGATCCCCATTTTTTCTCTCCCTGCCCTCCCTTTTTATTTTTTAAATACAAAAAAGGAAGGATAGAGGCAGAAGGCAAAAACATCCTCCCACCACAATCTTTACACAGAAGAAAATGGTAGTAAAATACAAAAAACCCTGCACCTCACAAGCTGTATCTGATTAATATAAATCATTAATCAGTGACTTTCCACATTACAATTTCCATTTTATTCCAAGATTCCTGTGCAAAATCTAAAATACACTGGAAGACATGTATTAGGTTATTAGTTAGTAGGTACAGTATCAAAGAAAAAAAAAGACAAAAACCACAGTGCATCCCTTCCTAAATTCTGTAACCATGCCTCAGGCAACAACTGCTCTATTCTAGCGTTCCGCAAAATTTACTGACCAAGTTATAATGCAGTGTCTTTCTAATGTAGCCCACACAAGGGAGGGCAAGATGATCAGTCATTTCCCCTTGACTTCATGCAAGTATTTCTTTTACCTGTCTTTGCCTTCAATATTTTAAGTTACATGACAGAAATTTTAAAATTCTAATTGTACCTTATTGTTTTATTAGTACTAGTGTAGGGACAGGAAGAAAGTTTAGGGAAAGCAGGAAAGGGAATTAAAGAATGTCAGACTGCACAGCCATGGCAGACTTTTCCAGAAGCTACAATAATATACATATTGATAGATATATACACACACACCCCACTTCAGCTATAACAACACTGATCTAGAAACTGAAGTAGCATAAACTACACTACATGGTAACATCACATTTGATTTTTCACAAGTACACTTAACTGTCCAATCTGAAAACTCAGTTTTATACAGTTGTACAATCTGCAACTGACAAAAGTCTTGCTCAAATGCATCGGATCTACAATTATTGGGCTCTGAATTCAGATTTACAGTAATGCATCATAAACATGCAGTTCCTAAAGAACTTGATTTTATTTACAGCATTATTATTTAGACTTACCTTGCTCCAAAGATATACATCATCTGAGCTGAAGAGGGCAGCAAAGGATAACAAATTAAAGCAACAAAATGATTTTACTGTTGTATCTTTTTTTAAAAAAAAAACCAAACACACATCATTAACACTGAGGATCTTATTCAATTATTTAAGTACAATTAAAATACAATAATTTTCAGATACTGTTTAAACCAACTCTGTACAGAATAACTACTGCACTTTTTACTATACCGCATACGGTCATGGTTTCTGCTAAATACCTTAAAATCATGCAGCAATCCAAACAGATGGCTAAGAATATACTATAACAGATAACAAATTAGAACAAATAAATAATATATTTTAGTTTTATTTTTAGTTCAATCTTTTAACATGTTCTAATATTACTTTTTTATATTTTATTCGATTTAGCATTTCAACAAAGTTTTACTCAAACAAGTCACACTACATAGCAAATACTTGATACATGGAATTTGCAAGACCAAAAATCTAGACTCCTGTGCATTAAAACTAGATTTTTAATATAGACAGATAACTACAGGCAGCTATAAATGCATTTATACCATGCAAAAAAGAAAGTAATCAATTCTCTTACTTCAGGTTTAAAGTTTATTATAGTGAGATAAATAGATAATTTTTTAAAAAACAGAAAACAAAACACAGAACTCCGTTTCTTCCCTTCATAGAACAGGACAGAACTTGATAGAGACCACTTCACTGTACATCATCAGGTTACAACCTAAGATCAACTGTTAACCAGTTCACTAAAGTATAAAAAACCTGACATATTCCTGCAATTTGTAGAATATAAAAATTCTCTCTAGATGCTATAACTTTTTGACAACTATAAAGGAGCATTAACCTAGACAAGGCTAAGAGAACAAAAACTTACGACTTTATTGTATCTTCCTGTAATTCTCGTAAGGGAAAAATAATATGTCAGTCTGAACCGCTGCATAGAAACTTGAAAGCATTCATAGAAGTTTAGGATTTTATTTAGGAGGTTCAAGCTTATGAAACACTTATTCTTTTTGTGCAACTGCCACCTGTACTTGAAAATGAGTCAAATGCAGGTCCACACAGAGGAAAAAAAAAAAGCGGCTATCTGTGAGGTTAGTTAAGCTTTCCTGGGTGAACTTGCTCCACCACTGACAGCATGACAATGAACTGAAGATATCAAATGCACCAATTTCCTAAAGTACTTGACTCTGAAATAGTAATGGTACATCAGGCAGATAGAATGCAAATACTTTGAAGCAGTTACTAGAGAAGAGCAGCTTCAACAAAAATCCATAAACTAGTCTACCACAGACGTTGTTCGTGTGTCCCTGCTGTCCATACCCTGTACTTCTGTACGCCAGTCCTAAACTTGGCTCATTTAAACATTCGAGACCTGCATTTAGTTATAAAATTTTGCTGCAGTCTTTACAAAAGGTACAAATGTTCTTTTCTTCTATCCTCAAGTTTCATTTTCAGGCTGTTCTAGCCATTAAATTTAAAATAGAAAAGGAAACATGAATTGGCATGCTTTCAGAAACAACAGAAGGGTGAAATCTGGGCACAACCAAAGTTGGACATAGCTTCTGGAGCCAGGTAGCAATAAAGGCAAACAAGAAAAATTAATATTAAAGAAATTTAAAAAAAAATGCCATGCTTAGAACTGGCAAGGAGAGGGTGGAAACAGTAAGCTGAAGGAAAAAAAAAAAAACAAACACAAAGCCAAACCCAAACAAAAAAGAACCCAACCTTAATTTCCCTCAGAATTCTGGAATTCCAAGTTTTTAGCCCAAATGTCCGGTAACTATTGAAATCACAACAGTAGTAACTGTTCCACTGCTGAGAAGAGTAACTGTTTCACCTGAGGAGAGTATGATTCCTCAGCAGCTAGTTTTCACAATACAAGTTGGGTAACGTTTTAAAGATACTTGAAATCACATTCTGAACACCTGCACAATTTTCCAGTGGTAGGGGGTATTTCATGCTAGCATTGGCTGTGTGTGGTAAACATTGGTATGGCTTCCTTTCTAGTGCAAGTCCTACTTCAATTGAATATTTATCTATATTTACAGAGAAAAAAATCCGTTTCAAAAACCTGTTTCTTTAATTAATACATCTGAAATGAATGATTCTGGGGCTGACTACTAAAAGACATAGTAAAATAACCTTACTGCATCTAAAACATTATTTCACTTATCCCTTGGATGTCAAAGTCAGCTAATGCCTTGTTAACAAACAATTTGAACACCAGTTTGCTTTTTCTACCCCTTTTATCATGGTAGGCAGGATCAGCTAGATAGAACTTGCAATTTACTAGGAAATTACTTTGACCATATTCACTTGATATGTTTTGCTTATGTCCAGCCTAAACATAGCTACACCTCATAGCCACTACAAAATTTTAGGAAATAATTTGATCAACAAAATCAGCCTTCAGACTCTGGTCCCAAGCAGTATTAAGCGAGCTCTCTGCTCCCCAGTGGTATAAGTATGCTGCAAAAAACCCTCGTTCACAGTCCAATATGCTTGACTGGGGCAAACGGTGAATGACAGAAATTCTTGTTAATTCACATATACTTGCATAAGCTTAAAACAACCCTGCAAGTTAGCAAGGAACCCTCCTTGCAAAACGGTACCATATGGCTGTGAATACAAAGTCATGGCAATGTAGCACAATACTAGGTGTTAAATGTGAGTATTTGGGAGTCATATTAACCCAGAGAGCACAGAAAGCTATCCTATGTAGTAGAGTATGCCTGGCTCCTACTGGTATTTCATCTTAAGTACCCATTTACTTCAATGGTTAGTAGTGATAACCTTTAGGGAAATTTTACATTAGCACAGCAGTTCATAAACAAACAAGCAAATAAAGATAAAACCTCCAATGTTTGCTACCCTGAGAAGTTTATATACTGTCAAATACCAAAGAACAAACAAGAACAGTGAAGTTCTTTTTAATGTACTATATATAATACTTCAAGTGTATGCTCATATATAGCAGAGGCAAGGAAACCAAGGAGAGCAGAGAGTAACACAGATACATCCCTCAGGTCTGCTACACCCTACTTTTAGATTTTCAAACATGAAGGGGGTGGGGGGGGGGAGGGGGAAGACTGCATAGACTTGTGCTCAACAAGGCAAAAGAGAGGGAACTTTGCTACAGAGGAAAAAAAAAAAAAAGAGGTATTCATATAGTAACCTTACCTTTTAAAGCCCAAAACAAGGCTGTTTCTAAAATGGTGAATATCAATAGGAGGTGTGCTTGCTGAAGACACTGTAAATGAAAGAAATGTTTCTAAACAGTCATTGTAAAAAAAAAAAAAATCCCTGAACTGCAACAAGTCAGTAGGTCATGTAAAAAGGGTGAAGAACTAGAAGAAGAACTATTCCAGAAGAACTAGAAGAACTATTTCGTTAGCTTAATAAATCAAAATTTCAAATACTGGGGCATTTGAAACAGTCCTGGTTTTATCAGCTCTAAATCTGCTCCATTTCAAGAGATCAATATTCTAAAAGAGGTTTTTCCCTCTTCATTGCCTTTAATGTCAATAGTTGATACATTAGTCTTTTATACAAATTAGGAGTAAGCACCTTGTCTGTAAAAAATTAGAAGACCTAAGCAAACATCATGTTCCAAAAAGCAAAACAAAGCCCAAACAATCCTATTCAAGAAAACTTGAGATATTAGTGCTGGAACAAAAAAAGAACCATCAGAGGCAAATGGTTTACTAATTGTTTCAGATCAAGGATCTGCCTTAAAACAGGCTTTAGAGTTTTGCCAAAACCAGTGATACTTTCTTATGTGTTTGCTTCTGCTAGTGCAAGTTGCCTGACAAGAAAGAAAAAGTAGTTCTATCTGAAGTGCTATCCACTGAATTAAGTTAAATATAAGGGGAGAAAAGAAAAAGATACACAGTTCTAAATCTTGATATTTACAACATTGGTTGAACACCAAGGAAACTGTAAAATTCCTGAAAACTAGATGTCCTGGAGAGGTAATTTACAGTTATGCCCTATATCCTCATCTTTACATCAGTTCTTGGCTAAATATTCTCAATTCTGCCTTCATCCTCTAGAATTGCTGTGTCTCATTCCAGCATCATAGTCCAGTAAAGAAAAAAATACAGTTCTAGATGCATTTAAGTCCTGTGTGAAGTAGTTATCATTTGCCTTCACTACCATGATAGAATTAACCCCTGTAAAAACCTGAATGCACTGGGCCCTTTCAGCAAGGGCTGCAATATGGTATATGGTAGACAAAACTGATACAAAACCACCAGGCTCTATGGGAACCTGGGAAAAAAAAAGGCAGGAACAACCTGCTAAAACCACTCCCTAGTCTAACTCCAGGCATTTAGAAAATTAAGTTTTAAATGTTGGAATGTTTAATTGTTTTAATGTTTAAATGTTTGTTTTTATTTGAAAATCTCAAGTAAAGTTGGTTTCAAGAAACTCACAATACAAATCCTCTTCCAGTGGTGTATTAAACTTTTTGCTCACAAAAAGACAAGCAGAAAAGCATCTTAGTATGCTCAGCTGCTGCTGACAATCGGCAACCTGGTTTCCCTAGCAACAAACAAGTCTGAGAAAATCAAGGGTCTGACAATGAAGTGGAATGGAACGGCATGATAAAGGGAAAAAGCAGCTCTCATGTACGCTGCCTTATGCGCCCAGATTCCTCAGCTGATGCTTCGTAGTTTTCATCTTGTCAGTAGCAGAAATCTATACATTATAAGGCATGAGAAGCTGAATCAATACACCAAGATAGCAACCAGCATTAATAACCAACCTTCACCTCCCCCGATTACACTGATGAGACATCTTGAACTATTTTCCATACTGCATCTATTTCTCCCTCTTTGTAATACAGCAAAAGGAGCCAAGTCCAAAAAAAAAAAAAAAAACCCAGCTGTTTAATATCTGTGCCTTATCATTACATAGGTGCTAATTAGATTTACTAGCATTCATTTCAGCTTGGTAAACTATTTACAGGAGTACCTTCCTTTAAAGCTCAAGTTCAAAAGAAATTTCATATGTCTCTATGAATTATTAACCCTAGTCTTTGTAAACAGAAATACCACAAGATTTAAATTCAACACACAGAAAACAGCTAAATAATACACTGTGTGAGACTCATTTCATGACAGTAAGACAGAACGCAGCCTACTATACATGCCTGTGTCATACTTTTGATATCGTATACATTTACCATATATCAGGCACACACATATTCGTGCCTTATAACACATTAAAACCCGACTATTTCAGCTAACCAAAATGAGCGTGCAGGGGTGGTCTACTTTCTCATGTAGGCAAAAAAACCCCACCCTAACTCACTTTCCAGAAAAAAATTCTTTGCTCCTAATAAATAGTTACCCTTTCAAAAAATTTTCAAAGCTAATTTAGGTACTTAATTTTTCATATTTGGCTTGTTGGGTTTTTTTGGTAATAACAACAAACAAAATAACTGCAGAATGTAAGGTGGCCCTTAAAGATTCACTAATTCCAATACAAAAATTAAATCACTAATTGGTGACTACTCATTTAGTTTCCTCATTTTCAACATAACAGCTTCCCAGGGTCACGGTGTACAGACTACATATTTCTGTATTGGTTAAACAAAACAGTTAGTGACAATTGCAGCAAAAGACTGCTTAAGCTTTTCCCTGAATCTTGGGCAATTAAAACTGTTGTTTAAAAGAGAGATCTTTCCATAGCAGAGTTAGTCCAAATTTAGGTGTTTTACCATTCTCTCAGTATACTAGGGAAATAAGAACTGTATTTGTTTTACATTTTGAAGACAAAGTTCGATTCCTACCTAACCAAGTAAATCATCCCATCCCATACATTAAGTAAATGACATGCATTAACTTCTGTGAGCACTGAGCATCAGAAGTCTTTAGAGAAAACTCTAAAGTTTTCTTTTTTTTCTTTTTAAAAGTGATTAATTCATGCCTTTGCAACTTAATCACCTAATTAACCCATCAAATCTATACACATAACTTCCACGACCAATTAGCAGAGCACACTCAGATTCACATCTGTGACAATCAGTTCTTTAAAGTTTGTGCTTTCATTAATGATTCTGTAGTACTTCAGAGCCATATTGTTAAGCATCCTGTTGTAACTGATGCTGCAAACAAAAACAATCCTGCACCAATTTAACAGTCATTGTGCAAGGCAAATTATTTCCTTAAACCCCCTAAATACAAGAGGATCATAATCCTATCACAATCCCAGCAAAGCTGCAACCTGTAAATAGCTTATATGTAAATCTTATGGTCAGGTTTAACACTTAAAAAGAATTTAACCATGACGTCCAGAATTGATAGTTTCAAACAGCCTGATGTCTCATCATAGAGGACCTCACATAATAAAAGCTTTGCTCATTTCCCATGTATCTTTAAACCGAATATATTAATACATGTAAATCTCAACCTACAACCAATCAACACATGCAACATGAAAAATACTTACATAGAGCAAGAACATTGTTCAGTCTTCCATGTGCTGCTTCATATCTTATTTCTGCTACAGAGAGTCCAACAGTTTCAAACAGGCAGTCATTTTTCTACAGATAAAGCAATCAATCATTGGAAGTACACACAGAGACCTTCTGATACATCATATTTTTATACACTTCCTTCCCAGAGGACACTGGCATTCTTGTCTTTATAGCTGTTGAGGTGCTCTACAGAAGTCTACACGGCTAGCTAGGTAAGTTTCTACTGCTCAAAAATTATCCAGCTTTTGTATTGAAATCAATTGCAACGGACAAATTTACCAAAGGCAGAAAGAGATGGACAGTTAAACTTAAGTCTACAATTCTGAATTCTTTAACAAGTTTAAAAAAAAATAAAAGCACCGGAAGCAACTGTAATGCTTCTAATCCCTAGTAAAAAAAAGGTCATCATTCATTTATTTAGTTTTCACTTCAGGAAACAGAAAGCTATTAAGTCTTGAGCAAAATATTTTGGTTAGCTCTGAAAAGGAGAAAGAAAAGCAGCAGGAAAAAGACAAAGTAAACAAACAATCAGTGTAGCAACTGTTTCAAAAGTAATCTAATATTCTGAACAGGCTTCATCATACCAACCTCACGTTTAGAGCACTGCTGGGATCTAAAGCCTTCACAGAGAACACATTAAAAAAAGTCATGCCATAGTTATTTTTATGAATTACAAATGTAAACTCACCTTCAGCTGGGCATGGGCAGTTTCACTATCAGCAAAATTTTTAAAAACATAGTTTGTGTACGTTTCGACATCAAGTTCCACCCCCAACTCGTGCATCACTTTGAGGACCTCAAAGATACCTATCAAAGCAAAATTGGTAAGGCTAAACATTTCAGAAAGATGAAAACTTGAGACTCAACATTTAAAAATAAATGTTGCTTTTCAAAAAAAGGACTTGTCTCCTCAATCTCCCTCCTTGAAATTGCTATGCAAAATCCTTCATTTTAATTTACATGTTAATAAAGTTCTTAACTGAGAAACTTAAAATTCATTTACTAAACTTCTCATTCTGTGCTGTACTATCAAAAACATGAAAATCTTGGCTATTTTGGAAAAAGTTATTTTCTAACACAGAGAATATATGACAGTTACTTTTAGTTATGTTTGCAAAACATTTTTTAAAGCTGTATATCAAATGTCCATATTATTGTGCATAAAAACCAGATCTGAAATATGGTGTATATAATCAAATTCAAGATAAAAATACATTCTTCAATACATAATACATTTTAGCTTAGTTCCCAGTATCCAATCCTGATTAGCAAGGCAAATTTTCATGATTTGTCTCTAAATTTATTTAAAACAAATAACATTTTTGTAAGCAAATAAGGTTGATTACTCTATTAACACATCAGCTTCAAACTGGAAATGAAGAGAAAGGCTGGAGTCTCCTAAGCCCCAGTGAAGCTACATTATAGCTTTTACAGGGTTCAGATCAATTCACACAACAACACTGCATATGACTACTGTAGATATGCATTCGAAGGCAACGGATACTAAAGCTTAATAGTGCAGCAATTAGAGTGCAGAGTTTTAGAGTATATGACATACTTTCTAATTGCTCACACTCTGCTGATTTGCAGATACTTCTTACAGTAACCCTAGCTAGCAAACTGTGAACCCCTGTCAAAACTAATACAGGTATTATCATTTTTTGCTGGTCTAAAAATGATTTGTCAGTTGCTGCAGGACATCAGTACCAAACAGCATATGTTTTTTTCAACTTGCATTTCATACTTATTACTTTAAAAATGTAAAGTTTCCCAAAGTCCCTGTCTTTGCCCTGGAGTGCCACCTATGGAAAAGTGACACTTCCATGAATATTTTATGCAGTGCACTATGGTGCAAATAATCAAATGTGAATTCCCTTTGAGCACTTGAAAATACATGCAAGGCAAGTCACACTAGATTAAAGTCGCATCATCTGTTCAAGTTTGCCTTAAACAAAACTGTGATTTTGGCTTAGAATCTGAAAAAAATATGAAGAATTAATTACAGTAAGTCTTTCTTGATCCCTTTCAAATTGTGACAGCTAGTTTCTAATTCATGTCTTCAGCTTCCGAGAACACACATTGTCCCTTTATGCTGAAACCTTTTCAAAAATAACTGTATCTGTATCACTAGGAAGTAATTTGAAGACCAAGAACTCAGGAGATTTGAGTTCAAATTTGTATCAAGAAGAGAGTAGAAAACAGGCTTGTTAAGCATATCCATTCCCTTGTAGAAATCTGTCACAAAAGTGACTGAGTACACAAACATGAACTGTGAGTTCCTCAGTAGGACAGGGCACATGTGAAGGTTAGAACACCAGTGAAACAGTGAGATGCAGATTAAGGAGGAATACCAGTAACAATGCTGCATGTAAACATATTAAACACAAACTTTAAAAAAATGCTGCCACACAATACTTCATTTCTAAGATGGCTAGTGTACAATTTTGGAGTGAACAGAAGATCAGTGAAAACAAACACAGATTCCTACAATTTTTCTACCTCTATGAGAGCAGAACTAGTTTATTATGATATAGATATCTTCCACAATACAAAGCAACAAAACATTGCCAGTTCAAAATGCTGTAAAATTGTCAAATACGTACATGAAATTGGATTTGAGCATTATGTGTGTGGACTTTAACAAATTCTTTGCTCCTCATATTGGAAAGTACACTAACCTATTCCTTCTCCTCAGACCAAAGAACAGACTAAAGAAAAGACATAAAAGTGCAGTCACATTTACCTAGAACACTGGTTTCCCCAACTTTTTGGGGAACACACCCCTAATACATGTATATTTAGAAATTATATAAATGTACTACTGTACTGATGTATTATGCATATAAAACATACACAAAAATAGAATGTAAAAAAGGATGAAATAATTGTTTGTTTATTTATTAACAGCTCACTCACACCCCAATGTATTGCCTTGCACACCTCTTTGGAGATGTGCTTACTGATCCAGAAAACCAGGTATGACTAAAACCCACAATAAAGTCTTCTGGCCATCTCCCTGCTTGATCAAGAATAGTTTTTTTAGATCTTGGGCTGAGATACGTAAGGACTGCAGGACCCAAGTATAATCAAATAACTGAGTGAGTGAAAAGAACAAAAATAGGGAACAAACCAGCCAAACTTCTGTTCTCCTTTTTGTCAGTACTAGAAACAGCATTCAAACACCTCAACAGAACAGATTCCAGCCTTGAATCAGTACATCAAAGAACAAATACAGAAGAAATGAATTGCAAGATGGTCATAATATTTTTGTGGTAGAGCAGTGCAAATTCCTGCTTTTCAAGAAGTAAAACGGGAGACATGCATTTCAGTCCACTTCTCATTTCCTAAGTTTCTCACAATAAGTTGTGCCTTCTTCCTAAAGCAGTCTGATCAGAACAGGGGGGATTTCTAAATCAGTTACATACAGTTCCACATGTAAAAGGGCAGTAAAAGTGGGCTTTAAGCATTTTCTAAAGAAAAAAAAAATCACCCTCCAGTTCAAAAAGTGAGGTCACATTCAAGAAAACAGCATAATATTTAACATAATTTTGCTGTGCTGTTAGTTTCAGATGCACTCAGAAAGTTCTTTGCCAGAAAAACCTGTCTTCAAAACAGTGTTTCAGGCAGTTACTTCATGAAATCACCACCTTTATTACTCTCTGGACTCAGACTCTAATTTCCCTTATTTCCCAATGTAAAAATTGAATTACCATTCACTAAATGTGCTTTGTGTTGTTACAGTTCATAGAAAACCAAAGTGAAATACATGACTGACTTTTAAAAACTGTCTTTAAAAAGAACATGATTATAGAAAGATGAAGGGGAGCTATAAAATACTCAGTTGCCCGTGTAAATCAAACATTTCTCCTTATTTATACTAGGCCCTCCTGTTTTTAGTGTATAATCTGATACAAGATGAATCTCAGTGCCAGTAACAGTTTCAGACCTACCATGTATTGATCCTTTAAACCCTGCAAGCACTTTCCATTCCTAAAAGCCTAATAGCTTTTACTTAGATAAATACTATGGAAATAAGTAATTATCAACTTATATAACAGATGCACATAAAAGCAGGAATGCCCACCTGAAATTATTTTCCTGTATAAAATGACTGAAAAGAGCTGTCTGCTATTTCAGAGTGGTTAAGTTCTCTATAGTATATTTAAAACTGGCCTTGCTTAGTTTCATTCCTCTTAGCCACCACTTCACGGCTACTTTTCTTTCAAACTCAATTCCACAGTACAGATGTTAGGGAACTTCCTTTGATATCCATTGTCAGTTTTTGTTATAATAAACATTACATAAATGTGTAATTATTACTATTAATAATATAAGCGTTTGTGTCACATTATACATACTGATTAAGACACTGTACCCTGCAGTGCTAGATAGGTTGTTGCTTCTCGTTATTATGCCTACATCATATCAGATTTTTAATAGTTTCTCTTCAAAGTTCCTTTCAGTTTTCAGCCTTACGTATACCAAGATGCAAAATTACACCCATTAGGCCAGGATTACTACTGTGTAGAGAAAGGAATCATTACTTCGGTTTTGGTATGAGATGTGACACAGCATCTATCTATACTTTTGTTCACACAGTTCTATTATCTTTTGCTGCTAGAAAGCACCATTCTGTTAATTTACTATCTGCTCTCAGCTTTAGGTTCTCACTGCAGCATTATTTTTTGCTCTATGACACAATTTCAGAGTGTGTGGGGTTTTTCACCCCATTTACTTTTCTTCAAGAATATTTCTTGTATTTTTAGGTAGTGGATCTTATTTATTCATGGTTTTATTATTAAATTTCAAAAAATGAATATGAGCTTACATGTGGGAAAGAACAAGACAACTTATTTCACTGCAGCAAGAATAATTTCACTGATTCTTCACTGCAGACGAAATTCCTTAGATATTTTCTTATGTATTTTAAGAATTGCAAAATCACTGACTTCTGTAGGTATGCACACAGTAGTAATGCTCCCACTTGACAATTCAAACTTGCAGACTAATTACCAGGTTATAAAAATGCGTTTGCAAATCCACAGTATTATCATACAGCCATACAGAAGTTTAGGTATCCGATGCCTTTGCAAATAGAAAAAGAAAGGCTCTCTAGAAAATGGCAAAGAAGTTTTCTTCTCAATTTGCTTATATGACTTCCAGCAGTAACTACTAGCCAAAGCACAGTCTATTTCTACAGTGGGAGTCCAAATTAAGGCAACTTCTGTCCTTGCCAAAGACCAAAATATGTATGAAAACTTAAATTGCTCTCTATGGTCAGCTATTGCTTCAGTTTTGGGAGCTATCTAAGAATATCTAAAACCAAAAATACTTTTGACATCTCTTATAACTGTGTTAGTGAGGTAAAGTTTTCCACGGAGTAACGTGGAAAACGTTTTTTTCAGTAGGCAACATGCACAACAGAGAAGTATAACTGCTGATTCCAACTTATTTACTTTTGGCAACATTATATCTCAAGTTAAGTCACAAAGTACCCAACTAAAACAAGGTTGCCAGACTTCTAAATATCATAGAACTTTCAAGCATTTGAAAACCTGAAAGACGACAAACTTGGAAAGTAGTCTAGCAGGAACAGAGCCTAAGGAGTTAATAAAAACTGAATATTGTTTTCACAAAGGCTTTTTGAAAAAGACTTGAGACATTTTTATAGCCAGAAACAATTAGGGAATACTTGTTTCAGCATTTCTTCCGAACTGGAATGTGACTGTATATTTAAGATAAAATTGCGATATGAAGAGTCTGCTAAAAGCACTTTTTTTTTGTTTGTGCATTTTGTTTGTCACCCAGTGTCACACTAACAACTCTGCATCTCATTCTAAAGCACATTATACTGTGAGATAAGATGAAAAAGACAGTTTTTTGTTTCCCCAAGGGGGAAGTACTTCTGTTAAAAGCATCTTTTTACAATACCATTCTTTCTGAATTACCAATAACGCAAACCAAAGAATTAGATACTGTACTCTAAAATTTAATATTTGTTCAATTCTTATTCATATCCTGTAGGCATCCCCATGTGTAACAGGGGTAAGTATGCTAAATGCTTAAACCTACTTAAGAATCCCAAAGATTGAGCATTTCTGTCCTTCAATCAGTATGCTGTCAGGTCAGGCTCACACGTTCAGCAATGGAAGTTCTCCTGTGGTTTTTATTATAGTAACCAAACTCACATTTGGCTTATCAGGTAGATGATAAGAAGTTGGTTTGAAAAAAGGATTGGGTTTGCAGTCCAAAAGAGCTATTATAACACAACGTTACTTTTAAATTCTTCTCAAATTTCAGTTTCTTCAAGAATAAACTCTTTAAAAGGTAATGAGCAGCAAAAAGAGCCAGTGGAAGGCAGAAAGAATGTGAAGAGTTAAAAAGGTAATTAAACACTCTTTCACATCTTTCTATGCAAAGGTACTTTAAATTTGTAGACCTGTACCACGATCAAGTAAGAAAGATTTTTAAAAAGTGTTTCTGAAGGCAAAATTGTTTGCAACAAAGTAAGACATGCAGCAAGGTCTTGTTTACTTTCAAGAGTCTGCTGAACGTTGTAGCAATGTTTTAATACGGATTTGTGTGCCAGGTTTGCAATAAAGCCAGAGGAGCATTTATCAGATAACTAACCTTTAAGATTCTTCTCTTTCTGGAACGCAACTAGCAGTGGCCAGGAATAATGAGGTCTGAGTGGCAAGCCTTCCTCTTTCATCATCTTCATCACATCAATGGCCAAGGCTGAAAACATTCACAAGATAATTAAACAGTGACCAAGTACTTTAATTAAACATATGTAAAATAACTAAATAAGCAGAGTACCTGATCTGTTGGTCTCCAAAGCACAACGCAAAATAAATGGTAATGGTGCTGAGTGCATTTTTGCTTCTTTTAACTCAGTACAAAATTGCTTCAGCTTGTTCACAGGCTGCAAAGAATTTCAAAAATTAAATATATATTTCAGTTTCTCAAATTGTTAAGAATATCAGACTCTTCGATGTTTAGGAAATGGATATTACACACGCCAAACGTGATTCCTTTGTTAATTTCAATTTACTATGCAAATTGATATGAAATATTTAAATCCTTCTTTTATTCTTTAAGAACCACACAGAAAATATATCATTTTCCATCTTCACAGTTCCATTAAACTAAATAAACATACTGTTGTTATTATATTAAGAAAAAAGTATTACTGTTCTGCATACCATATCTCTATTTACACAATGTTGCAAGAAGAAGTTACCGTGGTCCACATTACCACGTGATAAAGGATTAAGAGACTTCAAAATATGGAAACCTATATCTTCGAAGCCATGAGTTACGAGAGTCAAACACAGGTTCATTGCATCTAGCAATTGAAAAGCAGAGAACAACACAATTAAAAAAGTGCTTGTAACTATTTTTGCATTGAACTACTAACATTAGTGAAACTAGCAAAATATTTTACAAGAAACTTCAGCATACTTTTAAACATGATTAACCAATCAAATTTAAGACTACCTTTTCAGATTTCTATTTACCAATGAAATTCATTTATCCCATTAGAAGACCATGCCAAAAATTACAGAAGCATCAACACTGCAGCATGACAGAAGAACACTAAATAATAGAAACACATTTCTAGACACATCAAAAAATGGATGAAGTATAATTAATAGTTATCAATCAGATTACACATAACTGTGAAACAGAAGTGACTTTAACTGTAAAGAAAACTATATTCAGTTCTTAGTTTCCCTTTTTACGATATTCATAAAGAGCTGTCACAACAGGAATTACAACAGTGTTGTTTGAATAAAGGACTCCACAGTTACAGCCTTCCTATAAAATCTTAATGAAATCTAAAGGTTTAAAAAGTGGATAGTTTAACTTTTATACGTAAATGATTAAAACTGATTTATATTTAAATTTTATAAAATGTAATCTAAAGCAGCACAAATGAATCAACAAACTAATGGCAAAAATATTATATTCCCTAAGTATTCAAGAGAAAAATACAAAATTCCCTATTTTTGGTAACCTTAGTTATTGCTGGGGGAGGGGGGAGAGGGAGAAAAAAAAAAAAATGCTTTCCCTCTCTACCCTGAGTAGCAGAACACTGCTGTAGTAGCCAAGAACATACCTGGAAGTAATTCCTTTTCAAATCGTATGCGTTCTTTAATATCTTCAATGTACTGAGGATATCCAGCCTTGGCAAGGCTAAAAATCACCTGCATCAAAATCCGATCCATAATGTAACCTTCAGTCTTCTCAACCTCTTCTATAGTCTGTAAATCAGCAGAAATTTACCTTTAATAAACTCTAAAGTGACTCAAAACAGGATACATTGGAAAAAAAGCTGGGGTTTTTTCCCCTTTTTTAAAGCCATGGGTTTAGATATATGGAATATGTTTGAGAGAACACCCAAGATCTACAGAGAGGGCCTCAAACACCTTTGGACTGTAAAAATAAAAAGAGACAGATAAAAGGGATGTAATAGATAGTTTCTCTCTAATATCTAATAACACATGAAAACACCAGAGGTATTCCCATTGTGAGATGACTTTCAAAAGAAATTGCCTTGAAAAGGGGAGAATGATTAATCAAACTTTTTGTTAGTGTTTTTAAGAAGGTTGGTTGATGAAGATCTGTTTAATTTGTAAGTCACAGAACAATATTTTGTTTCCCACATCCTCTTCCTTGATTTGGTCCTCTCCATCTGATACTACTTATTAAACTCAAACCAATTTTCTTTTCTCATTCCCTTTCGAATACTTTGATTTTAAAAAAAAAAAAAAAAGAGAATACTTTAAAAAAAATCAGCTCCACAAAGGGCTGTAAGGCAGCATTATCTTATCCGCACTTCATGAATATCTAAGCTGTTGGTATGAACTCTCAGAAAAAAATCAGTTTTACTGGTAAGATCCTGTGGCTTCAATGGGAGCTAAAAAATGGCTCAATGGGAGCAGGATATTCAATATTTACTTCCTGTTTATTTTTCTAAATAAATATATAACTATCCCACATGCACAATGTGTCTCACAAAACCTGAATTATTAAATCACTCACCGGCAAACATATCTTCTCACAGTGAAAGGCGACTATCAAAAGATGAGTATTTTTTATAAAGTATGAGACTGCTTTCAGTTAACCAGTTATTCAGATTAAAAAAAAAAAAACTTGTTTAATTGGTGTGGACTGGGAGGAAACAAGCAATGAAATTCAGTATTATTCCTCTTGCATGGATAGAAAGCACTCCAAAGTTAAACTGAACAAAAGATCAAACAAGTTGTATTTAAACTCAAACTTGCAATACCTTTTTGATGCTATCAGCATCACCCTTTTCAGCATACATATTCAGCAGAGATAAATAGGTGTCTGGACCTGGTTCAACACCAGCCATCCTCATCACTGAAAGGATATTTTCTGCACTTTTCACATCTCTAAAAGAATTCAAAAGAAATACCCTCAGTAGATTTAATCAATATAATGTTTATTGTGACTTCCACATTTCCTCATTAAATTAATTAGAATTGTAAACAAAGACTGCAACAAGCATAGTGAAACT
This sequence comes from Athene noctua, assembly GCF_965140245.1. Classification (NCBI taxonomy): domain Eukaryota; kingdom Metazoa; phylum Chordata; class Aves; order Strigiformes; family Strigidae; genus Athene; species Athene noctua. The sequence goes on along the minus strand of NC_134037.1, from coordinate 100,046,973 downwards.
TATTTTAAGTAAGCAAATCCTGAAAGGTGAAAGTGCAAGTACTTTAATTATTGTGTTCTTTAAAATACTTTTTCAACAGTTGGAAAATTTCAAAATTCAGTGCAGATTTTTTTCAAACAGCACAAAAGTACAGTAATTTATCTTGAAATCCAAGATTTTCAGACAAGAAAAAAAATATACTTCCTTTGTTAAATAGCCCTGTTTTGCTTCAACAATTTACAAAAAGACAGTCTTTACATATTTATTATTCAAAACCATCACACTATTCTGCAACGTGTAATTTTTCTGTAAAGTATCACTCTATATTGTAGTAGAAATAAAAAAAAAAATCAAAAAAGTATTAAACATTACCCTGATCTGGCATGACCTTTCACAAGGCTACTGAATACTGCCTCAGTGATTGGGAGATCTTTGTTCTTCATAAATCCAAGAATCTCACTGTAAAATACAAGACAATGATGACTAGATAATTTTTTCCTTTGAAAAGAGATTAGGTATTTTTTTCCTTTGAAAAGATAAACTACTGAGATATTGCTGCTCACTGGACAAGTACTGCATCATCAAACAAAACCAAATCCTGATGTCACTGAACAATTACATTTGGGGATGCTGCATAATATGGTCATAATTTGGTCATTTTCATTTTTTCAGATGAATCATATTCTTCAGCTTGAAATATGCAGACACAAGGATGGGACTGGTTTTTTTTTATTTTTATCTTCCTTTTACTTATTTCTCATGCCCAGCAATCACTGTTGTAACTTAACCTTGCTAAAATTAAGATGTTAGATATCCAGCAAGCCCTGTGCAACAACAACAAAAACCAGAATTACTCCTTAGCCCACTTAGTTCTAAAATGCCTTTCCCAGTAGCCATTTTCTTACATAGGCAGTAAGCCTTCATAACCTCACACTTTTTCATGTCAGTTCTAGAAATGACAAAACAAGTTATTTTCTCAGCAACTTGAATACAATTTGATTTGAACACGCTGATCTATCATTTATTTTTATTTTGCTTGTGTAGGTTCCAGATGTCTCTAAGAAACTGCTCTTTAGTGCTTGGTTAAAATATACTTAAAACCCTCTCTTTGCTTTGCTCAATTTATAAGAATTACACTGAAATGAGTTTTAATATTAATGGTAGGGAATATGAGAAACAGATTCTGTGGAAATCCCTTTAAACATAAATGCAAAAGAATACCTCGCTCCTTCAATGTCACCCTCATTGCAGTAAGCAGCAATCAACCTTTGGTATGTAACCTACAGAAAACAAAAAAGAGGAACTTAATGATTTCCATCCAATAAATAGATACTACTATTAAGAATGAAGATATCATAAAAGGGTACCTACTCGATTGGGCTGCACATTAGCTTCCTCCATTCTGGCTAAGAATTCTGTCGGAGAAAATTTGTGCTCGTTCTGAAGGTAGACTTTAAGTAAAGCATTATAATGGCTTGTATCATACACAGCACCTAAGGAAATATTTCAACCAGAGTTAGTGAATACAGATTCTCTAAATTCAACATGATTTTATAGCTTTCTCAGGTAATTAATTTCATATCAATTTTATTCTGTATGAGCTTTATGTATAATCAGACTGCTTCCTTTCATCCACCTTTGCAATACCAGACTATTTAACAGCACATGTGTTTATAAAAGGCTAAAACATAACAAGAGCACAGTAACATCAGTGTTCGTGTGCATGCTATTCCACAGTCTCTATGGCTGTATTTACATTACAGATTCAGCAATATTACTATCAAGCAGCAATTCACCTACACAACATCTACAGATAAATGACTAACTTAAAATTTAAAAAATCATCTGATAAAATATCCAGCAGCACTAGGATATCAGCCCACCAGATATCAAGGTAGTAAGTATCTAACAGAGAAGTAAAATTCATTCTTACAATAATCAGAATCAAGCAAAAGTCCAATTTAAGTATCTTACCAAAAAACTATCTTTAGATTTATTACTAACACCCCTAGATGTCAGTATAACTCCCAGAATAGGAAACAGGTCTCTCACCTGAATAATAAAACCTAGCATTTATTTGGTAATGAGTATTTGCTGTTATAATCTAACATTTAAACACTATTAAAATACATTCAGTCTTCTGTTACAAAGATAGTAACTAAAGCACATACCTTTTCTTGCAAGAGGGACTAACAAAACTAACTTACCCAGTTCTTTCATCTTGTCCCACATCATATGGGCTAGTTCTGTTCTTTCAGGTGACAATACCTCTGGTAAAAGAGTACCACAACTTCGCAGCAAAAGCAAGGTCTGGTTACTTCCTGGACACCCTGCAAGTGGAACACAACCACAAGTTTCTTTTTAGTTATGCATTTAATATTAGAAAGAAGATTCGAGACTGACCCGCTGAAATATTTAAGCATTTTGTATAGAAAATAATCTTCTCCAAGACTTAAGATCTTTACTGAACAGTATACCCAAATGATTAAACAGTGAAACTATTATGTGCTGCCATGAAAAAGATTCACAATAAAAGATGCCATTTAGTATAATAACAAGCTCAGCTGAGCAGAAATTTTAAAAAATACAACACAAAATACTAAACTCAGATGATCTAGCACTTGAAATTTCTCAATCCAACATCCATAGATCATTTAATCCTAACAGGGACATAACTTTCTGTTAAATTTCTAAAACTGCAAAATACTTTATACCAATTCCATAGTATTCCAAAACTGGTATTCAGAGACATTCCACATTTACATTTACACTTCTGCCCATGCTCAACATAAAATAAATGAGATCATTTACATCTAGAGAATAGTGAAAGAAACTTTAAGAGTATCTACCTTCTCTGACTTCTACACTAATCCGAGAATGTTGAAAAAGTAACTATAATCTCATCTGTCTCCCTTGGACTTCACTACCACTCCTGAGGCAAAGTAAGGCAGAGCTGCAGAATCTATCAGATTACCCAAAAAAATGGAGACACAAAAATTTTTTCAATCACATCTTTATATGCAAACCCAGCAATTTCTAATAAAAAGGAGAGTTTCTTTAGAAAGCAGTATACCATAAAGAAAAAAGAGTACAAAAATGTTGTCTCTTCCTTTCCTATCAAAGAGAAAGGTATAATTCAATATTACCTTCAGTAATTTCATCTAACAAGAAGCACAATAAATATTCACATACAACATAAACGATGAAAAAAATCTTTAAGGTTTTCTCTCTCAGAGACATACATGCAGACTTGAAATATTCAGACTTCCAAAATTAGTTAAAGTCTAAAGCATCACTAATGCTTTCTAAGTTACTTCCAAATCATCATGCCAACACTCCAAAATTGTGTACAGACCAGTGTTGCCAGTAAAGATACCTTCAGCTGCTGATGATCACTCTAAGTGTAATTTTCAATTATAGAGGGCTGTAGAAACATCTATAAATAATGGTAAAGTAAAAAAACCTCAACAGCAGAAAGCTATATGCCATCTAGAATCAGATTTTCAGGTACCAAAAAAGACCAGCAAATCTAGGATATCACATGTTTCAAGAGCACAACCTACAGCAGAAAACTTGTTTATAGAGAGTAAACTCCTCAGGGAAGAAACACAGGCAGCAGGGGGTTAAAAGTAAGCAATAACAAGAAAAGAAATAAGTTAAAACATTGAGAGGGAGCAGGTACAAATTCCAAATGGGGAGTTGGACTTGGATTTGACTAACCTTTAAATCCCTGCACACAATTAGTTCACTCAATATAATGCTGATATATGTTGGCCTTTCACAATAGCGGTGTTACATTAGTGACTGAATAGCTTGTAAGGCAAAAGAAACAGGAAAAGGTTTGGAAGTATGAGTATGGAAAGGTGTAGGACAAGATCTACAGCAGTGACCTTCTTTGGGCATTTTTCCTGTTGTAATTAGAAATGGAAGAACAATACAAACAGAGACAAATCATTTTAGGACATCAACAGTAACTAACCTCCCATACTTGTGCTAAATTAGTTTTCAACATTATTAATAAAAAAAGGACTGAATTTCTCACATGAAAACATTCGTCATTTCTTTTAATAGCATCCTAGTTAAATCTCTTGAAGTTCCACACTTTTTTCTTTTAAATATACTTACACAGCTGAAGGAAATCACTATAAGCAATTCATCTTTTTGTTAACATGACTTCCTAAAAACTGTGTAACTAACCAAAGATCATGAAGAACTGTGATTTGCAGATAAGCTTAGAGACATAAAATTCTTGCCAAGGCACAGTCACAAATTAAAAAAGCTCAACAGAGAGAGAACATGAACTGAAGACAACTTTTAAACAGTGAAACGCAAAACTTTTAAAAGTGCAATCCCAGGTATACAAGCTATTAACAGTCCAGAGCATTACATAGCAAAGTTTAAAACTAAAACAAAACAATACGTGCTGTCAGTGACAGATATTGGCAGTAGTACTTGGTGAGTATATTTAGCAAATATCTCCATTGACTCACCCTAGCTGGTACCAAACCTCATCAATTGTGGTACCCGGTTTGCAAAATATTAATATACTCTGGTTATTTTTAGTCAATGGTGTATTGCATCTGTGAAAATAAACAATGCCTCGGCTGTTTGTTTTATTAAAAAAAAAAAACAGCTTTCTTGTCCTGAATAAGCACAGCTACCTGGGAATGCAGAAACTTGGGGATCACCCCTGTGTTTCCCTGTATAGTGCCATTTTAGAACAAATAACCTCTTAAGGACAACATGGTTTATTACAGACATTTTAAAAATATACAGTATAAAACAGATGGATATGATCCCTGTTCAGAGTGCACAATATAGTTATATGAGGAAGGTGTAACACTACCAGTTTAAAAATCCAGAATAGGCAAAGCAATATGATAAGATTTCTTGAAAGTACACTGAATTTTTACAAGGCTTATAAATGCCCAAAGACATAAAAAACCTGGAAAAGTAAGCGTGTGCATTCAAAGCATAATAATATCTTTAAAGCATTTAAAGTCTGTTCATCAAGACATGCAGCAGATTAAACAACACTCAAAAACGAAATATTAATTAGAACATTCATTTCATTTCCTTGGCTTGCTGAATCGTTATATTGTAGCTTTAAATTTAGCTTTTATTTTGTTTTAATTGGAAGCAACTTACCTGCTTTGCATACTTCATGGAAGATTTTTAGTAGAAGGGTTTTACGGATGCGGCCAGTTTTCCTGACAGAGTTATCCAGTGTATTTAATGCCCAGTCAAACTGCCAGGTCCGTCTGGTTTGAATTTCTGAAATTGGTTCTTCTTTAACACTTCCCTCCTGTTGAGGTGCAACTGTAAGGAACCTGATTTGGTACATAATGTTTCTGCTTAAATAAAAAAACAAACAAACAAAAAAATAGAGATTAAACTTCTATGAGTCATTTTGCAAATGCACTAGTCACACAACGTCAAAAAGATAATGCACTTTCTGATGAACAGTTTCTCAAAAACATTCCATATTAATATAAGCAAATACATTGATTCATTTCAGTGGCTTTCTACTTAAAAAGGCATAGTCATGTATATTTTCTCACAGTGACAACTGTTTCTCTGAGATTTTCAGTTGGATCACCTCGTGAATTAAATGCTTCAAATACTATTCCCACAAAAATAAAAATTTTGAAGTTGTCCAAGTGCTACAGAAGTCTATTGTCCCATTATGGCTTCTCACAAAAGCTTTCATATGCTTTTGAAAAAAAACCACTCCAAGAACAGCCAGACACCTCTTCTAGAACACAGCAAATCAAGGCAGCAAATTATATATCGTTCTTTTAAATTTAAACACACAAAAAACTAATGCAGAGGCCAGTGTTTTAGACAACAATGGCTTGAAGAATAACAGGATCATTCTCCATTCTGCAGAATTTACATGAACAATGAAGCAGCCGTCCTGCAACGTAAACCAAACATCAACACTGGATTTGTGTAAATATTTATTTTCTCAAAATAAAGTATGACAACAGCAAGAAACATAATGTGAAAGTATTCTTATTTCCAGCTAAACCATAAGAGCTTGGCTTGCTTTTTTTTAAAAAAAAAAAAAAAGAACAAGCTGATGTACATAAAAATAAGAAAATAGTGTTTGTGCCACAGTGGAATCATGAACAGCCTGTGCAGGTAAAAATACCCTTACACACAATTGATTTACAACTTCACAAAATAAGCCAGACTATCCTCCTTCAGAATCCTATACAAAGGAAGTTAATACATGCTGGATGGCAAAAAAGATTGACCAACTTATGAAATTACCCTGCCTCATCTCTGGCTCTCTAGACAGCTCCCAGCTCTTCAACTAAATTTCTGCAAGGTCTCCAGACTAGTTAAAAAAAACTATAGTTGTTTTATTCCCTGCTGTTACAGACTCTCGAGGAGTCCTATGCAGTAATGGCAGGACTTTTTGTTGATGCAGTCTTGTTGTAACAACCAAATGAGATGTCTACAACTTAAACTCTTTAATAACACATAAATAGCAATACTCAACTATGAGCTAGCCACTGGATAGCTAGAAGAATGAATGTAGTGATTGCAAGTTCTTTAAGTATTTTTTCTTAAAGATACAGATTTTAAAAAGAAAATGGTATCATCCACTAATATACCCACTAAAAAAAGTATTTTCAGAATACTTTGTCATGTTGGAAAAAAATGCTTTGGAAGCAAACAGCAACACAGGGCTTACTTTCTTTGTAACACAGAAATTCACACTTTGATTTCCATTAACAATCAAAATACAAGTGGACAAAACTCCCCATCTTCAGATTAAATTTGAAATGTCTTTTTCTATAAAAATCTGCTATTGCTTTATAGTATTTTGCAAGTTACTGTTTAGATTTTATGCCACATAGCACACTTGTAACCATAAACTAACTGATATCTACATTTCTTAGCTTAACTCCCACACTGTTTTAAAAAGCCCTCTTCGTAAGACTCTCCACATATCAAAAGTTACAAACATTTTAAAGCACTTGTATAGCTTTTTCAGATTAAGTATGAAGATAAAAACAGTACGTGAATGCTCAAAATATGCTGGTTAACAGCATGTGAGGACTCTACACTTTCATTTGTTACTAAATTCTCCCTGCTTAGAATTTAGCATGATGCTGTTGCAAACATAAGTTTAGAATATTATACTGTATCAATTGCCACGGTTACACACTGTAAAATACTATACTCTTATATGAAGTGCTATTTTTATGCACTAACTGAACCTGCTGAAAGATCAGCAGAATTGGGCATTTCTACTTACCCCTCCACACCATGTATTATGAAATATGGTACTGGTGTTTCTGTTAATTTATACATTTTAAGGAATGTCAACACAGAAGTCCATGCTTCAGTTTTAGAGACTGGGGAAAACAGTGTAAGAGTATAAAATAACCTGAGGAACTCTTAAGCCTCCACTAGCATCTGCCTAAATTACAATTATCAACCTGAAATAAAATGTCTAGCATAAGACTCTGAGATATCTTATCATCTGTAGGCTTTCAGCATTTGAATAAAATACACTTTCAGCATGATTTAAGGCACTGAGTAATGCTAAGCCAATCCCACAATAAGAATTTGTTAAAAATAACTGGCTTCAAAAGGTGGATGAAGGGCATCTACTGTCTTGAATTTGGTTCTTAGCACTACAAACCAACTATTAACACAAAACTTAAAAGAAAATAAAGAAAAAAAGAATGCTAAGAACTCACTGTTCTAAAAGATGAAAGATTGAGCAGACCAAACAGTCAACGACCAAATAAATTCAAACTTAAGGGACACAGTAACAGGTTTGATTTCAGATAATCAAGTGCAAGACAGAAGAATGCAGTAGAGACAACTAATGGCACAACCTCCCCAGAAGAAGCAGCTAACAAAATTAAGCAGTTATCTATTACAAATCTTCAGGACCCTTGTTTGATTCTTTAATTTTTAGAAGTTGAGAAAGAACACATGATCAAGGGGAATTAAAAAAAAAAAAAAAGGCAAGGACAAAAATCAAGGCCATGTTAACCATTTCAGTCAGGAAGTCACATAAAGAGGTTACAGGAAAGGCTTCCAAATACAAGTGGATTTTTTAAAAAAATATAGATCATACACTTTAACTTTCAAAAAATGTTAATTGCAACCGTACTATGTAAGTTTTACCACGACTAAATTATAGCAAGCAGATGGGCGTGCAAGTGAGAATAGGAAAGAATGAGCTAAGTAATTTCTGGAAACATTAAGGTATGTTATATTTAAGACACGTTAACAGTTTACTCAATCCCTAGTCCTTTGGAATTGCCTTCAAAAACTCATGAAAGTTCTGGAAAAAACAGAATAATCAATAAAAATTATGGACTGATGTACCAGCTTCTGGCATTACGTTACCTGACAATAAGCAAAACAAGGAGATATAATGTACTTCTAGTTACAAAAATATGGGTGCAGTAGTTGTTTAAAAAATATTAATAATAATTAAAATATATATATATAAAAAATTAAAATGTGCTGATCAATGTTTGTTGCAAAATTGGGAATATATTTTGTGAGACCCTCAGCTATGTCCTGACCCAAATGGGACAGGACTGATATGACCCATGCCCATTCAATGATTTCATTAACTATTTGGATGATAAACTTATAAGTTAATAAGCTTATACAATTTATAGACAACACCATAATGGTTGCAAACTCTTAGAAGGAGAGCCTCAGACTTCAAAGTCATCTTGATTACTTGAAATGGTTTGAAATCAACAAAAAGGAAATTCAATACATACCAAAGTTGAGCATTTTGGACAAAAAATGCATGCAGAAACTTAAAATGACGTACAATTGGCCAGACAACAGTACAACTGAGAAAGTACTGAAAATAAGCCACCACTAAACATGAAACATCATGCAGCAAAAAAGAAAAATGCAAACCTTCAACTCCTAAGAAAAGCAATATAGATAATATAGAGAATCATTCTGCTTGTCATGGTGCATTTACTCACAAAAAAATAGGTTTAAAAGACTCATCTATCCCATCCCACTCTCCAAATAGAGAAGCAACTGTACCCAATCCATCAGGCATCACACAGGTAACATTAATTGTTGCAATATTAATTGTAATTAAATATCAGAACAGGGTAAGTTCTAGACAGTCAAATTTTATCACTTGGAAACTTATGGAATAAGATTAGGAGTGGAAAAAACCCAAAATCTATCACACATGACCTTGGCACTGCTGATCCTACCTCAGTGCTAGATGTTAGATTATATAATCTTACGATGTAACCATATTTTTTCAATTACTGTAATTAACTTTGTCCAGAATTAAATGCTATGCTACACAGAAAAATGCATGATACTTCTCCAAGTACTGCAATGAGTGCCAAGTATTTACTGTTAAATGGTATTTTTAAATTTTCTCCATGTGAAACATTATACTTGCGAGTATATGAAGCTGCTCAATAAACTTCAAACCTGTTTGGATCAGCAACCTGATTCTTCCCCAACATGTGCAATTTCTCTTTACTGTGCTTCAGAACTGTGTTTTTTTGTAGCTAGCCAGAGAAACTCAAAAGGATATATTAAGTCCTATAAAGCGATCTCTCTCCTACTCCCACAATCACAAGCCTAGAAGTAGCTTTCCAATATTTGAGCTTTTACGTAACTGTACCATTAGACCGTTTTCAGCTTTGTCTCTACAATGGTGAGGATTAAAAATGTAGACCTTGCCTACATCAGAGAAATTAACCAATTATGTGTTTGCAATCCCAACACAGAACCACCCACCATTTAGCTGTAACTTTTCACCTCCAACTTAGCTTACAATGTCTGGAAAGTAGACGAAGATAAACTCATAAAAAACTCATGCTGAGATGAAGTATGCATGGGGAAGTTAACTAATAAAATATTCCTAAATTTGCAATTTACGAGAATCCCAGTACAGTACTTAACATGTACTTATATGTTTTCATTTCTAGAGCAGACCTAGAATCTAGATCTAGGCAGTGCCTTTGATTTCCTAAAGGTACACATGTTAAACACCTGTCTGAGTAAAAAGTGTCCCATCTTTCCCAAAACTCAAAAAGTAGGTGGTTCCCTGGCAGTAGCAGCACTGGAAATTTTACTTTCTGTAAAACCTGCCCAATTTCAAACATTCAAAAAAGGATTACAGAACTACCATATGGATATTTGCCTCCCTTTATCAGAGCCACACTAAGGTAGTTGCTATGTTTTTTCTAAGAAAAGTAGTGAATATTTTGTTAAGTTCTTTCTAAACTAAACAGGCAAAAGGTGTAGGAAATAAGGTTTCAAAACATGAGCCATGCTGAAGGTAGAATAATGGGAAATTTAAGAGTTAAGATTCATTTCTATTCATAAAACCACTACAAACTTAACATGAGTTAAATTTACTACATATAAGACTAGATATACCACCTGAGATCCCAGCATGATTCACATGGCTGCTAAACAGTATTTCCCCCAACTTACTATGAAGGCTACAATGTTCAGGCCACTGTACCCTTGTTTCAATGAGATGCAGTGGGATCCTAGAAGAATGGAAAAAATTTTGTTTTTTCATTCAGACTATCTATTTAGATATTCTTAAGAGAGTATCTAAAAATTCTGTCTAACTGATGCACAAGAACAAAAGCAGAGAAACCTTGATTTGTGCTATTTCTTGTCTAGATATTTTATATACATTGGTAAAACACATAAAACAGTGCAGTTTGTGCAAATTTACTGCAACAGAACATTGCTTCAGTATTACCAAAAGCAAGTCAGGTGAATGGCTCCTCTGCATTTAAAGTCCATGAATTCTATCATTTTGCTAATGTTAGGTAATAAAGCACTCAGTTCTAGATTTTTGTCCACTGGTGACGGATTGCTGAGTACAACAGTGAATAGCCAAAAGCAACTTGTTTGCAGCTAATTAAAATAAAATAATCAAAAAGTACCATGCATTAAACCATGAATCATTTGGGTTTTTAACTTATGGCTTATCCAAACCTCAAATCAAAACCCTCAGATCTAAATCAGGATTCTTTGAAAGGGTATTCTTCCCACCTCACCAGCATGCTTCAACCTTGTACAAACACACCACAATGTACCAAAAGTCTTTACAAAGACAACTTGAAAAGCATTGCACATGGTACTCTCTTACCAACTTCCTCAGCAAACACTCCTCTGAACAGAACACAGATCTTACCAAAAGCAGGCTTCACTACAGCACAATTTGCTGTCTGGGGAGATGCTCTTTTCTCTGCAGTCATGAAAACTGTTATTTAAACTCGCTGGAGAAAATCTCTAAATAAGTGACAGGAATGCCCAAGATGCCTTGTGAGACTTGCAACAGAGATTTCACTTGATTTTCCATCTATATGTTCAGGATCTATGTCTTAAGAGCCTAAATCTCCTTTTCTCCAAGGACAGATAGGATGTTGACATCAGGATGAGTGTCCGGGCACTCATACATCTAAAAGGGCAGTTCAGCAGTACAGCTGAACTGATCTAGTATCACAGTCATCACAGTGGGTTCCCTCTTCTCCTTTTGCCTGCGGTCCCACTCTTTTTGAGTTCATCAGATCCTTACCTTTACAATAAAATCCGTCCACCTGTCAGAAAACTTTTTCCTTGCAGTCTAGCAAATTATATCAGCTAAGTAATAGGTCCAAGGAGCACCCTGATTTAGAGCAGGACAAGCTGGCCAGCAATGGAAGGGTGGTCAGTGAGAGAAGAACGGAGCCAATAGCCTTCTGCCCAGCACTAGCTTTCCCACAGCAGCAAGGTGTAACATCAAACCATAACACAATCACCTAGTGTGTAGAATAAAGTCCCCAAAAGATATTCTAATGTTACTTCAAAATCAATTGAGAGGTTACAGCATTCTCGTCAGTCAGCTACATGCAGCAGATTTAAGAATCTCTTCCCTTAGTGAAGCTTCTGTGAACAAAGTTCCAGCAAATAATCTGTACTACCTAAATCAGCACAGTGCTAAAGCGTGCTGTTCTAGATCTGAAGTTTGTTGTATTCGTCTGTCATAGCTTATTTATCTTGTCATAATTGCATGCCACAAGAATGATGACATATAGCTCAGTACATTTCACATTTCATACTGGAGGCAGACAAGTGAAATACTAAATTTGCTTTAGATCTAACTTTCTATGAAATGCTTCTCAACCACTCAATGCCATCTGATATCCGTGTACTGTCCTAATCTATTTTCAGAAGAAGTTTAGATTGAACCAACACAAAATTAAATGGGAAACACTCCCACAGTATATTGCATTGGCTCAACTATGGTGTGGCAACATGTGGCAGAGCACCAGGAACCATCAGTCACTGCTGGGAGACCACCTTAATCTTGCATATCTACCCTGTCCAACTGTGGTCAAAGTTGTCTCTCCAACATAGGTGCCCTTCAAAGTACTGACACATAATTTGAAGCCTTATTTGCATGAAGAATAGCTTCTCCGTCCACTGCATATCATACTGGCACTGAGCAGAAAAGCAACATATTCAGAATCTGTAAAATTACACAGGCATAACAAACAGTCCAGCCATCACTTGCGTACTCTACAGTTCAGCAGTGGTAGTTAGGCCTTTCCTAGAAAAATCAGAGCAATATAAGGCTTTGTTAAAATCTCTGCTTTAATATGAATGGTTGCAGTTTCACATCTCTAAAGAAATTAACAGATTTGCAACTTTTCTATAACCACTGTAATCAAGTGTCAAATCTGCCTCTGAACCGACTTGATTCTAAAGCAACTGTAACAAGCACATAGAAACCTATAGTAATTTACCCAGTTGTCTTTGTGAAATGCTAGACTTTGTTATTTATTTACTCTTTAAAATGTGGGGTTTTTTCCCCCCACTATTACAATTAGAACTTCATCAACAGACTCTGGAATTTACTGCAGCAAACTACATTTCACTCTCAAAATACCATTTCAAGACCTGAACACTGAGTACAGCAAGTCTAAATCATGTCCATGTCATTCTATTCTTCAAAACAGGTCCATTTCCAGAAGTTAAAGCTTAGGTAGAAAAAACCAAGTTATTTATGATAAAAAATAAAATTATATTATATGCTTATATGTGCAATTTCAGCTCATAAATGTTACCTCTGCTTTACACTCTGGTCCTAGAGGCATCACTTGTGCACTAGGATGCGCTGACCCACATAGTAAAGTGACAGTAAGACAGATATTTTAGAAGAAATATATACTTAGGAATGAAATTACTGGACAGAAAGAATGTACAAATTTAGGTGTGCTGCTCAGTCTTACTCCAATATAACTCACAGTTTAGACTGAAATCTAAAAACCGTGAAATAAATACCGCTGTCATTTCCTGTGAAAGGTGTTTGGTGGAGAACCCTTTCTCATGGCTAACTAAACCTAGCCTGAGAATTAAAAGAGTTTTTAGTGTTAATCAGTAAACTATCCCGCATATGACCCCACTTATACTTGAAAACATAGAAGAGTATACTTTGGTGCAAGAAAAAAATATCATGGTGGGGGGAGTAGAAAAGCAACCAAATATTCAAAACCCAGCTGTTGGAGACAAATTATCACCGCATAAAACACTAAGTCCTTTCCAGGAATGCAGTTCAAAAAAAAAAAAAAGCACTATTTGTCCTTCAAGTTGTATGTAAAGTTCTGTGAACACTACATCTTGCAACAAACTAATTTAGGAAATTAAACTTCAGTGGATAAAAAAAAAATATCAGCTGGATTACCACAAAGTAGAAAAGTTTATTTGTGACTTGACACTAACTAAATGCATGGTTCTGTTGCCAGCCATACAGCAGATGTCTTCTCAGTTCCCTGTCCTTCCTGCACAAGTCTACTCCATCCCTCACATCAACTTCCATCATGTAATGATCTGTTACACTTCAGTCACTAAAACCAGCAGAACACTATATACTTTTTGAGGTAAGATTTGTGTCAGACTACTGAATAAAATCAGCTCACAATAGGTTCAACAACCACTAAGCCGGTGCAGGTAGCAATAACCTCCTTATTCTGATGGCGAGACTTCCCTCTAGGAGTTCTCTATTGCTGACTCTGTTCCCATCCCTTCTCCCGATCCAGCTCTGGAACTCACCAAGTCCTCTGCTGAACATATTTATCTACCTAGAATGGCGGAAAACTGTTCTGGCTTTCTACCAGGCACTAAATTTACGTAGACTTAAGAGGGACCACCAGAGCTACAATGAGGCACCTTCCCACCCACCTGCACTGGATCCTCACTAGGTTTTGCAAACACTGGAAGAAATACAACAAACATTGATATCCTTAGTGGAAACAGGTCTAAACTTCTATTTAGCTAGGCATTTATATTTGCAGATTATTTATAACTATTTCGTTTATACAAATTATCACAGAAAAGTCATTTAACATAACCGAATGTTAACTCATTCCCAACTCCCTGTTTTAAGACTTAGAAACTGGACATGGTGGAAAACAAAAATCTAACCCCATCAAGGCTCAGAAGTCATAAACAAACCTCTCTCATTCACAGAACGTGTAAATAAACTAACCCTAGTGTTAAAAAAGTTTGCACAAATCTTCATGTAGTTGTAACACCATACTCACTACATTAAATACAAAAAATAAATACCAATTCTTTGACATAACTACAATTTTGACAAGGTGCTTCCTTCTTAGGACAAGTAATTAAGGAAAAAATTATAGAAGCAACTAGCTTGCCTGTATAACAGAACTCCAATATCACGCTCATGATTTTAAAAAAAGTGCAGGCAAAAGACCCTGAAATACTGTGTCTCCTACAAACATGGATTCTGACATGTTTCTTCATGTATTCAGGGCTGAGACTTCTGCACTTCTACATGCAAGACATATGCAGCCAACAGAAAAAGCATCCCAAAAGTAGATCTGCAGTGCACCACCACTGGAAAGAAAGCTCAGCTCCGAAAACTAACTTTTTTTTATTATTATTAAGGAAAAAAAAAATTTGTACTCCTGTTAAGGAGAGATTGTGTCTCCAAACTTCCTGCGGGGCATCAACCACATATTAGTGTGGTCAAAACGGTGACAGGGATGCACATAGGCGAGGTGAGTTTCCACCCTACATGCCTGATGGAGGAGAGGGAACCACAGGAAAGGAATTAAGATATTCCTCCTGATCACAGACACAGCCGAGTGATGAGCACAGGTAAGAAGACTAGACGGCACCTGCGCGGATAATCCCTGCTGACCTCCGCCTGCTCTCTCCCCTCCTCCGCGCTGTCTGCCCCGCTACAGCAGCACCCTCCGGAGGACAGGGCCCCTCGCTCTTCCCGGAGGAGAGCTCTCGCCTTCCGCTCGAGCCCAGCGAGGCCCCGCTGCGGAAGTGGCGGCCCGCCCTCGCCGACACAGCCGGAGGGCACCGGGGCTCCGCCGCGGCCTTTGCCCCCGAGCCAACCCTGCCGCGCACACGCGGCGGCGGGCGAGGCCGGGCCGCAGGGCTCTCGCCGGCGGGCGGCGCAGCCGGGGGGCAACGGCCGCGGCCGTGCGAGGCGGCCCAGCCAGCAGCGCCCTTGGGGACGAAGGCCGCCGGCCCCGCCGCCTCAGCGGCCTAGCCGGGCCGCCGGGCCGACAGCCCCGCGGCGCAAGGTCTCACCTGGCGGGGGCCGGCGGGCGGGCGGCGGCGGCGGGGAGACGGAGGAGGGGCAGGAGGCGCGGGCAGAGCGCCCGGAGGCGCCCGGCGGAGCTCAGCAGAGCAGCCATGACCGACCGCCGCGCGCGCCGGGCGAGGAGGAGCACGTGAGCGGGGCACCGCGCTACTGCGCGCGCGCGCCAGGGGGCGAGGGGCGGTAGGGGCGGGCGCTCCGCCTCCGCCGGCCCACGTGACGGGAGGAACTATTCCATACCGGGGGGCGCCGCCGGCCCCGCGCTCGGAACGGGCCCTCTCGAGGCACCGGCGTGCTCCTAATACCTACCCCGCGCCGCTGGTGGCACAGCCCGCCCGAGGTCGGCCGCAGCCAACCCGGAGCCACGCCGGCGGAAGGCGGGGACGCTAGCTGGGGGCGGGGACGCGCGGCCTCGGCGTGTCTTGCCGCGCTCCTGGAGGCGGCGGGAGGCCGGGGGAAGCACCGGCCTCGGCCGGCACGCTCCCCTGGGCGTCGGGCACTGCTGTGCGCGCTCTCCCCGCGCTCCCGCCGTGGGGTCGGTTGACCCCAGAGGGCCCGTCCTTGCCCGCGGGGGGAAGTCACGCCGGCGGCGGGGGCCTTTCGCTTTCCCCTGGGGGGCTCCCGGCGCTCTCGAGCGCGGCGGCGGCTGTCCCGGGGCAGAAGGGCGGTTCCCGGTGTCTCCCGCTCGCTGTGGGGTTGAGGCGGGACGGAGCTGCCGCGCGCTGTTCCCGACACCGCTAAAACCGGCACGAGGCAGGTGACGCGCAAAGGCGGAAGAAAAACTCACGTCCCTCGGCCCGTTCTTGTCGATAATACCAAAAATTCCGCCTTAGCCGTGCCGCTAGCTGGTTTGTACGTGTTGCTCCAAGAAAGCAATACTCGGGTGTTGGGCGGTCAGCCTTCACAGGAACCTCTGAAATCTGGTCATCCCTTACTGCCTTCTGCGAGCAAAATGGGAGTGAGGGGCAGAGGGAAAAGAACCTTAATTAAAAAACTTTTTAACGATGAATCTCTGCCTGGGCTTGGTTATGTTTGCCACGCTGCTGTCTGCATCGATGATTCTTTTTAGCATGTAAGTTAAGCTGGTTCCTGTGACACAATTATAAAACATTTAACTTCGGTAGTTACAAGTTCAATGTGTGTTTTCATACAAAAAAGCATGTAATTGTTTTTGCCATAGATTGCAAATGATTACTCCTGGGGGGCAAAGATAGTTTTTTTAATCAAATCAACTACAGTCAGACATTTCTGATTACGCTTTACTTGGAAAGACTTGTTAAGTCTCCTCATCAAGATGCAAAGGGCCCAGCTTTTAAGTTACGAACACCCACTTTTGTTATTTATAAGAAAGTCCTGGATGTTCAACACTTCTCTACACCAAGCCGTAAGGCATGACTTAGGCTAGTAAGGCAGTATTTGTAATGTCACTGCTTATCATGGCTTCTGTTGTATCACAGTGTTACAGTATTTCACAGAATACAGAGTTCAGTCTTGATGAGGAAGACCAAGATGAATTTTTTTAACCCAAGTACAAACGTAGTAGCATACATGCTAATTATTAGGCTGTCTTAGATACGTGCTTACCAAACTTGATTATGGAGTGGAGCCCCTGGGACCGAGCTCTAACGACACAATACAAAAATGGCTACAATACTTACAATAAGGACCAGAAATGATAAAGCAAATGACTGGAAGAGTAAGAAAATAATGAGATTACATTGGTCAGCATAATAAATAGTAGATTTTCATTGTTGAGACTTCACTACTACTGAATCGGTAAAAAAGAGTTTAAGAAGTGTTTAGAAGGAGAATGGTGAGATAGAGGATGACCAGGAATTCCACCGAAGGACAAAGAAAATGCAAAGGTGTTTGATAATCCAGTCAGTGGATAATGGGATCTGAAATGATGAGTTGCTCGGAGAGGAGCTGTCTTTTCACTGCTGAGTGAAAGGTCATAGATACAAATCTGCTTCAGAGGTAAAGACAGCTATTTGCTTGATGTGAAAAGGAAAGTATGTCCTGAGGAATTAATTGAAAATGTGATGTAGCTGAAGCAGTAGACCTAGGAAATTGTATTTGCTAAAGTTCTCTGAATGGTTGAGAGTGCCTAAATCACATCAAGATCTGAAAAAGAAACAATCAGTAAATTGAGACGTAACGTTTAGAGTCTAGGTGAGAATTTTAGTTCTCTGGAAGAAGAAAGGGTGTGTTAGATATGTTGTTCGTGGAGAAAAATTATTAGCACTTCTGTGCGAGAAACCAGAGAAAGCACTATATAGTAGTGTCACCAGTAGTAGTTGAGAAACAGAAGTTACTAGGTGAAGAGTAAGCATTTTATTCTAGCCATGCCGCTCTTGAGTTGTACACAAGAGGCACCAGGATTTCAGTATGGACAAAAAACTTAAGTTAGATCTGTGGGTCCTCAGCATGGTAGCTGTGCTATATTGGTAGAAAATACAAATCCAGAAGTAAAAGGTGCAGATACAGAGATACGGAAAAGAAAAGACCAAAGGCACAAACATCCCCAAAGAGCGGGATGAAGATACTTGTCCAAGTAGGACGGTTGCAAAAGATGCACTTAGGAAAGTAAGGAGTCATAGAAGCAAAAGCTGTGGTCAGCTGCGTAAGGGACAAGTGAAAAGTCAGGTATGAATTAGTCCAGGCTAAGAGAAATGAGAAGCAACAACACATGTAGCAGAGAAGGGACCAGAAAAAAGCAGCAGTGCAGGGAAACTTGGTTTGTTAGTCTTGTCACCAAAAGAAAGGATAGAAAGCTCCAGACAAGCAAAAGACTCTGCTAGCAGACTTCTTCTTGTTTCCTCTCTCTAAACAGAACACATCCTCCAAGATTCTTGGACTGATTCACTCTGTCCAGGGAACTTGTTCCCATTGTTAGTAGTTCCCAATAAACTATCCGTGAGGATAATAATTAAGCGGGGCCAGGTTATGTTCCTGGGCTCTGGAGCTGTGTCTCTAATACTGAATTCCTATTCTCTACAAAAGTTTCAGCCTATGCCGGACAATTGCCTGGCACAGTTTGAGGAATTAGCATCCATCAGCTTGGGGCTGTTGCCAGTAGGCAGTTTGTCAATGGCCATGCTATGCTGGAGAGTGGGAGAATTTAAAAGTAAGGACTCTGGCCAAACACCTCCAGTTGGCTTGAAGGCCACAGAATGGTTCTGGTTAATTAAGGTGATAGATGGGCATTGCCTACATGCATACTACCTCAACTGGAACTTGTAAATTCTGATAAGATTTCTGCTAATTTCATTGAGTTTATCGTAAATACTTCCTAAGTGAAGTGTGACATGGAAATTTCCAAAGCAAGACTTATAACAACATGCAGTAATTAGAGCTTTCTTCACTCACTCTCCTGTATTTCAAATAAAACCCCAAAACATCTAAAAAAAAAAAAGTAGCTTGTGCCACAGTTGGCTGTGGAAAATCTGGAAATCCAAAATTAAAATTACACTATAAATGCATCCCCAGAATCTGAACAATAAAAGCTTTTGGAGTGAATGATCCAAGTTGTGTCAAAATGCCTTTGCAACAGTGGAGGAAACATAAGAGGACATGCAGAAGAGAATCAACGTTGGCCTAGGGCCAATGTTGCCTTTAGGCAATTTAGATGTGGCTGCTGTGTATCAGAAGGTAAGGTAATAATAGGGATTGTGGCTAATTGCCTTTATCTAATATAAGAGGTTTATGAGATGTTAACCTTTGAAAAAGTCAAACAGGGTCTGTGCTTGCAGGCAGTGCAATGGGTCTCGATGAATTCCATGGTTCATTCGGAGGGTCTCAGAGGTGCCCTCTACTGGCTTGAGCTGTCTGATGAAGCCATCAAACCCCTGTCTGAAAGGTAGAGTTCATTTCTACAGTTTTCAAGGCAGGAGGTCTTAAGGTGGGACATCTTGTGATGTGTAGAGGGTGATCTCTTGCTCCTAACCTCCTGATACTTTTGCCTGTTCTTTCCCATTCCCTAAATTAACATGACCTCATTTAGAAGCAACTCTTTGCAGATGACACCAGCGAAGTAAGACATCCATCCTCCCACCAAAGTCATAATTCAGTGTGGTGCATGGTCCATGTTACACAGTGAAGCGAGGGAACATAGTTCCCAGCATTTGTTTAGTGGCTGCATTCATCCTGGGAAACAGACTGTCAAGGAAGGCTTGCCATGGAGAGAATAATCTTGGTCATTTACCTGAGACTTTGGAGAAAGGTAGGCCATAGAATTGAGAAGATGACGAGACACATACACATTTGTGTTCTTAGTATCAGCCTTGGTTTTATTTCTGATGGCTGAGTAAGGATAACCTTACATGTCAGACAGTGTGGTACTTAGATTCTGGTATGAAGACTGCATTATTATATCTTGAGGGAACATAACAAAGGAACCAAAAAGTGACCTTTCCCTATGGCTTGTTCTCTAAACCTGACTGAAAGTGTTTGCTTAAGCCTCTTGCCTAATCTCAGGCATGCAATTCAGGCTGAAGCAATAGCACCTCCAAAAGAGATGACTCTGAAGGCAGTAAAAGATAGAAGGATAGTGATGAATGTGGTTCTCTGTATGTTTATATAGATATAGATAGATCTACGTACAGGTAGTCTTCTGTGACAGTGAAGTAAGTCTAAATTCACACTTTCTGAGGTTTCTGTACACTTTTAATATCTCATTTTCATTTTGTTCTGAGAGGAGAAAGTGGGATCAGCTTAAAGTACTCGCATAGTAGTTACTGCAAACCCTCACATTTTTCTGTTGAATCTCTTAATGTTTCTCAGATCTTGTGAAAATGCATATTTCAGCTTCATTTGCAAAAAAAAAAACCCTTAAAGCATAACCTGAGAACATCTGATTAATTTAGAGAAAAAGTATGTTAAAAGAGTGGTTTTTAAAATAAATATGTGGGTTTTAGAGCTTGACTTGCTTAATGCTAGCAATAATGTGGTTTCCTTTTTTGGAACATTTTCCAGCATCCCAAATTTCAACCAGCTTTTGTTGATTCAGTATCTTTCAGGTCTTGTAATTTGTCCAGTGTTACCTAACATATAGCAAAGCAGGAACTCGATGAAAAATCTCTAGTTGCAAGTAAGATTGAAGTCAACAAGCTTTCTGAACTAGTCAGGTTTTATTTTAAGAGGATGAAAATGAAGTATGAAGTCCAAGAGCTACAGAAGTGAGGTGGAGATAGTACAGACACATACATTGTTCAGAAGGAAAGTGGAGAAAGGTGGCAAAAGAATATTCTGACAGAAAGAAAGAAGAAATCTGTTAGATGGGAGTGACTGCGTAACTGGTAAGGCTGCTGACTGTGGATGAAAAAGTGTTCTGGTTTTGGATGGGGTAGAGTTAATTTTCTTCACAGTAACTAATATGGGGCTGCGTTTTGGATTTGTGCTGTAAACAGCGTTGATAACACAGGGATGTTTTCGTTACTGCTGAGCAGTGCTTACACAGAGTGAAGGCCTTTTCTGCTTCTCACACCACCCTGCCAGCAAGCAGGCTGGGGGTGCACAAGAAGCTGGGAGGGGACACAGACGGGATAGCTGATGCCGGCTGACCAAAGGGATATCCCACACCATATGGCATCATGCTCAGCAATAAACTAGGGGGAAGGTTGTCCTGGGGGGCTGCTGCTTGGGGACCGGCTGTGCATTGGTCCATTGGTGGAAATCAATTGTTTTCACTCACATCACTTTTATTTCTTGGGTTTTGTTTATCTTTCTTTGTTATTTTCCTTTTCTTTACAATTTATTATTACTATAATCTTTTATTTCAATTATTAAACTTTTTTTATCTCAATCCATCTCACTTTTACTCTTCCAATTCTCTTTACTCATCCTGCTGGGGACGGAGTGAGTGAGAAGCTGTGTGGTGCTTAGTTGCCAGCTGGGGTTAAACCACAACAAAAAGGGATTACTGTTCGCCTGCCAGAAACAAGATGAAAATAAACACAGCTCACTTTTAGGAAAATAGTGGAAAGACCCATGGGGTTTTTTTCATGGACTTTTAAGATTGAATTTTGTTGCTCAGGTGCCTTTGGGCGCTGTTTGTCTCTGAAGTGTCAACTGTTTCCCCTCTTCCCCCCAACAAAAAAAGCTCCCCTTATCCATGATGTAAATTTGCTTAGGTTTAAGTCAATCTCATAATTTATGGAAGCCTGACTGCATAGCTTTGATGGTATGGCATATTGTTTTGCTGTGTTCTGGGTCTGGCAGGGTGATAAAATCAAACTGAGGTACTGGGAGAGGAACTAGCAATAGCAAGTTAAAAATCGAAGACCCAAATCTTAGGATTTGTAGGATAATATCTAAGTGTCTTGTTGAAATGACAAATAGGAAGGCAAAGCCAAGACCCAGAAAAAGATGGATAATAGACAGTTTGACTGGAAAATTGCTGCTTGAGGGCCTTGTTGATTTCTACATGTTACGGCTGAAAATATTTGACACGGTTATGATTTAGTCACAATTTAAGATTTATTAATGGTGTGAGGTAGATCAAAAAGTTGAATTTTAGGAGCATTTACTGATTGACCAATTTAAAGATTAACAATGTGATTTGGTAGAATATGTTATAATTAAAACACCAACTTAATTTTGGATTCAAGAGTAACAAGATTAACCCTAATTTACTACAAAGTACCCTAAATCAAAGTGCATATATGCACATGTATAAACACAAAAGGTATGCACACACAAACAAAAGTATTTGGATTCAGTGAAATATGTAGTAGACATCCACACTGGTGAAGGCAAGTGTGTGTATTCAAGTACATAGACAGGTAGAGAGGTGGACGGAAGAGGCTAGTCTATAATTAATATTTCCCTCTTCTCAAGTTTGGAGCAAATACAATCCATCAGTATTCCTCAACGGGTGATAACTGAGTCTCAGGAAGTCTGACTTCACCCTGGCCTTTCATCAGCTTTGTAGGCAGACATTCTTCAAACCTCAAGGAGTCTGTGCCTAAGAGGCATCCCAGCTCAGGGGAGATGTTGGTCACAGCCCACTACAATACAGAAATGCTCAAAGGGTCTTGCTTAGGGTCAATATTTATAGGATCCAAGATAATTAACTTTTGTCAGGTACTTTTCCATTCCAGCCCAACTTGGATGACAAAATACTCTGGTACTTTCCACCAGTTGCACAGGCCCAGAACTTGCTGGATCTTGGAGCTCTGGTATCACCCACTTTGGGCCACAACCCCAGTACAGATGCACTAGGCTGTCAGGAGGTATTGATTGTCGTTAAGAGATAAGGGAGGGGACAGAACCCAGGTGTGCTAAGGGAGTGCCTGGTGCTCTGGCCTTCCCAGGTGTGCTAAGGGAGTGCCTGGTGCTCTGGCCTTTCCTAATTCATTTTGGGTTGGCATGTGGCCTTGAGGGGGAAAATTGAACCAAGCACCGAGAGGCCCAAGAGTGGGGAGGAAGTTGCATCACCACACTATATAAAGTGTACTCGGTTTTCACATAAAACAATTCTTTTCTAGTGGCCAACAGTGACTTAATCCCTAACAAAATGCTAAATTTATTCTTTATGGTATGTATCTGTTAGTTAAAATATTTCTGCGGGCAACAATGTGCCTTTGCTGTTGTCTGATCCCACTCAAAATCTTTGATGAGCTATTTTAGAGTTGTATTGGACTGTAAAATAATTATTTCCATTGAAGATACAAAAGAATTTAGCTCCCTGTTCTCCTCAGCTATGTTAGTTTTGCAAGGTTAGTAGAAATTTTAATAAGTAGTAGAGCCTTTATTTTTGTAACCAAGTCAGCAGATCTTATCCTGGCTATCTATGGGGAGTAGATCTCATGAGTAAGAAGGTGCTTTTTTATATAGTTACTTTTCAGAGGATCACAATTTGAAAACGGTTGTGACATAACTGGGTCACATCTGAAATTTTTCTATAAGTGGCATAAAATGAGAAGTTGAGGTAGCTGCTTTGTCAGAAGGTATATTCTTAGAGCTGTAGTGAATCATATATCTGAGAGATCTGTAAATTGTACTGGTGCTGAAAACTGAAACACTCATGAATCTGTAACTGATTAGTAGTCTGTCAGTATCTTAAATCTGTTGCTTTCAAATAATAACAAAGTAAGAATTAAGATATACATATATAAGCATCACATATTGTGTTTCTTCTGTCATTGCCTTTGTTTTACATGTTTAATTGTGGGCATACTGTACTACAAAGAATATCATGTCTTGGTTGGCTACTGTGATTGTTGGAGGGGAGCAAGTAGTAAGATGAGTTTCAGGAATGGTAAAACTATTTCAGCTGCCTGTAGATCCAGTACGTAATAAACCATTTTCAGATTTTGATGAATGCTTTAACTTTTGGTTGGAAACAAGGTTGGAATGATTCAGAGATCATGCAGATTGCTAGGTTGATTGGGAAATTATAATAAAACATAATTTGTAAGCTTACAGGGTTTACTTTAGATAAGAATCCGTATGCTGTTTTTATATCAGTGGGCTGATTCTTTCTGCCAAATCTCCTCCTATCCAAAACAATGAAAGAATTTTTATACTTCTGGATATAAGACAGATTGAGTGAGAGCATCTGAAGTCTAGGCTTCTGCTTTGGTACAAAATATTTGATGTTTTCTTACAGATGTTCTGATTTATCTTAATGGTAACTGAATATTTTTTAGGAGCTGGACAATTAGTCATATATGGACTAGAAGGGTTAATCCAAATGCTACTCAGTCTGCAAAACCTAATCCACTAACATTACAACAAATGTTAAATCCCTTGGTGTACTCATTCAGTGTATGTATACCTCACACATGTCTACCTCACTGGTATACGTGCCCAGGGACAGATACAGCACGCTACTATACATTTGTCTGAACAGCACTTAATTTAGTTTCATTCAGGTTATTCAAATATGACATGGGTGCCTAAAATGATAGCTAGACTGTTATTTTTATGAATAATCAAATTAACTTTTATTGTGTTAATAACTCCCATTTTTCTGTTTATTTCTCTTCCCTCAGAGTAAGGCCACAAACCTTACTGACCGAGAAGACAGAAATATCTGGAGAGGTCTAATCATTTGGAAGGGCAGAGAGCAAGAATCTCTTAAAGCAGATCAGCCACTGATGAAAAAGTTTTTAATTCTTTTGGCAGCTGATATGCTTTGAGAGATTTTTCTCCTCTTGCTTATTTTTCCATCATCCCTGCTGGACATTTCTGCCCCACTGGTTCAGTCAAATGCCAGATCAAATGGTGGTATGGCTGTGCTTGAACTGAGGGGTAATATTTCCAGTTGTGAAAACAATTCACAATTCTGGCAGGTCAGAAACAACTGGTTTTTTACTTCTTTTTAAAGCACAAGTACTGGTTGTGTTACAAGACAAAATGTATAACTCAGGTGTCAATTATTCATACAGAAAATTTCCACAAATTTAACAATTTTCTTGACGTTCTCTTCAAAGAGGAAGAATTTTAGCGTATTAAGTTAGGGGGAAATTTATATTATTTCCCTAGCTTTAGTTACTTTCTGAAAGCATTTCCTCCTGAACTCGAGAGCTGCTGAGTTTAAAATACAAATAGCCAACCAGATTCTGGGCTGCATCAGAAGAAGTGTGGTCAGTAGGTCAAGGGAGGTGATTCTGCCTCTCTACTCTGCCCTTGTGAGACCCCACCTGAAATACTGTGTCCAGCTCTGTAGCCCCCAATACAAGTAGGATAGAATGAGTCCAGAGGAGGGCTACCAAGATGATCAGTGGGCTGGAACACCTCTCCTATGATGAGGACAGGCTGAGAGAGTTGAGCTTGTTCAGCCTGGAAAAGAGAAGGCTCTGGGGAGACCTTATAGTGGCCTTCCAGTACTTAAAGGGGGCCTTTAAGTAGGCTGGGGAGGGACTTTTTACAAGGGATTGTAATGATAGGATGAGGGGTAATGGGTGGAAGCTGAGGGAGGGGAGGTTTAGACTAAATATAAGGAAGAAGTTTTTTACTGTGAGGGCGGTGAGGCACTGGAACAGGTTGCCCAAGGAGGTTGTGGATGCTCTATCACTGGCAGCGTTCAAGGCCAGGTTGGATGGAGCCTTGAGCAACCTGGTCTAGTGGAAGGTGTCCCTGCCCATGGCAGGGGGGTTGGAACTAGAAAATCTTTGAGGTTCCTTCCAACGCAAACCATTCTATGATTCTATACTTACCATAAGCAGGGTTCAGTGGTGGCCTTGTCCATTTTGCTTTAGGTCCTTGAATGGGTTTTGTATATATTTTTATGTTGTGTCATTGAAAAAATCCATTTTTTCTCAAGAAGTGCACATTTATAGTAAAACCTCTCTGCTGCTAGAACTGTGCACACACACAGTGAGTTAGGGACAAAATGTCAACTCAACTGAAATAAGAGTTTCCATTAATTAAAGTCAAATCCAAGTGCAAATTCCAAATTTGCTTAACAAACAGCTTGAATTCTCTTTGTGGTTTCTGAATACTTTATAGTTTCCTAACTGTTTAGCTTTTATATTACTCAGACATTTATCATTAAATACTGCAGACTTTATCATACAGATTTTTTTTCCTAAACTTCAATTAGGATGACTGGAATGGGTATCATTTAACTGGAGAGAGTAACCTGTTTCAGCAACATGGGTTATGTTGCTGATATTTTCCCATTGCTACAATGTGTGAAAGCTGGAATGTTCAACTATTTCCCATAGGGCAGATACTGTCTGGATAAATCAAGGTAAAATAGCAGTTGAATATATTGGGCTATCCAAGGTGCAGCACAAGTGATCCCAAGTGAAGAAAAAATTATTAACATTTTAAACATATCTCACTTGAAAAAAATCTCTTTTACTTTTCCCTAACTTGTCTAATAAATTACTTGAAATATGTGACTTTGTGGCATGAAAGTAGTTGTGTATTTCTGTAAACTCTTGTTTTAAAGGCATTAATCAAAAACATGCAAAAGAGATGGTATTTTTAGCAGTGCAGAAAGAAATACTACAAACACGGATTCACTCTGCAAAATTCTCTGCTTCTTATTGGCAAATATATGTCCTGATGAAACACTTTTTGATTATTTTACTAAATCAGTGACTCGGACAGGAATTTCATGCTCCACTAAGTCTGATTTTGTGCACTGAATATTTGCCTTAAAATAAAATTTTAAGAAGGACTTTGTCCTCATCTGTTTTGTTTCTTGATCATTGCTGGTTTTTGGAAAGTACTAGTAAAAGTTGCTTATTTTCAGAGGGAAGAGTATATTGCATCTTTCATAGTGAGAAGTTCTTCCCACATATTTGTAGTATTTGAACCGAATAAATGTTATCAAGGAAAAAAAAAAAAAAAACCACAACAAAATAACAAGTTCTTAAGTGGTATGGCTAGGTTTATAAACTTGCAGGACAAACAGATTGAAAGATTCTTCCTACTCTTCTGCTTTACGCGTAGGAGCTTCTGGCTACATATAATCCCTGGAAAATTTCTCAACCATCCAAGGGACCAGATGTATCTGTAACATGCACTGTGCTGGGTTTGTGGCTTTGGTGAAAGTCGTGCTATGTTGCCTTGAATCCTGTTTGAAGGTTAGGCACTGCATAGTCTTCAGTTACTCAGAATTTCTCAGTGGCCCAGTAACTGATGTAATGCCTTATTGTTATGCAGGTACTCTGTAGTCACTGCTTGCAAACAAAAAACAAGGAAGAAATGTATGTTTATGGGTATTTAATTTTAGCAACATAACTGTCGGGTTTAAACATAGATTTTGAAAAATGTTCAACTACCTATACTTCAGAATGAAGATGTTTCTCTGGTATATCTAGCCAGAATATTTTAGGATGCTTATACAACCCAATGGCTGGGATCCAGTTGTTATATTAAAATTCTCATCACTGAGACTGTTCTCATTAAGCACAAAAGTACGAAAAAGGTATTTTTTCATTACATGAAAAGAAGAAATCTGTTAGTAAAAGGTCAGTTTCTCGGCATAAAAGACAGAATTTTCTACAATGCAGAAAATGTAGAAGTACTTTAATGTCATGGTTGTAATTTGTAGCAAACCGGGATGCATGCCTCCATATGTGTGTGAACAGTAAGACTTTTTTGCCACATAGTGAAGAGGATAAAAGGACAAATTCTTAGAATTATTTTTATGTAAGCAGCTTGAAAGAAATCCCAAGAGGTTCTTAACAAATTGTATGGACTAATGATGTTGATTTTCAATCAAAATCTGAGAAGTTCCAGAGAATCAGGAGAATGATCTGCCACTATAGTAAGTGACAAGATGGTTGACTCGTCAAATTAAATATAAGACAGCTATATATTTAGCATGGAGCCTCAAGAAAGTAACAGGTCAACTGATAATGGACTTCATCAGTAGATAATTAAATGCTGAGAATACAGTTAATGTTTTCACAGAAAATGATGTCATGATTTCACAGAAATCAGGTTTTATCAAATGAATTTTATATTGTTCGACAGGACTATGAGTCTGGTTGATAAACGATGTCAGCTGTGTTGGCACACTTTTGTAAGGCATATGACTTGTTGACACCAATTCAAAAATCATTGTTATTCAACAACAGTAAATTCAGAATGGGTTAACTAATAATACTCAAAATGTATGTGGTAGGAATAGCTAGCAAAATAAATTATAATCTAGCCAGGTTATATAGAGATCATTCTCATCTTAGTACTTTGCTTAAAGCCTAAAGGAAAAATCACTGTCTGAATTAATTAGAAAAGTCATGGAGCAGTAAGTGATGGAAATGGCTCACTTATAAAAATTTTTTTAGATCATGTTGTCACCTGGTACAGATGAATTATTTCAGCACATGTTATTTGAGGTGCATTTGAATGAGTGGTTGCTGCTCAAGAGGACTTTCTTGGATGGGGACCCTTCCTGGAGATGCAGTTACCTCCATGAGACCTGCCTGTAAAATGTCCTTCATGTGGGTCAGGGCAGCCCTATGTGATGGAGAGGGAGATGTTGCTGGCACTGAGAACACCATCACGTGTCGTGATCAGCTTGATGTGTGCATATATTAGCTCCTGTATCTTTGTTTTGGGAGTGTGTGAGGACAATGCCATGCCATATCTATCCCCAGTTCTTTGTTTAAATCCTTCCACACATTTCTTATTTAATGAACATTACCATCCAATTTTGCTGTGTAGCCCCAAAAATTCATGGCGAAAAGTCAAGGACAGAGCAGGAGTCATGGTAATATATAAAACTTTGGAAGAGTTTTGATTAATCAGGTAAATAAGCTTATCCTTATCTTTACATATTGCAAAGCGGTTGTTCTGTTTGAGGCAGAACTTGTATCAAAGTGTGAGGCTGTTGTGTGAATGTAGTCTGATATCTGTGGGGCAAGCAGTCTGTCACTGAGTGCTGCAAAAGACTCTGAGACAGGTAGTGAGAAGAATATATTAAAATTTTTTCCCTCAACCTGTATTTTGCTTCTGAGTCCTCACCTGCACCATGCTTTTGTGCTGGCATGTGAGTTTACATAGCTGTTTGATGAACCAGATGGGTGTATCAATCTGGGTTAGTTTTAAAACAGATCATCTCCCAAGCCCTTTATGCTCCACAGCCACACCAATGTTTGTGCCAGCACAAGGTGATGACAAGGAGTGGGCCTGTGCAGAAATGGGAAGCTAAGAGGCTGATGGTGGCCAGATGTCTTGTTTTAGTAATGATGCTATTTTATCCTGTCTTGAAGTGCTCATGAAACTAAAGTTAGTCATTAAATTCAGTATTTAAACTGTTATCTAGTGAGATACTAGTCCTTATTTAAGACAAAATTTTAGTAGTACAATACTAAAATTGATGCTAATACTGCTGACAGGTTCCAATGCTGTATAATGCTCAGGCCAATTAGAATATTTTCCTGACTCTTAGCTAGGGCGTGGAAGGGGAACTGAAGAGAGGGATCTTGCTGCTGACTGTTAGCTGTCTGTACCCTGGGTTCCTGTGGTATTCCCTGGCTACACAGCATGATCTTTATTAATAGTTCTTACATTGCTTCTTTCAGCCTTGAATGCAGTTCTGGAGAAAGGCTTGTTATAATTTATCAACATTTTTAAACTTTTATTTTGGAGTAAGAATTCCTTGAACTATATAAAGCTTAAACTGAGAGTAAAAACATACTTTGTACAGAATAAGGGTGAATCCAGAAAGATTTATTTGGTGGTACATGCAGTGCTTTAAACTTATATTCTCTGTCTTGAAAAAAAGTTAAAACTTAGAGAAATCTGTATGGTCATGGCCCAGAGTTGTGTTTCTGGTCCTTGTACAATTTCAATGTAAGGACTTAATCAGTAGCAGTTTAGGGTGTGCAAGGACTTGTGGATCAGCTTCAGTAACATTTTTTTTTTTTTTTTTTTAAATTACGTCACTTCCTTCAGTTCGATACTATACATTTTTCTGGTCATGCTGTGTTCGAATCTTATAATTTGTTCATTCCTATTTAAAGACAGGGTAGAATTGCAGCCATGTTAAGCATGCCCAGTTTCCTGCAGGTTCATTTACAGTTAACTCTCATTGTTTTTTCAAGACTCTCCATCTTCTCAGAGTTTTTAGTAGTGGTTATCTGTACATGACAAAATTCAAGCTCAAGCATTTAGAAAATATTTTTACAAGAACAAATGGAATCTTAACTTTTTACCTAGATGACCACTTCCAACACTTTAAAATCTAAATCTAAATTTAGAAGGTGCACAGTGAATTAGTTGGAATGCATTAGGCCTCCAGTAGGAAGGGGCTTGCCTGTTGGCAAGATCGGTCAAAATAGGAATGAAGCTGCTCCCTTATATCAAGGATCTTGGCAAGTTCATCTCTTACTTTTTCCCCCCAATATTAGCCCTCAGAAATTTAACTGTTTTCATCTGGCTTTTAGTCTTGTGTATGTGTAACTTTTTATATTCCTGAACTACACTTTATTTTCTCATTTTTGGGAGGAAGTTAATTTGTTTTGTCTGGGTTTTGGGTTTGGTTTTGGTTCTGCTTATAAACTTCATAATTTCACCTTTTACTTTCACCTTTGTAACAACTCACTTGAAATCTCCAGCCACTGGCTTAAATGTACCTATCTTTATACTAAGAAGTATGTGAGAATAGAGACTTGCCTAAACATTTGTGGGGCACAGACCCAGAAGTTCATTGAGTAAACATTTTTCTCTTATCAACACTGAATTCCATTATGAATATTTGATACAAGGGGATGACCTTACAAAGTGTTTTTTTTCTATACTTTTTGCCTTTTCCCTCTTTTACAGCACTTTCTCACTTGACTTTGACAAAACATTCTTTCTTCAGATCCGTACTATTATGAGAATTCTTGTTTAACTGTAATTTGGAGATGAAAGAAAACCCTTTTGCTTTACTTCTTTTGATTTATAATAAAATTTATAGAAGGGGATATTTTGTTTAATTTTGAGGTGGGAGTAGATCCCTAAGAAAACTCAGAAACCATAGTCAGTACTTTTTGTCCTTTAAAAGAATAAAATGTATTTTCAGCTAGGCAAGGTATAAATTACTTTCTCAGTTACTCAGGTTTAACGCAATCCATATAGCACACAAATCTTACCCTGCTCGTTGTTTAGCCATCCATGGAATTTCTTAAAAAGAAAAAAAAAAAAAGAAGTACATGTGGCTCACATTTCTAATATAAGCAAATAAAACTTGGCACATCTTTCCTTCATATATTAAAAAGAATAAAAAAAGAAAGAAATATACTTTTTTCCAGTCCACTTAAAATTTCTTGGGCTTGGTTCATCATCAGATTTATACTGAGGATGAATTTGGCTTCTGTATGCATTTTTTCTATGCTACACTTATTTTCCCACTCAAACCAGTCTTTTTTTTTTTTTTTTCTGTCAGCAGCTGTTTTTCTTCCTTTCCTGTTACCTTTCCATTTCTTCGAGTAGAGTTCTTTAAAAATTTACAGTTTCAGAAAGTTTCCAATCTGCCATTACTACTAAACTCTTAAAATAATCCCTCATCTAGAAACGTCTAAGCAGGACATTGTTACTTCATCAAAAGATTAAAGTATTATCTAATTATGTGTCAATTTAAATTGTAAAGCTCTTGCAGAAATCCTCGAGTTTGGTGGTCGTTTCCTTAAATACATTTTAGTACGAAAGGCAAGGGTTGTGAACGTCAGGGAGGTATGCCTTCAAACTGTTTAGGTTTGATTGCATTGCATTATAGAATGCTTCATTACTAGTTTAACCTCTCAAAGGTTTTCAGCTGCTGTTTTATTTAGCTATACCGACTACAGTGCCTACAGCAACTCCAGGCAATGATTCCCCCAGTGGCATGCATGAGCTGCCCTGCTCTACTGCAAAAATACATTATGGCTGAATTTGCCCTCAGAGTTTGGAAAGATCTAAAGTCTTTGGAGACTAAAAATGTGTTTTTTCTTTGTTTTAGCTGGCAGTATGAGCCTCTGGCATTTTAAAGTGCAAGTCATTAGCGTCCACAAGGGTGATGTTAATATGTCTGTGTTTCAATCTCAGGACATTTTCCAGTTGCTTCTGCCACAACAATCTCTGCCATCTCAGTGCTTTTTAAGCCCCTTGTGAATTCAAGTAAGCTTTGCAATGCCAGTAAGGATCACTGTAGACTTTGGCTGAAACCAGTTGCTACCTGATTTATTCTTTTTGCAGTAGTTGGCAGTGAGGTTGAAAGTCATTCAGAGCTACTTGATGGGGGGGGGGGGGGGGGGGGTGGTGGTGGGGGGAAATGGAGTATGAGAGATGTAGCGTTTAGAAACATTAAACGCAATCAAAAGAAAAGGTTGAGGATTTTGGACACCCTTATTTTTTTAATTATTTGTTTTGGTTTTTTTTTAAATGAGTAGCTGTGGTTTAAACTCGTAATAATACTCAGTTGTACTTACAAAATCCCAGCAACAGTGATAACATGGCATCCAGAAATAAAAGCAAACTAAAGGATCAATTGAAGCGTTTGAGATCATAGCCTGAGGGACCAGATGACAATCCTCATTGACGAGAAGGACAGAATCTGTCAACGAAGGTAATGCCTTGCGAGAAATGCAATAAGGCAACACAGAGAGATCAAGGGCTGACCCTTTCACCCAGTGTGTAAGCACCGAGTGTGGATGTACGGCGTGTTTGGTCAATTGCTGCTTGAATTCACTGGGAGGAATGTCAGAAATATTCCCCGTTCCCTGTTAGACTGCTTTACTGTATACCCTCCAGTTCCCAGCTCAGGCGTAATCCCAGCTCCCACAGCTAAAAGGAATGTAATCTAATCAGAGGAATAGGGCAGAAGAAGAAAAGAGGTCTCAATGTAAAGACAACCAAGTGAAGCTAAAATCATAAACATTTTGGCAAGCACTGCTGTTTTTAGGCGTTTCATTTGGTCTTAGGGAAAACTAAGTCGCATGGTGCCAAATCAATAGTGCCTGGGGTTAGATCAGAAGGTTTCACAGCCCTCACTGCCTGTCCCCACTCTGTGAATATATAAAAGGTCTGGGGACTAAGAAATACGATGTCTGTCTTAGTTTTCTTCTGATTTATTATCGGTTTCCCCCTAAATGTCTTTAAATTAAGAACTCTGCAGGGCTTTATTCTCTCCAGCTCCAAGGAGAGAGGGTCTGTCTGGCAGAGGTTCCTGCCCTCTCCTGCTGCCAGGCCTGTGCCTTTCAGAAAAGAGTGGGAAGAGTCATCTGTGCATGTAGGCTCACCTGCACATGTCTGCCATCTCCTACCCAGCCTGGTGATGGCTTAGTGTGAGAGCTGAACAGAAGGTATAATCCTGGATCACGTTACCATTACTACTGCCCCGGCTGACTTGGTGCTTTATAGAACTGAATCTCATGCTCATGAAGTATGTGAAGAGTCCCAGAATGGTTGTGGTTTGAAAGAAGCTGATCCAGATCTTCAGACCTGCAGGTAGTGAGATCATGCTGTATTGGTTAAAAAAATATTAGACCTGTTCATCCATTTACATTTACATTAATTATTAAATTTATGGATAAATATAAGGCTATTCAGATGTTTCTAAACTCAGATTTCTCAAAAATGTCACAACTCCTTATTGTGGTTTTGAGTAGCACATTTTCCTTTGGTCACTAACTTCTACTGGGGGTGCATATATTCATTCCAGCCATTTCCTTCTGTTCACGTGTGTTGCAGTAGATCTGATCCAGGTAAGACTTTACAGAAACTCATGTTACTCTGAATGTCCATAATAGTTTATATTGTATATTGGTCTGACGTGTTTACACATTGGCCTACAAGGAACTAAAAACTTCAAGATAAATTTCCGTTTTGATCAGACTGCAGCCATTATGGGCCTGTGCAGAACTGAGAGTGGTAAGGATAGATGGTGCAAGTGGTTAAGAAACAGAACCCAGGTGCTGGCCAATTCACAGTACCTTAAATGATGACATCTGAGGAGAGGGATGGACTCTTATTTTGTATGGGAGGAGGTCAAGCTTTCTTATGGGAATTGTAGCAGTAAATTTATGGTCATTGGAATGAAATTTCAGAGTTCTGTGTCTAAAGCTGCAACACGAATGAATGGCAGTGCTAAGCACACACTTGGTTTGGTTTCCAGTCCCATCTATCAGAAATAAAAACTAGTGGGCAGTGTCTTGTATTTCTCCTTAGCTGAAAGTTGCACATCAAAGGCAAACACACACTTAGAATATTTTGTACGTGTTTTACTGACAGGAAGAGGCAAGGATGACTGTGAGCCTGTGTTTGTGTAACACATGTCAGTATGACATAAATGTTCAATGCATCTACATCTTAACAGGAGCTGAGTGTATCTGAGGTATTTTCAGTTTAATTTATTATTGTTTATTTTCAAAAAAATCTGAGGGCATCATACTATCTTAATGATTAATGGCCAAGTTTTCTTTATATTGTTAAAAAAATAGTATTCCATTTTATATAAATTCAACACAAACTGTATGAGAATAATTGTCTGAGAATAATCACTATTCCTTTTATATAAATTCAACAGAAATTGTCTGAGAATAATAGCTACAAGAGGTTCTGTTTTGCATATCTATCATTCTTCCAGTTGGATGCTCTAAAAGCATTTTACAAACAATAATAAATTTAGCTTTCCAACACCCTGCTGGTGTGAATGAATATTATGAACGTTTTCTAAAATAGGAAAACTGAGGCATAGAGATATTAAAGCAAAATGCCTCAAGGTTAGCCACTGGCATTACTTTGGGATGCTTCTATTTTCTTTCAGTGAAAGAAAATGACACTACATTATCAAGCACTACATTATCAAACTGGTGAAAGTGTAAGAAAAAAGTTTTATGATGCTGTCAACACTTCTGCACTGTTTTTCCTTGGAAGATGAGTGGTAGTCTAGGAGGATGAAAATAATTTCAGATTAGCTGGAAAGGGCTGTTGTGAACATCATCAGCATAACGCAGTGCGTTTAATGTTATGACCCTTATCATTTGTAGTAATGTACAATTGTGTGTGAACATAACTTTTAGATGACTTTCTAAAATAAATTATGAATTTTTAATGTTTTTATGATAAATCCATTCCAAATTTTATAGACATGCATTTAGAAACATTTGTCTTAAAATGGGCAGAGAAATATTTTTAAATGTCAATATCTTTATATCTCCAGCACATTATTATAAACAGAAAGGTATAGAAAAGTTCTCTCCATTGCTGCAGATACTCGGTTTTGCTAGTGCAGGAGGAAAAGTCTTATTTCATAAGTAAAAAGTCAAAGGAGAGACACTGCATGATTTTGCACTCTTGCTGAATAATAAACAGTAAGAACCACACACTAGTTTCCATTATAACTGTAGCCCATAGGTACATCCAAAGTTGATCTAAAACTCTGCTCCATGGTTATGAGAAAGCTAATCGAAGCTGATGGAACTTTATAATAATGTGAAGTTCCTTTGGCTTTAAACAGGGATGGTATATTTATAACTTGATTATACTAGCTGTCTTGATTTTTTTCGGCTTCTACTTCAGCCAGGTGTGGAAGAAAATCTTGATGGAGTTCATTGACAGTACTACAAAGCCCCTGCAATTCTTTGTACCAAAAGATCTGAGATGAGCTATAGAAGGTCTAAGAATGGATATTAAAATTGGTCAAGGCTGAAGGCAGCCCTTAGTGAAAGTATGTGTGGTATAGTTATAGATCAGTGTAAAATTTACACCTCGTTTGTAAGTTTGTTTGGACATGTTTGCCTTATGTCCCCATTGCAGAAAACTTTGATACAAGTTTCCCATATGTAGCATCACTTAGTGTTTATAGACTTGCAGCTTCAGAATCCTACCTGTGTTCCATGGGACATCCTCTGCAGCAAAACAATGAAGGCAAATTTCATGCATAAGTTATTCATAAATTACTTCAAACATGAGAAATGGTTCTTTACAAATATATCATTATTGTGCATCACATGCTTATTTTATCATCTAGTAATTAGTGTTGTTTCATGATTTATAATATGCTCCTTATTTCAGCTATTTAACAACTTATTTCTAAGTTAAATAAATTAGTTGGCAGTAGAATGATCACACATCAAATTCTAAAAGGGGACCCTAGGTAATACCAGCTGCCATGCAGGTACTTTCAAATGTAATTACCTTGTAAATCCTGACACTAGGTAACAGGGTAACTTACAGTTTA
This sequence comes from Athene noctua, assembly GCF_965140245.1. Taxonomy (NCBI): domain Eukaryota; kingdom Metazoa; phylum Chordata; class Aves; order Strigiformes; family Strigidae; genus Athene; species Athene noctua. Next base: position 100,010,767 of record NC_134037.1, on the reverse strand, counting down.
TTTTGCAGCACTCTAGAGCACCTTGCTGCAGGTCTAAGTCAGAGTGCTCTACCCGAAGCCAAGCATTTACTTTTGAGTTGAACATTAGCACTGATATGCTGTGTCTCAAGGAATGAACAGAATTAAGTCAATGAATTAAAAAAAAAAAATAGAAAGCAGATATCTCTGTACCGCTAATTCTGATTTATTTGAATCTCTTATCTAAGAGTGGTCTTGAAACTAGCTCCGTGTCAATGTTATTGGTTGGTCTGTCAGCTTTTAGGCGTAGGAAATCTTACTAATTTAAATATTAGGCCTCTGAGGACTATTTTATTCTTTTCAGATTGAGACCATGCTGCAAATGCTAGTGGGGCATGCAGGACAGATGTGTTACCCATGAAACAAGTTCCAGTGAATCCTGCTTCAGAACCTCAAGATGTGGAATAAAAGCTGGTTCATATTGCTTCACAGAGAGACCATCTCCATCCCTGAAAAATCAGAATGTCTTTTTTGCCCCTTGTTGTTCCTCTGATTGGAGAGTACTGCAATATTTTCATATTTACCTACTTAACAAGAAAGCTGCTTGTGGTTTTTTTTCCCCTTAGCTTCCTTAGTAAGCTGTTGCTGAGTATTCTCCGTTGTAGCTGGACAGGACTCAGTTCCATTGCGTTGATGGTCTAAGAAAAGGAAGGCATTAAAGTAAAAGCTGAGCAGCAGAGTTTGAGCCCTATGATAAAGTTATTTAATCAAATTGTTTTTCACAGTTCACAGGAGTGCTTGAATAGAAAAGTTTTGGTGTTTTTAAAAGGCTATTGGATTTCAATATTTGTCCCTTAAGACCCAGTGATGGGAAGGCTTTGAGTGCAATGAAAACTTGATCAATTTTTATATAAATGCTTATTCTGAAAGTAAGGATTAAAAGTTTTTGTAGGGCAACTCCCTTCTAAAGATTAGCCAGACTAATCTTATCATACTGCCTGATGAATCTATGGAAATCTTGAAAGTGCTGTATAGTTGAACTGTTCTTACAAAATAAAATTCCTGTAATGAGTGTATAGGTAGTCCATTAATTTATGAAATATATATTAGTAACTATTCTGCAATACAATACAGAAACAAAGATTTCCCTATCTCATGTGACTCACTATCTATATTATTTAAACTATTGCATTCCAGTTTACCGTTTATGAGCATCACTACTTGTAGGTGCTTAGAGTTAGACCTTTAATAATTAGACTCAACCCGCAGATCATCCCTCCCTCAGCCTCTCTCCTCACCACTCAGTGTATCTATACACACATGGCTCTACAGTAAGGTAGTATCTACTATAAATGGAAAGGCTGGATTTAGTATATATCTGTCTTGTTCCTAAAAGGTTCTATGATTTACTCTTCCCTGGATTAAAAGTGGCCAGGATCACCAGAGTGGTAAAAAACAGACATTTTTGCACATCAGATATGTAGAATTCCAAGACTTAAAGTTTTAACATGAGTTTGTTACAGAAGTTGTCAGTGTCACCTGCATGGGAAGCATGCTTGGATCTTTGTCTCTGCAGAACAAGGTGGCTGAGGATGTCTCATCCAAATTTTTTTATTTAATGCCATTAATATCACTTATTGTAAAGTTCTACAGGTGCTGAATGCCTTTTAAAATTCTCCCCATGGTCCATTAATACAAGATTATTAATGTATTTACTTGTATAATACTTTGGACTGAGGACACTTCTCAGATACTGGCCTAAATTGTACCTTTGAGCATACTACTGATAAAAACGATGCTAAAGAGCTCCATACAGTCCAAGATAATGTAAGAAAAGGACCTCCTAAGCTTTAACATCAAACATGACCACACTTACCATATCACGTATTTCTTTTCCTGACCTTGTCTAAATTCATTGTGCTGGGGAGCAGCCCTTTTACTTCCACCACTCAGATGAGAAGCTGTGTTCCAGAACTGGACTGCCATGGGAACTTCCTCCAGCAGCCCTTGGCTCGTGTACAGCCAGTCATTCATTTGCCTGTCATGGTGGTTAAATGGAAATTATTTTCCTTCTGTGCCCAACTGATATATTTCTTACAAGAAAATGGTATCTGTAATCGGCCTCAACGGTCACTCTCTTCTCATATTATCTCATCAGATAGCCTCTTCTTGCGGGACCATGCCAGTTTGAGGAGTTCTTTCCTGAACAGGTGACCTGAAAGCTTCATAGTAAGGTGTCACCTAAAGCTTCCAGGTAGGATCTCACCAGCTGTACTGTGCAATGATATTAGTAGTTCTTCAGCAGCAAAATCTCTTCTGATACCAGCTTGGTATAATTTGCCTTTCTCACACTGTCATCAGATTGTCATCTGCAACTTCTCCTGTGATCACTACACCAGAAACTTTCTCTTCACTCAGTTTATGGAGTCCCAGCTTACAACAAAGATTTTGTTACTAGTCTCCAAATGCACAATCTTGCATTTTGTGATACACCATTTCTTCATGGTTTTATTATTCCAGTCATCAGGTCTTTCTCTGAGACATGCTGACTCTTTTTGTACTGCCGTACCTTTTAGCTGAGCATTGTCAAACCATCTCGTCAGCATGCTGTCATTTCTCTGTTAAGATCACAGAAATTTTTACCCAGTTTGGTTTTAAAATTAGCCTGGAAGATACCCACTAGTAACCTCCAACTAGAAATGCTTATTTCCAATATTGTTTGCTATGATACCTTCTTTGATTAGTTCCTTCTGTACCATGTTTTCCTTTGCTAATTTCATCTTCAATTTTCCAAGGTAGCAATTCATCAAACTTTCACTGGAAACCTTATTTCTTATAACCGGAAACCATTATGACTTGAAGGAAAGTCACCCTCCGTAAGTTTGCAGATGACACCAAGTTGGGTGGGAGTGTTGATCTGCTCGAGGGTAGGGAGGCTCTGCAGAGAGACCTGGACACGCTGGAGCCATGGGCTGAGCCCAACTGGAGGAGTTTCAATAAGGCCAAATGCCGGGGGCTGCCCTTGGGCCACAACAACCCCCAGCAGCGCTACAGGCTTGGGGAGGAGTGGCTGGAGAGCTGCCAGTCAGAGAGGGACCTGGGGGGGTTGATTGACAGCCGGCTGAACAGGAGCCAGCAGTGTGCCCAGGTGGCCAAGAAGGCCAATGGCATCCTGGCTTGTGTCAGCAATAGCGTGGCCAGCAGGGACAGGGAAGGGATCTTACCCCTGTCCACGGCACTGGTGAGGCCGCACCTCGATTCCTGTGTTCAGTTTTGGGCCCCTCACTACAAAAAGGACATTGAATGACTCGAGCGTGTCCAGAGAAGGGCAACGAAGCTGGTGCAGGGTCTGGAGCACAGGTCCTACGAGGAGCAGCTGAGGGAACTGGGGGTGTTTAGTCTGGAGAAGAGGAGGCTGAGGGGAGACCTCATCGCCCTCTACAGCTACCTGAAAGGAGGCTGCAGAGAGCTGGGGATGAGTCTCTTTAACCAAGTAATAAGCAATAGGATGAGGGAATGGCCTCAAATTGTGCCAGGGAAGGTTTAGATTGGATATTAGGAAGCATTTCTTTACAAAACGGGTTGTTACACTTTGGAATGGTTTGCCCAGGGCAGGGGTGGAGTCCCCATCCCTGGAGGGGTTTAAGAGTTGGGCTGACCTGACATAGTGCTGAGGGATCTGGTGTAGTTGGGAACTGTCAGGTTAATGGCTGGACTGGATGATCTTCAAGGTCTTTTCCAATCTAGATGATTCTGTGACTCTGAAAAAAGAAGGTTAGGCAAATATGAATGATCAGTGAAAAATTCTTCTTTTTTCTGTCATTTTCCATTCTATTTATTGAGGAATTTCCATTCATTTCCAGTCTTTATTGTTGATTTGCTGAAAGTTAGTCCTTGCATGCTATAATATTATTTATGTCTGATTAACAGGTTTTATCTCCTTCTCAACCTGTACAATTTTCTTCCTGACTTTAGAGACTGTTATTCTTCAGTCCCCATTTAAACAAGATGTTCAAGGACTTCAGTACTGGAGGTTTGAATTGAATGACTTAGCTAAAAGAATCACTCTAAAATCCCAAAGTGAGAAATAAACAGCTGAACAATGGTTTTGCTTGCTTGCCTCAGCTGTCAGTTGTAATTTTTTAGCTCAGGAAAAACAGAAGTTTAGCTGATAGTAACTATTACAGATTTTATATTTATTACATTTCCCTATTTTTATGCCTTTTACATGAGTTCTAATGAAGGATTCACAAGGAAACCCAACTGGCAGTCACTTCCCTATACATTTTATCACATATCCCAATAGAGTGACATTTTTAGCATGCTTTTCCAAGTTGTTACATTAACAAATTTGCACTGATTTCTTTATCCTGTCATCTAAAGACCACCTTGTAGTAAGACAGTGAACTTTTACAGCATTCCATAGTTGATGCACTGTCTAATGTCACAAATGTCTGCTCAAATTACTTCACTAAGACTTGAGAAGAGTCTACATTGTGCCTTCCATTTGAGCTTGATTTGACAGAATCAGTCCCTGTGCTAGCTCATGGCACTTATCAGTTAGTCAGCCTTCCTCAGGGAAGAGAATTTAGAGTGCACCATATTCAGTTTTCAGATCAAGCCCTGTCCCCTTAGGAAGCTATGTGCTGCATTATTAAACAAGGTGCCATCAGCCGTAGCACCATGCTTAAACATTCAGTCAAATAAAAGACGACATCATTATGTTAACTCTTTTTTCACCAGCTTCATTTATCTCTCAGTGGTCTGTAATAAAATTCTAAGACAAAGAAAAATCTTTCTTTTAATTTCTCTTGAAAGTGCATAAACATGGCCAGAAAAAACTGTCTGATGTTATAAAATAATGATTAAACATAATGCTATATGAAGTGGGTTTTGCAAATTGGAATTTTTTGAGACCGATGTATTGTTTATTTCGTCAGTTTTATATGTAGTTCTCATATAGATTACTCATTTTGTATGCTTTGATTTAACTGTCACAGCTATACACAACCAAATTCTGATGACTGCTGTATCTTTAAATATACCAAAGACAGAAAAGTTACTTCAAGCTAATATAACTAAATGAGAGAAGGAATTGGTCATAAATGTAAAAGTCCCTTTCTAAAATTTATTACCTGTTATACCATCAGTGCACTGTGCAATGAGATATAAGTAGATTGTGATCGCATTATGCACAGAGTGTCAAGAATTATGGATCCTTTAAAGCATTTTATGTCATTTCAATTAAACTGAAAATAACACAGAAGGGAAATGTGCTCCCTCTTGAAAGTGAGTAGATTCAGGATATATGCTTTAAGATTTGCATTTTAAATCTCCTTGAGTCTTCTCCTTATATTCAAAGTGAGTTTTGTACATCTTTATTTGTCAGACCAGAAATTGTCAAGATTCTCCGAGAAAAGGAAAGATACCCTTCTTAAAGCTTCATGTTGATATAAATATGAAAATGGATTAAACTCTGCTTCCAATTTTCAAACACATGTACTTCAATGAATATTAAATGGTAGACCCATATCATCATCATGACTTATTTACTTTGTAGAGTTTTTATCAAAAAAGGAGTGGAGTTTGCTGTGGAGCGTGAAACTCCTCTGTAATTGAGTTTAGAGTGGTAAAACCACTAAAGAGGCCATGGCCCCAGAGACTTCCCTGAAACCCACCTGTCAGCTGGTGTTACATCACTGATCCAACAAGCCGTGACTTCCTCTTCCCGCTAAAGACTTCTGTGACAGAAAAAAAAAAAAAAAAAGATGAAAAAACACCCGAAGTTGCTCCTAGAAAAAAGCTCCCTCTGCAACAGCTGCACAGTGTCAGCAGAAATAATGATCTGAAACTCAGCCTCCAAGGGATACTAGTCTGGGTCCTAATTCTATAAGGTGTCATTTCTTTCATTGCAATGCCATTAAGCATGAAAGTAATGGAGAGGACATAAAGTATTCTTTCACCAAAGTATAACCAGAGAGAGAAAGGGTACTTCAGGATATTGACAGGAAAAGGTGTCTTGTTTTGCTAGAAATATCATATTAAAGGATCCATGCATAAAAATGGCATTTTAATTCTCACTGGTTTACCATCAAAATTGCACATTTTAACATTGTATCTTTTGAACATGTACGTTCACATGAAAACTGAAATTGTAAGCAGGTTTAGTTCCATAGTTTCTTTGGGTTAAAAGCAGGTTTTTGCAGGTGGGTTAAATAACTCAGAAGACTGATATTAGACTACTTCAAAATCTTTGATAAAATCAGGCCTCAAGTCAAGTGTTCTTCTTGCAGAACTCCATTTACTTCAGTGGAGTTACATCTGTACAGGATCTGGTTATAAGCCGATAGTGACTGTTGCTATTTAACAAATGGTTCATTAGCCTATTTTCTGTCCATCAGACAGTTAGATCTGAAGCAGCCCCTGCTGCTATAATTTAAGCACCTGCACTAGCCTATTTAGCAGAGATGAGGAGCTGAACAACACAGGAAATAGCTTCTTTGTGAAACTCAAGGTGATGCCTGTACCAAAACGTCAAGGCAAGCTGGTGAGCAGTTTTCCAAAATGGCGCGTTTATTCTATTTTTGGCATAAAAAGAGGCTTTCGTCTTCAGACTGTCAAGTAAGTCCTTTCACAAAAGCGAACACCTATCTTCAAAGACAGTTAAATGCCCAAGCCTTATTTAAGAGCTTACCTCCACCGAAATCACTGCCATTCTGACGTTGGATCAAAGTCTATAAAAGAAAAGAGTCCAAATGTTTTCTTTTGAGAAGATGTAGCTGATCATATTGAGTCCCTTTTTCAAGAAAAGGAAAGAAGCTGCTCTGTTAGACTTGGATTTGTTTCAAAGATTGTGGCTGGCAGATGCATTGTTCTGAAAACTACTCCCGCCGGTTTTTTTTAATCTATTACACCTACATTAATATTCAGTGCAAATGAGTCCTCGGTTTCATCTTTGAATTACTACTGTGATCATCAGTGGTGAAATTGAGAAAGGGTATGATATTTCTCTTGTACCTTTGCTGCACATCAAAGTCTGCAATAGTGCTTCCTACAGCAGATGTGCTGCTGTCAGAGTTGTCCTGCTGTAACATTCTGCAAAAATAGTTGCTGAGAGGAACATTACAAATTGCTGTGCATTGCCTGTTTGACCTTGGCATGCAGGCTTACTACAGGTAGTAACTCCAAACTGGATCACTGCTGGGAAGAGGATACCCAGAAAATTCCAATCTACTCAGGGAGTGATTTGGGGTCCCAGCCTATTTCTGAAGGAGAATAAGGATGTTAGTGTAGGTATTCTTCTAGTTGTACAGACGTATGTTTTCTTTAAATCAAAGAAGATCACTGCAGATTCAGTCTCCCAATGTTTCCTCTTGCTTTCAGCTTCAGATTCATATTCTTGAGTGATTATTTATGAACAACATTGAACCGAAGACAACAAATCTGATATACCTCACTGAAGAAATCTTCTAATTGTTCATCTTTTCAATATTCTATGCATTTTTACAGCCAAGAAGACATTTCGGCACATAATGAAATTTAAAAATGTGTGTGTTGAGAAGAAACATACATGTTGTCTTTTGATTCGATCTTAATGTAAAGAAGTGTGGTTTTTTTCTTCAAGGGATGAAGCTTAAACGTTTAAAAATATTGCTTTCTCTGTACTATAAATAACTCTAATTTTAGTATTGATATATCAAAAGAAACTTTACTGTCCTGCCTTAATATTTTATGCTTCTTGAGGTTCTATACCTCATGCCCATCAGTGAATACTTTGTTCTGTAGTATTGTAGTCTTGGGTGTGGTTTTATCTGTTCTTAAACCAGTTGAACTGTGGGCTGCTGCTAAAAGGGGTGATTTTCCTTAAATGATCAGGCTGCTGTTCTTGCCCCAATATCTGCTTCAGGTTGTCATTTTTGGTGGCTACCTGATACAAAACTTTTTTCCCCCAGTTCATTTTCAGTTGGATCAGCTCACTGACCTGGCAAAATCTGATGCTGCAGGATCACTGGACCTGACATGAGGAAAGTGGTGGGAGCACAGCACCGCAGGAGGGCAATCTGGGTGGCTTTTTTTGGCAGCAGTCTAAGTTACACGGGGTGAGATGTATCATGAAGTCACTTTGCAGTTAATAACAGTGCTGTTTTATTACACTAAACAAGCAGGGGAAATATGACTCAATATCTCTGAATTACCCTCCTTTTTCTCCCCTAAATCTGTCTACAGGTGTAGTGCCTTCATTTACATCAGCCTTAATTTTAGCAATACATCAAGAATATGAGAGATGCTCAAAATAACTGTTTCCATAGATTTTCAGAGGCAGGTTTTTTTACATCTCTCTGACTGCCATACAACTTCTTACCTCCAACCTTGCTCACCCACAACATTATTTGGCATCTTCATTTGAGGGGTCCAAAATGGAACAACTGAAGAAGCAATGACACCCCAGATAATTTACATTTTGATATTTGTGGGAATGAACCAAATTTCAGACGTTCATACTTGCTCTTACTGTGCCATGAGAGGTTCTAGCGATTGCTTAGGAGAAATTTGTGGTAACATACATTAGAATTTTATGCTCCTCAGCAATAACAGTGTTTGTGCTGAGAGATCACTGCCAGAATGAAAGTGGTGCTGTGGATTTGGCTGTCGATATCTGTGTGGTTGCTTAATATAATCAATTTATATTCAAAATAAATATTATATCATCAAAATATATTCAGTGATGAATATAATCAATTCATCACTGAATATTGAGTAGCTGACAAGTACCAAAAGAACAAAAAATGGCAGCCTGCATGTCTTCAACTTTCTTTACTCATTTTCCTACTGTGTGAAGGTGGTAAGTGGAATATATTGTCCTCCTTACTAGAATTTCAGGAGAAATATATTGTTACAATCTGTTGCACAGCAAGTTGGGCTATCAGTTCCAGCAGTTTCCTGAAATAAGTGATCGTCGCAATGTCCACAGTATATTCAAGGTATTGTAATGTTGGGCAGCTCTGTTTCTGTGGAAGACTCATTACTCTTTAGATATGCTCATTATCAGGTGTTGATCGTCAGCTTTCAAACAGAAGATGTTCACAAATTGTTCACACATCCTGCTCAAACATCGTGGAAGCGAAATATTATTGTTATTATTATTATTGAGCCTTACATTTAATTCCCAAGCGTGGTATCCGTAGCCTGTCCAGTGATGAAGGGATATATTACGAATATTGTGAACGTCGCAGAGACTAATTGGCGCTTCCCCTTCGACAAGCAATATGCAACACTAGATGGCACGCTTGGCCTCAGGATCACAGCCACTTCTGCATGTCCTTGAGCTGCCTAAGTGACCTCGCGTTTTGGTCTTTCTTTTCCACAGTTTTAAAATAAGAAATGTAGGTGATGTTACAGAACACAGCTGGGCCTCCCTAGTACAGTAATTCTGAAACCTCTGTCCTGTGATCCTCCCCAAGCTGTTTCTTTCCACAGATTTTGAAAAACTTCAAAAAATCCCTTAATATGGAAAGAAAATATCGCTGAAATAGTAAAATTAGAGGTGAAACAGGCATGAAAACAGTAGAGTACTAAGAATAGTAACGTTTTTAAAGCAAACAGATTTAAAAAAAAAAAAAAAGGAGAAAGGGAATGCAAAACTATTTTTAACAGGAATTTTCTTCCTCCTCCATTCTATCTCTATCATTATACTGGTGCATTAAAAATGGTTACATAAACTAAAAATAAATCGCTTCATGTCAGTTTGGTCCGAATCAAAATTTTACTTTATTTTATGACAATTCTTGATTTGATCATTGAACGAAAGATCCATAATTTCAATATCCATAAGGCAAAGTGATACACTTAGCCTCTGCCTATGTCAGGAACTAGTGGAACATAATAGGATTGGGATTAAAGAGCAAAATGGATGGAGCTAAGGATCCAATGTCCATGCAAAATGAGTTTCCGTGAGTTTACTTCAACTAGCTCTAATCTGCTTCTGTGGGCTGAATGCCCATATATCAGGTGAGGTCTTGTAGCTCAGCCTCTAGTTTAATTGCATTGGCCTTGATAATCTCTTGAGATGCTTTCCAGAACATGGTATTATGAAAGCTTGTTCAAAGCCTGTTTTTGTTATGCCTGAAAAACACATACTACCTTTTCCATTTATAGTACTTAGAAGTTTTTAGAACTTAAAAGTATTGCTTTTCATGCCATCAACACAGTGTGCAGACAGCTGAGTTTCTCTGTACTTCTCTCCATCACTCAGCTGTGGAAAAATCCATCTCGCTTAGCTACCAGGAATAGAAGCTTTCATGAAGTCCTTGTCTCACTAAAATATTTTTAGCTGTTCTTTACCTCACTTCTTTGTGAAAATGCATGTAACTGTATTTGTGCCTCATCCTTTTCCATTGTGGGGGACCTGGCCACACAATCTGATGCTGCATTGGTGATATCCAAGTACAGACCTCTGCTGTTCTGTTATAAACCTTCTCTACTCAACTGGGATTATTATCAGGGTATGATCTCCCCGGTGAGAGCCATGGCTCAGATGTTTCTTCTTTCTGAAGGAGTTGAAGTGGGGGACAAAGCACGGCTTTCTATCAGAAGCTGGGCGTCCTGTCCTGGCAAATGCAGGCACTGAACAGAGTGCAGAGCTATTTTTTGCACTCTGGTACCACTCACTACCAACGTTTGCCCTGAAAGTTTTAAAGTAATTAGACATCAATTCTTTCCGAATTTCTGCCTTTCCACCACTATAATTTAAATCATTTTACTTGCATTGTTAATGACTTGCATCAACCAAAGCAATAAGGAAATCAAACCACTGAAATCCTAGGAAGTGAAAAGGGACCTTATTGTACTGTCCACTCTAATAACATGTATTGATTTTAGTAGTTCAGCATCCTGATTTTTAGAAGCACTGAAATAGCTCCCAGCTGAATGAAAAAATGCAGGAATGGCAGCTCTGTCTAGCTAACACAAAGTCAGCAACCTAATAAAGGGAATGCAGCATTTGAAAGTACAAAAGTCAACATGTCAACATAAATCAACTTTGTCAGAATGAAACAGATGAGTCCATTTGTTGGTAGATCAGATTAACGTAAATCAAGGCAGTATAAAGGTTACACATTATAGGGATTTGTAACTGGTAAACTTTAATAGTGTGATCAGAGATAGTAATCATCTGGCAGTGGGAATACAAAGTCAAAGTGAAGCTTAAACACTGAATCAAAACCCAGTCCTGTTAATGTCTAACATGCTGGGGTCAAAAATTCATAAGAGTCCAGCTGTGAAAATAAGATGGGAGCTGTATTAGTTTTCTCCATTCTGTATCTCACATTTAAGTGTTGTCAGTTGATGAGGGTTTGTCCCTTGAGAATTGTCGTGGGGTAGTTTAGTCCATGTAAAGTGAAAATTTTGCATCACATAGAGGATCTTGTGAAATTCTGTAAGGCATGAGGACTACATGCTGAGATTCATAATGGCGAGGAAGGAACAGTAGAAACAGTAATCTGCCACATGCCCTTATCTAAAAGTGGTTCTTGACAAAAGAAGGCAGCGTGTTTGCAGTGTGGAAGCTATCAGAATCTGTGACACATTTTAACAGTCAGTGGTTATTAATGGATAAAAATTGGTAACTCTGGACTGATACTGGCGTATAGAACTGTTTAGAATAAATAAAAATCCCAATGAACCCATTCTTTTCACACCTTTCAATGCTATTTCTGTTTGTGACATTATGTAAAGTTCCATTATGGGGTCAAAAGTCTGATGTAAACAAACAATAAACTCTCTAACAGGATTTATATACTGAGAAAACTTGAATTAAGAAAAGAAATCACATGCAGCTTCTTTAAGGCACCTGTTTCATAATGTCTATGCAAATATTTTACAAAGCTTTGTGTACTTTGTCCATTTTTCCCCTTTGTTTTCAAATTATAGACTCACAATTCGTTGTTTATAAATCCAGAAATTTCTAAATTTAGGTAACATTTTAATATCATGGTTTTCCTGCATACTCAAAAGAAAGAATCTAAAGCAAAGGATGAACTTTAAAAGAAATTAATGCAGTCCTACTTCTTTTCTAAAAATTATTTGCAATCCTTGGCAAATTGTTTGATCTCTGTGATCCAAATTCAGGTCTATTTAAGAAGCACTTTCCTCTGTATTTGGACCCACTCTCTTATTTTTAATCAGTGATGCCTTCCAGAGAGTAAGATGCTAATAAGCACATGAACATGTCACATTTATCTATAAGGGATGTATTAGGTACTTGAAAACTACATTACAGAGAAATGTTGATTTAAGGTATTCAAAGGATTTTCCAACATATATTTGTTTAGTACATTTAGTCTCATTATAGAGTGACATAAAAACTGAGGGCAGATGATGTCACTATGTAACTTCTCTTCTGATGGTCTAAATGTATTCGAAGGAAGGTTGTGAAGATGTTGGCTGAGGCTGATGCGCCTCAGAGCATGGTCTATGACACCATTTGTTTCCCCAGCTCTATGACTGTCTCTTTGTGAGTAATCAAAGCTCTGGAAGCTGGAATTCACAGTATGAAACAGTGATTTGCCCAAGAGAACAGTGATAGCTGTGGCAAAGTCAGGAAAAAAATACCTGAGTACCCTAATTCTCAGTTTCCTATTCTGGTTACAAGATCATGTTGCCTCCTGGCTTACAACTGTAGTGAAAGCAACATTTCAACAATAAAAATGAAGTTCTCATGCATCTATTTATCCTTTGAAAATAAAACTCAAAGTAATATATATAACTGGCATCAAGTCATGGTATCAGAAGCACAGGTTCTTTTATTTGGTTAAGTATGTTTTACTGAATGTTATATATATATATATAAAATACAATGTTAGCCTTTGTGAGTAAAGGTAGTATATGCTTTCCAAATTATCAACAATGGTTTTATCTTCAAATAAATCACTAAAGGGCCAACTGACTTGTCCACTACATTGAGGGAATCACACTGAGTTGCAGAAGTTTCCTCAGCAAGTCATGAGGAACTTGACTTATTCCTGATTTATAGTTTTCATTTTGGGGAAAAAAAATCTTATACGATAATAAGACAAGCATTGGTGCTGATGAGGTGGAAAGGTCATAGCCAGGATCATGAAATGTAGAGATTAATATTCAGAATGACAATGAAAGATGATGAGTGACACAAGAAGTGAGGGCAGATGATGTCACTTCATACCTTCTTAACTTGCAGTGGTTTAACTGACCACAGATTGTCATGGGATAGTGCCCTAACCTAATAAAACATGAAGTTGGTTAAAAAGCTACTAATGATAAAAAGATCTACAATTCAACTAATAATTAAAGTAATTTATTTCTATTCAGAAGGGTCTCATTTTAGTTTAACAATTACTTCTGTGGAAATTATTTGATTTGCCACATAAATTTAGCTAACTCGGAAATGGGACAGAAAGCTTTTAGCAGTTCAGAGTAACAGAACACCAGTTAATGACATAAAATGAGAACCAAAAAGTGGAATGAGAGTATGTATATAGTAAATGTCGTGAAATGCCAGTGTCCTGGGAGGGAGGCAGTCGTTGCTAGGGTAATTGGAAGACGAATCTCATCCTATGGCATTAGGAGTTACAGTAGACCTAGAGAAGGAGGGACAATACCGGGTCAGAGCTAGGAGCTCTCAGTGAGCATTATCAATGAAGGGAAAACTACAGTATTGGCAGAAAGATCTGTGGACAGGTGATGAAGGCAACCACAGACTTGTAGCGTAAGTGAAAAATTAACTATCACACTGAAATAATAGTTGTTGGTTTAGACTGAGTGTAGTCAAGGTGGGTTTCACTCCAGGATTGAAGTCCGTCAACTGAAATTGTCTTGAAATCTTTTATTGTAACTTCCTGACCTCATTCAATGGTGTTCATTCAGTACTGCTGAGTACTGACTGAGACTGAAAAATACGTCATGGGGGAAAAAGTACTCCTTCCTGCGAACCTTTGAGTTTTCTTGGAAGTTTCCCATCTGAGTACTGACCTGGCCTGACCCTATTTAGCTTGTGCGATCTGATGAGATCAGAGCCTGAGGTTATGGCACTAAACTAAGAAAAGTGATAACAAAACAAAAATGGCATGATTGACAGGGTACTAGGGTGAACACAATAAACCTATGGAGAACTATGTGTATGTATTCCACTCCTTAATATCCTCTTTGTAGATAAGAAAAAATAAGCCTTGCCCTGGAGCTAAAATAGTAATGGGATGAGGGCTGCCTGCCTTACTTGATGGCCATAAACAATAAGTATATTATACAAAGATGGATTACTGAAATAGAAAGTGGGTACTCATGAGATGCTACCTTGAGGCAGGACTGAAGCAGGAGCACTCCTGGACCCTTGTGCTGTCTACAGTTATCTCCTTTTGGTGGCCCTGTGTTTCTCAGTAAGCTGTGATACAACCCTGTGTAGTCCAACTTTAGTGCTTTTCACTGTCAGGTTCATTGAGGCTATAGAAGATTATTTTGCTTGGAGAAAAAAAAAAGATACATGAACATGTCACTGAAAGCATTTACAGATAAAAGAAGTAGTCAGCAGAAAGCCGTCTAAAGAGGTTTCTTTTGTAGTGCACCAATGAAAAGCAGCTACTTATGACAATAGAAAAAATGGCAATGGAAGAGTTATGTAAGGAAACTCAGGTTTCTTTTTTTTGTGTCCATGTTTTTCACTAATCTTGAAAATTATTAAGACACATGCTATTAAGGTTGTGATGTAATTATACTGAACTCATTTAAGAGAGCTGCAATGACAGATTTTTTCCTCTGCAGTGAGTACTGGAAGTAACTTCAGAAATTAGGCCAAGGTCTGATGTTTGTAGTGTGATAAATAGGGAGAAACTCCATTCATTTCAAAGGAATTGTTCTAGATAGTTATCAAATACCTATAGTTCTTCAGTGCTCAGAGCCTCTGGTTTTCATTTTTTCAGAAAACTAGCATATTTTCTAAACATCTTTCTTTTCTATAGACTATTTTATATGCAAGCTGAAGGCTCATATAGATCTTCTCCTTGCTTGCAACAAGCTGGGACAGATCAGATGTCCCTGGGCCTTTTTTTCTCCAGTATTCCAGCTCAAGATAGACATGCAAATACATTTCATTAGAAATTACACAAAAAGCTTCCTATTTTAGAGACTCAGAGCTGGTTTGCGATTTCTGGATGTGAACTATAGCTGGTGGGATTTTTTCTGCTGAAACAATTAACGGTGAATTGGATTTCTGAGGGCATGCAAAATTCCATAAAAGAGAGAATACATACCTATAAAATTACAAATGAATAAAAGCTGCTGATTTAGTGTATTTTAGACTATCTCTGGTGGGGATCTCAGAGATCTTGTAACCTTGTTAAATTTAATATAAAGGTCACAAATGTTTGTCTTATCATTTTTAGTGCAACCTGGAATACAGGGATTTTCCTCTTTACTAAAAAAATCTAAAGTTATTGTCTTCCGTGCTTTCAGAGGACATGAATTAATTTGCAATGCAATAGATCATTTTCCTGGTGACTTTTCCAAATACAGTTTTATTTCCTTGGGAGTCATACTTGTGAATGTTATTGTTTTACATTCTATATAAAACTCAAATGCAATAAAATATAAAATTCTTTTAGTACTTTTATCTCAGTTGTTGCAAAGTACTGTCTTCAGTCAAATTTGTAGGCATAGTTTTGCAAGTATGGAGAAGTCACTTGCTCCCTGAGAATAAAATCACTACTGCAGGGACACCTAAAATCTGGAATACAAATCATTTTATAAAGGCAAAGTGGTCCAACTTCAAGCCTTTGTTACTAAATTCATGCATATGCTTTTCAGACATCTGAGGCTACTTCTTGGGAAAGATGATATTGGACAAATCCATGATTAGAGCCTTTGTAATGTTAACCATCCCTACTGCGCTGGAATTGATTACACACGTTTGGTGAAAGGCAATTTGAATGGTAAGTCACTTAGTCATATTCTCATTTTCACACACCATTCAGCTTCCTACTGTCCTTCTGCTCATTCTTTTCTCTTTTCTCACAGCAGTATGCACAGCATGTCCCCACCATTGTTCAGCATAGTTTAAGATGGCATTAAGACAGAAAGATTGGTGTAAACATGCGGAAAAAGTTCCCAGTGAAATGTCCAGGCTTCTCCAATGCACAGACAGCAACAGCTTCCTAATGTCCCTAAAGAAAATGGAGAAATTAGTTGCATTTTAGTGAAGAGGTGAACTAATTGCTGCAAACAGGTTAAAGCCCAGTCCTACAAGTGGCTGGACATTCTTACTGGACCAGTGAAGTTTGAGGGAACAGAACATACCCAGCACCTATAGCTCTTAAATTTGACCACTTAAGCAAAGAAACTCTGTGTAAGATATTTGGGTTGAAAATTAACCTGAAGATTAGAACTGGGCCAAAACAGAACCCTCATCTCTAAAGCTACATCAAATTTATCTTTTTATCGATCAGATTAAATTTCCATGTATGAACATGGTGAAGTATTTGCCAGATTGTAAAATGTTTTCATTCTCTTTTTACAAAGAGCATCATCACAAGAAGGATCAAATCTAAACAGATCTTCATCCAGTACTTCAAGCTCCATGGTTTTCTCTTTCTTTTGGGGCTCTTACTACTACACAGCATTACAACTGGCCTCTCTTACTGACATTTATGTCACTCAGATATCAAACACTAGGATTACTTCATTTTGTTTAGAACAAGACTGGCTGAACTGCATGGCAGCGCTTACATGTAGCTACTCAGAGCCATGGTGGTAACAGTTCTGTAGTCTTTTCATGATGGCAAGGCTGTATGCTTAGTGCTATGGAAAAACATCTGTAGCTGACAGCACAGTCTTGATTAGAGGTATGTAGCCAGCGTCTGAAGCTTCAAAGTGGTGTCTTCCTCAATACATGTGAGGTGTATCAACATGGCACAATGCAGTTCTGAGGCAAGAAATGTGAGCTACTAAAGGACTTAAGGATCAGCAGTATTGCTACCTGAGCACAGAGCTTTGCTCAGGCTTTAAAAGCCCATGTTTCTCATAGAATCAATGTTTGGTTACCTGAGCTATCTGCCCCAGTTTAAAATGCACCTGAAGAAGTGACAGTGCAGGTACAAAAATACAAGGCAGTAGGATGCAGCAAGACAGAGGGGAAGGCAGGACCTTGAAGTATCGTCTCAGAACACCTTGGGCTAATTAACATGAAGCTCTGCTCTCAGGTCAACACCTGCTCCTTGGAGTTGCAGATCTCATTTACAACTACATTGTGCAGTCCTGGTAGTCCCTTAGGTCTACTCATGCTCTCACTGCAGCCAGCAATAAAACCGCAGTTGAATTAAGGCTGAGCAGCACTGTCCCAATATCTGGGAGCAGAGGCACTATGAGAGTCTCCAAAAAACCTCAGAGAAGTGATATCTTAAGAAACTGTATCCCTGCAGGAGCTGAAGGTGCTGACATCTCACAGGCTGCATGTCACAGATCTATAGAGATAAGCTGAAGGGACCCTCTGGTTTGTCTTCTTGTACAACACAGAGCAGAATTTCTCCAGTTACCCTGCTTTTATTCCATATAACAAGTGGTCAACACACAAAATGAGAGGGAGAATTGTAAATAAGGTGCTTCCTATGTGAAAGGACAGATGAATAAGTAAGTAAGTGGGGCTCTGTGTTTGCTATCTTTTATGGGCATATTAAAAATAATCATTGTGCATCCAGTGAACCTACCTTTTAGAAATGCATTTCAGTCATGGAAAGGTTTGATACATCTGTGTGGACTGGAAGGGTGCACGTCATGCCCCTGTGTCAGGCAGCGTTCCCTAGCATTCCTTCTTTCCAGTAAATAAATCCATGCATAAATAAGACCCCCAGAATAATTTCTCTTTGATAAATAATTTAGTGAATATTCCTGCTTGCACAAGGCTCTCTTTGGTTTCCCTGAAGCTACATCTGGCCCACATACAGTGAAAATGAGGCTGTCTGCTCAACATGCAAAACTCCTTATGTTCTAGCTAAACAGTAAGAATCAAGTAAAAGGAAAAGGACTTGTTCTTCTTTTGTCTTCCAGCAATGTTAGCTTAGACAGCCACCAGCACATGATCATTTACATAAGGAGGGAACTGCAGAGCTGCTGCCAACTGCCCATAGTGCCTGCCAAAACAGATGTTAGATGTTACTGTTAGAATAATGTCTTCTTCAGCTTGACATGTGAGTGCTGCAATCTTTATTTAAAAGGAAGAGGAAAAAATATTGTTGAATTAATGAAATGAAGCACACAACATACAGTCTGAAAAAAAATTATAATGTAAGGGAAAGTGCTACTTGTCCAATTGCCTAAGACTGCTGAAACTCAGCTGGGTGGGTTTGTCACAGAGAACTGTTCTGGTCTGTCACATAGATGGATCTGGTGACTTAATAGGTCTGTTGTATTTTTACATTTTTACTCCCATGCCCTCACATTGATTTTTAAATAGTTTCCAAAAAGCAGTTAGTAAAACTGTAAAGCTCTATATTGACCAGTGTGGTGCTAAATCCAGCATTCTTTGTTACCAAAAATCTAGAGCTAAGTACCAGGCAGCCTTATCACAAAAACTGTGATTTATGGTTGAGTTTTGCTATCATTTTGCATGAATCCTCGGTGGTCTGTAAAATCACAATTGAAATAAAACTTTTCTGTTTTATCTGTAAGGTGTTTTATTCATATATCTTATAGGAAAAGAAGGATGCCTGCAAAGGTGAACAATATTATAATTTATTACTTTGTTTGCCTGTCTTCCTGTAAGCAGGGGACTAAACCTCTCAGTCTATAGAGTTGAAAAGCTGACTTATATTGCAGTCAGCCTTATATAGTCAACCTCTATCAAACTTATATTGATATGTTTCTGTGGGGCCAGTAGAAGAAACGAAACCTTGTTCTTGCATTTGTGTATTGAGGTTGAGCTTTCACACAGCCTCAGACATGTCCACCAATAGTTAGTTCACCCGTCAGACCTTCCTTTGGTTATTAGCCACATTGTCTTTTCTTGATGGCCAGAGGGTGTGGGAACTTAACTTCCCTGAGACCTCTGACCTTTGCCTTAATGTTACTGGAAGTGGTTAAAAAAAAGTAATAAGAAATACAGATAGACATGCAGGCACACATACTGCATGATCTCACCAGCATTGTTTTGAGAGGAGAGCTGACTAAAATGGATTCAGATCCTCAGCTTTCATGTGCTGTGATTTCACTGCAGGTCCTGTAGTAAAAGCAATTTGCACCTACGAGGTGTCTGTCCCCAGATGACTAGGAGATAAGGCAGAGTATCTCTCTCTCCCACTGCAAGAGTAGCCAATAGAAACTGCCTCGCAGGGGATGTTCCCACAGGTTTTAGGACTTCAGCTTGAAGCTGCTCTGTGCAAAAAAGCAGCCACCTAATTGCACAGCTGCCTGCTCTATGAGGGCATGCAAACCAAGTGCTGCCATTTGCTTCTGAAGATAGATGGGACAAGAAAGCATGTAAGTGTCCTCTCTACCCACCTTTTCTTCTCCTGGGCTGGGAAAGGTGGTTGTCAGGGTGTTCCCTGAGTATTAGACTCTGGTGAGCAGGTTTGGAGGAGGTGGGCCCTGCGGCCAGGTCATGGCTGGCAGTAGGGGAGGCCCTTGACCCCACCTCTTTACACCTACCATGTCTGCATCAAATTCTGGTGCTCTTCTGCTC
The DNA here is from genome assembly GCF_965140245.1 of Athene noctua. Lineage (NCBI taxonomy): Eukaryota > Metazoa > Chordata > Aves > Strigiformes > Strigidae > Athene > Athene noctua. The sequence goes on along the minus strand of NC_134037.1, from coordinate 99,991,113 downwards.
CTTCAGTGGGCAGTTTTAACTGATTAACATGATATTTTAGGTGCGTTTTGTCACTTTTTATGGCTCTGGTGAACAAAGTCAACTCAGTGAAGAGTCCAGTGCATACCAGAGCTTCCTCCAGAGAAGAGGAAGAGGTAATGGGATTGCACATTTTGATAGGATGAGTGTATAGGGTTGGCTCAGACACCAACAGACAGTGTTGAGATGTTTTCACCTCAGGAGGGTTACACAGACATTACACTTTGTGATACAGTTTCAGAAATGCAATCATCTTAGCTTTTGTTCATTCTGATTATTTAAGCATTTTTAATCTCTTTCATTTTTCAAATTACAGACTGTTTTTCCAGCCATTTGCAAAGGGACTGGGGGAGGACACAATAGGGAAACGTGTGCCAATGCAGCTCTGCAACAGCATGCTGAAGTGGAGCTTTAGCTGGATGTGAAATATACTGTGTTTGGCAGTTAAGCCCTTTTTCTTTGCATCCTCCTATCCAAAGAAGTATTTACATGAAATGTCAGTCACCCTGTGGAATTATATGAGAATTAATTATCTGTGGAGAATGATTTGGCCCTATTAATTATGGGTCTCACATAGGAAAAAGAATAGGCCTAATGTGTCATATGATTTTTTTTAGCCAGTGAACTAGGAACTCAACAGCATCAAATATCAATAATGGTTTTGTTGAATACAGATTGATGACCTCTGACAAAAATTATAGGAGAAACTTGTATCATTTTGTCTTATTATAGCCTACTAAGACCTTAGTCAAGATCAGGGTCTTATTTTCTTAGGCTGTCACACAAGGGGTTAAAGCTGATATTTATCAGATTATTGTTTGCAACCAGTCATGAATGAATAAGGCTTTAATGTATGTCAGAGTCAGAAATAACTGATGTTAAAATGCAATTGCAAATCAAATACAGTATTTCATGAAGACAGTTAAAACATTATGTCTAATTAAGTCTTCATTTAAACATGTGTGTAATTTTGTTGTTCAGATTTATGTACAGTCTCGTAGACTCCTCCCTGCAGTGAATCACGGTGTCTGTTTGAATCTTGCCATTTGATAAAGGAAATCTTGAATTTTATGTTTTGCAGATATAGTCAGATGTAAACAAAGCCCAAAGAAGTTTTCTGCACTATTCAAAATCTGTATATTTCACTGAGAAAACCTGAGTATTTATAATATCATACTTCTAAAATATGGTCTAACTATTTTCTTGTCCCTGTGCTTCGTCTCTCTCTTCTCTTCTCACATTGTTCAGCACCTTTTCTGAATGGCTGCAAATCATAGTACTGGCACAGGAAATTTGCTGGAATGGGATCCTTTCTTGGCTGCAAGGGAAAGTTGTACTTAAATACCAGCAAAATAGATATCACCACCACATACATGAAATTCTGACTGTAGCATAAATATATGAATATGATGAAATGGCAACCTGATTTTTTTTTTTCTTTTGGGGGGAAAGTAAGTCCTGGAAGTTAAAGTAGAAACTGAAAGAAGGTTTTTATTTTTCTTTTCTTTTTGCAAATTATGAGTAACATCTAGCTGTTATCTTTCTGTGTTGCCAAAAGTGTTTTAGGAGGCTGGTTGAAGTAAACCTGAAGACACTTCATGGTATCTAACTGTTACAGGACTGCACATGTGCTGAATGCACAGTATAAGAACATGATGTCAACAACAGCGATGATCCTGCTGCTGTAGGACTGGTTGAAATAAAGGATGATCTAGCAAGAGGATAAGCTGGTCTATAGCTCCTTTTTGAAAAAAAGCAGTCTGCGTGCATGCTACTTTGTCCAGCATACGTACTCTCTTGTCTTGCCTACATTAGGATCTTAGTGTTTGTTGTGCTATTGAGTCTAAAAGATATCTCTGATGTCAGGCTGAGGAGAGAGGATGCAAACAAGTCTCACAGGCAGTGCCCTAAGTTTCACAAGCATTCTGTAGAAGGGGAGTGCAAACCGCACATTCAGTAGGACAAATCCATTGAAAAATGTTTTTCCTAAATTAGTGCACTACTGCAGAATTATTTTCTTGGGGTTAAAATTGGTGCAAGCTTAATTTTTATTCAGATATTTTATTGATGCAGTAACACACCTCCTGCTGCTTGAAACAGTAAACCTGTGACAGAATTTGCTTTTGGGAAACAGTGCTATGGTAGGAGCGATTAACACTGTAAAGCAGACGATTCTGTCTTCAGGCAGTGATGCTGGACTGTAGGTCAAGGAAACACATTGCCACATCCATCCTTCACCTGATTCATTTGAAGGTGGACATTTAAAATTAAAAATAAATGGCTAGAGAAGCACAAAGAGAGCTCCCTACAACCGGGACCTTGTGTTTTATACTTCAGAACAATCATTTCACCTACTAGCTTGGCTGGCAAGTTTAAGAACTGCAGTTTATTGAAAATGCCAAATTGCAAACAATTTATTTGAAAATAGAAGAGAAAGAAAATTCTAAAGGAAACTCAGATGATACAGATAATTCTTTGATATCAAATTCATAGCAGTCTATTTGGATAACATATAATGGGAAATGCAGTGAGGGAGATGATACACATAAAGACACTTAACTGAAGAAAAGCTCCTTCTTTGTTCTCTGTATTTTTCTTAAAAGTACTGTTGTTGCATTTAGTGTCATCTCAACAGCCCAAGCTTTGGGTTTTTTTGGTAGTTTCTATGGAAAGGATAAATTGAAAATGTAAATTTTCACATATTTTCAAGGCACAATCCATTTTTGCATGAAAATTGGGCTCAGTCATGACCATTTATTCAGATGCAGATACATCTACATAGAAGTGCACAACCACAAACAGGAAAAGGAAATCAGCAAACAGAAAAACAATAGATGGGAAAAGTCTCCAAGAAGTTTCACTGCAAGTATTTTCCACAGCTCTGCTGGAGATGAGTACATACTTTCTTGGCCACATCAGGCTTTGGTAGGATCTGGGCTGTAGAAATGCACCTGGTTAAGGAGAAGAGAGAAAGCTGAAAAAAAAGGAAGAAAATAAATACATAGAGCTACTATTCATACTTGGATTTTAGGTATTTTTGCTTTGCTCATACAAGAAAAAGAAGACAAGTATAAACAATGACAGAGGCAGTTTATTCATTAATGGCAAATAATTGCCTCGGTTTCCAGAGGTGAACAAGAGCTTTACCCTGGTGGTCATAGGACAGAAGGCCAGCTCCAGCATACACTGGACCTCCCTATTCATCCCTGTAGAAAGCCTTTTGTGAATGGGCTAGGTATGTAAGGAAGGCTAGAAATCTTGCTGTAATACATGAACTTGTTTCACATATATGCATAATAAAACATACTAATTTGCCATACCTCCTCATCAATAAATTTCCTTTTTCCAAGGGATGGACCAGCAGTCCAGTGCAGCACAAAATATCTTCTGAATGGTATTTTCAGCCTTCTGATATGGGGAGGCTACAAAGAAGTGCAGAAATACAGAGCCTTTGCATTGTTGCCTTCTTCCACAAGTGTGTGTGTGCATGTGTGTGTGTGTGTATGTAGGCTAAAAACAAATGCAGAAATACAGATCCTTCCCACAAATTTCCTCCTTTCATGTGTGTGTGGGTATAGGTACTCAAACCTTCTTCCTGGAGCAGGATAAGGTAGAATTATTAATTATAGTGAGGGCCGTGTGAAAGAGCAACACTACATAGTAATTTTGATAATTGTTTATCTGCGTGCTGTATTGACGGAGAAGTATATGATGGAAATATTTTTTAGTTCCACAAAGAAAAAAGTAAAGCATTACCTCAATCCTAGCAAAAATATTACCTTTTTAGTTCATAATGACTTGATACATGTATGTATCATCACATACCAAGGACTTAGAAACATAGTCCTAGATATTTTTCACAGTCCTTTCATCTTTCCTGACAGTTCCCCAGAGAAACAATGAATAAAGAAAATTAGATTTATTAATAAATTCAGAAAATGGGGAAAATGTCTCTCAATGAAAAATGTGTCCGCTTCTAATAAGCACTAGGATTTTTATTTCTTTCACTTAAGTTTCACACTGCTATGGTAATATTGATTTGAAAATTTAACTTCAAACACTAGAATTATTAACAATAAGGTATAAATGACAACGAAGACAGGCCCTCACCTTCATAAACTGCTATAGTTCAGATGCAGCCAATGACATTTTATTCCAGAGACTCTGACTCAGGGTGAAGAGCAAAAAGGATGTAAGACAAGAAGAAGAAGTAAAAAAAAGGAAAGCATGTACTGAAACCGTGGGCGCAGTCAAGATATAGTTCCCATTTATTCAGAAATATGCATTTTCTGCACATCTTTCAGGCAAATTATACTTCAAAAGGATACCTGCAGAAGTATTGTCCTTCAACTGTTTTTCAGGAATTTATTCAAGGAGAATTATGAAGAGGTGTTTTTTCTGTCTTTCTTAGTTTTTCAGCTGATCAACCATTTACTTAACATCAGAACATGGGTAAAACATAATCACATGCAATATTATACAGGGACTGACTACTCTTCCAGCTCTGAGGAATAACAAGGTACAAAAAAATCTCAGCAAGGTATCTTAGCACTACAGTACAATGGCATTTACCTTGTCATAACTTTCATTCTTTATTCAAAGAATAAATTTTCGTGAAATGAATATCATGCTAGTATATCAGGATCTCAGTCTGCAATTGCTCTGAGGCTATCTGCGCTTACATTCAAGGGGGTGTTCACTTCTCCCTTTAATTTTTCCTAGAAAGGAAACGTGTCTTCCTTCTCCTGATCTTGCTTCTTCCAAAGATAGTCTTATGACTTGTCGGAGCTTCCTAAAGGTGCAAAATGCCCTTGATCCTGGTAAACCCAGCAAGAAATGAAGGTGCTTGGATCTTGTGAAGAAGTGACTTGCATTTGTATGTTTAGTTTCACCTGCAGGGCCCGGAGGAATTGTGTATGTCTGTAAGATCACACACTGTATGCTTTTGCACTAGGGTGATGTTGATATTTACAGAAGCATCAAAGTTCGCAGCTGTCTGTCATTTCATAGTTAATCAATAAATCATACGTCAGCTTTGGTGACTGTGCATGTCAAGTAACAAGTCATCAACGTCTAAGCTATTAAAGATGGTGCACTATTTTTGTGTCGGTTTAAGAGCTGTAAATCTGTTCTCACTAAAAGAAGGAAACACTAGGGAGAAAAAAAAAAAAAAGAAAATCCATAAACAAATCATCACTTGCTGCCATTTCTGGCTCTGGTCAGGAAATGCAGAAATGCTTATGAATAAGGAGAGAGCCCTCCCTAGTAAAAGAGAGATCTGTATGATCTCAAAACTGCCCTACTTGTCACCAGCTGACAGATCTGAAAAATGAAAACCACTTTTGACATTTACTGATCTTAGTCTACCAGATGGTGTACAGCACTTCCAGACCAATGTGATGGGGAAGATAGGAAAGGATGGAAAGCAAAGCAGATCATAATTGTAAGCATCCTCTTTTGTAATTCTGACCATTTGCTACTTCATAAATTAATCAGTCAGATTTCCGATGTATAGTTATAATTTTACTGAAAACCAGACTAGGATAAATGGATCCCGTTCTGCATCCCAGATGAAAATAAAGATTACAGAAAATAAACAAAATTCTATGAGGCTCTGGCATCAGCTCTTTATCTCCACTGTCTCCCTTCTGACACAAAGGTATTTGTGGTCTAAATTAGTGTTAATGTTTTTCAGGGCTTAATTCATATTACTAAGTGGCTTTGCAATAAACAGCTAAAAGTGCAAAACATTACAATTCTGTTTCCCAGACTATAATTTTCTGCAGCAATAGAAATGCATTAGTGCTGGCTTTGACTTCTCTTCTGCTAAATAAGGGCATATTTTAATGCATTTCTGAATCTACTGTACCTCATTCTTCTGGGGTAGTTCATTCACTTCTTTCCGACTAATAAAACACAGGCAAATGCTGGTGATCTGAAATCTGGAATTGTACATAACATCTAGGAGCTTCCCTCAAGATGGCACTACTGAACTGCTTCACGTACCTCTGAACCCTTATGTAATCTTGTTTATACAGCATCAGGGTCATTTTAAAGCTAAGATCACACGATGCTAATTTGGCCAGTGATTTTCATATTCATTTTGGCAAGATGCCCTCTTTATGTCTAAGCACAGACATTTAAATGCAATATTTTTTGTGCAGGCTCTGCCAATAGTCTTGTAGTCAGGGAACACTTGTTAAAAAATAGCCACAATTATCCTTTTTGATTTGCCTTAGAAACCAGGAGCACCTCTGAGATCTGCTACACAGATTTGTGTACATCAGATTTACAGGCCTTTTTCCTTGGCTGAAACTCCGGATCTTTGCCCTAACATGTGAACTGAAAAGGATGACACAAAGTAAGGGGGACAATGGGAAGAATTTATTTTTTTGGTTTCTGTGAATAGAGCGAGCCCCTACACGCAGCTATCTATCTCCACTCTTAAGCAGAAAACTCTTGCCTTTCCACCATCCTGCTAGAGCCTCCTGAAACACTGTGTAGAACTCAGACGTCATAGAGTATCTAGAAGTGAAAGGTCTGGAGCAACGTCATTACTTCTCTCATCTCACGCTTTGCATGAAGTACACCCCAAACTTCCCACATGCTGTCCTGATCTTTTCACACATGCACAGCCTTCCAGCCTGGGAGCTTCATTACAAAGAAAATATAGACTATGATCAGTAGGGCAGTCCTTAGAAAACAGATGTTTTTATTTGTCTTTTTCTGAATTTCCACAGTTGTTCTCAAAATCCCTCTTTCTTAAGAGAGAATCTCTCTTGAACAGTACTGTAAAGAAATTTTTTTTGTAGAGAATTCTATAGAGAGTTTCTACATAGTTTGGGATAAGATGCTGAGAAAAATCTTGCTGATCTATATCAATGAACTGTAGAAAGAAACTGGGATAATAGCATTTGAATTAACAATCACCTTATAAACCACTGGAAAGAATCTGGTTATACTTCATTCAAGTGTAGGAGATTAAATGAAATAATTCTCATCACAGGACTAAAGAACTTCACTATGTTATGATAAAACTATGCTATGCCTTGAGTAACTGTTTCATCATAGCAAAACCTCATCTGTGTACCTATAAATAATGTGAAACAAACTGAAAATCACAAAACTATGGAGAAGTTTTTACACTGTGAAAGATGGGTTGCAGCACTGTAAGCACTGACTGTTCAAAATATCTAACATTTTGTAACTTTTAAATGTCTCCTCCATGTTTTAAGGGTAGTTGATATCCTTGATTTTTACACTTAAGAAAGCTAATTAGGGTGGGTTGTTTTTTTTTTTTTTAAATCTGTAGCAATCTACAGGAAATGAATAGACTTGTGTGAGACCCTCCCTGTTATGTGATGCTGACACAGCTCAGTCTGTGCTTAGCATGAAATTCATTCCGTCCATTTGAGACTTCTGGGATCAGGTCCTGTGGGACCAAAAGCTGATCTGCTTTTTTCTTGTAACTCTGTCAGTTGGTTTGATAAGGCACATCACCTCTCCCTCAAAAATTTTGCCTTCCCACAGCTGCAATTACAGAGATCTCACGTTACAATGAAAGGAGCTTCATGACTGTATGTGATGTTGCAACAAGAAGGGGCCAAAACTGTTCTCTGCAGGTGAACAGGGGGCAATTTTGCCTAGCATACCCTGAGCTGAAATGGCTGACTTAACTAAAGGTTCCTTAGGCAGCCCTGGATATTTTTACAAATGGTGTCACGCTGAAAAACAGTAATTTAGCACAAGCTCTGACAGAACAGTTGAAGGAGGGGCATGTGGGACCTGTGCCTTGGACAATGATACTTGAGGGAATCCATGGCAAGTGACTGTTGCCCCAGGATGCTGGTGTTATCAAATGCTGTACTCCCTAAGAATTACTGATTATTGCTTCAAATCCGCAAATTAATATTGTAGTTTTCTCTTTCTACTTAATAAAAAAGTTGTATTTTCGGAATTTGATCAAGTGTTTGTGAACAAGTGGGTATTATCTGTTGTATGTTCAACAGAAAGGTTGATTGGTACATCTAACCACCTTTTGGAGATTGAGGGGAGAATTGCATATTGAGCTGCACAACATTAAAAATACACATTTTAATTCCTGTTTTTTCTTCAGTAAAGGACATTACCTGAAGAAATCCTTTTGTCTTTGTCCTGGGTTTGAGTGAGCGGTGGGTGGTTTTGGTAGCAGAGGAAGGGGCTACATCAGTGACCTCCTGTGAGAAGCTTCTCAAAGCTCCCCTGGCTCCAAGCTGGACCTGCCAAGGCCATGCCAATTAGCTGCGCCTCTGTGATAATGTATTTAAGAAGGGGAACCTGAGAGGAGGAGGGAGAATTGTGAGGAGGAGTTTCGAGAACATCTGTGTGAACACCGAGGTCAGTGGAAGGAGGGAGGAGAAGGGGGAGGAGGTGCACCAGAGCAGAGCTCCCCTGTATCCCGTGGTGAGATGGCAGGGCTGGCCCCACCACCACCCATGGGGTTCTATGGTGGAGCTGATACCAATCTGCAGCAAGAGGGGGGCCCCATGCCATGCCAGGTGACTGCACTCAAAGAAGGCTGGGACTCTGTGGGAAGAAGCACCCGCTGTTGTAGTTTGGTGCAGGGAGGACTGCAACATGCTGAGGTGACCCACACACCCGTGGGAGTGACTCATGTCGGAGCTGGTCTGTGGAGGACTCTCCTGTGAGAGGGGGACTGCGCTGGAACAGGGGAGGAATGCCAGAAGTTTCCCTCCTCCACGGTGGAAGAAGGAGCAGGACTGATTGCACCCCCCATTCCCTGCCCCCTGAGCCGCTGAGGTGGGGGAAAAGCTGAGCCTGGGAAGAAGGGAGGGGTGGGGGAAGGTGTTTTCAAGATGTGGTAATGTTTCTCACTGTCCTACTCTGTCTGCTAAGTGGTGGTGATGTTAGTGTCTGTATTAAATATACGTTCTTTTTTCCTTCTCTAATGAGCCTGTCTTTTACCTGTGCCAATAGCGGATGAGGTCATCCCTCCTTGTCCTTATCTCAGTTTCACGGGTCTTTTGCTTTCCTCCTTCCCAGTGCTGGGGGGGAAGGGGGCAGTGAGCAGCTGTGTGGTGCTCAGTTGCTCTCTGAGCTCAAACCACAACATCTTCCTCATATGGAAATATTCAGTATTTCTGAGCAACAGTGGTAGGAAACACTATGATTAAAAGGTCTAGTTGAAGTCAGTAAAAGCTTTCAGTTTATTCAACAGCACCAGCAGTTCACTCCTGAACTCTTGGAAGCTGCTGTGATGACAAAAACAGAGTGAAGTAAAAACATGGTGTCTTGCTACTTGCTGGATGCAATGAGCAGGCTTAAAATAAACAGTACTCTCTTGCTTACTGGGCCTTAATCCCAAAAGCGCATATGCATGTACTGTACTTTACAACCATGGACCTTCTGACTGATTTATGTAAGACAACTTTGTGGAATTGTTTTCAGAATTAAGACTCTATGTCTGCTAAGGATGAGCTGCAGGACATACTTTGCTGATTAGCTGCTCCCTAGTAGAATTATTATTGACTGCTTATGTTATTGGTGTTCTCGCAATGTCCTAAATGCTGGCCTTAGAAGGCACAGCCTACAAACGTAATGGTCTGAAAAGGTATGAAACAAGGGATGAAGGATAAAGGAGGACGGCAGTTGAAACATGAAAATAAAGCTAGACAGTCTTCCAATACCTGCTGTTGCTTTTGCTCTGGCAAACTAGAGAAACTATTACTGAACATTTCTGACCATATGAACAAATAATAATTTCAAGGTATTCAAGAAAAGACTCAGAACCTCAGCTAAAAAAATTACTTTCTGAAGGTAGTATTACTATCTTAGAAAGAACAACAAAATTTTCACTCCTACCAATTGCATGGATATGATTTAGTAGCTTACCGAATGGTTCCTCTACTATCAATGCATTTGGTAAATATCTAAAATTATTTTGAGATTTAAGGACAAGAAGTAGAAAAGCAGAGAAAATAAAGTCTAAGGAAATTTTTGCATCTCAGCCAACTCAGGCCCATGAGTTTAGCCTCTAAAAATTACCCACTCTTAATTTATTGAACAGTTCCTTTTGTTTAGAATATAATAGATGCCAGTGAAAGGTGCAAGAAAGTGAACTTCTAATAGGTAATTCTGTCATATACAAGCATGTATGGAATGCCTCTACTCTCATACTCTGCAGCAGTGCCACATGAAGTAACATAGTAGGAATTTCCGGTGAATGAGTGGACTTACAAGAATGGCTGTAGGTAACTAATAGATGTATCCTATGTCAGTTTGATTCTGATGAAAAAGCAATATTCACATGTCCAAGCGGAAGTAAGAAAGGAAGTTAGGCTTTCACAGAGAAGCAGCTACACTGCTACATGGAATCTAATCAATGCAAGCCTGCTTACAGGAAGGTTGGCATCAAAACACAACAGCTGAAATATAGCAGATGGCTAGATCTGAAGGAGATGTAAACAGAGGCTGAATAACTAAGCATTGCATCCTGCAGATGTCAAAGTTTCCAGGCTGTAAAAAGTTTAGTCTAAGTGCTCTCCTGAAAGCTCTTTTTGGTTTTGGCTACCTAAGCCCTGAACTCTACCCACACTCTCTCCATGTGATATCTTAAAGGCATTTGAATTGTCACGTTTCCCAGCATGTGGCTGATGAGGAGTTGTCCCTGAAAGGCCATAAAACGCAGAGGTTTATCATTTCCCTGCTCCTTGTACATGAATCCTGTCAGTACTGGGTGCTCTAGAGATTTCATTCTCAGTAGCAAGAAGATACTCTAAAGGTGAAGAGAACATTGACATCAATATGATTAAAGGATAGAGAAGCACAAGGATGGTGTGGTTAACTCCAGTTTCCTGCAGACTAGGGAAGTAAGAGAAGTCTCTTAATGCTCTTCCTCACACATTCCCAGCTTGTTTATAGGGCCTGTGTGTGAAGAAGGAGGTGTATACCTACAGAATGGCAGAAAACCAGAAAGCAAGGCTGTGTGCGGGAGTCAATTGTCCATGAGGCAAATAGATTTCTGTATAGTCCTCTAAAGAAATAAACAGACTTGAAAGCCATATGAGTCAACCCTGATCTGTTCCATGCATTTTCTGCTGCCTACTTCTTTTGTCATCTTCTCCCACTTGTGACTTGAACTTCTTTTCATATCACACCTCTACTTAGAACAGGCCACTGCTTTGCAGATTATAAGCACCATTCACCTCTTTCAATCCCCCCTTGAAACACTCTACGATTGAAAAGAAAAATTGTGAGATCTCTTCTGCAAGCAAGATAGCGAGTTCTTCATTCTCGGTGTGCTCTGTAAAGGGTATGTGCATACTTGATGCTGTACACGCAGCAATATCTTCCAAAGTTGGGTAATTCATACTGTTAGGGCAGATGTTTTTACTAGTCTTCAAGGAAAGGACAGCAAATGGCTGTGCAGAGAGGCACAATAGCTCATACACTGAGCCACCATCTGGAAACTGATACTAAGAAAGATCTATAGGGAGAACGTCACTTCCCAGTTTATGAGTAGTGGAGAATGAAGTTCAACAGAAAAAAATACCGTGAGAAAATTCACTCAAATTTAAAAGATTATTTTTAGTTCCTTGCTCACATCTTTAGTGAGCTGCAATTGTTCTTGATGGGTAGGTATATCGTAAAGGATATTTTGCCTCATTTCTACCTTGCTTTGCAGGAATTCCAACTTTATGCCCTGTTAACTTCAGGCTGCTACCAGCAATATTGGTTAATTAGCCTAATACACCTGTCTCCATCAGCAATGCCATGCTATGTCTTCTACTATTGACTTTGTGAAAGGTCATCAAACAACATCCTACAGTTGTCTCTCCAGTTCCTGTTCAGCAGGAATCCTTCACACCTCTGGAACAAGGATTTTTAGGTCTTCCTCTGACTCTCTTGTCCCTCTCCATGGCATAAAGATGAAGCACATTGAAGTTACTTTTGGATGACCCCTGAAACTGACTGAATAAAGGATAATTTTAATAGTGACTTCAGTTGCTATAGATGATCTCAAACCATGCTATAATGATATTTATGGTATCAAAAGAGATAGGCTTTACTGAAAGAAAAAATGACCATACTTCAGCTAGAATTCAGCTATTAATACTCACGTATTAGAGTGATTCGTTTCACTTTGGCAATAAAGTTTTAGGTAATCAAACTCAATCTGAGACAGAATGTTGTTGTAGAAAGTAACCATGAATGACATTGGCCAGTTCCATGACTTTGCTGGTGGAATTACTATTAAAGCTGACAATTCAGCTCTGGCACGTGGAAAACACTATGTTGTAGTCTGGACCACATACCACATGGGAAAATGCAAGTCTCTACATCACTGAAAGTGTAATTGTATAGTGTATGCATTGACTATGGATTCATATCAACTATGGCTTTAAATTCAGATCCACATGTAAATATTGCCAGTCACAAAGGTCTTTCTTTCAGCTAAGTATTTTAAATGCTAAAGGTGATCAAAAGTAAAATTCAGATCCAAATTGAAATTAACACTTTTCAGTAAAATGTATGTGTTCAAAATGAGGTCCGGGTTCACATTAATGTCTAGCTAAATACCTTCTCTTCTTGAAAGGAGGAAGATTAATGAATTATACAATTAAAGAGTTAATAGTGTTAAACAGAGAAAGCCAATAACTGTGATTGTCTTTGAAATTCTGACTGTTTTCAGGCAGCATGCTTGAAGTCTCTGGTCACCGAGAAACCCGGTACTTTATCCTGAGTAATCCATTTCACGTCTCTTTCTCCATACCACATCACTGAGACTTCCTCACTACCCAGAAAGTCCAGGCACTGCACCGATGGACATCAACAGATTTGAGAGATTATTTTCTTGGACATCTCTGGGCCTAGTTTTGTCCTTTTGTACTCACTAACTCCTTGCTTCTCCAGCTACACCTTCCACTGCATGCCCTTCACTGCAAGCTTTCCGGGTCTCCTGGCTCTGAAGGCACACTTTAGTATTTTGGTGCCAGTTCAGTCTTTCTCAGCCCCAAGGCACTCACTCAGAAGTGCTGCTCTATGGGGTGCCACACACTCTCCGCTGAGGCCTGACACAGGAGAGATGCTGTGCATGAATGTTAGCAATGTGAACCCTGTTTGGGGAGGAGTTTGCCTTTGTAGACCCAGGCCAAAATTCCCCTTCCCTCTGCTGCTATGGGGTGAATTCCGCACCAGCCAATTTCTATGCTTTTCCTTAGGGAGGGTGGTATTTCAGAGAGTGCTTCCTATAGATATATATTTATGTACATAGATATCTGTATGCATATGTATAAATACATGTTACAGCTCGTTCAGATACTTTTGGGGTAAATGCTGATAACATACTGTTTTCTAAGATTCAAGTGTGGCTATTTGCCATATGCAAGGAAAATGTTATGACTTTGTTTAATAAAACAAGGAAGAATTTCCAAGCTGGTCCAAAAAAATCTAAGATCTGACCCTGGCCAATATCAGATGCTTCAGAAAAAAATGTAAGGGATGCTATGGTACGTATTTCTGGAAAAAACTCGTTAATTATGGAGAATAAACCAAACATAGCTGCCACAGTTCGTGAGTGTATATTAACCATGCTTTGTAAGAACGCAAAATATGGATGGAGTCAGCTGTTACCACCCTGAATGATGTACGGAGTTTGAGGAGGTCAACAGAGTCTCCAGCTCACTCCAAACTTTCTACTTCTGCTTCTCACACAGACTTATCTTTTGCCTCAGTACGCCAGCAGGGACTGCATATCCCTGTCACTAATTAAACTGTAGGGTTGTTTGTCTCTGTGTGGTCATGGCATAGCTAGCTGTTTACAATGGAAGTGTTTGTATATATTCTCATAAATCTCATTCTGCTGGTTGCTTACCCAATTCTTCTCTGTGGTGTTTCTCAAACACACCAGTTATAGCCTCTGCTTTCAGTTTCCAAAACTCTGCAGCAGGGAAGTTTCTGTACATTGACAACCAGATACGAATGCATACAGTGTGTAACAAACTCAAAAACATCCATAAGCTTATCCTCTGTTGGACAGCTTTGATTTAATATCCCTTAAAGAAAAAAATGATGGTACATGGCTTACCTCAGAAAATGGTGTTTCCTTCCCAGAGGCTCAGAAATGCCCTGGAGTCACGTCTTTTCCCTGGTGGTTCATGTGACTCTATGGAACTTTCTATGACCTTACAGTTTCACACCAGTGAGTGAGTCGTGCCGACCAAGCTTCAGTCTCTGACTGCTTGTCAGACGTGTCACTGGGCCTGACTGCCGCCCAGAAGTGAGTTGGTGAATTTCTGCCAGAGATCCACTTGTAATGGCTAATTTGCTTGATTTTACACTGCCCACAGTTATAGTTCATCATACACAACCATACCATCAACTACTCAGAAAGGCAGCTCGAAGACCAAGTGTAGGGTCAGTCAAAGGGGTGGTGAGGTGTGACTGCAAACCTGCTTCACCGGACTCTTCCCCTTCCCACACCTACCATACCTTCAGGGAGGAAAGGATAGAGGGGAGATAATCCAGACAGATCGCTTTGATTTCCCTTAGGTTTGAAGTCATTCTCCGAAGGAGTATCTCCAGGCACCAATAGCCATAGTGTTTCGGGTTATGTAACGCTGAGTTGCACGGTTTTCAACCTGTGTGCTTCTCCTGGGGGCTGCCAGAGGAGAAAACAAACCAGCCGCTCTGCACGTTGCTCCTGCACCTAGGCATTCAGGCATCCGCGCTGCTGAATGCATGCCATGCTAGGAAAGCACCTCTCAACTATTCAGAATTAATATTTTTGAATTAGTAACTATGAATAATAACTTATTTTTACTGAAGAAATAAAAAAAGCCAAATTAAAAGCATGTGTCTGATTTAAAGAACAAAACCCCACAAAACCTGAAAAGCATCTTTGTGAGGTCTATTTAAATGTTTGGAGGCAATTCTGAGGCAAGAATCTAAATTTAGTCAAGTGATTCAAGAGTTACATTAGCCTACATGATACCAGCACTAACTTGTCTGGCAGACAGTCAAAGCTGCAGGGCCAGATTTTGAGCTGCTTGAAAGAAGACTTACTTGTCTTAAGGAAAGCAATGCTAGTTGCTTTTATTCTTTTACATGTATATTATATGACTAAAATATGTGGAGAAAGAACATAGGATATAACTAATACCAAATGCTCTTTATTTCTGACCCACTGTCAACCAAGTATTTTAAATGCTCAGTAAACACTGGTGCATTTAGTTGCAAACTTCATGTAAGGCAAGTAGGATGCTTGTACAAATAGGTACTCTCTTTTACAGCAAAATTCAGAGACTTGCCCAGTATTGCTGAGTAAATGAATGTATGCTCTTTGAGACAGTGGAAGGGTATTCCAAAAACCTGAGTTTATTAGAAGTTAAAGATCTCTCCAGAAATGTTTAGTCACAGCAGGAACTTCCTAAGTGACAACTAAATTATGCCTTCCTTCTGATCTATTTTTCCTCCTTATAAACGAGTATCTTGCATGGAATTCTGGACTGCTGACATAGCTCTTTCTGATCAACAAAACACTCCTGAAATTTGCAAGACTTTTTGAAATCTTCCCCTGTTCACCTTAGCTGTAATCAGATTTTTCAGCCTGTCTGAGATACCAGAAGTCTCAGCTCAAATGTTATGTTTAGTCCTGAATTAACAACAACTTTCAAAAGCAGTCGGAAAAGATTTTCCTTATCACAACCCTAGTCTTTTTGGTGAGATGCATCAGGATTATCAGCACTGGGAAATGGCTGCAGCAGTCCTACTTCAGGCATTTCTGTAAAAGCGTGGGTGATGTTGGGAAGACCTGGATGTGCGGCAGAACTGGCTCCCATGCTCCGGAGTGACTTCAGTGCTGAGTGGGTTTCGTGGCAGGCTGCTGTGCCCACTGTTATACCAACCCAGTTATCTGTGAGACAATCCATTAGCATTTCTAATTCCAGGACACTTTATCCAGACCCTAGGTACCTTACCCTATTATATTACTAATTTCTGTCCCAGCTTTGGACACTTGCACATACCAGAGTCTACGCTGTTCTGTAATTGCTTTATTAAAAGTGCAGATGAAAATCAGCTAGAGCTGCACTACTGGCAGCAAATGAATTTCACTTAGAAGCTATTACAGTTACCAACCCCAAATTATCCTCATCCCAGCTGGAGTGGTGCCTCAGTCAGCAATTCACCTTTTAAAATGTTCTTTGTGTGAATAAGTCAGACAAAAAAGAACCTAATTGGCCTTTGCTGTAATTTTTATTGGTGCCTTTCCAGTGGATCTTATTGCTTTACATTATGACAGAGTAACACAGAAACTCTGTGTGAATCAAAGTAACCACTTGGATTAACATCACTGCCATGGACAATGGAGATAAACCCTCAGGGTGCAGATTCAGCCTTTGGCTCAGGCATAATCTGATACAAACACTGAGAAAAGATGTTGTCTTTCCTAAATTTTTG
The DNA here is from genome assembly GCF_965140245.1 of Athene noctua. Lineage (NCBI taxonomy): Eukaryota > Metazoa > Chordata > Aves > Strigiformes > Strigidae > Athene > Athene noctua. The sequence continues at coordinate 99,974,637 of NC_134037.1, read as the reverse complement.
ACAGTTTTCAACTTGGACTAGGGCAGCTGTGGCCACATCTCTGTTGTCTTGGTCCAGAAGAGCGCTGGTGAGTGCTGTGAGATACCCCAAGCACATGAACAGCAGTCTGGGAACACTTCATACTCTTCACTGTGCTGGGACACTTTCCCCATTTGTCCAGGGCTATCTATCTGTTCTTGCTGGTTTTCCTGCACAAGTGAGTTACCCAGAGGCTGCACGATCCCTGTTCTGGGCTGGTTATGGAGGAGCTTTGTACAGGGAAGGCCATTTGGGTCTGAGGAAGCTAAGAAATGCTGTCCTCAGCCACCAGCAGTGCAGAAGGCAGCTCCTTTCCTCCCTCTTCCGCATGGGTACAGTGAGGCATAGTTTTCAGTTCCCTGTGGTGCTCGCCAGTGCTAGCTGCAAAAATGCAGAGGGGCTTAAATTTCCAGTGAGTGCTCAGGATACTCAGCACTTTAGAAGCTGTTAGAAGAAGCTTGAAGGTTTGTTTGCTAACACAGGACTTTTCAGGCACGTGCTCTTTTTTTGCTTACAGAGGTGAGAATAATTTAAAGCATAAGCAGTGCAAGAGGCAGGAGGTTGAGTTTCAGGCATGCGTTATACCACAGCCTGCTGGAAACCATGCTCTACCAACATCAGATTGAAAGGCTTCAAAGGTGCTTGGAGCTTGCAGGGTCTATGTCACACTGAGACAGGGAATTGGCATAGGAGACACCACATCACCGGTTTTACTACGTGCATGACTTCAGTGGCAAAACATCTCAGTCACAGAACAGGACAGCTGTAGAAGGAACAAAAAGGGTGCCAAAAGGCCTAGTAGCTTGTATTTAACTGAGAAATGAACGAATAAATGTGCTTTCTTTGGAAGGAACCATGTATTCCTGGCAGGTCTCCCCCTACTCAGGGTGAAGCAGGCCATCAGTAGCTCTGCTCTGTGCAGCAGTGATAGGAAAGGGGCTTGCAATATGGAAGTGCATCTGTCTGAGCTGTCCAAGAAAAATCATCCTTCAGGGAGATTTAGCATATGAGACTTTGAACAAGACTCTGAACAAATATAGTCAGACAACAAATATAGTTTTGGAGCAGATTTTCACTTCCCTGGAATGTGGTCATTTCAATATAATTTTATTCCTTTGTTAAATGTGTTCTGTTCTGTTCAGTTGTTGCTTGTGTTTTTCACTTTAGATCAGGTCTTACAGTGAGGTTAGTCTCAAAATGACGGTATTATGTGACCCATGGCTTCTAATTTCCATACCTAATTATTCAGTTTGCAACTAAATAAATGGACTTTCTTTCTGCGTAATCTTATCATATAAATTTCATAATAATCAGCATTCATGGCCTGTCTGATCTTTGTAGCCCTTTGAGCTACAGCAATTAAGATATACCAACTTCTGGCACGCCAGAGAGCCATGTAGCTAATATCTAATTTATCTGCTTTTGACTCTTCAGCCTAACTGTGTGTTTACCGTTTTGAGAGAAGATACTCCTTGGAACAATCTCAAAGTCACCCTTGTAACATCCTAGCAACCCATTTTAACCACTGCACCACTGTTTTCCTGTTATCACTTAGCTTAATGTGGCATTTTAATACCGAAGTTGGCTAATATGCCAATACATTTTTGTGAAATATTATTTTGCAAAATGCCAAAGCCATGTGTTTGGCAAGAACCTGAAACTGAGATGCTTACTGAGGTACTTAGCTTCAGGTATTGGCATTTGTCTTAATATACAAAGCTTTTGATGCCTTGACAGACATTCTTCTCTCCATATAATGAATCCAAAGAGCAGAGAAAGCAGCCCTGACCTTACTCTCATTAAAGATCTGTCTTAAAGGTATTTCCTGTATTATTCTGTCACCTGTGTTAGGGTTGCATGTTACCCTGCCTAAATATTGATATTGGGAGGAGAGAACAAGAGATGCTGGGTACTTTCACCTCCTTTTCATCTTTTCACCTATCCCAAAACTACTCTAACTTTGGAGAAGGAGGAACAGATGTCTCTCTTCTGTAGCACTTCTGAATGTCTGCTTTGCTCCAAGCTGCAGAATAACAGTTCAGGTAGACAATGTAAGGAGGTTTTGCACTGCAATAAATTTCACATATTAGAACTCCTCCCTTTATGCAAAGATGGGCAGGAACCAAAATCATAAGAGCAACACGGTTTCACCCCAGTTTCATTAGCATGTACCTCTTCTGGCTCCACAAGATTCCATTCTCCTGAATAGTGTTTGCTCTCACTGAAAATGAATTACTGACTGGAACGAGCTTTGTCTCTAGAAAAAAACACAAATTTCATGTGTAAGAGTTTGGGGTTTTTTTTAGAATCACCGGGGAAGTTACCAGTGGCACAAGATTTTAGGGAATTCCCATCTTTCTTACAACAGAGAGAGGATCTATCAGTCCTCTCCTCCCAGGTCAGGACCATTCCTTGAGCACATGAAGGCCTTGGCAGATAACAGCTAGTGCTAACACTTCCCAAGGTGTTCAGTTAGGGACAGGGTCTCACTGAGGTCCCTGTGTTGACTCATGGAGAAAGATAGACACCTTTAGAAAATGCATCAGACCTTAGGTGGACTGACTCAGTGTGTCACTCATGACTAACCCTATGCAGACATGAGGGTTACTACTTACCATTCTGATCGACTCAAACATTTGCCTACAGCTGGGTGAGATGAATCCAGACCTAAGATATTAATCAGTTATGAAACATGCAAACTCAGCCTGGATCTCAAACTCAAGATCTTTCCAACTCTTGTCCTGGCAGTGACAATAGAGATTCTGCCAAATCATTCTTCAGCTGTGTCTGTGCAGGGGTCGTTTTGGTCTTCGGTGACACCAATATAAATCCACTGACCCTACTGGCTAAATGAGGTTGCAGAAGCAGAACTGTGTATGTGTGTGTGTGTGTGTATATATATATATATATATATATATATATATTAGTTTTATATAGTATAAGTAATAGAAACATAATAGCAATCCTCTTGGTGATACATGAGACAAAGGAAAACCCAATTAATTTCTCTCCTACTTGTGGCAGTTTTGCAGAGGTGTGTAAAAGTAACAAGTGGCTACTTTTGTAATGAAATGTTTCTGATACGGAAGACACAAAGAACAGGTCTGTCCCCAAAAGCATTAGCAGTCTTACAAAATGTTTCATAGCAGAGTTACCCTTTGTTAGACTAGTAGAAAACAATTTTTTCAGCACACTGTTCCACTTAATTTTCTGAGGCCAGTTGAGTTGGACTGTATTTGCCATTATATCAGAGACGATGCATACAATTAAATTACAGGGAACAAAAATAAAATTTATTTCTTTCTGATGTGCTAATATTTATATGAAAGGCTTCCAGTTCAGTGCTCAGTATATTTCCACAATCTTCACATCTGTATTTGAAAGAGTAACTGGAATGATGACATCCTGTTATACCTAAAATAGACTGGACTTACGAAGGGAAGGTGTCATGAAATGACATTTAGTAAAAACTATTCACTCTTCCACAGCCCTGTTCCCTGCTGTGTCCTTCATGCCAGTTATTGATCAGATCTTCACTCAATGCAAAAAGCCTCTCTTTGAGCCCATGCTTTAAATGTAATAATAAAGTAGGTCATTGATTAACTGGAAGTATGACAGACAACTCCTCCAGTCAGGTCCTGATGTACTGTAAATCTTGAGGGAGGAGAGCAAGCGATGAATCAGTGATGTGAAAAGAAATAAAGCCCACAGGTTTTAGTCTTTTGGGAAAGCTTCTCACAGCAACATAGTTAGTAGCATTACCCTCAGCAAGTCGACGGCTATGCAAATTTACAAGAGTAGCTCTCTGGATTTCCAAAAAAAGAAAAAGAAGAAACAAACGTACAAGATGAAATTCACTTACCCAACTGCAGCACTTAGGAAATTTTTTACTTTGCAGGCAACTAACTTATATGGGCTACTCCTACTCATTGTTCTCTATATTGAGTTATAATATATATAATTAAGCACTGTATAATTAAGCAGTTTTACATGCATCGGTTTCCACTGCACTGTCTTCTGGCAACACTTCCTTAAGAGTCCTTATCCCCAGGCCCACTCCATAGCTGCCCGCTCCATCCTGGCCTCCAAGCAAAGCAGCTGTTGGCAGGAAGAGCATGTGGATCTGCACGCTCCAGGAACACCTCAGGCTTGCTCAGCCCCAGCAGCGCTGAGCAGGACAGTCCTGCAAGCAGGTCTGCCACCCTACACACCTCATCACCCCAATCTACCCATTGCCCACAAGCAGCACAAACATCCTCTTACTCTGTTTTCCCATGCCTTTGAACTTTTCAAGCAAAAATTGCTGCACGCGCAAGCCTTTCATTAGCTGGTTTGCTGCATTAGTAACACCTGAGGAAGGATGGTGCTTATACTACAGAGCAATTCCCTGTCAGACACTCACTGGGAAGAGAACAGAGACGTAGCTTTGACTGAGCCAGAGATAGTCTTATCCTGACTATGCTGAGTAGCCAGTATTCCCTCTTCCCCTGCCCCCCACTAGATTTTTTGCTCCAAAACTGCTCACCGTGTGCCATGACTGGCATTGCTAGATGTCAATTCTGCTCATCAATCAATTCAGAGAGCAGAACAATGTTGGCTCAGCACTATGCACGGTGACGCCCAGCAGCTTTTTCTTGCTCATGTTTGATGCGATTTTTTCCTAAGCATGTAAAATCTACAATTTCTACCACTGCCTCCTCATTGCCACCCACTTTCCCACCCAGTAAAAGCTAGCTCAGCCACTTGCATAATTTTTTTTTCAGACTCTTACACTGCCCACAGTCAGTCTACATAAACACTGGTGTGCAAAGAGAGAAAATTAAACAGCTGGCATTTATTTAGCTCTTTTTGATTTACAGCTATACTCTGTGGACCTCATCATCACCCACACATCTCTCGCCTTTCTGGCTCTCATGTCGACACCTCCAATGCCCTGACAACTCCAGCCCTTCACACTCTCTGCCTGTAGCTGCAGTAGCCTGAGCTAAGCAGTGGATACTTTCATAGGTTTAAGGCAGAAAATTAGGCATGCAAAATAATTCAGGTAGCATCAACTAGTTTTAAGTCAAATCTGTGATGTTTATTTTTAGCAGAATTACACAAGCAGATGTATATGCATACAGTCAACAAATAGATGTATATGTATACAGTCAACATATAGACCTATAAAATACCATCTGATTCCCTACTGCCCTGCATTTTGTACAGTCGTCATATTTGTGGAAAAAACCTTGAAGTGTTAATGAATATTGCAAAAGTATAAGGATCACTGTCAATGAACAAGCTTAGTTTGATTGTCGTGCTTTTTTTTTACTTTTAGAAATTTTATTTGACTTTTTATCAAACAAGTAGGAAAAGTAAAGGATACTGGAAAATAATTTAACATATTTGTGAGTTTGTTAAAAGTTATTTTACATTTTAAAATTAATTAACGAAAAACTTCAGCCCAATCTTTCTCTCCAGAACTTGCTTTCTTCATTCCTTCCTTTCCTTCTTCTGTTCATTCTCTTTTTCACTTTCTCTCTCCTTCCTTCTTTCTTTTTTTTTTTTTTTTAATATCAGCACTTTACTGGATCTTGACATCCCATTTATCAAAGCTGGAAAATGTAGTAGGAGGTCTGCATGCAGAGCTGAATGTTTGATACTATCAGCAACTCCTAGCTAACAAATACCTAAATGCTACAGGCATGAAAATGATGTTCTAAATTACATTAAATGAAGCAGCATACTGGAAAATGACCAAGATTACTCAGCAGTTTCATCTTAGGAAATCCGTCTGCTGCTAGAATAGAAAAAGTCTTTACTAGTCCCTTTCCAGCAAGGGCACAGAATACAAGGATACAGAATGACCACATATTTCCTTAGCTAAATTCATCCACTGTCTATTTTGTCAGAGAATGATATCATAAGTGGATTCAGGAATAACTTAAATTAGAAAAACACTACAGGAGCTATACAGAATTTTAAGAATAAGCGTCCCAAACCCTTGGAATAAGCCCTCCTGAAGACTTGCTATGTCATCTCGTCCAGTCACGGGAGCTGGAATTTCCTTGTTCAGAGTCCTATGTCTCAAGGTCTCAAGGGGACAGATGGACCTAAATGCTTTTTTCAGATACCCATTCAGTGGCTGCATAGCTGAAGTAAGGAGCAGCCCTAACCCCAAGAGATACTAAAGAGGTGGACATGAACACATCCCATCCTTCCAGGCAGCCTGAATGGGAGTGAGCAGAGACTGCAACTTGGGAGCTTCCACTGCCCAGGCAGGTGAGATGCAGAGCAGCGACAGTGGTTCTTTCATGTCTCTCAGGGATTTGCTCTTAAATGCACTTGAAAGCATTTAAGGGTGGAAAAGGAGGTAAATACACCCGTGACTTGTAGGTCTACTCACTGAATTACTCACAAGGTCTCCATCTCCGCAGGTCTGACTGGAAATGTTTAGATGTGAGTCTGTGAACTTCAGTTTGGAGGTTTCTCCTGGGAAAACTTGTGGTGAAAGAAAAGGAAATTTCATGCACCTCCTCCAGGATCTGGTGGCCTCTACTGGAAAACATCCTCAAATATAACTCAAGAACTACTGTTCATTATGTCACCTGCTGCAGCAAAGTATTAAATCACTTTTGACAAATCCTTTGTTCTGAACCTGTTGTATAGTTACCAGAGTGGATTTCCCCTACTCACAGCAAGTTTGGAAATAAACTCCCCAAAATTTACAGAAAATGTTGATTTCAGTAGCTGATAGTAAGCATAAGGAAATGGGAAATTTTTGATAATTTAAACGAGTGTTTATCAACCCACTTTAATCATAAGGAATGCTGAAGAAAGAGCAATGTATCAGAACACTGAGTGTTGCTTACAGCAACATTTGATAATGAGTTTACTAAAATAGACACTACTTTACATTTTGGTATAAAATACAGCTTAAAATATACAAAGCGTATTGAATATTGACTTTCTGCAGAAAGACTACATGATGAGAATATATTCTAAAAAGATAAGTATATGTATGTACATAAGTGGATATATATATGCAATATACAATAAAGAGTTTTTCTGCCAAAAATGTTTTCCACTCTCCACTGTTTACAGTCAAAAAGTAGCAATGTCCTACAAAATTTGACTCTAGAGTAAAATATTTGAAGTAAAGTTATTACTCAACAGTACTATTGAGCAAAGATGGTTGAAGAAAAGTATTTCTCATTTTCTTTGTGTGTACTTTTTGCAACTTGACTAGCTACTATTAACAGATACGTTGCTAACTGATCTTATTTACAACTTGGGTTAAGTGACGAAATCTTTGGGCTGTGTGTGGGGAGTTGGCAACCCTGGTTGCCCAGTGAGTAAACAGCACTGATGTTTGGTAAACATGGCTTTGAGTTTTTCCTTGTGGTTGTACTTAAGGGCTGGAAGCCCAAATCCCACAATAAGGTGCCTCTGACTCTCACACAACACTTCGCCCTCAGTTGCAGTTGACCCTGGCTGGTTGTCAAATGCCCACCAAAGCTGCTCTATTAGTCCCTTCCTCAGCTGGACAATGGAGAGAAAATATAACGAAAGGCTCATGGGTCGAGATAAGGACAGGGAGAGATCACTCATCAATTTTCCATCACCAGCAAAACAGACTCAACTTGGGGAAAATTAATTTAATTTATTGCCAATCTAATCAGAGTAGGATAATGAGAAATAAAACCAAATCTTAAAAATGCCTTTTCCCCCCCACCCTTCCATTCTTCCTGGACCTAGCTTTTCTTGTGATTTCTCCACATCCTCCCACCGACCAGTGCAAGTGGATGGGGAGTGGGGGTTGTGGTCAGTTCATCACACATTGTAACTGTCACTCCTTGCTCCTCAGGGGGAGGACTCCTCACATTCTTCCCCTGCTCCAGTGCAGGGTCCCTCCCACGGGCTGCAGTTCTTCCCAAACTGCTCCAGCGTGGGCTCCTCTCTCCATGGGGTCACAGGTCCTGCCAGGAGCCTGCTCCAGCGTGGGCTTCCCACAGGGTCACAACCTCCTCTGGGCACCCACCTGCTCCGTTGTGGGGTCCTCCCCGGGCTGCAGGTGGAGATCTGCTCCCCGTTCACCTCCATGGGCTGCAGGGGCACAGCCTGCCCCACCATGGGCTGCTCCAGCACCTGGAGCACCTCCTCCCCTTCCTTCTTCACTGACCTTGAGGTCTGCAGAGTTGTTTCTCTCACATGTTCTCACTCCTCTCTCTGGCTACAATTGCTGTTGCACAGCAACTTTTTCTCCTTCATAAATACGTTATTCCAGAGGTGCTACCACTGTCCCTGATGGGCTCAGCCTTGGCCAGCGGTGGGTCCATCCTGTAGCTGGCTGGCATTGGCTCCATTGGGTATAGGGGAAGCTTCTAGCAGCTTCTCACAGAAGCCACCCCTGTAGCCCCCCTTGCCCCCCACTACCAAAACCTTGCCACGCAAACACAATACACCCTCAGAGCTTCTTGTAAAAACCTTCAAGGGGCTTACGCTCTTCTGCAAGGTGTGCCTAACATTACATATCCTAATTACAGTAGTTCACTCTTCAGTTCAACAAGATTCACAAAACTGATGTTTCCTCATGCAGCCAAAGGGCCCAGTCCAGTAGACATTCCAGCTATGGTTAATGCCTTACAAAAATAGGCAGAGGCAGCAGCACTGGCAAGTGTACCCTCATTCACACAGTATACAGGAGTTCATATATAATTCACAGGATTAAAATAATAAACAAGTTTTTACCAAGACTACTAGCACATAGCAATAGGAAATGAAGGGCAATATTAATTGCCTGAAATACTAAGTAGGTGGTATAGAGACAATTCACCTGTGAAAGGAATTAGTTAATAAACCAAAACATAATAGTTAGAAGTAAATCCAGGAAACATTCTCCCCTTGAGAATAGAGAGAACAAATTCAGAATGCATTTGCCAAGCTATTGGGAGAGCGGGAAATGAGAGTCTGTGGCCTAAAATAAGAGGTTAAGCCATTTCTGTTTACACAGTTTTTAACATATCTGATAGAACCAGGGCCTCTGTTTTGTAACCAGATTAGCTGATGTGAATCTGGCTGCATCTGTGTGGCATCACTGTAATAAGTGGGATCCAAGTGGATGACTAATCGTGGCAATAGATTTGGTTTCCAGACTGAGTGTGAGGTGATCAGTTGGCCGAATAGCTGTGTATGTATATGGCCATGAGCAATCCTAGTTCATTCACTAGATTGTAAGTGCAGCCGTATTACTTGTGAAATTTCCCTAATCTTTAGCTAAAGAAAAAGTAAATGGTAGAGCTCCCAAAATTAATATGAGTGAAAAAATTCATTTCCTATGTAGCTGTACAAATTGGAGTATGCTGGGTCCATATATCGTATATGGAATGACAGGCTGGAAGTAAATGAAATATGTTTCGGAGCAACATGAAATATAAACAATTTAACTTTTCCATGGAAATTAAGAAGTGGAAGAGAAAACTTGAATAGTTTCAGCCTTACAAATGCACATCTACTCTGTGTTCAGAGCCTTTCAATAAGATGCCACAATTAAAAAGTCCTTCAGAACAAAATTGACACTATGTTGCTTATTACACAGTTGGTGATGTCAGCTAGATAACTTCATTTGTCATAGCACCTTATTACCCACTTGAAATTTTGAGTGATGGAAATAATTAAAACTGGAAAAGAGAAAAAGAAACTCCTCATGTTTCAATCCAGTAATCAGAAATCTACCCGAAAAGTGGATGTTGCTCGGTTGTCAGTGTAATGAAACTATGTAAATGATTTTATTTACAACCTAAGGCTTTCCTAACAGCTTTTCATATTTGTGTAAGCTCTGCTTAATGAAAATACAAAAATAGAGGGGTTTATTTTTTTTTACCTCACATGTTGAGCCGAGAACACCTACAATATTTTAGGAAAGTTGGGGCTGTCATTAATGTCATCTAGACAAAAAGCAGGAGGATGGCATTATTCTGTTACTGTGAAATGTTTCTAAATGTACCTTGTGGATTCACATAACCGTAGGATGGTATGTCTGCTGATGACTCATGCTGACTCACCCACCAAGCCAGAATTTACTGAGCCTTCTTCTATGCCCACACACAGTGATATGATTTCCAGTCTGAGTGAATTCTTTAAAATTTAATTTAGTAGGCTTTAACTAGAGACAGATACACTTCTTCAATGGTTGCCTTAATTTGTATTTATGTCTCATTAAATGTGTGTTCAGATTATGTTTTGCAGAATCCTTTGATATCAATTTTTAAAATAATGTGGGTAAGTGCAACTGTACATTCCAAATATGAAGGTCTGTCTGAAAACACTGCAGGTATATAGAAGCAGTGATAATTTACTGATGCTATGGACCTAAAGACCTAATACATAATCACTGCCTTTTTGCTATGTCCTTAGCAGCAGTACATGTGGGCCTCAACTGCAATAAGTCCTTAGGTTTAGGCAATGAATAATTAATAAAGAGACAAATTGACCTGATTCTGTTTTTATTTTAAGACTGAAAGTCATATGTTACCCCACTGAAGTCAACAGAATTGAATGGTATAAAACTAGGTGTGAAAGCAATTCTTTAAATGCCACTACAAGTATCTTCAGACCGATTTTGCTTTTTCTGAAATAAATAGGAATTGTATGGTGGACTTTAATGGGAACATGATCAGTCCAATTATTTCTCTCTCTCTGAGTTCTGGTCAAAATCTGATGTGATATAGCAGCTTGAAAAGTAATTCTTGTTGTTACAGTACAAGATGCAGTGACTGAAGAGACAAATGCCAGTGAGATTCTTTCCTGGAACCAAATAAATGCTCCTCTTCAATCTTGTACTCTTTGATACAGACTCATATATTTGTTAGATCAGGATTTATGATAGTCTCATCCTCACTCCAGGATTTGTTTCCCTCCACACAAAGACTAAGGGAAAGAAAAATATTTTGCTTGGAGTACTGCTGCATGATTTGCTTTTTAAACTCTTCTGACAAATGCCTAATGAATGTTCAAGCTACAGAAAATGAGATGCATGTATCTTTCCGCAAAAGAAACACAATCAAATGCTTCAGTAAATTGATCAAGGTCTCTAGACTTTTCTCCACCTTTCCAATATTCTGAAAGAACAGTTGATGCACCCAAACGATATACCCTTCCCTCTTTCTCTGGGAATTTATGTAATTTCTCGAAAGCATGTCAGCTTTGACAGTGCTTTACTTCTCTTGCTCCTGCAGTCAGTCAGGCATGATTCCTAATCTGCAAGAGTTTGTCTATTCTGTCTTCTCATCTCTGGGATTCACTAAATAGCCCTGTCCTCTAAATCTGAATGTGCTGGATGAATGGACACTTCAACCCCTGTGGTTTCTGCTTCACTGACTTCCTTGTACTTTGGGTCTACAGTCCTTTGTTTTGCTATTGGAAAACAAAAATCCCAGACTTTAAGTCTTTAGTCACACCTTCCTGCCTGCATTATTGTTCACACAGGGCTTTCTTGTAATTCTGTCACTAGAATTCAGAAGTTGTTGGTTTTGTGGTTTGAGTTAAATGTGCTTGAATATAGAGTATAACTTCTTCTTTTTGTTACTTCAACCCTCAGTGGTCATTAAGTTTCTGTATGTAATGGGATATGATACAAAAAGAACCATACAGCTGTATAACACGGTCTGAACAGAAGCTGAAATATGTGTTTCTACCTCAATCCCCATACGTTCTGCCTATTAACATTCCTTCCCTTGCTGTTGCACTGCCAGTCTACACTTTATCTGAGATCATCTATGATTTCTAACAAACAGGCATGCTCAAAGGACTCCGCTCTGCTGAACTCCTGTCAGATGCTTTGTTGTAGAGATGACCACTGTTGCGATGCTACACCTTCCTCCGGAGAGGGCCAAAGGAGGGAGTCTGTCCTTTGCTGAAGGACACGCCAATTTCCTGAGAGTGCCCTAATTACTGGATATATACAACAGGTTGCTTGCAGCAAGTTTCCCAGGCTGAAGAGATGAGTGCCCAAGAAATACGGCAGCTGAGAATAGATTAGTATCACCAAGTAATTCAGACAGCTCACTGTTGGTCTCCTTTTTTCCGAGAGGTGCCACAGACTTGTGAGGAGGAAAGAGTGATTACTGCATTAATTGTTCTGACAGTAGCTCAGTTCTAAAAGCCCTCTTTCTCAAGGGGCTCTGGTCCTTCCCATGTTTTATTGCTGTGCAGGGAAAGGGCCTCTGGAAGAAATGGTGTTAAGAAGCAGGCTACTGCCGCTGCCAGAGCAAGTCATCTTGTCTACAGCCTGTTCCAGAGGGCCACGAACTGAATAAATAAACCTGGAAGTCATAGCTGTGGGAGACTGAATGCTCATGCTCTTTTTGCTATTTCTGCAAATACTGTATCTTCCTTTCTTTTATGACTGAGTTGCAGAAAATATCATGATAACGTAACAGCCATGTGCTAGTAATTGAAAAAAGTAACATTTTTATTCAAGGAATGAAAATTCCCAAGCCCCATCCAGCAATGCAAATAAGCAGTTTATGGTGTTCCAGTTAACACTGGCATATCTTAGATAAACATACATGATTGCAAAGCCTGTATCCAAAGGTCCCTCTCTGGCTGAATAAACTGCCACTGAGGTTTTCTGCACTCTATAGCTTATACACTGCTGGCATCCAGTTTTAAGTATCCTACTGTGCTATGACAGTGCCAGCAGTGTGCTTGGCAGCGTCCACTATGTACTTACCTTTGCACGTATTACACTTCAGCTGTGGAGCCTCTCAATTTTTTTTTTTTCAATCACTTTATGAAAAAGCTGAGCTTGTTACCATTGAAGAGCTGTGCACAGTAGTGCTCTCCAGTGTCTGTTGTCATTCTTTCTTTTCCAGCTTTCAGAATTTTGCTGTTCTTACACCCTTTTGCAACGGAATGTAATATTTACATTTCTTGAATCTTTTTCTAGATGTAAAATATTCACTTGGCTTATCTTGGCAGTCATACACTCTGTGGTTCCCTCCGGCACTCTTGCTTGACTGTCTTGGAGTTCCACCTATATATTCTTCTGCTTCACCCCTCCTTCCCTGTGTTACACTGTATCCTTGGTAGTACTAGAGCACTATGCAACTTCCAAAAGATATAATCTGTTGGACACCTGCAACTGTGCAATCTCCTGTGTTCAGTAAATGCCCCACCGTAGACTTCTCCCCATAGAGTAACACTGACTCTTGTTATCTGTTAAGAAATGCCTTAGTTCCTCAAACTTCTCCCAGGGGTATCCTAAAGGTATGCGTGCCAACTTGGACTTGATGCTTGTCCAGAAATAACGTGCCTTGTGCTTGCCCCAGTAACATGAAATCGCTGTTATTACCAGGCTGTTAAATAAGGAAAAAAGATTATACTAGCAAAGCAAGGGCTAAGTTTTTGGTTACAAAATGGAAACAAACACGCAAACAAAAACCATAGAACCAAGAAAATCCGATTTCAATATGTACCTTGTTTTGTCAGTCACTCACAGCTTGCCTCTGGGAGCCAAGGAGCCAGTGAAACTGCACTTCAGGAGGTACTTCTTGGTTGGGTTTTTGCCTGCCTCAGCCCAAAGTATGAAGGACTTTCCTACTGCAAAGGAGGGTGAACCTCAGAACGTTTCTTTAGACCATCTCGTTACCTTGCTTCCTTCAGTCTAGAGAAAATTCTAATATATTGTATGGTAGTTTTGATCAACCTGAGCTACTTAGATGAATGCAAATGAAATCTGTTTACGCTTGTCTCAAACTAAATCATCTCTGATATGCCGTGACCCTTTGACACGCTGATTTCCAAATTCAGATTTACTTTCCTGCTTAGAAAGTCAGTTGAATTATAATTTGATTTGTGTCTCCATTTCCCAGACAGCATAAGTTCTATTATGAACCTTTTTTTCATGGCTTTTAAAGATCTTATAATTTACATATAATAAAACTACTAACCGTACATCAGCCCCTAACCTCACAGCTTGTGAACAATGGATTGCTTTATTCATAGGGTTCACACAAAAGATGTCACTAATAATGCTTCTCAGTTCAGGGTTTGGAGCATTTTTTCAAAAAATTTTCATTCGTCCTACTTCCTCACTTTACCATATCAGAGGCTTTACAACTATTATAGTAATGTCCAACTCTAATTCCCTTAGCCATAGTTAATTATAGATGCCCAGGCACTTTCTCTCAGAGTTATTTATTCCAGAGTTTCTTGACAGTGAGCAGGCTAATCAGAGGTCTTCTGAGGGCTCTTTCACTTTCAGAAATACTGCATTTAAAATGTCAAATCCTATCCCCAAGACTGTTGGTTTTGTTTCATTTCTGCAATGCAGAGTGCAAAATTGATGAAACAGCTCATTTCTCCAAAGTTGAACATTTACATTTAAAATCTGATGTCCTCTTGTCACTGGCTTTAGATTATCTTCAAAATTAGAAAATCTTTTCTAATCATTTGAAACACACTTATTTAGCTGGGTAACAGGTAGCCTGTTAAAAAGTTATGCTTTACACCTTTCACTTAGTTCTGGTGGCAAAAAAGACCTTTGCAGCACGCTTATTTTAACTGGCTGTCCTTTGGCAGAGTGTGGTAACAGAGTTCATAGCATTCATTGTGCAGAGAGACAACATGCCTATATTTTATATTTTTTCTTTGATAACTGCAACTACTAGTTTATTTTTGTGTTTCAAAAACACCACTAGAATTTATTTTTCCTTTGAGGGGGATCAGTCTCTACTTCTTACCAGGCTTATATTCTTTTCAAGATTAGTGGCACTCTGGCTTGAGCAGGGCTGAACCCAAAGGCAGTGATCATGATGCTAGAATCCCTTTGCTGAAACAGGAGGGAGTCAGAGCGCTGGGTACCTTGAAGGAAGTACACAGCATACTTAATGTTGACACTATTATTATGGTTGGCATATTTTGATCATCTCTTTTTCTCTTTGATACTGATGTACAGTAAAGTGTGAACATTATCTTTAAGCTGCAATCTGATCTTACTGAGCTTTAAGTGCAGCAAAGGGCAGTGGATTTTCTCTTCAGCAACAACACGAACAGCAGGAGCTCTGGAAATTGTAGTGGCAACAGCAGCTTCTGTTGTGACAGTTCTCTCATAGGTCACCATGGTGAGAATCTATCTGAGTGGTTTTTTTTTTTTTTTTTCTGTGCAGACACTAATATAATTTCTAGAAGCCAGAAGAACAGTTTATATAAATTAATACCCTTGTCATGAATAATCTCCATGTCAATATGCTAGTAAGAAATACGTATTTTCTTTTTAAAGTAGGATTTAATAACTAGACAAAGAAGGATTTAACAGTACTTTCAAAACTAAATACAATATATTTACCTTAAAAAAGTAGTTCTGTCGGTTAGTATATAACTGGAAAAAAACCCCCACTGTTAATTGAAAAAAACCCGTAATAAATAACAACATGGAACCTGGCGTACATTCTGCTTTGCTTTTCTTTGTGAAGATTCATTACACACTTACATGTTTTAACATTAAAATTGTTAACTGTTGAACTGTGGATACTGCAAGACAATGCAGGGGACATACCTGGATTTAGCCCACAGAAGACTAAGGTCTTTGCTCAGAGCTCAAAATTGAAATGGCTGCAACATGACAAAGTGACACAGGCCACTTTGATGGTCAGGAATGGCACCCTACAGAAATGCAGAAAAGGAAGAATTAACTCACTTTTTGTAACAACTTAGTGAGGGACTTCATTTGGAGTCAGTCTTATCCCTTTTGCCAATCATGCTTATTAACATTCCTTCCCAGCAAACTGGTGTGCTGATACTGCCAGAATGGTTGGCTATTGGTGACTCTCTTTAACTGAGTCACCACCAAGTGTTTCCATTAGCAAGTTCACAACCAGTCACGTCTGCAGCTCTGGCCTGCTGGGCCACTTCTTTTGGGATTGTGTGCCACTGGTATGGATACCATGGAGCACTGCTTAGATGTTACAAGATTTGAGAGAAACAGAGGCCCTTTCCTTGCGGTGGGCTTATTTTTCTTGGTTTGTTTGATTCCTTGCCACATTTCCTTTCTGCTTAAACAGGTATTCTTCACTTGCATGCATCTATAAATTACTCAGCAGCCCCTGCTACAGTTCAGTTCTTTAGAAAAAGGTTCAGTGACCTACTGGACACACATGAAGTTTCTGTCAGAAAACATTTTTTCCCTTCAGTCTTAAAAAAACCCCAACCTTCTCAGCACCCACTTTGCTCATCATTAATATTTCAATAGGGCAACTCTTCACACTGCACAGTTTAGTTGCTGGTGTTTCCCCTCTGTCCCCACACTACAGAAGCATGATGAGTCACATCCATTCCAGTTTAACAGCTTGGCAGATCTTAACAGAATGCCCTCACCAGAAACATCCTCAGGTAACACAAACCACTCACATAGATCAGATTGCTTCTGCCTGATGTGTTGCCCCATTCTAGGCAGCTTCTCTTACCCATGGGTAGATGAAAACAGTGTGTGTTACAAGCCCCCTCTCTCACTGGGGCTTTCAAGCTGTTGTTCTTCCTCAACAGGGAGAAGAGATGATGACAAATGGAAATGTGGGAAAATATTTTTAAAGCGTCACTGATCTTATGAAGCAGCCTTTGCCACTCTCCTAGGCAATTACTTCTCATAGTTACAGTAAGGAAGGGTAAAATAGTGAATTAACAGTAATGATGGTTCCATATGAATTAGGAAAATATCACAAAGATTAAGCAGGAAGCTGATAATTCATCATTAGATTACTATTAGAGACGTGCTTAGGACAGAAGGGTGCAGGAAAAGGTAGCAATGGTATTGCATTGACAGTAATATCTTGGTTAATAGCTGCATAATTCAATGATAATCTTTCCAGATTTAAGTTTTTCTTTTTGAATCTCATGCTTATTTTTGAATTTTCATTAGCATTGTCTGTACTATATAACAGTGCATCTATACAGCATTTGAAAGATGTTTAAAAATTGAGAGGTTATCACAAGTTGTCTATTTTATGGAGTCTGAAAGCAAGCTTGCTAGCCAAACTCGATTGACTTTTTCGATAACGTAATCTTAAAATATGATAAGAACATAAGTCCTTTACAGTTGATTATACTTAAGATTTTAAGCTCTCTTAAAGCATTTTAAGCTCTCTCAAAATGCTTCAGTCAAAGGGTAGAATCTAAAGTTCAGACAGTCAGTGAAGAACAAACCAGGGCAGTAATAATGACGAAGACACATTAGGGATGACGAGTGAGAGTAGTCTAAGCAAAAGTTAATATTCTAACATAGAAATAAAATGTTTAGAAAGATTTTAGACTGCAAAAGGAGAGTCTCAGTGAGAAGTTAGCAAAACTAACACTTCTAGTCTATCTCCTATGCTACTTACAATATGGCATTGAGTTCTCAGCTTCCCAGTAGCACAAAGGAAAAGTGTGAACGGATGCTCACAAGTGATTGGGTTACAAAACAAATTATTGCCTATCAGCTAGGATGCTATAGCAGTGTATAGTAGCTTAAACTAACAAATTTTACTTCAGCAGCTGGATGATCTGGGAGCATGCATGCAGGCAGTTATTATAGCTTGTCTGTGGAGTAGTAACTTATTAAGCCATGCTAAGTCATGGCTTAATTACAAACTGGCTTGACAGCTTGTGGCTCTCTGTCCCTACCCAATTTAACAACATGAACAAAGCTCAAATGAAGGCAACAGAAATAATCATGGCACATCAGCCCCTTCAGTTTGTTACATCTCCAAGCCAGCTCATGGCTGCCTGTGTGGAGCTCCAAATAAGTGCTTCCACACTACCAATTAAGTGCCTGTGTAAAGGCACTTAACCTGTTGCCCAGCCATGCTTAAGACTGAATTTGTTATTCTAATGCTGAAACTGAACGGCATTTCATATCATGCTGTGATAAACTAGAATATTCTGTCCTTCCTCATCATCTTTTTGAAGTGATGAGCTCCCAGCTGCTAGAGGAAATTTCTGATATTAATCCCCAAAGATCTTGCTTTTATACTCTTGAAGTTAACTGCATTTCTATTTCTCCATCAGTTTGTGTATGGTTTCCTAGTTCTCCTTACTTTTGGTACCTCTGAGCACCAAGTCATTTACAAATTTATTTCCCACCACCTTCTTGTGTCAGTGTCATTAAGGAAAATATCTAATAGGTTTAAGACCAAATCTGATCAGGGGTTGGGTGGGGTGAGGGTGGGACAGGGTGTGTGGGAAGAAAAGAGAACAGCCTTTACTCAGATACTTCACCTCTGATCATTACATTTTGCTTTATCCTCTATGGATACTCCATCACCCCCATTAGTACTGGTACTGCTCCGTTAATTCCTGTCATCTCTTCCCTTATTCAGAAGTTGAAGGATATCACCAGAGAAAGATATTAGGTTAATTTGGTAAGGTCCACCTTTTGTAAACAAACATTACTCTTTCTCATTTTCAGCTATACTTAGTTTAAAAAGCTTACTATGATTTCATTTGACACTGTTTTCTGACTACTTGAATGGGCATTACCTGTTCTTTCTGCCCAGAGGCTGTAGATTGTGTTTTATTTTCATCTTACATGTGATGTTAGCAATTTCTTTTCTTTCCTAGCTATTAACTATCCTGCCCTCTAACCCCACACTCAACATCACCATCTTTACTGTAAATTGTGACAAAATATACATCTGGTTTTAGATGCAGACGATCTCTAAACTCCACTTCTTCCTCACTGGAAAGCAACACAACTTCTTTCTTACAATATTGTCACGACTGAATAGCATCTTGATGGATTTCCTGATATCATATGCAAGGTCTAAATTAACGTGATTTTCCAGATAAATTCTCCCTTCATTCTCACATTTATTGATGTTTGAGATTTTCCTGAACCAGACCTTTTTTTCTGTTTTGTTACATGCTCTTCGCTTATAATTCTTACCTCTCTCTTTATGTCACTTCTCTTCCACATATGCCTTGAAGCCTCTACCTGTAAACCTTTTTGCCTTGTATGAGATACAGAATCCCAATGGAATTAGAAATTTTGGGTTTAAGATACCTAAGGCTTCTTCCACTTTCAAACTTCTATTTTCATTATAAGCTGATTTTATTGCCAGGTTCCTTCATTTATCACAGTTTACCTTTATGAAATTGAGAATGTCCTACTTTCTTTCACCCCTACTTTTCATCACACAACTTGTGATCACCTACTTCAGGGTTATCCACAGTCAGGCCTTCAAGGGCATATTCTTGAACCATCCAAATGCTTCTTACAGGTTCAGTGACGGTTTGGAGAAGGAATTCACTGACTACCACAGTCCAGAATGTCTGGCTCCAACTATGAGTAGCAGGTATTCCCCAAATTATTAACTGGGAATTTGAAATCTCACTGACTGGTTCTTTGTATCTAAGCAGGACCATCTCTTTAATAATATGGGGTTTTCTAGCTACTGCCAAAACTTCCATCCAGGGGTCTGTAATGATCTCACAGCCCTCTCCTCTCAATATACTCTGTGACCAGCTTTTTCAAAAATAAACCGGAACTACATTACGAGCTCTTTTATTCCCTATGTTTTATTTTCAGAAGACCGTTTTCTTAACATAGAGTGCTGCTACCCATCTTTATTTTTACTTCTGTGTTTCCTCAACCTCAAATCCCCTCTAATCCACGTGTTCCAGTTAGGAACTCCACAAGTTTTATCACAAGGGGGGTGTCCTGAACTGTTTTGTGAAATTCCCCCTTTTTTTTTTCAAAATGCTGGAAATAGTATTTCCACTTTTCAGTTATTTAATTTTGACTCAGTAGCATTCCTTGATTTTTGCCTTTGTCCGTATCTGTGCCTTTTTCTTTGCCACCCATCCCACATTCTTCCTATTCCCTGTTGCTGTACTGGCATTTAATCTTCCTCTTGTTGAGCAAAAACCAAGGCGAAATATTCTCTACTAATTTCTTAATATGAAGATGACTTTATTATCTGTGGCGATTTCCTTCCTTTCTTCAGAGATGGTGTAATCTAGAGGGGGTTCACAGGGAAGTGGTGAAGAACCTAACTACCATTGTTTAGTGAATTAATTCCCATGGGAAGTTACTCAGCTGAAAATAAAAGAGCTTGTTTGCTTTGCAGATAAAAAATATTCATGTACCATCAATATTCTCAGTGTCTGAGAATGTTTTCTTGTGAAACTAGAGCACTTGCCACTTGTGGTCAAACCCATGTGAAGGCCAGTTAAAACACTAGATTCATGCTTCAGATGAAAAGCCAGCTTTTTCAAAAACAGAAGTAAAGGTTGAGATAATGATGTGAAAATGCTGTCAGATAGAGTAGCTTCCCAAAGTTACTGATACTTTGTCAGGACCTGTTTTACAGCTCATTCATTTGAACATAAAACATATTTAATTACTGAGATTCATCAACCGCTACTTCTAAAAGGGCAAATCCGTTCACCAATAACAACAGAACATAAAAAAATGGGAATTTTAAAAACTATGTATGGTAAGAATTCACTTTTATTCCTCTTAAGTGCAGTATCAGAGTAAGTTGTTTGCGAATTACCTTTACCCTGTACAATCGATTTCACATTTATTGGTTAACATTTCTATAGTCCATAGTTATTTATCACCACTAGAACCAGATGGACATTGCATGTATTAAAAAACTCACATACTTTCACACATGCACACATTACCATCGATCCAACACACATGTATTCTCACAAACAAATATCCTGCTTTGGTAATCTTACACAAAGCCTGACTGGGGCCAGCCCTCAAAAAGCTCAGAATCCCTAGATTAGCCATTAACTCCACATTGCCACACACAACCATTATTTCGCCTACTTATTACTTCACCCAACGCCTCTGCTGCCTGTCACTGTGCTGCTTGCCTCTTGCCACATACACCTCTTGAGCAATGCCAGTGTTCGGTTTTAGCCCAAATAAACCAGCCAGATACACACATTTTCTAGTGATTAGGAATGTGCTGTTTATGCTGGGGTAAGGACTTGTGTGCATGGTGTAGATTTTTAGTTAATCTCTAACATTTAAGCAGGTCATATTTGAGAAGCAATAGGGTATATAATTTATTACATTAGAGATAATGTAGGGTCATATTTGGGGAAGTCAAGTCTGTAAAGGTTGTACTGCTAGTGAAGTGATATGATAAGGAAGTATTTTATTTTTTCCAAATTTGTTATAAAATCATATATGCAGTTAGAGATGAAGGTGAAATGAAGGGGTTAAGAACAAAGGTGTTGAACCTAGAAAAAAGGAGAAAAGTAGGGTCAGGTTTGAATGACAATTGAAAGACTAACTCCGGATTTCCTGTACATTTTTGTTTTAGTAGTCACTGTGGGAAGAATGGCTGCTACAGTAAATTAGGTGGAAGAGTCAGTAGCAGCTAAGTATACCTTGGTCATACTGAGCAAAATTATCTAATGTTACCTATGGTATCTCTCTGGCAGGTAGCCAAGAACAAAGTAGAGGGTGTAAACAGAGACCTGATAAAATTACAGCCCAGTTCTGTACCTGCTGAAATCTGTGCAAGATTTACCATTACTTTAAAGGGTGACAGACTCACAAAAAAATATTACTGGTGAATCACTTGAAATAAAAACTGTTTCAGAAGTCCAAGAAGTATCTAGGCTGAACGAATTTTACATTCATCAACCAGAAGATATAGCGATTTTTAGCCAGATTTGTCATTGCTTTAATAATATGAATTATGTTTAAATAGCTACGAGATACAAGCCTGGAGAAAGGCCAAAAAAAAAAAAAAAAAAAAATCCCTAGCTAGATATATAGAAGTATCCTGAGTCCCAGATCATGTGGACACTGCAAAGTTAACTAGGTTGATTGGCAGCTGGGTCTGGGCCCTCAAATTAGCCTGTCTATGAGCAAGTTTTCTGTGACAGGAGGCTAAGCACAGTCTGTGTTCTGCTGTTCCTGAACTTGCTCACGAGTGCTGAGGCAATCTAGGTTTCATTCTTAGTCAACTCTGTCAACTGGCAGAGCTGTGGGAAGCAGCACCGTCATGCTGGAGTGACATTTCCCATCTCGTTGAGGAGTAGATGCACTTGAACCCACAAAAAGCAAAGATTCAGTGCTTAGAGCTGCAGTTTCATCAGTTACCTGAGGTCGAAGTGCCTCCAGAGCTCTGTGCAATGATTTTCTAATGTGAGTGGTGGTGCTGATGACCTTAAAGCTAAAAGCTGCACAGTATTTTGGGTAGTGTGGGCATAACTCTGGAGAGCCAGGAAAAGTAATGCCACAGCGTGCCTAAAACAGGGAGAGAACACCAACTCCAGAAGGGAAAGTTCCCATCTTTTTCAGGGCCGGCTCCTCCGAAAACACTCCAGAAAAGGCAGATGGATATATAAAAATGCTACATAAACTGTGTTTCAAGCTATGATCTCAAGTCCTGCATACGGAAAGCGTCCATTCACAGTGATGTGTACGGATGTGGGGAGGAAACACGGCAGCCTAAGGGGACGAGGGCATCAGCAGGCTGTCGTGTGGGGATTTGTATGCCCCTCGCACGGACGGTACATTAAAGTTCGGGGGAGTGCAAGACAAGGACACCGCTTCTCCGTAATTTCGTTTACAGGGAAGACTAACCGCAGCCAACAGAGCTGCCGTACGGAGCAAGGCATCTCTTCGGAGATGAACCCCAGCTGGCTTCAGCCCGTTGATGGATAAAGATGGGAATAGCCAGGGATCACGGAGCATCTGGCAGATTTTCACGTTCCTTCCTGAATAAGCGTTTTTGTTTGGGGGCCAAAAAGAGCCTAAAGGGTAGTGAGTGCCGGCGGGGGGTTAATTGCAGCCCCCCCCGGCGACGATCCCGCTGGAGCCGGGGGGGCCGACGGCTGAGACCAGCAGCCACCGGCGCCCCGCCGTTACTTTCCAGGCGGGGCGTTGTCAGCAGCCTACCTCGGGCACCCAGGAGGGGCCGTCCGTCCCCTGAGGCGGGCCACGGCGCTCGGCCTCGCCAGCGCTCGGGGAAGCCGAGGAGCGGGACACCTCCGCCCTCACTCTTTACTGTGGTAAGAGCGGCCGCTCCTCCCACCCAGCCGGCACCCGCCGCCGCCCTCCCCGCACGCGTGAGGCGCAACGGCTCCCGCAGGCGGGCGCGAGGACCCGCCCCCCCGCGACCAGGAGACCGGCCTCGCGCTCCCTGATTGGCTGGCGGTGATGTCATCGCGCGAACATACGGGTACTCCTCCCCGCCCCCCGTGGGACGCGCCGGGGCCGCGCGCCTCTCTCCCTCCCCGCAGCCCCGCGACCAATCGCCGTGCGGAGCGGCGCGCGGGCCGGGACGCGCGCTGCGGCTCCGCCGGGGCCCGCCGGCCCTGCTTTATTGGCAGGGGCGGCGGCCAATCAGGAGAAGGCACCCACCGGCCGGTTCACGCCCATTTCGCGAAGCGGCGGCCGGGGCGAGAGAGGCTCCGGGACTGACGGCGCTGACAGCCAATGGCCTGCAGGCAAACCGCGCCGGGAGGGAAAGGCTGTGGCGGGGGGAGGGAGGCGGGGAGGGGCAAGGGCGCTCGCTGACAGCCGCTTCCGTCAGTCCTGCCCAGGCTGCGAGGCCGGATTAAAAAAAAAAAAAAAAAAAAGTGCGATGAAAGAAAGAGTCCGTGCTCTGGCGCCTTGATTGACAAGAGCCGCAACCAGTAGTTACCAAAGCAGAGGGGAAAGGTCCAATCAAGAAAAAGCCTCTGGGCGGGGCTGGCGGGTGAGCGGCGAACGGATCGGCCAATGACACTGAGGAAGGGTAGAGCCGGCGAGGCGGACGGCCAATGGCCACCGGGAGAGGGCGGGGCGGGGTGAGCGACGGCAGCGGCAGCCAGTAGGCTGGGAAGGACGCGAGGCGGCCCGGCCGGGAAAGGCAGCGGCGCGAGGGGGCGGGGCCGGGCGCCGTTGCCCCGCCCGCCCCTCCCGGAGCGCTCTGACGTGGGCGGTGGGGAGGGCGGGCCTAGCGGCGGCCTTTGGGACAGGGGCTCCCAACATGTCGGCGCTGCTGGCGGCGCTCGGAGTGCGCGAGCGGGCGGTGACTGCGGCCGGCGGCGGCCAGCGCGGGGCGGCCCGCGCCTGAGGCTCAGCCAGGCCCTCCCCCTCCACCCCCCGCCTCACCCGACCCGGGCGCTGCAAGGGCCGCCTGGGGCCCGGACGCCGGGGGACGCCGGCGCTCGTCCGCCGACAGGTAGAGGGGGGCAGGGCCGGCCGCGGGGCGCGGGCGAGCAGTTTGTGGCCGGGCCGAGGCGGGCGGAGAGGGGGAAGGAGCCGAGAGGCCGGGCCGGGCCTGGGCGCGCGCCTGCCGTGGGGAGCGGGGACTGGCAGCGCCGGCCTGCTCCGGGGGGCCGGGGGGGCGGCGGGCGAGGCCTGCTGCGTGTGCGTCCCCGGGGAGCGAGCAGGCGCCGCGCAGGCCCGGCCTCCGCCTCCTCCCGCCGGCGGAGAAGAGGGGGCCGGGGGCCGCGCTGATACGGCCTCCCGGCGGGGCGCCCGGGCGAGGGCCGGCGAGGAAGTGGCGGGGAAGCCAAGCCCGCCGGTTGTAGCTGGGACTGGGGGCCGGCGGGCCCGCCCTCTGTGGGCCGGGGCGGCGACGGGGACCCCGGCGGCTCAGGGCCCCGCACGGCGGCCGCTGCTTGCGGCGTGGGGGAGCCGGCGGGCCGAGCCCCGTGTGGGTGGCGCTGTGTGGGGCGGGAAGGGGGCCGGAGGGGGCCGGCGTGCCGGGAGCCGCGTGCGGAGCGGGGTTAGGGGACGGCTGGCGGGGCCGGGCCTGTGCACGTGTATTGGCTGGGGCCGGGGGGAGTGGCGGGCCGGGGCCGGCGGGGCCCGGTGTTTACCGACGGGGTGGGGTGGTGGGAGGTGGCGAGCTGCGGGCACGGCCCTGGTGTTGGAGGGAGAAGCTGTCGTTAGGCCTGGGTGCTTGTGACGGGCTGATGGTGTGCGGAGGGAGTGAAGTCACAGACAGATGGGCAGTGCCCGGGCGCCTTCAGCGTGGACGGGGAAAGAAGTGGAAGGCAGTTCTCGTGTAGTTTAGAGCTTGCTGGCTCTGCGAACCCCGTGGATATAAACGTGGATATACGTCTCCTGTGATTTGTAGCTAGTCGTAGGGAGAGACTCATTTTGATGGGCTAGAGTCAGCTGGAAAAATCTGCGTGTGTGTTGTTTTGTGTGTTGTGGTAGGTTGAGGGATATGTTTATAACACGGGGATGCAGATGGTGGGTGTAACCGCATGTATTTAGGAGTGGTGGGTACATGAAGGCCTGTGAATTTAGGAGTGATAGGTAAACAATCTTGTGTGTGTTGTGAGAAGTAAGGTGATAAATTGGCTGGTTTTCAAGTGCTGTGGAGGAGAGAGGCTTTGAGTGGTAAGCCTATGTACAACTTACAGGCACAGTGGTAACAGGTTGCTTCAAGGTTCTGAACTTGTTTGGTGGCCAGTGTGGTTAGACTTAATGTGCGAGACCTTCATGTGTAATATGAGATGGTATGTGGACAGGAAGGCATGCATGTTCTTACTGTCTGTAAGTCTGCCGCTCACACTGGGAGTTGGGAGAGATGCTTGGCTGTTACCAGCTCTGTGAGGCCTGTTTCTTGTGTGTTGAGATGGTCTAGGGCAGCAAGCAACATGGTGTGTGTCCTGGGAACCTGAGGGAGCTGTGAATTGACCTCTCACCAGTGATGAAATGGAAAGGCTGGATATTTGTTGTTTGAGCTATGGGATACAAATTAAAAGAGATGTATCAAATGCTACATGTTAGGGTCATGATAGCAGTGTTTGGAGAAAAGTCTGTGCACGTCCTAGGGAGCCTTAGACTGTAGGTATCTATATTTGTTATGGGTGTTGGGCAGCGTAAACTTCTGTTTACAAGGGCATAAATGTGCTCTTCTTGTGGGTAAAATTCCGGGGATTACCATGGATTATAAGGATGTGGAGGGGTTTGGGTGCATATTTAGAAGTAGGAATGAATGGCAGAGTCTTTGAAAGGTTTGTGTGCACTTAAAAAGCATGAATTTGTGGGGATTATGCATACACAGGGTGAAGATTGTGTTAGGCTATGTATACATGTGTGTATCAGGGGAATGGTATTTGTGCAAAAGGGAAACTAGAGTTTTCATATTGCTTAGTGGGAACTCTTGTCGGTGTGTGGAGAGAGTAGGCAGACTTTTTTGGCTGAGGCTATGAAAAGTTGAAATGGTGTCGGGGAGAGATGACAAACTCCATCTGGGGTCCCTTGGGTGTGTCCTGAGCAGGTGGGAGGCTGTGGGGATTCTTTGCTCCTCTTGCTATGGAGGGAAGTATTTTATATGTGACAGTCAGTGGAAACTAAAAAAAAGTGAATGAAGATGAAGCAATTTGTGACTGTTACAAATATTACCAGATTGAAGGAGGCTACAGAATAGTCAAGGGGTTTCTGTTAAGGTGTGTATTTTGTTCTGTTTGTTCCAGTGGGTAAATTGCCCATTAACTTTAAGGGTAAACTTTTGATGAAACTAGCACCCGTAATAGTGTTGACAGGTCAGCAGCTAGCTAAAAGCACTTAATGTGTGTAGACGAGCCCCATGTATGAGTGGGCTCGTATGTGTCATATATTTATTCTGTATGTTATGTATAGCATAACACTTCAGTGAGTGCACATATCCAGAAGGTATGAAGTCTTTTGTACCGGATGTATGCTTGTGTTTGAAAGAGGGTTAGTGCATAAACATTTGAGGATGAGATCTGTGAAAAGATGATCTGTTTAGAATGGAAAGCTGTTGGGCTCAGGTGGAAATGAGAAAAAATTGCACATTGTGTATCCCATGTTCTGCGGGTTTGTGATAGTATGTATCATTTGTTTACACAGCCCCTCATTTCTTGTTCTGCACAGATATTTAGAAGACATTGTTATATGGGGTAGTGATTTCAGGCACCTAACATCAAGATGAGGGAAACAGGATTTATGTAGTGTGGAGGGCTGCATAGAGAGTGTGTAGAACCCAGTTCCGCTTTTATTGCGGTAGCTGTGAGATGGTCACTTAGGTAGGGAAGTAGAGAAAGCAGAGAGTAGTCTTAATAGTAGTTTTTCTGGATAATCCAGTTCCCTTCTTGTCTCTGGTGTGCCGTTATCACTGTTCATTTAAACTTTTCGAATGGTGATCACTGATGTGTGCTGCTTACTAGACTTGAAACCCTGTCTTGCAGAAATATAAACCCATTGCAACTGAAATTAAAGCTTGTCAAATCTCTGTGTTGAACACAGTCTTTTAAGGTGCTCAGTAGTCAAGAACTACTGCTCTTGGAAAGGGCAATTGAGAGTAGTAAGTATTTCTTGCATGAAACGTTGCCTCTGTATTACAGAAGGAGAAAGGCAGTAAAAATCCACTCTTAATACTGGGTGTAAAAATCTGTGTTTGTGAAGTATTTGTATTGCAGTAATGATTATCACTCTCTGGAGCAGGGTTTACTTAGACTGTGGCAAGGGATCAGGTTCCGCGTAGAGCAATGTTCAGAGAGTACGATCAATCTTGACTGAAGCAAATGGCAGCACACCTAGCTAAATGCTACCATAATGTTCCTGGGGGGTGTGTCTATGTTTTTTTTTGTTTGTGTTTGGTTTTTTTTGTTTGATTGTTTTGTTTGGTTTGGTTTGTGGTTTTTTTTTCTCTCTCAAAAAAAAAAGATCATTTTCTACTGTCTTGGATCATCAGTCAAGTAGAAAAGCTTAAATCTGCCACATAGGCCTGTTGCTGTAGCTTAGTAATAGCTCTTCTTCTCTGGCCAGTGCTGGAAGATAGGTAGCTAACCACTGGTTTTTGCAAGCACAATCTCTTCCTAGTGAATGGGAAGGCCTTTGTGAAAGAATCCAAGGTCTAGACTCCATGTGTGAATTGTGGAGAGTGATTATTGTAACAGGTCATGCCTATCTTGGTGTCCATAGTTGTTTTTCTCTAATATTGATTCTTTCTGTCCACCACTTTAATTGTATCAAGTATGCTCTTTTTTCTAGTGGGTTTTTAATTCTTGCGACCTTGTCCAACAAGTTTTCTCATACCTCTGAGTTCAGTGCTGCATTAGTGTTTCTCTTCTCTGAGAAAATGAAGAAGCATCCTTCAGATCTTGGGCCTTTTAGCAACCCAAGTGATTTGATTTGAATATTGATCTTCTCAGTAAATTGGACGAAAGCAATGGTGATTTCTTTGGAAAACTGTTAAAGTAACAATTTTTGCTATCTTGGCTCCTTCCCTATTTATCACTTTTTTCATTCTGTGATTCAGTTGTTTATGCTCAATCCTCTTCAAGGTTTGGCTTCTACAGATGTACAGGGTGTGAACTGTGGCTTCTTCCTTCTCACTGTCTGTTTACAGTGAATGTAGGATAAATTTTTTATGAAACTTTAAGAGGGGCCTGGTTTAGCCCTGGTCTTCAGCGTATCTAGTATGCATATAATTTTCAGAGAATTTAATTTCAAAATCTGGACAAGTCATTGCAGGTTCTTAATTTTAAAAAAGCTACACAAGTTTAAATAACATCAGACTATAAAGGCCTAGAAAAGAGAATTTATTTGCAGGGACAATGGAAGATATGTCCCTGGTGCAAGAATAAGGATGTTGTGTTTCTGAAAAGGTCATCAAAACTGTTTTTCTAACAGATGACCTTGCAAAGTCCCCAGGTATTTGGCTGATAAATTTCAGTCTTGGGCGGCATGGGATACTGGTCAAACTGCTTAAAATTTGGCAAATAAATCTTGTACAAATTTGTATCTGTATCATGCTAAAGCCACATAAAAGTTCTGAAGAATTAATGAGTGTCATGCCAAAAGAAAATTGTCTGTTAAGCTTTGCATGATATGGTGAGAAATAACTGAGCTAGTGTCGGGCAGTTCAGCTCATCTCAACTTCTTGAGACATAATTGGCATCATGAAACAAGGGTTGCCAGTGAGTGTAGGTTAGATTGGTCTCCCAGCTCTTAGGAAAACCTACATTGGGAGACAAGGCACAAAGATGTTTTATTGTAGAAAATGATAGAATGGAAAACCCCATATCTCATCAGACAAGAGCCTTTCCTAGAATTTCAGAGGAAATTAATTGGCCCAGGTATTTTTCTGCTAGGAAAAGTAAGTCACCCACAACTCTTTATTTTCCCCATGCACCATTAGTTTCGCATTAACATGAATATGACATTTTATGATGTTATTACATTACTATCTCATGCTGTAGGTTTTTGCATCTTTGATGGGAAATAACCTTTTGATTTTTCTTTCAAATAAATAGTACAACTAAATGCTTAAATCTGTTTTCACAGGAGTTAACAGGAATTCAGCTCAAAAACATTGATTAAGAATGTTTCAGACTAGGTGACTGGAGAGTTTAAGATGGCTCCTTAGCATACGTGGTAATAACAAGTCAGTGACCAGAAGCTTCCAGTTAAGTCACAAAGGAAAGTATCAGTCTTTGCAGTTTTTGGGGAATTAGTATGTTAAAATAAATCTTCAATAATCTTACTTCTGCATCTGCACCCCAGTGTAGAAAGTTGCCATTCACTGAATGTAGAGCAAACATGGCTCTACACTGTTACTATATGAAGGAATTGTTTTTATCAAGGAGGTAATGAAGTAAGATGATGGTTTGTTGAGTAGAGGAGGTAATGCTTTATTGTAATTTGTTCATGCAGTACTGCTTTGGCCTGTTCCTACCAGCTCATCTGTCCTACTAAAGCCAGGTATTATTTGTTCAAAACTCATGGTTTTGTATTTAAAATTTTGTATAACAAAAGAAAAATTGGTGACTGGAGAGAACAAGTCCCAAATGATAGAACTATTTGTAAAGAACAGATATTTTGATTCAAGTGGAAAACTGAAACAATGAATATTATGTTGGTCAGCTTATTCAAAAACAAAACCCCCCCCTATTTTCTGGGCAGCTTTGTTGGTTAAGCTGATATGCAAGTAATATAAAGCATTATCAAGCACATGCTGCTCATCCTTTCCTATCACCAGCTAGTGGAGCCATTGGTGTGGGTTATTGAGTTGGGTTTTCAGTGTTACTGAAAAAGTTTTACAGAACAGTAAATGTTCATGATGCCTGAAGTGTGTAGATCTTGGGTTTTTTGACTTTGTGCAGAGAACTTTTCTAGGTGTATCCCACTAGCTTTTGATACTCCTAACTGTAAAGGGGTGGAAGCAAAAGTGGGCAAGTGATGCAATACTGCTGCTGTAGTTCCTCCAGGAAAAGGAACACTCAGATTCAGTGCAGCCCTCGGTTTCAGGGCCAATGAGGTGTGCCTTGGCACCTTAAGTCTATGGGTTTAGTTACTGCTGCTTGAGGCTTTATTAAATGAATGGGCAGCATCTGCCACATTGATTATATTTACATTAGCAAGCAGTATGATGCAATTGAAGATTGTAGAGTGAAGCTATAAATTCGGCAGACCCAGCATTCACTGTGTGTGCACTTTGTGGGCCTTTATTTTAGACTAGTAGTAGTCTGGTTCTGTGGACTGAGTATACACCAGACATTACTGGGTATTAGGTGTTTTTCCATACTTTTCGTTTAGGTTAATATAAGAGATGTCCAGATCATGTGTTCAGAAACTTGAGATCTGAACCAAAGCACAGCAAGTATGGTGACTCAGATTTACTTCAGAAGTGCTTTCCTGATCCAAACCAAAGTGCTAATACAGAGGTACCGACTAGGTCTCTAAAAGACACCTTGGAGCATTGCAGAGGGTGTTGAGCCATGTGGGGGACTGGATTCTGACTTCTGCCTCTGAAGTGCTGTTGTCAGGGCTGCAGAAATTGTCCTGATGCTCCCTGAGTAAGGATTATTTGTTTATCTTGACTGGCAGCTGAATCTCTGTTCCCAAATTATTGTCTCTAGTTTCAAAATTGTGTGTGAAAATGACTGGTGTTAAAACTAGAATAAATTCTGGAAAGAAGTTCTTTCATGGTTTTGCTTCAGTTAATCAAGAATGAAACTAGCTGTGTGAGCAACAGGTTATGAAGCCTGACTTCCTGTGGCTTTGTGTCTTGTGGTTGGATTTTTCTGGGTATACTGTATTGTGAGCTCTGAAAGTATTTTCATGTGTTTGGGGCATTGTCTGTCCTGCTGTCCTGTATGGGAAGTTGTTTTTTGGTAACATAGCTGAGCTCCTGCTGCATTTGTTCTCAGGAGACACTAGTTTGGATATATCTCCTTGGTCTGACTGTTCGTTTCCACAAACTCTGATGATCTCTGAAATATTTATCCTTCTGTTAACTTCTGAATTGTGGCCAGTTTCTGTAAAACTTGAGGGGGGGAACAACACATGCTGTAGCTTGTCTTCCTAAGGTTGTGTTATTTATTTTCCACAAATGCTATCTCATTTTACTGTTGCCTTATGTTTACAACTACTTCAAATTTCTTCCAGGAGAGTTAAAAATATTTATCTCCTTAACATTTCAGGCAACATATCTAGAAGTAGGAAATTATGTTGCTAACAGCTGCTACTTAAGGATAGGATAGATAAAATTCTTGAGAGTATCCAACATGATAATTAAACCACCTCCAAATAAACATAGATGGGTCTAAAGTAGCAGTTGATGTATATTGTAGCCTTTCATAATACACACTTTTGTAGTACAAAATGATAGTTTTGGGCCATAATTCTAGGAGACAAGTGAATGAGGGTTTGAAAATGATGTATTGAAGTCTCTGGAGTACAGCTAGGTTGGATTTTGAGGGTGGTGGATTAGGAATTGGAGGGGGGTGGGACTTGTGTTTGTGATTGCCCTTGTGACCTTGAAAAGCTGCAGAAACTCTGAACTGCTTTGAAACTTTTCATATGAGAAGTACTGCATTGAAGCTATGTGGTACTGCAGGCTGAGTTCCGAGAGGTCTGTTTTCAGTGTATAAAGCCAAAGAAATTATTCCTTTTGCTTCTATTTAAGTGGGCCTATACTCAAAGCACTGACTTTACGGAGTTTCTATAAAGGTATGAAAGGTGAATCTAGCACAGATGTTACTCAGTTTTGCTGTGTCCTTTTTGCTCCTGCTTTCCATTTCCGTAGCACAGTAATAAAATACTTTATTTGTTCTAGTTCCCAACAGGAAAATCTCATCCTGGTCAAAAAGTACTCTGTGTACCAGTTTGTGCCCAAGACCTCACTTGAGATATGGTACTAGTTGCAGGCACTGTTTAATGTTGATTCTCTCTGGGACATTTGAGAAAAATTGTTTATAGCTGATTTTTCAAGAAAGGGGTGCTCTTCGTTAGTGTGTGTGTGTTCAAAACAAATGTGAAGTACTTTTCTTTGGCTGTTGTAAAACTTGAATCCAGACCTAACAGAGTCTGTTGACTCCTCTAGCTAGTGATCTGTCCTGCATCTTTGAAGGCAAAGGAGCTCCATCTGTCTCAATAGAGCCCCAGTGAACAGTACAGTCTGTTAAGACTCATGAACATCTCAATTGGGGTGATGTCGGTAAGAACTGAAGTGACCCTTCTAAGGAGGTTATTAACAATATCTAATTACAGGTGGGATTTACAGGTGTTTTTAGTGAGTGTTATCCAGTAAATGTGGGACTACTACCTACAGGTGTATCAAAGTGACTCCTCAGATGTAATGCTTGTCCATTTGCTAGCTTGTTGTGTTTTCTGTGTCTTTACCGCTTTTCCAGGGGACATGTTACAGCAAAGGATTTTTTGTTTCACTTTTCCTTTTCACTGAGATGTCTTCCCTGTGCTTTTACTTACTGATTGCTTAGGCTGGCAGATGAATTTATTAGAAACATCCAAAGTCTAGGTTGTAGCTGATAGTGTTACTCTGAGGAGCACTTTTTCTTAACTAGTATAAGGTTGCGTGTAAAACTTCGAATAATAGGGGTTTTATAAGTAAAGTTAAAACAGTTTTATGAAAACAGTAGCTAAAGCTAGGGAGAAGGGGTTGTGTGAAACCTGTTCTATAAATCTTCCATAAGTGCACTGCAATTCGAACTGCTGTTTAAAAGATAACCTAGAAGTTGATAGGCTATTGGTCATTTAGAAGATACTTTAATAGCAATTACTTGTTTTGTGGGACTTTTTCCACAGTGTTTGCTAGAATCAGATAGCTGTGCAGCCTTCTCTGCAGGAAGGCCTTGGGAGCTCTAACATTTACTTGTGTTTTAAAATTGAAATAATAATAATGCTGATGTGGGATGTGGAAGAAAAGCATTGTTAGGATTCTGCCATAGTGACACTGGTGTTTGTATCCTACTTTTATATCATAGTAAACAGTAGAATTTTTCATTTCTGTTTTCCTTACGCTGAACCAGGTCTATGCTTCTATGTGTTTTATTACTATATTTGAGTGTAAGAGTGATGGAGGTTAAGCGCTGCTGAAGATAAATATCTAGCTTGTAACATTAAGTCCAGTAGGATGACTTCTCCCTTTAACTAGAAAGGACCAAACACAAGGAATTCTAGGCCAGAGAAGAACTTCTCTAAAATATTTAATGAACTCAAAATAGTAGCTGTTGTTAACCATAATGGCTTACTATGTGGTTTTGACTATTCTTGCAGTATTGTTCTAATTTAAAGAAAAAAATGAATGATGTCAATTTAAAATAATCTGCTTTTTGGAGGGAAGGGGATAAGGTTACAGACTGTCAAAACAACTTCTGATATTGTTTTTTTAACATGAAGTGAAATGGGGTTTGACTTAGTCAGAGAAGAAGAAATAAAATTCCAGTATAGTTCAAGATCCTTCAAATGAGCTTGTGTGCTGCTGTTGCCAATGGCAAGGAATAGAATTCAACATGGTCAGAAAAATGTCAGTGGGGAAAGTACTCTGAAATTGTATTCTTTACACTCTTCATTGATTGATGTTTGTAAAATATTTTCCTTGAGAAATACTGTACGTTTTTAGATAAATTTAATGACCATGCTATTTTCAATTTGAAGTTTTCTGTATTTCTGAATCTGTCGAGAGGGAAAATAGGGCTTCATCTAGAAAAAGTACTAGTAAGTTACTACTTCAAGTGATCTTTTATCACTCTTGTTTTGTTTTTTTCAGGGTTACCAGATTTGAACATGTTTTGTATAAACGAAAACTCGGGGTAGCAATTCCATAACTGAAGTAACTAACTTTTTTTTGAAAGGTGTCTTAGTGTCTGTCCAGACTTGAAACACAATCATGTTGTCAGGTTCACAAAGATTACAAAGCTAATGTGGAAAATTTCTTAATATGTCTCTCCATATTGTACCTTCTTCCATAGGTCTTGTTTATTTATTGAAGCATTGATTAAAACAGAAGCTCTTGCATACAAAGCAGAGGTGAAGTTTAGCTCTGTTAAGAATTGTCAGATTTGTGCTTGAAGCCTTTCTAAAGTAAGTGATGGTCCTAGAACACTGTACTGGAATCTCCACCATCCTTTTCTGCTATTTAGTGTCTTTTTAGTAATCATCTTAAGCTGTCACTGGTACAAAAGTGATCCTGAACTATATGTGAGCAAACTGTATTCTGCACAGGTTATTTTGTTGCAATTTCAGAACTGTTGATTCTTTTAACTTAGTGCTTATTTTCTCCTTTCCTTGGGTCAAAGTCTGCTGTTACTACAGGAGAGAAACTGAAATCAAGCAGGGGAGGAAACAAAAAATGGTGTTCTTAATGTTGTGGGTTGACCTTGGCTGGATGCCAGGTACCCACCAAAGCTGCTCTTATCACTCCTCAGCTGGACAGGAGAGAGAAAATACAACAGAAGTTGTCAAGATTAAGGACAGGGAGAGATCACTTGCCAGTTAACTGTCATGGGCAAAAGAAGCTCAACTTGGGGAAATTTAGTTTAATTTATTGCCAATAAAATCAGAGTAGGATAATGAGAAATAAAAATCTTATCTTAAAAATGCCTTTCCCCCCCCCTCCCTTCTTCTTGGGCTTAACTTTTCTCCTGATTTTCTCTACCTCTTCACCCTCCCTGAGCAGTGCAGGGGGATGGGGAATGGGTTTTATGGTCAGTTCATCACAGGTTGTCTCTGCTGCTCCTTCCTCCTTGAGAGAGCACTCCTCAAATTCTTCTCCTGCTCCAGTGTGGGGTCCCTCCCACGGGAGACAGTCCTCCATGAACTTCTCCAACACGAGTCCTTCCTAAAGGCTGCAGTTCTTCATGAACTGCTCCAGCGTGGGTCCCTCCCACAGGGTGCAGTCCTTCAGGAACAGACTGCTCCAGTGTGGGTCCCCCATGGGGTTACACGTCCTGCCAGCAAACCTGCTCCAGTGTGGGCTCCTCTCTCCATGGGGTCACAGGTCCAGCCAGGAGCCTGCTCCAGCGTGGGCTTCCCACGGGGTCACAGCCTCCTCTGGGCACCCACCTGCCCCAGCATGGGCTGCACCACGGGCTGCAGGGGAATCTCTGCTCTGGTGCATGGAGCACCTCCTCCCCCTCCTTCTTCACTGACCTTGGGGTCTGCAGAGTTGTTTCTCTCACACGTTCTCACTCCTCTCTCTGGCTACAATTGCTGTTGCACAGCAACTTTTTCTCCTTCTTAAATATGTTATTCCAGAGGTGCTACCACTGTCCCTGGTGGGCTCGGCCTTGGCCAGCGGTAGGTCCATCTTGTGGCTGGCTGGCATTGGCTCCATCCGGTTATAGGGGAAGCTTCTAGCAGCTTCTCACAGAAGCCACCCTTGTAGCTGCCCTCCCCGTTACCAAAACCTTTCCACACAAACCCAGTACAGTAAGGAAGAAAATGACAGTGCTTTCTAAAGAACTGATTCATAAATTCACTGAAGACTTAAGCTAATCCAGAGAATACTTGAGTAGGCAGAGCATGCTATTCATCGAGCAGTATTCTTCCTTACTCTCTCATCACAGGGTTCTGTGTTTCGTTCATTCATCTGTTCACCGTGTGAATGATTTTTATCAGCAGCTATGCAACTTTTTATTACCAGGTTGTGCTCTCTGCCACTAACCTACGGGAATTATTTGCCTTTCAGAGATATCATGACTCTTTGATACTGGCATGAGTAAAAATGAACAATAATGAGTTGACCACTGACATCTCTATTGCTGGGTGAGATGGGGAGGAGCTCCTTTATATTAGTCCTCATTCTCTTTCCTGATTTTTGTTGATGTCTGGTTTCTTTGAGTTTGTTTTCTCCTATTATGTTCCTTCGTGAGAAGGGTTGGAGGGGAATGGGAGATGATTTAGTTTATAGTGTTGTTTCCTGAGCTATGTGTAACTGTTGGGTTTTTTTCACCCTGAACTGTGTGAAATGTTCTGCAGATAGAGGAAAGCTTAGTGCACGGCACGGTCTATTCTTATTATGAATTTAAGGTGTCATAGAATTGGTAGACTTGAATCCCTGTCACTGAGGAAGCAAAGATTCCTAGAAGGTCTTTGACTGATGGAAAGGAAATATTTGGACTAAACTGCCATGTTCAGAGAAGGAAAGGAAAATTAGAGTGGGATGATGTGACCCAGAGTAATTTTTCCATTAATAGGAGAAAAAGCAGTAAAAGTTTGTTTGGTTCAACTGACAAAGGCTAGTAGCTTCAAAACCCTAGAGACAGGAGAAGGGTAAACTCAGCACTGGTAAAGTAGATAGCATGGAATTCAGTTGAAGCTGAGTTTTTAATTCTGAATTCTTTCTATGTTAGTTTCTAGTCATTAAATCATATACCTCAGTGAGAGTGCTGTGCACTAGGTACATCTGCTTCCTTTGTCAGCCACACCCTATTGTTATTTCTTTGCAGCTTTTGAAAAACAGTGGATATAACATCTTGGAAGCTGGCTCAGCTAATGTACACAATGTATCTTTGGTTTTGCTTCTTCCTTATGGGCAGTTTGTTCCCTCTACCCAAACAGCTTTCTGCTACGTGCTACCTAGTTGGTGAACATCTGGTATTCATCTTTTTAGTTAAAGGTCCTTGGAATAATTTGGGTGTTTTCACCACTTTTCAATATTGATACAATTACTGAAAAGAGAGTTCTTGTTAGGCCTCTGCATGCAGTTAGGCATTTGCTTCTGGAACTCACTCATAATCCCGGCTGTTTTGTTATGGAAGAGGTTCTTGTATAATTACCTAAATATGTTAGTGCTGCTGTATTTCTGCAGTCTTCTGCTTCTGACCATGTGTTCCTCTTCCTCTTCATGCTGATAGTTGGCAGTGTCTCATCTCATGGTGAGAGAGCGTTATGTGATATCTGTATATTGGGTATCTATTGCTGAGATTAATTTTCTTTTTAGCTTTTTGATTCAGCTTGCTGCATGAGGTTATGAGAGCAACAACTGATGCCAAAGTTGGAGTAGAAACTACGCATGGCAGGAGGTAGGTTTACGGCAGGTATCAGTTTAGTTTAGCCTAACTTCTTGTAAGGCTGCACCTTGAGATGTCTCAATGGAGGTTCTTTTAAGGTGTGGTTATTAACATTGGTTCTTAACACTAATGGTTTGGATACCTGATGACCTGTCTTGTGAGTGGAAGTCCTAAATTTACTTAGAATGTTACTGCTGATGAAGAGAAGACTGTACTGGAAGTCACATAACTGTGACAGTATTAGCAGTGACACCAGCCGTATTGCAATCCTAAAGCAAAAGAACATGCAATTAAATATTGACATTAAAACCTCTATTATAACTAAATTAAAAATTGCCCGTCTCCTCTTTTGGCTTTTCCCCAAATGCATAGCCTGCTACAGATGTTGATATGACTCCCTTCACAGCAGTCATTCTGGTTTAATTAAGTATCAGCACTTGCTGACAAGGGTATCTTCATTCTGTAGACACATGAGAATACAGCAGAAACCAAAACTTTACATAGCAAAGGTCATGGTAAGGAGTTTGTCAGAGTTCCTGAGCGAGTCAAGCTGTTTTTCTGTGCTTTTTGTCACGTTTGCAAATTTCCTTAGGGGATAAGAGGACTGCCTCTGCTCATCTACTGTGATGTTGGCATTGTTCACCGCTTAATGTGGAGCTAGAGTATTTTATCTGCTCCCTGCTTCAAGCATAAGTTTTGTGGAGCTGCAAAGGGGCTGAAGTATTTTGGGTGAAACATGAGTAGTTTCATTACTGGTAGAGTCTAGAGTTTGCAATTGTTTGTCAGACACTGACTGTCCTTTGTGTCCAGGAGTTCCTGAATTTGTTAAAGTTCAGAGGTCTCAGTAAGGTGGATTTTCTTTCAATACAGTCTGGGAGAAATTAAAACCATCTCAAAAGATGTAAGCAATCCAAATTTCAGAAATTCTTTCTAACATGATAATGAAACTTGTTTAAGTTTTCTTGTCCATTTTGCTATTATTTTCCACTCTGTTCTCTTCCCTTTCTCAGTCACCAGTTTCTGTAATAAGTTTTAGGTAGAGTTATGAGCATCAAATTCTTCCTTTTATACCTCTGTTATTACTGTCTTGTTGCCAGATACCTTGAAAATTAGCCAGAAACTCAATTGCTTGACGGCTGTGTTCACTTGTTGAGACCTGCTTATATGCGCAGAATTCTTATATTTAGGCTTTGGAACATTTGTATTCGGCAAATTATTGAAGCCTAGAGATGGTTTCTGTTCACTGTTTCAGGCATCCTTGCTATGTTATATAACGAATAAAACTTTGTGTCGCTTGATAAAAGCTTAAAATACTGTTTTACTTGGATAGCACTATCAATGAGTAGTTTATATCAACCTGTAGCAAAACGTTTCTGGGCCCTTGAAGAAGAAAGTGATTGAAAATAGTCAGCATGGCTTTACCAATGGTAAGTCATGCTTGACCAACTGACTGCCTTCTGTCAAATGACTAGGTCTTTAGCTGAGGGCAGTAGTGGATGTTTTCTTTACTTCGACCTTAGCAAAGCTTTTCACAGTGTCTCACAGCATACTCTTTTTTTGGTCTGAATGGGAGGATGACTAGACAAGTGAAAACTGGTTGAAGAGTCACCTCAAAGGGTGGCTAATGGTTAATACTCTGCTTGAACAGCAGTTAAAACTGGAGCTCCTCAAGGGTTTGCTGTGACCTACTTCCTTTTTTTTATGTCTTTATCAATGGTCTGGAGGAGGAGGTGGAATGCACCTTTATCAGGCTTGTGGTAGGGACAGAACGGGGTGGCTTAAAGGCAGGGTGGCCATCCCAAGGTACTTGGAAAGGCTAGAGGAGTGTGCCTGCTGGAATCTTACAAACTTCAGCAGGAACACATGCCAGGGCCTGCTTCTAGGATCAGTAATCCTCCTGCAGTGCTACGGACTAATTGGGTTGTAGCTCTACTGAGAAGAACCTGGTTCTGGTGGACAGTTAAATACAAGTCAGTAGTCTGCCCTGGTGGTGATGAAAATGGCTTTATTCCCCTTTAGTTGGCATTTGTTCCAGGTACTGGAAAAGGAAAATAAATCTCAGTTTCTATGAGATTTCCCTCTTTGCCCAGGCCTATGAAAAGCAACTGTCATCCTAGGTGCTACTTGTAGACGTCTCCAAAATGGAGAAAGGCCTTAGTCAGATTCATGCTTCAGAAAATATCCACTGGTATGTGTAGGCATGGTAGGTTTAACTGTGATAGCCCTTCTCATGCCCTTGTGAGAAAAGCAACCATGTTTGTTTCTTTCTTGTAACCAGGATAATTTTGGTGAACAGTCAGGTATGTTTCTGCTTTTGCTTTTAAAGAAATCTCTAGTGGTTAGTAACAGGCTTTTGTCATGGTTTCTGTGCTTTAGAGTAAGTTTGAATCTCAGTTTTTAGTCTCTTTTCTTTTGAGTCCAGGATCTGGATTTATTCTTGTAAAGGATTGCATTAGTATGCCAGACTTTTCCATCCTCTCTACACTGAAACATGCATGACTATGCATAAGTGTATTCAGGATCTCTCTCTGTCATGTGGTTGTACATATTCCTGGTTTGGAAATGTATTTGCTTACACGACGTCTGTGAAGGTGGTACGTGTTGACAGTGGGAGTTTTTTGGCAAGTAGTGGCTATTGAATGGTGTAGCTTAGATTACTTAATACTTTCATCTCTAACAAGTGAAAGGCATTCACATGATCTTTGCTGCATTACTGTAGACAAGTAGGAACTTCTTGACTAACTTGGCCACTTCCAGTGGTTCATATATTTTATTAGTGCCAGTCTAGAAATTGCTATTAAGCAGTTCTTGAGCTATAGATTTTGTTAAATATTGTGTTAAACTAGGAAATTGGTCAATTCTTCTATTTTACTACTTTCAGACTCACAGGGTCTTCTGCTTTATTCACCCCTAATATACAAGGAAGAGTCTCTAAAGTGAATCTTTATCAGGACGTCAAAGATCTGGAAGAAATTTGACCGCTGTACTACATTCAAGGTAAGACTTTCAGAATTGTACACGATGACAAAAAGCATGAGTACTGAGGCTTGCAAAGTGGTACTGTTTCAGAGTTCTTGGCTTCTTGCATATTATACTATTCCTGCAGAATATGAGTATTAAGTATTAAATACTTCTGCATAATTCTGTGGAAATACACTAATGATCAGAGGCATATTAGCTAGCTGTGGCTGTGTTCCTTAATTAAAATAGTTAAATAGGTTGCTACTTGCAACTGATGTTTGTTATGCATTATAACTAATGTTTATTATGCAAAGCTGTCTTTTGAGTAGCTTACGTGTTCCTACTTCTAAAACTGATACACTAAGTTGCATGATGTAAAATGGGATGTCTTACTAAATTGGTAGTGTCTTAGTAACTCTTTTTGGTTTACTTTAAGGTTCTGTGCTGAGCTTGTTTTAATTTCTCTGAGAATGCAGTATTATAGCTCTTAAGTGACATTTCCAGTCAATTTCAAAATACTAGGTAATAATTGGGAGTCAGAGGGCAGGTTTGCTGCATTTTGGAAGGGATGGTAGATGTGTTTCTTTCAATAAAGCCATAGCTTCAAGCACATAGGCAGTTGTCATCTGTCTGCAAGTTAGAGCACCGATCAAGTGGTAGGAGCCATTAACATAATTCAGCAGAGTGATAGCATTGCCTTCAGCTTCTGTGCAGAGTTTAAAAAAATGGTTAATAATGTTTGTTGTGTTGTTCCTGTAGCACTCCCAGGGAGGAGTGGAGAATATAATAAGGACTAGGGGGATAAAATCTGTAGCAGACAAAGTAGAATTTGCTTTGGTGGGACCAGTCTTGTGGAAGATGTTGATGGACTGTCCTGTTGACTGGGCAGCATCATGTTTGTGGCATTCACAAGGGAGGAACTGTGAAAGTGCTTGAGAAGACTAGAGAGGCACATAACTATATCCCTTGCAGAGGTGGTAGTTTGTGTAAGAGGGAGAATACAAGGCCATGGTATTCAGCCATACAACAGATGGTGAAGACATTCACATGGAGTCACTCAGAAGGACGTAGGAGATGTTTTGGGGACTGGAAAGTACAAGTAGCACTTAATGTAGGCAGCTGGTTGCCTAATACTATCTCTTCAATTTTGGGGGGGTGGAAACCCACTGACATTGGCACTCACTGTGCTGAATTCAGCACCTATTTGAAGGCTCAGATCAGCAGTCTTCTATTCACCTACCTATTTCTAATTTGTTGTGACTGGGTGGTTCTGTTTTTTATATAGTAGGTTTTACTGAATTATCTGTGTAATCCCCAAACTGAATGTCTACTTGTCTTTTTAAACTGCTAAATTCATCAGATTCTTTCAGCTGTCATTCTGCAAAAGCCTGAATACTTAAGAGTATTTTTTTGTGTGCCTCTTTTTTTTTTTAATGGATACCTAGCTTAATCCAGTTAGTTTATCGAAGCTAGTATATAATACATGCAGGTGAAGTTTTACATGTAGTAAAGTGGTGAGACTGAGATGTGAGCTTTGGAACATAACTTTTTTTAAAACGTCTTGCTATGTTGCCTCTAAAAGGGATGACAGAGTAGGGAGTCTGCCCCCTTGCTACAATTAATTAATATGGGTTTTATGCATCTTTGTGCTAAGATGTTTCCATTGCTGTTCAGTCCAGCAAGGGCATATCTTGCAACCAGCAGTGTACAGAGGAGCAGTAACCTTTGGTGGAACTAGAGATGGTGTCTTAATCTGTGTTACCAAATTTGCCTGCAGCTGATGTCTGACCTGATGAGTAGCATAAAATGAATGTTGAATTATTAACATGCTTGCTTCCCGGAATCCTTTATGCTGTCAAGTCTATGTAGACCTATCATTACTGCACTGACTGCCTGTAATGCCCTTAAGCACCCTCTCTAATATTGATTTCTTGAAAACTGGCATGGTCTTCTTGCATGTTAGTTTTAACCTTCTCATTGATAAAATTGCCCTTTGAATTTTTGCAGGTATAGTTCAACACGTATTGTGATACTTGCATAGTAGCAAAACTAAATGAGTTTTTACTCAATAGATATAACTGAAACTTCAGCACTGAAATATTTATTGCAAATTGAGAGAGTTTAAGCTTTGTTGATTAAAAGTGAATCAAAGTGATTTATTGTGAAACTGAAGTTGCAGTACTAATTGGACAAAACTTTGAGTATTCAAGCTTGCAAGTTGCCAAATGGCTGCTTCTTGCCAAGTACTCCTCTGTTTAGATGACAAGTGAAGCAGTTCAGATAGCCTCAATGCAGACACCTGAAAAAGATTCCATGTGTCCAGGCAACGATACTGGAGACTGCTGCCAGAAAAAAAGGTAATGGAAATTTGCTTCACTCCGCAGTTCCTAGAGATAGTAATTTTTTTTAATTAGACTTTAAACTTTTTCTTAAAACGTTTCTCTAGCATGATGGAAAAGTAGAGCATGCTTTAACAGTGCAGGGGGGAATGCTGTGTTCTCTGAAGTATTCTGACAAGCCATCTGTGACCTGAAACCTAACTTTCTGTACCATACTGTGGATTGAATAGTAGGTATCTTGTGACTACAGATATATTGATCCTGTTTCAGTATGGGAATATATCATTACATATCATGTAGTATCAGCTGCTTCTCTTAAGCATTTGTTTATAACGGCTTGAGAAATGCTTTGAGATATGCCTTATTTTAAATGAACCAAATCAGTTCAACTGGGTTGATTTAGGGAGGTGATAAATCTGGGTTAGTGATAAGGGAGTGACTTTCTAAGCAAGCAGACCCTCATAAAATTTTTCAGGTTTCTTTACATATCTAAGTGCTGATTGTCTCCATACTAATACAGTATTGTTACTGAAGTAACTTTGCTAGTAGGGAGAATAAATTTCTTAACATGGAAAGACCAAGCAAAAAGAAAAATATGT
Source organism: Athene noctua (assembly GCF_965140245.1). NCBI lineage: Eukaryota > Metazoa > Chordata > Aves > Strigiformes > Strigidae > Athene > Athene noctua. The sequence continues at coordinate 99,931,499 of NC_134037.1, read as the reverse complement.
TCTAAAACTGTAATTGAGGTATAAAAATAACTATGTATTTTAACAATTCAAATTTGGAGCCTTCAGTTCCTGTATTATTTAAATGAGTTCTTTTGGAAGGTTTGCGTGTGTAGGCTGTTAGTTGACAGAACAGATGCTTGAATTATCTCTTTCCAAGTTGTGTGCTTTGCAGTAAACATTAAAATGCCTATAGCATAGGAAGTGTTAATGTTTAGCAGCTTGTAGTATGAGTGTTCTTATGTTACTGATTTGAACGTGCTGGTGATGATGTTATGGTGTTGAGTGACTTTTTGTATTTAATTTCTTTTGTGTATGAACCTAGCAAGTGGTAGCATGGCTAAAAAAAAAGCCACAAATAGATCCAAGTGGTTAAGTACTGTGGCAGAGAATTTGATTCCTCTAACTGCACAGGAACATCAGTAGTGTCCAATTTTGTTTTTCATCTGCTGTGATGGCTCAGGTTTAGTTAATTTGTATCTGAAGACTTACCCTTAGAAGATGGAGGAGGAATAAGAACTTTCTTGAGATAGGGGAGGTCCTTCCCCTAATCATGACTATGTATATAAAGAAATATAAAACCACTCTTGCTATCCCTTATAAATTTGATGCAATTTCATTTCTGTCATTGTCAAATATATCACCATTATTCCTGTATTTTCTGTACCTGGTACTAACTGAAATACTGTGATTTTTGAACTTTTTTGCTTGTTTTTCACTCCTTTTTATGGAGTTTGAATTCCTTTGAAATTTTGGATATACTCATGGTCCCACTTAGGATTGTTATACATGTAAGATAGGGAAAAATTTAATTAGTTGGCATGCATATAGGGTAATGGCTTAATTACCCTGATAGACTAAATGGGATCTTATTGTGCCTTCGTGAGTCCTGTGTAGGGTGTTTGATCTAAATACATGATGTGTACAGAAAGACATGTTGTAAAAATGGGATTTAAGTTTTTTTTCTGTTAAAGCGGCAGAAATATGAGATGCGGTATCGAGGATAAACCCTCCCCTCTCCTCATTGGCTTCAGTGGTAGTAGCAAGACTTGATTCTAAAGCTGACTTGTTCTAAAGGCATTGCTAGTCACTAGATGCTAGGGTGAGATTCTCTACCCAGATAAAAAATAACTTAGGAACTCTAGTTTTTATGTCTTAAAAATCACTGAACATTGTTCAGAGAAGAGTTATTTAAGGTGGCCTTCTGCAGAGAAACTGTTCATCCCATTTGCGAGTGTTTCCTACAAGAGAATGATATTAATCCTTTGAAAACTATCAAACTTCCCGACTATATCCTGCAGTTAGAGCATTTTAAAATTTTGGAGCTCGGTCACCGTTGCTGTCTTAGCAAAAAAAGTAGATAATTTTGTCAGGCTTATCTCTGTCCTACAGGGCAGAGAAGCTTGTAACAGTGGAGTTTCTTTGTTATCCAAATACATATACTTGCTACAGAATTAACCAGTCTGAAATCTGTTGCTTTCTCTGATTTTTGTGACAAATAGTTCTGTAAGAGTTCTTTATGGTCTTAAGACATTTTCTTGAAAGGCTTAGCTAGAAAGGACTAAGCCCTTTCTATTGCATAATCATCAGAGAAAGTTTTAATTTTAAGATTACTTCTGAAGTTGAATAATACCATAGTTTGATAACACCTTGTTCCTCTCCTAGGGAAAGGAATGACAAATTCTGGATGTTCTCCGATACTGCTGTAGTAAGTAGAGTGGATGAGACAGTTCACTTCTGTGAAGTGAGGTATGGTTTAGGGACATGCTGTTTTGGCCCAGAGGACTTGTGAAGACGTGCCCTATAATGTTATCAGATGACAGCTGTGGTAGATTCTTTCTCAGAACATCAGTGCTCAGGCTGTGATTTCTGCTTGTTTTAAGCAGATGAATATTTACAAAATCTAAGTAATCTTCCTGGAGTGACTGTATTTTTTTTAAACATTGATTTGGAGGCCAGATGTTCACAAAGGCAACAAATGGATGGATGGTTTCAAACCAACTCATTAGCTATTGCTACCTAGATATTCTAACAAAATGATTATAATTTTACCTCATGGGAAAACACTACAGGAACATGATCAAAAGATAGGCACTTCAGTAATACTAAACATGATCTTACGTTGCCCATGCCTATTGCTCTGGTGTGTCTGAGCTGGAATTTTTAATACCCATCAGTAATATGTATGTCTGCAGATGCTGCCTTCTGCATTAAGAAAAGAGACACAAATCCATGCAGAATACGAACACATCTTCCTCAATCTGCAACTCCTGCATTGCTGTGGAAGGTATAACGCTTATCTAGAACTTTACTTACATTATAGCTATAATGTAAGATATGATAAAAGCTAAAGACTTTTCCAAGCTCTCTTCTGGAAAGACCTAGCAACCCCAGTAAAATTGCTTGTTCAGAGTAGAAGTCCTCTTCTTACAATCCTTCTTTGTAGTTTTGAGATTTTTTTTGTGAAAGAACGCTAACAAATAAATGCAATACACTTTAATTCTTGAAGATACTCCCCTTCTTAGTTCAGCTAAAGATCAGACAACAAGTTTTGTACTTGGATATTTTTACTGAAGCCTATTAGATGGCCTTTCTCTTTGGTGTTCCTGAAACTGGATGTTTGAAAACTTGTCCAGCATAACTGATTGAGAGACAATTCTATATTTCTGTGCTTGAGTTATGCTAAGTTTAACTGATCTGTTTCAGGAGAAGGGAGTTAAGTGCTTGCCAGCAATCTCCCAGTAGGCAAATGTAGATTGCATATGTGCATTCTGAATTCTAGTAAGGCTGGCTTTTGCTATTCCTTCATCTTGTGCTTGTATAATTAAACAAAGCTTGAGTTATTCATCAGCTAGATGAGCAGTCTCTGCTTCAGGCATTCACTTGTACCAGTGTAACTATCTATGTCTGTTGCTCAGCCACATAGCATGGAAACCAGAATGAGATGCTGAGAGCAAATATTGCTTAAACTATCGCTGCTGCCAAGACACCTGCATAGTCATAACATGAATTTATTGATATAAAGCTCACCAAAAAGAATTACCAAGAATCTAGGAATTGAAGAGGTGCCTTACAAATATGTATTAAAGATAGTTCTGCAGGGAAAAAGTTCAGGGTAGCTTTTGTAAGATGTATCAAAGGCAGCTTTCTGATGCTGTAGCTTAAGTCCACCATTTGTGAGGTGATATATAAAAGTATGGCTCTAATTAGAATGCTAAGCCCATAGTAGTATCAAGCTTTTAGATGGGCATAAAATACTAGTCTAATAGCGTGTTTCCATTGGAAATTCAGCCTTGAATAGCTAAAATTACTAACTGGCTATAAAAGTTTGAACTGCAAACTACTGAACTAATTTTTCACCAGAACCCCAAGTAAATTTATTTCAAGGCATTTAGCTTTTTAAGAAAACCTGGATGTTACTTCTATAATGCAGTGGAAAGATACTGTTATACTTTTTACAAAACTATAATATTAGATGAACTGCTTCAGAAGGAGTAAAGCTCTTAAATTAGTTCATGGAGTTTTTAGTTTCAAACTTTTGTTAATTTTCCTTCATATAACTGTTGTAATAATGAACACTTTAGTGCAGCTTTCACATATGGGGGGGAAGGGGGGAGGGGACACAACCCCCAAAAATCCCAACTCAAGGCTTTGCCTGGTCTTGGTTCATCAACAGTGCTTTTGTATAGAACCAAGAACCCACTTAGCAAATGCAGAGAGAATTTATTATGCTTTTGTTATAAAGGATGAACAATTTGCTCTTTAGGGTCGAAGTTGTACATTGTCTCAAGTAATTATACAGAAATTACCTCCTGTTTTAGTTTGGGCTTTGTCATATATGGAGACTAAGGAAGAACTGTTGAATGAATTTACAGCACAACTAGTGCGCTCCCTTGGTGCTCTTCCGTTCCGGGAAATATCATGTAGCCCAATGAACCCCTCTTTTAGGAGAGGGATGTTATCTGAGTTGACCATGTGTTGGGAACATGCAGTTGGGAGGCTGCAGTATAATAGATAACCTGTGGTAAGCTACACTATTGCTCTTTTCCTTCTCCTTCCTAATATCTCTTCTGTGAAATCTTCTACTGTGTTCTGTGTGAACCAGTTTACTGTTCTGGGGAATTACATTGGCAGTGGTGGTACTGTGATGTCATAAGGTCAGTTATGACACATTAGATGATAGTTTTCTGCTAATGTTTAGGGAGTGAGTTGATTTGCTTGTTAACTGAAGCATTGCTGCTTTAAAACAAGTAATCCATAAAAGGCCAGAATCCTAGCTGGTTGTGGAGCAGAATAAAACCAGTGCTTTCCTGGTGCTTCACTGACCAGAGTCTAGAAACTTGTAAAGGACTGGATGTTGTAGTGGGTTTTGTTTCAAACATTAGGATTCAGCTTGAGGATTGTCAGTGCTTTGCTAACAGGGTTAAGTATGTATTTAATCATCAAGAAGACCAGCATGTGATGCCTACCCTTCTGTAAAATAATATGATAGGGCTCATCAAATTTCTCTAGACGGCATAATATTTTTTTCATGTGCTTACTTTTGAATATTGGCTTTGGTTCTTTAGCAGTGATTTACTTATGATGGCTTTGGCTGTATAGTCTTTATTTTCCGAAGAAAATACTGTGAACGTGGTGAAATTCAAATTCTTCATTAGTGAAGGAATATTTAAGTTTTGCTGAACCAAACTATTTTACTGTAGAGTACTGATATCTTAGTAGTAAAAATTAGAAAAGTTTACTGATCTAACTTAGTCCTCAAATATTAAGCCTTTACATACTCCAAAGATCTAAGGAGCCAAAATAAAATGCTTAATACATCTTGTAATTTTGTTAAGTCTTTAATAGGAAGCATTCAGCTTTATTCTTGTGATGTAATTGATGATGAGCAATCTGGATAAGACCATTTCATTTGTGTATGTGAGCATTTCTGCATTTGGGGACTGCATATAGTAGCTTGTTATCCCAAAACTGTATCATGAATCTTAGTGTCTTTTCATATAGAAAAAAAAAAGTGTGCCTTATTTGGAGAAGTAAGAGTCACTACTGTGAAGTAGTAAATAGTAGTGTCCCCTCTTTGTGCAGTGTTCAGTGGTCGAGTAAGATGGGTTTGTGTTTGGGACACTTAATACTGTGTTCCTCAGTTGTGAGAATTAGTGTTGATTAGAATTTGTGTAAATGGGAGCATATTCTGTGCTAAGATGCTCTTTGTCCAAAATATCTATTTTAGAATCTGTTCCTACTGTAATCAACCTGTCTCTGGGCTAAAAGTCTAACTAACGAATGCTCTCACGTACTCTGAGTAGAATAGAAGAATTTGGGAGGGGTCTAGCCTCTTGCTTCTGGGAAGCATAATGCTTGTCTTCCGGTCTGCTTTTCTCAGTCAGCCGTTTGTAAAGGTTACTGGAGTAGCATCACAACTGAGGCTCTTGAGCACTTCATCGTGCAAGCACCCTGTGCGCCGCACACACCCCACCCCACCACCCCACCCCCCCTCCGTCGTTAAGGGGATCTTCTGAAGGTGGGAGACGGTGCTTGAAGGGAGTCGTGTTCTGTTCACACATTCTGTGTTCATGCAGTAGTCACTGGTGTATTTAAGAGGAGGGAGTGAGGCTATTTTGTGCAACTTCGTGAATCTGTGCTGCTTGTGGTTTTTTCTGTTGTGAAGTTCTTAGATGTGGAAACAACTTTTTTTGCTGAAATTTTTAAACTTTTTTGGGAGGTCTTTTGCCACGTAGTTCAATGCAACGGTTTAGGATGCTTGTATCAAAACACTTTCAGAGTTCATTAATGATTTAGTGGATGCTGCTTAAGGAGTATTTTCACAGTACTCAGAGCAAATCTGAATCAGCAGCAGCTGCTGGTTCTGCATTTCTGACATCAGCATTTGTCTGATCCTGAATTTCCTAAGCTGGTTTGGAGAGTTCAAGTGGCAGGAAATAATTGACTTTTTCTGGCTTAGTTTGGTTCCTTGAACCATCTATCCTGTTGTGGTACCTAAAAAGATAGAATGTTGGGGAAGAATATAGGGCTTGCAACAGTATAACGATATAGGCATAAAACTTTCTGGAACCCCTACAGTTCTTCAAACAGTAGCAATGTATTTGGGTTTTTTTGAGCAACTTCTTGCTTGTGACACATTCAGTAGTTGCAAAGCACTATTTAGTGTTTGGAAGAGGCAAGCCATCATGAAATGGTGTTACAGCTCCTTTCTTTGATCAGTGGGCTTAAAGTCAAGGTCTACACTATGTCCCCTTTATCATTCAGCTCACCAGAGTGCTGTAATCAGTTTAAAATCATCAGTGTTACAATAGGGCTTGTATTTCCCTCATGCCCCAGACAAAGCTGACTGTTACCCAGAATTCTTCCTGCAGTACTGCCTTCTACCAGTGTACTGTCATGGTAACTTTTGTAAGATGCAGTGGTTTATAAGATTAAATATGTGGTCCCTGATCCATGAAGGAATTTGAGCATTTGCATCCTGTTCAAATCCACGGGTAGATGCCTAGATGCTTTTGTAGATGCACACATCTGAATTGTTAGTTATCTGCTACTTTTACATTTTAAGCTGAATTTATGGTTAATTTTATAGAAACTACTTTTAAAGAAACATGATACTTATTTCAGAGGAGCTGAAATACTTCTGCGACTGAAGTTTACTACTTTTGTTTTAAACTCTTGTTAAACTCATTTCTACTTCTAAGCCAGCAGAGTAAAGAATTTACAAATTACACGTGCTGCACTTGGTGGGTTTAAGTCTTGCCAAACACTCAGGGAGTGTACTCTTGTCGTTTGAGCAGGTGAAAGTTAAGCAAATAGCACTGTCGCGCTAGCAGGCATGCAAAAGCTATTCCTTCCATTGCTGAATTTAGGGAATTGGATGCCAGGTAATAGGCTAGATGACTTTTAAAGTGCTAGTCTGTGCTAGTGAAGGAAACATGAAAAAAGTAAATCTGATTCCTTGTTAGTATGAGTCTTTAATATGGTGTTTAGAGATTGTACTGCAAAGTCTTGACATACGGGTATAGCTTTAGTTCAAGCACTTCTATTAGGAAAAAGTTGTATTAATGAAAAAACTCAGATACAAATCTTTTGTAGACCATCTGGAGTAGCTAACTATTCTTTCTGTTTCTTTCTAGGAAATACCAAAATAAAGCAGATGTTGTGTCCTGTACTGTTATCTCAAGGTTTTGCAAGTCATTCTGTTATGTGCTTCTTGGCAGCAGGAATGTAAACTAATTCTTTCAGCACTGAACTAGAACCTTGACAAGGTTGCAATTACAGGTAAGAACAAATTCTGCTACTTTAGGAAAGTATAATTGCTTTTACTTTGACTGTTTTCATTTGAAATTTGTAATTGACCAAGAATTTAACAGAAACTTCAGAACTGATTGAGTAAAATTGTGTGTTTTCTTTAAATGATTGGAATTTTGCTTAATCTTACTTTTAATAGGGAGGAAATAAAATGTGAAGTATAGCTTCTCTCTGATAGAGTAGAAATAATGGTTAAAAAAGTAAATTTTCAACACCTAAATGTGTGCTGACTCAGATTTTGGGGATGGTATTTTCTCACACAAAAGACTACAGTGTGAGTCAGTAAAAGTCATGAAGTCTTTTGCCACTGTGTTGAGATCAGCTTACTGTCTGTGTGTGGCTCTTCACTTCAAGGTCTCTATTTCCTTAAATGTGCTAATAGCACCCCACTGCTCGTTACCTTTTTTTAATCACTTACAGAAAATACTTATAATATTATATATATATAATATAATATTTGTTACAAGTCTGTTGTAGCTTTAACTGTTGAATCAACTTTTCAAGGGTAAACATTGATGTCTTCCAGGTCAGTGAAGATGTTTTGGCTGCTGGCTTTCCATCAGAACTTTATCTGACGATGGAGATAATTCTTGTCCCACTATTCAATCACTATTTTGTAAACTTGTGTAGGGAACTAAAAATTGGGGTTCTTTGACCTCTTCAAAAAAACCCCCAAACTTCAGTGCTACAAAACTATATTAATTAAAAAAAACCCCAAACCACACCACCACAAAGAACCTGTCATAGAGATTGCATATTTTAGTTTGTATGTTTCTGAGTAGTTTATTTCTGTTTTTAAACCAGGGGTATGTGTTTTGAAGACTATCCATGAAATAGCTTTGCTGCATATGCTGTGAACCTGTAGAACTATGATTCAGTTAAGGCCTTTGAGTCTTGATTTCACATTTTGGTATCTTTGACAGGAAGAATTGCTTGCCTTAGGCTGTGCTTGTCGATAGTGGTAGGACAAGAGGCTGGACTGTTGGTATCTAGCAGTCTGATATGTCTTACTCTGAAGTTGGATGATACATGCATGGGTCAGTGACAGATTTGTGCTGAGAAGGTGGCATTGATCTGCTGCTACAATGGAAGAAGGGTTCAAGCATGTTTTGCATTTTGGGGGGGCTTATTTTGCTACTGTTGTCTTGATTGAATGTTTGTACTTAACCTGTTGCATCACTGCAAATTGAGAAAAGGCACAACTCTTCTTAAACTGTATGAGTCATACACTAATTTAAGCTGGAATGGACCTCTAGCACTCATCTAGCCCAACCCTTGTGTTGGATTTCCTCAGATTTCTGTGTGAACCAACAAGTCACCCCTCAATTATGTAAATAAATGGTTTAGTGTTTTACCATGGTTCTGCAGACCTGTTGTAGAACCCTTACTCTGGTCTTTCAGACATATTTTGGAACAATTTATTGATGATATGAATTGGTGACTCATTGCTGCCCTATTCTCATAAAAATGTGTTTGAAGCTTTTAGTAAACAAACATTGAACAAGGTAAGAAAAGAGATTTTCTTAAATGCCTAAATTTAGAATAAGGGAGAACTCATTTTAGTGACATGCTAGTGAGTAAAAAATTCTTCAGTTGTAATACCTGTAGTGTATTGACTAAACATTGGGTCTCTTTCTTCAAAATCGTAGGTGCTCTTTCTTTATAAAAACCTGGCTGGTGGTGGTTAGATTAACTGAAAAGGAGCAAAATAAATTTAACTCAAAATAATTGTTCTCTTACCGCATTTAGAGAACCAAAAAAAGATTCTGCATAAAATAACTATAAACTTTATTAGGGAAAGATCACTTTTATACTAGGTCAATGCTTTGTAGTGTCCAAGTGCCACATGTGCATCTGTTTTCAGTCGCCCAGTAAAGAAGTAAGAACATGCTCATTGGCTACAGGAAGTATGATACAGGGAAACAAAAGGAAATTCAGTTAATATCATGGGATATAAATCCTGTCATAGTATGGTCAGTAGGGATAAACAAAGAGTACAGTGCAGTCTTCTGGGTGGTATAATAAAGCCACACAGAGTTGCAGAGTTTGAGATAAGACAAAATGTGACTTTAGGGTTAATAAGCCTGAACAGGTAATACCCAGTGTAACCAAGTAGGCCTGTTTTATGCAAGTGCCACTGCACCAAACTCATACTTAAAGAAAATGGCACAAGAGCATGAATACTGGCTTATGCAGATCTATCTTGGCTCTTGAAGACTTTAGCCCTCATCCTGTTCCCATGGAAGTGCTAGAAGCAATAAGATGTCTGCTTTGTACTGTTGGGGCTCAATGTTGTACTTGATGAACCAGCCTGGGTATTTATGTATTTTATCATTTTTTGTATAGTTATTCTGTAACTCAGATAAACTGTTCACAGGTAACAAAGGGGATTGAATTTCACAGACTGCATAGTGTTTGGAGGAAATTTTGGTAAAGAAAACCAGAAGTTGTTACCTGGAAAACTAAGATGAGTGACATTAAGACACTGACTACGGTATAATCTGTCTTACTGAGAATGACACTGTATTCCTCTTCTTCAGTTAACGTCCCAGGCAGTGGTACCAATATGAACTAAGGGCTGCTGGCTGTCAAAAGTCATGCTGGCAAGCACGGAATTATATGTAGCTAACTGGGAACAACACTGCATAGGTTTTTTGTTAAGTTTTCATTTGACCACAAAACTGTGTGAAGTTGATTTCTGTGATTATGTAAGGGTGAAGCTGGATGCTAAAGTCTTGGTGGCTCTAAAAATGCGTCAAGCTAGGCACTGATGGCTTTGTACTGTATGCTGTGATTGCAAAGCTAGATTTGGAGTCCACTTTCAAGTTTTTTGTGAAGTTCATCTTGACTATCTCAGGTATGATCTCTAACTTTATACCTACCAAACTGCATTCCAGAAAAATAAGAAGCCACAACATAGAAGTGTGCAGCTTTTCTGTGAGAGACAGACAGTTGCCATATAGGTAGGGTTTGAAGATCTGCAGTTGCTTAGCTTCATCCATCTTTTAATAAGGTGCAAGAAAGCAGAATACAAAATGAACTTCTGAAAAAGATCACGAGCATATGTGTTTTTCTGGTGTTACAACATAACTTAAGAAATCATAGCTCTTAACCTAGCTCCTGGTGCTCCTTTTTATTTTTTCCCCACTGTCTTCCCTGTTGAAGGTTACTGCCCCCTTGGATCTGCTGTCTAAGCTGCTGGCTTCTAAACCCACTGCAGTCAAAGTCACTAAGTTTCCAAAAACTAAACTTTGCACGTCTTCAGTGAAATAGTTCGAAGAGTAAGGGCAAAACCATCTCAGCCAGCAGTTCTGAAAGAAAAGAAATTGCTAGTACAGTGTAGTGTTGAGTAGCTGAGGCAGAGCAGAAGCAGTAATGTTTTCATGTATTGCTACTGACACTGAAGATAGATGTGAATCCACAGTGTTATATTACGCCTGTGATTGTTTTGTACCTGCAGACCAGTTTAAAGTAGCTGAAGCACATTCTCAGATCATCTTGATATGCTTTTTAGTTTGCGGGTTTACAAGTAGTGTGGTGTTGGGGGGGGGGATGATGTGTGTTCTGTTTGTTTTTGTTATTGTTTCTTTTCTCCCAACTGTTGTCACAATAGAGATGCAGAAATTAATTTCAGAATTATAGCTGTAGCTTCTAGGCATGTGTATTCTACCTGGTGATGGGGATAACTTGCAAAATTTTTGAAATTCCTGATTTAAAAGCCTATTTGGCTTCTTTCATGTCATCCTGGCAGGAAGAGTGTTGATAGTAGGCTCTATATTAAAGGTTTACATAGATATTAATTATTTTTCTGTCAGTATCTTTGGCCAGCTGAGATGCTTCCTAATGATGATTTCCGTGGCCACAGATTATTTAAAAACAAACACACACACCCCCCCTCAAAACAGATAAAACCCTGTGGTGAGTGGACATGAATGATTAATCACTTCATGTAGTTCATTTTTAAGTGAAAGTAAAATATTCAGGTCTCATTCTTAGAATCTAGTAATTGCTGTTTGACTCTGTCAGTACTTGTGGCTGTGTAGTTAGAGTAGCTGTCACAGCCAACCTTTAAGTAGAGCTCTTGCTCAAAAATTCAATAACTATTTGCCTAATGTAAATTTATGTAGTGCCAGCTTTTTTAAGGTCACTAAGTCAATAGTGATCCCAGGTTTTCTGGGATCAAAAATAAAACACTTGAAAGCTGGTGTCACTCATCAAATTAAACTTGTACTTAGTATATGTAGAGTGTAAATAGGCAGTATAATGTGTGTGCTGATAATATAATGATAGTATATTGTAAGTAAACACAAGATCAGTAAAAGATTACTTCCATATTCTGTCACTATTTCCTGTGTAAATTGAAGGGTACAGGGAATCTTTATGAATGTCAAAACTGTCTATAGTGTGTGTAGACTCAGGTAATGTGTAGAGTGTGAGTATGCACATACATATACACTAGGAGAGAGTGCAAGATGGAGACAGAGGAGTTTTCTACCAAGACTAAGTTTGAATTTTTTACTTAAACCAGAAAAATTACTACTTTATGCACTTCCAATAAGCTTGGAAATGGTTTGTCACAGATACTTTGAATATTTATTTGTTATTTACATCTTTAATATCTAGTACAGCATTTTCTTTGTTAAAATGTCTTTTTTTTTATAGCAGGAGCACATGTGTTTTGTAGCGAGAAACTCTGGCACTGTTTCTTTTCCACAGCACTGACATATTAAAAATGACTGGTCTGTTGAGTGAATCCTTCTGAGGAAGAGAGATTTTACAGTACACTTTTATGACCTAAGCCCAAAAGATTGATGTTGGACTATTTTCATTATAGGAAAAGATATGTTATTGCCTTTGGGACTGTTGGCCATCAAGGTATTAGTCTAGTTCTGATGTTCTGTTTGAAACTGACATGTGATCTGACAATTATTTTATAGTATCTACAAAAACTCTGATTACGGCTTTTAGACCTTTTTAATCCAGTTACATCTTGTCTGCCTTCATGACAACCAGCAAGTAAATATTTCTGCTTGTTAAATATAAATCTATATGGAAAGGAGCATGCTTCTCACTTGGAGTAGCTGCCAATTTCCTCTTCACGATATAGTATAAAATCATGGATATCAAGAACCATTTGCCATCTTATAAGTACGTCTTGGGAGAAAATCAGTGGGTGTGGTTCTTCTTTTAAATGGAGAAATTCAAAGTCTTTGCTGTATAGCTGTGGGGAAAAGGATACTTATCACATTATTTTTTGCGTGTCAGAGGACATGGCTTTTGTCTTCATACATCCATACCTCAAAAGGGTAGATGTCTGGTTTCCTGAGCCAAAGTTACTGCTTATATTTCCTATGAGACAAGGTCCTCATGTAGGACTTGTATAAGGTAGGAAACATCAGAGAAAAATATATGCTAGGACTCCAGAAAACTAAGCCTTGGGTTAGGTTTTTGCGCTGGGTAAGGGGATGTCAGCTTTTAGACACTCAATGCCCTGAACTCTCTTGGAAAGGGCTTAGCTATTGATTTAAAACTACAAATGAAAAGTGTACAGTAGAGCAGTAGCTAGAGCCACTGCTTTAGCAGCATATTGCTCAGATTCAGTTTCTTCCATTGCCAGAGAGGGGGAAAGGCCGTATTTTCTTTCCATAAAGGCCTTTCAAAAGCCTTTGAGCCTTGGTGATATTTGGCACTTATCAGGTGATTGATTTTTATTTTTAATTATTACTCTTACAGTTATAACTTTCCCAGAGTTGGGAAGACTACTGAGGGAAGGGAATCCTAGATTTCCATTCTTGATCTGAAAAATATATATCATTTTAAAGATTAGTCTGTGGAACATGGATGAGAACTCAGGGCTTCTTCATTTCCAAGAAAGTTTTGGGAATTACAGTAGACACGGTCTTCCAGATTTTTAACATTTCAGCTAATAATCTTATGTGGGTAAACACTTTTGCCAGAAGGAAGTGAAGTTGTTTTCTCAAACTAATGTGTTATGCAATTAAATTTCATTTAAAAACGGGATCTTTGGAAATTACACCTCCAAGACTGAAGGGGTACTGAATTTTGGACCCTACATATATTGGTTAAAACTGTGACTGCATTACTAGCTGAAGGTGGGCACTTCATCTGTTCCTCTGCTGGCTGTGTTTTCTCTGAAGACTGAATCTCGCTCTATGAGGCTTAATGCCTTAAGTCCCTCAAGATATGCTGAGAGGTTTTGACTGTTGAGAGAAGCTTAATGAGGTCTTCATTAACAACTTGGACAGTGGAAGAGTAATCACTTTTAGCACATTTGATATCATATTGGAGGAGTGGTCAATAAGCCAAATGGTAGGCCTTCACAGCAGATAGACAGAGCTTGACAGGTTGGACGAATGGTCAGATGGTAACCTCAAGAAGTTTAATCAAGACATACCTGGAGTAGAGTAACGTTGTCCCCCAATATAGGCTGAGTGATGGCTAACAAGAAGTGAGCTTTGTGAAAAACAAACACACACCCTCAAAAAAGCCCATGGGGAAAACAAGAACAGGTGAGTTGAACATTAGGGAGCAGTGTGTCTGTAGTGATGAAAGTTTGGGCCAGATTAGAAAAGGTTTATCCAGCACGTTGGGAGAAGTGATTATTTTCCTCCATTTGGAACTGATGAGACTGCATCTGGAATGCAGTGTGGAGTGTTGGCCCCCAGTACAAGAAGGGCATTGACACAGTGGAGCAAGTTGAGCAGAGGATCACTCTGTTACTTAGGGGCTGGAGCATGTGATGTATGAGGATAGGCAAGAGCTGAGTTGTTTTCAGTGTGGTAGAGAAAAGGCCAAGGGGTAGATCCAGTTGTGGCCTTCAGCTGTGTAATGGAGGTTATAGAGAAGGTAGAGTGATGATTTTCCCAGAGATGTGTAATGAAAGACTAAGAGGCAGAGAACACAGGTTGCACTGATAGGAATTCTCATTATGAATGTGGTCACACATGAACCACATTCATACCACAGCTCAGAGGCTATGGAATCTCCATCCTTGGGAGATGTTCAAAAGTCAACAAGGTTCTGAACAGCCTTTGGTGTTGGATATGATATTGATTGAACTTTGAATATGAGTTTGGATGAGAAGCTCTAGAGGTCTCTTCCAGCATGAATAACTTTGTGGATTCTGACCTGATATTATGTAGCTGCTTGTGTCAAGATTGACTCGCATCTAGCCTAGCATGCTTAGAATTAGAGATGAAATCACCAGGTTAGACCAGTAATAGGCTTTGCCTTGTGCAGGATTTTTACAACTCAGTTTGGCTGAGCCTCATTTTTAGGTGGTCAAGTCTGTTTACTGATCTAGCCTGAGATGTTAAAAGGACAAAACTAGATGTGAGTACCAGGGTACTGTTTTTTCCAGTGGAACTGTTTTCTTTTTGTAACTTTTAATTTTTGGAGAAGACAAGTAGTGTTTTGACTGTTGTGTTTTGTTTAGATGTATTTGCTGTTGTTTAATGTTTGGTATGATACTACAGATTTCATTAAAATACCTGATTTATTTAACTAATTTTTATATAGGTAAGTACACAGCTGAGTTTACTGGTATAGTTGTGTGTGTTGTCACTGTAGATGTGAAGTTCAGATTACATTTGTGCAAAACACCCGAGAGTATACTGTACTCATCTGTGTGCCATATTATTGCTTGTTCTGTAACTTGCTAGTATTTTTAAAATCCTAAAAAGTTGCTACTGTTAAAAATGAAATTTTTAATGGAACAGGTGTGCATCCATTTTAAGTTGTCCTTGTGCCTTACTGTCACTGATAATTTTGATAGAAAATATGAATTTCAATGAGTCAGTGAAATTACTGTTTCTTCCATGCTCACTGAAATGGCTTGACTTTGTCAGCTGGTCTTCAAACCAGTTGCTGCCTTGTATAGTCTACATAATATACACAGTGATAGAAAGATGATTACTTCTATATGTTTGGTGTCTTTTATAGGACCAGCAGTAAGTTGATTCTTAGACTTGCTGTTTTCTTACTGATTGCAAGTCAATCTCTGAATCCTTTATTAGAGATGTGTAGTATCAAATAGGATATTTAGGATATCAAGAATATAATCTTAACTAATATTATCTTTCTCTTCAGTTTCTCTCTCCTGTGCTGTAAAAAGTGAAGCTACTTAAGAAATATGTAAAGCTGAGATGTGACATATGACATTGGGGTTTTTTAAACAGTATTTTTCCTATGTGAAACACAACACTCAATACTGAGCGCATGGGCTTTTGCAGTTAGGTAGGTTAGATAGGTTTTATGATTTCTTCAACACTTTTGATTTTAAGAACATAAGGGCATACTTAACTGATTTAAAGGAATCTCATACAAGGTCTGAAGTGTTGGAGGACTCTTGTCATTTTGGCAGCATTTCAGTCCTGTATTACATTTTTAGTGGTAAGAACGCTTTTGTGTGCTTTTAAAATAGCTTTATATTGTGTATAACTTGCGAATAAGTGGTCATCGGCTATTAGAATCCTTTCATGAATCTCCTTTACTGATTTAAGTTGAACTATTAAACTATGTGGAACTTGTTCAGCTCTTAACTGAGAACATCAGCTGCTGAGAACACTTCTGGTGGTGCGTAGCAGTGACTTGCTTTGCTTTTATGACACCAGTTGACACAGCCTTTTTTTTTTTTTTTCCCCAAATCAAAATCTGATCTTTCAAGAGAAGTGGTCATGAAAAGCATTTTGCCTATCACCAAGTAATGAAAACCTCATTTTGCTGTGTGTTGCTTCCACTGATTTGCAGTGTTACAGATACTCTTTTTAGATTGAGGGGAAAAATGATGATGCAAATAATTGAGCAGAATGTAATTTACTGCTTTTGCTTGCAAATTACATGCATTGTGAAGCTTACAATGCATAGCATGAGATTGTGTAGTTTTATCTTCATCTTTGCTAGCCAAGGTAGTACAATTAGAGGCCAGTGGATGGTGAATACAGAGATAAAGAATAAATACAATATCTGTGGTTCCTTGTTTGTGGAATTCTTTAGAGAATATCATAAAATTGGGAAGGTGGGGGAAGTTTAGGAGGGATAGTGTGGTTTTTTTGAAAGGGCTTAATCACTTTTCAAGTTGTTAAAAGTATAGAAAGTATTTTGAGAATGTTAGATGTGAGTTTGAAGTGATTCTGTAACTTGCTTTTTTGTATTAGATGTGCCATTATCTGCCAAATTGGTACTTCTGGTTTTGCTTTATAAAGTCCAATTTGAGGACTGTTTACGTTTATATGGAGTAAAATAAAATTGACAACAACCTTTGAACTTGGTGTCTTAATTTGGTTTTACTATAGATTCTGCAGCTGAGGATATGTACCCTCTATATGGAATGCCCAATTTGGAGAGCAAAAGAGGCTCAGGACACTTCCTTTGGTGTCACACAATTCCTTTTTTAAATAGCTACTTAAGACACTTGTTACAAGTTACAAGACTTGTGTCTTGTAACATCAGACTTCACAGCACAAGTTCAGTACATAGAAACAAGTACATGTAATGCAAGTGTAGAGTTCCCTAATAAATGAGAAATTAATCAAAAATCGTGGTAGTATATCATAGCTGAACTAGAGAGGATAATTTCACAGTGTTAGCATTTATACTGTCCACGCAAAACCTCAATTTCTAGATAACTGTTTAAGAATTCATCTTCTCTAGCAAATCTTTCTGAACCTGGAATCTTGTTAGTGATTTATTCCATGTGAGAAGAGGTAATTTAAAGACTTGTAATTAAAACATAGCATAGTACTCAAACATAGGAGCTATTGAAATTTCTGGCATTTCAGCTATTTGACTTAGCCAGGTCCTTTCTGACTACTTTTTTTCAAAAAAGTGCATCAAGTTACATGATGTTCAGGCTCTTAGAGAACCACAATGCTCCTTTTACATGTTAGTAGCAATTGAATCAAAGTTAAACTTGACTTAAGATAGTAAAACTAGATGAAAAAGCAGACCAGATATGGAGTTGCTGCAGTATTTGGGGAAGTTTGTCAGAATTTGTATTAAAGTAAGAGTGGGAGACTATTTGAGAGACACAACTGGTGAGCAAACTGTTGAGATCTGTGTAGTAGTGGGGATCCTCAGCACTTCATGGAGGTCACTGTAGCGGAGAGGGAGTGTGAAGCTGAGATTATTTGGAGGAAAGTCCTAAAGTTTCACCCTAAAAAGGGAGGTGGGGTGCAGAATCTAACTAATCTCTTTCTTATTGCATTGTACTATTTCTTTTTATTGCTTCTGTCAGACTAAGCTGTGTCTCCTGAAAATGTGTTTGCATGAGGGGAATGGCAGAAGTAAGGATTTCTTAACCTCTTTTTCTGACCTGTTTAACAAACTTTTAAACTAGAACTAAATTATCATGACTCTACAGGCTTGGTGGGTATGAGTATGTCAGAGACATAGTGACTGACTGCCAGTCATGGCAGAATTTTCTCAAATGCTTTTTGGATGAAGCTTGCTCTAATTTTCATGTCCAGTCAATAAGAGTTTCATGGGGCAGTAATTGTTAGTATGATAGAGGTTGTGGTATCTGAGTTTCTGAAGCTTTCAGGAAAGTACTATGGGACCTGTGAATTAAAGAATGTATTTTCTGCTGATGTTGTGTGGGATCTGTGGATGAAAGAATGTATTCTCAGCTGACTTCATGAAATGCAAGGTAGTTTTTCACATCTACATAGAACTGCTGAGTCTAGCACAAGCGAGGAAGTCAGAAGTCTTCTAAAGCTTCAGCATGGATTATTCACACTTTACCTGCAAGCTTGGTCTCTGGATGTGGGTCTTCTCATATATTTTGAAGGAGGTCTCCAGATACTGAAGAACTCCTAACTTTCTGTGGTTTATTTCCTACCCTTAGATAGCTCCTATCTCTTGTAATTGGATACATTTTAGAATCAAGATCAATGCATTTTTGAACTTAAAATCACATGTAGGCTTATGAACATCTTTTAGAGATGGTAAAAATGGAAATGTCAGTTTTTACAAAGGACTAAGTATAATTTAAGAGAATCCTGTGAGAAGTTTTCTTTGATCAAAGTGGAATTTGCCACCTTGTTTCCTTTGTCAGATGGTCAGTGTTCCCCTACTGTCATCTTTGCCATGCTTTACAAGAATATAGAAGTAGCACAGTACATGCAAAGCTAGTGAGACTAGTTAGTTCTTATTTATGAAGCATTACCTTCATGCCACAATAAAACTGAAAAAGAGGAGTCATTTGGTTGTTATTTTTCCAGCATGAATTAATTTCTGCAGAGAATGACAAAACTGGCAGGGCTGCAAAGGTAAGTGAACTACTCTGCCTTCATATGGAGAGCCTTTAGTTTTCATGAATAGCTCTTTAAAAGACACAGCACATCACCAAAAAAACCCCACTAAAAAAATGCAAACAGGGGTAAGTTCATACTTCATGTTATATTATTTTCCCCCCACTATAGTTGTTGACTTTTGCACATGTGCATGCTTTATCACTTGTCCAATAAGAAACACACACAGTAAAGGAAGAGCAAAGCTTATGTGGAGTGGTGATTTTATAAATAAGACTTTTCTTCTCTGTTTTCCAGATTCAATATTGCATAAACATGGGTGCATTTTTGGATAAACCAAAAACTGAGAAACATAATGCTCATGGTGCAGGGAATGGCTTGCGTTATGGCCTCAGCAGTATGCAGGGATGGAGAGTGGAAATGGAAGATGCTCACACAGCTGTTGTAGGTATTCCCCATGGCTTAGAGGACTGGTCCTTTTTTGCTGTCTATGATGGCCACGCGGGATCTCGTGTTGCAAATTATTGCTCCACACACTTACTAGAACACATCACTAACAATGAAGACTTTAGGGCAACAGAAAAACCTGGATCTGCTCTTGAACCTTCAGTGGAAAATGTCAAGAGTGGAATCAGAACTGGCTTTTTGAAAATCGATGAGTATATGCGCAATTTCTCAGACCTCAGAAATGGGATGGACAGAAGTGGCTCAACAGCAGTGGGAGTTATGATTTCGCCTGAGCATGTATACTTTATCAATTGTGGTGATTCACGTGCTGTTCTCTATAGAAATGGACAAGTCTGTTTTTCAACACAGGATCACAAACCTTGCAACCCAAGGGAGAAAGAGCGAATCCAGAATGCAGGAGGCAGTGTAATGATTCAGCGTGTTAATGGTTCGTTGGCAGTTTCTCGAGCTCTGGGGGACTATGACTACAAATGTGTTGATGGTAAAGGCCCTACAGAACAACTTGTTTCTCCAGAGCCTGAGGTTTGTGAAATTTTAAGGGCAGAAGAAGATGAGTTTATCATCTTGGCTTGTGATGGAATCTGGGATGTAATGAGCAATGAAGAGCTCTGTGAATTTGTTAAGTCTAGACTTGAAGTATCGGATGACCTGGAAAAAGTGTGCAATTGGGTAGTGGACACTTGTTTACATAAGGTATGTAACTGTTTTTTTCCCAAGCAACCGTTTCAAAATTTATCTTCCATTTGGATGTGTACAGCAGTTCCTGGCCTACTCTACCCAATCTCCCTCTTCCTTCCCTCAAACTTCTGTACCCATTTGACTATATATCCTTGCTGAAGAATATACAGACTCATCTTTTGTGTCTGGAGAGGTGATAATAAATCTTAATTTTAACAATTGCTGTTTTTTCAGTGCTTGCCTATGGTTTCAGCTCTAACCTTTGTTTCCAAATATAATTTTTTTAAAATTCATAAATTCTGTGCGTGGTATCTGGCAGTTAGTTTTGTTCTTTCAAGTTGGGCAGTGTTTGTATCCTTTGCGTGAAACCAGTGTTTGCACCATCTCCTCTTCAAGGTATGGCTTGTCATCTGAAGTAATGTCCTCGGCTTATTGTTGTAGCTTAGATGGAGAAACACTACTTTCGCATCTGAGCTTGCTTGCACTCGTCAAACTTTGAGTTTGTTCAGAGCAACTACAAGTTGGTCTACAACACTATTTTCAGCATTCCCTCAAAAGTGCAACTCCTACTAGGGCAAATAGAGTTCCTTTGCTAGGCCACAGATGCAGTTTGGAAGAAAATATTAAAATGCAGAATTCTAACACTAAAGGGTAAGTAGCTTTTTAGAAATAGGGTTGTATTCCAGCATATACCAGACGTTTTACAATTGGCTTAAATGCTGTGGCTTTACTGATGAAGCATTTGACCAGTCTTTGTTAAAGGATGGTCACTAGTATATTGTTATTAAACCTGAAATCTAACTTCATGTTTATTTTATAAGGTCAGATCCTGGAACTCTACAGTTTGTAATGATATTTAAATATTTGTCCTCTGTCTTCAGGATGTGAATTTACCATATTATATTAACTGATCTAAAAGATGGGTGTCCCAATATGCTTGCTACTAAAGGGAATGTAGAATAACTCCTGAATACTTCTGAAGGAATTTATTCTAATGTCAGATTCCTACTTAATTTTTTCTGAATAAGAAGTTGTGATAGATGATAGGAACTATCGGTAGGTTGGGTTTGCACAGATACAATATGCAGTGACTAATGGGGCTTAAAATTCTACCCCCCAAAAAAGTGAAGATCTTGATTTCAAACCAGTTGAAATTACAGTTCTTCTGGATCTCCTTGTAAGAGACTTAAACACCGTGGTTTTAAATTTGGCTGTGGATTATAATTTTGAAAATTAAATATGAGCAGTGAAGTGGTATCAGAGCTTACTAGTGAAGAGCTGGCATTAAAATTCACATCTGAAAAATCTGTTGGCTGATATACCTGAGCATATGATAATTTCTAAGGTTAGCTTGGCCATACTAAATAAATTCATATTTTGTACTTGTTTTCTTCAAGCTGCTGTGTATGACACAGGTGCATTTGGATAAACAGACTTGTAATGAATGTCATGTCTTATGTGAATGCTCCCAAACTGAAACAAAGTAGTAGCTGGAGCTAGCTGTTCTAGTGGTCTAGGATAAGTATTTTGCATTCCATTTTGTAATGTGAGTTGTTATCTTAAGCCAAATTAAAAAACATTAAGCAAATGTCTAATTTCTGACCTGTTTTCTTGATATTATTTTTAAACAGTTGACATGTAAAACTCCATTAAATATTTTAAACTTCAAGACTAAGAGTCTACAATAACAATCACTAAAATTCATTTTAATGAGTAGTTTAGTTGGGAAACTTTGAGGTTCTTACTGATCAAAGTACAGTTTTATTGCAAGGTTTCTTTTTTTCCCAGGTATATCTATAGTACTGCATTTGGAACAAGTGAAAATGACTAGAAAAAAGGAAAATAAGGCTAAAGATCCTAACTCTTCTTTTTCTTTGTCATATAGGGGAGTCGTGATAACATGAGTATTGTACTAGTTTGTTTTTCAAATGCTCCTAAGGTCTCAGATGAGGCAGTGAAAAAAGATGCCGAATTGGATAAGTACTTGGAATCACGGGTTGAAGGTAAGGAATCCATTTTGTTCACTGGAAATGCTGTCATAACCTTTTTGAGCATGAAGACAAAAACCCTGAAAGCCATCATGTCACTGTATGTTGGGTCAAATTCAGGCCTGGTTACAGCTCTGAATTTTTGTGTATCAGGAAAAATGTTTTAAGCTATGTGGTTAGTTTATCCTGGTATTCTGCAAGCATTTTCTTAATGTGAACTTAAAGTCAAAATGCAACCACTGCCCTTGCAGAGTGTTATATCAGCTAAGTAAATGGTGATACTGCTAATGTTATGCTTATACAATACTAAAAGGGATACTTGTTCGCTTTTTTGTGAAAGTTTTTGACAAAAAGAAAAAGCTGTACTGGGTTTTCATGAAGGGACAACTTATCTAATTATCCAGGCTTTTTAAACGGCTTTTATTTAAAACAGCTATGAATTATTTTTCACATGGACAATGTTTTTAAATGCAGTTCTGTGAAAACTTAAATCATCCATTTGGATTCTAAATGCTTACCAAATGTGTGTGTGTGTATATGAATAAAAAACCATATAATCATCAAGAACTTTCATGGAGGACTAAACTTAATTCCTGACCAGTTTCATTTAGTCACTAATTTTGTAACTCTCTGCTACTCCAGCAGGTTGAATGATATTTCTTCCTTTAAGCAGAAACAGTTAAAGGAAAGCTATCTTGACTAAAAAGAAAGGCTTGCCCTTGTATACGTACTCCTTTTCTGCAATGTTCTTAATGTCAGAAAAACTGACATTTGAAATAATATGCTTTCAAACTGTTGCTTCTAATTTAAAATCTTTTATTACTGGTTAAGGCTGTTCTGAGGTCTGATGACAGCTGCATCGTAGTGGTCTACTGGTCTCTTCAATCGTCTCAATTATTTTAGTGATCCAGATATAGCTCAGTTTTGGTAGAATTGACTGAAGTTCAGGGCTGATATTGAAATTTTGCCTTTTCTTAATATGTTGATGTGTTATGTTAGCATAGGTTTTTGTCAAAGCAACCCTGTCATGTGAGTAATTTGAGTTCTTGGAACAATTTGTTTTGCTGTTACAGTATTATTCTAGCAACATTTGTGAAGTAGCTTCATTGGAGAGCCTTGTGGCTCTTCAAACTTCAGCAGTCTCTTCAGAAGAACACTCAAACACTGTCACCCGTTTATGGTTGTACAATTTACTAACCCATTTTTTGGAGGTATCAGTTATAGCAACAGTATTTAAGGAAGAAAGGAGTTTACTGAAGAGAAAGCTGTCTGAGAACTTGTACCCTTCTTGACTTGTTTTAGGCCTGCACTAGAATATTCTGATCGCTAGATCCAAGTTTAACTGTGGCTCATTAAGAGGTAGTCCCTTTGTAGATGGATAATGAATGTGTAGCCTTCTTAGATGTGTTCCAAGTGCTGAGACCAGTGGTTGAGCTTTATACTATTGTTTTGCTGTCCTACAGTGATGTTACTTTTTGGTGTTGATATTGAAAACTATGATATGGGCAGTCTACAGGGCTGTTCAGCAGAGTTCCATGAAAGTAATTTTAAATTTCAGTATCAAGATGTTTGGGACTTTGCAGGTCAGAACCAGCATAAAGCTACCATCCTGAGACTGTAACAAGGTCTCGATGACATAAACTATAGTTCTGGCCACTGACTGCCTGAGCTTGAGCATTTTTTAATGAAAGAAGGTGTGAATGACCCATTTCTCTCAATGTGGATGTAGAAGCTTTCTAGGTACCCAAGCATGGTGTGTATAATCTGTAGAGATTAAATACTTAATTTCCTTAGAGTTATGTGATGAGAATTGTTAATACGAGATTCCAGCACTATCACATAGCAGATAGATGCCACATATGTTTTTCTTGTTGGTTTTAGTTTGAGTATCTGAGACACCCACTGGCTTTTTAATTTCCTGGAATGGATACTGAAAGGACTGATTGGGTGTGCCTCTGTTAGAAAATAGTTCATATCCAAATAATTAGCATTAGGTATAAAGGAGAAGTAATTCTGCACTGTAGGTATGAGGAGATCAGGAATCTTCTGAGAGTGAAGAGCAAAAATCCCATAGCTAACCATTCATAACTTTCCTTAACACTAATTCAGTGTAAAGTGCAACAGTGCCATGGAAATGTACATGCTGCCATTGTAACCTGGTTGCTGTGAACAGCTGCTAGTTTTGCCACTTAAGTTAGAGAATTTTTGATTAACTGACTTAAATGCTGTAAATGACACTTACTGTAGGTATTTTATAATTTAATTTTTAATTTGTATGAAATAGCTGTGAAAATAACCCATGTTCTTTGTCTAGATAGCTTTTTTGTTGCGCTCAACCAAATGAGGTTAACTTGGGAATTTTTTTGTAATCTCTGAGTACACTGCTGTTGTGTGTGGTGTCTTTCCCTCTTGTTTAAATGGGTCCTAAATTGAAATGGCTTGCATATTTGTAGTTTTTGTTGAGATTAGAGAGAGCTAATGGTCACTTCAAATGCTAACTCTAGGCATGTTTCTCAGAACTTGGCTTACATCCCAGGCTTCCTAGATGACACTAGTTAAGATAAATGCCTATTATCTTCCTATGTCTGAGTATACAAGCTGTTAGTAAGCTCTGGGAGAGAGCCAGGAGCAGTTACCTTCACTGACAGCAGTCAGGTGTGCACCCAGTGGTTCCTGGTTAGTATTCCCAGCTTCTTGGTGAATCCTCTCTAGGCAAATAGGTGAAAAATGTATGGAACTGCAGTGTATTTTATTGCCTTCATAAGTGGCTGTTACGAAGGCTGTCAAATAACTTCTGATCAGAGTGACTGGGTTAATGATGTAGGAGGCACTATTTGCTAGTAACAATGCAATGTTGTAGCATAACTGAGTTACTACTTGAACTTCTCAAAAGAAATTCCTAGCAGAAATGTGTTTTAGATATATTGTTGTTTTTAACAAATACTACATGTGCCAAAAAAAGTGAGGAGTTTGTAGTCTGAACTGATGCAGAGCCCTTCCAAATCTAGCTCAAAATGGTTGTTAAGCTTAAGTGTTCCAGAGAAATGAATTACTTCAAAGCTTGGACTTCTCTTGCTTCAGCTCGTTATTCTTTTCCCTGCCCTGCATGAGTTCCCTGTGTCATTCTGTGTTCTACTAATTGGACAGAGTGCAAAGCCTTTAAATGTCAAGTATTTAGCAAGAAATGAGAATTAGCATATTTGAGGAAATTCTGTCAAGAAGTGGAGAAAATGAAGGAAACATACTTCAGAAGAATTTGACATACCTGTTTTCTAACAAATTTTTGTATTCATAATAAATTTATGAAATAGTCATTTTGACACAGTCTCATTAATTGCAAAAGTTGTTAGACTGGAGTTTTTACCTTACATTTGTTCCATGAGTATTATTACTTCAGAAATGATAGAGAAGCTTTAACAGAATGTTTCAAACAACTGAGCAGAATGGAGAGAATTATTTGGAAAGATGTTGATTTTCTTTTAAAAGAAATAGTCAGATTTAAAGGTTTAAATAGTAAGCAGAAATGCTTTTAACTAGGGGAGTATGATCTCAGGTGTTGGAGGAGTAAGAAAAGGTTTTGGAAGGTGGGAACATCTTCCTGATCAGTAAAGGACAACTGCCATGATTAGTTTTTCATTAACCTTTAGACGAAGCACAGTCTGGAAAACAGTGCGTAAGAGCTGTGTCTGAAAGGTTTAAATTGCCTTTAATTCTAAAACCTTAAAAGTCTGGTAGATAAATTGTGATGTTGATAATAGGGATTTGATTGTCTTTTCTAGTTATTTTCAAAAGACATAAGTCATTTCTTCAGATATATTCTAAATGTAGTTTACACCTTAGGATATTTGTCTTCAAAGAAGTATAGTCATTATAATTCATTTGTAGTTCTGATGCATTTTGAAGCTCTGAACATGGTAAGCTAGGCAGATAAGGTCCGAGAATCTATATTCAGTTACAGCAAGTGATTGTATATAGTGAGAATCTGTAGTAGATATACTAATGTTTAAAATACCAGACTAGATGATGACTGTTCTTTTCAAAAGGCAAATAATGGAATTTGGACACAGTAACTTAGCATGAGCAACAATGTTTCTGTTATCTGCTAAAGAATTAGCAGCTCACAAGTTATGTGCAGTTGGTTGATATCCAATAACAATTTTATTTGTATCTGTAGTAACATTCTGGAAAAAATTGGCTTGTCTTAAAACTACTAAGCTGCAAAGAGGGAAAAGTCAAAAATACAAGCTATGAGTTCTCTTAGATACTCTGGTCTTTCAGTAAGTGACTCATTTAAATCAGGGCAACATCGATGCTTTGTATAAAATCCTTTGGGACTTCCTGAAGTAATTTTAGTTTGATCAATAGTATTTGTTCTTAATGAAAGTGCACTGTTCAACATGGAATATTTTTTCTGTTCTCTTGTGGACCTTAAATTTCAAGCTGACTGGACTAACACATCAAACCTTTCAGACAACAGGGTTTTTTTCCACTGCTATGCTTGGGCATTTTAAGCTGTAGCTTGAAGAGAAAGGCATTGTTTGAGACATGCTTTTGTTTTAAAAGATTTTTTTTAAAAAGTGTTCAAAAGCAGTTTAATACTTACACATGTAACAATTGTAGTCTGTCCTGTGTATTTGTACAGTGAGTTGAGTTAGTAGTTCCATAAGATCTTTCCAGAGTTATTAAAAGGGAATTATTGTTTTAATACCAAAACAGAGGTTTTGTTCGAGCAGAGTTATTAAAAAAACAAACTCAGCAAGTGATAGTTTACAGAGATTTCTGGTGGCAGAACTATATGCCAAAGCTCTTGTGTTAGTTTGGGTCTTGAGGCTGACAGAATGTAAGTGGTAGGAGGTTGTAGTCAGTAGCTTGTGATTCGGTAATTTATGATGATGAACGAACACAGCTGTGCTTCTGTTTTGAGTCCCTTAACTGGTTAATTCCCAAAGTAATGCAGGTGTGTTGAACAGTAGTTAAGTTTTGCTAGGTCAAGTCTTTTTTTACTGCCACTTCCAAATGCTACTTTCTGTTCTTTGTTGTGGCTGAACTCGGCAGGCAGGTAAACAACACACAGCTGTTAGCTCGATCCCCACACTAGTGGGATGGGGGAGTGAATCAGAAAAAAGGTAAAACAGGACCAAAAAAAAAAGGGAAAATAGTAATAATGAAAAAAAGAATATACAAAACAAGTGATGTAATCACTCACCACCTGCTGACTGATGCCCAGCCAGTTCCTGAGCAGCGAGCTGCCAACTCCCCCCATCCCGTTTTATTGTTCAGCAGAATGCTGTATGGTATGAAATACCCCTTTGACCAGTTGGGGTCAGCTGTCCTGGCTGTGTCCCCTCCCAGCTTCTTGTGCCCCCCGTCTCCTCACTGGCAGGGCAGTACGTGAAGCTGAAAAGTCCTTGACTTATTGTAAGCACTACTCAGCAACAACTAAAATATCAGTGCGTTATCAACAGTACTGTCATCCTAAATTCAAAACACAGCCTTATACCAGCTACTAGGAAGAAAATTAACACTATCCTAGCTGAAACCAGGATATCTGTTTTTCTCTGGTTTTTAGAGATCCTGAATTGGTCACAGAAAGAGAAAACTAGGCACAGAAGTCAATTCTCTGATGTTTCAGTTTATTTGAAAGTGTGTATCAGACATGCAGTAAGGAAAAAAAAAACAAAAAAACAACAAAACCAACCAAACAAAAAACCCCACTCACAAATAAACTCCAAAATGCACTAGCCCCAAAATCATAAATAGGAATACAAGTTCTGTATAGGTTTAAAGAGTCTTAATAGTAGATGAATACTCAGTTAATACAGTGAGTTGGGTGGTGTATTTACGTACATGGAATACATACTGTATGTAAAACTGATATGTCATAATCTTATAGCTGGAAATTAAAGGAGATGCTGGAACACAGAAAACTTGTAATGCTGTGTGGGGACTTCCATTACATAAAATTGAAAGAAAATTTTGACTGAATTTTCAAAAAGCCTCTGAGTTAAGTATTACACTTTTAGTGAAAAGAATTTTAGGCATAAAGTAGTAGACTTTCATGGATTTGCATATATGCTGTACCAGAAAATGGTTCTTTAAGTGTCTTTATTATATTAGCAATGGAGATGTAAAAGTTTCTGCAATTGTGTTTTGCACATTCTGTGAAAGTAATTGCAGGGTTGCTGTTAACATCGTAGAGATGAAGATGAAAATCTTGTAAATGCCTATAAAACTTTCTGAAAAAATTTGGTTTCTGTCTCTAGTGGCCTTTGTCAAACAAATCCCACAGTGTGTATCTGTTAATTGATGTGTAATGAAAAAAAGGTCATGCTTGGTCATTTGCTTTCTTCTCGGATTTTCTATTAGGAAGCCTCTTTTTTTTTTTTCCTTTCAAGAGAGGACATGTTCTGGATGAAATTAATTATTCAGCCTATTATCAGGAAAAGAAAACGGAGATGGTCAGTTCCACCAGAATTACGGATTAGGCACCTTCTAGAAATGGAGAAAAGATTCTTGTGCTTCAGTTCAGCACTCCTTGAGAAGTGGTTATGCAGTATAAAGTAAAAGTTTCCCGTACCAAGAAATACACAATGATCCTTAGTTGCAGTTGTTTTAATTCACTTTTAAGAAGATATAAAAATCTTATGCTTTCATTAATATTCATTAATTGCTTAGTTCTTTATTCTGTGTTCTGTATCTTCTTATTATTAATTCTTGCTATTTGTCTACTTTTGGTATGTACAGAACCAGATGTGCGCTTGGTATAAAAAGCAGTATATGCATAAGACATGTTTCCTATCAGATGTGACTTTGTGAAATTATATTAGTGGTACCAACCTACTTCTAACTAGGTAGAAACTGCACAAAAGGACACACTGTATAAGAGGACTTGTGGCTGATTTGTGTGAATGCGTATGGAAGAAGGGATCAAAATCCTAAGATTCAAATATACATATTTAGCTGTCATTTCCTTTGCTACCCATGATTCATTCTTAATGGATGGATATATGATAATATATATAAAGTTTAATGGAAGAATATTTAATCACTTCTAGTAGTAGTATACCTAGCTTATTCATTGCAGGGGTTGTGTAGTGTCACCTTAAAATTGGGTCTTAGAAGCATAATGCCTTATTTGTTACAAAGTAGTAGAACTACTCTAAAAGTAGAATTGCTTTTGGGAGGCTTCCTACAGATTGCCCTGGTACAGAATGAGTACCTTGCACATGCTTTGTTTTTAGTAGTCCTGAGAGAAGCCTGCATATGACTTCTTTTCTTGATAGGTAATAGGCATCAAGAAAGGTTTAAATACCAGGAAACTTGGCATGCAGTGTTTAAAATAGGTAGATGATGTTCTCTTCTACTAATATCAAAAACAAACTAGCTGCTTCTGGCTTAAGTTGCAGGCTCCAAATCAGGCATCCAGAACATAATCAATTGATTTTAAGAAAATTGATTTGTTTATCTTGGGATAGTAGCAAAGATACAGACTGACTGAAAGGGGTTTTTTAGGATTATATTTGAGAGGATTCATTATTCTTGTTTTGTTTTGTGGCTTAAACCAAGAATTATCTGGAACCATGTCTACAGGAAATGGCACTCCATTCCTTTATTTAGTTATCTTCAGAAAAAAATTACTTCTTAAAAATGACTTATGCATACAACTACAGTTTGTAGGTAATTTAGTGAACTGTCGTCTGCCATGGTAGTAGTTGAATGACTAGAAGCTGACAACAAGAAGCTGGTAGCGTTATCCCTATGTGAGTGTATATGTAGCTATTACATGTTCGCCTTAAAGCGGCTTTGAGTAAGAACGTGTGAAGATTTACTTCCAAGGCAAAACAACTTACTCTCCAGCACAGGACTTGTGTGATACTTCTGCTTTGAAAATGGAATACCGTATGATTAATTACTCGTTGTCAGTTCTATATTTTGTTTTTGCCACTTGAGTGATAATGGGCCATTATATATGCCTCTCTATTGCATGATGGTCTTGGTGTTTATGCACCAGAGATGCAGGCCTTTGAGAATACAAGGTGTTACAGTGAAGTATGACTGAATTCCTGGGAAGCACTGACAGTATGGCATGTAATTTTGAAGTACGTGTTGCAATGCAATGGGAAAAAGTAACTGAAACAAACTCCCAGCTGTCGTCTTCAGGATATTTCATCCAGTTCACAGTCTGCTTCTGAGTTTCTTCGAGAGAATGGCTAGAAGCGTACTGGAAAGGCAGGCTACAGATTCGAATAGCTCGGTTCCTTTATGCAAAGACTACCTGAAATGTAAAGAAGGTTTTCCTGTTTGCATTTAACTTTTTCATAATGTGTCTGTTAAAAGTGATAGTATCTTGTATTTTAGTGTCTTAAAGAATGGGTGGTATTAATTCAGTAATCTAAGGACTACTTCTGTTTTTAAACTAGAAATTATGGAAAAATCGGGTGAAGAAGGAATGCCTGATCTTGCTCATGTTATTCGTATTTTAACTGCGGAGAATATCCCTAACTTACCACCAGGAGGTGGTTTAGCTGGCAAGTAAGTACAGTACTGGAATTTCTTGAACTGTTTACTTCAGTGAAACAAATAATTTAAATGTTTTAAAGCTTTCTTATTGTAATAGCTATACTCAAAGGAACAAGTTGGGGTTTATATTTTAATCCATTTACTTTTTGCACTATATAAATGTTTGTGTCACTGTTCCCGTTCTGGAATGGTAAGAGGAAACAGATTGATCATATTCTGGTATATAACATAATATTTACTAGTTCTGTTCCCTACTATGGCCATTTTAAAAAACAAAAAATATTTCTCCTTGGCTTTTTACTGCTTTAGGTTTGTTAAGAACTATCAGTAATGTAACCAGAATATCAAAACACCAGCTCAGTTTTTCTGATGTCGTGTTTCCTCCACCACCTAGTATCCATTATAAGTTTGGGTCAGTGCGTCTTCACTCAGCAAACGTTCTCATAAGAAAATTAGTTTTCTTTGTTTAGTCTTAAACTAAATGTTAGATAAGCAAGAATATTGAACTAGGATGTGCATTTCAAAACTTAATTGGAATAAATATTCAGAAACTACATTTGTTTTCTAAGGAGGCTAATGGTGATGTTCTAATAACCTATGATTTAAGGATTTTAATGAACAGGATTTAGGATTGCATAAACAATTGTTAATCTAGAATTCCCCAAACAGTGGGACCCATGATTGTTCCTTGGCATAGATCATGTCTCTTCTGGAATTTTGTATCTTTTAAAACAACTAGTCCTGTTCTCTGAGAATTTGCGTATACATCTCTTTGCAGGTACTTCCTAATGAGCGCTTTGCCATGATTTTTTTTATTTAGCCTTGAAAATACCTGTGTATTTGGGACCTTTTTCTCCATTTGTGTGTATTCCAGGTCTTCAGAGAAGTTGTGGTGTGCCTATACTTAGTGCCTCCCAACTGTTGAATAATGTGTTAGTGTAGTGTGTTATGCTTATTAATAACTGCATCATGTACTGCTTCATTATTCTGGAAACCTTGCATATAAATTCTGTTTTAATTTGCTGTGACCCATGTTACATTGTTAATGGGCTTAGCTTCAGAATTTGCCTTTTGATGCCTTTCTTTCCATTTTGACTTTTAAAGTCCTGCATTACAGAAAACTGAACAGGAGGTGTACCTGTGGTTTCTTTTAAGAGAATATCATACAGTATTCATTAATTTTTTCTTTATCTTGAATCTTAGGACAAAGATAGGCAGTGATGTATTTAGTTAACTTTACTTGCAGGGTTGAGTTCCTGAATGGAAGTTTTGAAAAAGTACACCTACACAACCCAAAACCATATACCATGTAACTTAAGACCTTTGTCCTAACAAGAGAATATTCTTTGGCTTGAGATCCTTATTCTGTGATGTTGCCATGACATGAAGAATTCACACTTTGTCCATCTGTTTGAACTCCAAGACCTGTCTCAAACAGGTTGCATAGAGAGCTTGTCTGTGGCTCACATCATTGGTTTCAGCACCCCTTACAGTTGCTCCTGGTTTTTTAGTATGTCTGATCTGGAGAAACACAGTGCAGTGTTACCTTGACCAGTGTATGTTTGCAAACCTTAGGAACCTCTGCAGTACCTCCACTTCTACTGGCATTGTATACTTTCTTCGAGCATCTCACTTGTGTAAAAGCCCCTACTGGTTCATTCTTTGAGACAGAGGATCTGAAGATGTCAACTCTGCTGTGCTCATTTGATGGTGGTGTTTTATCCTTTAAAATCTTACTCTTCAAAGACTGGCTTATGGCTTGACTCGGATCCCCCTGTAACTTCAAATGCTGCCAGAAGAGTGGTCATTTGTGGCTGAGGAAAACCAGAGTCCAGAGCCACCCTGTCACTTGGGTGTTAGTACTTCCACTCAACATCTTGCTCCTGATTTTTCCCATCAAAGGAAAGTATGGAGAAATATGCTGTTCAAAGAAAGAAAAATGAATTGAAAAGATAGCAAAATTCCCAAGAGCCTGTTTTAAGTCTGATTTAAACCCTCTGTAATGGCTATCTGCTTCTATGGCAGCTTTACTTGGACTGTTTAGGTGTTTTCTGTTATGTTGGTCCGAGGTGCCATTGTTCTCCATAGTACAGACATTTGGTCAGAATTGTACCATTACACCATCACTAAATGTGGAACTAAAAGGAGAGAACACTTCCCTGTATGATCTGTAAAAAAAATTCCCTGGCTTTTCTCTAGGCAAATCTTCCATCAGTGCTGATGGGTCCCATACTATCTCAGCCATGCAACCTTTTCAGACTTCTAAAGCATAGACTTTTAACTGATGTACATTTGGAGAAATTGTTCTTCAGTGGGCTTCTCAAATCAGACATAACTTTTGAAAGTGTCACTGTCAGTTTAATTCTGAACTTTGTTCCTAGACCTCCTCAGACACAGTCCAAAACCTTTGTGTGTGAACAGGCGCTAATTCCGTATACCCTGGTGTCTTGAGGCTTCAAGCTGCCAGGTGTATCTGTTGTGCCTGTCTTTTACTTGTCTTGGTGTGGTGTGTCTAGATACATGCTGACTTCATCATTCACATATATTGCCTCTGAACACGATAGCACAATGTCTTTTCAGTGTTGTAGATTAGCAATCGTTCTGAGATTTAATGCACTGTCCCTTGCATTCATAAAGCATCTCCCAGAATTCTGAGTACTTTAGTAGGTACTGTTTTAGATGTTGGATCATGATTGGAAAAATGTGTTCTGATGCTGGACACTAAATACTGAGATTACATCATTTATTGTTTCATCTCAGAAGTAGATGTACTTGCAACATTCCATTCAAAAAACAAACTCTACTGTTTTGAATGTGCTTTCGCTTCCATGGTGTGAACTTAAGAACCTTGTCACGCTAGATAAGACAAAGGACAGATCCAGCTCTGTATCCTGTCCACAGGATAGCTGAAAGTAGATGTCATGGGAAGAATATAAAACGAGGGAAATATGTTAAATACTTCCTATCATTATTATTTTGGTTTTCAGCTTCTTACAGCTGACATGCTTCCTGATTCTGAGGTTGTTTGTGTACTTGGTGACTTAGAATTTATCTTCCATGAAGTTAATATGTTCAGAAGGAGCCTCATCAAACTCTGGCATCCTCAGTATTCTGGGGCAGAAAGTTCTGTTGCATTAAGAGCCATCATTGTGTATTTCTGAGACATTTGCTGCTGTCTTCATATACTGCCCTTGTGCTTTTTGTTTGAAAGAGTGAACAGTCAGTGCTTATATGCATTCTGTAAGACATGATTTTTACAGCTTTTCGTCACATCCAGACTTGAGAGTCTTGGTTCATGTAGCAGTTCTTCAGCTATCAGTGACTTTGATTGTATTTATTAAACTGGTCTGAATGTTTCCCAGTTCTTACTGTGGTTTGAAGATACAGGGCCATAACGTTTTTCTTCTCAGAATTCTGTTTATACTTTGGGTTTTAATTTTGAGAATCTTTGTGCTCATTTTGCTTGCCTGTCAAGGTGTGGCATTACATGGCACTGCCAGAAAAAAGTCTCGCTAGCAGCATTTGGGTTTTTGTTTCTGCAGGGTGAATAGACACTAGACATCACATATCAGAGGTTGCATACTCTGGGCACCACACTTGAGAAGTTTGTAGGCAAGTAGTAACCTGTGTATACGTAATAAAAATGGGGGGAACCCAACTGTCTTTGAGTTCCACATCCAGAAATGAGGCAACAAAAGCCGCAAACTTGAATTTTGTTATAATAAGCAAAATACAGACTTAAATGTTACTCTTGACTAAATCTGACTGCACAACTGGAACTTGCAAAGATGTAAGGTATGAAAATGTTTTGCCTTGCTTAGTTGTTAGAAATCTTGACTTACTGCTAAGTCCTACACATCATCTTGAAAGTGAGTAAAAACACTGAGTGGGCTTCATCTATTTAAGAGGCAGGTTAAACACAAATTATCTTAACCACTTGGAAATTATTACTGTACTCAAACTCTTTAAGTTCTCAAGGTTTTGCAGTCCTATGTTGTGCTTAATTTAAAAAAAAAAAATCTTCTCTTTTTAGGCGTAATATTATTGAAGCTGTGTATAGTAGGCTGAATCCACACAGAGAGAATGAGGGGGTAAGTTCCCATTTTGATTGCTTATACCGCTTTGTTAATGAGAATGTCAAAGTAGTATCATACATTAAGCAAAAGTGTACAATACTGCCAATAAATTTTATTATAAACACAAAATGTGTATTGTAGCATACAGTTGATTTTTGACCTTGTTTTGGATAGATCTGATAAAGAACTTCATCTTCAAAAAGACAGCAAATTAACACCCAATTCTGAAACACTTTTTAAACATTTAATTGACTGTGACGTTTTCAGTCAAATCTGTGAGGCAACAGCACAGAGTTGTTGTAAATTATAGTTTATTATTGTGAAAAATTAAGGTGAACATATTAATTACTTAACTAGCTATTATATCTACTGTCCAGACATCTAGTAGTAGAGGGGTGAACATACTTCATATTGTCTTCTGTAAGTGTGGAAGATCTTGGTACACTTGTTATAAAAGATAATAAGACGAATATTTTTTTGGAGTTTACACTATCTTTAAATAGCCCATATGCAGTGGTCTAAGGAAAGTGTAAAGTGATTTTAGTTTTACTTAAGATCTGATTTCTAAAATGGCTTACATTCTTATGCCCAGTTCCTAATAAGTTGAATTTTAAGTCATACAGTACATTGAAATACGGTTTACAGTAACTTTAAACCTGATTATTAGATGGTTCTTAATATTAGTATAAAGAGCAGTAACTGGTGTTCATATTGGTTGTGGTTAAATTTGTTAAAAAAAAAAAATCTTTGGAAAACTGAAGAACTGGTTAAAAACATCACTACTTGTACAAATGTTCGTCATTTCCTGTACAGTTTATGTGAACTAATCCGTAAAGGTACCATTCATCTTGTAGTAAATACTCTGGTACATTTTTTTCTTCTGAGATGCTACAAGGACCTCAGGTTTTATAGGTTTGATAAGTTGGTTTTTTTTAAGGGAAAAAAACGTTTGTCTAGTGTTGGCTTTCTAGAAATATCATATGCCGTAGTTGCATTTATGATGCCTCATTTTCTAAGTCCAAATGTGCTTTTCAATAGCCAGGCAAGCTTGCTGAAGGTCCTAACATACAGTATAGCATCCTTCTGTGTATTGGCTACTTCAGGCGTTTTTTTTGTACATCATCCATTATAATTTAATAAAATCTAGTAGCTGAACTAAATATCCAAGGTACTCATAAAACAAAATAGCTTTAACCCTTATTACCATTAATAGCTTTGACTTTTATTGCAGTTAGAATCACTGGATAGTTGTTTTGAGTCCTTTTAATTTGGTTTCACTAATATGAAGTGTGAGCAGTGCACTCCAGTCTACTTTGTAAACTTTGCCTTCTGTTGGTATTTAGTGCAAATCTCAGTAATGATTTGGATAATGTGTTTTAAATCCATTGGATTAAATTTTAGTTTGATCTTGTGGTGAGATGTCATTTGCCAGTCAGTACCTTTTTTTTTCTTTTCATCCTAAGTGATTCTGACATAGAGCAGTTTGAAGAGGGTGCACCACTGGGTGAAGGATGCAATTCCTGTTTGCACTTACCCAGCAAGTAGGAATTGTTACCTTACTGTCCTTGAAATGAATGAGTTTAGTGGGCCTCATCTCTTGAGGTATGAAAACATGACTTCCTTGCTACTCTTATTCATGTTCCAGGTATATATCTTGTGATCTCTTAATCTTTTGAACTGAATACTCTAGTGCACAGGGGGTGTAAAAGAGAAGGAAGCTGTTCAGTTACTCAACATCAGACTCTTCACAGTGTCTACGCACTGTGATAATGTTGCTGCACATCTCGCATTTAAACAGGAAGCAAAGGCAGGAAGGAAACATACAGTACATCCCAATGATGACATTTCCAAGTGAGACTGACATCTAACTAATAATGCCCCTGTTTAAACTAGTATGATGCAAGAGGGGATCTTAATATGAAAAAATGAGCTGCAGGCACAGATGCTGAGTCTGCAGAGCACCAAGATGCACTGGCTTGCACTTGAGAATCTTTCCCCATGTGTAGTTAACAGTGTATGTGTGTCTGTTAGTGCATGGGCATAGTGCAGAATACTGCTGTTCCGAACTGGAAAGTCTGCCTGTGGCAGTCATCTTTGATTTTATGTAAGTCCAGAACCATTTTTCTTACCATGACAAAATAATCATGTAATCAATTGCTAAAATATTAATGCACAAGAGTAAAAAAAATGTAAAAACCGCCAAAACCCACAAAAACAGCAACCCAAACCAAACAGATGAACTTTTGCAATTGAGAATTACTTCCTTCTAAAGAGTATGCTTTTTAGTGTTGGAACAACTTAAAAGTAGTTACCTCGGGTTACTGTGAACTGGATCATAATAGCTTTGCAAATAAGTTCTTAGAAAGTAAGGTATTTTTTTCTAGATTAACTTTGGTTTTATTCAGTGCTGTAAGGATTTCAGTTAGTGTTGTGCTTAGAATTTTCTTGTCTTCCAAGCTAGTGATTGTAGAGTAACTTCAGTTCTTCACATGTGCATTTTCTGAGAATACGTAACATACAGCCTACATTAAGGAGATGTTGTGTAGAGTGACAGAGGAGTGAAAGAACCCTTACTACAGCAGTATTCAGAGATCACTAGTGTGGCTTCAGGGTATAGCAGTCATAAGTGTTTTCTTTTAGGCATCTTGGCAGAGTACAAGCATTTTGTAAATCCAGGACTGGAGAGAGCCCTGCATTGGGCTCTCAGAGCAGCTTTGCTAGTGTTTCAGCAGAGGGGCTTCTGGTATTCATGTGGTGGCTTGTGCCTTCAAAGTGCAAGTGAAATCATAGAAATCTGTTATGTACTGGGGCTTGGTGCTTTCAGATCTTTAAAAAGAACATCTTCATAGTTGAATAGTTGTTACCACTGTAATGTGTTCTAGTTAACATCTTAAAGTATTACTTTCTCTAATGGCTCTATTTCTTTGACCATTTTTTTAATGTGTTCCTAAGACTAGGAGGCTACTATCCAGTTAGGCTACTTGGGTGTATATGTATCCTTAAACACAAGGAACAATGTTAAAATTACAGTGGCTGTGTTAATAGTTTCAGTGGCATTTGTTTTAGGCTGTGTTTGAGTATCTTGTTTGAAACTAATCATGTTTCTTGTTTTTACTAATACTGTACTTTGACACATGATTTAGCAAAGTGCCATTAAGGGCTGCTACAGATAATTTTTAAAATATAAATGGTCAAAACTATTACACTCTTAAAATAAATCCTGTCCCTAATACATGGTTGTTTTTTTGTATACATAATTTAACAGAACAGAATTTGTGCCAAAAAAATTTGAATGTTCATGTTAAATACATCTAGCACAATTTATTCTTGCTTTTATGGTCAGTAGCACTAAGTTGAATTAGAACATGAAGGAAGACAAATGCTAACTTGCAGAATAATGATAGTTTTCAGGGACCTGTTCTAGTCATACATCATTAGAGAGAAATCTGTGGTTTATTGTATACTATATAAGAGGCAGTTTCTGTCCTACTGTTGTCTGGGGTTTCTTGTCTGCTAGCACTGGGGGAGAAGAGGGAAGCACAAAATAGTCTGCCATCAAACAGAGTGCAAAGCAAAGCAGGATGTGAGTTTGAATATTAAACACTAACAGCACTGTTACTTTGACTCTTACTAGCATTTGACTTGTTTAGGAGTCTCAGAGCTGCTATTATGCTGCCTATTGCTTTTACTCGTCAGTGTTGCATGGGAGCAAAAGTAGTGCAGTCTGCCAGAAGAATTTGTGATGATCTGAATGTTGTGAAATGTGGAGATTTGGGGTATGCTTGCTAATGTCAGCCTCAGAGCAGACTGATGGGCTGGTGGAACTATGGAATTTTTATGTTCTCTGAACTTTAAAAAACTGAAATTCTTCAGCTGTGCTGCCTTGTTTAATATTAGCTGGATAAATACATAAATAGTTTGGGTTTTTTTTTTTTAAACCGAAGATTTAAGGATGCATCTGTAGCCTCATCTTGATGCCTTGAGTTTTCGCTGACTTTGTCCTCATGAGACATTAAAACAGTCCCACTTCATACATTAAAACTACCTCCTTTAACTTGCTTGTCCTTACTGGGCTCTTGAAGACAGATGTGAATAAAAAAATGCTAGTACATGGGAGTCAAAACATTTCAAACTAAGACCAGCAAACTACAATCGAAGTATGACTTGATGCAACACATCAAGCTTAGAGGGACAGCATTGTATGCAGTAGCATTCACTTTTGTGGTAAAATGATCCTGGTTTTAACTTAGACTGTACTAATCAGTCTTGAGGCTTCTATTCCAAGAACATTACAGCATCCAGAATCCTACTGAACCCAAGATACTGTCTTAATGCTGCTATTAAGCGTATAAAGGAGTGATTGCAATACTTGTAGTTTATGAAGCTCATGGACTACATGACAATAAAATTAGGTCAGCACAAGAAAAATGCAGTCTGGATTTTGCCTCTAATGTATTGCAGAATCTGCCAGCTTCCAGAGATACAGTTCCATTTGTCTATCTTGATAAATTATTAATATCTAGCAAGTTAACATGTGCTATGCCCTTAAAGCAATGGTAATGCTTTAGCACTTAAAATATCTAGTATCAGTGTGAGAGCACTGTAACAGATGTGCAAGTCTATTAAAAAAAACCCACAACTTTTTTCAGTTGAAAGCTTGTAGCCAAATCAATGGTCTGCAGATGAGACCTCCATTCTTTAATCAGTCTTTGTTAGCTGGGTTTTGTGCCATAGTTAGATTTCACCTTAAATAGCTTTTCAACCTGTTAATCTTTCTAGGCAATACATGCATCTGCCAAAACCAGCATCTTACCTTGTTCAGACACCGGCATTCCTGGTGCTGATAGGTAGGTGCATGTTTCTGTCTTGGCAGCATCATGCATGAAAAAAATCAGTCTTTCATGCCTATGGATTGTTCTATAGAAGCATTTAATTTGCTGTGATGCTTCACCTAAACTGCTAGCAGTAGAGGTATCTTTTATTTTTAGCAAGGTTTTCACAGAACTGTGTTGCTGTTGGTTGTGCAAAAAATCACAATTAAAGATATCGACTGATGGCTAAAGAAGCTGAAATTTTCAAATTGTTCTCTGACAACTAACCACAGCTGTAGAGAGTATCAGCTATATTTGTCAAAAGACAATTTGAACCAAGATGGAGTTAATGGGGAGGAGGTACCATGTTGACACCGGCTCAAAGCAAATTGAAATTATTACAAGTGCTGTTTTAATAGATATCATTTCTTAAGTTATTGTTGTATAAAATAGTCAAACGTGGATGATATTGTTATATGTTACTAATAAGGTGGTTTATATTTAAATAGAGCAAAGTCGATGTTTTCTCAATTAGAAAAATTGTGGGGTTTTTGAATGTCATTAGAAAATATCCTAGTTTAACTGCTAATTTTTTGGGGTCTTGAATCTTAAAAAAAGGACCCTGACGAAGCCGAGGAAAGTGGAACACAGGGAAAATTGGTGGAAGCGCTCAGGCAAATGAGAATTAATCATAGGGGAAACTACCGCCACCTCCTGGAAGAGATGCTGACTAGTTACAGGCTAGCTAAAATGCAGGGAGAAGAGTGCACTGCTGAATCAGCGGCAGCATCTACTTCAGGTACTCATGCTGGACCCAGTGACCCCGTGCCAGACACCCACACGGAATCTGGGAATCGCCTTGCTGAAATACAGAGCTCAAACGAAGATTCAGGGATGAATGAGATGGGTGATAAACAGATATAATGTTTTCCATAGCGGATTTAATGCTTCGCTTCACTTGGTGTATTTTCCTTTGTTTATATCTCAGCATTTGTCACATCTATCCTAGATGTCTGTTTGGTTTTACTTATTTGTACAGATTGTTTATACAAAGCTCTTTTTTCCTTAGAAGTTCAACTACTATAGTATACTGTAGTAATTGCATCTTATGTTGTGTAGCAAGGACTTAACTTCCCCTTTTGATTTTTTTTTTAAAGCCTGTGACACAGACAACAGGAACCTAACATGCTAATACAAAAATTTTTGCATGTTAAGTGCATACTTAAATAATAATTTTGATGATATACGTTTGCTAATTGTAATATAATCCATGTCTTAGTTGTATCTTTTGTTTAAATTGAATTATACAAATTCTTTTTATCCACAGGATCATATACTGCATGTTTGTATTTGAATTGTGTATAGTTTATATCACATCTAAATTACAAAAGCTATTACATTTTAGGTTGTCACTTATTCCTCATGAAATGTGTTTGATTTTTTTTTTTCCATTTTAGATTGTATCCACTGTTCATCATAAATACCAATTTTTCTAGGTGACTGTATTAGTTCTTCCCAGGTTGTAGCATAACATATATCCAGAAGTGAAAATGTACTTAGATTTTAGTACCCGGTGTCAAGTTCTAAGAATTTGTGTTTAAGTGAAAATAAAGAATATACTGTGCAATAATACCTGTATGCATATTGACTCTTTTCAGCAAGTAATAAACTTCCTTTTGAAATGCTATCATTCTGACATGACTCGAAACTTTTCATAGCTTCTGATATTAATTCATGATGTTTTAGTTTCTACAAATATTTAAGTAATTTTGGGTTTAGCACATCGATCATAGTCCTCTTTCAGCAACATTTCTCAGGTTCAAGTCAAACATCACCCGTATAAATGAATAAACTGACTATTCTACCCAAGTTTACCTTCTACCAAATCTTTTCTGTGTCTTTTGGTGTATGACACGTGTATGTATGTGCATTCGGGTAGATCAGTGATAATATTGGAAATGTACAGTGGTAGTAACTAATCTGCTAATAAGTTAAATCTAGAGTTGTTGTGTCCATGACCAGTTCATAATATGGCACTTGCACAAAAATATCATTGTTCTAAATAGATACAAATTTCACTGCCTTCATGAAGAGGAGCCTGTAGGAATTTCTTGCTGACCAGGAATGCCTGAAGAGCTGAGTTCCTTAGTATTTTATAGATTTTTAGGGGTTGTTTTAGTCCGTAGATGATGTATCTATTGATAACTATAATTTAGTACAATTTTAGGTAATACTTGTTTTTAAGTAGTTATGCTATAATAGCTTTACTGGGTTCATGTTTTATAAAAAGTAAATTCCGTCCTGAAATTGAATAATATAGAATGTTTGTGTGTAGAAGTGGGCAGGTATGGAAAAAAACGAAAATGTCCGTTTTATGCTAGTATTCTACTTAATTATGCCACTGAAATCCAAAGTGCAACAAAATGTTTTCATTTGTATTGGTGAGTAGTAATATTTCTCCTCTTCTTTTCCTGTAGGGTGCTGGAGATCTAGAAGATCCGTGGTAGCCTTACAAATCTACTAAAATGCTTTTGATTCTGAAAGGGGGAAAAAAAAACAAACCACAAAACACTTTTAAATCTGTTTTCTTCAATACAAGGGAAAAATTCTGGTGGATTTCCAACACTTTGTGAAATGGGCAGAAAGCTATTAGAATTTTCCATCATTTGTTCATTTTTGTGTTTTCTGATATTGCCACTCTTAGCATTGCCTGTACTACAGTATTTTTACCAGCCTCAGGCATACTGATTACATCTGTAATGAACTTTGGCCCTAAAAAAGGAAGGAAGGAATGATTCTCTCAGCAGATTGGTATGTGTACCTGAGGTGCATGGGATTGTAGGTGTACTCTGAAGATACACTGTGGCTAAATGAACATGCAACACACAAGCATGAGAGAGTACAAGTAATTGTTGGAGACATGACTTATTTCACTTTCCTGAGTTGGAAGGCTTTGCAGCTCTGTGGCTTGGAAGTAATTTTAATTGGGCAATACTCTATCAGATGTGTTGGGGTTTTTTTAATTTTCCAGTTTTACCTGTATTACCAGACCGTTAGGTTTTCCTGCGGTGTCCAAATTGTCATATGTTGCCTACTGCTTGCTTGAAGATAAGTGTATTTGGCAATAATATATGAAGATTCTAGGCATCTAAAAAGAGTAAGAATTTTACGCATGTGTACAACACACCCTTAAACTCTTGCTAGAGAAAATCTTTTAAAACCAAACTGATGAATTTGTAGTTAGTAGTGACTTGCTTTGACATCTCTCACAGCTGCAGGTTTTTTAAAAAATGCTGAAAATTTGCCTTTATTATAATGTAAATTGTGATTATTTTTTTTGTTCTATATGTGGTTTTCTATAGTTTTTGATTTTTTTCAGCTTAAGATATACAGACAGAAGTCTTGTGTAATATGGATATAATTTTTATTGTTTGCATTATTTTCAAAGTTCAAATTATCACTTTGAGATTACTATAAATACACTTAAAATTATCTATTTTAAATTAAGAAAATATTAGAGATATTTTCATGGGTTCAATGACCTTTCATTTTATAAGCAATGGGCATGGTACAGAGTGGCTGTCATGTAAGGTACTTGAAGATTCTTAGTTTAATTCTATTTTTGCAATAACCTTGACTTTTTTTCTGACTTCTTTGAGTTGTGCATGTAATGAGTCCAGTAAATGCTGAAAATGGGGAAGAGTAAAGTATTTATCTAAAATAAAAGCTATTGGGGAGGGGAAACAATGAATGTATCCATCTGTACATGATTTACATGCTGTGGATGCCTTGTAAACATTTTCCTATTTGTTTAAACTGTGTTTCAGCGAGGATGTAATTGCCCTTGTGTGTAGTTTTAAGCTAATGACAGTCATCAACTGGTTTTGTGTGAAATGGAATTCATGGTATTTTTCTGTAACTTTATCCCCATGGTGAGTCTGTAAAAACCACATGCTCTTTCATACTGGTGCCGAAGGCCAGCTTTCCCAATCATTTTGATTCACTGTGTATCTAATTTTTTTTGGTCTAGAGAGGATTATTGCCACAGTATATTTTATTTATTCATTAGATTTTAGCCTTGTAAGTTAAAGTGTTCTAAATGATGATGTTAACAGGTATTTGTCCCTTTACTGGTTTTTTTGGGGTTGTTAAAAGATAGGGAATGAAGAATGCAAAATGGTTTATTGTTCAGACTGTCCGCTCTGGTCCAACCCTGTACTGATAGTACCTTCCCAGTATGATATTGTGATGTTTCATACAATACAGTGAACATAACCAACTTGTTATCTTCAATAAAGGATTGCTAAAACAGTGTGATATGCTTTATATTTTCTTGAGAAGGATTTATCGAGAAGATGCAAGTGTTCCATATGAAAAGATAACCAAATAGGATTGGAGGTGTCTCTTAGTGATGGATTTGTGTTTGTTCTATAGTGAATATGGCTCTTCATCACAGTAAGGCAGAAGTCTCAAAGTGGGCTTCTCTGGGAGACAGAAGAGTACAAACAACATTTAGAGCTCCTAGGGCAAATCCATCCTAAATTCAGCTGGAAAGAGCTTTCATTCAAAGTCTGAAAATTGAGATTAAACTTGATCTTTCTGGTCAACTCATTTCTTGAAGTTTCTTTAAGATCGAAGGTTAGACCTATAAAGTTTTACTTTTGTACAGTGTTTTGGATGACATTTCTCTAACATTAACTCTCTCACATTAAAACTTTTACTGATTTTTTTTTTAAACTTATTAATGATGTTATTTGGCTGTGAATGGAGAACAAAACCCTTCATGTTATCAATACTGCATAGTAATAACCTGTCTGAATATTTAGTGTTTCTTTGGAACTGGGTATATTTATGAACAGCATTTAGAGCTGTTATAGACTCAAAAATCTGTAAGTTCTTTGAGCTTTTTTGTTGGATCCACTTGTACAGCATAACCCCTGTATACTTTCCTCATGAAATGCAATTTTAATACCTTGTTCTACTGGTAAGAGTTCTTGTACTCCATAGGCTCCACACCCATGAACACTTAATACGTATAGGGGTTTTTTACATCATGTGGATAGTCTCCCTGAAATAAAAGGGTTTGTGCTTTTATTATGTAGAAGTGAAGCATGCATGTAGTTTTTTCAAAAAGAAGGACCATAGCTTGCACAGCTACAAAAAAATGTAAGTCAGGACATCTTTTTTCCTCCAGATTAGTACTATATTCATACATCCACTGGGTTCTGAATTCTAATTGTGGTTTTAGTTTAATCAAAGTACTGTTCAGATTTCAGCAGCCGGGGGGGGGGGGACGGACAAAAAAAAAAACAAAAAAACCCAAAAAAAACCCCAAACAAACAAAAAAAAAAAAACCCACAAACCTATGCTTGTTGACTTTGTATTCTTAGAGTGAGAAGTTTGAATGTTTGGTAAAATTTGTTCATGTATTTGCCTTCTCAATTTTGACATTTTTTTAAAATTACATTCTCTTAGTTACTAGATGGCAATATAATCAATATAAAGATAGTTCTGTAGAACACAGAGTGAGGAGTGTCTCTTCTACCTCGGGTCTTTCTGATATGTCAAATCCAGCTTGATTAATTTCTTCTCTTCTTTTTTTATGACTTCTCCTGTAACAGAGACAAAGTAGTCTGTGTCAGTTCTCAAATCTGCCCTCTGATAATCTTGAGCAAAAGACTTTTTTTTTTTTAATGATCCTCATTAACATGTTAAATGGAATAGGGGATAAAAT
The DNA here is from genome assembly GCF_965140245.1 of Athene noctua. Lineage (NCBI taxonomy): Eukaryota > Metazoa > Chordata > Aves > Strigiformes > Strigidae > Athene > Athene noctua. Next base: position 99,886,643 of record NC_134037.1, on the reverse strand, counting down.
GAATGCAAATGTAAGTGGTGTCATCCTGACCTTCTCAAAAGGCTGGTAGGAGAGGTTAACTACTATGAAAGTCTTCTCTTAATAGACTGGATCTACATGTGCTTGTTTGAGCCTCCATGCAAACCTGTGCAGGACGTGGCCAAAATAGCTATACTTCCCATGGCCCTTATGTGAATCTGATGCTGATGTAGCTATTTAGGTGAAGGAGTTAGAAACAAACCAACCCACAACCAACCAACCCCTTCACACCCCCACCCCAAACAAATTGTACCTTCAAAATAGATAATATGTCAACTCTTAACACATCACAGGCTAGCTGTTAGGTAGCTTCTTGGTATCATATATAAAGTGGAGTTAAGTCAGCCACTTCATCTGTGAGCTTGCTTATACTGTCAACCATAATCAGTGGCTTAAATCCTTAAGTAAAATTAGCCCCAGAAAACCAGTCATTTTTCTTTGGCACTTTAAAGGTTCATAGTGGAAATCGAAATCAATAGGAACTCAATATTAGTTATAGCATTGAACCAAACCTTAGTGGGCAGCTTTTATCTCTGGAAGATGAAGCAAGAAACAGTGCTGCCTGATATCTAGGTATCAGGTCTGTTCAGGCAAAAAAGCCACGGTGTCAAGCAGCTTTTAATCTATCTGTTAATTTGGATTTTGTTGGGCTAGAAAGAAAATTTTAGATTTAAAGCTTGTCTACTGAAGACATGTTGCTTTTAGGTCTTTATAGTTTTTTAGCTCTATAATAAAAATTAAGTTAGAGGGAGGTAGCTCCAGTGGTGCAGGTGAGCAGCTACCTGGGATGCTTCCAGAGATAAAGGGCAATTTAACAAAACCACGATAAAATACCTGAGTCACTGAACTTTTGCAGTATAATCCAGGTAAGTACGCAGTTCATGCAGTTGAAATTCCATGTGAGGTCCCATGCATCTTCGTAACCCCTTTCTCTGTGTGTCCATCTGATCTTGTCCTGCTTGTGTTTATTTGGACTGTTGCTGTGCAGATTTGACTTAACTAGGCTTTGCTTGTACTGTCTTATATTCCTACCTAACTCTTTCTCTGTTGCTCAGAAGGCAAGTAGCTTTTTGCATTTTAGCATGACTGTGTCTTCTTTTTGTGTTTAGCTCACTGCTTTAGGTCATCTCTCATTTCTGTCATTCACTATGTCACATGCTTGATCAGTGCTGCTGTGCTTTGCTCTTTTTACATCTGAAGGGTTATGTTCCCCCAAATACCTTAGTTGTTTTTCAAAAATCTTAAAACTCTCCCTTGCTGTGATGCCTGGGTTTAAAGACTGGTTGGGATTATTGAGAATTTACTTCTCCATTGATGACTGTGTCCTGCTTCTGTTCTTGCCTGTCCTTAATTTGTCTATATGTAGCTTGACTAGGAATTTCCAACAGAAGAAGCTTTGCTGTACTGTTGCTGTGGTTAGTGACTGTGAATTAACATCAACTACTGATTGTATCAGCACCTGCCTTTAAAATTTACCAAAAACTGATAAGGATTAGAATCGTGAGAATGGGCTTCTCTAGGAGGAAAAAATTGGATACTCTCTGTCGGTGTGGTAATCTTTCTGTGAAAGTAGCTACCCTTCATAACAAAGGGAGAAAACCACTGTGTAGTATGAAGATGCGTTCTGAAGACTTGTGGCAACTAATTGAAACAGTGTTGCTGAAAATAGTTTCTCCTGTTATATCAAGTCTGTTTTGGAAGTGACTCTTAATCTGGTTTTCTGTTCTTTCAAACTTTTGGAATTTAAGGTGAGTTGTGGGAAAGTTGAGGCAAGTTGTAGTAGTGTTTGATGTTGTAAGGACCCTGCCTTTGACCTTTAAAGAGTTGGAAACAATCCAGTTCACGAGTCCACTCATGATCTTGGAAGTCCATCTGGTCTGTAAATATAGAAATACTGGTTTTTTCTGACCTTTTTCAGCCAGCTTCTGGATTCTGTTGGGTAGTTAGGGAATGTTTTCAAATAACTATTTTTCAGAGAACTTCTGTGCAAAGTTACATCAGAAAGTTGCCAAATGGGATCACTGCAAAGCTTCAGTGAAAGAAATTGGATAGAAATTCATAGAATGAAAATTCTGTGTCTTGTGAGTTAAAATGTACTTCAGGAGTTGTCCAAAATTTAGAGGGACACAAAAATGTTTGAGTATGTTGTATTCCTTGCAAGAGTATTATTTTCTCCTTGAAAAATCTGAATAGTCTTTAAAAAATGTGCTAAAAGAGAAACTGATACAAACACACTTTACATAATGATGTATTTTAGCTACTTTTGGGGGGGATGAACATATAGCTTAGTAACTATCCTATATTTAGAAGTTAATTGGAAGCCTTTAAGTAAGTGCATACCTGTTAAACTATTGCATTAATCAAAAGATATTTTCCAGTATTTTTGTAAGGAAACTTCTTAACATCTCCATCAAATTCACTCTGTGAATATTGGTTTTGTTTTGGCAGTTAACTCACATCCAAAAAGGTGGATATCTGCTTAATCTTAGACAAATAATCTATAGTATTTAATTTGTTGTTCTTAGGAGAAATTGAAGAATGAGCTCTCATACAGTTTTTTTCCTGATCCTTTTTTATCCAGTGGTCATCTTCAGCTTATAAACACATCTAAGTTTAATGGTGCAGTAAGGATTTTGGCCTGAGTATCTAAAGCAGGTGTGTTTTTCTAGTGTGTGTAAAATAATCATGTTTCAGTTTGGGGAGCAGAGAATATGTGAAATCAAACCAAAAATACCTTTTCCAGCTCTCCTAAATCTGCATTTAATTTCAAAGGATATAGTTGTAGGAGGTAACTCTGCTAATGCAAACAATGTGGCAGGTGATTAGAAGAGTGGTGCTTTACAACTTCTTGGTCTCTACTTATAGTCACGGACACCTTTTTATTGTAATGTGTGAGAAGTTGTAAAATTGTTAAATATATTTTGCATTAATCTCTTCGTTCCTACTTGTCTTTGCCTTAAAAACATTTAGCAAGTTCCACACAGTTGCTTCAGAGATCATAATTATTGTATTTAACTTCCTACTCAACTTATTAGAGGGGAAAAAAATGCAGAGATCTCAAGTGTGTGAGTAATTGCAGCAACTTTTTTTACATACAGTTACCGTATTTCAGGTGCTGCTTCTGTGAACTGAAGTGGATCAAGAGCAGCCCTGAGGAGAAGGACTTGGGGGGGTATTAGTGGATGGAAAACTGACTATGAGCCAGCAATGTGCGCTTGCAGCCCAGAAAGCCAACTGTGTCCTGGGCTGCATCAAGAGAAGTGTGGCAGCAGGTCGAGGGAGGTCATTCTCCCCCTCTACTCTGCTCTTGTGAGACCCCACCTGGAGTGCTGTGTCCAGCTCTGGGGCCCCCAACATAAGAAGAACAGAGACCTGCTCAAGTGGTGTCCAGAGGAGGACATGAAGATGATGAAGGAACTGGAGCACCTCCCTTATGAGAACAGACTGAGATGATTGGGGTTGTTCAGCCAAGAGAAGAGAAGGCTCTGGGGAGACCTTATAGTGGCCTTCCACTACCTAAAGGGGGGCTACAGGAAAGACTGGGAGGGACTCTTTATCAGGGGGTGTAATGGGATGAGAGATAATGTCTTTACACTGAAAGAGCGTAGATTTAGATTAGATATAAGGAAGAAATTCTATACTGTGAGGGTGGTGAGACACTGGAGCAGGTTGCCCAGAGCAGTGGTGGCTGCCCCCGCCCTGGCAGTGTTCAAGGCCAGGTTGGGACGGGGCGTTGAGCAACCTGGTCTAGTGGAAGGTGTCCCTGCGCATGGCAGGGGGGATGGAACTACATGATCTTCAAGGTCCCTTCCAGTCCAAACCATTCGAGGATTCTGTGAATAAGTAGATACACACTTTAATATGGTCTTAGGAACCCCTGTGCTTTGAACTGCATTAAATAAAAGCTTCTGGATGGAAATTAAAGAAGGGAAAAAAATGTACAAATTGGGTATTGTGTTATCACTGATTTAAAGATGTACACCTGTCTTTCTATTCAGCCTTCAGTACTCAAATATTTGAAGATCTATCTTTGAAATGCAAACTGGCTTTTTTCTGAGTGGATTAGATTCCTGCTGTACTTGGTACAGCAGACTCTTAGGTAGGATGTCAGAGCTAGCAGCATGGGAACTGAGAGTGCCTCAGAGAGTGAAGGACAGACACTTGCTTGAGTTATCCTCGGGGGCAGGTGGGAATGGGTATGTGTGATAGTTGTCACTCCACTATTTGGATGGCAAGGACAGGGGCAATTTAAATGCACTATGGGAATACTTGCTGAATGCGGGATTACATTTTTCTCTGGTTCACTAGTATAAACAAGCTAAGTGTCTGAAACTATTTTATGCAGATACATAAAGTGAGATACGGCTCATGCAGTTCAGTGGATTCATTAAATTCAAAATGGAAAGGCTGGCATTTGCTGCAGGCGATGCTTGCTTCACCTTTCACCAAGCAGTGCTGTCACGCTGATCACTGGATTCTTGAATGACAGGCGATTCTGTAACAAAACTTCTTTTAGACTGTGTTTAGAGGCTTGTACTTGGAAATAGGTTTTTAGCAGTTCTAACTTACAGAAAGTAAGGATTGTCTTCAATTTCAGTCTTTGTATGTTCGAAATCTGAGATCAAGTTCTAATCCTGATGTCTACACTGAAAGGTACGTGTATCTTTGGAAATGGCTTCTTATAGCTGTGAAATGTTTCCTTGGTGCACAGGTCTAGTTTGTTCTGGGTGGAGAGCCCCTTCCTTGGATATAGAACCTGGCACATGCCAGCTCTTGCTGTGCGGCATGCTAGGTCAGTCCATCTGAATTGGAGAATTAGGTTTTTGTTGGTTTGCTGGTTTTTCTTTTGGTTTGGTGGTGGGGTTTTGTTGTTGTTGTTGGGTTTTGGTTTTGCTGGGTTTTTTTCCAGGAAGGAATGTGTACTTCCTCCCTCTGGTTTCACTCTCAATCTTTGTTTTGATTTTTACACTCACCGCGTTCCTGTTGCTGGACTGTTATGATCTGATGTGGAACTGATGAACTGTTGGTCACAAACTTGGGATGCAGTTCAGTACTACTGAGTGAAGCTGTCTGTACAAAGACTGGGGATTTCTGATCTGAAGTGAGCTCTTCCAACAGGAAATTATTTCAGGGAAGCACAACTGGAGTAGGTTTGATCATGAAATGCCTGACACTGATTTGATACATGTGAAAAAGCAAATTGGTTACAAGGTGGCCTATCTAGATGCACTGATAGACAGGTAAGGGTAAACTCATTAATCTAAACTCTGGTGAGGCTGGAGAGCTCTATATAACTGTGATACTATGTGTGTAATTCCTGCAGGTGGGGAAACTGAGGCACTGTGAAAAGCAGCACAGCTTGTATAGTAGGGCAGTAGTTGTGATCATGCATCAGTGACCCTGGAGAGTCAGGGAGAGAACACAGTATTCCTTGCCTGACAGCTCCTCCCTAAAAATCTTTCAATCCTTCCACATGAGGAAGTGCATAGTGCTCAACGGACCAAAACCTCTTTCTCTGTAACTCTTCAGTGAATGTAAATTGCTGTCAGAGATGAGTTCTAGCAAGAATAGATGTAGCTTGCACTGGGATGCTGTCTTCTGGTAACCCAAAGGATGCACGTGGTGGTGATGTGATGCAATGCCATTTAATTTTTGAGCTTCTGCTTGGCTAGCTGTGCTGTGTGTGTATTATGAATTCCCCATTTCAGAGATCTTTCACTAGCACCAAGTTGCTTGAGTTCATGGCCATCAAAACTTCAGCAACAGTCTTTCAGGGTTTAATACTATGCTGAACATTCCCAGCTTGTACAAGGGTAAATTCGAGGTCTAGGTCTCTCCCTGGCAAAGGTTTTAAGGACTAGGCTAGAAAAGACAGTTCTTTGGAAGTTGTCTCCTACATGACAGAAATGTGATGGATAAATGCCAACAAAGGAAAGAGTGGTAACAGTGTAAATTGGGAAGGGTGCAGTTATGGAGTGAGCTGCTTCTTGGAGAGGCAACAAATAGGTTTACTTTTAAGTAAGTTTTTCTGTGGGTGTCTGACAGTTTAGTGTTTGGTCCTCCGGAGGGGAGGGCATCCAGAAGGAGTCAACTCTGTATACTGCTGTTCTTGCAACTATGATAACAGAAGGAATTAGAGGACAATTGTTTTAATTAAAAATAGTGAGAGAAGCCAGCCATGCTGATAACCCATGGGAGGCAGGAGTCAGGTGCCTCCTTCCCCTGAAACCTACCACTGAAACATCACAGAAGCCAAGCAGTAGCTAATTACAGCATTTATAATGCCATTAACCTTTAATCGCGTAGTCCATTAGTGGACTAAGAGCATTAAAAAAATAACAGAAAACCACCAAACCATGTCACGGTGTCCCATGCAGTTACATTTGGCTACCCCCCAGGACTTCAGGCTGCAGGCTGATGGCAAAAACTTCACATGCACTCAGGGATGCCTAGGGTAGGAGAAGCTGTGTCAGAAACTTATTCCTCGAGAGCATATCTCTCGACAGCTGCCCTCTGAGTCAAGGGAGGACTGTGCTGAATGAAATGTAGCTTTAAAGGTCAGATTATCCATCACTTTTTTGGGACCCACTGAGGAAAAACTGGCAACTAGAGTGTTCGCCCCTTTACATGAGTGTAAAGCTGACCCTGATTCTGTAAATAATGAGGTTATATTTAGAGGTGAAGTACATTGTGTCAGACCAGTTCCAGTGGTAACAAAACATTTAATGAAAAAGCATTAAGCAAGAGAACTTTTTAACAATAAACATCTTCTTACACTTAGCGCATTAGGGTGCTTAATCACTCCTCTGTATGGTTTTCAGTATAATATGTATGGTATCAAGTAACTGGCAAGCTACTTGGCAGTTGCATAGCATCAAACAGCAGACTTCTTAGTCAGCCAGTCTAAGTAATTATATATCAGAAATACTTGTGGGGAATTAACCCCTCCATCTTACAGAAATAACTGTCAATCTGTGGAGATAGTGACTATTACTGCCCACATACAGATTGGTTTTGTTTCCCTATCTAACCCTGAGGTAAACAGAGTAACTGGCACAGAATATCAAGTGTTTTCTTTAATACTTTACAGTGGATTCTGCTAAGGCTGTTGCATTGGATAGTTACTCCTGCTAAACTATAAAATTGCTCAGGAGGGAACCGTTTCAGAATTGCTTGAGAGCAAGCCAAAAGAATAATGCCTACATACATAAAATATATTTTAAAAGGAAAAAGTTAAAGCTCAGTGGGAATTGTTTGTGATCTGCCTCTCAAGATTAAGTTTACAGTTTCCCTTTATCAAATAATTTTAAGACGAGCAACTCAAGGAGAGAAAAAACAAATAGGTCTGTAGTAAAAACAGAACGCCTGAGTGGTTTTACTTTTAGTCCATGAGGAAAAACATACAGGAGGAGGTACCAGATTCTTGGGCTAGTTCTCCAGTGTCTGTGGTGGTTTATGATCAAGGCCTATTTTAAGCTCCTTGGCTTTATTCACTCTCCAGGTTTTCTAGAAGAATTTTTAGTATTCAGGGTCCAGATGTCCAGCCTAAGCGTACCTGTGCTCTGCCGGTACCTGCTTATGCTCCAGCTCTTCTGTAGCAATGTGGAGTTCATTTGAAATACAACTGAAATCTGGCTGTAAGCACTGTCGGTCTGATTCTAAAAGCCATATGTTCACCAAGACAGCTACTTGGTCATTTCCAGGATGGTTTATGTTCTGTTTTAACCTTCAAATAAGTTGAGCACATCCCTGTATCTTTGTGTGCCCTGTTGCCACCGGAGCAAGATTGAGGTAGTGCACACGGATTCATCTATACACGGCCTACAGCTGCTGCATGCCGCGTTTATCTACCACGGCAGCATAATCCTCTTTTCAGCTGGCCGCTTGGCAATTAAGACACGATCTGTCCTACTTAAGGTATAAATAAGCCTTTAATGTTACTTGGGGATTACATTAGGACAAGAGGAGCTCTTTTGAAGACACGTTTCCCGCACAGCAGGGTTCACAGAGCAGGCTTTGGTCGTTGTGCTCCTGCAAGATGTTCAAATGAGAGCAAAGTAACAGTTTCCAAACCACGCGTACAGAGAGCAGTGGCAGCTTCTGACTATCACAATACTAAATTGCCTTTATCAGTTCTATGAAGTACGCATATCTTCAGATCAAGCACACATGCAGGCAGTTATCACCATTATGTTTGTTGGCTTAAAGAAAAGGCGGATGCTGGAATACTCATTTGGAACCAGAGTTTCCACAGGGTTTTGGGTAGTTGTGATGTAGTACTTGGGTGGAGTGGGGTGAGGTCACTGATCCTCTGCAGATTTCATGAATGATTGGGGGTAAGATGTTAAGAGAATTTCAACTCTCTCCCTGTCTTTGATTCCAGCAGCATTTGTGAGTATGAGACTTACCTGCTTTCCACTCCTGGAAGTGAAATGATAGAACTTTCTCTACAGGACAGACAGGAATGTACTAAAACAAATGTGAGGCATGAAGGCTATGATTTGACTCGAGTTGTTCGGTTGAGGGGTTGTGCTTTGTGTCCTGGTCCTCTCCCTGCCTGCTGCCCTCTTCTTCCTCCTCCCTGTGCTGGACTGGGTGAAGCGTTGGTGTGGTCTCATAGGGACCAAGCAGATTAGGAATAGAACTTTCTGAAGAATGACGTTATTTTTTTCAGCCAAATCTGTTTTCCAATCTGTTTCACTGCACAGCTGCCTAAATGTTTCATGTGCATGAGGCAGGAGGCAATGCAAAGCAGGAACAAGCAGTCAGGTACAAGAGTTAATTAAATTAGTACTAAATGCTGCTGAATTAAACAAAAAACTGCAACTTCAGTCATGGTCATGCAGCATTGCCTATTGAGCAGCTGTTTGTAATGATAAATTACATGTCTCTGTCAGAGTGGTGTGCCAGAGATGCTTTCTGGGACTTGCAGAACTGCTGATCTGTGTCTTGAGTATGTAAATGCTCTGACACCCACTTTCTCTCATTGTATGCCCATGTTGCAAAATGGTAAACACGAAGATCCTCAAACTCAGGCTGCGTTCTTCAAAAGAGGTTCTGACTGTGACTTGTGACAAGTTCTGCATGATGCAGCTGTGATGTACCAGGTAAACCAACAGCAGGGTTTGCCTTGGTTGTGTAGGCTCACATGTCAGGCGTGACCTTACAGAGAGAAACAGAGAAAGGAAAAAGAAGCACTAAAATCTGATTAAGATGTCACTGTTAATGCTTTGCTGTTTTGTCATGCAGTTGTGTTCTAGCACGAATACAGCCTTTGCATTTTCTACAAATGCAGGGAGGTTATTCCCAGTTCCCGTTAGTCTAGTAGGAAAGACTTGGCATGAGAAGTGTGGTAGCTGGCCCTGTCAGGTGCATTGCTATGGCTGAGAATGCATTTTAGAAATAAAAAGCAAGTAAGTGGACAAAATATGGCTACTTGGATGACTACCATACAATCTGCTTGTCAGTATTACTCCTAGCTGACTTTTTTCAGTGATGTCCTTCTCCAGCTTTTCTTTTCACATACTACTTATGTCTCCCTTTCTAAATATCACAGCAGGAGCAAAGCCTTATAGCTGTTGGTTTTGCACAGTGTCATGATCTGAGACTTGGCTTTGCTCTTGTGGTGATGTTTTGGAGGGTCAGACTCCTTGCTGGGATGTGTGTGTACATAAATAGAAAAACAGAGGCACAAAGTATATATGTTCATATATAGACAGATCTGCATTCCCAACTGATTCTGTTTCAGTTTAGAAATGTGCTTATGGTCTAGGAAAAAGCAAAACCAAAAACCAAACCCAAAAAACCCAAGCCCAAACAAAGCCCACAAACAACCAAAAAACCCCCAACAAACAAAACCTAACAACCCACAAGTGAGGTTGCTGTGTGAGTCTTTTCCCAGACTTTCCCAGCCCTGGTGCTGAGTCCTCTCCGTGTGCCCAACTGTCCAGAGTCCCGCTGGCTCGGCTGACCCACACGTCCATGGCAGGTGGCTGTGTTTTGGTTGTCCTTTGCTCTTGCCTCTGACCCACTTTGCTTTCCGCTGTGCTCGGGTGCTTGAAGGAGCTTTTGGGTAGTGCAGGAAGCCATGGGCATGTTAAAACCGCTGAGTTTGGGGGAAAAAGCAAGGTGAGGAGTACTAAGGTCTCAAGGTATACATGGTGCAATCTAAAACATGTTCTGTATTTACACATTCTTATTTTAATTGGAAACTAAATCATCAAAATGAAATGGGGGGTGGGGGGGAGCAGTTGGCATTGTACCAAATACAAGCTTATGCCCTGAGTGTACTGTGCCTGCCTGGAAACTTTTACAACTTACTGATACAATGATACTAAGACTGCAGAGTCATTAGATGGGAGAGTGTTTCAAATAATTTCCCACTTCTGAACTTCCCATCAATACTGAATTGCAGCCACTGAAACTATTGCCATTATCCCAAATGCTCTGGCAACTATCTGACTGCACAGGCAAGAGGTTGCTGCTGGGCACTGCTGTGAGCAATGGAAAGAAAAGGATTACGTCTGTCAGAAAAGACCTCTTCTTAGCTCAGCTACTGAAGAAATAACACATTTTTGAATAATTTGACAATTGCATGCCAGATTTTTTTCAGTCATTAGTTTATAAACTACTTTCATGGTTTGCGACAAACATAATAAATACTTTTTTGAGGCCAAAACCAACCTTTTCTTCACTACAGTTGCCCATGGGAGTTTCCCTGGGATCCCGGTCATGGGCAGGGATTTGCTTTTTACATGTGATAAGGCAGGTCCTTGGCAAATGTATATTGCTTTGAGTTTCCTTTTGTGTGCCTGGGCAGAAGGCACTGTCTGGAAGGGATGTTCTGGTGGATGTGGGCTTGATGGCTTCAGGGCAACTGGGCTTTAGGGCACACAGATGTAAATCTGTGCATGCTTGTGCAGACTTTGGGCAATGCTTTTTCCTGGCTAGAGTAGTAGAAAGGGGGGAGAGAGGGAGAAGGGAATGGTCACTTTCCTTTAGACAAATTAAAAATAAATAAGGGGATTTCAGTAATGGGCAGTGCGGTTTTTTGTCTCTCTGCTCCTGCCTGTGCAGAGCTGTCTTGTCCTGACCCGGAGATAGCTCTGAGTGTAGCAACCTGTCACATGCTGTGAATTGCAAGATTGGTATGTGCCTTATCCCTGTTACTGCTGAAGAGTTGTGAGTGGGCTGGGTTGGGTTAGTTTCAGGGGTTTTGTTTTTCTAAATGAAGCGCAACAAGCCTTTGTATCTTTTCTTCTTAGTTTGTGGTGTTGGTTTTGGGCCAGAAGTTGTCACACCTTGTTCTCTTGCTGTCTAAATTACTCATTAATGCTCAGACTGCTTTAGACAGGGGAGACCATGACTAGTCTGGAAAGCTGCATATTTACTAAAACTTTCAGTGGTAAAGTCTCCAAATTTTCCCCTGCTGTCAAAAATAGAAGTTAGGTGTAATGGAGAGCAACAGTAAACATAACTCTGCTCAGCTGGTATGACCAATATGGGCTTATCTCCCTGGAATACTGAGCTTTCTTGTAGCGTTCTGTTATCTTGCTGAAGATGCCTATTATGCAGAAAAGCGGGAGCACTTTGCCCTTTTTGTCTCTTTCTGAACTTTGACCAGCTGGTCAGGATTGATTATAAACTCAGATGCTAATTACGCTGCTTCTCATTTCACTGAACAAAGGTGTGTTGGCTACGCTTTCTTGCTGTGGCTGGAATCTCCAGGACAAGACCAATGAAGTAAAATGGTTGAGGAGGAAGCTAAGAGCTTACCTATGGAGCTGAGTGAGAAGGGAGGTGTGGAGAACAATGGATTTGTTCAAAATGAGGCTTTTGATGACAAGGAGACTGTTACTAGTAGTCAAGAAGAAATGCCAAAAACATGCATTGTTGTGGACCCAGCAGCTACGGAGGAGCCAGCGTTGAAGCCCTATGCAGGGATGCCGAAGGAAGTCTTGCTGAAGTTCTCCAGCCAAGCCCGATACAGAGTCACCAGGGAGATTCTCTTCTGGCTCATAATTGCTGCTGCCATTGTGCTTGTGTGTGCTACAATTGCGATTATTGCCCTCTCTCCAAAGTGCCTTGACTGGTGGCAGGCTAGTCCTATTTATCAGATTTATCCTCGTTCCTTCAAGGACAGCAACATGGATGGGAATGGAGATCTGAAAGGTGGGTGAATTTCCGTTCTTGGTATGTGCAAAGCTGAGCAGCAGTTGTCTCTGTGTGTGTGTGTATATATATATATATTAAATAAAAATTACCACATGGTCCAATGGAGAAAGCCACCCTAATGGCAAAGGGAAGAAAAGTTGTCTGACTAATCATTAATGGCAACTCATATTCTTGCTTGCTCTAGGAGTTGCTTGCTCAAGCGCTAAGTCTAAATGTGGAGTTAGAACAGATGTTTAGAGGTGGGGCTGAGAGCGAGCAGCAGTACAACTGCCATCAGAGCAAAACATCTCCACAAAACTGAGGTCAGTCAGGAGGACGGGTGGTGCTGAGCACTTTGTCATGTTAAGTTGGCTGCCTTTTCATAAGGAAAGGTGAGGAAAAAAAAAACCTGACAAAGAAGAGAGAAAGATGTGTTACTTTTTGCTTTGTTCACGGTCTAGGTGTTTTTAAACTCTTATGAATGAATTGAGAAGGGGTATGTGATACTAAGAGGCAATACCACTTACCAGTAACTTATCTGAGGCTACATTCTGAAAAGGGAAGGCTCAGTATCCTAATGGACAATAAATATCTAAACAAGAAGCAGTAGCTATAATATATTCCTACTGGCAAGTGAAGAGAAGAAACTGTTTCTGTAGTTGCATGCCAGTAGTAACATGTCAGGAAGATAGGAAAGATTAAGGTTTAAAAATACTAGGGGAGGCTTGAGTGAGGTGTCCTTACAAAAAACAACAGAAAAAACCCATAAGAGACTTTTCCTAAGGCAGGGAAAACCTGGGATCTTTGCATTAAAATTGTGCTTCCCTTTGGGTGGTCTGAGGATTAGTTGATGTTCCTTGAAATGGGAAAGTGATGCTGTTGCTGCACTTTAACAAAATATAGGCGCTTGTTTTCAGAAGCGAGCATCAAATTTATTAAATGAAATTGTAAATATTTTTATAATACAGAATAGAAATCTGGTTTGATCTGATTTTTTTTTTTTTAAAAAAATTCCTGCTTTATCTTCCTTGTAAAACTGGCTTTGAATAGTTTCTGTTCTGTGATCTTATGCTATCCTTGAAGAAGTGTCAAGATTCACTGAGATCAGTGAAAACCAGCATGGTTATGTATCAAAGGGAGCTTTGTACCATCTTTGAGAGCCCATGGCAAACATTTCAACAAAAACATTTTGTCTTCTCTAAACAGATGATGCCCTTTTCTTTTAAATAGGTATCCAAGAAAAACTGGACCATATTACGTATTTGAATATAAAAACCATCTGGATCACCTCTTTCTATAAATCCCCCTTAAAAGGCCTTGGATATGGAGCTGAAGACTTCTATGACATTGATCCCATGTTTGGATCAATGAATGATTTTGAGAATCTGCTTGCAGCCATACATGACAGAGGTAAGCTGCAACTCGGAGCAAAATAACTCTATTAGAAAGATGTTCGCTCATATTATGCAGGTGTATCTTGTACTGCTAGGTTATGATCTGAGACTTCAATCTGTGCGTCTGGCAATTCCCCCACAGCGGTGCTGAGCAGAAGCAGATGGAGGTGCCAGTGAAGGGTATGCGTTAGCTCCACAGCCACACAAGCTCTGCGATTGCCCTTTGCCGCCCTTGGGCAATGGGGTAGTGCTGGGAGCAGTACCAAAGGCGTGTGGAGCTACCACAGCAGCGTCAGTGCTGTCTGGCCTCTGCAAGGCACGGTTCTCTCTGAGGACATTGGTGGCTGGTGGGCTGATGTGCTGTCTGTGCTCACGGGTGCATATGGTGTGGGCATGGATCGTCTGGGGGATCAAGGCTGAGATACAGATGTTTCTGACTGAGTTTTATGGCTGAAGAAAGCAGAAAACCAGTTACAGGATTGGGAGGGAACATGCGCTTCCTTCCTGTGACTGCATCCCTGGTTGGTGCATTTCTGCCTTAGGCTAAGTGTTTGCTCAGGTGTTTCCCCTTACAGCTGTTCGGTCCAATGGAAAATGTTTTACTAGTCCCAGAAATATTTGGGACTTCAAAAAATGTCTAGCCTTTAGGAAGGGTGAGGAAGAGTGTGCGCTCACTGGTCCTATACTGGTGAAGTGCCTTTCCCACCTGGGAGGTAGAAGACACGTTGAAGCCAGAGTAAGTGGAAGTGTTTCACAACAGCAGAAATCTGTTGTGATTTTTTTTTTTTTTTTTCTTCCCCTTTCTTTTTCTCCTCAGCAATAGGCTGGAGGAACAGTACCAGCAAGATGCGTTGCAGCTACTTGCAGACTCCTCTCTGTGCTGGTATCTGGGGCTTTTTGTGGGTTTTTTTGCCTCTCTCCTTTGACAGACTTCTGGGATGGAAGAAGCCCAAACACTTCTGATAGTTCATTAAGAAAAAATGTGAACTTTGTCTTAAAAGGCTAAATTTAATGGGCTTTTTTATGGTTTGATTTTTAAGGGCTAAAGGTGATAATGGATTTAATACCAAACCACACAAGTGACAAACACCGATGGTTTCAGCTGAGTCGCAATCGCACTGGGAAGTACACAGACTACTACGTCTGGCAGGACTGCATGCAGGCTGCTGGTTCGGCCACTCCTCCAAACAACTGGGTAAACACGGGAAGGGACACCTGCAAATCCCAAGCTGGATGCAGGTTGCTGCATAGCAAAAGCAGCTGTAACGCAGCTGTCCCGATGTACACTGGGTTCTAAATGAACTGTTGAGAAGTACAAACTGAGGTTGCTAAATGAGCTAGTGCAGGTTAAGATTTAAACCAGCTCAGGGAGCAGGAGTTTGTACTTCAGACTGAACTTAAAAAATGAGTTTTGTTTCTTTACCTCAGTGTTTAAATCTTCACTCACTAAACAAACACAAAATGGGATAGCCGTGCACAAGTTTTTCACAAGTTGTTCTCACGTGCCCCCTTCTGGGAGGGGGTACTCCACTCTAGAAACCATTTCAGCTCCTCTGAAATCATAGTTAGCAGGCATGGAAATAAAACGTTGTGTTCTTGGCTTTTTTCCTTCTTCTGGAATGTGAGCAGGCCAGAAAGTGTGTTGCCTATTTCAAATATATTTATTTTAAATTTGAACTGATGAGTGCATGATTAGGAACTTGTATATTCTAAAAACACAAGGTGGAATTAACTTCTGTACCAGCTAATGTAATTTATTTTTAAACTTAGAGTCTTAAGAGCTATCTTAGCTTTTGAAATATTTTATTACAGAGATGATGATAAAGGTAACATTTTAATCTGCTGTCAGTGCTTCAAAAGGATAATATCAGATTGCAGAAAGCTCTAAGTTAACTAAAGCTATTTTTAATAAGTTTTAGGGAAAACAAGTCCAAAAGAAATGTCCCGACCAATGTTTTCCCCTGTATTCTGAATAATTACCAGTGAAGGTGTATTTAAGAAAAAAACCAAAAAGAAACAGAACATTGAACAAGGAATACATGTGGTGAAGCACAACTAAAGGGAGAGCAACTAGTGAGAGAACAAAATGTGAAACAAGTACCAAAATCTACTCAAACACTGATTAGGCATTTTGTGCTTTAATATATGCTTGTAATGCACTACATCTTAAAGTATGCATAGCAGTAAATGTTTATTAAATTAGGAGTTCTGATTATCCCCTTCCCTTATGTGAGCAGGTGAGTGTCTTTGGGAATTCCAGCTGGCAGTTTGATGATGTGAGAAAGCAATGTTATTATCATCAGTTTGGTAAAGAACAGCCAGACTTAAATTTTCACAACCTTGCTGTCCAACAAGAAATACATGTAAGTATGTAACCCACTGCTGCTGCGTCAACAGCAAAACAACTATTTCTACACTTAATTTCGCTGATTATTTATGATATGAAATTTACAGTCTAGTTGGAAATAATCAAGGATTGCAGCGTATGTAAATAATTGAAACAAAAAGGTGTCCAGACAATTATTAAGTTTATAAGCAGAATTCAAGCTATATGCTGTAATGTTTCCAGTATCAAAGCTACTTTGTGTCAAGTCTTTTTTAATTTAAAAGCAAACAAGCAACCAAAAAAAAAAAAATCCAAGTAAACTTGTTCTTGAGTGGGAAGTACTGGCAGCTGGTGGTGTTGCAGTCCTCTGGATTTTAAGAAGGTGTGACTATTGCTTTTTTTCTGGCTTAAGTCCCCTGCTCTCACAAGTGCCTGACAAGATCTTGATAGGTTTCTGGAACAGGCTGTTGCACTTTAAATGGAGCTCCTTTTCCCTTTCTCTTCCCACTAAAGGCTGTCTTAAAATTGCTTTGATGTTCAGGAGCCCTCTACTTCTCAGCCTAACCTTGTTGGCAAACTGTTCATACTTACCTCTCTAAATCAAACCGTCCTTCAGCTGAAATAGCTTTTCCCACCCTTGTTTAGGCACATGTGTATTTCAGCTCTGACAATATCCACCTTCAGCTTTTGATAAAATAGATTAAATGAGGTGGGGTTTTCCAGTCTTCCCTGAAGTTAGAGACTCTCCATCCCTTTGTTTAGCCGCTATTTATTCCTCGCAGCCCTTCCAACCTCAGGTTTTTCTCAAATGTGGATGGCCATAATTAAACAAATTGAACAGAAAATGTGTCTGGGCAGGATCTTGTACAGTGACATAGGTGCTTCTCCCTCTGTATCCTAAGCTTTGAAGTTGGTGCTAGTACTCAAAGAATCCAACATGACTGCTGTCTGAAAGCAGGTAACTGCTTTCAGCTCTAATCTCCATCAAGAGCCAAGGGTGAAGGCACTTAGCGCGTTTGGATGTTGCCTCAAGGACAGCAATTAATGGAAGGATTGATGTGGAAGATAAAGTGGCTCTTGCTCTGAAGCCTGTGCTGAAACAGAGCTGAATCACTCAAGTGGAAAGAAGTTTTTATCTCTGTTGATACAAGGAGCTGTTAATTAGCCAGTCAAATGTGGGGATGGCACCTTGTTTTGGCAAAGAGATGTTTGCATTTTGTAGAAAGGGAGACAATGCTGATTTGAATTACAAGGAATGGCTGGGCTCAGGGATAAGGGGGAGATAAATGAGTTTCGATCTGTCTCCCTCTCTGATGACTTTACAGGGGAGAGGGACAGACAGATGGACAACTGTCAGAGTGGGAATGCTTCATTACGGCAAGGTGGTGGTGCTCTGATGAAACCTCATGCCTGTCTGCATCACATTTCCTGGCAGATAATGGGGAATTCATTAAAATATGGGGAAGTGGCCTGAACATGGGGAATCTGAGAATTGGGGCTTTTCCTTCTTTTTTTTTTTTTTTTTTCTTAAAGCTATACCCCATCAGGTAGTACAGCTACTTCAAGTGGTTTGATTTAGTCCTTAGGTGTTTGCTGCTTTGTACTGTTGAATTTTGGTGCTTTTCTCCAGCAGTGGTCTTCACAGCTGCCCAGCTCTACTGTGATGGTCTCACTGTCTCTGTGGGGCCTCTCCCATCACCATGGGTACTGCGTGGGCATGAAGAAACAAAACAGTTTTGGCCATACTTGTGAACTAAACCATCAAATGCAACTGCTTTGGAGATTGAGCCTTGAAGAACTCCACTAGTAATCTCTGTGTCTTGATACTCCCCTTAATGCCGCATCTTGCCACTTGCACCTTTTTTCCCAGCATCATGTGTACTTTTCAATGACCCTAGCTAATTTTTTTTGATACATTACTGAAACTGCAGTAGTAAATAGATGCTGAATTTTCTGTGCAGAGAAATTAAGTGAAAACTACTAAGATTTGCCTGATAACACCGACCTTTGGGAAATGCTTATGAACATAATGAATTGTTCCAGCATGTTAAAGAATCTTTGTCTATATATGAATTCCAAGACTTGTTTCAGAAGGTTAGAAGGACTGAGCAGGAAGCAAATGGACTCTTCCAGAGAAGCTGAAGTCTTTGATTTTAGCCACAGGACATGCAAGAGCAATGAAACTTAGCAGCCAGCACATAGTAGTTTTTTCGCATAAATAGAAGTAGATCAGTCTCAGTGCCATGTCAGTGCTTGGTATTTGCACTGTTGATACCTGGTGTTGCTTTTGTGACGAGCGCATGCATAAGCATGAATTAAGTTTTGGTGCACTTATTATTGGACAGACACCATATGGATAGCTGCTGCTTGCAGAATGGCTCTATGAGAAAGTACAGCTCTTTAAAGAGCTCTAACTTTTCTCTTACAGTTAGTCTTTAAAGTTTGAGCGAGATCTGTAAAGCTTCAGTGTGGACTAGTTCTACTCCAGCCTATTCAGACAAGTGTACTTTATACATTAAAAAAAAAAAGGCAATTCAATAGCTCTGTTTTTTAAAAAAAATGTTTTTAAATGTTTTTCTCCTCAGATGAAGAAAAGGATCTGGTCTAAAAGGACATTTGCAGAAACCATCAAGAGGGACTGAACTTTAGAGCTGTGTGTTAAAACCAGAGCAATTAAAACTGTAGTAATATAACAGCTACTGAAGTAAGATATCATTTTGCTAGTAGCGACTAACCTCTGAATTAGATAGTGAAATTACAAATCGATACCAGTTAACTTGGATAATAATTTTTCATGTTTCTGCAAATCAACAAATAAGCCTGAAAATATAAAATTTCACATTAGTTATAATAAATAAGAGAGAACAAATGTTTTAAGAGCTCTATTGTATAAAAAGAAAATTGGTCGTACAAGGTCTGTGGAGAACAACATATTCTTGCATATTTGAATCCACATGTTCTAATTGTGTGCAGCCATGATGGGTGTTCATCAGCATTTAGCATGAGTCCAATTGTCTGGATGAGATGAGAAACAGCTTTCAGCAAGAGATGCGCTGGCTTTGGTTTCGTGAATTACAGGAGGAATTGCAGACCGGTATTTTTCTTTTTTATGCTAGATGAAAGAAGACATCCTTTATTTTGATCTTAGTTTTGACCTTAGATCGATATGATTAACTTTTAGTAAAATTTAAAGTACAAATTTAAAAATTGTTATGTATTAATATCTCCTAATGGGTCTGTTTTTTCCTTTTAAGTATATACTGTTTTGAATGGCGTGGGCTCTCTTTGAATTCTCTGTTTTTGTCTAGGATATCATCAAATTTTGGCTTGGCAAAGGAATTGATGGATTTAGTTTCAGCGCTGTTAAATTTCTTTTAGAAGCAACACATCTCCGAGATGAGCCTCAAGTGAACAAGTCCCAGAATCCTGTAATGTATATGTTCTGTCTTTGCTTTTTTCCTGTATTTCCTACTGGGGCAAGAGAGTGTATGTTTTTACTCTTTTGGGTCCTAATAGTGACTTTAGGAAGACTGGGTCAGCCATGTCCCTTGGAAGGCAGGTGGGTGCTCTACAGAAGGAGCCACATAAAAGAAAGAAGCCTCGGGGCTGAGGGTGAGATACCTGCACACAGGAGTGCCGTGGGTCGGAAGAGAATTGTCCATATATACTTTGTATTTCTGTTCTAACACTGTTGCTTTGGATTTTCTGTATCAATAATTTGCTTATAAATTTATATTCTAAAAAAGACCAGTCTTGTGATTTCAGTGGTTGATTGTTTGTCCCACTACAGGAAGTTAGCTCAGAGTTCTTGCATGCTTGGCGTTCTGTAGCAGTCACTAGCACGTATTTCTTCTACATTGCTAGTAAGAATCAGAGTAAACCAAAAAAACCCTCACACTGGCTGTATGTCACTGTGAGAGGTGGCCAGACACATTGAGGCATGCACCCTGTTATTTATGCTATTTGCTTTTGCTGAGGTAGTGAACTTGGTGATGCTCCCAGAGAGCGGCAGCCCTAAGACATGGTTCCCCTGCAGGGTTGGGGACTGCATAAAACTGGTCAGCTCCACAACTGTTGTTGTCTTCAAACATTAACTCAACAATATTGTCCATCTTTCCAGCCTGGTGTGTCCCCACAGCACCTGCTGTGCTTGCTGCTGCAGATGAGCTTGGTGGGTTAGTGCTGTGGGTGGACTCTCCCTCTTGAAGGACAGAATCCAAAATTATCAGCCCTTGCTATCCTATCTTTAGAGTTCCCCAAGTGCAGTTCAGCTCTGTGCTGCTAGTGTTGGCATGCAAAACTCATTTCAATTAAAATTTATCTGGACAGGTACATTGTTTCAGGAAAGGATGAGAAGAATTTAGAGAGTTCTGAAATCTAAAATATTGGTGAACTAATGGAAAATATTATATTCTTCTTTAAGGAGAGTGTCACAGCCTATTCCCAGCTCTACCATGACTACACGACCACGCAAGTTGGTATGCATGATATCATCCGTAGTTTCCGTCAAACCATGAATCAGTTCAGCAGTGAACCTGGCCGATACAGGTAATCATTTTTACAGCTAGTGAGTTTTTCTCTAATATTTGTCACCCTCTTGCTAGCAATAAAAAACTTTTTTAATAACATAAAAAGTTTTCTTCCTCAAATGCAAATAGCAGTCCATAGGCTATATTCTCTCTTCCCCAATGCGTGAGGGAAAGGAAATGAATTGGCCTGGTAGCTCTGCTCTACAGACTGTACAAAAGCAGAATGGGCAACCATTCAGATCACAAAGACAATAATTAAGCACCTCTGTGGTTGTTTTATTGTATAGTGTTGTTAATACAGTTCATGTCAGACACATAGTGATGCGATTGCTAAAATCACAGAATGGCTGAGCTGGAAGGGGCAGCTGCAGGTTATCTGGTCCAACCCCCCTGCTCATCAGGGCCACCTAGAGCCAGTTGCCCAGGAATTTGTCCACATGGCTTTTGAACATCTCCAGGAATGGAGACACCGCAACCTCCCTGGGAAACATGTGCCAGGGCTCAGTCACCCTCACAGTGAAACAGAGTTTCCTGATGTTCAGAGGGACCCTCCTGTGTTTCAGTTTGTGCCCATTGTCCCAGGTCCTGGCACTTGGCATCACTAGGAACAAAATCCAGCTCCGTTGTCTTTGCACCCTCCCTTCAGGTATTTACATACATTGATGTGATCTCTCTTAGACTTATTCTCCAGGATGAACAGTCCCAGGTTTCTCAGCCTCTTCTCATAGGTGAGGTGCTCCAGTCTCTTAATGGCCTTAGTGGCTGTTTGCTGGAGTCTCTCTGGTATGTCCTTGTCTCTCTTGTACTGAGGAGCCTGGAACTGGATACCACACTCCAGATGTGGCCTCACTAGTGCTGAGTAGAGGAGAAGGATCTTGACCTGTGCTGCCAACACTCCTAATACAGCTCAGGATACTGTTAGCCACCTTTGCTGCAAGGGGCACATCGCTGGGTCGTCTTCAACTTGGGAGACCCCCATATCCTTTTCTGTAAAGAATGCATGGAAACTGCTGGAATGGAGTGTGTGGATGTGGATTCAGAAAGATAAGATTTCAGTCACATACACAGATGCTCAGGCCTAGTCAGCGTGGGTTTATGAAAGGCAGGTCCTGCCTGACAAACCTGATCTCCTTCTATGACAGGGCGACCTCCTTCTTGGATGAGGGAAAGGCTGTGGATGTTGTCTACCTTGATTTTAGTCAGGCTTTGACACTGTTTCCCACAGCATTCTCCTGGCAAAACTGGCTGCTCGAGGCTTGGATGGGCACACGCTTTGCTGGGTAGAAAACTGTCTGGATGGCCGGGCCCAAAGAGTTGTGGTGAACGGAGTTAAATCCAGTTGGCGGCCGGTCACGAGTGGTGTCCCCCAGGGCTCGGTGTTGGGGCCACTCCTGTTTAACATCGTTATTGATGATCTGGATGAGGGGATTGAGTGCACCCTCACCCAGTTTGCAGATGACACCCAGTTGGGTGGGAGTGTTGATCTGCTCGAGGGTAGGGAGGCTCTGCAGAGAGACCTGGACACGCTGGAGCCATGGGCTGAGGCCAACTGGAGGAGTTTCCATAAGGCCAAATGCCGGGGGCTGCCCTTGGGCCACAACAACCCCCAGCAGCTCTACAGGCTTGGGGAGGAGTGGCTGGAGAGCTGCCAGTCAGATAGGGACCTGGAGGTGTTGATTGACAGCTGGCTGAACAGGAGCCAGCAGTGTGCCCAGGGGGCCAAGAAGGCCAATGGCATCCTGGCTTGTGTCAGCAATAGCGTGGCCAGCAGGGACAGGGAAGGGATCTTACCCCTGTACTCGGCACTGGTGAGGCCGCACCTCGATTCCTGTGTTCAGTTTTGGGCCCCTCACTACAAAAAGGACATTGAATGACTCGAGCGTGTCCGGAGAAGGGCAACGGAGCTGGTGCAGGGTCTGGAGCACAGGTTGTACGGGGAGCGGCTGAGGGAACTGGGGGTGTTTAGTCTGGAGGAGGCTGAGGGGAGACCTCATCGCCCTCTACAGCTACCTGAAAGGAAGGTGCAGAGAACTGGGCGTGAGTCTCCTTAACTAAGTAACAAGTGACAGAACAAGAGGTAATGGCCTCAAGTTGGGCCAGGGAAAGTTTAGACTGCATATCAGGAAGTATTTCTTTACAGAACAGGTTGTTGGGCGTTGGAATGGGCTGCCCAGGGATGTGGTGGAGTCCCCATCTCTGGAGGGGTTTACAAGTCAGGTTGCATAGCGCTGAGGGATCTGGTGTAGTTGGGAACTGTCAGTGCTAGGTTAATGGTTGGACTAGATGATCTTCAAGGTCCTTTCCAACCTAGTTGGTTCTGTGATACTTATAGCCTTATGTTGACTTTTGGAGATTTTTCTCCAGTAATTTCCAAGAAATAGTTCTCCTTGTCTTTTTGCCTGCTTTACAGAATATTGTTTCTCAGTATTAATCTTTTTTGATGGGGAGGAGAGAAGCAAATGTATTTCTTAATGCTGTTTTATTTTAAATGTATGTCCAACACCATTCCTAGCTACCTTCTGCTCTGTACAAATCAAGAATGAGCCAAAAAAGACATTTGTGTACTTCTTTGTAGATTTATGGGTTCTGATGGAGATGAAAACATTGAAGCAACGATGATGTATTATGGAACAACTTTTATCCAAGAAGCAGATTTTCCCTTCAATTTCAACCTGATTAACATGAAAAATCTATCAGGCAACAGTATTTTTGAAGCTGTCAACTTGTGGATGAAAAACATGCCTGCAGAAAAATGGCCAAACTGGGCGGTAAGAGTTCTAGAGCAGCTTTTATAGGAAGGGCTTGTTTCCATACATGATAGAAACCTATAGGTGATAGTTCTTCTTATGGTGATAGAAACCTCTTCCCCTCCCATGCGTAGACACTGCTTTCAGTGGGAGCAGCAGCAGCCTGAGCCCGTGGCTGAGCTGTAGTAGATGCCCATGTGAAACTCAGCTGCTGTGGTCGCAGCCATTGGCACTGTCCAGCCGGCTGGCTGTCCTGCCCTTCAGTGACAGTTATACTCCCCATGCAAGGGTGGCAGAAGGGAATTTATGATCGTGCCTCTCCCTTGGTGTCTCCAGTGTAGTATGGGCATTGGCTTAAGCCACCAGTGAGGGTGGAATTGGTTCAATTACCTTTGGCAGTAAACTGACTCAGTGCAATGGATTCTCAAAACCTCCTGGGGCCAGAGCAAGCAGCTGAGGGCAGTTAACTTAAAACCTTGCTGCTCTCTGCTAGCAAACTTGTTTGGGATGTGCAAGAGATCTTTTCAAACAAGCACCACCTTCACACAGAAGAAAATGGCAGAAATCTGAGGGAACTGTAATTGTGGAGTGTTGTTATTTGTCATCGCTCCTCACTTCTGCCTCGTGTGCTGTTGGCAGGCTTCTGCGTGCCAAATTATTTGGGGCAGAAGTTTGTACTGGCACCAAGATAACCGCCCTCATGGGCCTGGAGGGGAAAAAAAAAAAACCTACTACCTTGTTAAATTAGTTAACTGATTATATATATGCATGGAATTTTATAATGTGTGTTTAACAGAATGACATTTTCTTCAGGTTGGAAGCCCTAACGCTGCTCGGATTTCATCTCGGATTGGGAAGGAGTATGTCAATGTTATGAACATGCTGCTTTTAACCCTCCCTGGTACTCCGGTAACTTACTATGGTGAAGAAATAGGCATGGAGAACATTGCATCAGAAAACGTAAGTGAAGAGCATATAAGCTCTGATCCTGTTGTTTAGTTCTGAGTAAGAGAGCTTTCAAAAATACAGGAACTTTTGTTTTGTTACCCAAACCCAGTCTTTCTTGCTGTTTAGATGGTTTTCTGTGTTCCCCATGGCAAAACCACTGGAGTGTACATGGAAATGGCCAGACGAGAGACCAGAACCAAGGCTTTGATATGTGTCTGAACTGCTAGACTGCAGTCATGGTCCCTGATTTCTGTCCTCTGCCAGATCAGTCTTGCATGGTTTGCAGCTGTGTTGCTTTGCTTCCCTTCAGCAGAAGGGGCAGCCAGTGCCAACACTGGGCCTGGACTAACGGTTAGGAGAGGTGTGTTGCAGTCATCTGCGGCAGGAGGAACCTAGTTGCTAACTCCTTCCTCCCACAGGAGTACCCTAATTGCTATGTCAAAGTCCATTATTTCCTGGCTGTATTTAAAGGAAATTAGAGTTCATGACAGATCGTAGCTACAGTCACTATCTCCTGCAGTCTGCTTTGGTCTGGCTCGGCAAAGGCACCCGGCTGAGCCACAGCTCTCTATAATGCGCCCAAGCTCTGAAGCAAGGGTCTCCAGGAAGGGTTGGGTGTACAGACCAGCCCCTGCTTAGCATTTCCTGGTGGCCAGCATAGGTGGCGTCTGCTTGCCATACAGGGTTTTTTGATTTGTCTTTTAGATCCCTTTCTGTAAAGGATTTAGGTACCTGAGCCTGGGAACCAGGTGCCTAGCTCACTTGATCATAGGTACGAGTAACATGTGACAGGTTTGTTAGATTACAGAAATTTTCAGAAGTTAATTCAAGGTCAGGGGATTAAAACAAAGTGTGCCTCTCTCACTGTGCTGACCTGCATAACATAAAAGCTTTCACATTCAACCCCTACAGCTTCTTGCCTCTTCTATGATCATTCCTGACTTCTGTTGTGTCTCCTTGTCCAAGATGTATGGGCGTGACTGGAAAAGGTCAAGCCCAAAAGGGAACAGCTCAGCTCTGCTTCTCATTACCATAGCTGAGCACCATGAGAACATGGTCCTGCAGCAGGTGCTGGTTTCACCGTGGAAAGCCTCTTTTCAGGAATGAGACAGCCTTTGATGATGCTACCAACAGTGTTGGCTAGCTCTGTATCAAAGGGAAAGAGGTACTTGAAGCACAGGATCATTGCCAGGCTTGTCTGATTCGGATGTGAGGAAATTATTCTCTGATTTAAAAGGAAATCTCATTTCCTCTGAGAAACACCTAGGTCAAAGTATCTCCTGCGTTTTCTTACTGCTGCTGATTACTGCTGCCAGAATGATACTCTTCAGAAAAGTGGCTTGTCCTTGGCTCCTCGCGGTTTACTCGCTCTCTTAGTGGCCACCCTGTGGCTCACGGCTTTGTGACAATGCAAAACCACTTTTCACTCAATCTGGAGAGGAAGATTCCCTGATTAATGGGTGTCTTAGAAAGATAGAGAGTATTTGCTCAGGATATAGATTTTAACCCCAGCACTTGAAACGCTTCAGGAGAAGCTAAAAAGAGGTAAAGATGAAAGGGAACATTACAAGTGTTGAAAACTTAAGGGTTTTTTTTCCCCCTGCTTTTCAGAACATGCTAAAAGGAGAAACCCCTTATTTATAATGTCACAAAGCAAAGTGACAATTTCTTTTGTTGAGCTGCTGTTCTGACAGATTGTATTGAAAAGTGCCCTTTATATGACAAACATTTTTTTGTGGAAAACAAACACTCAAAGTATGTGCAAAATATTTTATGCCCTCTTACATCATTAAATTTAAGTGTCAGATCTTTTGGCAGCTCTTCAGTAACAATGTGGAAGCTTTTTCAGAATTTTTCTGAATTCTTCAAAATGAGAACTTGAGAGTTCTTACACTGACACTTTTTAATCGGCTAAAAGCTTGTTTTCAATAAACTTTTCACATTTGGAAATAATTTCATCTTTCTAACACAAACAATCCTGTCCAAATTGTACCCCTTGCAAATGTAAACTTGAACAGTTCTAAGGTGAAAAGTGTGATGGTTACAGAACAGACACTGAATAGCATTTACTAATTGCTTACTGTTATTTTAACAGCATTTCTTCTTAGGGCTCATTACTTCATATATTCACTAACTGCATGTCTAGGTATTTATCAGAATATTCAAGCTGTCAGTCAACATTTATCCAACCGTCTGCTGCAAGGGGAGACAACTCTACTAGAGTCATCTGGGAATTCCACATTTTACCCAGCAATGCCATATCCATGAGACCATCCATTCTCCTCCACTTCAGGAACTGTCCTGATTTTTATTTTCTTTTAGATCTGGAGCAGAATCACATCCTCCTCTTGCTACATTTTGTCTTAGACCAAAGAAAGCAATACAGAAATGGTGATTATTTGGAAGATGTGAGAACATGCTGTTCAAGGGACAACTTTTTAATATACTAATCACCACTTTATTTTCTAGGTGACCTTTCCAGAGAAATCCCCCATGCAGTGGGATGGTAAAGTTAATGCTGGTTTTACTGAAGGCAACAGTACCTGGTTACCTGTTAACTCTGACTACCAAAGTGTAAACGTTGAAGTAGGTATCTGTATGTGTGACAAACTAATGGTCTAAAAATATTTCATGTATCTATTTTACACTGACTTCTTTTACTTAGTAGGGACTGGCAGCAAGAACAAACTTAAGGGAAGAAAAAGCACTGAATCCTCACAAATTTTATTAGAGAAGGAAACCCTTGCACCATCAAGAAGCCTGCTTCCTCTATATTAATTTGAGCAGAGCAACTGCAATTATGATGTAGATGTGGCAATTTGGATTTTAAACATCCTTTTAACCATTTTAATATTAAATTGAAATCAGGTTTTTCTTTCATTTACTATGGAAGGCTCTGGCCTTGTAATGAACTTAACATGGACCATCTCTAACATAAGTAGAGCAGTAAATCAGACTTTGCTGATTTACAGTGCTAATCAGAATTGAAGACAGAAAAAAATAAATATAAGACAGGACAAATCTAAACCACAAAACAAACCCTGTGACTTCAGTAGATGAGACTCAGTGAAAAAAGTTCAGTATCAAGCTTTGAACGACTGTGGCTTTCTCCTGAATAAACTGTACTGTAAGAGCACTGTAAATGCCAGGGAAGTGCATGAGAAAAAGCATTTTTTCATTGGAATTTGCAGAGGTAATTGTCAAAACAGTTTTAATAGGTGCGTTCTCAGCAGACGGTGTGAGAGGTAAGCAGTGTTTCTTACATTCGGTGCAAAGAAATGACCTTGTTAATGCTGACTGTTGCAGAGCCAGATGACCCGGTCCAACTCAAGCCTGAATTTGTACAGAGAGCTGACTTTACTTCGCAACAATGAGCTCCCCATGCATCGGGGGTGGATGTGCTACATCTGGAATGACAGTGATGTTTTTGTGTATGTGAGGGAACTGGATGGGTTAGACAGAGTCTTTATGATGGTTCTCAATTTTGGGCAGGAATCGACAATTGACCTGAAAGCGATAGTTCCTAACCTTCCATCTGAAGCTATTATAAGACTAAGTACTAATTTTAGCAATGCTGGTAAAGCTGTCAATACCAAACTAGTTAAAACTGAAATGGGAGAAGGTCTGGTCCTTGAATATAAAACAGCAAAGCCTGTTCATACTATGGAAGCTTTCCAAGGAAATTGTTTTGTGGCAGAAAAAGCTTGTTATTCCAGTGCCTTCAATTTACTCTATGTGTACTGTTAAGTGCAGGAGTAGAATAACCAAACTTTCATGTTAATTTAGAAAATGTTGGCTTCAGGAAATGCTGAAAGTCTTAATTTTTCTTTGGCTTTTCAAACGTTGTGTACAAAATAAACATACTGAAAACCAAAGCAGATACCTGATTGTCTTGCATCTGTACTGGTGATGAAAAGGAGAAAGTATGGTATAAACTCCCCCTTAGGGTCTGTGAAGAAAAAAAGTAAACCTGTCCTAAAAACTGTCCTGTTTAAGTGTGTGTATTCTTGTGAGGAAAGAGAACAGTTGCTTTCTGGGTGCTGCCCCTTATAGCTGCTGGTCATTAAGAGTTTCTGTGGAAGACAGAGCCTGTGGCTGTTCATAGTAACTTTTTAGAAGTCTGTAGGTTTGTAAAACTTACTCTAAAGGGGTGGCCCTGTATTTCTTAAAATAGTTAAAACAAGACTAGTATATAAAGTTGTGATGGCTTATTTCTTCTAACAGCTGTGATTATCCTCAAAGTTAGTAAGCAGAACAACAAAATACAGTTAATATGTCTAATTCTACACCCAGGAGTGTATTTCCAATTGATTCTCCTCCCCTGCCGAGAGAATACATTTGCATTCTTTTCTTTTTCTACCCTAAGGTTGAGGTGAGCTGTGCATATGTCGGTGCAGAGTAAGCAACTGAAACAACTCTACCCAATGTCACGCTTGTTCACATGCTTTGATTTGCATTTGGTGCAGCTACAGTGGCTTACGTGGCACAAAGGAAGGATAAGCCTCTGACAGCGCACTCTGCTTTGGACATGGGGGTGATCTGGGGAACTCTGTTTTGGCTTGAGGAGCTTACAGCCACGTAGTGAGTTCTCCCTGGCCCTAGGTGCGCACCATACATCTTAACAAGCAACGTGTAGCAGTTTTGTGCCCTGCTCGGAGGTCAGTTAAGCTATGAATCAGGCTGGTTTAGTGGGGGCATTTTGTTTTGGCATTTCCTTCTGGGGTGTTCATCTTGTCTTCTGGAAGGACTTCGGTGCCTCCTTTTTAAGATTACCATGCTAACTAAGGTAACTGCAAGATTTTGAATCTACTCATATGAAAGAGTTCTGCTAAAATTCCTGTTCTTGAGTCCATTTCTTCTGTGCAGATTGTTCAGTCCCACCACAGGATCAGTATGCTATTGCTGCTGTGTAGCTAGGAAGGGCAATAGTCATCATCATCTACCTATGGGAATTAGTATTAAAAGACCCTAGTGAGACTTTTAAATACTTCTTGGGAGTTTTACTGCCTTGCGTAAAATGTGGCCTTGGAAGAGAGGCCTTAAATGGGAAAGGCTGCCTGGACAAAGTGCATGTACTTACCATGTTAAGCTTTATGAACCAGGCACCGCGCTTCAGCTGTGCGGGGGCAGCGCTGCACTGCTTTCTTAGGTGAACGGGACTGGACGGAACCAACTGATCCATGCAGGCAGCTACTTCTGCACTATCTGGCAGAAGAGAAATTCAGCTATCGGTTTGTATGTTTATAAGCCAATGCTACACCTAACTTTGCCCTTGAATTGCTTATGCCCATAAAGCAAGGATTCAAGAGGAGAAATTATCTGGAAAAGGTGTTCGCTTTTCATAGAAGTAAGAATCTGACTTGAAGTTCTTCAAGGTGTTTATTAGCTATTTGCAGGATTTGCTATGATGCTGGAGATGACATACTTCCTCCAGTTCTTTGTTCAGAAAAGCAAGGTGTCTTGCAACCTAAAATAATGAAAATATTTTATTGCAAAATAGTATCCTTTGCACTGTAAACCTTCAGGTTCTTGTACAGCTATTCTAATCTTCCTTTCCCATACCAATGCTAAGCAACACCTTGCCCTAAGACACAATGAGGCTTTCCCTGAATAAATCAATTTTGAGAGTAACTGCCACAACAACCAAATAACATTTGCTAGTATTTGTTAAAATTAACATTAATAAAATTTGTAACCATGTGTAAATGAGACACTGGTAACAGTATGTCAGGTCTGGGCGGTATGTAACGTGCACACTTACAGAAAGTGCAAAATTTTGAAACCTAATTGTAGTAGTGTCCTTTGATAGTCTAGATCATGCATTTCAAAATATAAAGATCAAGCCTATTGTCTATGTTTTACTCATGAGGAATATGGCAGTAAATAGCCGATATGACAATTTTAAGCACTTAATACTCTACAGTGCAAGACTCTTCCTGCTGGAACAATGTTTTGCACAATTTAAAACCTTTCCTTCAAAGCTTTGGGCACATTACGATTGGAGTTAAGCGCTATTTTGAGGCTTAAGGCACAATGAGGTTCAATAATCTGGCTCTTTTATAGCTGTAAAAATATATATTGGTATATAATTACATATATAGATATAAACTGCTGGGTTTTATAGAAGACCACCAGTTGCTCTTGCAATACACAGAGCAAGAACAACCTTAATTCCAGCAGTTTTTTTTTCTTTTGATACTTCAAACATACATTCAATGACTGCATGAACTACCGAGTTGAACTATCAATGGAGGGGACACCTCCCTCCAACATGGTACAGCTGTGTGCCACAAAGGAAACGTACCTCTTGCAGTGAATCCTCCCAAGATGAGTCACAATGACTGCCATTTGCTCGGATGTCTAAAATGATATTAGGGCTCCAATTTCCTGGAACAATGAAGCTAGCAGTCACTTGACATTGAATGAACAAGGAAAAAGGTAAGTGGGGATGTGAGATGTTTCGGGATAAGTAATTCTGCCTTCTGTTCTGACAGACTTTCTATTGCTGCATAAGAAAAAGAGAAACATAGACTTGTTGGATGAACTATTTATATTTCTATTAACTACATATTTGAAAAATGTTTATATATTCACAGAACCATCTAGGTTGGAAAAGACCTTGAAGATCATCCAGTCCAACCATTAACCTAACACTGACCATTCTCAACTACACCAGATCCCTCAGTGCTATGTCAGCCCGAATCTTAAACCCCTCCAGGGATGGGGACTCCACCACCTCCCTGGGCAGCCCATTCCAATGCCCAACAACCCGTTCTGTAAAGAAATGCTTCCTAACATCTAGTCTGAACTTTCCCTGGCCCAACTTGAGGCCATTCCCTCTTGTCCTGTCACTTGCTACTTGGTTAAAGAGGCTCATGCCCAGCTCTCTGCAACCTCCTTTGAGGTAGTTTTAGAGGGCAATGAGGTCTCCCCTCAGCATCCTCTTCTCCAGACTAAATAACTCCAGTTCCCTCAGCTGTTCCTCATAAGCTATTGTTTTATCTCACTATCTTTGTTTTCTCTCTGAGTCTTTTTGGATAAATGTGCTTTTTTTTTTTTTTTTTTTTCCCTGACCAAACACTGCAACACCAATTGCAGCATCTACTATCCTTTCTCAACCATCACAGTTCTGCTGCTGGCAGAGAAGGGGCATAACAAAATTTAGAAAAGCTAATTCAGTATCTCTTTTGGTACTGATGGTAAAAGCCTCTCCCCAGATGAGACAGTACTAAAAAATAGTAAGGCTTGAATGTACTGTTTGCTGGAAACAGTCCCAAAGCTACTGTTAAGTTTCAGGTACAAAAGTGTCTATGCCTTGGCATTGTTGTCATTCTAACTTGGACTAACACCTGTGATTTTTGCAAACTGGGAAAAGCAGGTTTTTGTAGAGCAGCAAAACCAACATTTTTATCCATGTGTTGTAGAGAACTGTCTCACCATATCAGTGGCTGGACCGTATCAGTACTAGTAGCTGGATTAGATGCTACAGCTTCACCTAGCACTGTCCAACAGCCACCACATGTTGAGGATTAGGAACCACTCATACTCTTCCAGTCTTTACTTTTTTTCCATCTCAGATGGTCTCCTGAGCCTGTTAGGGTTTGTCACTATTAATACTTAACACATAGGTTTGATTATTTTCAGGCAAGTCTACAATACAGAGATAATCTGGCTCCTGCTGAGGCTCTGGAGAGTGCATCCTGGGTCAGTACAACTCCACATCTCCTCTTTGCAGATAAATTACTTCAGAGCTTTACATACTGGATGATATTGTACAAATAAATGCATTTAAGGAGGAGTGAATCTCTATGGTGTTTAATTATATGACTCCTAATATTCTGGTTTAGTTAACTCCACGTATCTGTAATAACCTTACCTTTCTTACTTGTTCTGCTGGCATGATCTAGTGCAGCCTTCCTAAGTTTCTGAACATATCGTAAAACTCCTGTCAGTGGTATCCGTTGATCATTTTCATACGCCGTGATAAAAACTGAAGGATAACACTGAGATTAAAAAACAAAACCAGTTAAATATTTGACAACTGACTTTCCTCATAAAGTGAGTAACAAATTTTTACCTCACTGTACTACTAGTGATGGTTTGTCTAAAAACACATCCATAGCATAATTACCTGCTCTTAGAAAAGCACTTTTATTGCTCTAAGTGCAAATTACTTCATATTAGGGGATCGTACTTGCAAAAGGTAATCGGAAAATTCCTCTACCCACTGGTAAAGGTCTGATACGTGTCTGCTTGCTGATGATTACAAAAAAAAGGGAATACCTGTCATGGAATGGTTCACCTTAGAACAGTAGTTGAGGTTTACTTCTGCAATCTTTCTATACATAAAAAGTAGTTGTTTTCATATAGTAAGCATGCAACACAGTTAACACATTACTTCAAATAAATCATGAAATTATGACATCAAAGCCATAGCTCCTTTTCTGTTTCACTGTTTGCCTTGGAAAAGGTATTTAATCACTGGAAAATACCTTCCTCCTGTGACAAACTCTGCAAAACCCAGAATGTATTTTACATGTTGTGGTTTGTTATACCATAGAATAACCTATTACTTCCTGGCAGTCCTATAACAAAAACAAAGCAGTTTTTGAAATCCATTGATTATTTACGACAAGGTGCTTGGTTAATTTCAGTAGTCACTTATGACTCCAAAGATTGCTAAAACTGTTACTGAAATAGTTTATATTTGTATTGATAATTCATTTTAACACAAAGCAGCAGCTAAGACAATTCTAAAATACTGGGGTTTAAAGCACTGAAAAGGTAAAATAGACTTTTTAAAAAAATTAATTATCCGCTTGTTGTTTTCTTATAAACTGCTACACTTTATTACCGTATCCCACGCAGAAAGCATAGTTTTACCTGTGTCTTAATATTCTGGTATGGACAATAGCTTTTGATATATTTCATACATTTTTCATCTGCTAATGGATTTCCCCATTCTTCCTGTTCTTCAATTGTCAGTGGGAGATGTGTTTTCATCATTGTATTTAGAACATCTACAAAAGGAGCCTTAGAAGTTGTTAGAAGAAAAAAAAAAAAAGTTGGTAAATAGGATACAGGACCTCAAATGTCTAGGTCAAGGCTTTCTCAAACAAATGAGGGAAGTGAATTATGAATTGGAATGTTTCCAATTCTGAAACTGGTTGAATGAATGGAAAATACAGTTTAATATCATAATGCATAAAGGGTCTGCAGCACCTCACCTGTAAAACCATGGCTCTGATAAGTTCTGGATCAGTGTTGCACAGGGCTCCTGCAAGAACTCCTCCTGCACTGGCAGCTGCTAGTGCTGTGTATTTTGGCTGAGAAAATCCCAGTTCATGCAGCAGCATGATGCAAGCCTTAAGGTCATGGAGACCTTTGAGTTTATTATGCTGACATCCATCTTTGTGCCAGCTAAGGCCTAGTTCTCCTCCACCCCTGAAATTTAAAACAATTCAAGTTGGAGTCTCTTTGGAAAACGCTGCATAGCAAAGCTTCACATAATGAAATGACAGCAGCAGCCACTAAATTGTAAAGCCATAGCTTGTCTTCCTGACTCTTTTCTATTCTTGTCTTTACCCTTCTTTATGGCTAAAATACCCAACATGCAAACAAAAGAAAAAAAAACAAAACTCATGCATGATGATTGGTGAAAATCCTAACTGCATAATGGCACTCTGTGTCCTTGTATGCTTGTGTCCTGGAACTCACAGGAGAAAAGCACCACTTTAGGAAGTGACGCTGTCATTGTAGGCAGTACAAAACCAGATGTTATCTTTTTATAAAGGAAACGATTAAAATAACTAAAAAATTTGCAATACTTATGTCCCTAACACTAGCATTTATTAAAAACAGTAAAACAGTATTTCTCAGCTTCACACTGAGACTCTGAGGATTTGTCTTCTATGTAGCTTAGATCTCGAGACTGTTATAAAGTTGGGGTTTTTTTGCTAGTTTGTGAATTTCAAATACTACTTGAAATGTTATTAAAATACAAAACTTACAATTAATTTATATTCCTTTCTATGCATCCACAGGTGGTTCTAAGCCACCTCAAGTTTCCTTATTCAGGTTCACTGATTAGCCTGCCAAAATTTTTCATCTTTGGATGCAGAATCCATCTTTACCTAGGACTGACTCGCACCTTATGATATTTAGAGGGGTGGGTGGAAGAACAGCACAATGCTTGCCACTGAATGCATCTGTATGCTGAATTTTGTTTTGGAACTGGTATTTCAAACAACTGCTCATTCTCCCCCTTCCTTCTCCTCCCTAAAGTGATTCTTTTGTTATCTTCTTTACCTACTGGATTATTATCTCAATGAAAATGTGAAGCCTATTGTACACAGTCATTTTATAAAACTTGTAGATTTGTAGCTAAACTGGAGACAGAGGATTTAGCCAATAAAAGAACAAGAAATGCGGGTTAAATACTTAGTTGTTGCTGTAGAAGGCAAATGGCTTTCACAAGATGCAGACCAAACACAGTGCCCTTGGAAAGAGAGGGGGGTAGCACATCATTGCAATTTGAACATGTTATCAAATTTTTTCCTCAAGGAAAGATGAGACAAGAAGTAATGAGACTTCGGAAGATCAGAAGTTACATACAACCATCCTCTTGATATAAGAAACCTAAATGCAGTATGTGGTCTCAAAAGTGTAATTTTCTTTCCTGAGGTAAATTTTTTTTTTTTGTTAAAAACTACTTTTAAAAAAAAAATCTAAGAGATGGAAGTGAAAAGCATAAAGAATTAGGTATAGCTACATGAAAAAACTATTTCTGTACCTCTTCAGTTGCATATCAGGAAATATCTGTATATCCCACCGATTAAAATCTTAATTCCATTTTATATTTGACTTACCTAACATGGCAGTATGCTAATACCCAACCCTCTTCAATTAACATCAGCTTCTCTTCTTTAAAGCCCATGTTGAAATCTATGCCATAAGCTCCATATACATGAACTAGAAGTGGTTTCCTGTGTAGCTCTTTAGAATTCATATTATGAAAAACTGTAATTGGCACCAAAGTTTCATCCTGGAAATGAAGGAGTATTTTACAATAAAGGACATTTCAGAAACCTCAATGATACATGGCAATGAAAACTTCAATTATTTATTTTAAAATGTGTTTTCTTGATTACAGTAATTTTTTTCACTTGGAATGTACAAAGCACTCTTGAAAAATAAAGCAAGAGACCGAACCTCTGCTGTGTAGGCTTACGGATGCAGAGTATAAAATTCATTTAAGTGCAACACCTGAGGAGTTTAACTACCAAAGCACCCAAGTCTTCCTTCCCCCTTTAACACCAAGAATATCTATTATTAACAAAATAGTTTACCACTTACTGCAGTACAAACTCTTTATTAACATCTCCAATTTTTTAAACTCAGGCTGTTAAAACTTTCATTTCTTGATCTATACTGTGCAGCTGGTTGTGGGGTGCTCTTTTCAACAGCTGGTTTATTTTTCATTTATCATGGAGAGTATGATAGCATACATCAACCAGCAATTCTAAGTTACACTACACTAAGATTCTTGACTCATCGTGTGCTGTTATCTCCTCTAGCATACTCAGGTTAATGGAAAAAAAAAAAAATTTCTTATCACGACTCTTTCTTGTTCTTCTCTATAGCACTGAGGAAAACACCCACTGTTTAGTAACTATAGCACCAACTGCTCTTTACATTTTTTTAATCTCTATTCACTGCCAAATGCATTTTCTTTAAATGGGTGGGGAGGAAGGGAAGAATAAAGGGAATGCGAAAAGGACTGAAAAATCTTACCTTGCTTTTAGCTAGTAAACGTGTAGTGTGACAATTCGTAATAATTGGTACCTCTTGCACAGCTTGTTCAATGAGATTATTTCCTTTAAATGAATATGCAAAACGCTTAGGGGGGTGTACTGGAGAGGTGAGCTGAAAATAGCAAGTACTGGTGGTATGTTCAGGATGAGATTCCAATTCAAATTCACAGGCCCACGTAGGTAGCTGAGAAAACACGGCATTTCAAGTGAGACCCTTACACTGCTTCTGTAAATTTTGCCTAGTGTGTCCTTCAGAGGAAAAGATTTTGAATATCAAGCTAATTATCTTCAGTTTGTATGCAGCACAATCCCTATTTGTTTTAAATTCACTAATGTAATAGTCAAAAAGTGAAAGACTTTAGCAAACTTTCCCCTAAGGCTATTGGATCAAGTTCAACAATGAAATAAAAAAGAAAAATAAATCCAAATTCAGTTTAATATGGGCATTAATGCAGATTTTTTTAAAAAAATTAAAACATTCTTTGAAATTATTCTGCACTGGTTTTATTTTTTATATCCTATTCCCCTTTGATTTCCAGTCCTACTTCAACTTGTTATACAGCCAAGTCCATGTCAGTTGTTATGCTTTTGCTGAGAGTTAGCTCAGTAATGCTAAGCCCCTGAAAACCCCTGCCTCTTAACTTTGTTCCTAGTGCCAGCCATTGTGAAGAACAAAACCTTTTCCTGGCACATTCACCCTCAGACACTTACTGCTATTATAGTTAAGATTTTTAACTCTGCTAAGAATAAAAGAAATCAAGATTCATTCTTTGAGAGCAGCAGGGACATAGGCAAACCCTCTGCCAGGCCGCTACTTACTCGGGTTAGGTTGCTAGAGACTTCTGAAATGGCAGCAGAAGTCCAAGTTCTCCAGAGTAACTGCAGACCCTTTCTGAATAAATAAACTATGACCGTTTTCAGAAATGGTTTCAGAGACCATACACTGTACTTTGTTGAAAACCCTTTTCTGTAGCAGTTTTATAGAATGTAGCATGTGTAGCTTATTGCAATAAACTTACAAGTAGTTCAGATTGTATTTTCCAGGCAAACAAATAAATTAAGTATTTCATCTGAATGATCTCTGGAAATCATGGTTTTGAATTCAGTCACTTTGGTTTTAATCCACAAGTATTTAGCAACAACTGGAGAAAGGAAGAAATACTTGCACAAATCATACTGCAATATCAACTTTTCCCATTTATTACAGGACAGTGTCCATACTTGTCTTCTGAATGTTCTATGAGAGGGCCAGGCTTATTCTGTAGCTTACGCTGATGACTGTAACAAAAAATAGGCCCAGTAAAACAAAGTAGATTGTTTAGGGACTTGAGTCCTGTTTTACATTAGAAATCAGCTGTATTGTAAAGAGCTTGACTGTAGTAAGTTGAAGAAAGAACTGATTCATAGGATAGCTGCTCTTTAAGTGCTGCAAAAAGCCACCACATGAAATCCTGAAGAACAACCACAGGTAATACAATTAGTCATAATGATAAA
This sequence comes from Athene noctua, assembly GCF_965140245.1. Lineage (NCBI taxonomy): Eukaryota > Metazoa > Chordata > Aves > Strigiformes > Strigidae > Athene > Athene noctua. The sequence goes on along the minus strand of NC_134037.1, from coordinate 99,849,221 downwards.
CTTGGCAGTATTACAGTTCCCAAACCACTTCTACTCTTGGAATTTATCTTTGCTTTCATTATAATGTTATGTTAAAAAAAATGAAATCGTTCTGGAAAAATATTATGCTGCTTAAGCCAAGTTAAAACATACCTTTATTGACTGAATTGAATGTGAAACAAAAGAAACCACATTTAAGTAAAGATGACCAGCAATCTTCAGGAACATAACACAGTGATCACTGAACATCTCCAAGTCCACTAGCTTGGTTTTCTTTTCCAGTGCGTAAACTAACTGCCAGTTCTCCATGCCACTAGAAGCTACTGGTGACTTCATCAACTGTAAAAACAAAAGACAACCTTGCCTTACTAAGATGTAGTAAGAGTTACAAATGAGATGTGCAGACATACAGGTGATCTCATGCAACATTTTTATTGAAAAAAAAAATTAGTTTGTACAGGGGGTTTTGCCTGACTAAAACTGGAGGTTTTTAAACTCCTTTTACTTGGGCAAAATGGAAGAACAATTCAGTAACATTTGGAAAAGTTCAATTCTCATAGATTAATCTACAATAGATTTTCATGTAATAAGGGCTTTCAGTGTGGCCAGCAGAACCACCTGTAGGTGGTTTGGTTATATAGACTGAGATCACCAACTTAAGTTTTAATATAGGGGAAATAACTGTTAAAGCATCCTCATTTCTTGGTGTTGCCAAAGGAGTTAGAATCAAGTTGGTGTGCTACAGGCACGACTCTGTGTATTACCATCAGTCTTTCAATCCATATGGCTCTGTGTAATCCTCTTAAATTATTTCAGTAAGCTGTGAAGCACAGAATTAAAAGTTGGCTTTACTATTTCTATATAATCTGAAACAGGTATCTGAATGAATCCTCTGAATCTTCTTATCATGTAAAATTACCTTATATTCTGCAGGTTCTCCATATGTAGTAAGAATATATAACTCGTCATTTCTGTGCTCAACATGGTAAATTACCCCTTTTGTTCGTGCTTGTACAAGAGCAGGTAACTTAAAAGGTTGTCTACAGTCAACCAGCCAAACTTCCGAGGTTGTCTTGCTGTTGCTGTTGATAGTGAGAAAACGTCTATCTTTTGTGCAATATATGTCCACAAAGAATCTGTAAGGAATAATTAAAAAAAACACAAACAAACAAAACCAAACTTAAACTTGATTAGAATTTTAAAAATACATCAGTTGTTTCAGAATCATGGGTTTCTACCTGCAAGGTAAGAAACAACATGCCTGTAAGTAGGCTGCAGAAATTCCAGACTACCTGGTTCCCAAACCCACTCCTGCTGCATTTATCCTGGGATTCAAATACCCACAATCTTGTGTGTTGAACCTGAAATCTGCAAGGAAAGGAGTTCAGTTGTTGCCCAACTGAATCCAGGCTTTTGCATCCCTGAGATAGACTGGAAGCTCACTGATGTATATAGCCTTTAAAGTTCAGGCAAAAGGTAGAACTTTTTATTAAGCTCGTAACTCTATTTAAAAAAACCCTAGGAACTGGTTTTGGAACTATCTAAGAAACTAGGAACCATCTACTGGTTTTAAATGCTTCTAAAATCTAGAAACAGAAAACAAAATGATAACCAGTGACTGGATGCTAATACTAGACAAGTTTGGGCTGAAATTCAGATTCACACTTCTGTGAGTCATCCTAATTAAATGGAATGTCATATCTTGGGACATAGCTGTTTCTTTGCCATCTTACATCTTCAGGACTGGATATTTCTAAAAGCAAAACTGTCCAACACAAAGATTCAGAAGATTTCAACAAGAAATTGCAGGGTTGCGTACTGTAATCTGCATTATGCAGATCAGATACGTTACTGCAATGATCCCTCTAGACTTCAAAATATTTCACTGGTGAAGGAAATGATGCTTTAGATAGCATTTTCAGTGCCTTTAATTATTTGCAGGTGGAAGAACTCAATTTTTTTTGGTACTATTGTTTTTTCTAATTGCACCCTCTTGACATCTTTAGAAGGACATGCACAGCAGGGCATCTGAAGTCTGCAAGGAATCAACCTCCTGCCTCTCACGAATTTGGCAAGAGCACGGCACTGCATTCAGCAGAGATTCCAGAAGTTCAGCTCTGCTGACCTTACCTCTAAGAAAGTCAAGCTGAAATGTGGGATATACTTCTCCCCAAGGACTCTGACCTTGATCTTACCATTTTTTTTAATCTTTGTAGCTTTTATTTTTGAGGAAGCCAAGAAATTTTCAGCTTCTAAAAAATATATTTGATTGCACCCAAAAGAGCTGGTGAGACGTAGAACAGAACTGCTCAGTGGCAATACAAAAGAATGTCTTGCCATCTCTGATGAAGAAGTGAGTTCAGTTATGAGCTGCAATAGCACATGAACCTTTAGAGTAAGTTTCTAGTAGATTTACTGTAATGACTATGACCTTCAGAATTACGCCAACAGTTTCCCTGTGGGGAAGTGTCAGGTCAGTGTAACTTGATTTTCCAAAAGTATGCATCAAACGCAGCTGTAATAAAAGGATCTTATTTACTCCATTTCAATTGCTGATTTTTTTCTGGTTTTTTAGATGAAAGTATAATTGAAATTTCTTTACTGAATATGTAACTTGAATTAAGAATAATCACAAACATTTATGGAATGCTGTATAAATCTACCACATGCTGCATGGCTGAAAAACTAGTTCTGCATTCAATTTAGCAAAAGCCTTCTTGTCTTCCTAGACCACTGCTTAAATAAAGGTTATTGAGAGGGTATTCAGTCAACAATAGTTCTATCTCTGGGAATGCTGTAATGATTTTGCTCATCCATTACCCAGAGCAAGGATTAGCCTGAACTTCTATGTTTTTAAAAAGATGTATCAGACATCAATAGCAGAGAAAACAAAATGAAATCCACAGTCTGATTTACCCTGTATGAAACTGTCACACGTTCATTAAAGGACACCCTGACCTGAGACTGACCTTGACATTTATAAACTCAGCTGAACTCGTGAGGTAAGAGAGGAAAGTTAAATCTCTGTTGATCACATATCAAGAGAACAGAGCACATTCTCAGACTGCATAAGGCACTACTGACAGCAGAACACAACTTAAAAATACCTTTTACCATTTGGAATATGATATGTAAGAATCTGATTTCCAAACCAGTTGTATTTTACATATAAAATACTCTGCAATATGTAAAGGATTTGTTATATTTTAGGTAAGTATTACCTTGCATCTTGTTCTGTATAAACTAACTTAGTATGTTTCTGATTAGTGAAAGTGGTCATAAACACATTCTGGCATTTAAGGTTCTTCTGAGTTGTGTAATACAGAACATCATTTGTAGCCCATTCTGGAAAAGAGACAAATACATATCAAATTTGGAACTGTGTATACTATTACTGAGAGAAAATGGAGCTCCATGAACAGTGAACCTAATGCTGGAAAAGGTGAGTTGTGGCTGACATGGAACTGAGGACAACACTTTTCTACATCCCAGAGGCTGGGTTAAGCCACAAAAAAATATTTCCATGTTTCCTCTGAACCCCACAGAACAAGAATCTCATAATATTTAAAAAAAAAAAAAAAAAGAAAAAAAAGGAAAGAAGGCGGCAGAGGACAATGATCCAAGGCCCAGGAAGAGGAAGCTCTTGATCCTGTGAGGGTTCTGGAAGTGACAGGAAAATAGAAGATGTGTGGCTGTTTAAAACCAAGCAGAGAAACAGAGGTTTACGTGGAGTCAGCGAGATAATAGAGACTATGAGCTCTGGACCACTGCATGTGACTGCGTGCAAAGCATTTAGAAAAAAGAGATGATGCATATGCCCCATGGGCACTGCTGAGATAAAAATTCTTCAGTTTTCTGTACTTGTGTATGTGTTCACCAACATTAGAAACGTGTAAATACAGGAACCTTGCTATTCTGAAGTTTAATAATCTGACTGATCCAGCCAAATTACTGCTATCTCTGCTGCTCCTATAGCCATGTAATTAATACATACGCTTCAAAAAGTTATTGTATGCTGTTTTATGAATAAGTCCTAACTTTCAGTACAAAACCAAAGGAAGTACCAGTGAAGTAATGCAAACGATTTGCTATCTGAACAACAATGTGGCTCCGAAGTGCACAGACAGCTGAGTGTTCACTACAAAGACAAGTCTTTAGAAGAGAAATCCAAGTTCTTCTATAGCCTAGCATTTAAAAACCCACAGATGGAAATTTTCAAGAACTTTCTTTTGTCTGCCTGGTATTCTGTGTCATGCAATACGAGTATATACTTTGCAAGTGGTCATAAGACCTAATTCTCCTACTCATGATTGAGGTACCTCTGTACTTCATGATACCTCTGCACCTCACTGACACCTGAGTAAGTTTACAAAATGGGTGTAATCTCAACCATTCTTACAGACATATTTTATACTTTTATTATCTGTCACACCTGCGTAGGCAACAGGGAGCTGGTTTCTTAAATGTACTGATTCTTCCAGACAAACCCAGATAGATGTTCAGATCAAGTACAGTGAAAAATGTCATTGGCAAGTTTGTAGGTGTAGTTTTCAACAGGCATTATAGACTTCAATTGTGCAAACACTTACAACATTATATTCTTGCTACTCTTTATTTTTGTAACTAGGAATTTTTACCCAGAGTTTTAATTTTTTGCCTTGACCAGACAAATTGCTTACTGCACTATATATACTTGATGGCATCTAACAATATAATCCAAAATACAAGATGTGGAACACTGTATACAGAGCATTGCATTCTTTTTGCTACATTCTTTAACATGCTATAAAAAAGTTTCAGTTTAGGTCTGCTTATTTTAACTGCAATGTAAATCTCTGTAATCTATTCTGAAATAATTGACTCAAGGCCTGACTGACTTCATTGGGCTCTGTACTGTGACCCACATCCTAGAGTACAGTTGAAATTCCAGCCAATATGCAGTAGTAGGTAGCACTTGCTCACTTTTCAGCAAAGCTAAGTGTCTACAGCTATCAGTGACTTCAGTTGTAGCTGTAAGGGTTTAATAATGAGAACATTTCTCAAAAAGATCTTTATATTGCAAACAGTTACATCAGTAAATTTTTTAAGAAGTGTAGTGAATTTAATAAAAATAATCTACATGACTGTTCAAATATGTACAACTTGCTTACTTTTACAATGAAGGAAAACTTGTATCATGAAAGCAGTCACTTTCATCCACGTCAGATAACTTGTAATTGTGCAGTGTGGAAGAAATCTTAAATAAGAAACAAGTCAACACCTGTTAGGATTAAATCTAAAAATGTTGCGCTTTTTTTTTAAAAAAAAAATTAAATATTACTTGTAGACTAACAAAAATGTTGAAAGCTGATGTGATCCACAGGATATTTATAAACAACTTACCAAAACTAAATACACTTGGAATTACTTTTTCCATGACTGGAAAATGACCAAGTTTCATAATAACACAGATTGCCTCTTCAGAATTTTCACTTTTTAAGCTGATGGCCATGTATCTCTGATCTGGTGAAATTCTGATCCGTTGAATAAAAGCATCAGAAAAGCCAAGATCTTCGGTACTGAATAAAATGTCAACATTTCCTTCATCTACTACAAAAAAAAAGAGATAGGAAAAAAAAATCCTGTAATTAAAGGACTGTCAAAACGAACAGTGGTTGTTAATGCCTGTATTTAACAAGTCTGTCTGCATTATTCACAAGCATATTACTGGAATTGATTAATACCAAATATTTGTCTTGCAAGATATTTGCAAATGCACTTTGTAAAAATAAACAAAAAAATTACAGTTCCTGGAAGAACTAAAGTCTGTAGTTATTATTAAAAATATTTTTTAAGTGTAGATCTTGGCTTCAGATACCTAAAGAACAGTTGGTTTTACTAAATACAATAAGTATATTTTTTTTCCCTTCCCCTCAGAAATAAAAAAAGCGTGAATATGCTTTTCCTTTTTCAAAATGTTAAGTTAGGGCTCTGAAAAGAAGTGACTTCTCTCTTTCCTCTCCAGAAACTTGCCTTGGTATCAATATATACTATTCTTTAACTCTCTTCAGCTCACCTTTTCAGATTCAGGTTTCTAGAATCATTAATCAATCATTAAAGAATTTTATAAAAGTATTTTTAGTTTAGTTATTTTAAGAAACAGAGCAATTAAGTTTTAATATAAGAAAAGTACACTAAGTAATACATGTACAACATTTTTAACAATTGTACCATATTAGGAAGAGAAATCCCTTACCATCATGTGCTTTTGAAAGAAATATGCAGCCATTCTCTTCAAAGTACACATTCTCTCCAAACCTGATCTGTTCAATACAAAACAAACGTGTTTCAAGTCCAACATATAGTTAGACCTGTTTCCTCAGAATCCCTGTATTCTGTACAACACAACTGTAACAAACACAAATGACAGAATATAGAGCACATATATTTGGAACTGAAGAAGGAACTGCACTTATCAAAGAGGTTCTGTCAAAGTTAGGGTACTTAAGCTACTCATACCTGCTCTAAATTTAACCAAAGGCTCAGATCACCCGCAACTGCTCTTGTAACTTATGTCTTCTATTCTTTATCTAAAAGTCAGATGATTATTTTATCTTTACTTGCTTTTGCGTATGGAGAAATTAAGGTAAATACACTATTGTAACAGGTATAAGCTGTTCTAAACACATGCTATTACTATCCATAATTATTAAAATATTTAAAAAAAACTACCACCATAATCAGTAAACCCGCATTTTATAGCAGGAATTATTTCACTGCCTTTTATTTGTACTCAATGATGAGAAATGTTTGTATTTTTTGCCACTTACCCTTGGGCTTTCTGAATTGAACATATACTTGTTGTGTAATTCTTCTAATTTTTCCTTGATTCTTTCTGTCGTATCTTTGTATCTTGCTGAAATGTCATTCCAGTTTTCCTGCTCTGATTTCAGAAGATTCTTGTACAAAGGCTCTGATGTTGTTATGGCTGTATTTTGCTTCCTTTTGGAAGGGATTTTTGTTCCTTCCTGCTAAGTAAGGAAAGACAACAATGGCTACAAGCCAGCACTCAGTACTCCAATGTGAATATAGAGGCAATAATGGCATTTCCTGAGCAAGAGATCCAAACCAACTTTGCACTATTACAATAGTATGTGTCATTAAAAAAAACCCAACAACACAGTTGGAATAAGTTTTTCTTTTCATTTCTTACTGATCTTTTAAGGAGGCATTGTCAAATGTGCTTCACTTGACACATTTACTGAGATTTTCTCTGCAAATTTTAAGGTACTATCAATGTATGTTCTTAACTGGTTACATGTGAATATGTTTATTCTTGTTCTAGAACTAGTTTTCAGTTAATTTTTATGGAGTTCTCTTATTTTTCCTCCTTCAGAGGTGTTTTCTCATAATCTTCCTGTCTTCAGAGTATAATTTCTCATTTCCTTTCCTAGACAACAAAGCCGCCCACACCTCTGTCCCTGTACCTAGGAGTCCTAGTAGCTTGTTCAGGTTCTTGCTCTACTTCCTCAAAATCTTTAGTATAAAAGTTCATGAGGTGCAGAATGAAGTGAAGCAGTGAACTGATACAGGTTTTGCAACAATTTTATCCGGAATAAGCATAAGGATCTGGTTTTTCACAATCCGCGAGCAGACTACTGCTACCTCACTGCCAACAAAACTGTCTTTTCTTGTAAAAATGTTTAAAATGTGCTAAAATCACCAAAACAATGCTACTTCTTTTTGCTTGCTGTAAAATCTAGTTTGACTGAATAATAAGCTTAACAAGGTATATTACAGTAAGCGATGCTGCACAGATCACACAAAGGAGCATTTTATAACATTCAATGTATTATTTGAGTGTGTCTAAACTTAAAAAGCAGCACATATTTTTTACCTCACTTTGCAACAAGAACTGTTGGATTTGATCCTGGTTTGTCTTCACAAATACATGAGATCTAAAACATGTTATGAGAAGACTCCAAAAAGAGGAGAAACTATCTGTTCCGGTTACCAAACTCCCTATGAATGTAAGCCACATCATTCATGAGAGCATATTAGTGTTCATTACTGGGTCAGACCAACGGTCCCTCTAGCCTCACATATCAAATCAGAAGCACAAGTCAAAGAAACCATGAAAGCCCTTAGAGAAGCTCTGCAGCAACTGTGTAATTAGTCAAGGTAAAGAAATTGCAAGGTGTGTTAGTTGTACCACCCTCTCCCCAGTCAATAGAAAAACTCCTGCAAGAAAGCACCATTCCCCAAACCAGAAGGAATCAAAGACAAACCCCACAATGGCCATAAATAGATACTCAGAAAGCCTAAGAATGGGACAAGTACATGATATTCTCCAACAGGTATTCCCCAGCCTTCAACGATTTTAGCTCAGGAATTTCCCGAGCTGAATGTGGTTTCTGGATATTTAGTCTCTTTCATGTACATGTACCATCCCCCCTTGTACCTATGTAAAATTTCAGCATCCACAACTTATTTTGGCAAGTTCCACACTTTATTAATCTTTTGATAATTCCCCTCCTTTTGTTTTCAATGGTTCCCATTGTATTTATTTGGAAATATTATATAGAGCTGGTGGCCACAGTGTAGATACAGATTAGAGTTACTGCACACCTCCCTGCCTGGGGAAAAATGAGTCATCTAGGCGAGCACCTAAAAAGATTTTGAGGATAGCACAGGATCTCAATGACAACCAGTTTGCAAACATAAGTGTCAAAGCAAACAGGCACAGCTTCCTTTCAGGTGAAAAACACCTGTTTGTATCCTGGAACTAGTGTCCTAGAGCAGCAGTTGTAACTGTGTTCACAAACTGCCAATGAATAAACAGAACCACACATTCTCATCTGTCAAGGAATCATATGTTTTCACTGCTCTCACATCTCTCAGACATGGACTTAGGAGCTGTTTATATTATGGTTAGAAATAAGAGGGTTACAACAAGATGATCTTTGGGTCACCTTTGAAGAAACCCTGTCAACTTTACACAATTTTAGAACCACCATGCATCCATGTGAAAAAATGTTTAAGATAAAATAAACCAAAACACCAATCTTTTTTAAACAGTACTTAGGTATTATGCATATAAATTGGTTACAGGCTGTCATACTGCAGAAAACTTTTAGAATACCTTCAGTAAACTGTATTAGAAACACAGACGAGCTGAAATTGCACACCATTTTGTGACTCTCTGCATATGTTGCCACCCACTTACACAATATTTATTTACAGAAATAAATCCAAGGCCCTTTTAAAATACAGTTTATTACATGTGAATACAATTATGAAAAGTCAATAGAATATTTTAATATGTAATATGGTACAAACCATGGCTTACTGGTCAGCAGAGAAAAAAAATCCAAGGTTTTTTTTGAGTCAGCTCACAGTGGCTAGGTTTGGTCTCATCAGTTTGGACACTTGGCCTCTACACTAGCTGATCTCTTCCTGCAGTTTTGTCCTGACACTTTATCTAATCTTTCTGGAAGATACCAACTTTTGAAAAATTGCCACAGCAGGAAAAATCAACCAAAACACAGCTGTACATCAAAACAGTATAGCAAAAGTTGAACAACGATACACGTCTTTGAACATACTGAAAACTTAGTACTCATACCCCTGCTTCAAACCCGTTAGGAAAAATGTGTTTCCTCAACCTTTGAAAAATATGGTTGGCTTCCTTAACAGATGTGCCAAGGTGGTTGTTAAGTCTACACTTAAACAGCATACCTTGCAAGAAAAGAATCTCCACGGCAGGATGCTTCCAGGTGGCACAGTCCTGTGTGTGCATGTATTTCCTGAACAGTCCAGGATGTGGCTTTTTTGGGGTCTTATTTTACTGTAAAGATGTATTGTTTGAAGATGATTACGCTTACAGCAGTATTTGACACAGAAGCTCAGCCCTTGGAGAAGATTTCGCAGTTCAGCGTATGATGTCCTAACCTTCATTTCTTGATAGCCAACCTGAAATTTCTGAAAATCCCAAACTGCTGATCATTTATGCCGCGTATGTGAAGTATACATAACATAAACTGCAGTTAAAACGTCCTCTCTTTCAAAATGAGATCGATTCATTAAGTAAATCAGATGAGAAGAAACAGTTTCATTGTAGCTGTTTCTTAACAACTGGTACACACTGCTTAGCTTGCATATTAACCTGCTATGTTACACAAAAAAAGTGATTCTGGGCAGTTGAAAGTTTAACTTCAGTGAAACTATAAATGAAGAGAAATGACAAGTGCAATTGTGCACATTTAAATGTTAATGAACCAAAAACCGGGAGGGTTTTGGCATGTTTATCCCCCTTAAGTATTCTGTAACAATAAAATCACGTTATCTCAAGGCAAACCGGCAGGTTTGCAGCTCTATGAGGGGAAAGGCCCCACGTGTTTCACCGCCCGCCGTCCCGCTCCCCCGTCCCACCCGGGCGCGAGCCGAAGAGGCCGGCCCGGCCCCGCTCCCCGCCAGCCCTGCCCCTCACCGCCGCGGCAAGGCCGTGCCAACGCCGGGCAGCGCCCGCGCAAGGACCCGCTGTCGCAGGCGAGACTGGACCCGCTCTTCCTCCGGCGGGGCCGCCAGGGATAAGATGGCAGGCGAGCAGGAACAGCTCCCGGTTCCCTCGAGGGACTGCCCGTAGCCAAGATGGCGGCGGGGCGCTACGTCCCGCTGCGGCGGGCGAGCACCGCTGAGGTCAGCGCGAGGGCACGGAGCGGCGGCCGGTGGCTGCACGCCGGGAGGGCTGGCACCGTCCCCGGCGCGGCTTCCTCAAGTCGCTCACGTTTCACACACGGTTTTGCCCCCTGGCGCGGAGGCTCCAGGCGACCCGTTTTGAGGCGCGCTCCCGCCCCTCGGCGGCGCCTGCAGAGCCGGGCGTCGCGCGGGCGGCCTGTGTCCTCAGCGCTGCCCTTAACAAAGATGGCCACCCGCTTCCTCCTCCTCCTCCAGCCCTAGCCTGGCCGGTGTTGGTGGCCGCTGGAGGCTCGGCGGCAAGACCCCGCTAGCCAGGGCACTGCGGGCGGGGGGGGGAAGGTCTACGCGCTCCCGCCGCTTCAGCTCCAGGCGCTCCCCGCCGCAGCATGGCCGAGGCTGCCGGCTCTCCGCGCCGCCCAGACAGGGGCAGGAGCGAGGCGAGTGGGGCGGGAGCGGCGAGAGCCCGCTGGCGGCTGCTCGGACAGGTAGGGGGAGCCCGCGGGCGGGAGGGGCTGCCGGGATGGCGGGGTGGGTGGGCGGCGCAGCCCGAGGGCAGCGCGGCTCCGCCGAACGGCGGGTGGCCCCGGTCCCCGAGGCGGCGGCGCCTGGAGCCGGGGCGGTTCGTGGTCCCTCACGCCTCTCCGCGCTGGGCCACCGCGCCCGGGGGGCGGCGGGCGGTCGCGACTCCGTGTGGCCGGTGTCTCGCAGCGCCTGAGGGGCCGGCTTTGCCCCGGGCGGGGGTGCCGGAGGCATGAGGAAGGGCGAGCTGCGGAGATCTGGCGGGAGGATTGCGAGGAATAGTACGCTGGAGCTTGGAGACGGGTTTGCGGTCGTCTTCCTGGAAAAAACATTAATAATAATGAAAATAGATACGTACACATACATACACACCGGTCTTAAAAGTGTGCCTTTAGCGGATCCCAAAAGCAGCCTACGGTCTTAGAAGCAGTGTAGCAGCAGGAGGGCCAGCACCCCTTTGGCACCCAGTAGCCAGGTAGATTTTTAGTCTGTGGTTTGACACCTTCCACTAGTGCTGTTGCAGTTGGTTATCGTAGCTGCTATCCAATTTCCCCCCCACCCCCCGCGCAAACTCCCTTTCATGGGGAGCTGGGGTGAGACCCCATTCACCTGGCTGCAAAAACTGCTCAACCTGGAGCTGCTGGTGGCCTGGTTGGGGCCGTTCCTGGAGGAGGAAGATGCAGCAAGGGGTTACACCTGCGCTCCGGGTGAACAGCAGCTCGTGGTCTCTGGCCTTCTGTACTTTTTTGGACCCCTTAGGAGCAGTGCGAGGTTGGAAGGGATTTCTCTGCAGCTGAGGGTATGCGTAAGGGTTCATTAGTTTCATTAGTTGTTTTGTTATGGGTTTCATTAGTTGTTATCGGAGGTGGTATTTATGGCTCTAACTTAAAGATTTAGTTTTGTGCAGACAGATGCCTGGAGCTGCCCATGGAGAGCTCTCCCCGAGAAGGCACAGTGGCGGCAGCTGAGCTGAAAGGGGCACTGTCTGCAGTTGGGTAACAGAGTGGGAGGCATGGAGAGGTTAATACTGACCTTTGTGGGTGTTTTTGGTTTGCAAATTTCCTAGTCCTGTTCAACAGGACTGACTTCTGTTTTACTATAAAGCAGGCAATGTCAAACTTACTGCTAGGAGTATCAGGTTTGTCTTTCTAAGTTTCTGTTCTAGCAGACTATGTAAGGTGCGCTCTGTGGCTGTATTAGTTTTTTTTTTAAATTTCCAACATACTGCCTTTGGCATATCCCTGTCTCTTAAAATCATAAGGAACTTTTCATAATGATCGAATGGGGTATAGGGGGTGCATATAGGTATATGGGGCGAAGGCTTGTTTCTTCCTCAAACTACAGGTGTTCGTGACCTTTTTCTCTGCAGATTCCCTGGGATTTTTCATGTTCTTTAGATTTTCTGTTGATTTTTATATGGTACAATGAGCAGGGATCAATTTAATCCTGCTGGTATATCTGAAGTAAAAATCAGTTCTGCACCCTTTACTACAGTGATTCTCGGATCTATCTATGGATTGAGAGAAGGTATCACCCTTCCTTTATATCCATCTTTAAAGGAGCACTGTCAAAGTGTTTCACACAGTGCTTTTAAAAACACTTTTCATACTGCTTATAATAATGCCTTATGTGAAATCAGTTCGTGGGGTTTATATGTTGAATTTGCTTTCATTCAATGCATACACAAGTTGATTTGCTATGGTAAGGATGCTTGAGTGTGTGCTTGCTGATTTAATTAAGAAAAAAGCCCTTTTATCAGGTATCCTATGAAGCTAGTATAAAGAACCAGGGGTTTGCATAATTACCTATGTGTTCTTTATCAATAAAATGTTTTATGTATGTACTGAGTTTGAAGTTTGGCAATATTTTTAAACTTAGCTTGTCACAATCAAGGAAAATATTTTTTGCTTAAAATAAATGCTAAGTTACACATATAGTGTGCATTTATAAATGACTGGAGTAAATTCTCTAAGGCTGTGTTTTGAGCTCTACCAGTCTATGCAATTGATGGCATTATCAAGTCTAGTTTTTAGCAGGGAAATTAAAGGAATAGGCATAAACTGAGTTGCTCCCCATATATATACACTTTCTCCCTATGGAAAGTTGAATGAAAACTTTACTGAAATCTGTAAGCTTTGTGTATGTTTTACCCTTCCTGTTACCTTCCTCTTGCTCTTCTCACAGAAGTCTTGCTCACTTGCTAATATACTTTAGCTTCCAGATCTGGAAAATAAAAGCTAAAGTGAACAGGACAGTGGCCTTTTTTCTTTTCATCTTCTTGATCAGAGGAACTTCTAAACCAATTTTTCTTCTGTTCCTCCTCCTCTCACTGTGAAGGGTACTTGTGCTACAGATCTTTTTCTATGTTTTTGTTAGTTTTGAATTTGTAAATTGTTTACAGTTGAATACAAAAATTTGGTAAAGAAACTATTTATTAAGTAAAAAATACACAGTCCTACTGATGATATTTAGAGATGGTGTAGTTACAGATTATGCTATAGCTGATTATGTAGCAACTTTCTTGCATGTACAAAATACTATCTTCCAGTCGGTGCCGTAGAACTCAGCAGAGGTTTGTGGACTGTCAGATGTTACTGAATTTGGCTTTTAGTGCAACTAGGCCATACGCAAAGAAATACAGGAATTTCAGGTGCCTCCCTTTCTCCATATGCGGTTGGTTGTTTTTTTAAGAGAGTTCAAACATCTCTAAGTTTTATAGGGACTCCTAAATATGATCCTAATATTGCCATTAAATACTGAGGGCCCTGCAATTGAAATCTGTGGTAATATTTTACTACGATCTTTCTAAAACAGGAGACAGTTTGGTGATGCTTTTTTAAAAATGCCTTGTGTGAAAGAAAGAAGTGAAGAAAGAATTGCCTTTAAGTTCTGTATTGCTAGGTGAAATTGGAGAAGAAAGAAAATGCAAGCTTGAGAGAGGGAAAACTGCAAGGTAAAAGTGAGCTTGCATTGTTTGTTTGTTGTTCTTGGTGTTTTTTTCTTTTAAGGAACCTAATTTTTGGAAGATAAGCTTTTATTACAGAACCTAAAATATTATTTATTTAGTTAATATTTGTATGTATGACCTGTGTACAAGCTCAACACTTGTGTACCCCTGTAAAAATCTTGTGCAGAAGACAGGGCCTTTTAGTACCAAAAGAAGATCTTGAAGAGAGTGAAACAAGGCTTCTGGATTTTTTTAAAATAAAAATATGCAGAGAAACTTAGTTGACGGTTACTGAGGGGAGATAGAGGCCACCAGCCCCAGCCAAAGAACAGTGGTGTCTGGTGATTTTTCCCCACCATAGTTCTTTCTCTTTGCCATCACTAAAACGAAGAATTGTGTCTATTCTGCTGAGAAGCCTTTAGCTTGCTTTGATATTGGCTACCAGTTTGATAGGTCCCTGGGACATGTTCATTTATTATGGCAGTGTGCAGGAAGTTAGGGAACTTCACCTTCATTGGAAGTGATTAGTGCCTGCTAGCTGATGCCTGCAAGCAGTTCATGCCTGTAACAATTAGTGATAAGAGAAGCATTCCATTATACCTTATGTGGTCATGTTGTACCCAGTTGTGTATACCTGGATGTCTCAAAGGGGAGAATGTTAAGAAATTCTTTTACCAAACAATGTTTAACTTTGTATTTAGCAAGGCCCGAGTGATTAAAGTGTACAGCGAAGAAAGATATCCTAACCTTGAGAATAGATACATCCTGGCAGAAATGCTCAAATAAGGCAGATAAGAAAGAACAGCTTGGCTGGCCCGCAGAGTTGGGAAACATCCAAGGAGAAGAAATTGTCCTCAAAAGACTCATGACCATAAAAAAGGGAAAAGGAGTAGGGGGCTAACTCCCCAGACAACCACCAATGACCACTTGAGGCCCCTGAGCATGCATAGTGTAGTTTTGCAACACCAGCATTATGTAAATGTAGTAGATAGGCAGAAAGGTGGAGATTTCTCAGAAAATGTATAAATATTCATGTCTTTAAGGTATATAAAGGATGAACTTTTGGTTTAGTGTATGCATGTTAGGTGGAGTAATCCCTTGTGCATCCTGCACTGCAGTAAAGGATGTTTGCCTTCTAAAAGTTCAAACTAAATTTTAGAGGGTTCTTTTGAGACCAGATTTACGGTAACAGGAGGACATCATGAAAATAGAGAAGGCTATCTTTCAACATCTTCAAAACATTATTATGAGTTTAAATAGGTTTGTCACCTTTTGTTTCTTGTCAGTGGATTATGCTATAGCAGCAGCTTATCTTTGTAGCTTGTAATGCAATTGTGATGCTTTTAGGAACTGACAAGGAAGAAAAATATTTTGATCCTTACATAAAAATACAGAGTTACATATAAAGCATGTAACATATTCTTCCTTTGTGTTCTGTTTTCTCAATTATATTTAGGTTTTTAAAAGATTTGACATGCTGTTGTAATTTTCAGATCTTGGACTTCTTGGTTTGAGTTGGAGGCATTGGGAGAAATTTTTTTTGAGTACTTCTGTTAACCCGGAGAATACATTTTACAGAGTGGCTAGAAGATGTCTCTGTAGAACAAAAAACTGACAAGTGTTGTCACTGCTGGATTTTTTTTTTTCCTGTTAGTAATGCCTTGCCTTTGCTTTAAAAAAAAAAGCTACAAAACAACATGCTTTTCTGAAAATTAGATCTTGGTTGTTTTCTTTAGTTGTTAAGTTGGTCCGTTTTGTTTCCAGGCAAGCTGCTATTATATGAAGGTCTTAATTCTGCTAATCTTTTAATTTAGTTCACCTGTTTTGGTATTTTTGTAATTTGCTTCATGTGTGTATTTTTCCCATTGTGTTACAGAAGTAGAAGAAACAGTGTGGACAGCACACAGCCATTTTTAATACTTTGATGAAAATGCCTGCGCCTTTCATATGCTGAGACCTGCCCATGAAAAAGGATCCAAAAGCAATAAGCCTGATGTATCAGACCTGCCATTAGAAACTAACAGCATAGCAAACAATTGCTCTGCTCACATATGTAGTATTTTCAAGTTTCCTGCAAAATAATAGGTCATGGCATCAAATTGTAAGGCTGTTGGATGTGAGTGCATTTCCAGTTAAAGCATGGTCAACAAAGGTTGGGTGCAACAAAAAAATCACTGACCCTTTATTTTGTTGCGCGCCTTGTGCATGCACAGCTTCCATTTCAAGTTTCATGATTCTGGAGAGCTACTTCTAATTTGACTTTAGATTTAGCTCTGGTTGGCAAAGTAATAAATTGTAGTGCTCTCCTACTCAATAGAGCTATTTCTTGAAGCTCTATTTATAGTGATGAGTTTATTTTTTTTTCGTCACTGTGGACTGCTGATGCACCTTCATTTTAAAAATCCAGTGGCAATTATTTATGTATTCTGTCCAATGTTAGGAGAAAGAAGTTAAGAGCAGGATATCTTTCCTTCCACGTCACTGACCTAAAGAATAAGTCTTTTTGTCTGGCAGGGAAGTGCTGGTTGTCTTCTGTGCAGTGATACAGCTCAAACAGGCTGGGTGCCGGGTTGTTCTGTACAGTGGAGTTGATACCTCACTCCCCAAAGACACGTTTGAGTGCAGCAGGCTATGCAGGACAGGGAGCCCATGTTTTCACTTTGTGAACAAGAGTTTTAATCATTTAGCTATTACACAAAATGCACATGGTCACATCCTGCTTCCGCCACTACCTTGAATTCTTCAGTCTCTTGGTGCTGTCAGCGTATTCTGGGGATTGTGTAAAGGTTGGCTAATGCATCGGTCCCTTTACAGGGCCCTGGTAGGGGAATATTCAGTTGTGGCATCTGAAAGTCTGGGGCCTGGGACAGGTAGCAAGTTTAGCAGCAGTTCTGCCAGTGTCCAGCAGTAAACTTCTAAGCTAGAAAATAACCTGAGTGATATGTTTGCCAGGTAGACTTTTTTAATCTATAGGGACAGTGAGCGGCACAGAAAGTTTCACAGTGGTGATGGAAGGATAGGGAAGAACTCGGTCTGCCTCTAATTCTGGCACAGATTTGCTGGAGCAGTGGTTAAAAAAGCAACTTTGTACTTCTGAACATGTGTCCTTATGAACACATTACATTTGCTTTACAGTTACAGATATATATATATTGAGACATAATAAATTGATAACCAGTTCTCTTGACCCCTACCATCAGTACCGCTGTTACTTTTCTCAAGCTTGACATTCTTGGACTGGTTATTCATAGCTGTTAGCTAATAGCATAGCTATTAGGGTTGATTCCAGACTTGCATCTTCAGTTAAATAAGCTTGTGCTTGCTCTTTTCTTGAAAGTTTTATTTTTAATGTTTAATTTGTTCTTCATTTCAAAGGTTCTGAAGAAAAAGCACTTTAAAGATGTGCATCTCCAACAAGTGTCTGTGAGAAGGTTCGCATCGTTCAATCTCTTTTCAGTAGAAGACCAGAATACAGAAGAGGAAACTGGGACCTGGGTTCAGTATAAAAGCATCTTTTATCCTGAGTATAGTGTGTCCTTAAGGTAACCATCATTTAAGTTTTAAGTACTTTCAAAGATCTTGTACAGGCCTTAAATATAAAACTCATTAGTCATTCTTCCAGTGTTTTGTATAACTAGGGCATAGTTTACAAATAAGCTGTTCCATGTTATTTTTAGTTGTTTGTTACAGTAAGCAGCTTGTCTGATTTTTTTTTTTCAGTATGTTCCACTGAAGTGCCAGAGCTTGAATGAAAATACTGATGATTGTACCTATAACAGAATGCAAATACGAGCATTTATTTTGTATTTCTAATAGCCTTCTGTTTTGACATTCTTCAGATATAAATAGGATGTAAAAAACCTGAACACATTTACTTGTAATCTTAATAAAAATTTTAATGACATGATGTTATTCATAAAGTTCTAAAAGCTTTTTGGTAGTGATCTATATTTTATTCAATTTTCTTCTTAATAGTTCTTGTAAAAGTGATAATTTGGAAGCCAATTTGCAAAACAAAAGAATATTCCTCTTCCTACAGAAATTATTTATCTCTATTGAAGAAATCTGTTTTGTATTAGAGCAGGCAAAACAAATGAACATATTTGTATTAAAAAAACCCAAAGCCCCCACAAAAATACCACCCCCACTCCCCTTCTAAAAGAGTGTTAAGGGGTTCTCAGTAACTTGAGCAAAGCAGAAAAGTTTATAGCTCCCATTTATTACTACTAGGGCTTGGTCCTTTTTTTTTTTTTTTTCCCTTCTGCTTTGGTCTCCTTTTCCTTGTTAAGTCTTGTACATATCTATATCTTGGTTTTGCCTCAACAGGTATCATTGCAACAGTAACTTAAGCATCTCTGAATCAATACTTGTTTTGCAGCCTCTAATTAGTCCTGCTGAGGCTGTAGGATTTCGCATTCTGAGCACAGTACAGGATATGCTGAAGAGCCTGAGTCATCAAAATTGTAAAGTGCATTTTTATTTAACTGGAACCTTTAAGTTAAAGTCAATCTTAGAAACTAAGATCTAACACAGACAAATGACCATCATTAACTGCGACATTTCTACAATGTTATAAAACAAAACAAGAAGAAGAAAAAACCAAACCAAACCAAAAAACCCCCCAACACTACATGCAGATTGCCCTAAATTTGCAGCTGGGTGAAAGGTCGAATACAAAATTGTTTAGAGCTTTATAAAGCCTCTATTTTTCCATTTTCCAAGTTTATTGATGCTAAAAGGCTTCAAAAGAAACCTTTCCATTTGAAAATACTGCCTATTTGTAACACAACTAGGTTAACTATTTCTTCTGTGTATGAACTTTTCCAGTGAACTGCCAGTGAATGCTACAGATTCATCCAGATGCTCACAGTCTACCAATTTTCTTTGTGCAGTGTCTCTATTCCCTGGTTTTAGGTCTTCAGAGGCACACTGGTGACAGGAAATGTAAGGCATTTACGTAGAATTTAGGCTGAGCAAGTCTGCAATCCTTTACGCTGCAGTCCTGAACTACTTAATTCAGTCGTCTTTGTTCGCTATCCTGGTTTGCAACACTCGGTGTCAATTGATTTACTCGTTATGGGAGTTTTAAGGTAGGAGGCAAGCCAGGGTTCACCTATGCCAGCAGCACAAGGGGATGTCAGGCTGATCATGCTGACATTTGACATTTGTGCACTTCTCTTTCCATCACTTCCCAGGTCATCATTTAATTTAGTATTTTTTATTTGGCTAATAGTAGTTTTATTAATAATAGGACACAGCTCAAACTAGACTGAACAAGCATGTTTGTTTATGCAGGATTTTATTACTGGTGATCATTATATAGTATTTTAAGCATGGAGATTTTTTTTTTTTTGCCTTCTATGATTCTCTGAGCTTAGCCAATGGAAATGTATAGTTCCTGTGCTGGAGCAGGCTCATGTTGAATTTCAAAAACTATATTGAGGAGAACAGGGAGATTGTTTCCTGGTGGGGTTTTTTGTATTTTTGCTGTATTTTGTTCCTTTCTATAAGATACTTGGATCTATAAAAATGGTAATCACTGATCATTTTAGAAATAATGATCAGAACTTACTCTTATACTTCTATATTGAAGCAGTGGCAATAGATAGCATATAGTTTTTGTTTCAGAATATTGCAGGATATTGAACAAAGGGAGAAAATACTCACTGTGTATTTTGCCAGGGACAAAGTATAAATACCTGCAACAAAATCCACGTTACCATAAGTGTATATTAAATAAAGTTTCTTCTCTGTTTTTGCAGAAGCAGTAATTCAAGAGGCTAAACATAACAGTTTAACATACGTAACAGAGCAACAGCTCTCCTTGTGGAAACTTTTGTATCTAGAAGAGATATGGGAGTAAACATCCCGGATCTGTGAGAACTGATCTTGTCTTGGAAACTTAAGTTTCCTCTGTATGTCTGATAGTCTTCCCGTCATCTTTCTCTTCCCATTGGTAAAATATGAATTATCATAATTTACATCAATAGAAGAAATTTTAACAAGATAACAAGAACATATCATTAGCATATTATTAATCATAACAAGAACATCAGTCAGGTAAACCCAAAGCAGCGTGCTTGAATAGGAGAACCTCTTCATGTATCTTTTTGTCAGGAAAAAGATGTTGCTATGGCTCCTCTAAAATCTTGACAAAAGTGCTTTTGAATTTTCATCTACATATGTTTTCCTTAAGCATTAACATCTTTTGGGGAAAGCTCATTGCCTATGTTGGATGTTAAAAGGGTTGTCAGCTAATATCTTGACAAGACTAAATACTTAAGAAAGTTCATAAGGTTGTTAGTGGCTTTTGGCAAAGAGTCTAAAGGTCAAGGTATATCAGTTCAAGGGCTATCAAAACTGATCAAATTGTATATTCAGATATGCTATGACCTAGCTGGAATTACTGCTCTAGAGGGATTTAGGGACCAGTTTGTTAGGCAAATAGAAGCTTCAGTAGGAACTACCAGACATGTGCGTGCTTTTCTGAATTTCTCAATATGGCTTGTTTTAATAAGCTGCTGTTTTTCTAACCAAATTCAGGTTGGATTCACATTTGGGAAAAACGACCTTACACCACGTTTTTCTGTCACTGGTTTATTTCAGAATAATTCTTAATAAACCTTCCAAAGCAGGAAGCCAAAAGCACCAATATAATGCAGTTTTTGCTTTAAAAAATTAAGATGGATTTTGACTAGATCCTTGAGTTGACAACATCACTGACTCATTTTAAAAATCCCCATAACTCTACTAGTTAAACAGGGATCTCTAGTGTGCTTAATGAAATGTAGATATTCACAATACACAGTAGAAGGTGGTCTCTTGAAGTTTGTATAGGTACTGAGGTGCTTTGCAGTACCTCTGGAGTATGAAAAAGAGCATCTGATGAATGTTACTTGTTCGTAGTGAAAAGTGTGTCAAGATGAAATTTCTTGTGTTATAATCCATAATCTTGTTTGATTAGTCTCATTTGGATTTGTACCGTATTTGATGATCCTATACGCTGCATCCTTGTCTTGATGATATGAATTGGGTGCCTACATAAATGGAATTGCTCTCTAGTGTTTGCAATAAATGTTAGTTAAAAAATAAATCCCTAAACTGACAGAGTCAGCCTGGGAATTGGGCTGAATGTTCATGGCAGTCTGATATGGAGAATGTGGACCTATTCAGTCCAAGCTGGAATCTTGCTGCAGTTTTCACATTCAGATTTGGATACAGTAACCTAAGTACTCTAGTCTGCAGGTGAAAAATGTAGACTTCGTTTTGAGTGAAATTTCTTGCAGGCTTGAAGTGGGAAAAAATGTCTTTTGTTACAAAAATTATGTGGCCTTCTGGGTATTTTCTCCATTAAAAATACATTTTTATTCATTAAACTTTAATGTTTATTTGTTAGCTTTGTTCAAGTTCTTTTTAACTTTGGGGATATTTCACTTTGCTGTTAAAAATTATGCATGTGCTAAATACTTGTTTTCTTGGTAATAGGAAGATATAGGGTAAGTAGAGACATTTAAAAATGTTTATTTAATTTTCCATTTCTAAATCCTTCTATTCTTAGTCAGGAATGTGCTTTTAAGTTTAATTTTTGTATGAAGAGTTCTAGCAATGAAGTGATTATAGATCATAAAGATTCAGTGTCTCACTGTGGATATGGTGTCTGTCTTTTAGACAGGAAAATTATTCTTTTATTAGAGTTAAAAAGGAGCAATCAATATCTTCAAATTTTCTATTTCAGGATATGGATTTACTTTAAAATTGTAGGCTCATTTTAAGCAATTAGAGAAGAAATAAGTTATTTCTGTGGTAAAATATTTTGCATTGATCAGTCATTTGGTGTTTCAAATACTAAAATGCAGAACTGAAAAGAACAATGTTAGCAGCTTGGTGGAAGGGTTAAGTCTTTGTAAAGAGTGTTAAGTGTTCTTTGCGAAGTGTCATGCCTTTATTCTGAATGTGAATGAAAGAATGATTAGATTATTCTAGACCTTTGGTTTCGAAATGTGAGGAATGTTATTTATGGCAAGTGTTAGAAGATGGGTTTGGAAGAAATTCCATTGGCTATTCCTGTAGGATATTTCTGCTAATAACATTTTGAAGTTTTAATGAATTTTTATTTTAGGGATAGACATAAAAAAATGAAGGAAAGCAGATTTCAGGGAATATTGCCTACTCCTTATGAACAATTTGTGCGGATATCATAAACTTGGTTTATTCCATTTATCGGGTGCTGAGTGAAAACGTGTGGATATAGCAGCATAAAGGCTTGGCCACAGAAGGAGCAATTGAGGAAAGAGGTAAAAAGTGATTTGGTAACATACTACTTTCATTCATCGATGAAACTAAGACTGTTCCATCATATTGCCCAAGACGTGTATTTGTAAAAAGAAGTCAAAGAAGCCATTGTTTTTGTTTCTTACCATATTAAGTTGAGATCTTGAACTGGAGCAAAAGAGTGGTTACCTTGTTTTGCTATGCTCTAGCCCAGAAACATTTGATCGGGTAACAAAGTTTGCAGATAACTCTGAGATTCTTACTGGGCTGCAATGACAATTGATGGTGACACTCAGCAAGCCGTATTGTAAAGTACCTTTGGCAGTAACTTTTTTACCCTTAGCCCATCTTTCATTTTCCACAAATATTGTAGTTTTGTTTTGTATCCAAGTATTTTATGGAAATGTAGTCTGTCTTAGTTTTTGTAGGTTTTTTAAGTCTACTGTATGTATTTAGTTATTTGTATTATTTTTCCTCATTCAGTTGAAGAATAATATAAAAGGAACATGGTTTTGTTTCATTATGGTTGATGAAAAGCATACATTAATAGGGAGCTACTGAAGGATTATTTTTACTCTGCTGTTTGCAGCTATTTATAAATGCATGTAGAAGTCTGCCACTTGGGTTGCCTGAATTGGAGAGGAAGGAACATTAATATATTTTCAAGATACTGCTCTCTCTCTTACTCTGACTTTACATCCAAGGTTAATTTATTTGTAGTCCAGAGTAAGCAATTTTGCTTTGCTTCACATGAGGAGAAACATGAGTTATAATAGAAGACAAATCTATGAATGATAACCTAATTTAAGTCACTGCCTCAGCCAAAGAGTGTACTGTTCCCTGAAGACTTATTTGAAGAACACTGTAGATCAGATTAACAACACTGGCCTGAAGTTCACTTTCTCCATGATGCTTACCTATACTTGTTTGAAGTACTTTACTGATCTTGGCAATCACAGCTTTGAACTTCTTTGAAGTCCATTGAAGTCCTTTGATCTGTACAACATTCATGACATATTCCAAAGCACTAAATACGAGTGTTCTATATTTTGAGATGCCTGTGGAAATTTATGGGGATTTGGGGGTTAGGATTCAACCACAAGCTTCTGTGATTCCTTACCTTGACTTTCATAATTCAGTGCACATGACCCTTACAAACTCTTTAATGGGCAGTTTGTAAGACTGTGGAAAGCTGTGACTATGACAGGCATTCATAGAAAGAAGACAGTGATGTGCATTGGCAATTTCCTCTGGGTTTGCTAATGGAGGAGCAGCTGCTGGGATGGGACAATGAAGCAGCAGCAGACAAAACTGCTGTGGGGTTATATGCAGAGTAGTGGATCCCAAACTAGAAGCTGTGGGTTTCAGGTGCAAGACTGAGTAGCATGATATTTATGGCAGAATTTGGATTTAGAGAATACGTGTATTTACAGGTGCATGTAACTTAAGTCTGCAAGTCAGAGCTGTGATGGAAAAGAGCTGGGGAGTAGCTGGTGCAGAGTTTGTCTGCAGGCTCTCCAAATAGTTTTCCGAATGGAGAAACACGTGGCTATTGGTGTCTGGAAGCCCTTTCACAAGTAGATTAGCTGTTGCTTTTCTCAGTCCTAAAACTTGTCTGCAATAGAAGTAATGGTCAATTCTTCACTGTTTGGGTTCCTTAACTGTTAAATGGTTACCAGTGAAATTTAAGTGCTTCTTCTTTAGCCTGGTGTATGGAGAAAAGTCTTTATCAGAAGGAAGAGGTATTTTCCTGTCATGCTAATTGACTTAGGAAGATTCACTGTTACTAACTCGGTAAAACTCAGTAAAATCAGTAAGTTTGCAGATGACACCCAGTTGGGTGGGAGTGTTGATCTGCTCGAGGGTAGGGAGGCTCTGCAGAGAGACCTGGACACGCTGGAGCCATGGGCTGAGGCCAACTGGAGGAGTTTCCATAAGGCCAAATGCCGGGGGCTGCCCTTGGGCCACAACAACCCCCAGCAGCTCTACAGGCTTGGGGAGGAGTGGCTGGAGAGCTGCCGGTCAGAGAGGGACCTGGGGGTGTTGATTGACAGCCGGCTGAACAGGAGCCAGCAGTGTGCCCAGGTGGCCAAGAAGGCCAATGGCATCCTGGCTTGTGTCAGCAATAGCGTGGCCAGCAGGGACAGGGAAGGGATCTTACCCCTGTACTTGGCACTGGTGAGGCCACGCCTCAATTCCTGTGTTCAGTTTTGGGCCCCTCACTACAAAAAGGACATTGAATGACTCGAGCGTGTACAGAGAAGGGCTACAAAGCTGATGCAGGGTCTGGAGCACGTGTCCTATTAGGAGCAGCTGGGGGAACTGGGATTTTTTAGTCTGGAGAAGAGGAGGCTGAGGGGAGACCTTATCACCCTCTACAGCTACGTGAAAGGAAGCTGCAGAGAGCTGGGGATGAGTCTCTTTAGCCTAATAGAAAGTGACAGGACAAGAGGGAAAGCCCTCAAGTTGCACCAGGGAAAGTTTAGACTAGATATTAGGAAGCATTTCTTTACAGAACGGGTTGTTAGGCGTTGGAATGGGCTGCCCAGGGAGGTGGTAGAGTCCCCATCCCTGGAGGGGTTCAAGAGTAGGGTCGATTTAGAGCCTAAGGATATGCTGTAGGTGGGAACTGTGCTAGGCGAACGGTTGGACTAGGTGATCTCCAGGGTCCTTTCCAACCTAGATGATTCTGTAACATGGAGTAGTCTTAAAATAGTCCATAATGGTAATACAGTTAAGACCCAAGATATGATTTTTGAAGTAAATGAGAGTGGCTTTCCTATCCAGAACACTGTTGAGATAATGGCTGCTCTTCTTATTCTAGGAGATTGAACTTGCTCCCCACTTTTATTCAGTGAAGGTTTCATAAGCTGATCAGACTAAAGGAAGCAACAGTGTGGAGTCGGCATGTGGAAGACTGAGAAGGAGGAGGTCCCTCATAGCAAAACTGAATGCTTCTAATCATTAAATTATGGCTCACTTATGTGCTTGTCATGAACAGTATTTGTGAAAGCAAGAAAGAGATTGCTGAGATAGAGAGTTAGAGAAAGAGACTTTGAATGTTGCAGGCAGCTAGAAAAAGGTGTCTGTGCAAAATGCCTCTGCTGGCCAAGAGAGCAAACTGCTGGGATGTGTTGTGTATGCACTTGGATACCACAAGCTTTTGGCCACTGGATAATAAATGTAAGATTATGTTTGAAATTTGTGTGTGTTGATTTTGATTATGGAAAGAATGTTTTATAATCAGAGGAAGAACTGGTCATTAATGAAAACTGAGTGTACCAAAAATAGTAATGTAGATGAACATTCATTGAGTTAAATAAAACCACCAAAATTTCAGGACAACCTTGAAAACAATAGATGTGTGGCATGCATCTGTTGTGGAGGCTTATTCTTCAGGCTGAAATTTGCTGCAGTGATACTTTTAAGGCCAGGGCTATGGTTGTATCATTTCTCTTTTTTACCTTTTGACCCTGAAGTATATAAATGGTATTATTCTCTAGACTGGGACACTCCACTAACATTTTTCTTCATGTCATTCTGTTGAACTGCAGGTACTAGACTGCTAAATTGTTCATCCTCACATTGTTTGATTCACTTGGAGATTTGCATGATAAATCTTTATATATGGACTATGTACATCAAGAAATTGAGGGGAGAAAAAACCAAACCAAAACATGTTATCTCAAGACTAATCTACATGCCAACAAAGATTAAAATATTCCTTTACTGTCTCATCTCCTCTCCCCCAGTCTTACATTCGTTTAGAAGATGAGACATTCACAGCTGTCTGAGAGACCCTATCTGTGTCGGACATATGCACAGTTACGGAGTTTGTAGGATGCTAAGGAGTCTGTGGGGGACAGTTTAAAGAGCAGTTCTGAGTTTGGCAGAACTCTTGATCCTGTCCACTTTCTTGTCACTTCCCTTGAATTAATTCTTGCATCAGTTGTCCAATCTGATTGAAAACAAACTTGCCAAAATAAAGTAGAAAAAGTGCATTCTGAGTCCACACGATCCATCAGAATTCTTGTAGACTTCCACTGCAGCCAAGCAATGTATTTTTTTTGTTTGTTTTTATGTAGCTTGGAGAAGAGCTGAAATGACCAGCTGAATCTTTTGTAACATCTTTCTTATATATTTTGTTGCCCCTGTTTATGAGCTCGTTTCAGTTTGTTAATTTGATTTTCATTTTTTTAAAGGATTAGTCTAGTGGCTGTTTGGTGCTTCTCAAAATTTAACATGTAAATGATTATTTAATGCTTATGATTATCAGAAGTTATAAATAGCTTTTTTCCCCCACTTAAATCAGAATTTTATATTTGCAAAAAGGTTAATTTTTTTTTTTTCATTCTTACGACACTCTTTCTTCAGGAAAAAAAAAAGCTCAGAGAATGAGAACTAATTTTGTAGGTGCTAGAATTGTTGGAGTTCTTCCATTGTTTTTCAGTGTTTCAAATTAGCATGTTCCTAAACAGCCTTAGAAACTATATTTGAAACATTATTAAAAGACTATCTTTGTATTTTACTGCCTTGCTGAGTTCTCTTTAGTTTTTTTTTTAATGCATTTGTGAAACAGCTATGTGATCTGATTGTTGTAAAGTGTCAGATTATTTTTTTTTTAATTTTGTTCGTTTTGGGCCTAGATTATCTTGGAATAGTTAAAACATTTTTAGTTGATTTTTTTTTTTTTTTTTTTTTTTGTGTGTGTGTGTGAATCCAACTAGCCTGACACATTTAGAGGAAGCTTCTTAGGCAAATTTTTATTCAGCTTTGGTATACGTTCTTTCTGCTGCTGTCAGTGTTTTACTCACTGTGTTCTAAAATTTGCAATTGGCATGTGAAATTCAGTCAATTTATCATCCCCAGTTTTGAATGTTTATTTCACTTGGGTAATGCAAATGTAGAACCAAAGAAAATGCAGTTCACTGAACACATTAATTGGTTTCACTGTTCACATTAATTAAATGAAGTGTTCTTGATTGTATGGGAGTGTATAGGAATGTGTGTACAGCTGCTGTTCAGAGATATTCTTAAGGTTTTTCTCTTGAAAGAAACCACTTTACCAGAATTTTTCCTTTCCTATATATGACTTCCACAACTAAACAAAAATTGATGCTCTTTGGAGATGTTTTTGTTTTGATAGTTTCTGAGAAACATGTTCCTGGTTCATGGATTTCAGTGATGGAACTTTGAAGAGTGGTGGTTGTCTCCTTGTTTTCCCCCTGGTGGCTACAGTAGTACCTGTTTGCTACTTGTCTGTGAAAGGGGTTTGTGAGAAGTGAATGTGTGCAGTGAACCTCTTTTCTGAAGATGCAAGATGGTGGGTTTTTGATTGTTTACATGTTGGTAAAGTCACTATGTTTTCTTACAGATTTCACAACGGACTGTTAAATGTTAAAGATGTTCTTACAAGTTTTGACAACACGGGGAATGTCTGTAAGTCATTGTTTATTTAAATACAGAACTATGTTGATAGAAGTCTAATTGTATTGATATAAAGTATTTCTGTAAGAGCATTCAGTAACCATTTTGTTTAGCTGAGAAATACCATTACTGTTAGAGATACAGACCTTACCTACCAAAGCATTTTGTGTTACACTGTTTTATGTCACAGTTGTTTGTGTGGATATACCCTTAAGTCATCCCAGTGCAGGTTATTTTTGGTTCTGTGGCTGCAGCAGGAACATTAGAGCAGCTGAACTGGGTTGGACAAAAAATTAGTTTAGCCCGTTGAATTGTGTTGGCCAGTGGCCAGCAGTGGCTGTCTGAGGAACAACAGTGCAAGAACACGGGAAGCAAACAATGATACTTCTACCCTGGAGAGGTCAAATGCAAACCAGAGAAAAACAAAAGAAAGCACACAGTCAAGTTGAGATTCCTCCCCACAGAATGTTTTGAATCCTAGAATGTGACATGAATTCAAAAAGCAAAGGGGAAAAAATTGTGCAGGAAAAATTCACTGTGGCTCTTAAGTATAAATACACCACTTATGGCTTAGGAAGTACGGAATGTTAGGAGAATTAATTGGGCAGTAGGATGATACCTTTGTCCTGATCTTTCACTCTTGTCTAAGCATCAGTTACTGGCCACATTAACCTGAGACAAGAGGAGCTGTAAGTGGACCTTCAATGTCTGACCCAGTATGGCTCTGTTTCAGTATACTTAATAATAAAATTATCTGTGCTATTAATGGACTTGAATTATAAAATTGTGGTAGATCATGGAAAGGAAGCTGAGCAAAAATATTTAAATATTATTGATGGAGTGAGTAATTACTGTTATATAATTAACATTTAATACATATAATGCATTTAATACATATAATTTTTGTTTGATTATTTTACCTTATTTTTCAGGTAGGTTGTTTTGTTTTCAAACAAGAAAACTGATAGAATAAAGTTGGAGGGGTCTCTGAGTTTGCCAGATACTCAAGAAATGAGCACATATCTGTTCTTCCTTATCAAAGTGATGATATAGAATCATTCAGATATGTGTTTCATCTCAAACTCCAGACGTAGTATTCCAAAGCTATTTCAGTGAACAATTACTTTTCATTATCAAAAAGGTCAATTTATTTAATAAACTTTTGCTTTCAAATGGAAAAAAAAATATAAACTACATACCTTTTTAAAATTTGCTAGCTTTCATTTGGTTCTGAACTTTGAAGATAGTTGCGTGGTCCTACCACAAAATACTTCTGGATATATTCTTTAACTGTTGTCAAAAATAAATTTATTCTCCAATTTCTGAATGAGAATTATATCTAAGGGGTATTTTAATATCCAAATTAGTAATACTAAAGCTAAGAAGGAAAATTCACATTTGTAATTATGGTTGACATCAGCTACAGATGTAGGCATCAGGAGCTGGATGATAAAAAAATTTAGATTAAGACATTTAGGATCTGGAAGAAAATGCTTTGCTTAAATTATGGGAAGCATTTAGAGAGATTTGATGTTGTAGATTCTCAAAATAGGAAGCTAGAGGGAATTTTGTAGCAAGTTACTTTATTCTCATAAACTGTTCTCAGTAAGGGGAAAAAATTAGGAAAAAAATCCAAACTGGGGTTTTGGATACAGAAAGAAATAGTGTTATATTAGTTCAGTAGATAACAGCTTGGGCATTTGTTTTGAACAGCAAAGAACATTTGGGGTTTTTTGCCTGAAAGTGCTTCACATACTGGATCAAGACAGTGTACCTTGCTCTGTTAAAACATGATAATATGATTTCTTAATCTTTGTTCTTTGTGTGAGTACTTAGATTGTGATCAATCTGCACAAATTTCCTTGTTAACAAAAATAATATGCTCTGCTAAAGTTTTCATATGCTTTCCTATTAATAGATGTGCTGTCAGCTCTTCTGTTAACTTCTTCAAGTATTTCAGCTACTTTCTTATTATATGGTAGAACAAGAGTTGTACTCTTAACACACAACACCAGTGCTAACACAGAAGTAATAGAACATCTGTAGTTCATACTGTTTCTCTGTATATGCAAAGATTCTCATTTGTCCTTTTGGATTCAGTATTGCTTTGAGGGTTTGTGCTGTGCTATTATATACGGTGTTTTCTAAGTCCTTTCCAGATTCACAGCTTCCCCATTTTTAAATGTCTGTGTATGTCTGTATTGATGTACGTATTACTGATTTATGCCCATTTTACTAAACACTCTAGATTACCCTCTGTTAGGGTAACCAAAATAGTTATTTTCTGGCAGCACGCAGTACTGTTTTGGAGTGTAATAATCATACTTTTTTGCCTCCACCTGTATGGAGTAAATGTCTCCAGTGTCCAAGATAAAGTAACTATGTGTCTATCACACCTTCATAGTAAAGTTCCCCAACCACATGTTTACTGAGCTGCTCTACTGGGATCTTACCTGACTGAATTTGTGTGCACTCCATTATCCCTTGATTTCTTTGACCCGTTTCTGTGTATTTCTTACCTCTCTTTGTGTTAACCCACAGTGGAAACGGTAGGTAGTAATCCTGCCTCCTTTTACCCCCAAAGATAACTACAATTGTAGTATTTCTAAAATTAGGTTGACTATTTTTTACAATTGCTGTGGTGTTTTTTAAATACTTCATATTATCAAATGACAGTCTACCCTAAAAAAACCACTAAACATTTCTAAAATGGTCTTTTAACAGCATTAGATTACTACTACTAGTACGTAATACTAATGGAGCTAGTCAGTGTTGAACATATTAAAAGTTCCATCTACAGTAGCATGTTCTGTGAGGGGTCCCATTGAATAATTCTAAAAGAACACACCATGTAGTCAGAATTTATTCACTGGGCATTAAACTTCACTTAAATGATTTGGACGGAGTTATCAGAAAACAGTTAAATGTTTTAGTGTTCTGTCTGTTTTGGCTGCCATACTAAGTATTTATCAGGAAGATGAATGTTTTGCTAATGATTATTACATTATAAAATAATTGTGTATTAAACAGATCAGGTTTTGTGAAAAGTGCAACATATTGCACATTACATCCTTTTTAAACATAATAATTTGTTTCAAATAACATGGTTTGTGTGGTTTTGGGGGGAGTTGTTTTGTTTCTTATAGTAATGTTCTGAAGTACCTTATGTTATAACAAGCTCTTTCAGAGGGCATTTGTATGGTCTTTTTGTTTCACTTTTTGATCTTTCTGTTTATCATCTTTAACAGCCACATCACCATACACCATCAAAAGAAGAGTGGTAGAGCAGATTCTAGTTAATACCACTTTCTCTACACTCCCAGTAGACATCAACTCAGTACAAGATGTGCCACTAGCTGGCAGCATTATATAAAATATCAATAAGCAGCTTTTGAGGAATACTTGTGACTGTTTCCAAAAGTGCTGCCTTACACCACTAAGACTTCAGGACAAAAGTGGAGCCAATGGCAGTAGCTGTAAATGGGGTATTGCAGGTTCTCCAGTGTTAACTCTGGAAATTGTCTCTGCACGATGTCTTGCCCAAACTTGGTAACTACACTTGTATTCTCTTTTCCAAAAAGATTTCTGAAGATGGATTTTCACTGTAGGATTGTCACTATGAATGAAAGTTCACATTGCAAATTACAATTGGTTTTCACTTTCACAGAAAAATGTGAAATTTTTTTTCTCTTCTGCTCATCCTTTGTGAGATAGTAGTTTCCATGTGGAAACTCTAAACGAATTCTCCACAGAGACAGGGTGCAATGCTAAATGCAATTCATTCAGCTTTAATTCTATACATGAACAGGAGCCAGGGAAAAGAGGACTGGAATGAAGGAAAGGATCAGTCTGTTCGTTTCAGACAACAGTATGCCATCTGTTAAAAAGATGGTACATCCTGAGACCATCTCTAGTCCTAAAATAATCCTTTAAAAGAACTGATGGATCCCAGGCAGAAGGTTCAGTGATGGCATTATAGGATAGCAGCAGCTGGCTCCAGGAGCCACATGCCATGCTCATCCTTGCAGAAGAGAAATCTCTTCTGCAACAGACTGTCCAGAAAACAAGGAAAATTCTGCAAGAATGAACTTCAGAGAGTATCACCTTCCCCTGCCTTTCCTAGTGGGAGAAAGCAGTTACGAGTTAAATGCTTGTATAATTCTATCACTACAGTAATAATTTCAAATTATGTATACATTAAATTAAGTGATCAGGGGACAAAATATAAACCTCTTTACTAATTGCCACCAGTCAAGTAAACTACAATGTCTGTAAAGGAGAATTTTAAGCAGTAAAATACAGCATATTTTGGGATTTTCATCTAGTATCTACCTGATGTTAACACAGAAACAAGATATTCCAGAGTGCTCAAGTAGTATAAAATTGCAGATATACTATATGTAATAGCAAAACATTTTCTTGTGAACTGCATATAGCATAGTTAATAATGTAACCATTTTGAAGAAACAACATGGTCATTACATATTCATTGTATTTTCTACTTGGTTGAGTGTACAATTGCATGTTTTGGAACTAAAAAAGCAGCAGAGGGTGCTACAGTTACAGAGCTACTCAGGCACATATTCCAGAATTGTTGCTCCTGCAGGCAAATAGATCCTGCAAAGCTTTCAGTCTGGAGTAGATGTAAATAGGCTAGGTTTAAATTCTGTTGCCTCTGTTTATACAGGAAAACAGGTAACCAATGTGAAATCCAGAAAAAGTAGAATTACATATACACTGGTTTTCTTAAATACTTTTTTTTAAAGTGTTTTTTTGCTGGAAAATGTTACATAGTTTCCTGAAACCATGGTGTCTGGGTATAGCTACTGATACAAAACAGGTACTCACCATCTTCTGAACTGTTTGTGTTTGTGCTAATTTTAGGTTTAGAAATTCCAGTCTCTGCAACAAGTTTTGTATTGGAAAATGTTGGGGATTTTTTATTGTGGTGTGACCCCCCCAATAAACGAGCTAGCTAAATTGGAGAAAATTTTTGTCCCTTCATGTAATATTTTTCATGAAAATAACCAGAGAGAGGATTTTTCTTAAATTTGAGTCCACATCGGATTTTCCTTGGAAACACATACCAAGGAGAAAAAGAATTTTCTTCTTTTAGTTTTCACTTTTTTTTTTCAGGTTATACTAATTTTAAAATTAGGCTTATTTAAAACTAGCAATTGTGTTACTTTCTTTTTATTAAAAATTTTTTTAAATCTACTTCAAACAACCTTTCCTTCTTTATTCCTTCTTCTCAAATAAATAGAATGAGAGGGGTGTCTTCTTTCCTGGTAGTGGTATATGAGGATGTGTTTAGAGAGCTACTTGTTTCTTCAGAGCTCTCACTGTGTGACTAAAAGGTATCTGAGCTCCTCTATGGAGAGATTGTGACAGCTACTGATTTATCATGCCTGGAAGGATAGATGCCATCAAGCTACCTGGGAAAAAGCATAGGATGTCATCCTTTATGGCCGCAGAGGTCCTCCATGTATTTCATGTAACATTACCTAGAATCAACAAGGGAGCAGACTGTGTTTTTCGGGTGCTGCTGTGGAAGTTTCCTCCCTTTTTTTAGAGGTACGCTTCCTGCCTCTCCATGCCTCACTAGGTATTCTCACCTGAAGAAACTGCCAGTCATTGTCTTTTGAGCCTTCTCTCATTCCACCGGTGTGGCAGTTTGAAATTTGTTTACGATGTCAGAACCTCACATCCTCTTGAAAAAGTCTTCAACGAAAAATAAATTGACTGGAAGAGTGTTTGGATAGCAAGAATACATGTTTTTTTGAATGAAATATCGTATTTATGATACCTACAATTTACTATTCACTATGCAGCTTCCTTTTAAATAAAACATTTCACGATCAGGGTTAAGAAAAAACAGCTGTTTCCTCCCTCCCCTCCCCCATCCAATTCACTTCACTGATTCAGTTTACGGCATCATCCCAAGCAGTCACATTGACATAACCAGCATAAAGCTTATAGAATGGAGCAGAAAATAAGTATATGGGGGGAAGCAGGTACCTTTTAAATTACTCTTCTACCAGAATTGTTTTTATGAAACTGTTCTATGGTGAAACATCAGTGATTTGTCTGTACTTCAATCTTCTGCTTTTCCCTCACTCAGTGAAGTCTTCTGTTTATCAGGAACCTATATGTGAAAACAATAATCATACCTGTGATCAGGGATCTGTTTCCTCTTAAGGTATTTTTCTTCTCCTACATATTCCAACATAACCTGACTCTGTGCATATCCTTTGACACGTGGCACCAGCTTGAAGAAGTGGCAGGTGAAGAAGCCCAGCTGAGCTCTTCTGAGTACCCTCCTCATTCCTTGCTCAGTTTGAAGTTTTTGTAATAACTGGTCCTGCTGTCAGGCTATTCCAATGAGAACTTTTGGTAAAAATACATGAGTCTGTTATAGTAACTGCTGTTACCTTTCTGTATTGCTGAGCAATGTTTTGTACCTTTGCACTCTGATTAGCAGGGGTTTTGCATCAGATCTGTTGTCTTAATCTTTGTAAAAATTGTTGGCATAAGTATGTTTGTGAGTGTATGACTCATGCTAGTCTGACTTTACACACTGGTGTTGACCTATAATCTGAAGCATTTTTGAAAGAGTTCCGTGTATTCTAAATGGATTATCGTGAGAAATTGGATCTTTTAATTTAAATTAATTAAAAGAATTTGAAGATAGGGTATAACACCTTAAATTAGATTGGTAGAAGGAAAAGAGTATGAATTATTTTAATGAATTTCATGGTGTTTACTTTTACATTTGATAATAACTTAATCACCTTTTTAATTGAGATAGGGTAGGATAACAATGGTAAGCATTCCTTTAAGATATTATTAACTAAGCATAGTCTTTGAATGCATTGTAGAATCTTTTCTTAAAATATTTCAAATTCGAGTATAATTAAAATAAACAGTTTCAAATGTGTTATAGTACAGGCATGAGGTGCAAAACATGCTCAAGAAATGCCATGCTTGGGGTACATCCTTGAGTAGCTACCTTCTGTTCAATACCACACAAAGTTGCTGGTGGAATCTGACTTACACATTAGATGGAGCATTTCTTTGTATAGTAATATAGTCTCATCAGTAGCTGTGGTGTAGAGGTAGCAAGGACAGCCCCTGTTCCGCATTTTCTTCATACAAATATAACTGAAATGTTATGCAGTCTTTTTAAACAATTTTTTAAAAGTTGCACTGTATTTAATTTTTAAAATTTTCAGATGGGTGAACTCGTGTCTTTTGAAAATGTTAGGGTGAAAGGTTTCAACTTAATTCAGCATCAGTTTACCAAATAATATTCAAACAAAACTATCTTGAGTCAAATATTTCTGGAAATTAGGATTTGAAACCTTGATGAATAATAGTCTCATGATAGTTCTGACTGAAAAGTATGGTGAAAACTAATCTACGTAGCAGTGACCAGATGAAAATCCAATGCAGAACTATTATTCATGTACTTAGCTTGACAAATTAGATACTCTTATTGGGTCTCAGTACAGTTAAATAAAATTCTATGGTTTTTAATAATTTTTCCAAATATTTTCAGTAATGTGGAAAGAAATGGATCAGGTATTATTCCAGAAATCGGAAGAATTAATTTTTATTAAACCTGGTGGATTAAAAAATCCCCCTATACAAATGGTTTGATAAATGAAAAATGTACGAGGAATATATGTGCAACTGCATGTTTGTACTAATTACTGGAGGCCCAGCTTTGTGGTCTTTATAGACTGCAGCTCACCTGCAAAAGACTTTGAGTGACCAGCCCATAAAACAAAGGTTCAGAACATACTGGTTTTAGTGATGGTGATTTCACATCTACTCTCCTTACTGATAGAAAATATCTACTGATATCTAATGGCGTCTTTTTTACTAAAGCTTAAATTTATTATTTTGTTCATTGGTAAAAACGAGATTTTCTTCCGTAAAAGCTACACTTTTTGCTAGGTTCTGATGTTTCTTTAGACTCTGTAAGTTTCATTTGTATCTTTTTTGAACAGTGTTTGTCAAAACTGGGCACGATAGTCCAGTTGGGACCTTCATAATGATAAGTAAACCAGGTGATTTTGTATTTTACAGCCTGTAATCCCGGTATTGTATTTTCCTCTCAAAACAGCATGACTCTGACTCCTGTTGAGCTTTTGACCTGCCATAAGGTCCTGTTCCTCTTTAAAAGGGATCAGTTATTCCTGATTGTGTATTAATGTAGCAGATTATTCTTACCCAAGTGCAATACCTGGTACTTGTCCCTGTTGAACTTTTTCCTCTGTTTGCAGACTTCTCCCAGTTCATTGCTTTTGTCCTTTGAAGCCTGTCTTTCAACATACTGGACTTCCTAAGTTGATATATTGGTAATTTAATAAGCGTTTTCCTTCTGTCATCTAGATGGTCAGTGAAAACACTGAACAGAGCACAGTCTGGTGTAGGCATTTATGGAAGCTCCACATGATAAAATCACCTGCTTTTACAGTAAACCATTGAGAATTATTCTCCAGAGTCAGTTTTCTTGATCAGCTCTGCACCTATCGTAACCAAATTTTATTTATACTGTAATTTCTTATGAAATTGTCGAAAGACTTTCTAAAGTTTTGATACAAGACATCTACTGCTTCTGCCCTATACACGAGCCTCTTATCTTGTTTCTCTGGTGAATGGTTTTTAATTAAAATATGTAATTTATTTTTTGTTGCTATACTTATCATGGAATATGGGACAAAAGAATGAAAAACATGAATCTGTTTTGAGTTTTTAATTATGTAGAGATGAGGAAGAGGATGAATTCAATCAAACATTATACTTACTTATAGAATGCATTTTCTCTTCCACACTGAAAGTCACCTGATGATTTTCTGTCTTACAATTTCATTCACTTTCTGAAAGCCATTTTTTTTAATCATTTGTACTACATATGTATCCTGTCTAAGCTTCTATGCATAGTTTTTTTTCTTGTAGTTCTTTGGTGTCTTGAAGGAGAATTCTAGCTACACTTAGATGTGTCCTGGTCTTGTGACATGTTTGGTAATTTAGCAAAAATTAGAATAGGATTGTAATAGCCCTCTATCCTAATACCTTTTACCTCCCATCTCCTGACATTCTGTAAATGTGATGGAATGTAAAATAATGTAAGATGGGGGGTTTTTTTGGTAATTTGGGAGTGCTCAAATGTGTTTGTGCTTCTTGCCTCAGAAATGGAATTCTGCTGGTCATATTCAGGACTATAAAGAATAATGTGAGCCTGTTACACCTTTTAACACCAGCTTCTTGTCTATTGATATTTATTATTGAACTGTGAGCTGTGCTTTATGAATTGAATTTACTTTCTTTCCATCTACACTACTGCTGGCTGAATGTGCGTTTCACTATCTAGATATTTTTTATTCCAAGTTAATATTTAGGTTTCCCTTTATATTTAGGGCAATTCCACTATTTTAAGGGAATGTTTTGTTTAAATGTGTGTTTTATATCAGCTCAGAAGAGGGTGTCGCGCTGTACTCCCCAAACCGCTTTTTTGGTATTTACTACTCTGTACAGTATCACATCTGTGAAATAAATATTTAATCCATTTTACAGATAGGAAGTCTCATGAGCCTCTAGATTTGTTACAGAGTTGTTCCTGGGGTAGAAATGGGAGACAGAAGCAAGACGACTTACAGTGATGGCCATTAGCAGACCTGACTTCTAACCTCTCCCATGTGTAGCTTTATGTAGGCTCTTTGTTGAATTGTGTTGTACTACATTTTCAGGAGTGCCTCCTCATTTTAAATGCCACCCATTTGGGTTTTCTGAAGTGACAGACTTAGACCTGTGTCAGAGAAGAGACTTGGGCATAGCTGAACTGAACTTTACATGCTGTGACAATAAAATCCTTCAGGTAAGGAGGCTTTTCTGCATGCATAGTGGCATGGGCTGGAATTCACCACAGGTGGCACTCCAAGATTTGTGTGTCATTAACTCTCCCTTTCTTTGGAGTTTCAGTTCCTAACCTGATACATTCGTAGTCTTAAATCCTTTCCTTTATTTAGATGCTTCAACTGTGTCCATCAAAAAGTATGGAAGAAATAACTTTTTTTTTTTTTTAACCTCCCATGTGGCAGCTGCAGGTTTTATGTAGAATTTATTTGGTTTCAGACATGAGTCTAATGGTTATAACACTCACCAGGTGGTTTCATGAAAGTATGGGAGGCCAGCACACCTGAATTAGCAAAAGGAATGGACTCAGAGCTTTTATGTACTCACTTACTGGAGCTCCTTTTGTATAGTAAGACAAGAAACAATATTACTAAATGTGTTGGGTAATCCCTTGTGAGAGTATGTCAGGAAAAAACCCCACACCAATCTGCCAGTAGATGTGAATTTAGAATATGAAAACAGCAGCTGTACGTATGCTTCACTGTAAAGCACATACCTAGTACCATGAAATTTACCTATTCACGCAGCTAAAACACTGTACACTCTTAAGCCATTTACGAATCGGCACCCTAGTATAAATTCTATCAGGCTAAAAAAACTGGAATGTCTTCATAATAAAACATAATACGGCCAAGCAGGTTGTATACAGGGTCCTTATCTTTGCTGTATATTGGTTCTCATTTTGAAATCGTGGCAATTTGAAGCAGTTTGTAGATTTATTTATTATTTAGTTGGACATTCCCAAAGTAGAAAATATTTCCTTTTGTTTGTGTGGTTAAAGACTCTGCTAAAAATGAGTTCAGCCAGATAAACAGAGGTCTTTTTATTACTACTAAGAATTAATTTAATAATTTTGTCCACAACCATAATCTGCTCTTAAAATCATGCATTACATTTTCTGTTGAAAACTAACCAATATAAATTCCTTATGAGGAAAGGGTGTTTCAGCTGCACATCTCCTGTGGGGGAGAGGCTTAGTTGCTGACAGGTGAATCTAAATCAGTGCTAACATTATTTCCTAGGTTAAAGTAACAGAGGAAGATGTTTTAATCATAGACTGTCTCAGAAAATATTTTCATGTGCGTGGTTTTTGTTTGGTTGGTTTTGATTGGACTAGCACAGTTATTTAGTTAGCAGCAGAGAATTATTGGTATTTATGAACTGTAATGTTTCTCTGATTGCTGGCTGAGATTAGTACACATTGCTTCCAAAAGTAGATCTCTGAGGAAGTGCCAAAACCAAAAATCAATTATTTATATAAAATAACTCTTATTGGGAGGGTGGGGGGATTAATAACAAGAACTGGTGTTGTTACACATGGTTTTAGTTGAAAAATAATATTTGAAAAAGGTTGAAAATCCATGGGTCTAAAGTATGAGCTTGTGTTCAATTTTTTTTTTTTTTGTGGCAAGACCTTTCTTGATCTGTATTTAGAGTTGGTAAAACACAGTTTATATTGTTTTTTGTAAAAAACCTCTGACACAGCCATCAAGTTAAAGGACTTATGAATGTTAGGTACAAGTGCACACAGCAATTATCTTTTGTTGTACGTAGGCACACTGTTCATGAATTTTGAGACTTTTGTTATGAAGAAGCAGACTTTACATCCACTTATAAAAGTTGGGCATTAAAATGAGAACAGCTTTGTAAGCCTTGACTTGAAAGTCATTACATTTAAATGGTAGTAGTAGCAAAAGACAACTATCTAGTGATTTTAAGCTGCCTTAAGTATAGCTACTGAAAAAGGCAGTAAGACCAACAAAATGCTTAAAGATACACAGGAGTAAAATGGTCATACAAGTTTGGCATTTAAAAGCAAAGATCTCTATACTAGTTTCTAAATGGACAGTAAAATACACTGTCTTCAAATTTATCATAATTTAAAGGAAAAAACTAGGTATACACTAAGAAACTAGAATCATATGAATCAAGGTAGAGACAGACTGCTTTTGGAATCTCTCTAAATAATACATACTAACTGTTTACTCAGATAAGCTTCTTGTTGAATTCTTTTCCTTATTTTCAAAGAGCCTGTTAAAGAGAAATATTTATCCTTTCCATTCCCATTGTATTTTCCAGTTCCAGAATTAGAAACATGCTGTCATACCTAGCATTGAAAAAAACTTAAATTACAGTAGTGGTATTAAATACAAATTTAAGATCAACTACTTTGCAATGAATGAAGTCTCTGTTGTCTTTGTTCTAACTGATAAATGCTTTACAATGTAAATGTTTGCATAATGTAGCAGCCAGTTGCATGCCTCCTGTGTTAACCTCCAGAAGTTATGTCACACTTTCCTTTGGCAGGCAAATATAATTATGATAACAATCAACATATACAATACAGAATTCCAAATATTTAGTTTTGTTGACAGTACGTACACCACAACAATATAGATGATTTCAGACAAATAAAAATTGAGATAATTTAAGTGCTTTAGATATGTTTCGATTCTCATTATTTCAAATACATATTTCCTCATAATTACTGCAGCATTTTCTTTGAGGATTCTATTTATGTGCTCTTCAGAAAATGATATGGTAAATATTTGGTATTAAAGTACACAGACATTTTACTGTTTGTTAGGGTAAATAACAGGCTAACAGAAGGGGAAGATGTTATGCCAGTTAATTCTTAAAGGCTGATCTAGGATCAGACCGAATGAGTGAAAACGATTAATAAAGATTCTGTATTTTCACATGTGAATTGTTTCTTTGAAATTTTTTTTATAATAAACAGAATTGCCTAGGTTTTGCATTTGAAGAGATCTGTACAGCTGTTGTAATAGTTGAGTATGAACTATCAAAGAGAAACAGGCAGAATCCTAAAATGATGAGTCCAATCATATCCTTTAATACCCTTTTACAAATCTGAGCATTTAAATATAGATTTGTAATTGCAAAATGTTTCTTATTCCAAAATGAGGAATATGCATGTACTGATCAGAAGAGATTATCCTGTGATTTTTAAGTAAATCAGTCTAATTGGCACGGTCTTTTTATGTGTGTATATATGTAATTATTACATATCTCAATATATATATGGAAGAAGAAAACCTGGATTTTAACAGGTGTTTTTTTATTTTTTTTTATTGTCAGAGATTTATTTTGCCTGACAGTTTACTTTGACCCTGCCTGAAATAGGATCTTATTGGTGACATAAATATTGTAAGATGATGAAACTACAACTGCAGTGTGCCGTCTTTCCCAAAATGTTTGAAAGCATTGTCAGCTTTTGAATTACTGTCATATTTTTTCAATTGTTTTTAGTATAAGTCAAATTTGACTTGCCTTAGTAATATAAAGAATCTCATTGTCTTCAGCAGGCCTTGTCAAATGAATAAGAAACATTGTCTTCTCTCTAAAATTGATAAAAAAACTTCCCAAAATTATTTTAATTTGAATGAGGGGAGAATCTGGTAACTACTGACATGTTTTCAATGCTGAATAATAAGGAGCATGATAATTGAAACTTGGCATAGAAATGAATAGCAAATTTTACTCTTCCTCCTCTTTTTAAATTGGGAATTTGAACATTGGGATAGCAGAGAAGTAGACAACAAAACAAAGTTAGTACTTGGTATTCCAAAAGTACTGCTCTAAAAAAGAATACTTAAGTAGTATTACAGTTAACACTTAATATATATTACTGCTTTCATAGTCATTCATATTTTGTAGATACATATTTCATAATTTGTAGGTATATACCATAATTCATGTATTTCATATATATTTAAAAATTTGATCGATGGTGGCAGATATTGCTACGATTGTTTGCTCTTAATGTTGAAATTGTTCTTTTTTTCTACCACAAGACTTCATAGCCTAAATATGGGGAAAGGATCCAGAGTGGATCCAGAGGAGGGCCACAAAGGTGATTAGAGGGCTGGAGCACCTTCCTTATGAGGACAGACTGAGAGAGCTGGGGTTGTTTAGCATGGAGAAGAGAAGGCTCTGGGGAGACAGACCATATAGTGGCTTTCCAGTGCTTAAAGGGGGCTACAGGAAAGATGGGGAGGGATTCTATCAGGGAGTGTAGGGGTGGGATGAGGGGTAACAGTTTTAAACTGAGAGAGGGTAGATTTAGGTTAGATAAAAGGACAAAGTTCTTCACTGTGAGGGTGGTGAGACACTGGAACAGGTTTCCCAGAGGAGCTGTGCCTGCCCCCTCCCTGGCAGTGTTCAAGGTCAGGCTGGACAAGGCTTTGAGCAACCTGGTCTAGTGGAAGGTGTCCCTGCCCATGGCAGGGGGGTTGGAACTAGGTGATCTTTAAGGTCCCTTCAAACCCAAACCATTCTAGGATTCTGTGATCTGTATTGCTTTCTTATGCTAAGAGCAGCTGATCAGAGCAGGGAGTGAGACACAATAAGCCTAGTCAGAAAGAGTCAGAAAATAAGGAGCACGTGAGGGAGAAGAATGAGTAGAACTAGTGGCTGGACAGGAAGGTTAATTAGAAATAAAGACATATTTTAATGAGTTTTCCAAGAGAGAAACCAGATTGGCCAGAGAGGAGCCTGGGATGTAACCACAATGAACGAAATGAATGTGTCCTAAGAGTAACTGGACCAAGACAAGAAGTCAAAGGTGGAAAGGAAGCTGTGCTAGCTCAGCTTCAGGAGGGCTGGAAGGGATATTGTGGGTGTGCCAGAAAGTGTTTCCTACAGGGCCAGCAAAAGAGCTATGTTTCCAGAGATCTCTGTGTGCATCATCTTCCTGTGACTGCTCAGGTGAAATACATCTTTCATTCTTTTTAACTGATGCCTTTTTTAGATTGCCGCAATGTTTTAATTTACTTTATTTGTGTAATCATTAAAAAGTTGAGGTAGTCTGGAAGTTGCAGTTGTACTAACAACCTATAGAGGACCTGATACTCCAGGTGATGGGATTTTTGTTCTTTATTTTTTACCTCAAAAATACCCCCAGAAGTATGTTTTAACTTTGAGTCCTTGGCTCTGTAAAATGCACCATTATTTTAGGATTGCCTGTGTAAATGGGTATTTCATGGTTTGTGTGGTTGCTTGGAGAGCAGATTCTCTTCCACCATCTGACAGAGGGTTTTCTGTAATGGTGGGCTAGTATGTTGCTTTTCTGAAAGCCTAGGGTCTGATGTGAAGAAGCAAATCACATCTGAAATGGTGATTTCAACAGCTAAAGCAGAAATGTCAAATACTCAAAAGGTAAGGTTCTAGGTGCTTTGGACTCTCAAGAGTTAGTGGATATTTTTATTCTTTCTATGCATCAGGGCTTCATCTAAAGAAAGTCTTCTGAGTTTTGCCTGTCCCCAGGGACACCACCATGTACCATAAGGAATGTAGTCAGCAAGGAGTTGTGAGGTGGAGGAGTTGTTGTGATAGGAGTAACTTGTTGGATATCTTTCAAAGTGAGTGAGACACTGAAAAGCAGGCAATGAATTCTAGTAGCCTGCATACAGCTTGCAAACCAAAGGCTAGAGAAGCCTGCTCTATTAAAAGGTAAATGCAGAAATTAAGAAGAGGG
The DNA here is from genome assembly GCF_965140245.1 of Athene noctua. NCBI lineage: Eukaryota > Metazoa > Chordata > Aves > Strigiformes > Strigidae > Athene > Athene noctua. Next base: position 99,805,983 of record NC_134037.1, on the reverse strand, counting down.
GCTATATTTAACTGAAGTGTAAATACCGATTGTTTTATCATTAAATGAACACTGGCATTTAGTTCTGTGAACCAAAAGGAAGCAGTGGTCCTCTGTGAAATACAGTATGTGGCAGTATTTAGTTACATGTTGCTTCATAAGGCATACAGGCAAGATAGCTGTGCTAAGGGTGTAGTGGCATTTCCCAACTATCTTTGTCATCTCCTAAATCAAGTATTTTATTTGACAACTTTGAACTTACCTTAATGGAAATGCTTGTAATTTTGTAGACAAATTTGTGCTATAACAATTTTATGCACAGACTTCAGATCACAAAACCAAAGATCTTCATGTCATGAAGTAGCACTTGCTGAGATAACTGGCATGCTTTTGCAGAAAATGTATCCAGAAACAATCATGTTTTTTGAAAGTACTCCACATCTTCATGTGTATGTCTAACCCTTACACTCTGAATCATCCTATGATTCATAATGCTATTATGTTTTTTAAAAAATATATATATTTTGATAGACATTACTAGTGTATGGTGGTCAAATTGCACAGTCATAAAGCAGTTGGTGGTTGATTTTAATATCCCTGTGTGAGTCCAAAGAAGATACAAAATCAAGATTCTGTTGTTTTAGGAAGCATCTAGCTTTTGTACCTTTTGTTACAAAGTTACAAAAAACTTATGGTTAAAAAAAAAAGTTGCTCTTCTAACTTTTGACTTACTCATGTAAGAATCAAAGGAGTAGCAAAATGTAATGTTGCTATTTTCCTTAAGACCTACTTAATCTCAAAGCATGCATAGGCTGTGTATTGAACTTAGGAAAATAGATGTATGTATGATGTATGTATAATAGATGTATGCCATTTCTCTAAGAGGCATGAAATACAGATATTTAGAACCCCATCTTGTTAGCACATTCAGTACGTGTTGCTGGCACTGTAAGCATTTTCTGGTTTATTTTATCTAGTGTAAATCTTGTCAGTTTAATGAACTTTTGGGTTGTTTTTGTGAATAGTATTATAAACACTGCTTCTCTTGTGATCAAACATAGACTTTATTGTTGCACAGAGCCTTAATTTAATAAGATCTTGATCAAGAAGTATTCTTTATTTGGAATAGGTATGTAATGAATACTAGAAACTGCTAAATAATAGCAAGGAATTTTAAACAAATGTTCAATGAGAACTTTGGAAATCCTTATTGTCCTTGTAGCTACTTTTAAAGTTACTTTATTCAGTTTTCTGAGACAAAGACATTGACCCTATATGTGAAACTGAATCTGAAAGCCAAAGCATAGTTGGTTTTTTGTTTTTTTTTTTTTTCTCTGTACATTGATTGTATGTTGAATATGGAATCAACCTAATTATTACATAAACAGACCTTCTGGAGGATCACAGATCATAAACCTTTTCAAAACTTTGTGTGTGTCTATAGATAATAGCATAGACAAAATATACACCAATCTGAAGTTTAGCAAATGTTTGAATTACTTGTAGAAAGTACGAGTCTATTTTACAACATATATGCCAGGGTTTTAAACTCACCACTGGGCCAAGCTAAAAAGGTAATGTCTGATTGTGATATTACTGCAAGACAAATGGTAGCACACTACTCTGCTTGAAAACATAATGGCTTTATATATAACCTTTAACCCTGAAATGATGCTTGAGTGGACCTTAACTCCTAAGTGAACATGCCTGAGTAAATAAAACTGTGGTTTCACATAACAGAGAGATACATTTTTTAGATCCTTTGCTGATTATATTGTGTGAAGGTCAATCTTCTGCCCCATTTCTGAAAGTCAGGTCAGAATAGAGATTTTAGGGTCACTTCTTCAAGTATCTAAGCCATTACAATGCACTAATAGGCCCTAATAGCTCATTTTATAAGTTCTTAGCATTAAGCTGGACATTGTTTGGACTCATTTCAAATCCTGCATGTACCCTGCAGGGTTAATTAACATCTTTTTAAATAGAAGTTTTTTTGTTATTTTTAAAGTGCTTTAGTTTAGTTTGTCACTATTTGCTATCATTTACCGTATGCAAAGACACAGAAAATTTATATTCATTTAACTCAAAATCCATATATTGTTTTGAAATTGAACTGTTAAAAACACATCAAGAGTGTGGCATCAAACATGCAGTGGTAGACACAGTTGAATACCAGCATAAAGTGGTTTGGAGTGGAAAATTTTAGTTATCCATTCCAACTATATTTTGCACAGTGGAATTTCATATTATTGTCTCCTGCTCTGTGTAAAATGCCTTTCTGTGTTACTTATGTCAGTGCTATGAATCTTGTTTAAAGGACGCTGAGATCAATTAATTAACAATTTAATTAGAATGATAAAGCAAACATGTAATTAGGCAACACACTTCAGTTTTCCACAGAGGTAAAAAGTATATCAAAAAGGACAAAATGAATTCAAATTGAGATAACCAGTTCTTGAGAACATTTGTGCACAACAGATCTGAAAATAGTATAGAATTGATAAGATTAAGACAGGAAGAACACAGAATATCACTGCAGATGAGAAGTATGTTGACCTCAAAAACAGAATGAAAAAGCCTCCTCGATATTGGATGCTTTTGAGAAAAATGTAATTTTAATAAATGGAAGCACACTAAAACAAGTAGTATGTTTTCAAAAAAGAGAAATGGGATTAACATTTGAAATTGTAAAACTAATCTTGCTTTCAGGAACATGCTTCAAATGTAACATGTAGTTGTTTCAGAAAAGATCTTTTATAGCAGAGTAGTTAGCAATTGTTTGAAAACTGTCTTGGCATCACCTCTCCCAGCATTGTGTGTGGACTAATGTAAAACTTTAGTTGTGCTGCTAGCAGTACCTCTCTGATATGTAGGGATTCAGGATGCAGATTGAATTTGTACTGCTCATCACCAGGTAAGTTAATTACTCCGTGCATCTGGAATATTCTTTCACAGTGTGGTTCTTCTTAGATCTTGTGAGAAAGTATTTACAAAGGTAGCTGGTATGTATAAGCTCTGTGCTGTGAATTCATAGAGCTATTGCATCATCAAATTGACCTCTGTGGGGACTTCTTGTTTTGTGGTCTATGTGGAAGAGTAATGCTGGAGGTGAATTATTATGTCTGGTCTGTCATTTATGATCTGTCCTAATTTTTCATGTAGACCACGTATCATTTGCTTCCTTTGTTCCACCAGTTCTTATGCCTGCAATCACTTATCACACTTTTTGCTGCGCTTCTATCTGCTTTGCTATTCTGCTTTCATTCCTTTGGTCTAAAAGGAATTCTGAGTTACCTCACACTCCAGAAAATTTCTTAGCTAAGCAAAAGCCATGTTCAGAGACAGTGCATTATTGTTATCAAGAAAACATGTGATCACTGTTATTTGTATGTACGAAGACTTAGTTCCAGAATAGTGCTTTCTGTGTGTAGATAAATCCAAATATGCAACACTGCGGTCGTGGATGGCTGCAGTAAGCTCTGTGTCAAACTTTTGAACATCCAGAAATGGTTGGTAATTTCACAGGTTCTTACCATTATGTGGTTTCATTCATAAATAAAGTTTACGTAATTAGAGTTCAACAGTAAAGGATTTTTTTTCCTAAATGTCACACTTCAGACCTAGCTGTCTTGATTTTGATTAGCATGTCATCCATGAGCTTTAAAAAAAACTCAACACAAACGCAACTATTTTCATGTGCATACTGCACTACTTGATCTTTTTAAACACACTGGGAGGTATAAGTAGTATGTAATGTAGGGAATTTTATTCAAGAGCTCCCTCTTTCATTGCTCCATTGCCTCTAGTCTCCTATAGCCTACTTGCTGTTCCACAGTAACTCTTAGTCTACCTACCCTTACCCTTGTTGCAGGGGTCATGGCTGAGTTGGGATATGTATCGGGTCTGTAGTTATTTTAAGAAGAAGAAAGGAGTAACAATGATGTTCAGAGCAGCTTATCCATAAAGGTGCAAGTACATATTTAGAGTAAGGGTTTTTTTTAAGGAATGTAGATTAATGCAGGTGAGGACTATACATGGGAAACTAGTCTGTGCTTTGTCTTGGCATGGTTTTAAAATATGTTAGCTAAGCGCATTCTAAAACAAAATAGGAAAGCAACCTCCAGAACATATTAGTACTTCTCCATTCAATTAACTTCAGCTTTGAGGTAACTGACTTCTGATCTGTTGAGAAACATGTCTAAATTAAGGTGCTTGTAAATGGTAAACTGGACTTTTACTGTTCCACCATAGGCTATGCTGACCTAGCAGCTTGCTGCTGTTTAAAGGAGGTAGTCCTGTTTAATTTTGTGTGGCTCCTAGTGCTTGATCATCTACTCCCATTACTATGCCTTATTTTGGCTCTAAAGCTTTTGATACCAATTAGTCAGCTGGATCAGTTGGTTGATCTAGTGGAAAAAACTAGCCCACCTTGAGAATAATTGTTGTATTTGGTTTGGTTTTTTTTTTTCAGATTAACAAACCTGTCTCACACTTCATATATCCTCATTATCACAAGATCTGACACGGAGAAGGTCACTGTTTATAGCCAGAAGGGGGAGGAACCATTTATTTCAGTTGAATTGGTTAGACTGAAGTAGGTGTAGTCTGAAACATCTATAATAGGTGTTCTGGAACAGAGTTTTCTGATTTACTCTAGGCTGGATACTACCTCACTTAACAAGATGAAAACAGCCAATTTCTTCTTTTGTTAAAAGCCAGCTATTAGATCTCTCTTAGCTTTTTGGGTCTAAAAGGGCATTAAAACGTTATTTTTATTTGTCATTATGAGAAGCAAATGTAGCTATGAGTAAATAAAAGCAGCAAGTTTGTGTGGTAAGAATAAAATTACATTTTTATATGGTCATTTTGCAGAGTAAGACTGGAGTTTAATTTCTTCCAAAGCAAGAAAATTAATAGGTCAAGGGGAACAGCTAACTTCCTGAAAAGACTGAGATCAGAGCATGTAGGCCTCTACAAATGTCTTTTATTGTTCTCTGTACTCCCCATCTTAATATTGAACGAACACGAGCTAAGAAAATATTATGTACGCGTGTTCAGTATTTTTCAAAATGCGAATCTTGGCTGTTGCAGTTTTAAGGGCACAATGCACGCTGATTGCCTAAAAAATTATTTTAATAATTCAACCTTTTAGCTTGAGGTTTAGGGCAAAGTGTTTTGCAACCATTATGTTCCTTTTCATTTGTTGTATAACCTAAAATGGATAAACTAATTTATGCTTTTGGGGGATGTATATTAAGGTGTACTTTATGTCTGGGATGAAGTATGGGACAATAAGTTTAAATCTCTAATTATTTGAAATTATTATACTTATAAATCCCATATCTGACCATTGCTACTCTGTCAAATGCCTCATAGACACCTTCAAAAAATCACCCTCTTTACATCTAAACTCTTTTTTAGCATGACCGTGCGTGCAATGAACATTCAAGAAAGAGTAGTTTGTAACTGATTAGACGTTTGTAGTCTTTCCCTCCTGCTTTCCCCCCCAGAATCATAGTTTGGAAAAATGCAGAGTTGTGGAGTCTTGACACTTCTGTATTTCATTGCACTTAACTTCTCTATCATTTTCATACTCGTGTTTATTCATCTCCATTTCCTGCTCTTCTCAGACTTCCATGATCTTTCCCCCCACCTCCGCCGCCTCTGAGCAGTGGAGAGGAAGGCTTGAGGTGCACTGCACTGATAATTACTTCAGTGTTAGGAGGTCTCCTCATTATACCAACGGCTCAACGTTTGCATCCATTCTTAAAGTGCTGTAGGTAATCATTATCCTGTATGTTTCAATTTATAGAATTCATTGTGGTCAGATTAACTTTTAATTCTTCCCACCTCTTCTCCCCCACCCATCCAAATGGGGTTTGGAGGGTCTCCACTTTTCTCAGGTGTTGTCAGCCCTGCAATTGTTCTCTTCGTTGACTCTGAACAAAGGTGTTAGAGAATTGCAGACTTGTGAGTCATGTACTAATGTTTGTTTGCTGGGTTGTGGAAGAAGCTGTTTATTTTAGTAGGCAATTTTCATGTGTGATGAAGTGAAATGTTGAGAAGGCAGCCCCTCATCAGTGGACAAACAATTCCTAAGAATTTAGCTAATGGCCCCCCTTCAGTGCAGAGAATAGATGGCAACAATTGTACTTCCAGACTAAACCAAGAACTACTTGTTTGGCTGCTAGGTGTTAATGCAAATTTGTTCTTCAGCTCATTCAACCCTAGGGCTCCCATCCTTTGATTTAATTAAATGTAATTGGTTACATTGCTCCTCCCAGGCCCCTGAGGTGTTTTTGTTTATTGCTCACTCTTCGCAATAATGCTTCAATTCAAGGCACAAAATGCTCGATAAATAAGAGCTCTTTATCCTGTGTTGGATTTGCAGGGAGATTATTCCCCTCAAATAGTTTGGTTTTACTGTTAAAAGTGAATGACTAGCGAAATAAACTCATTGGGTGGCAAATCTAGCATATCCAGAAACAAGGAAATAAGAACAGTAAATTAGATGAGATTAGAACAAGAAATGAAGCTGTAATGTTAAATTAGTAAGGGATTGCAACTGGTGGTGTAAGAGCCATTGACACTTTTAAATGATGCTTCAATTAATAGGATTGCTACTGGTGCACTAATATATTTTGAGTGAGGGGTTACTTTTTCAAAGTTTATGGTTAAATTGCTTGTATATTTTTATTAATGCAAGGTAATGTTTTAAATAACAAATGCATCAGGTAGTAAAAAATGACCTTAGGAATATATTTTGCATGCTTTTCTAATGGACAATAATATCATATTTGGTCCAGATGGTTATATTATTCCATTTTTGATTTTAAATATTACAACATTTAAATGCTTTCTTTAAAAGGAAGGTTTTATTCTATTCATAGCTAACAAGTTATCTTATGTAACGTTAAGTGCATATGGAGTGCATTTCATTTTTTAGAGACCGCAAATAGCCTTATCAATTTATATTGTGAAAGTCCCTCTGCTACTGTCCTAAAGATAACTTTGAAAATTTTTAATTTATCAGCAGCTTCACTTTCAACATTTAAGCACTCCTGCATCCAAGTGGTCTTTTTTCCTTCCCACAGTGCTCAGAGAAAAGGCATCTTATCATCCATAGTGCTTCTGTCTTTATTCAGGCTTTGCTTTCTCTCTTGAGAAGATGTATGGGACATAGATTATTAATGCGCCTGGCTCGGTAGTCATTAGTATCACAGGATTACTAAAAATAGCTGGTGGAAAAGAATGAAACTCTGTAATATGTTGAGTCAGATTTCACAAACATTTTAAGCCCATCTAAAATGGCTCTGCTGCTGAAGCTGAAGACTCTCCTTCCTACCTTTCCCTTCAGAATCTCAGGCAGTAAAAGAATATGAACAGCAAGCAAAGAGGCAGGACTAGAAGTTCAGATCAAGGGGGATGGCAGAACTAAATGCTTTGAGCATCACTGCTCATGTGGACTCATGTCATTTTTTTGGCTGTTTCATGCTCTCACTCATGTCTCATCCCATGATGAGGCCACTCAGGGAGCTCTGTCTGGACAGCCAGTACAAGCTGGGGGGTAGACTTGCCACCACAATGTCATGAGTGAAATTGTTCCTTCTGGTGGTGCTGGGTGTTTTAGTGATACTCGTAAGGAGTTGTCCTTCTTTTAATGGTAATTAAGTTTTCCATGTGCAAAGTTATTTTTTTCTTGAGCATGGTGTGTGTTGGTTGACTGAACCACCAGCCTGTGCTTGGAACTTTTATGGGGACTGAAAACAGAGAGCAGATTGTTAACAGTTGCAAAATAAACAAATTTCCCTCAGCATCCTCTCAACTAGCAAGGCTGAAGTAGGTGAGGGTCAGGTGAATTCATGTCAACCTAAGTGTGAAATAGTGGAACCCAGGTGTGAGTAGATTTGAATGAGAGTTCTGCTATTGAAGGCCTGGGAAAATGAATACTAAATATTTAGCAAGCAAAGGCTAACCTAAAACACAGCATCTCAGTTATTAATTTAATCCTCTGGCTGATTGCAAAATAGTATTTTGTTTTGGAAAAGTTGTCCCAAGTCATGGCAAACAACTGCTACTGTTACAGGAATTGTAAGGCTGCTACAAATTTAATGCTTTTCTGAAAGCACTGGGAGAAACAGAGATGCTGAGTCATAAATGTATTCTTGCCATAGTAAGATGATAGAACTCACCTTTCTGACAGAGTATCAGCCCTGGACTTAACGCTAAGTGGACACTCATAAAAAACTATTTCACTGCTTTGTTACTCAAGCCTATTTTTTGTATTTTACTTGTATTTGAAAATATTTACATAAATTCTTTTTATTTAAATATCATCAGAAGGTCATTTTAAAAGATGTTGTTTCTCATTGTCCCCATAGTTTATATCCACTTAAGTAGAAAAAATAAGTTTCATAGTCAAAAGGCTCTATTTAAAGTTATCACAATGTAATAAGATGCCTCTTGTATATAATGTAAGACCTGCTTTCACTAGGTGAAGTGTATTTATATTAATAAAATAATATAGAAGAAATCATTATGTGAATAGAAGGCCCTATTCAGAAAAGGTCTTCAGATTTCTATGTGGGGTCAAAACATTTTCAGAACTATGAAATGTAACATAAGTAATATTACTATTCCTCAGCTGTTATAGACAGAAATAAAATTCTTAGAAATATAACTGTACTTATAACCCACAGCCAAATAATGGCATTCATTCAGCAAAGAAAAAGAATGAATTTCTATTCAAGTCATGGCTAATCTGAACAGCACCCTAAAGCCTGGTACTAGAGCACTGTAAAATGGCATGAACCTACCAAACAGAAAAATAGATAGGTTTTTTTTTCCCCCCTCAGAATTTTTAGAATGGCTTCACTAAAAAGGAAACACTCTCTATTATATCAGTCAAAATAATAGATAAAATGTATGCTATTTATTGCTTTACTGTCCATCCCACATACAAAACAAATAGAACACTTAACCAGAATTGTAACTTCAGAATATTAGAGTTTTTTGAAAATTCGAGTCAGAAACGTGAATGTAGATCCTCGGTGAGTAGTTCACATTGTCATCAGATTGAAGCAAGGTACTCACCTATTATCATAAATTAATGTTTTGGGTTCATTTCTTTTCACTGGAGTCTAGTTATGTGCAGATAAGTAAACTGCATCAAGAAGCATGAGTACTGCTGCTTTTTTAGACATTACATGTATGTTCTTCTCACTTTGTAAGTTAAGTTTTAGCAGCTTTATTGAAATAGGGGTGTACTGGCTTCAGTGTGGCTTACCCACACACCATCCTCCTTGTGGGGCTGTACCTCCTCTGGCCTTCTTCCAAACACTCCCTGACAACATCATCTTCCAGATGTCTCCTTCATTTCTCCTCCTCTGGTTGCTGCCACACTTTCTTAAAAGATGTCTGAGCAGAAGCACTTTGTGCGCCTTTGACTGGTTCAATTTTTGTGGGAGAATGGGTTGCTCCCACTAGTTTCAGAGGTGCCTCTGTCTGGCACAGGACAGTTCATGGCCTTGTCCCACACAGTCCTTTTCTAGAGCCCCTTGGTACCAGACCCTGCCCTTTATGCCCAATACATGGCACTACTCCAGTAGAGTAGGCACAGTGGGTTTTCCAGCAGTGCCAGGGAAATTGATTCTGGGTAATATTATCTGGCTGGGGGTGTGTGTGTGAAAACAGAAGTTGTTTAAGATCATTATGTGTCATCTACGTATTTTAGAGGTAGTTGCATCACAGGATTGTGTTTACAGAACTGGTACAATGAAAGTAGTTTGGAAAACATCATTATTGGTACAAGCTTTTGTGTAATTTACATGGTTTTTTTTTAAATGTATTTGCACATTTTACAGAACAGCTGCATGTAAATCAGCTTGTGTTGATCTGTTGATATAAATCATTATGAGGTTGATGAATTTTTGCCATAGCAAGTTGGATTAAATTTTTCTATCTGCAGAGTGAAGTGAAAATCTAGATAAAAGAACACAGGACTATGTCATAGACCGTATTGTAGGCAGTATTAAGTTAGAAAGTACATAGGATTTTTTAAAATCTTATTGGGAAATAATTTTGGGGGCTGAGAGTGCTGTCCAAGAAACGCATTAACTGGCAAACTTACACAAATGTTACTCTGATGTGCAGAAGCTGTGGTGAAGTTTGTGTCCCATTTGTGGTAGGCTGTCAATTTATCAGTTGAAACATATGGATTAATATCATATTGTGGCCTCCATCAGAAATATAACTAGCATGAACTCACTTATGGATGAACAATGGCAGGGGGTGTTGGAACACAGTTAAGTCTGTGGTGGAATATTAATTGCAGTTTTCCTGAGTTGCAAGTATTTTGCTGTGGGCTTTGTTTTTTAGCTATAACGTCGCATTAGTTGGAATTCACATACTGTGGTGATGAGCACGGTATAATACAAGGATTAGATAGGAACTGAAATAGAGCCAACTGCTGGGCTCTGTTGATACAAGTCTGCCAGCAATTGCTGTTCCTATACTACTCAGCTGTAGGCCTGGATTTTCAATAGAAGTGCCAAACAATTTGAGTTTTGTACATCAGTGGGGAAGCAAGTTTGTTGAAATCTTCATATAAGTTGCAGATTTCCCACCCCCCACCTTCCTGTCATCTGGAGAAACTCAGTTTTCATCTTGTTTTCTTCTTCTGGGTTTGAAGATACGGTCTGTAATTGGAAGAGTTCTTTTACTAGCATCATCTTTTGTGAGTGTTTCCCCTCATTCCCTCCCAACGAAGGAAGAGTTGTTTTATGGTTTTTACTGTCTGAGGTCCTGCTTTTTTGAGGTGGTACTCAAAAGCATTCCTATTCTAATATCTTTGATGAGGCATATTAAATTGTTACGGGTTATGCTTTTACCAACACGAAGATGATGTTTCTTACTCTACTAACAGAGTCTGTTAGAAACTACTTCCTGATACTTCAGATTGGGTTGCAGTTGCATATCTGCTATGTCCTTTGTTTGACCTAGGAATGTTTCCAGGGGTGTCCTGAATTATATGTATGCTTATGGGCCATCTTGGTTCATTACAGAAGCTCTGTTTGCCCAGGCAAAAGTTGGTTTTATCAAATGAAAGTATTTATTGCATAAAGGCAAAAGGAATTTATCTTTGGAACGGGACATAATATTTGTTGAATTGTTGTATGACAATAGACCCTAGATTTACCATGCCAGATGGCAAATGCTAGCCTGATCTTCACTGTTCCATCTACCGCTTGTTTTGTTTTTCTCATTGTTTTTCCATGTGCTAAGTGTAACTCATCAGGATTTGGAAACAGACATGCTCTACCAATATACAATTCTTAGAGTTAACTTACTCTTGATGTGGCAAAACAAAAGTGCTATATTTGGGGCTGATAAATCATACTCTTCAATAATTTACTTAACTAATTCACTCACTTGAAGACTAATCCGTTGTTATGGGAGTTTTCTATTCATTGCAAATCTGGTTAATAATTATAATATTTTTAATGAATTAATGAAGTTGATAGAGAAACACTAAGTATCTGGAACATGGAAGAAATCAATACAGAATATTAACTTTTTTTCCCTCTGCTTAATCCTATAATGTCCGTCAGTTTTGTATAATTCATTCCATTCGGTGTCTCTGTTTACTTTATATAAAACTAAACCCAGTGCAAACAGTGTCATTGCTGCTTTTACACCTCTCCTTCTCAGTGCTCCCTTCAGCATCTCAAGTATATGGTAAAATTTTTTTGAAGTATTAATTATATGCTTTAGGTCAAAAGAGCTGGAAAGTTCTGTATGTAATGCTGGTATTATTGCCGTTGCTATACTGTGATATTAACGTTGCTTTTAATAAATTCTTTGTAAATGTAAACATCATTAAGTCTTTTGAACGACTAAGCATTGACTCATGAATTTACATAAACACTGCTAATGAAGACTTATTTATTATTTTGCATCTCTCCAATTTAGTAACAGATTTTCAAGACAATAGTCAATTTTGTAATCTTAATTTTATAAAACCGCTAGTAGTTTTTTTGTCCCCTTCAACTGTTTAATATGTAAATTAGGTATTCTCAAGCTTAATGTTATTCATTTTTATAAAACAAATACATCATTAATCTGATTAAGTTCTTGGATGAGAGTGCTGTCCTCAGATCATTGTGGATCATTTATTGTTGGGCATACATCCAAAAAAATAGATTCAAGCATGGCACTTACAGTCTAGGTTTAGCAGAACTGTTGAAACCCTTAAATGGCATTTTTAGAAGAATGGAAAAGCAGTGCTTACTTGTAATGGCAAGCATTATGCAAAACTTAGCAACACTTCTTATCGTTAACTGCAGCTCACTGATAGTAATTCAGAGCTTAGAAATGATGTTGTTCTTTGATGCATTTTAAGAGCATAATATCATAAAGTGAGCTTAGCATATCCTAAATCCTGTCATTATTGAAGTGTGTTGGTCACCACGAGACTTGTTCTGCCAGCCGCACTAACCACCATACAGCTGCAGACCCCTTTTTTCTCAACCCTGAAGTTGGCTGTGGCTTTCACATTAACAGATGACTTCAGGTCATCTTGAAGCCCAAGAAGAAACAGTTAACAAGAATACAAATTCTGTGTGTGAAAATGTGTGGAAAAAACCCAACAACTTTTCACCTGTACTGAATTCATGACTACTTGCTATTGTTTAATCACTGGTGTTAGAACTACATTGTTCAACATAAGATCAGATTGTAATGTGTTTTAAAATGGCTAGGTGGTTGGGTTGTTCTGTTTTCCTAATGTCATTTCTATTAAAAAGGAGCCCCTTTTATGTGTGCTCTAATACCTTTGGTAAAGGCATGAAACCTGATAGCATTCATCGGTAGTTGTGCAACTTCATGGGATTTCAAGGACTGCTTTAAAGGGAATAAATTCAGAAAATAGTAATTGGTGATGTTGTTACACAAGAAGAAATATACTTTAGAAAGCTTTTAGGTGAACTTGTTTCAACAGAATAACAGTCATAATGTCTTTATCAGTAGAACAAGTGAATGCAACTATGAAAACAGAAGGGTTTGGTGGATAAAAAGGAACAATTTTTCAGTCACTGTTCTATTTTCACAATGAAAACAAAACCTTCCCTGTTCTGCAAAAGATATATGGCAAAAACAAGTTTACATAGGCTTGAAACAAGAATACTTTTTATCATTAAATGAAGATTTACCATTTAAGTTTTTATGTAGGGAACACAGGAGACCCTCCTTTCAAGTGGAGGGTTAGTTTCCATGTTTATTTAAGAAATTCAGACAATTAAATCAGCAGTACTGAAATCATACAGGAAAATTGCAATCATCTTACAAGGTGCAGCTCTAAGGATCATACGCATTTTCTAAAATGTGACAACAGTAATTTGCAAATTTTGAATAAAATCCTAGTCGTTCAAACAGCAAATAAAATTAACACAGGTCTGGGAATACATGAAGTAGTACCTATATATTAGAGTAGCTATATTTTCTTTAAAAATGAAAGAATAAAATGTGTTTTCTGTAACACCTCTACACTATCTTTTTTTATTAAAAATACTAAAATCTCCTTTTTAGTTTTCTATAACGACTAATGAAGCCACTTACAAATTTTTATAGCTAAAAACATCATCCAAAGGTTAATCTTCGAAGAATGGGTTCAGGGGACATTTAATATTTCAATTTGCTGTATTTTGTCTTTGAGACTATTTTAAAACTAGGACTAGAGCTTATAATATTTTAAGCACTATTATGATATTAAATATTTCTCACTGATGTAGGTGCAGTACTACGCATAATTCAATGTCACAATGTCACTGTAGATTAAAAGGATGTTCTGGCCCTGGGTGACTGCTTTATGAAATTTTATTCTTAGAGTGAAATATTTATGATTTTAAACATATCAAATACATTTTTTCATTGTCATCTTGGAGAAAATGTCAGTTCAGCATAGATAAATACATATATTACATTTTAAGACAGAAATAGATGTCTTTTAGATAGGTGAATGAAAGAGACGTGAAGAGAAGGAATATGAAGTTATAAAAATATTAATTAATGACACAAGTAGTTTGTAGCTCTGTAGTAAAGCCTGTGGATTTTTGCCTGCAGATCTCAGTTTTGTGACTAAAAGATTTTTTTTTTTTACTGTCTACAAACAATAAAACCAAAAGCCTTTAGGCTCTGGGGCATTTACATCATCTCCAGTTTGTGCTAGTATCATGTCCTCTTCTGTATGAACCATCTTCCACTTGAGCAGTCACTGGCTGAAGTAGGTTTCTTGTGCTCTCACACAGTCAAAGGACCTCAAGAATTGTCCCACATGGTATTCACTGAAGCAGCAGCAAATGAAGTTTCTTTACCCTGGTAGAAGGGGTGACAGCAACAAGGTTACATCTGTTACATAAATGCTTTTCTTGGGTTGTTTTGGAGGATTCTATGTCTGGTAAGTGGAGTCTTTTGAGAAGTGTGAACTAATACAGGCTTTTCAAGTGTGCCATTTCAGACCGTGTTCATTTTTAGTCAGCTATCACTTACTGGTTGTGCTCAAAGCATCATTGTAAAACCATAATGCTTGCACTTTGTTCTGAGGATGAATTTTAACAGTATGGCTGACTACCACCAAAAGATTTGAGCCCAATTCCTTCCTTTTGTCATTTCTGATGTTTTTTAGCCCCTAATTAAGAAGTTTAGAGCTTGTTTCTTTGAATATGTTATTTCAGAATTTAAAAATAAATAATAATTTCACAATATCTTTTCCTGTGGACATTACTGTTCCATAGAAAATTGAATTTGGAGTTAAGTTACCATATGAATTCTTAGTAGTAGGTAAATCTGTTTATGCAGAGAGCTAGTATGAAATAGTTAGGATTATTCTAGGCAAATTCTTTAGTTGACATGCTCTCAGGGAGCAATATGCAAAAAGCTCAAATGAAGCAAAGCAAGATCCTCCCTTCCCAATCTCTCATGTATCTTTGGAAAACAGGCTGAGTATCTTACTTGCTGTGATCTCCCCAGACCTACTGGACTGTACTCAATACTTTATTCTTTCTTTGCTGTCTTGCAGTATGATGAATGTGAGCTGCTTTGTAAATACTTTGTGTATATTGATTCACTTGTTAAAGTGTTATGTTTATAATAAGTGAGCTTTGTTTATTTAGGAGTTAATGAACAAAAAATGAAGGAGTTACTTGGGATAAACTACCAAAGTAAGCACTCTTGGGACAGTGTTGGAGCTGTTGTTTATGGAGTTTTTCTCTCTTAAGTTTTACTTGAATTGCAAACATTAACATGTAGGACCAAGATTGGTAATGTAAAATTCTACAGGGAATCTTGTCAAGTAAAAGTGATGTTTCTTTTTTGTAGGGAAGAGGCTTGCCTTCTGTAACTGTAGCAATTGTCTCTTGAAGGTCTATTGAGCAGCTTTTGGCTTAGCACAGTTCTTTCTGCTTGTTAATGCCTTGTAATGCAAGAGTTTTTACAGGCTGTGTTATCATGTTATTTTTTTTTTTTCCCCTCTTAATGACTAGAGCCAGAATTATGTGGAAGTCTCTGTTAGAGGAGAAAATATGTAACCTTCCCCAAAACTTCTGGGGAAACTAAACCTTTTGATGTTTATTAGGGCTCCAAATGTTCCCCAGAACTGTCATATCTTTTAAACTCTGGATTGGAAGATTGGATAAATTATATGGATATATACTGTAACTCTTCTAAGGTTGAACTTAAATAAAACTGGCACAACATTAATCATTAAAACCTAAGGGACACTTTAAAGTGCACAAGTTTGATATTACAGTATGTTGGTTTTCAATACGTTCTTATAAACTGAATGTGAGAAGGAAATGCTTAAAATGAAAGCAGATGTATAAGCATGTAGGTGCGGTCTCTTTCTGGTTATGTAAAACAACGTATTGAAGAAGAGCAATTTAACATTTTCCTGGAGCGAGGTTCTTAGTTTGGGAATTTAATTGTAGGTTTTGCATTAAAATGCTCTTTGTTACTTCTATAACAGTTCTATACGTTTCTTGATTTGTAGTTTAACAGGTTTAATCACCACACTTGAAAGACATCACCTTTGCGCTGAGGTCAGATAAGAATAAAAGGTTGCTCATGCAGAGCAGGCTGGCTATGACGGTGAACAATGCAACTTGCTAGCTTGCCGTTCAGCTTAGTTCCTACTGCCTATATTTGCTTTCCAGTAACATTTTCTTGGATAGATAGACCAAATTTGCCATAAAACAATTTTGTAATGGAGAATCTCTGGCATAGCCTCACAGATTATGCAGATGACAGCAAAATTATTATTCTGTGATTTTTTTTTAATTACGCAGTAAAATTACAGACTCAAGTCTAAAAGAAGAAAGCAATGTTGAATGCACAGTAAGCAGGCATACAGCATGAACAGAAGAATGATGCTCAGTTGTTTCTCATGGGTCAGAAGAGTTTTGTGTTTGAAAAGCTACATACTTTATAATTTTGTAAAATTCTTAAAGAAACGCATGTTTGATTCTGGTATTATAGTTCTGTTATAACTGTCTCATCAGCATTCGGTGCTTTGGCCTACTTCTAACTTTTTATAATAAAACTTGTTTTCTGTGCAGCTGTAGGTTAGAAATCTAATTAAAGAAACCAATTTCTAGGGCATTATCTTGTCTAATAACTTACTTTTACAGACAGAATGTGCTCATTCTGAGTCTTCATTGCATATCAAACTGAACCTACCAGTAGTTACTACTTGGAAAATTATATTGGGTAATTTATTTCTGCTATACCTTAAAACTTTTTTTTTCTTTATTGCAGCAGTGACTTCCTGCCCAGTACTAAATAAAGGCCTATTGTAATCTTGGCCCCTGAATAGCTTGAGCTTCAGCATTCTTTCTCTTCTGTGTCAGGTTCTCTGTCCCCACCAGTGCAGAGGATTTTGTTTTATAGGAGGTAATGAATGGTGAATTGTTGATCTTCCGAAATGCCCCGTTGGATCTTTCTGTTTAGAGCTTCACCTTGCTAGAACTGAAGTCCAATGCTTAGCATTTTGTTAAGTTTAAGTTAAGTTTATTTAAGGAAGCTGGACAATATCTACTGCACTTGAGGGTGAATTTTCATGGGTGCTTTGATGGAGATGAACAATCTTTAACTTTCTATATGTATCTTATATAGCTCTTTTATATATCTTACCTGTCTATTTAGATATATATCTATGTACATTAGTGTGAACTGAACATCACACCTGTGTTAAAAACTACATTATTTCAGTCTCTTCCTCAAGATTTTCAGTTATTACTGGGAAGTATGTGATTTAGGTATCCCAAAAAAATAGTTTTTCTATATTGTTTTACAAGAATGACTGCACAAAATTGAAGCTATTTTAATACAAAAATTTGGAGAATTTTTAACTGGTTTTCAGTGGGAAAATCTTGAAGACTTACAAGAATTTTAAATTGGTCAGAATTTCAGACCTGTTGAAGCAGATGCATCTTTGACATTTATTTTCACAAATTGTTTTCCCATTTGTCAACCTGTTACGCTGCAGGATCTTCACTGGGTCAAGTGTCAGTGCTTCTGAGCCTGCCCTTGTTCATAACAGCTGAAGACAGCTCTATTTCTCTGGGACAATGAAGCACATAGTTTTCAGGATAAAACTTGCACAAGCTTGAAATGAAGCATTTGTGCTGCATGGTTCTTTAACAATGGAAGAAGCTAATTTTAAGAGAAATGATTCTTCAGTGAATAGTAGCATCAGCTTTTGCAATCACCTACCAACAGTGACTAAGGACAAGAAATCACATGCCCACGAAAGACACAAGAAGAAGGAGAACAGAAAAAAAACCCCTAAAACCCAAAGTAAGAAAACAGCAATACAATTTAAACTGGAAAATGGAAATAAAACTTAAAAACTAGATTTAAATACTACAGCAAATAAATATAAGTAAAGATGCATACTACTTCATTGTATGCTAACCCTCCCGTAAGTCTAGCCTGCAGTTGATTCAGACGGTTCATTTTCTACCTTCAGCTGTTTTATGTCTTCACCCTAATCTTTGTGTCAAAGATAGTAACTATGAGACTGCACAGTTAGTGCCAGATGATCTAGCTAATCTGATTTTTGTTTTGGTAGGGCTAGTTTTCAGCTGGATCAGCTCCCTAATCCAACTTGCTGTGCAGTTGCATGGAAAATGTTGAAGTATGCCAGGAGAGGGAAAGAACAGGCCTGCCCCATTTTAAAAGCAGGCCAGGGTTAGCTCAAATTAAGTACAAATAAAACTTTGAAATTCCATCCTTAATTGTGGAAAATTCAGTAGATAACAGGTAATTTGGACCTGAAGTTTTGGTGTGGGATGAAGTTTGTGCCATTACTTGTTCTTCAAATGCGTGTTTACTGTTTTAATTATAAATCTTTTATTAAAGTTTTGCTGTTGTTTTAGAAAAGCGGATGAACCCAAGCTCAGTATTTAGGGATTTTTAATGTATGTTACCTCTGCACAAAATTCTCTGATGTACTTTTATCAGTGAGACACAAATTATTTGATTGCAGCAGTATACTTAATGATTAATTTATTTGTTCATAGTATTTTGACTGCTTTTTCATTGTGGATCAGCAGTTTTTCTTCCTCTCAGAATGATCTTGAATCCATAATCTGTTAGTGGCTATCATTAGGATACCTACTCTTTCTGAAAGAAAGAAATGAGCTAGCCCACTTTTTCAGGCTTATACATTTATGAACAGCTGAGACTATTTAATAACTTGCTGCTGCTGAAGGCTCTCATGTTGCGTATCTCTTCTTCTGAGCACCCTTTTCTTCAGTCCTTTTTCTTTTTCCAGCAGCACAGCAACTTATGTCCTGAAAGATGTTCTTTCATGAGTTGATGCAATTTACTAACACCGTAGAAAACTGTACAGTTTTCTGCAAATATAATGAATTAACTGAAGGAGATGTCCAATTTACATGAACAGAGTGTGTGTCTTACAGGACCACGTGGCCAGAAGGATAGGGGGCAGAGGGAAGGATGGACCTTCTCTCCTTGATGGTGCTGTGTTATTTAATCAGCTCACTGAATCAGACCACTGTGATTGTTGTTAATTCAGAAGACACAGTTGCAGTATATTGCAGTATTCTGGGTGTTTCCTTTGTTGCCTTCTCCTAAAGATCAGGAATCTTACCCTTCCTATGTATTGCAATGAAGTGGTACAAAACATATGAATATGTCTCATGAACAATTATGCAATGTGTTGTGGTTATTCTGAAGTAATAATCCTAATATATAGTTAGAAAACTACTTGAGTGGGTTCCAAACACTTTTTTTGTGGAAAAGTATATTAAATGTTTTTCTGTAAAAATAGTACAACAAATTCAGATCTTCTTTAAAACGTATTACTGTTAATTATTTACAGTATCCAGAAGAGATACAATCAAAGCAAACATTCTTTGGCTGTACATATAGAAAGAGGCTATAAAGGGTTGTAAATCTTTTTGCTTAGCATGACATTGGTAGCAAGTGAAGGACTAAGTTTACAGCTGTACAATTTCTCATATTTCATAGCAACATTTCTCTTGTTTGCAGAGTACCAAAACTTCACCTAAAATATTGAAGACCATCATGATCAGCTATTCTCACTTGTCTTACACAAGTCAGAGAATTTGACTTAATTTTCAAACATATGATAACCCACGATACTATGGTCAGACAGATTTTTTCCATGTCACAGGCTGTTACTGTCACTCAGGTGATGTTAGGTAACTGACTGTGATGTAGCAATTCGATTGATAATTTGAGCCCTTAGTAATGCCTTTTTTAAATACATAACTTCTTGATGAATTGGTATATAGCTATTAGAAAGATGCATAACTTTTATTTAAAGGCTCAGAGAGATGGATAATCAACTATCTTGCCATACAGATCTTTCAAATATTTAGTAGCTAATTAAATGAGCATCTTATTTCTAATCTGAACTTTTCTAGCTCTGTCTTTTGCCTTTGGATTTTTTTGTTTCTAGATTGGAGACTGTTTTACCTTTTTTGCATTTCATTGGTTTTACCATTAATAATTTCATACTTTTGTCAGGTATTTAAGTTAGAATAGATGCTATTACAAGCCTTTTCTGTCATAGCTGATTCTGTTTACGCTTAGCATTTGAATCTAGCAAGGTAGCTTAACCTACACCTATATAATATATCCATCACTAATTATTTTTATTTTTACTAATATAGTTTTAAAGTTGAGATATAATTTTTGCTAAGTCTCACAGCACTTTGTATTACAACAGCAGAGGTTCCTCTTACAGCTGAAATTAAGCTCTCATTAAGATGAACAAGAAAAATTTTATTCAGGTTGCTTAACAAGTCTTACTAGTAATTGTTCTCATTTTCCAGAAAATAAGTTAACTAAGAGGTTTGGTTTTATTTTTATTTTTAAAAAATATTTGTAAATACAAAATTTGTATTTGGTTTGTGTCTTCTTCCTTTTCCATTTTCTCACTAAAAGAAATAGGGGATATGTAAAAGGAAAGAATAGATATCCTTGCTTCCACCCACAAAAAAAACCAGTTTCATAGAAGGAGAGCGTAGAATAATTTCTGAATTTCATCAAAAGCTGAAAAGCAGAACTTTTTTTTTCCCCAAAAAAAATGTCATTACATTATAGTCACTTTTTGACAATGTATTCTTTTTTTTTCTTTAACTGGAAAACATTCAGAAGGAACACAGTGAGTAACCCAGTAGTGGTTTTTTACTGTATTCTATTAGACAAGCTGTTAGTCTTATTATTATTAGTAAGCACTGATAATACCTGATATGAAAATTAATCCCAGATTGTGGAATAAGCCTAGTGAAGGAATTTAGTTAATTTTATTTGTTTTTCTTTTATAAATTTATTTGTTAATTTGTAGTTTGAAATTTGATGGAAGTGGGGTCATAATGCACTTGGAAACCTGAAGTAAGGTAAGAGTGTTCTATAGAGAGAAGCACACAATATACTCTGTACTTTTAACTATGTAATATTTAAATGGATGTCATAAGTCTTTTCTTTAAATGACTAAGAGAAAATTCTCTCTTACCATCCTGTGATGACAGCTATAACCCTGCTGTGCATGTGGGGTTTTTGTCTGGGGTTTGGGGGTTTTTTTTAAATTTTTCATGGCATTCATAGCAAAAGACGTACTGCAATGAATCAATATTTGGGCTTAACAACCATTCTCTGAACAAAACAATATTTACAGTTTTCGTACCAGTTTTATCAAAAATCAGGTTTTACCTAAATTAATTTCCCTTTACAGGTGTACTTCAACATGCTACATACTAATTTCCTCTCCCTAAAAACTTCTCTGTGTTCTGTTGGTTGCAAAACATTTTTAACTAAGAGGAAAAAAATTTGAGTAATGGTGTTTTTAAAGAAAATATCAGACTCTGTGATAACGAAGGATATGCTCAAGTGGCATGAATACTTCAGTTCCAGATGGGTCAGCTTTAGGGGTCAAGTTGTGAAGAGAAAGCCATCACACACACTTCATCAACACCGTGGAATGAGAGACCAGTGCATTTACTGAGCAATGGATTTCCAGTGAGCGTATAAACTAATTGGTGGATGAACATGCCCCAGGAGCAATGATTTTAAGGTCATAGCAGGCTCAGTGAATTGTGCTGACTTACACTGTGTCTCACTGATAGCTGATCTTACCAATGAGCAGTTTAGAGGCATTCAAGCCTGAACTCTCTTCCATGTGCCTTGAATGGCATGTCAGCGGTCACTGTTTCTGACATCCTTTATATTTGTCCAGTCAGCTCTAAATCTTTAGGTTGGGCTTCAGCGTACTCAGGAAAGAAAGGAGAGAAGCAATTATTTTCAGTCATTGAATTCTGAAGATCTTAGTGTTAATTATGCCAAACACGGTTGGTTCATCAACAAACTAGAAATGAAGAGAGAGGAGAGGGGGAAGTGATATTTTTGGTGATCAAAAGTATCCCAATTTTAACTTTCCATTTCTTAGCTTTTGGTTTTATTTCTTCTAATTTATTTCATATTTCCTTTGAAAATATTAGTTAATACTGATTTTTCTATGATACGGCAAATTCACAAA
Source organism: Athene noctua (assembly GCF_965140245.1). NCBI lineage: Eukaryota > Metazoa > Chordata > Aves > Strigiformes > Strigidae > Athene > Athene noctua. The sequence goes on along the minus strand of NC_134037.1, from coordinate 99,783,926 downwards.
CTGAAAAATGGCTGTAACATTATTTAAGAAGGTAAACAGTGGACATCTCAGTCATATGTCCTTTCCCTGCTAGTGGTACATTGCTTTTCATGTGAAACATTTTCTTTTGTTTTGGATAAATGTTTACACATTCTTTGTCTACTGTGAGTACAAAACAGAACCATGCAGAGGTCCTTTTAAATTTACAATCAATTAAGGAATGCTACAGTAGCTCTAATTCCCTTTTTGGAGGGGAGAGGAAAAGCTAATTTGTTTTATGATTGTTAAGCCTTTGCTGAGAGTGTTTTCTTTAATCTTAATAGTAATTAAGTAGTTTAAAAACAATTTTGTTAATGATTTTCAGATAAAATTCACAAGAAAGTCTATTCATCATTGTCTATGAGCATGGACATGTGTTCAGTGATCCTTATAAAGTAAAAAAAAAAAATGAGTTAACATGCTTTTGGCCTTACCATTTAATATCTAATAATAACGACACATATAAAATGATTTTTTAACCTGAGCTTTTAGGAATGTTTAAGTACAATCATCTAATTCTGAGTACTTGTGTCTATATTTATACATATATATGTGTGTGTGAATTAGCTGGTATGTACAAATGTGTGCATTCCTTGAGAATGGGGACTGAAAACAATAATAGAATGTTGTAGTATTAATTTTTGAAGCAAGCCATTTATCTTTTGTAGTGTGTGAATATATGTGAATCTTCTTCATCTAGCAAGTGATTAGCAATCAGTTATTCATCATAATTGTCTTTAAGACAGAAAAAAGCTTGATTCCATCATGTGATGTAAATAGTATGAATTGTGAAAGGGAAATGGCTTGCTCTAACCTTCCTATACAACCTTTGTTTTCCTGAAAGTCCTCCCTTTAGATAGTAAGGAAGCAACCACAGACATTCCTACCAGTATGAGTTAGAACAAGCAGTAAGACTGGTTGATAATCTTGTATACAAGATTAAAACTTTACAAAACTAATGTGATTAGCATTTACTAAAATACCTACATACAAATTTGTTCCCACTTCTATGTAGCTGTATACCTGTATAGAACTTCATGCTGTTGAATGGAACTCCTAATTCACAGGATTCAAGTTTAGTTCAGAAAGTCACAGAACCTTCTAGGTAGATTTTAGAGTCGTTTAGCAAACATAGACCTTGAATATTCTTGGCAATTCTCCTTCTGAGATTAACAGGAAACAATCAGAGTTAGAAACAAATATGGAATTAGTTTATATCCTTGCTATGTGTATTAAAGGCAGCAATATTGTAATTAAAATGCAGATAAACATTGTGGAAATCTCACATAACTGTAATAGGATGTTCTCATCATATGATTTCACTTCATTATACTCTATTACTTTATCCTCTTGCTGTGTCTCTGCAGCTGCTGCTTTGGGGGATATCAATATTCAATTATAGAAATTAAGTAATCAAATCAAATTTCTTTTATCTTTTTTACAAATGACATTTCAAAAAAATACTCTTTCTGAACTGCTTCAATAACTCAAAACAAAAATTGAGATTTTGGCTATTATGATAGTTCTCTAGTGTTTTGAGAACGTGTTAAAATATTAATGCTTATGCATCATCCTTAATGTATTAAGAACATTTTAATGTAATGTTAGCTGGCAAAACCAGGAGAATTATGGCTAACAGCCTCTTCCATATCCTTAACTATTCAACTAAGTAATAGCATAAATGTCCCTATTTGACAAAATGGGAGCATTTTTCTGTATGCCCTTGTATATTATATGCCATTTTAACTTTTGGTTTTGTCTCTCTCGGTGTGAAACAAAACCAACATCTACGTGGTGTTGACTTTTCTGTGTAATGATGATGAGAAAGATGGATCTGCTTTCCAAATCATTGTGGGATCACTGAACATCACAATATTTGTGCTCAGAAATGAGGAAAAACAGTGCTAATAGAATTAGCAATAAAACCAGTGTAAGTATTAATACTGAAAATGGGAGAACACTAAGATACAAGGAAGAAATGTATCAGCTTGTAGAATTTTAAAAATCCTGGATGATGAGTGAAAATAAGTGTCAGAATTACAAATTGGACACTGAGATTGTGGTGTTTAGCAACTGAGTCAGTAACAAATTTATGAAGTGTAAGAAAGTACAGAAATAATGGGCAAAAAGGGTTTTTTATGATGTGTTAGCTGGCATGGGGGAGAATAAGTCAATGACAAAGTAGGACTCGGACGATGGAAAGAGGTTACAGTTTGCTGATAGAGAAGTTCATGTGAGTTTGCAGATGGAAGTATTGAGAGAGAAATTTGGAGAAGACTTTAAAGAATATTGACAAGAAGGATGTGAAGGATTCTATGGAAATCTCAAAAAACCCCCCTGATAATGTAATGAGAAATGAAGAATACTTCACTATGGGGAAAAGTGTTTTTTGTAGAGGTTCTTGTGAACTCAGAAGAGAGAGAGAGAGAAGAGGAATGACCTGTAGTACAAAAGTCTATGGAGAGATCGCAGGGTGAAAATGAAAACATTCCTTTAGGTGTAAGCAGAAGAAAGTAATTAACATCTTGGTAAATGCTATTCCTGTAGTATGGAAAATACTGGAAAGCAGTACTTGATGAAGAAGCAAAAGTAGTTTGAACAGGATAAATAGAGTGACTAGAGCCAAAATAGAAGACAGAGTCGTAACAAAAGATGGGGCAAATACAGCAGTATACTAGGGCACAGAGCAAGAGTAGTAATAGTGCTTATATTTGCTGTGTTTGAGAAACTCAAATCTGAAATTACAAAATGTCCCTTTACTTGACTGTTCCCTCCTCTTTTTTCCTATTTCCATTTAAGTTTTTTCTCTTTGGTCACAGTTGCCAATACTTAGATCAGTTTCTGACTCCTATGTGTATTTAAAATATGGCTCACTTTTCTCATTATGTTCTTTACTTTCCACAGTAGTCATTTGAAATATCTTAGTATCAGTTTCCAAAGGCTTCTGTGTTATTTCACTGAGTACACTGTGAGAACAGATGTGTTCACAGTGTTTTCAATAGTGAATAGAATCCCCCAGTGAACACGTGCTGCTGTTTTGGAAGGAGCTATATGTAATCATGGGAAATATTACAGCAAATAAATAAGTGGCATCTCAGAGCCTGAGAGGTATGGATGGATGCAGTCCATCTCCAGTGTTTACTGCAAAAAAGGAGGAGGTTAAATCCTTACATTTTCTCATTAAGAACTCTTCTGTGCAAAAATGTGAATATAATTGAAAGACAGCGTTTACTAAAAGATGAAGACCAACTTAAGACAGAATCATATGCAGTGTTCTTTTCAATGTCAAAAAAGAGAACTGAAAATAATTCATAAACAATTTTATTCTGTGTTCTACAAATGTAAGTGCAAGTGTTTTTCTATGTTACCTTGTTCTTAGTAAATCTTCTCATTCAGTGCTGTGTGCCACATTATATAAGCTTTCATTTTATCTTTTCATTCTATCAAGGCACAGCATACCTGGCTAATCCATCAGAAATCCTTTCCTTATCAGTCACTCAAGAATAGTTATACTGTACAGTCTGACAGCATTAGACATCACTTACCTTCCTAAACTGCAGATTACTTGGGAGAAAATTATTTTTTTGTGTTTGGGGATGCCTTGACTTTATGGCAACTTCATCGTTTGTTTTCCATGTTTTCTGCTTTTTCCAAAAGGACCTGAAGAAGATGCATCATAAGTGTCACAAAGATATTTTTATTGTACATACCATTACATTTTTTTAGAGTCATAACTTTCTGTATTATTTTTTCTGCAAACTTTTGGATATTCATGTCTTCCTCCATTGTTTATTCAGTATAATGATTTAACAACATGATAAGTTTTCTGTTGTGTATGCTAATATCCATCTTCATAGATGAGGAGCTCTGATAATGTTGTTGGATGTATCAAAGATCAGAGACCTTGTACACCTTGACAGCCTACTTGAATGGAGTTTTTGACACAGTAGATCATAGCTGCCTCTTTGGAGGTGTTATTATATATTGTGTCATGTTTTACTGTGGAGCTGTTAACAGATATTTGACACTGTATACTCTAGGATTCTCAACTGATGATATACCACACAGTGCAGAAATATTTGCTGTCATACAACCCTTATGTTAAACCAGATGCAAATTGTAGTATCATACTTTCAATATCATGGTGGATTCTAGAGTAATTATCATAAGTATTTAAGGGAATTTGCATAATTTTGTCATAAAAAGACTAGTGCAGTCTGTCATGCTCGTTAATGCTTCTTACAAAGAACACAAAGTATTTTTATGAAAGTTAATAAGTTTGACCTGTATTTTAGATGGTTCTGTCACTGTCTGTGTGATAGTATCAAGTAAGGAGGGATGAATAGTGATGTTGTCTGTGCTGTTAGAAATTTGTTTTTCCAGAAGAAAAATATGGCAAACATCAGGCAACCCTTAAATAACATAGACTTAACTGGTGACAGATAGGGTTTATATGCATATATACTTATAATTTTTTTAAACTGTGAAATATTCAAAACTAATTTATTCTGCAGTCATTGAATAAACATACTGGGTTTTGCAAGTTTTTAGTAAACAGTGATAAGAAGAGGGTTTGAATGAGGAAACTTCTAAAACTGTCAGGCTGAAAATAATGTGTATTTCAAATATTATTTATCTTTGGCATAAACAAATAGTAAATGTAATATAATAAAAGTAGATAATGGATATATTTAGCTTTGTAAATTCTTTCATGTGAATCAAGAATAAAGACATTACACTTGTTTCAAGCAAAAGTAACCGTATTATAGAAGTAAAATACAAGACATTTCACTAGGTCTCAACAAATTGTCAACAACAAAGTTCCAGTGAGAAATTTCTACATTAGTCAGTAAGAAAGGCCCAGCTATTGGAAAAGAGTTTTGTCTTCTGTGCTGCTCAAACAAGTTTTAGTGTCCAGAATTCTGCTGAGTGCATGCTATCTCTTCTCTCCTTCAGATAGTGCTCCTAACTGCTGTTGGGCATTAGGCTGTGTATAGCTTTTTTTTCATGGGTTTGGCTTTTGTTCTTTTTCTTGACTGTAAGTCTAGGCAGCTCATAAACACGTAGCACGCATGGAAGGATGTACAAAATGCATTGATCTCTCCAACTAGACTTTCAGGTTGCTGAGGACCATAAGAATCCCACGTTACCTGTGGTAGTGAATGGGGAAAAAAACCCTCCAGACTTCTTTCCCTGGAAGTCTTATTTGTTGATATTGTCTAAATGTCTTCTTTCTTGAGAAGGTAGTGGTGCTTTATTAATTGAATGTATGTGAAATAGTCATTCCAGTGTTCAAAAGCTGTGGCCCTTCTTAAGTACTCAGAGAGGAAGGCACATAATGTGTATATGAATTGGACAGGAACAGGTTTTCAGAGGAAGAGGAATTGTCATTTATGGTAAATAAATGAGGTAAGAGTTTATTATTTGCAAAGTGATAAATGTTAGCAGTAATGATTCTCAAATAGAAGCTATTGCTCACTGTACATTTTGTTTTTAAATGATTCTTTTAGAAGATTACTTTATAATTTTTGGTGGGAATTTAAACAAAAAACAAACAGTAAAATAAATGGGGGAGAGACCCAACCTACGGGACTCAACTTGGGCCAAACCCAGTTGTCTCTGAGTGACACTGCTTCTCATAGCTTCATTATTACTTGCACTGTTGCCTCTAATAGAGTCTTTAGATAATTTTTGCTGTTTGAGCTACAAAGCAGGTAAGCGCTGTTGCTGCCACAGAGCACCTCTTGTTTGGAAAGATCACTTCTTTCTGTGTTTCTTTCTCATCTGGAGAAAGAAGAATTTGTTCTACATTTTACCTTTCTGTATTATGAACCTATCTTTGAAAAAATCTCTTAAGTAATTTTTTGATTTATTCAGTGGCGTGGCACCAAAAAACACTGCTAAGGACAGCGCAGAAGCATATTTAATACCACGTATACAAGAAAATTTAAGTCCATTAGAATTATATGTTAATTTAAAGAGAAAAATTAACCGAAAATCGGGAATTAGTGCTATCTGGAGGTCACTTTATCACACTAAGTGTTGCAAAGATTGTTCTACTGACAGTGGCACAGTGGGGAGGAGTGTAGACGTACTGGTGTCTCTACTTGTGAAGCTCAGTGTCGTTGAGTACTCTTGATCCTCATTTATGTTCTGCAGAATATAGTCTTTGGGCTGCAAGTCTCTATTATTAACTAAAACTTCTATTATTAGTTAGCTTTATCCAAAGGTTTATAATGGTTTTGTGTAGTGCTTTTTGTATGAACACGTCTGCACTGCTTTTACTTGCTCTTGATTGTCTTCGTGCTGAAAGTCTCCAGTCTTTTATTAGCAGACTTCTTTCTTTATAGAAACATTAGTTTGGGTTGGAAGGGACCTTTAGGTCATCTATTCCAACCCCCCTGCAATGAGCAGGGACACCTTCAACTAGATCAGGTTGCTCAGAGCCCCATTCAACCCGACCTTGAATATTTTCAGTGATGGGCTTCCTTATATCTAGTCTAAATCTAATGTCTTTTGGTTTAAAACCATTACCCCTTGTCCTGTCATTACAGGCCCTGCTAAAAAGTTTGTCTCCATCTTTCTTTAAGTACTCGAAGGCTGCTATAAGGTCTCCCTGGAGCCTTCTCTTTTTCAGGCTGAACAATCCCAACTCTCTCAGCCTGTCCTCATAGAAGAGGTGTTCCATCCCCCTGAGCATTTTTTTGTGGCTCTCCAATGGACCCAACTGTAACAGATCCATTTCTTTGCTGACTTCAGAGCTGAACACAGTACTCCAGGTGGGGTCTCACAAGGGTGGAGTAAAGGGGAAGAATCGCCTCCCTCAACCTGCTGGCCATGCTTCTTTTTATGCAGCCCAGGGTACAGTTGGCTTTTTGGTCTGTGAGCACACATAGCCAGGTCATGTCCACCTTTCCATCCACCAGTACCCCCCAAGTCCTTCACAGGGCTGCTCTCAATCCCTTCATCCCCCAGCCTGTATTGATACTGGAGGTTGCCGTGACCCAGGTGCTGGACCTTGCACTTGGCCTTATTGAACCTCATGAGGTTTACGTGGGCGCACTTCTTGAGCTTGTCAAGGTCCGTCTGGATGGCATCCTGTCCCTCAGGTGTGTCAACTGCACCACTCAGTTTGGTGTTGTCTGCAAACTTGCTGAGGGTGCACTTGATCCCACTCTGTCTTTGATGATGTTAAATATGGTCATAATTAAAATTAATAAATGGTGTGGGTTTTTTTCTCTGATGCTGAAACCCAACCTGAGAAACTTCATGGAAATATTTTTCAGCTGAACTACAAGCTCTGGAAAATTAAATGATGTACTGAAAATGGAGGAACCATAAAGCTCAGTGTTGCTACATAAGCACTGAGTTGCATCAGTGGTGTTCTTTTCTTCCTAATCTAGAAAAATAATTCCAAAACAAGGAATGCATAGAGATTTTTACACATTCAGTGGGTTTTTTTTCCTTTATTCTGCTCTTCTGTTAATGAAAATAAAGTCACCGGTAATCTGGCCCTAGAATTAATTATTTATATTTGCAAGTCATCAGATCTTGTTTTAGTCTCCGTTTTTTTCATAGCTGTGAGCCATTCTGGCATGCCTTTAGGTTTATGACATCCTGCTGTGCAAGGATGTTTCAACTGTGGTTTCTAGATACCTTTTCATAGGGTTTGGTTGTGGGGCTTTTTTTGTAGTATGCTAAATTATATCATGAGCTATTAAGACAGGTTATGCATTTGTTAGTTTAAAAACATCTCTAATTACTTCACTGTGCTAAAATATTACTGCATATATGCTTCAGGCATGATTTTTTTTGCTAACAACGTATTATGTATTCATAGGAGCAACAATACCAATTCATACCATTGGGAATATTATTTAATTTGGCAAATAGAGTATTTTTATTATTCATATGTTATTTAGAGTGAATATATCCATGAAAGCAAACACAAGGATGAATATACTGTCTGTTCAGATTCAGTAAATCTTTTGTTTTACTTCCATTAGGCCTGAATTAGTTGGGTACAAATGGAAAATCTGTAGTAGCTTTAAAGTAAAGTAAAATTGGTTTTGATTTAGTTCAAGTCAACCATCTCATTTAAAATTAGCCCAGAGGTCTTGTAAAAATGCTAGTAATCTAAACATAATAATGCACATTGCCCAATTGCTTCTGTATATGATATAGGTTCAGTGCTGTAATGCTTTGACAGCCCATTACTGAATGTAATGAACAGCTATTTTTAAACAGGAGAAATTCAAGTTGACAGCTTGGCAATGAAATTCAGCTAGTGGCATAATTTTTGTCATCTTCGGTATAGAGAGTGGATTTCAGTTTAGGTTAAAGAAATTTGTGTCAGGCACTTTATGGAGCAAGCATTTTTTTGCTTCAGTTTACAAAATACTTTTTGAAGTGCTTGAACTAAAGCTGCATTTTGTCAGATCCTGAAAACTGCACTCCTGTCAGGGTAGAAGATGCTATGTGAGAAGTCAGTGATTAATAAAAATAGGTTGAAATCTTGAGGAAGAGAATGTACTGGAACTGAATTTATAATCACAAACTCACTTTTTTAGCTTTTATAGTTTAGTAAGTGAAAACTGTAGCTCTGTAAGCCCTTCAAGAGGGATTTAAGTATCAGTCAATAGGAAACTAAGAGAAGGGACAGAGAAAGTAGCTGTCAAATTGCACGTATTTTGTGGTAGAAATCTATAAATTCAGGCCAGGCTCCCATTTATCATTTTCCTTATCTCAGTTGGCTGCTGCATTGGGAAGTGAATAAGATTCTGGTTTCTTTCTGTATGTGTGAAGTGGTGTTTGCTCAGGGCTTTCTTAAACAGCCTGTGGTAACAGCATGTATTGGGCTTGTGTGGCAAGGTTTTGGTAGCATGGGGGGCTACAGGGGTGATTTCCTTGAGAAGCTCCTAGAAGCTTCCCCTGTGTCTGACAGAGTGAATGCCAGCCGGCTACAAGATGGACCCACCACTGGCCAAAGCCAAGCCCATCAGCAGCAGTGGTTGTGCCTCTAGGATAACGTATTTAAGAAAGGGAGAAAAAACCAACTGCATAGCAGTAACTGCAGCCAGATAGAGGAGTGAGAACATGTGAGAGAAACACCTCTGCAGACCCCAAGGTCAGTGAAGAAGGAGGGGGAGGAGGTGCTCCATGCACCAGAGCAGAGATTCCCCTGCAGCCCGTGGTGCAGCCCATGCTGGGGCAGGTGGATGTGCCCAGAGGAGGCTGTGACCCCGTGGGAAGCCCACGCTGGAGCAGGCTCCTGGCTGGACCTGTGACCCCATGGAGAGAGGAGCCCACACTGGAGCAGGTTTGCTGGCAGGACGTGTAACCCCATGGGGGACCCACGCTGGAACAGTTCATGAAGAACTGCAGCCCCTGGGAAGGACTCATGTTGGAGAAGTTCATGGAGGACTGTCTCCCGTGGGAGGGACCCCACGATGGAGCAGGAGAAGGGTGTGAGGAGTCCCCACCATGAGGAGGAAGGGCTGGAAAAGCCAGCATGTGATGAACTGACCACAACTCCCATTCCTCATCCCTCTGCACTGCTCTGGGGAAGGAGGTAGAAAAAATTTGGAGTAAAGTTAAGCCTGGAAAGGGGAGGAGAAAAAAAAATCCAAATAGTACCTCTTGGGATCATTAGTGAGTAAGCCTTAGGGCAAGGAGGAAGACACTCCTTTTGCAGGGATTAACTCTTGTGTTCCTGCTGTTCCTTCCTGCTGGACTGATGGTGATTCTTGGCACACATAGCAACTCTGACCTGCCCCTCTCCTCTTCTTCCAGTCAAGCTTACTCAAGCCCTACCGGACTGAATGCCATGTCACCCTTTTGATTAGTTTCATGTTGCCATTCACTTTTTTTCTTCCAGCTTCTTATACCCATTAGCTATGTTTCCAGAGCACTGCACAGATTTCTCTTCAGGAGCTACATTTCTCTTCCATATTCTCTAAGTACACTGAAGTAAAGAATGAATCTCTACACTGCAGGTTTTTAGGAAAAAAGATGTGATCCCAGATTCAGTGATTTTAACCGTACCTGTGGGATATACATCAGTTCTAAAAATCATCCCATGTCTTTCTTGCTTCCTTTCCAAAATTATTACAGGAAACGGACATAAACCCTCTTCTGCTACCTCAAGTGAAATGAATCTTCTAAATGAATTTTCTGGTGACTTCCATCTCACTTTCAACTGTTAAATCTATTTCCTGTTCTCAGTAATCTCTGATCCCAGTTCTTATGACTTCTTAACACTTTTCTTTCTACATTCCACATTACATTCAGTCCCTCCTGGAATAATCCCTTTCTGAAATCTATCCTCATTCTGAAGCAATTTTTGCTATGTGCTATGACACTTTTTTTCCGTCTTCCTGTTTCTGTCTGGGGTCTGCCTCTGTATCCTGGAGAACACACAATCTACTGCATTTTCATGTGTGGGTCTGCTGTTTTTCATGTTATTTGGTTTTCAGAGGCTTGTTTATAAAAGTGGTGTGATATCTTGTTAGGATGATCTATCCCTCTCTCTTTGACATACCCGATTCAAGTCCATTAATGCTTTGTGTAGTAGCAAGTTTCTAGTGCAAGTGGATAGCGTGTATGAATGCAAAAGTATTCTTGATCAAATTGGGGCTCAGAATTGCTAATGATGATTTTAATTTATGGATTATTATCCTTAATTATTTATTTTTTTGAATTATCATTCAGAATGTGCCACCTCCTTTCAGTATGAATGGGACATATCTCTTATTTTGAAGAGTTTGCTAATACTTACATGGAGTGAAGAAGTAATATCAAGATGCAGATTTCCCAATGATTTTCCAAGATGCCATGCAACTCCTTCATTTAAGTTATTTTTGAGAGGTGCCGGTGTGGGGTTTTTTAATAGGTGATTTTGCCTGCTAATTTCATAGCGTTTTCGCTCTGCTGTGACAAACCTGCAGAAGACTGTTCATTTGTCCAACATTACTTTCCATGAGAAAACCCCCACATTGTTTGTTGGAAAAAAAGTGCTGAGGAGTGCTTGGTGAGAAGGGGCCTGGGACACAGCCAGGGAGCTCATTCTGCAGAGTTACAGTGTATCAGTTCCCACAGGGTTTGGAAGAAAGGGCAGACTGTTACCGAGCTATGTAATAATTAAGGTGGCATGTAGGGATGATTTAATAGGATTGTCATTTAAATTATCCTTCTGTGAAATGCCCAATAATCACCAGCTAGTCTGTATTCCCTTTTTTTTTTTTTTTTTTGATAGACATTTGTTTTGAATCATCTGAAATTCAAGGAAGGCCAGATTTTAATTTCTCATTTGTTTGTGTGTGCAGGTTGGCTGACCCATGGGAATTATTACGTAGAAATTATGACAAGACAAAACAAATGTGATAGTTTTCTTTCCTTGACTCTATTTTAAGCACTAGAATTCATACTCATTTTTCTTTTAAATATTTGAAGATCTCTCTGACCCCATAATATAATTAAATCCCCATGTTAGTGTTTGAAAAAAAAGTGCAGGGCATATTTGCAATGCATCTCCCTGTGGTTCTCTGTGGGCTAGGTTTCTACATCATGTGGAGTACTACAGTGTGTACTAATTGGCACCCTTGTTGATAACCTCAATTGAAAGAGCAAGGATTAAGAACCAAATTGCAACCTCCCTGAAGAAAATCTTTAAAAAGAATAGTTTACTGGAAGGCTCTGTTGACTTCCTGCATTTGTCTGAGGTTCTCAGGGGAATGAAACATATACTCCTCCCTTTTCCATTCAGAGACATCAATAGACAGTGTTTAGCCAGGAATGTATAGAACAGACTACCTGGGAATGAAACTACTTTATCTCTGAGAGATGCATAAATGCAGAAGTATTCCAATATATGGCTGAATAGGTTGTTCTCTGAACCTCATTCTTAAAATGATTCTTCATTTCATCTGTTTAAATGACGATGTGGGGGAGATGGTTCTACACACCTGTTAATCCTGCTGAACCCTTTTCACCGGAGAACTGTAGAGGTTTTCATCTTGAGAGTTACAGCTTATTTATGGTTTACAGGCCACCTCGTAAAATACCTCACACAGTATGGCTCCTAGTGTAGTAGAATTCTTAAGTATGTCCTTAAAGTAAACTACATAAACGGTTTCTTAACTTTTTGTTAGTATGACTAAGTATATCTTTCTTTCAAAGCCAACAAAGATTGACCAAGATTGAGGAATGGATGATGTGGTCAACACCTAGAGCAAGAGAGCAGGATGTTTTCATGGTGTTGAGCACCAATCCTTGTGTCCAATGACTGAAAGTATTCTGACCACATTTTAGTTTCACTCTGTCATCTGAGACAACGCATAATAACACCATGTGCCTCTAAGAGGCTGTGATCAGAAAAACTTAGCCAATGAATTCTGTAGTCTTTAATAGGCACTACCTTGATTGAGTGGCCTAGCTCTTCCCCTCCACCGTTTCATGCCAAGCACCAGCATGTTCATGGAGTCCATCTCCGGGTGTGAATGGCTGAGTAGTAATTTACTCTCAAGCGCTGGTGTGTGAAGGGAAGAATCTAAAGCAAGGGACAAGTGAATAAAGAATCTGAAATGAAAGCTCCTAAATTAATTAGGTTGGTGGTATATCTCCTAACCTATCAAATGTGCAAAAGCATTTTTGGATCATACTTCCTCTTTCTTGGGTACTCTGCTTTTCTAAGTAGAGCCTCTGCTGTTACTCTTCAAAAACTAATATTCTGGTTATGTCTGCTCTTGTGAAACAGCTTCTCAATCATTCTTTTCAGCATCTGCTGTAATCACAGCACAAATCCCTATTATGATGGTCACATAACTCACTTTCTGTCTCTCTCTAAAGAGCGAATACCAACACTGCTTGATAGCTCAACAAACAGTTGTGCTGGAGAAGGACTGCTGTCAGTCTGTCTTATGCTGCACTTCTACCAATCTAACTCAAAGTAACTCTACTGCTTCATTTGCTATTTCTAGTTTGTAGCCCAAGTGTGGATGTTACTCTGCAAAAGTAAAGGTGTCTGAATTCTGTTAAGAAAATTATTAAAAAACTTATGGCTGATTTTAGTTCAGAACAGTTTCATAGTCTGAAGCAAATATCGTCAGTAGAGGGAAGTCCTTGTTTGCAAAATATTTTATATATGTAGTTGCAATGGGCTTTTGCCCTAAGGAGCCCTTACAGACAGGCATTTGGCCTGGTATAGTTCAGTTGTTTTCTGCTTTTCATTTTGTTATTACTTCCCCTTCTTTTATTACCCATGAGTAATAGCACTCATGAAACACTTTTAAAAGCAGTTTGTATGTCTTGAAATACCATGAGCTTCTGAGGAACAGTTATTTTAGGTACCCTGACTGCATATGTATATTTTAAATTCACGCATAAGGAGTGAGGGAGCCCGTATAAAAACGTTGTAAGTTACTAGCAGTTTTGGATTTCTTCTTGCTTTCATATCTGGATAAGTTAGAAAAATTTCTTATATGTCTTTAAGCTGATAGAGAGACTAACAGAGTTGGTTATAACTGTCAGGTTTCAAACTCAAAGCACAAAATATAATTCTAATATTTCTACTCTGACTGCCCAAGAGCAGGAGTGAGTACTAACAAACCTCCTGCTTACATACATGTCCTGAAGGTTCACTGGACTAAAAGAATGGCCCGGTTTGGTTGGAGACCATCCAGATTCACAGGTTTCCCCATGCTGCAGGAGCACTATAGAAAGGAAGATGTCCTCTCCTCAACACAAATGTTCTCTTAATATACACACATTTTTAAAGCTTTTTTTTACTGACATTTGCTCACACTTACCTTTTCTTCCTTGCTACTGACTGAGTTACCAGTGCATCAGCTCGCTCTCTTTTTAATAAGAAATAATAGCCTATTAACTAAATTTCGTTTGGGCTTTTGTGTAACCATTCTGCCATTCATTAATATTGGATTAGAGGGCAGAAGGGCTGGGGCATTATTTTGAGGATCATTCTTTGATAATTTTTGGCATTATAGGATGATTCTTTTTTGGGCTGATTCTTTTTAAAACTATGAAAGTATGTGATGTGTTTAGTATGGATATAAGTGCTTTTTCTTTGGTGGAAGTGGAAATATGTTGGACTCTTTGGCAAGTCTGACTGACCTTATGTTATCAAATGGTTGATATTACTGTTGCTTGACCAAAATTTTTCTCTTTAATTTCTTTGCTTTCCGGTCCATGCAGAAAGTGAAGCTGGTTAATGCCTTAATTATAAAATGTTTAAATGTATGCCCAGAAGAGCACTATCTTGTTATGTTTATCTTAACATCTGCAATGGCTCTTTGTGCTTTCTTACCCTCAACTATAAGTTTCTTGGAAAATGCAAAAATTGGGACAATTATCTACATTTTGTGAAATAACACGAAGTGAAACTTTAGAAACTGTTTTGTAGTTGTCTTTGTACTTTTTTGTGAATATTGAATATTCATATGTCTGTTGCAATGATTGTTTTGTGGCTGAGTAGTTTGCTTGCCCTGAAGTTTGTGATAGTTTGCTTTGTTCAAAAGATTTTCTATTAAGATGATTATACAAGGCATTCCTTTAAATTTCAATTTTTTTCTGTTATGTGGTGATTTCACTGCGTGATTAAACCAGTATTTTTAACCTTAATGCATAGTGTTCAGTTAAAGCAAGATACATAATAAACCAGTATGTTTTTGAATGTTACAATGCTGAAGTTTTCCTGAATGGCTTCTGAGCAGAATAAAAACAACATTTTAGAAAGATCACACTGAAAAAATAACACCCAAAACAGTAACAGCCTTCCTTCCACCAACCCCAACATTTAATCAGCAGTCTTTTTAGCTGATAGAATCCTAAGTGATTTTTCTTTCCTACTTAAGGCCATTCTAGATATGCTCGCTAAGTGGACCTAACAGTCCTAGTATATTTTATGTTAGCAAGTCATGATAGAAAAGTGCTTGAAGTTCAGGGGGCATTTGTCTCCTTTCTCACAAATTCATTTAAGTACCAGTCTTGCCATAGCTTTAACTGGGGCAGACAACCATACAAATGACTTGAGATAAAATGAAAATAATGGACTGAGCTAGGTGCCGGGGGTGGTAGTTACACTGCATGCACATCAATAAGCATTGAGTGTTATTCTATGCTAATGTAAGCCTGATGGATCAGCTTTCGCTTTTAGCCTAGAGGACCATTAAGCACTAGAAGCTGGGTCAAACTGATATAGTAAGGCAGACGTACCCTAACGGTTGGCAACAGTAGTTAACAAGCAGTAATTTGCTATGCGTGAAACTAATGTTGTTTAAAATCTTCGTGATCAGAACAAAGATCAGAAAAAGGGTAATACTTCTTCGTTTAATATTCTTTTGTGAACTTGATTCATTTGGAAAAAAAACCCACTAAGATGCAAACATGAATAAAGCATTGAGCAGTTCTTTTGGATGTATATTGTATGTTACAGAACATCAAAGCATTGCATGCGATTTTCAAAAAATGTAAGGAAATTCTTATAGGATAATACTGCATAATTGAAATATATGATGTATTATTTTATTTCAAAATAAGTAAAATTCATTGCTCCTCAATGTTCTTTATAGCCCTGAAAGTATTAAAAGTTATAGAAATACTCTGAAGGTGAATTAGAAAAAATACCACTATTTATGTATATCTGACTCTGAAGATAAATTTGGCCTTGACATCACAAGATGATAATAAAGTGTTATTTTTATTCTGTTTTGATTATACCTAGGCACTGTTGCCTCAGATACTGTTTAAGTAGGTGGTCAGATTTAGCTGAACATTCATCTAAATTTAGAAGAGTTATTTGTTTTCCATCTCTTCTTTAAAATATTTTTATTCACGATTTTTTTTCAGATTTTATTGCATGTGTAGAACTGTTGTGTAGCGCTTTTGATAACCAAAATCATATTGGCAATGCTGATGAATGTCAACAAAAATCAATATAATGTGTTAAATAAGGTATATCACTGTTACATTTCAAAGGCATACTGAAAAACTAGGCTGTAGTTGGTTAAGGCTTTGATCTTTTTACTTCAGTGGTGTGGCCTTACACACCCTCAGTTTAGCTTTGTGGAGGCCTATTCACAATTTATGCTGTCAGGGCCACAGCTTGTGGTGCATATTGCATTTAGTCTGTTTTCTATTGGGAAAATTTTTTTCCTCCTTGCTAGTACAGCAGAGCTTGATGGGGGAAGATGAAGTGGTCCATTATAGTAATATTCCCTGTAAGTTTAGGAGACTCCTTTTGCTTGTCAGGAACTAGGGAGCCCTCTGGCATAACAGAAATATTGTAATGTTGCCTAGTCTGTTGGATGACTCAAATGATGGCCAAAGAAATACTTGAGTCAAGATGAGACATGGTTCCAGATTATTTGGCCTTTAAATCATCTTCATGTTATCCACGTAATCTGGATTTAATGCTGTTTCCTATCTTAGATCTAGAATTAAAAATTTCTCTATTTCAATCATCACTTATAATATTCCCAAAACCTGTAACAGATTATTTAATTTTAGGGATATAAACAGTGTGCAAGCAAGGCTAATTTCCTTTCCACTTAATTGTGAGAGCTGCTTGTGTTGGGTTTTTCTGAAGCTTACAAACGAAAAAAGTTACCTATAAGTGTATCTGTCTTAAACTGTCCTTTGGACGGTTAGCCTTTCCTTTAGCAATTTTTTTCTAGTTTTTACATATCATGATTATGTTTAACAGCTTCTTTCTTCATATTGCTTTTGTATGTGTGAATTAATCTTGGTCGTGTCAGAAACTCGTTTGAAGTTCAGCACATAAAGAAAAGATAAACCTAACCCAGCAATATTTCTTTTATTCCAAGCAAAATTTATGTTTGGAGGGTTTTTTCCTTCAGTGCCTGGCTAGTTTTGATGTTTTATGTGGAGGCAATTGTTAGAAGTTGGTTTGGTGTAGTATAATCTTATTGATTGAAATGTGTTTGCTTTCCTGACAATGAAAATAGGAATTTATCATTTAGCTTCCACTTATTTAGAAGAATATTTGTAAAAAATTAAGGGTTATAAAACACACGTCAATTCACAGAATAAAGAACATAAAAGTAGTTAGGGTTTTCTTCTATTTGGGGGCATTAAAGAAGGAAATGCTATACAGAGATAGGGGTGGTATTCTTGTACTATGTGTCAAAAAGTGAGAGTAACTCGTCACAAAATTGGAGTAGAAGTCCAGAAATGAGGTATTTTGACAAAATTTTAAGAAAAAAATAAAAAGGCAACCAAACCCCCAAAAGCTTATGATTTCCTATTATTTCTGGAGTACTAAGAAAGTAGAAAGAATAATATATACTGTAGAGCTGGACAGCCTGTCTGTGGTATTGCAGGATCTACAGATGGTTTTTGTGGAGGATCTAATCTATTGTCAGTGGAAAAATTTCAGTAAGTCTTAGATAAAAGGATGAAAATGAAAGGAATATGCATAAGGATTTGGTCTGTATCACAACTTTAGGCCTTTTTGCATTTTCTGAAGCATAACAGCAGCAAACAGCAGTTTCAGAAAATGTTTCATGCACATTTAACTAAAGGCAAGATCAGACCTCAGTATTTCCTGTCCAAATTAGCATCAGAAGAGAGCATCGATTTTAAGTAGATTTCTGTGAGAGTTTAGTGAAAGGAGAAAATGTAGCTTATTGGCTTTGTCCCTTTCTAACTAAAGCAGCTTGGCAAACGTTGTGTTAGTCTTTGAAGAAGCCTACAGCAAAAAGGGAGAAGACCATTTTGATCTATTTAGCATCTCAGGAGAATTGTCTGCAGAAAATTCAAATCATCCCTTATCCACTCAGGCTGGCTTATGCATCTTTCACTTGGTCCCTGGTGGATTGACTTTTTGGCTTGACTTTTCAGCTTAAGTCAGCTACCTTGACAGTAGTTAGCAAAATCAACATACTAAGCACAGGACCGTCAACTCGATGACACAAATTTAGGTGAGCCTGAACTTACTGTGCACAGTGTCAGAGACAGTTTGGACAATTACCTACATACTCTGCTGTCTTAAGTAACCACCAAGGCTGCAGCCATGTTGTAGAATTGCTAGACTTTAAGGGTGAAAACTGCCATCACAAGAAACAGAGGGACTGGAAGCCCACTGTCTCCTCATTTGGGTAGGTCTCAAACACTTACTGGAACTATTTGAAAATTACGAAAAAAATTGCTATGAACAAAGATGCTTTCCCTGGCTTAGGTCAGACGTGCTAAAACATATTCATATTTTATTCCCAAGTAAGGAATCAACTTAAAAAGAATTTAAGTCAGACTCTTTGTGGTATAGGACTATGAAACATCTACTATGAAGAGAGATGCAGTCTTTCTGAGGAGAAGTTGATACCAGGTGAGCTAAAACTGCTAATGATATCAGTTTTTATAAACTTGAGTGGAGAACAGATTGCCTAGGAAAAGGGCTGAGATGGTACAGGTGACAAAGCTTATTAAGATTATATATACTGATGGTGAATTCCAGGCATATACCTAACTTGTCATTCCAATATAAATTGGTGACTGAGTGAATTGACTCTGGGTCAGATCTCTCATTCATTATCATGACCTGTTGTCTTGATGATTGGCTGGGAACAGACTCGAAGGCGACTAAGACTTTTAGGAGTGACATAGAACTTTGGAAATTGCATCCTGAATCGCCCACAGAAAGGAAAAGAAAGTGAGAATGATTTGGATATTGCTGTGGAAGAAAAGAGGTTAGAGAATAGGAGGAGTTTTCATTAAGGTGTTAGGCTTTTTTTTATGTTGACCTGCAGTATCAACAGATTTTGAAATTGTGCAAGGAAATGCCGATTAATTCCCACCATTTACTCTGATATGTATGACTTCCTAACAGTTTGGTTTTAATGAAAGTAGGAGTGGTTTTTGGAATGAGCGAAAGTTTGCATCTGGGACCTGTACATACTTACATGAAACCCAGGTTAAAAGGCAGGTTTTTCCATTTTTAGTTTGTTTGAATTAACAGAAGCCTTAAAAAAAAAAAAATGGTGGGGGAAAACTAGTTCCTATTTCTCTTTGGGAGAGAGTATTTCTGAAGAGGAGGATAAGATATATTAAATAGGACTTTGGCCATGTCATTGATGTTTAAAACAAGATTTTAAAGTAGTGCCAGTTTACAGTTCAGTATATTTTAATGAAAAAGTCTTTTCATAAGACTTTATAAATGTTCTTTCTTTTTAAAATAGTACTGTAGATCTGCAGTGCCTGTGTCTGTATTGTAATGTAATAGTCTACCTTCAAGGAAAAATATAGTTTTAAAACTGTTTATACCAAGCCCATTTAAAATGATACTACAAGATTCTAGAATTATATTGCTATAAAGTGGAAATACAGGGTTCTAATAATTGCCTGAAGCTCAAGAATTTTGAAAATTAAAATTATATACTTCATAGTCAATGTGGTTCTTATTCAGCTATTTATATTTTAATGTCAGTTGAAGGGACCTGCAGCACGTATGATGTTAAACAATGTGTATTTTTAACCGATTTATTCTTTTAATAATTTTGTGTGGTATGTTAATAGATGTAGTTTACTTTAAATGTGCTTTGTGTAATGTCCTTATGTTAAGTAAATGGAGAGATTATAGGAAATAATTGACTTTCAGCATTGTATTTTTTTTTTTGTTTTGTCCCTTTGAAGATACAGGGCTTCATAATGACATCAAACTATTAGTGATGACCTGTTCTTATAAAGTAAGTCAAGTAATCATATCCACATTATTTAATTACATGATTTAAATAGAAAAAGAAGATACTACAATGGCTATGGGAGATGTATAACAGGAAGGGTAATACAATATCTTTCTTTTTCTTGAAGACTGGATTAAAATAAAGTTCAATCAGAAAAAAACAAAGCATGTTTTAAAATATCAGATTGACAGGGTTTTAGAACATATGCAAAACTGTTACGTAATTTTGCAGAATTGTTATGTTTGATTTGGAGAGGTTCAGGTTTGGTCTGCTGGGTCTATAAAAGTGAGACAAAGATTTTGAGAGCAAGATAGGTTATTCAGACTATGCTGAAGATAATTAGTAGTTCATACTTATGAAATATGATAATTCATTTAAGGACATAGAAATCATGTTATAGGTTATAATGTTCATGACATAACCTGTTAGTGAACACTTAAGCGCCACGTTCCCCCATGCTTTGAGCTTTGTATGATTAGTAATATGCGAGCTACATTAAATACAGTGTATTACCTACATGGTCAAACACTTTTTCCTGGGTGTGAGCAGACCATAATGGAGCAGAGAGCTGCTGCTTTTGCAGCTTCACCACCTTCACTGATTAGGTACCAAGGCAAATAAAGTTTAGGATCCTTTGATTTTGGAAGGAATCTCTTCAGCATGTGCTTTATGTCTTTCTCCCCCCCCCAACCCTGTTCTTGCTTTTACAGCAGCAATGAGTACAATAATATAATTACTTACTTACTCTACTAGCATGAGTTGCAGGCAGATGGTGAACAGCAAGCTGGAGATGATTATATAGTAAACCCACTGATCTCTGTAAGAAACATCCCAGAGAAAACATATAGGGCAGGTATGAAGAAGATTTAGATAATCAAAACAAATAGAGAATGAAAAAAAGACTGAATGTGATTGGGTGACTTAATACAGGGTTATCAGAAGTAGGAACACTTCCTATATAGTTAAGTATCAGCATCTGTTTTTTAAAAGGAAGGAAATTTCCTAGTCCATGTATGATTCTAAAAAGGTGTTCCAAATCAGTAGGAATACCTGGTTTTAAAGCTTGTGAGATTGTTATTACAAAACATTGGTTTTGATTGAGTAATATCTGGAATGGGTTTTTGGTCTCCAAAATTAGAAAAACATCAAGATGACAGGTCCAAACCATGAGTTACTACAGTAATGTAACATTTTAAAGCAATCTTCATTCCTAAAACACAGGCAAATAGGAGCTTTTGTAAAATTATGGGTATTACTTGCAGAAAAGCCTTGATTTATTTGCTAGTTTTCTCTGCTGTGCCTAAAGAGGTAGCAGGTTGGGGAATAGATTTCCTTTCCTTTGAAAATTAAATTTAAAACCAGAGTTTTCAATTTGTTTATTTTCAAGCTTGGAGGAGAATTAATCTAATATGATAATTAAAAGAAAACACCTGTGGGAGAGAGGAGAGAACATTAGGCTGTGGTGTCCCAGCCTTTTTCTTACTTTAAAAAAAAAACAATTAATTGTCCAAGTGAGTTATGGGTTTTTGTATTTTTGGGGTTGTGTGTATATGTATTCTAATGCAAACTGAAGAGGCCAAGGAGTGAGTGGTTCCATGATGTTAGCCTAGTGGAGGAGAGAAGGGTAGTATCTGCCCTTCCAGTGGTAGCATGGGTACCAGCTTCATGCAGTGCATGGTCTAACTGATCACTGCTTTCCTGCCCCCTTTGCTGGCCTTGTGCTGCTGTCCTCTGTCTTGTGTTTGGTAGAACATATATGTGTCTGTGGAGTTAGTCAGTATATTAATCTAAAGGATTAGCTTTCCATTGATCTTGATGTACAACCCAGTATCACCAAATCCTGTGCAGGAATGGCAGTGGGAACGTGTTGTTGGGACTGGGAACAAGGAGGGTAAGAAGAGGAGAGAGGCCTCTTCTTTAGGCAGTGAACCACCATTACATCACATAAAATTGAATCTCAAAATAGTTTATATCCCTGAAAGTAGAAGGCCTACTTAAGACAGCAGACCCAGGTTTGTATTTGCTCTGATTCAGGTAGAGAAAAGACTCAAAGCTGGTGAGATTTGACAGTACGTTTAAGCTGATCTAATGTCTAAATGCCTTAAGGGAGCTTCGGCACTTTTTTGTACAGGCTCCCACCCTGATGGCATTTCCACCAGTTCCTCAGCCACCAGCATGGTCACTGTTCTGACTGCACATCAGACTATACTGGAGCAAAATGGAGGTGGGGACTGTTAATTTTTTTTTTTTTTTTTTTCTGGTAGGTCTGGTGTTCTAAACCTGGTCAGAGAAGAGCCTTTGGGTTTCTTTATTTTCAAAGGGGTGAGGGAAAAAAAGTGTCAGCCTGTGAAGTGAATTGAATTGCGCTTTATGGCACTAAAGTTGGGTTTTTTAATTAATTAAAAAATGAAATTGGAAAGAAAGATGGAAGGATAGCTTTCTCCCACCAGTGGAAGAAAGGCTGAGTATTTCTAATACTGGTCCTAGATTTTCAGGTGGTGGTGAATGGCCAACTATATGCTCATGTCTGCCTTTTTACAATATTTCCGTTTCCTTATAGCTCTGTTGTCATTAAGACCTGGAGGGGATATGTAGAGAACAAATTATGCTATTGTTTGTGCCCAAAGACATACTGGTGTCTTAGGAATATCTCTCAGATATTTTCTCATGTTTCTTTCCTGCTTTTGTAATTTCTTTTAGGTACCAAGTGTTCAGAGTAATATTTATTTCTATATCAAACCTCAATAAATAATCTGTGCTTTGCAAAAAACTGACTTTAATAATGTCCCTATTTTAAGACCTCACTCTTATGTTCTTTTTAATTTGCTCTAATCAAACCAATAGCAGAGTGCTATATGGTATTCAATGTCTGCTTAGCTTTAATCTCCCTGTTAACGCTCTTTGAGAGCTGTGCCCAGTATTTTATTTATTTCGATAATGTGTGCTACTTGGCAGAGTGAATCTCTGTTATGAGCGTCTCTTTGCTGTAATTTTACTTTACCGCCATTTCTAAATACGTTAAGTCTAGTTTAAATTTGCCCTTTTGCTCTGGCGTCATTTTGTTACCCATGCCGGTCTCTCATACATGAAATAATGCGTTTCTGTATTCAAACAGAATTATGTTCCCTAGGATTAAGTGTAGACAAAGTAGAGGCTGGATAGAGAAAGGTGACGTTTTTATAAACTTAAATATTTTCAGTCTTTCTACTTAAAGAAAATTTACTTTTGTTTTCTTGATTAGTCAACAAAACTACTCTGATAATTGCTTGCCTTTTAATTGTCAGATACATTGATTTGAAAAATCTAAACAGCAAACATTAGTGCTTTTCAATAGGTATGCATGTGCATATGTTTTTACATATATTACTCAGTCTAATATTACTTGGGACTTTCCAGTTGAATGTATTTTAATGTTTTTCATCTTGTTTGTAAGGTTATTCTGACGCAACTCTGGTTTGTTTGCTGCAACTATTGCCTAAATAGAACCAATCTTACCCTACTTAAACGTTTCTCATTTTTATTTCAACTTCTGCATTAGAAGGAAATTTGTTGGCTATGGGCCCGCTAACTCATCACAGCAGATAACATTTTTGTTAACAACAAGGGAATTTTTGTTTTTCTGTAAAATTGCATTTATTGAACTGAATGAAGAGTTCAGGGGCTGCAATTTTCTATCCCAAATCACCCTGTTACCACTTAGACTCCAGGCAGAAGTAGGAGTTTGTTTTAGGAAACATGAAAAGGCTTTTAAAGTAATGACTTCGAGGTAAAACATCAGCAAATGTGGGGACACCTGCTGTTAGTAAAAGTGCCTGCACATTCCTCAGACTTACATCCCCAGTAGAGGGAACCGCCGAGTAAAATCCTGACCACTCTTGTTGAGATCCTATAGGTGGCAGCAGTCTCTGCAATTTAGGAGGTTAACAATGGAATGATTTGTAGGGACGGGAATAAAGATGTCATAGCTAAGCTAATGGGATCTTTCTACAGAAAAGTGCTGCTCTTTGAAATATGATAAGTGAGAAGAATGCCACTTAATTTGTTGGTTTGCTTTTAAGGTTTGACTAGTTCTTTGTCTGTAAGTTGTATTTTTAATATTGTTCCTAGACAGGTTTTAAGGGAGCCAGAATTTTATAGTGCCATGCTGTGAAATACAGTTCTTTGAACAACCAGAGGGAAAAACCTGATGGGAATTTTAAAAAAGAACAAACTCTGGTTAATTCTGATGCTGGGATTACAAATTCCATGTTACTGTGTAAGCTTTTGTCTGATAATCAGAAGATTTAATGGTGCAAAGTAAACAATATTGCTTTACTTTTGAGAAGTCTGGCTGAAACGAGGTTCTTATTCTAAACTAAATGCATATTTGGTGCAATATTTAATAAAACACGGCTGCTATACTTCAAATTCTCTGCGTGAAGAAGTCTCAGAACTGAGGTAGCATATTTACGGAATCATTTTTGCTCTCTAGAGTGAAGGAGACAAGCTTGCCATTTGAACTTCATAAACATAAGAGCTTAGTTAAATTATTCCGACTGAATTAATATGTGCTGCTTGTAAATTTATTTTATTGTATATGCCATTGGGCAAGTAGCAGTGCTGTTTTCAGTTTTAACCTAAAACCCACTCCTTTTATAAATGACAGGTGAATTGAATTTGATCTCTTCAGAAGAAGTACCACAGCACAAGAAACATCATGCTCTGATGCTTGAAAAAACTAGGAGGTTTTTCTTTATGTTTTTATCATGCTAAGTATTTTACCCAGGTTTTTTTTTTTTTTCCAAATGGTGTTGAAGATCATTGAAGCTCATTTCTTACTTGTTTTTAGAAGAGTACAATCAGCTCACTCGTTGTATTATTTCAAATAGAGTAGTAAGAAGTGGGCTTTCTAATATGACAATGAAAAAATAAATAAAAACTGTTTACTCCTGTATCAGTGCAGCTCTCTCTTTTCTGGGTGAATGCATTATTGTACCCTCCTGCATATATAAATACATCCTCTTTAGATGGAACATTTGCCTAGCTAGCATTTTTCACTGTTAAAGCCTTCACCTGTTCTCTAGGACATACTTTCATGTAGGTGCTGTATAATGTTGGGAACTGCTCCATATTAGTAGTTTGTGCAATATCGCCAGAAGATAAAGTTTCAAATACAGATATTGTTAAATCTCTTTTACAGGTAAGAAAGTAAAAATAAATCTCTTCTGTTCTATGTTTAACAGTCTTACTGTGCTTTAATGAATGCTCAAAATGTAGTAAAATTAACAGCTTAAAATGTAACTGCAGATTTGGGGGTTTGTTTTGATATGTCTGATAGTCCTCTATTAAGTCTATAGAAAGGAATATGGTTTTTTCCTTTAGAAAAAAAGTGGTGGTTTTTAATGGGGAAGTACTGCTTATTACCACATGCACTGAGACTTTCAGCTGGTATGTTTCTAAATCACAAGTGAGATAATAAATGATTTCATACGGCCTTTGAAGTTCAACTGTTTTCAGTGAACTGTCTAAATAGAATCATTCATCAATCAGGGACAGAATTAATATATAGCTTTGAAATAGTCCTTAAAACCTCTGAAAAATGTTTTACAGAATGAGACAGCACCGAAGCAATTTATTAGTCAAATCTTGTTTGATGTATTTGTGGCAGTAGCTGTGTTTGGCAGACTTCTGTGGGCCTGCTGCATGAGTCAGGTGAGCAGGATCAGGACCTCTCCATAGTTTTTTGTCTTCTTACAAACTGTATCTGTGCTTACATAGCATTACTCTTTTGCTGAGAGACAAAAGAAAAATACATTTTTAAATGTCTGAAATGGTGAATAAAACTTTCCAAATATTCAAAAGATTAAATAATTGCTGCACAGCTTTTCTTCCATGCAGACAGTGACTGTAACTGACAATATTTTAGGGTTATTTTCTTAGTTCTCATTGATTATTTTCTTAATTCTTCATGTTGTCAATTGTTCTTTGCTAAATATTATCCAGTAATTACCCAAGTAAGCAACATTATGTTAATACCAAATTGATTCAGAATTTTCCACAAAAATCTGATTTATTTTTCTTTTAATTCTTCAGTATAATCAGTGACAGGAAACAAAATAGTTGTTGCTGTATGCTTTGTTCTTTATGCGAATGTCAATCACTTGCTTCTCTGCACCTAGGAGAGTTTTAGTTTTGAGAACTATAGCATATGACTTGAATTCTGTAGAGCATTAAAAACATTTCTGAGAGTGATGAACACTCAGATTATGTCAGTGTTAGCAAGCAATTTGGCAAGTGGAAGCAGATCATTAGATCAAAGCAGTTGGTGCTAAGGTTTATACGTTTGCACTGTAGCAATTTAGTTTAGGGATTCTACCACAGACTAGTTTTAGTTTGGACCATTGGATGAAATGCTCTCACTACAGGTGTGTTTTGAAGTTGTTTGGTGGACCAGTCATTGGTTTGGACTCCTGTGCCCTTATTACAGTACATTTGATGTATACCTGGAGTGGAGCTTGTTGACTGAGCCTCCTCTGAAAAGAATGCCAGTTGATGCACCAAAACGCCTCCATAAAGGTGACCCAGATGTGCTGAGTGAGGACAGCTGAGAGGTTCAGATCACAAACTGGAGCATGTATGTAGGTGTAGCCTCAGAATTCCCAATGCCTTCAGAGCACTCTAGAGGATGGAAAAACTTGATACGTTGCAGTGTTGGAAGGAAAGAATTGCTATGTCTGCTAAGTGGTAAAAGCCCAAGGAGTTAACATTACTTCTGAATTTAACTGGTAAATTTCTGAAAATTTGTACAGTGTGCCATTGTGGGGACGTTACATAATGAGGCTTAAGCACTATGATTGCATTTGATATATTTTTAATGTATAAATCCAGGGAAGGCTCCAAGCACTTTACAAGAATGCATAAAGTACTATTTGGAATATCACTGAAGTTAATTTAGCAACTCTTCACTGCTTCTGCTGTGGTTTCATAAAGCCCTTTCTGCCCCCACCCCTTCTTTTTCACCATCAGCACCTTTCATGGGTTCCATGCATCCCAAGGTGTTTTCTTTGACTCTATCTTCATGCACCAAAAGTGCTTTTATTACAAGAGAGTTGATGTGAATTATTATCTTGTGTAGAATGCTGATGGAATTACAAAGCTGGACAAGGTCATCAGCAAAGGGATATGAGTACAGTTTCTCTGAACTATGCTGTAATAACTCTATCTTGTACTATTGTTTCCAATAGTAAGGCAGTTCTCTAGTGTTAGTGCTTTCACTGTGAAAAAGTAACTTCTTACTGTCCTTGTACAGCTTCTACATTGTCACCCAGAGGGGATGTCTCTTGAATGATCTTTTCTTTCAGTTCTGCTCATAAGAAATTAGCTTAATGGGACTAAGCAGTAAATGGACATCCTAATTTTATTTAGAAGAATATATTTCGCTATAAAATATTTATGTAATGTTTAAAAATTTAACATATTAAAAGTATTTTTAATAAAATGTTTTAATGCCTCTCTTCCTCTGTTTTTACTGCCTGTAATGCAGACCCTGTGTCTTCATGTTTGCTTGGACAGTGGCCAGTGTAAGAATGTGAGAACCCCTGTACTGTATCAGATCAAAGGTCTGAAATGGTCTCCTCTTCTAGAGAACTTTATTGGTGATTCTTCTGGAAGGAGAAAAGGTACACAATGCTGCTTCTCTGAGGCATTCCCCTGACTTGTGTGACTCTGGGGTTTAGTAACTTCTTCAGTTAAAGATGGTGCCTATCTTATTGTTTTCAATAGTTTTAATTTTCCATAAATTGTCTAAATACTTGCTGGATTTATTTGCACACCCAGTGGCAGGATGTTCCTCATTTAACCATGAATTATGTGAAAGAGTAGTTTTCCGTGGTTTTGTTGGGGTTTTTTTACAATGCTGCTATATAAGTATGTTCCTGAAATACAGATTAATAATAAAAATCATATAAAAATCACATAAAATCATATTAAAGTGAAGTCTGTGCAAAGAAATATCACACGTGTGCACCTTACACAGATGAGAAATTCTTACAGTCACGAGTGTTTATTTCTCACTGTGCTGAGGCAGTGTGTGTAACCATAGAAAGAAACATTAATTTTCCTGAGAGTATTGTGTTTCTTTAGTCCTGTAAATCACAATTACTGGGATGCAGCAGCAGCAGCATCCCCCAGAACTTGGCGCCTATTATCTTCTCTTTGTACCACGGACAGATCCCGGGATGGATGGGGATCTGCCTTTCAGAATTCCAGTGAACGCTGCTCTGCTTTACTCTTTCCTTTTCTTCTTCTTCCTGCACGCAGCAGGTTCTGAAAGGAGCGTTTTGTAGGGTTCACCCCAAATTGACATTGGTTAAGGCAGTGACTACTAATTTTGGAATGTCCAAAAACATAAGGGTGTTTATACTGTTTATGTTTTTATTTAATTTGGGGCCTGTAAATATAATGTAGTTCTATGCCTTATTTTGTAAAAGTACTCTATTTTACAGCGTAATAATACATTGTTACACTTACTTCCAAAGATTTTTCACTTTATTTAATTTTAAGACATTTCTGTTGGTTTTGATTTTTTCCTTTCTTTCCCCATTTTTTTCATATTTTTTCAAATATAGGTTGACTAAACGAATCTCTGTATTACTAATTGCTTTATGTACATCAGCTCTATTTTTTTTTCCTTTTCAGACACAGTGGAAATGCTTTAACACCTATGGTTCAGATCCCATTTTTTTTCTCTAAGAATTTGCACTGCCCTTGTGAATCTCTCCTACCAGTAGTGCGAGTTACTTGTGTTCAAGTAGAGACAATATTTGAGAATTTACTTCATCATATATTACTGTTAT
Organism: Athene noctua; assembly: GCF_965140245.1. NCBI lineage: Eukaryota > Metazoa > Chordata > Aves > Strigiformes > Strigidae > Athene > Athene noctua. Next base: position 99,755,362 of record NC_134037.1, on the reverse strand, counting down.
TAAAAAATAACATTCCATTTGTTCTTTTGATCACTGTTTTGTGTTAAATAGCTATTTTTACTGAGCTATACACAAGAAGAAAGATTTTTCTGAAAATAGCAGTTAATAGAATTACTACATGCAACTCAGCACAACTTGTTTTAACAGGAATAATGTTGAATATGTCTAAATTAGTATGTCTGTTCCAACAGGAGTGTTTTGTTGTTGGTTTCTTTCGGGATTTTTCAGTTTTCCCTAGCTCAGTCTGATCTGAACCACACTGTTGCTTGCAAATAGGTAACATTTCTTCTGTTTTCCACAGAATGAACAAATCTATGACAGTAATAATTTGTATATAAAATCGGAAGCTGGCTGCATTATATCTTCCACACTGTAAAACAGATGATATGTTATAATTCTGTGTCTGTATCCTTTTCCTGGAATTGGCTCTGTATAGTTTGAAATCTTAAGTTCTTAATGTGACTTATAGCTAGTTTTTTTCTTCACTGCTTGCTGTGATTAACTTAGTCTTTAAATTTATCTTTTTACTTTTATTTATGGGTCTTTAAAAGTGCAGATAGTTCTATCATTTTTCTTTTACACATTCTTGCTAAACTACCTAAAGAGTTCTAGTAGGCTGAGGTGTGCTTTTCTCTTAACGTCTGCCATGATACAACTTTATCATGACACTTCATATATGTATCTTTAATGGTGATAATGGTGATTTTCTTTGCTACCTTCTAATTTTCTCAAACAGAGTTCGGTTTAGCAGTCATCAGTCATGTTCTTTTTAGGAAGACTGTGCAATGAGAGAGCTGTGACCACATCACAGGAAGTGGGAGCACATGCTACAGTAACTAGTTTTAAGTAAATACTAAGGCCCCATTAATACATTTCCAGGAAAAATGTATTATGTAAGTTTTTTTCTTTCTTTTGGTAATTAAGGTTACCTTAATTACTTACTTTCAAGACCAGGAGAACATAAATGAATGTAGAAACTGCTCATTGCCAAATATTATTGTCTTAACTTCAGTAAAGCTTTGACCAGTAAATATTGCACAACATATTTGCTTATTAATAAATTAATCTTTTATGGCTATAACAAACTTTATTTTTCATATGCATGTCTTTTCTTTGTTGTGTCCATACTAGATAATGGAAATTTTCTGACAGATGAAGGGTGGTGTGCAGTAGATTAAGGTCAAATATATCTCCCTTCTCTTTCAGTTCATATTTCCTCAATGATTATACCAATCCATATGCTATAGTGAATCATCTTCTGAATTTGATTTCCACTATATACTTCCCTTCTTTTTTCTCATTAGACCATGGCAATAATTTTCTGGTTTAGAAACCTGCCTTTTGTAACTAGAACGAGTGTCAACAATCGGAAAAGTTAGTAATTCCATTTTGTCATGGAAAGAAGAAGGATCAGTTTTAAACAGGCATTAGATATGAACAGTGTTATCTGAGAGTTAGATATAGCATTATCAATATTAAAATATTAAAACTGTATTGATTTGGGTTGATCTGGGTTAGTTGTTACCCTGAAATAGACACTATTTTTAAAATTAATGAAGTCTATGTATTAGATATGAACCATCAGAACTCTGTAAGTAAGTATAAAATTCAACAATATGGTATGGGAAATCAAGTGACACCAGGGCTAGTAATTGTATATTAAGTTGGCATAAATCAACTCAGAAAAAAATAACTGCTGTGAGACTTGACAGAAGTAAAATTACTGTTTGCAAAATTAAGAGTATTCACTGCTTTGTCTCATGTAGTTGTCTTCTGAGGAAGGGCTCAAAGTCTGAAATCTCTCCAAGTAATTGATTTGCCTTGTAATGCACAAATCTGTAAGGGATGTTTTACCAATATTTGCTCTTCTCTATGCGGAGTCTTCAGGTCTGGCAGTGACTGAGTCTGTAGGTTGCTTTCCCCTACCTCCAAACATTTTTCAGCAGGGAAATTAACAGGGATGATAGGTCTTATAAATGAAGCATTGGCTTGAAACTTCTGAAGCTTGGAGTTTATTTCTTGGCTCTGCTCTTGCATGCTTCTGTAACTTTAAGTTACTTGGAGGCAGATCCAAAGGCCAGGTTAGTGAGGTTAGTAGTAGAACTTCTATTTGTGTTAAACTGGGTCTGTATGAGCACTTTACTCTTTTTGTTGTGCTCCATTTTCAGATCTCTTTGAGAGTTGTATTCTTTTCTCTCTTCCCTCTCATTTTTCATATTAAACTCTAAACTCTGTTGTAGCAACTGCCCTTCACTATATGTTTTTACAGTTTAAAACACAGCAAGGTGTAGATGGGGCCTCTGCTTTTGTAATGAATGTTGGTACTGCAATTAAAGATGGTGCTCTAGCTTGGGACATTACATAGCATTTCCAAAAACTGGAAAATAGAGTGGGACATCTTAACTTTTAGTCTGCATTAAATCTCTGAGTGCCAGCAATAGTGGTTACAGAACTGTTCTATTGCCTATTTTAGGATGTAAATTGGTTTGGAAAAGTGACTGTCTACTTTCCTTCCCTCCAGCCTGAGGTGAAGTGGCTTGCTTATTGAATACTCTTATCCCTCAAAAGCCATGTACACAAGAGTGTACTTGTGATCTCTGCCTGAACTGGAATAGTGATCTACATACTGTTAAAGGGTATTTAGAGTAAATTCTCTCTGGGGTTAATAACCCTTCAACTATTCACTCTGTAGTCTAATCTTTTTCAGAACCGCCTTGTAAAAAATGCAAAACCAAAATAGCTTGTTAAACTTGGACTCCAAGGAAATTATTGTGTACTATATTTGAGGATCAAGCATAATATTTGTAGTTTTCTAATCTTTAATTTTCTATCCTTTGTAGTATTTTAAAAGTACAGTGGTGGCTAACTCTTGCATTTTAAGCAGAAAGGAAAGGCTCAGAGTTGTTGTTGGCTTTGCCTGTACCAAATGGAACAGTGTGCTGTGAATATTTTTTGCAGCTTGGGATGTTGTGATAGCTTACATTGGTTTAGTTTTATGGTATTCACTTTTTAGCTTTTCTTAAATCATGAGCATTATTGTTGCTTTGTTTTCTTTGTTTTGACTTTTGTTTGCTTGTGAAGCAAAATATTTGATAAAGCACTAATTTCTGGAGCATGGACTCATGCTTTGTTTATTGATAGTTATTCAGACTCTCCTCTATACATAGAATTGTTAATTTCAAATGGGCTTTATACAGACAGTCTTCTGAGTACCTTCTAAAATTACATTCATTTATTCCACAGTACTTGCAGACAAAGACTTTTTTTTAAGCTTTTGAAACTTAGAGATTAAAATCCAAAATTCTGTGTAATATCCAATCTCCTATTTCTAACATTTTTTCTGATCATCCAACACCCTGTGCTCTCTTTAAAACAGTTTAAACTCAGTTGTGTGACATTGTACTCAATGTTTCTGCAAATCCAGAAATCAGGGGCTTTCAAGTGGCATACCCAAAAGACAAGAAAGAGTTAATAACTGGTTTATATACTTAAGTTCCTGTCTGATAGAATATAATGGGAGATAAAGGTAGCCCAGCCACTTTCTCAAAACAAGGTCTGGCTTTGGAGATCAGACCAGGTTACTCTTGGCTTTATCTTATCTGGTCTTGAAAACCTACAAGGACGAAGACTGCACAGCTTCTCAGGGCAATTTGGTCCAGTACTTGACTGTCATCATGGTGAAAAAGCTTTTCCTTTCCTTTCATTTGAAGCTGTTCTTGTTTCAATTTATGTCCATTTCCTCTTGTCTTCCTGCCATGCACTGCTGTAAAGAGCCTGGCTCCATCTTCTTGATAATGACCTTGTAGGTACTGGATGGCCCCTTACCCTTGCCTTCTCCAGGCTGAGCAACCCCCAGTCCCTCAGGCTCTCCTCATAGTGTTTGTGCTCCAGCCACTTGACCAACTTTATGTCTCTCCACTGAACTCATTTCTGTTCCTCAGTGTCTTTCTGGCATTGCCCAGCACTGGATACAGTATGCCAGATGTAGTCTAGCAAGTGCCAAGAAAAAGTGTACAATCACTCCCCTCAATCTACTGTCTGTGTTTCTGGTCATACAGGCCAGGGTGCAAGTTGGCCTCCTTTGCTGTGAGGGCATGCTGCTGGCTTATGTCCAGCTTGCTGTTCACCAACATCCCTTAGGTCCTTTGCAGCAGAGCAGCTTGCCAGCCTCTGAGTCCTGTGTTGTTGCAGGGGACTCTTGCTTCCCAGGTGCTGGACTTGGCACTTGTCCTCACTGAATGTCATGAGGTTCTTCCTGACCCATTCTTCCAGCTTGTCTATGTCCCTCTAAGTGGCAACCCTGTTTTAACCAGTTGGGAGGGAAACAGGCAGTCGTATTTGTATAAATTGTTACGAAATCTATTCTTATGTCACAATACAATCCTGCTAACGTGCTTACCAAAAGGTTTGTTGGTGTAAATTAATAACTTTCATTGGACCAACTGATGCATTTGGAGAAAATGGACAAAGCTTTTAGGAATACAAGCCTTCTTCTGAAAAAGAAGCAGCAGCAAAATTTGGACAGATACAATTAGAATAGATGGTTACTGTGAATTAAACATAATTGTGTAATTCAGTGAAGCAATCTGAAAGGAAAAAGTAAAAACGGGAGAGAGAACCTAGCAACGCCATTAGACCTTTGGGATACAGGGATAGACTGGTAATTATGCCTCTGAAATGCTGAGGGATTTGAAGGAAGTCAAACATAAGGTAAACTGCAATATACTATAAAATCAACATCTTTACCAAATTTCTTATTTCTCTTTTCCAGAAAAGTTATGAATTTTAGATCTTAGCCTCTTCTTTCAAGACAGTGTACAGGAATTCCTTGATAATCAAGACTGAGAGGAGAGATTTATTTTTTTCTTGGTGAAAAATGTTTTCCTGTTGGTAAGTGGGTTTTATTGGTTGTCAGTGTGAGTTTACTCTGATACGCTGTGATTTTATATGTTTCAATCAGGTTTTATTGGAATTTGGTGTAGTGCAAGAAGAATGGTGAAGAATATGTTACTTCTGATGATTCTGTTGTAGGGAAAATTTATCACTCTGATAGTTTTGCCATTAATACTGGGAAAATTTAGAAGATATCATCTTCCTCCAGTTTAAGTTCTTACTTTTAAATGATTTTCGAAATAGATTTAAATAGGTAGCACACAGGACACAAAAGAGTGTAACTTCAGTGAGATTTTCTTTTTGTGGTAAGAAAGAACGTGACACTTGGTGGATTGATCAAATAAGTTATCTGTTCTCAAAGAAGCATCCCTTTTGGGTATGAGTTCTCTTTTAGGTTAGCTGGATTCAATCCTCTAAGAAAATTTAGAGATCTCTTGGGGTTATGTGTCATAGACCTTTTGCTTTATTTTGAAGAACGCCAAGTTTTAAAGAGGTAGATGTGTTGGTTTCCAAAATTCCCATATGCAGTGAATTGAAGGTTGCTGATTGTAGGTTGGTCGTGGGGTCTGTAAAGTTTAAACTGGTGTAGATACGTTCTAGAAGTTGTGGGTTCATTTAGCCTGCAGTGGAGTTAATTTCTTTGGTGTTAAACAGCCAGTGAATTATCTCATGGCTCTGAAGGAAAGGATGTTTTCTGTCTTCTATATCTTCTCTTTTATTTAGAGGTTTCAGTCTTTTGTCTGTTTTTACTACTGATCAGCTTGTGCATGTGCAAGGCTTTTCTAACAGAACTTTTAATAGCCTTCCTCATTAATTTTTTATTCCATTTTGCCTACTGTAGTTCACATGATACGAATTTTCCTAATCCTAAATTATTTTATTGTTAATTTAACCAGTCTGTGCCTACAATAAAGGTCATATATACACCTGTATCATTGACTAACACATCTTGAGTTCTACTTAGCTGTGTACAGAGATATAACACATTGTGAAATTTTCAGCATCTGCCATATATAATTTCTCTAAAGACATTACAAAACACATTGTGGTTTTAGACTTTCAAAGGAGCTGTGTGTAAATTATTTGTGGTGCAAATACAGATGCTGAAAATTCGTGTATATAAAGCACAGTAGAAGAACCTATGCAATTTATAATTATCAAGAATCTCTTCCTTGGGAGGGACTTAGAAGAGGCTGGCATATGTTGGATGATGGTCCAGCAAAGGTCCAGTGGGTGCTGTAGTTGTGTTGCTTGTGATTCAGTAAATAGCATTCTTGTTTCTGAATGTGATAACTGTGAATTATTTAATAACTATAAACATGTGTTTCCAGAGCCTATATGGCATATTTTTCCTGGTTGTTAGGCAAATATGAGATGTGATGATTGGTGAAAAACCTAGTTACAGCTGAAGATGCTTGTCTGTAACAGCCCAGTTATTCCACTAAAAAGTTAATTTCATTGTGACAGAATTCTCTGGGGTTAAATTTGGGAAATAATTAAATTATTATATTGAAGGAGGCAGAAGTTCTATTGACAGGTCTGGTCACAAGCCTGGAATCAAATGAAACACTCGCTCCCTCAGGCAAAAACCATCCACTCACTGCTGAAAGATCACCTCTCTTGATGCTGCTCTTTACAAAATAAATGTTATTTACACTAGATCAACCTAAGCTGCTTCCTGCCTTGTGTTTAGGGTCTTTCCTTCAGTCTAGAAGACTGTTGCCTTTCTTTCCCTCTGTTTCTACTTCCTCTGGATCAGTTGCCCCACACAAGTAAATTCTAAGTGTTTTCAGAAACACAAAATGGGGGCCTGTTAACAGCCGTAAATTGATTTAAATGGACTCAGTGAGCCTCTAACATGAAGCAGTCAGTTCTGTTTGAAAAAACACGAGAGAAGGAAATAACTAGGTTTCGTGTTGGTGCCATCATTCACTGATATTACCATATGATATGATTTATGTGCTTTTCAGTTACATGCTTAGAAGGCCATTGCTACATCGAAAATGTTTTGGCTTGTGGTCAGTAGCATGATTTAGTCCTACATTGTCTGCAGACAAGGTATATACTTGCCAAGTCTCAGGTGGTTGTGCTAGCCCTGTGTGTTCTCCATTAACAGTGCTGTGGTGTGAATACTCTCCAGTCATCTGGGTGGCTGGCTGTGGTTGACTGTATAGGAAAAAACCATTTATATTAAAATAGAGGTCATACTTTTTTTTTTTTTAGAATAAGTATCAGTAATTTTTGTAACACTTCAGAGAAGATGGGGTGGAAGTGTAGAAACAAAGGGTGCAATCTTGCTAGTTTTCAAATGATTGCCCATAATTGCAGATGGCAGGTTTTTACGGAGAAGGACTGTTCTCCTCTTCCACTCCATGCACTGTGGAGTAGAAGAGTTCCTGTGCATCGAAGCTGTGCAGTGTTTTTACCTTGCAAAGAATGTGTAGCTACTGGTGAAGTTGTGGTGGATGGGCTCTGGGTCTAGCTCTGTGTAGCAGCTACCATATAGAAAATCACATGCCACATGAAGGATTATGTGGAATAGTCAGATCCCATTGTGACAGCTTTCCAGTGCAATTCTGTGCCAAGACGACACAAGTCCTAAACAAAGAATTTTAATATTTTCATCCATTACTTCAATAAGAAAAAATAAATTGCTTCAATCAGAAATTTTTAACAGGCCAAATGACATGGTTTAGGACTAGCAGCATTTGATTAATAAAGATCAAGGATTTTAAACTTTTTTATTTCATTCTTAACACAAGTAGCATTTTTTCATACATTTTATACAAACCTTAAGTATGTTTTAACTTACTACAAAATGAGAAGAAATGTGTTACATTAAAATGCATGTCATTTGCTTGTGCATTTGGAGGTACCAGTCATTTTACAGCAATTTTGAGTTATTTTTCTGTCAGTTTGTATTCCTTCTCAACAAGACACACAGAAACCCTCACTTAGAACAATTCCCTTAGGGCTCACTCCTGGATGTCAGTAGTGTGAGCAAGAGGTGTTGTGCACAACAAGAATAGGTCATAAAAACGTAAACTTTCATTCACATGTGGTGATGTTCTCTGTTTCCTTGAAATCCTGGATGTGTAATTAGGTGAGATTGTTTGATATTAGGCTTAGGACACAGATATGGTCATACTTTTCTTCTTACTTATAGATTTTGGCGTTTTTTTGTTTTGGTTTGGTTTGGTTTTTTTACACTATATCCCAGGTCACCACGCACCTGGCTGTGACCAGAAGTTTATTGGGAAAACAGATGTTTAATTACAGTGCAAGATTATAAAAGTCTAAGGATTGCAGCTGGATATATATAGCTGAAAGAGCAATAAAAACATTTTGTTACTGCTGATGCATTAGCATCATTACTTTGGCTAGGAAAAGTGCAGATCAGTTAGCAAGCAAATGACTTGTGGATTACGTTTTGATCTTGGCCACAGTGCAGTGTATAAGCACTGTTCAGAGTTGTGGTTTTGTTTTGTTTTATCCTTATGTCTAACTGTACCACAAATAGAATCCTGAAGGCTATCACTGCCACTGCCATTCCTGCTCTTGGGTCCCTGTTAAAAATAGCTTAGAGGCAGTAAATCAGATAGAATACTGCATCCATTAAAAAAGGATGTGAGCTGGAGAATTCCATGTTTTGCCAGTATTCTTCATTCTAGAATATTTAAAATTATCTGTCTGAATTACAGGCTGAACGATCCAAACCCAGTAACTGAGCTCATTAAATACAGAATCTTTTTTTTTTTTCTTTTTTTTGGAAACAAAATTAGAAGTTGGCTAGACCGAATCTGGTAAAAGAGATGAAATATTTACATTTTTTATTTTCATCCAGAAGTAGGTTTTCCTGTTTGATAGTAATACCTTTAAAGTCTGTAATGTAGCTATTGATATAGGTTGGCTCTTTGGGCTTCTGTAATAGTAGGACATTGTGAATTTAGCCCCTTGGGTATGACCTGTCTTTTTGTCATGTGTATGTAAAACACCTGGTGTAAGCACTGATTAATTTTTGAAATGCCTTTGTGGTACTGCAAGGAGAAAATAAAAATTAATTTTTTTGATCATTATATTTTGGTAATTGATAAACTGTCTATCATCCACAGCACAAATACCTAAATTTCCTTAAAGGACCCAGTTTGGATTTTCTATTTATATCAAAACTTCATGTATTTTTCATGAGTCTACAGGGTTTTTTTCTCATCTTCCTATCTAATAGATGGTATTTTGACACTCTAAACCCATTCTTCTTACTAGACTGTTTCTAACACTGTAAGATATTTACAGCAACACAGTAACAGTAAGTTAGTTGTAGCAACACTATTCCAGTATCCTAGACTATAGCTGTGTGGATATTACAATAACTGTCTTATTCTGTTTATTTGTTTCTCATATCAAGAATTCTTATTGCCTTTGTATGTTTTTCTGATTCTACCATATACTTTTTTGAAAGGGTTACTCTGAGTTGTATGTAGTTAATCAAGATGTGAGCTCATTATGGGTTTATACAGCGGCATAATGATACTCTGCATTTTCTCTTTCCTTTCCTAATAATTCTTTCTTTCTGGTTTACTTTTTTGCCTACTTAACAAGTGTTGTAGCGAGTCTTTTACAGAACTGGCTATTTTAATCTCATGATCTTGCAAAGGCCGGCTGTGTGCCAATTGTTTATTTGTGAATTTAAGACTGTTCTTGCTTTGTGGATTGCTTTACATTTGTCTGCATTGTCTTTTTTACTTTCATTTTAATGTCCATTAATGTGTCACTTTCATCTGTCCCCTCTAGTCATTCTACTATTTTTCACTTGGACATTTTATTTATTACAATGAGTAACCTAGCTTCACCTGCATTTTCAACTTATCCAGCATCCTAGGGCAGACTATTAAAGTATTAGTGACTTCTCATCACTCTGGAAACTGATAATTTACTTCATTTAGTATTTTGTATCTTATAATACTTTTTGTCTTTTAATCTACATGAGTAGTGTAGCTCTTATTTCAGAAATATTATCAAATATCTTTTGGAAATGCAGTTAGACTATATCAACAGACTTGTCTCCAATAGAGTTCTGTGAGGCAGGACTTCTCTTTGTAGAAGAGTGCTGGTTCTTCCCTATTGTTATATTTAGGCACATGTCTGCATTACTAGTCCTCACATATAAAGAGAGATTTAAGTGAAAGGTTACACACCACAGTTCTGCTGCTTCATCCTTGAATTTCTTTAGCACTCCTGAGTGAATACCATTTCATCTTTGATACTTGTTACTGTTGGTATTGCCCATGTATTTTGCAGCTACTTCATATAGTTTTTCTGTATGATCTTATTTCCCTTTACTTTATACTGGTTGTATATTGGTGTTGTAATCTCTGGCAAAGCTTCTGATGTGTTAAAAAGTTTTTGCTTTCCTTTTACAGTTTGTCCAATAGTGGCATAGCCTACTTTATTATTTCTGTATAGCTTGTACTCTGGAGTTAATGACACAATTGTCTCATCTCTCTACCATCATATTTTCAATATGACTTTTATGTTAAACATTTTTAGAAGTGATATTTTGCAAGTTTTTAGTAAAACCTCCTAGAACTGCTTTTCTTAAAAGAAGAGCACAGTTTCGCTTTTGTGGAAGAGTAATCCAGTTGCCTAAACAAATTGTTCCTCCCCTGTTCTACAGCAATGCAGAACATCCCTTCTGCTTGTTTTGTTCGAGGCACCAATACACAGTACAGTCAACTGTCCAAAAAAATTTGGTTTGTGAGGGTAAACATACACAGCTACTGAGAAGCAGGTATACCTTTTATTATAAAGCAATCACTTAAGAGATATTCAGTAATGCAAGCAAATACGATTGGATGTTACCTATTTTATTATACATATTGATCCTCAGTTTTGAGACCTTGAAACTGAAGTGCACAGAGGAAGGGGAGGCTCAGGTGAGCTAACAGTTGGTGGTTTGAGCATGGGGCATACAAGTAGGGTAGGTACTTCTGGAGAGTCTACAGCAAAGCTTCTGTGGTTAAGAAAACCTGATCATGCTTGTCAAGAACAGTTATCTGGAATGATTAATTATTACATGTCTGTGTGATGACTATGAGGCACGGAGGTTAAAGGCAGAGCCAGGAAACTGACCTTCCCAGAATATCAGTTTGAAACTGTGATGTGATGGACAATCATGAGGTCTTTGCAGTTGTCAAGAGTTGAAGATGCAGTTCACACTGATGAAGAGAAGTGACTTAAAAAATTAATAGCATGAAGAACCCTTAAGTGGACTGACTTTGTCTGACTAAGCAGAGATTTTGATTAATACTAGAGAGGTATCTGAGAACTGTGTGGGATACCTCTCTGGGGATACAGCATAAAGCCATTTTTTGGAAAGTCTCTAAGGTATTTCATAGTATGTAGTTCATTGCTATATTGAAACTACGTGTCGTGAACTTCTTGGACTGCCTTGCCGTAATTCATGTCCTTCTTGGATGCCAATAATAACTTTCCACTGATAAAATTTATTACGAGTTCATACGCTTTCCTTCTTACTTTCACCAGCTACAATGTATGCAACAGAATTTTCTCTTTTCTGATGAGACATTAGCTTGTTTGATAAGGGCCCATGCTGGATGGCTTTTGAAAGCTCAAATGGACTGTGATCAGTCTCTTAAAAGAAGGGAACTTCCAAAGAGAATTGGGGATAGACTACCATGTGAAGGACAAAGAGCCACTCCAGCCTCAGCAATATGAGAATGGGCTGAAATCAGTTTTGAGTAGACACTTCCAGCATCTGTCCACAGGCAGGTGAAAATTAACAAGAAAGGTGTGATGGTTACACATTACATTACTAGATCATTTCTAGAGAAGTCAATGATGTTGCTTTCTTATCTTCTGTCTGAGGACCATGATTGTACATGTTGAATCAGTTGGTGGGAAAAACAGAACAGAAATATTAATTTCAGAGCACCTTTTTTGAAGAACGCTGTTGTGGTAGAATATCTTAGTCAGCTGAAAAGGTATCTCTAATGACTTGCCTAAGCGTTAATAGAATTGATGGGATTAATTTGATAATGAAAAGATAATATCATAAAACATGAACCTAAAATTATACTGGTTTGTTTTAAAATGGAAGTTATTTTTATTTTAATAATTTGTCTACATACTACCAGTTGAGTTTTATTTTTTGTTTCTTTTTTACTTGTTTTTCTCTCAAACTTGGTCTCGGCATGCGCTTATTTGCATCATTTTTTTGAAATTTGTTGTATATAAGTCTTCTCTGTAGTCATTGTATGCCATACTTTGAAGAAGTGATCTGGCTATTTTCAGAAATTCTTGAAAACCACATTATAGTTATTAAAGTTATTTCCAGAATGACTGTTATGATATCAGAAATCTATTCTCCACTAGTGCTTTAATGATAAACATTACTAACACTAATGATCTTGTGATTAAAACAATCCTAAAAAAATAATAATGAGGTCCCTTTTCATAATCTCATAGAGCTCAGTAAGATGTGGTTGTGGTGGGTTTTTCTCTTTTAACAGTAACATCTAACAAAATGTAAGGGATGTGTATCCTTAGCTGTCTGATTGGGTTGTTTTATTTCTGATACATAACATTTAGCTACTTCAAATATGCTCAGAATAAATGTATCAAGCAAATCTATACAGAGATTGTGTAGATGGGAATACAATCCTAGAACATGTGGTAGTTCAGAAGACAAACCCAGAGGTTTTTTGTGTAGAACACAAAAGGGAAATGCAAGTAGTGGTATGTAATACTTGGGGAAACGTACTCTCATTAGCATTTTTGTTTTAAGATGAATGTTTTATTATTGTTTTGAATATTTTTGTATATGACAGCATGCTATTTTCTCCTATGTGTAGTAATTTTGCATGGGTATGAAAAACTTTTAATGGTATTAAATAATTAGGATGATTAAGTTGTTTATGATTTAAATTGGCAGGCTGAAAGCATGTAGACATTCATGCCATATTATTAATCTGAATCAGGTAAGCCAGTGGATCTAACTGTTAAGCAATGAAGTATTTATCCTTCCCTAGTAGGTGGGTTTCAAAGGAGCCTGGTGGTTCCAAGCCAAGTGAGAAACCAAAGAGAAAACAGCCAAGAAAAAATGATGTGGATGTTACAAGTGGAAAAGATACACATGACAACTCTTTATAATTGTCAGGGGCAGGGAGTAAAACAAAGGACCTCCCTCAGCTTCTGAGATCAGTGTGAAATCTAAATGAACTTTGGCTGTTGAACCTGTTGAAGATTTGATAACTGCAAAATTCATTAAGACCTCAATTTTACTGCAAAAACTATTCTTCTACTGTTCTCGTGACCCTATGATAAACTGTTACAGTGTAGTAATAGATTTCTGCAGATTTATTGAGTTGACTTTGCTTATTGGCCAATAGCACTAGTTCACATATAATGTTTGTTTGCAGAAAAAAAGAGTTAACTTAAAAAAACCCCCACCTTTTTCCTGAAAGGTAGCTTTTTATTTTTTTATAATCATTTGCATAGTTCCGTTCACTGCCCTACAGAGCAGATCTGATAATGCTTGCCTGCCTTGATGACAGTTGTGCAGTTCTTCCATAATTTTCTTCATGAGTAATTAAAAAAAAATTCAAAATACTTATTAAAATCATATGAAATCATACAGTATAAAATGGCCACTGTATTATTTACATGGTTGCGAAAATATAGTCCCATGTTGAAAATGACCTTTCCTCAGTGAAAATCAGAAATGTATGTGCCAATTTGACTTCTGGTTCCTCACTAGCATGCTGTGTTCTTGTGCAGCTTTTGCACAAGAATGGCATTTTTGCACCATTGCCCTACAGCAGCCAGTGGGGACTGTTAAGAGTTTACAGCAGGTACATATATTCCTGAGAATGTGGATTGCTGGGATATTCTACCTTTCCTTCAAACAGGTCCTCTGTGTGAGAGAGATTTTAGTAAAACCTGAGAATATGAAGCTTTTCCCAGAATTGCTAGGAATGTTCCTTCAGCCTGCTCTCAGTGGACCTAGTTATGGTGCAGGCTTTAAAAAATCCTACTTTTCTGAGAGGCATTGGTCCTCCTAATACACCACAGGCAATAGGGCAATTTTGCACAAATAGCTTAGGACACATCTCTTCAAGGGATGCCAGGTTGTGCCTCCTTTTGCCTGGCCAACAACTTGATATTTTCCAATGATAAGAGCAAGTTGCTGACTTTTTTCAGGCATTGTTAGCCTTGGCTGCAGTTCTGTCTGTTGAAGAATATGGGTGGACTGATTGTCCTTGACCTGATTTAATTGCTTTAGAGCTAAGTTCTTCAAGCTATGTGGTAAATATGATACAAGAAAATTGGTTTCTCTATGGTTGTTCTAAATATTTGAATACTTAAAGTTTAAATCTTCTTTTAATGTTTTTGCAAGTGAAGCAGAATAAAAATAGTATTAAAAAGTTGTACAAAATGTGTTATAAAATAGCATTTGGCTTTGGGTGATTCAAAGTACACTCTGTGTGACACAAACCTTTATTAAGCCACTTACACAGATTATTATCACCAGAAACTGTCCTGTCTTTAGACTCTCTTTGACTGACAACCAATTGCAAGTATCACAAAACTGCTGTGGAGTGAGTGAAATGACATTATTTTATCTCTTACTGAAAACATGGCTATAAATTGCACTGAAGGGAAGCTATATTTTTTTCTCCAATAACTTGGTCTGAAATTGTAATTCAGTTACTCCAATTGTACTCACTTAACATAAATGTAAATTGGTTACAGGTTTAATAGCATTTTCATAGGGTCTGAGTTAGGAAAGCAGCATCTTACTCTCCAGAGGCATTTATTCCTTTAGATAGAACATCTGTGAAGTAATCCAGAATTTTCATCAAATCCTGAAGTATTTTATAACTTTCCTTGTTGAAGTATTTCATAACTTTCTTTGTAAAAGGAAGAGCGTCCATCCACAACAGTAATGTGATAGAAAATTAAGAATCTTTTATTCTTGTTATACTTCAATACTCTGGTACTATTAGGCTATAGTCTATTAAAAGAGACTACTAAATTAGATTTTAAAATATTCTATGTACTGGATGTTATGTTGATAAATTATTCTGTAAAGTAATACTTGATCTTGCTTATAGGACTTTTCTTTCTATTTGATCAAAATACATGGGTTTTATCTATGTATTCTTATCTTTAGTTGTACTATTTGCTGTTTCAGGGTTTTGAATATATCCAACAATTATTCAGTTTAGACAAAATGCAGAAATAGGGTGGTTTGTTGTTTGTTTTTTTGGTTTGTTTTTTTTTTAATAACACAATATATATGGATTCTTCACCTTAAGATCAGGATTACATTAGATTTTTAGGTTCCTAGTCATAAATCGTATTTGCTGGCCAATTAAGATATTTCTTATTTTTGTGTGACTAATTTGCTGTTCATGTCACGTATTGATTTTTTTGGATGCTGCTGCTGTTTTGTTTGGTACCAGCTAGCAGATGTGTCCAAATTCAAAAGAGACACTGACATACAGGCATACCCACAAAGATACACAGTTAATGAATTTTCACACTCAGTAAATTTTTTTTTTCTTCTGTTCAAAATTAGAATCAAGTTTGTGTCATTAAAAATCCTCCTTTAGTTTTAGGAAAATTTCAGCGCCTGGTATTCAGTATTTGTAAATAGTGATATTTTGGCATATAGGGTTTAAAAGGAAATCCAGTAGGTCTCACAATGTATAGCGAACAAGTGTGTATTTTGACATAACAGTTAAGTAGTTGAGTCCCTCTCCCATAATGCCCCATTTTGTTCCTTCCTGACTTCTAGATCCTTTATTTTCATCAATGTCTGTGTTGTTTGCATATATATGAAAACCAAGAAAACTCAGTTTTCCCAGCAGTTCTGTGTAGCAGTTCTTTGTTTAGATTCTAGACATTCAAATAAATTTTTATGTTGAGACCTTTGCAAACCTATTTTTGCTGGTAAGAGAGTAATTTTTGTTCTTTTTGTAGAGAAGGGTGGGCATGGGAGGTTGGAGATAATGTTAAGGCTGCTGATGTGGCTTTAGGAGTATGAAATACTCTATCTTTCATGAGAAAGCATTCTTGGTCATGTAGGCTTGTAATACAATTCCCTCTGGTCTCTGATCACATATGCAAGTCATTCCTCATTAATTTATTGTGCAAGGTACCATACGTATTTCTTTGTAGCATTTCTATCAAACAAATTGTCCTAAATGTCTGACTGTTTTTTTAGTGACTGAAAGGCTTCATGGAGGCCTCTGTTGTTGTTTATATGTATATGGAGAAAATTATAATATGGAAGTAATTTGAGAAATTTCAACAGTTTCAGCAATAGTGATCTAGAAATTGAATGGGTTGGAAATACAATATTCCAGTGCACTGCTGCATATATAATGTATGTGCAGCATATGCTGAGGTCTTTTTCAAAACATTTACATTAAACCTGTCAGGTATTTATGAATAGCAAAAATTAATTTTCCCCAGTTCTGTCATCAGTTAGAGAAATGGATTTCAGCAAAGAAGACTGTCAGTGTTTCCTGCATACCAGAGCAGCTCACTTCAATGTCATAGAATTACACCAGGTGGCCTGCTAAGAGTCAGCTTAATGTGATTCCAAATGATAGGGTAGAGAATGTGGGGGAAATTAAAATAGTATCATACTTATGATTTAAAAGGAAGTTAATTACAAGGGCTTGTTAATAAACAAAGAAAAATTCAGAATGTATTATCTGTTGTGTAGCATATCAGTAGTGAATGTGATACCATAAAAAATAAAATTTAACACTGCATAACTTTACATTGGCTATGAAATATTTAATTAAGTTGTTGACATGTTTTGCTTATTAATGGATTTTTGTCTTTGGAAAGAACTAAATATTAAAATGGTAGGTTTAGCCTTTATATTTTTGAACATTGTCTGACAATACAAACACAGTTGTAGCCTCTTTATTTCTTGTTTTCTTCTCTCATGCAAATGCAAAACCATCTGAATGTGGTCAGTGTTTTGAAATAAAAATATTTATTCTATTGATATAGAGTAGTTGGACACCACAGAGTAGAGAGGAAATATTCATTATTGCCTAGTTTTCCATTATCTGAAAATTGATCACATAAAATTGCTATGTTAGATGTTACTTAACAAGTTAAACCTGAATGATGATTTGTTACTGGACTACTTTTTAGATAGTGTTCCCAGCATACATGCATGTATCGCTCCATGACTGCCAGAGATCAGAATTCAGAGAAATTTTTTTTTTTTCTTAAAAGGTAGTTCTTTTAACTGGGAAACAAAATGGTGTATTTTGCCTTTATAGAGTAAACAGTAATTATATATGACCTTACTTTTCAGCTTCTAAATTAAAAAAAAAAAAACAAACTGTAGGCAAACTTACTCTTACTTACTGTCTAGATAGAATGAACAAAAGATAGATCTGAGTCTACACAGCAGTTGAAGGGCTTTCATTGTATTACAGAATTTCTGACAGAGTTATTTTAATTATTTCACAAATAAGAGTCCACTGAACAAAAATCCTTCCTTTTTGAACTTTGGTCATACTTAATTCTTAAAAAAAACGTTAATGTAGATGTTCTGTAAGAATTAAACTTGGCAGCTGTATCTTCATGTCAAAATTAAGCGAGTGTGATTTAACATACACCTTCTTTGAGCCACTTGGAAGGAAAAAAATGGTTTGGATACCCTTATTCTCTGGGATGCAACTTGAAAATGTCCAAGAAACTGGAAAATGCATGAACCAGTGTCAAAGAATGTGCTAGGGCAGATTGTATGTTTTCTGTCATATTCACAGAATATAAAAGAAACTTCCCGAAAAATTCACAGGGAGAATGGAAAGTGCAGAAGTCTTTTATGATTATGAGAGTTGTTTTAAAAAAATCTGCCTATGAAAATAAAAAAAAAAAAGAATTTGTGAATTAATTATTTCACATAAAACATAAATTTTATTAATATCACAAATATATAAAATAAGTCTAAATAAAGATGTGGTATTTTAGTAGACATCCATTTTTGCAAACCTTTGAAGTAAAATAGATGTTACCAGTTACATCTTTTAATAGCCACGCATACTTTATTAAGCTTATTGTTTTTTAAGTGGCTGTAATCTATGTATAGATTTCTGGTTTTCAAATTATAATGTCTTCAGGGTAGTGCTTGCCAAAAGCTTGCTTACTCAACTGAAAACAAGTAAGATTTCCTGAATGTTCCTGGAAGCAACTTGGAAATTTACTTTTAGATAAGACCTCTGAGCTCAAAGAGAAGAACATAGATATTTCTGTGGAGTTAAGTGTCTAATGAGCTGAAATAATAGACCAGGGGCTTTTGCCTCATCTCTATTTACTCTTGGTCTACTTCAGTGCACATCAGAGGCAGGTTCTTTGCCCCTAGTGTCATTGCATAGCTCCTTATGCATACTTAGACTGTGTCAGTACAGCACTGACTGGCTGACTTGGGAAATGGGAGCCTTATAGCCACAAGGAGTGTGTTGCTAAGTAATCCCCCAGATATCTCCAGGTCTTCAGTAGGTTTTCTGTTCTGTCCTACCTGTCTAGTAGTGCAGTAGTCCAAGACTGTGATTTCTGGAGATCTGTTCTGATACGAGACTTGCCACGTTCTGCTTTTCCACACCCTGCTCCTCTGTGCCATCTCTGTGCTGGCTGGATCCTTCTGTGAGCCAATTAAATTACCTGAAAGAAAAACTACTTTTTTTTGTGTGTGTGGATTTGCTCTCTGTTAGTGAATTGAGTTGGTTTACATTGGGATGAACATGGTAAGATCTACCAGCATAAGGTAATGGCAGCTGGAAGCAGGGCAGGAGAAGGACCAGTTGGGAGGGGAGAGGACCTCCCTTTGTAAGTAGCAGTGATCTTCTACTGATCTTCTGAGAGCGCTATTTCATAATACAGCAAAACTGCTCTATGGGTTTCTCCTAAAAGGATGTTGTTCCTGCTCCTCATACTGTCAGCGTGTGCCCTCTCTCTTTCCCTCCCTCCCTGATGTAAAACAAAAGTAAGTTCAGGGAACTCAATGCGCAGAAGAATGAATTCATCCCAACACCATCACGAAAAGCTTTCAGCCTGCCCTAGCTGAACATGTGGCTGTATGGGAAGAAATGCCTGTTGGAAAGGACAGAGAACCAGCTCTGCTGTTTGTGTGGTTGTATCATCTTGGATTAGTTGAAGCCAATGATGAAATTAAACACTGGATATTTGCTGGAATAGTTACTGTCACTAGACAAAATTGACTTCCTCAAGAGCTTTCGTGATGGGAGGGGATATGTATCTCTTGGAGAAGACATTATCTTTAGAGTCTTATGAAAATATTAAAATCAGTTTTCTGTCAGAAATCCATTCTAGACGTTTCTTAATGTTTTCTCTGTACAATTCTTATACATCCATTGTAGTCAGAATTGCAGAAGGCAGGTAAAAACTTGTCTCTGTTGAATTTAGCATCAAAATGTCCATAGGTATTATAGAAGCTGCAACTGTGCTCCACAGTTTCTGTCTAATTTATTTAAGATTTGTTTCTACACTTTAATTTTATGGATTTAAGTAAGCAATTAATTTTAAAGTGGATTTACATTGTCATCCCATTTAAATTTTAAGCAATTTCAAGAGGAGAATATTGTTTGTCTTGCATGGTTTGTGTATTTCTGTGCTTTCTTTTGGAACTATTTATCAATTAATAGCTGTATCTAAGGTTCCCAAGTAATTTCTTTATAATTTTAAATCATCAGTGTTTATCTATTTTATATGAAATTGTGGTTTGTTGAAGCCATTCATTTTCAAGTCAATTATTTGTAATTATCATCTTTTATTGAGTTCTTGTGTCCTATGTAAGCATCAAACGGTATATTTAGATTTGTGATTTGATTTCTGATTTTCTAAAAGAGAACATAAAATGCAGGGAATACAGCATACCGGGATATTATCTTCCCTAGGTAGGTAGGAACACTTTTCTCTTTATAGACATCCTAATTACCCTTCAAATATCCAAAGTAAAAGTTAAATGAAGATTTTTCTTTATAGAGATTATTTTAATAGTGTCCTGGGTATTAATAAACTGAGTATTCTAACTTTACAACAAAAAGATTGTAAGATACAGAAAAAATCATGTATAGCTGAGGTGAAGTAGTTTCAAATTGTTGAAAAAGTATCTGAATATTTATTCATTCATTTAAAAATACTCCATTTGACCAAGATGGTCAAAGCAACAGTAACAAAATATAAAATTTGATATTACTTGATTAGAATTTGGTATAGGGTTTCCTCCATCCAAATTATAGTGTTAAATTTTAGAATAGGCTTAATTGCTTTGAGTATTCAGTGACTGGGATTCCCTGAATACAACTGTTTCCTTAGTAAGCTTCCTGGCTACATGAAATATATAATTGTTTGACCTTTTAGTTAGATTTTCTGTTGAAAGTCATTCTATCAAATTTTAAATTGAACTAATTATTACCTAGTACTTTTATTTCAGTTAAGAGAAAGTGCTGTGAAAGGAGGAAGAGGGAAGAAATGTCAGTCTTTAATTTAGGCAAGAAGCAAGAAACTTCAAGCCTTTTCTTTACTCAACCCATTTGCAACATTCCAGAGTCATCTCTCCATGTCTTGATGCCAGATTTTTTCCTAGCTGAGGGAAAATTTTAATACATTAGCCTGTGTGAAATCACAGTCTTACAAAAATGAAGTCCTGAAAAATATTTTCATTAAATAAAATGCTGCTGGTGGTAGCAAAGTGTGAAACCATTTTGGCATTATTTGGAATTCAAGATGTGTTTCTAACAATCATAGACACAGTATCTTACCTTATCTTATTTAGAACATCTAATTGCCATAGACCTCTTAAAGTTTTATTTGTTTTAAACTGTTGATGATAGTATTCATTAGCTTCTTATATGGTTTGAACAACACCAATATTAATTTAAACAGATCCTTAAGACCAGCAGCGTGATCTCCTGTGTGTGCAAGCTAAATATATGTCTTTGGCCAGATACATGTTCAAAGTCTGTCTTTTAGCCCTAAAAAGGTCTTTTGTGGGCCTGCAGATTCAGTTCTCCTTGTCATGGACATCCCAACCTTTAAAACATATTTTCAATGGTCAACATTCTTGTGTGATGCTTCTCTTCTAGACAGACATCATGCTAGGCTCATCCTCATTCTGCCATGACCGTTTCCATCATCACAAGTACTTGATCTGTTTCACGTTTTATGGAATCGATAAATCTTATCCCTAAAGAGTCCAGCAGCCCTTTGATTCCTGACCTGACATTTGCTAATGCTATTCCTGATGACCTGCCAGTACGGATCTTCAGAACTGCAGTCTGTGTTTGACAACACTCATAATATGAATCAATATTTAGCATTCAGTAAGTGAGCTGGGGAGTCATTTTATTGCTGCAAAAGGCTGCATTGCCCCTGGGCAGCTGTCAGAAATGGGTAGTTATTAATAGCCCTCTCTCTTCACTTAGCATAGTCAGTAGGGGTCAGCCATGAAATGATTTAATCAGTTTATGATATCTGTGACAAAGAGCACTTAAAGTGTAATCACAAAATTTAAGGAGAAGTGTCCCTGGGCTGTTGTAATGTTTTCTTCATTTAATTTTCTCTGAAGTTGTTATGGTACACTAGGAGACTGACCAAGTGAAAAATCTGTGTTTAAAGTCCTTTTTGCTCTTCTGTCTTATTCCCCGTGTGTCAGAGCGTAGGATTTTTATGGGAGGTGAGTGTGGTGATACTAAAGTAGAAAATGGAATTCCAAAATGTCATTGTCTCAAGACCCCTTCCACTTGACCATGGTGACTATACTGCTATGAGAACATTGTGTGGGAATGAGGCATTTCCACGTGTTTGAAAAGGAGGAGGAACTGTCCCAGACCTTCTCTTACAATCTTTTAGAAACACTGAAAATATGGATGTGGTAAATAGAGTCTGTCTTTGGGCAGCTTAGTTTTCAGTGA
Source organism: Athene noctua (assembly GCF_965140245.1). Taxonomy (NCBI): domain Eukaryota; kingdom Metazoa; phylum Chordata; class Aves; order Strigiformes; family Strigidae; genus Athene; species Athene noctua. The sequence continues at coordinate 99,733,481 of NC_134037.1, read as the reverse complement.
CTGCTTTACCAGAGCAGTTCACCACAGGTCTTGCTGAACTTGGCAGCCTTGCAATACTTGCATTTTGATGTAGGTAGGTGATCTAGTCTGGAAAAATGTCTTCACTGTGCAAAGTACAAACAAGCTTGTTTCAATGTGAAATTTTCCTTTTTCACTTTTATCTACAAGTATTATGAACAACTGGTAGAAGATTTCACTGTTTATCTCTGAGTTTCGCTGTGTGCATCTTGTGATATCCTGAGGCATTTTGTAGTCTAAGAGCTTTCATTGCCATCCTATCCTTTTCTGAAGATGGCTTCTGCAGCAGTACTTCCCAGTACATCTTTGCAGTGCTTTAAGGAGCAAAACTGATGTTCTTTCCTGTTTTATAGTACATCTTTCCCCATATGTGATAGTGAGGCTGAGGCTTTGACTTTAAGAATGATTGTGTGAAGTTTATTTATAATATAACTCCGAGATATGCACTGATTCTGTCAGTAATTTAAGACGAAGAAAGCTGTTTTATGAGCAACTTTGTACTGGGATATGTTAAAGCACATTTACAAGCTTCTTTCCTGTATACCCAGATAGACTTTGTGCATTCCCGTTGTGTAAAATGACTGCTTCTCTGTGGTAGAATACTGTCTTCACATGGTATGTTTCCAAATGTTACATTCGGTATTGCATGCAAATTTGCTACTAGCAGTAATAATCATCAGGATCGGGGTCCTGGTGGAGGGAAAGGAGGTTGCAATTCGATTTTAAAAAAAGTTTCAGAATCAATACATTTCAGAAAAACTTGAATGTTGATGAATCTGACCAAGGTATCTTATGATTGGGAAAAGCCTTTTCAATCAATTCCACTTAACTTGCTAGTCATCTTTGCATTAATTATAACAAATAATTTTTAAAAAATTATCTATCAGTGTAAAGTTGCTTCTTTTAGTATCTTGGAGTCAACAGCAGCAATTCTTTCCTTTCTCTGGATGAGTAAAGTACTCTCTGCCTGTTACCTCTTCAAGGACTGATCACTGGAAACGGCCCTTCTCAGATGAATACGCTATATTTTACCAGAGCATTCTTTACAGAACACTGTAAATTTACCAAATGTTATTTACAGGGTAATTCTGCTGCCAGTTAGTATTATATGTCATACTCATGATTCATCTTCTGGAGATGCAAATGCTGTAGTTGCTGCACAGAGGTATCTCTCCTAAGCTAAAACTGTAGCAGCTCAGACTTTTAATTCTGGAGTTATTTCTTTGAACCCTTAAACAAAAGGAAAGCTAGAGGCTGTCTCCTTATATCAAGTGCTGAGATGTTCCCTATTCAGACAACTTTGTTAATTTCATAATTGTTATTTACTCATTTAATAGGAGTAAAAACCATGTCAGTATCAAAATTCTGCTTTCTCTTTCGTAAATTAGAGATAGACTTCAGCAGGTTGTGTAAATTCATAAGCTGTAAGATACAAACATAATTTAGAAGTCATTCTTTGGTAATGTATAAACTGTTCTAATGGTTTTTGAAGTCAGTAGGACTCTTAATTGCAGTTAACTGTATAATGCTGTGCATCAGGAGTACTTACGCATGGCAAATATTTCTAAATACGAATGTTTGACTGAGGTGAGGGTTTGAGTTACTTTCAGAATTTTAAGGTATTTACTTTTGCTGCTCTGGGCAAAATGTCTGATTTTGGAGCATGCAAACAGATTTTATTCTTAAATTTAGAGATGTTATGCCTTAGCTTTTCTTTAGGTCTATTATACTTTTTCCCATCTGGTTTTTGAGTTCTTTAGCTTATAGATGGGTTTAAGAAGATGCAGTTGAGTGCCCTTTTGCGTGTGCCCTTGTAAGTACTCAGCGTCTATTTGATTTTATTTTGCATCTTCTTGCTAGTCATGACAAATACTGTGATTTGCTGCTAATTCTATTTCACAAGAAACAATTTTAGAAAGATATTAATGTGTTAGTATCTGGAGCATGTAATTTCCTTTTGACATGTCTTAACTTTTTTCATTAAACATTTCCTGCTAAAAGTAGGAGTTCAGTAGCCCATAAACTTAGACTAGAGACTTGATTGTGTCCAGGGCAATTCTAGTAGTCACTAAGTAATCAAGCATCTTTAGCAATTTAAGGCTTTTTCTTCGTGTGTTACATCTATTTGAGCACAGTATTCTTCTATTTGAGCACAGTATTCTTCATAGATATGTTCTTACATATTTGCCAGCATCAAGTGTGTATCTGCTTGCAAGAAGAGGCAGACATCTTGCACTGTGTTCCAAAAAAAAAAAAAATTAAAAATTACTTCCTATTCTTAGTAAGAGTTCTTGCTAATGCACCCCAAAACTAATTTTTGTCATCCCATGAAAACGCTCTGTATAGGACTCTCTCTAAAGAAATGTTCAACAGTATGGATAGTCCCTGTGGCATGTCAGTCAAATGAAGATGTAAATTTTAACTACATTAGTTACAGTTTACTAAATTCCATTGTACTTGTATTCAGAAAGGGACTAGTTGTAGTTTGCTTTAGTTTTTAAAGTAAGGTCATTCAGCTTCTTAGGAAGAGCATCTGCAGAGGGCCTTAAATGTGTTTTGAGTACTATACCTTAATTTCACACCTTCAATTAAGTTGAATTAAGTTCTTATACAGACTTATCCTTATCTAGATTGACTAGAATCTTATGGTTCAGGAAAGCTATATTCATTTCGTCACTCATTTTGTGGAAAATCTGAGTATTCTTTAATGTATTATATTATCTTTAGAATTACAGACTTCCTTAACTTACTGTTTCATACATCATGTCAGATGTTTGTAGTTATGAAATCTGCTGTCAGAGACAAACATAAGTGTACATCAGTGAATGGTTTCATGTGATACTTTAAGTTTAGCATCATACAGCCAAAGAAATTGTTTTGCCCAGCAAATATTGCAAAGGTTTTATGGTAAAATAATGAGCCCTAAAAGTTGCCCTCTGATTTAAAACCTTTCAATAATTTAATAAAACATTGCTTTGTTTTGCAAGTATATACCCTTAAAATCTATGACAAGATAGTTCCAGTTTTTTTAATAGTACATATTTAGTAACAGGATTTTACTTGTCTGGTTAACAGAGAAAACAAATAGCTTTTCCCTTAAGACTGTGAGTGTCATTAGTTATTATCACAATGTTGTCATAAGGTTTTTTTTTAGTTCCAAGTTTATTTTGAGCAGATGGGAGGAAGATATCATGTCAACCCCCAAATATTTATGTATTTGTTGAAAGCTAGTTATATTTGAGAATGCGGTGTACTAGAATGAGGACGAACAGAATTGCAAGCAAAATTAATAAGCATGGATTATTCATCTGGCATTTATGATGATGTTTTCCCATTGATTTCGGGGGATTCTGTCTGAATAAGAGCCGAGTGAAAAGAAAGTAAGAAATTCTTAAATTGCATTGCAACATCCACTGTTTGCAGTTGGTAGCCATGTTAGGGATCATATATTTTATATTTTTCCTTGCTATTTTTATGAGGTGATATCTATCTCTTCATAGGGATAGATTACTCAGGCCTTCTGATTGGTTCATTCTCCACAACATAAAATATTTTATAGTTACTCTTAAGGGTCCTATAGCTTTGAGAGTTTATTCTGTAGTTTCACCTTGTTTTCATATGTTTATACAATTTTAATAAGAATGCAAGCTTAATAAGAAATCATATAAGAAAATCAATTAGTCACATGAAATTTGCATGGAGGGCATACAGGAATTGCAAGTATGTTGTAAACCCTGAAGAGGGTCTTTGTGAACCCCTCCCACAGTTACGACTGTAATATTAGAGGAATAATGTGCACTGTGAGGTTCTTGTGTTTTGACCTAATTATTAATTTGAACACTTTCACTTAGAAAGTCATTGAAGTATTCTATGACTCTGTGTTAATTTAGGATAATGTGGCATTTGCTAATCATTCAGCTAAACAAAAATTCTACCTTCACAAGAAATGTTGACAGGAAATGTCTTTTATGGCAATTTTCATGGAAGGAAAACACTATATGAAAGGAATCTAGAATGTGTTAGAGAGGTGGGAAAAACTCACTTGAAAGAGAAGTTATAAAGGCTTATTCTGTAGGAGTTAGGTGCTCCTTGATTCTGAGAGTCTTGAGAAGTTAAATCAGAGAGGATACTCCATTAATAATAGCAAGACACCAGGAAGATGGCAGTGCTGTTCATTGTGCCTGAGAAAGGGAGATTGCATGGGCTTGGAGAGGAAGACCCAGGTCTTGGTCTGGGCTAAATGGGATTGCAGTCATAGCAAGATACTGGAATGGCTGGCCAAAAATAGATTTGTAATAGCTGTGACATGAGGTTATTCTACATATAATTGACTGCTCAAGAAAGACAAATCCAGAAATCTATCTGGAAAAAACAAAGGCAAGTAGACAAATAGGTGTGTGGTATAGCTGCATAGGAATGATAATTAAGTTTGTGTCAGTGAACGTTGTTGTCCAGGTTCTAAGCATATAGGAGTAAAATGCAGGGCTGAGATGGACTACAGTTAAATTCCTTCAGAAGTTAGGAGGACACTGAGGAGGATACTTGACAAAATAAAAGCATAATTATGTGGTAAGAAAAGGAGCAGTAGAGAGCAAACTCACAAAAGCTGACAGGAAAAAGTTTTTTAAGGGATTGAGGTGCTTGGTGTTGAGTGTGACTGGCAGTTACAAAGTTGAGAAAAGAGTGTTGGGTTTAAGCTTTGGCAGGAAAGAAACTAGTGCAAATCTAGTTGATCACTGGTGTGGTCAAGGTGGAAGACCATGATTTGGAAAGTGTCAGAGGAAAGAAATCTCAGGCAATAATTTTGCCTGATATGTTCACTGGTCTTAGATGTGAAATAGAGAGACGACATGGAGCAGTCCTGGAAAAGGCAAGCGAGGTCAAGTTTTAAAATCCTGTAGTGAAAACAAGATGTTGAAAGTTATAAAAATTAAAATGTACGTTTTCAACAACGTACTGTTCCTCCTTCATCCTTACTTCAATAGTAAAGGTTTTACAATTTCATTTCATTATTATTTGGAGCACCTTTCTTCAAAAAATTAATCAAAGTGTGCTCTCCTTGTTAATTTACTGTAATGTAACATCCATTCTCGGAGCACCTAAAACCCATGTGCCACTTAAGAAATCTTTGTAAAGAGAGTGTCTTTGTGTGTGATAATTTTCATGGAAAGAAAACATTAGATATGTGCTGAAATTGTGAACTTTGTGATATTCTGAAGTCTCTGAGAATTCTGACATCTTGAGCAAGTGGCAGACACGATATTCAAGTGCCTGTAATTGACCAGTGCAGCAGTTGACATCTGACACGCAGTTGACTGAATGACCTGGAAGGTTACATGGGTAGGTAGTACATTAAATCCTTATTTAAAGCTTTCTCTAGTAACTGGAATGGCTGTGACATGAGGCTAAATCACGGATAACTGACTTCTTAAAAAATACATCCAGAAATCTAACCTTCTAGAAAGGTCTGTATTGTATACAGTATTACCCATTAACTTCAAGATGTCTCTTGCTTTTGTTCAGAGTACTGCTTGATTAGATTTCTTTTTTAAAGTTACAAATACATGATTGGAATTGTATTTCACAGCTACATCTTGCTACATGGATGAATGACAAGATGGGTTGAACCTTTGTCTTTGTCTTTTTTTTTCTTTTTTCCTTCTGTGTTGAGATGATGCACTGCTATACAGAATGCTTCCCTGAATGCCACCCTGCAGTTATAACATGAAATAGAACTGCTAATAGAAGTAGGAGAAATTAGAGGTAGAAAAAACATATTACTTCATCAGCTCCATGCACCTGACAGTACATCAGGGTTCTGAATTGTTCAGGAAGGAAGTTATTCTGAAAGGATTAGATATGATGTAATAAATTACATTAAATGAGTGAACAAGGCTTTCGTAGCTTAAAATGTTAGGAAGCCTGCACCCAACTTTAATACTGATACAGGAAAAGATAGTTTATGTCAGCTTTTTAAATAATCTTGGTATTTCATTAGCATTTTCACACATATTTTTTACATTAATTGGAGTATTTCAATAAATTAATTTTAGAGAGCTTGTAACATTACTAGATGTTATTCCTTACTTGCCTTTTTACTAGGAAATATTTCTAAGATGACATCCAGGCCACTGGCTTTGTAAACTTAGAATTGCACCATGTATAACTAAACCTTAAATAGCCTGAAATATTTTAATCCCTTGGAAGTTTACAATTCATGATAGCATAATGTTGCTTAAGATTTGTTCCTTTGAAGCTCTGTCTTCTTACATGCAAAAATTAACAGGCATTAAAGAATGAATTTTTTGAAGAGCACTTCAAATTCATTTTCTCCCTAGGCCTGTGAATTCCCCATACTACAATTAGTAACTATCTTGACAGGCTGAAACTGCTCTTTAGTTTTTTGTACTTTGGATTTTATTCTAGTCCATACAGGACAACAGCATCTGTATAGGGATCTGTTGCAAGATACAACCCATACTTTGTGAAGAATTAAAGTTGGTTCATTTTGGTTGATTTTCTTAAATTGATGATATTTCATTATCATTTTGGGAGTCAGTATTAATCTACCTTTCTTTTGATCTTGCTTTTACAGTAGAATTGAAATCAGAATAGGACTATTTTTAAAACTTGCTTGTTAAGACAAAGAGAGTAAAAAAACTTGTACAGCTCTAGCAGCTTTCATATTTTTTTGGGTGATATTTTTCAGTTAGTTAAGTTCAAGCTTCATTTTAATGTAAATCCAAACCTCCAGATTTCATTATCATTATTAAAGGCTGTTTATTCAATTTTTGGGGGAAAAAAAAAAAGTCTCATTGCTGTCACCATAATATGAATGATCAAAGAAGAGTAATTGTAACATTTCTTTTAGGAATCCTGCCCTCAGTAAGCCCATAGGATTTGTTTACCCTCTCTTACCAACCAACATTTGTACCCATATGTTGAGATGGCAGCATGCCTCCCTCACTAGGTACTATGCCAGTTTCAATAGGATATAGATGCCAAACAATATTTAAATAAGGAACTAACATAATGCTGAAAATACCATCTGTTCTGTAAAATTTCCCTTATTCTGTGACAGGATTGCCACACTGAACTTCCATGTGTTAATCACATTTTTGATACACAATAATGAAACTTGAATACCTGAACAGATGAAATGTCTGAGCATCCATTATACCTACAGTTTTATCAAGAAATGCGGAACCTTTACATTGTATGATTGGAAGCCTTGTGTATATATATGGATATAGAATTATGAAGCAACTCATGGATGATGCTAGTGGCTGTGAAATATATTAATCAGCTCTCAAATATAAGTATTTACTGTTCTCATGCCCCTTGTCATGGACAGATCTACAGAGACAGTTATGCTGAAAACTTCTATAATGGTTCCTTCAGTGAGTTTCATGTGTCAGCTCTAGGAGCGAGGTCTGTTCTCTCTGAATTCCTTACTTATGGATGGCATTAATCTTAAATTTTTCAGGTGGCTAAGATTCAATTCCAGTGCAAGCTACTGATTAGAAATATTCCTAATCAATCAACCAGTTGGTTTGAAATCTTCATTTCTCACTCGTCTGTTACAGTCTCTGTGTACTAAATCCCCAACCACTTCTGTTTATTTGGCTGTATTCATGAACACTTTTTTTTTTTTTTTAAATGCCATTATTCTATTTGGTGATATCTAAAAAATTACACATTTCCCAGCAAGCGTCTGTGTGTATATATGTATAAAGATGTACACGAATACAGCAATATGGCATTTTCTAGAAAATACTGACTTTTGTGAATGGTGGCAGCTGTCTGTATTAAAACAGACTGAATGTGATTGATCCCAAACTGAAAATAGTTGCTCTGACAAATGCATCTTTCTTCTAAAGAGCATTGTGTCAAAGAACATTTCTTGTAACTTTCGTGGGTGTGAGACACTTGATCATCTTCATTTCAGAAAGGGCAGAAAGATACTTAGTATAACATAATTTCGCATGAAGTTCAATGATTTTTTTTTTTTCCTGGTAAATATGAATCCCACTGAAAAATTAGGTTTCTGGGGGACCTATTAAATTATTCTTGTTGAGTTGAATGGTATAAACCAGTGTACCTTTCCCAGAACTGTTTTGGGTAATATTAAAATACCTTATTTAAAATTGTTAAAATGAATGAGTTTTAATAACTATTTTAAATTACTTAAAATGATTCAAACAATAAGAAAATCAGTTTAAATACAAATTGAGCATATTTTAATATATCTTTTCCACTTGAATCAATTCTCTCACCTCTCTTTTCAGTTTGAAAAAGTCCATTAATTACATTGTTTGTTCCCTGCTTCCTTAATGTTTGCTAAATTTCATTACTAAATTTTCATCCAAGAAAATAGGTTTGCCTGTGTAGTCATGTGGAGTTTTCACGTATTCAGACTCTGTAATACTTGTTGCCCTACAGAAGTAGATTAGGAAATGGTTTGGGGGTTTACTGTGGGGGTTTTTTTTGTTTGTTTCTTTTTCATTTAGACTTAAGCTGTACAGCAAGTGAAGTAGAAAGGTCTCTTGAGACCTTATAGATTCCACTAAAAATATATTTGTGTTGCACTGTTCCAAATTTTTGCCTCATCTGTTTTCTTGTCTTCTTCATTGTATCATTATAGCCAACCATAATTTTGCCTTTTTCTTTACACCTTGAGCTGAGCCTTTTCCAAAGACCAACACAGATAAAGTAATCTCTTTTCTTCTGAGCTTGATGGAGGAGTTGGGACTTTTGTGTTGTCATGTGGTGGTTGTAATTAGCTGCAGATATCTGCATCCAACAGAAAGGTACATGAAGGCAGTAATGTTGGCCTTTGTTTAACAAGTTGACTGTCTGTCCTGCTTCTCTGTGTGTTTGAAAAGCACACAGCGTGGTGCTCACTTTTATCTTTTTCCATGAAACCATGCATTCTTCTATATTGAAGGCTGTGTATATGTTTTTAGTATGAATTTTTATATATGTATGCATATTAAAAACATATAAAAATGAAAGAAAATATGACTTGTACCTACGAAGCAAGATATCTAATTGCCACATAATTTTTGCGCCAGAGAAGATATGGTCCTTCTTGAGGGGAAGTAAATGTGTGGATTAGGTTAAAATATTTCCCTTGTTACACAACTGGATACTTAAGTAGTATGGAATTAGATGAATTGGGCATTGTGTTAGAATCAGAGTCACAGAATGTTTGAGGTAGGAAGGGATCTATGGTGGTCATGTAATCCAACCCCCCTGCACATCATAGAATAGAAATACCCATAAAGATCCTTGAGTCCAACTCCCTGTTCCTTGCAGGGATACTGAAAACTACACCATGTGACTAACAGTGTCATCCAAATGCTCCTTGAACTCTTGACAGTTTTGGTGCCATGACTACTTCCCTGGGGACCCTGTTACAGGGATCAACCACCTTCTCAGTGAAGAACCTTTTCCTAATGTCCAATCTGAACTTCCCTTGACACAGCTTCTTTCCATTGCCTCATGTCCTATTGCTTGTCACCAGAGGGAGGAGATCAGCACCTCCCTCTCCACTGCCCCACTTGAGAAAGTGGTAGACTGCGATGAGGTAACCCCTCAGCCTTCTCTTCTCTAAGCTGAACAAACCAGGTGACCTCAGCTGCTCCTCATGAGTCTTGCCCTCGAGACCTTTCACCATTTTGGTTGCCCTCCTCCGGACACACTCTAATAGCTTGATGTCATTCTTATCCTGAGGCACCCAAAACTGCACTAAGTGCTTGAGCTATGGCCACACCAGTGCAGCGTAGAGTGGGGCAATCACCTCCCTCGACTGGCTAGCTATGCTGTGCTTGATGCACCCCAGGATACAGTTGGCCCTTTTGGCTGCCAGGGCACACTGACTCATATGCAACGTGCCATCCACCCAGACTCGCAGATCTCTTTCCACGAGGCTGCTCTACAGCCTCTTGTCCCCTAGTTTGTATGTATAACCAAGATTATCCTGTCACAGGTGGAGAATCCGGCACTTGCTCTTATTAAATTTCATCCAGTTGGTGACTGCCCAGCTCTCTCTAGCCTATCCAGATCTCTCTGTAAGTCCTCTCTACCCTCAAGGAAGTTCACACCTCCTCCTAATTTAGTACCGTTGGCAAACTTACTTAATACACATTCAATTCCTGTGTACTGATTATTTATATAAATGGTAAAGAACACTGGCCCTAAAACTGGGCCCTGGGGAGCCCCAGTCATGAGTGGCCACCAGCCTGATCTAACCGCATTTGCTATAACTCTTTGGGCCCAACCTGTCAGCCAGATGTTCACCCATCAGGGCTGCCTAGAGCCAGTTGCCCAGGACTGTGTCCGGATGTCATTTGAACATCCTCATGGGTGGAGATTCACAACCTCCTTGGCAACCTGTTGCAGTGCTTGGTCTCCTCCACAGTAAAAAAACTTGTTTCCTGATGTTCAGGAGAAACCTCCTGTGTTTCAGTGTGCACGCATTGCCTCTTGTCCTGTTGCTGGGTACCACTGGAAAGAACCTGGTTCCGTCTTCTTTGCACTCTCCCTTCAGATATTTGTATACATTGATGAAATTCCCCCCCTGAGCTTTTTTTTCTCCAGGCTAAACAGTCCCACCTCTCAGCCTTTACTAATAGGAGATGTTCCAGTCCTTTATTGGTCTTAGTGGCCTTTTGCTGGACTCTCATCAGTATGTTCATGACTCTCTCATACTGAGGAGCCCAGTACAGTACTCCAAGTGGAGACACTACTCCAGGTGTGGCCTCACCAGGGCTGAGTAGACCTGCTGACAACACTCCTCCTAATCCAGGATACCATTAGCCACCTTTGCTGCAAGGGCACATCACTGGCTCATGTTCTGTTATATACATTGTTGAGAAATCTTTTCCAACTACATGTTTGAAACAAAACTTTTTTTGTGGAGAAGCTGAACATAAAAAGTTACACTCTAAAAGTCAGTGGAAGCTTTGTCTGATATACTGGTTCAAGCTCACAGGCAAATCATCAAGGCTTCTCACCTTCCTTCCAAAGAGTAGAATACAATGAAGATTGAAGTAGAATAAGATGCTTTCTCCTCTTGGTAGGTCTGCTTCTTCTAAGAATTGTAAAATGTCTCGAGTACCTGCCTAGTTGGTTTGACTGTTTGATAAGAATAAACCTAAAATTTAGAATTACCATAATTGTTTTTTTCCATAATTTGGTTTAGAAGTCTGACTGCTCTAGTTTTCCTGTATCACCATAAAGATAACAGGGACTGTTACAGTTTAAGTTGTTGTCTACATAATTTGCAAATACTGGTCAGCTTTGATTCTGCAAACTCATGTAAGTTGCTAGTGAGAAACTACTGTTGAAAGAAAGGAAGCAAAAAAGGTTTAAAAAGAAATTAAATTAAAAAAAAAATCCTAATTCATAGCTATTCCAGCCTACCACATAATTGATAATTTTTGTCTTTGCTCACTGAGTTTCTGTGTAATGAGAACTTTTTCTTTTTTATTTTAGGTCACTGTTTATCTGGGGATTTTAGTTTGTTTGGGATTATTCCTTTATAAAGTATTAATTCTGATGGATTGTGTTGTAAAATCAAGACCACAGAGATGCTTCATGGTTATTTTTTTTAACGGGATTACTCCCATATCAGGTATTTGGTAGAAGTCAAGGTATTTAGAAAAAAGTATCAGCCTTATAAGTAATGTTTATTTCCCCAGTATAATGAAGCCCACTTAAATAACTGATATAAAAGTAATCCTGTTAAAACAGAACAAATGAACTCTACACCAGTCTCTCAGAGTTCCATAAGACCCTGACTGATAAATATTTGATTAATGAATAATCCTGTTAAATGAATAAAATTTGTGTGCCAAATGGAGAAGTAAATTACAGTCATGGTCAGACTTGTTATAGGAAAGTTACAAATGAATAAATCTTCTGGGCTGATAATTTGTGACAAAGCATGATGATATTTTCTTTTCTTTGATAAAAATAAGCCTTTTATAGGAATAGCTTCAATGATTTTTTTTTTTCAAATATACATTAAAAGGATTTATATCCATGTCATGTAATAATGGAAATATTAATAAGAAATAAGTGGACATACTTGTATGGTAGTAAAGCGTTACTATTTAAAAATGTAACGTTTTCTTATTTCTCTTTCATTACATCGGAGTTTTAAAAATTTTACCACCTTCTTGGTTTTATGTCATCCACACAAAAAAAATTATCCTAGCAATTAACCTTTTACCTAGTATAGGTCACAGTTACATCATTTAGATTTAAATTCCTTAAACAAACATAGCTATTTTAATGCACATTAGAAATCTTGTTCACTCGTTAAAGAACATATTATGGTGTCTTTTATCCTTTTGCAATTTGGCCTGGGAGTTTTTTCTATCAAAATGCAAAATATTTGTTTTTTTAAAATCTGATTCATATATATGAAAGAGTCCATGAAAAAGGTAACTAATCATTAGTAGTGAAAGCTCGTTAAAATAGATCAAACTAAAATAAACTAATAAAAGAAGAGCCTGTGCCAGTAAGAACATATGACTGTAAATAGCTTTTGCTGCAGTACTCCTACTGGACTGAGCCGAGTGTCTTACTGACATAACATTCCTCACATGGCAGTTGTTCCCACAAAAGCACCAAATGAACACAGACAAAATGAATAAAATGTAATGTAGTGATCAGCTTGTGTTTGGTACTAAGATATAAGAAGGGATGAGAAGGTTTGGGGATCCCTTTAGACTATTTTAGAGCTTCTTTATTGGGGGAGCAATTAGACTATCAGCCTCTAGAAATCTAGAGCTAGCAAGGGCCCATGTGGCTCCAGACTTAAGAAGAGAAAAAAAGTTAAAAGCCTTAGTTGCATCTTCCTTTTGTTACTTGATCAAATTGGAATGACCATATTGTCCTTTCCTGAAGACCAGTTTTAAGATTTAAAATTGTCTCTTTTACATATGTAAAGATACTTAAGAGATAAAATCTGAATGAGTAGAAAGGTGGATTTGCATAATGATATAGAACTGCCACTTGGTTTACTTTTAAAGGTGTCTTCATTAACCAGGCTTTTTGAACTAGAAGAAGGTGCAAAGAAACGTGGCTTTATCTGCAAAGTAGTAGTGATCAAAATATGCCTTGTGTTCGGATGGAAATTCAGTTTATAGTTAGGCTTATTAAAACAATAACATGTTTTAACATGTAATTCATTTTTTCCTCTCCCATAAAGATTTTTCTTTTGTTTTTCAAAAATGTTTCTACTTCACTTTTTTTTTAAACAAACAAAAAATTTCATGCTGGAATACATAAGAATATAATCTCAGTCCTTTCTCCATGAATGTGGTAATACAAAAAAAAAACTAAGCGTAAACTGCCTCTAAGCTTTTTAAGGGCAACGATTTGAATCTTGGAAACAATGTAGTATAGACTTTAAGTCTGAAGGTCATCATAGCTAAATGGAAATGGAAGTCTGCAAAAGGCAGACTTTCTGCCATCTCTACATAAGGGTGCAAAAAGACATGTCTGTGGCACTGGCTAGGAATGGCTGTCTCACTGGCTGGAGGAAAAGTTCTTTCACTACTTGTTGATCTATGGACTTCCTGAATTTCCCTTGGTTCTTACAATTTTTATCTCAGCTTTTCTTCTGTTTGGACTATTTGATGTCTTCCAATTTGTGTATGATTACGATAAACCAGGATGGCTTGGTTTATTATAAGTCTTGTACTGTTTGCTGTATGAATGGAGAAAATACAAGCAAGTAAATTGATTTTGGTTGTGTATAAGAATAAGGGAAGAAACTACTCCTATTAATTTACACTCCATTTCCAAAATTATTTGGACTAGATTTGTGATTATCACCAATTTTTTACTGTCCACTTCGAAACTTGCTGTTTAAACTTGATGCATGGTATACCATGTTGATCTGGTATTAGTTATATTACCTTCCTATGGTCTTACACCATCTTCTATTTTATTGTAAAAGATAACTTCTGTAGAATAGTGTGCCTTATGACAAACTCTTTAAGAAATTACAATGTTAAAACCTGGGGAATGATGCGATTATTTAGGGGAATGAACGTATTTGCAACTCTAGTAACTAGAACTGGAATTTTTAAGAGAGCCTGAAGAAATATTGATATTTATCACCTTGGGCTTCTGAAAAACTTGGCATAAGTAATTTAACCTAGTCGTCTTCAGTAATCTTGTTGGAATTCTCCTCTAATTCACTATTAACAATGGAGGAGTTACAAGATAATATTAATGTATCTTATAAATGGAGAGTGGAATTATCAAAATCTTGTCCCATCAGATATAAACTTAGACTGTTACTATAATTAGGAAGTTCAGATGAAAGTGTTTTAATGATCATAGTAATTTAGCAAGAAAACCAGAGGCTAATAATACATTAATACTAGACCTGCTGAAACTATTTTCTTTTAATCTTTACATGCACAACTGTTTCTGACTTTATCTACTCTTTTTATGTACTCAGTCACTGAGACTATTGCCTTTTGGTTTTCTAAGTTTATTCTTCAGGGTCTGTATTGTTTATTTTAGCAGTAGAGAATTTCAGACTTGATTTACATTGTTAGCAATGGCCAAAAAATCACAGATCATAGAAAGCAGTGCTTAAAGGGATCTGGAGAGATCATGTCAGGATAAACCAAAGGAGATCTAACTCTCTGTAACTATTCCTGGCAGGCGTTTTTCTGGACTGTTCTTAAAGTTCTACATTGATGGAAATTCTTCAGCTAACATATTCCAGTCCTTCCTTATCTTCATCATTAGAAATGCTTTCCTGATTTCTATCCTAACTCTCCCTTGCACCAGTTTAAGATCACTCGGTGTCCTGTTCCCAGTGAACAAATGTGCACAGATCTGTTGGACTTTGCTACTATTTTTTAAATATATTTGTATATCATAATCTCCAACCTGACTTGACTTCTGTGGAAAAGACATCACCAAATCAGTCAGTCATTCCCCCTAGATTATGTGAAAGCCTCAGCCCTTGCAAATCTAGGTCAGAATTTCGGGGGAAATGTGCATGGCTGAGAATTCACTTCTGTTTTATAGACTCTTAACTGCCTTAAAGAATTTCCTTTTGTTCATTCCTGGTGACCTAACCAACCAGCTGATGCTTAAACCTCTACTACATAATGATTGAGACTTCTGACTGGGGACCATGTAGTGGAGTTTCTAGCATTCATGTACTGTAAATTGCAGTGTAACCCCTAAAACCAGAACCCATTGCAGACCTAAAATTGCAACTGGATGAGCTATGCAATTACATTTGCTCCAAGGATTAAGCACTCACTCCTTCCTTACTGCTTCCATTGTTTTCTAGTCCCGTATACTAAGTTACTGTTCAGTCTGACTATATAATTTTTTTTTTTTAAGTAAAGTTTTTAAAATTAATTGCTTTTGGAACAACATGATTTGGTGGGTTCACAATACTTCTGAATTGCTGCAATTTTCATTTTCAGATAATCTGAATAAAGACACTTGATAAAAGTTAAGGCTTAATATTTTAATATTAAACACCTTTAATATGTCAGTTTAAAGTTTAAAGTATTTGAGAATTTTTAATACTTTCACAAGTAACAATGGAAATTCTGGAAAACGGCATCTGAATTTTTAATTATTCTGCACATATCATGGAATTTGTTTCAAACGCCATGGACTGGAGTTGTAAGGAAATAAAGTGAAACAGTCCAATGTGTCTCTAAAAATCAGCTTTCACCTAAAATGTGAGAATAATTATGAAAATGTCATCTCTAGAGACATTAATACAATTCATTCAGATAATTGTCTTGTTAAAGGGGAAAATGTTAAACAACCCTTTCTTTTCTGTTTTCACCCTTTACTCCCTTGCTTTCTCATCCCTGAATGTATTCATATGATAGTCCACCCCAGTGGTTCTGCTTAAAAAATAAGTTATTCTTAATGTTGACAGACTTGAAGAATGACACCTCGTGAAGTCAACGGGTACATTTTCACTTGCAGTTTTAAAAATAATTTCTAACAGTGCAGTTCAAGTTGTTTATCTGGATTCATAAAGTATTATCAACTTTGAAGAGAAATTAATTTAAGTATATATATATTACATACTCTCATCTAGTTGGGAGACTACTGAGTTCAAGCATAAATTATATCACAGTTGTTTCACTTGGAATTTGTATCAGCAGGGTCCTGGTCCCTTCTCAGCCTCTCTCCATCTTGTGTTAATAGGAAGGTTTGTCTGTAGAGTATTGTACTGTTAATTGGTGTGGTTAGAGAGCAGACCTTGTATCCCAAACTGAAGATGAGGGACTGCTGCACATCTCACTAAGAAACTGAGTTTTCATTTCTGACGTGGTGATGCTGTACAGGCATTGGGCATATCACAGTGCTCAGGAAAGACGTTTTCTACCCATTCTTCCAGCTAAAAGTAAATTGCTGTGGTGGCAACAGCTGCCAGAAAAAGATTGAAAAATTTCTTGAGAAAGCTAAATATGGTATTTGGGTATGCTTCTATGATGGAAGATCAAGGGATACAGAGAAAAGTACTCATCCATGTTCACATGAGTGGTAGGCAAAAATCTTTCTTTTTCATTCTGCAAATGAAATTGAGAAAGTGATGGATAAAAGCAGATGTGACATTGAGGTTGGACAGAAGGTATAACAGTATTAATCAACTAACCAAAAGGGTCATGTGTGAAGACTATTAACTCTTTGGTGCCAGAATTTGCAAACATTGCTTGTCAGTAGCTGTGTTATATCAGATAATTTAGAAAACTTATGGCAATTTTTATACTTTTTTTTTTCCTAACAGAAATAAAATTAAACTTGATACTATGTCTGAAGTGATGCAGAAATGTAAATGATACTGAAGGCTGTAGTGTTAAAACTAAATCTCATTTCTTCAGTATTTGTATTTCTCTGCTGTCACTGCTGTCTTTTTTTTTTTTTTTTTTTTAAAAAAAAAAAAACCAGTATCAGCTACTATTTATACACTTAGAATTTCTGGCCAGATTACTGTGCAAGGTTGTGGTACCCAGATGTAAAAAATAGTATAATAATGTTCTATTCTTTTTGGAACAAATTTGTTACACAGAATGTCAGATGAGTCATTTTGTTCATGTCAGATATCTGAAAATAATGGAAAGATGCCAAAGTAAAAGCCCAGTAATCCATGCACTGGTGTAATGGAGCAAATGAAATGCAAAGCTCTTGTACAGGTCCAATTTCAGCACCAAATGCTTACCTGTCAGTCAGCAAAATTGTCCCTGAATAAAAATGAGCCCATCTGAGAGGGAAAGGATTTTAATATACATCAAATTCTTTGAATCTGTTGTGAGGTAGAAGATGTTCTGAGGAGGAAATGCTGAAAGGGAAATCTTAGTTCAAGCTAGTTCAAATCACACATGTATTGCTGACTGTGAAAGGTGTGGGTTTATCCTTATTGTTTGGTATCTCTAGCTCCTTGGATAGACAGGTGATTTCCCTTAGGCTATGGCGAATCTGGCCAATCCCTGATTTAAAAGTTTTAGACAGGTAACTTGCAGACTTTTGGAGGCATCTGTGTTTTGTCTGTGGAAGACCCAATTAAAACTTTAATTCATTAAACGCCAACATCAGAGATGCCTTTGCAGATATCATAGTTACGATTTGCTCCGACTGAAATGTTTTTCAAGAGCTTTGCAGCTGAGTGTGCTCTGATTTAAAGTGGCCATTGGGAGAACGTGTTTTGCTACTGAGATGTCTTCTTGCAGGCTGAAACATAAAATATTAAACATAGTATTTACCTTATATAGCTTCAGAGTAGACGCTGCCACAACTCTACATGCTCTTGTTTTATGAAGTCCTGATTTTCTTCATGTTTCAATAGCATGTCCCAGTACCGTTTCTGTGTGCTGAGGGTGTAAGAGGCTAATTGGAGTCAGTATAGCAATTGACAGTCAGTCAGGACTTGTTCGCTTAGAAGTTAATGTGTTGAGAATGACCCAGCACTTAAGGAATGAAACAAAAATAAAAGGTGCAGTATTAAAGGTGATAATAAATCATGCAAAGCTGCATGTACTTTTGGATTATGACTAGTTGAAGTGCATATTAAAAACTCTGAACTGATGCATGTGAAACAAAGAGCACAATGCTGAATTCATTTTAATCCTCTGGTTTAAGTGGGTGTGCCTTCTACTTCTGGGTCTAGAAATAATCATACTCGTATCAATCTATATTGTATGACTTTTGTAAGCTGTGAAAATAGTGTTTTTCACTAAATTGTCACTTATTATTGTTCATTTGTGGCCACTAACATAGAAAAATGTTGCAGCTACAATGTCAGAAGAATAGGGACAATTTGATGTTTTCTTTTGATGCTGTTTGTTGATATCTAGACCACTGCAGCTTGATTGCCTAACATTAAACCTATAATAACAGTGCAATCATAGCAGTATCATCATGAATGTCGTTACAATAGAAACAACATTTACACGGCTTCAGAATGGTAATTATCAAACTTTTTGTCATGAAGCGCTTATTTGCTAGCATTGATCTGCCCCGGTCAGTTGTTAGCTCTTCTCATCTGAGGTGTATTGATTGTATAATCAGTAGATAGAGGCTGCGGGCAGATGAAATTCAGTGTTGTTGGGCAAATTATTGTCTGCTTGCCTGTTGACCTGGACCCTGCTGGTTGTACCTTAGACAGTGGTGGGATTATTACTCATTTCAGTGACCCTACTCTGACAGAGAACTCCATATTATTATAAAAGATAAATGGCATCCTTCTTTGCTGCGGATATGGTTGAACACAGGTGTCAGTGTGTAGTGAAACCAAAAATCTTGTGCAGCAGTGTTCCTTAACTTTCCTTCAGGATTTTTTCCTTTTTAAATGCATGTAAAAATATTGCAGAGTTGCAACACATTTCGTGTCATATACAACATATATTTATAGGTATATGATGCATAAGTATGGTGGTTTACATCCGTCATTTAAGAATTCTACTTGACAGACTGTAAGATACTGATATTATTCAAACACAACTTTTGGTTATTGCCATCTGATAACAAGGACAACCAAATTAATCACTACTTCTAAATACATACTTTTAAACCTCAGGCAAATAGCCCACTCCTGTGTTGAGTAATTTTTCAAACTCTCATTTGTTTGGTTTTCTTCACCTCTAGCATCACTATGAAGAAGCTAAGTAATAATGTATGTAAATGTGTATGAGACACACACAAGTTATTAGTCAGTAGACCTTTATGAGGTGTCAGTTTAGTAAATCTCCTATGTGGTATTCATATTACAACTTCTATAACAGTAAAGGTTATTAGTGTACGTAGCATTTAAGAAGAAGATTTGCATTATGGTTATTACCAGAGGGAAAACCCTCCTGACTCAAATGACAAGAGGTGATGTAGAGACCGTGAATACTTCCACATCCCTCAGTAAAGCCAGCTGTGTTTGGCTATAATGTACTCTGCTCTCTGGTGGTGACTGTACCATTGTATTGTAAAGGTCAGTCATTACCTGTGCATTGTATTTAAACCACCTGCTCACAGCAAGTAATTGTATTTGGATGACCAGCAGTTTTATAATATTAATTGCCCTGAATCCTGCTGAAACCATGATGAGAATACTGAGCACTTACACAGCAATTTACAACTTGAAAGTGCTGTAAAAACATTAGCTAATTATTGTTGTGCTGGAAAATCTATAGATGGTTCTATATAGCTCTGAATATACATTGCATGGCCTTCATTTAGTTTAATTGCCAGAAAAAATGATTCTACCTTAAAAAAAAAAAAAAAGTCATTCAAATGCTTGGTGAAAGTGCACAATGATGGTATTTTTGTAATCTCTAGAATAATTACCCATGAAAGGGAGCCTTTGCAAAGAAGCATTATGTTTAAACTAGATGAAATAATGTTTTTTAAATTAAAATATAGGAAAAAAGGACAATGTGAAACTTGTGTGACTTGCTCTCTAGATGTGTATCAAGCACAAATATATTGTGGACAGAGAAATTTAATCATATGCCAGATGAGAAATAAAGCAAAATGTAGAAGGAGGAAAAGTAAGCATCTCTGGGGAAGGATGGTTTGTCTAGTTAAAAAAAAACAAAAAAACAAAAAAAGCAACCTGTGTTTCAGAAACTACCTTAAAATAGTTAAAATATTTATAAACTATGGTATGCAGTGAAGAAAGTAAATATGGTTGTCATCCACACATAGAGGTTTATATATGTTTTTGGATGACATTTTTAATAAATACATAGTTCTTTCAAGAAAATGAAAACCTACATTATTTTCAAGTGTAATAATAGTAGCCAGTGGCTTATTAGGAAAAAGGAAGTTTAATTTTCAAGATGTGGCTATTATAAATCATTATACAAGAAAGGGCAAATCTTAGCTTGTAACTTAGAAGGCTAATTAGAGGGAAGGGTAGCAGTTTTATGAATCTATTAATTCTCTTCTTCAGCAATGTTGTTGACTACAGTATACTTCTGCAGCATATCCTTGCAACTCTTGGTGCCAGGACTTCATCTTTCTGTGACTGAAGACATGTTTTGATGCAGCACAGCTCTGTCACTTTGGTTCAGACTTATATGAAAACCAGGTTGTGAGAAGGAGCTTTGAAAAAGTCTGTAGAATCACGAGATACAAAAGGTAAAATTGGAGACAGGTAAAAATTGCTGAGACAGCTGAAGGATTCAAGAGGAAGAGACAATGACTTAGGAGCATCAAGGATTCAAGGAGCACTGAAGGTTTCCTGCCACACTTGGTGTTTGCCTGGCTATCAAAGGTTCAACGGGTGTCTCAGAGGGTGATGAGCAAATTAATTTATACAATGGTAGCTTGTAAGTACTTGCCATCTATTGTATATATTAGCCAGTGAAGAATTATTTATGCTTTTACTTGTGTATATCCTGCTTGCAGTCTTTCATAGACAGTTAAAATTGCCTGAACGGAGTGATCCAGAACGGGAAATTTCCAGGCATTCCACATGTAAAGGCAGTGGTGGTGCCACTGTGTGTTCAGTAGTGTCCAGTCCTTTCCAAGACTGTCTGCAAGACTTAACCACCATTTGCTTCCCTGGAAGGCAGGTATCTAAACCTCTGATTTTTGAATTCTTACTGTATTTAGTCTTCAAATTGAGATCTGGTCTTCTGTGGAGACTGCTTTTGAACACAATAAAACATTTTTATTTTTCACAGGAATCTTCAGAGTCCAAAGTAATATGAGTTAGCTGTATTCAGTGCAGAAGTGTAACAATTTTCGTCTCATTTTTGGCAGGAGGTAGAAATTCTCTCAGAAGATATTTTTCAAGAATTTGGAACATGGAAAAGTCACAGTATTTTTGTGGAATATTTTAGGGGCCTCTATAATCTCATACAGATTCACTCATCTAAATTACATTGATTTTGATATGTTGATATTTCATCTGTTTCTAGATTTACAAATCCAAATCATCTTGAGGAAGTATCTTATTTGCAGACCTGGCAGTTAAATTGTAGCAAGACTCTGAGTGAGGCTCTTCAGATGTGATAGCACTGGAAAAAAAAAAAACACCTTAATATCATGTTTCTTATTGCAAAACTATTTTTCATCTATTGTGTTTTTTTGAAGATGAGCGGTTTGGAAAGGTTGATTAGATGTTTCCACTCTGAAAACATTAATGAAATACTAGCAAAAGTTATAACTAAAATGTTTGCTTGTGGCAGACCATAAAAAAATGTGAAGGAGCTACTCTTTCAATATCACCAATATGTCACCAAGCAAGTCAGAACATCAGCCTGTTTTACTATATTATTTTTCTTTTCCTTTCAGGAATAAATGTCAAATTTCTTAAGCAAATGCAACAAAACATTATCACAGGTTGATTGATATACTGAATGATCTCATAGGAAAATTCTCTTAGCAAAGAGAATAAAAGCAAAGATGACCACCTCTTCATTGCTAAGAAGGTACTGGAAACTCACTGTCCTCTAAAGATGTATGGTAGCAGTGAAAGCAGTACTAGAGTTCAAGTATCTCAAACTGAATATTAAAAGTTAAAACTTGGAAGACGCTCTAATCCCCTTTTTCCAATTAGATTGTCTAATTTCTAGAACAACACTACACTCAACAAAAATTGATGATGTAATAAAAAACTATCAAGTCCTTTTTAGTTCATAATTTGATCATTTGGCTTTTTGATTGTCTGCAGATTCTTCTTCAATATAGCAGTGGTTGCCATTGCAGCCCTTAGTGAAAGAGTACCGTAACTATTGAGTGAATCAGTGAATCTCATTTCTTTTCCCTCCACCTCTGAAATTTAAATAATTTTATATTGCATTAACTGGCTCAGTCATTTCATCCTGTGGCTGCCTGTTTGCTTCATTTAATGCATGGAGGAAGTGCAAGTAGGGAAGGGCAGAACAGCATGAGACTTTCACAGTAGCTCACAGAGCATGAAGCCATGATCTGATTGTCTAATTTGTATACTATTAATATACTCAACAAAAAATTGATGATGTCATAAAAACCAATCAAGTCCACTTTAGTTCAGAATTTCATCATTTGACTTTTTGATGGTCTGCCGATTCTTCTTTAAAGTAACATAGTTCTTTGTGTAAATCCGGTATATTTGGGATAGAAATAATAAAGAAATGGTAGGATCATGTGCTACATTTATATTATTCAGAGCTCTGTTACCTTTCTTGTACTGTAAACGTTTCATCTAGACCTTTAATCTAGGTATTTTTACTAGGTCTTTTTCTACTAGTTTCTACTAGTTCTTCCTGGGTCATTTTATCCAGGAGATCATTCACTGTGATATTAACGTGATGGTATCAAGAAAATTAGAAGGGGGGGGGAAAGGTGGTGATAAAAGGACAATCAGAAGTCTTCAGGCTGAGTTTTGCATTTTGTTGGCACCAGAGAGATGTATCAATTAAAGTATTATTGAAGTGAGTTGCTCATATTGGTCTATTACTTTTTGATGGAGGTAAAGTATGTAGAACATTCTCTTATATTTCGATGGAGTCCATTGTCAAATATTTTGATTTCAAAAGGCTATTTAAAGGATTTAGGTTTGACAAGAAGTCAGTCACAGAACTAATCTCTTGATAGTACTGAAACAGAGGGAAAAAAAGCCATCACATCCTTTCAGAGTACTTGTGGATTTTTTTTTTTACCATTATTTGTATGCCTTTTGACACATTCCCAAGTTCTGCTGTATTTTTAATTCAGATATAGTTGTCTTACCTTTAGCTGTGGCTGTTGCAGCTCATTGCAATAATAAATCAAGCTCTATGACATGACAGAAAGTTAAAATCTGCTCTGGATAGTCAGTCGGAACAGATTGAATTAGCCACCAATTATTTGATTAACAAAATAAATAATATAAATTTTTTTGTTTGTTTGAGGGATTTTTGTTGGTTTGGGGTTTCCCCCCTCCTTAATAATTATTCCACCTGTACTGCATTCTGATCACCTTCTCCCAGAAAAGGGCATTTTGTAAATGAAAAGAGTCTATAAAAGGCATCATGATAAGACATCACAGCTGTCTCAGGAGCTTACTGAGTGCATTTTGTTGGATGTTGTAGGTATGTTTTGGGAAATGCCTGCTTTTATCTTACATTCTTCTCTTGGGATTTTTTTGTTTGGTTTTTTTTTTTGCTAATATTGGAAGCAAGCTGCTGGTCTGGTTGGACCTTTGGTCTGACCCAGAGTGACCACTGGGTCAGAGAGAACAAAATCTGACTTGATGAAAGTATGCAAAATAATTGATCATTAAGTATACCATGGTAGCTCCTTTGCTATTTTTTTCCCCAGTATTTTATTTCAGATCAATTTAATTTTTCCTGTTAAAATGTAAGGATGAAGCACAAGTCATGCACATCTTTAGAGCTTCCTTCTGTCTCAGTGTAATGACACTGTGAGAGTTTAGCATGACTTAAAAAGGCTTACATGTAGTATGTAAGACCACTGCAGTTATAAGAAGATACAAACAGATACTTGTTACACATGTGTAACAAAACATGTAAGTCTATCACAGTGTTATTTATACATAGGATTGGTTTATGAGCATAAGCATTCGGAGAGAGGAGAATAAGCAAGAGGCCAATAATATAGACAGTTCATGTCCCAGCATGACTACTTAAATACCTGACTGTAGTGAGTGACATACTTGGATGCTTTTGCTGGATGGACTGGTTTGGTTTTGATGTACTTTACCAGTCCCATATTCATCACTGCATATACTTCTAGTATGAAACAGATAACAGTTTCATCTGATTGGAGAGAATGCATTAATACTTGGGAAGATAATTGGCATTTGTGAGAAAAATCTTCATAAAGCATTTCTAAATTATAGCTGAAATGTGAGCAGGAAAGTCTTGAGTCACCTGCTCTCTTTCATTTTGTTATATAAGAAGGACCCAAACACTGAATCCTTTGTAACAGAAGAACAGAAGTAGTTTTTTAGCTGTTTTTCCTACTTTGCACAAGGAGACCTGTTTTACTGAGGTTTTTCTTGGCATGGCAGCAAAAAGACGACAGGGCAGTGGTCCATCTGACCTGTAAATTTATCATGACCAGTGACACTATTTTAAAGCCTTTTAAATGTAGCTGATGCTTTTCTTTATGATACCCTATAAGCAAAGATTTTACTATTATGTGAGTTTATTATTTTTACAAATTCCAAATTCACAGTTTTTCTAAGAGTGTCACTATCAAGTTGAAACATTTCAACTTTGCTCATCTTTTCACCTATCAGTACATCATACCAACTGAAAGCTGAAGGATCATTTTCCCTTTTTCCTGAAACTACTTAATCCTTCCTATGATTCCAGAGTGCACCACTGTGAAAGCTCTTTATTGTATATTGTGGCAATGAGCTGCACACCAGAAAGGGTCAGGGCTGTAGCAGTGGCTGACAGGACCTGGTCAAGACTCTGTGTTATGCTAAATTGACAGACTTGTTTGGATCCACAGACTGTTTTACATAAGGTCTTGGCAGGAATGGAAGAGAGTCCTAGACATCACATCTAAGCAGCAGTTATTACGTTCTTCACAGAGGAGATAAAAGCTGCTTAAACAAAGCTGGGAAAACAAGTGCTGGGCTTATTTGATTTTCAGTAGATTTATTTCAGTCCATAGAAAAGGAGAATGAAGTATGATGAGGTAAGGAAGTGTCAGGGGCATGAGAAGAACTTGGAATGTTCTGCAAGTCTGTAAAAACTCAGCTTTTGGAAAAATTAGGATTTTTTTCAATGGACAGAGCCCACTTGATTGTCTGAAATAATCTCAGAGTTGAGGTTACAAATGAGGAAGAGCTTCAGACAGCAAAATGTGGAAAGAAGGAGGAAAGTGAATGGTGGAGGCTTGTACAGTCTCCTTGACTGATGTTAAACACTGAAAGAGCATACAAGTTCATCTAGATTCTATACAGCAATGGATATAATATCACAGAAGAACAGACAGAAGAATGTTATAACATTAGTAAAGTGGACAGTGTAGTTAGTTAAAGGACTAATCTAAATGTGAATTGTGGTGATAAAAAGAGCTAATGCAGAAAAATATGTTTTACAAGAGCCTTCAATATATATTCTTTCATTTTTCATGTGTGAAGATGCAGATCCTCCTTCTCAAAATTCTGCATTTTACAGAAATAGAGACAGAGTGTGTACTCAGAAAAATCAGGTTTAGCCAAACAAATTTTGGGAAAAATGGTAATAGAAGTTCCTTTCAAGTAGCACTGTAAATCTACTATGTAATGACTTCCCATGTCATTTGTGAGTATGGATATGATTGGAGAGCTCGGTGCTGCCAGGAGTTTTGCTGTTATTGTAGATCTTGCCTCCCCTTTTATCAGAATCCCTAGCATTTGTTCTCTCTGTGTCTGAATATGATAGTTAACAGACTTCATCACACTGTCACTGGGTCAGCAAGAGCTGATGCCGTTTGAGACTTGTTTACTGTAAGGCTATCAGAGAAGAGCTGATTATGGAAAATAATCTCATTCATTCAGTTCAGATTAAATGGGGAGATAAAAGTAATTCGGTTCCTAAGTCATTGGTTTAAAAATGCAAACTTGAGTAAACAGAGCTATTTAATGAAGTCGGTTGAGACTTGAGAGTAGAGGAGTTGTGGATTTTTCTAGGTTGAATTTACAAAACCTATTTGGAATTTGTAGCACAAATGAAGATGTAAAGAGGAGGATTTTGATGCATTTTTCAGCAATAGAGTGCTACTGAATATGAAGGCAAAAAACTCAATGGTGATAACTAATAGAACAATAAATTTCAGGTCCAAATGGTTGCCAAAGTGAAATTCAAAGAACTCAGTTGTTCAAGACCAGATGTGCTCCATCACAGAACTCTCAAAAGAAGTGACACGTGAAGTTAGAGGCCTAATCAGTATTTTAAACAAATCTACAAAGTTACTAAGTAGTGCTATATGATTGGAGAGTAGCAAATATGATATTTATATTTGAGAAGGATCTGAAGAGTTACAGGCACATTAGCTAATTTGCCATGAAGCAAAAAAGAAGGTCTTTTGAATTCGGAACTGGTAAAAGATAGGAAGCAAAGGACTAGAATTAAGTGATCAGTTTTCACAGTGAAGGGGAATACTAGCACAATCCACCAGAGCTACACTGTCATGAGTACTGAATGACTGGTTGATAAAATTGTGGATTAAATTACATATCCATAAACACAAAGGAACATCTATGGATAATACAGCCTAGAGTGTGTATACATATTGGTAGGCTCTAAAATAATTTAAAATAGTTAAAACTAACATGAGGAAAATATCATCAGAGTGCTTGGTGGAAAAATAAAACAATGCTAGGAATCAAATTAATGTTGTGCATAATAAACATGTCCCTTAAGTACTTCCTACAGTCTGGTTTTCGCATCTCAGAAGCAACATAACAGGATGAGAAAAAGCACAGAGAGGAAAAATGTCGGTGACCAGAGTAACAGAAGAGTTTTTATTTGGTGTGAGAGTAGTTAGGATAAGGATCCCACAGTTCAGAAAAGTGTGGTGTGGTGTAGGAATGTAAATCATGGATGAGAAGGAGAACAAGAAGCTCTTTAGGTCTTTGTAAATCAAGAATAGGGAGATATCCTTAATGAAGCCAGCAGGCAGCACTGAGTGAAGCCTTGAAATTTATTGACAGAAGATATTTTTGAAGCCTGAAAGTGTGTATCAATTCAAAAGGTGATAGGCAAATCCATAGCAGAAAAGTCCATCAAGAATAACTATTTGAAGATGTGAATACAAGCTGTGGATCAGGAAACCCTATGCCAAGTTATTGCAATTTTGGCCTGATATAGGAGTGAATATCAGTGTGTATTCCTTCTGGTTTTATGCTATTCCACTGATATTGGCTAGTATCACAGACTAGGTAGTCTAGATGAGTCTTTGGACTGACCTGGTGTAGGTTGTTTTTTACATTATATAAATTATATATTATCTATAACAGTGGTCTGCAACAACTTGGAAGGCTTCATTCTGTCCTATAAACCTGTATTTCATATAACAATTGCGTTGTTTGGTTTGGGTTTTTTTTCCCTAGAAATGTGTTTCTTTATCAAATTTAAATTTTATTATCTCTCAATTTCATTGCACATCCTTTTGTTCTTGTATTACTAGAAATGATGAATAGAAAGTTATAATAAACATGACCTATATAATTCATTATGTTGTGCACATTTATCAAGTCCCACTTGTTTCTCTCATCTCTCAAATATGCACTCTCAGTCTTTTTGCACTCTTTTCCTGAGAGATTTTGCATTTCTGATATTTCTTATTGTCACGTCCTAACCACTTCTAATTATTTTAATTAAATGTTTGCAAATATTTCACAAAAGGAAACTTTGAAAATATTACTAGGATAGTTAACCTTGATCAAAGACAAAAGACGCTAGAAGAACAAATATACAATATTAAAATATGATAAACTGTGAAGGACTTTTGAAATTATACTGCCTTAAGAATACATGGCTCAGAGGGAATTATTTATGGTACTGGAATCAAAGTAGATCACAGAAATCTCAGCCAGAGCACTGTGCAAATTATTGTGTCCATATTATATACAAGACAAAGAAAACTCATTTCTAGACTGAAGTCGTCTCAATAGGAAGGCATCTGTGGAGATAGAATAGGGAGTTTATGCAAATAAGAGTCCCGACCTGCATGTACCAAGCTGGGTATACTGAGGGTGTTAAAAAATTAGAACAGTTTTGTGACTGGGCATTTTCTCAAAGCAGGATATGAATCACTTGGTTTGATTTTTTTTAGATTTTTTTTAATATAGTTTTACTGCAGTCATAACAGAGGTAACATCAGGACAATAGCCATATTAAGTCATACCAAAGAAGTCCAAACTCTGAAATGTTTGCATCAGCATGTCTCTGGCTTGGCTGCAACCAAACTTACTCATTTTGAAAATACTGTGTTAATTTTTAATAATGTTTTTCAGTGCATCAAATAAGGCCAAATTCTGCTTCTGGTTGCAGCTAAAAAAGTTCCCATGTAAGGAATTATCTACTGTGCAGATACTCTACCTCTGCACTGGCATTACTGGTTGCATGACTTGGCCTCATAGACAGTAGTTTGTTTGAAATACAAAAGTATGTAGTAATTTACAAAATAATTTCTACTATTTGCTTGTTTGAAATACAAAGCATGCAGTAATCTACAAAATAATTTCTAATATTTGCTCATGTTAGCTACATGGAAGCTTTATTTAAATGGATCTAAATGTGCTGCTAGGTAGAACCACCTTTCCAGTGAGATGGGGGAGCCTTGATGTCTGTCTTTGGCTCTGTCCTAGGATGAAATAGAGTCAGTTAGACAATTATGGACACCTTCTGTCACTTCACAGGGTTGAGCTTCACATGATGCAGTTTATTTAGGGCCTTGTTCCTTGCTTTTTCTCCCCAGTCCCAATGCCAGCTTGAATCACATGTGACAGGATCATTTAAGGAATAATTGCAGAGCTGCCTGTGTTCGGAAGGAATTTTCCCACTGCTCAAATTTAGACTTTGAGGAGCCCTTTAAATGTAAAATCTATGAAGATAGAAACAGAATGAGGATTTCATCTCAAAACAATTTTAAGTGGTATACTTCACTACATAGTGATTGTTTCCTCTGGCGTTATCCATAGTATGTGACTACCAAAGGGTAATGCTTTTTGCAAGTTTTATAATGGCTGACTTGTTTTGGAATGAGCTAAAGGAAAACCTATGTTGGTTTTGAGTTGGGTTGTTTGTTGGGTTTTTTTGTTTTGTTTTTTTTTTCTTTTTGCCTACTGGGTGACTATGTTTTATTGTTCCCTAGTTATTTCATTAAAGAGTTGTAGTACTTCTGTGCTGTGGAGGGAGACTTCTTTTGCTGTTTGTGGAAAGACCAGTTGCTGAAATAAGGACCTTGGTGTTAGAACACATCCATGTTGAGTACTAACCAAAATTCAGGGTCAAGAGCCTTATTAGAAGAGAGGGAGGGTTCTAAGTCCTTGGAAGGAGCGGCCAATTATTTTTTGGAGTGAGACACTGGAAGGTATTGTACTAAGTAGCAAAATCTACCTATTTGTATACCAGCTAGTAAAGAGGGTAGAAGTCTGATATGGAGACAGGAGCTTTTCTGGGAGGGCAACTACTTGAGCTGCTATCCTCTCAGAACATCAAGCAGAACTTTGGGTGCCTGCGTGTCAGCATTCCTCTGCTCTCAGCAAATGTGTGAAATCCACTGGATAGCCCGGAACTTGGTACAGGTGTGATTTTATATGTTGCAGAGGCAGCAGTCTAGGTTGTGAAACAAACAAACAAAAAATCATCTTTCAGTGTTTTTATATTTGCCTTTTATACTTGCTCTTTTTCTGAGAATGTGTTTAGAAAATGTGGTGTTTAAAAGCTGAGAAATGAGGCAATTCTGTTTGCTTGTTAGATATTATATCAGCATTTTATGTTTTTGTATTAGAGTGCTATTTTTATTTATCTACACATATGTTTTTTACCACAGGACTCCTCTCTCATTCAGTGTACATACTAACAGAGATCAGTGAATGAGCAGCTATTCATGTTTTCTGTTATTCTTATTGGCCAATATGTGACCTACATGTGGTGTTCACATTCAATCATTACATTGAATTCAAAACTATTAATTTCTCCATAGGCTTTCTTTCCATTGTAGCTATCATTAGCATCTGAATGCCTCACAAACCGTAATTAATTAATTTTCACAAAGCCCCTGTGAGGTGAGATGACATTATTAAAAGAGGAATAAGCCACAGAGAAAAGTGCCAGCCTATATTTTGAATGCCCAAATTGACATGTGTAAGGTGTGTTTTTTTAAGCTACTTAGCGTTCCACAACACTTTATTTGTTCTTTGTCTAGCTTTCTCTTATTTAGCTACAAGTGCCAAGCAACTTTGCAAATCAGGCCACAGACAGGTGCTCTATGAATAACAGTTATTCCTTGTGAAGCAGAACATTAAGTAATATAATTTACCAACTATCATATCATGCAGGCACTGGTACCATCAAGTGTTCAAAAATGCCATCGAGCTACCTTAACCTGCCGTTTTCTCGTTATCGTTTCCTTCATCAGTAACTACACACCGTTGAACTTCAGAAGATCCTGTGGACATTAGTGATCCTCTGCACAGACCCTTGATGAGTCCCCAGGGCGTAAATAAGGTCCCCGGTGTTGTGATACGTTAGAAGCTTAACACAATTCTGGCTTTCCAACATGGAAAGGAAAACACCCATTAATTAACAGCATGAAAATGGTATGTGTTTAGCTGATAAATATCAACAGTTTCTCAAAGACAGAAGCCAGGCTGGGAACTTCTGGCTGCTGTAGAACTCCCGTAGAACTTGTAAGATGCGAACATATCTCAAACAGGTTCTTTTTCTACAAGAGACTTCACCACTGAAGTGATCAACAGACTGTTTTGATTGTCACTTGCCTTTATCTGTGCCTTAGTTTTGGGGTTTTGATGTTTTGGGTTGGGTTTGCTGGGATTTTACTATTCAAAAATAATTTAGTCTGTGTAGCTGACATTTTTTTGAGGCACTGTTGTATGGCCAATCTCTATCCGCACCCCAGGCATTGTTCCTATTAGAGTGCATTCAGTGTTTCCGGACAGGCAAGCCTGACAGCTCAGAGCCTGTAGCCTTATTGTTACAAAAAAGAGTCTTAACTGACAGCAAAGCACTGTACAGCATGATGCCTACCTGTTGGGCCCCTTCAGAAGGAGGAAGGAGAGAAACTGCAAAACTGAAGAAGCACTTTATTCTTCACAGGTAGTCCATACTGAGTCTCTCTGATGTTCCCAGCAGGGGATTTATTTATGGTAATTATTTGTGTCTGATAGTGTTAGTAAATTCCAACTTCTTTTCAGATGCTGAAGTAGCTTTACCTGATGTGTAATTCTTGTTTTATATTCATCTATCCTCAGCATCCATAGACTAATATTTTACTTTCTTAGGAAGTAATAACTAATGACAGTGTCAACCTCATCCAAATCTTTTGTAGAACTGCTGTCTTGGGCTTTTTAAACAATTCAGAGAATTTAGGGACATATATTAATTTAATTTTAATTGAAGATACAGATCCATATGTACTAGATGCTTTGAAGTATTATGTCATCCTCTAGCTGCCTTTTTACTTCTTTGAGTGGAGGCATGAAGGACACTAGGTTAAACAAAGCATGACAATCGGGAGATACACTGCTTACCTCACATATCTTGGAGCTCTGAGGGGCTCCATGATTTTCTGTGAGATTGATAACCCATTCCAAACTGGCACTGATGGTTCAGTCAGACAAATTATTCTCCTTCTGTTTTTTGTAAAACATCTAGGTAAGGTATCTCCACTAATACTTGATCATTAAGAATAAATCTAACAGAAAAGCAGCCAGTTCGAGGTGACCTAGTCTGAAAGTTCTGTGCAGTTTAGAAAACGTCAGGGATATCTACTTTTAACTACAGTACTCCCTAGATAATAAAGAAAATTAATATTTATCAAAATGTACAATTCTTGAATTGTTTCTAAATTTATAAAATTTGATTTAAGGAACTTGCAGGAGTTCTGCCTTACAAATACAGAACGTACGAACTATTTAACATGAACATTTGAATAAAGGTGCACTCATTGGTCTTTACCCAATGCAGTTCAATTTGCCTGTAGTTTTTGATTTGAGGGCTTTGTAAAGCACTCATTGGTAATAGCCTCTGATAAAGTGGATCTACAATTCAAGAAAATTTCTCAAACAGAGGAGAAGATGTTTATACTACAAATTTTAAATTGCACTTCCAGGCAACATGAATATTTGTGTTCTGGCATAAGCAAATAGGCAGAAACAAATTAGATTACTGGACTGTCACTAAAGCAGAGCTGTATGCTGTTAGTAGGCAGAAAATATTTTAAAAGGTACAGCATACAGAGGAGGCTAAAGTAAAAGTTACATGTGGGTGGTGAAAGGCCTTTCTGGATGAGGCCTTTCTGATTCTAAGAAAAGCAATGACTCAAATTTAAGCTTAACAAAAGCACTGTACTACAGCTAAAATGTTTCTTTTAATCTTATTTTAGCTTTCTGGCATGTAATATTTATATATAGTTGTAGCAGTTAAACTCATTTTAATGGATGAATTTTTATTTAAAAGTAAAAAAAGATGTTCTGTGCTGAAAGCAGCAGGTGTGTTTTTAATCTTTAATAGGTCACCTTCTTCAGTGCAAGCAGGCAAGCTGTTATTGATCAAAGAGGTTTTGTTGGGTAGCTCTCAGATTATTGAGTGACAAACTTTATTGAATTTGACTTAACAGAAGTCAGAAGACAGCTGAAGCATAAGAGCTTGCACTACCATCAGAGTCATTTTACGACAGCCAGGGAGCAAAGCTCAGAGATGGATACTGAGCTCTTTGCTGGCCCTTGGAGATTAACTGAACAGCCTTCCTACCAATTCCCAAGCCTGTCAGCAGAACCAATTAGATTTTCAACCAGTAGACAAGAAGGGTGGCACTTGGGGACCTTTTTGCTTTAGGTCGAAGGCTTTTCAGACTGCAATGAGATGACATTGATGATGACACGTTGAGCATTGGTTGGTTTTAAGACAAGTTAAATTAGCAGTCTTGAAATGATTCCAACTGTCTCCTGACTTCTCACTGTTGCCATATTCAGTGGATCCTGTCAGGAGCAGGTTGATGACTTAATAGTCTTTCTTGAGTGGATTTGAGCACTTTGGCTGTGTGTTTATGTGTAGTTGTCATGCTTAAAATATTCATATAAAGGTTTGAAATATTTATTTGAAGGAGCCTTCTGCAGAGTTCAGCAGTACGGTTCTCAGTGATTCTGCCTACTTTCTGTCCTTTTTTTTTTTTTTTTTCTGCTCTAAGCAGTTGTTGCTAAAAAATGTCTTTAACTGTGTTTGATCTGTATGAAGTGACATTGTTTCTCATGGCTATTGATAACATAAAGCACTTAGGAAGTTTAAGAA
The DNA here is from genome assembly GCF_965140245.1 of Athene noctua. Taxonomy (NCBI): domain Eukaryota; kingdom Metazoa; phylum Chordata; class Aves; order Strigiformes; family Strigidae; genus Athene; species Athene noctua. The sequence continues at coordinate 99,699,993 of NC_134037.1, read as the reverse complement.
TTTATTCAGCATTTGATTTCCAAAGCTCCAGATGGCAAGTTTCAATCCCACCTGTACAAACATTACAATGGTTTTGAGGCCATTGCAGATTAGGAAAGGTGTATTCAGCTTGTACAGTCTTGTAAACAATTTGTAATCTTTGATTCTAATCCAAATGGGTTGTGATAGATGTGGAAAAAGGGGAAGAGGCGAAAGGGATAGGAATTAAGATGAAGTCTGCCATAATTAAATTGCCCTAGGCTATTGAAGCAAGCAAGCAGGATATCATGATGAGGCTGTTCTTTTAAAACTATGTAATACATTAAGGACACTTTGGTGTAGTGGATTGGCTGCTAGTCTGTTGTAAAAGGAGCTAAATAAATAAAAATGAAGTAAGCTGACTTTAAATTTGTACCTTAATGTAAACAAAATCCTAACTGTTACTAAAAATAACTTGAAACTGTCAACATGTAGGTGTTAAAATTAGCATGCCTGTAACTTTTAATATTTGTTAATATTAAATACTTGGCATTTAAAGGTTACAGCTAGAATTTTTCCTTCTGAATACCTAAGGTTAAACTCCTGCATCTAAATCCATGTTTATTCACCAGATTAGGTACTTAACCTGTATTTAGAACCTGATGTCAGGCATTCATATTGAAAATGTTGGTGCTATTTCTTTGAATTTTAAATTCTCAACTACTCTTTTCTCTCAGTAAGAGTTCATCTTTTTTAAGAATGGTGATTTTTAAAAAAATAAATGAGCAATCACCTGCAGTTTTTAGACATTATTCTAAGAACCGCAAGCAGGATAACACACAGGAGATTGACTGCCATTTAACATGTATCAACTAAGACTCCAAGCAACAATATTATTTTTCCATAGGAAATATTTCTGTTTGTCAGAGCAGCAAAAAGTAATCATACCCAGATCAGAAAAACAAAAAGCCAACAAAGGATTTGGAACATCTATCTACCATGGTAAAATTAGATTTTAAGTGTTGCATGTTTCTGAGCAATATTTACAATTCTTATCATCCATTGTTTGTCCTAATCTGATATTTGAAATATCTTATGCCATGCTCTAATAAACGTTAATCCCAAAATTGATGAGCCTTCAGTCAGAGGCAGGCAGCCCATGATGAGTACAGTTTTGAAGATCAGTGACTTGCAGAATGGTCATGGGGCAAAATATGTGCTTTAGTTTCCTTAGCACTGTTGTCTCCAAATTATGAAGGGAAATGTGGGACCAGAGGATTGAAATGACTGAGCCAATATCACCTATCAGTGACAGTGCTAAAAGCAATGGGTTGTTCTGTCTCTTAATCTGGGGCTCTGCTTTCTGGACCATGCTGCCTTCCCCTGTGTTCACATTGTTGTGGAACTTTGGTCAGTCAGTTCAACTCCCTGTTCAAACCTCTAAGACTGAATTTCCTGAGTTTCCTTTGAAGAAAATGAAAACATCTTCAAAAATGTTAATGGAATTTGCAATGATATAAAAGCCACCAAAATAATTGGCAGTTACTGTCTCACTGTTGACAAATTAATATTTGATTTTTTCGTTACTTTGTTACTTTCAGGTTCCAGCCAAGGAATCTTGTTCAAACTTTGTCTTTTCAGTACGGGACCTCTGTTACCAGTTTTTTCCCCATGCAGGTGCTTGTACATTCCCAGTGGGCTCCCTTCTCACCTTTTGTTTTATAAGCAAAATTAATATATCTCCTTTTATGTTTCCCTTTAACAGTTCTTAAATAAATTTCATAATTCTTCTCTCAAACTTTTTGAATTGCAGGCATCAGCACTGACGCTAATATTTGCAAGCAGCCATATTATCCAGGAAGGAAATGGAATGCCTTTTTTGTGGGCAATATTCTCTGTCCGCAAATAGGAATACGTTAACCCTTTGGAGAACTGAGTCTTCTATCACAGAAGCATTTACAGAATTATTTTTTCTTAGATGTGTGAGTTTACATTTGATGGTATTGAACCAAAAAGTGTTTGCATGCATCCAGATTATCAAGAAATCCGGACCACACTGTACCATTGAACTGTCTTCTTCATGATTATCCCCTATATCAGCTTTTATGCTATCTTCAAATTGTATCTGTAATGATTTTATGTTTCCAGATGAAGATGTTAAGTGGTATAAGGTCAAAATTATACCACCCCAGGATTGCAGGAGAAATGTATGCTCTCAGTAATAACTTCCATTTTGAGACCTTAGTTGCTTGTGCCATGCTGAATTTTTGTCAGTATAATTTTAGAATCCAAGTATTTGTTGCTTTACAGAAGCTTCATCAGCACAGCCTTTATCAGCCATAAACCTGTATTGACTGGCATTAATTATATTGCCCTCCTTTAACAACTTCTTAATCAAAATCCTGTAATGGCCATTCCATCACTGTATCCAGGACCTTGACTGTCTCAAGTTGTCAGAGCAACCTGCGTTATTTCATTTGCAATTTGTTGACTGCTGATATAGTACTGGTTTTCATCCAATTTTCTGGAACTTCCCTGTAGTTCTGAGATGTGTTAAAAATCAGCATTAATTGTGCAAGGAACTGCTAGGTATCATAAAACTTTTACCTACAAGCTAGCCATATGTATACTGATTGAAAAATAGCTGACTGTAGTAGCTGTTGTTGAATATCTTCATGAGATACTGTTGAAAAGGAACTATATCCTGATCACTTGATCAGAGCAGGTTATCCTGCTTTATTTCCCAAATGAAGAAAATAATTATTTATTGAACTTTTCAACCTTTTCTGCATGATTTGTGATGGGTACAATTTATAGATTCTCTGTTGTTCCTAATATGTCTTGAAAATCATTTAAATTATCCTTACCTTTTCCAACAATTGATTTCTTTTTGCATCTATTTGCTTCTCACATAAACTTGATACATTTCATAGCTTCATTATCTTCCTCTTTAAATTATTAGATTTTTTTTCAACCTTTTTTTTAATCTAATGTAGATTTTTCATAGATTTGGAAAATTGCTTTATGGACATTAGAAACAAGAATTCTAAACAGCTTTCATTTCCTGTGAGCATTTCTGTGTTCATATTCTCTTCTCACTCAGATTTAGCTTAGAATTATTTTCACATTGTGAAATTGGTCTTTTAAAAACATCAAATCTCAAATCTGTATTTGAGTTGGGGTTGTGTGCCATCTTGTTTGTAACAAATATGTTGACTCATGATAGCTTAATGCTAAACTCCCTTGATTTTTAGTTCCACAATCAATCTTTGTCTTTCATGATCACATTTAACGTGTCACTTCCCTATGTTGACTCTCTTAATGATTTTTCAGTTAAGATATTTTAATATGGTTTTAGAAATTCCATGAATCTTTAGAACTAGCAGTTTCGTGTTGTTGACATATGTCACATAATGTCAATCCCTAATGAAAAGACATTTTTTTTCTCTCCTTCACCTTAGTGATAGGAGTTTATGGGTGTTAGTTTTCCTGTTCACCAGCATGACCTGGTTGTCTGTTGCACACAACAGTAGAAACCTACTAGGGCTACTTACTATTCATAACTATTTAGTCAGGATCATTTACTTCCAACTTGGCAGTGATGTAGGTAATGCTGGTTTTTATTTCAAAGAAAAACCCTTAGCTCTTATTCATGGAACATCACTAATCTAAAAAGATTGAGCATAACATATACAATAGCAATGTAGTAGTACATTGGAAATCACAGATTTCTCACTGAGGATTTATAGGTAAACAGGTAACAGTGGTCCACAGTGGGAACATGCTCAAGCACCTTAACTCGAAGACACTGGTCTAGCACTATCAGATTGAAACACTGATAACAATGGACCTGGATTTTGCCTCAAGATTATAAAACCTTGGTTCTGGCACATAGGTTTGTTCAGTTCTGGGAGGCTATTGTAAAAGAAAGAACTGCAAGGAAAAGAAATGAGCATGGTATCAGAAAAACATTAGAAGTTCAGAGATCACAGTCCTCATCAACTGTACGTTAAGACTAATAATTCTTTAATTTGTGATGAGTGCTGAGGTTGTATACCTTCTGCCCAGACATTCCTGTCTATTTCAAGTTTTCCTTAATTATTTGTATCAGTTTATGTGTATTGGAGGAAAGAGGTTAATTTATATTAAATAAGTGCATTTCTTAAAGCAGAGGATATAATAGTATCCTCTTGCATATTAACCTTTTAAAGCTTGAGCTGTGTTACGCGAAGGGATGAAGTAAAGACCAGTATCGTCCTTCTTCGGTTGACTTAAATTGCAAATATGCCCTTTCAACAACTTCTAATCTTCTTTAACACTTGTGACTAGTAACCAAAGCATTAGACAGCCACTTGTGTTCTACTTGTTTTATCACTGTACTACAGTAGCAACCAAGAAGAGAGAACTGACACATTTATGGCCTGTGGCAAAAGCTAAGCAATTAGGAGAATCAGTACTGGATTACATCATCTTAAAGCAGATTTGTTGTGAGTGAACTAAGTTAACTTTCGCACCCTGGGTATCACAACAGTTTTAATCTTTTAGTAACATCTTGTGTAAAAATTAATCATAAGCTTGGCTGGATTATCTTTGACATCCAGGAAAACATTCTGAAAAGCCATTCTTGTGCAGTTTTTTGATAACATGGAGGATATGTCACAAATCCTCTTCTGAAACAGTATGCTTCTGTTTTGCTTCACTGTTTCCACTGTTTAATCACAGTGGCCTCAGTAAATGAGCATGGAAGTAAAATTCTTTAATATTAAAATATCTGTTACTTAAAATCAGAACAATGAATTTGTCATTGTTTTTCAAATAGAAAAAAAGCCCCACTCCTTAGCTACAGGAACATTCAGCTTCAGGAGACAGAGGAAGGGGTTACAACATATAGAAAGTTATTGATGTCCCTTGTTATGTAGAAATTTTGTTTTATTTTGAAAGTTAAAAGCACTGGCTTGTGGTTTTTTCTCCTCTACTTTTGTTAATTTGTGCTGCATAGCTGTATAAAATGCAGAAGTAATTGGCAGAGAGAACCGTTGACAGGGAAGTTCTTTACCAGAGTAAAGGTGATGCATGTCATTGGGGTGCCCTTTCTGTCACCTGATATGCTCATATCAGGAATGTTACTAATTTGGCAGGCGAAACTCTTCCACATCTATTCTCCTTTGGGGCTGGATGGTTGCCCTGAATTCCTGTCTGTGTGAGTTGGCATTAGCTTGGACAAACTACTGAGCTTACGTCAGTGTTATCTAAGCCTGGCAATACACTGTTAAATCTGTGAGCATAGAGAAATCACTTCAAAATCACTATTTTATATGCACTTTTAATCTGTGTTTATAGATTTCTTGGTTTCACTCCTGTTAATATAGCATTTCAAAAAAATGACTTAAGGTAAATTGAGAGGTTTGTATATACATTTTTAGTGTATGTAAGGAAAATAACATGCAAAATATATATATATTTCACTATGAATGTTATTTTGATTAAATGCTATTTTCTGATCACTGATAAAATATGGGCTATATGCCATAACAACAACTTAAGACCCATTGGGGGATGATTAAGGCTATTAGCTCATAGTGGTGTGGCCTTCCATGCAGTATACTGAAAAGTTCTTGACCTAAATGCATGTTTGTTTATAGGCAACTAGCTTTCTCTGAAGTGTTCAATTAATATCTGAAAGTTATCCACAAATAGATAAATCTAAGAGATTATCTGGAAATATTTTATTCTGTTTTCATGTTAACGGTAACTGTAAAGGGGTTGTCAGTACTTGTCACAAATGCTAAAAATACCATCCAAATTGGCAAAAAGGACAGATTTTTAACACAAGAAATTGATGTTGTCCTCACTCTTATCCCCCAGAAAGGGGTATACATGCACTAGCACGTACTTGCTAGAAGAAAGGTAGATTACATGTTGGACTTGTGCTATTCTTCCCTGAGACAGTTTACCAGAAGGTAACATAGTTATGCAAATCTTTGTGCATACCAAGGATTTTTTTTCAGTAGGGTTATTAATGTCAGGCAAAGGCTTCATCTTTGCAGGCATCAGTTTTATGAAATAGTAGACTGGGTTTACATCTCTCATTCCTGTATGCTTAGTCCAAATGGTTGTGGAATACAAGAGTAACAGTAAAGCAGCTATTGGAAAAAGGCAAGGAATTAGACTCTGATCCCTACTTAAACCCGATAAATTACAAAGATGACATGAGACAACAATTGCAACCTGTTGAAATTGTTTAAAAGAAGATTAGAAATTAAGATATAAAATGGTAATAGAGAAGCTACATAGTTCCATTATTTGTAGGGAAGCAAGTATGGCAATGCATAATTATCAACAGATGATTGGGGATCATGGGAACTACCGTTTCTTCATGAGACGGATGGAAGTAAATAGTTGAAAACAGCTGTGGAGTGATGCAAGATGTGCTTTGTTTATGTGAAGTTGTCAAACATGTAGGAAGAACTTCTTCTGTTGAGGGCTTGGCATGAAATTGGAAGAGTTACAATGGAGGAAGTGGCAGGTATTGTTTAATTGTAGCAGTGACAGAATAAGTACTATAAGTTTATTTGTTTGGCTAAGAATAAGTAAAATATCAAGGTATTTTCAGGGTTTAAAGATCGTAACTTAAAAATATCAGTGTGTGGTGATACTTGCAATGAATAGAGTCCTGCCACCTGTGGGTTAGAAATATGAGTGCACGTCCAAGGTCTGTAGTAGGAGTAGCAAAACAGAAAAGAAAATCAGGGAAATGGACTGCACAACAAGCAGCAGCATGAAGACCTGAAGGCTGGGAATCGATCTAGCTCTGAAGAGTCAGGTTCAAACACATGGAGCCTACATTACTTTTGTATAGGGAGCGGTGTGCACTGCAAGGTAAAACCATTGAACAACAGCTCCTCACTTCAATTTGTAACAATCCTCATCATCAGTTTGCCTTTGCATCAGGCTGGACAGTGTATTTGCTCTAAACCAAGGTGTTCTGTGAGTTTTCTGCCCTGAGTAATTGTCCTCCTATCCCCTTACTTTTATACCAAGGTGGCTTTAGCAAAAGCTGTCTCCTTTAGTATTGCTGGAGAAGGTTCTACTTTAATCACTGCAATTCACAGTTAACACGTAGGCAAACATAGCCTGTAGAAGAAAACACCAGTCTTTATTCCACGCTGTATTTATTTTACCCTTTTTAATGTCTCAAGTGAAGGTATTATATGGTCATGATTCACTGAAATAGCATAGAATGATAAATTCCTAAACAAGGCTTTAAGTTTTCTTTGGTGTGCATAGGTAGTAGCTGATCTTTGTAAGCAATCAAGTCACCTTTTAGAAGGTTTGATGTACTAGAAAAACATATGTGTAATAGTAAAATATGTTGTATGGTCACTGATGGCCTAAGCACCCTGTGAGTTAATAGCCACAAAAGCAAGCAAGCTACATTTCTGGCAATGGCTGGTGCAGGTGTGCTGAAATGGGCAGAAATGGTGTTTCTCTTTACTGCCTAACAGAAGCTTTATCACTATTTGCAGGTTTTCTATCTTATCATATTGTATTAATATCAGTCATATCCGTACAATACAGAGGTGTTAGCTTATCTGCTCAGTCTTGTGTAAAAAGGTGTTGCCATCAAAGTGTCATAAAGCTGTTCAAACCCACAAATATTTCTGGACCATATCAATCTTATAAATGGCTAAGGCAAAATTCTAAACAGAAAATAAAATACATTTTCCACTGAACAAACTACAGCAAAACCAACTTAAATCTTTGGGGCAATGTAACTTTTCTGTATTCAATTGTGATTTAAATAAGGAACAATTAAATTGACTACAGGCTTCCCACTTTAAGAACAATTTCAGAGGTATATAAATTCAGTTGCATTGCCTCTTCATAAAAGTGACAGCCTCTGGAGTTATTTTTCATGCTTGGCCATACCTTCACAAGGACTCTCTAATATCAGGAGGAGAAAGTCATTCTGATTTGGATAAGACTGATGTATCACCCTGGAGAGAGAAAATATTTCCTCACAGAGAATTACATCCCAGTAAGGTTCCAGGATTGGGGGTTTTCAAGACAAGAGATGTAAGGAGTGTCTAGAGAATGGCTAGCCAAAGTCAGATCATAAACTTCTACAGACTGAAGTAATACTTCTTTCACTCAGTAGACAAAATGTTTTCACAGCAACCTTGGGAGACAGATTACAGAGTCCACATCAACACTAGGGATATATTGGTGACATACCCTGTGTCTGTTGTACTGGAACAAGTAATTATTCTGTTTGGTAAAGCATGTACTTTTCCAAGCCTTTCCAGTAGTCTCGGTGTGTCTGAAAACTAAGCCACTAGAAAAGTTACAAATCCCAAAACTGCATCATTCTCTCAGCCAAAAGTTAATAACCAATAATATTTAAGCAATTTAAATGCAACACAAAATTTCAGGTATTCATAACTGACATCACTCGATACTTTCTATTATTCTCTGAGATGCCTTCCTTAGCCTTTATATGTCTCCCTTGAAATGTCAGTACTTTTGTTATGGGCAGTGATATATCCATTTACTCTTGCAGCAATTCTGTTGTGGTTGTAGTCTAACTAATACCTTCCCAAAGAAATCAGCTCTTATCTGCCTTCTCTCTGGAACTTGGTGAAGATATCATAGTCTGTAGGAAATAAGGTTACAAGTGAGCTCCAAAGGTCATCTAATCTATCCCCATTACCTCAATATCACCTCCAGGGAATATGGCAATGGCATATACTCTTTTTTATATTGTAATTCTTCCCTGCTTCATGACTTACTGCTGACAGAAATAGCATTTTTTTATAAAAAATATAGGTGGTGTTATCCCTGGAACTTTATTTTTTGAGGGGAAAATCAAAAATGTTTCTTATTACCTATCTGTGGCACAAATAAGGATTTCTGGATCATGTCCTAATTTGACCAGTCTAGTCTGTTCTCAGTAGTATTTCTGAAGAAGAGCAATCTAAACAGAGAGGAAGCCCTAAATGTAGAACTCGGGATTTTTTCATCAAAACATTCTTTGTATTGGAAATTGCAGGAGTGTAACAGATGGAATTCTCTGTGGAAAATGTTAATTTTGGTGCACTTTCTGGTTTGGAGGAAAGAAAAAGATTTCTTTGTAGTTTTACATCAAAAAGTCTCCTTTGAAAATTTTTTAAATTTCAGTATTTGCTTCTTCAAAACCAACTTTTACTTAGAAATTTACAAACAAAAAATATATATTAAAATCCCTATTACATGTTTTAGAATGTTTAAATAGAATATTTCCTGTAGGTGAATTCCTTAATTGTTGGTTGTTTCTTTCCTTAGATTGTCAATATGTGACAATTTTAGACTAGGATCTAGATTGAAACGTTTTCCATAATTTGAAAAATATCCAAAGGCTGACAGAGAATTCAAAGTGGAGAAACTCCTTGGTAAACTAGAGAACTTGGAGAAAGTTTCCTGTGGTTCTGTCCAGATAATCTGCCAGAATCACTTGTCATGTCTCCTATAATACAGGTCTAAATTTCTATATGCTTTGATTTAGATTTCTTACACTAGATGTGTGCAACTTGAGATACCTTAGATTTGATTTTGAGCTTCATTGAGTAGCAATCCATAAAGCAATACCTACATTAATGTGTATCAAGATATAGGTAGCTAAGAACTGAGATACTTCTGGAAATGTAGTTCTTAAACAGAAGATAAATAAGCAAAACATGCTTTGGTATGCAGTAGCAAATTTTTCATTCTCAAATTATTTTTTTTTTCATTTTCAAATATATATTTGGATGCTCTTTTCTTCTGGCTTTACCTTCATAGTTTCAGACTTTTAAAAATTGTTAAGAACATTGACAGTCTATCTCAAGAGGAGATAAAAATCCACAAAGCTATGAAAATCTGATCCTATAGAGCCATGGTGTATCCCTCTTGTCTCCCTCTCTGACCTATTGAAATACCACCCTTGAGTGAATCTGAAGTGGGGATATTTTAATTCTTCAGACATTCCTGAGAAATTAATTTGATCCACAATCCATAAAGTGTTTTTGTTTGCAAATTTGCAAAATAAATTAATTTTGGTAACTCTGTCAGGAAGGTGTAGTTGACCTCCCTTTCTAGAGCAATCTGAAACCAGTATATCACAACTCAAAAGGCTTCTTATAACAACTATATGTTTTTGTTGCATACTGAAAAGGACAGAGTATGAAAATTGCGTGCTTTATTTTGTTGATGTTTTGAAATAGAACTTGACGGCCTTTCTTCTGAAGTAGTTAAAATATTATCTTGGTATAATAACATATTCAGTAAGACTAAATGAGAAAGTTGTGTGGTGTCACTTTATACAATTGCCTTTTAATCTTATTTCTTTCTTGGCAAGTAAATATAATTTCTAAATGTAATTGGTGGTATTATATGCACTGAACAACTTTATGTTGAGCTTCATGTAATATCACATTTTTCCTTTACATAGTTGATTTTAATTGTATGTTGTAGTCTTTAAAAACCATTCCGTGATTCCTTCTCTGATAGAAGACATTGACTGTTGTTGAACTCTCAGCCACATGTCCTAATACAGTCAGAAAACACTCTTTTCTACACTGGTATTCTTTTATCTACTGTGTATTAAAAGAAATATGAGTTTATTTAGCATTCACATATCTGAAAAGGTGACAATCAAAATTTTGCACGTATTTCAAATAAATGCACATGATTATTGTTAACATGTAATTGCTTAATTTAAAAAGCCTGTCCTAAGGTTAAAAAAAAACCACCAAGCATTGACACATTTGGTGATTCTCTAATAATTGAGTTACAGGGCTTGTAAAGAGTACCTAGTTCCAAGGGAAGAGAGGTGTGTTTACACATGATCCTGCTAGATCCTAGGCAGATAGAGAAAAGTCATCCTTTGTCAGCTTCTGTCACAGAAGTTGACAGTAGGACCTTTTGGTGATTTTATAGCAAATACTAAGGTTAAATATTATAACGGACAATATCCTATTCCTTTTTTTACACTTTTTCCTTTCCAAATAGATGTAAAGAAATTATTTTTCTTTTGATCCCTCCCACATTTTTTCTACTGTTTTATGTTTTTTTACCATAATCTCATAATTTTCATACCGCTGTTCTAGAAATTTTGTTATTTAACATAAGCCATTCATCAGTGTGTTCCTCACAGATGTCTCTTTCACTTGAGATGATGTATAGTGAATTTTTGAACAAAATTTATGCTAACCATTTGTATTCCACTGACTGTCTGTGACTATTTATTGTTATGTGAAATATTTCATAAAATGGAAAGTTGATAGATCAAAAATATTTTTCAAGTGTATTAACCTTAAACCCCTGTCTTTCAAAATAGTACTCTGTGGTTTTTTATTCTGTCTTCTTATCTCCAGCTTCAGGTTTGTTCTTTCCAAAACACACCCTGGATTCTGAAGTGAGGGTACACTTTTTACATCATTAAAATTTTATGTAAGTGAAATTGTGGATCACTGTTCCTTTTCTGAAGTCTTTGCATTGGACATATATTGTTCAGATACAATTCTTCTCCAGGATCTGTATATCTAATGGTTGTGCCAAGCCAGAGAAAAGGAAGAAAAAACAACCCTGTTGCCTAGAGTTCTTGCACAAAGAATAAGGGAGATACTGAAACATATAGTCAATATCCCACTATAGTGTATTACTTAGAGGAGGTAGTTCTTTTTAAGAGTGAAGTGTGTATGCAGTGCTGCTGGTGTTATTTTGTTATGAGCTATTGAAAATAATAACCTACTGTGTGTAATACAGAAAAATGACAATACTTTATAAGTGTTTTCATGCTGTTTCCTAGTGACTACTTTTGGTGAGGGTTAAATGGATTCATTAGGTTCTGTTAAAACAATTGTAAATCTGAAATTTCAGCGATTTTGCTGTAAATTTTTTTTATGAACTCTTGACTAAGTTTTCATACTCAGAATCAGGAATGTTTAAAAATTATCTTAGCAACATTGTTGAAAAATCATGTACATATGCATTTTTAAAAGATTGAAGGCTGTGCCTCTATTTTAGGTTAGTCTGCTAAATCAATAACAAGAATCACAGAATCATTCAGGTTGGAAAAGACCCTTGGGATCATGGAGTCCAACCATCAGCCCTACTCTACAAAGTTCTCCCCTACACCATATCCCCCAATATCTCATCTAAACGTCCCTTAAACACATCCAGGGATGGTGACTCCACCACCTCCCTGGGCAGCCTATTCCACTGTCTGACCACTCTTTCTGTGAAAATTTTTTTCCTAAGGTCCAGTCTAAACCTCCCCCATTGCAGTTTAAAGCCTTTCCCTCTTGTTCTATCACTAATTACCTGTGAGAAGAGACCAGCACCAACCTCCCTACAATGTCCTTTCAGGTAGCTGTAGAGAGTGATGAGGTCTCCCCTCAGCCTTCTCTTCCTCACACTGAGCAGTCACAGCTCCTTCAATCCCTCCTCACAGGATTTGTTCTCCAGGCCCTTCACTAGCTTTGTTGCCCTCCTCTGCACTCACACCTGCACCTCAATATCTCTCATATTGAGGTGCCCAAAACTGGACACAATACTCCAGGTGTGGCCTCACCAGTGCAGAGTACAGGGGGACTATCACCTCCCTACTTCTGCTGGTCACACTATTTCTAATACAAGCCAGGATGCCGTTGGCTTTCTTGGCCACCCGGGCACACTGCCGGCTCACGTTCAGCTGCTTGTCAATTAGAGCCCCCAGATCCTTCTCTTCCAGGCAGCTCTCCAGCCACACCTCCCCAAGCCTGTAGCCATGCAGGGAGTTGTTGTGGCCCAAGGGCAGGACCTGGCACTTGGCCTTGTTGAAGCTCATCCCGTTAATGTTGGCCCACTGATCCAATCTATCCAAGTCTCTCTGTAGAGCCTCCCTATCTTCATGCAGATCCACACTCCCGCTTAGCTTGGTGTCATCTGCAAAGTTACTGATGATACACTCTATGTACTTATCAAGATCATCAGTAAAGATCAGAATCAATAAAGAACAGAAATGGTCCCAACACCGAGCCCTGAGGAACACCACTTGTGACCAGCCTCCAGCTGGATTTAGCTCCACTGACCACCACTCTCTGGGACCGTCCATCCAGCCAGTGCTTGACCCAGCAGACTGTTCGCTCATCCAGGCCATGGGCAGCCAGTTTTTCTATGAGAATCCTATGGGGAACTGTGTCAAATGCTTTTTGAAAATCCAGGTAGACAATATCCACAGCCTTTCCCCTGTCCAATAGTCGGGTCATCTTGTCATAGACAGAGATCAGGTTTGTGAGGCAGGACCTGCCTTTCATAAACCCATGCTGACTAGGCCTGATCCCCTGGTTGTCCATCATATGACTTGTAATGGCACTCGAGATGACCTGCTCTATGACCTTCCCTGGCACCAAGGTCAGACTGACGGGTCTATAGTTTCCCGGATCCTCCTTTCTGCCTCTCTTGTAGATGGGTGTCACATTTGCCACCCTCCAGTCCAGTGGGACCTCCCCAGTTAGCCATGACTGCAGGTAAATCGTGGACAGTGGCTTGGCGAGCACATCTGCCAACTCCCTCAGCACCCCAGGGTGTAACCCATCCGGTCCCACAGACTTGTGTGCATCCAAGTGGTGTAACAGGTGACTCTGACCACCTCCTCTTTAATTGTGCTGACCTCATTCTGCTTCCCCTCCCCATCTCCCAGCTCATGAGGCTGGGTGTCCAGGGAACAGCCAGATCCACTCCTAAAGACTGAGGCAAAGTAGGCATTGAGCACCTCAGCCTTTTCCTCATCCTTAGTTACCATGTTTCCCTCTGCATCCAGTAAAGGAGGGAGATTTTCCCTAATCCTCCTTCTGCTGTTAATGAATTTATAGCTACATTTTTTTATTATCCTTAACAGCTGTAGCCAAGTTGAGCTCTAGCTGTGCTTTGGCTCTCCTCATGTTCTCCCTGAATAGCTTCACTACATCTTGATAGTCTTCATGAAAGACCTGCCCCCTCTTCCAAAGGCAATAGATTCTCCTTTTGCTCTTGAGATCCAGCCAAAGGTCCCTGTTTAGCCAGGCCAGGCTCCTTCCCCGCCCGCTTGTTTTTCGACCCACGGGAACAGCCTGTTCCTGTGCTTTAAGACTTCTCTCCTGAAGTATGTCCAGCCTTCCTGGACTCCCATATCCTTCAGGGCAGCCTCCCAAGGGATTTTGTCAATCAGTCTTTTGAACAGGTCAGAGTTTGCCCTCCAGAAGTCTAAGGTGGCAGTTTTACTAACCCCTCTCTTTGTTTCTCCGAGGACTGAAAACTCAGTCATCTCATGATCACTGCACCCTAGACGGCCTCCAACCTTTACTCCCTCCACAAGCTCTTCCCTGTTCACAAGAAGCAGGTCCATATGCTTGTCTTCCGGTTCTTCAACAATTAGCAGCAGCTGAAGGGTTTTCCCTGCCTTTTTCTCTGACGGTTTGTCTGCAGCAGTAGGAATGAAATAACTTAAAACAATGACAGGAGGAGGTGGAAATAGTGCTAATTCCATCTAATAAAATTTATTTAAAACATTTTATATTAACCTCACTTAGATTATTGATTTCAGCTATAATAAGTAGATTTTAAAGCAAATGATAGCACCATTTTAAGAACATAACATTTACCTGTAGTTTTGCAGGATTCTTCAGTCACTATTTGCTTTAAAAAGTGCTACTTAGAGAATAGATTAAATAAACCACCCTAAAATTTCCATGCATAGTTTGGGACACAAAAATAGTTGTTCCATATTTCCAATGCATAAATGTCAAAGAGTTTGACTTAAAGTAAATGTAAAGATTTAACTGTTAGGAATTTCAGTAATTACTAAAATATATTATTTGTTATTTACTGAAGATCTTATTAACAGAATAATACCTATTCCCTAGTCTTTATACTAAAATCCTATGTATAAAAGATTTTTTAAAGGCTTGAAGATTTTCTTCTGCTGTTATTCTTCAGAACTGAAATTTTCTCATTCAGCAAGAGCTGATGAATAATGTTCTCCTATGGAGTATTCCATAGACAACTTTCTTCTTCCAAAATTGCTACTACCTCCTATTGCTCTCAATGGGATTGAAGCCACAGTTGCCCTCAGCAAAGATGCACTTCTGCAAAATGACTAATGCTTCCCATTGTTTCCAATATGAGTTGAACTGCTCTTAGATAGAATAATTGTCCATGAAGCACAGGAAAGAGCAAAAAACTTTAGCCAGATTAACAGACTATCTCCAACATGCAGTAGTAAAATGTTAATGTCTTCAAATATTAGTTTTATTTAAACTAAAATTGCAAATACTGTTATGTGAGAATTGTGTGGAGTTGCAAGATAGGTAAAACTAAAAAGTTGTGGGAGATGTAGCTGAGTGCAGTGACACATTTAATTCCAACAATTTCTTGGTTTTCAGTGTCTATAACAGACTTTTGCTATTTTTACCTTTCATCATCACTTTACCTTACCTTTTCCATTGTCCTTCATTTAATATAATACTTGTTGAGGCAGCCATTAAAAAGAAGCAGAGAGAGCAAATGTTCAGGATGGCAAACTAGATGCCAGTCTTATTTATTCCAAAATGTAAGAAAAAATTATTATATTTTATTAATACATACTATAGTTCTTACAGTTATCATCAAGTAAAACCAAATTGTAGCTCACTGACATGAATTAGTTATTATAAATAAAATGAGGATAACTTCATCCAAATTTTCGTTTACTAATAGATATTTAGTATATTTGATTGTGGTTTGAGTTAGTAATATCTGTAGTTCAGGGATGTTTCATTTACTGCTGTGAGACTTTTGGGACTTAAAGTGGTCCTCCTCGTTTTAGTTACTGACGGTAGCTTTTTCATCTTTTTTCAAGATTTACTGTATATCTGACAAATTGTAAAAACACGAAACAGAGTAATCATTACTTAAAATCATTAAGAAGTAGTTAATAACAGTGCGTATAAAGGGGGGAAATGCAATACAGAGTAGAATATTGCACTTTTTTGCATGTATTTATTACTGTTTTCAGATCTCTGAAAACAGAGTGTTTGCTGCTGTTTGATCTCTTGATGTCAAACTGGTTCTTGCTGGAGGCAACAGTAGAACATTTCGACCTTGTTTTCTTCTATTTCACCCTTTTTCATGCCATTTGTTAGCATAAACAGGGAATAAACATATCTTAAAATGACAGCTACAAAACTAAGGCCATATATTATTTTAAAGAGCAATACAGAAGGGATTTTTTTTCTTTTAGCAGGATATTTAGCAGGTTGTTTTGCTAGTGAAACTTGTACTGATAACTTCAAAACATATTACAGTAATCTCAAAAAAGGGATGTGATATATGATCACAAAAGAAGAGATGCAGGAGTTCTAAAAACAAGGAATAAAGAAGGAGTCTTTATATTCCCTGTCATTCTTTATTAGTGCAACTTAATGGACTCCTGGATTTTAGTGATGAAAGATCGGAATTATCTCCCGTCTGTTTAATTTCTTAGTTTCACATTGGTGGTTTTTATGTTTCTAATAACATAGTAGCACTGAGATCTCATAAGCCATAAAATAGCTCACCATCTGTAAATTGTCACCTCTTTTTTATATGATTACAGTAAAAAAATAGTCATAAAATTTCAAAATTACTTCACCAAGGATACTTAAAATTGTTGCTTTATAGATACACTGATAAACTACAGACGCATTAAGGAAGTAATTTCAGACTAAGAGAACATACACAGGATGTTTTTGATACACACCTAATGAAAGGGTAGTCTAATAGGGTGATCATGTCCCAAAGTGGTAATGTGTTCACAGTGTCCAAGTTAAAAGGATAAACTGAATCAAACAGTTTGTGCTTATTTATTTGAATTGCAACAGCTTGTAGGGACCACCACTGTTAAAATTTAGGTGCTAAGGTTAGACATCTAATGACCTTTGGGTTTCCATTACAGTCAGTAGAAAAGGTAGCTCTTTCTGGAGATGAATTCAGAAAACCTGTCTTAGATCTCTGCTCTTATGCGTCCCTTCTTTCTCCATGTTATCTAGGTAGCCAATGCTAAAAAAAATTCCTAACGTTGCTATTTAAATAATGTGGCAAAACTTAGCATGTGAAAACACTTTCCAGTACTTGAGCATATAATAAGAGATATTACCATGAAGAGCAATAAGTAAAAAAGAAGAAGAGGAAGTGAGACAGAGTCCACCACAAAGCAATGAAATGACTTTTTGAAGAGAATGCAGAAAGTCCATATTTATTCTGGGAATAGAATGTAGATTTGCACATTGACTTGCGTGAAAACAATTGAGTATGAGAAGCTCTGCCTTTCATTTAGATGAAAATGAGGAAGTAACTTGCTCATGGCAACAGGGCCAGTGTGTAGCATATTCAAGAATTGCACTAGGTTTTCTTACATTCCCAGGTCATATTTGCTGTCGTACTTTGACTTCAGTGCAACTTTATCTAAGACTTATGTTTTCCTCTTATTCTATTAAATTGACAGTTTTGTAATGGATCTGTAGTTGTTGTGAACTGCTAAATAGGAATCACAGAATTTGGCTACGTGCTTTTTTTGTAAAACCGCAAGATTTGTCATAGTCTATCAGAAAGAACATGTCAAATTCAGTAGCAACCATTCTTCATTTTGCAGGAAAGAAGGAATCTCTTCTACTCTATTCTATCCATTCACGCAGTACTTAATGTGAAGACATTCTTAGCCTGAACCTGCAGAAGTCAGTGCATAGTCTGACACATGATACAGAATGATCTTATTCAGCATGCCTAATTATGAACACTGTCAGTGGATCAAAACACCTGTCTTACCTGTTTTAGATAGTTTAATTTTTTTTTATTCATATATATAAAAGTAAATTTAGATTAGAATTTTCTAGTTCAAGACAATGTATAGTTCATCATAAGTGTGTGTATAAAATTTCAAAACTGAGCTACAGTGTTGGATATGATGAAGTAAATTCACATGTGATTTCTCTGAAAATGGTGCTCTCTTATGTACGTGTAGGTGAGGATCCTTTTACTTTTCAATAACACTATAGCTTGTTGCATTGTTATTTTTCCAGGTCTTTACAAATAATTCTACATAATATTTACTTTCTTCTTCAGTTGCATTCCTTGCTAAAATAACTAATTGTTATTTCAGTTTGAGCTTTTTCAGGCACGTGATAGTATTGGAATAATGCGTACGATTCTGTGTTCCATTACTTTGGAATATTGAATATGAAAAATAAAAATAAAAGAGGTGCAGGAAGGTAGAGAAAGAAAGCATTAAAAATTATGTTTCCTGCCTTTGAAATACTTTCTGATCATTTTAGTCATTATTTTTCTTTCTATTTTGCTTGTTATGTTACCTTCGTTGCATTCAGTGTAGATGAATTGAGTAAAGAAAAATGATTTATCTAGTTCTTGCCATGAGGTGGATCAGAATGAAGGGAAGGTGACTCATCTAATTTGCACAGTGGCACAAGATTCAGAACAGGTTGCTTTGGTATAACACCACATCTTTATCTTTATCTTTGCATTAGCATAAGGCACTCTTACTTAGGCAGTAGTAAAAGAATACTGTATTTCCTTTCATATATGGGTATGTGCATGTACACGTAATATGAAACCCTGACTCATACTGATTTTATTTTCATATTACTAATATTAATAATTCTGCCTATTTAGGAAATACACAACTCAGAAACAGAACAAATTTAAGCCAACTAATATACTTTAAAATATATTGTACACTAATAATGTGTCTGTAAATTTAATATTGACTTAATGCTTTTTACTTTTTTATTATTTTCTTTTTTATGGTGTTTACTTAATCAAAGACAAAGAATAAGTTATAAGAAAAAATGAATGTATGTAGTCAAGATCCGTGGCTAGATCAGTGACATTTTGCTGGCATATTAGTGAAACTGCTCAATGGTGTACATTCCATTAGGCTTGCTGCAATCACGTATCAAGGCGTGTACAGTTTCGTGATGTTGTATTAGTATTGCTTATTGCATAAACATAGAAAAAGTATCTAAGTAATCCATTTTTCTGTTAGTAATTCATATTTTCATTGTTAATGGTATGCTGTCCCTTACGTCATTAATATTTAGGATTACATAATATTGTTAATTTTCTTACAAAATAACATTTTTAAGACTACTTCCTTGAAGACTTTGAAAGGAAAGACTCATTTATGTTTCTTCCAGCAACCAACTTTGCTGTGTGGAGACACTATTTTGGTGGTTCCCAAGAGTGGCATCCTATTGCAGTAACTGGATGTTCCAACAAGTGATAGCAAGATCTCTGAAAATATTTTTGGATTATGTGAGTTACCTAGAATTTTTAGTTTAAGAATATTCTCCTCAAGAGGGGACTGTTCTGCAAAAAATCACACTCAGGACGCTGTATTTGGAGAATGCCACTACATGAATTACAGTTTTAAATTGCTGCTAATACAAGTACAGAAATCCCTAATCCTTAATTAATGTACCTTGTCAAGAGCACCTCTTGGATGCCAGAACCTCTCAGGTTTGTTTTACGCTTCTTCTCCCATACTACTTATAAGCAGATACTTTTACACTATAAGAATTTTCTCATGACATGTTAAATTATATTATGTAAATTTTGCATAGTAAGATCTGTCCAGACTATTATTACTATACCAACTTGTAGAATTCTTATTTTGCAAAGTCCACATATGTTAGTAATTCTAGGGAAATGTAATGCATACAAAGGAAATACGTGGTGAAAAATCCTGTAAATTTGCCCCTTTTGGCTGATTACAGTGAACTGAGTTGCATTTGTAATTTCTATTTTATATCAGGTAACCCAGTTTCGTGTGCATTTTTAAAAAGTACAGTGTAATTTGTTACTACTGTCACTACTGTCTTTACAAAGAGTGTCAGTAAAAGTGAGGCAAAATTGATATAATAAGAAGTTTAATATCTGCTTAATATTGTCTACTACCTGTATGAAGAATAGAAAACAACGATGTTATAATGCATAGTGTTCAGCTTGAGTAATGATACTTGATGATTTTAGTGTGATGAAATAAACGTTCTGAGTCTAGCTTCTTTTGAAATTTGGGAAAATTCAGATTTGTGTATAGATTTAAGTTTAGAGTCAGACCGTCCCATTAAGGCAATCATCAATTTGATCATAAAATTAGTGTAGAAGCAGCTGGTTTTCTGTCATTACTTGCACCAAGATTTTTCTTTCATGGTAATAATGACATATGTAAAGTGAACCCTGAAGAAATAATATGCAAAATAACTTACTAAAACTCAGTTTTCCTCATGTTATTTTATAAGCTATTTTATATCTTAGAATCTAATTAAGTCTACTCTGAAATTTTTTGAAGGAATGTAATTTGAGTACCAGTGAGGTCATTCCCTTTGTAATGGAAAGGACCAAAAGGATCCCAAGAATGCTTATGCTTGACAAATTGTCTGGGTTTGTGTGAACAATGAGGTTCAGTTTTAATTAATGGAGTTCAGTGTTGCAGTCATTTAAAAGTAAGACTTACAGTTTCTCCTGTAAAATTCTGTAGATAGATGAGGAAATCAGTCATCATGTAGTAAAATAAAATATGATTTGCAAGCTACACAGCAGTGTTGTCTTAATTATAATCCAGTCTCTAAATTCTGAGGCAAATCTATATAAAGTTAATAGAGAATATTTCCTGTAATCTTTAAAATGGTTCTTCTGTAGTACCTGAGTGACTACTGAAATCACAGGGGCCTTTGAGATGTTCTTAGCAAAATGTTTCCTCTTAAAGACTATATTCATATACAGTTAGCAAGTCAGATCTTTTATGGCAGCCATCCACTTTAATCGATTATGTTTCCATGCTAACATTTTTGTGCAAGAATCCAAATTATATTTCCTTGAAACAATACTTTGCTTATAATTTTAAAAACATTTGCAGAACTCTTAATTTTACATTTGTACATGATAACTCTTGAGAACGGGATATTCAAATCCAACTTCTATTTCATTTCTCTTGAGCTCTCTGGTAGCTGTGATTGAAAAATTGAACTTAGAGAAGTAAGCAGATATCCAAAGGGTCAGTTTGTAGAAAGCTGACCTACTCTGTACAGCAGTACAACTTGTGCCAAAGGTACGAGGCCTGTATGTTATTTAGAGTGCTAAAGAAAGGGCCAACACAAGATTTTCCTGTGGCTAATGATCTTGCATTTGAAAGAGGAGCTCTTTCAAACTCCACTCTCTGAAACACTCAAGAGCTATGCAAAACACTGTGGGAATTTTCTTCTTAGCACCGAGGAACAGGCTGTAGGACTAGCCATACACTCTGAAATATGGGTTCCAAGGACTTCAGCAACAGGCTGTTGGTCAGGCATCCAGACAGAAGTAGTGGCATTTCCCTGGGTTTCAACCCTCTAGCGCACCTAATCCATCAGGTTTGAAGATATAATCAAAAATTGCAATATATTATCCTTCTTATGTCATTGTATTCTTCCTTTCTCTTCTGCATTTTAACCCAGCCAGGACCACTGTTGCGATTTATCAGTTGATATTCAAGGCATGACCCATAAGCACCCTCACCTATTCCCTCTCCTTTCTCATCTAAAACATGTCTCTCTGCTCTTTTTTTTCCCCTTTCCCTCCGGCTTTAGTTCAAGTGATATTGTTGGTCAGAAGTATGCTGAACCATTTAGACACACAATGGGACTTTGCTGGGCTGTGCCCCTCATTACCTGCACAGGGTCCAACACTTTCTGTTAGGAGACGAGGAATCAAAAGACAAAGCAGGTCTCTGTTAGTCAGCATGTGCCACAGCAGAGCAGAGTCTATAGCTCTGACTTCACTTATGGACGTCTTCACCCTGGACACATGCACTGTTTCCCATCCATATTTTCTCCAAACGTTAAACCATCTGGGAAAGTATCCAGGAGCTCTGCTGCATTTAGTGCAGCAGACATAGAATTGTTCATTTGGAAGTTTCTCAGACCTGTCTCCTGGCATCTGTCACCGTGTTTACAGTACTGCCTGGGGTCAGCTTGACGGGGAATGTGCACCGAGGCTGCCGTGCGGGGAAGAGGCAATAGTTACCAGCGACTCTCCAGGTACAATTTGAAATTGTTCCTGGTCTGCCGGGTTTGGTTGCAGTTCTGTGGCTGAGAGCAGCCTAGTAGATAGGAAATGTGCTACCTTACATATTCTTCAACTGAGCAGGTGGGGCCTGTATATGCCGTCTAGTTGTGGGAGGGAGAAACTGTCTCTAGCCTTGAGCAGCTCTCCATGTGAATATATGTAGAGACAATTCATTTTGAAAAGGCTTGGTTGCTGGAAACATTTTTTTTTATTTACTGTTTTAAAGAAAGATTAACTAATTGTTGTCTAAAAATGTAGATTTAATTACCAAGTAATTATAATTTATTACCAAATAATATCTCTAATGTGCATCAGAAATAAGATACAGAAATCTAGTTATTTTAATATTTTTTCCAATTCCATGGCAGTCCTGGTAGGGGGAATATTTACCATACAGATCTTCTGATACACAATTTTGTGGAGTGATATGCTTTTATTAGCCAGTCCCAGGGAAACTGGCTGCATCTCCCTTGTTTCCTTGTGTAAGTGTGAATGGGATATGCATACTATTGCAAAGGCAGCCACAACATATTGCAATTACAATATTAACTGCTCTGAAATATGAACGAAAGAAAACCCAGGTATTTTGGGAAATGTATAGTAAAACCTGGCCTTGGTAGAGTACTAGTCTACTATCTGTTGGTATGCAACTTATTTATGGCTAAAGAAGATACATACTCTTCTTGGATGTAAATTTTCTGTTCTCTAATTTATTGTTGGCTCCATGGAAGCCAGTGGAGTTATGCAAAGGTTAAATCAGGGCAAGATTAGAGTCAGGATTTTCACTCTGCAAAATTATATATACAAGGTTAATACTAGGTTATGAAAAAGCATGTAAAATAAAACATTGAACCTTATTACATGTTTAAATTGTATTATATGTATGTTCATATCTATGAACTGTTAGATACTAAGGAAAGCATTCAGGATAGGTTTACTTCGTTTTGCAGTTTATACGGATTAACAAGATAGTGAACATGAGTTTTAGTCATGGTGACTTTTATACGGTTTCATGATATGACCATCTGTCTAATGCAGCAGACATTACCTACAATTCTCTTAAAATGATCCAGTGTCTATCATAAAAAGTGAGGTTGTTTTCTTTTTAAAGGAACAGCATGATAGCACTTGGCGGTACGCTCCAGTTTACTAGCTAATAGGTCAGACAGGCTAAGATGGCTCTTCTGCCCAAACAGAAGGGTTGAATGCATTGCTTCTCTCTTATTTCTGAAGTGTGTAATCTAGTTCCACAGACCATCTGCTTGGTTGCTCTAATATTTCTCCTCTTTATCATGCCTAACAAAAATAAGGTATACAACAATACCCAGGGGATAATTGGAACAGTGCCCTTAAGCTGCATTTGTGTATTTTTTCCCATTTTCTTGTTCATGCATTTTAGCAATAGATATATAAATCCACTTGTTTGCCTTTCATATGTTTTCATATTTAATCTTCTTTGCTAAAAGAAAGAAAAGTTTTATTGCCCTAATAAGCAATATTGCAGCAATGTTAATGTGTTCTCTGGCACATATGTTCCCAAATTTGTGGTCAGTAATAGCTTTTTATTGGAATGGTTTGTTTCAACAGTTTGCAGCTGAATTAAAAAAAAAAAAATGTGATACTGAAATGCGATATTGCTGCTTTGCTGAGATTAAATACTTGTATTAGTCTTGATTTTGAATTTTAAAATCTCAACACTATATAGAGGTTACCATAATGTAATGCCCCTCTATAGCACAGGATAGTTTGAAATTCCTGTAGCATGCATGTCAATTCAGCAGAAAGAATAGTTTATATTATGGTATGTATTTAATAAAGAAAAACAAAAAAGAAAACCCAAGCTGAACCTTTGAAATTGTTATTAAATAAGAAGAACACATTTATACACACAAGCTGGCATGGATTCTCAGAATGTAAGTCCCAGAATGTTGTTAAAAAAAGGATGGCATAAAAACATTAAGTCAAAATTTAAGTCAGATGGCAAATCTGTAAACAGACATGCGGGGTTCATTCTTGTGCTGTGATTATGAGATGAAGTGAACATACGTGGTGCTGCAGCGGTTGGGGTGGTGTAACAGTTCCGAGCCACTCTTGTGGAAAAAGAAGCCAAGAGGACAGAAGGTGAGTGGTGATTGCATTGGTCATGTCAGGCTGGTCCTGGGCATTTTGATACTAGCAGACCTGTCAGAGCAATGACTGCCCCCAAGGACATTTAATGAGGCAAATTCTGCTGGATGCTTTGGAAGTTACTTTGGAGCTATAGTTGTTGAAAGAGATGTTAGTAGTAGTAATTCTGCAAACCATTGCGTCCTATAAGGACTCTGGGAGGGAAACAAATGCATGTATACATTGGTGGATTTATATATATATGGTTAAAAACCTAGCTTCCCAGATGTACTTCTAGGTAATAAATGGAAAGCATTCAAGATAAGCATTTGAAAAACCATTATCCCAGTGCCACGTTTTCATTGTTAACTGTTTCACTCAAGTCAGTGGAGCCTTGACACTGTCGAATCTGCCACCTTTGTTTTCTTTACTGTATTATTCTGTGTATGGAAAGTGCAGAAGTAGTATGCAATTAGGTACGGAATTTCTGTTAGAGGATATCAGGGAAGTGTCACTGTTAAGTCTCCATGTCTCAAAGAGTTATCGCTCTTCTCATCTTACTAAAGGTTCCCCTATGCTATTCAAATTTTTCTTAGTTTCTTTATTGTATTGTCAAAAAAGCAATAAAACAAAAAAGGATTACAGTTAATGGAAACTTTTTATTTTGTAAGTCATTTTTGAGACATAAAAGTGGGCATGGCTAAATGGGAAATCATAGGACCCTCTAGACAATGGAGACTATACTTTTGCTTGCGTTTTGTCACTCTCATGTTTCATGTCAAGTTCTGAAATAATAATTCTTGTTGTTTAGAGTACAAAACATGGTAATCTTAAGTGGATATTTACAGCTATTTGGTCCAGATACTTTACAATGATGCTAATGTATAATGTCACTGAAAACAGGGTACCTTCTGCTTTTCTGTGGGTGTTAAGATTTCAAGGTCAAATTAAGTCTGAAACTAAGAAAAAAAAAAAGAAAAGGGAAGACATATGTCATACCTACTGCAACCATTTTTGCTGTGAACATCGTATTTTTTATTAGGGAAAATAATAAAAGGAAAAGAAAGATTATTCTAATTTTTTTTTCCTGCAACACTTTGGGGTAAAATGTGTCAGCCTGTGCACTTCAGATTTAACTTTACTGTGGATCTGTCTTCCTTACCAAATGGATTGTAATTTTCTGAACCAACCTTTCCACTTGAGGCTAATCCTTTTGGGAAGAGGTAATTTTCTTGTTTATCTTAATTGACGTGTTCCCTAAATTTCAATCTCTACATTAACTTGACCTTAATTATATGGCCTTATTGATAAAATGAAGGCTACCCAGGCAAGCTCCATGCATGATTAATATTTTTCCCTGTGTTTCTAACGATTAAAAATCTGAACCCTCTTCCTAATCTTTATCATCAATCATTTCTAAAATGAGTGTAAAGAATATTTGTGGTGTTTGTTGGTGGTTGTTTAGTTTCTAAAAAAAATTAGTATTACATGTGAGATAGATACTTTGATGTAAATCTGTATATTTCTATGTTTGTCTGTAAGAGAAGTATGCTTCGATATTGTAAATGCCATAATTTAGTCTTGATAGGTTTCTTCTGCTTATTTTTTAATTTTTTTATTATTTTTCTCCAGTCAAACATGCATTGCATACAGTGCAATACAGGTGTTGAAAGTTGAAAGTCTTCTAGCACTGCTGGACTTAGCAAGCCCTGGTGTGTGAAGCAGAATAAAAACATAATAGGAAAAAAAATAGACTAATATATAGTCGAATTTCATACTTAGAAAGGACAGCTTGTACAACCTAAAACTGGTGTTCAGATAGACTGAGATAATCTTAAAATTTGAGCTGCTGAGTCATAGCTTATAATCAATATTTGTTTGAATAACATTAGAAGAAATACTTCTAATTTGAGCTATGGGTTACTAGTGACTTTAACTTACAGCAAACAGTAAATGCCTAAAATTCATGTGTTACAAGTTAATTCTCGCAGTCACAGAAGGTTGAGCAGTCTTGTGAGTAGGAGAGGACTTCAGGTGTTTTTGTCCTGTACAATTAAGTTGTTAGAAAGAGACTACAGTACTGTAGGAAAATCCAGCACTGCCGTTAGTAATGTTCCCAGCTGGTTTGTAGTAATATGCAAGTCACTCTAGTCTGTGAATAAATATCTTTCTGACTGCACAGGATGATAATTGCTCTGCCTGCACTTTCTTTGGCACCTACTTAATCTCAGCTGAAATGATTGATAAAAATATTTTTGTACTGATGTTGAACACTTCTAAATTATATAATGATTTTTGTATTATTTCACATTTACTCCAAAGAAAGTTCAAGCTAAATTGAGTTTCACTGCTGTCAGTATCTTTATTAATCAGAATAGGAAAAGTATGGTGTGTTTCCCACCTTTTTACACAAGATCGATTTTTAAAGCAAGACTTCCTTTTTCATTTTTGGAGCGATACGGAGACTTATGTACGAGGATATCAAGTAACTGACTTCAAACAGAAGACAAATTCACTAAAGTGAAAATGATTGTGATAGTTCTCTAATTTCCCCCACAGTGTATGTAAAACTGACTTTTAAAGTGTTTAGTGGATAATGGATCATGTAAGGTCAGTACTAGCCATAGCTGTTATGGCTATTATTTTCTCCTTTCATGGGAGGGTGCTCAGCAAAATGAGATTGTCACGCTCTTTTTTTTTTGAGAGGACAGCGACAGACAGTTAAAAGCCTCTTCATGTAAGGATGTTATTTCATAAAGACACCAGCACTGGATTATCCCCTTCACTTTAAACTTCTGCCAGCTTGTACAAAGAGATAAAACAAAATAGCCCCAATCCCAGGGGTGGAGAAGTGCTGGCCAGATCTGCCCATGTCCACAGCTTTCATTTTGATTAGTCACATGTGAGGAAAATTCACTTAGGCTGAGAGGTAAATTTAATACCAGTTATGCCCATGCTGTTCATATCACAACCATTTTCACATGATGCCACTTAATTCCCTAAGAAGCAGAAAGGTAAATCGGTGGCTGGCCAGCTAAGGTGTCATAATGCATTAGGACCAGGGCTCGCTGCAGGGGATAATGGTTCTGATTGCTGTTGACTCATGTCTCCACCAACTGCCTCATGTAAAATAAGTGACATTTAAAAGGCATCAAGATGTGAGAAGAGGTAAAAAAAAAAAAAAAAAAAAAAAGGAAGAAGAAAAAAAAAGAAGAAAAAGCAGAGTACTAAACTTGCCACTTGAACATAAAGTCCCTTTTTCACCCTAAGTAGTATAAAACTGATAACTCAACATGCCATAGGTGACCTGCACTGCGCTTTGAACTTCCTGTCTTGTGTTTTTAGAGGAAATCTGTAAAATTGCTTCTGGGAACTGCTCCAACATGTTATCATTTATTTCCCATTTAATTTTTTTTTTTTTTACTTTTTTTTTTTTTTGCCTTTGGATATCAGTCTATTCATCTTTTAAAAAGCTTAAGGCTGAATCAAGTTAGGCAATGGCATACAACAAGAGGCAGACTAGTCTCTGAAGGCCCATTTAAGTCTATTTTTATAAAGAGAATCAAATTCCAGTTTACAGTAAGCATATGCTTCAGTTGACATCTGTTTCTAAGACTTGGATGCTTTGTTTGCATAACAGGCACCAATAAATGGCCTTGTTTTAAGTCTGCTCACTCAGTTGTATTTGGGTTGTTCAGCTGGGGATTTGAGTTGCAGCTGATCCCCTACCGCTCATAGCAGATACGAAAGGGAAGAAAAAAATCTGAGAAACCCAGTCTTATTTATTAATGCAGATTTCAGTATTTTCAATGAACCACTTTCCTTTTGTTACATGACTACTAAATTCCTGTTTGAAACACAGAGAAGTGTTTCAAACTGTCATATTAAAGATAATAAAAAGTTTGGGGTTTTAATGTTTTATTTGATAGCATTTGTATCTTTCTCAGCTGACAAAGCCCGGTATTGTGAAGAACATATAATGCTGGAAATTAATTGGATGATACATGTAAGAAATGCATTTGTTTTGGCAACATATGATTACGTAATATAGTAATTTTTTTAAAATTGTGTTTTCTTTAAGTGTCCTTGCCCTACTGATGACGCAGTCTAAAATATTTTGTAAAATTAACTCCATCTCCTTTCTTGGGAAACTAATTCTGGGCTTCTCAAGGAAAAATACAAAAGTATGTGTTGCTTCTCTAGCTTGCAGAATGTAAGCCTGTCTCTGTGAGGTGATGCATTCTGTTGCAATTATATGATATTTCTCTGATATCTGTAATACAATATAAATACATTGCTACAAAACCTAGGAAATGTCTGTAAAGAGTACAAAAATGTATTGGTAGAATCACAACTGTATAATTACTTTGCTTAATAACTACTGTAGTTTTTTAAAGCAATAATATCAGCACTGATTCCTTTTTAGTGTTTTGAACTTCCTCCCACCTCTAAATTATAGTAAAGTGCTCTCTAGTAGTGTACAGAATATGTAACATATTTCAAGTGGATTTACTTATCAACTTTTTCT
This sequence comes from Athene noctua, assembly GCF_965140245.1. Classification (NCBI taxonomy): domain Eukaryota; kingdom Metazoa; phylum Chordata; class Aves; order Strigiformes; family Strigidae; genus Athene; species Athene noctua. The sequence continues at coordinate 99,671,291 of NC_134037.1, read as the reverse complement.
AGTGGTACCAACAGCAGTAGTGTGAAATATATCTACTCCATTTACTCTTATCCATTGCACCTACTTTCTTTTTCCCTTTAATTTTTATATATGGTAAAAATTTCATTGAAGAGAGATTTTAGATGACAGGACTGTAATTTTAAACCCAATAGAAGAGGTGTAAGCAATTTGAGCTTAGCTGAAGCATAATCTTAGGTTGTCAAGAAGAAACCCATTCTCCCTATGCTAATCAATCAGTATATCAACCGACCAATCATCTCCTCAGCTTAGCATATATCCTAAGGTTTGATATATCTATTAACTGCCCATCATGCAGCTGGTCTCCGGTTGATGAGATTCCCCCTATCTTGGCATTTGGAGGCAGACAACTGAGCTATCACAGCCTCAGATAAATACTAAAGTGGAGATTTCAATCCTGCTCCTGATAGCAAAGACAATCCAGGAATATAGAACATATTTTCAGAAAAGAACACATAGAGAATTACATTTTCAACAGTGTGTTATATGTGAAAATTGCATATATTTCATGATCCTTTCTTCCTCTACCCCCCTCCCTTCCCCAGAAGTAACAGGAAATTGCTCTTTTATTGTGACTCAAACTCTTAACAGGAAAAGAGAACAACAGGAAAGTGCTAAAATTTGTTGTTAACTGCTAATTACTATAATGGTGACATATAACTACTTTTTTTAAAAGTGTTTTCCCTTTTTATAACTGTGCTATTACTTTATTGATGGAGAGCTATATGAAAATAATGTCACAACACATTTAATCCTTAAGGAGAAAGTTTGAATTTCAGAAGATTATACACCTGCCTCTCCATTTTTAAAGTCTGAGCTCAAAACTCATCAAGAAAAAACATAATCTAGGTATTGAAGAGTCTACCTGCTAATATAGGAGTTCAGCATGCAAATTTAACATAGTGTTTCACAGTCTATCTGTGAAATAAATGCTACAGAAACTGATGACTTACAATGTTGGCTTTGCCATTAGTAAAAATCTGCCTCAAAGATTGAAGTGGCACAGGTTAAATATTGTAAAACCTTGCTACTCCCTAGGGAGAATCCTAGGATCACCCAAGGGTTGTGTTCACCATGGAATAAAACACATAAGGGAAAATTCTCCCAGTCGGATTGCAGTGACAAAAGATGGGACCCAATTACTGTGTTGGTGTACGACAGCAATTCCTGAAGTCAGAGAACGTGTGCTCACTTTAAGAATTTGATCAACCTTTTTTCAAGACCTACTAATGATAAACCTAAACATGTTGCTATGAGGTTAGCTCATAGGCTCTTTCATGCTTTAATTTAATTAAATTTGGTATAATGATTTGCTTTGGTTTTGTGCCTTTGTTTCTGGGACTCAATCCACTGGATGTTCTGAAATATATTCTTTCAACACTGAAAAATGGCATAAGTCCCTAAGCTATATATCTTAGTCAAAGCACATTATTCTTGACCTAAGAGCACTTCTGTGTCAGAGCGTAAGAGAGTAAATGTTTATATAGCTCTACAACGTTTTTCAGCAGAATTCTTGTAGCACCTGTGTTGCTCTTTTGCATTATTTATGCCTTGTGAAATAAGAATGTGGTCAGTTAGGTCATAGTTTATTACAGTAACATGGGAAATGTGAAAGTAATCAGGAAAAATTGGTTGTTAATATTTCAGGCCACTTTGGAGACTAAATTCTACTCTTATCACTTTTGTATCTTCCCTTAACATAACTCACTGAAACATAGATTTCCTGGGAGACATACCCTTGGATTTGACTCTACAAAATGATCCAAAGCAGTATTATTAGCATATAGTAATATAATGAAGGCCACTTAGTTTCTCAGAAAGACCTGCATATTTCAAATTCAGGGCTGTTTCACTGGCTGGGATACACTGGCATAATACCACATAATACCAGCTGAAGATCTGGCCTGTTTTATTTAGTGCTCATGAAAAGTGCCAGATCAACAGCTATGGTTCTTGAAACCTGTTCAGGCAAAAAAGCAGCCATGAGCAATGGTAGTGTAAGTTCTCTTGTGTTGCCCTATGAATGTCAAACTTGACCTGGAAGGATCTGAAGCATCTTTGTGCTTATTTAATCCTTAGCCTTTCAAAAAACCCACCAACCTTTAAGTATTTTCACTCAGTATAAATTATACTATTTGCCTTAACTCTTACAGTCTAAATTCATATGGAATGTAGGTCTGTAAATAGATGAGATGTCTGAGAATGGTTCATCCTTGTGCAGCATTCTCACTTAAAGAACTCACTACAAATCTAATTCCATGTGAGATATGAAAACAAGGTTTAGTAATGTTGGGAGATTTGGGGCATCTGCTGCAACATGGTTGCCAGTAGTGTAGACTTTAAAAAATTGCACTCTTAGCACCTGTTGAAGATACCCCTGGAGAAAGAATCAAGGCTTATTGAATATGGCAACCTAAGGATTTAATTTAAGAATATATAGGATGCATCATCAGCTTTTGCCAGTATGTGAAGTTCCAAGTACCAAGGTACACTGTTTTGTTAGAGAGAGATGGTCCAAAGCCTTCAAACTGAACTGTGCACGCAATTATTATTTCCACTTGCACACAATTAATATCTCCTGGCAGCACAGAGCAGATGATTCTAATAGTTTGGTAAATTATGTAGAATGGCAGAGTTTGATAAAGGAGAAAAATACTGAATTAGAAGCTACTAGGAACAAAAAGTTATTGTCTTTGTTTAGTTAATCTGATGGGAAAAAAAAAAAAAAAAAAACAAACAAAAAAACAAACATAAGAAATCCAAGCTTAGACACCACTTCTGAACATAATGAAAATCTCCCAAATAAATTCCACTTTATTTATCTTGAGCACTACATAAGGGTGCCTAGATCAGTTACCCAAACTTCCATGTTCTGTATCAAATATTTGAGGAAGATAAGCAATATTAGTAACAACGGTTAATCTACAGGTTTTACCTTCTCTCCCCATGATATGTCTGTAAAAACCAAACCAAAAAAAAAAAAAAAAAAAAAAAAGCCAACCCGAAAAAAGCCATGAAAAAAAACACACAAAAAAAATCCCCGGCCAACTAGTTTCCTCACTTCATCTATAGACAAAAGTGAAATTAAGATATTGGAATTGACTAGATAGAGGTATAGGGCTACAGCTGAGATACATTTGATTATATCTAGAAGCTATTGTGAATACTGAAAAAAAGCATTTATTTAATTGAACTGTCCAACTATTTGTCTGAAAAAAAAGCTTTCTGTTTGTGAAGCAAATAAATACACTTGCACTCAAAATTTATTGTTAAGTATTTAAATGGTACAGTTCAAATATCACTGAATATTTTTTTTCTACACTTCCCAGAATGAGTGCTCATTTAAATCAGATATTATGAAAACCGGATGACTAATCCTAAATTCAGGTGTACTACCACTCAGGCTAGGCAGATTGCTAGTTGATCATGCTAAGATGCTCCCTTATCCATTATTGGATCTGAAAAAGAGGAGGATTAAGAATTATCTGACTTCTCAGTTAATGTGCAAATCATCTAAAAGCTCAGCTTAGAAAGGTCTTAGAAAGCCGAACAGCACTAAAATAATAATAAAGTCTTAAGAATTTTTAATAATATAAATGTGCCGTATCACATTTTTAGAGTGAAAATAGAGTTTTATGGTTTATATCTCAGGTGGTCTTTTATCTCCCTCTTACCTGTTTTTGTAATTATATATGAAAGTCCTATAACTCTATTTTTAATTTAAAAATTTTATTGCAATTAGAAATTGTCACTTGGGACAAACTCATGCTGCTGAAACAGTACAGAATTATATTACTTTCAGGCAATAGTAAAAAACAATTTGATAAGTATCTTTGGAAATGAGCATTAATATTAATCTATCTACTTTTAACAAAGCATGAGGGAGGGAAAGAAAAGTGTATCTCAAGCAATACAGTTGTATAATATATCTATGATCTTTGCAGGGTTTTTTTTCTTTGATACTTATTTCTAGTATCTTTCTCTGCTCTTGCTTATGGTGAAAAAACTCTTCATTGAAAAGATTGAAATACTATTTTTCTATATTTTCAAGGGACAGGAGAGTCTGTGAACCAGAAGGCATCTCTTAATGTTCCTTCTGCATTTTTAGGCTAGTACTGCTGTTTGCTATAGCAATATTTGTTTTATCACTTCTATCATTCCAATATGTATACTTGCCTTTCAAAATCTATGAGAAGTATTTAAAAAGAAAAGAGAAAATGCTAGTATTTCAAAACCCTATTATAATGCATTTTCAAATATGTCAGACACATCTTTGTTAAAATTAAACCAAGGATTGGTTTTGAGCGAATAGCCCTATATCCTTACAGATGCTGTGGATGGATGCATCTAAGCTGCTTATTATATTGATGGGTTTTGCTGCTCTGCAGCAAATGAAAACAGGCAGCTGCTTCCTCCATCAAAGCAAAAAGCAGCCTGAGTTTTTATTAAACGAGTGTTCATTTCTTCTATTGCCAAAATTCTTACACAAAACAAAAGAGCAGTTTTAGCACATTATTGCTTAACTAGACATGAACAACTGACAGCAAGTGATAAGCCTGTCTGCTTTTCACAACTGGTAATCATTTTTGGAATAGATGTTTTAATATAGTTGAATATAAAATTTTGTAATTTACATCTACAATGGTACATAAATTTATAGATCCAGTTTTTTGCAGGAGAATGAAGGCTATAATCACAAAAGGTTTGTTCCAGTGTTGTTTAATTTTTAATAACTATTTGAAAACTAGGTAAAAAAACCCACACAACACAATCAAATTCATTCATTTGAAAAAAGGATGTTAAAGACAATCATACAAGTAGATTTGTACAGTTTGCTGATTTTTCTTATGGAAGAGATATGCGTACATTTACAGCTTTGACTTGTTACTGTATTTCCACATCAGTTCCACCGAGCCTCTTAAGTTTGTGCTCTAAAAGAAATTTGCAGATTGCAGACCATCATGTTTCCCTCCTAGTCATGAATAATAATGAGAATGAAAGTGAGAGATACAGTGCTGAGGCCATTTTGCCTAGGCTGAAGATCTCAGCCAGTGCTTATACATATTTTTCAATGATCTGAATATCATGAATTCTGCTTTAGATTGAGAGACAAGAGTTTCTATTAAATGTATGCACATAGGGAAAAATGGTTAGATGTGTTTTTCTTTATATCTTCTATTTCTTCTGGTGTTCTTGTAGCTTTCAAACTCACTTATAGCATTCCTGCTGTGGAAAAGTAAGCTAGCCATTCTCCATGCCTCAAATTACTCCACTGAACTTAAACGGTGGTTTGCCGTGTGCAAAAGTCAGGTGCAGTAAGGCACAGGTGTAAAATGGCACTCTAAAGGCTATTAAATACTTTTTTTTCGCACTATGTGGATTTATCACTGGAGTTGCTTGCTTGCAAATACACTTGGGGTAAATATCAGAATGCAGAGCCTCAGATTAGACGATTGGACTTTCAGAACAGGTTAGCTCTTATGTTGACGTTTGATGTGGTCGAACGTCCAGAAGGGCAAAGTATTCTGTAGTTGTTCTCCTTTTGAAAATCTGCTCTAATTAAATTTTATAGGAAAATAGTTTTCCAATTCCAGGCACACCATCTGCAACCAACTTCGTAACAATGACCCCTCTTTTATCTGCTTTTGTTGCGGATGGGTGTGAACTTAAACTTGAGGATGCAAGTTTGGAAATAGGGGGGTTGTGTACTGCAAACAGAATGAAATAGAAGGTTTTTTCAGTGGGCTTTTTCCTCACTTAGCAATTTCCTCTCTTTCTTCATTTTACTAAAGTGATCAGTCCTGTCTTTAGATTATTATGAAAATAATTTTCTGTGGAAAGTTTACACTCTTCAGTACATGCATTTTATGGAAGATAAAATGTGAATATTTGTGGTATTAGTTCCTTGCTACATGTGTTTATGTTTTTCAGATTCAATACACCTTAGGTGGCATCTTAGATAACCTGGATTACTGATTATCCTTTCATCTGTGTCACATTTTGCATGCTGTGTGAACAAGTGAATGGAAAAAAAAATATCTTTACTTTCTGACCATAGTAAGCAACATTTTGTATGATAAAATTATATTGAAAAAGGACTTGAGATATGGAGTTTGAAGAAGGTTGAGAGCTAGAAGAATTTTTGAGAGCTATCCATGCAAACTAACTACAGCAGTACAAGTAGTCTTTACTCAAGCAATCACTCAAATTAGAACAAGCATGTTATATGTCACTAGCAAGGTATATTTGGCAGACATACACTGCATCTGCTTTGTACTTTGTCTTAATTGTGCTATTCATAATTTCATGTTTTTTCTTTGACATGGAAGTGAATTTTAGTGCTGCACTGACATAAGGGCTCATAATACTGGTTAGAGCCTTATTTTGAAATTTACTCCAAATCACTGTGCTGTTGAACCTTGATTCTGACCTGCTGTCTTATTTCTCCAGGACCTCCAGCAGGTGTACCCTGCTTCTTGCTACACATGGTGGTGGTGATCCACACTAAAACTAACCAGGATAAAATCATCAAACTTACCTTCCCTTGTGACTTGAATATAAGGCATGGTCAGTGGAAAAGTAAGGTTAGATACTGTAAAATTAGGATTGTAATGATGCTACAATAAGAGTAGAAGGACCTTATTTTAAATTCCTAGAATTCCTTATGTTCTATTTTTAGAATAGCCTGTTCCAGTAGATATCTTAGTTTGGGGGATTTTCCATCCACTCTACAGTCTTTTAGCAGAGATGGGGAATAATTGCCTGTCTGGGTAGGTACTTAATTTGAACACCTCTGCACAGTCCATTCTGATGCCGGAGGTTTTTCTACTCCCCGCCAACAATGTGACTTGGTGTCAGGAGGGATAATTGTTTTCTTAGGGTCAGAAAACAATTCATCATTGCTCAGTGTGATTGTTGGTACTTCTTTTGAGACATTATTAATCTCTGCTCATTATCCTTTTTCTCCTCTTGCCTTGATTCATATTAAAGCAAATAAGGTGACTTCATGTAGTCAAATTTAAATTGTCTTTGCTTTTGAGGGTTAAGATAGGATTTGTGCAAAATTTACTTGAAACTTCGAATGAATAGAAAGACATCTCACAGTTCAATAGTGCGAATAAAAGACAAAAATTTGAATTGTCTGTACATGTGGCCATGTGAAGTGCTAGAAAAAAGTGACAAAACTTTGTTTGGCTTATCTTGGAAAGGAACTTCTTAAATCTCCTAGCACAAGTGAAGCAGTTGTAGGACAGCTTTATACCTTCTGCTCAGAGCTTCAAGGGAAGGTTCCCTTGTCAACTCCAGTTGCCCCTTTGTTTCCTGTGTGTAGCACTGGCAGACAGTAGAGCAGAGTTCCACTAATCTTGCGCTATTGCAGTTAACATAATCAGTAGCTACTGTGACTTCTTTGTACCTGTGGAGCAATGCAGAGGCATAATAGCTCCAATAATCAAAATTCTCAGCACTCTAGAGAATTCTCTAGAGAGAATTTTCTAATCACATGCTGTTCTTTAAGAACTTCACATTAGATCTCAATATTTGTTTTCCAAATGTGTGACGGCATTCTTTATAACATATCGTAAAAAGCCACAGAGGAGAAAAATTAATTTTTAAAAAAATTTAAAACTGTATAATTTGTTTCTGGTAGAAAATATTCTGTAATATCATACATGATTCAACATTTTTAGATTTGGCGCAGAAGAAACACGGGGTTTGTGTTGCTTTGAACAAGTGGTGCTCCACATGATGGTTAAAACAAAACACTCTCAGAAGGCTGTCTATGCATGATTTAGTCCACCTAGGTTGAAGGTTGCTTTAAAGAACTGTTGTGCCATGGCCAGTGCGGAAGGACCAGACACCTTCTGATAGCAAACACTATGAGAGTAATAAAACCAACTTAATATATGTGTTCTTAGCATTACTGTGATTTCTGTTAGTGTTGTTCCTCTATAGGTGTCTTCTTTGGTTACATCATACCCCAGAGTGTTAGGATGACTCAGGTTTTTTTCTTGGCCTTCCCATAATTTCATACTGTGTTTTTAAGCAACTTAATCTGCCTCTGTCTTCTAGTTTGATTCCTAGTGTGCATAACTGGGACAATAGAAATCCATGATGTCATCAAGTTCTTGTGAGGTAGACTCCATTACTATGGCGAGATTTCATAATGTGGTGATAAGTGCTGTAGAAATGCCTGTATGTTGTATGTCTCTGCATATATAGCATTTCTCCATCCATCATCGTACTATTTAGTGATAATGCTTTTCTACCCCTTCTATTGTAGTAAGTATGATGAAGCTGTCTGGAAATAGACCATTGCTCTTATGGCACATTTGTAGTGGATCTCCTACTCCATCCTAATGGTGAAAGGATACTTGGCAAGAGTTGAAATGCAGGCAGGTGTTGCTCTGTGAGCACTGTCTCTCTCTCTCATGTCTTCAGACATGCCAAATCACAGTCCTTCTTCAGGCTTTCCTTGAAACACCAACACAACTTAATTTTTTTGTTTGTTTCAATAGACATTCCAATGTTTTCTGGCAACTATTCTCTGTTTTCACGTTGTATTTATATCATAGTGATAAAGATTTTTAAAACCTCTGAAAAATGTTGCAAAATACTTATTTTTTGCAGAAGAAAACTCTTGTTTCTCTCTGTTTTGTTGTACAGTGAGATTTTTAACCCCTCTGTCTAGTATATTTATAGCCTTTTAAATACAAGCCCCGTTTGGGGGCCTTTTGATATTCTTTTGCCTATACAAGTATAAATTGACTATAATGTGTACGTAATTGCACATGAAAATAAGTACCCATTCAATGTTACGTATTTATAATCAAATTCAATATTAAAAAATAGAATAATTTTATTTTAAATGTGAAATAAATATTTTAAGTACGTTGACAGGAAACAATCCATATCCGTATATATGTGTTTGCAGGAAATAAATTATGCTTTTCACAACTTAGTACTAGTTGTTAACTCATAGGAATTGCTGCATTTCTGCATTACAGCTGTATGTTTTCTAACAGAAGCAGAACTATCTTACACTTGCAACTTCAAAATGTAGGTCATTGTGTTGGTGAATGTAGGTCAGAGTGAAGGGGAAGAAGACAGAACGCAAACTCCTCCACGTGGATCTTTAAGCTTATCCCTGTTTTGAAGGTAAAGAGGCTTACCTACCTGTTCATGCACGAAAAGCTTTTCCTTTTACTAAAATTAACGCAGGTATTCTGCCTTCTCGGCTTAGCTGGAAGCAGCGTGTGCTTCCACACTTGAGACCTGTGCTTGTAAAGGACCTCCTGACTCCTGCTTCTTTAGCTGCCAAGCCTCTTGTATCACTGCTGAGGTGATACTTCCTTCCCTGTGGGGGAAGGGAGCGGGGAGGAGAGTCGCCTGCATTGCTAGCATCTGCCTGAAGAAAAAGCATTGTCTTTCCAAAGGTGCTTTACCCTTCTCTCAGCACAGAGCTATCTGATACACCTGCAGATTCAGCCGGTATCAACATTGTAATGGTAGCAGGGGAAAGAACAGTGACCCCTCATAAAAGATTTAGTGACACCATTCAAAGTGCCCTTTCAATAATAACCGTAGAAAAGTGAGAGACATTTGACTGAGGGTACTGAAAACTCAGATGCTGAAGGATTTTACTACAACTGACAAGTATTTTTAAAACTCACTCAGGCTAAAAGTTTGCTATAAAAGGGTTTAGGTTTTTTGTGTTTGTGGGTGTGGGGGTTTTTTTTGTAATGTGAGATATAAGTATTATAAATGGTATTAAATTAACCGTGTCTTCACTAAATATTAAAAAAGCACTTTTATTGCTTGAGTATACACCAGTCACTGCAAACTGAAACATTCTTTATATTATACACTAAAATATTTAAACAGTTATTATATTTATTGCAAAATCTGTCATTTTAGCATATTTCAATGCTCAAAAGCATTGAAATGCTCAAAAGGGAGATGGAAAATCCTGTACAATTCTTAGTGTATGTTTCACTGAAGAATGGGTAGTCGTGTGTGAATATTTTATTTTAACCCTTAAAAGGTCTAAGCAAAATAGCAAATTCACAAACATCTAGTCAGTCTAAACTGTCATAAACAGGACAAATAGCAATATTGCTTTAGTGTTTTTGTCATACATATGTATTGTCACTCTGGTTTTTTTACCTTTATGATCTTTGTCATACAAAAGTAATATGCAGTGTTTTGGCCAAATCCTGTCTAGGCTTTTGCTTGATCTGCATGCAGACAACACATTCATAAGTTTTCATTGTTTATCACTATAATAAGGGTAGTTCAGAATACTTACTAGATGGAAAGGAAGAATTACATATTTGATGGTTGCAGTCAGCCCCTAAGGGATTTAAAAGGAAGACAGTTTTTCTCCCAAACTTCTATAAAATATGTGTATGATGTTTTTAAAGTCTTGAGAATTAAAAAATTGTAAAAAATGGCTAAAAGGATGCACATACATAGTAGGCTGCATGGAATTCAGTTTACCTGTCTAGAAATATCTAAAAGATGCTCCCACATGTTTGTTTTTAAGTTTACTGAAACCACTGAAGTGTCTGTAGTTCATAATATTAAGTTTCTGTAACAGTAATTCATAATGCTGTGTGTTGTGGGGGCAGGCAGGCAAACCCTGGGTTCTGCCTGTGGATAGACATGTAAGTATGTTTTTTCATTGCTAAGCAACAACAGATGAAAAACGCATACAGCTGTAAGTTGGCCACATGTGCCTTTGTTCATCCTCCCTTAACTTTGGGAACCTAACTCAAGTGCCTGAATACGAGTCTGTTTTCTACAGGCTCCCTCCAGTAATGGAGATTGATGCCTGCAGGAGAGCGTGCAAGCCACGCAGGATCTGTGCTGCCCTTTCTGTGGGCCACAGCACTTCAGTTAGTGATCAAGTGAGGTGGGAAACTGGTCTGACAAAACAGCATGTTTCATGAGTGAATCCCGTTGGAGGGATAAATTTGCATGGATGCCTCCAACTACTTGCCAGGATTGACAATGACTGGTGTAAGTTTTATGATGGAAGCTTATCAAGTCATGTATGATACAGATTAGGTAAAAAAAGCATGGTTACTTCTGTATTGCTGTATGAGAATTAGAGGGCCTCAAATGAAAATGCAAGGATTCAAGTACAAAACAAGAGCAAGGAGATGTTTCTTTATACAGCACAGTAAAACTGTGATGCTTCCTGCCACAGATGTTGCAGCACTGTAAAGTTTACCACAGTCCACAGAACAACTAGAAAAATCCTCTGGTGACTATTAAAGAGAATTTATCACTAGTGTCTCGTCTCCTCCTCAGGAACTTCCTGAGCCACAACTAAAAACCATGCTGCATATTGCCTTAGTCCTGTATTTGTCCTTAGCATGGTTGCTGGTCAGGGTCCCTTGCAGTCAGGCTGATGCCTGACCTAACAAAACCTAAGAGATAAACAGAAACAGTTTGCTGTTCATGTCAAAGCCCAAATGTCAGAAGTTTCATAGAAATAAATTTTATATAACTTTTAACGTCGACAATTGTATTCATATGTATAGATCTATATGTATGTATATGTGTGTGTGCATGTATCTATAAAGCAAATTTCTGATCATCAGTCAGGATGAAATCTATGAAATACTCAGTTTCAATGGTTAAATCAGAAGTCTTCCATTAAATGTCTTATTTGTTTCTTTATTCCATGGTGTTATGGCAAATTTAGAAAATGAAACAGTTGGTAGAGGTCTGCAAATGGTAATATGTATTCAAATGTTATTTTAGACAGAAAAAAAAATATTCTGTTCTAAGAGGGGGAATATCTTTGTTTTATAGGTCTCTGGCCATCTGAGGAAGTGCTGGCTTACTACTGCCTAAAGCACAATGAAATATTCAGGTACAGAGTTAAACATAAAAAGATATTTTCCAATCTGTTAGTTTTATTGTACCTGCATGGTAAAGATTGCTATGATTTAAGTCTTCAGATTAAATTTGAAATGTTCAAGGTGAAAGCATGTTGCTCTTAACAAAGAATTCTGAGCTGCCTTTGGGTACTAATATTGCACAGCAAGCTTTCTGCTATATGTCAAAGACTTTTGATTTCCACTCAAGGCGTTTTATTTCACTTTGATTTTTGGGAAACAAAAGTGAAGCTCCAATCGATCAGTACTGATTGTGAAGGTCAGGAAAAATAGAAGACATTCTTTAAACTGACATCTGTTGCAAAAGCAAGCAAAAATTTACCTGGTAAAATACATAATAATCACTGCATATAACGATGGAGGAATTTGCACCTGTATTTAACTGTTGTGAAACAATTTTGAGACAACCTGCACCTTTTTTGTTTGGGTTTGTTTTTTTTTTTTCACATTTTCTAAACTTGTAGAAGGCTCTAAAAGGAACACCTAAAAATAAAACCCATCCTGCATCCTCTCTCTTTCCCCTTGAGTATACAGAGCTTTGCACTTGGAAATCCTTGAAGTTTTATTGTCCACAGGATGAATGGGGTGCAAGAAAAGCCATTATAACAATACATTTGGAGGCATAAATTGTGTTCCGAGTGAGGGTGCGAGGCTAATACCAAGTAAACCAGCTTGGACTATACAAAATCCCTCAGTCTGTGTACATATGGTGTTGGTAAAATAGGGAAGACCAAGCTATAAGTCCCTGCCCCTTGTAGCAAAGCTGAAAGTGTATCAGCTGTGAGCTGGTTCCGGCAGCTTGCTCAGACTCCTGTGTGAAATCAAAGACCTGTCACCAAAGCGTGCCCTGGTTCATAAAGCCTCATTTCTACTCCATCCGCCACCTGAATGAATTAGGGGAGGCAGCTAACGCACCTAATCTGGTTGCTGCTGCTCCTTCCTCCAAGTTTAGCTGGGCACTACATTGTGTGACTTTTGCTGATGTAGTGGTGTCCCTGTAGCACTTTGCCGTCCAGCCCCTTGCTGTGGCTTATACGCTCTGCTTGTTCTCAGAGTCTCTTCACAGCAAACCTCCCTGTGCTGCTCACTGAAAGGTTATTTTCCGAGTTTGGGTATGCAAGCCTAGATACTCGGAGACAATGATCAGTCAAACTTCCATGGAGGAAAGGGGCAGTTTCACAACCTGATTTCTCAGGATTACGCCCTCTCAACAGTACACTCAGAGTAGAGATTCTTGTTTTAATTCTCATTGATAAATGTCACTAAATATTGCCTGAGAGATGGATATGATTTTTAAAATTTGCTAATGAGAGAACTTTGCACTGAAATGAATTATTTATATACGTAAATATGTATGTCTGTATGTGTGCATGTATATGCTTATATGTTATATATATACATACAGATTTGGCTTAAAATGGTCTAAAAACCCCACACTAGATACTTTCTGTTTATTTCAATAAACATGACTCTTATAAAGGATTAAATACCTTGTAAATCTTATATATATAGCCATGTATAACTTTTAATATACGACATATATGGTTTTGAAAATGTAAAACATATGTGAGGAAGAACCTATAATCATTCTATTTAAAACACAAACTGCAAATTCCCTAAATCTTATTTTATATTCTCTATTATTGGGTTTGTGTACAGCTTGTTCCTTTGAACCATGTGTCCGTCTTTTGTCTCATTTCCATTAAATAGGACAACTAGACTTTTTTCAAATAAATTTTGTGGAATCTAAGAAAAATAAACCTATCCTGCCCAGACAGTGAACATAGGTCATACAGCCTAGTCCGCTGGCCTCAGTGGACAAAGCATCAGCATTTGTATACTGTTACTGATATAGCATGCTAGATGCTTTTTCTAAATACCAGTGTCGAGTGAGTAGGGAGGTAATACTTTCACATAAAAGTACGTTTTCAAATGTTGGTACTTTAGAGGACAAGAAAAGGTGCACCAAAAAAAAATCGGTTTAGCTGAAATTCCATTTTCTGCCTGTCAATGGGAACGTTTCTGCCAGATGCAACTGTTGCTGCAGATTTAGCTATAAAGCAGCATGTTCCTAAACTGAGGCTCTGCCTTGCCCTAGACGCCGCTTCATGCAGTTTCGGCGCGGGGTCAGCACCCCTCCCTCCTTCCCTCCTGGGGCAGGACTGTGGCTCTGGAGGACATTCTTTATGCCTCCCCCTGCAAGCTCCCATCCGGCACGCTCTCTGCTCCAAATTATATTTCACATGCACGCCTTAATAACAGCGCAGTATGGTCTAAGTTAAAAGCAGCCTTTTAGACCATGTATTCAACCCTCTGCTCAGGCTCAGTTTAGGCTCTTGACACTAACTTCGTTTACTTTACTGTGGCTTAACTGTTTGCTGTTCCCATCGTTGTTCATAACAGCATTGTTTGTAGGTCACTTGCAGTTTTAAGTGCTAATTGAAGGATTGAATTTCTTCATGTGTAATTGTTTTGTGGTATACAGCTTGTTTTAAAACTTCTCTTTTTAATATAGAAAGGCTTTTAGGTATAACTATATGGAGAGATATATAAATAATATTAATTTCCCCATTTACTTCTCTAACTGTTTTTGCAAGAATGAATGTGGATTAACATTGTTATCCTTTCCTAACAATTATCTTTCGCTACTCTAGCTAGTTTAGTTCTAAAAGACAGAGCCATTGACAAGGGAAAAAAGGGAACCTTCTCAGATTTTTCAGCTCAGCGGTGGTAATGTTGCACTGAACACTAATGAGGGAACCCCCACTGATTTGCCTGCTTTGTGACTTTTCTATTTCATAATTATTTTTAAAACGCAAAACGACATGAGGTAGCCTAGTCATGTCTCTACAACTTCCTGGTAGCTCAGTTCTTACTGCAGATGGCAATTTGTTCTTGTAACATATATGTCTCTCTGACCATTTTCATCTAATTTGTATGGGTTCTACCATTTCCTTTCTCTCTTTCAGGGACCTTGCTGTGTGTGAGCTAGGGGGTGGCATGACATGCTTGGCTGGGCTCATGGTAGGTCTTTTCTCAATTCCAATCCCATTCAGAGGAAGAAACAAAAGGAAAAATGTTCCAGTGCCTCCAACTGCTGGGTCAGAGAACTGTCAACAGCCTCAGCTGCGGTCAAGCTGCAGAGTCTTGAGAGACCTTCTAGATTGACTTGCTTTCGTATCATATTGATTTTATGGTTGCCTCGATGAGCAGAAACATTTTACCTCCGTGTAGTCAATATCTCTTGTTGTGACATTCCAGGCCACGTACGGTCTGTCTTTCATTGCCATAGCCGAAGCATTTTTTTTTTTTTCAGATTATAGTCCCATTTGCTAAGATACAGGAATAGCCTGGCGAATCACAGTTGGAGCACCATGATATAGCTGCTAATGTTTTGCCTGCATTATTACACCAACAAACATGATCCAGAGCTCTCGGTAATTAGATTCTTTTGAATTAGATTGGCCATTCAGGAGAGTCGTTCACCATTCTCTGGGTTCTGAGTCATGTATTCAGGAGATATTATGTAGCAGTGCAGTGCATTAGACAAGTTTTTATGTCTCTACAAATAAAAGCATATTGTTACACTGATTGGCATTTGACAAACCTGTCGCTCTTATACAATGTGTCGAGGTTACAGCCCAATGTGCGAGCATGTCAAAGCTCACAAAAAAATTACCCTTACAAAGCCATCTGCCTGCAATGCAAAGTTATATGAAGGGCATCAGGCAGTCAGACAGAAGCAAGCTGAAAGGCAGAGTGACAGCCTTGTATGATGGCTCTACTAGATAAACAGAAGCCCGCAAATGAAAGCCTCTCAGAATACCATCATCCGCTGTCACAATGCAATTACGGAACAGAATGATAGCAAGATAGAGGCTCCCGCAAATGGAATGATAAAAGTATTGACTGATTTGATTGAATGATTAAAATAATGCAGACATAAAATGAAAAAAGATTGAAGATTGTTACAGAGAAATAGGTGAGGAAGCATGATACTGAAGGCTTGTCACTCCTGTCTTCACTTCCACACAGACAAGCATATTTGCTCATTGTTTGCTGTGCTCTTTTTTTCAGGTTGCTATTTCTGCAGATGTCAAAGAAGTTCTGTTAACTGATGGAAATGAAAAGGCCATCAAAAGTATCCTTATTCAGATAGAAAACTGGTTTGTTGTGCTCGTTCCTTTTTACTGGCTGAGTAACAATCGATATAAAGACAGACAGCATGGGGTATATTAAGAAAAAGTCCCCACATAAGTAATTAAAAAATAGATGTAGAATATCTTGAACAGAGCTACATCTTCCCCCACAATAAATGCCACATTTTCTTCTTTAATTAAAAATGTATGTGTTGGTATAGAGCAAGTACAGTAGTAAATATTTGTCTTATGGTTGAGTGCTGAAAGATTCCTGTGTGTATGCTGCACGTTACAGTAGGTGTAGCAGTGATTCAAATCATTAGCTCCCCTTCACATATTCGTTTTGCAGGAGAACTAGATTTCTTTTTTTTTTTTTTTTTTACTTTCAGATACTACTCTTAAAACATAGCCAGTATTTGTATATTGTCATAGCTTATCCAGTGTATATGGAAATGCGTGGTTTCATTGTTGCTGCTAAGTTATAACTGCCTACAGATTACCCATTTAGTGTGCTTAATCAATTATCAATTTATCATTAGTTCTCTTAACGTAAGATTGCAAAAGTCCTCTGTCCCTTGCAGAAAGTATTTTATTATATTTCTTATATTAGAATAAATTGCTATTATGCCCTTCTAATATGAACACATAGTTCAGAAAATTGAACTGGACTTTGGCTAAGCATGAGAATGAGTGAGCATAATTTGTGGCCACATTAAATATCAGCACAGAACAAGTACAGATATATACAGTGAATACTAATAGCCCTTAGAAATTGGGAGGAAAAAAAGGAAGATATCTATTTGCTTTTGTTCCTTGGTAATCTTTCCATTTGCATTTTAAGACAGACTAGTTTTTCAGGTTTTGGCTACTGCATCATCAGAATTATTTAGATTTGAGTTTTGTATGTATTTGAGAGCTAACATAATGAGCACTTGGTGAAAAAAATAAGTTAAACTAATTTGTGGTTTTAAAAAAATGCAGTTGCTGATGACTGTTAAAACAGAAGACATTGCAGTGCAATAATATTAGCTACTACATTTAAAAGGACTTACTCAGAGGTAACTGAGGTAACTATAATTTCTTACAACACTTAATTTCATAGAAAAAACAGCCAATCCTAGATCATATCTTTAAAAACTCGAGGGAAGCCTTATAAAAGTCTCTTTTATCTTGAAAATGCAAGATTTCAGTTGCATTCCAGGGATTCTTATTTTGTTAAATTCCAGTTTATTATACTCATGTCTTCAGGAGGAAATATTCATTATTGTGTGTATTTTAATCAGCATCACCCCTTCCAATCTTTCTTCTATGTCATTATGAAGATAAAAAATGTGGGAGAAAAAGACTGTTTCAAAACTAACCTAACAAAACAAATTGATGTTTTATAGAAGCATAGGTATTTAACAAAAGGTCATTTTACCCACAGAAAGCTTCAGGTGAGCTCAATAATCATTAAGTCAGCAAAGATCTTGCATGGCAGATTCCATAAACATACCTGAACTTTTTTGAAATTTAGAAGTCTTTCATAGCAAGGAAAATTGGCAAGTGCTAAAAGTATTCACTCAGTCTTTGGAATTAAACAAATTAAAGTGCTTTTATTTCTGAAAAGGATACTGTTAATGTCATCTAATTAGCACACCTTAGTTTTTCACAATATGTTTTAAAAATATCTTTTATTTCCAAAAGTCTTAGGAGAAGTCTTCATCTGTATTCACTCAGTGAATCCCTTTCAGAGAAGCGATTGGTGGAAGGCTCTAACAGGAATTTATTTTTCTTTTTTTAACATTTGGTGCTCTGAAGGCTCAGCATTCAAAGTGCTTTTATTGTGTTGGATTTTACAATGGGCTTAATATTAGCAGGGTGCCAAAGTGCAGCAGAGTAAGAACTTTACAGTGTAGGTGGAATGTATTCTTAAAAGTGCACATAATAAAATTTATGTTGCATTGTGTTTTATGGACTTCAGTAGTAATTTTATGATCTGTCTTGCGGTAATTTTCTTTTGCATTCTTTTCTGTAGTGACTAGCTATAACAGAAGTTTAGGCTAAATTTAGATCTGTTTCAGCCACACCAGAATCACTATCAGTAAGAATTTTTAGCGTAATTGGAAATAGTGTTTGGCCCCAAGTGCCACAGACTACTAATGATATATTTCTGCTATTTTTTGTTATTGCTGATGGTATTTTTTAATTGTTTAGCATGCCAAATTAAATTAATGTGGGATAAAATACTGTTTTCTTTTCTAGATTCTGCTCTTCAGGAATAGTTAATGCCTAGTATTATGCTTTTTATGTAGGTATTATAGATTAAAATAATCTTGGTTTAAAATTACTGTTTACATCTTCCCTTTAAATTTCTTAGGAAGCTTAAATTACATGCCAGTCATACTATAATATCCAAAAATTACTTTCCAAAAAGTAAAAGTGGTTGTCAACAAAAAAGAAAAAAATTCACTGTCAGAAGCCAGGAAATCACCAAGCAAGCCTGCTAATTATTCTTAATGGGCAAGATGAGCACATTAAGAAACAAATGAATACATCAGTGAAATGTAATTGAAAATCGACCTGGCAATAGTGCATTGCGTCTGAGAATCTGCCTTTGTATTATCATCATCATCATAATTATTGTTGGTTTTGTTGTTGTTATTGCTATTCAGTGAGCGTAACTAACAGCTTTGCTTTGTGAACTCTCAAGCTTTTGAGGATTTGATTTTTCTTTTAATTTTTGATATTCTTCATATTACTCTCCATTTCATACTGCCACATGAAGTATTCGCTATGTATGTTTTCAATATCTATATCTGGATATGTTATTGAAATATTACAAGTTAAAACAATTTGTGAACATGTTAATTTCAAATAATTGTCATTTTCACCATTTCACTGTGAAGTATGTAGCTATATTTTATATTAATCAATGGTCTTATGCATGAGGTTTTGGAGGTTTTTAAAAGGATATTATGATTTGAGTTATTAGTCCATTTAAAAGACTTCACTCCAACTCACTCATTTTGCTTATCATGGGCAGATTTTAATTGATTAACAGATCATTTATATTGTAAAATCAATAGAATAAAGACAGATGTTATTGCTTTTGCAGCTCTGTTCAAAACTTTATTGTTGGAGTGGTGTGTTTTATCTAAGTTCTTTCAGGATCATTTAAATTGAGTATTAAAAAGAAAAATATAGATTTTTCAAGTGAATAATAAAGACATACACAGGCAAAGTTATCATCCTTCTTTGTAATTTGGGGTGATATGTGTTCAGAATCAAATTTTTAAACTTAGGTAAGATCTATAACATCATCAGTCATGAACATCCAATTCTATTTCCCCAGAACATTGGAAGCATCTATACTCAGTTTGACATATCCAAAGCCAAGGATGAGGTTCATTTTTAGTAAAAATTGTCTCCTGTTTCAGAGGGGCTGTGTACCTTCTGTCCTAGCACTGTTTCACACCATGCACTACTGACTTGAACTACTGTCTGAAAGCATCGACAATACAAAACATTGTTGCAGTCCACTATAATGGCCATTAAAATATAGTGTATGGATCTTTCAACAGTCTTGGGAAATTTAGGTTAGAAAGGTCATGTTCAGCCTGAATGCCTGAAGACATGGTCTCATAAATTATTTAAAAAAGCTGGTGTTAACATGTTTACAACAATTATTAATAGTTTTACTCAGTTATATAATTCAAGTGCAGTATAGCTAATTTATCAGCGTTACTTCCACCTGTACTTAAAAATAGCATGCTGTGCTCATGGAATTATTTATGCCTTCCTTTTGCTTCACAAGTATCGACCATTCATTACTGCTTTTCATTGCATATTGTGGAAAAGATTTAAAAGGCATGTCCAAACTACGGAGATTTGCTTAAAACAGTTTTCTGTCATTCCATTTCTAGGTTTTGGCTTCATGAAATACCAGCTGCCTTTTCTTCTACATTGTTTGGATAGAGGCTTTCCTAAAACAACTTTTCTTAAATAGTCAACTGTGTTAGGAAGGCCAATTATGTGATTTCACCAAAGCAAATACAAAGATACATCAGTGATATTTTAAATTAGCCTGACACTAGTGTTCAATTTTCTTATAAGAGGACTGGCAAAGAATTCAACATATTTTGTGCACCTAGAAGCACCCTCCTAATTAACATCAGATTTAATGTAACTTAAATAAGAAAGAGGGATCATTGACATCTTTAATAAAAGGTGTCTGTTTAAGATATTTTTTTTTATATTTGAGAATGAATCATCCAAATATGTATGGATTCACACTGGATCACATTTAGTATTCTCATAGTTTTTGGTTACTTGCTGCACCTTTTCTTTCCAATGTTTTCTCACTAACCACAGATGATTGATTATGAAGGGTATCTTTCTAGGCATAGATGACTGGGCACAACTTCCCTTGAAACTTTTTATTGACAGCCCTTGCTTTGGCCCACCTGAACGACTACCGAAGTTTGTGACCTGGTCTTACAAACTGAAAGAAGCTGAGACATGAGGCTGAGGCATTGAGACATGAGGCTGAGGAACAGTTGTGGTGCCTATTGGGAAGAAAAGGCATTTAGTGCTTTGTACTATATCTTGTAGTGGTTCCAAACCATTTTCAGGAAAGAAACTCCCTTGCATATAGGTTCAGGTGCTTCTATTGTGTGCTGGCTTTCACCCAGACAGAGCCAGGAACAAAGGTATGTGTCTTGTGGTAAGGTAAGTGCTCAAAACCCATAAGCCTTCAAAATCTCAGCACTGTGATCTAGTGATACAGTCAAAAGCAGGACAAACTAAACTGGATGTTAAGTGACCAGGCTAAAAAACTTCTGTTCACCATGCTTGTAATTCTTATATTTGTAAACAGGTTGCCTTTAAATGTGTATAAGGTATGGGAAGTCTTTTTCAGTTCCCTCTATAGCTACAAGGCTAGCAATTGTTGAAATGAAGCAGTGAATAGAGGTAGGCAACAAGAGCAAGTTGCTGCTTAGATATATGACTTATATTCTGGAGTAGCAATGTAGAATTTATAATTCTGAAAAAAGACTGACTCAGCACAGATTAAAGACATTATGAAGGTATTAACAATGGAAAAAAAATAATTTTTATTATTTTTATTACTGCTGTATATAATTCTTAACGAATATGCTACAGATGTAAGTGAGATCATCACAAGAAACCAGAATGCAGGAGTGTTTAAGGCTCAAAAAGTGTCAAGCCGGTAAGATTCTACTAAAGTGTTTTACTGATTCTTGCATGTAATTGTGTATTTAATGTAAGTGTGAAATGTATGCAAAAGTGTGAAAGTGTGACCTATAATACTGATGCTGACACAGATGAATATGCAAGTAGGTAAGTGATGCAAGACAGAAGTTTGGAAGTACAAAAAAAAGAATCAGATTGCTTTTTAACATAGCAAATATAATATGATTAATCTTGGTGACATAACCTCTCTTTCCTCTGAATTTTTTTTTGGCATAAACTGTGTCTCTTCAAGCTGTGGTTTAGTGCATGGTTGAAATTTGGCTGCTTCAGAGTCAACATTACCCATTACTTGGAACAAATGTACCTAAATCACTGTCAGGTTTCATTTTAAATAGCTCTGAGAATTCAGGGTGGCAACAGATCCCATTTGCCCCAGAGGTAGATGTCAGAGCCTCAATGGGCATTTTTTTGGTCATCCTGCCTGTGCAATCAGTATCGTGCTGTCGCTGCAAGGACAGATGGGGAGCGTGGGAGACAGGCACAACATGCTGGGGCCCTTTTCTCATTGACTGTGTCCTAAGGTGCAGGGTGCACCCAGCATTTTTCTCATAGTGCACCAGCTTTGTTGTCTCCGAGTTAGCCCCACAGGCTAAAGGGTTAGCATTATAGAGGTTCAGAGAATTTGGTTTCAGATCATCTCCAGAGCCCTTCGTGACCCACCCTGTAACAGGTGGTACCACTGAGGTTAGCTGTTTAACTACCTATTTCATTGAGGCATCTCCAGGTACAGTAGGGACTGGAAGCAGCTGAAAATTTGAAGTGTGTTCATCTCTTGCAGAATTTTTGAAGTAAATTGTGAAGGACTTCATCTTTGTGGTGTAGGTTTAAGGATTAGAATGTGCTTAGAGGTGGCTACCTGAGAGCAAATAGTGCACTCTTATTTGTGTGTCTAAATCTTCTTTTTTTTGGTGATTCTCATTCCAGAAGGGCTCTCAGTCCTTCTGAGAGTGACAAAAGTAAAGCTGAAAAAGGGCTGAGAAAGGCAAGCTGTTACAGCAGAATAAGCTTATTAACATAGAGGGTTAAACCCATACAATTTTAATGGCTATCATTCACATCATTTATCCCTATGCTTATGTAGCCATTCTGTGTGGAGAAGTTCTTTTAAGTGAGCACTTAGGGTTAGAAAAATTCTGCCTTCATTAGGGTGTATGTGCATATAACTTAGAGATATATCTCTGCATCCTAATAAGTGCCTGCCAAGTAGACAAAGGCCACACGGGCCCCAGGAATGGTCTCTCAGGTTCCATGTGCTGAACACTTCTTGTGAGCAGCCTCAGACACTCATCCCTGATGAGGAGAGGCTGTGTGGTACATCCATCCAGAAGCTTAGATTTTGTAGATTACCCATTGCCATCTACTTTGTATGAGATTTCAGATTTCATCCCTTGTCAAGACTTCAAACCTGGTCTTTTAGATATCAATCAAAAGCACATTTTCTACCCTGTCCTCATTTACATTTATCTAATGCTTAAGGTCATTTGTGATCATTTGAGTGTATTTCAGCATATGGAATCAGTGAATAATAGATTTCAGCCTCACGCTGTGAAGAAAGATTGTGTTTTTACAAGACATGATGTTGTTTACTGGGTGTTACTAATCACTAATTAATAAACATATCTAGACATCATCAAATGTTGCATTTTAAGGAGTAAAAATGTCAAGTGTTTAACTTCTTGAGTGCAATAGCATTTGGGGCCTTATTTGCATAAATAAAATAATTAAATTACAAAAATAAAGTGAAGTACTATATCAAACATAAGGGTCATTATAATAAACACAAAATTTGATTTTTAGTTCTACATTCTTAAGGTTTTTGCCAATTTGTTGTAACAGTGTAAAGTTTTATAAAATAAGTATTTGAATGACTCTCTAATCCCAAAAATAATTATCATCTTGCGTTTCTCTATCTTATACACACTAATAGTTGATTTATTCTGTCAAAATTAAAGTTATGCTTTGGTTAGTTACCTGAGAAGTGCTGATGGATGGATCAGTTCTTCAGATGCAGTAACAACACATGATGAAGGCAGAAACAAAGTTATTTGATCACTTCTCAAGGCTTTGAAGGAACTAAAAGGCTGATATAAAATATGAAATATTACCATAAACCTGATTCGGTTTTCCTACGACGGAAAACTCTAGTTGTAAAATTATGGGGGGGGGGGGGGGAACGAAGTTTAGTGTTTGGTAGGGAAGAATACAACACTGACATGCAAAGTGACATTAGGTGACTTCTTTTATGTTGATCAGAGCTTGCAGGCAAATTAATATAGTGATGTATTTATGTGACTTACTGCAACATTAACTTAGTCAGGAGAAGGCACGTTCCTCACTCTAACATATTCAAACAGCGTACAGTCTTTCAACCCTGCACAGTGTCCAGTGCAAAGTTACAAGATTCTTTCCATATGAAAGATAATTCAGAATAGACCCTTCTAACAGCACCTTCATCTTACGTTGACATCTTGTACTCTTTTCCTTGCACATGGAGCAGAAATTATCAGTATGAGAGTCAGTTTGTGACTGTTCCAGACATTTAAGTCTAGACTTATAAAATATGCCAAAACATGTATGGCACAAAAAGGAACAATCCAGTATCAGCCAGGAGAAGTTAGATTAGGACAACCTGCCATACATTTATTCATTTAGATTTATACAAAATGCAGTAAATGAGCACTTATCTAGCTCTCTGCCAACTCTTGATTATTGTTTGAAAGTACAGTAATGTAAGCCAAACTGGCAGTTTGTCATATTATGTGTTATAATGTAATAATAGATATTTAGTAAACAGTTTACTTCAGCAGTGGATATACAATTCTATTTTATTTTTAGCTTCCATAAGTATGTTCAGAATTTCTTGCTTATGCTTGCTGGAAATAGGTACAGTAATACCACCACTTGCCATAGTATGACAAATTATTAAAACCATGGGTTTGATGATTTTATTTTTTTCATGGTTCAAAAATTATCCATGAATCACATTGTTAACCCCATAACTTAGCATATGAGTTACCATGATAGCAGTCTTTGTACCATCAACTGTTAATAGTTTGACATGCATTATAGCATTGTTTTGAACATGTCCACTAATGATTAAATTAGCAATTACAAAGTCAAGACATCTCTGCTCTTTTTCTTCTCTTTATTTTAATGTGGAAATCTTCCTGAAGAAGGGGTTTGGGTAGTAGAATTCTAAAAAATGTTTATTACAAACGTTATGATGGAAAAGCTTTATCAAAGAGGAAAGGTTGCAGTATATTCTAAATGTTAACAGACTCTGTCTTACCTACCAGGGAATTTGTTCTTCCCTCAGATCCCCTTGTTTGAGAAGACTGAGTCTGTTAAGAATAAAATTTGTTTACTTATTGCTGATATGGGACCTGTGAGTTTTAGCCACGGACAAGTTTATTGTTTTGCTAAGAGTTTCCTCAGAAAGATTACATTCCACATAAGAGTCTAAACAAGTACATAAAACATCAGTGAGAGAAGTGCTTGTGCCATGATACAGCCTTTGATTTGATTAGTAATGATGTATCATATACTCTTTGTTCATTCTACAGTCAACATTAGAACTCATATCAACAGTGTATGACTATGTGACCAGAAGAGACAATTCCTTCTCCTTAAATGTTAACAGGTTATAATCTTATCCAATATTTTAGTGTTCCTTACAAATGTAATGAATTTACAAGCTTCCAGGAATAAACCTAAAAAGAAAAAAAAGTCTTTTTAAAGACTAAATAGCATCCAGTATAGTAGTGGCGGAGGTCTCAGTGACAGAGCACTGAACTATATTGTCCTGATTCTGTTCTTATATTGATTACATCTTTGTAAGTGCCATCATGTGAATACTTTACCTTACTGCAATGTTCTTCAAGTACAACAACTTTCCAACCTTTCTGATTTCAGCTGGTCACATGACAGGTTCCATCAGCATAGGACAACATTAATAAAGACACTCTATTTTCAGTCATCAAAATGACCTGAGTGTTGCTAAATTCAAACTTTTCAAAAACATTTATTGAACTTGTTGTGTTTGTCAGCTTAGAAATACTAAAGGAATCCCTTTCTTCCAAATACTTTTCCAGTCCCCTCATGTAACACACTTGGATGAGAGCATCTATTGTCAAGGAGGAAGCTTCCAAAAGGAACATTTCCTGCTCTTTGGTTAGAAAGAAAAGCCTGGTTCCTGCTCTCTTACTCTGATCACTTTATGTATGTGTGGGAAGAAACAATGAATGGCTTGTCTGTTCATCCCCATTGTGAATTTGTAGCTCTCTATCACTGAAAACTCAACTCAGGTGGAAACCATTCCACACTTCTGATCATACTTTCCTGGCTCTATATCTTTTCCAGTTTCAATCTACTCATTTTCAGATGAGGGTGATCAGTACTGCATTCAAAGTGTGCATAAATGATAGATATGTGTAGTGGAATAATTATGCTTTCTGTTCCTCTTCTAAAAATGCCTAACAGTGATTTGCTTTTTTTTACTTCAGTTGAGCACTGAACTAATATTTTCATGACACTATCTGTCACAACATTAGCTTTCCAGTGTTGGTCCGTTTGGAGACCTTCACTTTCTTTATCAAGTCAGAATTATTTTTCCCATTATGCACTTTGCATTTATACACATTGAACTCTGTTATTTATTGTCCAATTACTCAGTTTCATCCTTCTGCAATTTTTCACAGTCTGCTCTTTTCCGTACTATCTCGAATAACTTCTAAACATCAGCAAGCTGCCACCTCAGCGCTCATCTCTTGTAAACATGTTGAATAGAACAGGTCCTGGGGGAACTCCACTGATTATCTTCCTGCATTGTGAGAACTGACCATTTAGTACTACCTTGTTCCCTGTCTTTTGTTGTGTTATTTAGCCATGCCAGGACTCTTCTTCCGTGGCTGTCTACTTTCCATAAATGTTGTTGGTGAGGGGCTTTGCCAATAGCCTTTTGGAATTAGAAGTGGCCTTCTTTTACAGAAGAGATAACAAAAAAGGCTTCTCTGATTAAATTATTTTCTTCTACAGTGAACACTGATGCAAAGGACTAATTTCACCTCTCTAAAATATTTGTATCCTCTATGAGTGCTCATTCTGTATCCTGATAATCAGCTGGCAGGAAGATTTAGAACAAAAGAAAGAGTACACTCATTTTTGGCCTGCCTAATTTTATTATTATATATAATTTTCCAACTTTGCGATTCTTTCTTCATTAGGGTGTAACTTCAACTTTTGGAGGAATGACATCTTGTTTCTAATAACCTTCTTTAACATTTGGCCATACCAACTGACTTTCACCAACATTTCTCCTATTTGTGTATTTCACCCAGTTGTGTTGACTTAATAAAGATGCAGTTTATTTTAAATTACTTTGTAGTTTTGTATGTCGTCTTTATGTGACCAGATAAAAATATATAAAGAGAAAAAATTGAAAAGTTAGCAAGTTTTG
This sequence comes from Athene noctua, assembly GCF_965140245.1. Classification (NCBI taxonomy): domain Eukaryota; kingdom Metazoa; phylum Chordata; class Aves; order Strigiformes; family Strigidae; genus Athene; species Athene noctua. The sequence goes on along the minus strand of NC_134037.1, from coordinate 99,644,517 downwards.
TAGAGAGATTTCTATGTGTTTTGAAGAACAGTGAGAAAAGCTAGGTGCTAGCTAGAAGTGAAGCATTGCATTATTTTAAATAATTCTTGCTCAGATCCCTGGCTATTATATGATGGTCTCCTCTTAGCTTAAAAAACATACTTTTGGTAAAATTATTCCTCTTGTACGCTCTTGGACTGGACAGAAAAGACCAGGTGGAGACCACTGATAGGAGAAAACTTACATCTTCCCAGGTCTTTAAAGGAAAATGTTTGTGATATACTAGAATCAAAGATTATTTGTTTTATTCTAGTGCTCTTTTGTGTATCTATCTTTTCCACTAACTTTTACATTACTTCCTCATTCGTAGTGTTACCATTGTACCATTGTCTACCCTTCCTTGTCTACCTTGGCTCTACCTTAATAGACAGTCATTGAGTACATTTTACACACTTTCAGTAGGCTCTGTCCTTCACAGGTGCTCTCGACTAATCTTTGCCACAGACAGGAAAGTTGGGACAAACTTTACATTTTGACAAAATTATGCTTACAGTGTGAGTTATCTTTGTTTATTTCATGAATGTTCAATTAATATTCAGTTATTCAGATGTTAAGCAAGGTTAGTGAAAATGAATGGGGTTTGGGAAAGAGGCAGAAGAGTGAATCGGGGTCTGGAAGTGAGAGAGTTAAAGAGCTCTGTTTACTTAACTTGTCAAAGAAATGACTTGATTGTTAAGAAATGAATTGATTTTGATCTGAAAGTCTCATGTGGGGAAAAAAAAATCTTTAATAGAAGATCACTCTTTAATCTAGCTTACAAGTACCTAACAAGATGTAGAAATTGAAGCTAGACAAATTCAGTCTAGAAAAAAATGAGATTTGACAGACTGATAATACATTAGAACATCTTTCCATGGGAAGTGGTAGTTTCTTTAGCAGTTAATATGTTTAAATCGAGTTGGATATCTTTCTGAAACACGTATATTAATTTCCTGAGATAGATGGGCTTGATAGAGACTTGAAATCTTGGATGTTTATTGTGGTCCCTTCTGTCCTCAGAATTTAAGCACCTGTGAATTACATCTCTGATGTTTCTAATTTTTCCTCTCATTCAATCCTTCTGGACCTGCCTGGTTCACTTCACATTGTTTTTCATTCTTGTTCCCTTGATTATCCACCCTGTATTCATGGATAGACTATTTTCCATAGAGCAAGAAACTGTCTTTTTTTCCTTTATATTTTTACACAAAACAAACTTTTACAAAGCTTTCATTCACTGATCCTGCCAGTACAGTTGTGCCACATGTGCTTATGCTATCTTGCATTTTGGAATGATGTGGGTTTTTATACCATATCAGTCTGAATTAGAATGTGAGAACCATCCATTTTGTGCATAATGAACTACATGAACCTTGCTAAAAACTGTAGTCAATCTTCTAAATAGTGATTTAGAATGTATTGATGTAAAGGAGGGATGTAAAAAGGCAAATTCACAAACACCAGTGGTATTTTTTTATTAATAATATTTTTATACAGAGTATTCTCACTTCTTTTAAAAAAATAGCCCAAAAAATTTTTTTTAAAAAATAACTTGTGCTGAATGTTAGGCTGTGGTGTGTCCACAAAATGGAAAACTTAATTCTGCAACCGTTGTATTTACATGCAGTGTATTTATTACTTCCCACAAACCTAGTAGCTTTTTATATGCTGAAATGTGTGTTAGGACTGTTATTTTTGAAGACAAAACTGTAATGTCCCCATCTGAATTTTAGCAAAATATGTTGTACAGGGTAAGAGAGAGAAAATAAGTTCTCAGAATAAGGAATAAATAAGGGAAGCACATAACTTTATCAAACACTTGAAAAAAAGGAGCTTTTAGGCAGGAAAACCTACATAGAATCATAGAATATCTCAAGTTAGAAGGGACCCATAGTTGGGTTTGGTGTTTTTTCTTCTTTTGTATTACCACATTAGTGTGATGAGGTTTCATCATGAATTGTTGTACCAGGCATTGTATAAACACAGGGCAAATAGGCAGTTTGTATTAGAGAACCTATGGTTTAAGACCAGAGATAGATTTGGTGAGGAAGGATAACAAGAATAACTGTACTCAGCATGATAGAGTCGGAGGCACAAGAGCAGCCTAGCCTCTCTTCCGTTTTTGTAGGCACTATTTTAAAGGAGAGTTGCAAGGATAATGGAGTAAGTTTATGAATGTTCATGGATAACATAGTGGAAGAAAATTGTAAAAGTGCTTGCTTGAAAAGTTAAGTGGAAGATGAAAACTGACATTAGGGCTGATTGAAGAAGGGACTTGTCCTTTCAATATTGAATGAGAGATAAAAAATAGGGAAGTGAACTGTTGTGAAACATTTGGAAAAGAAGACTTCCAACTTACCTGGAGGAGTACAAAGAGAAACGTGACAAGATCAGGGTTGTAGGCAAGAAAAATAATCTTTGCAGCAGCCTACTGAATAAATATTAATAGGGCAAGACTGCATTTTTCAAGAGCAGAGAGAAGAATATTGTGATGTTAAGATGTAAGTGATGATGACATGATCAAGAGTTTAAGGTGAGAGAGTAGACAAAAAACTTCTTAGAGAGTCTATGCAAAGAGAAGAAGCAAAATCTGAACAGAGTTGAGGTATGCAAATATAGAAGAAGGTCTAAGATAAGTCTAGATTACAGACTGGAATTAGTGGTTATGTCCAAAGGGATCAAGGAAAAGGTGGTAACAACAAGTGCCTTCTTGTTCTTCAGAGATGATGAGCTTCTCACTCACCGAGGCTGTGAAAAACACCGAGTTGTGAGTCTGGATACACAGTGTGCATTAGAAAAGTGAGTAGTTGGGTTTAGCTTTTATGGATGGGATAGCCCAGAAGTAAAATTCAGAGGAAGAAGAGGTTGAGGTGGAACATCGTGAAATTATCAGAAATATGGGAAAGGTTTGAAGATAATCTTTAGAAGAACACATTGAAAAAACAATAAGAGACAATTCAAAAAACCCAGGGAGAAAATAGTGGAATTAAAAGTTCTAATGAATAGCAAGATTTTACTGGGCTGAAGAGAGAAGAAAGGTTCAAAAGAGTGAGGATAAAGTGCAGATTTTGAGCCTAGCTGAGAAAAATAATCAGTATACTTTGACAAGCACAGATAAATGATGAGGAAGTTACTGAAACCTGCAAGGAGATTGTTAGAAGGAAATGTCCATCGGCAATTGTAAATATCACATTCAAACTGCTTAGAAATATGAGGGGAAAGGTAGAATAGTTGATGTTGAGTACCTGTGGTTGAAAATTTGACCTTGGTCCCTTAAAACCAGGTGTGTACTGTAGGGAATGAGATAATGGATAGAATACAAGGCAAAGTGAAGCAGTGAAGGTAAGACAGAAGGTGAAAGAAGCTGGGGAAATAAGAGCAACCTAATAATATAAGGAGAGAGATGGGGAAATGATAACAGGCATATTTGCAAGACTCCTTTGAGGAGTTGTAATGATAGGTATACATGTTGTCACTAATTTAAGGTCCATCTTCTTGATCTTTATACAAAACTGAGGAATCTCAAACAAAGACCAAGGTGAGGAGAAACATCCTGATTATGGCTTTTGTTAATCTGTTAACAAACTTGCTTGGTTAATGTCATAGAAAAAGTCATATAAACCCTCAGACAAAATCTTTTACCTGAACCTGTGTGCTTACCTATGATAATGCTTTTCAAAGACTGAAGCCTAAATTAAAATATGAAAAGAAGAGGTGGGTAGATAGGGGTTCTTGGTAGCTGTTAATCTGCTAAATGGGACATTTTTTTTTATCTTTATTAAAACTGCTAATACATTTTGAAGCAAGTAAGGCTTTTGTGCCTTTGTCCTTTCTTATAATTTTGATTTTTTTGTCTTTATCTGCACAACTACTTTTCTGCCAACTTGAGAGCTACTCTAGCCTGTGCCATTCATCACAAGAACATCTCAGAGGGACTTGGAAATGTTTCAAGTTTTAATAATCAGAGACTTAACCTGTTTTTTCTTATGTAAGTTACCTGCCTAGACACACTAGAAAGACAAACACTGAATAACAGAAGTTGAATAATAATAGTAATGAGGAATTTTGCATGAGAAATAAAAACCTGGTAAAATCAGGTCTTTTGTTGTAGATTGCTGAGATACTTTACCAGTCTAAGAAAGAGTGTCGACATTTGTCAGGTTATCCTCCATAAATTAGGAATACTGTACAGGGAAAATGCAGCCTTGGCTGCCGTAAATATCCTTGCAATATTTGCTCTTTTGTTGTCTTTTTTTTTTTTTTTTTTCCCTTTGAAATGCAAGATGTTTGGGGGTACATTGGTAGTACTTAAATTTTCTATTTTCTTAGTTGATCTTTTTGTTCTATTATCATTGCAATTCTTTTCGTCTTGACCGAATCACATTTTCTAGCTTGCTTGTCAATTTAAAAGATAAATCAGGGAGGAAAAAAAAAAAAAAAAAGCTTTCATTGATTGCGTATTGTGTTGTTTGGGGCTTTTTTTAATGAATTTGTTGGTTTAGAATGGTGTAAGGTTGACAGCCTAAGAAACTACTGAAGCATCTGTACGTATTTTCTCAGGCTATTTTGATAGTATGCTTTATCCCTGACCTGGAAGAGCCACCTCTGCATGTGAGAGGATAGTTCATTCCCCGTAGCTCATTCAGTCCTTATCCTTTTTGCTAGGACTACCATCAAGATTGCTAATTATAGTAATAAGTGTGTGACGTGGGTACTTTTCCTCTGAAAACTGGTCAAATTCATTTGATACAGGCCATAAAGCAGCCATTAGCAGGTACCAAGTTTCAGCCATCATCAGTTTGACCTAAGCAGTAGCTGAACAGCGGCAGTAGTGTTTTTCACTTGCATCCTATTTCATTTTTTAATGTTCCCGTTGAAGCCAAAAAAGCTTTCCCAGATTGTTTTATATTTCCAGTGGTTTTCAGATCCTTTTTGGCTGAAACTGAGTTGCCTGTTTTCAATGGCAAGAAATTAAACCTGCATGAGTTAAATAACCCAGCACAAAATAATGTCAAGAGTGGGCATTACACAGCCTTAAATATGTTAGTTGTTTGTTGTTTTCTTTTACAAAAAAGCCATTGAAGGTGTGGCTTGGACAGACATACAGAGTAAAGCACATTTTTCAAATTTACAAAATAATTTCAGCTGTTAGTACTGTAGTGTCTTTCCTCTAAAGAAAGACATAAAAATATTATAGCTTTAAAATTTACTTTGCTGGAAGAAAACTGACTTTAGAAAAAAGTGGTTTATGTCCACTAATTTAGCACTATTAGAAATGCAACAAGAGGAAAATATTAACAAGACTTGCAATTTTTTCATGGTTGCACTCAACATGATACTGGCAATTTAAAAGACTTTCTGTGGTATGGTATTTTTACACTTACATCTATTTTTTTTTTTAAGGAAACTTCATAAAGACTGAGATTTTCAGATTTCTGTTGCTAACACTTTTTTGGGTTTCTTAGCAGTGCTTTTCTTTAAATGGAAATGCAATCAGCCCTTACTTCATGGTGCCTTTGGCATTTCTTTCAGGTCTGACCACTATGTCCAAGCCCTCCCTGATGAAAAAATTATTTTTCCTCACTCCCTTACTATGTATAGATACATGCATTTAGATACATATATACACATCTTTACCTTACTCAGAGATGTTTTGCAATATCGGTGGATTTTTCTGTACTTCATACTCAGGAATTGTGGTTGGAATACAAGAACTTGTATGTGTAGCGATGGTATTTTTATACATCCTGACTCTGATTCACTACTTTCATTAGCACTAGAATTCAAAATAGCTGATTCTGATTCAGAATCGGGCTGATTCTGACATCGCTGATAATGATGTAATAATGCTGACTTGGAGCAGAATTGTGTCTGATTCCCTGGTATGCTGGGGGCTTGTCTGCTTTACAGGTGCAGGTACAGATGTTTGACTGCGGCTCGTGCGAATTTGTGGAAGCATTAAACGGATAATGATGTAGATATGGTAGCCCAGAGTTAGCTACCAAAACAGTTGTGGAGGTTGTAGCCAGTATTGAGCTTCACATACCCTAGCTGTGCTTCCCTTACTACTCATACTTGCACTTGCCTAAAGATAGCATAGATAAATATATACAGCTTTTTGCATCTCTCCAACCAGTGTGCATACATCCTGACTGAGATCAAAATGAGTCCTGTTGATATTTTTTTAATATAAATTATCTTTACTTTATGTGGTTATTTCTTCGCAGGAATATTTTCCTGTACCTTTTGAAAATTTACGACAAAGTTGATTTTGAAAATCTTATGTGTAAATTTATCATTGGCCTTTTCATAATGATCACGTCTTTGGGAATGCAACAGTACTGAAGCTAAAGACTTAAGAGCAGCCCTGGTGCTAGATCAGGAAAATGGAGGAAGACTGGCTTATGACTGGATGTGGGGTCCTTAGCTTAGTCCTCCTAACAGCACACATGCCAGTCACGTTGCACCACTGCTCATGCTCCTGGCAACTCACTGATACCATAGTTTGCTCAGCGTTATGGTTTCTGAGCTTTTACGTACCCACACAAACTCCTTTGTGCCTACAGTAGGTGTGCACAGAAAATGCTGTATTTTGGATGCTCAGTGGGAACCTGACAGTAACGTGAAAGAGGATGTTTTTTTTTCCAGGAGGAGCCACCTGTGCTGCCTTCTGGACTGCATGTGTGAAGTATAGTAAATATATGGGTTAAAAAAATCGTAATTCAAATCCCTATAGTGGTACTGATCAGATCTCTGTTTCTGTAGCAATGAAACCAAAGGTGGCCTTTTAAGGCTCACAGTTCATCTACCAATTTCCAGTTCTGCTTCAGGATTCTTAAAGTATTAGAGTGCGTGCTTTAAACCCACAAAACTTACCTTTACCTAATTTTCACCATTCTAACCTAAGTTTCCACGGAAACAGGGTTGAAAAAGCCGCTGGTAGCCAGCAGGCAGCCAGCAGCTGAGAGTGAGAACTCTCCTTTGTCACTTTCCACTACTGGATGCCTGCTGCGTGCCAGTGTGCAAAGCTACCTAGGCTTCTAAAATCTGGATTACTTTCAATTTGAGGGGGAAAAATTAAATTAATCTACTCTTTTCTCTCTTTGGATTGTCACAGTAAATTCCAGGAGGGCAAATGGGCTAATGAGTCCTGATCTGTTCAGTTACACTGAGCCCCACATAATCAAAGCTTTCCCAACCAACTGGGCCTCTCCTTTCATAATTTTCATGTTTGAAAAGCATTCTTTCAAATTTTGTTTCTGTATACAATGTGTACATGCATATTGTGGTACCTTAATTCTTTATGGCTCTTTATCTATCCACCTACGTATTTACAAGCCTTTTTTGCATATAGTATAGTCAATGTATAAAATTTCCTTTTTTCCTGTATACTTAGGGAACATTTCTGAATGAACACATTATAACTGATCCTCAGTTAAATATTAAGAGTAGGATGTGAATGGAGATGGCTTTTAACCAGAAGTAGATTATAGCTGCGGGAAGACTAAAGGGTCTGTTTGGTCAAGACTCATACAAAACTGAGATAAGCATGCACAACCTGACAAGATCAGATTAGGCCCTTCCCCCACAAGTGCTTTTGCCATAAATATTTATCTACTTTCTATTAGAAATAACCAGGAAATTAAAAAGAAGGATAGATTCTTTTTTTTTTTTTTTAATAGCCTAGAAATAGAAATGCAGCTTCAAATCTTCAGTGTAATGATGCTTTAAGTATGTAGTAATATCCAGTACTAGTTGCTGGTTTTTTAAATGAGAGCAAAGTACTGAAATCCTTTGTAGCTGCTACATAAATAGGCAGCAATTATAAGCAAAGAAAAACTTTGTACATATGTGCATTTTTGCCTACTATTGCGTACGTTAGAATTAAACAACTTATCACCTGTGAGAGAATAGGTGCTGACAGAGTCAGCACTACTGTATTTTTAAGCTTGCCTGAGGCAACATAGCTGGCATTGAAGTTAAGCTTGGCATTTTTTCACCCTGTCCCTCCTCCCTCCAGCCCAAGTGACTGCTCACTTCATCAGTGAGAAACACAACTGACTTGTCTGCCAGATGTAACAGAGATCCATGTATTCACATCTATTCTGCAAATTTGTGTTTCATTCAGATTGTCAACTTCAGTTCCTTGTGCAGTGGTGTTAAGGAGTGAAAATCTGAAGCCATACATGTGCCAGTAATTCAGAAATGCATATTTTTTGGTGATCCACTCATCAGAACCTGTGTGGATTGCCTTTCTGTTATTAAAAAAAAAAAAATAGCTCTTTAGCTTTGAGATTTAAAACCTTAAAAATTTACAGAAAAATATTTTTACATTCATCTTTGAAAGTAACGAGTGTGTACTTTTTAAAACACTTCTGTGTCACATGAGAATAATATTAATACTTTTAAAATCTCAAGATGAAAAATGTAAGTCCTTTTTTCTTTTCATTTTTTTTTTAATCTTTTTTTCCTCTAGCATTTTACGATGGGATAATGAGACAGATGTCTCTCAACTGGAAGGACATTTTGACATTGTTATGTGTGCTGACTGGTAAGTACATAAAAATCATAAAACTCATGTTAGAAAAATAGCTTTGCTGGAGTAATTGTACTGTGCTGCTTGCTGATGGCTAAGCAAAGTCAACAAATGAAGCACAAAGCCACCTTAACCTCAACAAATTAATATTCATCTCCATGTGACAGTTATAAGGTAGTCTTCTATCACACAGTAACTTCTACCACATTATTTCCCAAAGATTGATTTTGAGAAGCATTTCCATTTTCTGGAATTGCCTCTGTTTCATGCTTGACGTATCAGTAAATGGACGACTTAGGCAAATTGCAAATAATTATGGCTCAGTGAGGAACAGTCTGGAGAAAAGGGAGTTTATCAACACAAACAGCTCAATTAGCTTACTTCTTAGGAAAGATCTGACTATTGATATAAGGGGATATATTTTTTGCTCCCCGGAAAATCTTTCTGAGGAAAAAAAAGATTTTCAAAACCTTTTTTTCCTCCATCACATTCTGTTTCTTAAATCATTTTGACAGCAGTATTTGTTGACATAGACTTTATATTATTTACACAGGCACGTGTTAATTGTGTAAGAGAATTCTTAGTAAAAAAATAAGAGTACAGAACTTAATTTATAGAAAGGTAGATACATGTAACAATATAGTATATTGTTTAATAATTTATGCAAATAGATTTCATTATTGACACAACCCTTTTCTGATACTGGATTTGCAGAATTGTGCTGTGCTGTATTTGCTGCATGCTAACTTTAAAAATGGTGCATTATAAATTATTTGTGTTATATAAACAGAGACAGTGGAAAAAGAGATGTGCAAATTTCATTTAGGAGAGCAGATATTTTTAAATGAATCTGTCTTTCCTTCATGGATATTTGCTCTTGACCCTTTAAATGTTCAAAACAGAAAAGGCTGTTTATGTTTTGTTGCACATAACTGTTGTGACCAAATTCTGAAAACAGGGACTTCCTAGGAAAGCAGATTTCTGTACCTTACTAAGAAATAGTTAAAGGAAAAAGGCAAAGGGAAGTACGAAGCTGTCTATTGTCTTTTTAAACAATGGTCTTTTTAGGTGGGTTCTGACAAAATATTCCTCTAAAGCTTTTTCTTTTTTTCCCCTCTGATATTTTGCTATTTAAGCAAACTCTTCTTATTTCACAAAAGTTGCTGGTTTTCTATAGCGCAGGATAAAGTATGTTTAGTCATCTCTTTCTTTTTCTAATACCTATTTGTTGACAGAATGCAACAGTGCTTCATTTGTCTTAACATTTAATTTCAGAAAAGTTCTTTGTTCCCAAAAAGGACAGAGAAGGGTTTCTAACTAATCGCTGATAATGTGCCTCAGAGATGCATCATCTGATTAAAATAAGGAGCTAAACAACACCATATGATTTCAGCAAGTAATTTAGTAAATGCCTTCCTCACCAAATATTAGAATGGATACTCCAGGTTTCATTGCACAGATGAAGTTAATGCTGGACAGGATTAGATCAGATTAAGTATGAAAGTCAGATCAGAGTGCTGGCGGACATGAGCAGGAGGGCAGCAGTCTTCTCGGAGGCTTAGACAAGGCTCACATATGGATGTTCTCCAGATTATGTGGGTGAAGCAAGGTCTTGCCAAGAGATTTAGAGTTAAATTTGTTCTTCACACAAATATCAAAACAACCTGGCTGTGCCATCTCTTGTATTCTTGATACTCACACCATGTCATCCTATTTGTGCTGGGAGTACAGCAGAGTGGAGCAAGACTTACGTTGTATTTTTCAGTAATATTCTTGCCCAATATTCCTCCCAGTCTGTTTGGAAATAGTGTAGTTTCTTTAGGAAACAAAGAATCAAACATGACAGGTAAAATACATAATGCATTTGCAATCCCTGCATTTTGTACATTTATTTTGAAGCACTTAAGATGCAGGTAAGTGTATAAATATTTATAGATTTCTAAAAAATAAATAGAAATGTGAAGGTTAGTTTAAAGTACGTGGCTTTATCACAAATTGTCTGTATTTTCTTGTGGCAAGTGCCCATAAATATAGTTTAATAAGCATGAAAATCCCTTTATTGTTTGTTTCTTTTAGAAATCATTCTTTTAGTTATGGACACTAGGTTTTCTGGTACATGAAAAGGCTGGGCAAAAAAATGTTCCATGCTTTATCAAACTCAAATCTTTTCATTTTCATGTATTTCTCTTCTGAGATATAGAATCGGCTTGAGAACTGTTGGCAGGATTTTTGCTCTCTGAATTTTTTGGGCTGCCATTGAAGAGTAAAAAAAAAAATCTCCTTTCTTATAGCTCCTCAGCTGAAACCTGAAGTATGCAGCGATAAAAACAGATAGAATAGATTGCATTTAGTTTAACACCATCATATAGCTCATTGTCAGTCAATAAAATCTGAGATTAGAACAGAGAACTAGAAAGCAAAAAATCTGAGTTCAAATATTAGGTACATGGATAAATTTTTATTCAAGTATTTCCAGCAACAGTGATATTGTCTGATTCTCTGAATAGCTAACCAGTGGTACTGCTTGATCCCATTTACATGAAAACAAGCTCTATTCATAAACATATTCCAAATCCACATGGAGGTTCAAGTAAAAATGTACATGATTACAACAAGCAGCGATATGTTTATATTCATATATTTACAGTCAGACTTTCATAAACCTGGTGTGCAGGGGTGGAAAATAAGTTATTTCTCAGAACAGACAGTCTATTAGTTAACAGCTAAATTTAGTAGCTCAACTAGATTATAAAATAAATAAGAGGCAAACTGTGAAAGCTAGTCATTATTTAACCATTCAGGATTTCGACAATAAAAATAGTTTCATGGTTCAGCAATTCCGAAATAACTTGTAAAATGTCAACTATGAGATAAAAATAAGGGGGAAAAAAATCTTGGTGAGGCCACACCTGGAAGAAGGATATACTGGAAAAAAATAGTGGAAATTTTAAAGCATATCCATCCACCTCATATTTTTGAGGGGGAATTTTAAGGCCAGGTGAGGGCTGCCAGAAGTTTAGACTTTCATTTGACCTATACTTGTCAATATAAACTTACACAGGTGCTGGAATTGTGAGTATGAATATAGCAGAAGTAACAGGCCAAAACCAAGACTCTTCCAAAGCTCGAGAACCTCAGATTTCTAATTATTTAAAAGGAAGTGTATATCCTTTTCTTTATTAGGAAAAAGTTGCTGATATTTTTAATCCAAGGAGAGTCAACGCCAATAGGACTGAGCCAATAGGAAAATCTTTGACATTGTTGTGAAACAAGTTTTCACAAATAATTTTAATGTAGAGACAGTATAAGGTCTAGATCCCCATATCATTTTTGAAATGTATAATATCCCACTTTACTTAGACTATTATATTCTTGAAGTTTGGCATATGCATAAATATTTGCATAACGGAAGGCTTGGGGGGGGGGCGCTATCCCACATTAATTTCACTGCTGAGATTTTTGCTGAAGTCATGGGGAGTTGTGGATTCACCAGGAATGTAGAACTTAACTGAAAGCATTATCTTAAAATACATCAATTTAGTCTCTGTTAGTGTATTTCATTTAATATAAGGAAATCTGTTTGCAGGAATGTAGTAAGATCTCTGTCCTTCAGTTTAAATTTGGTACTCATTTTAAGCCTGATTTCTTGCACATGCTTTCAAGTGCATTGGAATCTGACAACATGGAAATAGGGGTTTTTTCAGTTTATGTCAGCTGTGTAGTTGGAAGGCGAACAAAAAGATAAATGGCTCTATACACTAGGCACTATACCTGAACATAATCATGCCTGAAGTACCCCTATAAACTAAGCTCTTTTACTAATTGTGAAGTATGCAAAAAGAAAAATAAGCTCACGTCATAGCCTATAAAATATCTGTTCCTTGTTTCAAGGCACAAAATAAAAGGATATCAGCATGAAGCAAACTGAGCCTACTTGGGTTTTCAGTTTGTTTCCTCATGGCTTACTGTTAGTTCTGTAAAGTTTTGGTATACACTTTCATTTTGGTTATAATAGTATTTTAAAATTAGAAAAAAAAAAAACAACAAAAAACCACACAAACAAAAGGAGAGAGATGACAAGATTGTCTGCATATTCATGCAGATTTCATAGGTTAAGAGTACTGCCTAAACAAAAGCTGAATCATCAGGCCTCTCTGCTCCTGTGATCCAAAACTTCCTTGCTGACCCAAGAAAACTTTGCTATTTCTGTCCTGAGCTACTGCTTTCATAGCATCCTTACTACATAAACATGAAACGTTGCTACTAAAATAATGGTGAGCTAAGCCAAATTTGAATTGAGGTGTGAGAACTGAGTGTGAATGGTATAAAACAATACATTATTTAATTTCACTGAGTTGTGAGCTTTAAAGTGTTGTCTTGGGTACGTTTTCAGTATGCTGTGGTAATATTTAGTCATACACATTCTACTGGTAAGAGAAATTGTATGACTAAATCTCTGTGCCTGGGCCATATCCTTGGCTGGCCTTGTCTGCAGCACAGATTATCTAATGGCTTCTTCAAGATTTTCCTTATTCAGAGCATCCTTCAACTCAGAGGGAGGATAGAGATGTTCCCTGGAGTCACTGCATTGCATTAACATTGCTTCCAGCCTTCTCTGCTCCTTCTGGTTATATGACTCACAGAGCAACAGACTGGAAATCACAATATTGGAGACTCTTTTCAATTGAAGTAGGTCCTGTTCCAAGGGACAGGCCTTTTGGAGGGCAGGGACAACTTGGGAGCAGAGCCAAGGCAACTGCCCCAGGTTATCTGGACTTTCTAAGCTAAGAGGGCTAAGAATCTACCTCCCATACTGCCAAAATATCAGTTGGGATTGGACAGAAAAGGTATTATTGAAGTTGTCTAATCTAGCAGGTCATGTAACCATTTTAAGTTCTCAGACACTCAGTTTCTGGTGAACAAAGGCCTGTAAAATCCTCTCACTGTAAAGGAACAAGATTGGTAGCAGCAGTTGTGCCCCTGTCTCACTGAAAAAAGAGAGAATGGATGCAGGTCCATGAAAAAAGAATTTTAGCATTGGTAAGCTGCCCCAAAATTGTTTCCACTACACTGCTTTCAGAAATAAAAATATTATAAGTGCATTTTTCATTTGGAATGTACTTCTGTCTACACGGGATCTCAGCAAGTCTTAAATGTCTGCATGCTTGTGATATTTCATATTGAAGAAAATTAATTATTTTTAGTGATTCATTTGGGAGAGGACTCATGCACTATATTCCACCTCTTCTGCAGGTGGCTAAGTTCCCAGTGAAGTAGTGTCTTATGGTATCTATCTGTAAAGGGATCTACCTGAAGTGAATATGATTAAAACTCCCAGGAGACGTTAGAAGAAATATCAGCTGCTGTTTCAATGAATTAAATTTAAACCAGCATTTTTTCAGTAAGACTCTTCCAGTAAGATTATTGAAGGCTGAAGGGCAACCATCATGACAACTGCTAAAATTTAAATTTTCTTGTGGGCAGGCTATCAGAGAAATTGTTATCTAGTACTTCAGTATCTTAAGAAGAAATTCAAAAGGTTATACTTCTGTATGAAATATTCTTTAAGAAATGTATGATTACCTAGTCTACCATATTTTCTCAACAATGTGAAGTTCTGCCAGTTTTTACTGGTGAAATTTGGTCACTGACAAGTTTTCTGATAGGCTTTTTCTTTTTTCCCCTGAGTAGCAAAAATTTGCAGCTCTTACACAGCTGCTTGACCCTGTGATATGTAATATTGTATTCTCCTTGGTAGCTGTGGAGTGTTTTTTCCTAAATACCCACACATACTCTGTTCTTGATGACTGGCATGTGGTTGGCAGACCACTTTTTTCTCTTCGGTGTTTTCATACATTCTTTATATTCTTTTAGAAATTTCAAACCCGGAAAAAAGTTACCCACATCTCTTCAGAAGAAAGATGTTTGAGAATAAAGGAAAGGGGAGTATGGGAAAAAGTCATAAAGAATGGACAAAATGCCATGTAGTGTAGAACTTGAGCTTGACATGGGCTGGGAAGCAGTTTTATTACAGAAAAAGCATGAAAAATAATGAAGAAAGAATCACATTATTTGTGGCCTGCTTGACAGACTTTCTTATCTGAAACACCAGTATAAATGCAGCCCATGATAGTAAGGACTGAAAGGCATCCGTTGCTCTCTGATAGTTGTTCACTAACCATTGTAAATGCACTCTCATCCACAGTAACTACATGTCCACAAATATCTAGTCAAGAGTGATTGGCACCCTGGTTGCCACTATTAGTATATACATTAAGGTACTGAGGGGTATGAAGAATGAATTATCCCCAAATCATGAGGTAATCACACCAAAATAGGGCTGAGCATGTTGGCAACATTGCATGGGAAAATTGACTCTGCTGCTATCCTTGCGGGACCCATGCTGAAGATGAAGGATTTCACTCTTGAGAGAGGACAGCTCTGTATGATCTGGGTCATTGTGTATTTGAACAGTGCTTGAGCGAGAGAGGAGGTAGAGCCTTGTAAATCTTTATAGGGATAGATAGAGATAGCTACATAAATAGAACAAATACAAATTAATAACGAATTAATGCCACAACTGTGAAGGTAAAAGGAAGAAGAATAGCCTTAATAGCAACACCTGAAATACAATAGAAAATACTTTTTAAAACTCCACCTTCCCTTGTATAAAAAAAAAAAAAAAAAGTAAAATGCTATCTTGGTATATTGATCCTGATTTCTGATATGGTAGTATTTTAATAGCTAGCATATGTGATCTGTGAATTTCAGCTATATAGAGATCTGTTTCATGCTGATATTTTATCTTTGGTTTAGATTATATTTGGGTTTATGTGTTTTTTAATATTTAAAAGTATCTGAACTGGACAGAAATGTAGACCACAGTTTCTCTTTTATAGCATTGTGTAAACATATGTAATTAGCCTTGTACTTATCTGCATTAGTATCATTAGAATTGAAAACCCATTTTAATCTGGATTCTGTTCTCTTCTCAATGTCAGCCTGTTTCTGGACCAGTACAGAGCTAGCCTTGTTGATGCAATAAAGAGATTACTCCAACCCAGTGTAAGTATGTTTCTATTTTCTCCTGAACACTGGCTTCAGAATAATTAGTCTGTGCACAATGATTGAGAGAGTAATGGAATGGCAGGATTAATGTCATGTAATACTTTAATACTTATTATGTCCAACTTCAATTGAGTCTTCTAATCTATCAGATTCTTTCCTAATCATAAACTAGGAAACTTCTTATACTTGGCCTTCTGATAAGGAACACAGTGGGTAGTAAAATAAATGAAACCGCTTCAAAGATAGTGTGAGATTATTTTTATCAAAGCGTTTCTCAAGTATTTTCCTTTGATAATAATGTCTTCATATTAAAGTAAAAGTACAATATTGAAAGTTTTTATGTTGGCTTCTGTCATTTGTAATCCCTTCAATTGTAACCTTTGTCATTGTGTATTTATTTATTATCAGATAATATTTTTTCTTTTCATTTCTGTTTATATAAAATTAACAAAACCCTTATGCATATATTGTAGTCTAAAACTTTTTTTACAGTAAGCCCTGTGTTTACATGTTTTCTACCTTAGAACATAAGGAAATTAAGCTCTTCATAAAATGCTTACATGTTCTACATGGCTATCACTGAGGAAATATTTTACCAATCTCAATCTATTAGGCTGTTAAATTAGAGGCCTATAGGAAGAAAAAAAAAAAAAGCTGTTATGCACATATACACAACAACAACAAAAAAAGAAGGTATCAAAATGGCAATATGAGAAAACATGTAAAGTAATTGCTAATTGCTGTAAGTAGCAGTTTGAAACAGGAATTTTATCTCATGCTTAACATACAAATCTTCCAGTAAAGTAAACTTTCCATTTCAAACCAAAAGTATTTCATGTTAGCAATGCATTCTCCAAACTTTATTTAAAAATTGTATTGTACTTTTTGTACAAGAGATTTTCTCTGTAAAAGGAATAGAAGACCCAAACGTGCAAAGGCTTAAGAAACCAACTTGTTTTAGTCATGTAAGTAATCCCATTCTTTGCTAAGAGTGATCAGGTTTCTATTCTTGGTTCTATCATAGAATTTCCTGAGTGACCTAAGCCAAGTTACTTAAGACTGAATTATTTTAATGAGCTGTGGAGCAAGACTGCCAGGAAGACGGGAGAAATGTAGCCACCCTGAGGAAAAGGTCACCCAGATATTTATGTTAGTGGCAGCAAGGGGAGGTTAAGCAGCTCCTGCCCAGAGTGATGCATTCTGACTTTCATGATGTACAATCAGTTGTCAGAGTGCAGTGATTTTTGGGACCAGAGGTGATCTGAACCACAAAGCTGATCCTAGTTTAAAAAAATGCAAAAAGTATTTTTTTTTCGGCCGAGATCAATGCTCATACCAGAGGACCAGAAATTCACATAGGCAGAAAGGAGCAGTTTGCAAAGTTACTGGGGGCTGAAATTTCTATCTGAATTTGTTATAAAGGCAAATGTCACCCATAAACCAATTGTAAGAAATAGGCACTGAAATTTTACACCAAAGAAATTTATCCTTAATGTCTATATCTTATTCTTCTTTATAAGCAAGCTACCTGATTTGCCAGCATTAGGTTTTATTTTTTCCTATCGTTAAAATATACTTTTAATTTAAATCTCAGAATGAGCAGTGGCTTGTTTGGATATTTCCCTAATTAAGAATATTTTTTATGAAGGCTTTGATTCTTCTGTGGCCTATCCATTCAAAATCCTAAGGAAGTCAATGGGAAGCTATTGAGGCATGAGTATTACCAGCAAATAAGACTGCATTTAATAATGATTGATGAGTAAACTTAGTCATTTTCGAAATGGGAACATCTGTCCCATTATCTTATTGCAGTATTTTAGTGACACTTCAGACTATCAACTGACATTTTCCTCTGTGTTTTGTTCTCAAGTTTACTGGAAGTATTTTCCTGGCTGAGGAAAGCATTTTGAACTTTAAACATGTTCCTAAACTGGGAGGCACTTTTGAATTAAGACTTAAACAACTTTAGGATAGTCCATCAAATGTAGATCCAGGCCACTGGTGTAATTTTTTATTGTACAGCAACCAGGAAATGAAAAACATTTTAAAATTAGAAATGTGAATGCAGCCCCACAACAGGTAGCAGGATCACAGAGATCATGCAGTTGGCAAGAAAATGCTTTAAATCCAGATTATAACAGACCAGAATTGACTATAGTACCTCCATAGTACTTGCCAGTTTTGAGGAGATTATTGTACTATTGAACTTAATCATGATTTCTTGTTTTTATCAGCAAGGACAAGATCCTCAGGTGTTTCAGATCACACTAAATTCAGTAGGTGAATGGGTTTTTATGGCAACTAAGGAGCTATTCAAAAGTAACTGTGTAGTGATTGCTATAAAAAGCCATTCCCCATTTTCAAAGTTACTTCGAGATTTTTTGGTCTCATTTTAGGAGATATTTCGCACAATGTTACATTCTATTTTACTGTATTTCTCTTTCAAATTAAATTTGAAGTAGTCTATAGAGAGTACGAGAAGGAATGACTGACCGCATGGACTGGTGACTCCAAATGGAAATCTGCAAGGGGGTGATGTTGTATGAGCATTGCTTCCTCATCAAAACTGCTGGATCGGTGGCTGATGCAGAGCATGCGGCCTCCAGCAGTCTCCATTCACGAGGTTTAGCCGTTCCCGAAGTCCCCACGTGAATTGTGTGGTTAGTAAGACATGGGTGGGGGGACATGTTTCCTGTGACAGTGACCTCTATGTGAAGCTGCCCATGAGGATGAGGGACTCCAGAGGAGTCTCATCCTTTTTATGCCAGGAAGGGCCTCTGCAGAACATTCTGGGGAGCGTGAGATGGCAGCAGGAGGAGGAGGATCCTCAGCTGAAGGCTCCCTTTTCTGCCCGCTTCTGTCTGATGACATTAAACCTTGCAAAGGATGTGAGGGAACCAATTGTGTATTTCCTGTGTTTAATGTTTTTCATCCTGAGCTGAGCCTATATTCAGACCTAACATTTACATAAGCAATTCCAGTGCCTCTGGTGGGAGTTACACCCCTTTGCACCTCATATTTAGCCACAGAATTAAAGTTATAGCTACACAAATGAACAGAAGGGAGTTGCTTTGGGTATTGCCCTAGGTCTCCTTTGTGCTTAAATTTCCCATGAGGAAGGTGAGGATAATAATGTTTTCCTATCTCACAAAGGCATTGTGAGAATACAGTGTTGTGGTATTATTGATTGGAGTCTTTTAAGTACACATTAGTACCATAGATACTGATGTAGAGTTTTTATTGTTGCCTCACTGTGCGTTGTCTCAGCATGTGTGTGCAAGAGCTGTAACACACAGATTTGTTCCCTACCCTCTTCACCAAGTATTTGTGTCAGCACTGTAACTTTCCAGAGTTCTCACTGAAATTCTCTTCTGATCACTTTTTTCCTGTGGTATGCACTATTGCATTTTCTCAAGTCAAATATTCTTCTACAGCATCTAATCATTTTATAACTTCTTCAGATCCCTAAAAATATTTTTTTGTCTCTTTGGTTGATTCCAACGCCTCACAAATTAGTCTTAGCTCTCGTTAATATAGAAGTTAAATACAAGAACTCACAGGAAACTTTGTGGCTCCCCTCAGTGTGATATGCTGTTGGCTGGTATTAACCTTTGTTTACAGCTCTTCAACCAGTTTTCATTCCATGTGACAGAACACAGTATTCAGCCAATTAGAATTAATTTTGCAAATAAGATTTCAAGAGATGCTATATCAAGTAGGTCAGGTTTTGGTCTAGTACTTTGCAGAGTCTAAAATCTATCAGTTCAAGGTACAGTCATTTTTGTTTTCTTAAATACAGAAGGATGAACAAAAAATTAGCTAATGGACCATAGTGTATTGCCTGGGCATCATAAATGGCCTGATCATCTTGAAGGATCCAGAATTGCTATGCAAGAACATTAAGTCCTGCTTTAAATGTGATTTACCAATTTAAGGTCAAATCTGGTTGCGCTGCTCAGGTAGTTTAAAATAGCCTTAAAAAAATAATGATTGGTCTGATTTGCCTCCCATTTTGCCTTGTTTTACATTGTTGTAATTCCACTCACAGCAAATGGGAGGTACTCTTCTGTGTGAGAGAGTGAAAAAAGAAAATCATTATTTACAGTCTTTGCATGGTCATATGCTAATAAATGGATTTTGCATTGATTGTATGTTTTGTATGCTTTTTCTGTGTTTTATTTTG